>NC_136385.1:103903728-106403728 GCF_965140285.1 Lepidochelys kempii | reverse complement strand
AAATAAAAACAACCCTGACCTTTATTATTTTTAAAAATCTAATGATTTAAGCCAATCTAATGATTTAGGATGGGCCTGACTCGTGATTTTTGAATGCTTGGGGTTGGTGACACTGTTAACGGCACAATTTTTCACAAGTGGTCTCCAATTTTGGGTGCCTTAGTTTGGGCTACTAAACTTTAGACACCTCTGTGGCCTGAGTATCCATGATGCCAAGTACATGTGGCTCCTGTTGACTTCCACTGGCACTGTGGGTGCTGAACACTTCTGAAAATCAGACCCAACAGTTTTAAAAGATTCCTCTAGTTCTTGGGAAGCCATGCTCCTGCTGTTATATTATCTAAATCATAAGGCTACAAATTGCAAATAAGTATATCAAATCTGGCAGCTGGCCACTTCATAAGTGACATGCCTTGGAACAACAATTGGAGAAGAAAATAAATACACAGATAAAAGTAAATATTATCAGGTGTCATTTCCCCACCCCCTGCACCCCACCCCACTGTTCTTTCCACTTAATGCTTTCTGATTTCCTTCTTTCTTCAGAACATTGCCAAAGATGTTAAGCGTGGTGAAAAGAAATTGAAATGCCTGGAGGTTCAGTCTACAGGGGTGATCCAGAACACATCCCCCCTGGGAGCTGGGAAGATGAAGGATGAGTTGGAGGAGTTGAGGAAAGCCCTGGAGAAGTTGAAACTAATATGTGGTGAGGAAGAGGAGAGAATACATAAGATCCTTAAGTCAGAAAGTGCCTTTCAGTCCCAAGCCAGACAGTTGGAAGCAGAGGTCCAGGAATTCAGAAAGATGCTACAAAGACTAGAAAATGACCTGGAGTCAGAGGAGAAGCCGAAGAGTGAAGAGGAATTAGTAGCTCTGTGGAGAAAATACATCGTAAGTTGTTGTATTTTGTATGCCTAAAAGCAAGCTGTGAGAAGTGTAGTAAACATATTTGACAAAAGCGAAGGTACATGACCACCCTTGATCATACAGATATTGGTCATGTGACAATGTACTGCAGGAAAGTGCTCCGATATTATGGGGCTGAGGATGGTAGAAGATTGTATGTAGAATCAAATAAGGGAAAATGTGAATGGGGAGAAAAGAACCAACAATTTTAGTCTCTGCCTCACACTATCTGTTCCCTGTTTCTCCTTAGGTATAGCAAATCATGTTTGTTGTTCCTGCTCATATGGGGTTGTGTCTTTCTCTCCAATTAGTCCCATTAAAATAAAGTGCGTACTGGTGGGTTTGTGCACACACACTTATAATTTCAGGTTTCTGGTTGTAGAAATCCCATGTTAAAAAAATCAAACTTCTCTAAACATGAGATGGCATAAGAAGAGGGTCTTCTGCAGATAGAGTATTTAAAATAACACCTCATTAACTTCCTGTTAACAGCTGTAACATTTATGCATCTGTCATCATTTTTATTACTTTCATTATAATCCAAAATGCCTAGTTATATGTTGTATTCAGCAAGTGCTTTGCAAAGAGTAGGGTAAAAGTAGTTGCAAACTTTATTCACTTAAGCCAAACTGTGTTTCAATCCAGCTGTGTACCTACCCCTTTTTGTTCCCTTTTCCGTGCACAGCCATATAACCAGATTGTGGAAAAGCTGCTATTAGCACAGATAGGTTTGATTGTAATTGTACCAGAAGTGCTGCTCGCCTTAGGTCACCCAGTCAGGAAATAGAAATTAAGCCATGTGCATAGGTGCTGGAATTTAGGGTGCGGGGGGTGCTGCAGCACTCCCTGGATTGAAGTAGTTTCCATCATATACAGGGTTTACAATTTGGTTCAGTGGCTCTCAGTACCCCCACTATAAAAATTGTTCCAGCACCCCTGGCCGTGTGACTTTGTTGACCAGTCACACCATTTAATTAGTGAATTCTGCATATAAAATACTCACAGAGCACTTGCTGTGAACAGTTTACAAAACACCCATAGGCACAAAGGTGTTTTTAAAAATTAGTCACCTAACTATAACAAACAACCTGGACATTTATGAAAATCCTGATCATGTCACGGACAGTTTGAGAACAGAAAAAGGGCCAAATCTGACACACAAATGGCTTGTGGCAAATAGTTTGACCATCTCTAGATTCAGCATAGTCTATACATTTCATGTTCCGGGTTTTGTGCTCATGATGCAAACTGATCATTATTTTTATGATTAAGGCAGCAAGAGCAGCGCTTGCAGCAGAAGAGCCAAAGGCTGAGAGACTGAAGTGTCAGCTTAAGGAATTGTTCCGGTTTTCACAGAATATACAACCGCTCTCTGACGGTGTTGTAGCTGCAATACGGGAATATCAAAGGTATTTATCCATGGGGAATGGGGGGGGGTGGGGGGGGGGGGCTGGCTAGCAGTTTGACATAAAACTTCACTGGGGACTGAATGGCTCCAAGGATCAGCAAGGGTCTGTGGAGAAAGTGCAAGATACAGACTGACCTTAGGTGGTAGAGAACAAAGGGTTTTGGGCTTTTGTTTTGTTTTTTTATTGACGATAGCCACATCCCACATTTCAGTTAACCTTGCTGCCTTGGGACCAGTTCCTGGAACCTTGTTGAGAAGATTTGACTCGCAGGAGAAGTCCCAGAGGAGCTCAACTCCCATTTAGACACCAAAATAAATGGCCAGATTTTCAGAAGAGCTTAGCGCATTGGGCGTTGGCTTCTTTTGGCATTGCGGCTGGAAGTGTCGCAACAGGAGCTGCTGGGTGGCTGAATACTTCCATAAATCTGGCCCTAGTTCTGAGTGCTGGAAAATCTCTCTCTTAGGGCCCAAGCCTGCTTCCATTGAGGTGAGCAGGAGTTTTGCCTCTGACCTCAATGGGAGCAAGATCAGGCATTTACATGTTAAAAATAGCAAAGGAAACTGATCTTTGTGGTTTCTCTGATGTAGTGGGAAGGTTTGACTGTCTGGACAGTATATTCTGAGCCTCCATAATGGTTTGGAACACAGATTCCTTATCTCCTGCTCTTGGATCCCTCTCTTGCTGTACTAGGTATAGTCTGGATGAAATATTTGGTTTGACTGCTTGTTTTAACAGTGTAGAATCAGTATTTTTATTTTTTGCTTGCTTTTCATGCTCAACTAAAAATCGGACTGGGAACTGTTGTTGTAAATGGTTTGGCTGAACTACTGCAGAGTGGACATGGCCTTTTTCTGGGAGGTTTGTTTTGATGAATCGTTCCCCTCCCAGTTATCTGGCAGGGCTTATTCCACCTTCTCCTTACTACGTATCTCCTGTTTCCTGCTTCCATGTTCGGGCTGGAAACATTTCAAATCTAGCCTCTCCCTGTGCTTTAGCACTTCCGCTTCCAGGCTGTCTGGAATCAGAAAGTTCAGAGGCTGCAGTTAGCAAACTTCAAGAAAGGATCAGTCTGGGAAGGGGAAAAGAAGGTCAGTTTATTTTTATTGTATCTAAACTGGTTTTCCTATCCCTAGAGCAGACTGTGCTGGCAAATGGAAAAAGACTGGAGAAATAAAATTGTTGCAGAAAAGCAAGCAATTCAAATTTTAAAAATGAAACAAACTGGGATTTATTTTCCAATAAAGAACAACTATAGGAGACTTAAACTTGCCTCTGATCAGAAATCAGTGGCTGTTCAATAAGTTGCCAGCTTTTCCCCAAAACTCCTGCTTCTTTGCAAGGCGTGGCAAAGTCACAGGCTGCTGCTGGCAGAGTCTGTAGAGTGGATGGCAAAGGAAGTAATAACAGAGATTTCCATCTGAGGATTTCAGGGCCCTCAGGAAGCTAGGCTCATTGCAAACACCCCTGTGACATGTAGGTAACTAGTATTATCTCCATTTCACAGAGGGGGAAGCAGATGCTGAAAAGTGAAATTAGCCAAGATTGCGTTGGAAGTCTGTGGCATAACTAGGAGCTGAACTCTTGATTCCCATTCCTGTGTCTTAACAGGACAATATTTCCTTTTATGCATAAACTTTATACTGCAAGCTGCTCCTGACTTCAGGATCCAACAGGATGGAAGGTCAGGAAAGCACAGGGAAGTAGGAGGTAGCTTTAGGGGGTCTGCCACTGGGAAGGGAACTGCGTAAGTTCCTCTCATGGCCCCACAGCATTTAGGACCAGCCTTCAGACTGGGAGCCTGGATATTTAAACCATATATTAGTTCAATGAGTGTTAACTATTTTAATTTATCCACTGATTTTACCTGGCACACACAGATGATTCTAAAAAGTTTAAAAAATATAGAATTAAAAACCAGGAAAATTTATTTTTGTCCTCCTTTATTCTGGGCAATTTGGGGTTATCAACATTTATTTTTTGTGTGTAAAGATAAAAAAAATTTTTAAATGGACCAAAACTCCTTTTTCACCTTTTTATGGAAATGCTAAAGGGTGCTGCAGCTAAATGCTAGGTTTCTTAGATGTACGTGCATGGCTTGTTTCTCCCATCCACCTGCCACGTTGTTCCTTTGATCTTACTTGGTGGATAATACTGAAGATAACAAATTGAACACAATGAGATTGTTTGTTTGGCATTGAAACTGTCAGGCCAGATTTCATCCCTGGTACATCTCTACTGATTTCAGTGGAGTTGGAGCAGAGGTGAATGTGTCCCTCCATATCTAAGCAGGGTTTGTTGGACATCTGACTGGCAGAAGCAGCTGCCTAGTGAAGGGTGGACAAAGCCAGGAGAAAACGGAGGTTCTTTGTGTTGGTTGGAGCAGGCACACGAGGATTGTGCTATTTTTGTCCCTCAGTGAATTGCACATTTAGCTTAAGATTTCACTTTAATCATTCTCGCCATTGTCTGCTTATTCTTGCAGGGCCAAGGGAAAGACATTTAAAATGAGCACTGGGACTGAAACTGAGCTCAGGCAGAGTTTTCAAAATCCACTGCGAGAGTTCCAGTCGTGGAAGCCATCAGCTCAGAGACTTCTGGACTCCACTGCTAATGTTGCTGAGCCCTCCCTGACACATGCTTTCTTACTTCAGATTGAGGTAGAGAGTTGCAGCTAAGTTAGGAAGCCAGTCTCTTGTTCGCATGGCACAAGCTGTAATGACACGTGCACGAATGCAGCTGTTTGTTGGCGACAACTGAGAATGTTTTCCAGTTCCTTTAGGAAATAACACACTGCTGAAACTCAGGCCCACATCTGCACTAATTGTAACAAAGTCACATCATTTTGGGCATTCTATTTAGTGAGCTAGAGTTGCCAGTTGAGAAAGGAATGTTATATAAGAGCTAAGTGCCTTATTATTGCCTTTGGCAGTAACCCCACATCCATCTGGGTAGGAAATCTGAGGACTCCATTAATACTTTTGTAATAAGATAGTTTAGATATTAAGATACATAATTGCTGCATGCACCCATGAATTGAGTAGTGATGGTGACTCCCTCGCCCCTTGGATCTCTGGAATAAATGTTTTTATAAACAGGGATCAAACTGAACCATAACCCTGATAAGACAGTTTCATGTCAGGCACCATGTAGCTCAGTAGGCTTCCTTCATGCAGATCAGGAAAGCAGCTGCAGAACCAGAGAAACGAAGCAGTCCGGTTTATATAAAAGAAATATTGGGAGCAGAATTTATGCCTTCCTGATGCAGTTTGTGGTATAGCAGCCTGAGTCATCCATTATACCAGGACTCGAGTAGGCCCACAGAGCCCTACAGTGTTGCTCACAGCTTCCTCCTTTTAGGAGTGTAGACGACAGATCCCAGCAAGCAATGCTTCACCTTGATGCGAGCAGCCAGGCTTTATGCTGAGCCGTTGGGCCTCGTCTCCATATTTGGGATGAAGGTGACTGCAATTGGCTCCCTTTATGTAAAAAAATGAGTGCTGCACTTGGGGTTCTGGCAAGTTGCTGATTTGGCTCTCAGCTTGGCACACGGTGGGTGCCTTGTGGTATAGCAGGTATGCTCAAGATACTGTTGTCCTACAGCCATGACCTTGCTGTTTTTCTGTGCATATGCCACCTGATCCGCTCATGTAGCCCTGGGTGTTACGAGAATACTTGTTCTCCTGTAGGCATGCCTGGCTGAGAGCTCCCAATTCAAGGAGAAGTTGATGATGTTACAGCTGAAGAAGGATTTGCTAAGCAGTATCTTTGGTGAGGAGAGAGCAAAGTCTCTCCTAGCAGAGGTAACCGATACAGCAAAGGAGAGAGAAATTCTACACAAAAGTCTGCTACAAAGGAAAAGCAGACTGCAGGTGAGCAGTTAATATTCAGTTCACTCCAAGGCCTGTTTACTATTTAATATTGTGACAGAGCTCTGTCCTTGCCTCCGTGGGTCCCACATTTCCTGGTGGATTTCGCTCACCTCAGAGGCTCACTGTGACCCTCCACATAACCCTTCTTTTTCTAGGGACAAGGGTCACAGACTACTGAGCCATTTTCATCATAAGCCAGCAAGGGAAGTGAGGAGAAGTTATCCTTCCTTGCACAGTCTCTGTTGTCTCCCAGTCTCAGTGATTAATCAGGGGGCAAAGGTGGGGGGGGGAGCCTGGGCCCACCCTATACTCCGGGCTCCAGCCCAGGGACCCTAATGGTATCAGCTATGGTAGCTGACCTTTTAGAAACATGACATGTACAATTCCCTGGGCTACTTCCCCCACAGCAGCCCTCACTTCCCCAAGCTCCACTTCACCCTTACCTCTGGGTCTTCTTCCTTGTGCCTGATATGGTGTGTACTGCTCAGTCTCTCCAACAGCACAACTTCCTCCCACAGCTCCTGACATCCACTCCCACCTGAGTGGCTGGGAGGCTTTTAACTAGTTTCAGCCAGCCCCTGATTGGCTTCAGGTGTCCCAATCAACCTAGCCTTCTCCCTGCCTTCTGGAAAGTTCTTAATTGGCCCCAGGTGTCTTAATTGACCTGGAGCAGCTTCCATTTCACTTAACCTGGCACCAGGGATTTGTTTAGCCTGGAGCTAATATATCTATCTCCCACTACTTTTCTATAGCCATCTGGCCTTGCCCCATCACAATATCCATGCCAAAATTGTGATCAATCTTTTATTAATCCAGATTTGTATAAATAAATTCACTAATACTAACCAACTGTGTCTGATGCATTTTGTAGATTAATAGAAATGTGGATTATTGTGCAGGGCAGCTGCTTATTTGCTCATAGTGTCAAGTGGACACTGACAAAATAATATAACTGTAGTTATATCTAGTGCTCTTTTTTCTCTTTCTGCCTAGAGTTTGGTAACTCAACATAAAGACTTTGATGCAGGCTTTCTGCATCTGCAGAAGAAGTTATCTGCTATCAGAGCCAAAGTAGATCTAGAGAATGAACCACAACCTGACCATTCAGGTAAAGAAAGACGACTCCAGAGACTACAGGTATGTTACAGTGATTGTTATCTATGCTACCTGCATGTTAATCACGCTCACATTGGCAGATGGCCTGACTGATATATTTTCCTTCTAGGCAAAATGTATAATTTATTTATGTCAGAAGTACCGGGGGGGCGAGGAGAAGCCTTTACTTGACTTGTCATACAAGTAATTATCTGATTCTAGAAAGATGTTTGTTCTATGATAAATTTATACAGCCTGGTTCTGATCTCACAGTGGTGAGAATCAGGGTTGGGAACTGGGATTTTTCCTGTAGTGCCAAGAGAAATGAGCAACACAGCTGGGTCAACCTAACTTTTTAGTGTAGACCTGGGCTCGGTGACAGCAAAATCAAGTCCTTAAATTGCTGCTATTTTGGTGCTGTTGCACCATTGTGATGCTTTAATTAGCCTACTAGCAGTAAGCATGCTATCACTTGACTTCTTTGTAATCAGCTGCTAATGTATCAGAACGCCTGCTGGCTTCTTTTGTAAATTTTCAGTTCTGGGCATCAAAAACTAAATTGCTTAAAATTAGTTATTTTTCTTTAATACATCTCATGCTGTCAAATGGACCCAACTGCAGAATCAATGTTCTGACCTATCTTGTAGGCCAAATGATGTTCAGTACATAAGTAGCCAATGTACAGTATTCCCTTTTCTCTACAGATGATCCAAGAAGAATTGGCAGAGTTTATAGTTCAAAGGGAAGAGCTGCAGAATCTAGTTCAGTCTAATCCCACAGATTTACCCCAGATGGGATTACCCCACAGAGATAAAATGAACCAGCTTTCATCTGACTATCAGACACTGAAGAGATCTCTGGAGGTAACTCATCATTTAGTGAAGAATTTAAAGTGTCAGCTGTGAAAATTATCCTTTCACGTTATCATAATGTCTGCTTTCAACCGCTGACATTTTCCGCAAGCGGAAGGCAGGGGCTGAGTTCTTATGGCCTTGATAAATCTTTAAACATTCCCCAGTTTTCTCTATTTTAATCTTCCTCCCCCTACATTGTGACCACCATCCTACCATCTGAGACTACATGTAGATGTAAATATTTTGGTTGTGGGAGCGGGGAATTTTTACCTATATAGTTATAAAGGTACAGCCCCTAGAGTGGATGCAGTTAAACCATACTGCTCTAAAGCACCTTTATGCCAGTATGTTTCCCTTTCTGTATGGGAATAGGTTATACCAGAATAAGAACCTTTATACCAATATAAATGTGTCCACACTAGTGGGGGTTGTACAACTTTATACCAGCATAATTAAACAATACAACTTTTGTGTTCAGACAAGTCGTGAGGAGTGGATAGACTCCCTTTTAGAGTCTATAAACACTACTCCTTGTTTGGTTTGGAAAGTCTCAATTGTGTAGTGTGAGGCTCCCCACCCCGGGGGGCTGAATCCATTGCCGAGTGTCCAGATCTTTTTGGCTTGGGCTCATGCAATGTTCTTGGGATTTGCTGCATCGGGCATTTAGTACTGGGTCCTCTGGAAGGTTTATCACAGAGGCTTTTATAAGACCTAAAAGTTAACGAATCAAACCCACTGCAGTTACATCAAGGACTGATTTAACCTAAAGCGGGGGGTTCTCAATCTTTTTCTTGCTGAGGCCTACCTCAGCATGCTATAAAAACACCAGGGCCTGGCCAGGGAGGAGGGGGGAGCGCAGGGTTCTGGGGCAGGAGGGAGGGGTCACGGACCCTTGAGCATAGGCATAGTTTTACTTCTATTGAGGCGGGGGAAGCAAGGGCTGGCTGAACTCGAGCCAGCCCCGCACAGCAGGGTCCAGGGACGGAGCGCCACCTCCACCCCCTGACTCACTCAGGAGGCCATCCAGCCTGTGTGGGCCATGGGGGGATGCAACCAAAAAATATAACTCAAAGTGGGGACTCAGTTCAAAAAGTTTGAAAACAGCTCAGGGTGCAGGCAGGGGAGTAGCTCAGGGTGCAGGCAGGGGGTAGCTAGGGACTGTGTGTAAGCGGGGATTAGCTCAGGGTACAGGCAGGTGGTAGCTAGGGGCTGTGTGCGGGCAGCGGGGGTAGCTCAGAGTGGAGGCAGGAGGTAGCTGGGGGGTGTGTATAGGTTGGGGGGGGGGCTCCCAGTGCGGCTCCGAGCTTCAGGGGTGGGTGCTGGGACTCCCGGCTTCAGTGCCGCACCACTCCCAGCTGGGGTGGGGGAAGAGGGGCAGGGGCTGCCGGCTTCAGCCCCACACTGCTCCCAGCTGGGGGGCAGGGTCGGAAAGGGGCACCGGCTTCAGTCCCGCACCCTCCCGGCTGCGGGGCAGGCTGGGGTGCCAGTTTTAGTCCCACGCCACTCCCAGCTTCAGCACTGGGGCTCGGGGCATTGGGTTTCAGCTGCAGGGCTTCACAGCCCCGTGAAAGGGCTCAGAGACTGCCAGCGGGCCACAGATCCCCAGTTGAGAACTGCTGACCTAAAGTATTTTGTTGCTTGTAAAAACAGGGATGAAAATCTTCCCTTCCAAAACAAACTGCGCTCATGTAAAATTCTCTTGGTTTGCTATGTCACTAAAAAAATTATTCATCATAAAATTTGACCCTAATATGCTAGGGAATTCTAGTTTTTAATCACAAATAGTAAACAAATATATCACTGAAATAGTATTTTTCCAGGTAAAAGTACCATATGGCAGATCTCTTTCTATTATATCTAGAGTGATTTCACATGCAAAGAGGGGAGGAGGAAGTACTTAGTTGAGATACTAAAATATAGGATTTTTCACTTTGAGTCATCTGTGAAGAGGGAAACTATTCTAATACATAATGCCCCACCATGTGGCTAAGCTCAGATCTGCAGGCACTTGTCGATATCCAGTTAGGAAGTGCATTCCATGTCATGGTACTAAACAGCTAGGAGTTTCTGCCTTTCATTCGTATTATCATTTCATTTCTTTGTGTTTCTTATAGCACTCGTTGCCATAGTCTCTCTAGCGAAACCTGCTGTCTCTTTGTGTTCTATCACTGTTGTGTTTTTGTCACTCCTGGTATTTTTAGATCATCCTGGCACGGACCGAGAAGCACATTCAGGAGCATTGGACGTTCAATAATAAACTGTCAGACCTTCAGGGGTGGATCACAATGACTGAACAGAAGTTGGAATCCTATCAGGATGCCAGGGGGGAAAGGAACACAGAGAGCCGAGTCGCAGATTTGGAGGTGAGGACCACATCTTGGCGTATGGTGTCATCATCCATTTGCTTTTGTGATCCATGTGGCAGGTAGTTGTTCAGGGGAAGTGGTGTGTTCCCCTGGGCTCCATATCTATTTGCATTTGCCATGTATGGGCCGTGGGGGGATGCAACCAAAAAATATAACTCAAAGTGAGGACTCAGTTCAAAAAGTTTGAAAACAGTTCAGGGTGCAGGCAGGGGGTAGCTAGGGACTGTGTGCAAGCAGGGATTAGCTCAGGGTTAGGCCGTACTGCCTAGCTGGACTGGTCTATGATGAGTGCATGATGGTTTGTGGGTGGTTGGGGCAAAAGAAGGATAAGCTTCTGTTGAAATGTCTGGGGCATCATTAAAGGAAAATCCAGTCTTGAAAGTGAATTCCTCCTGGCAGGATGGTTTCTCCAGACACACAGCAGTGTAGCATTAAATGGTGCGTTACTCTATGGGTTTATCCTACGTTGCATTTTTTGTGCCAAAGGGAAAATGTCCCCGTTCCCACGGTTGCTCAGTTTTTCCTCGATGGAAGTACTTTGGGGTCAGATTCACTCATTCTGGTGACTTACACTTCCTGTGCTATCCTGGGCTGATTGGCCCTTGAGCAGGAAGCAGCAGTTTTAATTTCCATTGGGGGGCTCCGGAGAAGCCCCACAGTGTTACCCTGCATCAGGGATGTTCTAGCTACACCTCTTCCCTAATCCCATGCTACCCACTTCTTGGACTTTCCTGGATTCCTGCAGGAACCCCTCGCAGATCCTGCTGCTGGGAACCCATAACTTGTGTAATGCCAAGAGAAACGAGCATAATCCTGGGCTGAACATAGCCCTTCATTTGACATAGTTATCATGCATTGTGGTAAAGCTTCAGAAATAGCAGCGACCCCTGAAAGTGACTGTGAGTGCTGTGAATTTCAGGGGCTGCTAGCTGAATTCCCGGATAAGGAGATCCAGCTGCACCTTGTTGGGGCTCATGGCCAGCTGGTGATTGAGAGTTCTTCTCCAGAGGGGGCAGCACATGTCCATACTGAAATGAACCAGCTGACAGAGTCATTGAGGTCACTCAAAAAAATGACAACCAGGTAAGTGTTCATATGTCTTTCCTTTGTCCCTTCGAGGGGAATTCTCTCTGCTGCTCTATAACCAGCCCTGCAAATGCTAAGCCTGAAGGAGTATTGAAAGTTAGGGGCTGTGCTTGATTCTCTTTTGCCTGCAGTGGAGTTACTTCTGATTTATGCTAGTGTAAAAAGGAGGAAACTCAGGCCAGCTGTGTCTATGTCCTGCACAATACCTCCTCTGAGACTTCAGCCAGGATATTGTGGTCTGTGAGCAGACACTCTACCTGGCAAATCTCCCTTAGGCCTGAGCCATTAGGAGCTTTGCAGTACCTGAGTCAGGAGATAAGGCTTTGAATGAGAGTGTTGCAGATGTGAACAGAGAGAAAAGTCTGGATCTTGGAGAGATTATGGAGGAGGAAGGGGAGGCAAAACTTGGATATTGCCTGCATGTGTGGGGCTAGGGAGAGAGCAGAGTCAGAGGCGCCTCTGGGTTTAGACACCAGAGGGGCTGGGAGGGTGACATTGTTAGTGATGACAGAGAAGAGGACTTAGGTGGGGGGAGCTGAGATGCTCACCCAAGCACGGTGATAGCATGTCTAGGTTAGTTATCATGATCAGCCACCCCAAACTGACAGTCTCTACCTCCCTTGTATCCTTCAAGTATTAGGAGATAATGAGGCTCTTGAGCTGTGCCTCTTGCAGCCACAGCAAACCAGCTGTAATGTGGGTGACAGTTTCACACAGTTTTGTGTTGAAACCTCATTAGATTTCAGAGCATGGCTCCCAAGGATAAACAATTCAAATGAAAGCCGTTCAGAAACAAGCCAAGTCAAACACACACACACAGAGCTCATTCTTTAATTAGGTCTTGCCAGCAGCTAAGTGTCACTTTGGAAGACATTCTTACCCCTACCATTACCAGATGCCTTGGCTGTTACCTGTCAAGGAATGCTGCTTAATTAGAGCCACACATTCCTTCTCCATCTCCGGTGTGAGCTCTTGGGTTCCTTTACAAGTGGTTTGTCTGGATTACCAGGTGCTTGGGAGGAATTCTATGGCTCTCATGATTTCTGTGGATGTCCTGGATTTTTGTTGAGAAATACACAAAGAATTAACAGGTTGCTCACATGCTTCTGATGATGTTTTTTGTTTTTTTGTTTTTAGAGCACTCTCAATTATTTTCATTTTGGAATTTGTTTAGAACTGGTCCCCTCCCCCTGCCTTTTTTCCCCACAAGCATCAGGCTTCTCAGAGGTTCTATGTGTCCAAACTATGCGGTCCTGACCTCCTCCACCAACCACACATTAGCTCTCTCAAATGGCTCTCTCCAAATGAGACAAAAGTGCTTCTATCCATTAATGACAATTTCTGGTTTATTTTCCACTCAGCATAAAAAGATCTTTCACATTGTGCCTAACCTCACTTTAGCTCTGTGACGGGTTGGACCCCGCTTTCTGGGATGCCACCTGATGTACTGGGATTTCACTGAGCCTGCCTGCTCCAGTAGCCTTGGCTCCCTCTCCCTGTTTTGCTGAATTAGGCTTACTGGCCTCTGGCAACACGCACGCTCACACCAGCTGTAGAATCACACACAGTCCGCAAACAGCACTCTCTGAGAAGACTCAGCTAGGAAATCGCCCAGCACTCAAGTGCAGCTCCCCTCTGGAAAGTCTACCCAAAATAATATTGTCTTGCGCAGTAGAGAGATCTATACAACGTAAGCTCATAAATTCGCCCCCTCCCTCCATGTGGAGGAAGATGTTCACAACTTCTTGCACCGCCACCCCAGTTAGAAATTGCATGAACTGGGCTTAATAATAATAAAAAATAAGTTAATTAACTATAAAAAGCAGATTTTAAGTGATTATAAAGGATAGCAAACAGAACAAGGAAGATTACTAAACAAATAAAACAAAACATGCATACATACTAAGCTGAAGATCTTAAAGAGACTGGTTTCAAGAAATAATTTCTCACCCTAAATGTTGTTTTAGGTAAGTTGCAGACTTTCTATAGCTTAGAGTTCCGGTTATTTCTCTTTACAGACTAGACTCCTGTCTTAGTCTGGACTCAGCCCTTGCCTTTCCTACCGCAGAGTTGCTTTGTCTCTTCAGGTACTTTCAGTCGTCTTTCTTCTTGGGCAGGAAGGCAATGGAAAAGTCTTGTTTGCCTTACCCCCCCAACCTTAAGTAAAATTTACATATAGCGGGAATCTTTTGTTTCCCAGTCTTGACCTCCCTGTCCTTTTAGTGGAAAATTACTAGAAGTCCAAGATGATGTTTAGTACCAGGTGACAGGACCAACTGACCTAGTACCGTCAGCCTCTCAGGAAGGAGAGAGATTAGTATCTTCAAAGTCTTATTGTTTCTTCCTAATGGCCCATCAAGGCTGATGGCCTGTTGTCTGGTGGGTGTCTCCCAAATACAAACACATAGTTGTAATTGTTACATAGTCTATATTCCTAACTTTAGATACAGAAATGATACATGCATACAAATTGGATAATCACATTCAGTAAATCATAACCTTTCCGATGATAACTTACAAGATCCATTTTGCATAAAATATATCTCAGTTATGCCATATCCATGTCATAAGCATATTTCCATAAAGAATATGGGGTGTAATGTCACAAGCTCCCTCCGGCTTTCACTCAGCCCTGACCTAGAACTCCAAGCTTGTCTTTCTGCATGTTCTCTCCCTCCCACCCAAACAGACTTGACTCTGCCAGTGCTACTGTCTAACACCGCCTTTGTTTCCTTCTCCTTTTTCTACCTTCATGCCTTCTTTCACACTTCTCCTCCCCTCCTCCACACCTAGAGTGCCTTTCCGGAACCCTTTAACCTGGCTACCACCACTTCCTCATTCAGATCCCATCTCTGCCGTGGCACCTCTGAGAATTAAGCTAATAAAAGTTATATTAAGAAATCCATATTTAGCAAAACCACGGAGATGTATCTGTGATCCTTTCCCTACTGCTCCCCTTACTCCATTTTTGTTTATGACCATCACTACTTGTGTTATGTCCACACTGAGAGTGGGCTCCCGTCAGGCCAGGGGCTGTGTAGTTATCTGTTTGAATGCAGTTAGTGCACTGTCTGGCTGGGTGCTCAATAAATAAAATAACCCACCAATAACAATGAATAGCTTTCCTGCCCCTATGCTTTCCTGTATCTGCAATGCCTCTTCTGCAATGCAATCCCATCCCTTGGTCCATTGTATTCCCCTGTTTTAAAGCGCATTTCTTCTCTCATTGGCTTGATGATCTTCCCAGATGCAACAACCCTTTTGGCTTACTCTGAAGCCTCTAATAATAAACTAATTATCTTCAAGTCCTGCCTGCTACTGCTCCGTAGTAAGGCTTGTTAAAATCTCTAACTACTGCTGACTCGCTAGGGAGCTCAGTGCAACCCACCCTTGATGTTCTGAGGCATTTCGTTCATTCATCATTTTTCAGGCTGTTGCATGTTCTTCTCTTGTCCAATCTTCTGTTGGCTGCTTCACCCCTCCTCCTTGCCCCCCCCCCTTCTTTTAAAATGAGCTGTTCTGTTACTGGTATGTCTTCACTGCAGAGGTAACTCTAGTGGTCTTCACTTGAGTTATTTCTCTCATGTTCACCGAGCTCAAGTGAGAGCAGCTGCACTGCAAAATAACACTTGAGTTTCTGTGTCTGCACTGCACTCACTTGTATGGCACTGAGACTTCTGAGGACACGTCCCATGGTCATGCCATGAATTCTTTCACTGTGCATTGTGAGAGAGTAGGCCGTAGCTATGCTGCTGTAGCAGCTGTGGTGTAGACATGGCCTTAGCATCTCTGTGCCTCATTCCTCAACTGTAAAATGGGGATAATAATCCCTACCTCCCAAGGATGCTGTGAGGCTAAATACATCATAGCTTGTGAGTCAGTCAGATATTCCCCTAATGGGCGCCATATAAGCAACTTAGTTAGAGCACTCTGCCTGCACCATGCTCGCAGTCCCGTAGGCGTGGGAATGAGGGATATGTTTGGGAGCCAAATGCTGATCCCCGGTGGCATTTCATTATCTGCACTTTGCTAACTGGAGACCTTGACAATAAAATGACAGCCTCATTGGGCATAGATTACATATTCTAGCCATGTTAATTATGTGAGCTTTCTGGATGTACATAAGTACAGCACTATATTAAATCTATAGACAATACTGGCAGACCTTGATATTAACTGTTTAGAATGTTTTAGATTGGCAGAGCGTAGTTATGCACCAAGAAACACTCCTGATATGGAGCCTTAGAGGAAAGGATACTTAAAGAGGCAGAGCCTAAAATTATAGATGGGCCTGAACCAAACCCCAACAGCCACGCGCTCCCAAACTGAGAAAGTTTGGATCCAGCTCAGGCCCATCTCTGTGTGGTAGGGGAAAATGAGGAATGGAAGGGCTAAAGAGTTGCCAGCAACTTTTAAAAAAAAATCACCCTCTTTTCCAAAAATATTGTACTGTTAGTCATTTTAGGTATTAACTGTAACTCAGACAATAGAGGGGGAAAGGTTTCTCATGTTGTTTAATAAATGTATTTTGACAGTGCTTTGTGTGTTGTTAATTTCACTTGTTCCCATGTGTAGTATTTCCACACTACAATAATGGAGAGAAAATATTTTTTAAATATGAAAATGAGATTGTAAAACCCACAAAAGCTGGAATGGAAATTCAGGCTCAAGCATAGAACCTGAAATTACCTTTAACGTTCCTTTTTTAAAGAGCCTAGATTTCAAGTTGACAGTATCCCTTTCAGGGACTAGCCCACAGTCATGCAGGAAGTCTGCGGCAGACAGGAATAGCACCCAGATCAGCTGACTCCTGCTGTTGTGCCTTAACCGCAAGACCATCCTTCTTGTCAACTGTACTTTTCCAAGGGGCCACTTCTGGAGCTGGATCTTAATGTTTTGCAACATTCTAAGCAGAGCTAATATTCTTTCCTACCTATCTATACTAATCGTATTTATAGCAGCATTCACTATAGTACCTACTGCTGTTCGGATTTGCTGGTCCTCGCTGAACATCAAACACAGTGCTGTGCATGCGTATGTGCCCGTATTCACGCAAAAATAACCTGCACCAACGTGTACAGTGTGGAGCTACATTTACATGATTCGGGTTACTGGTGATGCTCCAGTGATTCCTTGCTGCCAGGAAAGCCTCTTGGTACCCTAGTCAGCTAGACATGACCCCAATAGAGTGAGGAGACCCCAATAGAGTGAGGAGTCACCAGAACTGCTACATGGGACAGCAGTGGTTTGAGTCCCATGCTTTTTCATTTGCTTGAAGCACTGTAGAGACAAGGGGGCTCAAGATGGTACAAGGAGGGAGCAAGTCAAGGAAATCAACAGACAGGCTGAAGTATTAGATCCTATCAGTGGTGTTGCTTGTGCAGAGATGAGTGTTGTTCTGATAACTTTCTTTAAAGAGCTACAAGTCAGTGCTAGCACTGAGTACTACTAATACTTTGTGACACGGCTGATTTGTTACTTGTTCTTACTTTATTAATAGTAAGGAAATAATTGTAATAATATTTCTAAGCATAGATATGTTGGTTTGGTTCCCCACCCCTTCCCCCCATTCCATGGATGTATCAGTTGTCAGGTGCATCACTGCGTTGACTTCTCTGATTTTGTATTTTGAAGCCTTCTCAGCAGCATGCAGCCAAATACAACAGTGGTTGATACGAGGAAGAGTATAACCATCGTGGGTAATACACGGACGACTGGGTTTGCCTTCGGCTCTTCAGAGGTAACTCTCAAGCGCTCCCAGGTGAGAGAAGCAATCTGTATCAGCGTTCCTTAATAACTTTACAAAGCCCATTTCTCCTGGGCTCTGTCTGATACCGTATGTAAAACTCTCCAATTTGCAAAGTCCAGCAAACATCTGAAATGTGGGGTTCAAGGCTCTGATCCTTACTGGGTCATTAGAAAGCACATCTGACATCTTCAATTTGGAAAGATTGATGTAGGAGCATAGCTTCATGACTCCCATACAAATCAGTGGAAGTCACTCAGCCAAACTCACATGTACTGTTTTGGATATGAAACGGTATGTGTTATAGTAGAGACCCTTGTAAATAGTACCATTATGCCAGGCAGAGAGTTAGAAAAAAACACATGGAGCCTTCTGTGTTTTGCTAAATTCCTCATTCCACTGTCAAATTTTAGTAGCGCAAAACCAGGGCCAGATTCCCAGATGGTGTAAATCAGCATAGCTCCAGTGCAGATGGTTTACGCCAGCTGAGGACTTGGCCCGACATCGCCTTCCTGTGACCAGTTAATTATAACTTGAATCACAGATGGATGGTGCCTCCTCCTCCATTTCCAATTATTTTGTCCTTCTACATGCATAACTCCTATGAAAATCATAGGGGATTTTGTCTACATAGGAAATCCAGACCTAAAGTTCTTCCTTATATTGAGAGCCTGTGGGACTCGAGACTTCAGTGGAAGGTGAGGGTGCACAGCACCTCTCAGGAGGAACTCAGCACTTTGTAGAATTGGCCTCAGTTAAGATGAGACAGGAGAGACCAGACCTGGACCCTGGTGATGCCCCACTGGAGTCAATGGGAATTCAGCAGGAACATGATCAGGCTGTTGGTGACTGAAGGCAGTAATAATAAAGTCTGTTTCCTTTTTAATAAATTCCTTTTTGGGTTTTGTTCTGTGACTCAGGCAAATGTGAGCAAAGAGGAAGAGAACAGTCACCTCCTTAAACTCATGAAGGACTTTGAACAGTGGTTACATGTAGAAAATGCCAAACTGAGCAAGATTCTTGTCACGAAACCCTCCAGTTGTGAAGAAGTTAAAGCAATACAGAGCAAGCTGAAGGTTGGTTTTCAAACACTAATTTTCTGAGTGTAGGGAATTATGTTGGGAGATGAACTTAAGAATGGCCATCCTGGGTAATATCAATGGTCTATCTAGCTTAGTATCCAGTCTTCTCACAGTGGCCAGTGCCAGATGCTTCAGAGGGAATGAACAGAACTGGGCAATTATCAAGAGATCCATCACCTGTCATCCAGTCCCAACTTCTGGTATTCAGAGGTTTACGGACACGGGCAGCATGGGGTTCCATCCCTGAGTATCTTAGCTAATGGGCATTAATGGACCTATCCTCCATGAACTTATCTAATTATTTTTTTAACCTAGTTATACCTTTGGTCTTCACAAGATCCCCTGGCAGCAAGTTCCACAGGTAGACTGTGTGTTGTGGGAAGAAGTACTTTCTTATGTTTGTTTTAAACCTGCTGCCTATTAATTTCATTGGGTGACCCCTAGTTCTTGTGTTATATGAAGGGGTAAATAACACTTCCCTATTCACTTTCACCACACATTCATGATTTTGTAGACCTCTATCATGTCCTCTCTCAGTCATCTCTTTTCTAAGATGAGCAGTCCCAGTCTTTTTAATCTCTCCTCATAGGGAATTTGTTCCATACCCCTAATCACTTTTGTTGCCCTTCTCTGTATTTTGTTCCAATTCTAATATCTTTTGTGAGATGGGGCAACCAGAACTGCATTCAGTATTCAAAGGATGGTCATACCATGAATTTATACAGTGGCATTATGATATTTTCTGACTTCTATTATCTATCCCTTTCCTAATGGTTCCTAACATTGTGTTAGCTTTTTTGACAACCACTGCACATTGAGTTGATGTTTTCAGAGAAGTAACCACAGTGACTCCAAGATCTCTTTCTTGAGTGGTAACAGCTAATTGAGACCCCATTATTTTGTATGTATAGTTGGGATTATCTTTTCCAGTGTTCATTATATTGCGCTTGTCAGCATTGAATTTCATCTTTCTATTTTGTTGCCCAGTCTCCCAGTTTAGTGAGATTCCTTTGGAACTCTTCGCAGTCAGCTATGAACTTAACTGTCTTCAGTAATTTAGTATCTGCAGATTTTGCCTGACCCTTTTACAGACATAGGTGCTGCAGCATGCCCTGACTTGAAGTGGCTTTCGTTATATAGAGGGTTTAGAGTTTGGTTCAATGGCTCTCGGAACCCCCGCTATAAAAATTGTTCCACAACTCCTGTTTACAGATCATTTATGAATATGTTGTACTGTGCACAAATCCTGGAGGGATCTCACTGTTTACTGCATTCCATTTGAAAAGTGACCATTTATTCTTACCATTTGTTTCCTGTCTTTTAACCAGTTACTGGTACTTGAGTGGACCTTCCCTCTTATCCCATGACTCCTTACTTTGCTTAAGACTCTTTCGTGAGGGACCTTGTCAAAGACTTTCTGAAAGTCCAAGTACACTATATCCAGTGGATCACCTTTCTCCACATGTTTGACCTCCTCAAAGAAATCTAATAGATTGGTGAGGCATGATTTCCCTTTACAAAAGCTATGTTGACTCTTTCCTAACATATTGTCTTCATGTATGTGTCTGATCATTCTGTTCTTTTCTATAGTTTCAACCAGTCTGCCTGGTACTGAAATTGGGTTTAGCAGCCTGTAATTGCCAGGATCACCTCTGGTGTCTTTTTAAAAAATAACTATCTGCCAGTCATCTGATACAGAGGCTGATTTAAGCAAAAAATTATATATTTCAGATAGTAATTCTGCAATTTCATATTTGAGTTCCTTCAGAACTTTTGGGTGAACACCATCTGGTCTTGATGACATATTACTGTTTAATTTATGAGTTCTAAAACTTTCTCTATTCACACCTCAGTCTGGGGTAGTTCCTCAGACTTGTCACCTAAACAGAATAGCTCACGTGTGGGAATCTCTCTCACATTTAACTTCAAAAAGGGGAACTGCACAAAAGCAAGGAAGCTAGTTAAATGGAAATTAAAAGGAACAGTCACAAGAGTGAAATGCCTGCAAGCTACATTGAAACTATTTTAAAACACCATAATAGAGGCTCAAACTACCGATTCAAATAATTAATTCAGCTTCTGTGTGATGACTTTGTCTTTCTTGATGCTCCTTTAGCACCTCGATCATCCGTTGACATGCTTCCTGCTTCTGATGTAGTTTAAAAATTTTGCTGTTAGTTTCTGTGTCTTTTGCTGGTTGCTCTTCAAATTCTTTTTTGGCTTGCCTAATTATATTTTTACACGTGACATGCTTATGCTCTTTATTGTCCTGTCTATTTGCCTCGAATTTTTGAAGGATGCCCTTTTGCCTCTCACCTCTGTTTTAGTCTGCTGTTTAGCAATGGTGGCATTTGTTTGGTCCTCTTTCTATTTTTTTTCATGTGGGGTTTACATGTAGTTTGAGCCTCTATTATGGTGTTTTAAAATAGTTTCCATGTAGCTTATAGGCATTTCACTCTTGTGATTGTTCCTTTTAATTTCCGTTTAACTAGCGTCCTCGTTTTTGTGTAGTCCCCCTTTTTGAAGTTAAATGCTACAGTGGTAGGTTTCTTTTGTATTTTGCCCTTTACAAGGATGTTAAGTTTAAGTATATTATTGTTGATTTTACTGAGTGGTTCAGCTATGTTCACCTCTTGGACCAGATCCTGTGCACCACTTAGGACTAATTCAACAATCGCCTCTCCCCTTGTGGGTTCCAGGACTAGCTGCTACAAGAAGCAGTCATTAATGGTGCCTAGAAATTTTATCTGTGAATCCTGTCCTGAGGTGACATGTACGCAGTCAATATAGGGATAGTTGAAATCCCCCATAATTATTGGGCTGTTTTTGTAGCCTCTCTAATCTCCCTGAGCATTTCACAGTCACCACCATCCTGGTCAGTTAGTCAGTAGTATATTCCTACTGCTAAACTCTTGTTAATCAAGCTTCGAATTTCTAAGGTACCATTTTCTAAGATACAGTTTGATTCATTTAAGATTTGTACTATATTTGTCTCTATGCTTTCTTTCACATATAGTATCAGTCTCCTACCAGTACTACCTATTCTGTCTTTCCTATATATTTTGTACTCTGGTATTACCATGTCCCATTGATTATCATTGTTCTACCAAGTTTCTGTGATGTCTTTCATATCAGTATCTTCATTTAATGCCAGTCACTCAAGTTCTCCCATTTTAGTATTTAGACTTATAGCATTTGTATACAAACACTTATAAAATTTGTCAATATTTAGTTGTCTGCCTTCATGTGATTCAATTGAATGGGACTCTTTTTCATTTGACTGTTTTTCTTCAGTTCCTACCTCTACTTTATCACTTTCTATCCTCTCCTCTTTACTAGGATATAGAAGTATGCTCTTTAATCAATCCTCTCCTAAGGATTGTATTGCCTGTCCTCTGTCTGAACTGTGTGCTTCTCCACAGCTTTCAGCTGTCCCCCATCTCTTAGTTTAAAAACTCCTCTATGATCTTTTTAATTTTACATGCCAACAGTCTAGTTCTGTTATGGTTTAGGTGGAGCCCGTTCTTCCTGTGTAGGCTCCTCCTTTCACAGAAGATCCCCCAGTTCCTAATAAACCTAAATTGCTTCTCCCAACACCATCATCTCATCCATACATTCAGACCCTGCAGTTTTGCCTGTGGAACTGGAAGCATTTCAGAGAATGCTACCATGGAGGTCCTGGACTTTAATTTCTTACCTAGCAGCCTAAATATGGCCTCTAGGACCTCTCTATTATGTTTCCCTATGCCATTGGTGTGTATATATATATATATATATATATATATATATATATATATACAGCACATATACCATAACTACCACTCCTCCCCAGCACTGCACTTATGTCTATCTAGATGTCTCAAGAGGTTCGCAAGCTTTGTACCTTCCAGGCAATTCACCGTGTGGCTGTCCTGGTCATCACAAACCAACTATGTATATTTCTAATAGCTGAATCCCTGGTTACTATTATCTGTTTGTGCCTAACAACTGGGATTCCCTCCCCCGTAGGGGTATCGTCAGTGCAAGAGGATACCATGATATCATCTGGAAGGGGGGTCCCAACTTTTCCCTCCATTCCAGCTTGATGTTCTTCTTTCCCAAGACATTCATCCTCCTCCACAGTACAGAGGCTGAAATGTGGCCAGGAGCCTTTCAAATTATTTAAAAGCTAAAATCAGCATCCAGGGCCATATCACATCTCCCTGCTATAAAACTCACAGGATAGGTGGGTCTGTAAGGGGAGAGGGGAGATCTGTAAGGGCCCCCACGCTGCAATGGAAAGGTCAGAGTCATACTACAATATTTGCATAAGACATTTTTCCATGTCACAAACAACCTTGTTTGGCACAGATAATTTAACATTTCTGGCTAAAATCTGTCTTTTATTTTTTATCCTCAGCGTTTTAATACTTATAATCAATACAATAAAATCCACCAACAATGACAACTATAAGAGGAAACCTAACAATAAAAATCCTCAGTTAAGAGAAATCCTGCAGATGTAGACCATCCTACATGAATATGTGATGGCAAAATAAAAATAAATGCATAAACATAAATGCAGAGTTCCCACCAACTGGATGCAATGCTAATGTCCTTTTAAATGACTGAATCTCTAGTGTTGGCAAGGCAGCGATTCCTTTAAATGCCATGTTGCTGATAACCTTGTCTTTCCCTGAAGGAGCTGCAGTCTCGTGTTCCTGAGGGGCAGTGTCTTTTTGAAGATCTCCTTAGTCTTCAGACAGTTGTCGGGACCTCTGAAGACGTGGAGGACCTGCGTTATCAATGGATGCTCTATAAATCTAAACTCAAAAACTCCAGCAGCTCATTGGTAGGTGAATGGGCATCAGAGGTGTTAGTATTAAATACACTGTAGTACTTTTCCGTAATTCTTTTAGGTAACCACTGCTTTTTGACAGCTATAGTCCCAATCCAGTAAGGACATAAACAGGTGCTTAACTTTCAGTGTATAGGTAATCCCACTGAAGTCAATTGAATATATTTATATATACACGCACTTTCAATATTCAATTAGAAATCCTGTGGCCTCTTTGTCTCCACACAAGCAATGCTCATTACTTTTCCTTGAGTAAAGACTTCAGATTTGGCCCAATAGTGATATCATCTAACATGATATTGTGTAAGGGACTGGGGCATAGATGGTCTTGCCTAGTGGTCTCAGCTGGGCTGAAGCTGCCCACCAGGGACAGGAGTCGCTGAGCTGGAGTTGGAGGAATTGCAAGGCTAGATCTCATAAACAAGTGTCAGGGTCAGAGTCAGGCCAGGGTCAGAGACTGGAGATCAGAGGCAGAACTGAGGGTTGAAGTCAGGCTGGAGTCAGAGATCAGATATCAGGAGTAGAGGCAAAGTCTGGCATTGCAGCACACTGAAATCTGTGTAGTTGCCCAGACAACTTCCTGGGGCAACTACTGGGGTTAAGTGGGGGCACTTGGCCAAACAGAGGGCTGCAGGGTACTGTCACTCTGGGTCTCTTGGGTTGTATTTCCTGAGGCACCTACTCTCCACAGTGCTCCCTGGCAATGCCTCCATATTGCCTCCCAGGGGTACTGTGGGAATATCAACTCCCCTACATTCTAGAGACCTGGGTTCTAGTCCCTGGGCCCTTATACCATGTAGTTGGTATGTGTGTGTGTAATATATAACTTTCTCTTAGACATGTAATGAGGCAATCCCAATCAGGGGCTTCCTTCCCTTCCCCCGCCTGCTCCTTCTCTCCCCCACAGGATGTTCTTTTGCACAATTACTGTAACAAGGTTATATGCCCACATAACTTTATTTGTGTAATTGTCTTCTGTTCTGTGGTGCTCTGTGAGTCAATGTGATCAGTATAGTCAAGAACAGAACCGATTGTCTCAGAAAGAAACTACAAAAGGCGCCAGTTTCTTTATCACATTCACTTCATGGGCTTAGCATTTGGAATGGTATAAAGAGCTGATGTCATAGACAATTGTAATTGATTTTAATGTGAGGACCAAAGTATAGGTCTGGGTAAACATAAAGTTTTATATCAGAGAGTTGTATGTGAAAACATTGTAAAGAAGATGGAGTTTATCCAGTAACAAATATTGCAAATAATGATAAAGATATTTACAGTTAGTTTAACATAAATTTGCATAGTTAAGTCCTGATTTTCCAAAGTGACTAGTGATTCTGGGTGCCAAACTTTGAGGCCTGGTTTTTAGATTGTGGGTACCTGGCACTTTTGGCAATAAATCCTCTTTAAAGTATTGTAACTTGGGCACCTGAAAAATGAGCCACCTAAAATGACTCAATATTTTAGAAAACCTTGGCTGTAAGGTGTGGGAGAAAATCTGTAGTTTTAGTCCTTCTCCGCTAGTCTTCAAAGAAGCTGTCAATGAGTTTCAAATTGAAAGTATTTATTTAGAACACAAATCCTTTGATTTGCAGTGGAGGTGAAGGGCAGTCTCTGTTAATCAGAAATAGTGTAAAATCAGAGTTATTGTGTGGTACATTTTTTGCCCAAGTACCTTGTGTAAGAATACATTTAGTCAATAGGTGTCAGTAAAATCAAAGCTATTTCTTAGGTAACACTGCATCTAACTTACATTGTTAGGAAACAAAATCCATTTGGGCTTTATTTCTGTTGTGCATTAAAAAGCTCATTAAACACCAATCACCTGCTGTTTCAGCCTATCCAGATGACCAGAAATTTGAAAGAAACGTTCCCCCTGTGAAATGAATATTCCATTATAGGTTCCACTGGGATCTCAGTTTCATGGTATTTTGTGTTTGTGTTTATATTTTTCTTTTTTTTAAACAGACTCCTAGATCTTTGGAAGAACCTGATGGATTCAGAAAGGTACAAAATTTTCCAATCATTAAACTCAGAAATGTTAGATTAGAGGTTTCACAGGTAATTACTTTTAAATGAGATTTTTTTTAAGGTTCTTTAAAAGAGTTGGATGCCTTAGGATAAGTGTCTATGTAAAGTACCTTAATAAGGAAGCTGCTCTTCTACAAGGCCCGGGGTACATTTAAAAATTAGATCAACCTAGCTCCGTCGTTCAGGGCTCTAACATTTTTCTTTCTTTTTTTTTTGCACCCTGAGCACCATAACTAGGTTGACCTAACCCCCAGTTGAGATGAGGCTAGGTTGATGGAAGAATTCCTGCAGAGTTGGGTTAACTACTTCAACAGAAAAATCCATTCCACTGGTATAGGTTATACTTCGGTTGTAAGTGACACAGATGCAGCTGTAGCTGACCTGCTGTAGAAGCTATAGTGTAGACCAGTGGTTTTTAACCTGCGGGCCGCTTGCGGCCCACTTAGCACATAGTTGCAGCCCATGTGACATCCTCAGGGCCATACAGGTTATATATATATATATTGTGTGGATGCATCCCACATAACACATAGAGGAGAGCTGCATATGCGGCCCACAGTGGTAAAGAGGTTGAGAAATATTCCAAGTTTAAAAAGGAGAAGCAGTTTCCTTTTTAAGGGTATTGCCCTTGGACTATCCTGCCATCACAGAAGCATAGGAATTGGATGTCTGTCCATCTCCTGTGTAGATGAGGGTGAACATTTTTGAAAGTGCCTAATAATAATTAATAAACATTTGGGAGCTTACATCCTCTCCTCAGCATTCTCTACTGGCTGTGTTAGGTGGCTCTCCACTCAGTGTGTGCTGGCTTTTATGAATCCTGTTCTTAGGTGCCTATCTGTCCCTGTGCATTATATGGGGAGTCTGGGCACCTAACTTGGTGCTGTGGATTCCAATAGGGAGTGGGATGCCTAAATGTTATGCATTGCAATGCTGAGCCTAAGTCTCCTTTGTAGATCTAGCCCTTAGGAGCCTAAATCTCATTGGAAGTCAACACTAGCCTGGTGGGCTTTGCGGAGTCCCAGAATTGAGTATTCCCCCGGTGTAGTTTTGTGTAAATGAATCACATTGTCTAGTGCTTGCACAACCTTGTACAGAATTGTAAATCCCTTGCTTACAAGTCCCCTGCTGATTAATGGTTGTTTAAGGCTGGCCTGGGTATTGGTCACCTCCTTTGTTGTTACTGGAGAACTATCAGTGGGCGACTCCCAAACTCACAACATATTTCAATAACAACCATCTAACAGAATCTCATAACTTCATACACACTAACAATATACATATTTTGACAGAACAATGGGTCTCAGCAGATATCTTACATGGCATGCTTTGTATGAAACAACACACCCATATAGGAATGATGTATATGGGGGTTACTGGGTGCTACTGTGGGGTACAGTGTGTTACAGGTTCCTAATTCACATTTTGAAATTTTAATTTAGCTCATCCAGTCCATGTCCCTTCAAGTGAAGAATTGTAGGTAAAGTAAGGTAATATGCCTAATGCTATTAGACTAAGCCCTGATTCTGTGCAGCATTCTGTGAAGGAATTTCTCTTGGGACTCACATAAAAGGCTGAAACAACAAAGAGCAGAGACAGTAGAAAAGACAAAAAGGGATAGGCTTGAAAGAAAAGAAGAAAACACCAGCTTTTGATTAAAGTTCAGGAACAGTTCTTCTTTTGGAGCCTGATCTTGAGTCTTTCCATTTCCCTTAATGGGATTGAATCAAGCCCTTTATCTCTACCAGCATTTGCTTGGTTCATAAAGTTGGCTCCCACTTTACATCATCTCATCTGCCATGTTATTAGATTGTATAGATTGAGACTTTATTTACACAATACAAAGTTAAATGAATGGATAATGAGTTTTGTGATTATATCACCACACAAATAACTCTTGATCTCTCCCCCTGAGAACAACATCTCACTCCTGTTAAGGGATGCTAAACACTCACACCTGGCATTAAGTCCCCTTGTTATGCACACCTCATCTTGTCATCCCTGAGTCCTCCCCATGCCAAGGCTTCCCAATGCAGCAAGGCTATTCCCCAGGTGTACCAAAGATGCGGTAAAGCCCTACCCAGTTCTTATCCTGGTGAAGTACTAGTATGTGCATTGTGATACCCACACCTCTCTTGAATAATTCTGGCCAATCTTGAACCCTCATGGTAACCCCCAAAGCCTTTACGTTATTGCACCTGCAGCTCAGCACTAGGCATTGGGTGTAGTGAACCAAATAGCAAGATCACTGGATGTTTTTTCAGCATGATAGCTCAAGTGGCAAGAATCTTCCCTTAAGTTCCTGATCAGACTAGGAAAACAATGTGTCATCTTAATTCCTGCTGTAGAAGCTGTCAGACATTGAGTAAAACTACTTTTCCTTGGTAATGACCCTAAAGGGAAAATTCAAAAAATCGATCAAGGACTTTTTTTTTTAATATGGCTCTCTTGGTCAGAGTTGCGTGTAGCGGAAAATGCTTGTGGCTCTGTTGTATCTCCATTGAGCAGTGAGATTCCATCCTTGACTTCAGCACAGCACCTTAATGTTGGCTGGTACTCAGTCTCTCTCATCCTCTTGAGCCATGTGCAGATACACAGGTCATTTCCGATGATACCTGCATGAAATATTGGCCGGTTAGTATCAGTTAGGCCCACACTAGGCAAGTCATCTGTGCCAAGGAGTACTGAAGCCCTTCCCTGACCTCTGAACAACTACCCAGTGCAAAGGGGGAGAGACAAAGAAATTCAGAAGAAGAATGAAAAAAGAAAAGGAGTACTTGTGGCACCTTAGCGACTAACCAATTTATTTGAGCATAAGCTTTCGTGAGCTACAGCTCACTTCATCGGATGAAATGAGAACACGTTGTGGGCGAGAATACAATAGTTCCCTTTCCACCTAAAAGAACATTGTCAGGCAGTTCTAGGTGCCAGGTGATTTAGAAATGCTAATGATCCAGATGCTGCTGTCGTTTATACCTGCCAGTGTACACCAGTGATGGTCCATGGACCTCAATGGAGTTATCCCAGATTCATATTGCTGCCACTGAAAGCAGAATTGGGTCCATTATGACTAGAAATACATCTATGAGTTAAACATCCCCTGGCATAACAGCATGGGTCCTAACTCATGAGAATTAGAAAGTGACATTGACCAGTCTGGTCTCAGTGCTATCTGAGCTGGGAGAAGGACAAAAAGCATAAATGGGGAGGTGCAAATGAGAGTTTTAAAATATTTGTAGTAGTTTTTTAAAATTCAGGTTAAATAATCTATGATGTTGTTAGTAGCTGAGTGAAGGATTTTTAAATATACGTTTTATGTCGGTTGCATCCCTTCAAAACTGCAGCAAATGAAAATTCTCTGGGTGAATGACTAATAATGCCCTATGTTAATTAACTTGTACCTGAAATAGTGTACCACTCATGGGAAAGGGCTGAATCACCTCATAACTTGTAAAATCCACTCCCCTCAGCATATGTGCAGTAGGAGCAGACCCCGGTTTGGGGGACTTGAATGGTGTCTAGGCCATGTGCTGATCCTCTGCTCAGGGGGTGAATTTCATCTTGGATGATTTGTGCCATCCCTCTTCCATGTGGAGCCTTATAGAAGCAGCAGCAGGGGCACGATGTCAGGTGCTGATTTGATCTTTTGCTTCCGTGACGTGTTTTTCCTGGTGATTCTCATTTCCTCTTCCGTGTTTTAATAGTTTGGGGTGGGGGATAGAAGGGCACAGATGCTGCCAGTCTCATTCCATGTCGTTCTGCTTCCATTCCATTGCCTCGCTGCATGGCTGAATGTTGTCAGAGCCTCTTCCATTTATGACAGGTTTCAGAGTAGCAGCCGTGTTAGTCTGTGTTCGCAAAAAGAAACGGAGTACTTGTGGCACCTTAGAGACGAACCAATTTATAAGCTTATGTGCAAATAAATTGGTTAGTCTCTAAGGTGCCACAAGTATTCCTTTTCTTTCTTCCATTTATATTAATGTGCTTCTTTCTACTCACTCCCTCTCTCATTCTTCTTGTCTACTGAGGACATGCCCCTTGCTAGACCTTCCCCCAGGATGAACACTGTGGGATAATGATCTCTTTAAGAGTGATATCTTATAGACGAACCAAAAAAAACCCAAAAAGCATTTGCAGGAAATTGTATCAGCGGCTGTGAGTTTTTGGCAGGTGCCTGTGATGGGGTAACATGTGTGTATTTGTGTCTGTAGTTTACCTAGCACATTGGGACATTATAGAGCAAATACTAAACAATAATGATGATAAATGTTACCTTCAAAGGTTGGCTCCCAGCCAACTGAAAATATTCCATGAGCATTTTTAGAATAAACAGGAAATCCAAAACTTGTTATTTCTGAGGTTAGGTAGCACTGTTCGATTTTTTTTTTCAAAGTAATTACAGTTCCTTGCTGCACAAATAATTTTGGCTTTATTGTTTGTACAAACAAAATAATTAGGGTTTATTAAATTTGTAGTCACCTAATTGCTTCTCTTTGAGAAATTGCTGGATGTAATCTCAAGCGGCACATGGGCAAGAGGGAATGTGTAATTTAATCTTCTTTAGAAGTCACCATAGATCTTGAGTCAATCAAATTAATGCAGCCATCCAGGAAACTGTGGATAAAGCGATAGCACTCACTCCTTGTCTCGGAGAAAACAGTAATAACACAGACTGAACTTAAGATATGACGAGAAGTATACAGAAAACAAAATCCATTTACAGTAACACAGCATATATATATATAGTGTCCTGTTAAAAATGCATCATAGATTTTATGTCTTTGGTGGTCAGACTCATGGCAGGTGTTTGGTCATTTGAAGTCTGCTGTAAAATAACATGCTTGGTAAAATGGAAAATGCTTTTTAAAAAGTGCATTAAGGCGACATATTTTTCCCAGTTTAATGCATATTTTATGAACACTGAGGAAATCTTTCCTCCTAAGTAACAGAACTCTTTCCCCTTGAACCAAAACTTCAAGGCCAAATACACCAGATCTTTGGAGTAGTTCAGATCTGGATCTTAGATTTGTGGCTGGAGCCCATCTTTGCTCCAACCATGAACATTTTCTTCCCAAGGAGAATTTGCCTAAGTGGTTTTTGTTCATTTCTTGTGCACCCAGGCCAGCCTGTACGTTTAGGAATCAAACAACAATACATGCCGCAAGTGTGCATGTTTCACAGCAAAATGGACTTCTTACCATTTAAAACAGTGACATAGATTCACCCCTCCAGGGACATAAGTGTAGAATCCCTGCTTTCTGGGCTGACTGTGCAGGCCAGGGCTGCATAAGGGAGGGCAGCGTTCAGTTTCGCTGAGACTTTATAGGAGCCCCATCAGCAGACGTTCCAGGAAAAAGGCTGAATCAACCTGGCTTTGCCTCCTCCCGTAGTGGGAGGCTGGGCCAGGCAGCTTCACTCACTATTGAACTGCCTTACTACTGCATCCTTATTCTGCTGCTAAGGGATCTTCTGGGGAGTGAATCTATCCCAGTGTTTGGAGATCTAGCACTGGTTACAGTACGTGCCCAGAAAGTGGAATCTCCTATTTATCCACATGACAAACCAGCACTGGCAGCAGCAGTGCAAGCTGCATACACTGCCCCATCCTGGGTCTGTAAGGTGAGACACCATCCTAGGAGTAAGAAGGTATCTTAGTTTCCATGTCCAGTGAGTCCAAAGTGATATCTTGTATCATCTTTCTGCTGAGGATGCCAAGAAGCTTCCAATTAGTTCTGAATGAAGGTGTGATGTTCATTTTCTTTGCAAGAAAGATACTTCCAATGAACTGTTCTGGTAAAGGAAATTTTAGCATTCTTTTATGAAGGAATATTGTAATCACCCCGTAAATGCAGGAAGCCGGAGGGAGTTGTGGTGGCTAGAGGCAGAATAAAGTCAGTTTTTGGCACCTTTAAACACCTTTTTTATATTTGTATAAGGACTGCCATCCACCTTTGACTCTGGTAGGGTTCTCAATGCACTTGTTTGAATAGGACCAGTTTAAATACATATTATCTTGTTTAGAAGCCTTAGCTATAATTCTGCTTGGGATTATTCAGCAGAACAAGGATAAACCAGAAAGTTGTGGCCAGGGTCCTTGTGTATAAAGAATTGTCGAAGGCTGCTCCAACAGATCCAGTGCCACCACTTTGCCTGTGGCATTATTATCCTAAGTGCAGGTTGTGACATATCTATCAGTAGAGCTGGCTGTCGTAAATCGATCCGTTTCACAGTAACATATTGGCAGCGTACTTAATTTTAAGCAACTTTGCAGCGGAAACTTTCAAATGTCGTCCATGTGCCTTCTGAGACTCAGGGTATGTCTACACTACGAAATTATTCTGATTTTACAGAAGTCGATTTTTGGGAACAGATTGGATAAAGTCGAGCGCATGCGTCCACACTAAGTACATTAATTCGGCGGTGTGCGTCCACAGTACCGTGGCAAGAGTCGACATTCCGAGTGGTGCACTGTGGGTAGCTATCCCACAGTTCCCACAGTCCCCGCTGCCCATTGGAATTCTGGGCTGAGCTCCCAACGCCTGATGGGGCCAAAAATTTGTCACGTGTGGTTATGGGTAAATGTCATCAGTCAACCCTCCCTCCGTGAAAGCAATGGCAGACAATCATTTCACGCCCTTTTCCCTGGATTGCCTGAGCAGACACCATAGCACGGCAAGCATGGAGCCCGTTCAGCTCACCGCAGCAGTTATGACCATTGTAAACACCCCGCATGTTATGGTACAGTTTATGCAGAACCAGAACCTGAAAAACCATGTGAGGAGGCAACGGCAGCGCGGTGACAAGAGTGATGAGGACATGGACACAGATTTCTCTAAAACCACGGTCCCCGGCAATTTGGAGATCATGATGTTGATGGGGCAGGCTCATGCCGTGGAACGCCGATTCTGTGCCCGGGAAACAAGCACAGACTGGTGGGACCACATAGTGTTGCAGGATTGGGATGATTCCCAGTGGCTCCAAAATTTTCGCATGCGTAAGGGCACTTTCATGGAACTTTGTGACTTGCTTTCCCCTGCCCTGAAGTGCAAGAATACCAAAATGAGAGCAGCCCTCACAGTTGAGAAGCAAATGGCAATAGCCCTGTGGAAGCTTGCAATGCCAGACAGCTGCCAGTCAGTCGGTAATCAATTTGGAGTGGGCAAATCTACTGTGGGGGTTGCTGTGATGCAAGTAGCCAATGCAATCATTGAGCTGCTGCTATCAAAGGTAGTGACTCTGGGAAATGTGCAGGTTATAGTAGATGGTTTGCTGCAATGGGATTCCCTAACTGTGGTGGGGCTATAGATGGAATGCATATCCCTATCTTGGGACCAGACCACCAGAGCAGCCAATACATAAACCGCAAGGGGTACTTTTCAGTGGTGATGCAAGCACTGGTGTATCACAAGGGATGTTTCACCAACGTCAACATGGGATGGCCGGGAAAGGTTCATGACGCTCAGGTCTTCAGGAACTCTGGTCTGTTTAAACGGCTGCAGGAAGGGATTTACTTTCCAGACCAGAAAATAACTGTTGGGGATGTTGAAATGCCTATAGTTATCCTTGGGGACCCAGCCTACCCCTTAATGCCCTGGCTCATGAAGCCGTACACAGGTACCCTGGACAGTAGTCAGGAGCTGTTCAACTATAGGCTGAGCAAGCACAGAATGGTGGTAGAGTGTGCATTTGGACATTTAAAGGGTCGCTGGCGCAGTTTACTGACTCGCTCAGACCTCAGTGAAACCAGTATTCCCATTGTTATTGCTGCTTGCTGTGTGCTTCACAATCTCTGTGAGAGTAAGGGGGAGACGTTTATGGTGGGATGGGAGGTTGAGGCAAATCGCCTGGCCACTGAATATGCGCAGCCAGACACCAGGGCGGTTAGAGGAGCACAGCAGGAAGTACTGAGAATCAGAGAAGCTTTGAAAACCAGTTTCATGACTGGCCAGGGTACCATGTGACACTTCTGTTTGTTTCTCCTTGATGAAAACCCGCTCCCTTGGTTGGCTCTAATTCCCTGTAAACCACCCGCCCTGCCCACTTCGATCACAGCTTGCTTGCAAAGGAAATAAAGTCACTATAATTTAAAAACCATATATTCTTTATTCATTGATTATAAAAATAGGGAGATAACTCACAAGGTAGCCCGGGTGGGGTGTGGGAGGAGGGAAGGAAAAGGCCACTTCAAAACTTGTTGAATGCCAGCCTTCTGTTGCTTGGGCTGTCCACTGGGGTGGAGTGGTTGGGTGCCCAGAGCCTCCCTCCCAACTCCCCTGCATTCTTGGGCATCTGGGTGAGGAGGCTATGAAACTTGGGGAGGAGGGAGAGCAGTTAAACAGGGGCTGCAGCGGCAGTCTGTGATCCTGCTGCCGTTCCTGAACCTCCACCAGACGCCGGAGCATGTCCGTTTGATCCCGCTGTAGCCCCAGCGTTGCATCCTGCCTCCTCTGCTCTTCCTGCCGCCACTTCTCATCTCAATCATCCCTCCTGTCCTCACGTTCATGGGCTGATTTCCTGTACTGTGCGACTGTGTCCCTCCACACATTCTGCTGAGCTCTGTCAGTGCCAGACAACTGCATGAGCTCAGAGAACATTTCATCGTGAATGCGTTTTTTTCGCCCCCTTATCTGAGATAGCCTTTGGGATGGAGGAAGGAGGCTTGAAACATTTGCAGCTGTGGGAGGAAAAAAAGGGAGTGAAGTATTTTAAAAGATACATTTTACAGAACAATGGCTATACTCTTTCACAGTGAACAACATGATTCACATTACATAGCACATGTGATTTAAGTACAAGATCACATTTTGCATCTTATATTGAGTGCCTGTGCCTTTGGTGTTAAGAGATCACACACGCAGGGCCGGGCAACTGAATTCAACTTGCAGGTGGCCATGGTAAGCCATAGTCTTTTGGCTTCTGCAACCTTCATAACAGCAGTGCCCTCCTTTCCCATACCAAGCAAAGCCTGTTGAGTTGGCCATTTAGCGCTGCGGTTTTCATGTTAACGTGCAGCAGCAGAAACCAAACTAACCCCGCCCCCCATCCAATTCTCTGGGATGATCGCTTTACCCCTCCTCCCACCGCATGGCTGGTATCAGGGAAGATCCCTGCTAGCCAAACGCGAACAGCTCAGCGCCAATGCCCCCTCCCCCCCCACCACATGGCTAACTGCAGGGAGGATTTCTTTTCAGCCACAGGCAAACAGCCCAGTAGGAACGGCCACCTCTGAATGTCCCCTTAATTAAATTCCCGTATTTCAACCAGGTTACCATGAATGATATCACTCTTCTGAGGATAACACAGAGAGATAAAGAACGGATGTTGCTTGAATGCCAGCAAACACTGGGACCATGTGCTGCCAGGCTTTGTCATGTAATGATACCAGATTACTTGCTACTAGCATGGCGTGTGGTAAAGTGTCCTACCATGGAGGACAAAATAAGGCTGCTCTCCCCAGAATTCTTCTGCAAAGGCTTTTAGAGTACCTCCAGGAGAGCTTCATGGAAATGTCCCTTGAGAATTTCCGCTCCATCCCCAGACACGTTAACAGACTTTTCCAGTAGCTGTACTGGTCACGAATGCATCCCAAGTCCTCAGGGCTAATTAATAATTAAAAAACGCTTGCTTTTAAAACATGTATTATATTTAAAAAGGTACACTCACCAGAGGTCCCTTCTCCGGCTTGGTTGAGTTGGGAGGGTATTTCAGTCAGGGTGATAAAAAGATCCTGGCTGTCGGGGAGAACGGTGTGCTGTGTGCTCTTCTCAAACTCATCCTCCTCCTCCTAATCTTCCCCGTCTGCAAAATCCTCAGGCATGGCGGAGAGTACCCCATCATCCGAGTCCACGGACAGAGGTGGGATAGTGGTGGCACCCCCCGCCCTAGAATTGTATGCAGCTCAGCTTAGAAGTGGCATGTCAGGGGCTCTGTCCCGGAGCATCCGTTTGATTCTTTGGTTTTCTGGTATGCTTGTCTGAACTCCTTAGGTTTCACGCGGCACTGTGTTGCGTCCCTGCTGTAGCCTCTGTCCCTCGTGGCTTCGGAGATTTTTTGAAATGTTTTGGCATTTCGTCTTTTGGAATGTAGTTCTGATAGCATGGATTCGTTTCCCCATACAGCGATCAGATCCAATACCTCCCGTTCAGTCCATGCTGGAGCTCTTTTTCAATTCTGGGACTGCATGGTCACCTGTGCTGATGAGCTCGCCTGGCCAAACAGGAAATGAGATTCAAAAGTTCCCAGGGCTTTTCCTGTACACCTGGCCAGTGCATCCAAGTTCAGAGCGCTGTCCAGAGCAGTCACAATGGTGCACTGTGGGATAGCTCCCAGAGGCCAATACCGTCGAATGGCATCCACACTAACCCTAATTGGAAACGGCAATGTCGATTTCAGCGCTAATCCCCTCATCGGGGAGGAGTACAGAAATCGGTTTTAAGAGCCCTTTATGTCGAAAAAAATGGTTTCATTGTGTGGACGGGTGTAGGGTTTATTCAATTTAATGCTGCTAAATTCGACATAAACTCATAGTGTAGACCAGGCCTTAAAGTGTAAACTGCTGGTTTGTTTCTTGCTGTGATTTTAAATTGACCCTTGTACAAAGACTCTGGCTGATAGTCTAGTCAACTTTGTGTACTTCTGAGTGCACCGGAGGAATTAAAACCCCTGGGATTTGCCTGTCTACTTATGAAGTGGGCAGCTTTCAAAATTCCCCACAGATGTTGCGTGGGCATGCACAGCCCCCACCCACCTATTTTAAAAGAACATTAAAGTTACAAAGCCAAGTATTTCACAGGTAAGAAATGCCAGAATTAATATTGTGTGTGTAATCTTAGTTCAGCCCCCTGTGCATTATGATACAGTCTTTAATTATATGATCACATGGTTTTTTTCCCACAGGACCTCTGATATGTACAGCAGCTCTGGAGGTGCTTTTTTTTTGACTGATATGCCTGGCACATATAGGTAGCAGCAAAGTCATTAACTCACAGATAAGTTCTGTACCATTAGCTGGACAGGCTGTGGTTTACGATGCTACTATCTCTTAGCTTAGAACAAATTAACAAAACATTCTCCTGTATTCTGGATTATGATCAAAACCAAGTCAGAGGGAGAGTGATAACTGTAGTAAAATATTCTTTGCAGTGTTGTTGTAGCCATGTTGGTCCCAGGATATGAGAGTGACAAGGTGGGTGAGGTCATATCTTTTATTGGTCCAATTTCTGTGAAAGAGACAGAGACCAGGCTTTCGAGCTACAAGAGCAAAAACAAACTGGTGTGTGAAATACAAGTTTATGACCTTGCTATATGATCAGGCAAAATGGAGAAGCTGGGCTGTGTAGGAAAAAGTTATTCTTCAACCCCAGCAAGGAAACAGGCTAGAAACTGCAGGCAAAGTAAATTCATTTTCCTTTCCTCAAGTTTTTCCCCAGTGTGAAAGTGCCTCTTTGCAGAGTACATGTAATGCCAGATTTGGCTACTGTTAGTCTCATTGAGTGGTATCTTACTCTACTAAAAGCCACAGTGAAATAAAGTCTTTGCTTATAAATAAGGCAGTCTCAGAAAAATAGTATATGTAAGATACACAGAGCCATGAAAGGCAGTATTGTTTTGCAGATTTTAGTAGTGGATCTTGAAGCACTTGACAAGCGGTATTTAAGCCTTGTGACACATCTGTGGGTAAGGCCATTCCGTTTTACAGAGGAGGAAACAGAGCCATGGTGTCTTATCCTTGCATTGAATTAATGACCAGGCTTGGGAGTAGAGTCCATGTGTTTCTTGTAGCCCTAAGGCACAACTCCTGCTGGCAGGCATTGTACGGAGCTCTGTCAGCTGGGCTTCCAGACGGTCAGGGCTAGAACGTGCCTATTAGCCATAGCTCTGTCTTGAGCAGAGCGTGGAGCCACACCACACCAGAGGGGGCATGGAGGAGCCTGCCTCAGAGGCCATTTCTCCTGGAGTTTGTGGATGCACTGTGGGAGTGCATCCCGTACTACACCCCTCTCCATCCCTGAGGCTGGCGAGGGTGGTAGGGACCTGACTCTGCCCCCTCCTGGCCCCATTTGTGCACCTTCAGGATTATTCAGGCAGTCCATGGAAGTTGAGGGGAAGACTCCATGCACCCTTCCCAACACTGCTGAGCACCTGCTGAAGGCCAAGCAGAGTTTGGCCCTCAGTGAGCAACCTGCTCCCCTCTACACCTCCCTAGGGGAGCTGGCACAGGCAAGAGAGAGACTATACTTACTGGCAACATGGATGCCCTAGGGAGTCTAAGGAAGTCCTGCATACTCTTAAGGCACCTGCTGGATGACAACAGAAGTGGAGCTGAGCCACAAATGGAAAAGCCTAGCATCTTTGCACCCCCTCTCCAGCAGGAATAAATAACTAGGAGGGCACATGCAGAGCAGCTGGCTTGGCAATTAGACAGCTCCAAACATAAGGAGAGGGGGTGCAGAGACAGTAGGCTTTTCCATTTGTGGCTCAGCTCCATTTCTGTTGTCATCCAGCAGATGCCTTAAGAGTATCCAGGACTTCCTTAGATTCGCTAGGGCAATATTGAATTCTGGAGAGTTATCTGATGGGAATTGCAAAAGCATCAAAGGGAGTTAGGAGCACAAGTCATATTGAAAATCAATTAACTCCCTCAGGTGCTTTTGAAAATCTCATCTGTAATGTCCGTCCCTCACTGAGCTATTCCCTGTTATAGGGACCTCTCCTTTAATAATACTGATATTAAACCTTGTGCCAGAGAGAATAGTACTTCCACGTCCTGTTCCTGGTAGAAGTGCTTATTTTCTGACAGTGGGAGAAAGATTTAGTCTTCGTCTTCACAAGGCAAGGATAATTCTGCCCCAAATCTTCCATCAAACAAAACTACCACTGTTGGCAAATAGTAATAAACATGGTCTGGTTTTGCATGGCTCTGGAGTCTGAAAGACAGGAATCTAGAACAAGTGTCTCTACCACATTGCTGCACTAGGCTATTGTGGTGGCAATGGAGAATTAAACAGGAATAGAGAATAACTACTGAAAAGAGAAATCCCTAGTGAAATTCCATTGATTTACATGGCTCCCAGGAGACTGTGGTGATGTTGAAGAAGAGCCTGTTTTGTAGAATCTAGAGCTGAACCCTGAATGCTTCACTCAGGACTTGATGCTGCCACCTGCACTCATGGTAATTAGTACATTACTCTCTGACTAACCCCTTTGTAATCAGTGGGACTATTCAACATAAGGGTACGAATTCCCTCCCCCTGGCCCAGTTTTTATTCAGTCCTTAATTGGGCAAAACTCTCATTTAAGAGCGTACTAAGGACTTCAGGATTTGGCCTGTAGGACTAATAGAAAGGAAAAACCTATAAGGACAGCCAGTTGTGTCTAGTGCATTGGACACAATAGTCAAGAACAGTACATCCATATGTAGAAATGGCTCCTGCAATGCTACCAGGGTCACTAAGCTTTGATTTGCTGTGTAAATGCCAGCTGTACACAGTGAAGTTCCATCAGGGAACACCTTCATTTAGACTCCCAATTTTTTCTAGTACTTCACTGAAAGCAAAAGAGGAACACAAGCAGCTGAAGCACCTGACCTATTCTCAAAGGGCTGGGAGTTTTCACGGACTTCAGTGGAATTTGGATCAGGCCTTAACCCAGTCGCAATGCAGCAAGTCAGAAAGGGTAGAACAAACAGCTGTCACTCTGTTGCCTCAACATCCGCCAGATCCAATAACTAGATCTCCATCGGTCATTTGATACGGCAGAAATAAACCAGCTGTAACAGAATAATATTTTTACAGAATCATTATCTCGCTCTGAAACTGTGTCTGCTTGTGTGCCTTGGCAATTTCTATAAATGCCCCAGCACTTATATTTATAGCGCCAGGAGGTTGAGGAGCTTAGTTACCAGGGGGAGAAACATCTCCACAATTTCTAATACAGACCATTCATCTGTGACAATATTCTAGTCTGTTGACATTATCTTCTCTGCTGGTGTTTTCAAAGGGCAGTGTCTGTTGGTAATGCAGTGGGAGGAAGGTATTGCCTGGTAATCTGAGATAAATGGGAGCCAGGAGTTCGAATTTCTAATCCTAGCTCTGACACTGGCTTTGAGCAAGTCACTTAACTTCTCTGTTTCCTCATTTGTGAAATGAGGATAGTACCCTTCACAGGTGTGTTATGAGAATTAATTAGTTAAGATTTGTAAAGCATGTAAATGACTGGTATTGGGTAGATGCTAAATATTATTACTGTGCTGCCAATGTAAATCTATGCCTGCTGAAGAAACTGCCTCATCCGAGTATTTGTCTACTTTTTAACCATTTTTTTCTGAGAGAGATCTTTAATAATCACCAGGAATCCTGCCACTGTGAACCCTCCACTTTAATGAGTATTTCCTGAAGTCCCAGGCCCAAATTCTGGTCTGTAACATTGGTGTATATCCAAAGCAATATTCTATTGCAGTCAATAGAATTGACTATTCTATTCAATATTCTATTGCGGTCAATAGAATTATTCTTGATTTACACCAGTGTAACGGAGCAGAATTTGGCTCTTCTCTTTCTTTCGTGGAACTCTATTATAATGATCACTGAGCATCAAATGTGAGTTTAAGGGGTACTTCATGTTAAAGCCAGCTTTCACCATCTGTTGTGCTTCTCCCTTGTCTTTGTCATTCTGTTGCACCTCGTGAAGTATAAAATTTGTCTGGCAAAGCATGAGAAGCAGTGGATTGACTGTAATAATGCGGGAGCCTTCTCCTGCCTTCCCTACCCAGGGGGAAGGTCAGCAATAAACAGAGAGGGCCCAAGGATCAGACTGCACTGGGAGACCAAACCAAATCAAATCTCTGAGAGAACTGGCCATAATGAATACAAACAATATATGAAGCTCAAGCTCCTCTACTAAGACGAAGCCTAAGGCTGTTTGGCTTCTCCCAGGAAGCAAAGCTTTCATTTTGCTGTGACATATTAGCTGCTAAAATAGACTTTTTCTTCTCAGTAATCAGAAACCTGACCCAGGATTGTTGTTTTCTTCCTCCAATGAAGCCAAGCAATAATTCTCAGGAAAATAATTCCTAGTACTGAGGTCTGTTAGCCCAGGGAATAACCTAAGAGAAGTGGTTCAAGCGTCATCACTGGAATCAGTCAAACTGTACAGAACCTGCAGGAATATATCACGGGGACCAGTTCTGCACTGGAAAAGATGGGCTAAAAGGTCTTTTCCACCTCCGTTATCACTGATTCTAGGAAATATTTTAGGTGTCTTTACTCCCTGCCCCTCGCGCCTCCCCCAATTATTGTCATTATTTTTCTTGTTAATGTGCTCAGTAAATCCATCATCCCCATTTGGTTTGTGTCTTTTAGAGACGTCCAGGGGGGATGTGTCCTTTCCTGCACCGCGTGTGCTGGGCAGCGCTGCCGCTGCAGATACTCCTGCTGTTCTTGCTGCTCCTGGCGTTTCTGCTCCCCCTGGTGGAGGAGACCCACAGCTGCAAGCTTGCCAACAACTTTGCCCGCTCCTTCAACTTGATGCTGAGATATGAAGGCCCTCCTCCAACTTAACTCCTCTACAGGCACGTGGCGAGAAGTGACTGGCTTAGACATCCAGGCTGCTTTTTCCTAGGTGTCTTGACTATTGCTAATCCTCTAAATCTAGGGCTTCTAACATGGCCACCAGATTAACTGGAAACGTCATCAAATAAACACCGTATAAGGTTAGTCCATATAAATCAGGTATTAACAGTTAGAGCTAAATTAATATTTTTACAATAGTATATGAATATATTTATACTATGAGTGTGTATATATATATATATATATTTTGTGTGTATATAACTATAATGAAAAACATCTAAACTCCACTGTTTTGCTCTAATCCTGCAATATTTTTGCTTCTGCCTTTGTTCAGCAACGAATAGCAGATATTTTAAAAAACTGAGTTCTTGGTGTTTACAACTGAAATCAAAGTGAGTGTGAGAAAATAAGGGATGTTCTGTGGAATCATGTGCCAGGAAAAATTGTCTCTGAGAGTGAGATGCAATGGAATCATGTTTAAATACACTGTTTAACATTAGGCTTTAGCAAAAGGGGAAGTTTCTATTTGGGATTAGTAGCTAGTTTTTCTATTGCTTGATCCAGTCATCACTGTTGTCAATGCAAAAACTTCCATTGACATGGGTGTGAGACCAGGCCCATAGTATATTCAAATGCTCTTTGTGACAGTCTACCAACTTTTTCTAATGCTTTGTCTTCTGTCACTCCTGAAGTCAGAGAGGTAAAACCAGGCAAGGAAAGCTGAAAATAATGGGGCATTTTTCTAAACCTCACTCTAAACCAAATTGTAATTTTTATTTTATTTTGTGCAGCTTCAGTATACAAAGCTCTGTGTAGCAGTGAGCTGTGCAAAAGAGAAAAATATGATCTTGTCCCCCCCCTTTTAAACTATGAAGATCATCCACACGAATGGTTTTGGCACAGAAATTGCTCTGGGATGGACCACATGATCTGGACAATGCGATGTAGCTTGTCTCAGCATCAGCATACAAACTGGCCAAAGCGCAGAAATACATTAACAAATGCAGTCAGTAGACATGATTCCTTCCTAGCCGGCGTTATGTCAGTGGTTTGCTAACAAAACGTGACATGGTGTAATTGCATCAAGCACAATTGTGCTACAAGTTTTTAAAAAGGCTGAGGTCTGGGACACTGAGGATTGTCATCCTTTTACCTAGCCTCGGGCCTGTTTTCATCAGCTCTTCTTTTTTAACAGGAATGTCTGCGCTCAATATGCTTTTTAATGGAAGTGCAGTTCACAGTGTTATTATGAGGAAACAACCATTTCGTGGTGGTGTTTTACCTAATGGGAGCCTGCGTCTTGTCCAAAGACGGGAAAGGGGATTGTTTCAAATACTTTGCGGCACTTCTTTGGTTCGCCCCCATTTTTCCTGTTCATTTTTATCCTCAGAGGCATAGTCATCAGATTGTCAGTCAAAAAATCTGAGCTAGTTTCCCCTGGCCTGGCGATTTCTTCGGATGAAATTTGAATTCTAGGTAGTGGCAACTGACTTTTTGTCTCTCTCCAAACAGAATCGTACCAATTCTATAGTGGGTACGCACTACTGTAGACTTGTAGGTGGGACTCACTTTTTTTTGTACCATAAAACCTACAAGAGGTTCATTACATCCTGCCATATTCTACTCTGCATACAAAACACCAATCCCCTATCGTAATACATGGGACTTCTGTGCCAAAATAAAAGGTAGAATATGGCCCATCGTTACATATGTTACATTATTGGAAGTAAATTATGTACTAACTACAGACCCAATTCCATTAAGTATAATGGTGATTACATGGAACATAAGAACGGCCATACTGGGTTAGACCAAAGGTCCATCTGGCCTAGCATCCTGTCTTCCGACAGTGGCCAACGCCAGGTGCCCCAGAGGGAATGAACAGAACGGGTCATCGTCAAGTGATCCATCCACTGTCACCCATTCCCAGCTTCTGGCAAACAGAGGCTAGGGATACCATCGGCCCCTCCTGGCTAATAGCTATTAATGGACCTATCCTCCATGAATTTACCTAGTTCTTTTTTGAACCCTGTTATAGTCTTGGCCTTCACAACATCTTCTGGCAAAGAGTTCCACAGGTTGACTGTGTGTTGTGTGCTGCCTCTGCCTACTATGTCAATAATTATGAAGAGCTGAAACAACAAAGTTTAGATCTGAGATTCCCCCAAAGTCTTTTTTTTTTAAATTGATAAAGAGAGGAAATGAGGGAAGAGAGGACAGGGTAGCATAGGAGGGAGAAGATATTGAGGAGTTCTGAATAGAAGGGAATAGGCAGCAGTGGGGGGAGAGAGGTAAGAAGGTAGGTGCAGTTAGAGAAGAGAGGTGGAAGAAGAAAGAATAGGGTCTGAAAAAGGAAGGCACGAACAGTAAGAATATAGAATGTAAAGAACAATCTCTATTAGGGTCCATCTAGTCCAGTGGTCTTCAATCTTTTTTCATTTGCAGACCCCTAAAAATCTTTGAATGGAGGTGCAGACCCATTTGGAAATCTTAGACATAGTCTGTAGACCCCAAGGAGTCCACGGACCACAGTTTGAAAGCCAATGTCCTATGGTAACAGCAACCTTTCGTGGACCCCTTAGACATAGTCTACGGATCCCCAGTGGTCCATGGACCACATGTTGAAAATCACTGATCTAGTCCATCTCTATGCCTATGCAGGATTATTTCCCATTGTACATTGTCCAGTCTAATTTCAAATGTCCAAGTGGTGGGGCCTCTACCTTTTCTCTGAGGAGACCATTCCCCTGCAGAGAGCTCTCACTGTCAGGGAGGTCTTATCTACACAATCATTTTTCTTCATGCTTCCTGCAGTTGCAGTGACACCAGGATCAGCAAAGGTGGGAGTTCTAATACAGTGAGAATACTGGTGTTCTAACAAACATGTTGTCTAACCCCCTCAGAGCAGGTGGAGAGGACAAGGTGGTCAAATGGCTAGCTGCTGCTCATGGCCCACCTACACTGGAGTGAGATCATTGCTAGAACTGGTCAAAATGTTTTAAATTTAGGAATTCTGATGAAAAATGGCATTGAAATTTTGAAAATCAGCTCCAAAAAAAAAGGAAACAGTTATTTTTGTACATTTTTCAGTCAACTAGGAAATTAGAAGGAAAAATGCATGAGTAGGCAGAGCCAGAGGGGAGAAATGCAGCAGAAGGAGGAGCAGAGGAGGATCTGAAGCAATGTCGATTAAAACCTGGCAGTTAAGAGCTAGGAGAAGAGAGAGGAGACAGGTGACTTAAAGCAGAAAGGTGACAAGAAGAGGAAATTGTGAAAGACAAATAAGGGGTTTAAATATAAACAGGAAGGAAAGAAAGGCATCAAGCTGTGTCCTCCTTCGCAAAGTAGACAGGTGGAAAGGAACTATAATTCACAAGTGATGCAGCAAATGAATTCCTTCTTTGCAACTGTTATTTCCAGCAGAAGAGAGAGACACATCCTCCTCTCCCCCAGTTAGCTGGTTCAAGAGCCATGCAAATTCTGCTCTGTGCAGCAAGGATTTAATCATCTAAGCTCTGAACCATGTGCATCTCCCACCTCCGTTTCAAACCATTTCAATGTGTACAAAGAACCAGAAGGGGGATGGGGCAGGATAGAGATGTAACAGTGTTTGTAGCATAGCCACTTTCTGCTTCTTTGAGGGGTGTTGTGGTCAGGAAATTAAATAAAACAGGATGAAAGGCAGGAGAGAAAAAGAATTATAACAAGTGGGAAAAATTAGTTAAGGTGAAGATCAAGGAGGAAACGGTCAGGTTTTTTGCATGAAAATTACAGAATCTCCCAAGAGTTTCTGGGCACCGGCCTTTCTTGTCTGGATTGTTTTTGAGTTCAGCAGTGGATCTTACAAGCATTGGCAATACAAATGTAGGGGACATTAAAGAAATTATTTCCATGCAAAGGGTCTTACGAAAATAAATTCCATGTCACCTTAAAGTTTCAATGTTGGGGCAGGTTTAAAAAAAATCTAAATTAGAACCACACTTTTGCCACTGGGGTTTTGCATTTAATTTATTCTTTAACATCTCTGCTGTAAATCTTGGAGTTTTTCTGTAAACAAACTAAGCAATACAAATATCTCATAGCAGAGGTGAATCTTTCTCTGTTTTTCATGGAAATCAGCTCAAACATTAGGCTCAGATTTCTCTCTTACACCAGTTTTATGCTGGAGTAACTTCATTTATCTCAGTGGAGTTATTCCCAGTTTACATTGGTGTAAGAAAAATGTAAATCAGGTTCTTTGTGGTGTGAGGGTGGGTTGGTGGGGGGGGAGGGCCTCAAAGAGAAAAAAATCCAATCTTCCCTCATTTCTTAATTTAATTGAGAAGATTTTGCCTTACTGATTTTTTGGAGTGTAACTGCTATTACGATGTGAAGCTCAAATAATGGTAGAGGAAAGCGGATTCAATTCTCCCCCTCACAGAACTTCGTTGGTTTCCTGTGTGAAGGAAATAGGCCCCAATATCTATAAAATGCATCCTAAGGAACAAAGTTTCAAGAGCAGTCTCATAAACTTTAGGTACAGATTTCTGTCTACATTTTTGCACACCATTTTTCTTGTCCTAACTTTTATAAACTCTTAGATCATTTCTGACTAGAGCAGGGTAAAACTTTTTGACTGATACTTTTTCATAAGTGTGTTTTGGATTCACTTATTTTTTTTCAGTAGAAAATAACAAACAAAAATTCTGAAAAAGTCAAAATATTTAATTTTGACATTTTGAAATGAAACATTTTGCCATTTTGAATCAAAACAGCTTTTCATTTTGACTTTTACTTCAGTTTTATTTTAAAATATTTAAAGGTTTAAAAAAAAAAAAAACCTCACGTTACCTGAATATATTTTCTTCAATATGTTTGGTTTGCCAAAAAAGTAAAAAGTTGTGTTTTGGGTAAACCTGAATTTTTTTTGTTTTTGTTTGGCCACTGACCTGAAAAATCAGTTATTCACAGCTCTGTCTGTGACATCTGTCAATCACCTGGATGCTTCACAGTTGGGCTTCAGATTCGGACACAGTATGGAATCAATGCTGGCAGTATACTTAAAATGCCTGGCAATAGCTTCAGGGGGAGTGTACAGAACTGGGCAGTTGGGAGTGATCCACTCATCTTCCCTTCCTGACAGTCAGAAGTTTAGGGTTGCCTTGGGCATGGGGTTGCATCTCTGACCATTTTGGCTAATAGCCATTGATGGACCTATCCTTTATCTCTTTCTTCACTGAACCCAGTTATACTTTTGGCCATCAACATCCCATGGCAATGAGTTCCACAGTTTAACTTGCTATTGTGTGGGAAAAGTACTTCCCCTTGTTTGTATTAAAGCTGATGCCTATTAAAAAAAAATAGATAGATAGAGGCCAAACCTCAGTGCTCGTGCTGCCTGACGGGTTTACAGCTAATCCAGAGTCAGAGTACCTTCAAGGAAAGCTGTAGCCCTTAAATTAAATACATTTGAGCTTGGGAATTATTTGCACATGCAAATCAGACCAGCACCTGACTAGTCAGGCTGCATCCAAATTCACTATGTGTTGACAAGTAAACATTTTTATACTTGCAAAACTGCATGCACCAAAGTTCTTTAGCATACAAGATGTCATCCACTATCTGATGGGCCAAGATGATACCGCTTTGAAACTATGGCTCAACTAGCCAAATTCTGCACTCAGCTGCTCATGCAGGGAAGTTAGTAGGATCTCCACGCACTCCAAGTTCAGACTTCAGCCCCAGCCTTTGGAGAAAAGCCTCAGTCTAATTTGCGAATTGTAATTGATTCTGTAGCCAGACGCTTTCAACAATTTTTTCCATGGCTGCAGTACAGTGAGGTAGAGAATTGCTATTGGGCTGCATACCTATTTATAGAATATTCTCTGATTCCAACCAGCAATTTAGATTGTTTTAAATTCTGTTTATATAAGCCTCTCTCCAGTGCTCTTTGTGAGGAAAAAGTATGTTCTAAGAACACACACACAAAAGTAATATTCTCCTGATAACACCAAGATTGCAGAGCTATCATGATCTGTAAGCCACATAATAACTTATTTGCCTGGCTGTTATGTTTACTATAGTCAAGCATTTCTGGCTGAAAATAAAGCGAATAACCTAATTAATAAAACTCATAATTAATCATTATACAGTGATCACTTTGCGTAAATTGCCGGGATCTTAGAATCACTATTCATCTCAGCTTAATCCTTAATCATTGGAGTTGATTGATGTCCTCAGAAGAGAACCAGTTTCTCCAAAAAGTGACTATTGCAGATATCTACATAGTGTGTCTTTAGACAAAATAATTACCAGCTCTGTTATATACTGGTGCTCTGGGATCTCAGGAATTTACTCAGCTTGATCATGTCTAGGACATTAAATACTTTGTACTTGGTGTGTGCATGGAACTTCCATTGGTGTGAAGGAGATTTACAAGAGCACTTCAAGAGGAGATAGGAGTTACACACTCAGTTGTGTAAATAAATTAAAGGGAGCAAAAGGAATTCTGTAAACCAGTGGGTGGCACTGAAAAGTCTTTCTTGCTGCTTGGGAATCATGGGAATTGCCAGATAATAGTTAAGGACTAAATTTAAGTAGCAACAACATTCATTTCATATTCAATATTTATTTTGGCTCAGGTGGAGATATATTTATTTCCACCTTTGAAAAACGTTTAGGTAGTTACTCAGATTTACTGAAATTTATTGACTGAAATCATGCATGGATTTTGGTTATGTGTTATTATATTGTATTGGCTGTAATAGCTGCTTTTGTAGACTTTACTGTCCATTGGTTTAGTTACTATTCTGCAGCTGAAAACACATTTACCAAGTTAAATGTAAGGGCTCCTTCCAGGGTTGCTGGGGGAAGTCAGGCAAGTTCTTCGTAGTTCTCAGATCATTGACCTGCTCTGAGCTCTTACGGTTCACTGTGTTAATCCAGCTGTGGGTGCTTGGCTATTCTCTAAAGTCTGCCTGTTAAAAAAACTGTAGATAACTTTGCACAGACACTGTGAACCATTCAGTAACCAATTTTAACATTTCTACCATATTTAACTGTGATTCAAAAAGTTTGATTATGTCTTGGACTAACCACGCTTATTTATTTGAATCACTGGACTTTTTGAGTTACACAGACATGCCATTTCTTTATTCATTTTGCACTTGTACAATGTTAAAATAAAACAAATCCAAGAACCTAAACAATCAGTTTCCCCAAAATATCAAATATGATTTAATAATCTAGCATGCAGTCTGTTTTATTTGTTTTTAAGTTCTTTGGTTTGCCCAGTTGAAAACCAGACCATGTGTTTGTAGAAGAGTTATCAGCATTCCCTGAAGAATAGGGTTTATCAGGAATATGCCAACACAACTGGTAGCCTAAAGGGCACCACTGTAATTACAATACTATTCAAACTAAGCAAACCATTGTTACCTAATCTATTTTAGCAATTGACAGGTACTGACCACTGGGGAGGCTGAGCTGTGTTGGAGGAGGTGCAGCACCCCAATGGAGGTGGGAGGAGGGATTATGTCTTCAAAAGACATAATGGTTCCTAGGTGCTGGAACACAGGAACATAGGAATTACCATTCTGGATCAAATTCGAGGTTGATTTTATCCCATATCCTCTCTCTGGCAGAGGCCAGCACCATGTGCTCCAGAAGTCTCTGCCCAATCCCTAATAATTAGAGAGTGTCTTACATCTTGAAGCATATTTATCACTTTTTATATTTTTATATCACTTCCAAAATTGTTGTTAGTATTAACTATAATAAATCTTGATATTCTTGTTATCCATACAAATGCCCAGCCCCTCTTTGAATCATGCTGAATTTTTGGCCTCTATAGCATCTAGTGGCAATGAGTGCCAAAGTCTCACTGCATGTTGTGTGAAAAGGTATTTGCTTTTTTCAGTTTTGAATACGACAAATTTCATTTTCATTGACTGTCCCTTGTTCTTGTGTTACATGACCAGGAGAACAAAAGCGTTCAATCTCTGTTCTCTGGACTGTTTGTTGTTTTTCTTTTTATTATGTCCCCTCTGATTTGTCTCCTTTCTAAGGTGAACATTCCCAGTCTTTTCAGTGTATCTTGACATGTGAGTTTTTCCATGCCCTTGGTCATTCTCATCATCTCCCTTCTCTGAACTCTCTCTAATGTTAATTCTTCACCCACTGGAATAGCTAAAATCTGACCTTTCCTTCCTGGCCTGATAACTTATCAGTGACCTGGCCATCTCTTGCCTTGTTTACTGCAACCTTCTCCTGTCTGCCCTCCTCTGCTCCCATAACTGTCCCCTCCAGTCAGTCCACAGTGCAGTTGTTAAACTTGTCTTTTTCGCCTGCCAGTAGCTCCCACCCACTCTTTGGATATCTCCTGCCATGCATTGTTTCAATAGCTCCTCCTCACCTACACATCCTGCACAACTGTGCCCAAGGCTACATCTCCGATCTAGTTTCTTAACCCCTTCACAGCCTATCCCTGTGTCAACAATCCCTGCCTCACTGACCTCTTTATTACTGACTCACTCCTTCTCCCTGCCTGTTTTCATGCCACCCCATGCTTGAAATAGCCTCCCAACCCCAAAGTACTCTGCTCCCCCTTTCCTCATTCAGCTTCCTCCTACAGACCCACTTCTGCTACAAGCCCCTCAAACATCACCCATGTTAGAATTTTATTCTGATACATTTTTAAGTTATTCTGATCTCAATGAATGATCTTCTCTGGATCTCCCGGGACATCTTGCCCTCTCTCTAATCTGCCTTTCACACTGGAGCACTTGTGTCTTATACAGATCAGAGTGTTTTTGGCAGCGCTTAACTAATAATAATAGCCATCACGCCGTTTGTATTACAAATAACCTGCCCAAGCCCCTTCATTCTGATCCCTTTAAGCAGGCATTCATGGATAATTCAGCTATTAGCTATAGAAAGGTGCCATTTAATCAGAAAAGGGAGGGCCACCATTTCAAATTCAGCTGTGTTATCCCAGCCTTGTCCCTGACTTTCTAAGCACTACCATGTGCTCTGCAGTCTGGGTCTGCATGCCCTTGAGCCCCTTGGGACATTTGAATGACACAGTTATACATCATAAATAGCTGGGGTATTTTTCAAACAGAAAAATGGTCACTTTTGACAAACTGATCTAACAAACCATTTATCAACCACTGCAGCAAGCCATTTATTTTGGCCCTTTTGTTCGTTGGAAAAATGAACTCAAACCATTTCTGAAAAATAAGAGACAATATTGAAGGAACGTTGCCAGAGGAAGATGCAAGCTGGCTCCAACCCTACCTGCCATTACTAGCTTTTTTTCTGGCCTGGAGCTGATGTCTTCCTCTATCTAGAATTCTTGCTTGGAGGGTTTATTTTTCAGAACATAGGGCCCCCCAAAATCTGAATGTCTCCTTTGTCAGTTCCAATAAGAGTAAAACACCACAGACTTGGTTTTCGTTGCACATATGTGTATCCCTGTACTCTGCAAGGACAGCCTAGCCATTACTGTGATCTGGGTATAAGAGGAAGTGTAATAATTGTACTGCTTGAAGAAAGACGACATTCCACATCAGTGTAATTTTCAAGTGCAGCTTTAAAAAGAAAAGTGTTTGTTTTAAAATGAAGCAAGGAAAGGTTAGAGATATATTTTAACAAGTTTTCAGTATTTTCTTCTGTTCAGGCCTGATCCCATGAGGTGTTGAGCCCCTTGCAATCCTATTGCCTTCACCTTCCCATTCAGCACCATGCCAGATCAGGCCTTTTAAAGGTATGGCTACACTCTCAGCTGGGAATAAGCCTGGCTTCAGCTTGGGACATGCTAAAAATAGCAGTGTGGATATTGCAGCTCAGTTGGCAGCTCCGGTTCTCCAGCCACCCTGATTCCCTGGGTCTGAGGTCAGGTGGGTGGCATGATTCTCCGCCAGAGCCACAATGTCTGCACTGCTATTTTTAGCATGCTAGCTCAAGCCCCGCGAGTGCGTGTCTGTCTACCCAGGCTGTGCGGCTGCTGTGTAGACATAGCTTAAGAGTCTTACCTGAGAGTCACGGGTTGAGCATTTTGTGTTTCTGAAGCTATTTGGATGTGTCATGATATATTCTCATGTTTTCATTCTGTGTCTCTAAGTCATATGTGTGTATATTTGACTGGAAGCCCTTCTGTTAGCTTGTGCTCTCTTAGTTTCTTGTATAATTCCATGAGAGAGGTTTCCTTCTGAAAAACATCACAGCTATATTTCCAGAAGTTTACTTCCTCCTCATTTGTTTACTGGGGTGCACGGGACCTACATGAAACATTTGCAGGAACAATAATGTGCATGTGAAAATTCTCTGACATTAACTTTCATAAAACCTACCATCTCATTGACATTAAAAAGTGCAACTAAGAATGGAAGTTGCATTATTGTTTGCCAGAGTGCACAAAACTTTTGCAGAAGACCTGTCCTCACTTCTAGAACCAGTTGGCTGTGTTGGGCCCAATCATAAGGGGGTTGTGGACATTTCCCATCTCACTTCCACTCCATCTCGCTTACTTCCCCCCCACACACACACACATAGAGGCTACCTTTGTTTAATTGTAGGAAGAAAGTGTAAGTGTAATTTGCTTAGAGCCCTTGAAAGGATGCATTGAAAAGGTAGTGTTACCAAAAACAACAACTAAAAGGAAAGCACAACTATGGGATTTACACTTGCATTCAATGTATTTCCCCAAAACTTTGAATACGAACAACTTGGTTTACTGAAATTTCCTTTAATTAGGCCCTAAATGTTGAGGGGTTTTTTTTAAATTAAAAGATCTACAAATATTTAGATATATTTTCCACTTGCTGTTAGAGATCAACTGGAAGCCAACATCTGAACATTCTTGAACTGTAGAAGATGTAATTGTTGGTATCTGTACCTCAATCTGGATCCAACTTCCATGATTAGGGCCTGACTTTATAAAAGGCCAGACAAGATCCCTAATCCTGAACACAGCTGAATTTTAGGATAGTTCACAATCTGAGTCCAGATCCAGACCCTAATCACTGTAAGAGGCTGGAGGAGAACTCCAGATCTGAATGCCTTACCATGTGGGAGTGTTTGAAATCCAGACCGGAACCCAGGTCCCAGTTTTGCAGTTCAGGTCCACTTGTAAATGTTAATATTCAAGTACAAAACAAGTGTAAGAGACACTAGAGCATGAACATCTCTCATATACATCTCTAAAACATCTCTAATACTAATGTTGATATTAATAACTGTTTATGCATGTGCTGTTCAGTGTAACATTTAGGATACAGAGTGTGTGTGCGAGAGAGAGGGAGAGAGAGAGAGAGAGAAGTAAATAACTGGATAGCTAATTTTCGGTTGTGTGAACACAAGTACTCAGATTGCAGGGACCGTTTCCACTTTTGTCATGTAACTTATGATTTTTAAATACATTTGTGATAAATTAGGCTCTCTACTAAGGTAAACAATACTGGAGCCAAACAGCTGTCACTGTACATGTGCAAGTTATCACCGTTGATATCAAGTCCAAGACAGACTCCTTGTCTTGGACCTTTCCTTAACCTTTCTGGCTTAATTCAGGGAATGTGGACCAGTCTATTTTCTTATTAAACCTGTGGTCTTTTGAAATGTCATGCTAATTTTTCAAATCCTTTACTCTTACTCACATTTGATGCAGAAAGACTGTGACAATAGTATTTTTGTAAACTGCCTCTTGCTTTGTGTTTGGAAATAATATATATTTATTCTACTGAATTCCATGTAGTTTTGAAACTCTTGTCTTCAGAAATATCCTCTTACATTCCAGACAGATCAAAAGAAGCTGTTGGCTTCTCGGTGCTGCCTATGTATGACAGTGTATAAAATTATAATTTCAGTAACAAGAGCCTGGCTTTGTTTATGTTTTTAAAAAAAACAACAAAAAACCCAAAAGATTATTTGATTTAATTAATCCCTAGTGTAACTCCATCATATGTAGAGAGATGAATTTGGCCCATTCAGAACCCATGACTGTGGTAAAGTAACATTTCTTAAGCAACCCTCCCTGGAAATTATGGGAGACTCCATAATGGGACCATAGTCTTTTGGGGCTTAATTCTATGATCCTTATTCGCACTTTGCAGTATGTTACTCCACAAGTAGCCCCATGAATTTCATTGGTCCCGTTAAGAGTAAGGTAACTGGTGAATAAGAGACACAAAATGTGTCCTTTCTTAATGAATGCCTCTGGCCTTTTAAGTAGCGAGGTGGGTTACGTTTTGACCATTTCTGGGCAAAATTTTATGTTCTTCTGTGCATTATGGATTTCCCTTGTATCGTCTGGATTTGTTCTGTTGCTGGAATCCAGATGAAATCAACTGAAGTCCCATGCACAGATGAATGCGATAGAAATCTACAGGAAAATGTTTCAGAATATGCAAAAGTGGCCTACTTGTTCAAAAGCGCTGAGACACCCTGTCTCCCGTTAAAGTAAGTGAGAACTCTGGGTGCTCAGCATCTCTGAAAGTGAGGCTTTAGGTTGTTAAATGATTCACAGTGTAGTGTATAGAGAAGAGTTTTGCTTATTGCCTAGAAAATACTTCCACAATTTGGTACTAAGCATACATCTCCCCACATAGTGTGGGCTGATTCTGCAGAACTTCACTGGGGACTCAGCACCTGGCAAGATAAGGCTCCAGTATTTTGAAACATTTGATGACCAATAAAATATGAGGTGGTTTTCCTGTCTGCAATAAAGATAAAGGGACTGGAAATTTATCACTCGCAACTCTTGCCATGTGACTGTTTTTTTTATGCTTGTCACTGTTATCAATGAAGTACTATGTTGTATGTTAAACTGCACTGTAAAATTGGAATATTTTACTGCCCGTCTTTTTTTAAAGGAGAAAATAATTGTGTGTTGCAGTTGTAATGCAGTAAATAAATACATTTTCTTTTTAAGGGCTTCTCAGTTATCCTGGGGTGATTCTGTGTTTTCTTTTCTCTGCCTTTAATTCTTTCCATCCGTATGTTTGTTCTGTCCTAGGAACACAGAAGAACAAGGTAGGAAGGACTAATGTCTGCTAGTGCTTGCTGCCTCCTTTCCTATCATCTTCACACACTGCAGGCAAATAAATGATTGTGCTGAGCACAGCTAGTTGATCTTAAACTCATAACCCTTATTAGAAAATACCAACTTTTCTTTAAGACCGTCCTAGCAAATGTACTGTACTAGAAAATTATATCCCTGCAGGATCTACAGAATTCCGCAGGATCTTCAGAAAGAGCAAAATCTTGTTAAGTTTCTACAGGACACTGTGGAACTTTTCTGTAAGGGTCCCAAATGATGATCCCTGCTCATTGTTCCAGAGGAGAGGGAAACCATGCCCACACACACAATATATTTGGATATAGGGGAATTCCTTCTCTGCCCAAAGTTTAGTTCTCAGTCTAATCTGTGTAAGTAAGCAAGCATTGCTATAGTTAGGTATGTACTATACTCTTTACTCCTCTTTCTCTTACCATTGTGGTATGTGTGGACCCAGAAATAGTATTAGTAACCAAATAATTGCCAATTTCGTTCTTGAATTCTAGCAAGACCAAGTCTGCCAGAAGCATCAAAGTTGAAGAACTCCAAAGAAGAATTATTTTCTGGTAGTAGGAAAGCCCCTCTGTATATTTTGCCTAAAAGTCATGTGTTGGGATGAACTTTGGGATGGTCGCTGTCTTTCCTGGTGCTGCTTAACTCCCGGTGATCTGTACATAGGGCTTTGTGACCCCTTTATGGTCCTTATGTATTTTGGAGAACACAAGGTTATTAGGGAGAAGGCATAAGATTGCACTTGTGCAAGTTTAAACTCTTCAGCTGGACTTAGTAGTGCAATGGTCATGCAGAGCACTGTGATTGCTACCCTAAGAGGTGCCAGCAACAGTAGATGGGAGATCATGCCAACATAGAGGCAGGCCTGTGACCTTGGGAAAGTCAGACCCTGGTGACTTATAGATTATATCACCGTGGTGTATTGGCTGCTCAAATCAATACACAAATGATGCTGCAACCCTTACTAACAGCTTTTCTCTCTGCAATATAATGCTCCTTGTGGGTTATTAATTTAGGGGGGCACCAACAGAGTTTGTGTGGCCAAGCCCCTAGGAGCCCCTTTCAAGGTGATAGGCCTATGTTAGGCTAGTTTTTCTGAAACAGCCAAATAAAACTGGGGAGCCTTCCGCTGTGTTGCTGTCTAATGCAGGGAATTTACTTCTAGAAGGGAGGAGAGAGTCGTGCACAAGATTTTCACAGGCTTGAAAGGAAAAACACTATTTTATGGGTGAGTGAGTAGTGGGCTGACCAAGTTCAGGCTGCAGTGGAGTCTGCAGTTGATCAGTGGGAGTTGATGCAGTCAATGAGAATTACTGTAAATGGTTTTAGAGGCCACTGGAGTATCCTGGGCAGTTATAAATATATAGGCTGGATATTATTGCAGAAACACCTGCTTTAGATAGTTACCCCGCTGCAAGAGGACAAAGGCTGTTGTTTAGGTCATAACACTGAAAGGTGGCAAGTTCAATAAATAAAAATAAGAGGGTCGGATTCTTAACTGGTGTAAATGGGCATAGCCTCATTAAAGTTAATGGAGCTAGGCTGATATATACCAGCTGAGGATGTGGCTCATAGTCACTAGGGATCTTACAGAATGGTCAAAAAAATAATTTTGTAGTTCCTCTTTGTCTAATGCCTGAGCACTGGATTGTAACTGTACAAAAGTCCTTGCCAGTATAATGATGTAATTTTGGATCTGAACACTCATGATGTGGTTAGGTAATACTAAGGGAAAAAAGAGCCATCATTATAAACCTATTAAATTAGAAAAAAATGGAGCAAGATTACAGAATGATAAATATTGAATGAAATAAAAACCAACAGTGGGGAGTTAAGAGGGGGTGATTTTTAAGGTGTATTCACTCTGGAAATCACCTTGCAGTCATACCAGTGCTATGTGTAGGAGGCAAGTATTACATCCAGCAGAGATTAAAGACAGAGGGGTTTTTTTTCTAAGTTAATATTTCAAGCTTTCTGAATTTCATTTCTCAACATTTCGTGAATGCAGCCTCAGCTTCCAACTGCCGAAAAACACTGATAAACACACATTGCTGGAGCGAATGAAACTGAAGTCTCATCCGGTTTTACTGTAGCATTCATTGCTATTACTAAAGATTGTAATATAATCCTCTTCAATGAATAACCCTAACAGATGTTATCAGGGTTGCACTGTATTAGCAGTGGACCTCTTGATAGAACTCCCTCAGCAGAAGTTCATAAATTGTTCTAATGGGCTGCTTGATTTGCCTGGCTGTTTGAGCAGTGTGGAAGAGAGGTGGTTAACAGTGTCTTTAAAATGAGCATTATTCCCATCTGGTATTCATTACAATGCTGTTAAATATTCCATGCTTTTCATGTTACAAACAAATAAAAGCAGAACTAATCTTTTTGTTTAATGTTCTTTGATTGGCACTGTGGATGAATAAGCTGTATATTTTCACTGCCAGTCTTGCTGTGGCTCCTCTAGGGGTCTGAGTGGAAGATAGAGCTGATCTCCATGAACTTTTGAGGTGGGATTTTTATTACACTATTGATATAGAAAACGATCTAGAAAAATCCAGATGATGAATGTGCTGTTTAATCAGCTGGGATTTCTTCGCTTGCAAAAAGATAACTTGATGAAGTGCAAACAGAGACAGGGAGCAGACGGTGACTGCTTGTCAGCTATATACAAGACTGTCTCCTGCTGTGATGGCTGGGAAACTCAATCGCTATTACTGCCACTTTGCCCTTTTATAGCTGCTCCCATCAGAGGATCTCAAAGCACTTCACCATTATTGATTCTTTAAACTTCACAACTCCCCTGTGGGGTAAGTAAGTCGTGTCTTTCCCATTTTACAGAACAGGAAACTGGTAGGGAAGTTTAAATCCAACATTTTCAAAGCTGGGATACCTAAATCCAGAGTTAGGCATCTAGATGAAAGTGTCCCCTCATTGGCTATGTGGCTGCTTGGGTACCGCTGAAAATCAGGCTACTTTTTCCAGTGTCAAAGACCTTAATCCTACAGTGATTGCCTCTGAGGTGGAACCCCTGCCCGGGGCCTTTGGATTTCACAGGGGGCTTCGTAGAGGCATAGTGGTCCACTTGCATGGACTTCGTCGGAGGATCAGGGCCTAAGTTTGGCTGCATGAGCCTAACCTTAGACACCCAATTTTGAAAAAGTTGGCCTCAGTGAGCTGTCCAATGTTTGCTTCACATCTAAAGCAGATTCTGGGATAGAATCCACTCCTCTGACTCCTGTTCTTTAACCACTATGCCATGCTACCCTTTCTTTGAACTTTTGTAAGGTATGCTGTCAAGTCTTATTCTCAGCAGTTAGCTAGAGTAAGCATCCCACAAGGCCTACCCTCAAGAAAGATAAAGTGTAGGTGTGGATATAAATATATATAGATAAAAATTGGGTCAGATTTCACCCATTGGATAAATCCACAGAACTTCCACCCCCCATCCCCCAGCATGTGATGCATCAGATATACAGTTCCTGACTGCTTATCATCAGACTGAATTCAGAGGCAGAGGTGGGTGTTAAACAAGAACAGAGAACCCTGATGATAGGCTGTAAACAGGCAAGTCTTTCAGTAGGAGCCTGGCCTGTGCTGATCAGGACACAGTCACAGCATCTTACATATTTAATTTAATATAGAATCATAGAACCATAGGATTAGAAGGGACCGCAAGGGTCACCTAGTCTAACCCCCTGCCAAGATGCAGGATTTGTTGTGTCTTAACCATCCAAGACCGATGGCTATCCAGCCTCCTTTTGAAAACCTCCAGCTTCCACACCCTCCCTGGGCAGGCCGTTCCATTGTCCTAATATCAACTATATTTTCAGTTTCTGTAGCACCTTACATCTGAGGACCTCGAAGCACTTTGAAAACTTTAACAAATTAAGTCTCAACATGCCCTTGTGACATGAGATTTTTTTATTAACCACTGAAATGCAGCCACTTCTGGAGTGGAACACAGCAGCTATTTAGCAGCTCACCACAACAGTACAGGGCAGGAATATAAAAATGGACTGTAACCCCTTACTACAGTTCATGGCAGGGAATCCTTTGCACTGTGGGACTGAACATACTACTTTTAGTTTGTTTCAATCCAAGAATGGTAAATGATGAGTCATAAAAATTTAGGAAATCAATAGAGCACAGAGGGCAAGCAAGCCTCAGAGTGTCCGATCTGCTGTCACTGATAATACCCACGGAAGACAAGGGTTTTTCTTCATTCCTGGATAAATGAACTGCAGCAGGTATGAAATCTCTACAGGCTACCTGTGACAGTAATTCATGTACCCGCAGTATTACAGAACAGATTTTCCAGGAAGCTCAAAAGGGCAGGGAGGAAAATGTAGCATGATGAGGAGAATCTGTGACCTGTGTCTGAAAATAAAAAAAATATTATTCAGTTGTCATGTCTGATGGATAAAGTGTCTGATGCACAAGGCAAAGCCATAGCAACTAGATAAATGTTTAAAACATTTAACTTTGATACATTAAGAATGAGTTGCAATGTGGGCTTATTGAGGTTGAAATTAAGCAGACATTTCTGCATTCCTGAAATCAGTCTTCTGAAATTGTTTAGCTTGGAAGAAATTTCATTGCAGATAATGTGGAAGTGTAAGGGGAAGTTAGTCTTCAGTCACAATGGAGCAGTTCTGAAAGGTCATGATTACCTTTTTTCTTCATCTATTGCATTCCAACTACCAGCAGCCCATAGCTGATTTGCATAAGACCAGAAGAGGGCCTCTACAGATACTTGGTTTCTACCTTTAATTGAAATGAGCATGTTAATTTATAACCATAGCAGCTACAATATATAATATGTTCTCAGTATTTTCCTAACACTTAACATTTTGGAAATTGTAATTAGTAACGCATTCTCATGAACAATCAATTAGTTGTGTGGGCTTAGGTGTCAGATTCACCCCTGGTGTAATTCCGATGAGGTCAATGGACTTACAGCAGGAATTAATTCAGCCCACACTAGTTAATGAGGATGGTGTTTACATAACATTTAACTTCGGGTACCCACTGAAGAGTTTTGGGCTTAGCACCAGGGACCTCAGTGTTTCTTCATAAAGTTGTCCCACAGAAGAACAGGAAAAAAATGCCATTGTCTAAAAACTGGTTTATGCAGCAACATGTCTGCAAAGAGGGGACCTTTCACCCCCAAAACACTGACTGACGAAAGGGAGCAGAAAGTGGGGATTAGGGGGATTTTGCCCAGCTGTGCCTCCTAAACCTTCATTTAAAGGGACTGTTCCAATCTCCTGTTCTTTAACCACTATGCCACGCTATACTTTCTTTGAATTTTATTTTTTTAAATCTCCACAATTCATGGCAATTGTAAGTGCTCACTTCAGCCTCTGTGAACTTAGGCATGCTCTGTAACACTGGTGCTAGGAGTCAGGGAAGCAAGACAGACGCACCAATCTCCTCCTTTTCCCCATTGTTAACATGACATTCTCTTGTCTCACATGGTGGCAAGCCATGGGTGTAAGAGAGATAAGGCCATTCCAGAGCCCACTAGAGTAGAGTGGTCAGTGGCCCCTCCACTAGCCTATGCAGCCAGCAGATAACGTTCTGGACTAACCAATATTACAGTTGTTTAAATCTCAGAGTTAAATTATCCAGTATCATAGACTTCAAATAGTAAAGAGTCACGGTAACTCATTTATGAACATATCACTAAGGGGCAAAACAGGCCCCCAACTCTGTGGTTGTGGAGGACCTATTGACAGCAGAGTCAGTGTATTTCTGCTGTGCAGAGGACAGAAGGAGTCTTGGTTTTGGAGGAGCCATTCAGAGGATCCTGCAGCAGAGTTGTGTGGGCCTGCAGTGGGCTGAACTAACCCCTACAGAGCAGCTCTGCACCCACACTGGAGAGTAAGGAGAATTTCTTCTCCCTTTCAGTCCCATCTTTGCAAAGATGCCCACTGTTTGGGCTTGGCGTTGAGTCCCTGGATCTGGCCTTACTGGAAGGACCAGTCTTCTTAAACTGGCTTGTTTTCTGATGGGATATTATGCATCATCTCAGCATGGTCGTGCAATCAGCACAGGATTATGGGAATCAGAATTTCTGGGTTCTGCGCCTGAGTGTCAAAACAACTCATTGCATGATCCTGGCCAAACTGCTTAACCTCTCTATACCCAAGTTTGCAAAATGGGAAAAACAATACTTACCACACCCATTTCACTGGGGGGCTATGAGGCTTCAGCTGTTTATGCTGGTGACGTAGTTTGAAAACCTCAGATAGAATTGTTAAGTATTGCTGGTCCAAATTCTAACCTCAAATATGGACTCATAATCCTTAATTCACTCAATGGGAACTGAGTGTGTTTAGTTGAGGGCAGAATTTTTCCTGATAATACTACACTATTACTTTTATCATGGACAACATCTCCATATAAAGAAGAGGCAGTTCCCCGCTGAAATTTTTTTGGCCACCCCTTGTATACACCGAATAAACGACTATAAACAGCAGCTCACGGCTAAAGGCTATTATGGCTCTCCAGCCTGAACTACGCTTGGAAGGCTTTGTTGGTATAGCTATGCATACACATATATGTATATACATACACACACACACACTACTATGCGATATTAGCAAAGCACTCCTAGTGTGGCCACAGCTTGTACCAGCAAAACTCTGCTTTTGCTGGCATGGCTATTCCCGCTACTCTGAGCGAGATAAGCTATACTGGCAAAAGCGAAAGTTTTACCAGTTTAATTATGTCTCTTTTAGGGGATTTTGCTGGCACAGCTCTGTCGGTCACAAATCACACCTCAGCACCCCTCTGACTGACATAGCTATGTCAGCAAAAGTGTGTAGGGTAGACTTGGACTGAACATGGGCATCATTTGTGAGGCTGTCTCACAACTGGGACTTGGGCAATGAGGCCTAGTTCAGGGGTTCTCAGATTGGGGGTTGGGACCCCTCAGAGGGTGGTGAGGTTATTACATGGGAGGTCGTGAGCTGTCAGTATCAACCCCAAACCCCGCTTTGCCTCCAGCATTTATAATGGTATTAAATATATAAACGTTTTTAATTTATAAGGGGGGTCACACTCAAAGGCTTGTTATGTGAAAGGGGTCACCAGTACACAAGTTTGAGAATCACTGGCCTAGTGGTCAGAGCAGCGGCGGCCAGAATCAGGAACCAGGAGTTAGAGTCAAGGTCAGGGGTCCAAGAGGCAGGTCCATTACTCATCTGGCAGAGGAGCCCACTTGTTGCACAGACACTTCCTGGAACCTCTCCTGGACTTAAATAGCGTGCCTGGGCTAACCAGGGGTGACAAGGGAACCATCAGTCTGACCTTCTGAGGTGGGCTTTCCGTAAAATTTATCCCCACAGTCTGTGGTAATGCACCCAGCCCTACCAGAGCTGCTGGTTAGTGTTGCAGAAGTGTTGGCCACTATGCACCTTGCAGACCTGCATTCCAGTCCTATCCCTGCAGAAAGTCACATGGTGAATATGTCCTTGAGTAAATAAAAACTGCTTAGATCAGCTCTCCCATTTCTGGTTATTGCACATTGCTTTTTTACAAAACTAGCAAAGGTGACCCTGGGTCTTTGGAGAGAGAGACAACCAACACCCTAAGACAACACTAAGAAACTTCAGAGAGGCCATTTACTATGTGAAAAGGCAGCAAATTTTCCCCAGATATCTTAAGTAAAATGCAAAGGAGAACAAAAATCACGCATAGGTCCATAGAAGCACATGTCAGGAAAAGGAGGAATGGAAATAAATGGAAGGGACAAGTAGTTGAGGGTGGGAATAATATCATTTACACATGGATAATAAAAGAGAGTGTGTGAAAAATGAAGTGACAGCTTTCTAGAAGAAGTCAGGGAAATGTGGAGCAGCAGCAGGTGGAAATCTTGCATCAGTGGGAAAGGGGGAGCACAGGGGTGGCAGCAAAGAGGTGGCAGTTGAACCAGAAGGAAAGGTTTTAAAAATGATCTAAAGTGTAGTGCTGGCACAAAGGGAGAGTGACCCAGCGGTAACGGTTCAGGGGATGCTGGTCTTGTTGTTGGGGCAGTGGATTGGGAGTCAGAAGCTCTGGGTTCTATTCCTGGTTCTGCCAAAAACATCCTCTGTGACCAAGGATAAATCGTTTAGGGTGCAATCCTGGTCCCACTGAAGTCAATGGTGAAACTCCCATTGACTTCACTGGGGTCAGGATTTCCCACCTTGAACTCAGGTTTTCAAAAGCATCCACTAATTTTAGGTGCTTCTCTTTTGCAGGGCCTGGTTTGAGACACACTGACATTAGAGTTGGCTGAAAAGAGGAATTTCCCACTTGTGAAAAAACGTCTCTCAAATCAGGCTCAAAGGCCACAAATGTGAAAATTTTTGTGGGAGGATAAAGTGTGAAAATGTCTTTCTGGGAGAACCAAAATGCAGTTTTTCAGCTTGCTCCCTGGACGGCTGGCTTTCTGACTACCTGGGCAGCTCCTTCTCCAGGCTGCCCACCTCCACAGGTAGTCAACTCCCCCTGGTTTCCCAGCCAGCTTGCGCCCCATGCTTCTTGTTTCACTGGGCAGCTGCCTTACTGGGCTGCCCAGGTAACCTGACAACTTGCCTGCTAGCCAGCTGGCTGGCAGGAATCCAGACAGCGAGGCTGGCCAGCCAGCTAGTCTGCTTGCTTGCCTGGTTTTCATTGAAAGTTTTGACAGAATTGACGCATTCCTGCAGAACATTTTGATTCTATTGAATCAGCATTTTCTGAGGGAACAAACGTTCTGTCAGAAAAGTTTTGACCAGCTCTAATTAACATCTCTTTATACATTTATAGAATGCTCCTATAACAAGAGGCATAATCTGCTTCTTATTGGGCAGCTGTCAGTTACTACTCTCACTGAATCTGGGAGGCTTTATGATCACACAGCCAGGCAATCAGAACTGACTGGAACATTTGGAGGGCAGTATTTATGCTTGGGGAATGGCTTGTGACCATCAGTAGTGGGCCTGGTTCACACTCTGCCTTGTTACCACTATGCTTAATGGTCATAAGCTGTAAAAACTTTGGGAGCTTCACCAGTCTTTCAGTGGGGGGCTAAGACCCAGCAGTGAGAATCCTGTAAGATGATTTCTTCAGAGCAGCAACATGACAAGCTAAGTCATTTTTCATTAAGGTTGCGATGCAAACCAGTGCCCTAAAGGGACTGAGGTTTGCTGTTCATCGTTGCCATGACAAAAATGGCGACTTGGTGGGATTTTAGGAATAAAAGTCTCAGTCTTTATCTCCCTGCCCAACCCGCTAGTGAGCTAGACTCCTTCATGTTTTTTGTTTTTTTTAAACATGTCTTTCTTTATGTCTAGTGTAGTGGAATTTGGATTATTAAATGGCCACCCCACAAAAATCATCAGTAAGTACCTTTGCTTAGTGGAGAGGCCAAGGACTGAATGGGCCCTAGTCAATGAACCCAAACAACTGGTCCTTCTAGGTAAGCATTGGGGCACATTGTTAGAGCAACAGGGGGAAGCCTACAAGGCCACTTTCTGTGCTTTACCTGTTCTGTGGACAAACCATTGGCCTCAGTCTCCACAGCTGGTCAATCTGGACCATCCGTAAGCACTAAATTTACACACCAAGTACTGTTGTAAAAAAAAGTGGCATGTTTATTATTCCCTTGCAGCATAAAGTTGGAAACTTTTGTTGGGCAATCAGATTGTGTCTCTTTTCAACCTATTTTGAGAAAAGCTTTATCTCAGCTCCACACAACATGATATTTGATTACAGCCAGCATCTTTGTATGAGGCCAGCAATGTCTGTGACAGCTAGAGTTCATAGGGCCTCACTGTTCTCTGACACCAAATTTACACCGGTGTAATTCTGTTGATTTAAGTGGTGTGACCCCTGATTTGTACTGTGTAACGGAGAGAAAGAATCGGTCCATGTGTTTACACGGTGAGGTAATATGCTCTGCAGGGGTGTGATTTCTAAAGTGCACTAATGTGTTGTGCGTTAATTGCGTTAATCACACGAAAGGTTCCCTAGTGTGATTTTAAATCGGGAATTTTAACTAGTATTGTTTCAAACAACACTGCATTAAAGCGCACTCGGGAACCTTTCGTGCGCACCAGCAGGGTCTAGTGGTGGAAAAAACATAACTGGCTTCAAGACTGAGCTTGATAAGTTTATGGCAGGGATGGTATAATGAGACTGCCTAGAGTGGCATGTAGCCGATCTACGACATCTAGCAGCATGTCCAATGACCAGTGATGGGACACTAGCTGGGGAGGGCTCTGAGTTACTACAGAGAATTTTCTCCCAGGTGTCTGGCTGGTGGGTCTTGCCCACATGCTCAGGGTTGAACTGATCACCATATTTGGGGTTGGGAAGGAATTCTTCCCCCCACCCCCACCCCACCCCAGATCAGATTGGCAGAGACCTTGGGAGCTTTTCACCTTCCTTTGCAACATACGTCATGGGTCATTTGCAGGTTTAAACTAGTGTAAATGGTGGATTCTCTGCAACCTGAAGTCTTTAAATCATGATTTGAGGACTTTAGTAGCTCAGCCAGAGGTTAGGATCTATTACAGGGGAATGGGTGGATGAAGTTCTGTGGCCTGCAATGTGCAGGAGATCAGGCTAGATGATCAAGATGGTCCCTTCTGACTTTAAAGTCTATGAGTCTAAGAGACCAATTAATGCACAATGTATTAGTGTGCTTTAAGAAATCGCACCCCCCCATAGAGTACACTGACCCACTGTGTGGACAGATCTGAAGAGTGTGCTCAGATAATAATTGAAAGCTCCACCCATAACACTTTTTTTAAAGGAGAGGACCTTTCCGTTACCACGGAAGAGATTGTTGACTCTAATTAACAAAGTCCATTTATGGAGAAATAGAAGCTTTATGTTTACCTTTGGGTTCTTTTATTTTTCCTTTTTAATTTAGTGCTAGGTAGCACAAACCTCATTCACCTTCGTGAGCATGTATTTAGACATCACTGGGACTGCTCATGTCACTAAGTACTTGCCAACATGAGGAAGAGTTGTGCAACCGAGCCTTTGGTTATTCAGTGATGATGTTATGAATTGTTGTTGGCCTGGGTGCCAGAAGTAGCCTCTGTATTTGACCACTGTACCTTGAATTTCTCTGAAGAGTTCAACAGTAAACAAGGGCATGAGACACATGGCAGAAAAACAAAGGATTCATTTCCAAACTTACAGTAGCAAAGGCATGTTTGGCATATTAACTTCAGAATTTAACTGCCTTTCCCTTTTTTGACAGGCAGACAGGCAGAAAGAAGACCCTTTTGAAAACTGGTGAGGCAGTAACATTTTTCTGTTGTCCTAGGAGGAGAAGAAGGAACTTTTAAAAAACCTCCCCAAAACAACCAGATCCTATGTCATGCGATGAGGGGATCCCCACATTAGCTCTGGGAGGGATAAATTACATCACAGCCCCAGATTGCCAACCATCCCTGCATTCTGTTAGCTAGCAGGGATGGATTTGCACTTGATCCTCATTTGCAGCAGGCAGCTGATTTCCTAATCATTGTCTATACATTGATGGGGAAGGTGTTACAGGAGACAGAGGGGCAGGGCTGCGTAGAGAACCAACAGGAAGGGAAATTGGCTAATTCTTTTCTGGGACATAGCTGATATGAGCCTTATTTTAGATCTTTGCTTTGGGTATGAAGTCAAGTTAATACCTTTAATTTGGACTATGACTGAGGGAAGCCATCCATACTATGTGTGTTTGGCCCTTATAGGGCCTGAGCAATCTTTATATTTACTTTTCTATTCTACACTAAAAGTCCTACATCGCACATGTATTTAAACTCCCTCATGTAATGCAGATCCCTTTCCATTCCAACTGGTCAGACAGAGCTCCTATTTTTTTCCTTTTCTTTTAAATAGCAAAAGAAAAGAAAAAACAGTATCGTTGGAATGTTTTCTTTATAAGAATAAAAGATGTTGCAAATAATCTGTAGGATGGAGTTCTCATTTTCCACTTTCTGTGACATGAAAGAGCAATTGCAACTGTGAGAACACCTCTGAAGCATCTGACATCCTTCCCTCATTTTTCTTCATACCACAACAAATGAAATTAAATCATTCGACTCAGACATACAATTTTAGGCACATTTTATCATTACCAAAATGAGGAGGAAGAAGAGGGAGGGAGGAAGGAAATTTCTATGTAAAAGAAGTGTGAAGGATTCAGAGATTCAAAAGGGAATGAATCTGAAACTGAAAGCAAGGAGAGATTTGTTACCTTCCCAAAGCGTGGGGCTCTAGTTACTGTTTTTTCTTCATTATAAAACCACTATTGCAGAACTTTGATGACCTTGTAGATTTACTAGATATTCCTGCCAAAAGGATATCCATTATCAAGCAATACATTTTCTGCTTGTGTAGCTCCAATGTGCTCTTTGAGCAATAGTGGATTCTCTTTTTCTTTTCCTATCACATTTCTGGATGCATTTAGGCCTGGGACTCTGCTTATTTAGTATTTTGTGCAAAATCTACTCTAGTAGGCAGAAGCCGAACTCCTTTTAGAGCTAGTTTCCTATTCCAGAGTCAGAGGCCTTGGGCCTGCTCCCAGTGGAATCAATGGGAGGTTTGCTATTGATTTCAGAGGGTCTATGATCACACCCTTACTACAATACACAAAATAAAACTTTCTGGGTCCTCAGTGGAGCTATGCTGATTTACCCTAGCTGAGGTATCTAGCCCCTTTGTCCAAGAAATCAGTAACAAAGATGAGGAAACCAGGGTCAATCTTTGGGGAAGAGGGCTAGAAGAATGAGAAACAACAAAGTGGATTTGCAAAACTCTTTTAAAGAAAACAAAGAAATTTAAAAAAAATCATCATGACTAATTGCATAGCGATGCTGCTTTCTCCTCATGAAGCCCAACTCTCTAATAAGGGATGATTCTAGCATGCTGAGACGGCTTGTTTTTAAACAAACTTTTTATGAAGTACTGATGCCCAATTTTCAAATACCAGGGAAATTTAGACACTCAGATAAATGGACGCTTACTGTAGGAACTTAAATATCTGGTGTAAGCACATAAATTGTCTCCATTGAGACATCTAAATATGGATTTAGGTGCTTCACTTTGGGTTAGTCACATTTAAAATGTCACCTCTTTAGTGTTTTTACATGTCTGGAGACTTTCTTTGTCTACATTGTTATGGAATTATTGCCACTCCTGATACAGATTTGTGGCTGCAACACTGGAATGATGGCTTAAAGAGAAAACTCTGCCATCAGATCCAGACATGTTTATCTCTTAAACACGGTCTGCATAATTTGTTTCTGACAAAAGACGCTCTGGGAGCTCAGCCCATGAATCTCTTCATTTCCATTGGCACCTTTCAGCAGCTAACAGACCTCACCAGGAGTCCTACTCCTCTGCCTGCCCTTCAGTTAGGGTCTTGCAGCTCTAGCTGTGACTGTGCCTTGGAGATCCCAATTCTCTGTGAACTTGAGCAGTTCTAAACACATAACTAGTCCCATATCTGGGGTGCATCTATGAGTTCCCCATTTTTGTCTTGTTGGTAAACTCCCTGGTTCCCCACGTTGACACCTGACTATATGCAGATTACCATCCTACCAACACAGCTGAACTCTGTGACACACTTAGGTGTACTGTTAAATAGCAGGGTCAACTCGGGTAGTCCAAGACATGGTACCATGTTGGATCATTAAACAGAAGACCCACACTGACCATTTATCTCACAATAGACAGTTGTACAGCCATTGAAGGCTGTCTATTAGGTCTGGATCACTGGAACCAATAGTTAGGTCTAATACTAAAAATACAACACTGTCATAAATATAAAGGGAAGGGTAAACACCTTTAAAATCCCTCCTGGCCAGAGGAAAAACCCTTTCACCTGTAAAGAGTTAAGAAGCTAGAATAACCTCGCTGGCACCTGACCAAAATGACCAATGAGGAGACAAGATACTTTCAAAGCTGCGGGGGGGGGGGGGGACAAAGGTTCTCTCTGTCTGTGTGATGCTTTTGCCGGGAACAGAACAGGAATGGAGTCTTAGAACTTAGTAAGTAATCTAGCTAGAAATATGTTAGATTCTGTTTTGTTTAAATGGCTGAGAAAATAAGCTGTGCTGAATGGAATGTAGATTCCTGTTTTTGTGTCTTTTTGTAACTTAAGGTTTTGCCTAGAGGGATTCTCTATGTTTTGAATCTGATTACCCTGTAAGGTATTTACCATCCTGATTTTACAGAGGTGATTCTTTTTACTTTTTCTTCTATTAAAATTCTTCTTTTAAGATCCTGATTGCTTTTTTCATTGTTCTTAAGATCCAAGGGTTTGGGTCTGTATTCACCTATGCAAATTGGTGAGGATTTTATCAAGTTTTCCCCAGGAAAGGGGGTGTAGGGTTTGGGGAGGATTTTGGGGGGAAAGACATTTCCAAGCGGGCTCTTTCCCAGTTATATATCTGTTAGACACTTGGTGGTGGCAGTGATAAAATACAAGGGCAAAAGGTAAAATAGTTTGTACCTTGGGGAAGTTTTAACCTAAACTGGTAAAAATAAGCTTAGGGGTTTTTCATGCAGGTCCCCACATCTGTACCCTAGAGTTCAGAGTGGGGAAGGAACCTTGACAAACACACAATAAAGGAAAAAGTTTCTATTGAAATCACAGCAACAAGGCAAAATAACACATCAAATGTCTCATAAGCTCAGTGACACTTTGTTTATACAGTGATGTTAAGCATTGCACCAGGAACAAACCACGGACTTAAACACACATAATATTGCCTACCAGAAGGCATTTCACTGGCAGGCATACTGCATACTCTGAATGCAACAGGAAACCATCATAAAGTTAATGATATTTGAGAAGAGATTTGACAATGGCTCACCAGCCATTGTCCTACTGGGTACCTGTTGAGGTGTGACTATTTCAGTGATGATGCATAGTAATTTTTACCTGTAGCCTTGAGTATGTTCAAGTTGAGAGGCAAATCTTTTGGAGATGTTAATGTGCAGAACCTAGGTACCTTTTCCCATTATGTAGCTTGAGTTTCAGGGAGACGGATGGTACATTTCATACATTTCATTCGAAACTGAATCCAAGAAACGCAGTGGAGAATAATGTAAAGAAAGTAGAGTGTTCTGTTGATAGCCTATTGTAAAATGGATGCCAGAGCCTCATGGATGTCAATGGAGCTTGGCCAGTTTTTCCTAGATGAAATGTGTCCAGAGTGTAGCACTTTTCTAACAATAGTCCATTCAGAAAAAAAAAATTAGTATTGACACCCAATACAAAAGTAAATCCTAACCTAAAGAAACTTACAACTCTTCCCTCACCCTCAAAATAATAGTAATATTAACTGTGGTGAAGACTTGAGCAAAGTTACCACTGCAGTGACCCTTCCCTCAAAGAATCAATCCTGAAGCACTTGCATGAGAGGAAAGTGATCAGGAACAGCCAGCATGGATTCACCAAGGGAAGGTCATGCCTGACTAATCTAATCGCCTTTTATGATGAGATTACTGGTTCTGTGGATGAAGGGAAAGCAGTGGATGTATTGTTTCTTGACTTTAGCAAAGCTTTTGACACGGTCTCCCACAGTATTCTTGTCAGCAAGTTAAGGAAGTATGGGCTGGATGAATGCACTATAAGGTGGGTAGAAAGTTGGCTAGATTGTCGGGCTCAATGGGTAGTGATCAATGGCTCCATGTCTAGTTGGCAGCCGGTGTCAAGTGGGGTGCCCCAGGGGTCGGTCCTGGGGCCGGTTTTGTTCAATATCTTCATAAATGATCTGGAGGATGGTGTAGATTGCACTCTCAGCAAATTTGCGGATGATACTAAACTGGGAGGAGTGGTAGATACGCTGGAGGGGAGGGATAGGATACAGAAGGACTTAGACAAATTGGAGGATTGGGCCAAAAGAAATCTGATGAGGTTCAATAAGGATAAGTGCAGGGTCCTGCACTTAGGACGGAAGAATCCAATGCACCGCTACAGACTAGGGGCCGAATGGCTAGGCAGCAGTTCTGCGGAAAAGGACCTAGGGGTGACAGTGGATGAGAAGCTGGATATGAGTCAGCAATGTGCCCTTGTTGCCAAGAAGGCCAATGGCATTTTGGGATGTATAAGTAGGGGCATAGTGAGCAGATCGAGGGATGTGATTGTTCCCCTCTATTCGACATTGGTGAGGCCTCATCTGGAGTACTGTGTCCAGTTTTGGGCCCCACACTACAAGAAGAATGTGGATAAATTGGTGAGAGTCCAGCGAAGGGCAACAAAAATGATTAGGGGTCTAGAACACATGACTTATGAGGAGAGGCTGAGGGAGCTGGGATTGTTTAGTCTGCAGAAGAGAAGAATGAGGGGGGATTTGATAGCTGCTTTCAACTACCTGAAAGTGGGTTCCAAAGAGGATGGCTCTAGACTGTTCTCAATGGTAGCAGATGACAGAACGAGGAGTAATGGTCTCAAGTTGCAGTGGGGGAGATTTAGATTTGATATTAGGAAAAACTTTTTCACTAAGAGGGTGGTGAAACACTGGAATGCGTTACCTAGGGAGGTGGTGGAATTTCCTTCCTTAGAGGTTTTTAAGGTCAGGCTTGACAAAGCCCTGGCTGGGATGATTTAACTGGGAATTGGTCCTGCTTCGAGCAGGGGGTTGGACTAGATGACCTTCTGGGGTCCCTTCCAACCCTGATATTCTATGATTCTATGATTCCCAGCCCCAGGAGCCCTTGTGGGGCCAGCACTGAGCGAAGTGACACTTTCTCCTCTTCTCCATTCTCAGTAGTCCCCTGGCTGCTGGGGAGGAGCAGAGGCAGTAGGTGAGAGGGATGAAATGGGATGAGGTACAGGACCTCAGGGGAATGGGGCTTGTGGGAACAGGCTGTGGGACAGGAGTTCATGGGGGAACATGTCCTGGGGGTAGAGGCTTGAGGTGGAACAGCCTGTGGAGACAGAATGAGAGGACAGGCTGTGGGGACAGATGCTTGTGGGGGGCTTTGGGAATGGTAGCTCTTCTTGAGTCCCTGCTCTTCCATATGTTCCCTCTTGAGTCCCTGGTCCCCTGGCTGGGGAGATTTGCAGGTCACTCTCCAGTGTCAGCTTGGGTCATTCATTCTTCAGCTACATGTGCTCTGTGCACCCAGCTCATTGAAATGTGCCTTTGTGAGGCTGTTATAATTCCAGATGCTTTAGTATTCTTGTGTTTCATTAATAGTTGCCAGGTGTCCAGTTTTCAGCTGGAAAGTCTGGCTGAAAAGGGGACCTGGCTGCATCCGGTCAGCACCGGAGTAACTGCAATCAGGCTCCCTGCTCAAAGGGTAGGAAGAGCAGCAGCTGCTGCTGGAGCCTGGAGGAGCTGCTCTCCGCTCAGCTGCTGAGGGAGAGAAGTGACTGGCTGGCTCCTGGACCCAGCTCCAGCCTCTCTGGCAGAGAGGTAGGTACCAGTGCTGCCTCTCCCCCGCTGTGCTCCCACCCCAGCCCCTCGCTCTGGGGATAACCCCCCCGCCCCCCACATCCCGCTATGCCTCCACCCTGGATCTTCGTTCCAGGGACCAACCCCCTTCTCTGCCATTCTGTGCCCCAGTTGGGCAGGCAGGCAGGCTCCACGTCAGCAGCTCCCAGCCCAGTGCTGCAAGTGACAGAATATTGCACTCCAGAATATTGCCTCTAGGGCACTGGAAGGTGAGGCCTGACCTAATTTACTTTTTTTTTAAGCTGTAGATCAATTCAAACATTTCTCCCTATTTGTAGTCAAGTATTAGTATTATTGGCAAAATGGGCATGTTAAATCTGTTGGAATGTCTTCCGTTCTAGAAAGGCAACGTCTCTAAGAACGTAATTCCAGACGGTGGCCAACCTAATGAATCTGTGTGACCTTTGCTCAGAAATGGAGTCAAATAATTTCTATCCACATGACACCAGTTAGCTTTGGACCAATTAGGCTGTTTCTGTGGTAGGAGAGCTCTAAGCCACTTATAGGATAAATACATCATCTAGGGTAGTATTAGGTAGTTGTTCAGCAAACCCAAGGTTTCTCTCATGCTGAGTACAAAGTATTTATTCTTCTTGGAGTGCTTGCTCATGACGATTCCAATTAGGTGTGCGTGCAGTAGCTGATGGGTTTTTCCCCTCGCAGTACCCATCGGGTCAGCTCTGGCACCCACTGGAGTCATGCCTCAATAGTGCCATATATAGGATCCTTCTGTCTCAGTCTCAGTTTGGGTGAGCACCTCCTATCCGGCTTCTTCTTCTTGCGGGGCACCGGGGACTGGGAACAGTGCCGCACGCTGCCATGTGGGAAGCCTCTATGTAGGGAGTTCTGCAGTGCCGATTGTCTCTATCCGAGTCCTTTCTTGGCACCAAAGTTTCCTGTGTTTACATTGGAGCATTGTGTACCGATGCTGAGGTGCTAGACATTGGTGTGGCCGAATGCTGCTCTGAGTGGGGATGGAGGGCGGCCTCCCTCAGAAGGATCTTCAACTGTTGGTCGAAGACCTGAGACGGAATCTCCTACAGATCTTGCAATGGTTCTTCTGGTGTGATTTCCCCAAACACTTCAAGCAGGAAGTGTGAGGGATGCTTCTGGGCATAGGCTTGTTACAAGCTGCACAGGGTTTAAACCCCAGGACCGAGGCATTCTAACTATATGATGACCAAACTAACTACAACTACTAACTATTGATCTAACTACAGAAAAAACAGTCCAAAGACTACTCGGGAGAAGGCTTGCCAAAGCAAGAGAGAATGAGCGTTCCAGCTAACTGTCACAGGTGGTAAGAAAGAACTGAAGTGGCGGCAGGTTGGCAGGGCCCTACATACAGCGCCATGGATGTGCAACTCCAGGGGGCGCTTGAGCTGACCCAACGGGTATTGCTCGGGGAAAAAGCTAATTGGAATGGACATGAGCAACACATCTTGAAGAAGAACAGTTACAAAAGGTAGCTGTTTTTTCACTCATAGACAGGTTCAGCACAGTCATCTAGGGGCAGATTTTTAAAAGTATTTAGGTGCCTAAAGATGCCTCAGCCCAGATTTTTTAAAGGTATTTAGGAGCCTAACTCCCATTGATTTTAAAATCTTGCCCCTACCTATCAGCTATGCATGTTACATCAACCCTGGCAACATACCTCATTCTGAAGGAAGGATGGTCTTGCGGTTCAGGCAATAGACTAGCACTCAGAAGATATAGGTTATAGTCTGTGTTCTCCCACTCATTTCCTATGTGACCTAGGACAAGTCACTTAATTTCTATCCCCATCTATGAATCAGGGATATTAACACTTGCCTACCTCTGTGGGGTACTATGAAGATAAGTTAATTAATGTTTGTGAGGTGCACAGCTACTAAAATGATGAGCACCATAGAAAAGCCTATAACTAACTGATAAATACATTTTTTTAAAAGCAAAACAATAATAAAAGTCACCTTTAGAGACTGCTCCTAGGGTTGAGACAGAGGTCAGTCTCTGTTCTTATTCAGTATCTGGCCTGTCTGCTGAGGATAAACAAGGGTGCCAACTGATTATATATCAACCATCACATAGCTTTCAGAAATGAAAAATTTTCAGTTACTATCCTGCTTTGTTGGATTAAAATGGTCAAATCAGAGATAAAAGGCTGTCTGCCCAGAGTATTGCATTTGCCATCTACCCGCTAGGGACAGATCAGAAAACATCATAATGCCACTATATTAAATCCACGGTGTGCTCACACCTTGAATACCTCATGCAGTTCTGGTCACCTCATCTCAAAGTTATATTAGAATTGGGAAAACAGCAGAGAAGGGCAATAAAAATTATTACCTGCATGGAACAGCTTCTGTGCAAGAAATGATTAAGAAGATTGGGACTGTTCAGCTTAGAAAAGAGATGACTAAGAGAGGATATGCTAGAGGTCTATAAAATCATGACTGGTGTGGAGAAAGTAAATAGGGAAGTGATATTTACCCCTTCACATAACCAAGAACTAGGGGTCATCTGATGAAATTAATAGGCAGCTGATTTAAAGCAAACATAAGGAAGTGCTTCTTCACACAATGCAAAGTCAACCTGTGGAACTCATTGCCAGGGGATGTTGTGAAGGCCAAAAGTATAACTCGGTTCAAAAAAGAATTAGATAAATTCATGGAGAATAAGTCCATCAATGGCTATTAGCCAAGATGGTCAAGAGTGCAGCCTCATACTCCAAGTGTCCCTAAACCTCCAACTGCCAGAAGCTGGGACTGGACAACAGGGCATGGATCACTCGAAATTGCCCATTCTGCTTATTCCCTCTGAAGCATCTGGCACTGGCCATTGTCAGAAGACAGGATACTGAGCTAGATGGACCACTGGTCTGACCCACTATGGCCATTCTTACGGTCTAATTATATATTTTCAATATCACATTTTATTTCTGATAGATGGAAATGGGACCAAACCAAAATCCAGATCTGAATTGCTCTCAACTCTGTTGAATTTCAGATTAGCATCTAGATCCAAATTTTGTGACTCTGGCCTGTCTCTAAATGTTCAGAGTATGGGGTACTTCCAAGGAAAGTATTGTGCTAATGTAAATGCTAGGCTACTTTGAGGTTTCTCAACGCAAGCGCTTCCTCAGGATATTAAATCTGTCAGCTTATCAGACGTTAAATCTGTGCTCCTTCTTTGCTACATGCATCCCCTATGGAGCATGATGTAATTCCAGCGAAAGCCATCAGACTTACCTATCAAAGAGGTGAGTTTCCATGAGCATATTTATTATCTGATTTTCTTTGCCTCCCCCAAATCTAGAAGCTTTCTGCATTTGCAGAAGGGACTTGACCTGTTTTCGTTTCACCTGCCACTTGACACAAAGGTGTGTGTGTGTGTTACCAAGCAAAATGGAAATGACTGACGAAAAGCACCTACGCTACCTCAACAACTAACAAAGGACCTGAACATGAGGGAAAAATCAAAGAAGCCAGGAGATGTAGCTCAGCCAACTCAAACATGTAAGAAACTGTGCAAGAGAAACCAGATTGCTGTTGAAATAGCTGCTTAACATTGTGTCTGGAAGCACAGCTTCAATAAAATAGGTAAGGAAACCAGCTAAGGACCCCCAATGGCAAACACATATTTATTGAGAATTCAATAAAAGCTTCAGAACAAACAGCCTGAAGGACCTGTAGACATAGCCTCTGTTGTAATAAAAATGCAATACAAGACATCAGGGAAATGGTAAGGGAAAAGGACTGCTCCATGAGAAAACCAAACAAGAGTCCCAGAGCATAAAGCCTGGAGGGACAGGCTGAGATGCAATAAAGTAACTGCCATTGGGGAGAGAGTAAGAAAAACAAAACATCTAACAAAAGCACAAAGAAGCCCCAGATACATAAGCTGGTCTAGAAATTCAGCTCAGGTTGCCATAAAAGCACATGGGAAAATAGGAAAAGAATAATGACTGCAAAGCCATCAACTCCTGCAGGTACATAAAGAAAGCACGTAGGAGAAAGTCCACAGGAAGCAATGTCAGCTGCAGTAAACTCCGAGGATACCTAGGAGACAAATCTGTAAAAGGTGACAAACTGAGGCCTCCCAGGGATCGTGTGTGTGTTTGAGAGAGAGTTGTATTAAATAGAAAACCCCACATTGCTGACCTCTGATCTTTGTCTATGACGGGGATTTGTTTTTAATTAGGCAACAAAGCAACTTTTCTAATAGGTGCAGAAAGAGATTAGAGATGTCTGTTAAAAATGTGGCAGAAAAATTAATTAAGGATGCAATCTGTGTGCTCGTATTGCTGAATTTGTGCTTGGATAATGTGAATTTTAGCATATGGTAACAGCACCTAGGATGGCTTTTGATTATTGTTAAAAATTAGAACAAACAATAATAATAATAATAATAACAAAGAAATAAAGATCCTCCTTGTGCTAAGGAGACGACACACAATGCTGGTAAAAGGGTGAGCTTCATTACTTGACCTCGATCATATGACCTGCATCAGGGTTACAAGAGATTATATCCCTGGCGCTTGGCAGAGGTCAGTAAACACTGATTTGACTGGCTACTGTAACATCTTCCATTTTTTTGAAAATCAAATGCAAATATAATAATAGCAACAAAATCTAGCAATCATAGAGCATGTCACTGAGCACACTAATAATGTCTAGGATGGAGACGAGGTATTTGGACATCTGACAGTAACCCGTGCACTTCAATGACTTTTTGATCACACAACCACTTTTTGTTTTTAAAGCGGCTCCATCTGCAATGACTTGTTGTGGCTGTGTTGTGTCACGTGGAATCTATAATTCCTGCTTCTGTTGTTTTTCATTGTTCATGACTGGGTGGGCGTATGCTAGTTCTGTCTCTGTGAGCGCGGTCAGTAGCATTATAAATAAGCAACAGGGTCCCTCTTGGTTTTGTTTAGATGTTTTCTGCTCCTCCTGGGAGCAGACTCTCCGGGGTGGTAATAATATATACCATTGATAGAGATGGTATAGCTTTTACTTTGGCAAGTTGCCTGCCACCTTCTGTTTGAAATGCAACGTTCTCTCCCCTTGGCAATTGGTCTGTCTGGCATTCTTGTCTACAGCTGTTTGAAAAATGGGGGTAATTGTGTGTGTGTGCGAGGGTGTCAAAATTTTTGAAAAAAATTGACCTACCTCTGCTCTCATCGTAATATCTCTTGTATAAATTTCTCTTGTAACTATGTCAGGGTGAATTTTATTTGGCTCAGAATTTTTTTAGAAGTTGGCAGTAAAGTTTTTATCCTTTTGCCTACAGGTCTCTGAACTGGTGATTCTATAAAGCCATTTGGTGGGCTGTCTTCCCCACACTGGCAGAAGAGGAGTTAAAGCAGCCCAGGGAGGCTGCGCAGGAGGCAGCCAATTAGGAAAGGGCTTGTAGACACAGCCAATCGGGAGAAGGCTTAGAGAGACAGCCAATCAGGGCCAGGTTGGGCCATATAAGAAGGGCTGCTGAACAGAGCCATTTCAGTCTCCATGGAGTTCAAGGAGGAGGAACTGGCTACCCTGAAGGAGGGAAAAGAGACAGCACCATAGTCTGAGCAGTGCTGGGTGGGGTTAGGGGAGCATGAGTGAGCTCCTGGCTGACTGCTGCCAGACTGAGGATGGAGAAGGTGCTAGGGCTACAGGGAAGTGACCCAGGGAAACAGATGGCGGGGGTTGGAGGTGATGCAGTGAGTGACTGCTGGTCTTCCCTGCCCCTTTGGCCCCAGTTGCTACTGATGCAGGTGGCTAGACCCTGGACAGCAGCCTGCCACTGAGGCAAGTGGCTGGACAGAGGACTGCTGCCCCCCAGAAGAGGTGGGGGAGAGAACTGAGTAGGGCACAGCCGGAGGGCTGTGTCCAGAAGAGGACACTGTGGTCCTGTGAGTGACATGGGTCCTGATGGCAGAAGTGATGGTGGCAAGATGCCATTAGATGAAGGCGCACTGGTGAGTCACAGCTAATTCCCAGGACAGCCAGCAGGAGGTGCTGCAGTGGTGAGTCACACCCCGTGCTAGCGTGTTGAAATGTTCTAACAATGCTAAGTAAGTGCCCTAGTAGGGCACTTTTTTCCAAGTCATTTGCCAAGTCAAATCTGTTTCTTGCAATAACCTTACTTTGACCTAGTGGTTAGTTACACTACACTAATTAGTCCATCTGTAACTGTTTAAAATCACATGGCTTCACTTTGTTATGTATGTTTGTAGCATAATGGTCAGTGGCATCACCTTGCAAATGATTTCTTGAAAAGGAAATGTGACATTCTTGGTGGCTCACAGTATTTTTGAATTTGTTCATATTTCCTCTGAAATATTCTGTAAATTTTCAGTGCTTATGAGTCTGCCACATACAACAACGTGGAGGATTTTACCCTCTGCAACGTTTCTGCAATACCACTTAGATCTTGTCTATGGGTATGTCTACACTACAAAATTAGGTCGAATTTATAGAAGTTGGTTTTTTTAGAAATCGGTTTTATATATTCGAGTGTGTGTGTCCCCACAGAAAATGCTCTAAGTGCATTAAGTGCATTAACTCGGCGGAGCGCTTCCACAGTACCAAGCTAGAGTCGACTTCCGGAGCGTTGCACTGTGGTAGCTATCCCACAGTTCCCGCAGTCTCCGCTGCCCATTGGAATTCTGGGTTGAGATCCCAATGCCTGATGGAGCTAAAACATTGTGGTGGGTGGTTCTGGGTACATATTGTCAGGCCCCTGTTCCCTCCCTCCCTCCGTGAAAGCAAGGGCAGACAATCGTTTCACGCCTTTTTTCCTGAGTTACCTGTGCAGACGCCATACCACGGCAAGCATGGAGCCCGGTCAGGTAACCGTCACCGTATGTCTCCTGGGTGCTGGCAGATGTAGTACTGCATTGCTACACAGCAGCATCAACCCATTGCCTTGTGGCAGCAGATGCTACAGTACAACTGGTAGCTGTCATCATCATGTCCATGGTGCTCCTGGCCACGTCGGCCAGGAGCGCTTGGGCAGACATGGGCGCAGGGACTAAATTTGGAGTGACTTGACCAGGTCATTCTCTTTAGTCCTGCAGTCAGTCCTATTGAACCATCTTATGCTGAGCAGGCAGGCAATATGGATTGCTAGCAGTCCTACTGTACCATCTTCTGCCAGGCAGGCAAGAGATGAGGATGGCTAGCAGTCGTAGTGTACCATCTTCTGCCGAGCAGCCATGAGATGTGGATGGCTTGCAGTCCTTCTGCACCGTCTGCTGCCAGCCAAAGATGTAAAAGATAGATGGAGTGGATCAAAACAAGAAATAGACCAAATTTGTTTTGTACTCATTTGCTTCACCCCCTCCCCCGTCTAGGGGACTCATTCCTCTAGGTCACACTGCAGTCACTCACAGAGAAGGTGCAGCGAGGTAAATCTAGCCATGTATAAATCAGAGGCCACACCAACCTGCTTGTTACAATAAGAACAATTACTTAGGTGCACCATTTCTTATTGGAACCCTCCATGAAGTCCTGCCTGAAATACTCCTTGATGTAAAGCCACCCCCTTTGTTGATTTTAATTCCCTGTAAGCCAACCCTGTAAGCCGTGTCGTCAGTCGCCCCTCCCTCCGTCAGAGCAACGGCAGACAATCGTTCCGTGCCTTTTTTCTGTGCGGACACCATACCAAGGCAAGCATGGAGGCCACTCAGCTCACTTTGGCAATTAGGAGCACATTAACCACCAAACGCATTATCCAGCAGTATATGCAGCACCAGAACATGGCAACGCGATACCGGGCGAGGAGGCGACGTCAGCGCGGTCACATGAGTGATCAGGACATGGACACAGATTTCTCTGAAAGCATGGGCCCTGCCAATGCATGCATCATGGTGCTAATGAGGCAAGTTAATGCTGTGGAACGCCGATTCTGGGCTCGGGAAACAAGCACAGACTGGTGGGACTGCATAGTGTTGCAGGTCTGGGACGATTCCCAGTGGCTGCGAAACCTTCGCATGCATAAGGGCACTTTCATGAAACTTTGTGACTTGCTTTCCCCTGCCCTGAAGCGCATGAATACCAAGATGAGAGCAGCCCTCACAGTTGAGAAGCGAGTGGCGATAGCCCTGTGGAAGCTTGCAACGCCAGACAGCTACTGGTCAACTGGGAATCAATTTGGAGTGGGCAAATCTACTGTGGGGGCTGCTGTGATGCAAGTAGCCCACGCAATCAAAGATCTGCTGATATCAAGGGTAGTGACCCTGGGAAATGTGCAGGTCATAGTGGATGGCTTTGCTGCAATGGGATTCCCTAACTGTGGTGGGGCCATAGACGGAACCCATAACCCTATCTTGGCACCAGAGCACCAAGCCGGTGAGTACATAAACCGCAAGGGGTACTTTTCAATAGTGCTGCAAGCTCTGGTGGATCACAAGGGACGTTTCACCAACATCAACGTGGGATGGCCGGGAAAGGTACATGACGCTTGCATCTTCAGGAACTCTGGTCTGTTTCAAAAGCTGCAGGAAGGGACTTTCTTCCCAGACCAGAAAATAACTGTTGGGGATGTTGAAATGCCTATAGTTATCCTTGGGGACCCAGCCTACCCCTTAGTGCCATGGCTCATGAAGCCGTAAACAGGCAGCCTGGACAGTAGTCAGGAGCTGTTCAACTACAGGCTGAGCAAGTGCAGAATGGTGGTAAAATGTGCATTTGGATGTTTAAAGGCGCGCTGGTGCAGTTTACTGACTCGCTTAGACCTCAGCGAAACCCATATTCCCACTGTTATTACTGCTTGCTGTGTGCTCCACAATATCTGTGAGAGTAAGGGGGAGATGTTTATGGCGGGGTGGGAGGTTGAGGCAAATTTCCTGGTTGCTGGTTACGCGCAGCCAGACACCAGGGCGGTTAGAAGAGCACAGGAGGGCGCGGTACGCATCAGAGAAGCTTTGAAAACCAGTTTCATGACTGGCCAGGCTACGGTGTGAAAGTTCTGTTTGTTTCTCCTTGATGAAGCCCCCCACCCCTTGGTTCACTCTACTTCCCTGTAAGCTAACCACCCTCCCCTCCTCCCTTCAATCACCGCTTGCAGAGGCAATAAAGTCATTGTTGCTTCACATTCATGCATTCTTTATTCATTCATCTCACAAATAGGGGGATGACTACCAAGGTAGCCCAGGAGGGGTGGTGGAGGAGGGAAGGAAAATGCCACACAGCACTTTAAAAGTTTACAACTTTAAAATTTATTGAATGCCAGCCTTCTTTTTTTGGGCAATCCTCTGTGGCGGAGTGGCTGGTTGGCCAGAGGCCCCCCCCACCGCGTTCTTGGGCGTCTGGGTGTGGAGGCTATGGAACTTGGGGAGGAGGGCGGTTGGTTACAGAGGGGCTGTAATGGCTGTCTGTGCTCCAGCTGCCTTTGCTGCAGCTCAGCCATACCCTGGAGCATACTGGTTTGATCCTCCAGCAGCCTCAGCATTGAATCCTGCCTCCTCTCATCATGCTGCCACTACATTTGAGCTTCAGCCCTCTCTTCAGCTCGCCACCTCTCCTCCCAGTCATTTTGTGCTTTCCTGCACTCTGACATTATTTGCCTCCACACATTCGTCTGTGCTCTGTCAGTGTGGGAGGACAGCATGAGCTCAGAACACTTCATCACGAGTGCGTTTTTTTTCTTTCTAATCTTCACTAGCCTCTGGGAAGGAGAAGATCCTGTGATCATTGAAACACATGCAGCTGGTGGAGAAAAAAAAAGGGACAGCGGTATTTAAAAAGACACATTTTATAAAACAGTGGCTACACTCTTTCAGGGTAAACCTTGCTGTTAACATTACATACATAGCACACGTGCTTTCGTTACAAGGTCGCATTTTGCCTCCTCCCACCGCGTGGCTACCCCCTCAACCCTCCCCCTCCCCGTGGCTAACAGCGGGGAACATTTCAGTTCAGTCACAGGCAAACAGCCCAGCAGGAACGGGCACCTCTGAGTGTCCCCTGAAGAAAAGCACTCTATTTCAACGAGGTGACCATGAATGGTATCTCACTCTCCTGCGGATAACACAGAGAGATAAAGAATGGATGTTGTTTGAATGCCAGCAAACATACACTGCAATGCTTTGTTGTACAGTGATTCCCGAGTATGTGTTACTGGCCTGGAGTGGTAAAGTGTCCTACCATGGAGGACACAATAAGGCTGCCCTCCCCAGAAACCTTTTGCAAAGGCTTTGGGAGTACATCCAGGAGAGCCGCGAATGCCAGGGCAAATTAATCCTTTCACATGCTTGCTTTTAAACCATGTATAGTATTTTAAAAGGTACACTCACCGGAGGTCCCTTCTCCGCCTGCTGGGTCCAGGAGGCAGCCTTGGATGGGTTTGGGGGGTACTGGGTCCAGGGTGAGAAACTGTTCCTGGCTGTTGGGAAAACCAGTTTCTCCACTTGCTTGCTGTGAGCTATCTACAACCTCATCTTCGTCCCCAAAACCTGCTTCCGTGTTGCCTCCATCTCCATTGAAGGAGTCAAACAACACGGCTGGGGTAGTGGTGGCTGAACCCCCTAAAATGGCATGCAGCTCATCATAGAAGCAGCATGTTTGGGGCTCTGACCCGGAGCAGCCATTTGCCTCTCTGGTTTTCTGGTAGGCTTGCCTCAGCTCCTTAAGTTTCATGTGGCACTGCTTCGGGTCCCTGTTATGGCCTTTGTCCTTCATGTCCTGGGAGATTTTGACAAAGGTTTTGGCTTTCAAAACCTGGAATGGAGTTCTGATAGCACGGATTCCTCTCCCCATACAGCGATCAGATCCTGTACCTCCCATTCAGTCCATGCTGGAGCTCTTTTGCGATTCTGGGACTCCATCATGGTCACCTCTGCTGATGAGTGCTGCATGGTCACCTCTGCTGATGAGCGCTGCATGGTCACCTGCAGCTTGCCACGCTGGCCAAACAGGAAATGAGATTCAAAAGTTCGCGGTTCTTTTCCTGTCTACCTGGCCAGTGCATCTGAGTTGAGAGTACTGTCCAGAGCGGTCACAATGGAGCACTCTGGGATAGCTCCCGGAGGCCAATACCGTCGAATTGTGTCCACAGTACCCCAAATTCGACCCGGCAAAGCCAATTTAAGCACTAATCCACTTGTCAGGGGTGGAGTAAGGAAATTGATTTTAAGAGCCCTTTAAGTCAAAATAAAGGGCTTCATCGTGTGGACATGTGCAGGTTTACATCGATTTAACGCTGCTAAATTCGACCCAAAGTCCTAGTGTAGACCAGGGCTATGTGGGGAGTTATTCCAGAATAGCTATTCCTGATTAACTCCCTGTGTGGACGCTCTTCTTCTGGGATAAGAATGCCTTTAGAAGTAGATTAAACTGATTTGGAATAAGACAGTGTGATTCTAGAAAAAGAGCATCTGCACAGGGAGTTAAGCAGGAATAGCTTTTCTGCTTTAAATTCACTCCCTACCTTAAACTGAATTAATTTCTCAGGGTAGCCAAAACTTTACTGTCTGGAAAACTGGAAGTGCTGCAACCTCCTCCTCCAGTTTTCTGCCACATTCCCTCCTAGATTCAGGAGATTCTGGAGGCTTATCTACTGCATTTGCCATATATCTTGCTTACATCTGACACCACATAGTAGCACCCAGAGGACATGCACATACAGTGGCCGCAGTGGCCTGTGGGGCAATGCATCCAGGGATACGAGAATGACTGGAAAGTGTGATTTAGGGGTCCTGTCTACACTCCAAAAAAAACCAACAGTGAATTGAACTGATTCCAGAAAGAGGATTGCTGGTCTGGGTCTCCAGCAGGTGTGAAGTATTATGAGCTGTAAAAATTACTGAGTTTTAACCAGGTAGCGTGTGCACGAAAGCTAAGTTTAAAGCCAGCATTGCCACGCAGGACTAACAAATTCAGGTAAAGGTTTCAACATGTGGAAAAATGCTTTTATGAAGTTAAGTTCTGTGGATGTTCTGTTTTCAGTTGGAATGCTTATATAATGTAATGACCATGCCACCAAACTGACAGCTCAGGCAGATGGATTTTTTTTTAATGTCAGCAAAAGGTTTCATTTAATCATAGGTGCTAAAACTAGGGATGCTGGGGTGCTGCCACACCCCCTAGCTTGAAGTAGATTCCATCATATACAGGGTTCACAGTTTGGTTCAATGGCTCTCCCCCCATAAAAACTGTTACAGCATCCATGCATTTAATCATGTGATACTCCAGGAACACTAAACATGGAGCATCCTCCAAGTCTGTCTCAGAGCCCTGAGTATTACCAGCTTTTTTCCATATTATTATCACTACCCCCAATCTGATGTTAACGTAACCCTCTGACAGGATATAGATATGTCCTCTGCATTGCTCTGAGCCCCTGTTGGCTTAAGAGTGAAAGTGAAGAATTTAATTTTGAGTAGCCACCTCCAATCTCCCCTTGCAGAAGTGGCCAGATTTTCAAAGGTGGTAAACACCTGCAGCTCCTGTTGACCCCACTGGGAGCTATATGGGATACTCAGCACCTTTGAAAACAAGGCTGGCTTCTATTTAGGTACTTAAATATGGATTTGGGAGCCCAGCTTGAGGCACCTAGGTTGAACAATTTTGGCCAATAATAGCAATACTGCCTAGCAAAAGAACCCTTGCCAGGAAGAGATTCACAAGTTCCATTAGTGGAGTTAACTGAAAAAGTTTAGAATTCCAAAGGTACATTCAGACTGAAAAGCTGTTACCATCAGTACAAAGAAAGGTGAACAAATCTGTTCTCAACTAACAAGACAAATAACTTCATGGTAGGAAGTTTAATTTATACAAACCCACCTCTCTCAGAAAATCAGTTTTTTAAGTTTTTGTGAAGCTACAGCTCATCTGTATACAGCCAACTCTGGTATTAATTATTTATGCAGTAATTAATATGGAGAAGAGCAATCACTGTCTGCAGACTTATTAGTCTTCCAGTCAATTAAAGTATTGATCAAGAAGGCACTTTTTCTACAGACTTCATCCTGTTTATAAAAAATATAAACAAGTACAACCAATTAAGATGACAATATTAATTTATCTTCAGATGTGTTTAGGACAAAACCTTCTGACCATAGACCTGCTGGATGACCTTGAGTAAGTCATTTCACCACTCTCTGCCTCAGTTTCCCCATCTGTAAAATAGGGATAATGATACCCACCTCCTCTATAAAGTGCTTTGAGATGTACTGTTGAAAAGTGTTCTATAAGAACTAGATATTAATTATTTATTATTATTATTTATTTATTATGCTGCAAGATTCCAAGCTAGCAGAAATTTTGTCTACAGTATGTATCAGAGGTACCTTAAGGGACCAAGACAGGCTTCTTCAGCCTTCATTGCTGCAAAAAAGTTTCACTGAAGAGAAGAGGCACTGAGAATACAGCAAGTTCGTTTGTTTATTGGTAACATGAGTTCTGAATGGACAGGCTGTTTTGAACTCTCTTGTGTTCAACTTCTGGTAATTAATAGATTTTGCTGTTCCTGTCACTTTCATTGTTATTAAAGGAAGACAAGGCAAAACCCCCCCTTTTTTTTTAAATTCTGGCCTTTTGTGAGAAACCAGAATAAGGAAAGCTTCATAAAGTACAGTGCAGTCTCCTTTGGTCAAAGGTGACATCCACAACTGCTCCATGCAGTCTATAGTTTAGGAGCACTCTTGGATTCCTCACAGACACTAAACTCCCACATAGCAGGAACCGTGAGTAACACTTTCTACCATCTCAGGTGGGCAAGGAGACTCTGTCCTGTCCTGGCACACTGTGACCTGGCCTCAGTTATACATACCTTCATCACCTTCTGTCCGGCATAGGCGCTGGCTTATTCCTTTGCCCAGAGGTGCTCAACGCCCGCTCAGCCCTAGGCCCTGCCCCCACTCCACCTTTTCATGCCCACCCTGCCTCTTCCCGCCTAGTTTCACCCCTTCCCCAGAGCGCGTTCCATCCCTGCTCCTCCGCCATCCCTCCCAGGGCCTCCTGCACACCACGGAACAGCTGATCTGCAGTGGGCAGGAGGCACTGGTAGGGAGGGGGAGGAGTTGATTGGCAAGGCTGCCAGTGGACAGGAGGCACTGGGGGGGGACATGGGGGAGCTGGCTGCCAATGGGCACTAAGCATCTGCTAATTTTTTCCATGGATGCTCCAGCCCTGGAGCACTAATGGAGTCAGCGCCTATGCTGTTCAGACTACAGCATTATGATATACCTGGGCATGAAGCCATCAGCCCTTAGGAAACTCCAGTTAGTACAGAACACTGCGGTGCATTTCCTCAGCAACACAGTCTATGGTAAGAACATAAGATCTGTCATCCACTCTTTACACTGGATTCCCCTGGACTACTGGGTGAAGTTCAAAGTCTTGGTCCTTCTCTTCAAGGCACTCAATACCATGCCCCCAGGATATCTGAAAGATCGCCTAAAGCTCCAGGATGAAGACCATGGTCAACAATTTTACTCCTCAGGCACAATGGAACTTTCTACCAAAAGGGTAAAGCTCAACTGGGCATGAGACAGAACATTTCTTGGGAGCCCAGGAGAGAATCTGCAATAAACTCCCAAAAGACCTAAGGATCTTCTCAAGCCTCACCACCTTCTGCTCCAAGTGCAAGGTGCACTTCTTTGATCTTGCCATCTCTAACATAAACAGTGCAGCACGTACATTTAAAAAAATCCCCCTGCCAAAAACTCTGCACTGGACACACAAATCTTTCCTGGGGAGAGGATGAGAGACAAAGAACGAATCACATGTGACCGATATTGGTCATGTCACTGAATGCACTGCTGTAAAGTGCTCTGATTCTACAGTGATATCAGTAAAAGAACCTAGAACAGAATACATAAGTAGGTTTATCTTACTCCTGAAGCTGACTGTGAAAACAGAGAGGAGAATTACTACAGGTTAGGAACCTGATTCTGAGAGATGCTGAACATCAAAATGATGTCAGACTATTTATTTGTGTCAGTCCTTGGAGGCCTCAGTCAAGACCAGGCCACAATTGTACTAGGAACTACACAAACAGAAGAAACCAGTTCCTACCTACTTGCAAGAAGTCAACAATCTAAATAGGCAAGACCAACAAAATCAACAGACAAAAAGGTGCTCAGAAACTCGCAGGATCTTTCTTCATTTTTTTTTTTTGTCATTGGAAACAAATCATAAATAATTTGGGTTCTGGTCAGGAATGGGCTCAAATGGATTGCGTAGTGTCTCTCAAGATTCCTGTATAATTTGGAAACCATCATGCACTGTTACCTTTCATTACAGTACACTGAATGCTTTTTTTTTTACAATTGCTTTTCCATCTTTAATGACATGGTTTTTAATTTAAAAAAAAAGAAAGTTAGTTTATTTCTTTAAGAATAACTACGGTGCAAATTTTATTTAAAATTGCAACACCTGGAGAAAATCAACATCATGTGACCTGTAGGCACTTCTAAACAGGAAATACTCCATTTATTTTTTTAGCTGTGTTTGTGTAATAAAGTTTAGCATCCAAGTGTGAGCAACACATTTTCTTGTTTTATTAAACAGCATGAAAGGATTTATTACTCCTCCACTGAATGCACTTCTGGCACCAAATGGAGCTGGATAATAATTGTCAGGCTCTGAGTTTAACATTATGAGAACACCTTTGGTGGAGTTCAGAGTTTAGCATGTAATGAAAAATGCACCTAGATGGGGAGGCTTCCTTTGCGACTTTGCTCAGTGAGTATAATCTCAGGTATTACTGCTTAATAAATTGGATTCTTTTTGAAACAAAAAGGGGGATGAATGTGGTATAATTTCTAAGATGGTTCTTTTTCTTGTCATCCTTCATCTATGTTAAGTTGCTTAAAAGAGCTGTACATTTATTGAATGCTGAATTTTCTTCCTTCAGCAATAGGTGGGGCTGTCAAGCTTCCCTGAAACTGGAGTGTCCCATATTTGGGGTATTTCTCCCACTCACCCACCTGTAATCTCTCTCGACTGCATTAGCTCCCCCTGCTCTGGCTCCGTCTGCTGTGACCTGTTCCCCTTTCTCTCCCCCGTCTTCTCAAACCCAGGGCTGTAGTGCCAGTTAAGGGAGCGTTCCTTTCTCTCTTAACCAGCGCATGGCTTCGTGCTCTGACCCCCTTGTGGATCAGGGCTAGGGTGACCAGATGTCCCGATTTTATAGGGAGGGTCCTGATTTGGGGGTCTTTTTCTTATATAGGCTCCTATCACCCAACAACTCCATTCCAATTTTTCACACTTGCTGTCTGGTCACCCTAATCAGGGCAGGGCAGAGCAGGGAGCACTCACGACTAGCCTGACTGAGGAAAAGGGGTGGCATGTCACTTCGCAGGTGTGGAGCATACTCAGACCACCAGCAGAACTGGGGAGAGCTTTGGAATAGGGAGAGAGTGCAAAAAAACCAAAACTGATGGAAAGGGGTGAAACAGAAGGTACAAACTTGGAGGGCTCAGTTCTCCATTTCGCTGGACCTTGGGGAGTCAACTGCATCAGTGCAAAGTGAGCATGCAGTGAGAATGGCAGAGTTTTTTACATTCATTTTGCAATGGCACACATGAATACACCAGGTGCAGGGCAAGGGAGAACCAGACCCCATATATCCCTGCAGATTGGTACTGCGAAATTCTCCCTGATGTCTCTCTGGAACTTGGCAGCTCTGAATATAGGATTAGTTTTCCACAAAGAGGAGGCTGGCAGTATATGTGCTAGTGGTTTCAAGTTAACTGCAGGAGTGGGGAAATGCTTCACACCTTCACCAAATTAAGGTTTCTAAGCTGTGAAAAAGCCCTTCATTAAATGTGTTCATATGTGAAAGATTCTAGGGTTTGAATGTATTCAGCTTGTCTTCTGCACTCCTCAGTTTGTAGGATCCCCATCAGACTCCCCCCAAAATATCTGATTGCCTGGAGGGCTGCTGATTCATGCTCATCCCTAATTTACAGAGACTCTGTAAAGGTGCATTGATCAGAAAGTTACCTTACCCTTTTTTCTTACATTTACAGTTATTTGTAAATGACTAACCCACTTCATAAGCTGGGAACCATGTCTCTTAAAGCACCTAGTACACCCGTTGGGACTGTATTGAATATAATGAATAATGCGCTGCATTTAAATGTGCAAAGATCATTCAAAGCAATTTCAGAGCAGGTCCACTGATATATATTCCAGCCAACAGAGGGCAGTGGTGCTCATAACTAAGGCAATTCATTTTAAAGGGATGTTCTGTGCATCCTCAGAGTATCCTTGCGATCACTTCATTAGGGTCTGGCTGGAGTTGGATGGCATGGTGTTACGAAGCAGGACTGACAAATCTGGCATTCTGCAATGGCTGTGGAATCTAGATTTCCCTCCAATAAATAGGGAGTGTTATCTGCATAACCCACAAGGCCTGCAGCTGTACTGGTGAATTTTTGCTGGATTAGGCCCTGTGTTTTCTTTGGTATGCACTCTGAATATTAATCATTAACAATCTAGAAAATATTAAAGGGGGAACTTCTGTGCTACAAGCTGCTCTGTAAAGATCCATAGGGGTTTTTGTTTTTTTGTTTAAGGCTAGAAGGCATGATCATGGTCTCCTGCTTAACATAAGCCACAGATTGTCCTCACCATTCTTGGGGCTCTGTACAAGCAGAGAGGTCTATCCATTCAGAGCAGCATACAGGATCAGAGCCTAAAAGGGGACATGATGATGAATGTTATTGGGGAAGATCACTCAGGAACTTCTGTTTTTCCTGCCTCATATCACAAGAGCAAAGGGACATTCAATGAAATTGAAAGGTGTCAAATCAAATTGTGGGACTAACCTGTAGCAAGCATTATGCGCAGCAGTAAGGGTGTGCAGGGTTGTGCCCATGATGACTATAATGCTGCTTTACCTTTATTAGGAAGCGCGCTCTGTCAGTGAACCCATTATGTCCAGCCATTGAGTGGCCACTGAGGATAAGTTTCAATGTACTTGTATTTACAAGGAAAAACATGATAATGCAAGCATAGGCTTTGGGCCCTAACCCATTCAATTTACTTATTTTAATTTTATATTTTAAGAATCGTCTCTGCCAAAGATATTCTCTAGAGCAAGAGAGCTGGAATTCAGCTGTGACTTATAATGGTTGAAGAGGCAGTGCCAGGTAGATTAGGCCCAAACAACTTAAGTTTTTGGTTTTTTTTTAAAAAAAGGAAAAGTTAAAAAAACAACTAGTATTAATAGAAACGTTTTCCAAACCATTTATGTCAGTGACACTGGTTCTTTTCCATGGATTTAAATATTCCCCTATAATGTTTGCAACCCAAACATTGCAGCATTGTGCAAATGCATGAGAAACCAAAGGTGAAACAGACTAGAAATTGGGTGTTAGTCTATCCACGTTGTCTAAGGGCTTGTCTACACTGCCAATTTACAGCACTGCAACTTTCTTGCTTCGGGGTGTGAAAAAACACCCCCCTGAGCGCAGCACATTTCAGCGCTGTAAAGCACCAGTGTAAACAGTGCACCAGCGCTGGGAGCCGCACTCCCAGCGCTGGGAGCTACGCCCCTCGTGGAGGTGTTTTTTTGGAGTGCTGGGAGACCCCCCCCCCCCGCCCCAGCACTCTGCCATGACTACACAAGCCATTTTAAAACACTGCCACGGCAGCGCTTTAGCATTGCCAGTGTAGACTAGCCCTTAGCTGAAGAAAATGCAAAAAATAAAAGGCAACAAAATATAACGTAAAGTAAGACAACTCTATAAATCTAGTTCTAACAATCTAAGGCCCTGATCCTGCAAATTCTGACTCGCATGGTTAACTTTATTACACTGAAAGAAAAGGAGTACTTGTGGCACCTTAGAGACTAACCAATTTATTTGAGCATGAGCTTTCGTGAGCTACAGCTCACTTCATCAGATGTAGCTCACGAAAGCTCATGCTCAAATAAATTGGTTAGTCTCTAAGGTGCCACAAGTACTCCTTTTCTTTTTGCGAATACAGACTAACACTTTATTACACTGAATAATTCCACTGGAATCAATGGAACACTCACTGTAGTCAAGTTAAGCATGTGCATAAGTGTTTACAAGACTGGAGCCCAAGATATGATGAGCAATACACAGCATGACCTCAATTCTACCAATAGTGGAGAAAGAGGGTATTGAATGAGTGTGAATAAATGAGACTTTTACGTACTTGAGAAAATGTCCAATGTAATAAACCGCTGTTGGGGCACATAACCATGGTTTGGGTAACAGAGTTCTAGCTCATGGGTATGCTGTGGAAATGCTCTAAATTTAAAATGGTTTCAGCAAAAATAGATCAGGTCACCTTAAACTACAAAACTGGATTTATTCTATGCCTCTAACTAGTTTTAAAATCAGTTTAGCAGGACCAGTTTTAAAACTGGTTCAAAAATTTACTAATGTAGACAAGCCCTTAAATCAATAAGGTTGTACAGTATGATTTTAACCTGAACGAGTGCCTTTGAACTGTGGTATCAAAGATCAAAACAAGAGAACCCATCAGATCAAATGTAGGAAAGAAGAAAGGCGATCTGCTGAGTGCTTGTCATTAGAACTTGGCAACTGACCATTTATTTGATGTGTATATAAGAACTGGACATTAAAATGTTCTTGATCATTGTTTATTAGGTGACTTTGGTTAATGTTCTGTGGTATCAATCTGAATGTAGCACAGCTGCTTTGTGACATCATCAGGCTTTTTAAAAGCTGCTTTGCAATTGGTTAATCTCCCCTTCATAACACAGGCCTCTACTGAGCAGGAAATAGGATTGCTGCAGCTGTTGGCCAGCGAGGCTTTGCAAATTTTTGTGTCACAGCACTCGGGGCTTAATAATCCTGACCCAAGACAGATCATAAGTGTGTCCTTAGATCTCAGATGCTGCGTTCATTGATCCAGGGCATCATGCTTTCATTTGGCTAGGAAATGATTCTGTTTGAGTACTATAATTACACACAGAGATGTGTGCGTACACTGTATGAGGTGCTTGTCCTTTGGAAAAAATGTATCTGGAAGCAGAGCTGATGTTTTATATTTAGTCACTCTGCCTTTGGTAATAGGCCTATACTGTATGACACCAATGCCAGTGATTACTTAGGGTGACCAGGCAGCCCAGAGTACTCGGGTTGTCCCAGTTTGGAGGGAGAATCGTGGTGCCCTAGCTGGTACTGGTTAAACTGAAGGTGTGCCATGAGATTAAAAAAAATCTCACTGTTTTCATCAAGCTTCCACACCAAAAATCCAAAGATTTGGCATTTTCACCTCATTTTAATACATTGGGCATTGTCTCATGTCTGAGGCCCCAAGTCAGCAAAGATCTTATGTGTGATCTCTATCCTGCAAGCTTATGTGCTTTGTTGAATCAGGGCTGGGTTAGGGAGAGGGATCGTGAGGTACAGCATGATCTAGAGCAGTTGTTCTCAAACTAGGGCCACCACTTGTTCAGGGAAAGCCCCTGGCGCGCTGGGCCGGTTTGTTTACCGGCCGTGTCCGCAGGTTCGGCCAGTTGCAGCTCCCACTGGCTGCAGTTCACCACTCCAGGCCAATGGGGGCTGCGGGAAGCAGCACGGGCTGAGGGATGTGCTGGCTTCCCTTCCTGCAGCCCCCATTGGCCTGGAACGGCGAACTGCGGCCAATAGGAGCCGCGATCGGCCGAACCTGTGGACATGGCAGGTAAACAAACCGGCCCGGCCTGCCAGGGGCTTTCCCTGAACAAGTGGCAGAACAAGTCTGAGAACCACTGATCTAGAGCAGTGGATTTTTTTAGTCCATGGATCATGACCCCCTCCCCCAGGGGTGTCACAAGGCAATTGGGGAGGGGGGGTTGTGAGGCACTGAAAATGTTGTTGGAATCTAAAGCAAAGACACTTTTGCTCTCCCACTTCCCTCATACGCTTACCCTTCAAGGTCAAGTATTCTCTGTCAACGTCTGGAAATAAGCACATATATTCTGTAGGCTTCTCATTGGTACGTTTACTCTTAGGTAGGGGGGTTGTGAGATTTATTTTTTACTTCAAATAAGGGACCACTGAAAAGGTTAAGAGACTCCGGTCTAGAGGAATGAAAATGGTTGGGAGTTAAGAATGTCCAACTTCTAATCCTGCCTCAGCTAAAGACTAGGTAAGTGGTTTTGCACCTTAGCTTTCAGAGTGGTGAAAGGGCCAACAGCTGCTATTCCAGCCCAGAGGTTGCAACAGCAGCTCCCAAAGGTTTAGACTGCAGCCCTGTGCCTTGTCTGCAAATTGAAGGGATTAATTCCATCCCACTCCTACTCAGCTGCTCTCAGAAAAGCCAGTTACTGGGTTCTGTGCAGGGTAAATTTCTCTCTTTATCTTGACTGCACAAAGGAAAAGATCCTGTTGTTTTTGTTTTGTTTTTTTTTTAAATTGTGCTGGTCAAAAAGGCAGGCTTTAAATATTTGTGTAGGCTGCTTGGCAACAAATTGCATGTGATCTTTGTAAAAACAATGAGTTCTCCTGGAATTTACATTTCATTTTAACAGGCTGCTAATGGCCACTGATCAATGCTCAATGGCTGTTTTGTCAGAAGAAATATGCAGTGAGAGACGTGTCGTATTGTGCTTTGTTAGCGGCTTCTTCAGTCTCTGGACAAAACTGAAATGCCAGAAGTTGAAAACTAGGACTTGAATAAAGCTTGTGCATTTTAAAATACAATATTCTCTTCAGTGAAAGACTTGACACTATGTTTGGTTATAAATTTAGGGTCATTATTATGAGGAATATTTCCCCCATAATCCAATGTATGTTAGTTTCAGGCATTTTGCATACATTGTTTCCTTTACATTCCTGAGAAATGAGTTGCTCTTAATGTTTTTCATGCAAATAAAATCTAGTTGTTACTAAAGCCATTGTTTTCTTGAATGCAGTGGTTCTTATCCTTTTCCATACTGGGATCCTCTTCTCATCCAGCTGGGATCTAGCAGGAAGCTCCCCTCTGATTCAGCAATATGGGAAGGGCGGCCGGGGGGGGGGGGGGTCACAGTTGGGTTCTTTTCCCCACCTTCTGGTTTTGTAGCCTCTAGGGTGCACCAAGTCTTGTTTTCTATCTTGTGTTTTGTTTTGCCCCCCACCCCCAACAGGAGAGCTAGAAATGTACTTCTTTTAAAAAAAAAATGAAAACATTCTCATGACTCCTGGAGCTGGAGCTTTGAGAAAATATCAAATATAGCAACCCTCATGATGGAATTGTGAGAAGTGACTACACTGTCTTTGTGACCTCCTGACCCCCATCAACCAATGCTAAATGAATAGTGGGATTCAGTAAATATTGTACACACTGGATTATTCTAGAGGAAGTATGGAGAAGAGTTACAAGAAGGTAGAACTGATATGTTTTAAATTTTCTCAAATAAAGAATCCATTTAGTGACAACTTTAGTCGAAATCCAACAGCAACATTGAATTTGAATAGGTGACAATAATAATACCTAGAGCTTATGTAGCACATTCCATCCTGAGGACATCTTAGTTTATTAAGCTTCACAATACCTCAGTCAAGTAGATATCATAGAATCGTAGGATTGGAAGGGACCTTGAGAGGTCTTCTAGTGCAGTCACTGCACTCAAGGCAGTATGATACACAGTAATACCTTATTGTGTAACTGGGGAAACTTGAGTTCAGAGAAGATAAGTGACTTACCTGTGATCAAATATACTCTTTGTTGAAGCCAGGACTAGAATTTAGACCACCTGAATCCCAGTCCAGTGTTCAGACTATGGTAGACCAGTGTCTCCTTCCCATAGGTTACTATATATTTCAAAATATTTTCTTCAAAATATACCTGCACATGCAGAGGGAGGCACATATGGCGGTTAGGTGCCTAATTCCCATTGGAAGTTAAACTGCCATATGTGCCTGTGATAAATGAAGGGATAAATGGAGGGGGTAGCTCCCTTTTATGGACACCCTGCCAGCCAGTAGCTAAAAACTCCCTCTTAGTAGCTGTTCTCTAATTGCTCTACCTGTAAAGAGTTAAGTCTCACTGCTACGAATAGGTAAAAGGAAGTGAGTGGGCACCTGGACAAAAGAGCCAATGGGTAGGCTACAACTTTTTAAACTTGAACAAAGACTCCCCTTTTGTCTGTCTGTTCTCCCGGGAGAGGCAGACAGGGCAACAGCTGTAAGACGCTTGGGCCAGGTATGAAAAAGTCATCAGTATCATACCTAGAAACTACTCATTTGAAACCCCAGATAAGTAAGTAGATCAGGAAATGTCTAGAAAGACGCAATTAGGTTTAACTCTTCATGGCTTGTGAACTCCTCTGTGCTAATCCTAGGTGCTTTTGTCTTGCTTGTAACCTTTAAGATGGACCTCAAGAAAGCTATTCTTGGTGCTTAATTCTGGTAGTTGCTCTTTTAAAATCTAGCCTGATTTCCCAGATGTATTTTTTCTTTTTTATTAATAAAATTTACCTTTTTAAAGAACAGAATTGGATTTTTGTGTCTTAAGAGGTTTGTGCACATGTTTAATTAGCTGGTGGCAACAGCTGATTTCTTTCTTTTTTTTTTCCCCCTTTCTCAGCTCTTCCTCAGAGGGGGGTGAAAGGGCTTGAGGGTACCGCACAGGAAGGAATTCCCAACTGCTCCTTCTGGGCTCTCAAAGGGGTTCTGCACTTGGGTGGTGACAATCCAATCCAAGGTCAGAGAAAAGCTGTAACCTTGAGAGTTTAACACAAGCCTGGAGCGGCCAGTATTAATTTTTAGAATCCTTGTGGGCCCCCACCTTCTGCACTCAAAGTGTCAGCATGGGGAATTAGCCTTGATGGTGCCTTTGAAAATCTCCACACACTGTATAGATAGTCATAATATGCCAATAGAAGATATGCTCTAGTAATTACTTTGGGGGAGTTCTATGGCTTGTGTTATACATCAGATTAGATGATCACGGTGGTGCTGAATCTGTGAATATGTATGACTTCACTGAAGTTATAGCAAAGTTGAATCTGGACCAATGTCTGTAAAAAATATATATGATCAGAGTCAGGAGAAAGAGGATGCTCTGGATAGTGACTACAATGATCACCTTTCTATTTTACACCAGTCTTCCGTGATATTTCTGTATTTTTAGGGACTGAAGCACAACTGTTTAACCAAATCTACTAGCAAACAAAATCATCCTAAATGTTCTATAGAGGTATACCTTGAAAAGAATTACAAGGCTTTTGTTTATGTATACATTAGGACCTAGAAAAAGTGTGGCAGATTTTAAAAAAAATTGGTGTGTTTAGGAGACTGGAGGGCTCAGAGGAGTGGTAACAGATTATCAATTAGTACTGATTGTTAAGCTATTCATCTGTAGGACACCGTTTCAAATGTGGCCTTGTTTGGTAGTGATAAAAAGTTCTGCAGGCAGCAAGATGGTTTATATGAAATGTGTTGATCATAGTTCAGTTCCCAGTGCTGGCACTAATTACAATCCTGTTGTGACAGATATGGCAATTTCCTGCAATAGCCTTGGGAGACCTTACTGAATCAGTTTACGTGTCTTTAGGGTCCAATGTATTAAATGAATGGTTTATGCATTATTCTGGGCTGGGATTGTGTGTAACCTCTTGAGCGGGGAGATGTGACAGATGTGAGACCTGGCGATTTAAAGGACCATATTGAACAATGTGCCAGATGAGTGAACTTTTGGAACAAAAAGTGTTAAGTAGTTTTTCTGGGAAATATCTAGGGGGAGGTTGTGACCGAGTGCACCATCTATTCACACCCTACAGACCATTGTAATGATCTTTATACAAAATATGCCTTGTAAGGTATAATTTGAAAATGAATAACTTACTGGTTAATAATATGGTCAAATGTATGTAGCAACGTTATATGTAAAGTTATGAACATAAGTTGAAATGGTGACTGAAATGTGTTTACTGACAAGTCTGGGGAGGAGGAAAAACTGATATCTCAAAGACAAAAGACAAGCTGACACCTCTAGCCAGCTGTCATCGAAGTTGATGGCCATTCTTTGGCAGCGAAGGGGGCAGGAGCAGATTGATTTGCATTTTACCAAATAATAACATGGAGTCTCATGGTGAAAGAGGTTGCATGTCTCCATTCTCACATCTGGAAGGTACTTTATTTAGGGATAACCCTCAGGAAAATGCATTTCAGAAAAGGTGACTGAATTATAAAAGTGAGTGATAAGAACACCCCAGCTAAACTCTCTCTCACCCAAGAAGACAAAGGAACCAGCCTTCAGATTTTGAGAGATCCTGACTTGAAAATTGGATCAGCAATGTTTCTGGGAGCCTGTGGTAAGGATTTTACCTTGAATCAAGTGAAGTATGTTAAGTCTTAGTTGCTAAGAAGTGTTTTACCTTTATTTCTCTTGTAACCATTTCTGACTTTAATGCCTTCTACTTGTACTCACTTAAAACCTATCGCTTTGTAGTTAAATAAACTTGTTTTATTCTTGAATCAAATTCCGGTGCTGTGTTTAAACTTAATTATTTGGGTAACTCCAGTTAGAGTAGCAAAGTGTTATTCATTGATCCATTACAGAGGCAAGAGACCTTTAATATCTGAACTGTTGTGGAGAGGACTGGGCAGTGCAGAACATCCATTTTGGGTGAAAATCCAGGAGTGGGAGTGTGTTGAGATCACCCTCAAGTAGTATCCAAAGCTGCTGGAACCAGAGTGTGGCTGGTGTGTGGCTGACAGAGTTGCTGGACTAGGACTGCAGCTATACACAGACACTCGGGGTGTGACCTGCATGCTGTTTGAGAGATTGGGAGGGTTGGGAGCTACAGCAGCAAAACATTGTGAGACACCCTACATAGTACGTACGTACACAGCCCCTCACTGGTCTGAATTGCACCCCACAATGTAATAGAGGTGAATGCAAATTCCCCACCTTTGATTATGCAAAAACCCAGGCTTTTAAAACTACACCTTAAGGAGTGGGACATTCTTTACTAATCACCTGTTACATGAGGCCAAGATCATAGGCGCAAGTTGTATAAAAGAAAGACGGAACCAGAACAACCATAAATTGTTCAGAATCTGAAACATAGACCTATAACCACAGGGAAAACCCCAGTTGTGGGTTTCGAAGGACTGATACCTAGCAGAGCCTGAGGTTGGAGTTGGGGTGACCTGGTAAGCTTTATAGCATGTGTAGGTTTTTATTGTTTTAAATATGTTGTCTCTGCAATGCTGTCACTTTAAGAATAAATGTGCTTGCTTAGAAAGATCTGTGTGGTAATTTGTGACTATAGATAAATACACTGTTCATAATCTCTCTGGAAAGATGCCAAAGTGCAGATGCTGGCCTGTGTAGGCAGTCTGGCTTTCTGGGAATTTCACACAGTAGGCAAAGAAATGTGCTACCGGAAAAACCCCAGTCCAGAGCAGGAGAGAGATGAGAGGTGACAGGTGAGAAGCTGGGAGCCTAGAGTGGGTGCCCTTGGGGAATACAGGTGCAGTTGCCCTGAACTGTAACAACTGTCACTTTTAGCGGAAAAGGTCAAGGACCCTGAAGAATCTCCTCAATAAAGAGGAGATTGCTGTTGCTGCTATGGCTCATATGGGCAGAGACTTCGTTTGCCAAGGTACAGGTCTGTAAGAAATGGACGTAGGCAGACAGTGTCAACTCAAATTATTTCTTTGGCTAAGTTAGAAACATGCAAAAAAACAACAACGCCCAACAAAATCAACAACGATACTTTTAAGATCGTTTCATGAAGGCGAGGAGGACAATTAGATCATCCAGCCTGACCTCCTGTATATTTAGGGCCCTACCAAATTCACAGCCATGAAAAACACATCACAAACTGAGAAATCTGGTCTCTCTCTATGAAATCTGGTCTTGTGTGCTTTTACCCTACGCTATACAGATTTCATGGGAGAGACCAGCATTTCTGAAATTGGGGGTCATGACCCAAAAGGGAGTTGCAGGGGGGTCGCAAGGTTATTTGTGTGAGACGGGCACCCACCTCGGAAGGCAGCGCCCCACCAGCAGCAGCAGCACAGAAGTAAGGGTAGCAGTACCGCAACCTCTACCTCCCCATCCCACACTAACCCCTTGTTGTGTCAGGACCCCTACAATTACAAAACCATGACATTTCAGATTTACATAGCCGAAATTATGATCTAAACCTTAGGACCATGAAATTGACCAACATGGACAGTGAATTTGATAAGGTCCCATGTGTATTACAGGCCAGTGCAGGGGGCTGCAAAGCATAATTTAAAACGGGGGGGCGGGGGGAGGGCATAGTGCTATCCCCCAGTCTGTGCTGCTACTGCGCCCCCCCACCTGACCCTCCTCTTCACCTCTCAGCCCCCCTGTTCTCCAATAGCAGCTTGACCCCTCTGGCCCATGAGCCCCTACATCCACTCCACCCCCCCTTCCAGGAGTCTCAGCCCTCAAGGGAGCCCCACTACTGTCCCCACCCAGGAGGCAGTCTCCCCCCACCCTGTTCCTTACCTTACCCTTCCCCATTGGCAAGCCTCGCTCTTGGATGACAGGTCTGTCCCATTTCCTGGACAGTCCCCAGCACTGACAGAACTGCTGCAGTTTTGGCAGCCAGCAAATGAGGGCCCAACACTCAGCGTGTGGCATGCAGAACAGGACCTGGGTGCCCGCCACAGCCCATACAGCTGTGATGACTATGGCTGTGGTCACATGTGCAAACAGAAAAATATTAAATCTCTTGACCAGCAGCCACCAAGAGAGTAGAGAAATTGGTCAGACCATGGCCAAGGTACCCCCCTTCCCTGGCTCTGTGGCCTATGCAATAAATTTCATACAGTTACCCCTGTATTGAGCCCAATAACTTGTGCTGGACTGAAGCATAACTTGTGTTTGGCAAATGCAAAGACATCAAGAAATGTAGAATCCACCACTTCTCTGGGTAGTTTGTTCCAATGGTTAATTACTGCCACTGTTATACATTTGTGCCTAATTTCTAATGTGAATTTGTCTAGCTTCAACTTCCAGTCATGGTTCTTGTTAGGCCTTTTACCCTTTAGTACCCAATCTTTCATCCCTGGAAAGGTACTTGTACACTGCAATCAGTGAACATGCAGATCCATGAACATATTCCCCCCCAGTTCAATGGCATCTCAGCAATCACCATATCACACCAGATCAGTGCAAATGAAATATTTCTTAAATTCAGTTTATAATTGTGAAATAAGACACAACCGGGTATGGCAATGTTGTAAGATCACCATACTTAAGGTACATTGGGAGATAAGCTGAAGATCAAGGGCTTGATAGCTTTGCACACATTCACCACAGCCTGAAATCTCTAAAAGCACATGTAAAATGATAAACCATTGAACTGTATTGACATGTTGGAAATACAACAAAGTTCTTAAAATTCCAAGTGCTGGACAATCAGGGATACGGCCTCATATCATCAAGGCTGTGAGTTTTCCTTGGCAAATTTTTATGTTGGTGAAAGGCATTTTTATATCAGTAATTATAAAATGGGTCAAAAATAGAGGGACTTAGGTTAATATTCCACCACTCCATTAAGGGTAGAATTTGAGCAATTTTGTTGCCTCTAATGGAGCTTATCTTCTCTATACAGATTGCTAGATCTGCCAGAGATGATTTTTATCCCTTTGAGCTCCTAAGAGTATTCCTGAAGAGGAAATAGTTCAGCTTTGGAATACACCAGACTTCACCTAGAGTTGGGTATTTTCACCAAATTTCCAATTTCCCAGAATCTCCCTACAAGGTCTTCTGCCCACCTCCTTTTCAAATTACACAAGTTGAACTTTGTTCTACAATATCAACATGCCCTCTGGACCAGTGTAAATCAATGATGTTACAGCAGAGATTAATTTGTTCCAGTGCATTTCTCGAGAGCAAAATAACCTTTTCATCAGAGTGCATTTCAAGATTGTCTTTTGCCAAATGGTGTCATCTTCCTCCTTAGCTGATGTTTGTTATAAAAAATGTTTTTGTTTTGTTAATGGGGAAAACAAATTCACCAGCCCCTCAACTCTTTTCTCTACAGCACATCTACCAGAAGGACATGGAGTTTAATACTGGTTAAAAGTGAAGGAGGGAGAGGGTGGAATTTGAATGGGATCCTGTTAAAATATTGGCAACACATTATTTCTACCCACAGTAACTGGATCATTCATACACAAATGCCAGTTTGTTTACAGACCTCCAAGGGCTTAGCCTGAACATACAGTTTGACAGGTTGCCCTTGTTACACCCACATTTGAAAGTGCAAATGTCAGTGTTCTGATATTCTCTGCTGCTTTTCCTACTTAAAGGCCAAATCCTGAAGTCATCTCTTGGGACTTGATTCTTGCTTAAGCAAAGACCCTCTGACGGGTCACTCTGCTCACCATGAAGGGTGTCTCCTTGTGGCCGCGTCTGGGGATTAGCTCCACTCAGGTCTGATGCACCCTTCTGCTGCTTTCTGCATGCCCTGTTGTCTCTCCCTCACTCCCTGCAACTCAGAGTATTCTGTCTTTGTGCCCTGGCCAGTCAGCCAGGTCGCTATAGTCTTCCCCTTCCAAGGTATCAAAGTCCTTCTGAACCAACAGTCTCAGGTATTCTTCTCATGCATTGCCCTGATGGCACCATTTTTCCAGGGGCCAGTAAGGGAAACCGGGCCCGCCCTCTACTCTGGGTTCCAGTCCTGGCAACTGTGGTCTGCTTTCCCTTAGACCTTGTTGTTCCTTCCCTGGACTCCTTCCTATAGCTTCTGGTCCCTCCAGGTGTACTAGCTCAAACTCCCTCTTCCCAGGGAGTAAGTACAGACTACTGAACCCTGTTGCTTCAAACACACCTCCCTACTCCCAGGGAGTGACTGTAGCCTACTTCCCTACAGCCCCTTTCTTTTGCCAGCTTCCTGTCTTCATAAACCCAGCCCAGCTCCTGCCCCAGCAAATTAGGCTTTAGCATTCCCTGGCTTTCCTCAACAGGTGCGACCTATAGGTTAATTGGCCTAATTTACCCCTTCAGTCTTTGTGTGGAGTGGACACCGCATCACAGGCCCCAAGAGGAATCCGGCCATCAGTCTTCATGTAGAACATGTCTTCATCGGGATGAAATCATGCTCCTTTGAAATCAATGGCAAAACTCCCACTGGCTTCAGTTGGGCCAGGATTTCACTCCAGAAAATTAGGTCATGTTAGATTGCAGCTGTGTGTTACATAGCAGGAGGTTAAACAGGACTAGTATTTGACAGTGTAGCAGCTAGCAAACCCTATGAAAGCATAAGGGTTAACCATGACCAGCTGAAACAATGTTAACCACGACTTCTACACTGCAGCCTACATTAGCTGCAAAGTCACGGTAAACATCATGTTAGTTAGTTCGACCCCTCAAGATCATGCTCTAAAATGACTTCGCTTTCTGGTGAAAAGCCATTAAAAGCAAAATTCTCCATTAACTAGTTAGTTCTGTCTGAGGAACAACTGCAGAATTTGATCCCAGTTCTTTCTCCTTTTTAAAAAAAATTTATTTGACACTGGTTTCCGGAAGGAAAGCTTCTGAAATATATGTATGGCTTGCAAATGCCTAACTCTGAAGGATATGGAGTCATTTCACACTGTATCTTATGCTACAGAATCCCAATTTAGCAATATAGATGTCAGAGTCCATCAGCTTTCACCTCTAACGTTCCTCACCAGACAGCACTGTTATCAGATAACGGGCACCTCCCACAACCATATCTGTATATATTTTTCTTACCAGAACAGTTAATATTATGGTAATGGAAGAAGGAAGGAATTTTTCCTTACTCTTTTGCTCTCAAACGAGTTGTTTTGACATTGGATGCAGAGTTGACCCCATATCTCGAAATAGAAAGAAACAAATAGGAGAGAGATTGAGTTACCTCTGAAGTGAGATGAATGACAGGCAATTTGGAGAATATTTTACATTTCCAGTGTTGTTACAGAGGTCAGACAGTTTAACGGGAACCTTCTTGTTTATTTGCACATAATGTTATAGCACGCCAGTGCATGTTGCTGTATTACAATGAAGTGCCAAGCATAAATTACACACAACCTCCTTTCCTGCAGTCTGTTACTAAAGGGCTCATAGATTTTGTGTCAAATTGAATAAACCAAGAAATAGCACAAAACTGCAATGTTAAAAAAAAAGAAAAACATAGATACTTAAAGCCCTTTGAGATCTACTGATGAAAAGTGCTATATGTGCTATATATGAACTAGGGATTATTATGATTAGAATAGCATGTGCGGTTACACTAAACAGGTTATGAATTGTAATGTCTACCCACCCTCATGGATGAGGTTGTAAGCTGTTCATGGAGGTCAGTAAGAAATACCCCATAAATGCATTGTGGGGCTTTTCCAGCTTCCACTGAAACATCCAGTTTTGGTCAGTGTTGGAGACAGGATGATTGGGCTGTTCCAGCTCAACAATTCCTCTGATTTTATGAGTGACAATGAAGTTAAATATTTGGCTTTGTTTAAGATGGCTAGAAACATATTTTCCAATGACACAAGTATTTCAGAGGGCTAAGTTACAGCTCTTCTCAGAAATATGAACCATAGAGAACCAAAGGTGTCTTTTAAAAATCCCCACTATACTTTCCCTCTCCTACACCCCCACTTATTTTCTATGTGTTGGTCATCCATTAGGCAATAAAGGTTCTTTCATCTCCACACAGAGACAACATATAACTGTTGACAGTGGAGGGGCACAATTTAAAGATTCTGGTGGTATGCAGCAAGGTGCAGGGCGCATAAACCCTGGCAGAAATCGGGCGGGGGGAGAGGGCACAGTCATGTCCCCCCCACCCCCACCTCCACCCCCACATGCATCACCTCTGAAATCTGTTTCCTCAATTATTATTTCAGCCCTCTGTTTCCTGCTGGGAGTGTCTGTGCCCCTTCAAGTTAAGATCAAGCAGGATAGATTAAGACATTGAAAATTACATGGTGGGACCCAGTGGTTGTGGAATTTGAATATCTCCTAGGAGACACCCAGCAACTCTCAAAATTGTGGCCCTATTTCCTATGCCTTTGTCATTTCTTTTGGCTTTCAGGATAGCGTATGAAATATTATTCCTAAAAATATATATTTTAAAGTGATCTCTTTTCCTTAAGCTTTGCAACCTTTGTCCTATTCCTAATGCCTATGCCATTCTAGAACATAAGGAAATAGACTTGTGGGTCATCGAGTCAGCCAGTCACACGAGTGACAACAAAAATCAGGCCAAAGTGTAAACAAGTAATCAAAGCCATTGTGTGGATCTGGCCAACTGCAGCTATTGCTAACAGTTCCACAGGAAAAAAAAGGTAATGGGCAAAATCCTGAACTCTTTAGACAGTTTTGACTCAGTCAAACACTTGTTGAAGTCAGTGAGGGATTTTGCCTATGTAAAGGGTATGGACTTCAGGATCTGGGCCAGTGAAAACAACTCCAGGTATAAAGTGTTTAATAAGTTTATACAACTAGCACTATTTGCCTTCCATCCTCAAGCAGCCTGAAAATTTCTGAGTAACAAAATAAACTGCATCCACACTAGAGCAGAACCTCTTCCTCCCCACCACCAGTGCTTTAAATAACACACACCTTAATGTAAATCACACCTAAGACTAGAATGAGTAATAGCTGTAAAAAACACAGCCCTTATTCTAAACTCCAAGTTTGTCACACCCGTCACATTTATGCATAATATCTGCAGAAATACCACCTTGCCCCCCTACAAGCCTGTTCAATAGGTCCTGTTCTCCAGTTATGGAATTCATATTTCCATCAGAAAATACTCGGTCCTGCAGCTGTGGCTGCCCACATGGGAGTTTAGCATTTGCTGCTCAATTGCAGCAATCTGAGAAGACAGGCAGAGTTTAATATATCCAGGGTGGCAGCAACAGCAACTCCTGACACTTCTCTAGCAGTCCTGTGAAGAAACTGCCACATGCCCATGGCAAGCAGAGACCCACGGCAAGCTCCACAAATGCTATCCGATTGTTAACAAACTAACAATTTTCATGAATGTTAACCACAGTGTGGTTCATCCACATTGCCCGAATGTTGAATTTCTGATCGCGGGAGAAGGATGGTGGGACAGGGTGGAGTGGAATGCGGAGGAGACTAGGTTGCACAAAGGGTTGTGCCTTGCTGCAGTACCATGTGGAGATGTGGCACAAAATGTCCTCCTGGGTGTAACTCCATTATCTTCCAAACTAATGCACAGATCAGGAGAGGCCCTCACTGTATTCAAGAACTGATGGGTATCTGTGCTTACACAGCAGTCCCCTTTCAAGGATGTCATCATTGCTTGTTGGGCTTTGGCTGTAGGGATATAGCAGCCATCTCTCTCCACTTTGAAAGAAAGTCTTAAAACATTTTTATTTCACAGTCAGGAATGAGGATTCCTGTTTCTGCCCTGTCTCCAGACAGTCTATGAGCACAGCTGAACCACAGCAGGGCCATCTGATTGACCACTCCTCCTGAATTGGCCAAGGAAATCAGCAAGTGTGTTCTAAAGCCTAACAACAACAACTGATCTCTTGCTGCTCAACACACATGCCCACAGCAGTGATTTCTCTGTGCCTTGTCCGCTCCTAGGCTTGCTTCAGCCCTGCTCTCTTCTTGGTTCCTGACTCCGGGACTGACTCTTTGCTCTGATTCCTGGTTTCTGACTCCGGGTCTGACCCTTTGCTCTGACTCCTGGTTCCTGACTCCAGCTGTGACCCTTAGCTCTGGTCCCTGACTCTGGCTCTGACCTTCAGCACTGTTCCTGTCCTCTAACTCCAGCTCTGACCCTACTAGGTATGATTGCCTGTCCTCCAACCCTTAGGTCTGATCACCCACATCCTAGTTCATGACAGTTTGAGCAGCCCAAAAAGATAGAAGCAGGCTGTGCTGCTGGGATGGACTCCATGAAGGCCAATGTCCCCATGACAGAGCTAGTGGAGGTTCTTCAGAGACTACAGACTCATATTAGTCCCTGTAGGCACAGGCTGCAGCCTTGCATGTAAACGCCATACCACCAGCAGTACACACCCATTATGAACCAAAGCTCATGACACCTGACAAATTTGATGGCAACTGCAGACATTTCTGTGGGCTTATAAACCAATGCCAGCTCCTGTTCCTGCTGCTTCCACAGACGTTCCCCACCGACCGTACCAGGATGGCACTTATCTGTAGTCTAATGTCTGGAGAAACATTGCCAGGTGCATCTCCTTTGCTTGAGAAGTCTAGTTCTCTCCTGGGCCATTTTGAGTTCATCCAGGCTATGTCAGTAGTTTTTGATGACTCAAACCATATGCAAACAGCCAAGGCCATAATCCTGACCCTGCAACGGGATGCTCAGCTGGTGACCAGCTATTCTGTGTTCTTTTGGCACTTTGTGTCAGCTACCAGATGGAACAAGGCCACTCAGCACTACCATTTCCGGCTTGGCTTGCATAATGACACCAAGACAAGCTGGCGCAGGTAAAAACCCCAGCAGCCTGGATGTCTTTATCGAACTATGTATTAAGATCAATGACTGGCTATCATAACACTGGAAAGAAAGAGAAACACCCATTCTACACCTGCTCCCTGGCCAGCTGACTGCCAGTACCCCCCATCTCCATAGCCTGAACCCATGCAGGTCGACACAGCCTGGCCTCATCTCTCCAACACTGAGAAGAAGGCTCAGCACTGAGCATCAGGCCTCTGTCTTTACTGTGTGGGGGGCCTTCTGTCTGGCAAAAGCCAGGTCTACATGTCGGTCAGGAAACACCAGCTCCCAGCCCTAATAGATGGGTCCAGGCTGGGCTGGTTATCTTCCCCTCGAGACTACATATGGTCTCGATATCTGTCCACTTGTACCCTAGCAGTGGCCCATCAACATCCAACACACCTTCTACTCCCACTTTGTCTGTGATGTTCTGCCATGTCAGAGGTCCCTAACCTGGGCAAATCCATTGATAGGTCACTCCTCTTCTTGGGTCCTGTCATGAATGAGACAGCATGAAACCCTGCAGTTTGGTCTGGTGCATCCCTACATTCTCTGGTCATCCTCCTCGGGATCACCTGTCTTACCCCTCCTGACCCATATATCCTCTGTAAGGCTAGTGAGGTTTGGTTCTGCTGATCATTCTGCCAACAGTCCTGCCTCCCTGAACCCAGGTTCAAATTGGAAGCTATTCACAGTTTGACCCTGAGGATGCACGGCCCCTTTGGGGCACTCAAACAATGGAAATACTCTATGAAAACATATTGGCTACCCAAACAGTACCGGGAAATACCAGGACCTTGCAGACATTTTTTACACGGGGATGATGGACTTTTCCCCCCTAATCCCTGTCGCTACGATTGCCCCATAGACCTCCAGCCAGGGCCCAAGATTCTATTTGGCTGTATTTACTCCCTGTTGGAGCCCAAGTTGGAGGCACTCTGAGACTGAACTCTGAAGCATTCATCTGTACATCCCCACCCCCTTCAGATGCCCTAACTTTCTTCTCTGTGCTCTTGAGTGGATTATCAGGCTCTGAATAAGGTTACTATTTGGAACCAATACTCTTTGCCACTCACTAATGAACTTTTCACGAGACTTCATTCTGCAAGGATTTTCACCAAGCTGGACTTCTGTGGGACCTACAACCTGCTCCATACCCCAGTAGGGGATGAATGGAAGATGGCATTCCCAGCCTCTGTGGGCACTTTTAATACCTGGTGATGCCTTTTGGTCTGTGTAACACTCCAACAACCTTTCAGCACTTTATCCACAATGCATTTAGGGATGCATCAGACCAATTTGTAGTGATCTATCTAGATGACATCTGTATCTTTTCTGAGAGCCAGGTCCTTCATGACCAACATGCATGCTGCATTCTGGAGAGGCTTTGCCAAAACCACCTCTATTGTAAATTAGAGAAATGTGAATTTGATGATAACATGATTGAATTCCTTGGGTAGGTAATATCTCCTGATGTGTAAACTATAGATCCATGCAAAGTGTCTGCCATCTCTGAGTGATTTGCTCCAAGTGACATGTGTGAGATGCAGTGCTTGCTTGGTTTTGCCAACTTTTATTGGCATTTCATCCAGGGGTTTCCGCACCTGGTAGTGTGAGGGATCACAGACCTCAAACCCAGACCCACAGGTCTCCAGGCAGCACACAGGCCATGACTGCCTGCCACCCAGTAGCTCACCTGAATAATCAGGGAAGGGTCCAGGGAGGGCTAGCGCAAAAAGCCCCCCCTCCCCCCGCTGCCCCAAGTTCGTGATTGGGAAGAAACATCCAGGCCCTCGGGCTAAGGAGTACTGTATAAATCATGAAGTAACAACAGGAAATTGTCTGAGCAACTAGAGGAATCCTTGGCTGGCTGCTATGGACCCCTCCTGCTTACCTGACTCTTGAACCTGCATTCCTGCTTGCTCCTGGATCCTGCTTCTCTGACTACTCCTGGTTCCTGTCCTCCCAGGCCCCTGCTCCTCCACTTTACCCCTGATGCTGTCTCTATCACTGAACTTTGATTTGGTACCTGATGTTGTCTCCATCTCTGACCCCTTGCTTGGCACCTGACTTCATCGTGGCTCTGAGCTTCAGCTTGGTACCTGATGTTGTCTTTGGTTTTGATCCTCTGCTCTGCCCATTAGGCCTGACTCCTGCTCCAAACACTAGGCATGACCCCCAAATGCCCTGGTCATTGCTGGTAGCTCCCATGACAGCACTCCCCTGGAAGGGGAGCTGGTTCGTCGGATCCTTTGAGGCCCAGTCCACCTTTGACCAGCTGAAGAAGGTCTTTACTACTGCTCCCACCCTTCTCCATCCTGACCCTACCAAGCCTTTCATCATGAAGGCCAATGCACTGAACTTCAACATAGGAGCAGTGTTATCCCACCAAGTGAGACCCAGTAGCCAATTCCTCCCTTCTGCTTTCTAATCCAGAAAAGTAAGCCTAGCCAAGGAGAACTATGACATCTGGGACAAGCAGCTGCTTTCAATTAAGGCAACTTTTGAGGAATGGCTTCATTTTTGTGAAGGAGCCCAATTTCCAGTCCAGGTCCTTATGTACCATAAAAACCTGGATTACCTTCATATGGCCCAAAACCTAAACCAATGCCAGACCTGTTGGTCCCTTTTCTTTGCCTGATGTGATTTCATTGTGACATACTGCCCAGGTACAAGGAATAGCATGGTGGATGGCCTGTCACACAAGGATAAACTTGCTGAGTCCTGCATGACACCATGTTCAACCATCTTTAAGCCATCCAACTTGAACAGTGAATATGGACTTAACTCATTCAATTCCTGTTGCCTTGCAACCCTCACCACTAAAACCTGCCAGACCTTGGGTGATGCAGTCCACTTCGGAGTTTCAAGTACGGGATGGAATTTTCCACTGCAAGAGTGCATTTATGTTCCAGATGGCCATCCCAGACTCACAGTTCTCGAATAATGTCAATTTGGACCAAACTAAAACCAGGTAACCTTCAGCTCCTATGCACCCCGTCTCACCCCTGGTCTACTATAACACTGGATTTCATAGTAAAACTACCCCACTCCCATGGATGTACAGTTGTTTTGGTCGCCATCAATTTCTGATCAAGATGGCACACTTTATCCCCTCTTGCACAGTTCCCACTGCCCTGGAAACTGCCTGTTTCTTGAACACATCTTGCAGCTCCACAGACTACTGACCAGCATATTGTTGGATTGAGGCCTAATGTTTATCTCCCCTTTCTGGCAAGAGCTCTTCAAACTCTTGGAGGTAGAACGCCTCACCTTCTCTCCATATCATCCTCAGACCAATAAGCAGGTGGATTCTCAAACAGTACATCCCATGCTTCCTGAATTGCCACCAGGATGACTCGGTCTCCCTGCTCCCATCTGCCAAATTCACTTACGACAATGTGATCCATGCCTCCATTTGGCAGAGCCCATTCTGCCCAATTATGGCTTCCACCCACTGCTGCCCACAAGCTTCTAGGTTCCTGCATCAGTGGACCTGGTCACCCATCCATATCACATACAACAGGAACTCATAGAACATGCAGAAGCCACTAAAAGCTCCATCAGCAGTCTGCAGACAAGCCACCCCCAACCTAGCTATCAGGGATACAGTCTGCGTGTCAACAAGGAAAGTTGTACAAATATAAATACAGTGGTTTAACTATACCGATATCATTATATTGATATAACTTTCCAAGTAAACAAGCCCTTAGACACCGCTACCCCAGGGATGACTATATTACAGCAGAAGCCATAGAGCAGCCTAGAACTGGGAAGGCACAAAGGGGGTTTAAACCACCTTAGACTTACCCCCCCACCCTCGATACTCTGGGCTGCAAGTTCTCTGCTTCTTTTTCCTTGTCAGGCCACCTTTAAATATCGACAATTATCTTTAACGCAGAATATAATCCATCAACTCATCCATAGGTAACCAATATTAATCAATTAACTTTACAGATATCTGAATTATGCATAAACAGACTGCAGAATAAATTGAAATGATGTTCAGTAACATCAGTTCACCAAGAACACGTTGTTGTTGTTGTTAATATTATTGATCATAGTTCTAGGAGCCCCAGTCATGGATCAGTACCCCACTGTGCAAGGTGCGGTACAAACTGATAGACTCCCCACCTTCCAATGTGCCATCTTTTTTTAAAATAAACCTGACATTATACTTCAGATTCTTCCCTGGGTGTTTACAGTGTTGCCCTGGGCAATCAGCAAAAGCCAAGGGATTTAATTAAGCACCAGTAAACTGGTGCTTTAAAAATCAAATAAGCAATCAAGCTTATTAATCAAAAACTTCATCAGTTATTTGCCCAAAAGAAATATTCCAGTCCTCATTCCATGTTATCATTTACTTGTTTAGTAAGCACGTAGCACATTCATAGACTTTCTCTTCCTCAAGTTCTCAGTGATTTTGAGCGTGAGTCTCCAATATTTGGAGTGGTGATTATGGAAGACTCTCTGCTTTTATATTTTTAAAAAAATAAGTGTGACACCGACCCACGCAGGGGAGTCAAAGGTGGGGATCAAACCTGGGATCTCTGGAGTTTAATGCACAAGCCTCTACTGCATGCGCTGAAAGATGCATGAGCTAAAAAATGGGTGTTTCTTGGCCAAAGCTATAGCAGGCTCATCAATCTCTAGAGCAGAGGTTCTTAAACTGGGGGTGGTGACCCCGCAGGGCCGCAAGGTCATTACATGGGGGGTTCGCGAGCTGTCAGCCTCCACCCCAAACCCTGCTTCACCTCCAGCATTTATAATAGTGCTAAATATAAAAAAATGTGTTTTTCATTTGTAAGGGGGGTTGCAATGTGTGAAAGGGGTCACCAATATAAAAGTTTGAGAAACACTGCTCTAGAGAGCCTAGCCACCACTAGAGGGGGACAGAATGCCACGTTGAGCAAGCAGTGATTACATAAGTTTCTAGCTCTCATGGTTGTGGGGGAAAATGTGAAAATATGACCCTTAAAGGATGAAGAGCAAAAGGCAAATAACAAGCCAACATTTATTATTATTATTATTTTATTTTAAAAAACTCATTATTTTTAAGCCCCTCTCACAATTTTTTGGGACCTGACTCACGATTTTTCAATACTTGGGGTTGGCAATACTTTTTTTTTTTCTCCCATGTAAATAGAACATACTTTCTGGTGCTAAATATCAGGGTCTTTAGTGACCATGTTGTTCTGAATCCTGCTCCCCTGAGCTGCCATATCAGTAGTAAATATCTTATCCTTGAAGACCCCACTTAGCTCTGCCGCTCCCAATTTATCTGACCATGTCTCCTATATGTCACGCTCTACCCTCTCCACAAAGTCACTTATGTCAGCCTTGATGCCCCGTACAATCTACTGCTCTCACAACCATCTCTGCTCTCTTTGCAGTTGCATCCCTAAACACTGTGTATTTTGCCAGAGCTGTTATGCCAGGCCACTATCATGATCCTTCCCGAAGAGCCCCTTCTTCCTGGATGCCTACAAGAAATGAGTCAGATGTTTAATTAATTAAAAATGGAACTAACATAAGGTATGTATCCTTTTCCCTATTACACTACTTCTGTTCTTCATCCTTTTTATTTGTAAACTCTTCAGTGTCTTCACCTACTCTAATCTAAATAATAATTATGCTAGTAGTCAGAGCTGATTCTAGGCCCAAGTGTGGAGCAATTTCTTGGTACTGCTTATTCTTGTGATAAATAGCTTGCTTACTGGTTGCTGTGCTCATAATCTAGCTTCCCCTCTTTCCCCATCTGATTCTGACTCAGGAGCAGAAAAGTTGTTAGACCAGTTCTGGGAACAGTCTGAGTCCATTCCAGAACTGGGTGAAACAGCTTGAGAGCATGGCATCAGTTTCTATCCGGCCTCTCACAAGCACTTTAAAGTATTAAATGATACAACCTGCAGACCTTAGTTCAGTTATATGCAAGTTCCAATGCCCTGATATTAAAATTTGCAGATTCCAATTCATTTATTAGTCCAACTAATCATACAGTACTTGGTTATATTAGTAATTTCTTCTTCTTTTTTTTATGATTTAATCTTGTGGATTTGCAAGGAAAGCATAATAATAAAAACAATGCAATGTACGGATTAAATAACTGTATATAAAGAAAATGTACATGCTTTTACTATCTATTTAGGTTTTTATGCCACAGCCATCAATGTAGTAATTAAACACTTCAATAATCCTAATGTCTCCTTGTCCAATAATGATTCAAATATGGGGCCACATGGCATGACACGGAAAAGGCCATACATGTCACACCAGACCACAAATAAAGCTCACCAGATTAGATGACAGAACACAAAACATAAATTGTAATAACAATTATTTATTTTAATTACTAGTGGTGATTATTTATTTAATACTGATGGGTGGGGGAATTCTTTTGCCTGTCACTCCCTCTCTCTTCCTTTTCTGGTGCAGATCTCTCTTGATTTGTGCAATTTACTTTAGAGGATTATCCTCCCCACTATCAGAAAAAGAAAAGACCTTTTACGTTTTATCCAGGTCCCCGCTGCCAGTGCAAGAAAACTGACTTTTGTAAACTGTCCAGTGTCTAGCGGGGGAGCGGGACCACTAATGATCGTCCAAGGTCTTTTCCATCTGATTTCTGTGTATCTGAGGGTGGAGTGTCTGAGTGTGTGGGGGGGGGGGGAGGGGGGATGTAGTGGAGACTCGGCGTTGTTCTTACAGTAAATGGCACAGATCAAGAGAGTTTTTTAGGAGAGAGGAGACAGCATGTGACCAGTGCAAAGGGATTTTCCTGATGGCTATTCCCAAAGATGTCCGCAGAAGCCCTTTTGGCCCAGACCAGTTGGGTAACTGCTGTGTCCGATGCAGCCCTGGAAGCGCAGTATCTGCAGGCTGGAGGGTTACCTGCGTTCGCTCCTCCCCGATCCTTCCCGTCGGTGCGGGTTTTCCGCCACGGGTCGGCGATGCCCCGCGGGGGTTTATTTATCGTGGGTGTGTTTGCAGGGGTGTGTGTTCATATCAGCTCCTCGAGCCCGGGCTTTCACTTCCTTTTTCAGTCCCAGTGCCCATTACCAAGTAGGGGCTGGCCGCCCGGCGAGGCGGGGGGAGCCCCGTGGGGGTGGGGGGCTGGAAGGTGTTTCTGTGAAATCCGGCTCCCGCGCCTGCTTTGCTTTCCAGCAGATCCTAACCAGGTGCCTCTCTCCGGGCGGGTGTCTGCTTCCCACCGCCGCCGCTGCCCAACCTGCGGCTGCGTCAGCTCAGCGACACAAGGCGGCATCACAATATGCAACTTAGAGACCTCCGACTTCAGCGCCAGCCATAAAAACTTGATCCGGCCCCCGGGCTGCTCAGAGCCGCCCGCCGGCCCCTGGCGGAGAGGGCGCCTCGGCTGGGCTCCCTGCCACCCCCGTCGCCTGCTTCCCCCCTCGCTGTGGGCTTGCGCCGGGCTCCCCTTTCCCTGCGCCCTGTCCCGCGCGGGGGGGCTCTGCTGGGCTCCGCGGACCCCTCCCCCGTGCGCTGGGGGCTCGGCTGGTCCCCCGCTGCCGTGTGCGCGCAGCGCCTTGTTGATCCCCTTGCCTGTCTCCCTGCCCCCCTAGCCGGCGGCTGCTCCCCCGCCCCCAGCCTCTCCTCCGGCTCGCTCCTCTCTCCCGGCTCCAGACCCCGGTTGCGGTGCGTGTGCCTGGGAGGGGGGGGGATCCCCGTTTTCCAAGCAGCGCCGTGTCCGCCCCCACCCCGCCTGCTCCTCCATGGCAGGGCACGAGTGGGACTGGTTTCAGCGGGAGGAGCTGATCGGGCAGATTAGCGACATCCGAGTGCAAAACCTCCAAGGTAAATATCCCTATATTGCGCCCCCCCTCTCCCCCGAGTCTTGTGCTCCCTGCTGGATTCGACTGGGGGCTTTGAAAACCCCGGTTCCGTCCCCCCTCCCTCCTGCCTGCTCCGTCCCGGCTGTGCGCTGCCCTCACCGCTTCCTTTGATCTGGCTTGGGAGACAAACGTGTGTGTGGCATTTGGGCGTGGGATCGGGGCGCGCACTGGGCTCCCTCGCAGGCTGGGCAGGGAGGGGAGGGGTGATTGCTTGCGGGGCGGGGGCGGGGGGGGTCAGGTTTGTATTTTCTTCTCTTTCCTGTTTTGCTTGGGACCTGCAGAGGAGCCTCTGTATTGGAGGGGGGAAGGGGAGGGCAACGATGTGTTCGTGCTGGACTTTCACGTTCAGACAGGTTAGCTCAATGGCGCGGTACCAATGGGGGCAGTGTTATGGCACTCCTGGCAGGGGTGAGGTCTCAAGGCGGGCGGTGGAGAAGTCTGTGCAGCAGGATGCAGTGGGCACTCAGCCTGGTGCTGTGATTCAGGGGTCTCCTTAAACGAAAGACAGCCTGGAGAAAACCCACAGCAAGAAACGATCAGGCTTTTCACTAGAGGAAGGAACCAAGTGTGAAAGGGAGGGCAGTGTGTGTGTAAGAGGTAGGAAGGGGGCTGGGAAAGTTGCTGAGGTGTTACAGTAGGTGATTACTTTCAGGCCATGCCTCCTTCGCTGCCCAGTCACATTCCTGAAGGAGTAACAGCTGGCTAATGTCCTCTTCCTTTGAGGAGGGCTAGAAGTCTCAGCCTGCCAAGGTTTCAAACAGGGCGTGAAGACCCAAAAGGAGAGGCCCACATTCTGAGCTGCAGAAAGATAACATAGGGAATCACCCTGACAGAATTCTGGGGCTCTTTTGTTTTAATTCTGGATAAAGATAGCCCTAACCTTAATGTAAAGTCATTCATTTAGATAATTATTAATAAACTGTGAGCCAACACTGTGTTTTGGGAGGCCAGAGATCATAACACAAAATCTGATTCTGCATTGTTGGGGTATGTGTGAGCTTTGCCTTTGACTTCAGTTGGAGTGTATTCAAAGTGCTTTACCCACTTTGGGGCAAATTCTGCTCGGTTGCCCCTGTGTAAAATTTGGAGTAACTCAGCTGAAGTCAGTACTGTCACTTCAGATTTACACTAGTGTAACGGTACAGAATTTAGCCCACCATCTGATTAAAATAGGCGACATATCCCCTTGTGAGCTACTGTTGAATGAGCATAAGCAGAGCTGATACACTATCAGGTACTTTTGCTATCTTTCTGTAGGACATACTTGCTACACCAAGATATAACTATTACCATTAAATAGTACAGCCCCGATAAAATGTTTTCTCCAAAGTTATGTTTGCCCCTCTCCAATTACTCATGGTTGGCAGAGATAATGTGAACTGATGTAACAATAAAGAGCAGCTCTGGTGTGCAGGGATAGGAAAACAATTTGTTTAATGTAACCTATCGATCATCTTAATCAACAGTTTGCTTTAAACTGAGATATAAACTCTATCTCCTATTAAAATAAAAGGCTTGGATTATAGGCCGTTATTTCATGCTATTGATGCCTAATGATATGAAAGTAATACATGTTGGAAGAGACATTGCATTTGCTGGAAGATGGTTTTATTACATAATATATTTAATTTACCTGGGAGGAGACCAAAATCAGCTTTTCTGTTAGCTGTCCATTTGTGGAAGTGCAGGTGTATGTTAATTAGAGATGGGCTCATTTCGCAAAATGTTGATCTGCATCTTGAACACCCTAATATTCAGACTTTGAACATATTCAAATTTTGAAGGGCTGTGGTTGAGAAAGTCTCTAGTTTTAGCAATTCTTCATTATGACATAATTGCAGTATTTCACCTACTCTTGGTTATTTCTCTTTCAGTGATGATTAACATGGACTGTCTGAACCCATTCCTCAAAAGTCCCCCAAATTACCCAATTTTATAACTATCCACTGATTATATACAATAAGATTTTACCCTATAATTCACTGGTATATTTTTGAGGAAAAGATTCCATAAAAGAAGAATGAATTAAAAATGTATCACTCCTTCTTTTCTTTACCTCCTAATCATTTGTTTAAGAATGAATTGAACTTCATTACCCTCTGTGAAACTTAAAGATACAGAGACACACTGTTCTAGAGAGCCCTCTCTCTTAAAATTCCTCCAGTCCTGCAGAGGAATAGCCTATCCTGCAGGGCAAATTCCGTTGGATAACACTGAGTTCATGAAAAACCACATTCCCTTCTTACAATATAAGAGGAATTCTGAATATTAATTGTCATCTCACTGCATGTACCACTATAAGGTGTTTGAAAACATAAGTATAAGGTGTCATGTCTTACCTGAGCTATTAAAGGGGGAAAAAGCATCAGATGTGAATATATACAATGGTGTAGTTCTAGAATAAGTAATAATACCTAGCACTTATATATCGCTTTTAAATCATAGATCTCATATAACTTTATAAAAGTGAATAAGAATTATTATCTACATTTTACAGATGTGGGGGCACGTGGCACTCGGAGAGTTTAAGAGACTTGCTCAGCATCACCCAGGAACTCAGTGGCAGATCCAGGAATAAAGCCCAAGGCCTGGACTCTCAAAGATACTTAGGTGCCTACATTCCATTGATTTCAATGGGAGTTAGGTGCATAAATACTTTTGAGGATCAGAACCTGAGCCTCCAGCCTTTCAGTCTAGTAACATATCCACTGCAACATGCTGCCTCTAGCTGAGAATACATTTTTTTTAAAAGGCCAAGATGTTAATTTCAGTTACACGTGTCTGAGAACAGAATTTGGCTCTCCGTTTATAAATCTCCTTAGTTCTATCCAAATCTAAAATTTTTTTAAAGCACCAGTACTATATCAGTTACAGAATCTATAAAGACTCCTGTCAGTATTTTAAAGAGTTTATGAATATTTATAAATATTTGTGGAGTAGATACACTGTTTCAAACTGTATTGATACACCTATTGTCTATTTCAGTAGGCCCTATCTTTTTTTCACATTGGGATGCATGCTTTTATTGTAACAAGACTTAAAAATGATTTGAAATATTTTGTGCCCAATCTTGGCTTCATTGAAGTCAGTGGGAGTTTTGCCCTTAACTTGAAATGCCCTCTCCTGCTGTTTCGCTGCTGAAGAGTTATTTTCTTTTTTGAAATAGATACTGTAATTCTTGCAATTTAACTTTATTTTGAACCTTTGTAGTTCTGTTGTAACTAAACGGTGAAATTTTGATCCCACAAACTATCTAAACTCTGCACTTTTAGTTTATGATTTCATCAGAATCTCTATCTCTCTCTGGTTTTATAATTAACTGTAATGTAATTTACATGTTAAAAATCCCTGTGTAAGTTAAAATTGCTCGTAGGCCATGCAGTGCTTAATTTGTAATGAAAAGGGTGATGGGGCTCAAGCAATTTTTTTACTTTCATAACTGACGCGGCAGGCCCAGAGGTGCCGGGGCTATGAACTGCCAAGCCTAGAGATGCTGGGGCTTAGCCCTGGCATAAATTAAGCACTGAGGTCTTGCCAGTTACTGGAATTGATCTGCTCTCCTTTTACACAACTTTCTACAGTGATGTGGTTCCAATAATTACTCTCGATTTATATATTGGTATGAGAGCAGAATTAGGCCTGATAACTTTACACTTTTATTAAAAAATGGATTCGGGTAGATTATAGTGTGCTAACATTCTCACCTTTTTACTAAAAGATTAAAACTCGCATAGCCATTGGTGAAAGCTGCTAACTACTGCGACTACTGAAACATGGTATATAAGAAAATAAATGCCAGTTTTAAAAATGGAACTGCCAGCTGGATGTTTAGACATGGCCATATGCGGATGGGTTTTTACTTTCCCTTTTTATTAAAAAGTCCTATTTTCAATGTTTTAAAATAGGAAGTGATAGTAAAAGGCCATCTCAGGTAAATGCTGCTAAAAGCTACAAGGACATTTTCCATTTTAGATAAGAGAACCAAGAGTGATTTCAGGGCATAGATTCAGAAGAGTGACAATCTAAGGGAAAGAAAAGGGGAATAAGTACCAGGCTTGTTGACATAGAAACCACTGAAGCGTCTCTCTCCTTTTTTTTTTTTTTTTTTATAATGCAGCTAGGTGCCTTTGATATATTTATATTCTTGTGCTACTTGCTCGGTTAATAAATTCTCTGTAGCATATTCCTCTAAACACCAAAAAGAAAAGAAAAAATGCACTGAATATCTGAGTACATCATAAAGTGGTGGAACGCTCAACAATTAATTTTCAGCCAAGAGAAGAAGATTATTTTTATCACAATAACAGCAAGAACATTTTGTTACAACGTATGAATATTTTAACATCTTCCCAACAGGAAGGTTAGTTTAGGCATATTCAAAAATGGCCATATGAGTGAGTGTGCTTATTTGCCTAGCTTTATTCACTAGCATGAAGCAACATCTGTGAAAGAAAATAATTCCCGAAAGAATATTTTTGACTGGGATCCAGTCCTTTGTAATAGTCTGAGTAATGTATATTATACTGTACATGTCTTTCCCTACGTTAGTTAGAATGAGATATGTAGAGAAGGACACTTCTGTAGTCAGAGGTTTTATACACCTTTAGGAAGTTAGTACTATAGCAGTTATTGAAAACTGTGCTGTTCATTTCTTATGATTTTAACACTCTGTTCAATACCTGGGAAGTATGGTTCTGTTGTTGTTAAGCTGTGAGGTGAGTGGACCAGAATCTGAATGCATAGGTCCTTTTCCTCACTGTGCCACTGATTCAGGTTCTGATTCAATTGAAATCCAGGGGAATCTTTCTGTTGATTTCAGTAGGCTTTGGGTCAGGGCCTCAATGTCTAATTTTGGGCAAGTCATTTAGAGCCACATTTTCAAGTGTCCACTAATTTTGGGTGTCTCATGTTTTGGGTACTCAACTTAAGACCAAGGACCTGCTTTTCAGAGGTGTTGGACACCCACAACCCCAGTTGTAGCCAATATGAGCTTCAAATCCCCAGCTCTTCTAAATAATGAGGCCATACGTGTCCCAAGTCAGACACCTAAAAACAACAGATTTTCAGAATTAGTGGATTGTTTTTGAAAATGTTGACCTCTCTGTCTCTTTGTTTACCAATATGTATATTGGGTATAATAATACCTACAATGGTCACACTTAAGAAATAGTTGCCTTTTTGTAGTTATTACTAGATATAGCAGTGTGCATTTCAGGTATAGGGAATATATCTCAAACGGATAGAACTTTTCCAGATTGAATAAACCTGATTTCAGAGTAACTGCTTGCAGAGTAAAGTATGCAGCATGAGCGAGAAATCTGGGACTTAATGTTTGTAAAGTGCATGGGAAACCTTGGATGAAAAGTGTAGAACTGCGAATTAACTTAGTTTTTTGTACAGAATAATAATGTTAAGATGCACCTCTCAACCTGTGAAGGCCTAAATGTGGAACACAGTGTATGACAAAGACCCAAATTGAGAGATTTTTTAAAAAAAAGTTAAGGCAGGAAACATAAAGTTTAGCAGATTAATTCCTCTAATGTAAATATCTCTGTATCCTCAATTTCATAGTTTCAGCAGTAAACATGAAGGAAGACCACATCTGTATGGAATGTAGGAAACTATGGCATTAAAAAGAGTGAAGTCTCTCAAAATGAGAGACATGTAAGCAGTGTGAGTTAAGAGAACGGTAAGATTGCATGTTTAATTACTCATTAGCCAGGAATTGACAAAGTCAAGACCTCTTTGTTCCAAGTAATCCAAAAGACAGAGGGCCTGATTCTCCATTCAGTTACATGTAAAACTGGTGTAGTGTCTTCTGTGCTGGGCCATGGATTCAGTATTTATTCACAAAGAGAAATGTCACCTGCTTTTGCACCAGTTCCACAAGATACTTAAGGATGTGCCTAACTTTAAGCATGAGGATATTCTGCTGATGACGGTCACCAACACCATGTCCTGTTTCTTTCCATGTAGATTTCCATACAAATTTTGACAAGGCCCAACCCCACTCACTTGTCTTATGAGACCTGGTGAGGTCACACACCTAGGTAGTTTGGTTGTAGTTGAAAGGACAGTGTCAGTTTAAAAGTCACATTTTTTAACAACAAATGTAGTTACAAAACTCAAAGCACCATATTAAAACTGAAACAGATTTAGAAAGCTAATTTACATGTCACTCTTTCTGCTATTTTTTTTTTTTTTTTTTTTGCATTTTTAGTTAGCTTGGACAAAAATACAGACTAGTGAATTTCAATTACATTTAAAGATAACTGCAAGGTTATTTTGCTTTCATGTTCGCAAGTATTCAGAAGCTCTACAGTATTTGTATTTGCAAACTAAAAAGGAACGTTTAAAAAATCCTTTCAGTTGGAATTAAGGGAAAGCCCCTAAATTTGGTGCTTTATTTGACCTAACATTGTCCTTTCAAATACTAGTGTGATTATGTGCAATGATGATCAAAGTTACTACTATCATAGAAACAAAGAGGAGTCCGGTGGCACCTTAAAGACTAACATTTATTTGGGCATAAGCTTTCGTGTGTAAAAAACCCACTTCCTCAGATGCAGAAGTAGGTTTTTTACCCACAAAAGCTTATGCCCAAATACATTTGTTAGTCTTTAAGGTGCCACTGGACTCCTCCTTGTTTTTGTGGATACAGACTAACACGACTACCCCCCTGATACTATTATAGGGCAGATGTTAAGGACAGATCAATAGAAGAAATGGGAGGGAAAAAAAAGCCACAGAATATTATCTTTTGCTTCGTTTATAAGTCAAATGGATTTTCAGAATTCACATATTATGGAGAAAAAAATACCAGATAAGTCAGGGGTGGGCAAACTTTTTGGCCTGAACACCACATCGGGTTGCAAAACTATATGGAGGGCCGGGTCGGGATGGTTGTGTCTCCCCAAACAGACTGGCCCCCACCCACTTCCTGATCCCTGACTGCCCCCCTCAGAAACTCCGACCCATCCAACCCCCCCTGCTCCTTGTCCCCTGACCGTCCCCTCCAGGGACCCCCGCCCCAACAACTCCCTGCGACCCCACCCCCTATCCAACTGCCCCTTCTCCCTGTCCTCTGTCTGCCCCGATCCCTATCCACACCCCTGCCCCCTGACAGAGCGCCTGGGACTCCTATGCCTATCCAACTGCCCATTCTCCCTGTCTCCTGACTGCCTGACCCCTACCCACAACCCCCTCCCCCTGACAGGCCCCCTGGGACTCCCACACCTATCCAACCCTCTCCCCCGCTCCCTGTCCCCTGACTGCCCCGACCCCTGTCCACACCCCCGCACCCTAACAAGCCCCTCGGGACTCCCATGCCTATCCAGCCCCCCATGTTCCTCGTTCCCTGACCCCCCCCCAGAACCTCTGCCCCATCCAACTGCCCCCTGTCCCCTGACTGCCCCCCAGGACCTCCCACTCCCCGCCCCCTTACCATGCCGGAGCCAGCCGCACTGCCCGGCAGGAGCGGTGGGCCAGAGCGCTGGTGGCACAGTGCGCTGAGGCTGCGGGGGCGGAGGGACAGCAGGGGAGGGGCCAGGGGCTAGCCTCCCCGGTCCGGAGCTCAGGGGCCGAGCAGGATGGTGGCCCGCGGGCTGTAGTTTGCCCATCTCTGAGATGAGCTGTAACGTATGTATCAAGGATGGTGGGGTAAATGACATCACTGGAACATTTAGATAAGGAACAGACTTATTATATATGGTTGCTTATCTGTTGTTCTATTTTTATCTATCTCCAGTTAAATACAGTGAATGCAGGTTACTATAATGATCACTGGAATTGTAGGATGGATTTGACTCATCAGTTTGTTGCATTTTTCTATACAAACAGCTGAGCTACATTTTAGAGCTCTGTTTGAGGATTTAAAGTAACAGTCACAACTTTAATCATCCTCTTCCAATGCAGCTCATAACAGCAAAAGCCAGGGTTTCTGCAGAATGAGAGCTTATGAGGGTGTAATTCTGGAAGTAGACGGGATTTCTAATTCCACAGTCAGAAATCCCATCAGAGATCCTGCTGAACCTGAAAAGATGTGATCAATAATACTTGAAAGGGGATTGCGATCTCTGCACACAATACTTTGTTTGATGGTAGGACTCAAGATGTAATCATTAAAATAGTATAGTGCTTAGGGGATGCTGCTAGCTGGGCTAAACTAATATTGACATACACAAAAAATATTAAGGGCCTGATTTTGGCTTCACAGGGCTTTTACACTGGCATAACTCTGGAGTTCCTCCTGATTTACATTAGTATAGCTCAGAGCATAATAAGACCGAGTGACTCTATAAGATCTGAAGAATGTTGAATTCATTTCTGTGCCTTTCGTATTGCAGTCTTGCAGATCTATTTGTTTATAAAATATCTGCATAACCTCTCCCCCACAAGATTATGATCAAACTGAAATATTTGTATTTCAGGGTAGGTATTTTTCTTTTTAAGGTGGCTTGTTTGTGGATAGCCTGGATCTCAGATTTGGTCAGCTGCCAAAAATATATATATATAGTTGTCCCAATTTTTTACCTTGACATAATTAACCATGTGAGTGGAGGAGGAGCTTTGCAAACTAGCAGGTTGAGCAGGCAAATCCTTCGCTTCTGCTCTTCAGTATCATTTACAAAGAAAGTAAGGTGGAACACCTGTTTTTCATTGAGCCTCTGGTGAATTTCCTGGTTAGTCAGGCCGCAGTCCTGCAGTTTGATCCAGGCGCGTGGACTCTGGTACATGTGGGGAGCCTCACTGATTTCAATGGGGCTCCACACATATCAACCCTTTCTGAGTTCTGTTAAAGTCAATGGAATTCTTCACAGGCATAGGGCCCTGCTGAGGTAGATTGTAGCATTGAGGCCTCAATATGCACAGGATCAATACAAGGTCAATACCTTGTCTGGTGGGCAGTTAGGAGTCTAACTCTGTATGAGCATTCAGCCCCAAGTTATTATATTTCCCTTATCCGTACCAGGCCTGTGGTTGTGCCAGGCAGTAAAATTCTTCAACTTTTGACACTTTGGACACTGTGGGCCTGGTTCAATGTCCTTGTTGCAGTTGCAGGCTAGCTGCACTTCTTTCTCTTTCTGGTCTGTCTGAGTGTACCCCCTCTGGGGTCGGGCCTTGTGCCTTTATTATCCTGTGGTAGAATTCCATAGTTCTCTCACTCTTAGACCAGGCCCTGGGTCACAGTACCCTTTGTACTGACAATGCTTACTGAGTTGTAGCACCTGTGGTTCTTCCTTGCAGGAGTCTGTGACTAGCGGTGAATACGGTGATCAGACAGCCTTCTTAAAACAAAGTATGGTTTATTTCGTAGTCGGAACAAAGTATTTGAAAACAACCAATGGTTGACATGGGTTTTCTATCTTCCCCAAAGGCTTACCATTTCCTCCTGGTGGTAACCTAGCTCCTTCAAACGGGTGTCGAGTGTCTTCAGCTGGTTCCCCTGAACAACTTCCCCACCCTCTTGAGAAAATGTTCTTTTTTTAAAACTTGCCTGTTATTTTAATATCCTTATGTGTATGCAGGCCTTTTCCTATCCTGGTGCTGTCTCTTAACAACCCTCTCGTGTTGCTGAGTGATGGCTTAGTTTGAGCCATTCCTTTTCCTTCATGCCTGTTTTTCCCCTTAGGTCCTGTATTAAGAAAAACCACATATTCATTCAGTAAACATCCCAATGGCCCAATCCCAACATAAAGTATTAATCAATTACTACAGAGCAGCTCCAATTCAGTCACAGCTGCTACTTCCATTGATTTCAAGGAGCTTTTGATTAAGCTTTGTGTGTGCAACCAAAGTGTACGTACTGCTCTTATGCATGGATTCTATTCATTTTCTGCAGTGAAGGGTACTTATAACCCTATGTCATTTCTGTCTTTATCATTGTAAAGAAACCCCCTATTGATATCAGTGGGTATTCTGCATATGGAGTGAGGGTAGAATATGCTTAGGGCCCAATTCTTCTCTCACACTTGTGTAAAGATGGAGTAATTCCACTATCAGTTGGGTTACACCAATGGAAAATCAGTGTGAGTGAAAGGAGAACCAGGTCCCCACTGTTCAAAGTCTTTTAAAAATAGAAATATCCATTGGTGCATGGTTAATTCTGTTAAAAAACTGATTCCCCATTAGAATGGTGCTTAATATACAGCACTTTCTAGCTTTTATTGGCATTCATTATAAATGCCTTCTTTTTGACATGAACTGTGGTTATAATATTTTATTTATAAAAGTTATATATTTATTAATTTATAAAGTCGCCACTTCAGAAATAGTATCTGGGACTCTGAATGTAAGGAGCAAAAATTAAATGTAATTGGGCTGAGTGCCCAGAGACAGTAGCAAGACAAAGTGGGCAAACAGGAAAAAAATGTTCTTAAAGAGAAGAGCCACTACAAAGATGAGGCTCACCAAAATGCTTCTGCTGACTCCAACAGGAGTCACAGTATTTAATTCTGGCCTCCTTAGTCACAGGCTTGAAGAAAGCTCAACACCTTCAGTTCTATAGACAAGGTCTCTGAATGAAAAAGACCCTGCCCACTTCAGATAGAATACTGGGACAGTAAGGATGGATAACCCACTGACCTGTGGTGGCTTTTAGGGAGAAAAGGAGATTTTGGAAGTGAACACTTAAGTACCTCTGGCTTAGGCTATTGAAATAATATCCAAAATATCTCTGGCTTTCTGAGATGGTGTAGAGTCGAGTGGATTAAGCACAAGCAAGGGAGTCAGGAAGCCTTCTTGGGGTCTTGTCCAGGCTCTGCTGTGACTTGCTGTGTGGCCTTGGGTACTTATCTGGCTCAGTTTCCCCATCTGTAATATGATTATTATTATTTCCTGCCTCATAGAGGTTTTGTAAGGATTAGTTAGTTAATATCTGTAAACGTGTTGAAGATGTAAGGCACTGCACTAAACGTTATTCCTAAGAGATTTTGGTGAGTGGTGCAAAATGTCGATTCTTATTTTCTAGTAGAACATTATCTGATAACTGAAGTATAACTCCTGGAGACTTAAAATTCCACCCATCCAGCAGGGCATTTCGTGCCCTTAAATTTCCACCTGTTTGGCCAGGGATTTACCAGGCCTGATTCTACTGTATATCCTGAGAGGCTTCAGTGGAGTAAGTTGGAATTTACAGCAGTGTAACTAGGAGCAGAATCTGGCCTCTGCCCTTAAAATGCCATCTGTCAGCAGGGGATTTCCTGTCCTTGATGGTGAATTCCATTGAATAATATTTAATTCCTGCTTTTTTCTTTAAAAAAGACCCTTCCTTATGGCAGGACAAGGCATCATTTTGAAACACTGGGATTCTTGCAAGAGCTCTTCCTTTTTTCTCAGTTTTTGAAACACATTTGTTTAGAAGGACATAAAGTTGGAAGGTTAAAAAGAGTTTTTGTTCTGTTCCCTTATAGGAGTTGATAGTTATTGACCTTGGCTGAGACAGGATTGAGTATGAATTTTTGCTTGGTAGGCTGAATTTCTTCTTCCTATGACAGTGCTTTGAAGTATTTAATTCTGGCCTTTCAAAACTTGCAAATACTATGCATTTATCAGAAGGATCAAAAGGAAGGGGAGATCTAATTGTCTTCAAAAAATGTATATCAAAAGGAGGCGCCATGTTTTGGTTGCTAATATAACTAGGCAGCAGTGTTAAATGTCTACTGTGTAATGCTTCACTTGATGGTAGAAATGTCGATTATCATAAATATATTGTAGTTTCAGAATCTCAAGGTTGCATCAGTTCCATTACTGTAAGTCAGGAAATAATCACGCCCTGGGGATGATATCCTATATTTAAAGAGAAAGGATAGCACTGCATACATCCTCTATACTTGGCAACTTGACCAGGAGGGACCAGCTCTCGAGACCTTCAAAGCCAGTGTCCATGTGTCTCCTGACTTTTGAGACCCTTGCATATGTGGTGGCATTAGGGTGACAGCCTTTGGAAAAACCACATGAAAAACAAAGAACAGTGCCTTATTTTAAGGGATATTTTAGGGAAACACCATTTCCCTTAACATACCATGTATTTTTCTCTCAAGTGTACATTTCTACTCCACTCAGGTATACAATGCAATTATCATAAGCTTCAACTTAATGTTTAAAATGATACTTATTATCAACTTTAGTACATTTCATTCCATCTTTGTTTTGTAAAATCAATTAATAAAACTCTTTTTACATGTGCAATTGAAATTGACTTTAATTTGAAGCTCTGCCTTAACAGAATCAATAATTAGCTGGGTTCTGCAATCTGTCCAAGGTCTGTTTACACAAGGAAAATAAATGTTGTGACCATGACACCTAGGGCCAACCATCACTTATTTTGAGGGATGTCCCTTGACTCACTTATTTCATTGATTTGTCGCATATGTGAGGGAAGGTTGAATCTAACCCGTGCAGAGCTGCACTATGCAATGTAAATGTTGATTAAAACTTGTTTTCAGTGTAGAATTCAGTTTTTGTTTGACAAAAACTAACCACAAAACTAAAAGAATTTAAAAGAGCTCTCCTGCTGCGTTGTCCTAAGACAGCACTGAATTGCACACTCGAAATAAAAATCATGGATGTGGCTGCTTGTTTGAGACTTTGCTTGTTAAAACATCATGAAGTTTCTCCACCCCAAGCCTCTGTTTTTGCAATTGTAACACAGGTAAGGAACTGCTAGGAGGAATTTAGAAAACTTCTGGAAAGGGAAAGGTTCACTAATGGCTAAGTAAACAGCAAATATTTGCCACATATGGGCATTAATATGCTGTATTGCAAAGAAGGGTCAGTGAGTTCTGTGTACGGGGGAAGGAGTGGGGCTTTGAAACATGGTAGCCAACTCCTTCTTCTGTTATACCAATAAAATTAAAAACCAGCAGGATCTTATTAAAGGCGAAAAGGCAAAATACCACATTTATTGTGAATACAGACAGAATCATAGTAAGCAGTTAGTTATAGCTATAACATTCCATTCAATCTCATATTTATTCACACATTCATTCATACACACACACACACACACAGAGGTTCTGCAAGATTGTTATCATAGTTACCAGCCTTAGAGTTGCTCATGCCAAGCCACTGGCCAGGTGGCCTGGACATGAGGAGGGAGCAGGGCCTCGTCAGATGCACATCTGATGCTCCTGGAAGTTGGTTTGCAGAATCAGACCCCAAAGTTCTCACTTTCTAGAGTCCATTTTTATAGGAATTTCTTCCTATGCCAGTCTATGGGAATTGCTTCATCATGCTGTTGCTGAATCAATCAGCAGATGTCACACTCCTGACTGCTCCGTGCTGCCAGATGTTATCTTGTTCTTTGGTTCTCCCATTCTTGAGGCTGTTGGGTGGATTCCAGTCTGGCCTCTGGGGGTTCTCTGGTTATTTCCACTTGACGCCTTCTTCAGCCGATGGACAGTGGATTCTTAGGCTGGCACCTCCCTGATCATTCAGTTATTATCCACACCAAGCAACCATCCACATACATCCTCTATCTCTATTTTAATCACAATTGTTAACAAAGCGAGATGAATACAACAAAAGGGCAGGGAGTCTCTGGGTGCTGTTTCTATTGTTACAGAGTATTGCTTTGAGTCTTTCTCTGTGTGAGTAGTTGTTGTTACAAAGAATTGTTTTGAGAACAGACTCTGCCTTAGAAGAATGTACTAACACAATTAGCAGCTTGCAAGTTTCACACATAGAGGGAGAGAAACAGTACCAAAAACCAAGAGACCTCTTAATTAGTAATACCCTGGAATTTAAACTATGGGGAATCAAACTCATTTGTGATTTTAATACAGAACTTCTTTAATATGATCCAACACTTCTCGCAATTTCTTAAAACTTGTGGAATTTATTATGTCCATTCCTCCCTCAAATGCAGCAATGGAAATAATAATATCATTCTGAGTTCATTCAAAGACTTTGCTTCAGCCGCTCTGGCTGTGTCAGCTGCTATGCTTTGAGGCCTGTGAAGTCCTTGACCATCCTCTGATTTTTCTGTGAGCCCAAAGAATATCTTGCTGGCTGTCCTACAGCTGGCTGTGGAGTGGGTTGTTTTCCATGCATATTCAATCCTTGGTCTTTATGCTGAAATTGCCAATTAGTGCCTATTGCAGAGGTCATTACTGTGGTGTAGGCACCTGTTTACAAGGAACTGGGCTGGGACCATTACATCTTATCACTCCAGCCACCAGGCAACCTGGAGAGATGGGTGCTTGGTTAAGATAGTTATAAATACAGCTCTCAGATGGTTCTATTACATTCTCATTTCCTTACCAAAACTTAGCATAATAACAAACTAAAGTTCCTCCAGATCTGCTCCACTTTATCCAGGCAGAGTCAAAGGAAACAAGTTTGCCTTCACCTTGCTCTGTAGAATAATTATCTGCTTTGGATCCCAACCATAGACCTCATCTCAAGAGCTGCCTGAAAACATTACACTCTGGGTGTAAACATGATTTACACATGACAGAAATACTCATGTGGGCCACCCACAGGAACTTTGGCTTGCAGGTTGCATTGTGCATATGGCGGGCCATGTACTGCACGTCAGCTTCCTGGAGAGAGAGAGAGAGAGAGAACAAATCTATGTGGATCTGGAGGTAGCCTTAAATAGTTGTGGACTTATGTCAGGGCCCAGACCTGAATTTGGTAGTCAGATAAAATTATCAACAGGTGGTAGGCTCTCCATCCCACCTGAGCTGCAAGAGCCAACTGTGGTTTAAACGTTAGAAGATGTTACCTGACTATCACAGATCCACAGAGTCTGGTCTGTGCCTCAGCTTATAACCAGTTCGTTGGGAGTGACCATTTTCTTGTGGTAGGCCCCAAGGACCCACACAGTTCTACAGAGGCAGGCCCATGGCCTCCAAGGGTTTGTCTAGACAGCAATTAAACACCCATGGCTGGCCCAGGTCAACTGACTCAGGTTTGTGGGGCTTGGGCTGCAGGGCTGTAAATTGCTGTGTAGACATTTAGACTCGGACCAGAGCCCATGCTTTGGGACCCTGTGAGGGGGAGGGTCCCAGAGCCCAGGCTCCAGCCCGAGCCTGATCGTCTACAGAGCAATTTGTATCCTTAAATGTGCTGGATACATAAGAAAAGGAAATGTTTATCAAAATCTGTTTTGCATTTAAAACTGATTTATGAAACAAAGGAAGTATTATCTATTATTACATGATATGAACTGTTCATGAAATGAACAGTTTCTGGTCACCATGTCCTTCAAGACTTTAGAACTAGTAGATCTTATCCCCTCACACCTCATTTTTATTCATATACTGGAAGAGGAAATCAAACTTTCCTGCTTTTTCAACTCTCCATCAGTTTCTTAACTTTGAATGAACTAGTTATTGAGATAAACTATTTGAATAAACAAATTAAGAAAATATTCTCTCTGTATCTGCAGAAGAGGCTACCACTGTTAAGAGCAGTTTTAGCACTTAGCCAGTCACTTCCACTGGGTCAGTGGTTTTTACTTTCTATAAAACTTCAGCAGCAAACATTTACTTTAATTTTTTAAAAAAATTAATTGATTTTAATAGATTATACTAAGTTTAAGAATTAACATAGTTTCAAGTTTAATTTTAAATAGTTTTGTTAAAAAAAAAAAGGAAAACCTGATTTAAACAAGAATATGATTTTTCTTTTCTTTGTGTTTTAAGTAATTGATTTTTATCCATCAGGACATCTGGTCACCCTAATTGCAATCCACAAGGCCAAGTTAGGCACCGAGGCTCCCTATACAATGAATGGGGAGAAACAGGAACCTGAGAATGCAATACACAAAAGCAGAATGCTAGGTGGGGAGGCTCCTAAGCTAGCCAATGGGAGATGCTGATGAGAGGGGTGTGTGCTAAGCGTCGGCCCTTTCTCAGGGCTTGGCACCGAAGTCTGGGTTGCAGGGAAGTGCCTGTCTCTGCTTAGTAATGCACAAATGGGAACCAGGAGGCTAAGGTGTTTCTTATGGGACTGAGTTAGGTGCTTGTGACATTTTACACACTTTGAGTGTGGAATGTTATGTAGTGCTGGAAAGGTGACTGCACATAAGTATCCTGCAGGACCACTTCGTCCCTCTGCATGGCTCACCTGTGACTCTTCCAATAGATTTACTCCCATGCAGTAGTGTGGACATACTGTACAAATATAGAGTGAAGCTCAGTCGGCAGAGATAAGAATTAGGCAGTTAGTGGGGAAACAAATATGTTAAAGTCTTCTAACTCAAGCCATTTCTCATTATTAATAAGAAAAAGCTCAGATTTTTTTGTGTAGAAAGTTTGGGGTATTTTTTGGTACCATCTGGACACATACATTTGTGCAACAAATCACCACTAATGTAATGACTACAGGATATAATACTATCTTCCCCTCGACCATTTCTCATTAACATAGATTTTCCGCATAGAGGCTTGATTTGCCATCTGGATATGTATTATTTGTACAACAAGATCATGCCTAATGTTATAACTGCATTTTGTGCTGCAGTTGCAGTGGACCAGCAAACTATACTTTATGAAATGACTCATCTGCCCCAGATCAATTGAGTAAAACATAAGATAGGAATCTAGAATTGCTAGCTAGTGCATTTTCTTCTTGGAATGTGCAGTTGCACCCCAACTGCTTGTCTAACGCTTTATTTATGTGTCCCAGTAGTACTTACTGTAGCCTTAGGTCGTTTGTAGGTTAGTCCTCTCTCTACAAAGAAATTCCATCCGTGAAAAGAATAAATGGTGGAACTAACAAGATATATGCCAAACATAATTTCTTAATTTTATGTTGCTCTCTTCTCTTCCAGGCATTGTCTGGACCTTGCCTACTTTGATTGAATGCCCCTCATGGCCGTGAACTGTTATCTTGCACATCTATAAAGTGAAAAACATAATTTTGGTCCTATGCAAATAAGTGCCTTGCCAATTTAATTAAAGTGGGAGATATTCAGATACTATGGTGAGGTAACAAAACTCTGAGAAAGCCGAATAAATAGATTGTAACTTATTTTAGGCCATGTTGCTCCAGTATTACACATTAGCTCAAATAGCCTTATAACATCTGTTTTCAAAGCATAAAAACCGGTCTCCTCCTCTCCAGGAAATAGATTAATTCTAACCTTACTGAATAACTAAGGTCTCTCCGCTTCTCTTCCTCCTCCTGCTGTCTCACTGTGTGACCTTGGGTTAGTCACTGAATCCTCTACCTCAATTTATCAAATGTAAGTAAAACAAAGGGGTGGTGGTGAGACTTAAACTAATTGTTTGTGAAATGCATGAAGATTTTTTGGATAGGACACAATAGTGCAAAGCATTATTAGTTTATTTTCTGTCTCTTTCCTGTACTGTGACCATAACTCCACAAAGCGTTCAGGGTGTGGCTTTACTTTTCTTTGTGTCCTGGAATAACTTCTCCCCTCGCATTTGATAGCTCTATTTACACCTTCCAGAATTATGTGCCATTTGGATTCCACCAGAGCTGGTTGTCTTTAATTCTCAGAAGTTCTCTTGTTCACCTGTCCCGCAGTGTCCTGTGTCGTTCCAGTTTTTCTTCTTTTTGACCCTGGGAAATGAACAGTCTGCCTGCTTTTGGTATTTGTCTCCTGTCTGCTTTGTAAATAGTGTGGTCAAAATGTAACCTAACTGAATAAGCAATATAATCATTCTGTCTTGCCTGCTTTACTAACGTCGTGCTCCTTATATGAGGTAATATAACGTAAAGCAGCAGTCCCCAAACTTTTCAGGGTTGCATCCCCCTTATCTCTGTCTGCCCCCGCAGTGGACGGAGCGGGCCCACAGCCACAGAAGGGGTCTGCAGAACTAATTAAGACCGAGAGGCCTAGTCTACATTAAAACTTAGGGCAACATAGCTGCTTCACTCTGGAGCGTGAAAAAATCCAGACCTGGGAGTGCTGTAGCTCTGCCGACCTAACCCCCAATGTAGATGCAGTGAGGGTGGCAGAAGCTACCATCATTCGGGGGTTGGAGTTCAGTCTCAGTAGGGAGGCAAGTAATCTAATGGGTCGTGGAGATGGTGTTCATCCTGTAGAGACTCTCTGTAGATAACAGTGCTAAGGCATACTGCTGGTACAGTAGTGTGTGTGGGGGGGAGGTTTGCAGAATTGTTGCTTACGCTGCAAGGTAGAGCTTCAATGCCATTAGTCCAGCACTGGGGTTTTCTTTTCTTTTTCTTTTTTGTCCATCCGTTCTAAAAATCACGAGACTGCATTGGACTGTTACTGTAAAACAATGTAGCTAGCCCATGGTTACTAGAGGGTTTGGAAATACTGTAGGATTTTTTTCTTTTTATAATGGTTGTGATTTAATGGGCTTTGTTACTTATGGAGATTTCTGGAGAGAAGAGATGGTAAACACGTATTCTATAGTATGCCTTTCTTTGAACAAACGCATCTATAGAAATTAGTGAATTTGGCTCAGGAAATATAGTGTGAATGGTCACATTTCCAGAAGCTATAAACTGTGAAGCTAACAAATTTCAGGATCATTTTTAAAGATCAAGATTATGTACTCTCTTAAACTAGTAGCTCAGTATTGAACCTGCTTTTGTTTTCTGGTCAACTATCCTAATATAGTTGGAGCATGTTCAGCTTTATATATTTTCCAGAGAATATTTTGTGTGTTTAATCTCTTAATGAAGCTTCAACATCATGAAATCAAATATACTATATCACTGAAGATAACATGTAAAGAAACTACATGCGCCATTTTTAACCAGACAGCTGGGTCTTAATAGTGGTTAGAATGATAAAACTGAATAGATTTGTCTAAGAGGTCATAGGCAGGACATTTTTAGCTAGAAATGCCACCGTATTTTGGATCTTGGGCAGTCTGTCTGATTTCTAGGTAAAGAAGTTACAGAGATAATTTACATGAAGCACAGCAATTTATTCTCAATAAGGCTGCAGAATTTGTATGCACAGTTTATACAAATATGTGTAATATGCCAAAATCAGTGTCATTGCTTTAGTGTAAACTAGACAAACTATCCAAATATCTCCTCTGGCTTATCTGACTATGTAGGGTGTTTGTTATTTGAAGTCCTTTGTAGCTTAATTTATTTATGCATGAAAATCTCAGAAAGGCATTCCAAATAGCAGTGAAGACAGAGACATTTTTGAGACTTCTGCTTCCCTATCACTAGTCGCAGTGTTAACTTTATCATAGTGGGATTGTATATCCTCAGAAGCAGTTGCATTGTGCAGTGTTACATTTACTTTTTGTGTGTTCTTAAGAAGAATAATGGAACTTGGATCTTCCTTTTCTAAATTCACAGGCCAGCTCCACTTGGGAGACATTCATTGTGAATGGTGGGAAGTTGTTTGGGCTACTGACTAGAGATATGTTCCTGCAATTCTTTACTCAAAGTAGTCCTTACATTATGCAACTAGTCACTGGGACTGCTCACATGAGTAGGGGCTTACAAGATCCAGCATTAGCTTAGTTCTCGTTAAAGCTATATGTTTGCCATGGCCATCACTTTAATGACAGACCTTGACTTTTAGGGCTTTTTCCTAACATATCACAGCCACTCTATCTCTCAGGACTCCCCTGAACTTTTACAGTTTGGTTCTATAAATGATCAATGTTATGGATTTGGGAGAGAGTCTTCCAATTTTTAAGTCATTTAAATCTGTTAGTTAATTAAGCAGTGTAAAATGGCTTATTGGAAAATAAAGGATATTTTGCTTACAGTAATATGAGCCTATGCCTCTTTAAAATGTTTTGCAGTGACAAATGAACAGCCTTACCCATGATACATCAATTACTTTGGAGTAGTGTTAAGCTACTGGTTAGAGCAGAGAATGTGGTGTCAGGCCGACTGAGTTCTTTTCCCAGATCTGCCACTGTCTCTCTGCGATATTTTAGACACGTATCTAAGACCAACATTTTGCAACTTGAGGATTTAGGTTCCTGCCTTTAGCCACACAATGTGGAAAATTTTGCTCGAAACATATCTGTGTCTTCCATATCCATAACATTTTACAGTATTTGTAAAGTGTAAATTTATTCTGCACAGCACTTGTGTGAGAATTAATTTGATGTTTGTGAAATGGTCTGAGGTCTTAGACTAAAAGATGTTTAGAAGTGCAGAGTATTACTGCATATCAATATTACACATAAAAACGACATTAAAAGAATGCTATTAAGGATGCAAAGTCAAGCACTCGCAAGTTAGGGATTGCCTGAATTAGCATTGTCTGTCTTTAATTACATGATCACATACTATTTTTTCCATATGACCCCTTATAAGGCTTATAATTTGGGCAGATTTTCATGGGCCTGTCAAAACACGCATTCCCCAACACAAAAGGAACCCCGTGCTAAATTTCAAATCCCCACTCCAAAGGATGTGGGAACTAGAGCTTTTCAGCATGGGCGAAAACATATTTTTCCCTAGCCTCATTCTCAGAAATGACTGACCCATTTTGTCTGAAACGAAAATGAAACAAAATATCTAGGGCTGCCAAGCGGTTAAAAAAATTAAGTGCGATTAATCACCCGATTAAAAAAAGTAATCGTGATTAATCATGCTGTTAACAAGAGAATACCATTTATTTTAAATATTTTTGGATGCTTACTACATTTTCAAATGTATTAATTTCAATTACAACTCAGAATACAAAGTGTACAGTCCTCACTTTATATTTATTTTTGGTTACAAATATTTGCACGTAAGAAAACAAAAAAATGTATTTTTCTATTCACCTCATACAAGTACTGTAGTGCAATTTCTTTATAATGAAAGTTGAACTCACGAATATAGAATTATGTTAAAAAAACCTGCATTCAAAAATAAAACAGTGTAAAACTTTAGAGCCTACAAGTACACCCAGTCCTACTTCTTGGTCAGCCAATCACTCAGACAAACAAGGTTGGTTACAATTTGTAGGAGATAATGCTGCCTGCTTCTTGTTTACAATGTCACCTGAAAATGAGAACAGGTGTTTGCATGGCACTGTTGTAGCTGGCATTGCAAGATATTTACGTGCCAGATGCGCTTCAGATTCATATGTCCCTTCCTGCTTCATCCACCATTCCAGAGGACATGCTTCCATGCTGATGATGGGTTCTGCTTGATAAAGATCCAAAGCAGTGAGGACAGACGCATGTTCATTTTCATTATCTGAGTCAGATGCCACCAGCAGAAGGTTCATTTTCTTTTTTGGTGGTTTGGGTTCTGTAGTTTTTGCATCAGAGTATTGCTCTTTTAAGACTTCTAAAAGCCTGCTCCCCCCCTTGTCCCTCTCAGATTTTGGGTAGTACTTCAGATTCTTAAACCTTGGGTCGAGTGCTGTAGCTATTTTTAGAAATCTCACATGAGTACCTTCTTTCTGTTTTGTCAAATCTGCTGCACATGAATATGTGCTGGGTCATCATCCGAGATTGCTGTAACATGAAATATATGCAGAATGCAGGTAAAACAGAGCAAGAGACATACAATCCTCCCCGCAAGGAGTACTGTCACAAATTTAATTGACGCATTATTTTTTTAACGAGCATCATCAGTATGGAAGCATGTCCTCTGGAATGGTGGCCAAAGCATGGAAGGGGCATATGAATGTTTAGCATATCTGGCATGTAAATACCTTGCAATGCACGGCTACAAAAGTGCCATGCGAATGCCTGTTCTCACTTTCAGGTGACAGTGTAAATAAGATGCAGGCAGCATTATCTCCTGTCAATGTAAACAAACTTGTTTGTCTTAGCAATTGGCAGAATAAGAAGTAGGACTGAGTGGACTTGTAAGCTCTAAAGTTTTACACTGTTTTGTTTTTGAGTGCAGTTATGTAACCAACAAAATTCTGCATTTGTAAGTTACACTTTCACAATGCAGAGATTGCACTTCAGTACTTGTCTGAGGTGAATTGATAACACTATTTGTACAGTGCTTATATTTGTAATAAAAAAGATGAAGTGAGCACTGTGCACTTTGTATTCTGTGTTGTAATTGTCAATATTGATTTTGATGTAGAAAAACATCCAAAAATATTTAATAAATTTCAATTGGTATTCTATTATTATAAGTGCGATTAATCATGAATAATTTTTAAGTTAATTGTGTGAGTTAACTGTGATTAATTGACAGCCCTAAAAATATCAAAAAAAGTCTGAGGCAGACACTCAGCATGGAAAGTTTCAGCCTGAATGGTTTAAGTTTAGCAAAGTGTATAAGCAACTGAAAACAGGGTCTTATAATGGAAAGTGTTGGACAAACTTAATTATAGGCAATGCTACAAGTTGTTCCTGTAATACATTGCAATACTGTCCTGTAATACAGTGTACTTCAGCTACATAATATTTTGCATTGTTGATAAATGGTGATACAAGTGCATGGATATGGGTCAAATTCTGGTATATATTCAAAGTAACTGTGGAAAAGAACAGAATAAAGTGTATACATTTTCTGTTCCAGCAGGATCTGTGGCTAACAATGGGGTCAAATGCTGATATCAGTTATGCCAGTATAAATTTGGTGTAACTCAGGGGAAGACAATGGAGTTAGCTTGGATTCACACCAGTGTAACTGAGCTAAGAATCCAGCCCAAATCCTCGACGTAGTTGTCGGTGGAAGGGGGAACGTATAAGGAAACACTCTTTAAATTTTAATCAGTTTATCAGAGGGGTATAAAGTTTAGAAATGGAAGAATGCATTTTTGTAAAACTAATTCTCAGTCTGATCTTCCTCCAGTTGAAACTGATGGAAGTTTTTTGCTATTAACTTCATGGGTGCAGGAGCTGGCCTTTGGTGTCTTGAGTGAGTGAGGAAAGCAAAAGACTAAGGCAGACAAATGGAAAGGAGTGAAGGGTGAGAAGACTGATTTAGAAATGGGACCGAATTCTCTCATTTACAGCAGTGTAACTCCACTGATTTGAGTGGGATTTTTCCAGATTTATACCAGTGTAACAGAGAGGAAAATCAGACCCATTGACTTAAATGCTTATAGCTAAGGCTTAAGCCCTGCTGCTTCTGGGGTGGGAAGGCAAAGGTCACTTTGATTTTCTTTTGCTGGTGACAAAGTTGGCAGACACTAATCCCTTTCTGTCAAACGAAAGCTGCTTTCCTTCTGTGGGGAGCACTTAGTCAGCCTGTGTTTATGTACAGTATGCAGTGTGCAAACAAATAAAGAGTAGAATGTTTTGGGCTGGATCTAACCCCACTATATACAAATGCAGCCTTGTTTAGGCAGTTTTGCTATTTATTTTTGTTTCATTTTAGCTGCCTAAATTCCTGACTCTTCTGTGGCATTTATAGAAGATGATATAGTCCATGTATTAATCATATGGGGTTCAAGCTCACTATGTCTGGACTGGAAGCTTCCTGTGTGCATGGTTTTGGGAGGTTTGTGACATGTACATGTGACTGAAACAGAGACATACCCTTTTTTCAAACATTCCAACATTTTTTCTGAAGTTCTGTGATCTCTGTTTGTTTTCAGTGCATTTTAGTTCCTTAACTTCTTGCCAAATCTTTGTTTCAGTACCAAATGTCTATAAACTTTTAAAACTGTGCTTATTAGAATCAGGTCAGCTGGCTTTATGCATCAGCCTTGTTTACTTTTGGGGCTGATTCCTTTGCAAGCTGCCTAAATGGACTTTAAAACTATATTTTCATTTGCAGGGAGTGGCTTCCAATCTATTACACCCATCCTTAGGGTGACAAGATGTCCCGTTTTTAAAGGGACAGTCCCATTTTTGGGGACTTTTTCCTTATATAGGCGCCTATTACCCCCCACCCCCTATCCCGTTTTTTCACAGTTGCTATCTGGTCACCCTATTACTAGGGGTTAAATGTGTTTGACAACCAGTATCCTATGTATTCTCCATCCAGTAGAAGGGAAACCAGTTGGAAGTACTAGCTGTATAATTATTAGAAGCCACATTTATTCAGATGGGTTAACTTTCCTACCGCTTTTTTCACTTGTAGATCTCAAAACACATTATAAAGGTGAGTGCACATCATCATCCCAATTTTACAGTGTACCTAATCCAGAGATTTGAGCTGTTTTGCATGTGGGACAGTGTCTTCTACTGAACAAGAAGTGGCTCTGCCTTCTCAGACATCAACACTCTCTTCCCACCTCTGCCACAGACTTCTTAGGGAACAGTCACCGAATGACTTAAACTCTCTGTTTCTCATTTACTCCATTTGGTAAAGTACCTGTGCACATTGCCGGTAGGTCAAGGGAGCATTCTGCTATAGGGAATGGAGGAGGGGGAGTTTCCAAATGTTGGAGTTTCCTCTCATTTGTGACAAGTAGCCAATTTGAATGTCGTCTGAATCTATTCTCTGATGCTGGTTTCCCTTCCAATTTGAGAGCATAAATTTGTATTTAAAAAAAAAATTACCAAAGCTATCAAAATCAGACTTACCAAGGGACTTTGTTTGCAACCTTCACCTTGGATAAACTAACTTTACTACATAGTAAAACATACAAGAGGAGAGTTGGGCTGCACTAATGACACAGGCCTCTACCATCTGAGATAAAGACAATTCTCTTAGCCCAGGTCTACGCTATAAACGTACACTGGTATAACTACGTCGCTCAGAGGTGTGAAAAATCCACACTCCTGAGCAACGCAGTTACACCGACCTAACCCCTGGGGTAGACAGCGCTATGTGGACAGGAGAGCTTCTGCCGTCGCCATAGCTACCGCCTCTTGGGGAGGTGGATTAATTACGCCAACAGCAGAAGCTCTCCCACTGACATAGTAGCATCTTTACTGAAGTGCCTCTGCAGCATTTTAAGTGTAGACCTGCCTTTAGACAAAACTTAGGTAATTCCCAAAACAAACACTGTGTTACAAAAATTAGTTACGATTGCTACAGAGACAACGATATGTTTACCTGTCACATCTTGTACTCAAGCATTCGATCACAAGGACGTGAATAGTTAAGGAGATCCTAAAACATTTCCATTCCAACTCATTTCAGCCATGACCGAGGCAAGGTTTCTGCATCACTTAAGATTGGATCTTGACCTGACGTGCTGTGTAGTACATATCTGAACTGCTTTGTCTGGACCTGAACTAGATTGTAAGCTGCCTGGGGCAGAGACTTTGTACATTGACTTGTATATGTTAAACTCAGTATAGGCCCTAAAAGTCAATTATTATTAACCCTTAGATCAGGATAATCCGCTGGCGGGCCGCGAGACATTTTGTTTATGTTGACCGTCCGCAGGCACGGCCCCCTGCAGCTCCCGGTGGCTGCGGTTCGCGGTTCCCAGCCAATGGGAGCTGTAAGAAGCGGCGGCCAGCACATCCCACTGGTAGCTGCGGATTACCCTGATGGGCTGCGTGCCAAAGGTTGCCATCCCCTGCCTTAGATTGCAGTACCCTTTGAGTACAACAGAGTTCCATGGTGCACCCCAGGATTTCCACTGTTTCAGTTGCAAGGGGTTAGGCATATAACATAAATAGGGCTTCTGATTTTATATTTCAACCAATAAACACAGATAAAACATGCTCGATTTAAAAAAAAGGAAATAGATAAAAGTATCTATTTATACTGTTTACTGGATAAACACAATGGCTTGTCTACATTGAGCAGTAAGTATGATTTCTAAAGTGCACTAACGTGGTGCATATTAATTGATCCATGTAGACCCTGCTGGTGCACACTAAGTTGCTCTTTAATGTAGTGCTGTTTGGAACAGTAGTATGTGAAGGGCACTGGGGAACATTATAAAGAGATTCCTCATTACAGTATATTTTACTGTAATGAGTAATGTGTATATTAGACATTATTCACTGCAATATATATAAGGAGAGCCTGAAAACCCCCATTTTTTGGACATCTACCTCAAACTCAAAAATTGCTAAAAATAGCTCTAAACATATGTCAGGACCACTCCACAAGAAGCGTGGAGCCCTCAGGAGTTTGTTGGTGGCTACTAAAATATTTATAAAAATAGATCACTTCATCATATTCGGTCTCTAACAATACAGTTTTCCAAAATAAATGCTTAAGTCTTCTGTCTTTTGCTCTGTTACATGAAGCTGGATAAGCAGAGCAGTTGTTAGGTTCTCTTTCTCATCATTATTACTTTTCAAACTCAGATCAGATTTATAACATTTTTAGCAACAGGCACACAGTTATTTCTACTAACACTTTGGCAGCATACACAGAAAATATGACTAACAAACACATGTTAGAAATTAATGTAAGAACAGATGATGATTTACAACAAAATTACATTTCTTATTGAATGGTTATTTTCTTTCCCCTAATTATGTTCCCTCACTGAATTGGCAAAGTTTTGTCTGCAATGACACACGTTGGGAGCAGCAGGCAGCAATGCCACTGCTGACTTTTCACCGGTGACTGTGTGATTGAGCTCTCCAATTAGTGTCTCTATCTGGTGGACAAAACACAGAGGTAGTTGGCAATGGTTTTCTTTACAAGATAATGTTTATATTCAGAAATTAAAGCAAGACAGCATAAGGGATAAAAAGTAGTAAGAGAAAACTCCCCCACCTTGGAATTTGACCCAGTGCTATAACCCTAGGTCTTTCTTCACAGACAGTCTCTCCTCTCTGTCTCCCGAGCAGCAAGACCTTCCCCTGAGTGCAGAGGGAGGGGGAAATTGAGCTGCAGTTAGTCTCTTGTTTCCAGGCAACCAGGTAGTTCTCTGCACCTCATCCCTAGAGGGAAATTCCTTTCTGTTTCATGCACCTTGGTGTCAGTTGCTCTGAAGGACCTGTTCTTCCATTCTGGCTTTTCCAACTCCCAGTGCAGTGGAATCTGGTTATAATGAATTCTGAGATAATACTTATACTGTAAAATGTTTTTTATTATTCCAAGTGCTGTGGGAGAGAGATAGGGAATAACAAAAACACTAAGTAATCTTCAGAACACTACTGTGAAACAAGTAAATAGGTATTAGCTTCCATAACTGTACAATGGGGAGGTTGAGAGAAAGGGGTTAAATGATTTGCCCAAGGCTACATTGTAAATCAGAGGCAGAGCTGGGATTAGAACCCAAGAGTGCTTGGCTTCCAAAAGTGTAAATGCCCTGAATTGTTTCTTTGCACTGCAAAGTACAAATTCCAGTTACGGCGATTCTCTCTGTCTAGAGTGAATTTGTTTGATCAGGGATGGCAAAGGACTTCATTACTAGAGATAGCTGCAAGACTTTATGGTTCAAGGGGATTCTTAGAATGGGCTCTTCAGGAAGGAGCTGGGTCTTGGAACTCCATTCACTGGAGTGTCAAACTTCAGGTGAGGGAGAACAGGAAAGAGACAACAACAGATTTCCAAGTAGATCACAGAGCTTCTGTCCTTCATCGTAAGAACCAGGGTGCATGGTTGGAAGCCCAGGGCAACTATTTTGGAACTGGAGCTATAAAGGCCCCATTTTAAGGAATCCAGGTGATCCTGTCATGTAGATCATTTACTGTGTTAGGGCTTATGCCTGCTCACATTGACTAATAAAGGCAACGTGTGTAGAACCTAGAAACAGGTCAGTCTTCCATAAACATTAACTAAAGTTCCCATCAAAATACTATTATTTATTCCTTGCATTTATTATGGTAGTGACTGGAGCCTAACCAAAAATGTGGCCCCATTGTGCTAGGCCCTGTACAGACACAGAGTGGTAGCCAGTCCCTGCCCTGAACAGTTTACAGTCTTAATATAATCCACAACACTGAATGAGATTTTCACAACTTGGTTGGCTAACCAGATGTGTCCCTCATTTGTTACTATCTAAGTGTTATTTGTGGGCAACAAATATTTTCACAGAGTATGTCTGGCCACAGGAGGGTGCCTAGCCAGGAAGCAGTGGGTACACTTGGGCCTGTGACAAGAGCAATATCTTTTCTTGAGGAATTAGAATTGATAAGCTTTTGATGACATCACTTCCCAGAAAACAAAGAGCGAATATAAAAAAAAAAAACCCTTGCTTTCCTCTGATTGGATTACATTTGGATAAAATCCATAGTCAAAATCTTGCTGCCCAAACTGGGGGGTCTGATCCTGCAGAATGGAAGGCTGACTCACAGGATCAGGCCCTTGCATAACAAACAGACAAATGGTCTCTGTTACAGAATCACCTTAGAATTGTACTAGGCTGAAACTTTCCTGAGGGAAGTAATTGGGTTCTTATAAGCTTGATTTCTGTTGTCTGTCACTCATATTTCAATAGATTACAAGACTGAGCTAGGCAAACTGCACCATGCTTTTCCATCCAGTTTGTCACAGAGAGCACTGTTCAGAAAGGGCATTTGGTTTGCTATGGGCAGCAACAATAAGCTTGCCTTGGAATTTTCATAAGTGTGTAAGAGAGAACAGAAACCAGGAAACAGGACTAGATTGAACTGGGCAGTTCTAATTTTAAGTCAGGAAACACTGTCAGGGTAGATTACTCGAAATCAACAGGAAGTTTTCCAGGGAAAGGTCTGGGTCTGGATATGTTTAGTTTATCTGTTCATATTATTGTGAAATGCAAAGATCTTATGCACAGTATATTTCACATACTTCTAACTTAAACTTGATTGGGAATTTAATGTTGTGCTTTGGGTGCTGTGCAATTACACAGGGCTACATGCAAATACCAAGGGCTAGCTTCTGGCTAGTTCCTGACGGGCTATGAAGGAGAGGGCCGGATTTTCAATTAGGCACATTAGGCACGTGCATAGGGGTGCCGTTGTTCTAGGGGCACCTAAAAGTTAAAAGTGGGTGAAAAGTTAAAAAGTTAATACATACAGTTCCCCTGTGGGCGGGCGGTCTCCTGGTGCGGGTTGGTCACCCAGGCCACCCAGAGTCTGGGGCTGGAGCAGGGTGAGCGTCTGAGTCAGCCCACCTGGGGGTGCTGTGAGGCATGGCCGGGCAGGGCGGCTGCTAACGGTATTGGGAGACCCTTCCCAGTCTTGGTCACCCCGCTGCCTCCACCCCGTGTCGGAGAGGGAGGGGCATGGCCAGCACCCCATTCACTTGCATGGGCAGAGCTGGAGCACGAGTGCTGCACTGGGCTGCAGGAGGGACAGAAGACACCCGGGAACCGCTTGCCATGGAGAGAGATGCATTCCCACACTTGCACCTCGCCTGGGGCGGGTGTGCTGTGCCCTGTCTCAGGCTGGGAGTGCCGGGTGTGATGGAGGGTCTTGAGCTTTCCCGCGGAGGCTGTGTTTATATTTCTTATCATTTAATTTTTATGGGAAACATGAAGGTCAGCTGTAGGTGGGGGGGTAGGGGGTGCTGAAGATGCTGTGTTTAGGGGCATGTAAGGTGTAAATCTGGCCCTGGTAAAGGATGGTAGAAAGCACAAGAGACTTGCCTCTCTCTCTTGCACCATTGCTCAAGATCTGGCCATTGGGAGTGGGTGGGGTGTAGTCTCTACTATCCCCTAGTGGATCACTAAAGTCCTGTAGGGCAATAAGGAGGTGCTTGCAAGGGCAAGGATGATGTAGCTACTGCAGTTCTGTCTGGGAGTCTCTTGGAGGAATTCTGATGGTCTCAGTCTGCTGTATGGTGCTGCTGCACCCTCTGTAAAGCATAAGTCTAGAGACACTCAGGGTGGGTGACAACACACCATATATTTGCATGACCTGAGGAATGACAACTCCCCCCACCCACTTGGCAAGTTCCTATTATTCTCTAATAGTTCTGTTTTAATTCTGCCTGTTTATGCTTCCAAGGGGTGTGTGAATGAATATTAATATTCCAAGACAGAAAAAGCTTAATGTGTAGTTATTGATCGTTCAAACAATGGCTTTTCTTTCTATATAACAGTGAGCGCAGTGTTGGTAGATAGCCATCTTAACCCTTCAAAAGAACTAGAGGAGTAAACAGAAGTGACCTTCTGGCCACCTGCCTTCATTGTCTCAATATTGCTTCATGACTAGCCTGATGTTCAGTAGATGGGTAACTCTAAAGGTGATTTTGACCTTCTGAAAGGAAGCCTTGAGCAGTCACAGGGACAATTTAATAAATGGAATGAGAACATGTTGCAAACAGAACTGGGTGAATAACTGATTTTTTCAGATCACCAGCAGTTCTAAAACATTTTTAAAAAATTGGAGGTTTGAATGGAAACTAAAAATTCCAGTAAAATTTGGTGAATCAAAGAAGTCGACACAAATTTGTTTCTGGTCAAACAAAATGTTTAGTTTTCCCTGAAGCAAATCGTTTACAAAAATAAAAGCAAAGGAAATGGGCTAGGTTCACCCAATAGCCAGAGGAGAAGCAGATCAGGGAAACAGGATGAATTAGTACAAACAAAAGGTCTACTAATATAAATCCAGGACTGTGTTAAGATCATGCTTGGTAAACAAGAAGAGTGTTGAACCAGAAATCAGTATACCAAAACTGGTGTGTTGGAAACTAGGCCTAATTGGTGGACAAAATAATGAGGGAATGGGCTATTCCACCTATTCCCTTTTGGGATCCTTAAAGAAAGAGACTTTGGGAGAAAAATTTGCTAATTGAGCAAGCTTCATAATCATGGCTAGCACCCCACTATCCCCTGGGACTTGGGCCCTTCGTCATCCTGAGCCTGAGAGATGTCCTGACCAGACCAAGCCACAGAGAGGGACCACGATGACATTGCTACCTCTACCAGCTCCAGCTGAATCCCAAAAACCACCTGGGATGAAACAGGATTGAACTTTAACCACCACACCTTCTCTTTTCCCCATAAGGATACTTATTACCATCTTTGATACCATCTAAGAGACTATCAAATAATGTGTTTTTCCTTTCAAAAACAGTCTCCAGCTAAAGGGAGAGGGAACAAGGGGTGTTGTTAAAATGAAAAGCCTGACTTAATACTTTACATTTCAAATGCTTTAACTGTTTTTCCATCTTTTCTTTATCTTTAATAAAATATTAAAAGGATTTTTAATGGTGTGTTTACCATGGTACTAAGCAGGCTGAGGTCTCTGTATACCCAGTCCCAAACCTTGTCCAACATTGTTTAATATTGGACAGTGACTGGGTTATGTTAACACCTTTGGCCCATTTATTCCATCTCAGTTAGTAAAACACATCTTACAGCTGAGACAGTAATTTTAAAAAATAGCACTTTGAGCTGCCTCTAACTTTATGTCGTGCATTTGATTCTGGAGGATCTTGGAACTCTTCTTAATGTTCAACTGCAATAGAATCTTCAACCACCAATGAAACACAACCATCTTAGATGAAACGCTGCTACTGTTTCATAACAACGCTGCATAACAGCATTGGACCGTGGATGAAGAGCATCTCATTTAATTCATAGTCCCTGAGCAGTAGTAATTCAGGACTATCCAACATGTGGTTGGGACATGGGACCTCATACCACCAGATTAGTAGTTCTCCTTCTCTCAGGATACTCCTAGACAGTGTTTTGTGTATAGGTCTGAATATTTTTTCTCTCTAAAGTATGTTTAGTTTACAATTGGGTTAGAAGTCAAGGGCCAGTCAAACTTGTATACAGAAGGCTTGTTCTGTTATTCTCAATTCTGCTCCTGTTTGAATGTCTGATTGAAGTAGAAATCTTACCTGTTTGTTATGGGCCTAGTCTTGAACTCCTTATTCTGCCTTTTATTAATCCTTACCAAGGCAAGGCTCTCATTGAAATCCATAGGAGCTTAGACTAGAGACCTCAGGCTTTGACGCTGGTTTGCAGAGCATTGAAAACTCTGTGTTTCAGCTTCTAATAGTCTGAAGGATTTTAAGCTTGAAAAAAGAAGTCTCAATTACCATATCTAATGGATTCCAATTTATTTTTTGTATTTGTACATTCTACCTGGTTCATTAAATGATTCATCCTTTCATGCCTTCAGACCTTCCAATAATCACTATATAGGATCCTTTGATGCCTGAGCAACTGACAGGATACATTATATTCAAAGATCTTGGTCCCTTGTGATGCTGCTTTTTAATGTGTGTGCAGGGACCAAATCCTGTTACCAAGCAGCCTGGGACACTGCATCAGCTGCTGCTGGGCAACATAACAGTCTTTGTCCTGATTGAAGTGTCACAGCTGAAGTGATTTGAAATAGATAACCCCCCTTCCACTGCATCTGGGTCTCAGAGCAGCCTTAGAACTATGAATAATTATCAATACCAGCTGATTGTCTGCTAGGGTCTTGTGAGGACTGCTTAGCATGACACCGAACTCTGCAGCTTCTGGGCAAAGGGATCTAAGCAATGGGAAGAAAAATGGGTACAGAGACAGAAATAGAAACAAACAAGGCTCTGTGCGGGGGGAAGAAGAGACCAAAGACTGAGGCAGAAACTAATTAGCACCAGTACACAGAAAAATGGACATAGTAAATGGAAAGAGAAGGAATAACAGTGAAAGATCTTGATCCTTTTCCGAGTAAAGTCATTAGAGAAAGTGCCATTGATTCTGGGGAAGTAGGATTGGGCCCAGAATCTAAGGAAACAAAACAATTATTCATTTTTTAAAAATGAAAGACATAACATGCTTGTTTCAGTCATTGTTCCTTTTCTGTATTGTATTTTAACATGTTAATAAAATGAAAGAAAAAAAAATCCGGGAAAGGAAAAAGTTGAAATGGGAAAGAATGAGTAATGTAAAATAGAATAGGGGTCATTTATCCTTTTGTACTTATGCATAGTCCTAATTAGCAGCTAAATGTGTATACCCAGGGGAGAATCTATCCTTATGCCACTATGCTTTGCTAAATTTTTATTTTGGGTTACAACTGCATTTTATATTTTAGATACTTTTGAGTAGTTGGTTGTTAAATAAAATATCAGATGGTTTTCTCCTTGGACTTTTGAGACTGAATTATAGAGTAAATCAAGGATTCCAAATCTTTCTGTTCCTGGAAGTTTGGACCACTTTAGTCCTTTCACTGCTCTTGAATGTTAAGCAAATCTCTGCACAAAGGATATCTGCATGCCCTCTGATGGTATGTAAATTGCAGTGATATAGTGATAGAACTAGAAAAGAACATATGGCATTGTAGATTCAGGCTAGTCATATGGTGCTGAAAGGCTTAATACAAAGCATGTGTCTAAGTTCTCATTCTAGCAGTCCATCTTGTAGCGTTTTTTTACCCCTCTCTCCATAAGGTATTGATTGGTATTCTGGTTAGCTTTTTGCAGTCGTGAAATGAACATATTATGTTGATGGTGAAGCATGTTACAGGTGGTTAATATTTTTAGTTTATAGCATGTGCCTGCTTCAGGGCTTACCTCAGGAGTGAAGATTTTGAAGTCCATTTACATTAACAAAGGAACCTATAAAAAGGGATGTAATGTGCTGACTAGTAGTAACTAAGAGGCCACTGCATCAAAGACCAGATCACTGTAAGAAAAAAAGTACAAATGAGGCATAAAACTATGAAAAGGGCACTACCTGGTTAAAAACAAGAGTCCTGATTCTCTGTGTTGCTAGAGCAGTATAAAGACATATTTAGCAACAAAGAGGGTGGAATTCCTGGAATTAGACCCCTAAGAATACTCCCTGCTCAGGGACCCTCCCCAGCCAGCATACAACTCATGTATGGACTGTAGCCTTCTTCCAGCGCCTGGCACAGGGGGTGCATCAGGGGCAAGGAGTTGAAGGTAGAAGCCAGGATTATGACCGAAGCCTGCTGTACTAAGACTATTTTTTGCTTCTAGGCCCTCCCAGGCACCACGGGGAACACTGTAAGAGAAGCTCTAACTTACCCTGGGGGCTGGGCAAGCCTCAGTTGCCCCAGAACACAGGAAGTGCAAAGGTGACTTAAGCTAACTTTGTTCCTCCCTTTGGGCCCTGCACTGATGCAGTAATGGGGTAACTGACAATAATGGCTGCTATATTTAAAAGAATCTTAATTTCCTGGGTAACCACACTAATGTCTTAGTTTATTGACATTGAAAGAATTTTAAAACTTTGAATTTACTTTTTGCCGTTTAAATTACTTTTGGCATTTTTTTCCCAGTTGGATCATGAAAATGGACTAGTCCAGGGGGTCTCAAACTTCGCTGCACTACAACCCCCTTCTGACAACAAAGTTACTACATAACCCTGGGGGGTGGGGGGGGGCAGAGACTGAGCCCTGCTGCCTCGGGTTGGGGGCGAGGGGGCTGCAGCCTGAGCCCCATCACCCTGGCTGGGGATGGAGTTCGGGCTTCAGCCCTGGGTCCCAGCAAGTCTAATGCTGGCCCTGGTGATCCCCTTAAAATGGGGTTGCAACCCACTTTGGGGTCCTGACCCACAGTTTGAGAACTGCTGAACTAGTCAGTTTCATCCTTTAATTAATTTCACTTTGTAAACTCTTTAGGAGATTGATTTCAGCTGAGGCAGTTTTTCTAACCAAGGAACAAACATTCATGAAAATATTTGTAATTGTTTTAATGTATGAAAAGTCTTATTTTACAAAACCTACATTTTTGGACCAAAATTAACTAGATATTTTCTCTCTAATCACATAGGTACAATTTTTTTTTATAAGGACTCAATTTTATGCTGTTTCTAATTGTTTGTCTTTTCTTGTGCTGTAGAGCTAGGAAAGGTCTGGGAGATAAGAAGTGTAAATGATGTGTGTGTGATAAGGGCAGGGATATATTTTAAAGAAAGTTCTGCAAATACTCTGGCTGTTGTTGAAATCTAGCATAGGGAGTAACTGGAGTAATGCAAAGTAAGGGTAAAGGTTTGTCATACCAATCCTACCATCTTCCTCCTGCCCCCCTGGAAATGCCAGCAGATTGCTGGAAAAGATAGGTTTCAGAGTAACAGCCGTGTTAGTCTCTCTTCGCAAAAAGAAAAGGAGTACTTGTGGCACCTTAGAGACTAACCAATTTATTTGAGCATGAGCTTTCGTGAGCTACAGCTCACTTCATCACGGTATGCATCCGATGAAGTGAGCTGTAGCTCACGAAAGCTCATGCTCAAATAAATTGGTTAGTCTCTAAGGTGCCACAAGTACTCCTTTTCTTTTTGCTGGAAAAGAGTTTCCAGTAAGTCATTTGAGCAGGGCATTGGACTAGATGACCTCCGGAGATCTCTTCGAACCCTAATCTTCTATTATTCTATGATTCCATCAGTTTGGGATTTACTGCTCACAACACAGGCAAATGGCATAGCCTTCTAATTTACAGAAAACCTGAAATCCATGGGTAATTCCCATTGCCATTCACAGATGGAAGTGCAGTACATTCACACAAAGACTCAATAGCTGTGCTATTCCTTGAGCTCCTACAAACTTTGTGGCATCCTGGCTTCCATATTCCTATTGCTTTTCTATCTGTACCAGATCACCCCATTGAGATGGATGGGACAATTCCCAACTTTCTCAGAGCTATTGTTTCAAGCTGTCTGCAGACTCAGGCAGATATCACTGGATCATTGGGAGGAGGCTATGGGGAAGTAGCTTAGGGAGTTGTAGCTGTCACACAGGTGTTACACGAAACACTGCAGACAGCTGTGATCCACAGGGCCCTGGGCTGGAACCCAGAGTAGAGGGCGGGCCCGGGTTCCCCGCCTCCCCCCAACTCCCTGTTGGATACAGGAGGAGTTGACAGAAATGATTAGGGGACTGGAACACATGACTTATGAGGAGAGGCTGAGGGAACTGGGACTGTTTAGTCTGTGGAAGAGAAGAATGAGGGGGGATTTGATAGCTGCTTTCAACTACCTGAAAGGGGGTTCCAAAGAGGATGGATCTAGACTGTTCTCAGTGGTAGCAGATGGCAGAACGAGGAGTAATGGTCTCAAGTTGCAGTGCGGGAGGTTTAGGTTGGATATTAGGAAAAACTTCTTCACTAGGAGGGTGGTGAAGCACTGGAATGCATTACCTAGGGAGGTGGTGGAATCTCCTTCCTTAGAAGTTTTTAAGGTCAGGCTTGACAAAGCCCTGGCTGGGATGATTTAGTTGGGGATTGGTCCTGCTTTGAGCAGGGGGTTGGGCTAGATGACATCCTGAGGTCCCTTCCAACTCTGATATTCTATGACCTGGACTGTGGGTCCAACGAGAGGGGAAGGTCCGTGGCCTGTCCCCTGATCCACTAGGTGGACCAGCAGAGACTGTGGGGATTGTTCTCCTTCCTTTTCCCCATGCTGGCCCATGATGAGGTTAGCTGAGTGAACGGCAGGTTTGACCACTTGCAAAAGTGGCCAAACTGAGGGTTGCCATGAATCTCTGAGGCAAGCAAATCCGCCAATAAGCGCAGGACCCACTGAGACAGAGGAAGAACTTTGTCACAGGTGACTTGACTGCAGTCTTAAAGTATTTACATAGGGAACAAATATTTAATAATGGGCTCTTCAGTCTAGCAGACAAAGTTGTAACACAATCTAATGGCTGGAAGTTGAAGCTAGACAAATTCAGACTGGAAATGAGGTATACATTTTTAACAGTGAGGGCGGGAATAACTTACCAAGGGTTGTGGTGGATTCTCCATCACTGACCATTTTTAAATCCAGATGAGGTCTTTTTCTAAAAGAGATGCTCCAGGAATTATTTTGGGGAAGGTCTCTGGCCTGTGTTATACAGGAGGTCAGATTAGAATAGATGATCATAATAGTCCCTTCTGTCTTTGCAATCTATGAAATCTAACCTACATCACCTCTGCTATTTCCATCCTGTACCCCCACACAGCTCTTGTAATGAATTTCAATCCTGATTGGCCGTACCCCAGCTATTTCTGTCCTGGACTCCCACACAACTTGGCCAGTGCATCTCAGTTCTGTCAGGCAGCACCTTTGAGCCTTTTCTGAGAAGAATGCCAGTTGAATTGCATATCATCATAATGTAGAATGGTTTTGTCAAATGAAAAAAATATACATTCAGGATGAGAATTCTGAAACCTACTAAGATGAAAACAAATTCAGTTCACTTGTGGCCTAAGCTAGAGTTAAACTTTAGAAGCTAGAGTTAAACTTTAGTGTGTTCAGATGTGGCTTAGGTCATACTTCTTTACCTTCTGGTTTTTTTTACATCTAGCAATTAAAATAAACAGACCCAGAGTATTCTGTGTTCTAGGGACAGTGCGATTTGGTTACAGAAGGCAAGTCTGGGGATTTAACCTCAGTACTTGCATAGTCTGTCTTTGCATTTTCTGAACAAATTGTTAGTACAAGATATGAATAAAGCAACTTGATTTAGAAACATGTTTCCAGGGAAACATTAGTTGCTTTGGAAGTTAACCATGGGACATGATTTTTATGTGGCTCTTGGGAGGTTTGAAGATTTTCTTTCCTTTTTATAGAAAGAACATTCTTCTGGGGGTCTGGTTTGGTTTGGTTTTTACTGTAAATTTTGAAGCAAATAAACAAATATGGGGCGCCACTAAGAAAAGGGCTTAAAGTATTTGGAATTCAGAGTCTTTGTCCCTTTATATAAGTTTGGAAGATACTTGTTTGATTCATTTGTTATCTTCCTCCATATAGTATACAAGATACAGACAGTGTGATTTATGGACTAAAGAGTTAGGACTCCTAATTCCATTCCTAGCTTTGTGCTCAGTTTGTTGTGTGACCTTAGGCAAGTCAGTTAACCTCTCTCTACCTCATGCTACTCCTCTGTAAAATGAATATGGTGATATTTACCTACCTCCCTGAATTGAGGAGTAATTCATTAATATATGTAAAGTGTGTTGAGATTCTAAGATAAAAGATCCTCTGAGAAATCAGTGTAAAAGTTTTCTCTTTGACTTGATTTCTGACTGAAATCGGAGACAAAATTTTCTTGTTAGTTAGACACTTGGTATGAGTCTCTCACAATAAGAACTTACCCACAGAATGTTTGTTTATATTTAGGACCTTACTTAAATATAAGGTATTTTGGAATATTATATAAATATTCACAGTCCATTTTGGTCAATTTCATGGTCACAGGATTTTAAAAATCGTAAATTTCATGATTTCAGCTATTTCAATCTGAAATTTCACGGTGTTGTAATGGTAGGTTATTGTAGGGAGATTGCAGTACTACTGCCTTTACTTCTGTACTGAAGGCAGGATGGCACGGTATGCTATTGCCCCCCTTACTTCTGGGCTGTCTTCAGAGCTGGGCACCCAGCCAACAGCTGCACAGTACAGTGCAGACGTAAGGGTGGCAATACCCCTAAAATGACCTTGTGACCCCCCTGCAACTCCCTTTTGGGTCAGGACCCCCAATTTGAGAAACACTGGTCTCCTCCGTGAAATCTGTACAGTATAGGGTAAAGGCACACAAAAGACCAGATTTCACTGTACATGACATATTTTTTCATGGCCGTGAATTTGGTAGGGCCCTATTTATATCTAAGTGAGTAGAGATGATGGTCTTCAGCAATAAATATTTGTTAAAATTGCTAATACTGTGCATTTGTAAGGAATACTATAATTATCTAGTCAGTTGTAATGTTCTTATTCACTAATTCCAGGTTCTTCTTTTCAGTCATTGATAAGAAAAAGACATTTACAAACACTCATATAAGGGTGTGGGATTGTATTTTTTTGATGGTTTTGAAGTGATATAAATGCCACGATTTACTAGACTTTAAATAAATTATGCAGTGTGATGGCAGTTGCCAACAGCAGCAGAAATCAATGGAGCAGTGGCTTTCTCACACAAACAATTGTGCTAGGTAGATCCTGTATCTATTAAAGTCTGCACCTAGGCTCTCCATTTTTAGGACATCAGTTCAAGTAGGAAGAGGTAGGGAGGGTCTATATTTGTTTTGTTTGAATTAAACTACATTTTTAAAGGAGAGCTGAAAACCTTTTATATGTTACTGGTTTAATGTGACAGTCTGTGTGCACAGATGGTGTTTTTTTAAAAGGTACTCTTTGGACTTGACCAAAACAAAAAACAAAAAAACCCCACAAGCATCCAAAACCATCTTTTAAACCTTGTAGTTAGATGTCAAACAAATTGATTCGGCACTGTGGTCCTGTCTGCAAGGGAAATGACTATGGGCCATAACTGTTTGCTTTAACCACTCAAGTGAGGGAGTGGAACAGGATTTGGCCCTACCTCTACTTGTGGGACTTATCAAAGAAAAAGGCCTGCCCTTGTGCACATGTATGCTCTCTCTCGGCCAAACTCTCCAAGCAGCTGAGTGCAGTCTGGGATATCAGTAGAAGCTGAGGATATTCAACACCTTGTAGTATCATAGCATCAAATCCTGTTTCCTGGGATTTTCTGGCAGGCTTTTGCCACATTATAAAGCATGGATAAAAATGATCTGGCATCTGTGTATATCGCTTAGTGAATGATTGCATTATTTTTTATTGGTCCAGAATTTTCTAAGCTACAGTCACTGACCCACAGTAAACCAAGGCTAGCAAGAATCTCTCTCTGAAGGCTTAGTCTCCAGTTTGATAGTTCTTACTTACCTTGAATTGAACACTCTGCTCAGCACTGAATTGCGCGCGCGTGTGTGTGTGTGTGTGTGTGTGTGTGTGAGGATATGACTGGATTGCTATTGCTGACCATTTGAAAACAAACAAATGAGTGAAACCAATGGGTCTTGTGGCCAAGCACAGCTGTAGGCAATGGTGTGATTTGATTGGCAGTAAAGCAACATGGGGTGAAGTTATTTTTCAATCAAATTAGGCTTTATTTTACTAATCCAGTGAAACTGGAAAGGCAGTTTTCAGTAAACTCATCTCTTCATTAAATGGGAGGCAAAGACAAAGCAAATCCACTTAAAAAACAAAAAAAGTTAAAATAAAGTGACTATGCAGCTGTGGAAATAAATTGAAGCAAATGGGGCATATTTTCAAAGTCATTATTGCAGCTAAATTGCAGTCATTCTTATTAATGGAGAAATTAACTAAAAAGAAAAACACCACCGAAATGTACAAATGTGAGAAGTTTCGCATTTTTCCAAAGTTGCACAATCCTATATGGGAACAAAAATTCCCACCCAGCTTCTGTGATGATCTGTCTGCAAATATTTACTCATGTGAAAGGGAAGAATGGTCTGTTTTTAGAGTTCATTTTAAGAATTTTTGTCTGTCTAATATTTAAGCTTGATCTATTTCTTGCAGTATATACAGGGGGAAAGGGTATTGCAGCCATTTACTGCTAAAGCACTGTGCAGTGGTAGGGCAGCCAAAATTGTATGTAATTATTTTTTTAAAAGATAGTCAAGGAATGCAGAGTGCATTCCCCAAGTCTTACTAGGTCAAGGTTTTGAGAGACGTTGCAATAATGTGGAGAAGTAGTGATGATTATCACAGAAGCAACACCAGATATATCACAGAAACAACCATCATATGGATTATAGCCTTGCTTCTATCAATTTTGCTGGCATCAGAATCAAGCCAGAGTTGTCACTGCAAGGTCTGATTGAGTGCCTTCCAAGTATTTGTGGATTTAATCTCACGACATGCATGAGTGACACGAATTATCCCCCTGGTAAAGATGGGGAAACAGAAGCACAGAGAGACCATGTGACTTGCCTGAGGTCACCCAGGGAATCTGTAGCACAGCTATGAATCAAAACTAGATATTCTGAGCCCCAGTCCAGTGCTTTAACCCCAAAACCATTACCTTTAACTAAAAGAGAAGAGGATGTTCCACTGCAAACTTCAGAGACAAAAAACTCTCCATAGTTAGGCTCCTGGTGTGCTGAGGCCATTGTTTATCTGCTGATCAACACTGTCTCAGTGTTTCCTGTATTCCCCGCTCTGTCTTTGCCTATCTGTTGTCTTGTGTTATACTGAGGCCAGACTGTAAACACTTTGGGACAAAAACAGTCTTTTAGTTCTGTTTGTACAGCACCTAGCACAATAGAGCCCAGGACTAAGGCTCCTAGGCCTGTGATAATACAACTAATAATAATTCCAGAATAAGAGCATCCACACATGTAATTAATCAGGAATAGTTAGTCTGCTTTAAATTTGCATCCTACTTTATTCTGGATTAACTCTCATGTGTTATTCTGGATTAACTCTCACAACAAACCCTAAACCTTTATTTAAAAACAAAAAAATGCCTACATTATTGTGAAGATTACACTGGGTTGATGTTTTCAAGGTTAACTGATGCTGTATTGAGTCAGCTGTAGACAGTGATCTTCTGATCCTACGCTTGTCTGCTACAGACATGGTCTGAAACAGTCGCTGTAAAAAGGTGCAAACCCTACCCCCACACCCACATTAATCTAACTGGGTCACTAACTGAGAAAGCTGGAAGGTAATTTACTTGTTAATACTTCGCTGGTGAGCAGTTTAATAGAAACATCTAGAAAATGGGCTGTCAGACAATCCCTATCAAAAGCCCCTCCGAGCTGCACTATTTTCAACACAAAGCATTTAAAAATCATGAGATGGGACCCAAACATCCTGAGATTGGATTAAACATCATCGTGATTTTTTTAAACCCCCATAATTCATTTTTAAATTGGCTTTCTGGTTTTTGAATATTTTATGGTGCATTTGCATCACAGTTTCAATCTTTTCTCTGCAATCATTACTTTGAACAAACAACCCCCAGCCCCCCACGCACAAAGGAAAACTGAGATTCTCATGCAATTATATGATTTCAGGAGCTGGGATTTTAAGAAAAACATTAAATATTATAAGACTTGCTGTAAAATCCTGAGTAGACAACACTGCAGCTGCCAAAACCTTCAGTTGCTTGATGACTTAATTAAATGGTAATTAAATATTCATAAATAGGCCCAATGGCCTGTGATGGGCTATTAGATGGGGTGAGATCCGAGTTACCCAGGAAAGAATTTTCTGTAGTATCTGGCTGATGAATCTTGCCCATATGCTCAGGGTTTAGCTGATCGCCATATTTGGGGTCGGGAAGGAATTTTCCTCCACATCAGATTGGAAGAGGCCCTGGAGGTTTTTCGCCTTCCTCTGTAGCATGGGGCCTGGGTCACTTGCTGGAGGATTCTCTGCTCCTTGAAGTCTTTAAACTTCGATTTGAGGACTTCAATAGCACAGATATAGGTGTGAGGTTTTTTTTGTAGGAGTGGTGGGTGAAATTCTGTGGCCTGCGTTGTGCAGGAGGTCAGACTAGATGATCATAATGGTCCCTTCTAACCTAAATATCTATGAATCTATGACTTGTGCAATGCAGTTTTGCATTGAATGTGGGGACATTAGAGCTTTGATCAGTGCCTGGCTAAAGGTCACGAGATTCTATGCCTTGGAGCTTTCGTCAGCCCAGCTGTTTGAAGTCTCTGAGTGGTTAATCACTCCCTGGTGTTAAGAGGCAGAGCTGAGCTAAGCAAAGCAGGGAAGACGTGGTATAAAAAGTCACTTGCTAGATGAACTCAAGAGCAGTGAACAAAGGTAGTGAACAGGAGGGAGTAGCTCCAGACTGTGTTTTGAGGTAGCAGGACTTGGTGAGTGGTGTGTTTGGCCCATCTGTGGGTTGTTTGTTTGTTTGTTCTCTGGGTACAGACTATGTAGCCAGGTCATGGGCCCCTAAGTAAGCTCTTAGAACTTTGATTAGTACTTTTCTAAAGACTATAAGGCTCTAGCTCTTAGAGCTTTGATCAGCTGTTTGAAGTTTCTGAGTGATTAATCACCTCTCTGGTGGTGAGGGGCAGAGCAGAACTGAGCTAAGCAAGGAAGACTTAATATAAAAAATCACTTGCTAGGTGAACTTGAGAGCTGTGAACAGAGGGAGTTAACAGAAGGAGTATGAGAAGCTTTCCTTCCTGGTTCAGCACTATATGTGATAAGATGGCCTGTGACAGAACAGTGGTGGTGACCTGCAATGGATGTGCCATGCTTTCTTTCCTGCATGAGGACAGAAAGGATTTTCTGTGCATGAAGTGCAAGTTGGTGACTGTTGGAGGAAAAGATTCTTGGATTAGAGGGGCAAGTTAAGACTCTAATAAGAGAACTGGAGGAGTTCTTAGACAACCAGATTCAGGAAACACCAGTACCCCAGGTCTCAGGAAGAATGGAGCCGGCCACAAGGGAACTGGGGAGAGAGGGGGAGTCAAAGAGAAGGCCTAGCAGTTTATAACCACTAGAGGAAAGAGGTCATGGCAACATTCTTCATGGTTGGAGACAGATGAGGATAGGTAGACTATGGCCACCAGAAAGAAGAGAAACAGGAGGAATTCCACACAGCTCTAGACCTTTCAAATCAATACCAGGTCCTCAATGTGGAAACTATGGAAGAGGCCTTTCAAGATCCACCAGGTCCAAGGGAATGGAGAGATGTACAGGACACACACATGGATGGCAGCTTGGTCTAACGTGTAAGAAAATCAAGCTTACCTTTGAAAAGAGTTCTCTAACTATCCAAGGAAGTCAGACCCTTGTGGGAGATTCAGTACTCGGAAGAACCAAAAGAACATCCTGCCAGGGAAAGGTGGACAACAGGACAGTGTGCTGCCGTTCTGGAGCCAAAACTCCAGATGTCTGTCTAGGATTGGATAGACTTCTGAAGTCTACAGGCCAGGATCCATTGGTGATGGTTCATATCATCCCATAACACAGTGTCATTAGTGCTATCTCAGATACTAGATGAATTCAGGGAACTCGGAATCATGGAGAAGAAGAATAATGTCCAAGTGATCTTCTCTGAGATCTGTCCCATCCCATGACCAAAGGAATGCAGAAGATTCTGGAAGTGAGTCACTGAGTAGGTAAGTGGCATAGGATGTAGGGCTTTGGTTTTGTGGAACATTGGCCCACCTCTCCTATGGGGAGAGGGAGCTGTATAGTTTGGATGGCCTCCACCTCAGTAGAAGAGGGACCAATCTCCTTGTGGACAGACTGACTAGAGTAGTCAGTCGGGGATAAAACTACTAGCAAAAGGGGAGGGTTAAAAGGGGGGACAATATGAGTACTCATTTACCACAAAATCGAGATGTTGAGAACAAAATCAATCAAGGAACCAAAGGGCATGAAATGCTTGAATTTCCTATATACTAATTAGAATCATAGAATATCAGGGTTGGAAGGGACCCCAGAAGGTCATCTAGTCCAACCCCCTGCTCGAAGCAGGACCAATTCCCAGTTAAATCATCCCAGCCAGGGCTTTGTCAAGCCTGACCTTAAAAACCTCTAAGGAAGGAGATTCTACCACCTCCCTAGGTAACGCATTCCAGTGTTTCACCACCCTCTTAGTGAAAAAGTTTTTCCTAATATCCAATCTAAACCTCCCCCACTGCAACTTGAGACCATTACTCCTCGTTCTGTCATCTGCTACCATTGAGAACAGTCTAGAGCCAACCTCTTTGGAACCCCCTTTCAGGTAGTTGAAAGCAGCTATCAAATCCCCCCTCATTCTTCTCTTCTGCAGGCTAAACAATCTCAGCTCCCTCAGCCTCTCCTCATAACTCATGTGTTCCAGACCCCTAATCATTTTTGTTGCCCTTCGCTGGACTCTCTCCAATTTATCCACATCCTTCTTGTAGTGTGGGGCCCAAAACTGGACACAGTACTCCAGATGAGGCCTCACCAATGTCGAATAGAGGGGAACGATCACGTCCCTCGATCTGCTCGCTATGCCCCTACTTATACATCCCAAAATGCCATTGGCCTTCTTGGCAACAAGGGCACACTGCTGACTCATATCCAGCTTCTCATCCACTGTCACCCCTAGGTCCTTTTCCGCAGAACTGCTGCCTAGCCATTCGGCCCCTAGTCTGTAGCGGTGCATTGGATTCTTCCGTCCTAAGTGCAGGACCCTGCACTTATCCTTATTGAACCTCATCAGATTTCTTTTGGCCCAATCCTCCAATTTGTCTAGGTCCTTCTGTATCCTATCCCTCCCCTCCAGCGTATCTACCACTCCTCCCAGTTTAGTATCATCCGCAAATTTGCTGAGAGTGCAATCCACACCATCCTCCAGATCATTTATGAAGATATTGAACAAAACCGGCCCCAGGACCGACCCTTGGGGCACTCGACCCTTGGGGCATTCTAGGAGCCTGGTTAACAAACAAGAGAATTGCTCATTTATGAGCATACATTTGATCTAGTTGGTATTACTGAAACCTGATGAGATGATTCACTCAACGGGAATGTTAAAGTCAATGTTTATAAACTATTTAGGAAGGTCTGTGTGAGTGAAAGGAGAGAGGGAGTGGTGCGCCATGTTAAAAAATGGCATTACCTGTTTCCAAGTCACTGATAACTTGGAAGAAAATAATCCTGAATGCTTATGGATCAATGTCCTAACAAACAAAGCGCAAGATGGGGTATTAGTTGGTGTCTGCTACAGACCACCAAATCACACTATGTAATAGGATGACCACCTCCTTACAGACCTGTCTCTAATGTGTAGGGGGAAAATACTGTGTGATCATGGGTGAGGTCAATTTGAGTGACACATGCTGGAGATCTAATGCTGCCAGTACTAAAACATCCTTGGAATTTCTAAACATTATAGATAACAATTTTTTAACACAAAAAGAGTTGCAGCCAATATGAGGGAATTTTGTATACGGCCTTGTCCTAACAGAGGAACTGATAACAGAAATAAAAGTTAATGTTAGCTCAGGAATAAGTGATCATGACTTGATCACGTTTACAAAGTGTGATCAGAATAAGGTCCAGACATTTAATAAAATAAAAACTTAGTGCTTTAAAAGGGCCAGTTTCACAAAGATGAAAACAATTATGACACATCAGCTTGGAGGAAAAATTTAATCAGAAAAATATGAATGATGATTGGGAATCATTTAAGAGTACCTTACTAGTTGCCACACTCCCACAACTGAGGAAGAAGACTGACATTTTTTTTTTTTAATGTATGTATATATGTCAGTCATTTAAACCAGCACAGTCTGGATAAGAGAGGAAGTGAAGGCAGGTGTCAAAAATAAATAAACAAATGTAAGAAAGGTGAAGTTGAGACTAATGAATTTAAATCAGAAGTTAAGAATTGTAGAAAATTGATAAGGGAAACCAAGGGGCACAAGGCATAATCTATGGCCAGTAGCATTAAGGACAATAAGAAGGTTTGGGGGGGGGGGAAGGGGTGTTGGTTTTTTTTTTGTACATTACGAACAAAAATACTCCATACAGTGGTATTGATCCATTACTATATGGAAATGTTAGAATTATCAATAATAATGCAGAAAAGGCAGCAATAGTCAATAAATATTTCTGTCCAATATTTGGGATGAAGTCTCATTATCTGATAACACTCTTTCCATTCCGTTAGTATCTCAGGAGGATGTTAAACAGAAGCTGCTAACACTAGACATTTTTAAAATCAGCAGGTCCACATAACTTGCATCCAAAAGTTTTAAAAGAGCTGGCTGAGGAGGTCACTAGCCTATTTAATGTTGATTTTTTCAGTAAGTCTTGGAAAACTGGGGCAGTTCCTGAAGACTGGAAGAAAGCTAATGCTTTTCCAATTTTTAAAAAGGGAAATGGGATGACACAGGTAATTGTAGGCCTGTCAGCCTGACATTAATCCTAGGCGAGATAATGGAGCAGATGTTACAGGACTCTAGTAATAAAGAACAAAAGGGGGTAGTGTAATTAATGCAAATCAATATGGGTTTATTGAAAATTGATCCTGTCAAATTAACTTGATATATATTTTTATAAGATTACAAGTTTAGTTGATAAAGATGATAGTGTTGATGTAACATACTTGGATTTCTGTAACGTATTCGATTTATACAGCATGATCTGATTTAAAAAAAAAACTTCAATGATGTAAAACCAACATGATACACATTAAATGGATTAAACTGGTTAACTAATAGGTCTCCAAATGTAACTGTAAATGGGGAATTGTCATCAAGTGGGGTCTCACAAGGATTGGTTCTTGGCCCTATGGTATTTAATATTTTTATCAATGATCTGGAAGAAAACCTAAAATCATCACTGATAAAGTTTGCAGATGACACAATTTGTGGGATTTGTAAATAATTAAGAGGATAGATTTGTAAAGTGGGCATAAGCAAACAATATACATTTTAATATGGCTAAACGTACATCTATACATCTGGGAACAAAGAATGTAGGCTATACTTACAGGATGGAAGACTCTGAAAAAGGTTTGGGAGTTGTGGTGGATACTCAGATGACATGAGCTCCCAATGTGACTCTGTGGCCAAAGAGCTAATGCCATTCTAGGATGCATAAACAGGGGAATCTTGAATAGGGATAGAGAAATTCTTTTACAACTGTATATGGCATTGGTGAGACTGCTGCTGGAATACCATGTTGGTATTGATGTGCACAATTCAAGAAGGATGCTGATTAAATTGGAGAGGGTTCAGAGAGGAGCCACAAGAATGATTAAAGGATAGACTCAAAGAGCTCAATATATTGAGCTCTTTGAAAGAGAAGGTTAATGGGTGACTTGATTACAGTCAGTAAGTAACTATATGGGGCAACAAATATTTACTAATGGGCTCATTAGTCTGGCAGAGAAAGGTTTAACACAATCCAGTGGCTAGAAGTTGAAACTAGACAAATTCAGACTGCAAATAAGGCATAAATTTTTAACACTGAGTAATTAACCATTAGAGCAAGTTATCATGGTGGATTCTCCATCACTGACAATTTTTAAATCAAGAGATCTTTTTCTAAAAGATCCACTCTAGGAATCTTTTTGGGTAAGGTCTATGGATACTGGTTATACAGAAGGTCAGACTAGATCACAATAATCTCTTCTGACCTTAGTCTATGACATCATGATGCAAATGCAGTTTAACATCAACATAATACCAGTAATATCTGGATTATTCATTTTCATATTTAACTCATTAAAAAACCTCTGTTTTAACTTAAATAAGACGTTTCTGAATTTCCCGGGACCATACCTCAGATTTTTAGGTACAGCTTGCTGCTGAGTCTGAAGCCTTAACTGTTCTTGTCCAAAATCTGAATGAGCGTGCTTTGGGTTTGGTTTTGGCTTTTGGCAAAGATCAGCTACCTCTTCTGTAGGTCGCATTTGCATTGAGAAAGACTTAATTAGATCTCTTTTTAGTCTTTAGCACTGCACTAAAATGTAACTATATTTTTTATGAACTATATTCTGTTCACATTTTACCCATGTAACTTCTGCATTCAGTTGGGTATACGGTTTAACTGGTAGCATGGCCCCTTGTATCCTAATGCTCTCAGATTATTATAATAATACTCAAAGTTCCTCTGTTAAATTGTTGATAAACTTACTTTTTACAAAGGATTCTCTCATGGTTTGACACTGAGCATGGGCCCCTCTTTGTAAAATCCATGGTCCACATTGGGTTGGGAAGCTACTGGAAAAAGGCTTTGGCATTATACTCCAAAAACACTATTCGGTACTGTGCTGCTTTCTCTCCAGACAACTCGGTCACAGAGAGCAACAGCTCAAAGTCTGCCAAGTACACACTGATTTCAGTCTCATCAGCGTGACCAGTAAACTTCTCAGGAAAAAGGGCTTTTTACATCTTGAAGCTGCTGCCACCAGTTGTAATAAGTCATTATAGAACCACAGAGATTTATGGAACACTGCAAGAAATAAGTCCAGCACCCAAAGGAAGGAGTGAACTTCTTCCTAGCCTTCTACCCCTGAACCAAGTCTACAGCATAGCAAAACGAGACAACTTAACACTCAGATAAAGACCTAGAACTACCTATTAGTAGAGGTGCTGTCTGCACTGATCATGATACTAGTATTTATTTTCCATAGAGGAAGGCTCATGGGGCCTGATAATAATATTTTAACTGGTAGATCTACAAGTTCGTACAGTCACGCCCTCTGTTATCACTAGCATAGATTTATTCTAAATCTACTCCTAAATTAAATTTGTTTTCCCCCTAAATACTTTCATGCTTTCCCTTTCTGCCCAGCTGGGGACTGATTATATACCTTTCTTGCAGCAGATGACATGCTTTTGGAGTTTTGCTGTATTCTGAGATCTGAACCCTTGCCCCCTCTCTCTAACAATGTCTGTTTCTAGACTGCTACACAATGTTGTCTGTGAATTCACTGATTTTCCTACTTCTGCATAAAGTCTCCTTGGTAGTAGTTTTCTTCAACTTCTCTTCATTCATTAGCACAGGGGTGGCTGACCTGAGCCTGAGAAGGAGCCAGAATTTACCAATGTACATTGCCACAGGAATGCATCCGATGAAGTGAGCTGTAGCTCACGAAAGCTCATGCTCAAATAAATTTGTTAGCCTCTAAGGTGCCACAAGTATTCATTTTCTTTTTGCGAATACAGACTAACACGGCTGCTACTCTGAAACCACTAATACATCAGTAGCCCTGCATCAGCTCCCCCCTGCCCACTGGTAGCCCCACTGATCAGTGCCTCGCCCTCCCTCCCCACACCTCCTGATCAGCTGTTTCATGGCGTGCAGGAGGTGATGGGGGTCGGGGAGGAGCAAGGGCATGGCAGGCTCAGGGGAGGGGTAGAGTGGGGGCAGGGCCTGTGGCAGACCCAGGGGTTGAGCAGTGAGCACCCCCCAGCACACTGGAAAGTTGGCACTGGTAGCTCCAGCCCCAGGGTCGGTGCCTATACAAGGAGGCACTTACTAACTTCTGAAGAGCCGCATGTGGTTCCAGAGCCACAGGTTGGCCACCCCTGCATTAGCATGTCAGCCAAAGAACTGAAGTGGCCTGTGGACTGAGACACACATCTCTTTAAATTAAACCTAACCCTAAATAATTATGATTTGTTCCCAACAGTTACCTCTGTTCCTCTTTGCTTATGCAGTACTTTGTGCCTAAGCCTGCACATGGAATAAATATATTTTTACTCTGATTTTTTTTTCAGAAATATATTTTTCCTGTGGGAATGGTTATTGAAATTGACACACTTTTTTTCAGAATGTTTTGATTTAAACAAAAATTGCATTTTCCATAGCATATAATAGTGATTTGATGATCCTTTATTCTGCCAATGGCCTCACGTTTTGTAATACAATATTTGTTAATCAATTTGCTCATCTGCTCTGTACTCTCACAAACCTTATTTCAGTGTGACTAGTTTGGAAGGTGAGGATGTGACCGGTCGCTTCCCAGCTTATGGCTGCCTCTGCTGCCTAGCCAAAGGCCTTAGCCAAAGAACGGGGCCTCAGACTGTCACAGTAAGAAAAGGCCCTTACACCGGCAGACAGTGATTTTGATTCTTTCTTTTATACCTCTATAACTAGCTAAGTGATAAGAATACACCTAAATTCTTAGAGAACAGGCCTTTACAGACCGGCCTGAATATCTATATCCTAACAAGTGTATCTATTTTGCAGAAAAATAAGTTGAGGTCCAGAGAAAATAAATGATTTGCTGTGTCACCTCTGACAAATCAGTCGCTCAGCTGAGAATAATAGTCGGGATTACTGACTCCCCAGTTCCATGCTCTGTCCACTAAGTAACTGTTCTTTTTTCTATTGTATGCAGCTTCTTCTACAGTGTCTACTAATCCTAGTATTTGCAGTATTCTCTGAATGTATGCTTGGGAATACTGCAAAAAATCAGATCACGTCATTTAAGGAAACTGGCAGATTTTTAAAGAATAACCACTGGGTTCCATTAGATTTTAGCCTGTGCATGAATACATCTGATGATGGGCCACTGTTATAGTTCAGCTTGTGGTGGTAATTGCAGTGATATCACTCCAGTGTACAGTACAGTTTCATAAGTTTTAAAATGGTACTTGCAATTGTTGTTGATTCTGTTGGCCTGCCCTTTCTCCCATTGCAGATCAGACTGTAGCTCAAGTCTTAGAGCACTTGATTTTTCTCTTTCTGTAATGATCTGCAACCCATTATCTCATATCACATGTTTAACCCATGATGCACAAAACATCTGCTTATTCTCTAAAGCTGCAGGATTTTGTTCCAGTTAATACTAATCTCAGTAAATCTCTCAAGCTTTTATTTTAGAATTGCATGTACTTTTTACATGCTTTTAATGTTCATTTGTCTTCACGCTTTTTTCTCCTTCCTCTGAACTGTTTAGTAGTTTAGAGAGGCCATTAAACTCAGTTCAAGAGGCAGGAGAAAAAAATTGGAACCCACTGTGATTTGTGACTCAGCCATCATGGAGTGCAGTCATAGCTTTGAAGCCTCTTCCTTAAGTTTATTGACCGAGCACATTAGCAGTGGCAGCTCCACGTCGGGGACCTAGGCAATTAATGAGTTTAGACAGCCAGCTTTTAATACTGGACCTACAATAGTGTACATCTATGACTTGGCTTTAGCTTGCTCCTTTCATTTCTGTACATTTCCTCTGGTGTTGGGATGTTGTGGTTCAAAGTTGTAGCATAAATCTTTTATCTGCCTTATATATAAGCTGGGTGATGCTTTTTGTTTCTGCTGTCTTTCATAGTGAAAAATAGTTCTGGCAGGGAAACCTTAGCTTGTTTGACAGGCTCAGAAAAGTAACTCCGTATCACTCCCATCCTGTGGGTACTTTACCTGTTTTCTGACTACACAGTAAGTCAGAACTGCAGTTTCTTGAGCACAGGATTCCTATACACAAAAGGCAAAGACCTAGCTATATTTTATGCCTCTTTGGCAAGCGTCCCATAAACCTTGCATTGTCTCTTGAAGCTACTGCTCTAGGCAAAAGAGGTCAAAAGCAGAATTTGTTTAAATCTGGGCTTTGTACTAACATCTGAAATTCACCTCAGAAAGCTGTAATGTAGTTTTATTTTTTTAATCATATCAGATATGTGCTGGGCACACGCACACTCTCGCTCATGTTATTGAACTGTATCATTTATAGTGCGTATTTATATATAAAAATGCATCTAGTCACTATTTCATCAGTTTTGCTAAGATAAGAGCTGTAGCAAACATAAGCACGCAGAATAATTCTCAACTGTCTTTTAATGTCAAGAGAAATGTCCCTATTTTTTTTTAATCAGCAGTTCTTTTTTCCTTCTTAAATTTGTGGCTTGCTTTTATTAAGGTCTGGGATTTGAAAGCCCAGCAATATCATGCTTGATTGAGAGAGCAGAGTTTCTTTTAAAATGCTTTATTTAATCCAAGCAACTTCAATATTCAGCTTTTTGTCTTTGTTATCCTTCTGTTAGCCTCTCTGATTTTGCTTCTTTGTCTCCAATTGTTCAGTTTTTAACATGGTTGTCACTGCGTTCCTTCTCAGAGAGCTGATGCACAATATTCAGGAGAGTATCTTATTACTTTTCAGGTTTTAGTGTGTGTCTACAACCTTGGTCAGCGAAAAGATTTTTTTTCCCACCCCCATGGGATGATGGTATTGTATATATTTTTCAGAGTGCATAAATATGGTCTGCGCTTTGCAGAACAAATTAAAGACAAGTCCCTGCTCTGAAGAGTTGACAGTGAACATCTTGAAGTTTTTGTAATCTTTTTAAACTCATAGCACTGAAAGTGAGTTTAGGTGAGCTCTGAATGAAGAGCAGGTGGTGGTTTGGTATAGAGGTGTTGGAATGTATGTCCATGCAAGGAGGCATAGAGGTGTGAACAGGAGGGAAAGTGAAATGAAGCCTATTGCCTCATGGGACAATAGAATAGAAGTGTTTAGGCTGAGGTGGGTCCAGTGCCATTGTTTTAACTATCAGAAGTTGGGGGTAATAAGTTTCTCCCTGGTGACTGTACAGCATGGGCCTGATGGAACATTCATATAGACTGACATAATTCCATTGCCTTCAGCTGAATGACTCCTGATCTACCCTGGAGTAAGTGAGAGGAGAATCAGGCCCCATATCTTTGAATAGGTAGAAAAAGTTCAGGGGGAGTCCTGGAGTAGAAGAGTTTAGCTTTGTCCTCCAAAGGCGTATGCAGCGCTATTTCATGGGAGCTGGTGAGAAGATATGAGCCTCGGATGTACTGAGGACTCCCAAAAATGTGAAGTAAAATTGTCTGGGAATCTCAGATTCATCCTTCAGCAGCTAAAAAGAACGTTTGATTACTGATTTGCAAATTCGGTCCTAACCAAAATCTGCACTCTGTCTAAAAAATGTCCTGTCATATAATGAAAATCTGGTGTTGTGTGAGACCTCTGGGTGTCTGTACTCTGTACAACAGTAATACCAGCCTGAGCATTAAGAATTTCTGCAGTAAGGTTTTAACTCTGCAACTTTCCTTGAAACAAAAGAGCCTCAAATGTTCAACACCTGCCATAGAAGTTTAATAAGTAGCCCTGTAAGTGGGTCATTTTCAACAAACAATTAAATTAACGACTTCATCTGGAAGTTCAGTGGCACTATTTCAGAGTAGGTAATTTGAGATTGGTTTCTACATTTATATGCTGAAGTTAATGTTTCCTTTATAAACCTGTATTTTAAGGATTTAATATTTCATGTGCTCCAAATCTCATCAAGCTGAAAGTTTCTAGCCCAGATGTATTTCAAAAAGAAAATTGATATTAATGCTTTAAGCGGTTGTGAGTTCTCAAACACGCACACAAAAAATACAATTCTCAGGAATTCTGAAGCCTATAAAAATGAATTCTGTGGGCAGTTTGAATAAAACTCTTCCCTGGGGTTTTGGCTCCGCTGCTCAAATCTGCACTCCTACGTACTGTATATGGAGCTGCTGTTCATGTCCATGAGAGAGCTACAAATTGAAGGAGGGCAGAATATTAGGGTTGGACTCCACCAAGCAGATTGGAGAGGAGAACTTTACCTATATATTGTCATGTGAGTTAGTTGTTGACAGCGATTTTAAAGACTATATATAACAGCTGCAATCCAGGGGTGGAGAGTGCCAGTGTGTTAGTGCAATAATCTGTAGATCAAGAGCATGGAGTTCAAATGTGATTGGATCACAAGGGAAAACAAATGTAATAATCCTAGGCCTAGTCGCTGCTTTACCCTCCCCCATCCAATCTTTCTTCATCGCTCTCTTCATCAGCTCCTCCCACACTTGCCTTTGTAACTTCTTTCACGGTGTCTTGTACAGCTTTTATCAATCTTCCACTCTCCATGTTCCCGCCTTCTCTTTTCCTTTAAATCCTTTCTGAAAAGCTACTTTTTCATGGATCCTTCCCACACCGATCTTATAGTTCTTGCACATGCATTTTAGTTCCGTAAAGCATCATTGTAAGACACCACCACCTAAACAAACAATAATCCGAGTCAACACACACACAAGTGTGTGGGGGTGTGTACATGTGCGGGAAGGGGTTGCAGACACGACACAAAATTTTTAAAAAATTGAGCCATGTCTCTGAGATTTTAAGCACGGCCTTACCTAGGCTGCTGCTCCCAGATCAAGATCAATTCCGCCCATACATATGCTTTTTGCAGACCACTTTAAGTGTTGCTTCTAGTCCTCATTTGCCCAGATGACAAAACATGGAAAGAAGCCCTAGATTAGAACTGCAAGGGGTGTAACAAGTTAGGAGTCAGGTGTGCTGAGTGCTCTGCACAGGGGAAGTTTACTGAAGCCAGGTCTTAGTTGGAAGGTCACTCACAGACATTACAAAACACAGGAAAGAAAAGAGTTTCAAAGAAACAGAAATAGCTACTGAGGGTGAGTAGGATTCAGTGTTGTTGCTTTGTGTTTAATGCTTATACAGCCATCACCCCATCCCTGACTACCTCACCTGAATGGAGAGTTCATATGATATTAAAATATGTCATTAGGGTGAAAATAATCAAGGCCAGGTCATGACATGATGTCAATCCGTGGTCGTCATGCTGCCATTCAAAAAAACAAAACAAAGGAAATTAAATACATGCAACTAGAGTGTATTAAAAACATGTTACAACTCTACCTTAAATCCATTAAAGGTTAAAGCTCCCACAGTCCCCTTAACCAGACCTCCTTGTGTAGGGTATTCTCTGTTTATACCAAAAAAAGCAAAGCCTCTTTCATTAGCACAGCCATTTGCATTTTTAATTTTATTTCTCACGTGAAACAGTATAAAATCCACAAAATGAAAGTATACCTCAGCGGAGCTTGGGGGAGTGGGTGGTGCAGGAGACTGATAGTGGGATCCTTTCACCTCTAGTTTGCTGATTCAGCTACAGCTCAGATCGGTAGTTGTCACCTGATGGCTGATTGGTGCCATCAGTCCTGTTCTTAGTGACTTTCTCACTTGGTCCTATGGGCTTCCTAATTTACAATTGGACATGTAATTAGTCTTATAGAAGAATATGATTTTTAATTACACCTAAAAGCATTTAGCTCTCAAATCAGAGGGTCTGGTATTTCTCCATGTTTCACAACTCATCAATGTGCCCAACTCATTGATACCATATATCAGAGGACTGTTTTATAGCTGGCTTTACCACACAGAAGAGGACTTAAAACAAATCAAAACAGCTATCTCCAGTTGCCACCATTAGTGGGCGAATTTCTTGTAGGCATCACAGCACAGGTGGATTCTGAAGAGGGATTTGAAGGAGGAGAAAGTAGTGGCCTTAAACATTAGTACAGGAATAGATTCAAGGCTGGAATCCTAGATGGAGAAGATGGGGATGGGGGCGCTGCCATTAATAGACAAGGGGAACCAGAAAAATTGCATTGATTGATTCCTACTGGAATCAAGATTTAAACCCCAGAATGCAGTTTAGCAAAAGGAAGATGGCAATCTGACAGATATCACCATAGTAGCATGTGTTTTCTGGCTCATAGTAGCAGGAGATACAACACGTTTTAAATAATTAACATACACTTAATATCTCTGATCAAATTCCTGCCATCCTCTAGGATGTAGCTGTAGGCCAGGGAGGAATTCCCAAGGTTACAATAACACCACTGTTTCTCTGTAGCCTCTAGGGACTTTCCTACCCTTTCAGTTATTGCACATAATATTTGCACTGAGTCTGTGTACTGGGACATGGTATTAGAGTACAGCATTTGTCTGTCAGTACTCATTTGGGCACATTTCCCACTGAGGTGAATAGAGGTCTTGCCTGAGAAAGGACTCAAGATTTGGCTCTCTGAAAACACAAGCACTGCCTTGTGCGGGTCAAAGTTTCACATCTTGAATTTTTGTTTGTCTTTTATGATAAGGTCAAAGCTGAGCTTGACCCCTGAAACTCAAATGTTAAACCAAAACCAGAATGTTATAGCTTTACTACCATCTAACATTATATCCCTAAATTCAGCCCTCACAGCAGGCATTCTTCCTTTCCAGCACTTGCACTCGATTTGTGTGCAGGCTGGCCATATGGTGTGTGTAATTATTCTTTTATAATGCTGTTATTGCTCTCTAGTTGCCCAGTAAACCCAGCACAATTTCAGTAAACTGTATACATCAGGGCAGAAATCTTAGACTTGGCTGATTTTCTGCACCTTTACGCAATGGTAGGTGCAAAGAAAAAAGATTCCATTTGATTTATGGAAACTGTATAAAGTTTATAGAGTCTCTACAACCCTCACAAATGAAGAAGGCTCATAGAGGGGAGGTTGCACCAAAACTGGGAGGTCCACAAAACTAAAGGAGAAAAACAGCTAAGGCACATGTCCGTAAATACCTGCATGGAACTTTCCCCCATTAATTCTCCAGATCAGCATATGGACTGCATAAGCTGTTATATTCTTTTCCCAGTCCAATTACTGCTACGCTGTAGCACTGGAATATCACATAGGCGATTAGTGTGTCTCTGTCAGGGTCACTGTTCTTCCTCGTAGCAGTTCTGTGCCCATTGATTATTCTCTGTAGAAATTATGTCCTGAATTTTCATATGGTTGTGGGCAAAAGCATGAGCATGCCTAAGTATGTAAATCATCTGATGTATGAGCTGGATTTGTGTGCACACACCTGCATGTATATGTGTAACCCAGACTTGCATGCATCGCAGGATTTATATAGCTAAATTAGGTGTATACCATACTGTACGCTCACTTTTGCAGGTACCCATTTGTAACATACAGCCTGCAGAATACCTTTTATTTACCCTAGAAATAGTGACTCCCAAACTGATTGGGATAAAATAGAAACTGACCTAAATGAAACCTCTTCTGAGTTAGAAAATGTTAACTGCCCTTTTCCCATCTCTGACTTTTTGTATGCTTCTGGACTTCCTGGGGCAGAAATTCTGGAATACTGTTCTGACAGTGTTGTCTTCCTAACTAGAATTGAAAAATACTAATCTAGTCTCCTGATATCTCCAGTTCTTTTCTAAACCAAAAAGATACACATCCCTCGCTATGTAGGACAGACAGCACATAGCCTGGGTTGACTAATTTTCCTGACCATATATAATGCCATTTCTGGTGCTTGACTAGCTGTCAAAAGGCGGGGAAGGCACTGGAAGCATGTGCCATTGTCCCTACTTTATATTGAGACCTGCAGGTAGTAAATGGTATTTTGATATTCTAAATCCATAAATGTGACCCTTCAGTTTCATGTGTAAGGAGCTGTTTAAAATCTGTGCACATACTTTGTGAAATATTTTTTTGGGAAAAAAAGCCAATAACAATAATTGGTTTGGCATTTTTTGTGATTTCTAAAGCACTTAAAGGGTAATGAATTTCTTTTATTCAGTCCTACATAAAATCAGTTTTTACAGAAATAAGCTGATTTAAAAGGCTTGAATGGCTGGCAGTGACAGAAACAATTCACTGAAAGCTCAATTCCTATACATCAAAATAAAACAAATGTATGTATCATTAGAGGTTGCTGACCCTTGAATTATAATGATCAAAAAGGTCAATATTTAAATGTGATTTATGGAAGCTATTTCTTAACCCATAATTAGGCTGACCAATAAAAACAATTCAGACTTCTACAGGACATGATTACCCAGGAGGTAGGTTAGCTATTATTTTCTTATTCATAAAGAAATAAAATAATTTAAATACATTTGTGATATGCTCTTCAAGTAAGTTGAAACACAGCATAACTAGTTTTAATATGGCATTTTTGTTATCAAGTTGTCAAATTTCCTTAATTTAAGTGAAAGCTGAGAACCACTTGAGAATAACGGTATGTCTGAAATGAAAATATTTTCTTTCATCTCTTTCAGTTAAATGAAATGTAGGTAAATAGAAATCAGGCAAAAGTATAACTTTTTTTTTTATGCTGTCCCTTTAGTTCAATATGGAAATGTACTATTTGCTGAGTCCTTTTACATTAGGTTGTAAATTCTTTTTGTGGCGAGGACTGTGTCTTCCTAAGTACTTATACAGCGCCTAACATAATGGGACACTAATCCTAATTGGAGCCTGTTGGTGCTAGTACAATACAAATAGTAATTAATTCTTTGAGGGAAGTTGGCATTTCGATGCAAAATACAATAGTTCAGAGGTTAGGAAGAGGAGTCTTATCCAATGGCATAAATCAAGATGTGAACATTTCCCTAAAAGATGTGTAAATCAAACTTTTTATAATGAGACTCCTACCATAGCCTATCATGGTGACCGATATTGTCTCATTGTTTCTTTATACTCCCCCATCTGTTGTCTCTGGTTTTATACTTTAAATTATGAGATGGGGCGAGGACCATCATTTTGTTCTGTTTCTACATTGCTGAGCACAATGGAGTCCTGGTCCATGGCTCGGGCTGCTAGGTTCTACTACTACTGTTAGTTTTTGGCCAAACCCAGGGCTGATGTCAATTAGTATAGCTCAGTTGAAGCCAGTGGTGCTATGCTGATTCACACCAGCTGGCTCTTTATCTTTATTCCTGCTAAATTTAGCCACTAAAATTTGCTTTTATCCTAATGGAAATAGATTTAGTTCATGTTGTTAATTTAGGTTTTAAATATTTAAAGTTAATAACCTTCAGACTACTTAGTCTTCTAGTATTTAGAAATGGAAAACACTTGTTAGGTAATCAAGAACATCTCTCACTGCATGCAGGATTTAGTATCCCAATGTCAGATAATAAACTCATACTACAGTAGATCTTAGCCAAAAGCCTGTCTCTAAAGTATATTTAAAGGGGAAAAGGCTTCATTCTAATTCTTTCATTCACCAAAACCAAAAATTCCCTCTTCATAGCAGTTGCATGTATTCTTATTTTTAAAGCCGTTTAGCTCATAACTGAAGTAGCAATGGCTAGTCTTTCACTTAACCCCAGGCATGAAAGCTTAAAATGGAGAGAAACTGCAATATTCCCCATCTTGGAACCATGTCAACAACTCCCATTTGTCACTCATATAAAGTGTCTAGACAGCCTATATTCACTGCACCCATTTTAGGCTGACATTGTACTTCCAGCAGCAGGCAACATCTCATCATGGCAATAATAGAAAAAAATATCATCGTCATCATAGGCTGTAGTGTTTTTCATCCATAGATCTAAATATAATTATCCTTACACTTTTTATTGATGGGAAGACAGAGAGAGGTTTTTATGCTGCTATTTTCAAATTGCGCATGCAAACACCTTGGAGCATATGCCACCCTGAGTGTGTCTGGGTCCTGATTATCCTACAAGTTGATCTGTGTGAGTGGAACTGTGCTTGTGCAGAGCCCCATTAACTGAAATGGAGCTCTGTGCACACAGAAGGGTTTACCTTTATGAATCAGCTGCTAGAATCTGGGTCTATGTGGTTTTGCACCCATATGCTTCGAAATGTAGGCGTAAGTGGTTTGCCCAGGGTCACATGCCGAGTCCATGGGATTCATTCTGAGTGGCAAAAGGGGTTAGGGTGACCAGATGTCCTGATTTTATAGGGACAGTCCTGATTTTTGGGTCTTTTTCTTATATAGGCTCCTATTAATCCTCACCCCCGTCCCGATTTTTCACATTTGCTGTCTAGTCACCCTAAGAGCTGTAGCTTTCCTATGTACATGCCTACTGTCTCAAATGGCTTTGTATTCACAGCGGCTGGCCCCTCATGCCACTGTAGTGACACTATTTTTAGCACGCTATTTGGATCAGAGCTAGCACAGGTATGCCTCCTTGAGCTGGGAATTACACCCCCAACTAAAAGTGTAGACATACCCCATGTCAGAGCCAGGAATCAAACTAAGGTTTCCTGACTCACAGTACTGTGTGTGATCCACTGGCCACACAACTTCTTTATTATATGGGGTTTGATTATTATTTTTTAATGAATTAGAAACTGCTGTGAATTTTTCCTCTTCTGAAAAATAAATCGCCTACTTTCTTATTTGTAGTGGAGAGGGAAAACGTGCAGAAGAGAACCTTTACCAGGTGGATAAATCTACATTTGGAGAAGGTAAGGCCAACAAATACTTTTGTCCATTTGTAAAAATAAAAACTGTTCATATATCTTCCATAAATATCTCCATGCTAAGATATATACACACCCGTTTGCTGAAAACGTAACTTCTGCCTTACCCAGGCATATTTCTTGATTTCATGTACCTCCTGGTGTTATTTATATATGCTATTACTGTAAAGAGCTTTAGGATAGCGTGTGCCTCTATAAAATATAGGCCTGATCCTACTACATTCCTTTTGCGGGACTGGTTCCTTAGGTTATACTTTATTGGAGCCCTGAAAAGAATGATTCTCCGGAAAAGAAAATGGTTGTCAACAAAAGAAGAGTTAAAGCTAAAATTACACATCTGTGGTGCGAAGGAAAAGTGGAAACTGGCTGTATACTGATATGTAAGAACAACACAGTGCAAAAAGAGTTTAAAAGGTGTCAGATTAAAGACTCTGGAAATTCAGGATTATTCTGATTTTAAAAGAAAATAAATAGCAAAGTTGAAATTTTTCTTTATTTTGTGGGGAAAGTTGAGGGCATGTTCCTGTGTGGGTAAAAGGCACTTTTCTGGTGCTTTGATTCATTGGCTGACTGAGTTTATTTGTTACATGTGTATGATTATTTAATGCTGCGGGGTGGTCATTATGTGATTAAATGTAATTAATTGTTAGCGTTCGGGCACACGGAAATTTCTTTGTGGGAGATTTTTATTGTCTTTTTAAATCTAAAGAAATAACGGAGAAATAAATGTGTGTGGTTTGGTTGCTCTGGGCATCACATTGGGAAATACAAAATAGGAATTTGACAGTGTCCTTTTCAAATTGGATTAGCAAATCAGAGTTCTAAATGCCAGGTTTAAGATACATGCGTTCCTTGGAACATGGCTTAACCCTTCATCTCAGGTTGATAATTTAAGTTCCTCATATTTTATTATTTGAGGGTTGGTAAGATGAGACCTTAAAATGAAGTCTTTTCTGTGCTCTGTAGATATTAAAGACCCCATGGTATTTTTCATAATTAAGCCCTTTGTCTCAATCTCCTCTGTGTCTCTTCACGCCCCCCCTCCCCGCCCCCCGACACGCACACTGTGCTTTGGATCTGATTCTGCAATTCCTACTCACATTTAAATAGTAGTTTCTTACTTGAGTAGTCTCACTGAGAGTCAGACTACTCTCAGGAGTAAGCGCTACTCAATGTGGGAAGGTTGCAGAAAAGGAATTTATTATTACTGATGTGGCAACAATGTGCTCAGTGCAGCACAAGACACACAACTAAGTCTTTGCCCTGAAGAGTCTATCTGAGGGGGCTAATCCTACCCCCATTGGAGTCAATGGCCAAACTTCAGGAAGTGCGGGATTGTGCTGTATTTTTGTGCAGTTTTTGGTCCAGCTGCCACAATTCCTGACAGAGGTGGCTGCATTTCAATGGTGGTGTAGGTATGTGATTTGTAAAGAGTTTTCAGATAAGTCACTAAATATATTATTTTTTAAGAGTTTTGCAGTGTATGTTACTGAAGAAATGAAAGGATCTTCTTAAATCTCATTGGAAATACAGAATAAGATTAGCAGTGATGTTTTGACCGAAAGATCTTTGGGAACAATCCACATTATAAATAGAAAATGTGTAATTCCTTTGTGAATTAGACTTTAGGAGTTTAACTAACTGCAATTTGAAGGCTGTCAGAATCGCTTGCTGAGCATCTGGCTTCTGAAAAAGTTCTTTAATTTACAAAAGGAATTAGATCATGAAAAGGCTGCGGGGTGCTGTTAATTCTGCCATACCAAGCACATGAAGTCTTAGGAACGTTACAGGCACGTGGAGTGTTTTCTCTGGATTACTTACAATTTTTTTCTCCCCTGCTGCAACAGAGCAAAATGCTCTTTGACAACAGCCAATGTCTGCTGTTGATGATGCTAGGTTTGCTGAAACTGTCAAAGTAAACATATTTAACTGAATGATAGCATTGCCAGAACACTTCATGATGATGGTGAGATTTCCTGAAACTGGGATTATCACTAAAGGATGGATATTTTGTTGCTTTGCATTTACAGATACAAAAAACTTCTTTCAAGTGTCTTCTGTGACTTGTTGTGTCCTTATTTTCCACTGTGCAGATTCATAGACTTTAAGGTCAGAAGGGACCATCATGATCATCTTGTCTGACCTCCTGCACATTGCAGGCCACAGAACCTCACCCTACCACTCCAGACACCTAACCTCTGGCTGAGTTACTGAAGTCTTGAAATCATGGTTTAAAGACTTTGTTACAGAGAACCCACCATTTACACTAGTTTAAACCTGCAAGTGACCCATGAGCAATGTTGCAGAGGAAGGCAAAAAAAAAAAACAAGGTCTCTGAAAAATCTGACTCAGGGAAAAATTCCTTCCCAGCCCCAACTATGGCAATCAGTTAGACCCTGCACATGTGGGCAAGACCCACCAGCTAGTCACCTGGGAAATAATTCTCTGTAGTAACTCAGAGCCCTTCCCATCTAGTGTCCCATCACTGGCCGTTGGAGATATTCACTGCTATCAGTTGCAGATCAGCTATATGCCATTGTAATCCGTCTCATCGTACCATCCCCTCCATAAATTTAGCAAGCTCAGTCTTGAAGCCAGTTAAACATTTTTCCCCCCACTGCTCCCCTTGGTATGTGCCCAGTTTTGGGAGCAGCTGGTTACTCACAACCCCCGTAGTGGAGGAGTTGTGGATGCTCCGCACATTGCAGGTTTTGATCCTTCTTGTGTTGGAAGTTATAAAAGAAGGTTTTGGTTCAAAGTGGGTTATTGCTTTAAAAACTAATATCTTTCTCTGACCCATGGGTAGAGTTGAATAGTATTTTTTGGCTGCATGGGAGGAAGACTATTCACAAAAAGACCCAGTTCCAAATTGCCAGAAGCCATGCTTAATCAAACAGTAGTATGCAGGCCAACCAAAGAAGTGGCTCCTTAGGGATGAATGAGAAAGTGACGCCCAAACAGAGGGTAATTTCTGCAGCTGGGACTGACTCTGAAGGAGTGAGCAGATTTGGCTGTGTGCCTCACAGTGCACACATCATGAGACACCTCTGAGGGTGGAATAGCTGGTTCCCTTTGGAGGGCTTTACAGGAAAAGGAGAGCTGCTATATATGAAGTTGCCATGTCATTTTAAATATATTCCGTATACTGGGAAATATAATGGCACCGAGGGAAACTTTACAGCATAAGCAACCTAATACTGTCATTGGCCTGGACTGTAATCTTCCTTATCCCAAGTAAAGCAGGAGTAACAGCACTGATGACTATTAGAGTGACACAAGCATAAGAGATCAGAATCTGGCCCTTGGCCTATCCAGTACTTATGTAGGGCCGAGCCCAGAAGTCTATATGGCTAGAGTCTGGTCTCTGTTACACTGATGTAAATCTGGAATAACTCTATTGACTCCAACATACTGGTGTAATGAGATCAGAATCTGGCCCTCAGTTTTAGCTCAGTCCTTACTTGGGTAAAACTTCCATAGATGCTAATAAGAGTTTTGACTGAAGTGTAGGAAGAACTTCAGAGCAGAGCCCACAGTGGGTAGAAATATATCCTATTTATAAGTTTATAGACGATATCAAGCTGGGAGTGGTTGCAGGTGCTTCGAAGGACAGGATTAAAATTCAAAATGATCTGGACAAACTGGAGAAATGGTCTGAAGTAAATAGGATGAATTCAATAAGGGCAAATGTAAAGCACTCCACTTAGGAAGGAACAAGCAGTTGCACACATACAAAATGGGAAATGACTGGCTAGGTAGGAGTACTGCAGAAAGGGATCTGGGAGTCATAGTGGATCACAAGCTAAATATGAGTCAGCAGTGTAACACTTTGCAGAAAAAGCAGACATCATTCTGGGACGTATCAGCAAGAGCGTTGTAAGTAAGACACAAGAAGTAATTCTTCCGCTGTACTCTGCGCTGATTAGGACTCAGCTGGAATATTGTGTTCAGGTCTGGGTGCCACATTTCAGGAAAGATGTGGAGAAATTGGAGAAAGTCCAGAGAAGAGCAACAAAAATGATTAAAGGTCTAGAAAACATGACCTATGAGGGAAGATTAAAAAAATTGGGTTTGTTTAGACTGGAGAAGAGAAGACTGAGACATGGTAACAGTTTTAAGTACATAAAAGGTTCTTACAAGGAGGGAGAAAAATTGTTCTCGTTAAGCTCTCAGGATAGGACAAGAAGCAATGGGCTTAAATTGCAGGGCTGTTTAGATTGGGCATTAGGAAAAACTTCCTAACTGCGAGGGAAGTTAAGCACTGGAATAAATTACCTAGAGAGGTTGTGGGATCTCCATCATTGGAGATTTTTAAGGGCAGGTTAGACAAACACTTGTCAGGGATGGATAATACTTAGTCCTGCCTTGAGTGCAGGGGACTGGACTAGATGACCTCTTGAGGTCCCTTCCAGTCCTACGATTCTGTGATTCTATAAGAAGCCTCCTTGTGCTACAGTAATACAAATAGTAAAGAAGAAGAACCATCCTGTTTTGTAAAGTGCCACATATTTCCTTCAAAAATAATGATGATTTACCAAGTGCTGTTCTTAAAAGATTATCCAGCACTGTCCAGGTAACACTGCTTCCTTTCCTCACAGTGCAATCCTCCTCTGGAAGTGAAAGATTTGTTTGTTGATATTCAAGATGGGAAAATCTTGATGGCTTTGCTGGAGGTCCTGTCAGGGCAAAATCTGGTATGTATACAAGGGTGAAAAACCTGTTCATAGTATGGAATTATCCTTGTGTGGGTACATGTGTGAACGTATAATAGGCCAGATTCTTCCTTGCACAACAGAGTGGGGGAGAGGGTCACATCAGTGAACCCAATACAGTTCCCTTATCTGTGGGTTGGCCTCCTGTGGTCTAACTTACCCCCACTGCTAAGGGACCAGCATAAACTCCTTTACCTCACGGGAGTTTTGTGAAGCTTTTATTAATGTTTGTAAAGTGCCTTGAGATCATCTTCAAATGGAGGGTACTGTGGAAGGGGCAAAGTATTTTTGGTAGAGCTGTATTTTTTAATTTATAAATTACGGTTTTATTTTTTTGTAGATTTCACTAAACCAAAAGATCTGTGGCTTAATGCATGTGATTTATTTTCTGAAGTAGCCCTTGGTTTCAGCCCTGATACCTTGGTTCAGATTAGTTCAATCCATCTGGTGTGTGGAGCTACGTGTTTCCAGATTTTGACCTTGCTGGCATTTATTCCCTTGAAAAACTGTGTACAAAGTTCCCAGTGCCTGGAAAATAGAAACATCTGCTATAGACATGAGCAATCAATAACAGATGGTTTCAGAGTAGCAGCCGTGTTAGTCTGTATTCGCAAAAGGAAAAGGAGGACTTGTGGCACCTTAGAGACTAACAAATTTCTTTGAGCATAAGCTTTCGTGAGCTACAGCTCACTTCATCAGATGCATTCAGTGGAAAATACAGTGGGGAGATTCATATACATAGAGAACATGAAACAATGGGTGTTACCATACGCACTGTAACAAGAGAGTGATCACTTAAGGTGAGCTATTACCAGCAGGAAAACTGCGGGGTGGGGGAGGGGGAGCCTTTTGTAGTGATAATCAAGATGGGCCATTTCCAGCAGTTGACAAGAACATCTGAGGAACAGTGGGGGGTGGAGGGGGGGAATAAACATGCAGAAATAGTTTTACTTTGTGTAATGACCCATCTACTCCCAGTCTCTATTCAATAACAGATGATAATCCTCTGCCCATTTTAACTGCTTGGTAGGTCTTTTTGTTCATACTTGCTAAGTACCAGATTTGCCCCTCTTATGTGGATAAAACCCTGCTTCGTAAGTGAGAGTAGAAATTGGTCCCATGATCCACTCCACATTACAGGTGTAATTGTGTTCTCATAATCAGCTGGTGAAACTTCCATCTGAATTGGGTACAGAAGCATGAGAGTTGTCTGCACACTGAAGTTTGTGCATCACCAGTTTTGTGTGTCCACACCTACCAGCCTGTCTAACTGAGTATGTATTAGTGCAGCCTGGGGAAATGTGTGCCGCTCTCTCACACTGACTCAGCAGGGGACAGGGGTCCTCAGGGCATGCACACAGAATGGCGTGAGCAACCTGTGTGGCAATGCATCCTCGGATGTCCTACTGCACAGATAGCCTGGAGAAAAGAGAATTGGCCAAACTGGTTACACAGGCAGAAGTCTATCCACATAACAAAAAACAGTGCACCAGACTGGAGTTACAAGGCCATGGGGCAGGTAGTGACTTGCCTTCATGCTTCGCTGCTATCAAAGGTGGGTTTTTTACCTTGAGGTAACTGATGTGTGTGTGGTAAAAATACAGTGAAGACAAGGCATTTAGTTTTGTCATGAGATAAACGTGCCAAGGTCAACCCCTGGCTGTTTACCTCATGGTAAAACTACCGTGCCTGGGCTTCATGTGTTTTACCTTGGGCTCCTGCTCATTAGTTACCTCAAGGTAAAAGTTAGGGATTTTTTTAGCAGTGAAAACAAGCCATAGGTCTCGGGCAAGGGTGAAATGCTGTTAGTTGCGATGATTATTAACTAAGTCTTAACCATGTCATGTTCAGACAAAACCTGTTTAGAACCAGTCATGCCACTAACTAATTATAAACTTGGTTAAAAGATATAGTGTAGACCAGTTTTTCTCAACGTTTTTGATACCGGGGACTGACTCACTGCGTTCCTAAACTGTGTCAGGGAGATTGCAGGGTCTGGCGCTAGTCCACTAACCAGTCATGGAGAAACACTGGTGCAGACAAAGCCTAAATGATTAACCCACTAAGCTATGCACTGGCCTTTTTTCATGACTGATTCTATCACTTTGCCAGCCACTGAAGTGAAGACAGTGGGGTGGGGGAAAGTGGCGGCGGTGGTTGGTTTTTATACATGCACAATGTCTTAGAGATTCTTAGATTCTGAGACCAGAAGGGACCATTGTGATCGGCTCTGTGCTTTGTTTCTCCATGTTAAACAAATCACTTAAATAATCCGAAGTGTTCATCACTAGTCTGCATTTTAAAACAAAGTGTATTTCTGTTTTCTAGCTTCATGAATATAAGTCCTCAACCCATCGTATTTTTCGGTTGAACAACATAGCTAAAGCACTGAAGTTTTTGGAGGATAGTAATGTAAGTATTTCCAAAGCTTGGTCTCAATTTCGTACTTTCCTCAGTATCTGTTGTAAATATAATTGCACCTAATTTTCTATGCAGCATGTCCATAGGAGGAGTGCACTGACTGAAAAAAGTTGTGGCTTTTTTCAACAGCGAGGCTAAAATACCACACAAAAATGCAGAAGAACACCTACAGAGTCTAAAAAACAAGGATTATGTTTTCATTTTATAACGTAAAAGTTCAATAGGATTAAAGGATCAGGAGACCAATATTAAAAGAAAATAACTAGAAATTCAAGTAAGCTTTACTGAATTGATTCTAAGTGCCTTGATTTCAGTTACTTTGAAGGTAATAATTGACTTCTTTCTTTTTTTCTTTGATTAAAAGTATTTAAGTATCACAAGTTCTGCCTTTCTCTACTAAATTGCAGCCGCAGCTGATCATGAGTCCAAGGCAGGAGAAAATTAAATCTGGAAAAATTAGATAATAAATACATAACTTTTGCAATCAAAACAGTATAAGAGCAGACTTTCTTCTCATGCCACTCGTACACTAGTGCAATGTCACTAATTTAAGTGGAGCTACTAATTTACAGCTGCTAACTTTATGCTAGAAGCCAGCTGCTACTGGTCTACCACTCTCAAGGTTCCTCCCCCACTCTGAACTCTAGGGTACAGATGTGGGGACCTGCATGAAAAACCTCCTAAGCTTATCTTTACCAGCTTAGGTCAAAACTTCCCCAAGGTACAAAATATTCCACCCGTTGTCCTTGGACTGGTCGCTACCACCACCAAACTAATACTGGTTACTGGGGAAGAGCTGTTTGGACGCGTCCTTCCCCCCAAAATACTTCCCAAAACCTTGTACCCCACTTCCTGGACAAGGTTTGGTAAAAAGCCTCACCAATTTGCCTAGGTGACTACAGACCCAGACCCTTGGATCTTAAGAACAATGAACAATCCTCCCAACACTTGCACCCCCCCTTTCCTGGGAAATGTTGGATAAAAAGCCTCACCAATTTGCATAGGTGACCACAGACCCAAATCCTTGGATCTGAGAACAATGAAAAAGCATTCAGTTTTCTTACAAGAAGAGTTTTAATAAAAATAGAAGTAAATAGAAATAAAGAAATCCCCCCTGTAAAATCAGGATGGTAGATACCGTACAGGGTAATTAGATTCAAAAACATAGAGAACCCCTCTAGGCAAAACCTTAAGTTACAAAAAAGATACACAGACAGAAATAGTTATTCTATTCAGCACAATTCTTTTCTCAGCCATTTAAAGAAATCATAATCTAACACATACCTAGCTAGATTACTTACTAAAAGTTCTAAGGCTCCATTCCTGGTCTATCCCTGGTAAAGACCAGCATATAGACAGACACACAGACCCTTTGTTTCTCTCCCTCCTCCCAGCTTTTGAAAGTATCTTGTCTCCTCATTGGTCATTTTGGTCAGGTGCCAGCGAGGTTACCTTTAGCTTCTTAACCCTTTACAGGTGAGAGGAGCTTTCCCCTGGCCAGGAAGGATTTCAAAGGGGTTTACCCTTCCCTTTATATTTATGACAACCACCATCCTAATTCACCTTGCTGTTCTGTGCCTCTGCTCTCCCAGACACTGTGTCTCTTCTGTTCCACTCCACTGCTGCCCAGGAGCCATTTCCCTAAATCTCCCACTCCTGAATATTGGGCCAAATTTTGCTGTCATTTATGCTAGTGTAACCCGATTGGTTTGAAAAATATATTCTACTCCAGATTTAGAGCAGTGTAACTGAGACCAGGATCAGGCTCTGTATATTTAAAGACAACACATTAGTAGCATGCGCAATAGGTTTCATTAAAAAAAAAAAGAAATTAAACAGGAATCACCTTGTCACCCTGAGCCCCATGTTACTCTCTTCCAGTGGCTATACGCACAGAGTAGTAGGCATGAGATTAGACAAATTAATATGGAGTTATGTGGCCTCCTATTAAGTGATGGAACTCAGAGGATTATAGATTCATACATATTAACGCCAGAAGGGACCATTAGGATCATCTAGTCTGACCTCCTGCACAACACAGGCCACAGAATCTCACCCACCCACTCCTGCGAAAAACCTCTCACCTCTGTCTGAGCTATTGAAGTCCACAAATCATGGTTTAAAGACTTCAAGGAGCAGAGAATCCTCCAGCAAGTGACCCGTGTCCCATGCTACAGAGGAAGGCGAAAAAACTCTAGGGCCTCTTCCAATCTGCCCTGGAGGAAAATTCCTTCTCAACCCCAAATATGGCAATCAGCTAAACCCTGAGCATATGGGCAAAATTCACCAGCCGGATACCCAGGAAAGAATTTTCTGTAGTAACTCAGATCCCACCCCATCTAACATCCCATCACAGGCCATTGGGTGAAAGGAAAGAGCTCTTGACAATCAGTGTGTATACAAGAAGAGTGAGATAATAGAAGCCTGTACAACAGGTTTCTTAAAACAAACACCGTTTTTAAACAGTAAATTCAGTGCCCTAATTCTTCTGTGTTTAATGTACGTTATTCAGACCACAGAATGTGATTAGATTGAGAAAGTGAAAGGCCAAATCATGCAGTCCTTAGTTCTTATTAAGGCAAAATCCTATTGCCTTTAGTGGGATTTGTTGCCCATGAGTATTTTGCCTCAGTAAGGACTGCTAGATCTGCAGACCGTCACCTCCACTTCCATGAACAGAGAGGATCTGGGCTGTGGGAGAAAACATTGTTTCTGCAGTATACTCCTTTGCCACTGACCCCATGGCAGCTCCTCGGTGATGTCTCTTCAGGGTTTTAAGCTTTGCGGATACAAAGAGGGGTGGCTGGTGAGATTACCCATCTTTGTGAAGTCATCCCTCTCCAGCTTTGCAATAAATACACAAGTAAGCCCATCCTGGCTAACAACAGTATCTTGCTTGCTTTCTCCTCTGTGCTCCAAAACCGCTCCAGATGGAGAAATGGGCGGGGGAGAGGAGCTACAGTGGAGACCTGGGTTGGGGGTGGAGGCACATAGCTTTCAGTGGATTTCCCAAGATCTGTGGGTTTGGTGGGCAAACCTCCATCTTACTCCATAGGATGTGAGGGGGGACTGTCAGGCAGAAACTGTGTCTGAATTCACTGGTGTTCCAGTCCCCTACAGAGGAAAACCCTGCATCAGGGGGTGGTCTGGCCCTAAAATAAATATACTGCTCCACATCTCAGATGTTGAAACACTGAGAAATGTTGGGATTTCTATGAAACTGTACACTCTTGGGCAGCAGTTTCAGACACACATTTTCTAATGTCCACCCCCACAAGCCCTACAATTCAGTCACAAACCCAGTCAGCAGCCAGGGGCGGACTGAAAACACCCCTCTTCCCATGTTGCTCCACCCATTGATAGCACTAAATTCTACGTGTGCTGCTGTCATCACATTCTACACTCTCCCTGTTGCTAAGGGTCATTCTATGTCATAGTCTGTAACCCACGTACAGAATCTAAAGGCAGAGCAGAGTGGGGAGAGCTTTCCTGAGGCACAATTTGCCTTTTTAACTGAGTACCAATTTGACAGTCCAATCTATGTTGATTGTTTCCATAAGAGCGTAGGTGGCTAAAACTTTACAACTGAATGCCATCTGTATAGGGATGGGTTGGCAAAGGTAAGCAGCAGTGATAGACAGCAGCTGATACTGGAAGCAGTCCAACAGTAAACGCCAGTTGAGAGATCCCAGCTGAGACAAACTGACATTTAAAAAATGCAATAGGTCTAAAAAATTGTCCCATACCATCTATTTTGTGGCTTGCAAGCAAATCTGAATCTTGAAGTATGACAGCTAGAGGAGTCCTCTTACTGGGATAGCAAACTATTCTGTATACCACAGGTTAAAATGCTATTTTAATCTTATTTCAGCTTAAACCAAACTGGGAGTGAAGGGTGGTGATGAAAATGTTGGCAAAATGTCTTGGCTATATGGAACTAGAAGTTTATTTATTAAACCACAAATGGGGTGGAACCTGTCACAGTCTGCAATTCTGTAGGATAGTGGGATAAAGTGATTCATATGAATGACATTTCTGAGTGATAAATACAGACTATATATTCGGCTTTAACTCAGTCGGAGGGTCATTTGCAATATTGACAACTTCCTTGCTTCCTGCTATGCTACTTTGCCTACAACAAGGCAGTGTTGTCTAAATGAATAATATCCTGGTGTTATCATGTGAAAGTAACCACAATGTGGGAACTTTGGGATCTCCTAGGATAAGGCAAACCCAGCAATTATTCTATTTGATCTTGTCGGAGATCAGTGATTAAACTCTAAGAAGCCATATGGTAAAGTGTGAGGAAGGGAGATGCATGTTAAAAAGAAAAGTGAAGTCTTGGGAAGCTTTATTTTCCTTTGCACAGAAAGTGATTTCAGTTCACATTACCCTCCCCTCAAGTTTATACTGTATTTAATCCAAACTGTCTGAATTTTGAAGTGGTCTCATTCCTCACTGTAAGTGTAGAAAGCCTAATGAGATATGCAAATCATTTGAGGCTTATAAATAGAATCCTTCTGAGCCAGAACAAGCCTGTTGCAAGTTTGTATGGAAGAAATACCAGTATGAGAGGGAAGGAGATGCTGGCACTGGTGGGGAGGAAGTAAAGTCTCAGGGAAGTGGTACTGGGTTTACACTTGCTCTGCTGACCCTGGCTATAGGGACTGAGGCTGGAAATGAGCAGTGTGGACTAGGGCTTACCCATCTCCTTCATGGTAAGAGACAAGGTTGGCTCTTGGTAGTTCCAAGCTCTCCTCTCCTCTCTGAGCTCCATGAAAACAGGGTGGGGCTGGGACCTGTAGTCCCTCACAGCAGCCATATTTATAACCCTAATTCCTGGTATAGCTTGCTGGGAAATAGGGAGTGTATAAAAACAGCATCTTCCCTGCAGATGAGAGAAATCTGGCAGCCCAGCTGGCCTTTAAAGAAAGGAGTAGGCCAGTAAATATAAATTCCTTATGATGTCTAACTTTTGCAGTAATTTTCCTTGTAATGACTTTAGGGCAGACCCCTCCGAAGAGTGTCCAAAACAGCTCTGGAGACTGTGTGCAGTTTTTGATGCCTTTATGGACTGGTTTTAAAAAAACGTTACCGAGTCAAGAACAATTTTTTGTTAGCACATTCCAAGAACTGACTCTTTCTTGGGATGTAGAAGGGTTCTGTGACTGTCTTGGGTTTTGAGCTGATGCATTTTCTACATTTAAAGTGTGTTTCTTATGTAATCCGTATATACACATCCCCTTAAGCTTATAACCTATTTTTCTGTAGGTAAAACTGGTTAGCATTGATGCAGCAGAAATAGCGGATGGAAACTCTTCTCTGGTACTTGGACTAATATGGAATATAATCCTGTTTTTTCAGGTAAAACCATTTATATGCTGTAATGACAAGAAAACTACAACTATAAAATCATTCAGTTCCAGCAGAATACTGACCTATATCCATACAGACCAGAAATAAAGCACAGGGGGATTGATTCTCCTCTAACTTACATCAGTTTTATACCTAGTATCACAACCCTGATCGAGAGGTATCCCCTGTAGTAGTGATCTACAAGTCTAGAAGCCCGACTTCATCTTCCAAGATGCACCATGGTCTCTCCCTGAGGCTGAGCATTGTGGGATGCATTGCAGCAGCTCCGCTACAGAGGGGAACTGGTGCATCACAGAAGGTGTAGCCTAACCAGGGGGCAGGGCCCAGAGGGGAGAATGGGGGTTGAGGGACCTAGAACTACAAGTACAGTGAAGCAACACAGTTGCTAAGGACTTGTCTACATGACGGGGGCTACAATGGCATACTCCGTCACTGTAGGAACTGCACCTCTCTGAGTGACAGTAACTAGGTCAATGCCAACATTCTTCCATCAACCTAGCCTTGTCTATACCAGGGATTAGATCAACACAGCTGCAGTACTCAGCATTGTGATTCACGGCCCTGAGTGACGTAGCTTTATTGATCTAAATTTTTAGTGTAGACCAGGCCTAAGGCAGATGGTAAAGTTAATGTTGACCCAAAATGAAACACTTTGTTCTGCTTGAATGATTTTTCTCTGTGTAGTGCACTTCAGGTCATGCATGTGCTCCGAGCACCCAGAACTGGACATTTTTCCCTAGCAGTATTCATCTGGTCCACACATGCACCCCCACTTTCCTCCTCCTCTACAATGTAGGGACAACGGGGGCTGCCGGAGTACTGCCATCTTAGTTCCTTCTCACCTCTTGTGATTTGAGATGGAGCATCCGTGCCCATGCTGATTTCTTCAGGTTCTCTCTGCAAATAGTTTCTTTTAAAAAATGTCTATGTTTAGTTTTGTTTTTTAATATACTTATTTAGGATAGTTTTAGGAGTTTGGTTCCCTCTGAACATATAGATTGCCTGTGTATTGGCCTGAAGAAGGCAGGAGAGGCCCCACTTTTTCAGTCCAGGGTGGTTCCGAGACTTCCACCCCTCTTTTGGCTCAGAGAGACTCTGGAGAGCAGAGTCAGGATAGACAAGTGGGAAGGAAAACAGGGGCTTCCCCAACAGCGAGAGGGAAGGTTCTCCTTCCAAGCCCTCTGAGAAGAGGCAGAAGTCCACATTCCAAACCAAGTCATTGGAGCTTCATGCTCCACAGCGGGATGGTCTGGTACTGGGAAGGATCATACTGGGATTTCTTTGAAGGGCAAGACTGCAGCACCTTCCAGTACCAGGGTTGGAACTTGGGCACCAAAATCTACAAAATCAGTGCTGCTGGTGCCATCTGCCGCAGTGACTTGGGTTACAGAAATGACTTAATCAACTTTGGCTTGTTTCTTGGCTCCAGATGATCTCTTGCTGTTCCTGGAACCAGAATCCCTTCAGCTTTCCAGAGCCCAGCACCAAGTACTGAGACCTCAGCTAGTACTGAGCTCCCTATGGTATCTCTCTTCACCCCCAACCTTGAGTAGCAGTTAAGCCAGACTTGCACCGGTACCATCAACTAGCAGAGGCAGGTTGTGGCCATCTCCTCCAGTATCTAGAGCTCCTCCACTGGATCTGCAATCCAAATCCTCGAGTTGGAAATGACTATGACTGATGCCCATCTCCAGAATATGCCCTGAAGGGTTCCTAGAAATCATTAAACAATATGTCAGGAATCTTCAGCATATTTCACCTTTTAACTGAGAATTAGGGAAGGATTTACCACACCAACCCACTCATGCTTCATCTGAGGGCATGGTGTTTGGATGGAAGTTGTAGTTCGAAAAGCCTATTTGGCTGATGACTATAAGTTCCCCTGAGATTACACCTGCCAGCCCTCAGCACCTTTCATCCACTGGTAGTTACCTATTCTGTTTTTTCTCACCCCGTAATTTTTTCATTTCTTCAAGAGTGGCTAAACCTGTACCAGCCTGGGACTTTAACTTTTTTTATCATCCCTGACTAAGTTGCCATTCAAGCCTCTAGATTCCTGTCTGCTACTTCTCTCTATGAAGGTAGAATTTTCAGTTGCTATCACTTTGGCCAGGAGAGTTAGGGAATATCAGGGGCTCCTGGCAGACCCCCCTCTCAATACAGTTTTTCTCAAGGGTGAAGTATCCATGAGACTGCATCCAAAGTTCTTTCTGAAGGTGGTGTTGGACTTTCATCTTAACCAAAGTATCCAGCTACTGGTGCTTTATCCTAAAACTCACTGTAACAGGGAAGAAGTGGTGTGACTCTCAATGGATATGCCTAGAATTCTTGCCTTTTACCTCCCAAAGGACAAAATCATTTCAAAAGTCTCCTAGGCTCTCTGTATCATTGGTGGAACAAATGAAAAGAGAGGCCATTTTCTCCCTGAGGCTGGCATAATGGATCTCCGGATGCATCCTACTCTGCTATGAGATGAACAATATCCCTCTCAAAGGCAATGTGAGAACACATTTGACAAGAGCTCAGGCAGCATGAGTAGTTTCCCTTAAAGTTGTCCCTACTACTGACATCTAAAGAGCAGCAGCCTGGAGTTCTATTCACACCTTTGCTAGACAATATGCACTGGTGGAAGCAGCTGTTTCTGATACTACTTTGGGCAGGGCAGTTCAGTCTGCAATCTGTTGTGTCATAGGATTTCAGGCACCCATCTCCGTGAAAGAGACATTCTTTGTGCACTGCACATAGGAACAATCACTTGAAGGACCAGTTACTCACCTTGTTGCCACTTGAGTTCTTTGGCATTTGCAGTGTACTACCCACCCTCTTTCCCCACTGCCTGTTCACCCTCTACTGGAACTGGTGGCAGAGAGGGAACTAAGATGGCAGTGGTCTGGCTGCCTCCTTTATCTCCATGGTGTGGAGTGTGGGGAGACCATGCATGGCCCAGATGAACACTGCTAGAGAAAAATTTCTGTCTCTGGATGCATGAAGCACATGCACAACCTGAAGTGCACTATTATGCATATGGACAGCACATCTTGAAGAACTCATTATTAAAAAGCAAAGTAACCCATCCCCTCTGGTTAGCATTTCATTTAGATTTTCTCAACAGGAAATTCTACCAAAATCTATCTTTTCCAACAGAAATCTTTTATTTCAATGAAAACGCATTTTCCCACAGGACAATTTTTTTGTTTTAAAATTTTCAACCAGGCCTGTAAACTAATATCTGTATCCTTGCCAGACCTGAGCTCTGTGTAACCTTGAAAGCTTGTTTCTTGGACCAACAGAAGTTGGTCAAATAAAAGATATTACCTCACCCACTTTCTCTCTAATACCGACATGGCTACAACAACACTGCATGAATCCTTGCCCATTAGTCTTAACATCTCTGTTGAGACTGCCAACAAGGGTGCTGCTAGTTAGGTCTATTCTGGTCGGTGTAGTTGTTGCTGAATTCTTTAATGCACAGACCTATAATTAGACTGTTAACTGAATTTCAGAGGAAACAAAAGAGTTACTTTTCCTGAAAGCAGGATTTATGGATGATTGAATGTCTGTATCGAATTGAAATACCTTGTGGTTTACCTTTTTCAATGCAGATTAAAGAACTGACAGGCAACCTCAATAGGAACTCCTCCTCGTCCAGCCTGTCATCTGGGCCCAGTGGGGCTGACTCAGACACATCTCACCCGAGCACTCCTAATATAGAGAGAAGCATGTCTGTTTCAGTGAAGGATCAGCGAAAAGCAATCAGAGCCCTTTTAACCTGGGTTCAAAGGAAAACCAGAAAGTAAGCCAACCTCCTTTTGGTAGCTTAGAAGAGTCTCCGTTTTACCAGCTGCAAATGGGTTTGTTTCTGAGGTTGAAACTAATTTCCCTCTAGTCCATGGGAGGAATCTATGACAATAACACATGCTGTAGGATCTTCCTTGTTTTAGTGTGTTCAGGTTTAGAGTGAGCACTTTATATTTTGGGTGAGATCTTCAGTGGTTTAAATTGACTGACTGACTGGTTTAAATTGACTGACTGACTGACTTAAACTGGCAGAATATCAGGCCCTGTATCTTCCTTATTTCACGCAGGGACGGATTAGGATGTTATGGGGCCCCGAACCAGAGCAAGTGGGGGCCCCTCCCCACCCCTTCTACCTGCAGTCCTCCCGCATCTCTCCCACCCTCCAGCCAGGAAGTGGGGTTGGGGTGCGGGGACTTGCCCCGCTCTGCCTGCCCAACGCTCCTGCCACTCCCTGGCAGGAGCTCCAGGTGGGCGGAGCAGGGCAAGCCTCTGCGTCCTGACCCTGCACTCCCTCCGAAGCACCGGGTGGGGGGATGGAGTGGGGCAAGCCCGTGTCCCAACCCTGCTCCCTGGCTGGAGCAGCAGGGAGGGGTAAAGCGGGGCAAGCCCCCAAGTCCTGTATCCGCTCCCCGGCTGGAGCGTTGGAGGGGGCAGAGCTCAGGGGCTCCCATTTTTCAGGGCCCCCCGAATTGGCCGGGCCCCTGGGCATGGACCCCGTTGGCCCAGTAGCTAATCCACCACTGATTTCACGATATTGTGCATTATATGTCAACTGCAATCAGTATGCTTGGCAGTATGCAAGACACAGATGCAGACTCATTCCCTGTCCTGAGGTGCTTGCAATCTATTGAGTGTTTTGTGTAAATCAAAAGATTAGATATAAATGAAGGATTAAAAACTCCCTTGAACTTTGGTGACATTTGCATCTTAATCTGACTTTAGCATCTCAAGATACTCTGTAATAAAACTAGGTCATGATTTAAAATGAAATATTACTGACAGGGACAATGTCAAGTAGTTTAGGCCAAAAATATTAATTAGTGTAAAATTGTTATAGTACAGAGGTCTCTTCTGGATTTTTCATATAGTCCCACTGAGTCATAAAGAAATGGTAAAGAAAAAGCCAGAGTTTATATAAGGCATATGGGTCAAAATTCACTTACATTAATTTGGGTATTAGGGACTGACATGTACAAATCTTTGCTGTACACAAGGGAACACTTGGGCCCACATTGCAAATGCAAAATTAAAAGGTCAGTTCTAAAAATCTTCTCCCTTGGACCAGTGAAGTCAGTGGAATTGAACCAGGGATGAATTTGGCCTGTTGTTTCGTGATCAGCTGCTGCCAATCCAGACAGCAGAGAAAGAACAAGTTAATGAATAAATCCTATTTCTAGAACTAAGTCGCTGACCAATACCATTGATAACTGTGGAGTACCAATGAGGAAACGATAAACAAGGCAATCAAAGGCTATAGTGTTTTCAGTGCCTCCTCAGAAATACAGTTTGGAAAGAAATCAGTGGTTGGGAAATGAATCATTTATAGCTTCCATAGAAAGAAACAGCAAAGTACAATGATAGTGAAAACTTGGTTGTAGCATTTTAAACAGTGAATCTTTCAGAACTCTCTGTCTTTGTGGTATTTCATTTTTGTTCTTGTGAAAATGCAAAAGTTGTCAAGTCTGGATTTTTTTTTATCCTGCATGGCATAAATTTCTATACTTAAGGCCAAGTATACACAAAATGTGACTCATTTATGATAGGTTTTAACATGCTTATGTGTTGGCCCCTTTCCCATACTATGGCATTAAAACACTATCGCAAAGTAAAATCAGTAATTACTCAGACATTTGGTTTTGTAAATGTTAAATACGGTTGCTAAGTACTTGTGGGTTTTGTTTTTGTTAACTACTTCCTATAAGCAGGTTGATCTAAGTTGGTAGCCAAACTGTTGGCTCAACTTACAGTGAATCTTTATATTGTATGAAAGCGTTTCCTACTGTCCTAAAGCTAAGAAACTCTCTCCTGTAATGACTACAGCCAGACAACTTTATTTATAATTCAGGAGTTTTAGAAGGTGGCACTGCTTTTGTTGTGGGGTGGTGGTGGTGGTGGTTGTTGTTTTTAATATATATTTCTACAATATGTATTTGTTTCGTTTTTTTAAAATGTAGATATGGTGTTGCAGTTCAAGATTTTGCCAGCAGTTGGCGGAGTGGCCTTGCTTTCTTAGCTATAATAAAAGCAATCAATTCCAACTTGGTAGACATGAAGCGAGCTTTGGAGAAATCAGCCCGGGAAAACTTAGAGGATGCTTTCAGCATAGCACAAGATAAACTTGGTGTTCCTAGACTTCTGGAGCCAGAAGGTAACACATTCGCAGCTGCCTTCCTTGGTGCATCTGTCAAATAATTAAAAACTTATGACTCTTTATTTTTATTGCAATAGTTCCCATTAGCTTTAGTCAGTATTGGGTCCCCATTTTGCTGGGTACTGTACAAAAGCAGTCCTTTTCCCAAAGTACTTACAATCTAAAAAGACAAAATGAGCAAAGGGCGGGATAAAGGGATCCAGTACATGAGCAAAATGATCAGGAGGATGGTAGGCATACGTCTTGCTAGCTCCAGTTATTTTCTCTGTGTTCCTTCTTTTAAATTGTCCTTGCTTATTCTAAAATTCCCTTTTTTCCTTTTTGCCTATTTTGAATGGTCTTAAATTTAGTTTTAAATTTTCCTTGCCTCTTCCATTTTTTTTTCTACTTGAGTAAATGAAACTTCTACTGTAATACCTGTCCCTATTCTGTCTGATTCAAGCCTAAATTGAAGCTGGACCTCGATCCTGCAATTGATGGCAAGTGGACAGATGCCTGCGTGCAAGTGGTACCCATTTAGAGGAATAGAATATCCCTGGCTTTCTCACTGGAAACAAATCACTGCCTGTCACTCAACAAAACCTCTTGCTGGTGAAAGAGCAGCACTTTCAGGCTACGATGGGAATATCCTAAGAAGGGTGACCCTGACCTAGGACTCGTTTGAGTTTGGGGAGCGGGGGAAGGGTATTAAAGTGGAGGACACTGAGGCATCCTCTGGGTTCCATCAACAATTAAGAGGATTCTGCCTTCTCTCCTCAAAAATAAAATAATAAGTCTGGGTTTTCATAAGAATGTTTCTACCTTGAATCCTAAAAGTAGGATATGCCTCTGAAGGCCCATTTCTGTGCAAGTCCTCTTTCAGTATTTAAGAGTCCAGTGCTTTGTGTTTTTTCTCCACAGATATAATGGTTGAGTCACCTGATGAACAATCAATTATGACGTATGTGGCACAATTTCTGGAGCATTTCCAAGAGACAGAAGGGGTACGCTTTTCTTTCATAAAGTACATTTTCATAATTTGTCATGGCATCCTTGAAGTCAAATATATGTTCTCATTTTTACCTTCAGAACTATTACAAACAATTTATTTCAAGTGGTTTAAAAGCCATATCATATTTTAATGATTCCTGTTCTGTTTGTCTGATCCGATACCTTAGGTTTTAAGTTGGGGCCATTAAACTGCTTTGGAGAAAATAAGACTCAATCCAAACATTAAACCCAAAGCTCTTTTACAAAAGTTAGGATCAATTCAAATAAGTACTACCCCACTCCTTTCTCATCCCTGAACCTTAATAGGCTTTATCCTTGTGCTAAAATCTACCCCCGGATTTTAGACAATTTGGCAGACTTTGTTGGACTGGTTTCTGTCTTCAAATCTCATGAGATCTGAGCTCAGATTGGTGATCTTGCTCAAAAGACATAGTGCCAGATTCAAGACCGCAGAGGTGAAATAATGGTCCCACTGAAGTCAGTGGAAAAAACTTCAATTGACTTCAGTGGGACCATGATTTCACTACAGACCTTACCTTTGATAAAGGGGCCCGTTTGGAATTTATGGGACAGAGCTGGTAGATAAGCACATTTCATGTGTGGGATGGAGAGGGCCTTCTGGGGCTCTGGTAGAGGAGTTTGTAGTGGAACAGAGGAAAGGAAATTAAAGGATGGGAGTCATTCAAAGAGCTGAAAAGAATGAGAGCGAAGTAGGAACTGGGGAGATCACATTTAGATCTGTATAAGCAGCCAGACATTTCAGGGCTTATCCGAACCTCAGACCTCTTGAGGTTGGTCATCACTAATTTAAATTACACCTTTTTGGTATGAAAAGGAGATTCCAAGGACGTTTGTTCCCCATGAGAAGCAGGATGATAGTTTTCTTGTTTTTCCTCAAGTAGCATACAGATAAAAATGCAGCTCTTACACATTCAAGTTACTTTGCTACTAGTTTTCTTCAGATTTATGTTTAATAAAGTCTCCAGTTGCATTATTCATGCTACTTATGTTTTACACCATCAATTTTTAAGGTTCGTTAATTGTATTTTATGCGTGAGGGGAAAAAAACCTCAAATTTCTTCCTACTTTTCAGATAAACTGCCCAGCTCAGACGGTAAATAAAAAAAATCAGACTAGCAGATCAATATGGTCTACAATAGATTTAGTGGACTCTTGGGTTTATTTTACTCCAGTTTCTGTATTTAATATATATTTAAAGCAGCTATCCCCATAGAGGCCGCATGGAGAGGTGAATTGAAATAATGATTGAGAACTGGGATCTCCGAATTCTAATCTGGCTGTGCCAGGGACTTGCTCTGTGGCCTTGTACACTTTAACTTTGTTAATTCAGTTTCCTGACTTACAAAATGGGACAATCATTACTTGACTAGTTCAAAGGATGATACAAGGGTTGATTAATGACTCTTTCTATAGCAATTTGAAAATGTAAAGTGATATGTAAATTACTGTTTAATGCTATATCATCCTTTACAGGAGGATTTTTCGGATCCTGATAAGAAAATCCCAGTTGAAGCCACATATGTCCATATCAAAGACACACCTTCAGAACAAGAGGGCAAGATCTTGATATTGAATGAAAATGGAGAATGTACGTACACTATTAACCATGAAAGGAGCCACTCTCCTCCTACAAAGGTTTGTGTCCACGATTTGCCCGAGGAACTCCAGTCAGAAATTGCACATGAAGAAGTTAATGACCAATTGAATCAACCATTACCAGGTCATTCACAGGGAGTCTCAGAGGAGTCATTGGTTTTGTTGTCTGCAGAAGAACTTCAGAGGCCTACCTCTTTGCAGATTACAGGATCTGTCAGTTTTGACTCCAGTTCCTCTTGGGAAGTTCTTAGTGATAAACTGATTCAGAATGAAGGGAGCATATCTGATGATCAACTGAAACAGAATGATGACCTTTCAGCAACTGTTTTGACTGATCAGAAAAATGCTGCTGACACAGTTGATTCAGAATCATTTTCTAAAAAAGAATTTACCATAAAGATGTCTCCTGAATGCAACAATGAAATTAAGGACTCACTAGTCAACGAAACATGGGATAGTTGTTCTTTGAGCCCATTATCTCACACTTCAGATGCACATACAAATGAACCAACAAATCTAGTAGAAAACACTGAACCCATAACTTCAACTTTTCTACAGGAAAATGCTTCCAAAGAAGAGGATATACGTAAATATGTTTTGTGTCTACTAGATGAAGAAATATCTAAACTTCCAGATGGGTATGAACATCTAAAACAATCACCTGTTTTTCAGACAGTACAAGATACCAGTTGTTTACCCAAGGATTCTGATCTCAAAGGTCAAATGGAAATATCTTTGTCCTGCAAATCTGAAAATTCAACCCCACCAGTTACAAAAATTCCTGAGAATCTTGATATTCATAGTGAAGGTGGATCTTCAGCTAAAATGTCACCAAATTCTTTGAAAGTTTCTGTAATTCCACACGATCTTTTCTACTATCCACATTACAATGTTCCCATATCAGCAGTTTTGGAAGCTTTTGCTAAGCCTAGTCCTGCCTCTTATGTTTCTGAAAACAGCAAAATCTGTGGTGAGCTATCAATGAATTATTTGCATGAAGGGGAGCCATTGGTACTAAACAATGAAGGAGGCATTCTGGAGCCACGTCTGCAAACCAACCTGAGTGTCTCTCCAGCAGAAATGGATGCTGAGGACACGGAAGAGGAGAAAGCGGATCCTGAGAGTCCCACTAAGTCCTTCTCTGAAAAAGTACAGGCTGCCCTAACAGGAACGAATGTGGAACTCAAGGAAGACACCAGTATATCCACAAACTCTCAAGATTCTACAAATCCAGAAAATCCTGAGGTACTCATCTTGATTTTTAAATTTCAGCCATCTACTTGCTTGTATAAGTTGGCCCCAACACCTTAATTTTACTACAAGACTTTGGAATAATTGTAGTAAATATGCTATGTCTGTTCTCCCAAAACATTGTTTACCACTGCCCTCTGCTGGATGGAATGTCAGATTGGCTCATGTGTGATGTTCTCGTAACAGCTGCAGGCCATATAATATGAGCCCTAATACTACTAGCGAATTGAGAATTTTTCATGGGATACCGCCAGCATTTAAAATAACTGTCTAATGTGTCTGTCTAGCTGACATTGTGATCATATTGGCTTATAAACCTTCTGTCATTGGGATGGCTCCTAGGTATTACAGCTGTTGCTGTTGAGGGGCAACGGCATGCTTGCTATATACAACATACAAGTGAAGACAATTCCTGCCCTAAAACGCATAAATCTAAGGGCCTGCACCTGCAAACACTCTCACACTTGAGTAACTTTACTCACACAAGTAGTCATATTAACTTGAGTGGGACTAATCACACGAGTAAAGTTAAGGCTTGTACCAGCTATACTGTTATAATTACACTGGTATAGTTAAAGTGATACACCAATCTAATTCACGATGTGGACACACTTATTCTGAAGTGATCCTTTCCAGGGGCCATGTTGTGCCATGATTTCTTATACAAAATTCCACTTTGAAAGAAATGAGGAGTTTTATTTAAGAACTGGTAGCATGATGTAGCCCTATGTGCCCCATTCAACATTTAAGCAACAACTTGCTTACTAAGAAGCACTATATTTTTTATCCTGTTGAGTGAGATCTTTATGCATTAAATGCAATTCATTGCTATGGAGAGCAGACTAGACATTAGACATCTGAAAGCTGGATCATAGCAGAGCTGTATTTATTTTTGTCATTGTCTAATGGAAAATCTCTCTCTTTTAAAACAGGTCACGGTAAACCAGTTGGAGGATACATCGTCAGCAATGTTGAGATCAGAAATAAGCAATAAAAGGAAGGAAAAAAAGAAAAATGTGATCCAAGCAGAAAACTTTCAGACTTTAGAAACGGGGACTCCACAGTTACCTGATAAACAAAAAGAAGAAATCACTGGTTATCAGGAGTTTTCCAGGTAACTAATTAACTTTTATAGAGTCTTCAATATGCCTTGATGTGAAATTGTTTTTCGGTAGTATGTTTCTGAACAAATCTCATTTAGCTAGTACATGTTATCCCCACTGGGCTTGTCTATGTTACAGTCACAAATGTGTTGGGGGAACCAGTAACAATGTGACGTTGTCATTACACAACTGGATTTGTCTACACATGCAAAGAGATTCCTAAACATGTTTAACACACAACTGTGCTGTACTTACAGTGGAGAGAAAACCACTGACACTGTGACCACTGTACTACTTTAATGGTTGATGTCCCAAATTATATCTATACATATATGATTGAAACATTCAGCTAACTCTCACTCCTGTTTCTTTTGAGTATTAGTTTAGGTGCAAGGGAATATATTTGAACAAAAATGGATTTGTGCTCGTTTTGGTGAACAGTTTAATCAGAGCTGCAACAAACTCAATAGAAATCCACTTCCAGAATCCCATTAACTCAGTTTCTCCAAGCTTTTTAACCACCATTCTAGTACCTTTCATGATAAAATAAGTTCAAAAAAGAAAACAGAGCACAAATGGTAACAGTTTAGGGATATAGTCTCACTTCAAGCTAATGGGGTTTGTGCACCTTCAACATCTATCAAGATATTGCTTTTCAGAAATAATTCAAAGTGGGAATGTCGCTAGTTTTTCATATCATGGCCAGATTTTCCAAAGCAGCCTCTGAAATTGCACCTGAACATTTTGTGCGCATAAAAACATGGATTTGAATGTGTATTTGAAGTTTTGCATATCCTGAAGATGACGTACATAAAATTGCAGGAGCATCTGTTGAGGTAAAAGCCCCTGTGAAAATTTGGCTCTGTGAAATTAAAGTTTATTTTTATTTACTTTGCAGGGTTAGCTACAGCGACTCCAATGTTTACCTCCGAAAAAGGATTCCTAATCCCACTGAAAAGGTTAGTATGAGGAAAAATGTAGTGTCTCCCATTCACTACTTCTAATTATCTCCTAAAATCACAGGCCTCGTAAATGGTAGACTGCTAATTATAAAAAGTAATTATATGTGATTGCTCAAACACAACCAAATATAAACCTGTTGATTAAATGAAAGTCATAGAATTTCTGGTTTAAGAACTAAGACATTAGGAATAAATAAAAGCTTTAAAGGAAAACACAAACAATTTTTAATCAAACCTTTCAGAGTGGTAGCCGTGTTAGTCTGTATCAGCAAAAACAAGTAGGAGTACTTTGTGGCACCTTAGAGACTAACAAATGTATTTGGGCATAAGCTTTCATGGCTTTCATCAGATGCATGGAGTGGAAAATACAGTAGGCAGGTATATATACACAGTACATGAAAAGATGGGAGTCGCCTTACCAAGCGGGGGTTCAGTGCTAACGAGACAATTCAATTAAAGTGGAAGTGGGCTATTCTCAACTGTAGAATACCAAGGGAGGAAAAATCACTTTTGTAGTGGTAATGAGGGCAATGTAATCAGGATGGCCTGTTTCAAACAGTTGACAAGAAGGTGTGAGTAACAGTAGGGGGAAATTAGTATGGGGAAATTATTTTTTGTAGTGACTCACCTACTCCCAGTCTTTATTCAGGCCTAATTTGATGGTGTCCAGTTTGCAAATTAATTCCAGTTCTGCAGTTTCTCATTGGAATCTGTCTGTCTTTGAAGTCCAGGGAGATTGAAGTGTTCTCCAACTGTTTTTTGAATGTTATAATTTGTGACATCTGATTTGTGTCCATTTATTCTTTTGCATAGAGACTGTCCAGTTTGGCCAATGTACATGGCAGAGGGGCATTGCTGGCACATGATGGCATATATCACATTGGTAGATGTGCAGGTGAACGAGCCCCTGATGGTGTGGCTGATGTGGTTCGGTCCTATGATGGTGTCCCTTGAATAGTATTTGGACAGAGTTGGCAACTGGGTTTGTTGCAGGGGTTTGTTACCAGCAACTACACACCACACAACAAAAACACTACCCAGGAACCTATCCCATCTTTTCATGTACTGTGTATATATACCTGCCTACTGTATTTTCCACTCCATGCATCTGATGAAGTGGGTTTTAGCCCACGAAAGCTTATGCCCAAATAAATTTAAGTCTCTAAGGTGCCACAAGTACTCCTCGTTGTTTTTAATCAAACCTTGTGTCATTAAGAATATCCACAAAGGAATGTCTAATCATGCAATTATACAAATTATAATTTGGGGACTACATTGTAATTTCAATATTTCTGAAGCAGTCAGTGACTCGACACTTCACTGAGGTTGCAATTCTTTGCATAGTGAGTTTTCTTTAATTCTGCAGTGACACTTTCTGCTTTCAGTAAATAGCAAGGAACATGATGTATGCTCTGTATCTTATGTGCAGTAGCCTCCCAATACCTCATTTATGACCCATCCTGCAAATTGCTGAGCATTTCATAAGTACCTCACAGGATTGGGTTTATTGGTTCAAACCTGCATTGCTTGTTGCATCATGCCACTTGACTGATGGCTCAGTCCTACGCCACTGAAATTAATAGCACAGTAGAACACAGTGGTAGACATGGTTTGTCTTGTTCTCTCAAGAGATGTTCATTACCTCACTGGGCCCTAGATTGATGTCTGTGGCACAGAGAGGCAATAGGTGGTGTTGTAGCTGCATTTCACGTTTTTGGGCTGGGACTGTGGCTCTCCCAAACACAAGGTGAAATCCAGAACTTCCTGAAGTCAATAGGAATTTTGTCATTGATTTCAGTGGAGCCAGGATTTAATGCACACACTTCATCCATAAAACTCAGCGACTCAAAGTGTGTGCAAGCAAAGAGGATTTCACCCACTGTGAATACAAAATATTGGAAACAGCAATGTCTGTGACTGTTTGTGTTTCACTATTGTTGATATCACAGGCATTGTTGCTTCCAATATTTTGCAACGGGAATGTATTAGAAGCCAAATCTCATTTTGTTGGAGTAAAATTTAGAAAGATTTTTGTACATAACTTAAAATCAGCTGCTGTCTTTGTCGCTGTCTTTGATGTTTGTTTAAGAGCCATTTGACTTTTTTCATTGTATTTTTGTTTATAAATATGTAATTTTAGGAATACATTAGTGAAAACAAACAGAAGAACACAGATGTGAATGAAAGCACAAATCTGTTAATTATCAGGTGGGTAGTGTCTTTTTCAATGCATCCAAGACTTCTAGAATCTTGTACATGCGTTCTAAAGTGAGATTCAGAACTATTCTGCAGTGGTTGAGACTGATGTACACTTTAGAAAATTATAGGCACTGGCAGGGAATAGGATTCAACACAACTCCTCACAGGTCTGAAGTACAAACTTTGGTCAGGATAGATATATGGTAGCAGATTGTCAGCCTTGGCTAGATCTTTACACATAGCAAGGGAGACTTAGAGCTGTGTTAATTGGGCAGCTGAGGATTCCCCCATGAGCCAACAGAATACCACATTTGGTGGAGGGGACATTCCAGGGCAAGGAAAGAATGGGAGAGGGTAGAGTTAAAATGTGATGTGCTCCAATGATCCTGGGCCAGTGGTCCCTAGGAGACTGTTACAGCCAGTGCATGGCCTTGTCTGTCCTGGGACGACTTTGCAGGAGTGCAGCTACAGTGTAGATAAGGCCTCTACTTGAGGCCAAAGGGGGTTTTGCATTGACTTGAGTGGAGCCAGAATTTGGCTCATAATTAGTGGTTACAGGAGTTAATTACGGAAAACACGCAAAAATGCTATTGGAAACAGAAGTGTCCAGTTCTCACTTACATGATTGATAGCGCCAGACCTTCTGAAAATGGTGTAAACAACATACCACATTATGACTGTTTGCAAAACTAGCATGAAACTTACTGCCTTTGATATCCAGTCAGATTTTCAGTAAGAAGAATGAAAGCCAATCTGCAGAATTACTTCAAAAACAAAAGAGAACATAGGGATATATTTCATTGAAAAACTGGCAAATTTATTCAAAGTTAAAATTTAAAAAGAACCACACTGAAGAAGATGCTGTGTTCACATTAGTAAAATGTGGATGGTTTGCTGTCTCTGCTGATTTAATTATGGCACTTTGAAGATGAAAAGCTCCATCTAAGTTGCAAGTGGTGGTGGTGTTTTGAATTACAGGACCCAGTGAAATCTCCCAGTTTGCAAATCATAGACTTTAAGGTCAGAAGGGACCATTATGATCGCAGGCCACAGAATCACACCCACCCACTCCTGTAACAAACCCCTAATCTATGTCTGAGCTATTGAAGTCCTCAAATCGTGGTTTAAAGCCTTCAAGGTGCAGAAAATCCTCCAGCAAGTGACCCGAGTCCCATGCTGCAGAGGAAGTTACCTGGATTACTTTTTTTCCCTTTCTTAAAAATAGGAACTATGTTAGCAATTCTCCAGTCATACAGTACAACCCCTGAGTTTACAGATTCATTAAAAATTCTTGCTAATGGGCTTGCAATTTCATGTGCCAGTTTCTTTAATATTCTTGGATGAAGATTATCTGGGCCCCCCGATTTAGTCCCATTAAGCTATTTGAGTTTGGCTTCTACCTCGGATGTGGTAATATCTACCTCCATATCCTCATTCCCATTTGTCATCCTACCATTATCCCTAAGCTCCTCATTAGCCTCATTAAAGACTGAGGTAAAGTATTTGTTTAGATATTGGGCCATGCATAGATTAGCCTTAACCTCAACTCCATCCTCAGTGTTTAGTGGTCCCACTTCTTCTTTCTTTGTTTTCTTCTTATTTATATGGCTATAGAACCTTTTACTATTGGTTTTAATTCCTTTTGCAAGGTCCAACTCTACATGGCTTTTGACCTTTCTCACTTTATTCCTACATATTCTGACCTCAATAAGGTAGCTTTCCTTGCTGATCCCTCCCATCTTCCACTCCTTGTAGGCTTTCTGCTTTTTCTTAATCACCTCTCTGAGATGCCTGCTCATCCAGGTTGGTCTACAACTCCTGCCTATGAATTTTTCCCCCTTTCTTGGGATGCAGGCTTCTGATAGTTTCTGCAACTTTGACTTGAAGTAATTCCAGGCCTCCTCCTGCCTTTAGATCCACAAGTTCTTTAGTCCAATCCACTTCCCCAACTAATTTCCTTAATTTTTTAAAGTTAGCCCTTTTGAAATCAAAAATCCTAGTCGAAGATCTCTTTTTGTTTATCCTTCCATTTAGTTTGAACTGAATTAGCTCAGGATCGCTTGAACCAAGGTTGTCCCCTACAACCATTTTTTCTATGAGGTCCTCACTACTCACCAAAACCAAATCTAAAATTGCATCTCCTCTCATTGGTTCAACAACTACTGGACGAAGGAATCCATCAGCTATCGCATCTAGGGAAATCTGAGCCCTATTATTATTACTAGTACTTGTCCTCCAGTCTATATCTGGGAAGTTAAGGTCTCCCATGATCACACAATTCCCATTAGTATTTACTTCATTACAAACATTAAAGAGGTCTCTATCAATATCCAAATCAGATCCCGGTGGTCTATGGCACACCCCAAGCACTATCCCAGGGGAGGCTCTAGTAGCTTTCTTCTTCAATGTGATTTTTGCCTAGACAGACTCTGTCTTATCCATTTCATGACTTCTTATTTCTTTACAGTCTACCTCATCATTGATATACAACGCTACTCCACCACCTTTACCTTTATTTCGGTCTTTCCTAAACAGCACAGACCCCTCAATACCTGTACTCCAGTCATGACGACTATTCCACCAGGTTTCTGTTATCCCTACAATATCTGGTTTCACTTCCTGCACCAGTAGCTCTAGTTCCTCCATTTTGTTACCTGGGCTCCTCGCATTGGTGTACAAACATCTTAATTTTTGCTATTTGGCTTCACTCACATTCTTTACCCAATTAGGTACAGACATTCTACCGCCAGTATCACCTATTAGACTAGTATCTACACTACACTACCCTTCCTCCTTATGTCCATTCTCCTACCCACGGCTGTATCCTTTCTTACTTCATTTTCTTCCCTCTCAATGTTAAAATCCAGCATGGAGATTACCTGGACATCTCCCAACCATTTCCCCCAAATTTCTAGTTTAATGCTCTCTTAATCAGTTGTGCCAGTCTCCATCCTAGAAGTCTATTTCCCTCCCTATTCAGGTGAAGTCCATCCCGAGAGAACAGTCCTCTGTCCATGAATGCCTCCCAGTGGCCATACATCCCAAAGCCCTCCTTATAGCACCACTGCCTGAGCCATCTGTTGATCATCATAATCTTGTCACACCTTTGTTGCCCTTCTCTAGAAACAGGCAGAATCCCACTGAAGATCACTTGAGCCTCCATTTCCTTAAGAGTCTTCCCCAGCCTGGGCATAGTCTCCCTTGATACGTTCCAGCGAGAATCTACCCGTATCATTTGTTCCCACATGAAGGACAATCAGTGGATTCTTTCCTACTCCCATTAGAATCCTCTTCAGCCTCAGGTCCACGTCCTGTATCTTAGCACCCGGCAGACAGCACACCCTTCTGTTCTCTGGATCAGCTCTGGTTACAGGCCTGTCCTTCTCAGTAAGGAGTCCCCAGTCATGTAGATCTGCCTTTTCCTGGTGATGCTGCGATTCTCTGGTCTATCCCCTGTTCTCTCTGGCTGCAAGTCCTCTCGATTTCTATTCTCCCTTGCAATCCTCTGCAACCCATCCCGTATCCTCCTCGGGCTCATATTTGGTGGTGTTTTCTCCATTGACTCTTCCCCTCTTCCTATAAGACTATCTGCTCTTCTCTTCTTCCTTGCCCTCTCACCTTCAGTGAGCACCTGCTGTGCCCCTTATTCATTTTCCAACTCTGCAAACCTGTTCCTGAGCTTTATTTCTCCTTCACTAGCCCATCTTTTCCTCTGCCTGCTTCTCTTAGTCACACGCTTCCACTGTCCACTTTCCTCACCCAGCAGTCTCCCCTCAGAGTTCTTTGGTCCTGCTTCCATCTGCAAGTCTGAGCTTTTCCCTTCAGCCTCCTCATGTCTTTGCTCCAATATCTGTTCGAACCTCCTTCTAAACTCAATCAGAGTTTCCACCTGCATCTCCAATCCTCTGATCTCTTCCTCCATCAGCTCTACCAGGCAGCACTTCATGCAGACGAAACTCTTTTCAGGTACCCCCTCCAGGATCATGTATATGCCGCAGCTTCTACATCTAGTCATCTTCATTGTGTCTTCCACTGCTTGGGTCACTACCACTGCTGCCTCTGTATCTGTCATAGCCTTCCCATCTAAGTCCTGTTAGTCCAAGGAACACAGACCAAACCAAACCACCACCACCCAGAGCAAAAACAAACCCCCAACGAGTGCCAGAACACCACACACCCTTCAGTAGCCTGTCTGTTCCTCTGTCTGCCTCTCTTATTCTTCCTTGCAAACTCCCACTCAAACTCCCGTGTTTACAGCTCTGTTTGCTGGCTCCTGTGTTGGAGTTTCTCTTGTTAGTCTTTAAATTTCATTTCAGACTTTTGAGAACTTTGACCAAATAGCATCAGAGAATCCACCCGCCCTCAAGAAAAGATTTCCAATGTATGTTATCAATGTATATTTAAATTCTTCAAAACCTACGTGGGCAAGAACTTTCAAAATAAATGGCTTCATTACTCAAGTGTTTGAGACCCTTTTCAGAGGGCATTTTCAGAAGTGACTAGTGATTTGTGAGTGCCCTTCTTCAGAAACCGGAACGGGATCTGATTTTCAAAATCAGTTGTGGTTCTACCCTGTGAAAATGAAGTCCCTTTAAGATGTCTCAAGTTGGACACCCAATGTCATTCACAATTTCTGAAAATCTTAGCTTTGTTTCAATTAAAAATCCGTATTTGAACATTGCCCAATATTCATAGGTGTTTACAATTAGGGGTGGAACCTCAACTGACATAAATTGGCATAACTCCAGTGACTTCAGTGGGAGTTGCACTGATTGATGCTACCTGAGAATCAGCCCGAAGTTGTCAGAGGCTTAAAACAGTAGTGTGCATTGGCTCCTAAGAAGTGATACTGCACAACCCCCTTGTGTGCCTCACAGTTCTGATTCACTCTTTAGCTGGCTGGACTGTAAGATTAATTGAACTACTGCCTTACAGTTCTGCCCATCTTTCCATCAACAACTGCAGTCAATCTACTGCACATTTACAGTTGTTTTCCTCCCCCAACCCAACCTCTCTCTCTTCTATTTTTGTAGGAAGAAAAAAGACTTAGAGGCTCCAGAGAATGCTATTCCACCTTCTGAACCTCCATGTGTAGAGCAACCCGAGTTATTTTACTTCATTGTTTTCCTCTGGGTGCTGGTCTACTGCCTGTTGCTCCTTCCGCATCTTGTTAGCAACAAACTTTGATCTCTGTGAGTGTGGGAATAATAAAAGACAGTGGCTTGATTTTTTCATGTGTATGCATATAAATCGGTTCCTTCAGGTGAAGCACAGACAAATATAGGGCCTGATTTTAAAGCTGATACAAAGATTAGTCTTAACTTACTATTGTGCTATTTATAACGTTGTAGCACATTTTATATTGTGACATTGTGTAGATATATATATAGATATAGATATATATGAAAATTTTGTACATTTGTGCCTTGCTTTATAAAATGCTAAATAAAATGGATAATTATTATTAGAGACACAGATGATTTAGAGCTCCACTCTTCAAAAATGGTTCTTCAAAAATTGTTCCTCTGGCTACACTTATTTACCTAGGGCCATGTAGCTGTGAAAGAAGGGTAATGTGTGACTTCGTGTCAAAGCTTGGTCATCCACATGGGCAGGGCTTGAAATAAGATCTTTTCTGTATTTCCAGTGGAAATACTTTGGTAGAAGAAGCTTAACCTTCCTCCATCAATTATTCTTCCATCATGTGTTTTGTTTTCAATTGAAAGGACTTTTCAAACACATGGGAGCAGATGCTGATCTCAGTTGCACCTATAACTTCATTGACTTCAGTGAAATTGCATCAGAATTACACCAGCGTAACTGAGATCAGAATTTGGCCCATATTGTTACTGTGTCTGGGTAGAGGAATTGCAAATATAAATCTTGCTATATTTATTAAAAACCTAAAATGCTACCAAAACAAGATACTCTGTTGCACACACTTCTCCTGGGAATAATATGAGAGAACAAACAGTACATGATAGGTGTATAGTCATGCATTACTGGAAGGCACTCAGAATCTGTGGTGATGAGCAAGGAATAAGATTCTATATACAACAGAAAAACTTGCCCCAAGTCTGGAATGAAGGTGAAGGAGAGCTAATACATTTCCATTAACGAAGTACAAGGAAACATTATTCTGAGCCTTGGTACAGATGAAGTGATGATTATGAAGTTTGTCTTTTCTGCAAGTTTTCTTTTGAATTCAGATTTATTGCTGTCTTCTCATCTTTTGATATTGTACCCTCTATATTAGCAAATTGGCTGTGAAAAAAGAACGATCAAGGTAGCTGCTTACCAGAAGAGATTTAAAGGGAGGAAAGGAGAGACTTTGATAGAGGATATTTGATTATTGACATTTCTTCTTTTTATACACTACGGACAAAGAGGCCACCCTCTAAAATATCTTTCAAGGAGCATCTCTCTAAAATAAAGGATTCATCATTCACTCCAAAGCAGAAGGAAAACATCAGTTTGGATCTCTTGCCTCTTCTGCTGATTTATCTACTTCCTTGTCCTTTACATTCAGCCTCTGGATCAGCTGCATCAATGAATTGCACTTATCAGATCATGTGAAGACCCTGCCTGTGAAGACACCAAAAATAATAAAAAAAAACCCAGCTTGTCACCTTCTGAGGTGAAAGTGCAACTCATGAGGATTATAAGCACTGAGATCAATGGGGGAAATGACTACTCGAGAAATAGATCCAGAAAAATGTCAGCAGTCTATATTTCTTCTCTCTGAAAATCTCGAGTACATATGAAGGGACTCCTATCGCCAGACAAAAAGCAAAAATCCTGGCTTGCATTTGGTCTTATTCTTTTGATCAAAAACAGCATAGAAATGGGACAGTAAACGTGTGAAGACATCAGTGATTCCTTTATAGCTTATACTGAGCTTTTTAGCCAGAATGGGAATCAGGTATAAGCTTGGGGTCGCCTACTTGGCAGTAGCAATAACTTCTACCCATGGTATTTCTGGTGTAGTCATCTGCCACCACAGGCACATTTTGACTTCACGATGCCCTGATGAGGACGTGTAATGCTGCTGGTTCAGTTTGAACATCCATACATCAGACCACAGAGTGCCTCATAAAAAAAAAAAAGGTGTTTCATGGGCATGCAGTCAACTTTGTTAGAATAAAAGGTATTTATAATTAGAGGCTGTATGTTTAAGATTCCCTTTCAGTATGCTATTTTTAGTGCTCATCTTAAATAAAAGCTCTTTGGGGACAGGGCATATATATGTACTTGAATGTTAAGCACTTCATTTGCATATGCTTTGAAGTTGTTAAAGGCTTGCTGTCTGCTGAGTATTTCCTTAGTTGCATATTGCACTAAACTATTGTATAGGTTCTTGATATTAGCTTGTTGTTACCTCTTTCAGTAACACCTCATCTTGGAGGTGCAATTGGGATTAGAGGATAATGCTGCATAGGATGATAGTTTAAACACTTGGGGTGAAATCCTGGCCCATTTAAGTCAATAAGAATATTGCCACTGATATCACTGAAGCCAGGATTTCACCCTTGGGCTCTTCCCGTCTGTCTATTATAAGGATCTTCTAGTCCTTTGCCAACATCAGACGAGAGTAGAGATGGGTCCAAGCCATAAATTTGAGAAGCAGATTCAGATCTGGACTTCACCCAAAGTTTGAGGGGAAGTAGGTCCAAAGTTTTTGGTTCAGGCCTATTTCTAGAAGAGAGATGACAGAATTGAGAAAAGTCCCCGCATAACTGGCACTTCTCTGGAGGAACTCTGGGGATCATGGATAAAGTCTCACTGCCTTTGTTAAAAAAGAAAAAAAAAGTACCACAAACCAGACAGTGAGCTGAGTACGCTTTTTGTTGATTGAACAATTGGACAATAACTGATTTTTGTATTGTGACATTTACTTCATGCAGCTATCCCTGAAGTCTGATGGGTTATTTAATAACTGGTGGCCAAAAGCCTGTGCTGTTGCACGGGTATGGCAGCTGGGCCAAGTAATCCATCATCTGTGCAGTCTCCCTATACAACCAATCAAATTGTTGGATGCAAGTTAGCAGTAGTGTAAGGGCAGTGATTGGTTGAGTCACCTCTGATATCACAATGGACTAGGACTCTGGGCATGGCATAGGTACATGCCTTACTATAGTTGTATGCTGAACAGATGTAATTTGTGAAGTCAAAATGGCTGAATACTTAAAAAATAGACAGTAAGAGGCCACGAATTCCAGTGATGGTTGAACCTGGTGATAGTCTGAAGAAGAAAAACTCATAGCCATGCTTGCATATGTTTCCATCACTTCGCACTGACTCAAACATTTTAGGTTTCAGTGACCCACACAATTACAATTCTGGAATCTTCATATTTAGATAAATATCTTGTGTTGAACTAGTACATTTTCTCCCAGAGGATCCCTTTGCACAATGAGAATCACTGCACCCACTTCTGAAGTGCAGTCAACTCTGAGGTAGAGTATAGCAGCTGTTTAACACACACAGTAACACTATACAGTAATTTAGGGCAAAAGACTTCACTTCTCTGTAACATTTGGTTAATGCTACAGGGAGACTCCTTCTCTTCATGACAAATTCTTGAATAGGTTATTTTATCATGCTCTTTCTGGTTCTTCCAAGACTCTTGAGCGTCAAGAGAAATCGCTTGGAACTTGGATATAATCTCCTGTTTCCCAAATATTCAGAAAGCTGGCATTGTTATAACAAAGAAACCAAACATCCCTCCCCAAAAACCTCATCTCACCTTGAGGAGCTCATTGGATGTCTCAAGGAAATAAACAATGTCATCCATAAAGATCATTATGATAACTCAGAAACTATATAACACAGCTTAATGCCAGTAGTGTCTGTTTTCGTAGTGGTAGCCGTGTTAGTCGGTATAAGCAAAAACAACAAGGAGTTCTTGTGGCACCTTAGAGACTAACATTTATTTGGACATAAGCTTTCATCCTTGCCAGGAAATACATGGCCACAAGGACAGCTATATTATTTTCCATTCCACCCTACTGATTGATATCTACTCAAGCAACAGATCATGCAGATTAAACCTCATATAGTCTGCAGCTGTTGTCTTAAACATCATACAGTTAATAACAGATCATTCAGATTAAACAATGCTATCAAAGCTATCCCATGAACAGAGGTGGGGCTTGGGTTATGTCCCTTTGTGTTAATAGGATGTGTACAGTTCTAGATGGACCCAGGATTTATTGAGCTGTTTTCACTGCTACAAAATTATTCAGCTGTTAAATAAGGGGACCAAGAGTAAAGAACAAAAGGTGATTCTTACTGGTGTGATTAACCTCTGATGAACTCCTTAAGGAACTCCTTATCTGACCGATCATTCCACATGCAGCATACTTAAAATGTACCAAGGCATTTTACCTGTAATTAGATGTTGTGTACTCTATTGGTATGTTGCAACCTGGGAGGCTGATCTTGAAGTCTTTACTTTGGAAAAACTCCCATTTAAGTTCATGAGAGTTTTGCCTGAAGAATGCAGGACTAGCCAGGGGTATATGATGTTTTAATACCTGGTGGGCAATGTCAGCAACAGTAAGAATGTAGGTTGGCAGAAATGAGGAGAGATTAAAAGTGGGTGATTAAAGCAGAGGACTAGGATTCTTCAATTCTGTTCCTAGGTGTGTAACATTGATCTAGTCACTGATGCCAAAGTTATCAATCTGAGTGTCTAAAGTTAGACACACAAATCCATATTTAGGCACTTAACTAAGCCCTGATTCAGGGAACCATTTAAGCATACGCTTAAACCTAGGCATGTACTTACTTAAGTGCCCTTCCTGAACAGGGATGTGTTCCTGAATTGGGGCCTCAGATTTTGATTCATGTATGCCTAAATCCTTTTTGAAAATGATATGTAGGCTCTAAATCAATTAGGCATTGTGACGCTGAGTGCAGCAATGCCTAATTACCTTTAATAATCTGGGCCTATATAAAAAAGGTTTTGATATTTAAGGAGGAAATTTCATACAAATTATCTGGCAGATTCTTACTCCATTTTCAGCTGCAAAATTAGGCATACACATTATCAAACTGAAAATTAATTCACCCCTCACCAAATAGATAATAATGGGTCAGCAACATGGGTGTGATGCATAATAGTTTCATTTGTGTAGCCTTAAAAAATACAGTCCCATTTTAAATACCATCAATATTTTTGATGGATTGAGCTCTAAAACTTATTTTAGTGGAATTTCTACAGTGTAATTGAAGTGTCTACAGAATCTTATTGAAAGCTTAAAAGTTCAGCTAAGAAAAACTGTTTTAAAGATGAAATATTATTTTGTATCACAGTGATTTATTTTATCTATATTTGAAAGCTGTAAAAACATTTTGAGTATCTGTATAATTGTATGAATGTTATACTTATTAATCATTGTAAATCATGAAAATTAATATTAAAAAAGTAATGCAATTTCATGCATAATTTACAGACATGACAAAATAACTGCAAATATGAGTCAGGTGAGTCAATGAATAGTAGTCTTGAAAAATATGGTGAATGAGCATATAAAACTGTATACAATACAATCTTTAAAACAGATGCTTTACAGTTTTTGTTTTGTGGTAAAACTTGTTGTTAAGGTTGCAAAATAGGCTAAGTGATGACCCACTTTTCTTCACTGCATCCTTAGCTTTTTAAAATAATCATTTTTGGGGCTGAAATTTTCCATGCATTGCTCAAAACACTGCTCTCATCTAAAGAAATGTAAATCCGGAATAACTCTATTGATGTCAATGAATTTATTCTGATTTTGTACAGATGTACAGTGCCCCATTGATTTCAGTGGGACTTCACGCAGGTGCAGGAGTTCACCTCCACTGATCCAATTGCAGGACCAGGACCTTAAAGAAATGGGGGTCTTTTATAAGTGAGCACTTAGCAATGTAATCTAATAGTCGATTAATCTGTGACAGCTTTAAGGATTTAGGGCTAAATCCTGCCAAGGCACTGAGTGTGTCCTATGAGATCTAAGTGTCCTCAACTTCCATTGAAGTCAATAGGACATGTTGGCATTCAGCAGCTTGCAAGATCAGAACTTTATGGTGGCTTTAAATCAATTTTAAGTACATATACCATAATGCAGAATAAGAGCACCTGCCACTTTAAGAGCCAGTTCACTGAGGTCCTTATTCACTTAATAGTCTCACTCAGTTCAGTGAGTCTCCCGGTGTGAACAAGATGATTTGTTTGCATGAATAAGAGTTGCAGGATCAGAACCTTAGTCTTTCAAGCAAGTTAATGGAGACTTTTTACCTCTTCTCTCCCCTCCGCCCCCCAGCCACAAGAGAAGAAAAACAGGGAAATTAAATGCAAAAATGTGCAAATGCAATATTAAGATTGCACAGTTTATGTGGGTATCTGAAAGCCCACAAAATGCAGGAGTGAAGGTGGGACAGGTTAGCATTGCTGTAGGAACCTTACATTTTCCATTTCCTAATGTCCTTATTTATTTACTTTGCCACCTTAACACTGCAGTAAAAACGATTTTTTTTCAAGAAGCAATACTGTGTGTCAGTGATAATGCTACTTCAATGACATCTAATTTTTAATTGTTATAATCCTCTCTTCAATAAGAATACGAGTTGCACTTTTGTTTTGTTTTCTTTTCTTTTTTTTTAACAGCGCAAAACTGCCAAAGCTGTATAGTGAAGGGGTGGATCTTTAGGTATTAATTTGATATAAATGAATTAGGCATTCTGATGATACTTTCCCACATATTTTAAACAGAACCCAACAATAAGGCATGGGAGGGAAATGGAATCATGCTTCTTATTTTTAGGAACCTTGGATGATCCCTTTACTCTCAAGAGCTAAAGCCATGTTCATTTCTTGAGTGACCATCAAAGCATTGTTCTTTCACTCTGAACTCTTTGTCAGAAAAAGCGTCCTTCTTCTTCTGTAGAATTTCTGCTGTCCCCTTTCCAGCCAATGGTTATTGCTGGTAAAAGAAAATGAGAATTACACTTTATTTTCACACTCTGAAGGAAACATTAGGCTTACGTTAGCAATAGCTATCTCTGCTTAAGGGATATGAAATCACCCTTTAAGTGGTGGTTACTATATTTTTAACTTCTATATGAGAAGGAAATAAAATGGCACTAAGAGCCTGATTTGTGGTTTTACTGCCGGGGAATGGGAAACAATTTCACCTCACGAGAATACAAAAACATGCCCATTGAACAAGGACCAGATTCTGATAACCTTGCTCATGTTCTGTGGTACCTTACTCCACAAGTAGCCTCATTAGTTTTAGTGGGACTTCTTGTAAATTCTTTGGGGAGGGGCCCAACTCATTGTTTTGTGTTTGTACAGGGCCTAGCCCAATGAGGTTCTAGTCCATGACTGGGACTCCTTGGTGCTATGGTAACAAATAAATAATAATGATGTCTGGTTAGGTGCCCTCAAAACGATGACGGGTGGAGAATCTCATCCCGATGACTAAATCCATCCTTAGAAATCAGTGATCCAGTCTCTTCACTTTTTTTTTTTTTTTTTGAACATGGAATAATGTATTTTTGTTTAGTCAAACCCTTCTGTTTTTAATTATAAGAATCAGACCATCTTCTTTCTTTTGTGATCTCATTATAATTGACGGGCCATAACTTAACTGGTGCTTCAGATATGCCAACACTTTCAGCTATCTTACTCTTACCTGTAAAATGAGGATGAACTTACTTAACTTACCTTTGTTACTGTTTTCCAGTTTAAATTTTAATATGTAAAGTGCTAGGTTGCTGAAGGAGTTAGAGGGACTTTTGTGCCAGAAGTAAACATGCATCAGCAAACTTAAATGAATGTACATTTATTTTTAATTAGCTCCCTTTCTTTGGCTAATTGTCAAGGATGCTGGTTATTTAAATGTGTTTGCTGCCTCACCATCAAACCAACTCTGTGTAAGTTGTTCAAATATATGGCCCTGATCATACTTTGCTGGAGATCCTCATAAATAAATTATCCAGTTTGTATTTGTGGAGAAGTCTTAACTATATCCCCTAATAACAAAGCTTATGCAGCATCACTGTGTCAAATTCTTTAATTTGGTTACATTAATGCAACTCCACTGATCTGATTGCTAGACCCGTCTCCCCATTGACTTGTTCCAGGGAGATAACTGAGTGCACAACTTGGCCCTGTTTGTTTTATAGACACACACACACTTGCATTTTATTGAATAGCGAGGAGAATTTGAAACTATAAATGGTATTAAAAAGGACATATGTATTTAAAAGACAATGAAGTTTATATATAAATACTTCTGAATATTTTCTTGGTCAGTGCTCCACCCTGAATGTTTGCAATTATCGTTCAAAGCTGATTTTTGTGAAGGAAAAATTAAGAGAAATTAAAATGTTTTGTGTATAGTTGCTACAAATAGCAAAAAGAGATTACTTTTGGAAATTTGCTCTGTAATCAGACTAGGATGCAAGAGTGAATAGTTTAAAATTTTATTTTATAAAACCTCCAATTTTGAAATAAACTGACAAAATTTCTGTACGTATCTGTTGTCTGCATATTTTCCCATGCTGAGAAATTTCTGTGCTACATTTACTTTTTCAGGAGAAACCATTCTGTTTCGAATAATGTTATTTTCATGCTAAGAGACTGTATTTGCTTGTTATAAAGAAATCTTAAGAGACAGTTTGACAAGCCGAAAACATACAGACAGTGATTGTTAGAAAACAGGAGCCTACTTTTCTCTCCCAGTCACTTTTAAAAAGGAGTAGATGTTGAGTTTAGGAAGGTGAAGGTTTACCAGCATGTAGAATCAGGTATATTGGGGCAACAAGCCTTATGTAAGCTTCCAGAAATAATTTTGCTGAATCATGCATTTTCAGAGGTGGATAAATGTCAGTTTTACAATAAGATTTATCGAGCTCCTTTTCACTTATGATTTTAAGCATTTGAACTGGTGGCTCAACAGGTGAATAGCTGATGCATGGATCCATTTTACAGTGTTCCCCAGTCACTTCTCTTGCAGAACATCAGCGATGGGGAAGTAGCAGAAGCACAATGAAACACAGAGAACCAGGGCCTGGATCTCTGTCCCCAAGAGTTTACAATCTAAAATGGACAAACTTAGACATGCACATAAACAAAGGAAGGTGATAGGGAAGAGAGAACTGTGGGTTATCTTTCAATAAATGTGTGATAGATGGAATCAGAGCAGAAAGTTTAATGGGCTATCTTGGGTACTTTTAAATGGCCCCCCTTACAGCAGAATCTGCACAACTCACACTCTTTAATGTAGTTATCCTCCACAATACCCCACTGAGGTAGGGAAGTACTTAACCATTGGACCATCCTTTTCCACCTAAATCCTGCAGGTAGTAAGTATCTCTAGGGATCTGTCACTAATACTGGCCCAATCCTGCTTCCAGTGGTGTAAGTGCAAAACTTCCACTGACTTCAACAGTGCAGGATCTGGTCCCTAGATATGATATAATGCTGGCAGCAATGGAACTCAGCCTGTGGTTTTTAATAGTACAGTAGATAAGGATAGAGTTAGGAACAAAAAAAAAAATTGCAACATTTATTGCAGTATGTGGCCCTGATCCTGCATTTAGGACTGTTCAGGTGTAATGCCTGGTGGCCAAGGTGGACTAGGGTCAGTCCAAAGCACCAGTCAAGTGTGTGGGGGTGGTCAGGTTGCCAGTAGGTCAATCGGTATCAGAGGCAGTCTGGGGCAATGGTTGGCATTCTCACAAGAGTCTGTACCCAGAAGATCCAATCCAAGGGGCTAGATCAGCTGGCTGGGGAGGTGAGGTTTGGCAAGGCAGAGTCAGGCAAGGCGATCTAGGCAGCAACCAGCAGGCAATGGTCTGTTGCTCAGATAGCTTCCATCCTCTTCCTGTTGGGGTCTTTAAATAGTCCTGGTACCTAATGAGCGTGCTGCCAGTCCATCCAATGAGGGGCCTGCGGTATGGCTGCTGTGGGTCTGTAGGCCTTTAGCACTAAGGTTGAGGTAGCATTTCAGTACACTGTTGTGGTGCAGTGGATAAGGATACTGCCTAAGTACTTAGCAGACTTGGCAGGGTCCTGACATCAGGTGAATCTAACTGTGGAATTGAGGCCCAAAAATGTAGGTCCAAAGTTCTACAGGCCTTAGGAGTCATGCGAGTATGAAGTGCAGGATTTGAGCACTGTGAATGTATGAGTGGGTGGACTTGGACTACTAGGAGCTGAAAGTAATGCCACATGTAATTGCTTGTACATTTGCAACAGTCTCAGACTTGACCAACGCCTCTGTCCTTAGATATTATTAACATGTATGTAGGTAATTTACAGATTATCAAACCTTTCTTCCTGTAGCATTGCTACGGGTATTAACTTGCAAAGATAATCTTCAAGAGAGCTTATTACAATCATTTCTAAAATGCCTTCCTAGTGACTATATGCAATCCGTGAGTGGGTAGTGCTATTATCCACCGATTATTTTTCCCTGCCTCGATATACATGCTACCTTTAAACGCAATGTGAAAGTTGATCAAAGTGAAATATATAGCTCCATCTGTTGTAAATCCTTTGAATTCAATATCTTTGCATTAATGTTTATGGCTGGTCTGTGCACTTGTGGAATTTACTTTGCCATGTGTACGTTTAATAAGAAAATGATAATCTAGCTACATTATTTGTCTGTCATCCATCGCTATATATTGCAGCTAAATCTTTCACTTTGCAGAGTAATAATTCTTATATACCTCTCATGGTCTAAGAATCTTAAGTGTATTACAATTGCTAGTTAATAAAATTCCCCTAATACCTCCAGGACATATATATTTTTATACTTGTGTTACAGATGGCTAAAATGAGGCAAGAGAGGTTAAATGACTTGCCCAAGGTTGTACCAAGAATCAGTGACAGAGCTGGAAGTAGACTCCCAGGGCCCAATCCTCAGATGGCATAAATACCAGAGCTCCATTGACTGACAGTTTATATCAGTTGAGGATCTGGCCCCCAAAGTTCTGGCCACCAGTTTTCTGGTTTTAATCACTGGAGAATAAAACCTTTCCCTTATATACCATGTACCAAAGTTAACTGCATTTCCCTTGAAACTGACATATTTTTGTAAGTGTTCCCATGTAAATCAGATCTCTTCGTTAATAAATGTTATAGACTTGGAAGGAGGGGAATGGGCATAGTGATGATTTGTATTGTTATTAGTTGTGATCCAAGTCACTTCCCAAAGCTGTCAGCATAAACATTTTTGCTCTAGTTTCTTTATCTCAAGAGATGTTTTCATTTCAGGTTAAAACCATTGCTCTGATTAATCATCAAAAACTATACAGCTCTCATGAAAAAATTTCTTCCTAAGAATAATTGTGTACTTACATTTCCTTTGCCAGTATTGTACTGTAGGACAGTCAATGACACAAATAAATATTATATTTGATATGCAAAAGCAGGAGTGTCTAGATCGCTATTGGTTGTGTTTTCTTTCCTGACAAAATGAACAAGCAAGTTTCAGATCAACAAATACCGAAAAGTCTATAGCAGCAATGAGTACGCTTTGGTTACCAGAGATACAGATTAATTCAATAATAAGATTTTTTTTTCGTGTTTAAGTCATTGGTGCAAGAGTCATTAATACCCAAATACCATTTTATAGCACATACACAATTTTGATAAAAATGGCAACGTGGGGTTCCAGATTTGTTTCTTGCTCTGTTGAGTCAAAATGATGCGTTTTATAACTGCCAGCCTGTGAGCGTAACCAGGGATCTGTAAAGTCAAGCTGGGCTCTTTTCTTTTGAAATCATCACAAGTAAAGATGCTGAATGTCAAGTTATAACCTCTGTTTCTCTTGGGCAAACCCATTGCTTAACAGGTGTAAAAAGCAGCAAAAGTGTATTTTAGTCACTCAGAACAAAATTTATTGATTCTGAATAGACACATGGAGCAGATGTGTTGATTCAGGGTGTACTGTTTTGAAAGGCAGGATCATAATTTAAAGAAGTTGTAGTGAGGCTGAGTGGCCTCCCTCCGAGTGGGAGAGCGAGGGACCTTTACTCACTCCTTGGAGGGCAGAGCCTAGATTGCCCCGCCCCCCTCACCAGAAGTACCAGGGCATGGCCAGAAGTATAAAAGGCCTGCCCTGCTGCACAGTTGGGGGGAGCACCTGTGGAGGAGAAGGACGCTCTGCCTGTTCTCCCATGTCCCTGAGAGGAACCTGTGCCTGGCTGTTCCCGATTCCCAGACGCTGACGAGGATTGGCCCAGAGTACCTGCTGCTGTATATCCCGAGGAGCTGGAAGAGGCCTGGAGGCCGCAGGTGCCAAATCCCGGGGAGGCAGGAAGTGGCCCGGCTGCAGAACCAGGTATGGCGCCATCGGCGTGTTGCAGCTGGATCCCCGCCTACGCAGAGGCAGCCAATCCTGTCCCTGCCAGGGCCCTGGGCTGGGACGCAGTGGAGTAGGGTGGGCCCGTGTACCCCTGCCAACCCACCCCAGGGTGGCTGACCCCCCTACACTGTGCAAAGAGACTATAGCTCTGAAGAGGAGCTTCCCTTACCAGTCACCCTTAGGGACTGTTTGTTTGCTGGCTGCCTGAACTCTGCCCAGGCCAAAGCCAGCCCTGAAAGACTGTTTTGCCTGCTAGTCCCTGAGCCTACTTAAGCACAGGCCCCAGCTCACCTGTAGACTGTTTTGTTTGCTGGCTGTGTGAGCCCCGCCCAGGCCAAAGCCAGCCCTGAGAGACTGTGTTCAAGGGCTGACTACTTGAGCTACCCAACCCCAGGCTAAAGCCTGATAGTGACTATTAATCACCCAGCCCTACTGTGGGCTCTCTGCTGTCTTGCAGACTCTGGTCCTGGCCAGACAGGGCCAGCCTGAGTGGCCTTCCTCTGAGCGGGAGCGCGAGGGACCTTTACAGAAGTATAAAAAAAGCCAAAGAAATTAGGAATATACATATTTCACTAGCACTTCAGATGCTATAGCTGAATGCCCCCTAGATCCTTGGGGTCAGGCAGCTAGCCTGAGCTGCAGCCCATCATCACTGTGGCCACACTACTATTTTTAGTACACTAGGTTGAGTGGGGCTAATATATGTCTGTCACCCATGCTGGGAAGCACTCTTTCAGCTGCTTTGTAGACATACCCCCTATGGCATGACTGGCTCTGCCTCCTTCCTGGTCATCTGCTGATCTACCCAGCTTCCAACACCTTTCAGGCTGAGGTGACTTAGCCTTCTAGCTAGGTCACAAACCTTTCCTGGGTCCCCAAAGTGCAACATACACACACAGAAACACATTCCTCCCCCTTCCTGCGCTCAGTCCTCAGAAGAATCTTCAGCCCTCCAGGGCTCTGCAGCACATCAAGAAACAAACGCCTCTGCCCTGCCTCACCTCATGCAAGCCTAAGTTGGTCACTGGCAGCTAAACAAGGCAATTGTCCTGGGCAAGGCCTAACTTCTCTCAGGGATGCTCTTATAGACAGCATTTTCCTCAATTTCTGGCCCCTGCCAGCCTTCTCTCCTGCAGTGAGAGTCTGCTCTCCCTCCTTGCTAGCTGCCAATAGAGCTGGGCTCTCACCTTTTAGCTTCTCCCTTGAAGCCTGGCACCTGGTTCCAGGTGTCATGGGGGTGACTGGGCTGCTAGCAGCCCATTAAACTGTTCCGGACTCATGTGGGGTTTGAACACCATGTCATTGAAGCATTAGTCCTCATTTACAGATGGGTAGCATGAGGCACAGACCACAAAAGCCCAGGGCTAATAAGATCTGCAAAGGAGCCTTAAGGAGTTGGATGACCAAATCTAACTGAAACTCCCCTAGGCTCCTTTGAAAGTCCCAGTCTAGGTTTTTAGAATGGACTCTGTTTGGGTATTGTTTTGCCCTGTATTTGTATTTTTGCATCAATGGTAAATTTGAGGTGCAAATATCGGTACATAGTCGTAAGGATTTGTGCTTGTCATTTATTGCAGCTGCAGACATGCTAGTAGAAAGTCATGAATTAGAAAATGGCAGCCAGGTTGCAGTCCAGCTGAAAATAAGATCTTAGTGACTTGACCAAAGAGTCACAGCAAGTCCAATGGCAGAACTGAGAATAGAATCGAAGTCTGCTGCTGTCCAGTAATTTGGTTCAAGCATGCGACCATACTCCCTCCCAGATAATTGTTAGTTTATATCAAAGCATGTCAGTGAAACTGTATGTAGTGTGTGTAGTAAAGTAACAAGACAACATTGTAGCTGGTCTCAACAGCAGAGAACAATAGAGGTCACCATTGACGTATAGTAAGAAATCACTTCAGGATCCATTTTAGAACACTGAGCAGATGCACAGAGCCAAAAAGCACGACCTATTTTCTCCTGGCATGATTTCAAAATTCAATAGCATGAACAAAGCCAAGTACTGGAACAGACTCAGTAAAATAATTTGCAATTTTGAGTATTCTAGCACAAATATGAGAGATTTTTTCCCCAGACAGAATAAAAACAAAACACAACTAAACAACAGTATGAATTTTGAAATGGAAAAAAAGAAATTTCTCTTTGCCTTACAAACTCTGTCACACAGAATAAGACATCAACACTTCTAATAGCCAGGACATGGCAAAAGCCATAATTTAGTGTCCTACCATTTTTTTGTTAGAGATTTTAATTAGTTGGCAATGCCTATTTCTCTTGCTCAATCCAATCAACCTGTTTTAATAATAATAGTGATAATAACAACAATAATAAATAACAAAAACAAGTTACAGGATGTCCATGAAGTTGAAATGCCCTGCATGCTGTACTTGTTTAGCGTTCTGTATTGCACAGGCTACATTACATAGCCTGGTGTGAAAATCTTTGCAAGAAATTTGTGAAGAAATTATCTGAATTTACAGTCTGGGGATAAACATTACTTACGAAAGCAGATGACCTAAAATAATCAGTGTTTGCAAAACAAAAAAACAATCAGAATGATAAAAGAGGATAAAATACAGCACAAGTGTGATCCTTACTGAATCATTACATCAAATGTTCCTGTGGCTGATGGAGGGAGAAGAGGTGTGGAAATGAAGGTAATTGCCCACAATTCTTTCTCTGAGTCCTTGGCTCAGACCTTCAAAGTTATTTAGGTGCTGAACTCCCAGTGAAATCAATGAGCGTTAGGTGCCTAAATACCCTTGAGCATCTGGTCCCTTGTGCTTATTTTCCATGAATAAGCTTTCAGTTTAGAACTGTAATTCTCCCAACTTGCCCTTTAGTTGAACTTCCCCTAATCAGAAACAAATTGTTTCTTAATGGTGGCCTGCAAAGGATTTTTAAGGGCTGTTTTTTTTCTGCTACATTTTACTTCAGAAATTATTAAGAGTGCGAATTTCTGCCAGTGCTCCAGCCATAAGTGGAGAAATAGACCCATGCGTTGTGACAACTCCCACTGCATAGTACCAAACAGCTGTTCTTCTTTCCTAGGTTCTGTCAGAGGATATATTTCAGAGTAGCAGCCATGTTAGTCTGTATTCGCAAAAAGAAAAGGAGTACTTGTGGCACCTTAGAGACTAACCAGTTTTATTTGAGCATAAGCTTTCGTGAGCTACAGCTCACTTCATTGGATCCGATGTGAGCTGTAGCTCACGAAAGCTTATGCTCAAATAAATTGGTTAGTCTCTAAGGTGCCACAAGCACTCCTTTTCTTTCAGAGGATATAATTATTCTTCTAACCATGAGAAGCAGAAGGATGCCCCTTGTATGCACTAAAAATACCTAGTCATTTTATTGTGTTTAATAATGGGGACAGTGTGCTCAATGTCAGTCAGGGGTTCACCCATGTGACACACGTGATGAAATATTTTGCACCTCTATAGCACATTTCATGTCAGGTTCTCATAGCTCTTTATATATATTAAATAAGCCTCAAAATGCCCTAGTTGGGCAGTAGAAAGCCCTCCACCAGGGCCACCTACTTGGCCAAATGGAAGCGATTCACCTGCTGGATGGCAAATAAGGGGGTTTGTCCCGAGCGAGCCGCATTGCAGATCATTCTAGACTACCTCCTGCATCTCAAGCATCAGGGCTTGTCGCTATCATCTATCAAGGTCCATGTAATGGCCATCTCGGCCTTCCACCCACTGCTTGAAGACGGGTTGGTTTTCTCTCAGGATATCACAGCCAGATTCCTCAAGGGCCTGGAGCACCTCTACTCGCACATGAGGGATCCTGTTCCTCCATGGGACTTGAATCTGGTGCTGTCACAGCTCACAGGCCCCCTCTTCAAGCCTTTGGCTTCCTGCTCTCTCCTTCTCCTCTCCTAGAAGGTCGCATTTCTGGTCACGGTCACGTTGGCACACCGGGTATCTGAGATCTGGGCGCTCACCTTATATGGTCTTCTACAAGGACAAGGTCCAGCTCAGACCATACCTGGCCTTCCTTCCTAAGGTGGTCTCTCAGTTTCATTCAAGCCAAGACATTTACTTACTGGTCTTTCCAAAGCTGTGAAAGTCGGAGGAGGAGGAGTACAGACTACATGCCCTGGATGTCAGGAGGGCTCTGGCCTTCTACATTGAAAGGACCAAGCCATTCTGCAAGTCAATGCAATTACTCGTTGCTGCGGCCAACAGGATGAAAGGTCAACCTGTTTCCACTCAGAGGATTTCCTCCTGGATCACTGCCTGTATTCGCTTTTGCTATGATCAAGCAAAGGTGCCGCCCCTAGCGATTGTCACCGCCCACTCTATCAGGCCGCAGGACCCTTTGGCAGCCTTTTTGGCCCAAGTGCCTATCCAGTTCCACATCTGTAGGGTGGCCACCTAGTCATCGGTCCATACCTTCACGTCCCACTATGCACTTCCCCAGCAGGCTTGGGACGATGCTGGCTTCGATAGAGCAGTACAGCAAGCCGCCAAGCAGTGAACTCTGACTCCACCTCCATAGATACTGCTTGTGAGTCACCTAGAATGAAATCGACATGAGCAAGCACTCGAAGAAAAAAATGGTTACTTACCTTTCGTAACTGTTGTTCTTTGAGATGTTACTCATGTCCATTCCATTACCCGCCCGCCTGCCCCTCTGTCAGAGTTGTTGGCAAGAAGGAACTGAAAGGGCATAGGGATGTCAGCACCTGATATACATCAGCATGAGCGTGGCACTCTAGAGGGTGCCACAGCTGGCCTAATGGATACTGCTATGGCAAAAATCTCTGACAACTCTGCACATAGGCGTGCACACACGTAGAATGGAATTGAGATGAGCAACGCATCTCGAAGAACAACAGTTACGAAAGGTAGGTAACCGTTTTTTCCTATTTCTTTGGATAGTGCGTAGCGCAATGAAGCCTCTATCCTGATTGTGGCCTATAGATGCTACTGTAGTATGTTGTTAATTTGAACCCATCAAGTTCTATGTATTGTTAACTTAAGAATACCTGTGTTGTTACAGTGGAGCACCCATAGGGGCACACATCTCAAAGAACCTCAGTTACTGCACAAGGGTGAGTAACCTTCCCTTTCTTTCCCTCCCCAACTTTCTCCTCCTGTTTGTCACACTCACTTGCTGTGTCTGGTCTTAAATCAAATTGTAAGCACTTTGAAGCAGGGACATATCATCTAGTGTGTTTGCACAGTGCCTAGCACCATAGGCCTGATCCTGATTGTGGCCTTCATCTTAAGTGGGACCTTTGAGTGTGACAACTGTACAAATTATTATAATTATTCTGAATCTTTCCCATGTCGTTGAATGTCACATCGGGCACAAACAAGTCATTTCTGTCTATCCTAGACTGCTCTTTGCATGTCCTTTGTGTTGTTAAGTCCCATATGTTTTCCCTCTCTGAGTATGTTGAAAGGAGGGATTCTTTTGGTCAGAGCCTTCTGCATTATTGTCCAGCTGCCCAAAGGCATGCCAGCTGTGGCAGTTGCTCTGGATTCATTCTTTACATATCTCAAATATTTTCATTTTCTTTTCTGGATAACTTTTAGAGATAAGGGGTTGTTGAACTCTTTGAAGAATCTCAGCATTTGTCACAAGTTAATTCCATGTAATAGTTTTCTAAGGCATTTGCTTTCAAAGGCATTTAGACATCCATCTGTACCTTTGGTGGATTTCCAGCTTTCATATCCATGTGAGTTCGAAATAACATTTGAGTTGAAGATTTGGCCTTTAAGTTGTAGATTTTTGATGACCAAAACTTATGTAAACCTTGCCAGTTTGTGACATGATATCCTTCTGGACATCCTGTTACTGCCAAGATATGCAAATTAATAATATTAATAATGAATACAATTGATATTGCCCCATTCCTGCAGAGAGAAAAATAATATTTTTTGGCTATAGCTTGTTGAACCTCCTGAATTTTACATTGCAAAGATATATTCAGAGGACACAATATACAGCAGCATGCACATTATGCCACTGAAAGTGAATTACAGTAGATGAGAAGTGAATTAAGGAATGAATAATTATTTCAGTGGACCCAGGGTTAAGGTAAGAATGAACTCTGGCAATGCTCAGGATGTGGGGAAGGTGCAAATTTACAAATCAGCTGGCAGAAGTAGAATGATTGAGGTCAGTGATACCTGTAAGATTTCTGACTTTAGTAGAGTTCCTGAGATACAAAATTTAGTGCATGCAAGTGCTGGCAAGTCTGTAAAATACCTCACACCGGGCTTGTAGGAAAATTTTGCTGCTAGCATCTACGATGGAAATTGGACCAGAAAGAAGGACTTGTAATGGGGTGAGATCTATCAGCTGTTCCCAACTGACACAGTATATCCTGGTTCCAACAATCCACCCTGTTTCCTGCCTATCCGCCCCAGTGTGTGTATGGGAGGGAAGGGGGTAATGGCATGGAACCTCAGGCTTCCAAAATTCTTTCTACCTCTAGTTCCATTTACTGGGCCACCAACTGCCATGGAATCTTTGGGTTCCAGTATTCCACCCTGTCTGTTGAAGGATGATGCTTGCTATTGGAATGGCAGTACAGGTGAAAAGCACATGGCCCCATGTATGCACTGCATTACACATGCAGTTTGTCTGCACTCACCACCCCCAGCGGTGAGAGTACAGCTGTGATGAAGGCCAACTCTTCAGGCTCCAACTGTGTTGCACATACAATGGACCATCCCAAAGTTGCGATTCTTCAATTGGTGGATGCTGCACAGCAGCAACTCATGCAGCTCACCAAGACTACAAGAGGCCGTAGGAAGGGGCTGCTGTTATCCAAATGCTGACCAAGCCCAGGTAAATCTTTTCTGGGACTATCGCTAGGACAGGGGTCATCAATAGGGGGCCTATGGGCCAGGAGATGCTTTTGAACAGAACTCAATCTTTTTACTTTCTTATTATTTTCTCCGGAGTCTGGACCTTGACCAAGAAATTTAGATCTTGACAAAAAAAAAAATCAACTACCCCTGCACTAGGACACAATTGTGTCAGTGTGATGACCTCCCCCACCAGAAGTGCTGGAACTAGAGGTGTGGGGGGTGCTGCAGCACCCCCTGGCTTGAAGTGGTTTCCACCACATACAGGATTTACAGTTTGGTTCAGTGGCTCTCTGCATCCCCATTATACAGGGGTGAAAGTAACTTAAAGGACTTACCGGAGTGCCCTAAGGGTTGCTCCTAGGGCTGGTTTTGTTCAATATCTTCATTAACGATCTGGAGGATGGCATGGATTGCACCCTCAGGAGGTTTGCGGATGATACTAAACTGGGAGGAGTGGTAAATATGCTGGAAGGTAGGGATAGGATACAGATGGACCGAGACAAATTAGAGGATTGGGCCAAAAGAAATCTGATGAGGTTCAACAAGGACAAGTGCAGAGTCCTGCACTTAGGACGGAAGAATCCCATGCACTGCTACAGACTAAGGCCCGAGCAGCTAGGCAGCAGTTCTGCAGAAAAGGACCTAGGGGTTACAGTGGATGAGAAGCGGGATATGAGTCAACAGTGTGCCCTTGTTGCCAAGAAGGCTAATGGCATTTGGGGCTGTATAAGTAGGGGCATTGCCAGCAGATCGAGGGAATGTGATCATTCCCCTCTATTCGGCATTGGTGAAGCCTCATCTGGAGTACTGTGTCCAGTTTTGGGCCCCACACTACAGGAAGAAAAGGAGTACTTGTGGCACCTTAGAGACTAACCAATTTATTTGAGCATAAGCTTTCGTGAGCTACACTCAAGCTATGCTCAGATAAATTGGTTAGTCTCTAAGATGCCACAAGTACTCCTTTTCTTTTTGCGGATACAGACTAACACAGCTGTTACTCTGAAACACTACAGGAAGGATGTGGAAAAATTGAAAAGCATCCAGAGAAGGGCAACAAAACTGATTGGGGGGCAGGAGCACGATTTATGAGGAGAAGGTGAGGAAACTGGGATTATTTAGTCTGCGGAAGAGAAGAATGAGAGGGGATTTGATAGCTGCTTTCAACTACCTAAAAGGGGGTTCCAGAGAGGATGGATCTAGACTGTTCTCAGTGGTATCAGATGACAGAACAAGGAGTAAGGGTCTCAAGTTGCAGTGGGGGAGCTTTAGGTTGGATATTAGGAAAAACTTTTTCACTAGGAGGGTGGTGAAGCACTGGAATGCGTTCCCTAAGGAGGCGGTGGAATCTCCTTCCTTGAGGTTTTTAAGGTCAGGCTTAATAAAAGAAAAGGAGTACTTGTGGCACCTTAGAGACTAACCAATTTATTAGAGCATAAGCTTTCGTGAGCTACAGCTCACTTCCTCAGATGCATATCGTGGAAACTGCAGCAGACTTTATATATACACAGAGAATATGAAACAATACCTCCTCCCACCCCACTGTCCTGCTGGTAATAGCTTATCTAAAGTGATCATCAGGTGGGCCATTTCCAGCACAAATCCAGGTTTTCTCACCCTCCACCCCCCCACACAAATTCACTCTCCTGCTGGTGATAGCCCATCCAAAGTGACAACTCTTTACACAATGTGCATGACAATCAACTTGGGCTATTTCCTGCACAAATCCAGGTTTTCTCACATCCCCCCCACCCCCATACACACACAAACTCACTCTCCTGCTGGTAATAGCTCATCCAAACTGACCACTCTTCAAGTTTAAATCCAAGTTAAACCAGAACATCTGGGGGGGGGGGGGGTAGGAAAAAACAAGAGGAAACAGGCTACCTTGCATAATGACTTAGCCACTCCCAGTCTCTATTTAAGCCTAAATTAATAGTATCCAATTTGCAAATGAATTCCAATTCAGCAGTTTCTCGCTGGAGTCTGGATTTGAAGTTTTTTTGTTTTAAGATAGCGACCTTCATGTCTGTGATTGCGTGACCAGAGAGATTGAAGTCTGGGATGATTTACTTGGGGACTGGCCCTGCTTTGAGCAGTGGGTAGGACTAGATGACCTCCTGAGGTTCCTGTTAACCCTGATATTTTATGATTCTAATCTTTAATTAAAAATTAATCTTTCTATTCTTGAAGACTCCAGGACAATCCTGGAGGCTTGGCAATTCTAGTGGGAGGGGGCAGCTATGCGAGGTAAGCACCCCGACCGCTTATGCAGGGAGATGGAGGAGGCATCTGCGCGTTCTACCCCCCCACCCCCCGTGCAGGGAGAGGGCATCTGCGTGTGATGCCATCTCGCGCCACGCAGAGTTCAGCAGGGAATTGACTGTGTGAGAAGGAACACACGTGAGTCCGCGGAAGACTCCAGTCGGCCTAAGCGTTTGCTGTCTCCTGTCACCTAATTGGTCTTCCTCTCAACCTTTGACCTCTCACCCCCATTTTTAGTCCAATCGCCTCACTGCTCTCATGGGCTGGGGAGGTGGAGGGTGTGAGCTATGGGGGGTGGAATTCTCAGAGCACGAGTACGCTGCCTGCGTTGGGCGGGCCTATTGTTGTGGGCGGAGAGCTCGGGCGGTGCTCTATTTGCGTAGGACCAGCCTCGCAGGGGGAAGGGAGGGCAGGAGGCTGTCCCGGGCCCAGGTGAATGGAGGAACCTGACAGCTGGGGGGAGTGAGGCGGCGGCGGCGGGGAAATGGCGGCGGGAGCAGCACAATGAGACGCGGCCTGTAGTCTGGAAGCTCTGGGCTGGGTCCAGTCCGGCAGGTAGGAGGCGGCGGCTCTGGCATGTGCCCTCGCCGAAGGCTTCATGGCGGGCTCGGGGACCCAACGCCGGGGATGGGCAGCTTCTGCCGGGCGAGTGGTCACCGCCCGCTCCGAGCATGTGCGCGGCTCAGCCCCCTTCCCCAGCCCTTGGCGCCCGGCTGAGCCTCCCTTCTCTCCCGCTGGCTGCAAGGCATGTCCACCTGCCGGAGCCGCGCAGGGCCCCCGGCGCAGCCACCCCCCGGGCTCTGCCTACCGCGGGCCTCGCCACTCCCCTTGCCGCTGTGGCCCCGGCTCGGTGGAGCCCAGGGCGAAGGGTCTCCCAGTCCTTCTCGCTGGCTTTGTCTTCTCTCGCCCCAAGGCCAGCAGCGCTTGGGGCCTGCTGAGGCGTGTGCGCTAGGCTCCTGGGCCCCGTCCCGGACACCGCTGCCCCTTCAGACGACAGGCCTGTGGCACCCGGGAGCTGCTTCCTCACGCCTACTCATGGACCATCTGCTAAAGGGGCCCTTGTTCTGGGTATGAGTTGCGGGCGGAGGAGAGGAGTTCTAACTTAAAGCTCCCCTGGAGTAATATTTTAAGGTTTTTTATTATCCCTCTCTTTCTTCGCCATCTCCCCCAGTTGAAACGAGGGGCGTCCTGCATTCTGCAAATATACAGTGATAAAATTAAAAGGTCCTTTTCCAAAACTTGTATGCAAAATATTACAAAGTCTAAGTAGTGCCATTAAAGCATTTAGCTATTCTAGTGCCACATGCTATAGAAAGCTCTACAATAGAAAAAAATAAAAAAAGTGGGTCATGTATTGATATAACCTGAAACAAACTCGGACACTTGTGTATTTGTTTTCTTCCAGAGGTAACAGGCATTCTTTGATAGAAAATATCTTATTGATTAGGTTAACTTTGATCACTAAAAACTTACTTAGAAGATCTTTTGCGCTTAATATTATCAGTTGTGGGTGTTCATTTTTTTTTTTTTTAAACATCAATTGACTGTTTAAGCCCAGGGAGGATGCATTCCACTAGTGGGTGAGAGATATTCTGCCAATTTAGTTTACAAATCTAGACACATCTTTTCCCTCCCCTCCGCCCACCCCACAAAAGTGAAAAAAACTTGACCTATATCTTTAGTCAACTAGTCAGTATATGTTTAGTAATGCTCATCCTCCATCTCTTGAACTGTTGTCCGGTGTCTTGTCTTTCTGCTTTAGATTGTAAATTCATTGGGACAATGAACATGTCTTTTATATTTGTGAAGTGCTATGTACAGAAGCGGAGTTACATACATATTTTTAATAACTGGTCTTTTTTGGTGGTTTGATATATGGGGATTGATTATATCTTAAATTACTTTTCTAAAGGGCGGGACCTTCTACACTTGGTCACAGCTTGTGGGGTCACAATCTGTAGTACTTAATAAAAATATGAAAATGCTCCTATTTAGGCCTAAGCAGCTCACCCAGTAAATAGTTGTGATTTTTCTCCTATTCCTTCACTTTTAATTCATAGAGATGATGGTGCTCAAAACTGCTAGATTGCACTAGTGAAAGATTCCTCATTCAAATATTCTGTAGCCTAGGAAAAAGTCCAGTGACGATGCATTTCAGGCACAGAATTCAAATTTTTGTATCCATATTTCTGCTCGCTTCATAACCTTTATTATTGAGCCAGGCCTTATAAGCTGCTCAAGAGGTCTGTAAAATATAATTTTTCCCATTTTACAGATAGCTAACTTGCAGTCATTTCTGGCAGAGCTGGGGGTAGAACACAGGCCTTACCAATTCATCCACACTGTCTTTCATTATGTGTTTATCAGATCACTGTTCCTATCTCTCATGCGAAATCAGGAATGTTTGTCTATTCTTTTTCTTAGTATAAGAACAATAGGGTACTGAGAGACACTGAGAGATGGAAAATTAAAACTGATAGATGGAAATACTTTTTCACACAATGTGCGATTAGCCTGTAGAGCTAACTGCATGATATGGTTGAGAGCAAGAGCTTAAGAGGATTTAAAAAAAAAAATTATACAGCTATATGGATAACTAGTTACTGTAAATATGAAGAGTATAGGCAAGAGTTTTGGGAGGGATATAAATGCTCATGTATAATCTAATCTCAATAGCTATCTATTGCAAGGTTGTTTTCTTGGTCTTTTTCTTTTTGTACCTTCATCTGAAGCATCTGGTACTGGCCACTGCTAGTGACAGAGTACTAGAATAGATGGACCACTGGTCTGATCTAGTATGATGGTTCCTTTATTCCACTCCCAGAACCAGAGATTCATGATCTCCAAAATTCTGCTGCTATCTAGCAAATAGTGTGTGACCTACTGATAGCATGTCCCATCTCCTTCTGGTGCTTAGCTCATATAGAGCAAAGTCGCTCAACCTTTTCAGATTGCCACCACTTTTTTGAAGTCAAAAACATTCACAATCCTCTTACATAAAATAAGAGTAAAAAATGTAAGTGCATCAATTTTAACAAGCCTATTTAATTTTTGTTTTTCAAGAGGATGAAAGAGAACACTTGAACGGTAAGGATATGTGGGAGTGGGGAAATGAGATTTTCTTTGGTATAGATTGTAATAAAATTTCTAACGCTTTGTAACTACCCTAGGAGACACAACAAACTGGATGAGAAATGCTGACATAGAGGGAGAGTTACTACTTTAGCTCAAACAATAGAGGTTTGTGGTGGGAATCTGAAGGTCTAGTATTCAAACGGTGCTGATGGCCCATGTGGGGAGAGCCTTATAGGTTGCACATGATGATATTTCTAGTTTCAGTTTTCTGTTTAAAAGATAGTTAGTTTACACAATGTAAAACTGTTTTTTATTAATCATTTAAAGAGCAGCACACTAGAAAACTCAGGTATTCCACAGTTTGGTCAGTTGTCACAGATTTTCAGGTTTGAAGGGTTAGCAGTATGCCCAGGATCATCTCTTGCTGCTTTTGTTCTTTACTACAGACTGCATCAGCTTACCCTTATGAAATCAGATCAATTTCAGTATGTCTACACTACAGAATTATGTCCACTTAAGTTATGTCGACATACAGCCACTGCAGTAATTAAATCTTTTTTGCATGTCCACACTACACTCCTTGTTCTGGCAGTGCACATCCTTACCAGGAGTGCTTGCACTGATTTAACGGTCAGTGTGGGGCATAGTGGAATGGCTTATGAAAGGCTGCAACATTCGATGTAAGCACTGCAGTGTCTGTACTGATTCTGTATCGACCTAACTATGATGACCTAAGCACTACACCTCTCACAGAGGTGGAGTTATTAAGTTGGCATAGTGGGAAAGTTACATTGGCAGGAGCAACATTTTAGCGTAGATGCTTTCCGAGTTAGATCGACGTAAGCTGCTAAATTTCATATTGCTGATACTCTTGGGGTAGAGGAGCTGTAACATAAGCCTCAAGAAGATCGCTTTCATTGATGCACCTGCTTATGCGTAGGAACAGCAGCGACAACAAACTTGTCTTTTTGCTAGTGGGCAGGAAAGAGGCAGAAAAATAGTAATATCTCTTCTTAGGTTGTCTGCAACAATCTTGTTGTCTGAAGACTAGATTATGTGTTGCTTTCTTCCAGCTCATACTGACTCAGTGTGTCCTTGGCCAATTTACTTAACTTCTCTGCGCTTCATAATTGTTACCTCACAATATAGGGATAGAGGAGCATTGTTAAAAATGTGACCATAACATATTCTCGTGTGGTGTGTGGTTTTTTTTTTTTTCTTTCTGGGCTTGGGTTTATTTTGAGAAAACTATAACATTTGCTTAAGGGTTAACATCCTTAGTAATTGATAGCTATTTTAAAAACTAAATTCAGAGCCATTATGGTTTAGTGGCTAGGCTGCTGACCTGGGACTATCCCTAGCTCTGTTACTGAACTGCTGTGTGACCTTGGGCAAGTTACTTAGCATCTGTGCACCTGTTTTTCCTTCTTTTCTTTGTATATCCTTTTGATTTATATTGTTAGCTCTTTGGAGCAGGGATTGTCTTTTCCTGTGATTGTATGTTGTCTAGATGATGATGCCTGTAGATATAAATGTAATATAAATTAGTAGTAAAACATGTTACCTGGGAATTTTCTTAGGCAACAGGCCCTTAAAAATGTTAGTTTGAAATTTGTGTATGACATGTAGTTAAAAGTATGATCACTAATAGAGGATGCTTGGTGTGGGTTTTTTTAATTTATGGGGATAGCAACAAGTGTGGTTAGGCCCTTTAGCTTTGTTTTGATTTGAGATTGTGTATCCATTGTGCTGGTCCACCACCCAGCCAGGTTGCACAGATGTAAGTTGATGAGTCTATAGCTGACCTCACTAGGTATCGTTGATAGATTTTCTTTTTTTCCCTGTTAGAACAATTAAGAAAAAAAGTGTTTTACAGGTAGTTGAATTTGAGTTACCTTTTTAATAAGTAAACTTGAATAATAGGTCTGGCACAAATCTAATACATGAATCAGAAATGATGTGATCTTTGTGAAAAAGTCTTTGGAAAATATCCTTGATCAATAAGTAGAAGTCTATCTTTTAGTTGCTGTTTATGCAGTCTACTACCGTGTTGTCTGGATAATCTCCAAGATCTTAAAAACAGTGGCGCTATCTGAGTTGCGCACATGGATGCAAGAGAGAGATGCGAAGGTTCCCTACAGAGGATTTTTTTAAAAAGTGGCTTATACCATTTTTACTCCTTTATGAGGGCCTGAAAAGTTCTTTCTAAAAAGGAAAAAAAATAGAAGTATCTGGATTACTAAAATTGGTCTTGCCACTGTTGCTGGAGTACTTCTTGGTTGTCTCAGAGCAGGTGTATTGTGAGCTGTCTTGCACCTTAATTGAAGTGGCAGGGGTGTACAGTTTTTTGGCTAGGACTTCCTTTCTTCAGAATGTTCATTATTGATTGGAGCTAAACAGGTGTTAACAAAACCAAATTATTTTTAACAGGCTTTCTAAAAATTCCTTCCCTTCTCAGTTGCTCAGCTTTCACTTTCCTAATTCATATTGTATAATGTCATTCATTCTCCAGTCACCATAGGCTTCCAAATAGGGCAACCTGAATTTTCTGTTTAAGACAAAAATATCTTTCATATTTTATAAATTGTAGAGAAGCAAAAAAAGCACAATGAACTTTGCAGGCTACCTTCAAAGCGCTTAAATTTTAGTTGATGTAAATCCCCCTAATCCACTCCTCACAGGAGTAAGGCATCAAGGGCAATTCACCCTTTGAAAGTTAAAATTACGACTTGCTGTTAATATATCTTAAATTTGGATCAAATCAATTCACAAGGCTGGATCAAGGGTATTTTAAATCCTAGGATTATGTTTTGAATAGATAAATAGATCTTATTAGAATTGAAAGTAGTTGAAAAACCATCAGAAGATGCTCAGTATGGTGGAATTTCTCTTCAACAATGGTAACTAGAGCATTTAATCAGGAATTTTCCTACTGGGATCTTTTGAGGAAAAAGCTTGAGCTTTAACAGATGACAAAATTTTGGAGGAGCAGGTGGGGTGTTTTTTTGTTTTTTGTTTTTTTGTGTGTGTGTGTGTGGTATTTTTTTTTAAGATTATAGGCGCTCTAGGCCTGCACTTTACCTTGAAGTACTTGGTTGAAAGGAACTGGGAGAATGCCAAAAAGGTTTATGAGCTTCATGGGTTTTGGAAAGACGTGATCAAGTCCGAAGAGACAAGTAATTTTTTTTCTGTGCTTTCTTAACGTAGTTAGTGCTTTACTTGTATAGGGCCTGATACGTGAAACCTGTGTCTTGGCTAATAGTGAGTGCTCTGGCAAAACTTCAGTCTGTTCAGAGCTGCATTTTATATATGCAGAATGGAAGGGGAGTTCCAGTAAGGAAAGTCATGGTTTCAGCAATACTGTTTACAGACAGACAGCCTGATTGCCTTTATCTCAGTGAATAAGGGCCTACAAGGAATTACACTAAATGTTATCCGGTATGTTGTGACTGGGATGAGGAGCAGGTGTTCTTTTCTGGCAGGGTTTCAAGCAATATGCCTGTAACTTTTTTAAAAATGGAAGTTGATTGTCAAGAATATTTATAATTTCTAAAAATTTCGATCAGTCCATTCTATCCCTGGTGCTCACCACCACTGATCTTCTCTCCTACTAAACTCAATCACTTCTTTCCCTGAATAATCAATAAGGGGCTTGCTTCTGGAACTCTACGTTTATTGCTATTAGAGCAAGACCATTAACACAAGACTGCAGGAAGGAAGATAAGTTAGTGTGTGTTTCTCAGCAACAGTCAAAAGCCTGTTATCCAAATCTTTCACTCGTGCTAAATAATTTCATGTTCCATGATATATAAAATACTCTTTCCTTCATTCAGCTAATTCTATATCCCACACTCCTCCCTTTCTCTCACTTTCCATTTAGATACTTTGTTTTTTGTAACGAGAGATGCTTGATTAGGATCGCTGGTGCAGTCATCTTGAGCTGCTTATGTCACTAAAATTGGCTAAGTAAAGCCATGATTTGGACCAAAGTAAGTGTTCTGAAGACTTTCTGTCTAATATGACATCTGGGAAGAAGAAACTAGATTGAACAAACTTGTGTGTTTGGATATCTAATGAAAGATTTCAGTAGGTTCATAAGCACAGAGCTAGCTACTGTAAAATCTAATAACAAAGGTTAAATTTGGAAAGAAACTAAACTCCCGCATCTAAGCTTTTGCTTATTCAAAGCAAGTCTGGAAAGGAGTAGGAACAGAGCAGGGTGGATAAAAATCATGATTTAAAAAAAAGATTTTAAAATGTACATGTTGCTAGTGTCTACTTTCCACTTCAAAGTCTTAAATTGTTAAAGTGGACATTTTGTACTTATTTCTCTAGTTTCCTAGTTGTTAGTGTAATTTTAGATTTTACATACTACTTTTTTTCTAAGAAGTTTCTCATTTAACATGATGATCTGTGGAAAGACTAAGATCTCATTAATATCCTGACCATGAGAACAACGCAAAATTGATTAGCAAATAGCCTGCACTATATTTACCAGTAGCACCATCTTCTGATTCACTGAATTTCCATAAATCAAGAAAGCTGAACAGCTTCAACCTGGCTGTACTCCTCTACCAGGCTTTATCATTTGAAATTAATGGGATTTACGCTCCAAAGTCATTTAGGTGTTTTTGACAGTGTCAGCCTTAGGAGCCTAAGTATGGGCTTTAGAACCTAATTTTAGACTTCAGTGTTTGAAAATTTTTGCCTGTGTACAAAAAAGTTTACAGTAACTTCGTTAATGTACTGAAAGTCTAAATAACTTTTCATTGTTAATGTTGCAGCAGTTTTGTTTTGAAATGGCAAAGATTTTATGTCACAAAGAAATTTTTAACAAAAATACAGGTTTAGTGCCTGATGCACATAGCATGCTTATCTTTAAGCATATGAGTAGTCCCATTGAAGTCAATGGCACTAGTCATGTGAGTTAAGCTATATACTTGCTTCTGGCCTGGTCTACACTACAAACTTAGGTTGACATAAGCCACATTAAATCTGTGTCTACACTACCGAGTCCTTTCTGCCAATCTAAGTGGCCTGTAAAGTCAACTTCTGTACTCTACCTCTGAGAGAGGCATATCAGTTGAGTCGACATAAGGATAGTGTAGACACTGTGTTGTGTAATTCGAAGGAATTGGCCTCCAGGAGGTGTCCCACAGTGCTCTGCTGTGACTGCTCTGGAGAGCACTTTCAACTCTACTGCACGCTAGCCAGGTACACAGGAAACAGTTGCTCCTGTTAAAGCCCTGGGAACTTTTGAATTTTCATTTCCTGTTTGATCAGCATGGAGAGCTCGCCAGCACAGCTGATCATGGAGACTCAAGGCTGCAGATGCGCTCCAGCATTGAGTACACAGGAGGTGGAGGATCTTATTGCTGTGTGGGGAGAAGAGTCTGTGCAGGCAGAGCGCTGATACAGAAGAAGAAATGCTGATATCTATGCCAAGATTGCATGGGGAGAAGGGCAACACCAGGGACATGCAGCAGTGCCATGTGAAAATAAAGGAGCTTCGGCAAGCATACCAAAAGACAAAGGAGGCAAACAGTCGTTCTGGTTCTGCCCCGCAGACATGCTGCTTTTATGAGGAGCTACATGCGATTCTCAGCGGTGACCCCTCCATTACCCGAGAGTGCTTCCAGGGGACTTTGAGCAACAACGAGGAGGACATTGTTGAGTAGTAGGAGGAGAAGTGTGAGGCAGGCAAGCAGAGGATTCATTCTCCCCAACAGCCAAGGACTGTTTTTAACTCTGGAGTATATCCCTTCACAGGACCAGTTGGCGGCAGAATGTGATGCTGGGGAAGGCACTTCTTGTGAGTACACATTTCCAATCAAACTAGGGGTTACACACACTAATTTTTTGGTGGTTTAATCTGAACAAAAAAGTAGGTGTAATGGGTATCTGCAAAATTAAAATACAGTGCAGTTTGCTCAACTATAACAAAGATAACTTGTTAGACAAATGGTAATTGAGGGTATGTCTACACAGCAACTAGATCCCTGTGCCAACTGACTTGGGCTTCGCTGTGGGGCTGTTCCATTGTTGTCTAGACTTCTGGGCTAGGGCTGTAGCCTGAGCTCTGGGACCCTCTCACCTTGCAGGGTCCCAGAGACCAGGTTCCAGCACAAGCCCGGAAGTCTACCCAGAAACGAAACAGCCCAAGGCAAGGCCAGGCCAGGCTCCAGCCCAAGACTGGAAATGTACACAGAGATGGAACAGCCCCACAGGCCAAGCCTAAGTCAGCTGGCACAGGCCAGCTCTGGGAACTCTGCTGGCATCATTGCAGCACACAGCATTGCAGCATAAGGACCAGGTCTCTGTACCCAGAGTAATATCGCATATGGTCACCTAGGGGAAATGGGAAGTTTTCAATGCTAGCCCTTAAACCGCAAACAATTCAACAAGTAATCCGTCCCCCCACCCCCGTTTGGTAAAAAGAAGACTCAAGAGGACATGTTCAGTGAGTTAATGTGTGCCTCTGAGAGTGACAAGATGGAGCTCAGCACATGGAGGATTGTGCTGTCCGAGAACCTGGATCACACAATCATGCTTTCCCAAACATGCCGTGGTTGTGGTTGGAAGGGATCAAAGTATATTGCAAGCAGCATTGGGGTTGGAGGAAAGGGGGTGGGGTTTCTGTTCTCCTCCCCTCCCCCGACCTGGTGCTGCTTTTGTTAAAAAAAAAACAAACAAACAAACACAAAAAACTGGGGGAGGGGGGGGGTTTACTCTGGTGCCGGTCCTCAAGCACCATCCAGATTGCTAGGGGAACAGGGGCTTTCTTCAAGTTCCAACCTGTGATCCCAAGGATGTCTTCACAAAAGTAGCAGCATAAGACCTCTCACCCATGGCTCGTGGCCTTACTCACCATGGCTGAAGCAGCAAACCAACTCTTGCAATAGCCAGCAGTTGTGATTATGTTGTGGCTTGCAGTGAAGTGTATTGAGGGGTGGTTTTTTTATTTAAAAAAAAGTTAACCTTACACCAGAAACAATGTATGCACTGTCCGTGCTACCCTTGTGCTTTGCATTCCTTGCAGCTGAAATCTGGTCCGTCGGTGCATCTTCCACACCGGGACAGAGACTTTCCCAGATTAGAAGGTGGAAAAAGAAGACTCAGGAGGACATGTTCAGTGAGTTAATGTGTGCCTCCTGAGACTGACAAGATGGAGCTCAGAGCATGGAGGATTATACTGTCCGAGAACCTGGACATGGAGGACAGGAAAGCATGCAGGGAACAAGTGTGTGCCATGCTTGAAGAGATGCTGTGGATTATGAAGGAGCAATCAGACATGTTGAGGCATCTGGTTGAGGTTTAAGAAAGGAAGCTGGATACTAGAGTCCCTCTGCAGCCTATGCTGAACCTGTCGCCATCATCACCCAGTTCTACATCCTCCTGCCCAACTGTCCTATGTGGCAGGGGAGAAGTGGTTAAGTATCCCTTGCACTCAACACCAGGGGCGGGTACAAGGACCAGAAGACACCCATTCCCACACCTTTGATTGTTGTTGCAGTGCATCTGTAAGCAAATTTTTTTTTTCTCCTCCCACAGTGTTATTAGCCATTTTGCCCCGGGTTATATCACTTTTCTTTGCTGTCTCTGTGGTTGTGTGCATAATAAAACTTAATGGATTGAGGAGAAAAGGCTCTTTTTTCAATCAACATATGGTGGTTGGTGGGGGTGGAGTTTAGAGGGAAAAAAATACAACAGAGGGGACCGTTTGGTAAGGAACAACACAGATAAGTGTCATATTACTCTGGCTCATTGCTGAAACTTGTATTCAAAGCCTCACAGAGATGCAGAGACCCTGGATGTGCTCTTGTATTGCCCTGGTGTTTTGCTGCCAGGTGATCTGCCTCAGCCCCTCATCCCAGTGTAAACTTTTCTCCCTTGGTTTCACAGATATTGTGGAGCACACAGCAGGCAGCAATTACAAAGGGAATATTGTTTTCACTGAGGTCTAACCTAGTAAGCAAACAGCACCAGCGAGCTTTTAAATGTCCAAAGGCACATTCCACCACCATTCTGCACTTCCTCAGCCGATGGTTGAACCAATCCTTACTGCTGTCCGGACTGCCAGTGTACAGCTTCATGAGCTATGGGAGCAAGGAGTAGGCTGGGTCTCCCAGGATCATGATTGGCATTTCAACATCACCACTGGTTATTTTGCAGTCTGGAAAGGAAGTCCCTGCTTGCAGGTTTCTGAACAGACCTGTGTTCCTAAAGATGCGCGCATCATGCACCTTTCCAATGTCAGTGAAACAGCCCCTGTGATCCATCAGCTCTTGCAACACCATTGAGAAGTGCCCCTTTCGGTTTATGTACTCTTTTACAAGGTGGTCTGGTACCAAGATAGGTTGTGTTCCGTTTATCGCCTCACTGCAGTTAGGGAACCCTGTGTGACGTTATTGACATAATCTGGGACCATATAGAACATTGTTGCAACCAAGGTCCTGTAGTGGCACCAAATCTTGTATAAAGGGGGTCAAATAAGGTGTCTAAGACAAGATTATGGTTTGCTGGTTATGATTATTCTATCTGTATGCATGTATCATTTTTGTATTTAAAATTATAAGTATTGGCTCTATATTGTCTGTAGTTCAAACTTGTGCTATGCTTCTGGGTGACACCCCAGACAAGTTGGTGTCAGCTCTGCCTAGCCTGCGTGATGGCCCATTAAGGACCATCAGCTATACAACTGACTCATTGAGTGAAGGCAGATATACCTTATGACTCAGCAAGGTATGCAGGGACCTGCGTATGGACAGATCTCTGAGGTTTTTCCATGCCGTGTGATGGACAGCTTGTCTTTGGGACAAAGAAAGAAAGACCATATGGCAAGAGACTATAAAAGGCTGATGCCTCATCTCCATCTTGTCTTCAATACTGCTTCTTACCTCTGGAGGAGCTTTACTACACTGAAGCTTTGAACAAAGGACTGATGACCCATCCCAGCAGTGGATGTACTCCAGAGACTTGATTTAAGCCTGCAGTTTATTCTATCACTGCTACAAGCCTGAACCAAGAACTTTGCCATTACTGTATGTAATTGATTCCGTTTAACCAGTTCTAGCTCTCATCTATATCTTTTTCCTTTTATGAATAAACCTTTAGATTTTAGACTCTAAAGGATTGGGAACAGCGTGATTTGTGGGTAAGATCTGATTTGTATATTGACCTGGGGCTTGGTCCTTTGGTATCGGGCAAACCTTTTTTCTTTTACTGGGGTATTGATTTTCATAACCATTCGTCCCCATAACAAGTGGCACTGGTGGTGATACTGGGAAACTGGGGTGTCTAAGGGAATTGCTTGTGTGACTTGTGGTTAGCCAGTGGGGTAAAACCAAAGTCCTCTCTGTCTGGCTGATTTGGTTTGCCTTAGAGGTGGAAAAACCCCAGCCTTGGGCTGTAACTGCCCTGCTTTAAGCAATTTGTCCTGAACTGGCCCTCTCAGTTGGGTCCCACCAGAACCAGTGTCGTTACACCCTACTGCGGCAAACCCATCCACTATGTCCTGCACGTTGCCCAGAGTCACTGCCCTTCTTAGCAGAAGTCTGTTAATGCCTCTGCAAACTTGGATCACAACAGATCCCATGGTAGATTTACCCACTCCAAACTGATGCAATGCCAAACTGCTAGCGAACAGTGGGGCAAGCTTCCACAGAGCTATCACCACTCGCTTCTCCACTGTCAGAGCAGCTCTTATTTCAGTATTGCTGCGCTTCAGGGCTGGGGAAAGCTCTTCACACAGTTCCTGGAAAGTGGCCTTATGCATTCGAAAGTTCTGCAGCCACGGCTATCGTCCCATGGCCGCATAATGATGCAGTCCCACCTGTCAGTACTTGTTTCCTGGGCCCAGAAATGGCACTCAACAGCGTCAAGGTGATGTGTGACTGTCACCAGCAACTGTCAATTGCTCCGCTCTGTCTTCCAGCAGGGCTGCTTGCGTGGCATCGCATTGTTCCACACGGTGGCTCCTGTATAGGCTGTGTAAATACTGCAGGATAAGGCGCAAGATGTTTGTAATGTTCATAACAACAGTGTAAAGCTGAATGGGGTCCATGTTTCTCGTGCTATGGTATCCGCGTAGGTAATCCAGGCTTATGAAAAAGGCTTGGCTTGTTTGCTGTTGATTTCAGAGAAGGAAGGAGGGGGAGGTAAGTGCCATCATGGTAGGCTAACACCATGTTTCCATAAACACCCGTGCCAATGTTTTGGTCCCATAAGGCATTGCAAGCCCAACCCAAAATTCCACTCAGCTATGTGCACTGTGGGATAGCTACCCATAGTGCAGTGCTCAGTGTGTCAATGCATCCTCCCTAGCAGGACTTACATCCTGCTGACACAGTGAGCGTAGTGTGGACGCAAGATCTGCTTGCTTAAATTGGAGGCTCGATGTCAGTTTACGGAAAGTTGACTTAACTTTGTAATATAAATATGGCCTCTGTCTTTGCAGGTCAAGGCCTTAATTTTCTTTTTCTTTTTTTTTTTTTGCTTGTAGCAGTTTTGTAAAACTCCAAAAGACCTACTAGTAGTGGTATTTAACACCTGTCCCCCTCCCTCTACCAAAATACAGCATTTATAATTTAGTTCGTCATTATATAAAATGGTTTAAATCAATTAGGTTTTATTTGCTCCACACAGAAACCGAGAAGGTTTTAGTATTTTGTGATTTGCTTGCTAAACAGTTCTTGTCCCCACATTTGCCTTAAGCTCCTGTCCGCAGGACCATAAGATTTTGGAGAGTGCCAAAATTATTTGGGGCCTTTCTTACCCCCCCCCCCCCTCCTCCTTCTTGCCATAATGAGTACCTTCTGTATAAAGGAATTGAAGGGGGAGAATTTTGCACTGCCAATAACCTCTTTCTCTGCGGAAGACGAAATCCAGTTGCTTATATGGTATCTGTTAATGACTGTATACACTTACATTTTTTGGGACCGTTCTCCAAATAAGGTGGGGATTTGAAGGTGCAAGGTCATCCTTTGTCCAAGAATTTTGCAGACTTTTGGTGAATTTTAGGTTCTTTTTTTCCTAATTACGTAACTCTAGAATCCAAATTATCCAGCAATATTATGCAGTCATGACATCATAGTTAAGGATCCCTATAGGAGGGTACTTTAAACTTTAATATAAGTGCTTAACATATCCATTCCACTCCTTTTCTCCCAAACTTAGAGAGAATGAGTACATAAAGGAACATACATTAAATATGCTAACATAAAAGTTGTGCGTCTTCCTTCTTTATCCTATTTTTTCCTGCTCCCATGGGGTGGGCTCCGGTGAAGGCTAGGGTAATGCCTGGGTGTGAGACCCAGACCATACCCCCTTGAAATAACTGTGAACAAATGGGCCCTTAACTCCTGCTTGAAATTAATCATCTTTGATCCCAAACTATCCACAACAAGTCATTAACTGTATGGGAAATTGTAAGCAGTAGCAACAAGGTGAGCTAGATTGAAATAAATAAAAGTGAAAAATCACAAATCAGGGTAACTTTTTAAAAAAAGAAAAGGAGTACTTGTGGGACCTTAGACTAACCAATTTATCTGAGCATGAGCTTTTTGCATCCAATGAAGTGAGCTGTAGCTCACGAAAGCTCATGCTCAAATAAATTGGTTAGTCTCTAAGGTGCCACAAGTACTCCTTTTCTTTTTGCAAATACAGACTAACACGGCTGTTACTCTGAAACCTGGTAACTTTTTAGTGACTTACAGAGAAAAACAGGTCTCTTCTTCCTCCCTTCCCCCCGAATATTGCTGAAATATTTTTGTTGTCTTAAGCCTTACTAAGGCTTCATAATGAAAGTTGGTTGCAATTTTTAACTTAGGAGAGGCTACAATCTTTATAATATATGAAAAGGAGATCAAATGGGTTACTCGGGATAGCATGGGTGGGATAGGAACACTTTTCCAGAATTCCCTCAAAAACTACATTGAGTTGCTTCTAATGTTGGTTATTTGGAAGTCATTATTGGGGTTAAAGCTTGCAGGGTTTGTGTAGATTGTAGTTTATCAGTTTGTATTTACAGGCTAAATTGATGTCAGCCTTAGAATCATAGAATATCAGGAATGGAAGGGACCTTAGGAGGTCATCTAGTCCAACCCCCTGCTCAAAGCAGGACCAATCCCCAACTAAATCATCCCAGCCAGGGTTTTGTCAAGCCTGACCTTAAAAACCTCTCGGGAAGGAGAGTCCACCACCTCCCTAGGTAACCCATTCCAGAGCTTCACCACCCTCCTAGTGAAAAAGTTTTTCCTAATAACCAACCAAAACCTCCCCCACTGCAACTTGAGGCCATTACTCCTTGTTCTGTCAAGGAGTTCTGTTACTAGCAGTTACTGACATTGGAGCTAGTTTCACAAGGAACAGTTTGGGAGTTATCTGTAATATTTCACAATTCTATTGAACACTTTTTTTGTGTGAAATATTTATAATGTGAACACTTTGTTGTAAGAAGTAGGGCTTTTACACCTCTAAAAACATATGCAGTTGGACTGGAAGTCTCCTCTTACTGTTTACATTGAAAATTCCTGACTCTTAGTGCCATGGGATTAAAAAGAAGAAAAGGGATTGCTATGTTGCTAAACAACTTTGAATATTTAAATTTATAATTTAAAGTATTTGAACAGCAAATATAGCTTGACTCTAAAGGAACAAGAAAAAAATAAAGTACAAAGGAAGTTGTGTTTAAACACTTTTTGATCTCATTTTATAATAGAGTAGTTAATACAAATTTTCATCTTCAGCATGTGCTTTATAACATTAACTAAAAGTAACAGACTCAAAGACTTTAAGGCCAGAAAGGACCACTATCCTCTAGTCCAGTGGTTTTCAAATTGTGGGTTGTGACCCCAGAGTTGGTCAGGACCCTCTTTTAATGGGGTCGCTGGGGCTGGTATTAGACTTGCTGGAGCCCGGGGCCAGAGCCGAAGCCGGAGCCCCACTGCCTGGGGCTGAAGCCCTTGTACTTTGACCTCCCGCACCTAAAGTGGTGGGGTTTGGGCACCTCCCCCCCCCCCACGCCCCCAGGACAGTGTGGTTTGGGCAGGTTCAGGCTTTGGTGTCCCGTCCCCCCCATCCTGGGGGTCATGTAGTAAGTTTTGTTCTCAGAAGGGGATTGCAGTGCAATGAAGTTTGAGAACCCCGATCTAGTGATTTCCTGCACATTGTAGGCCACAGAACCTCACCCACCACTTCGATAGTAGGCCCATAACCTCGGGCTGAGTTACTGAAGTCCTCCAATCTTAAAGACTTCAGGTTACAGAAAATCTACCATTTACTCTAGTTCAAAGCAGCAAGTGACCCATGCCCCATGCTGCAGAGAAAGGCAGAAAACACCCCCCAAAACAACCCGGGGTTTCTGCCACTTTAATCTGGGGGAAAATTCCTTCTCAACCCAAAATGTGACAATCGGGTACAACCTAGCATGTGGGCAAGACCCACCAGCCAGACACCTGGGAAAGAGTTCTCTGTAATCACTCAGAGCCCTCCCCATCTCTGGCATTGGAGATACTTGCTGATAGCGGTCACAGATGGGTCACATGCCATTGTAGGCAATCTCGCCATACCATCCCCTCCATAAACTTATCGAGCTGCGTCATGAAAGAAGTTAGGTTATTTTGCCCCCACTACTCCCTTTGGAAGGCTGTTCCAGAAGTGTACTCCTCTGATGGTTAGAAACCTTTGTCTACTTTCAAGCCTAAACTTACTGATGGCCAGTTTGTATCCATTTGTTCTTGTGCCAGAATTTGGCCCTCAACATAAATAACTCCTCTCTCTCCCTCCCTGATTTATATTCCTCTGATGTATTTAAACAATCATATCTCCCCATAGCCTTAATTTTACTAGGATAAACAAGCCAAGCTCCCCAAGTCTCATCTTGTAAGGCAGGTTCTCCATTCCACTGATCATCTTAGTAGCTCTTCTCTGCATTTATTCCCTTTTGAATTAATCTTTCTTAAACATGGGAGACCAGAACTTCAGACGGCATTCCAGAAGAGGTTTCACCAGTGCCTTGTATAATGGTAATAACATTTTCCTATCTATACTGGAAGTACCTCACCTGATGCATCGTATGATTGCATTAGCCTTTTTCACAGCTGCATCGCATTGGTGGCTCATAGTCATTCTCCTGCTCTGTTGCTTCTAACTAATATATACCCAGTTTATAGCAAAAATTCTTGTTGTTAGTCCCCAAGTGCTATTAAATTAAACCTTGAATTATTAAATTTCATCCCATTTCTGTTACTCCAGTTTTCAAGGTTGACGATATCTTCTTGTATGATTCTGGTTGTTCTCCATATTGGCAGTACCTCCCAACTTTGTGTCATCTGTAAATTTTATTACTGGAGTCTCACTTTTTGTACCAAGGTCATTAATGAAAATGTTAAGTAAAGTGGTCCCAGGACTAATCCTTGAGGAGCTCTAATAGTAACCTCTCTATCAAGGTCTTACTCCTGCTCCTCTTTTCCATCTCAACTCCTTTGGCCAGCTAAAGGAATTTTCTGTCTTGTAATAGAGTGTAGTAGCTGGAATGGATTCACTCCCTGAGCACCAGATGTGCTCCTGCAGCCAAAGTTCTTTGGGTGCCTTTGGAATAGTTTCACAATAAAGTGGGGCTAATTGAGAAGGTCCAGAAAACCTGAACATTAGTCTTGCCCCTCCCTTTCAGGATTACCATTTTACTTCCAGTGGAACCTCCACTTTGCTGGGATCATACCGGGAGAGCTGCAGAACAGTCTTGAAGTCTGCCTATCTGCTCCTGTTCCAGAACCTGCTCATATTGGAAAGACTACAACCATATTCAGATACAAGGAGGAAAAACACCTTCAGTGGCACTTCACACAGATACCCACCATAACTACTTCCGCATGTCCTGAGTCTTAGCACTAGTACCTTGTCCCGTCCCCCCATCCCCCCCCCCGCACATACTCTTTCTGCTAAACCCGTAAGTCTTGTAATTCTCAAAAATGCTCCCTGCAGTGTACTTCAGAGCTGTGTACACATGCTCCCTATGCTGGATTTACAACTCAAAAACTGTCTATAATACAGTCAATTAAGGGGAAGGGAGTAATTTCCTGTGCCCGTGGTTGTGTGTTGGTTAGTACTCTGTGGTTCCCTTTTAACTGACTGTCTCTCCCAGCCCTACGTGTACTTAGCTTCAAAGTAGTTTGTAAGAATATAGAGAAAGTTAGGGCTAGTTAGAAAATTTTGTACTATCTTCGCTTCCAGAGCTCTGCAACTGTGGAATCCCCATCAATGGAAGGTTTTTAAGAACACATTGGACAAATACATGTCAATGCTGTCTGTTTATTTGGTCCTACCACAGCACAGGGGGCTGGACTTGATGGCTTCCCGAGGTCCCTTCCAGTCCTACATTGCTATGACTCTCTGCCTCTAATGGGTTTTCTAGCCCTATTCAAAACTCAAGTAGGAGTAGAGAGGTTATTCTACCTCTGTTTGTTTGGCACTGGTGCAACTGCTGCTGGAATACTGTGTCTAGTTCTGGTGTTCTCAATTCAAGAAGGATGTTAATAAATTGGAGAGGGCTCATAGAAGAGCAGTGAGAATGATGAGGATTAGAAAATCTGCCTATTCGTGACAGACTCAAGGAGCTCAATCTGTTTGGTTTAACAAACAGAAGGTTAAGGGGTGACTTGATTACAGTATATACAGAACACATAGTTAATAATGGGCTTTTTAATCTAACAGAGAAAAGCATCACATGATCCAATGGCTGGAAGTTGAAGCTAGACAAAGTCAGACTGAAAATAAAGCATAAACTTTTAACAGCGAGAGCAATTAACTGCTGGAACAGTTTACCAAAGTTGTCATGATAGTGCAATTTAAGTGCCCCACTATAGACATCTCAAAGAGACCTGACTTTTCAGAGTAGAAGCTCAGCATTTCTGAAAATCAGAAAAAAATTCTTAGGTGGGGGCACTCCAGAAATGAAATTCCCCAAATCACTGGTCACTTCTGAAAATATACGACACTCTTCTGTATTATCCTAGTGGGAGGAATGTTCCTACGTGATCAGTAGTTCGGTTCACAGTAGTGATGAGGAAAGATTTTTCTCAATGTTTGCCCTTAAGCTATTTGCTTAGGAGGCTACTTGGGGCCTGATATGAGTTTTGCTACTGACTTCAATGGCAGAAGGTTTGGGCCCATGGTATTAAGAAGTCTTTACTGTGGAGTTACTGCCAGACAGTACGGGTAATTGCTGACAGAATTTTAGCCCTACTCTTATAATTAGGATGGTATTTTATTTTACTGTATATCTTTTTGTGTACAAAATGTCTATTTATAATGCTAATAATTGCATCCAGTCTAAAACTGATGTTTTTTGGTTACTGTAATACAGTGTCATGGCTTTGTTTTGTTGGATTTTGTTTTCTAAAGAATAATTCACATTTAAACACTGCTTACCTTAGGAAAAGGTTTAATTGCTACTTGATATTACTATGGGCTGCCAATCACCCTGAGTTGTCAAACTGCTGTTTTATTCATTCTGAATGCTTTGTTTGGTACTGAATGGGAAGAATGGAGGTTTTTTTTTTTAATCCCAGAACTTTTGCATGAGGTCTTTGGCAATCTTAGAAATGGCTTGGTGACTGTTGATCTAAATACTGATCCTGCAATTGGACTCATGCTGGCAACCCTTACTCCTGCATGGAGACCCATTGTCATCAGATCAGTTGTGCAGATCCAGCAGCAGGATAGGGGCCTAATGAGTGAATTTTGTGCATTATTTTTAGCATTTCCATGATTCGCTATGGTTTTATTAGAAAATTAGTGTAGCAATTTGAGGGGGAAAATTTTTCTATCAAACTATAGAAGATTTTTAAATCAAGCAGCAGCTTTGATAACTTGTGTTGGAAAACACTGTCATTACCACACTTCTGGAAGTTTTTTAATTCTGAAAATCTATTTTGGCTTTTTTTCTTGCAATCTTTGAATTGCTAACTATAGATAAAATAAACTTAAGTTTTTTTCGTTTTGCAGCATGGCTCTTTGAATTATTTTTTAGGTACCATAATGCTTATGAATCCGTGTCTGTCCTTCCTACTGGCCTGGTGTGTGTTGGCTAAGTTTACTGACATTTGGCTGACCGTTGAGTAGCAATTAGCCAAAATGCCTGGAAGATTCTTGCCAAGGTTTTCAGAAGTGACTGTTGAGTTTGGAAATGATATTTTTGAGTGCTTAACTTGAGCCACCTTAAAGAGGCCTGATTTTTAAAGGGAGGGTCCTCAACACTTTCTGAAAATAAGCACCCTTTAAAATTAGTATAGTTAGGCCTCCCAAATCAATAGTTTACTTTTGGAAATCTCAGCTTTTAGCTTTAATTATAAGTGAATTTTTTATATTACATAAACAACTCAAACAAAATTCTAGTTAATCATACTGCTAAACTAAGCTTGTAAAACTTATGAACCAATCATAGTAAGTTGCCATGTTATAGTGTTCTTAATAAATGTTTGTCATTCATTTTATCTTTATTAATCAGAAATGACGAGTGTCCTATTATCCTACAAAAATGAAAAACCTACCTCTGCTATACAGTTTCTCCATAGTAATGCCACCGTACATTAAATATCTTCTCTTTCCAGTTTTATCATTTAGCAGTGTCATGGTTTCCCCTTTTTCTTCTGTGTTCTTTTAATATGCTTTCCACTTACTGTAGATTGGGTGGGTTGCTTGTTCAGTGTATGGTAAAAGAGACCTTTGACTGTAAAATTTGACTGGTATCTGCAACACATTGCAGTGAAGAAAGGGAGTAGGTTTTGTAGTCTGTTTTGGTAACCACTCGCTATTGCCATCGTTCAGCAGTGCTCACTTGCAAGTTGTTGTTTCCCTTGGCCTTCAGACAGGAAGGGTTGGCTGTCTGCTGCAACAGGTTTTTGTCCAAGGTTTCAACCAACATCATTTAGATGCTAATGTTTTGTAAGCTTGCTGTTTTGTACTATAACTTGACTGAGTTTCTGGTGTGTGGCCTATCTGGGATACATGTTAGTTTTGGCCTTAAAAGGGCCTACCATGCTGAAGGGCAGTCAGTGTCATGCCCATCAATTAAAATTTGAATCCCCTGTTTTACGGCTATGTAGTGTTAACAGAAGTTGTCAGTGACTTTTAATGAATCAGTGATACTTAGTCCGTCTCCATTTTGTCACCTTAATATGTTTGCCTCCTACATTAATTATCAAAAACTAATACTATGTAGTGTATGAAGTTAGATATTATGCCAAAGGATTGTGGCATTTTTTTTTCTGTTCAGTTTATTGTAATATATTTTGACTACCTCTGTGGATCGGAGAAAACATTCTGCTCCCCCTTGTAGAGAGAACCATTTCTATCTTTAACAAGTTTTTTTTAGACCAGATTTAGCAATTTTACTAGAGAGAAAACAATGATTTCTTTAATAACATACTAACAGCAACTGAAATGATTTTACTGTTAGACCATATACTGGTTCAATAGAAATCATGCACATTTTAGACAGTGTGAATGTAATTTGATGGTAACTAACAAATTAGACACAACAGGAACTCCTTAAACTTCAGCTCTGATCGCTAAATGTACCAAGTGATTGTCTGTACTTTCTGGAGAAAAGAAAGGAAAAAATAAATTTATCCTGGAGAAAAGGGTCTTTACATGAGAAAGACATGGCTTAATATGATATCTTGGGATATAAAGTTCAAGCAGTTCTCTTTTGCACAAGAGCGCAAAATATCTGATTTTACATACTGTACTCTGTATTTTCCTGAATGTAATGGACGACCCTTTTATAAAATGAAGTAATAATTGTGTTTGCATTTATTTCACCATAAAACTAATGCATGCTATAAGCCTTTTAAAGTATGGTGAATATTAAGTTTCTTTAAAACTCCATTTTGATCATAAATGAAACACACACTGAAGTTTTTTTGTTTTTAAGGGCTGTAAATCTAATTGGTCTCTAGCAATTACTTTAGCAAATAAAACAGAAAATATGCAAATATCTCCTGAGCACTTAGAACCAATATTTCAGACACTCATTATCTGTATCCCCAGCCAAGAAAGGATGTGTGATGATTAGATTTTGAAGGACCATGTGCTTTTGCCACAGAGCTAAATCTTAAAATGCAAGAAAACAGACTACCACATGGCATGATTGATTTTTATGAGAGTTCATGTTAAAGTGTTCTCTTTTTATATTACCTTTTAGGTTACCTAGGGTGAAACAAAATTACAGGCTTGGAAACTCTGGAAAAGCTCTGTAGCAGCATTAGAGGTAAAAATGAACACACTGAAGTAATCTTTAGGAATGTCCTTTTTTATTAAAACTGATTAGGATAGAAATTCTTATCAAGGTTCATTTTGTATTTTAACTTTTCAGTAACAGTGTTTAGAAAAATGGACTTGGTAGAGCTTTTTTCTTTTCAGTGAATGGTTCAGTCATTCTGGGAATGCTTACACATTGGATGAATAAATTGAGTAACTTCTGTTGCTCCCTTTTCTCTATGGGGATGTATATAGTTGTGGATACACAAAGTAGAATTGCTGCTTAGAGACTATACTTTTGTGTTTCAGATGCAAGTCTGTGGAGCAGCAATTACAATGTTTGTATTTAACTAAATTCTTTGTTAAATCCCGCTAGTTGCATTTATACAAATGACAGTTAAATATATATATATACACTTTCTAAATTGAACTTTGATTTTGTACATTGCACCATCTTACTAGATATTAACTAATCAATAAGATATTGAATGTATTGACATGTTCAGGAGGTAGTAAACTACACTCAGTGCTTTTTCATGCGTTGAGGACGTTTGTTGAGGCTCAAATTAAAATTTGCACAAAACATAATTTGAACTTTCTTGCCTTTTTTGTTTATAACTTAGAATTCTTTATTATGTGTGTGAAAAATTTAGCATAATTAAACAGGATACAGAACTACTGCATTTCTCTTCTAATTTTCATTCTTGTTGACTAATGGCAGCCTATTGGTTTCCAGCAATTGCTGAATTTAAAACTACTACAAAAATCATATTTTAAAATGTCCTGGTAAAATAAATCTTGTAATTTATCTTTTCATTTCTTGCTGAGTCTTTTCCTTTTTTGAACATTCATTTCTTGAAATAGTTTTTAATCATTTTAAAAAAATACAAATTCCGAAATTTTTACATCTGATTCTCACTAGTAAACTAAAATACTGGAGAATGTTGTCACTTTCACGATAGACCTTTAACACACGAGCTTACCTTTCTTGTGTACTGATATAGATATCTCTGGATGGTTTTGAGAAATTACATAAGGGACCTTTACATTATTATTTATGACCCAAATATTATTGTCCTTTCTTTTACAAATTCCTTGTATTTTGGACTGTTTACAGAATTTGAGCTATCCTTTAATTCCACGCTTATGTTGGTTTTTATTTCATTTTAGAGCAGAAGCTTGCAAATGATGCAATTAATGTACAAACTGATATCATGATGTCAAAATGCAGTTCAAAGAACACAAACACAGATCTCAGAAATTAAAACGGTAAGTCTGTGCTTTATAATATGAGAGAAACAGATTACAAACATTTATATGCATCAAATTAGGCATTAACATGTTTTATTGAATTTCGTTAAATGGCTAAACCTTTAGAACAATACTGTAAAGGCTTTAGGTTCACAATCTAGGATAATATAAAATTGAATAATCTGTAGTTTAATTTTATACACACACACTTCTTACGAAGTAGTAGCTTTATTTTCTCCATAGGTGCTGACTATGTAAGAGGTAGGTAGCTAACAAATTATAAATACTTACCATTAGATTAGTCAAACTACAGACCTTCAAAATTTTATGAAATGTAGTATGATTAAAAATGTTTAACTTATTTTTAAATTTCAATGATTTTTTGGATTTAAACATTTACAGTGTTGTGAACATAAGCATTATTATGCAAGTGAATTAGACCCAGAATGAATATATGCTTATTAAAAAAGGATGGAGGGGTGGCATGTAGCCAGTGTGCTTATCTAACCTGAAAGAAATGCAGGAAGTAAACAGCACAAAATAAATCAGATTGGATTAAAAAGTATTGTTTTAATGATAAGGCAAAAAAAAGGTAAAGATTTGCGCTTGACTCTTAATTTTAGCTCCATATATAACTTCAGGAGAAGAAAACACTGTCCAAGTAAATCTTCATAGCGGGGAAGAGTTTTTGTTTTTAAAGCTCTCTAGGAGGTTTCACAATGAAGAGTGATGCAGAATTTTTTTTTTTTTAAATTTTCAGTAGTGTGCTTCTATCTGTACTACATTTTTAGCTAACCTAGAACTCTGCTCACTTAGCTGGTGGGGTGAATGTATCCTGTTCTGTTCTTGTGACTGCTGGGGGCCAGGACTGCTCTGACATAAGCTTGAAATGGCCCCAGTGAGCAATCACACCAGGCTGGGACCGCTGGAGCTGGGTGCTTTGGCTACACTGTCTCTGTCAAGGCTAATTCCCCACTCTGGCACTTTGAGTGGGGAAGGTGGGGGCCCGCAAGGATTCTAAAAATTAATACTGGCCGCTCCAAGTGCAGAACCCGTTTGAGAGCTCAGGAAGGTGCACTTGGGAATTTCTTCCTCTGGGGTACCCTCAAGCCCTTTTACCCCTCCCAGGAAGGGCTGAGAAAGAAGAGAGGAGGAAAAAAAAGGGAGGGGGGGAAATCAGCTGTTGCCACCAGCTAATTAAACAATGCGCACAAACCTCTTAAGACACAAAAATCCAATTCTGTTTTTTAAAAAAAGGTAAATTTTATTGGAAAAAAAAAAAGAAAAAGCATCTAGGAACTCAGGCTATTGCTAGATTTTTAAAAGAGCAACTACCAGAATTAAGCACCAAGAATAGCTTTCTTGAGGTCCAGCTTAAAGGTTACAAGCAAAACAAAAGCACTTGCGGTTAGCACAGAGGAATCCACAAGCCATAAAGAAATAAAAGGGATAAACCTAATCGCGTCTTCCGTGACATTTCCTGATCTACTTACGTATCTGGGGCTTTAAAAGAGTAGTTTCTAAGTATGATACGGATGATTTTTTCATACCTGGCCCAAGCTTCTTACAGCATAGTTGCTGCCCTGTCTGCCTCTCCCCGGGAGAACAGCCAGAGAGACAAAAGGGGAGTTTTTTCTAAATTTTAACAATTTCTGGTCTTCCCATTGGTTCTTTTGGCCAGGTGCCCACTCGCTTCCTTTTACCGATGCATAGCAGTGAGACTTTTTAACCCATTACAGGTAGAGCAATTAAAGAACAGCTACTAAGAGGGATTTTATAGCTACTGGCTGGCAGGGTGTCCATAAAAGGGAGCTACTTTCCCTCCCCCTTTCATTTATCACAGCCTCCTATCCTCTGAGCACTCCCAGTAGGTCCTCTGTGTCAAGGAGGCCATAGAAGGGGAATTTATGTAGTGCCAGCTCTGCATGTTCCAGGAGAATCCTTAGCTGTATGTTTAGGGCAGTTTTAGAGCCCCTCTCCTTCGCCCCTTGCCAAGTGGTACAAAAGGGCTAGTGGGGACCAGAATCTGGCTCTATGTATTTTTGTTCTGTTAAAGTGGGAACTTTCCTTTGTAAAACTTACGGACACTGTGTTGTTATTTCTGAGACCTGGTCTGCATTGGAAATGTTTGCTGGCATATCAGTATCAATTAGGAGTGTGCCAATTTGTGCACTGGCAAAAGTATACACAGTATACGCAGTTGTCCCAGCATAAAAGCCCTTTTGCTGGTATCACTTATTTTACTCTGAGAATTGGTATAAACTATGCTGGCAAAATCACTTTTTTGCTGGTGTAAACTGCATCTACAGTGGAGGTTTGGCTGGCATAGCTATACCAACAAACTTTTTTTAGTATAGACCTGACTGTAGTGTCAGTACTTTAATCTCCTTTCTCATTAGAGATACCACAGTTTTAACCTAGGACAGGGGTGGGCAAACTATGGTCCACAGGCCTGTTTCAAGCCAGCCTGCGAGCTCCTGTTAGGGAACTGGATTGGGGCCACAATATGCGGCTCAGCCCCGCTTCGGCACTCCAGCTGGGGTGCCGGGACGGGGCCGCACCATGCGGCTCCCGGAAGCTGCGCCGTGGCCCCGCTCTGAAGGTCGGGGGCTGCTCCATGCCTAGGAGCTGGAGAAGGGACATGCCACGGCTTCTGGGAGCCGCTTGAGGTAAGCACTGCTCGGAGCCTGCACCCCTGAGCCTCTCCCCATGCCCCAACCCCCTGCCTCAGCCCTGATCCCCCTCCCCAAACTCCTCGATCCTAGCACAGAGCACCCTCCTGCACCCCAAACCTCAGCCCTAGCCCCACCCCAGAGCCTGCACCCCGAGCCAGAACCTGCACTCTTTCCTGCACCCGTGCCCCAGCTCTGATCCCCCGCTGAACCCTTCAGTCCTAGCCCAGAGTACCCTCCTACACCCCAAACTCCTCATCCCCAGAGCCCCCAACCAGAGCCCTTTCCCCCTCCCACACCCCAACCCCAATGTTGTGAGCATTCATGGCCCGGCACACAATTTCCTATTCCCCGATGTGGCCCTCAGGCCAAAAAGTTTGCCCACCCCTGACCTAGGATGAGGGACTTCTAAGGTCCTTAATTTGCTGAGACTTAAGTTCTAAATTGTCCACCATTTCAGCAGGTCAGGAAGAATCCGTCAGGAACTCCAGCTGTTGACAATACTACATGGGTTATAGAGGAAGCTCTTCAGAGGCAGGTCAGTCTAATATGAGCCTCGTCATAGTCCTGGTCTTATTAAAATTATTAAATATGCTTTGCTGAGTAACAACAAAAAAAAGCCTTTTATTCTCTCAGTTGAGAAAGCAATATTCTGCTTACATGTTGTATAGAGTGTGTATAAAGGTGATCTTTTTGGTTCACATCTTATTATACATGGCCTTAAAAACTCTAGGGTTTTTTGGTTCAAGAAGGGAACTAAAAATGAGGTTAAATAATTGCACCATATTTCCACTGAAAGATACCTCAGGGAAACTTGTTCCTAGAGGGCTTTTGAGTATTTCAGCTACAATACATTCTCTCTGCACTTTTCTTGAGTTTAAAGAAAACAAACCTGAGATCCAATAGTCTCTTAGAAAAATTTGGGAAGACAAAACAAAAACTCAGGCTCTCTTTCTAGAATGCTTCAAGTGAATGCCAACACAGAGAAAAAGAGTTTCATACAATCATATTACAGAGATTATAGAAATGGGAAGGACCCATTAGGTCATCTAGTCCATCTCCCAAGGTCAACTTGTTTGACTAGTTCCTAAGTGTGGTTCTTACAGTTACAGATGAAAGAAACTGACTTTACACAGGACTCTGAAGTGCAATCCAGAATTCTGAACTCTTCATTTTGGAAATATCCAAGAAATTAGTTACTGGGGAAAGGGAGAGAGTCCTATTTCAATGAAAGTGAAACTTTTCCCACTCCATCTGGTTATTGTTGAGGTTTTTCTCCAAGGTTAGAGGGTCTTTCATGCAAGACTTCTACTTAAGTGAAAAACTAAGTTTGAACTGCCAAAGTAGGCTGAAATCTTAGTAAGGATAAATAATCACAATTCTGTTTTAATTTTCAGTTCTTATGGTCAAATATATCTTTGATAAAGCAAATGGAAGTGAATAAATTTTTAATGCCGTTTTTTAAATTAGCTACAAACGTATGCTACCTTTGTTAAATATTAGTATTGTGAAAGGTGTATTGTGTGTGTGCCCCAAGTTTGGCAAAGAGGACAATTTCTGCCTCAAAGACTTTATCCACCAGGAGAGCAGCAAATTTCAAAGGAAATAAGTCATTAAGTGTACAAAAATTGGAATAGAATCTCTCCAAATTTTGCAGGAACGGGCATGGAATGCTTCCAGTGAGTATTTTCCATTTCATGGTTTAATGTTTACTTTCATCTGTTGATGCTCAAGTTCCATTACATTTTCTTCTTTGATACCCAAGAGATGGAACAGGATATTATTTTTGGATCTTTCTGGGTTTTATTTAAAATGACGTATTTGGCTGATATGTAGAACTTTTTTTTCTAAAAATAACATGGTGTTTGAGTGCTGTAGCGAGAGATAGCAGTTAAGCAGAGAAACTTTAATGCAATTTTTTATAGTTGATGAGTGACTTTCTTTTAAATTTGCTACCTGTCCTGTGGATTCAGTCCTGGAAACACTTTTCTTCAACATCTGAGAGTGTTATTTAGAGGGGAAACTAGAAGTTTGTTGGTAGAGTTAAAAGCTAGGTACTGAACTTTCGCATCACTAGGATTATGTCAGATAGAAATTCATAGATCAAGGTTAGTGACTGCTGAAAGAACAGATTACTTAACTATTGGATGTGAAAACAATTATTGTCTGTTGATGAAACAGAAAAATCCTAAAATGTTTCACAGATTCATGTATGATATATTACACACACAAGAACTATGTTAAAATCATTAAGTTGCAAAGTCAAGCACTGAAAAGTTAGGAAATGCCATGATTATGTTTGCATATGCCACCTTAATTCAGCCCCTTTGTGCTTACATGGTCACATACTAGTTTTTCCACAGGACTCCTGTCTTCATTTAGTTCACAAGAGAGATGGTGCTTATTTACTGAGCACCTACTCAATATTTTGTTTTCCTCATTGTTTGTGACCCGATGCCTTATTTACTACATACTATTCAAATCCTGCTCTGAACACAGAATTATTAATTTTCTTTGGGTTTTTCTATGGCACTCAACACTATAGTATCCAGAGGCTTCACAAACATCAACAAATTTATCTTCACAATACTTCTTTGAAGTGAGGGGATGGTATCCCCATTTTACAGATGAGGAGCAGAGGCCCAGAGATTAAACTCAAAAGTTTCCACTAACTTTGGGTGCCTAATTTGAGATGACTGGGACCTGATTTTTTTCCAGAGTACTTGCATTTTGTAACACTTTCACATGTTCAAAGCACAGTTCCCAGTCTTTCTAACTTGACATTTCCTAAATCAAGTGATTTACTTTGCAACTTTAATATGTTCTTAACGTAGTTTGTTTGTAATATGTTTTTATACATACATGTGCACACTGTGTAAAATCTATACAGAAAATAAAACACTCACCCGCTGCTGAAGTGCAGCCACCTCAAGAGTAGAATGTAGTCATTTTTAATGAGACTAGTTACTCAAACTGAAATTACAAAGAAAATATTTACTAGGCAGAGTATTACTGAAGTAGTAATGTGAGCAGCATTCTGGAGTGAATACCTTTTGCTCTTTCAAATCTATTCTGGAATCAGTTTAATGAATGGGCTAGTTAGGACCTTGGTTTTACATTTGACCTGAAAGATTTCAGCTCCAACAGCACGTTTTCTCCCCATGAGACTCAGAAAGGGTATAATATCAATATTGCTGTGAATGGAAGTAGCACCTACTGAATCACTACCACTCTTTGCCGCATCTGAGTTTTTCTTGGAGGTCTCCCATTTAAACACTCACGTAACAGTCACAGCCCAAAGTGGTATGGCTGTTACCTTATCAAGGCTAGTAGGCCTAAAATTGGTCCTGTCAGTTTTGTTTTGACGCAGCATGTTGTGCTGCCTCTGCTCTGCTCTGATGAGCCAGCAGATAACTTATACAATAATTCTGAAGTATTTTTCCCTCCCCAAGTTTGGGTTCAACAGTTTGACAGGTTTCAGAGTAGCAGCTGTGTTAGTCTGTATCCGCAAAAAGAAGAGGAGGACTTGTGGCACCTTGGAGACTAACAAATTTATTGGAGCATAAGCTTTCGTCACCTACAGCTCACTTCATCGGAGTTTTCACATTCACTAATTTACAAAGTTAATGCAGAAGATCAAGATTAGCAACTATGTTCATTGCCCACACTGACCTGGCAGGCCAGCTTGTAGCGAAGTGAGACTTACCGGTTTGGCGCCTCCTGCTGGTTGCCCTGGGGATTAGCTTGCTTCCAGCTCAGAGTGCCCACTGCTGGCCAGCGGCTCACCTGCCTCAGACCCTGTGTCCCTCCTGAACCCCGGTGCCCCTTACCCTGCCGTTCTTCCTCAACAGGACCCCCACTCTCTGTGTGTCCCCTTCCAGGGGAACCCTCAACCCTCTGAGCCCACCTTGCGTCAGTGGTTACTGCCAGTCATCATCTAGCCCCGTTCCCTGGGGCGGACTTCAGTGTAATGGCCACTCATCATTGGCAAGGGGGGGTTTGGACCTGCTGCCTTTCCCTGCAGCCCAGTACCTCTCTAAGCCTTCCTGTCAGGCTGCAGCCTGGGAGGTCCCCAGCAGGCTGAGCTCCCCAGCTCAGCCTGCCCCTTCCCCAGCACTGCTCTGTCCATGGTACCCTTTGCTCCTTCAGGTAGCTAGGTCCATCTCTCTCCAAAGCTAGAGAGAGACTGACTCACCTACTGGCTCACAGCCCTTTTATAGGGCCCAGCCTGGCCCTGATTGGCTGCCTCCCAGCCTTTTCTTATTGGCTCTCAGCCCCATCCCTCCCCAAGGGCTGGCTTTTAACCCTTTCTGAGCCAAAGTGGGGTGACTGCCCTGCTACACAACTATTTTGACTTTGTTCAGCTGTTGTCTGCTTCTCTTCTTGGTTAGTTTCAGGATCCAGTTAATTCCTCTCAGTAGATTCTGAACACAAGTACTTAGTTGTTGACTGTTTCCAATTAAAACCTTACATTTTTTTTCAGATAAACTGATTAATTTTTTTCTTGGTTTCTAGATACTTCTGTACAATTTTGGTTTATTAAAGAATTTGTTGTTTTTCTTGCTTTTGAAATAGAAACTTTGAAGGGTACAAATCTTTCATTCTTCTTCTTCCAGGGCTTGCTCATGTCTATTCCATGTTAGGTGTGTGCACTCAGCATGCACTGTTGCCAGAGATTTTTCCCTCAGCAGTGTCCATCGGGCTGACTCTAGTACTCTCTGGAGCTACAGGCTCATGCGCCTGTATAAGGGGTGCTGCTGGCCACACACCCTCTGTTCCATCTTATCACTCATGACAGTTGCTGGAACGACCCCTCTTTCTTTGGCAAGGCTTCTTCCCAGTGGGATTTGGGCTCTAATCCCTAGTTTGTTAATTAAATCTAGTTTTCAATGTTCATAGATTTTGTAGTTAGAGTAAATAATTAGTGTAGCTATATAACAGGTTTCAGAGTAACAGCCGTGTTAGTCTGTATTCGCAAAAAGAAAAGGAGTACTTGTGGCACCTTAGAGACTAACCAATTTATTTGAGCATGAGCTTTCGATGCATCCGATGAAGTGAGCTGTAGCTCACGAAAGCTCATGCTCAAATAAATTGGTTAGTCTCTAAGGTGCCACAAGTACTCCTTTTCTTGTAGCTATATAGTCGCTATCATTGAGGGACTCCCTTCACCCCAGGGGCTGGGCATGTCCCGGGCTTCAAACCTTGCGTAAGTGCCAGATTTGTCAGGACTTTAGACCCCACACCAAAAAGGACAGAATGATAAGACTGAAGGCTATCCTAATCTCAGACCAGCCTCAGAGCCAAGTTATTCCAATTCTGCACCAAGCACTTTGGCTTCAGCATGAAGCCCTCCTCTGGCACCATGCTCTTCGTGGCACCGTTCACCATCTCCAGAACTACAAAGAAACACAAAAAGCAGCACACCGACAGAGGGTGCTCACCAGTGCAGAAAAAAGAAAAGCATGGGGGAAGGAAGCTCAGTACAACCTGCACCAGGCTACTCCTTCACCCCCGGTCCCATGGTGGCACCGTTGACTCCACTCAGAGCATTGAGTCTGGTGCAGGACCCTCTGCTGACACTCAGAAGCTACTGCGCCACTAGTGGTCTCACTGTCCCAACAGCCCTGGAGGCTTTTGCAGTGGCCAGAGATTTACTTTCACTCCTGGTCACCCCGGCTCCAGTGCTGTCTCCAATGATTACTGAGAGCAGGAAAGAGCAGGGAGTGTCAAGCTCCTTCCTGGCACTGGGCCCTGTGGCACCCTTTAGGGGCAAACTGGCCCTGATCCAGTTGTTGCAGCCATCTCCATTCTGCTGCCAGTCCCCATACTCTTGGCACCATATGGAGGCAGAGAGGGGTATTGTTCCACCATGGTCACCAAGGGAGAATTCTTCATCAGAGTCTGAAGGGGAAACCTATGTGCAGCCTAAGAATCACTACCAGTACTCAGCCTATGCGCCACCGGACCGCGGTGTGGGTCCCCTCGCTGTCACCTGGCCCATGGGTCTGTGGCCTGTGCAGTGGCCGTACTGGAACCATTGGGGAATTACTCTGGTACTTTGTCCTCCCTCCCATCAATCATACTCTGTGGTTTCATAGAGGTGGGCTACTGCACCTTCCTGCTTGGCACCAGACCTAGACTCCGGTACAGACATCCAGGAGTTGGCTTCTGTGGGCATTGTTGAGGCTGAGGAAGAGGAAGGAGTCCCTCCTCCGGTGCAAGCTGCCTCCTTGTCCTCCCAGACGAGGCTGCATAGGGGCCCAGTAGCTCGCTTCCACAGGACATCTTCAAGGCCTATCAGGATCTTCTGGGGGCGGAAACTGAGGAGCTTAAGGAAAAATCCCACAGCCTTATTGACATTCTGGCTGCAGTAGCTCCCTCCAAAGTGGCCTTCCCCATTAATGAGGCTGTAATGGGTGCGGTCAAGGCCCTGTGGAAAACTCCTTCTCTGCCCTTCACCTCAGGGAGGGCAGAGGAGAAATACTACGTGCCAGCAAGTGGGTTTGAGTACCTGTACTCGCACACACCTCCCACCGCCAGGTTCCCTGATTGTGTCGGCAGCCAACAAAAGGGACAGGCAGGCCCATTTGAGCGCTACCCCCAGACAAAAAGACGCACACAAACTGGACCTGTTTGGGAGAGACGTTTATTCGATGGGTAGCCTTCAACTGCATATCTCTAACCAGCAAGGTTTGTTAGGGAGTGTAGCGGGGTGGCTGCCCCACTCCTTTACTAAATGGGGCTTCAGCAGGCCAGGGAGGCGGTGCACGTGGGCAGCCAATCAGAGAAGGCGTGCTAGTGAGCCAGTCAGAGACTGAGTTAGAGACAGCCAATCAGAGCCAGACTCAGCCATATATAAAGGCTGCCCCAGGAAGGGAGTGGGCAGTCTCTCCTGGGGGGTTAAGGGAGGAGGACTGACTCCTGAGCTGGAAGGTAGCACCCTAGATAGAGCAGTGCTGGGGAAGGCCAGAAGGAGTTGGGGAGCACCGGCTAGGGAAAACCCTAGGCTGCTGGCGTAGGCCTGGTATGTGCGTAGGGCCGAAGGGGAAGTGGCCCAGGGACAATAGCAGGGCAATGGAAGAGAAGGAGGGCAGAGAGGCTGCTGCTAGAGGGTCCCTGGGTCGGGACCCAGAGTAGCGGGTGGGCCTGGGTCCCCCTCTTCCCCTTGTGCTACACCTGGCTGAAGAGGAGCGTGGCCTGATCCAGGCTGCGGCTGGTCCCTGCGATAAGGGGCTAGACTTAGAGGCTGCAGCCGGCCACTACAACAGGTGTAGCTCGTGGACGGCTGATAACACCAAACCCCCGGAAGGGGGTGAGACCGGAGCAGTGGGCAGTGCCAGAGGGCAGTGCCCCGAAGAGAATGCTGCCTAGCGGGGAGCAACGAGGGTCCCCAAGCAGCAGAGCAGACGAAGGGCAAGGCACCACGTGAAAAAGGTACTCCATGACTGGACAGAGCTAATTCCCAGAGCAACCAGTGGGAGGCGCCAGCGGTGGTGATTCCTAACCCCGTCACAGAGAGATACACTTGCAATCTTTGGGACTCCCTGGCCGAGTTTAAAGGCTCTCTGCCTCAAGATTCAAGGCAGGAATTCTCTACCCTCTTGAAGGAGGGTAAGAACGTGGCCAGGACCTCTCTCCGGGCAGCTCTGGACATAGCTGACACAATAGTCAAGACAAAGGCCTCAGCTTTCACCATGAGGCGTTGCTCTTGACTCCGGTCCTTGGGACTTCCTCATGAGGCCCAGCAGTCTATCCAGGACCTCTCTTTTGAAGGCTCCTCGCTGTTCTCGGAGCAGACAACTCAAGGGTTGGACTCAAGGGCCACCCTCCAGTACTTGGGCCTCTAAGCTCCAGCTGCTTCCAGGAAGCACTTCAGGCCCCAACAGCCACCTCATTTTTTGGTGCCATCTCTGAGACAGGAGCCCTATAAAATGAAAGGGAACGTTTACAAGAGGCATCAGCCTCTCCTGTCCACCTCAACCTCCCAGCCAGGGTCTCATAGGTACTCCAATGGGCCCAAGCAGGCCTTTAGAAGGTGTGCCTGAGCGCGCTATACCATCTCACTCGTCAGATCCTGCTTCCCCTTTATTTTTGGACCGTTTGTCGCACTTCAGCCCAGTGTGGTCCTGCGTAATGTCAGACTGCTGGGTGCTAAGTACAGAGACAATTGGCTTTATCTTTCAGTTTTCATCCCCTGCTCCCTCCCACCCACGTCCTTCTTCGGGGACCCTGCTCATGAGCAGCCCTTACCTAGGAGGTGCAGCCCATCCTGTGAATGGGGGGCCATTATGGAAGTTTTTAAAGACTTGAGAGGGGAGGGGTGTTACGCCCAATATTTCCTAATCCCAAAGGCCAGGGGGGCCTCCAGATCATTCTGGACCTGCATCACCTCAACAGATATCTCAAGAAATTGAGATTCCTCTTGATCTCCCTGATCTCCATCATTCCCTCCCTGTATCTAGGGGATTGGTATGCCACCCTGGACTTAAAGGATGCATACTTTCACATTTTTATCTTCTGTGGCCACAGAAGATTTCTCAGATTTATTGTGAACCAGTGCCACTACCAATTCACCACTCTTCCTTTCGGCCTGTCTGTAGTTTCTCAGGTTTTCACAAAGTGTATGGCAATAGTAGAGGCCTTTCTCAGATGGTGAGGTGTCCAGGTCTACTGTACCTTGATGACTGGTTGATCAAGGGTCAGTCAGAGGCTTATGTGTGAACAGCATCAGCATGGTCCAAGCTACCTTCTGAGTGCTGGACCTGTTGATAAACGTCCACTCTTGCTCCAGTTCAGAGACTAGAATTTATTGGGGGCAGTGCTTGACTTGACCCAAGCCAGTGTCTTCCTTCCCGAGGCCCGATTCCAAACTGTTAGACCTGATATCCAAGGTCATGGTTCACACAGTTATGACATCCCAAGTTTGCCCCAAGCTACTGGGGCATATGGCTCCATGCACTTATGTGGTTTGTCATGCAAGACCTAGGCCCCTACAGACATGGTTAGTGTCAGTTTACTCCCCCAACAGACACCACTTAGATTCAGTGCTCACTGTTCCACCCCTCGTCCTCACCTCCCTGGACTGGTGGAAAGACCCAAGGTCAGTGATGATGGGAGTACCCTTTGTAACCCCTTCAGCCATCAGTGTCCCTAGTGTCGGACACATCAGACCTAGGTTGGGGAGCCCACTTCCACCTCCTCAGGACTTGGGGCCTATGGTCCCAGGAAGAACTGTCCCTGCACATAAACTTCGGGGGGAACTCAGGGCTGTATGCTTAGCCTATAAAGTGTTCTTCCCCCAGATCTCAGGCAAGGTGGTACAAGTTCTGACAGACAATACCATGGCCATGTTCTGTATCAGCAAACAGGGAGGTGCTTGATTCTTTGCCCCGTCAGGAGGCCATTCATCTGTGGGACTTCTGAGTGTGGCACTTCATCCACATCGTGGCGTCACACTTTCCAGGATCCCAGAATGCACTGGTGGATCAGCTCAGCAGATCCTTTTTCTCTGACCACAAGTGGTCCCTTCACTCGGAGATTGCCAGGTTCTTCTTCCAAAGGTGGGGTTCTCCCCAGGTAGACGGGTTCACGACCAAGCAAAACAGGAAGTGCCATCAGTTTTGCTCACTGCGCAGGCACAGTCCAGACTCCCTCTCCGACGCCTTTGTGTTCCCATGGATAGGGCTCCTACTGTACACTTTTCCCCCTGTCCTTCTGGTTCCCAGGGTCCTCCTGAAAATCAAGCGGGACAAGGTGATGGTTATTCTTATAGCCCTGGCATGGCCACGTCACATCTGGATTGGCACATTGCTGGATCTATCAATAGCATCTGCTCTTCCACTTCTGCTCTGTCCGGACCTCATCTCAGAAGACCACCGCTGGTTGCTCCTCCCCAACCTTGCCTCCCTTCACCTAATTGCATGAATATTACATGACTGAACCTGGAGGAGCAGGCCTGTTCAGAGCAAGTTTGAAAGGTCTTATTAGGTAGTAGGAAGCCTTCCACTTGGGCTACCTACCTGCCAAATGGAAGCACTTCTCCCTATGGGCATCTCTGTGAGATCTCTCTCAGGTTTGTTCTTCCCTCCAGGCTATCTTGGACTACTTGCTCTATCTAAAACAGCAAGATCTGGCCCGAGTGTATCTCAAAGTGCACTTAGCCGCAATCTTGGCCTTCCACCAGCCGGTGAACGGCAGGTCAGTGTTCTCTAATTAGATGATGGTTCAGTTTCTCAAGGGATTGGAGAGACACTACTCTCAGGTCTGTGAACCAATCCCTCCATGGAATTTAAACCTGGTTCTGTTGGGGCTCATGGGCCCTCCTTTCAACCCTTTAGCATCGTGCCCGCTACTACTACTCTCTTGGAAGGTCGCCTTTCTGGTGGTGATCACCTCATCCAGAAGGGTCTCTGAAATCAGGGCCTTATGTCAGAAGCACCATACACAGTGTTCTTCAAGGACAACTTCCAACTGCACCTCCACCCGTCTTTCCTGCCAAAGGTGGTCTCTCAGTTCCATAGCAACCAGGCTATTTTCCTGCCAGTCTTCTTCCCGAAGCCTCACAAGAACTCTGAGGAGCAGCAGCGTCATTCGTTAGATGTTAGACGTGCCCTCGCCTTCTATATTGAGTGTATTAAATCCTTTTTCAAATCCACACAACTCTTTGTAGCAATAGCAGAAAAGATGAAAGGCCTTCCAGTATCAGCCCAGAGGATCTCCTCCTGGATAACTGCCTCTATTCGGGCTTGTTATGAGCAGGCGAATGTCACACGTCCAGCCTGTCCTAACCACTTACTCCACGAGAGATCAGGCCTCTTCATCTGTGTTCCTTGCACAAGTCCCAATCCAAGACATCTGCAGGGCAACAACTTAATCAGTGCATACTTTTGCATCCCATTATGCCATCACTCGACAGGCTCGAGATGACGCCAAGTTTGGAAGACCAGTGTTACAGTCAGCATGTCCATGAACTCCGAGCCCACCTACTGAGGGTACTGGTTGTGAGTCCCCTAATGTGGAAGCAAGCACTCGAAGAAAAAATGGTTACTAACCTTCCATAGCTGCTGTTCTTCGAGATGTGTTGCTCCTGTCCATTCCACAACCCACCTCCTACTCCTCTGTTGCAGTTGACTGAGAAGAAGGAACGGAGAGGGTGTGTGGCAGGCAGCACCCCATGTACCAGCACATGAGTACGCGGCTCCAGAGGGCACTAGAGCCAGCCTGACGGATACCACTGAAGGAAAAAATCTCCGGCAACGGTGCACACCCCTAACATGGAATGTGAGCAACACATCTTGAAGAACAACAGTTACGGAAGGTTTGTAACCATTTTTTCCGGCTTACAGCCATACCCATTTTAGACTGTGATCTTGTCAAATCTCAAAGCTAAGCAAACATGTCCCTGCCCTTTACTCGGATGTGAGATATATTAGGAAAAGCCTGCTGCTGTGGAAGGTAATGGTGGTGGTTCAGAAGGAGGCCTTTTTTCCTCAAGTCAATACTGGTACTTAACCCGAATTCCCATGACATTATGCTGTTTCAGATGCCGTTTACCTGATGAGACAATGTATGTCATTGTATGGTAATACTCATGCCATTTGTGCTCATTAAAGGTCCCATGGTACTATTTGTTTCACTGTAGGATGGCTTCAGTAGTATGACCAAAAAAAATCCAACTATGGTAGTTACATTCTATCTTCTTCGGTTTTTCCTGAGTTTAAATTGGACACACAATTCTTCATTTGCCTCCAAAAAGACTACTGCTCTGGCAGAGAGAGATTGCTGTACTTTAACCCTAGAAATGGCAACTTTTCCTGATGATAGGCAAAAATTAAAATTATGGTTTTAGAACAAATGTGATGCTCACAGTCTTTTACAAACACAGCCAAAACTGCTTATGAATATGAACTTTATCCATAAATGATGTCTCATCAGATATATGACATCTGATATAGCATAATGTCATGGGAGTTTAATGTCTGACTTAAATGGAATTGCAGGAAGTTAGTCACTGTTATCATGGAGGGGTATGAAAGAAGGAAGACATGCTCCATTTCTGGCTTTATGTCAAAAATTGAAAATTTTTTAAAGTATTTTGGTCACTGGAACATGTTCTTGGAAAAAGAAATAAACGTTCATGCAAGTTTTCTGAAATTAGTTTCGATGTGTCTCACCAAATTTTATACTTGTATGAGCAAAACCCATAGCGTCCCCAGCTACAAAATTCACAGTATTCTCAACTTCTCCTTTGTTTTGAACTGCACTTTCTTCTTTGGAATTCTGTAGCTGTTCTCTTCCGAACTTGACAATTTCTACTTAGTTGAAACTAAAATATTGGATCCAGTCTGCCAAATGTCAGCAATATTGTCATACAGTTCCTTGGCTAATGAAGTGTATGTGTCTTCTTCATCAAAATACATTTTGGCCTAGGGAAAAATGCATTGGGCTAGGAGTCAGAGTCCTCCCTCTTTCGCTGACTGGTATTAATTATGAGTGATTCATAGCACTACTTATTGAGAAAGGTCTTGGGTGTCATACCCCTGAAGTGAAGACCCTGAGACACTGCTGAGAGTAGAACCTCTTTGACAGAGCCAAATCTCATCAAGTAAACCAGACTGCCTCTCAGAATAATTAGGCCAAAGCTTCATGCTTGCCTGTGCTGTCTGTGAAATGGGGCTACTCCACAAAGCACTGTGAGGCGCACAAATGAATGATCCTGTTGAGCTATGTTATCACATACCATTTTCTACAAGGTGGTGAAACAGGATTGCTATGGTTTTTTAATCATTTGCTATACATTTTTGAGGTCCTTGATGCACACTTTTAAAATTTAAATTAAATTATTAAAATTTTAATCTATTACACCATTACAAAATTAAAATATTGATTTGACCTCTACATGTGTCTGGCTTAAAAATTAATACATTTTTTGCTGTCAAAAACATTGTACCCAATGAGTTTCTAGTTTCCCTAATCTGACTGATACTCTGCATTGTTTTTTCTCCTGTGGAATATTCAGAGGGAAACCTGTGTCACATTATTTCCTTATCAGAATTTTTCCAGCGAAAGAGAGACACTTATCTCTGTTCTTTTCAGAATTTTAGAGAGACCAAGTGGGTGAGGCAATATCTTTTATTGGACCAACTTTTCAGAATTTTATCATCTTACTCTGTTTCACTTAAAGTGGAAATTGCACAAATCTGTTACTTCTCATCTCTTGTAATTGAATATATTTCTGGATCTTGTCAATAGAGACTGTATTAACAGAATTAAGGCAAATTCAAGAGTGTGAACCTGACGTTACTCTGGGTTGCCCCTTTAAAAATGTGGATTCTCTGAGTTTGTGACATTGGTTAATAATATGCTGTCCTCAGTATAAATATGAAATTGAAAAATGTCTGTTTATTTAGAGCTCTTAATTTACCTCTTTCTTATTGTTGTTCCGTAGATATGAGTAAACAAAAGGCTAGAACTTCCAAGAAATAAAATTCCAGAAAAGGTGTTTCCAGATAAACTCATACTGAAAGCCTGTCTTTTGCTTTGTGCTTTTAATAATGCATGATTTTAATGCCTTATTTTTTCATAGTAAGCTGTGCTGGAACAAAAATGCAATGAAAGAAACACTGGATGAATGAATGAATGAAAAGCCCTGCTTTGCAATCCCTCAGCATGGCAGGACTGCAGCTTATGACCCCTGCTTCCTCACCAATGGGTCCTTTTTTTGGACTGCCATGGCAACAAGAAGCAATTCATGATAACATTTACACGCCAAGAAAATATCAGGTACTAATGACAATATTATTTTTCATTGTATATGAAAAATATTTCATTTTCATTCTATCTGTTATTCGAGATTACCTTCATGAGACTGGTTTTCTTGTTTTATGTGCATTTGTGTTAAGAGCTTTCCACTGCAGTGGGACCACTGGATCGAGATGGTAAAGGAGCACTCAAGGACGATAAGGCCATTGCGGAGAAACTAAATGAATTCTTTGCATCGGTCTTCATGGCTGAGAATGTGAGGAAAATTCCCAGACCTGAGCTATTCTTTTTAGGTGACTTATCTGAGGAACTGTCCCAGATTGAGGTGTCATTAGAGGAGGTTTTGAAACAAATTGATAAATTAAATAGTAATAAGTCACCAGGACCAGATGATATTCACTCAAGAGTTCTGAAGGAACTCAAATGTGAAATTGCAGAACTACTAGCTGTGGTTTGTAACTATCATTAAAATCAATTTCTGTACCAAATGACCGGAGGATAGCTAATGTGGCGCCACTTTTTAAAAAGGGCTCCAGAGGTGATCCTGGCAATTAGAGGCCGGTAAGACTGACTTCAGGACCAGGCAAACTGGTTGAAAGGACCAGGCAAACTGGTTGAAACTATAGGAAAGAACAGAATTGTCAGACACACAGATGAACATGATTTTCTGGGGAAGAGTCAACGTGGTTTTTGTAAAAGAAAATCATGCCTCACCAGTCTGCTAGAATTCTTTGAGGGGGTTAACAAGCATGTGGACAAGGGGGATCCAATGGATATAGTGTATTTAGATTTTCAGAAAGCCTTTGACAAGGTCCCTCACCAAGGGCTCTTAAGCAAAGTAAGCTGTCATGGGATAAGAGGGAAGGTCCTCTCATGGACTGGTAACTGGTTAAAAGATCGGAAACAAAGGGTAGGAATAACTGGTCAGTTTTCGGAATGGAGAGAAGTAAATAGTGGTGTCCCCCAAGGGTCTGTACCGGAACCAGTCCTATTCAACATATACATAAATGATCTGGAAAAAGGGGTAAACAGTGAGGTGGAAAAATTTGCAGATGATACAAAACTACTTGTCTTGTCTACACTAGACGCGATAAATCAAGCCCCGATAGATGGATCACTACCTGTCAATCCGGCGGGTAGTGTAGACGTGGCCATAGAGATTAGAGACTGCTGCTGCCTTTGATCTAATGGATCTGGTCCTTTTGCTCAGCTGGTGAGACTCATATTTTTAGATCCAGAAGTCATCTGCAGGAATTAAACCAAGGACACCGAACTAGGGACATCATTAAATGTAGTAAAGATTTATTTAATCAGATATTTACAGCACTAGCAAAGTGAGGTACTGTATAAACCAGGTTGTATTTTAAAAGCTAGAGCTGATAACTTGTTTCCATGTTTTGAGTGAAACCTGACAATGTACTTTGTGGTAAATAAATTTCTTGTCCTATAAAGTCAGTGGTAGTTATTGGGGACTAAGTTAGCTTTAAAAATACCCATTGGCTCATCCACAGTTCATGCAGGTACAACTTCTGTGGACAGTGTTTGCTTTTGTTCGTTGTTTTTAATTACTCCACGTGTGCAAATAGTGACTTTTATCATTTGCAAATCTAGGTTGAACTGCTTGAAGCAGCTTTGGATCATAATACGATAGTCTGTTTAAACACTGGCTCAGGGAAGACTTTTATTGCAGTACTACTTGCTAAAGAGCTGTCCTATCAGATCAGGGGAGACTTCAACAAAAATGGAAAGAGAACAGTTTTCTTGGTCAACTCAGGTAAGAAAAAAATGGGGTTTATTTGTTTGGTGTATGTGTGTGTGTTTATTACGGGAATAATCCTTAATAAAAGTAAGATAAAAGTGTCCAGTTTTGTTTCTGACATTCTGCACAAAATTGCAGGATAGAATTACATTTATTCAGTGAGACATAGTTTGAAGTTTCTTCATGTCCTTTACCCCCATGACTTTTGTCCACTAGAAACTCCACTTTTTTTTTTTCTGCTGTTTTGCTAGTTCCCAAGACCAGACCAAGAAGTGAGGTGAGGGCCAGTTTACTTTGAGATGTTGTTTAATTTCTGATCTTTCTTGGTGGGGGATGAGAGACAAATATGGAATGGTATATTGTGAGCCGCTATGCTTCTCCGCATGGTGCTTGATTTTTGTCTTATAATTGTGTATATCTAGTTTTATACTAATTTTAAAGGTGTTATAAAACTCATGGATACAATGGCATGTACACTTAAAACTAAAGTATTTAAAAATTCTTTGCCATTTTGTAACTGAAAACTTTTTTTTTTTTTAAAGCAAATCAAGTTGCTCAGCAAGTGTCAGCTGTCAGGACCCATTCAGATCTGAAGGTGGGGGAGTATTCAGTTTTAGAAATAATTGAATCATGGACAAAGGAGAAGTGGAATCAAGAATTTGCTAAACATGAGGTAAGATATGTAATATAAACTGCCAAAAAAGTGAAAAGTTTACAGTTCAGGTGATCTGGGGAAGAAACTAATTTTTACCCAAACTAAATGCTATGTGACCAAGTCCTTCTCATGCTCAGTGCAAAGTTCAACATACTTGGGGTATTTAGAGGCAAACATAGAGATGCAATATTCCTGAGAGTATCCACTGTGTGTCTTTGAGAAGCTGGGCTTCCAATATTCCTTTTTTCAATCACCCTATCTTCCATGACAATCAATATTGGTATTGTTGAAATCCCCCATTATTATTGCGTTTTCTGTTTTTGTAATCTCCTCTAATCTCCCTGAGCATTTCACAGTCACCATTACCACACTAGTCAGGTGGTTGGCAGTATATTCGTACTGCTATACTCTTATTATTCAAGCATGGAATTTCTATCCATAGAGATTCAGTGTTACTCTAATATTTGCACTATATTTGACTCTATGGTTTCTTTCACATATAGTGCTACTCCCTCACCAGCACAACCTACTATGTCATTTCTGTATAGTTTGAACCTTCATAATACTGTGTCCCATTGGTTATCCCATTGGTTAACATTGGTACAGTAATAGGGGCTCAAACTATATGTATTCCCCAAATAATAACAAAAACAGAGGACCAGAAAAATGCCAGTATTGCTAAACAGAGTACAAGAGGCAGTGAGAAACCAAAAGAAATCCTTTTAAAATTGGAAATCTAACGTCCTACTCTGGAAAATAGAAAGGAGCATAAACTAGCAAGTCAAATGTGAAAGTATAATTAGGCAAGCCAAAAAAGACTTAGCAGAGCAGCTAGCAAAAGACACAAACTAACAGCAAAAGTTAAAATACATCGAAATCAGGAAGCTTGCCAAACAATCAGTGGGACTGCTGGGCAATCAAGGTGTTAAAGGATCACTCAAGGGGGAAAAGATTGTTGGGAGAAACTAAATGAATTCTTTGCATTGGTCTTCACTGCAGAAGATGTGAGTAAGATTCCCATAACTGAGCCATTTTTTGAGGTGACATTTTTGAGGAACTGTCCCAGAATGAGGTGTCAATAGAGAAGGTTTTTCGAACAAATTGATTAAATTAAACAGTAATAAATCACCATGAGCACATGGTCTTCACCCAAGAGTTCTGAAGGAACTCAAATATAAATTAGCAGAACTACTAACTGATGTGTCACTGATTGCTTAAATCAGCCTCTGTACCAGATGACTGGCAGATAGCTGATGTGACATTTGATTTATTTATTTTTCTAAAGGCTCGTGAAGCAATTCTGATAATTACAGGCTGGTAAGCCTAGCTTCAGTACCAGGCAAATCGGTTGAAACGATAATAAAGAACAGAATTATCAGACACCTAGATTAGCTCAATAGGTTGAGGAAGAGTCATCACGGCTTTTTTATAAGGAAATGTTGCCTCACCAATCTACTAGAATTCTTCGAGGGTGTCAACAAGCATATGGGCAAGGGTGATCAGTCAATATAGAGTACAGTACTTGCACTTTCAGAAAGCCTTTGACAAGGTCCCTTACCAAAGGCTCTTAAGCAAAGTAAGCAGTCATGGGATAAGAGAGAAGGTCCTTTAGTTAATTAGCAATGTGTTAAAAGACAGGAAACAAAGGGTAGGAATACTGGTCCGTTTTCACAATAGAGAGATGTAAACAGTGGGGGTTCCCCAAGGATCTGCACTAGGACCAGTATCGCTCAATATATTCATAAATGATCTGGAGAAAGGGGTAAATAGTGAGGTGGCAAAGTTTGCAGATGATACAAAATTACCCAGGACAGTTAAATCCAAAGCTGACTGTGAAGCGTTACAGAGGGATCTCTCTCAACTGGATGATTGGGCAAGAAAATGGCAGAAGAAATTCAGTGTTAAGTGCAAAGTAATTCACATAGGAAAACATAATCCAAGATAAACATACAAAATGATGGGTTGTAAATTAGCTGTTATCACTCAAGAGCGAGATCCTGGAGTCATCCTGGATAGTTCTCTGAAAACGTCTGTTCAGTGTGTAGTGGCAGTCAAAAAAGCTAGTAATGTTTGTGGTAACATGCTAATAGCTAGTATTTGTTGCATTTCTCTTTGTATTTTTAGGTTCTGGTTATGACATGTCATGTCATTTTGAATGTTTTAAAAAATGAATACTTATCCCTGTCAAACATTAATCTTCTGGTGTTTGATGAGTGCCATCTTGCAATCCAGGACCATCCGTATCAAGAAATTATGAAGGTAGGTCGTCATTATTTAACCTTTTTATCTTCAGCGTCTCTAATTTCACTGAGATTCAGATAACAAATCTGTTAGTGAAAGCTCACTGGCTAATTTGACTTAGTGTAAAGATTAGTACTTAAAATCATTTTGGTGTATATTGCTCTCAAGAAGGAAAATATTTGAATTGTGGCTACCATTTTATGACAGAGTGATGTAGCGACTGGTAGTCAATGCTTTAACGCTATTCAAAAATATAACTCTTCATAAAATTGTTTTATTTGGTGCAGTGTAGGTTTTTGATAAGACAAATTGTAAATATACTGTAGAGTTTCTTGATTAGATAATTTATTCTAGTGTATTTATCTCAAGTAATTTTATATTCTTATTACAGTGTTCCAATTTAAAATATGTTTACTTACAATTGGGGCAGTAAGGACAATCGCACTTTATTTTATTTCGTGTAGATGACATGGGCTTCCTTCATTAAGCAAATTGCTTGGAAACAAGAACTTAACACTTGTTTGTGGTAAAATTTCAGACTAGTAACATGAAATATTTCTAACTTTTACACTGCAGCTTAAATATGGATTTGTACCTTAAAAGGTGTTTCGTGTTTTTAAAATAAAATGTTTAAGTGTCACTCCTCTTCAGTACAAAACTGAGGATGAGAAACAATGGGAAGTGTACAGTGTATTTTGGGATGCTGAATTTACTGAAGAGTTATTGGATTAAATGGACACCAGTGATGACATAGAATGGTGAAGCCAGTAAATTTACCATAACGTACATTGGTGATTGGTCAGGAATTGATGTAGTAGTGCAGCTAGTTTTATTGTGAATTTAAAATTGAATCTTTTTCTGAGTAAATGAAATTACTGGACCTTTAAAAAGCCATTGATAAAATATCCATTTGAGAGAGTGTGGATGTTTTTGTATTTTTTAAAATACGTGGGTACTGATTTCTAAAGCTTTAAGCTTTCTTTTGTTGTGAGGGCATTTTTGGCCCTGTGCATTATTTGCCCTAATTGAGGTGAACCAAGCAACTCAAAGAGCATCTCTTTCTGTATTTTTTTTTTTGCCTTCATCCTTCCTTCTTCCTCCCCTCCTTCCCCAATGAATGACAGGCTTAACCAGGGATCATGTAGTAGGTTTAATTTTTTTATAGTGGTATTTTAATCCTTTGACATGATGTAAACACTTAAAATGTGGTCATTTTTATGGTATAAATGTTGACAAGGTACCTCACACTGCTTTTATGTGCTTTGAATATCTCTACTTAATAGAATGTTTAGCAAATTTCTGCCTTTATATACTTTTACTAAAACAATAAAAGTTAAAATTTTATATTTAACATGTTTTAATTTTCTAATTTAACTTTAGTTGGTTAGTTATATTAGATTGAAAATATCCATTGTTCTTTTTCTGACACCTGGTGCTGAAATACTAGTTGAACCTGCGATCTAGATATCTATCTGTAAAGAATCAGAGGGGTAGCCGTGGTAGTCTGGATCTGTAAAAGCGGCAAAGAGTCCTGTGGCACCTTATAGACTAACAGACATCTGTAAAGATGCACTCAGGATGCGTTGGTGGAGGAATTGACAGTTTTATTACCCTGCTGTTCTGGTTTACTTCACAGATCTGTGAGAACTGTCCATCCTGTCCTCGAATCCTGGGATTAACAGCTTCCATTTTAAATGGGAAATGTGATCCTGCTGAGTTAGAGGAGAAGATTCAGAAACTGGAGAAAATCCTAAAGAGCAATGCTGAAACTGCAACTGATTTGGTGGTCTTAGATAGGTACATTTTAACATACGATTGTCAGTGTTAAATTTATATCTGTGTTTTCATATCAATAAGACTGAGGAAAGAACACTGTTAGTAGCTATGTGTTTTAATGTTCATGTGTGTATATATATATATGTGTGTGTGTGTATCTATAAAATTATACATACAGTGCCATCACTTTATAAAAAAAAATTGATGCTAAGTTTCTTTCTGAGTAGTGAGAGCTTTTAAATATTTTTAAAAGGTGCTGTGAAGAATTACCTAAGAAGAGATTTCTGAAAAGCAGCTGTTCCTTAGATTGAGAGCTTTTGGGGGCAGGGACTACGGTTTATTATGTTTTGGAAAGTAACTAGCATATTATCGGAGCTGTCATAACCTGTGAGCTGGTTTTGGCAGGATTTTACAACTCCCACTACAATTACAACTCCCACTACAAAGTCTTGCAGATTTTAAAATGTTACTATGGTTAGAAAAAATGACAAAAGCAATTCAGAAATACTATCGCAGATAAGGACCGTTTTCCGTATGTTGGTATAGAGTCAAGAACATTGTGGGTGCTACCTACATGCAAATAAATAGTAATAATACTATGGCTCTTGCTTGTCACGTAGCAGAAGAAAAATATGTACATTCATCAACTTCTGCATCCATAGTCAGTGAGTTAATCGTAATTGCCCCCCCACCGTGTTTGGTTGGTATAAACTTAAGTAGTTGCTTTAGTTAAGACAAAGTAAAAGATGGTATAATCACTTTATCCACTAGCATACACTTATAAAGGGGCCCTTATCTTAACTTACTTGAACAATTCTCTTGCAAAACTCACTTTCTTCTTTGAGTGCTGGTTCCTATGTGTATTTCATAGGATCCATCCATGAGTCCTGCGGCACTTCTCCCACTTGGCATCTGCTGGATCTGTCAAATTAGGAGGTGGAGGAAATTGATCTGGATCCCCAGGTATCAATTATAGCAACATCCTCATTTCTGGATGAAGGAATCACACTATCTTCACTGGACGACCAGAAGCAAAACCAGGAGCTACTACAGAGAATAGTGAATGACCTTCAGAACCACTGGAGGAGATCCAGGATTCCCAGCACTGACTGCTTGATGTTCTGCAACCTACAGGTCCAAGCAAGGTGGCACCACTTAGTTATCATGGAGCCCGCCAGAGTGGTCTGGCATACCCCAGACTCCTGTACCCCCACACCTAAAAGAACTAAGATGCTTATTTGGTCTTGGGCAAAGGAGATGAATTCCTTTTCATCCATCCAGTGCCCAACTCGTGGTGGTGCAGTCAGCCACAGAGAGAGCAAGGTCACAACATCCTAAAACGACCCTGGATGAGGAGGATTCTGAGGTTGGAACTTTTGGGAAGATAGGTATTCTCCTGTGACCCTACAATTCTATATTACTATTTGAGGCTTTGTTACTGTAAAAAGATTTTAACTTCTACTTTAGACTTGCAGACTTTAAGGACAAACTTCCCCTCGAGGACACAGTCCAATTTCAGTCCTTCATAGAGGAAGGCAGGCTAGTGGCAAAAACATCCCTACAAGCTGCAGTGGATGGAGCTGACATGGCAGCCAGAGTGGTAGCCACTGGTATAGTTATGAGGTGTAAGTCTTAGCTTCACTCTTGAGGGTTCCCCAGGGAGGATCAGAACATATAGAGGACTCACCATTCAACAAATCAGATTCAGTTTAATGAGAAAACTGATGATTCTCTATGCTTGTTGAAAGACTCTAGTCTAGATCAGCCATCCACACTCTGGGAATTTACCTCCCGGCCCTGAAGAGAAAACACTGCAGGCAGGTGTATAGACCAAGATCCACCCCCTCCACAATCTTTTTATCACCAGTGTCCAGCCAAGCCTCTGCGCAAGCAGCAGAGGACTCCTGGGCTGAAAATCGAGGCCTCTACCCATTCCACCCACTTGCAAAGGGCTGCGTTTGATTCTTCAGTTGAGAACCTCCTGTCGTTATTGATGCCAACAACTTCTAGCCCTATGTCTTTGGGGGCCAGCTCTCACTTTTTGCCCACAATTGGAATGCTATCACAACAGATATTTGGAGTCTAGAAATTATCCACTATGGTTAATCCATCAGACTTCTCTCCTATTCTTCCCACAAATCCACTTCCTGGTTCCTCTTCAGAGATCACTTTCACAAGCAGATTCTTCTCCAGAAGGTGGGTTCTCTTCTCCAACAAGGGGCGACAGAATGACTGTCATCTCAGTATCAAGAGAGGGTTCTGTTCCACATACTTTTTTTTTTTTTAAAGTCCTCCAGAAAGATGGAGAGTGGATACCCATTCTGGTCCTTCAACAATTAAATATCTTTTTTTCAAAAGTCAAAATGCAGGATGGCTACACTAGCATCAATAATCTCCCTCCTCTATGTGGGGAGAGTGGTTCATGACTCCTTGACACGAAGGATGCTTATTTTTCATATAGATATTCGTCCATCCCACAGAAAGTTTCTTCAGATCCTGGTAGGTCAAGTGCATCAATAGTTCAGAGTCCTTCCCTTTGGACTAGCAACAGTGCCCAGGATAGTCATAAAGATTTTCTCTGGGGTGGCAGCCCAAATGAGACGTCACAGTTACTTAGGTTTCCCATATTTGGATGATAGGCTCCCAATAAGTTGCTCCAACAATAAGGTCAGGTTGGTGACTATGTTACTGCTTTATCTTCTAGCAGTGCTGGATGTCTGCATGAATAAATAAAAGTCCATCTTGATCCCCACACAGACAGTAAAGTTTATTGGAGTGACATGACTTAATTTCAGCAAGAGCTTTCCTCCCCACAGAAAGATTCCAGTCAGTGAGCAATCTGATATCACAGATTACTTGCAGACCAAATACTACGGTTAAAGTATGCCTAACTTTACTAGACTATTTGGCCTCTTACATTTATGTGACGTGATTCACCAGACTTCAGCTATGCTGACTACTGGCTTGGCTCTGGTCCATCTACTCACCAGACCAGAACCACATCAACACCAGAGTGACTGTTCTCACAAGGATCATCACCTCTGTTACCTGATAGTCGAATCTGGAACCACTGCAAGTGAGAGTCCACATCAACACTCCCACTCTTAGTGCCACCATCATAACAGACTCATCCCTTCTGGGTTGGTATGCTCACCTGAATAACCAGACCGTACACTTGGACCCCACAGGAGGCCAGACTGCACATTAACCTGCTAGAAAAGAGAACAGTCTACCTCAGCCCATCAGCTTGCTCTCTTGGTCTGCAGTCCCTCTCTTGCTTCAGGACAAAAAAAGACTTTAAAGAGCAACTAGCAAACGACACAACTAACAGCAACATTTTTTTTAAAAGTACATCAGAAGTAGGAAGCAGACCAAACAATCAGTGTAGCCACCGGATGATCAAGGTGGTAAAGGAGCACTCAAGGAAGACAAGGCCATTGCTGAGAAGCTAAATGATTTTTTTGCATTGGTTTTCACTGGAAACAATGTGAGGGAGATTCCCACACTTGAGTCATTCTTTTTAGGTGACAAAACTGAAGGAACTCAAATTCAAGACTGCAGAACTGCTAACTGTGATAAGTAACCTATTGCTTAAATCAGCCTCTGTACAAGATATATTAGCTAAACTCCAGTCAACACCAATTTAAAAAAAATAAAAAGGCTCGAGAGACAATCCTGAGAATAACTTCAGTACCAGGCATATTGTTTGAAACTATAGTAAAGAACACACAGATTAATACAATATGTTGGGGGAGAGTTAACACAGCTTTTGTAAAGGGAAATCATGCCTCACCAATGTATTATAATTTTTTGAGAATGTCGTTAAGTGTGTGGACAAGGGTGATTCAGTTGATATAGTGCACTTGGATTTTCAGAAAGACTTTGATAGGGTCCCACACCAAAGATTCTTAAGCAAAATAGGGAGTCTTGGGATAAGAGGGACTGTCCTTTCATGGATCGGTAACTAGTTAAAAGATAGGAAGCAAAGGGTAGGAATAACTCGTCCATTTTCACAGTGGAGAGAGGTAAATAGTGGGGTCCCCCAAGGAACTGTATTGGGGCCAATGCTTTCTATCATATTCCTAAATGATCTGGAAAAGGGGTGGCAAAGTTTGCAGACAATCACCTCCAAAGTTGACTTCGAAGAGTTACAAATGTATCTCACGAAACTGGGTGTCTGAGCAAGAAAATGGCAGATGAAATTCAGTGTTGTTAAGTGCAAAGTAATGCACATTGTATGTTTAGCTGAGATGATGGTTTTCCAAAGTGATGGGTTGTAAATTAGCTATTATTACTCAAGAAATGGATTTTGGAATCATCGTGGACAGTTCTCTGAAATTATCTGCTAAGTGTGCAGTAGCAGTCAAAAAATCTAACAATGTTAGGAACCATTAGCAAAGGGTTAGAAAATAATACAGAAAATATAATGGCACTATATAAATTCATGATACTCTTGCATCTTGAATACTGTGTGCAGGTATGGTGACCCCGTCTCAGAAGAGATATATTAGAATTGGAAAAAGTATAGAGCAGTGCAACAAAAACTGTTAGGGGTATGGAACAGCTTCAGTATAAGTATAGATAAAAAGACTGGGACTGTTTAGCTGGGAAAAGAGGCAGCTATAAGGGGCTTTATGATAAATGATGTGGAGAAAATGAATAAGAAAGTTTTATATACCCCTTCACATAACACAAGAAACAGGGGTCACCCAATAAAATTAATAAGTAGCATGTTTGAAACAAACGTATGAAGCACATAGTCAGCCTGTAGAACTCATTGCTAGGAGATGTTGTGAAGGCCAAAGGGGTAGTAGGTTCAAAAAAGAATTAGATAAGTTCATGGAGGATAGGGCCATCAATGCCATTAGCCAAGATGGTCAGGTACACCTTATGCTCCAGGTGTCCTCAAACCTCTTGACTGCCGGAAGCTGGGACTGTGTGATGGGATCACTCAATTTCCCTGTTCTGTTCATTTTCTCTGAAGCATCTAGCACCGGCCACTGTTGAAAGACAGGATCCTGGGCTAAATGGACCATTGGTCTGATCCAGTATGGCCATTTTTATATTCTTATGTTCTTTAAAATATGGAAGAGTCAAATAGGACCTGTTACCTAGCTAAATGGAGATGCTTCTCTACCTGGGCGCAGGTCAGTCAGCCTTCTTCAGACTCTGCAAATATTCCAGTCATGTTAAATTACCTCCTGTCATAGAAGAACTCGGGTCTCTCTCTTAGCTCACTGAGAGTCCATCTCATAGCAATCAGTACTTTCCTTCCTCCAGTAAATGGATGTTCCATTTTTACTCACCCAACAATAGTGAGATTCATAAATGACCTTTCCGCCAATGGTCAAGCCTTACCTCAATGGGACCTCAAGCTTGTCCTTTCAGTACTCACCAAACCACCATCTGAACTTTTAGCTATATGTTCTATGTTCTCACCTTTCTGTGAAAGATGCATTTTTAGTTTTTACTTCAGCCAGAAGAGTAAGCAAGATGGGGGCACTCATGGCAGACCCACCATATACAGTTTTTCGCGAGGAGACGGTTTCCCTTCACCTTCATTCTAAATTCCTCCCTAAGGTAATTTCTGAATTTTTTTGTCAGCCAACCAATCCACTTATCTGTTTTCTTCCCAAAACCTTTTTCTTTTCCATTGAAGAGAAAACCTTCATTCCCTGGATGTCAGATGTGTCCTGACATTCTATTTCCAAAGGACCAAACCGATGAGAAAATCACTGACTGTTTCTCTCTATAGCAGAAAGGTTGCAAGGACAAGCAATATCTTCTCAGAGAAGCTCTAAATGTATTTCTGGTCACATCACCACGTACTACTAGTGTATCCATCCCCTGGATGGAGTACGGGAATGCTCAACGAGAGAGCAAGCTGATTCTGTAGCATTTCTGTGGGAAGTACTGATACTGGATGTATGCAGAATGGCTATCTGGAGTTCCAGTCACACATTCACAAAACATTACATGCTACTTCAGACCTCAGCTTCAGTGGCAGCGGTGGGGACTTTAGTCCTTCAAGCATCTTTACTGCCAGCCTTCTCGAACCCCGTCTCCAGTCTCAATACTGCTTGTCAGTCACCCACATGTGGAATACACATAGGTACTAACACTTGAAGAAGAAATGAAGGTTTACTTACCTGTAACTGGAAGTTCTTCAAGATGTGTGGTGTCTAGCTTTAGTCCACTACCCACTCTCCATCCTCTCTGCTTTGGATCTCATTGGATTTGCAGTTAAGAAGCAGTGAGGGCCAGTGCCTCTCCGCTTCTTCCTCTTATACCCTCAATCTGGAGCACGAGGAGAGCAATTGGGCACTGCTTGTTGAGAATCTCCGGATGCAGGTACGTGGCAGGCATGTGTACCCATGTGTGGAATATAGATCGGAATCACACATTTCAAAGAACTTCAGTTACAGATAAGTAACATCCATTTCATACGTGACTTTGACACTCACTCCTGAAAAATTCAAATATATGCGTTTGGCTCCTGCATAGTGTGTGAATTATATTTATGTAGTCTTTTTTGAGAGATACTAACACTAAGGCATTAAAAAATAAGTACGCTGTTTTGATGTCCTATATAATATCTTAAACTGTGTATTCATTTGTTTTCTGTTTTTCTGTTTACTACCAAAAAAATTTTAAAAACTCTCAAATTGGTTATGGCTGTCCTTCCTGTTTAATGTATAGCCTTAGTAGCTAAAAACAACTCTGACTTTCAACAGCTGTGGTTGACCAAATCTTTTGCTTCTCTCAATGAAGATATACTTCTCAGCCATGTGAGATTGTGGTAGATTGTGGACCATATACCGACAAAAGCGGGCTGTATGAAAGATTGTTAAAAGAATTGGATGAAGCACTTAACTTTTTAAATGACTGCAACATATCTGTACATTCAAAAGAAAGAGACTCTACGTTAATTTCTAAACAGGTAAGGACGTTATGTCAGATATAAAACACATACTTAGATTTTTATTGCTGCTTGTTCATTGCTTTCCAAGTTAATTACAAAAACTTTTATTTTAGTTCAGCCAACCTAAAATATATTAACAAAATTAATCTTAATTTCCTGTGACTGATTTCCTTTTCCTGTTTTCCTTTGAACCGTGGGTGAAATCTATTGAAGTCAATAGCAAAACTCCCCCTGATGTGAACGAGTCCAGGATTTCGCCCCCGAACTCTGTTACTTTAGAACTTTGTCAGATTTGTGGATCAGATATATTTTCTTTTTCATTTTGCATAATTATTTTATTGCTTATACATTGGCCATTATTGTTAAGACCCAGTTACTTTTCCAAATAAGATTTTAATAGTGCAACAACAACAAGAAAATGGTGCTTCAGGAAGTATTCTGAAAAAGTATCCCCAGTTGGTGTCATAAGACGAAATAAACTCTCAGCCAGATACCCTGTTTCAAACTCTCTGCTTCTTTCAGTTCCCATGTTCTTTGAGTCTCTTGAGTTACAGGAGCATTGCCTACATTACCTGCCAAACAAGCTGTAGAGAAAGGAGTGCAGAATTGCACAGGGATTGCAAAGAGTCTTCCCGATATCTCTGAGCAGTCAGGAATGGAGAGGCGGAGAAGAGAGAAGGATAGTTTTTTCAAGTGGAGTTTTGTAGAGCCATAAAAAACCTCATGGTCCAACATTTTAACTGTATTGTGATGCTTCTATTGTAATATTATATCAGGATGTGATGGGTCATGAAATTGTTTTAGTGATATAGCAACATCACAACACAATGTTAGGATGTCACGCTATAGTGTTTATGTGGCATTTGGCCATTTAACTCAATGACAAAGATGCCTTTCCATCAGGTTGAGTACTGCAACACTAACCCTATTTAAATTAATTGAAATGAAATTTATTTTTTCTTTAAACTGCTCTTTTCTCTGTTTAAAGTGTAGTTTTCATTTCCTGAGTTTAATTAAAATGGTTTCCTTTGATAGAACAGACTTAATGAGCTCTAGTTAAATACATTGAATAATATATAATGAATTGAGAGCCTTGTTTGTGGAATTTCTTGGCAAATTATCAGTCTCAGATAATGATGCAAAAGTGCCTATGGAAAATATTGCCTTGTTTATAAACCTGTTTCCCCATTAGACTGTGGGGATAATACTGTCCAGTTGCTCATAACTGCATTATGAATTATTTTTTAGCATAATTATTTTGAGGCAAATTTCCAGATTGCAATGGCATCAGACTACAAAATAGTAATTAAATCCTTCTTGTCCAAGGACAAAAATGATAAAATATAGAGTGTAGCTCTAGCGGCTGGTGTTTCTGGTGAAGTATTTTTACGTTTTCTCCTATCAAGTTTGTGGGGGACTTCTAAATGAAATAACTTGTAAATATATTTTACAAAGAAACCAACCACTATTGTGCCTACAATGAGGATTATCCTCATATTAGAAATGAAAGCCCAATATAAAATGAGTAAATTATTAATATATCCTGTTGAACTGGGGTTTGAATTCATTTGTTGTAGATACTGTCAGACTGTCGAGCTGTGTTGGTTGTTCTGGGACCCTGGTGTGCAGATAAGGTAGCTGGAATGATGGTGAGAGAGCTACAGAAGTACATCAAACATGAGCAAGAGGAGCTGCACAGGAAATTTTTATTGTTTACAGACACTTTCCTAAGGAAAATACATGCACTGTGTGAAGAGCACTTCTCACCTGCCTCACTTGATCTGAAATTTGTAACCCCGAAAGTAATAAAACTGCTTGAAATCTTGCGCAAATATAAACCATATGAGCGGCAGCAGTTTGAAAGTGTTGAGTGGTATAATAATAGGAATCAGGATAATTATGTGTCTTGGAGTGATTCTGAAGATGATGATGAGGATGAAGAAATTGAGGAGAAAGAAAAGCCAGAGACAAATTTCCCTTCTCCCTTTACTAATATTTTATGTGGAATTATTTTTGTGGAAAGGAGATACACAGCAGTCGTCCTAAACAGGTAAAGCTTTTAAAAATGAAAATCTTAAAGAATGTAACACTGACAAAAGGAAAGGTGTTTTAGCGTTATCTAGGAAATTAAGTGTTGTATTTCAGAAAAGCCACTCCATTTTGTGTTTAAGAGTCAAACAAGAGACCTAGAACATTTGTCCAAGAACCAATATGAGCTTTTGAGTAAAATTTTCAAAAGTACCTCAGTCACTTTTGAAAATAGGACTTAGGCTGCAAAATCACTGAGGCACTTCTAAAAATTTACACTGTGAATTTTATCCTGTGACCATATATCAATTTGATTCCAGTTTAGTGGAGCCCAAGCTGATAATTGTAAGTTCAAAAAAAAGAAAAAGTTTATACATGCAATATTGGAACATTTGGAGTTTACAGAACTCTTTATTCAGAAAATGTCAAGCCCTTGTTTTTGCTTATCAGCAACAAAAAAAGGTGGCCACTGGGGCATCTGCCAAAAAATATTGAAGATGTGTGCATACTCTAGTTGCATAAGGTATGTTTCTTTTTTCCTGAAAAGGTGATCTGCATTAGCCATAAGTTACACCACTTTACTAGTAAGTGCTGATTGCCCCAAGTAAACAATGAAAGAGGTAATTCAGCAAATAAATTCGTTTTTCTGTTTTTAAACTGCTAATATGCTGAAAAAATACCCCCATACAATTTATTTTGTGCGTTCATGTATTAACATTAAATATTTTTACTTACGTTACAAGTTTAAACAGGCGGCAAAGAATCCTGTGGCACCTTATAGACTAACAAACGTATTGGAGCATAAGCTTTCGTGGGTGAATACCCACTTCGTCAGATGCTCTTTGCCACTTTTACAGATCCAGACTAACATGGCTACCTCTCTGAAGTTTAAACAAGATCTCTCATGGAAGGAAATGAAAAGTTATTCCACCTAACGGTACATGTCCTCTACTTCTCCATGCACAAACATACACCTTGCCATTTCCACAGCTGTCATACACCACAGATCTTGCTCCACAGCCTTAGCACTGTTCTGTTTTCACCCTTCTGTTCACATCATTTTACCAGAATATTTTTTCCCCAACAATAGCAGTTGGTTGTGTAGGAAGATACTAAAGGGTTTTATGCAGAAGGATGGTTCAACGGTGTGATCTGGGAGGTGAGTTAAGAGTGCAGTTCATGGTTTGTGGTGTACAGTGGTTGTGGGTGAAGTAGAAGGCCTGTATTCTTAGCTCAATTTTACATTTCCTTGCTTTTGTGGATTTGTCAGGAAGTGTCTATAGCAACCCCAACTGCTTCCAAATTATTTTTTTTTTCCTGTGGTAATTTCCTGGGTTGTTTCTACAGCTTAATTAGGGTGGGTAACAGACCTGTGGGGATGCAAGGACACCAAGAGAATGTTATCCTTCGATAGTTATGCATGAACTCTTTGTTATAGGATAAAATCTGCAGAAAAACCTCCATGGGGGAGCAACCCTTATGTGCAACCAACCCCTACCAATCAAGTTTGCATTCAGCAGTCCCTATCAATCAGGCTTACATGTACCCCCCCTCTCCTCATTCTCTTTTCCCTCTCCTCACCCCACCAGATCAATCAGTGGAATTTGTATGAGCCTGCACCTTGCACTCATCTTTCAACCACACTCTCCCATTCCAATCAGTCTTCTGTATACCCATACAGCAAGCAAGGTTATATGCCCCATCAATCAGGTTTGTGTTCACTCCAAATACATTTTCCGTTATAAAAATAGTGGATAATTGCTAAAAATGACCCTAAATCCAAAACTGTCTTTAAAAACAAAAACAAACAAAAGCACACTCTGTTGCTTTGGGGCTACTCAGGATCCACCTCTCTACTAATTTTTGTGTAGATAGACAATATTTTTAATAGGTATCAGTCAACAAGGAAAAGTTTCAGAGCCCAAATTTAAAGACTTCCTGTTTAGTTTCTCTTCACAATTTTTTTTACATAAATTCTGTAGAAAATTCAGAGGACATAAAAACTAACCATGTTTGAAACTTCACACCAACTGGTCTCCTCCATTTAGAGAGAAACAGGATTTTATGCTGACTGTTAAGCCCATTTTGGAACACAACTGTGGAGTCACTACTAGGCACCTCCATAACTTTTTGTGGGGTCAGTTTTCCCAACTGTAAGACACATTGGCTAAAGTCGAGATTTGGTAAAACTTTGTTGCACTCATAAAATGTTTTCATATCTAATTACCTGTTTACATCCATAGACACACAAATGAAAATGTCTGCCATGGATGCACATATGAATTCTGAAGAGGCATGAATTAAGCCATGTCTGTTTGAAGATTTGGCCCACATTTTATTGAAAAGCCTGCAGCAGTTACAAGAGCTTATTGATTTTTGTTCAGTGGAGTTTTCAGTAAATGCTTGCTATACTTTTTTTAAAAAAACTGCATAGCTAAATAATTTTATTTTGGAAAGAAACGTAATGTTCTGCACCTGCCAGTACTTAATATTTATTTGGAATTTGGGCCTGATCCAAAATCCACTAAAGTCAATGGAAAGACTTCCATTGATTTCCGAGTTTTGGATCAGAACATTTATGAAGTGTGTTTTAATTGAATGTACACTTTAATTATTTGATCACTTGACCTATCCTTTGAACTGTGCATTTCCCCACATGCACACTTTCAGTGTATTTTATCCTTTTTCTTTGCCTTTTTGCACCCATAAATGTTCATGGAAGTGTATTATGTGATACAAGTCAAGTCTTCCAGTGAAATGAATACATGTTTTTAATAACTTTTTAAAAGGTCTTTACATTTAATGAAATCTGATAAATATGCCTGGCAACCTGAAATAAATATTACATTATACTTCAGGGAGTAAAAGATTATGAAGTCACAGTTCATATAGACTACTAAATGATAAATTTGATTCAAATGCTATTGTACTTTTTCCATTGCACTGTACATACCTGCATACTTTACATGATATATAAATCAAACTACACCCTGGCTGCCACAACACTTCAAACTTACAGTACATTTTATTTATTTAAATTTATAAAGAATTAACAAAAAGGCACTTACCTTAAGACTCCGGACAACCTTCACATGAGTTATGGTGACCAAAGTATAAAATGAGCATTGAGCATCTAACTCCCACTCCAAAAGTCAACCACTGAACAAAGATTCTCAAAAAAAGTCTCCCCACACTCACGCGAGTTCCAAACTTAAGCTGCATCAAACTCTTCCTTCTGCGTAGAATCATATGGTTAAAAGGTACCATAAGGGTTATCGAGTCTAACCCCCTGCCAAGGTGCAGGATTTGTTGTTTCTAAACCATCCAAGACAGATGGCTATCCAGCCTCCTTTTGAAAACCTCCAGTGAAAGAGCTTCCACAACCTCCCTAGGCAGTCTGTTCCATTGTCCTGCTGTTCCAAAAACATTTGTGAATAGATTGGGTTTACAGATTACTTGGAAGGTCAGCAGATCCAAGGTGTTTCAGACCAAAGGCTGAAGACCCCTCACTACTGCCAGTTCCTTGCCCTTTCAGTTGAGAGGGATTCAGCTCAAAGGCATCCGCTGATTGCAGTTGCAGCAATAGGGCACACAGAGAGAGGCATTCTTCCCAAATCAGAAGATCCCAAAACATTTAGGGTTTTATGTCATAACCAACACCTTAAATTTCACCTAGAAGCCAATAACCAAGCCCTGCACATCATGAAGTGGGGCCAGATCAATATACAGGCACTGTTGACTTGTTTTGCTGCTGTTATAGTAATAATTACACTTGGTCTACAGCTCCTGGAATTATGTAATGGAGTCTGATACTGGTGGTAAAAAGGGGTGCATGGATATGTCTACACTGCAATTGAAAATCCTCGGTTGCCTTGTGCCAGCTGACTTGGACCATGTTTAATTGTGGTGTAGACGCTCGGGCTGGTGGGAGAGTCCCAGAGCTCAGGCTGCAGCCTGAGCCTGAATGTCTATACTGCAGTTAAACAACCTGTTAGCCCCAGGCCTCCGAGCCTGAGTCAGCCAGCACAGAGCAGCCTTGGGAGTCTAACGACAGTGTACACATACCCTGTGGCAGAAACAGGTAAGAATTTAATATGAAATGATACTTAACTACTAATCCCTTTCTTCAGAAACAGGATTATTGCCTAAATTGTAAATATTACTGGTCAAACCAAAAATTGGCCTAATCTGTGTATAGTTATGATCACGTATCATTTTCACCCACTAGTTACAAATGCACAACAAAATCAGTTGTCATAAATTATTAGATGTGTGTTAAAAGCATTTGTTCATTCATTGCCATAGGTATTTTTTAACTTATATTTCAGTTGTATACCTCGGGAAATGTGGGGGGAAAATTCTATTTAAGAAGGTTTTTGTTATACTTTTTACTGTTTTTTGTTTGTCCATATTAAAAAAACACAGTATATGTGTGACATTCCTGGGAACAATCCAGACTAATGAAAAGTTCTGTCACCCTGCCTTGCACCATTGGGTGCCTTACAATGCCTTGCTGAAGGGGCTCCCACCTCTGCCACTCACAAACAGCCTTCCAGCATGCAAGCCACACCCTGTGTGTGTGTAACTACAGCCTGCCAGCCACACTTGGGTTACACTCTGGCTCTCCCCAGCCTGGATTATACTGCAGGGTGCCCCCAACACACCCTCAGTCTTAGATTTCCCCCCAGAAATCTGCCCAGCCCTCTCCTGAATAATACAAGTTTTATATAAAGTCCATTATTACTTTAATAAAAATAATATACATGCAACTTGCCATCCCAACTGGATTTTTCCAGACACTTCAATTTAAACACACTTGCTTAGCTAAAACAATAAAACAAGTTTGTTAACTAAAAAGGGAGAGATTTTAAGTGAGTACAAGTAATGGGGCATAAAAGTCTGAAATGGTTACAAGAAAAACAAAGATAAGTTAAGCACTCCAGTAGCATTTTAACTTAACACGGTTACATTCAAAGCAGAGCTTTCTCTCCACATCCTTCTTAGGATCAGGTCAGGACCCCTTCTCCCAGAATCCAATGAATGCTTTCTTTGTTGCTTCAGGTTTCAGAGTAACAGGCGTGTTAGTCTGTATTCGCAAAAAGAAAAGGAGTACTTGTGGCACCTTAGAGACTAACCAATTTATTTGAGCATGAGCTTTCGTGAGCTACAGCTCACTTCATCGATGCATCCGATGAAGTGAACTGTAGCTCACGAAAGCTCATGCTCAAATAAATTGGTTAGTCTCTAAGGTGCCACAAGTACTCCTTTTCTTTTTGTTGCTTCAGGTACCGTCAGTGCGGATAGATAGGGAGAGAAAGGGAGGTGCCTTGGGGTGTTTATCCTTCCTTTTTATAGTTTCAGTCCCCCCCCTTTGAAAACATTTCCAACTGGGTACCAGGGAACCAAAAGTCTATGGGGAAGGATGATTCCTGCTGCTTGTTCCTCACCAGTTTGAGCTTCCTTTGTTGTTTCCCTTCCTGCTTGATGACTCTGTTTACTGTTTAAATGCAAATTAAGCAGATCACACATTCCTTTGTTTGAGAGAGACCTGTTTGCCAACCTCAGTTTGGAACACATGGAGTTAACACCGTATAGTAGAATCTTATAACTTCACATACAGTGTTATCACATGCATTTTATCAGGAGGATACTGACCAGCAAATTGAGATTTTCAAATGATACTTTACAAGGCATATTTGTACAAAGATAATTACAATACTGTGTAGGTTGTGAATACATGGATACATTCTGTCACAGTATATTACTAGTTTACGGTCAAAAATAGAAGAAAAGAACTTAATACATTTTCCTGTAAGTAATTGCCTGTGAAGTTGTGCACTATGAAATGTTATATCTCGATGTCATTAATTGTATATTTCTCTACAACTGAAGTGCATTAAGACCTAATGCAATCTTTAATAGAAATCCAAATTTGAGATTTATTTCTTTTGATCATCTTTGATGGGATAAAAGAGCTTTAGAATAGGAATGTCATCTAGAAGAAGAAACAAAGGTAAAGATTTTCAGGGTCTGACTTTCCAAAAAAATAAAAATAAAAAAAATCAGATACATAACTGCCCTCCCAATTTTCTGCAATATCCCTTTCTAATGGTTGGACCAGGGTGGGATTGAGATGTTCATACAGCCTTTGACTAACAGACTCTGGGTCTTTTAACACAGGTAGTAAAGAAACATTTTTAGACCCAGAGATTCCAGGTTCATCCCCCCCTGCAGAGGACTCCCCATTGGGCATTGCATTTCAAAAGCAATTACTGTGATTATACACACACGTGTATTTATACAGACAGATGGCTAGTTGCTTAACTTACTCATGAAATCAGTGTTGTACAGACAGACTTTTAGCTTATTAGGCCTATAAGAAGAAGGGGAAATACAAAAGAAGAGACCTATTTAAAAATGAATGCAAAAGGATGAATAAATATGTATAATCATATAATCCATGCTCAGTATTATTGAGGAATTTATAATTTCACCAATTAATTGCAAACATATTTAGGTTAAATAAGAAAGATACATGTCTATATTTTTAATCAGAGTGCTAAACATATCTAGTTTCTCAAAACATTACAGCAAAGTCTTAAAACTTTTTGTCATTAGCATATATGAACAGAAAATATAATTTAAATTATGCAGATGTTTATCCTTAATATTAACCTAATAATCTTACATTCCAACAGAATTATCCATAACAGTAAAACAATTTCTGTATATCTCACCTTTTAATACTACCTTACTTAACCTGCAAAGAATCAAGAGGGTCTTGAACTGTTTTGTGCTGTGATTGTGAAGTCAGTGTCCTTTCGGAAGCTTTGTTAATTTACAGAACTAAGCCTTGATCATACAGCTAGCCCCTTGCTGCACGGGATCCACCCACACAGAGATAGTTGCAGGATACGGGACCTTACATTTCATGTTCAAGATGTTTTTATTTGTGTGTATGTGTGTGTGATATACACACATGCGCTTTTCAGTTTGCTTTTCTGTTTATAAATGTTTGCATATGTACACCTATACAGAATACACATTCAGTGTAGTTGACAATGCCACAACAGATAAAGGTGTCAAATGTTTGAGTACAGAGGTTTGTAACATTTAGAAGAGATGTGAACACTTGGTGCTGGTTTCTTAGGTTCTGTCCTTTGTAGATTTTGACCAAATGACTAGTGACGTGGGTGTCCTGAGTTCTAGGGTGTCCAACATGAGGCCCTTTGGGTATGTCTATACAGGGATAAAAAACCTGCTGGAGTCCAAACTTGAATGTCTACACTGTGATTTTTAGACCCACAGCCCTAGCTCAAGTCAGATGATGCGGGCTGTGTTGCAGGTCTTTTACCCCTATGTAGACATACTCTAAGAGGGGCCTTTTTGTTCTGTTGGGGATACTTGGCACTTCCTGAAAAGTAAGTCCCTTTAAAGGTGTCTCAGTTTGGGCACCCAGAAACTGTGGAATCCCAAAATCACTGGTCCCTTCTGAAAATCTTGGCCTTCAAGTATAGACTTTTCCATACTAGACCCAAAGCATGTGCGTACGTATGCAGTCCATCTTTGATTATCCCTACAGAAGTTTTCACCATAAACTTTGTTTCAGAAAAAAAATATGCTAAGGCCATCTGTATATATGTTGGCAAAATACCCGATTACCAAACTTCAATTTTTAATATAGGTCTTACAAACGAAAGATTAACTTTCATTTTCTCAGCTATGCCTGACTCCAAAATGTGTGTAATATTCTTAGGTTGATAAAGGAAGCTGGAAAACAGGATCCAGAACTGGCTTACATCAGTAGCAATTTTATAACTGGACATGGCATTGGAAAGAATCAGCCTCGTAACAAACAGATGGAAGTGGAATTCAGAAAACAAGAAGAGGTAACTTAATTGAAAAGAATTCTACGATACTACTATGTTCAGAATCATTTCATTTGCAGGCAAAATCTGTGTGCAGTAACTTCTGGAATCTCAGGAAGTATTCTGACTTGACAGATCTGCACATTTGTTTGTGGTGCAGATGTTTTTACAAAAAATGTGTTTCTCCTCTAATGGGTTAACAGTGCTACATTACTGTTTCACAGAAAATAAAGTGTTTTGGAATTTCCTGACTGCAGTGTAGAATATTAAGCCCTTTTGTAATAACAGTAAATTGCTGATCATTAAAAGCTCAGATTTACATTGAGTCTAGTGTCGAATAAAAACCCATGGTCTTGAATTTCATGTTGGGACGTTTTTAAAAAAAAAAATTAGCTTTAACTGTGTTTTGTATTTGAACTTGATAAAAGCCATATTTATAACCTGAACCCCCATAATTGCCTTATTAAAAATATTTAAATCACCTACCCTGTTACAGCTTGACGTACTTTGATACCAGTAGCTTATTAAATTCAAAGAAATAAAATTTAACACTTTTAAAAATACAAACATAGCTTCCAACTTGATGATAAAATCTATGAAAATGGAACATCCTAGCACTCTGAAATCTGTATTTGATTAATTGGGGTGGGTGACTGAGTAATTTTGCATTACAAGGTTTGTTATAACGTATTATTGGCCAGGATCCTTTTAACAATAAACGTTGTGTGGAATGTTTGTTTGGCCTGTATGCATGATAAGGAGTGGGGGAGCATTCACAAATGAAAGACTTATAATATTGCTCTGTCTTTTTTAAGGCTGTTGTTAAATGGTGACGTGGTGTAACAGATATTAAGTAGAGTCCATTAATGATTTAGCAGCCAATTCATTCAAAAAGCCAATGGTTATTTTAATAAGATCCTAAAACAAAAGTTAAAGAGGACCAAAATTAGGGAGTGTATTAGTGTTTTAGCTGAAGGGAAAATATTTAGAAAGAACCCTATATCTATCATTTAAAATACTTTCAATTTAAAAACAGTTGAAAAGCTAATCTTTGTTAATCCTTTTTCAAAACTGAATCTCTTTTGAAAATTAGTATGCCCAACATTGCCAGAAGCTGGGAATGGGCGATAGGGGATGGATCACTTGATTACCTGTTGTGTTCATTTCCTGTGAAGCACCTGGCATTGGCTACTGCTGGGAGACAGAATACTGGGCTAGATGGACTTTGGTCTGACCCAGTATGGCCGTTTTATGATCTTATCTACATTGACATTTCAAATTAGTAAATACTGTTGGCAATTGTTCAGTAACAAACTTGATTTAAAAAAGGAGTACTTGTGGAACCTTAGAGAAGGTGCCACAAGTACTCCTTTTCTTTTTGTGAATACAGACTAACACAGCTGCTACTCTGAAACTTGATTTAAAAAGTAGCCTAAAACCACATGAACTGCAACAAGTAGTTTACTGTAGTTTATTGTGGGGGGGAGGGAGGCTGTTTCTTCCACACATAGTATAATGAGCTATAAATTCTTATTTTTTTTTCCTTTTAAGTGAACCTAATTTTTACTTTTTTATTCCTTTTCTGGATTTTACAGAATAGTTTGACATTTTTCTTTTTGCAAGTATTTTTGTCAGGATTTCTTATTTCAGTTTGTTTTTATATAACTGTTGTGACTTTTCTTTTAGCAGGTTTACCATAATTGTTCCTTGATCCTAGTGAATTTAAATTATTAGCAGAAACATCAACTGTGGAAATTGTCATTTCCAAAAATGATGCTTCAACATCAGAAATGCTGATTGGTTATTCCCAAATTATTGATTTCAGAAATGCTTTTCTGAACAAACATTGCTGGAGCATAGCCAAAAGATATGTAATATTGTAAATTAAGCAGGTTTTCCCCACCCGCATGATTAGAGGTTCCCACATTTTTTTAATTTCCCTCATAATTTGATATTTAAGATGTAATTCCTGGGAAGCCATATTGTCTTTCTGATTAAATGTTGTTGCTCTAAGAGTCTCTGAAATTTTTTTTATTATTGTTGTTTGTTTTGGCTGAACACTGTAATCCTTCTGATTCTTTTTAAACATGTTTTTAGAATTCCAATTCCGTCCTTTTGGGGTTTTTTTTTTGTGTTTTTTACATAGCATTTCAAAATACATTAGAAGTAATTCAAACAGTTGTGTAGAGAAATAATTTCTTAGACATTTTTTTCTTGATTACTTTTATAGGTACTTAGAAAATTTCGAGCACATGAGACCAACTTACTTATTGCTACTAGTATTGTTGAAGAGGGTGTTGACATACCAAAATGCAATTTGGTGGTTCGTTTTGATTTGCCCACAGAATACCGTTCCTATGTGCAGTCCAAAGGAAGAGCCAGGGCACCAATCTCAAATTACATCATGTTAGCAGACACAGACAAAATCAAAAGTTTTGAAGAAGATCTTAAAACCTACAAAGCAATTGAGAAGGTATGTATCCAAAGGAACATACTTCTTGGTTAACATAGTAGTAAAAAAAAAAAATAGCCTGTTTCTCACATTCTGTTCTTAAAATGTTAAGATCCTCAGAAACAAATGCTCAAAGTCCGTTGATACTAGTGAAACTGAAACTGAATCCATCGTGGATGATGATGATATCTTTCCACCCTATGTGTTGAGGCCAGATGATAGCAGTCCAAGAGTTACAATTAACACTGCGATTGGACACATCAATAGGTATGAGGCAAATTCACTTTTTTCCTTGCACTTTGACATCTTCAGATACTGAAGTTCTCCATTGACTCACAAAACAGGGCAGCGTAAGGGATGGCACTGAAAACTTCCCCATAACACTCACCAACATGCTTCAACTCTATTCTGAATGAGATCACCTCTGAGTTAGAGAGGGCAGGCCTGTTGTCAGATCCATTCAGTCCTTGTCTGAGACTGCCAACAAGGATACCAGTTCTGATGATTGGTATTAGTGATGTGGATTCCCTTTCTACTAAGAACTACCCAGGGATATGAACATAACATGACTGATGTGTACTCCCATTGCTTAATGCATTGCTGGAATGTACTGAGTTACTATGGTGATATGGGCTGTATAAAAACCTTTATAAAATAGAGACCACCAACACATTTAATAAAGTTCACCATTCAGCCATCAAATGGGAAGAGATGTAGTTGCTTTTGACAGTGCCAAATTTTAAAGAAGTGCTATAGTTGAGGGGGGCCACATAAAATCCTCTCACTCACATTTCTGGTGTTTATGATCTGCTGTATTATTTTAAAAAGGGTATTGGATGACAACATTAAATCATTTTACTTTACTAAATATTAATTTTGGGAAATTCAAGAGATAGGCAGGACTAAAATCTTCCATACTTCCTGCATTAGTAATTTGAGAGTCCCTGTAAGCTGTAAATAGGATCTTGCTTTTGGATTTAGAAAGATAGGCTTTTTAAAATCTATTGTCAAATTAGGTACTGCGCAAGATTACCAAGCGATCCATTTACTCATCTGGCTCCTAAGTGTAAAACCCGAGAACTGCCTGATACTACATTTTATTCAACTCTCTACCTGCCAATCAACTCACCTCTTCGAGCCTCTATTGTTGTAAGTACTTGGTATGGGGATGGAAATAAGTGAATTATGTATGTATATATATCTGAATGAATTTTCCATTGGTATTAATTAGTATCCAGCATATATGTTCTTTTCTTTTGCTGTAACACACACTGTAACTACCTGCAGACCACTTCTGCTTCTTTTGTTTGTAGTCTGTTTTCTCAGCAACTTCCTTTCATTGTACATCCCAAAGACTTTTGCTGCTTTTCCCTCAGCCTCATGAGCAAATAAGCCGCAAATAAGCCACACATTTGCTTATTTGAGCTGTGGGATGTGCTCCAGATTTATTTATTTATTTATTTCTGCACTTTGCATAGGCAGTATAAGAGTTGATACTGTTTTTTAAAACAGTAACTCCTTTGTGATTTTTAATGTCTGTTCTTTCTGAGTTTATGAAACCATTATAATGTTTGTTAAGTTCTCACCATTTAAATATATTGGTAAACTATGTACTGTTAAAGATAGATTTAAGATATTTTGTGAAATATTTTGTAGGGTCCTCCAATGAGTTGTGCAAGACTGGCTGAGAGAGTGGTAGCTCTTATTTGCTGTGAAAAGCTTCACAAAATTGGTAAGTGTCTTTGAAAACAAGGATCTCTTTGGTTAAGGGGAAAAAATCTTTATATTGAGGCATTTGGAAAGTTGTAGGTAAAGACTTCTGTCATCTATAATATGGTAGAGGAATTCATGGTTTAACCCCCATTGCACAATGTTCTGTGATGTGATCATATAATGAAATAATTTAACATGCATCCATGTAGAGGTGTAGAGTTAAAGTTGTCAAGGGAATCTCACCACTGAATTTCTGTGGTTTTTAAAATGGTAAATTCAATATCAGTTGCGGTAACATAACTTTTGACATGGAATATGGTTTTTATACAGGAAAAAAATTTCAATGTCAGCTAGCAAATCACATTTCAGAGTTCTAGTGTAATTTGAGAGCTATATTTCTCAGCCATGAGATAACCATAGAATATGATTTTTCTAAAAGTTCATTGTAACAGCATTTGTTATGTACAATCCAAAATTCAATGCTTTAAGAGGAGGCTTCTCTAGTTAACTACAAAATATTTATCAGAACTCTAAATTCTTCAAGTGCTGGTCCCTATGTGTGTTCGATATGTGAGTGTGCATGTGCACGATACACCTGAATCCAGAAAAATCTTGCAAATAGTGACCATTGGTCTGCCTCTGAGCCCAGGTTCCCTTTGGGCTCTGCACCAAGGATATAAGGGGAGGTGTGGACTGACTCCTCCAGTTCCTTCGTACCACCACATGGCCTCAGTCAGAATCCTCCAGTGTCTGGAGCTATCCTCACATCGAGTTTGTCTTCATCTTGTAAATATAATTGTATATATTTTAAGTGCTTTTATAGTTTTCTGTATAGGTAGTGTAGCTTAGTTCCTCATCTGGTGGGGAACCCTCTCTGTCTCCCCTTTTGGGAGTAGGGCTATGTCAGAATTTCGGGATTCAAAAACTCTCTATCCTGCCCTTGCTCTTTCTTGGTCAGTGACGACCACCTAAGATCCCTCTTGGCTGCATGGCCGCACAGCAGCTTATTAAGAGCAGCGCAGGGCTGCGGCGGAGAAAGCACCTCAGCCCAGGTGCTGCTGTGAGGAGAGAGAGGGGACGGGGGGAGGAGTCCTCTCCCTGCTGTAGCTCCAGAGCAGCCTGCACTCCAAAACCTCATCCCTGGGCCCCATCCTAGAGCCCTCACCCTTCTTGCACCCAAACCCCCTGTCCCAGCCCCCTTCTGGACCCCAGAGCCTGCACCCCCAGCCAGAGTCCTCCCCCCTGCACCCCAACCCTCTACCCCTCCCTGAACCCCTTCCCACGTTCCGAACCCCTTCCCACGTACCAAACCCCTCAGTCCCACCCTGCCACGTGAACTCTATGTACACCAATATGGAGGTGAGGAAAAATTAGAGGGAACACTGATGACCACCCATGCTGTCTTTACTGCCTTGGGGAAGTTCACGTCTCCTCCAAGTGCAATATTTGTTGCTTCTTCCCACCCCAGACCAAAGATAGACGAGAGGAAGTATCTCATGGAGAAAGCCCTGTTAGATCCAGGCTGGGGAGACACCTTAGTACATTGACTGGAGGCTTTGAGCAGTTCTTCTAGGAGTATGAGCTCTGGAGCAGAGGCTGGGTCAGTTAAATCTAAAGACCTGTTGCCTTGGACCTCTCATAAGAGTGAGGGGAACTCTTTCAAGCATAAGAACAGACCATCACCCGTCTAAGTAGCCTTCTCAGAGAAGGGATCCTCCCAGTGTCCTTCCAAATCAGGTGAGTCTTTGCCTGTCAGTCTGCCGAAGCCTTTTGACCACAAAGGGAAAGCGTACAAAATGAAAGCTTCCATGATACCGGTACCAACATCGGTGCTGACCACAACCTTAAAGAGTCAAAGTACCATCAGCTGCCAGTACTGAGGAGCGCCAGATGGGATCCTCTCTGCCCAGCTGTACCAACCCGGTTCTGAAAGCACCCACCAACAACTAAGTCTGTCATGGCTTTGGATCCAGCAGAACTGACAACCAGGACTGTTTGTACTCTAGAATGGACTGAGACATACACTACACCAGAGGATATCTTCATCCTCCTGGATTCGCAATTTCCTCTACTTTTTAGCCTAGTCTTTCTGAGGACCATATTGACCCCAGAAGGGGACACCACTTCAAGAAGGAGGAGTCACTCCCCTATTCCATCCATAAGCCAGTCTTTTCTTCCACTGGTACTGACAGTACTGCTGATGGAACTGGATCTGCCTTTGCCATAGACTAAATGCGATGCCCAAGGCAAACCATCATCTTCTCAACCTATGGAAGTTATCGCAGACAGGACTTTGAGAGTGTCTTGGACCTGTTCTCTGCACAAACATGGTTCCCCTCCAAGAGAGCACTGGTACCCACTGTCCTGAGGTCCATCCCAACCAGTCTTCAACCCTTCATACTGGCCCCTTGGCATCCATGGGACCCTTACCAAATCCATACACTCAACCAGAGTCTCCCCATCCTTCTCCTACTAGACAACAGCAGCCAGCTCTGCAGAAGTATATGGAAGAGGAAGATGATGAACTGGATCCTCTGGTACTAGCAGTGCCAACAGGCATATCGTCTTCCTCACCTGATGAGGTAGTTACCCTGTCTTTGCTCTCACCCAGTGACCCTAGGTAATACCAAGCACTATTGGAGACATTGGCAGCAGAGCTTCAAATTCCATTAGAGGATGTTCAAGATATGCAGCACAAACTCTTGAACATGTGACAGCCCGCCGGACCCAATTGGGTAGCATCCCTGTGAATGAGGCCATTATGGAGGCCAGCTAAAGTGGTATGGCGTACACCAGCAACTTGTATCCCTACTCCTAAGGGGAAGAACTCTTGTTCATTGGCCCTACCCCTAACTCCCTAATAGTGCAAGCAGCCATGAAAAGATCCAGGAAGCGACACCCAGGAACTACCCATACGTACAAGGTAGTTCAACGCCTTGACCTGAGGAGGAAGGTATTCACATCCATCAGTCTCCAGTTGAAAATTTCTAACTACCAGGCCCTTTTATGAACTATGCAATGTTACTGGAGTTCAAAGATAAAACTCCTCAAGGAGGACAGGGCTCAATTCCAGGCCCTTTTTGAGGAAGGTGGACTTGTGGCAAAACCTCACTGTAAGCTGCAGTGGAAGCAGCTGATACTGCATCAAGATCTATGGCAACCACAATAGTAATGTGCCAGGAGTCATGGCTCCACTCTTCAGGGTTCCCAAGAGAGATTCAGAACACCATTGAGGAGTTTCCTTGTAATGAAACTAGTCTCTTTAATGAGAAGACAGACAAGTCTTTGCACTTCTTAAAAAACTGCAGGTCAGCCCACTGCCCGCTGGGCATTTATTCTCTGGGCCTGAAGAGGAAACACCATAAATGACCATATAAGCCAACACCTCTTTCCTTAGCCTTTCTATCACCGATGACCTTACAAAACTGCGCGACAAGCAACAAAAGGTGCAGAAATCAAGATATGCAGTCTCATCCATATCAGTGACAGCTACCCAACCTCAGCCACCAGCTAAACTATAGAGTGAGTGCCACCTCAGCATCAAGGGAAAGGGTTCTATTCCAACTGTTTCATATTTCCCAATAAAAAGGGAGGCTGGAGGGATTATTGACCTGCATCAGCTAAATACCTTCATTTACGAATTAAAATTCTGCATGGTTACATTGGCATCAATAACTACTTCCTTGGAAAAAGACACATGGTTCACAGCTCTCCACATAAAAGATGTTTGCTTTCATGTGATCATCCACCTGTCCCGCAGAAGGTTCCTCAGTTTTCTGGTAGGTCAGGAACACTGTGAATACAGGGAACTCCTGCACAATTTGGCAACAGCACCCCGAGTCTTTGCAAAGGTCTTTCCAGTGGTGGGAGCAAAGATGAGATGAAACAGCTACACTATCTTCCTGTACTTGAATGACTGGCTTTAAACAAGTAGATAATGCCTAGGAGCTCTGATGGCAACCTCGTCATTACTGGGTTTTGGCATCCTTGGTGAACTGCATAAAAAAAAAATCTGTCCTGATTCCCATGCAAATCAGAAACTCTATAGGGGTGACCCTGGACACAGCTACAGCAAGGGCCTGCTTTCCCATGGACAGATTCCATGCCATGAGCAGTCTAATAAACCAAGTCACACTCAGATGTCGAATGGTCCGGTTCTGTCTTTCTGTGTTAGGCCATGTAGGCTATTATACCTATGTAATGCCTTTCACCAGGTTACATCTCCATTGTCTACAAGTCTGGCTCCTGTCAGCATATACATCAGTCAGGCACACCATGAACTCTGTAGTGACAATTGCTGTCATGGTCAGAGCTTCACTCATCTGGTGGACGAACCTGGGGCATGTATATGTTAGAGTCCTTTTTCTTAGCTCCCATACCCAACATGAGAATAATCTTAGTCACATCCCTTGCGGGCTGGGGATCCCATGTGGATGGACACCTCGGAAAGCCAGTATGCATATCAACCTCCAGAACTAAGAGCAGTCAGGTGGGCCTGCAATGCATTCCTTCCATTTATATAATCCCAACATTTCTGGATAAGGAAGGACCTACTAACTCAAGAAAGCAGCAGGGTCAGGCATCCCAACCCAGATTCTCTTCACCTCACAGCTTGATATTTGGATAGTTTTCAAACCCAAAGCATTCATGTTTGGCAGTTGAACTATTCTGAATAATAGCAGGAAAGATTCTACCAGAAGATGTTACCTAGCCACAGGGAGGAATTTGTATATCTGGTCACAACAGATTCAGTATGGTCAGAGTCAGCAGATATTCCTGCTATTTTAAGACATCGAGTCTCTATATTAGCTTGCTGTGGCCTCACCTAGCAGCATCAGTGCATGCCATCCTCTGATTGATAGCTACTCTATCTTTACTCATTCGGTATCAACCAGATTCCTAAGGGGTTTGACCAGGACCTATCCACCAGTAATGAAGCCAATGCCACAACAAGACCTCAGTTTTGTACTTTCAACACTTACCAGGCCACCTGTAGAACAATGTCCTACTTATCAAGGAAGGTCGCCTTCCTGGTTGCCATTCTGCTGGCCAGGAGGGTGAGTGAGCTGGGGACTCTTATGGCTGACCCACCCTATACTACATTTCACAAAGATATAGTATCCTTTCTCCTTCATCTGAAATTCATCCCAAATTAGTTTCCAAATTCTACATAAACTAATCAATTCACTTACCAGTATTCTTCCCAAAGCCTCATGCCTCCAGCAAAGACAGGAGACTTCTTTGTCTTGAGCTCAGATGAGCACTGTGTTCTACGTGCAAAGAATGAAATCTTTTAGGAAATCACCTGGACCGTTTGTTGTTTTTGCTTGACCTCATGCTTGTTCTGCTATATCTTCTCAGAGACTATAATGGAATGTCTACACTGCAATTAAAAACCTGTGACTGGCCCATGCTAGCTGACTCGGGCTCATGGGCCTCGAGGTAAGGGGCTGTTTAATTGCGGGGTAGACTTCTAGGCTCAGACTAGAGCCTGGTCTACAGAACCCTCTGAGATGGGAGGGTCCCAGAGTTCGGGCTGCAGCCTGAGCCCAAATGTCTATTCCACAAACAGCCCTGTGAGCCTTAGTCAGCTGGCATGGGCCAGCCATGGGTAAGTGCAGTGCAGCCATACCTTGCATGGATTTTTTAAATCAGTTAGCACATCTATTCCACGAGAGCACAGAAAGCCTAAGTAGCTTCTCTCAGAGAAGACCCTCTACTGGACATTTAAAGTGGCAACCTGGAGTTCCAGCAACACTTTCGGAAAGCATTATGTATTGGCCCAAGACTCTTCTGCTGACATAGCCTTCGGAGCTGCAGTGTTGCAAGCATATAGACCACCTGAATCCTCGTATCCCCCTCCTCTTTGAATACTATTTGTCAGCAATCATGTGGAATACAATAGGGACTAGTGCACAAAAAAGAAATGGAGATTAATTACCTGTAACTGGAAGTTCTTCAAGACGTGTTCCTATCTGTATTCCACTACATACCCTCCTTCCCTGCCGTCCCAGCTTTGAATTACAACTGGATTTGTGGTAGAGAAAGAACTGGAGAGGCATTGGTTTGCACTTCCACTTATATCCCCAGTGCAGAGCACTAGGGGAGCCAGGGCGCAGGCACGGAACAATAGACACTATTTGCAATATTTTTCTGGTCTCAAGCTCATGATGTGCATGCGTACCCACATCTGGAATGTAGTCAGGGACCACACATCTCGAAGAACTTCCAGTTAAAAGTCAGTAATCTCCATTTCTAAAGAGGGCAAAGCAGGTTTTCTCTGAGCCATAGAACATAGTCAAAAAAATGAAAATGTCATGCTGACTTTAGCTGTAGTGCTGCTTGTAAATATGTCATAAGTACATTTCTTTATTACAGTGTGTTTTTTAAACCAACATCCCATAGAATATTGCTAGATGTGCTCTAAACCAGTACAGAAAGTCTGTACATACCCAAAGAAAAGGGAGTAAGAAATCCTGGGTGGTAGACATTACTGTGTGCAAATTAGTCCAATCAAGTAATTCAGTCCCAGGCTGCCTTTAATTGGTGTGGGAAGTTGATTTTTCCATGACAACTTCAGCATAGGGAGAATATTTATTTAAAATTTTTATTTTAAATGTACTTCGGAAATCTTAGAATTCTGCCATCAGTATTATTTTTACTCAGAACAAATTAGCAGCTTTAACTGGTAAGAGGTTAATGTGTGCATGGTATCACGATTAGCAAGTTCTCGCTACTATTTAGTGAGGTCACCTAAATATTGTGTAGCCTCTAAGGGTATGTTTACACTGCAATTGGAAACCCATGGCTGGCCCGTGCCAGCTGGCTCGGACTCAGGGGCTTGGGCTGTTTAATGGCAGTGCAGATGTTCAGGCTTGAGCTGCAGCCTGAGCTCTGGGACCCTCCTACCTCACTGGGTATTACAGCCTGGGCTCTAGTCCTAACCCTAACGTCTACACCAGTTAAACGGCCCTTAGCCCAAGCCCTGAGCCGGCATGGGCCAGCTGCAGATTTTTAATTGCAGTGTAGACATACCCTCAAATTCATCTTGCAGGTTATATGGTAGTTATTCCATTGAGTAAACACAGCTAATCCATAATATCTGAAGAATTGAAATGTGATTATTAATACTACTACTCACCTGTACTCATTAATAAAATTAGGTGAACTGGATGACCACTTGATGCCGGTTGGGAAAGAAACGGTTAAGTATGAGGAGGAGCTTGATTTACATGATGAAGAAGAAACCAATGTTCCAGGAAGACCAGGATCTACAAAACGAAGGCAGTGCTACCCTAAAGCTGTTAGTATCATTCATTGCTGTCCACATCTAAGATTTAATATATTCTGTTATAGTCTGGAAATAAGACAAGCTTTCTAAGTTTAAGTCTCTAACTTGACTGACAAAGGGGTGTTTTTCAAATGAAGGTTTTATTTTAAGGTGTGTCCAGGTTCCTTCCCCACTCTGAACTCTAGGGTACAGATGTGGGGACCTGCATGAAAACCCCCTAAGCTTATTTTTACCAGCTTAGGTTAAAACTTCCCCAAGGTACAAACTATTTTGCCTTTTGTCCTTGGACTTTATTGCTGCCACCACCGAGCGTCTAACAGATATATAACAGGGAAAGAGCCCGCTTGGAAATGTCTTTCCCCTCAAAATCCTCCCCAAATCCTACACCCCCTTTCCTGGGGAAGGCTTGATAAAAATCCTCACCAATTTGCATAGGTGAACACAGACTCAAACCCTTGGATCTTAAGAACAAGGAAAAAGCAATCAGGTTCTTAAAAGAAAAATTTTAATTCTTAGAAAAAAAGTAAAAGAATCACCTCAGTAAAATCAGGATGGTAAATACCTTACAGGGTAATCAGATTCAAAACATAGAGAATCCCTCTACGCAAAACCTTAAGTTACAAAAAGACACAAAAACCTGAACATACATTCCATTCATCACAACTTATTTTATCAGCCATTTAAACAAAACAGAATCTAACGCATATCTAGCTAGATTACTTACTAAGTTCTAAGACTCCATTCATGTTCTGCTCCCGGCAAAAGCATCACACAGACAGAGAGAGCCTTTGTTTATCTCCCCCCTCCCCCCCCCCCAGCTTTGAAAGTATCTTGTCTCCTCATTGGTCATTTGGTCAGGTGCCAGCGAAGATATCCTAGCTTTTTAACCCTTTACAGGTGAAAGGGTTTTTCCTCTGGCCAGGAGGGATTTTAAAGGTGTTTACCCTTCCCTTTATATTTATGGCAAGGTGTGTTTCAAACTTTTTAGCAGGATGGTCTTTACATTACAAAATATATAGTACAGACTTCTAGCTGCATGTTTGTCTCCCTTTTAGAGAAAAGAGGGTAGGTACTAGCTGTCAAGGTGAATCTGTTCAGAGGAATGAAAAATGTTTTGCATGCTAGCTAGCACTCTCTTTTTTTTAATTACCTAGTTGCATTTTATCCCATGTATAATTACTATTATATTATAGCTTTCAAAGCTGGTTGAAAGAAACAAAAAGAAATTGTGACATTTTGGATGAAGTCTTTTCCCTGTTTTTTTTTTTCTTTTGAAAAAAAATTGTCTAGCTGTAATATCCAGACAGTTTTTCTTCTGTACATCACAAAGATAGCTCTCTGTCCCTGATGGAGTCTTGAAAATCATGGACCAAATTCTCTGTTATACCAGTGCAATTCTGTTGAAGTCAGTGAAGTTTCACTAATGTAATTGAGTGGAAAACTTGTCCCAAAGAAACTAACAAGTGTCAGAAGAAGTTTGTGTAAAAAAAAACAAAACAAAACAAAACTTCAGCATCCAGGTCAATATGTCAAAGTATAGAAAGTAAAGAATTTCTTTTTCTAAAGTCTGTGAAATGAAGTCATGTGACTCAAAGACTGTTGTTGTGGTGTTAGTAATTTTGACTTTTGGACATTTCCAGAGGCAGAACTCGCTGCTTTTTTATTAATTTCAGATATTTAATTTTGATTTAAAGGTTTACCATTTGAGCATGGAACATCAAATTCTTTCGGTTTGAACCGTAGGTTGGTAAAGATCACTTTTTTCAAATAGAGATTTATTAAGGCACAGTGTTGGTATAAGTCATGTTATTTCATAAACATGTTTATCACTTTACAGGAATATTCTTTTATTAGATTTATTTAACATAATATATAATAGGATAACTAGTGCAGAGTTGAACTTTCACTTTAACAGAACAGGTTTGTTATAAGCTGCATTCTTCATCATGGAAAGTTCCACAGATCCATTATGATGGGTCTTCAACCTGCTTCCATGGATGTAGAAACAGACCTGTCAGTCACTGGTAGCAGAAGAAAGCCCCATTCCCTGAAATTCCTTCCAGAGGATTGATAATTAGTAGTACAGGGTATATCCTTCCAACCAGTGAATTTTGTAGCTGCTCAGGAGGGCCATGGCAACCTCAATTAAAAACAGAGCCAAGAGACTGGAAAAGCAACCCAAAGGTTCTACCATATGCACCAGCTCAGATCCAACCTGGTGTCTGTCCCAAAAATAGACTTGGTGCACACACATATCTCACTCTTCTCCATCAAGGACTTGGTGATCCCAGCTGAGGGAGATTCTTCCACCAAAAAGACACCATGGATGGGAGAGTGGACTCCTTAATCAGAAGGAATTGCAAGGTGACTGTGGACATCCACAACCTCTGTGTACTCCACAAGAGAAGTTTTGAGTCATCTTTCTGGAAAAATTCTTTATCAGCAGCCTTCAGTCATATCTAGGGATATTCTCTTGCTCTCATCCAGAGCAGTGAGATACAATATAGTATCATGTCGGCATACATATCCTCAATCGTAGAGAATATTTGGCAGGTAAATCAGCTTCTGGCAATTCCCACACACTCCAGTGGGAAGCTTTTTGGAAATCAATGGATAAGGTAGTGACAGTCATCGGAAAAGTCTAGGGAAAACTTGACCCTAGTCAGATATTATAGAAAGGAATATAGATAACATGAAATTTTAAGTCCCAGAAGTACAACAAAAGAGAGGACCTCTTCAGAAGCAGTAGATTGAACAGTCCAGTGTAAATGGGGAAAACCTATTTCCTACAGCACTAAGAACCTGTTCATCAGTTTGAACCACTGGAAGAGGTATTGTCATATTTCCTTTCCATCAGAGTGCCCTTCCCAATATCTGTTACCTCAGTAAGGTGACCTTTTGCAATATGGAGTGTGCTCAAAAGGCTCAGTAAAATACCTATCATTCTGAGAAGATGATTTTTCAAACTGGCACAAAGAAAACTGTTTTTTTCATAGAAATCAAGAATTTTTCCCGTGTTTTTGTCCCAACTCTGCATCTGGAAAAGAAGCTTTAGCACATTTCAGATTTACAAGAAGTACTCAGGGTTTTTTATGTAAAAGCCAGGGGATATCTAAAACATCTAGTTTTTTGATTAATCGAGATGGAGTATTTTTCACCCCTGCAAAATAGTAGATCTTACTCTTCTATCAAATATCAAATCCTATTTCTTAAGAGCAACGATGAGCACATGAGCAGAGAAGTTATATGGTTCCTACAAGGAGAGCTGGAAGTCAGTCACCTGATCACCATAAATACATACATTCACAGAAATCCACAAATTGGTCATCCAAACTTCAGCCAGTGTCATTTTAGGCAGAGGAATTCTGTGGCCTAATGCCACAGCCAAGGAAAGATGGGGGGTAGATATAGTTTTGCCTCATTTTTTGGTGTACAAAAGTAAAGATTGAACTTGCTTTTCATTCTGGAGACATACTACTGAGAAAATCCTAGTGCAGTGGGTCTTTGAATCTTAGCAGATTAAGAATGGGAAGACTTATCCAACCTTTATATAAAAACTGCCTTTATTTGAGAAATAAGGACCATAGAGTCTGGACACAAGGGCTTATCCAGAGATGGATAGAGATGTAAAATGGTATTCAAAGCTTTCATTTTATTCATAGGGAAGATTATTCTGGTGCTCTGCAGTAGGAGAGACTTTTGTTTTTCAATGTAGAATTAACACAATTGTTAATTTAGGAAAGTAATAGTTGTCTCAGCTAGCAGGAAGTTCTGGGCATGAGGCATTCTGCTGCTGACTAATGACTGAGGTCTGGTTTTGCCCCCAGCCTACAAGTAGGCTGAAGACCAGTATTAATGGGTCTTGCTGTTCAAAAAAAAAAAAAAAAAAAGGGGGGGGGGGATTCAGGTTAGTTTGGGTGAATTTTCCTGTTCTACCTTTTAGAAACATATTTCCAAAGGTTTTAATAAAGTATAATAATTTTGTTTCATACCAGTCTCAACAGATCTTATGAAATATTTGTTCTAGGAATGAAAATTTAAGTGAAGTTTGTTGAAATAGTCATATTAATGTATTTTCCTCTCTTTGATTGTAGATTCCAGAATGTTTGAGAGATAGTTACCCCAAACCTGATCATCCCTGTTATCTGTATGTAATAGGAATGGTGTTAACTACCCCTTTGCCTGACGAGCTCAACTTTAGGAGGCGAAAGCTGTATCCTCCTGAGGATACAACAAGATGCTTTGGAATACTGACAGCCAAACCTATACCTCAGGTAATGAATCTGACTTTCTCTTACCCCTTCTGTGCCTGACAGTTCTTCTACTGTTCATGACTCAAAGCACTGAGGCAGGCCAGAGACCAGACCACATGTCAACTCTGCCTTCCTGGAGAAATCTTGAAAACTGGATCTCCAATTATCATAGAGTATTGTGTACAGTTATTTCCACAGTTTAACTTCTTCCTATCAAACTTTCCTCATTGTCATTTTATATTCTCTGATTAAGAATACCAAATTCTTCTTCTGAGGTAGGACATTTCTGACTAGCCTCGTCTGAGCTGAAAATGGGAGACAAGGCTAAGCACAGGCTGAGGAAATACACCTCTTTCTGTGCTTTTTCCCAACCATCCATTGAGAGGGGATCTGTGCTTTTGTTGTGCTCAGAACAAATCATGTTCTGTTACCTGCTCAGAGGGTTTGTCCTCGCAATTCCAACCATGGCCCTGCACTCAGCAATATCACCAGCACTCCGCAGCTCCTTCAGCATCTCTGTAGCAGCAGGACTCTGTAACATCACAGTGCAGGGGTTATGGACACTTTTAGAGCTCTGCCACTCCCTCACTATAATGTCCACCTAGTATTCCTGGGGTACCTGTCCCACATTCATCAACTCCCTCGCTCCCAGAAGTCTTCATCTGACTATTGGTAAAGGTAATAACGTCTCCCTCCCCACAAATCATCCCATGGATGTGATGTTTTATAGGGTCGCAAGCCCCATTACACACCCACTTTCTCAGCAAACTCCTCCCCCGCTGCCGTTCAGACCCTTTGGGCCACTCATTTATAATTCTGTGCCTTTGTGGGCACAGAATCTTATCAGTCTGACTCTAGGAAACCGTAACTCCAGTTTCACTAGTGTCTGCTCTTTGTGCATCAGCTCGTGCACAGCATCACCACTGAGCCCATTTCTGGCAATGGCTCTCCATGCCTGCCTCTTATAAAACTTGTTGACAAGTTGAGAAACAAGAGTAAAATCTTTCATGCTAGTTCTCATTAGCACAAGAAAAGAGATGATTGCATTGTTTCTGATTCAGATTCCGATCAATTCTGAAAGAAATAGTTAAGGATCAAATCCAGAAGAAAATGTCCTTCACCTAGTCTCTCTTCACAGGAGAGAATGAAATCCTCAGTGAAAACATGAGGATAGCACTACCCTTCTTATTGATAAGAAAATGCAGGGAAATTAAGAAACTCTATAGAGAGAAGCCAAAATTTTAAAAGGTAACTTTATCAGGTAGCCCCTGCTCTCTAAAAAAGGGTCATTTTCTAGGTTAGAGAGAACGTAAACTTTTCTGAACAGTGAAATTGTCCCTGTATCAAAATGATGGCTTCCACTTGTGTTTCTGTATGTGTAAATTAATGTTCATTAATACCTAAATCCTGACTAAACATTAATCACTGTTCTATTGGGACAGTTCTATTCTGGAAGAAGTATATATGGTATTTTCTAAGACATGTTTCAGTATCTAATTTTTGTTCTCTTTTGGTTTTCTTTATGTACTTAGATTCCTCACTTTCCTGTGTACACACGTTCTGGAGAGGTTACTATATCTATTGAGCTAAAGAAGTCTGGTTTTATGTTGTCTTTACAAATGCTTGAGCTGATCACAAGACTTCACCAGTACATTTTCTCACACATTCTTCGGCTTGAGAAACCTGCACTAGAGTTCAGACCTACAGAAGCTGATTCAGCCTATTGTGTTCTACCTCTTAATGTTGGTAAGGATTGAGTTTCTTTAAATATTCCCTTTAGTTTGCTTTATAACAACAAACTAGTTACTTTAGTATTTTGTCATCCTGCAGAGTTATCATATTTCATATATAATTTAATATAGTAACAACAGCAGAAATATAATAGTATGCGGGTTTGATTCTGTTACCGTTCCTCACCTTTTTCAATTCTAAGTGTGCTTGAAATGAGTACAAATCATCTCTTAGCAGTATGTTTTCATGTGAACGAGGAAGGATCTAAAAGTATCTAGGTGTGCTGTTATAAGTGGAAGGTTTACCTCAAGATTTTAGGGAAGAGGGGAGGCAAAGAGTGTGTTGACAGCAAATAGTCTACCGGAAAAGTAAGACTTTACAAGTTAAAAATAATACTGCTTCCAGTTTGGGAAACCCAACAAAATAAATTAAATATGTCTTTTCTTTTTAAGTTGATGACTCCAGCACTTTGGACATTGACTTTAAGTTTATGGAAGATATTGAAAAATCTGAAGCACGTACAGGCATTCCCAGTACAAAGTACACAAAAGAAACTCCATTTATTTTCAAATTAGAAGATTACCAGGATGCAGTTATCATTCCAAGGTGAGGATTGTATCATCTGTGACATTCGGAGTGTAGAAAATGTATCGGTATAAGTATTTGCCACATAACTTATGTAACTAATGTATTGGATCAAAGCATATTTAGCATACACCATAAACCTGATGACATTTGATGATAAATTACATTATTTAATAATATAGAGTCGATGACAAGTTTGTGGTATGATTCATATAGAAATATAATACTGGGATTTTAATGTATTGTCACTAAAAAATCTGTTACATCCCCATAAGGAACAGTGCAAGTCACCACACAGCTTTCATAGTATTCTGCCAAAAGCTGTGACTCTATCAGCAGCTAGTTTACTGGAACTGTTTTAAATTGGGGAGGCTGGTGGTGATCCTGTCTCTAGTTACATCTCCTTGATACTGAAGTCTTGCCAGAGCAGTCCCAAAGACCGAAAAGAATGACCCCCTCAGTGCAGCTCCATCAGCAGTAGCAATGATAGGAGTGATAGCGGAGACAAGCTGTGGCCACCAGTGTTTTAACCACCGTGTCATCTAAGCATGGCTTAATGACATGGGGGTAGATCCTAAACTGGCATAAATGTCATAGTTGTATTGACTTCAGTGAAACTAAGACATTTGATCCCAGCTAGGGATTTGCCCAATAAAACACAGTGGATGGTCTTCACTAGCACCCCCTCTGTTGCTACCCCCAGTGGAACTGCATTGGTGGTAGTAACAATTGGAGACTTGGAAGTTCAGGAGGGGGAGACTTGAATTACACTCCTAGCGAGAATTATTTGTTGCCAACTAATAATAGCTAGGCAAGGTGGGGTGGACAACGTGGACTACTGACATAATTGAATATTCTGTCTCATTTGTTTGTATCTTAAAAGAGAAAACCTCTTAAAACCTGAAAATAGTGCATGTATTCAGTCTACATAAAACTGTGATAGAAATATGTGTTTATCACCCTTGTTATACCCCTGTTTGTTTGACTGCAAGGGATTGTCTCTTAAGTATGTGTTTGTACAATGCCCAGAATCATTAGAGTACACATAATAAGTATGCAAGGGCTGATAAGATAAATGAGTTTTCTGAAGGCTGCTTTAACTTAAGCATCCACTTTTTTCCAGAATTTTGAAAAAAATAAAAAATCAGATGGTCCTGGAAAGTAACAGCCTTGTTTGCCGCTTTAGAATGAGGTTGAAAAGATTAAATAAATTATTAGAGATTTTACCTCATTTAGAGACGTCTACTCAGATGCGTAAATATTTAGATAGGAATTGAAAATGACAGACACATCAGAAACTAAGACCAAAGTGCCAAAAAAAAAATATATGCAAATCTCTTCATAGTTAAGAATATATCTTGCTAGCTATCACAATTTGTGCAAAATGGTGTGTGAACATCACATTTACACTAGCTTTAAAGGGCAGGATTAAACGTCTTGAGTATTCCAGTGCTAGAAAATGAATATTTGAAACTTTTTCTACTTTTTAAGAAGGAAGAGGCCATAAATAGGTTGAGAACCAGAATCAAATGCCAAATGTACTATTGGTATAAGTTTGTATCATTCCAGCTTCTGTGGAACATTCACCTACTCTATGGGACAAACATCCTCCCATCTTTCTTCAAGGGATTTTTTAATTTTGCATTTGCCTTGTGGTGTTTTTGGTTTGTCTTGGGGATTTTTTTATTTATTTGAAATAACATATTCTTGTTGAAATAACAACAACAAAAAATCTGTTTGTTTAAGCATTCTAAAATTGTGTGATAGGACCAATGTCTTTTTATAGAAAAGTTTAAACATATTTAAGAGCTTCTGAAAAATTTAAAACTGTTGGGACTAAATTTCTATATTGGTTAACAGAAATATTTATCATTTGTAAAATAAGTGCTCAGATTGAAGCAGATAGTCTAAAGTATATATTTATTGCATTATACATAACCCTTTTAAAATTGATACTTAATTTTATTAAAATTAGGTGTTCTGGGTTCCTATTTCTTCACAGAAAGTAATTGTAAAGGGTAATTGATTTTTTTCTACTCTGTTGTATATTAGTTCTTATACTGCACTCATCACCATAATCTTTGATTTGTCACATCTATTCAGTTTCTGCACAAAGAACTAAATACTTGAGTTATTTAACTTAGCATCTGATCCCAATGCAGAATCAGAGCCTTAGGTAGAAAATTTGCTCAAAGAATGCTTTTCATTCCAAACTATCTGATTTTATTTAGGTATCGAAATTTTGATCAGCCTCATCGATTCTATGTAGCTGATGTATACACTGATCTTACTCCACTGAGTAAATTTCCTTCCCCTGAATATGAAACTTTTGCTGAATATTATAAAACAAAGTATAATCTTGACCTGACCAATCTCAACCAGCCACTGCTGGATGTGGACCACACATCTTCAAGGTGAGGAGATTCTGAATAGTATAAACTTAGTTTAATTCTTCTTTGGGTTTTATATTTTATGGTCTTGCAACATGTATAATGAAACGTTTTGTAAACTGTGTGTAATAAAGTTGGCAATCTTATTTTCAAAATTTTGGGTGTAATTTTTTGGGCAGTCAACTTGAGCCATCATTAAAGGGCCTGATTTTCAGAGGGCAAATGCTTTCTGAAAATCAGGTTTGTTTAAAAGTGTTGATGGTCAAAATCATTTGAAAACTTAGTTCAGCATGGTTTAATTAGATTTTTTTGTATATTTACATTAAAGGAAATATTTTCACAATATATTTTTAGACTTAATCTTTTGACTCCTCGCCATTTGAATCAGAAGGGGAAAGCTCTTCCACTAAGCAGTGCTGAGAAGAGGAAAGCTAAGTGGGAAAGTCTGCAAAATAAGCAGGTAATGAACTGCTTTCCATTCTAAATTGTTTAATTCAGCTTAAATCATTAACCACACTTAAGAGTTTTTGAGATTCTTTTTAAAAGTAAAACTCTTTCCCTTCTTCAAAGATATTGGTTCCAGAACTCTGTGCTATACATCCTATTCCAGCATCGCTGTGGAGAAAAGCAGTTTGTCTCCCTAGCATACTTTATCGTCTGCACTGCCTGTTGACAGCTGAGGAACTGAGAGCCCAAACAGCCACTGACGCTGGTGTAGGGGTTAAATCACTTCCTGCAGACTTCAGGTATTTACTATGCCACACATATATGTATTCTAAATCTTCTTGAACAACTAAGTGAACATTTGCAAATGCTGGAACAGTGCAAAATTGATCTGCTCTATATGGTTCATATAATTTTTTCAGTTGGCCATATAGCTAGAAAATACTTGATTGTAAATAGTGGAGTTGGATACTACAATGATCTTTGTTTTAAAAAATGCCCTACTTTCTTAATATGTAAAAATGAACATACATATGGAGTTCTCTTATGCCTTCACTTTGAGATATTTTTAAATTAAAAAATCAACATTTATTTTGCAGATATCCTAACCTGGACTTCGGGTGGAAAAAGTCCATTGACAGCAAATCCTTCATCTCTATTCCTAGCTCCACTTTAGCAGAGAATGAAAATTACTGTAAGCACAGCACAATTGTAGTCCCTGAAAATGCTGCACATCAAGGTGCTACAAGAGCCTCCTCTGCAGAAAATCATGACCAAATGTCTGTGAACTACATAACATTGCTCAATGAGTCACCCAGTAAACTCCAAATTGATGTATCGGTAGAACTTGCAGCAATTAATGGTGTTTCTTATAATAAAAATCTTGCCAATGGCAATTGTGATTTAGTTAACAGAGACTTTTGCCAAGGAAATCAACTGAATTACTGCAGGCAGGAAATACCTGTACAACCAACTACCTCATATCCCATTCACAATTTATACAACAGTGAGAACCAGCCCAAGCCCAGCAATGAATGTACTCTACTGAGTAATAAATACCGTGATGGAAATGTTAACAGATCTACCTCAGATGGAAGCCCCAAAATGGCAGTGACCACCAGTACTTCAGAAGCTCTTAATTTTTCAAAAGACAGAATGGATTCTGAAAAGAACTGTTCTAGTGGATACTCCTCAAAAACTCTTGGCCCAAACCCTGGTCTCATTCTTCAGGCTTTGACGCTTTCAAATGCTAGTGATGGATTTAATCTAGAGCGGCTCGAAATGCTTGGTGATTCATTTTTAAAGCATGCCATCACTACATATTTGTTTTGCACTTACCCAGATGCTCATGAGGGACGCCTGTCATATATGAGAAGTAAAAAAGTGAGTAGCTAATGATCTATCACTATTCTGTTAAATAATGGCTACAATATATGATTTATAGATAAAATATTTGAACACTGAATAAGTAATATGTTAATACATATTTATATTTACCAGATATTTTCATGTCTAAAATAAAATTACAACCTGTGTTATAAATTTGCTAGCATGCATGTTAGGAATACAATTGTACAATACAATCCTCTCTCCTTTAAAATGACTAAAATAATTCATTTGAGATACCATCAAAATAAATTAATTATATCATAATTAAAGCTACATTTATGGACAAACTTCTCCTCAGAACTGTTGATTTTTTTTATGCCAAGGTTTAATTTAAACAAGGGGCTTGTGATACATCTTGTTAAGGTGGCAATCAAGAATGCTACTATATAATGGGATATTTATTGTGTAAATTTTTACTATTATTCAGAAAGTTATACTTTTATTTATAAATAAGGCTTTAACTTTTCAAGAAACTATAGACATAAATGTTAAAAAGTTACTTCTGTTTGTAGGCCAGGATTTGGCCAGTCACAGTTACTGTGTTAGGAAGTTTGCATAATAACCTCTGAGAACTGGAAAATATATCTGTATATAAATTATCATATGCATGTTTTATTTTAAATAAGAAATGCATGACTGTTTTACAAACATGCTATCATTTTATTTTATTGTTTAGGCACATAAAATTGTTTATATTTGTATTCTCATATACTTTTGTATGAATGTATACGTAGATGTTTATAGTGTTTTTTTCTTAAAGGTCAGCAATTGTAACTTGTATCGTCTTGGGAAGAAGAAAGGGCTGCCTAGTCGTATGGTGGTATCTATTTTTGATCCACCCGTCAATTGGCTCCCTCCTGGTTACATAGTAAACCAAGACAAGAGTAACGCAGACAAATGGGAGAAAGATGAAATGGTAAGCTGTCATTGAAATATGTTAAGACTTAAATAACTTTTTGTATATATTATTATATCACAAGGTGGAGGGACAAGAAAACGAGCTTTCATTTTATCATGGTTCAGCAAAATATAGCTTCCTACATCTTCATTTCCTACTTTTCTTTAAAATATCTCTAATTTATGAAAAATGTGGGAGAAAGAGATGCTGATGGAGAACTTAGGAAGGGCAATTTGTGGAACAGATTGCTGACCATAGTTCAGAAATGAGTGTATATCTTAATGGTATAAGAGCTTAAATATTTTAAAATAAAGCTTCCATCCATTATTCTCAGCACTCTTTTGTGGAAGCTCACCTAATTTGAAGTGTTTCTCCCTTCGTGCGAACTGTGAAATATATGTATAAATGATGTTTTTGACTAACATTTCTGTTCTGCACACTATTGGTGGCTAAACATCATTTTGCTGAAAAATGAGCCCATCTTTGGCAACATGGGCAGCACAACATCAGATTCTGTGAGCTAGCTTTTGTCCTGCTTTACCAGGTGCCCCCTAACTGCTACCTAGTACAACTAGTATTTCTTAGTTGTGTGATTGAGTGGAGGTGATGGCTGATTTGAGAAGTTTCTCAATAGTAACTGACCATTGCCAGATGGCATTTTATCTTTAATGGTTGAAGATTGAGACCAGAGTAGAAAAGGAATAATCAAACAGAACCATTTTTCTTTTCTGAAATTTAAACTCTAAATAGGTGAGGGCTGAAGAATCTGTTTAGCTCCTATCCAGAGTGAACACAAAAAGATCTTGACTACTTTTAGATGTTTTGTTTGTCTCTCATACAGTGCAGTTCTAAACTCATGTTGTGCAGTTCATCTGCTGATCCTAAACCAGGATTACAGCTGACTGTAAACTGATCTTTGGTCCCTAATGTTAGGGCCCAATACTGCCAAGGTGATGGATTTCACTTTTCCGTGAGATTGTGCCCACCAGCAGGCTCAGAATGGCAAATCTCAATTTTAAAACTTCGCAGATTTCATCTTGTAATTGAATTGTAATACTTGTATGTTTCACCCTATGAACTCAAAAAGTTAGGGTAAAAATGGGTACTCTTGCTTTTAAAAAAAAAAAGAGAGAGAGAAAAAATCACTAATTATATGGCATTAATGACTTAATCTGTAAATACTCAGAATGTTATGTTTTGACTCAATACAATACTCTGACTATAGAACCACCAGAGGGCACACAAGAGGACTGTTAAACAGATGTACTGTATGACTAAATCTTTATTGAAAAATCAAACCTGATTATTGTAGTTCTGTATTCTGCCAAAGTTTCATTTCAAAAGGATTTATCATTATACCATTCTAAAAATAAAACGGCATATTTGAGGCTGCAACTGATAAATTACTAAGGGGGCAAAAAATGATTCTTCGTACCCGTTTTACTGCTTATGCCTTTGCCAGTCACAAATTTTATATATATATTTCAGTCCAGTACTCATATTGGACAGTGATCTCACAAGATATGTTTACTGCTGCCAAGTGGTAAAATAGTCATTTCACTGTCAGGGAATAAATTCCATTCTTTTTGGGGAGAGGGTTAACTATAGCTCTGATAACACTTTGAATTACTGTTGTAAAACATTGTAGACAAATGCTGGGATTCTTGGCCTGGCCGAACCATATAAGAAAAATGCAAGTACTTTAGTTGTCTGATTAAATAACTAAATTTGAAAAAGCATAAAAGGAACATTTAAGCATATTTGATCTTTGGTTTGAAATACAAATCGCGACTGGAATAAATTATGTTTATAATTTATTTAAAATAAATTGAAGTTTTTTGAGATGTGTGGGTTTTGAAGTCTGGGGCAGTAGTTTCTGAAAAAGTGCTATCTAGCACAAAACAAAATGATCAGAATTACCTTTTGGCTTCCAAATGACTATATAGTTTAGTGTTAATTATTTTTTTTAAATCACCCAATAAATAATGAAATATTAGGTCTAGTTTGTTCTTTCTCACAGAGTTCACTTATCTGTATCAAAACTCTTTTTTTGCTCAGAGTTCAGGGTTTTTTTTTTTTTTTTTCCTTTTGAGAAAATTTAAAATTGATCTCATTCATAATCATTTAAGTCTATTTTGAAACTGCTGTTTGGGCAGCTCTCATTCTTAACTGGAGTAGTCAAAATTCTGCTTTCAGGCTAGATATGGAGTATGGAGTTTTTACAGTTCATTTTCCTTTCTAATATGGAAATGTGGCCTCCTAATACTTCATTTTCCAAAATGCTACATACTCCCTTCTGATCAGATCATTTGGAGCACTGCATGCTAGGGCCATAGTATCTGCAAGCCATACATCCATACTTAAAAATGAGGGCAAATATAAACGATTCCATTTTATTCAAAGTGGAATGGTCCTTACGCTTGTAGGCCCCAATCCAGGAAAGTGCTTTGGGTCTGATCCTGCTCCCATGAAATGACAAAACTTCTGTTGACTTCAGTGGTGCAGGATCAAGCACGCAAGCAACTGCACTGAGCTTAAGTGCTTTCTTGGGTCAGGGCCTTAACAAGCTTCCAGTGCAATCCTTAGTTAGGTAACATTTTGACATACCTGTTTTTGATGATTTACTCCAAGCCATACAAATTGAATACCTGTTATTTTTCATTAATCATATGTATCACTAATTTTTCCTCCTTTCAATGACAAATGCACAGATTAGAAAAAAAATCGAGCAACAATATACAACAACAACTATATCCACTTCTAATTAAACTAAAATGTAACCCAGGAGATTTTGCTTAACTGAATACCTCTTAAGAGAATTAAGTCTCTTAATGTATCCCCTTTGGAGTAGTTTTTGAGTTACGGTATTGTTTCACTCAATGTGCACATTAATATTTTGTCCAAAAATGCAATATTTAAGAAACATGCTGTCTAAGTTTGTATTTTCCCCATTCTTAGGCCTGATCTTATGAAATATTTGCAACATTACAAAAATGCATGACAAATTGGAAAAATCTTTTTGGCAAAACAGAGTGTGGAAGGTTGTGTGTTAGAACTTACATTGTCTTAATTTTTTTCTGACTTTTTTCAAATACAGCTCATATTGCAGAATCAAAAATTGGCCTGTGCTTTTTTTTTATTTTTTTTTTTTTTTAAGTTAGATCTCTTACCAAGTTACTGAATCCCCAATGCAATCTATCCAGGCCATCACCCACATAAATGTCAAACTTTTGCCAAACTGGCATTAGAGCTCCTGTTTTTTTTGTCTTTTCTGCCAACATATTAAAACCTTTTTTCATGTATGTTGATGTGAATATCTCAAAAGCATAAATACAGGGCATCATACCTATGATTTACCTCAAATAAGGTTTGCAAAAGCCCTATGATAAAATTTATGTTGTGTAGAAATGCTATTTATTATTATCTTCCTTGATTGCGTATAGTAGCATTACTTAGCAGCAAGAGAGAGAGAAACAAATTTTGGTGCATCTAATGTCACTATTTTAAAATTGGTTCCCCCCACGCCCTCTCCCCACTCACTCCTGTTTCTATGAGCATAAGTGGGTTATGGATGGTTTTTATTTTTTTTAAGCCACTTGTGTACTAGACGCAAGTAAAAACAAAAAAAAATCCTCTGCTTTTTTTGTATTCCCATGAAACTTAGATGTTCATTGTAAGAAATTATATTTAATATATATTGTAACAATAAAGGTTGCTTATAGAAAATTTCATTGTACACCAAGGCAATTATTTTGGTCTTAGAATGAGAATATTAAGTGGTATTGCTCTTTGCATCTGATTAAACAAGTTAATTGATATCAATTAACAAAAAACAAATGGTCATACCGTTAAAGCTAGCTGACGGTGGTTATAATTGAAAACGATTTTTTCTTGCTGGCAGAGTTATGAAACTTGTGTAAGAAGTAATTATACCTTTTTTTCCCCGTACCTCATTTTATTTCTTCTTTCAGACAAAAGAAAGCTTGTTAGCTAATGGTAAACTTGATGACGATTATGATGATGAGGAGGATGAAGACCTAATGTGGAGGTTACCCAAGGAAGAAGCTGACCTTGAAGATGATTTTTTGGAATATGATCAGGAACATATCAAATTCATTGATAATATGTTAATGGGATCTGGGGCTTTTGTGAAGAAAATTTCTCTCTCACCCTTTTCAACCACTGATTCCAGCTATGAATGGAAAGCACCCAAAAAATCATCCCTGGGTAACATTCAATTTTCTTCAGATTTTGATGATTTTGACTACAGTTCTTGGGATGCTATGTGCTATCTAGATCCTAGCAAGGCTGTCGAAGAAGATGATTTTGTAGTAGGCTTCTGGAATCCGTCAGAAGAAAACTGTGGTGTTGACACAGGGAAACAGTCAATCTCGTATGACTTGCATACGGAGCAGTGTATTGCCGACAAAAGCATTGCAGATTGTGTGGAAGCCTTGCTGGGTTGCTATCTGACCAGCTGTGGTGAAAGAGCTGCTCAGCTTTTCCTGTGTTCATTAGGGCTGAAGGTGCTCCCAGTAATGAAAAAAACTGAGTGGAACAGCACTTCGTGTTCTAGCAGAGAGAATTTTAACAGTCAACAGAAAAATCTTTCACCAAACTGTGCTTCTGCCTCTGTAGCCAATTCAGAGTGTTCTCTGTGTAAAGAAATGGAGTATGGCTGTTTGAAGATTCCACCAAGGTGTATGTTTGATCACCCAGATGCTGAAAAAACCCTGAATCACCTGATATCTGGTTTTGAAAATTTTGAGAAGAAAATTAACTACAGTTTTAAGAATAAGGCTTATCTTCTTCAGGCATTTACTCATGCCTCCTACCATTACAATACCATTACTGGTAAGTTGCCTGAAAGAAATTACTTCATTTCAGTATTCGATTGATATAAATAAAGGATGTACAGTGCAGGTTATTTTTTGTGCACAGATCTTGACTTTTTTTATATGTCAAAATACAAAATGATAATAATCTCTTAATACAAAAATGAATACCAAAAAGGATCTTCTTTCTGCTGTTTTTAAGGGGTCTTCCAGTTAACTGTGTGTGACCTCTCCCTCCCTAAAATACTACCAGGGCACGTGGGTGACTCTCAATTCCCTAGACCAAGTGCGTGGTATAGGGCACCATAACACAGTTTTTTTTTCTAGACTAGAGATCGGCAGCTTTTGGCATGCAGCCCATCAGGGAAAGCCCTGGCGGGCCAGGCTGGTTTGTTTACCTGCTACATCCGCAGGTTTGGCCGATCGCAGCTCCCACTGGCCGCGGTTCGCCGCTCCAGGCCAATGGGGGCTGCAGGAAGGGCGGCCACGGGCCAAAGGTTGCCAATCCCTGTTCTAGACGGCAGTTTTTTCATATTTTACTTCTGTCCCTTCTCTCATCAGCTGTTATGTGCTCAGTACTAATCCTACACTCATCAGGGTGACTTAGCAAAGAACCTCCAAAACTGCAGTGCCTGTCTAGAATTAGCCACCATGGTTTTCAAAAATAAATGTTTTTTCAAAAAACGGTATTTCAAAACAAATCGGTAGCTATTTCACTGATTTTCATCCCAAGAGCATCACCTTGACTTCACTGGAGCCAAGATTTCCTCTGTAGGCTGAATTAATCTGTTGTTCATTGGAGTGGCCAAGTTTGGAAATGCTCAGGAGTACCTTTAGAGAGCCCAGTCCTGTGGGGTGCATGTATTGAGTGTCCTCAGCTCACGCTGAGGTCAGTGGGGGCTGAGGGGTGTTGTACCTAATGGGATCTAGATCTTAGAAAAGGATCACTTTCAATCTAGTGATGTCTTGAACAAACATCATGGGGCCTCCGAAAGTGGGAGTGATGATTTTCCAGGAGAAAATCCTCTCAAAAAACCCTGAGCTTTTAACACAAATCCTATTGAAATGTTAATATGCTACAATAGAGATCTAACAAGAATATACATAGTATTAAAAATTAACATAGTATTGTAAAGTGCTTTATCTGGAGAAAGAGCTGTTTGTCTACAAACATTGAGCTTCGCAATACTCATATGAGGTAAGTGGTAGGTAGTTATTCCTATTACACAAATGAGAAAATTGAAGCATAATATCTTGACCAAAGTTACACAGTCAGTAGCAGAAACTTGAATGGAATCTAGGAATTTATATTCCCAGTCTCCTACTTTAGTTGACAGGGAAGACTATTTTGGGGAAACTATTAATGTTAGTGTTAAATGTTTTCATGAAAAGTAAAAGTTAAAATGTGTTGGGATCCATATGATATCTACTGAAAACTGCTTCATTCTAGGTTTCAGAGTAGCAGCCGTGTCAGTCTGTATCCGTAAAAAGAAAAGGAGCACTCCTTTTCTTTTTGCTTCATTCTAGTCATTTTTAAGCTTTCTGTTTGTTTGTTTTTTCTTAACCCATCTCTCATGCCTTTCTAGATTTGTGCTGGGTTTTATGTATACATTAACAACAAAAACCCTAATTCAAAATTAAAAACAGCACATCTGCAAGTGAAACACCATTGAACATTTAAACTGAAAAAAGTCTGAAGGAATAAAAAGTTAGCTCAGAAATATTAAATACGAAAGTGCCCCACTTTTTTTTTAGTGTATTGATTTCTTTATTGAATTTTTGAAAGTTTGATTATCATTGTCTATTCAGATGAACACAGTTGTACTATTACTTGGTGTTATTTTTAATCAGTTCTATTTAAGGCATTTGAGCCTTCATTATAAGCCCATATTTTTGCCACCATGCTCTAAGTGAGTATTTGGTTCAGAAGAAGCTTCATTATTACATATAATTTGTGAAGCTTTTTCTTATTTTTGGAATACATTAAAACAGGCAGAACAGCCTTTTAAGATGACACTGAAAACAAAATCCAGTAAAAAGAGATCGATGTTTAAACATGGGTAGATGTTTATCTTTTTTTGAGCATTGTTTAACTTGTGGTATTTACATAGTAATAAGCCACATCTTCTATCCAGAAAGGCCAGACAAGAATGTGTTAGTTAACTAAACTTAATTGTATTGCTGTACATTTTTTTTATTTCCAATGCTTTAAGATTGTTACCAGCGCTTGGAATTCCTGGGAGATGCAATTTTGGACTACCTCATAACCAAGCACCTTTATGAAGACCCACGGCAGCACTCTCCAGGAGTTCTAACTGACCTACGATCCGCTCTAGTCAATAATACCATCTTTGCATCATTAGCTGTAAAGTATGACTACCACAAGTACTTCAAAGCTGTCTCTCCTGAGCTGTTCCATGTTATTGATGACTTTGTACAGTTTCAGATGGAAAAGAATGAAATGCAAGGAATGGATTCTGAGGTTAGTAGTATTTGAAAGTATTTGCATTCAATGTTTGATTTTAGCATGCCATCAGAATTCTTAGCACAATACAGATTTATATAATGTGTTAGTTTTGAATGTATAGCAGCCAAAGAAGCATATGGATGCCAATAATGTAGTAACTTACTTAGCATAACTGCATGCATTCATTAAGCAGTTTTTACTAAATGAAAGTGCTCAGAAAATAACTTCTTAATTGGATTGATACCAGATTTTACCCCAGGATCTCCTATGATATCCAATGTAGGTGATATCACACCTTCATGCTTACACCATAATTTTTCCCCACACCACTTCAACAGTGTTCTTCATCACTGACTGAGAGGCCCTGGCCAGGGAAACACTGTTAGTATCTTTCAAGTGAACTGTTTTAAGAGCAATTTGGTTGAAAATTTGTAAACACAGGCTTTGGACTAGCCAAGAAAACTAAGTACATTACATGTTGATGGACACTTATTTGCTGGGAAAGGAACTAAAACCAAATCATTTCAGATAAGCTACTAAACAACCATATCATGGCAATGGCTTTCTGTCTCTGGTGATCTGGGTCAGATTCAAACCAATTACCTAGAACAGAAAGATGAGACTCTTCTTTCTATTATCAAGCCCCCGAGCCATCCAGTCTTCCTTAACATTTTGGTTTGATCTTTGTCTGATAAGTGTCCTCTATAGTAAGTCTTAAAAAGTGTGATTTAATTGCTTTTAGAGCAAGAACCTACCTTCAAAGAATAGTGTTGATTAAATCTGTGACTAAATACTTGCCATCTATGTCTTCAGTAGTTTGCTCACTCCATTACTCAGTTTAAAGGAGACAAAGGACTTGAATCTATGTAGGTATATATACATTTTTATCACCCTTGCATTTACTACAAACCAAAATCTTTAAATTTTTCATTGCAAGATGGGAAAACAACTGAGGGGACAAGTGTCAAATGATTTAATCACAAAGGATCAGACTCTGCCACTGCTATATTGTATAGTATTCTTTACAGTGGGTTTACCCAGTGTGAGTAAGTGGTGTAAAATCTAGCCTTAAAGTTTTACAACAGTGGTTTTTGCCTTTGTGAAAGTGACCCAATCATTTAATATGGTTGAGGTGGTACCTCAGAAACACCAGCAGGTTATAAAATACCTCAAGTTCTTTAGTTCTTGTTTCTATCTACTACTCTACCTGATCCCTGTGCTAGTCTGGCACTGGGTTACTGTGTCTCTTCCTTTAATTTCATCACAGTTAATGCAAGAACCTTTGCTTCACCAGATCCTGCCAGTTGGACTAGTTTCCACGCATCTCTCCATGTCACCATCTCTTATTTTTTCAAATCTCACTCCTAAAATATCTTTTGTCCCTTGCTTTGTACCTTACTTTTATTATTTATAAGGGGAATAGGACTTCCTAAAGTGTTTTGTGGTACATTTGGTGTGAAATACACTGTGCAAATACAGTTGCATATTTGTTTAACAATAAGTTTGCTGTTTGGAGAGTTTGCACATTCAGTCTAGTTCCCTGTTAGACCTATTTTCGGAATAAATGTTGGGTGGGACTAATATATGGAGTAATACTGTACCTTTTAAGAGTGTGGACCGAGTATTGGCCTTAGAATTTTAAATTCCTGAACCACGACCAAATGAGTAAGAGGCGGCCAGAAGGGGAAGAGAAAAGATAGGAAAATGTTCATTTCCATTTATTTGGGGATGTGATGGTCAAAAACAGTTTTTCTTTTTTCAGTTCAGCTTCCTGTGTTATTTGCACTAAGGCAAAATATGGACAAAACTGCAGATGATTGAAAAAAATATTATTATAAAGGACTATATTAAAATCAAGATGTATACATAACACAATATGCACACCTTTTTACAGTGCAAAAATAACAGCACTGCATAAAAGCAATAGTAAACCATAGAAGAAAACACTGCATATATGTTAAAAGCAGCCTCTCTGGCATCAAGTAGCTAATAGTACAAATAGTGTAAACTCAGTCTGACACTACTGAGTTGTTGTTGTTAATGGCTCATTTCAGTTACACTTATGCTTCACCTGCCTTCCGTAACTAAGAACCTATGGCAAGAGTGTATGTGAGTTACATACCATTTAAACAAAAGGAGGACTTGTGGCACCTTAGAGACTAACCAATTGATTTGAGCATAAGCTTTCGTGAGCTACAGCTCACTGCATCCGATGAAGTGAGCTGTAGCTCACGAAAGCTTATGCTCAGATAAATTGGTTAGTCTCTAAGGTGCCACAAGTCCTCCTTTTCTTTTTGCGAATACAGACTAACACGGCTGTTACTCTGAAACATACCATTTAAACATGGTCTATGCAACCAAAAATTAGACTTAGGCTTTGAAAGCCTGCATCTAGAAGATGTTTAAAATATGAACTCTCTTGGTTATGCATGGTTTACTAGCATTAACTGTCAGAGACAAGTCTGTTTCTTATTGGGGAAAAACAGACCCATGATGAAATTCTGCAGAATTAGTACAATTGGAATTCAAAAAGCATATATGGTATGTGTATGCGGTGGCTTTATTTTATTTTTTACACTCACACGTTCGAAAAAAGTAAATCCAGCTGCTTGGTTTCATTTGGGAATACAGCAATGATTTAGCTGTGGAAAGGTGTCATTGAAAAACTCAAACAAGGCACATAGGACAGGGCATAAGAGAGTACTTCCATATCTGAAGATTTATTCTTTAAATAAAAAATGTTCAGTGTAACAATGGTCTCTTATAATTTCAAACAGCTCAGAAGATCTGAAGAGGATGAAGAGAAGGAAGAAGATATTGAAGTACCAAAGGCCATGGGAGATATATTTGAGTCATTGGCTGGTGCCATTTATATGGATAGTGGGATGTCTTTGGAAATGGTTTGGCATGTGTACTATCCTATGATGAGGCCATTAATAGGTAATGTTAGCTTTCATAGAGAAGAAAGTTTTAGTAATTAATTGTCTTGTAACGGGGGAAAAAATCAAGTTAACTTTTTTTTTTAACACCATAGAAAAGTTTTCTGCAAATGTGCCTCGTTCCCCAGTGCGGGAGCTGCTGGAGATGGAACCAGAGACAGCCAAGTTTAGGTAAGAGTATATTTGCTTGGTAAGCATTGCCGTAAAATATTTTTTAAACCATGCTTCACAGAATATTGAGAAATTTTAATGGATATTGATTGTGTTTAATCTGTCTTATACTGAGCAAGAAAGATTGTCTTTGTACTTACTGATTACTTTTTTAGGACGTTTTCCCTCAGAAAACTGTCTAAGTAAAAGATAAAAATAAAGCCTATTTAATTATATATTTTATACACATTACATATGTTACCCATAGGAAGACCATGTGAAGAGTCTTTTTTCACCTTTGCTTATCTTGGTGGTAATGTGTGTGTTTGTTTTTTGCAGTCCTGCAGAAAGAACTTACGACGGAAAGGTCAGAGTAACTGTGGAAGTTGTAGGGAAAGGAAAGTTTAAAGGTGTTGGCAGAAGCTATAGGATTGCCAAATCTGCAGCTGCAAGAAGAGCACTACGAAGCCTCAAAGCAAACCAACCTCAGGTCCCAAACAGCTGAGACGCCTCTTAAAAAAAAAAAAAAAAAAACATTAAAAAAAAAAATTAAAAATCCCACATTTTTTTTTTTAAAGTTAATGTTGAGAGGAACAAATTGAAGACAGAATTTAACGTTTGTTTGATAACAGAATAGCTAACAAAACATTTAACATGTAAAATTTTGGAACTAATTGTAGGTATAGGTTTTTGCGCAAACACAATCTTGTCTTCTTTCCTCACTTCCGCTTTGTTTAATCACAAGAGTGCTTTAATGATGACATTAAGTTAGTGTTCAAAGAATTGTTGTCAGGTTTTTTTGGTTTATTTTTATTGTCAGTACAGCTTTGCTTAGTGTTAGAAGGACAGGGATCTTATGCCTAATGCAGATGCTTGATTTATACATAGTAATCTTGAAACTCCTCAATCTGTGCACTAGTGCCAGTCATAAAGCAGTTTATAAACTGTAGAGGACGATTTGGTATAAGAGAGAATAGGTGTGCCAGTATTGTTGTCCCTTCACCTACCCCCATCCCCACCTCCCATGTCATCTTTGCATCAAGATGGCATTCTCAGTCATTATTGCACTTATTTGTTAGGGACAGGTTTTTCTTTGAAATGGCTGGCATACTGGCAGAAATAAATTTCAACTTCCTGATGCCACATAGTCTTGCATAAAAAGGTTCTTGCCTTAAAAGTAAATAAACCCTCATTAATAATCTTTAATTTCTGATCTTTTTGGAACAAACTTGTTTTACATTCCCTTCATTTTTATTATGCATTTTATGATGATACAACTCTATTTACAGTACAACACATTAGTGTAGCTGTGACTTAACTTATTAGGATTATAATAGAAATTGTATTCATATATGTGTAATGAGGTTATTTTTAACAATTCAGAGGAGGTGGTTCGTCTACAGATTTTTTTTTTTTTTTAAATACTACAAATAAAAAATGGTCTTTGGCTAAAATTCCAATTTTACACAAACCTGCAAACTAGATAGTTCCAAGACTTGGAAACAAATAGTAATGAAGAATTGCACAGTTCAGGCTGTTGCGCTAACAAAATAACCTTAGACATATCACACCTAAAATATGCTGCAGATTTTATAATCAGTTGGTTACTTATTTAACAAATGGAGCACCTTTACACTTAGAAATATTTCCACATAAATTTCTTACTGTGCTTTTCACAGAGTTGCATGCATATTTCACTTACCAAAGCTGTGCTGTTAAATGCCATGAAAGCTGATGTTTGAGATAAACTGCCGTACTTTTGATAAATCTGTGATTTAGGTCCTTAATTTGGAGAAACTAGTTCATTGTAGTTTGTTTATTGGAAAAAAATCATACATTTTTAGGCTTTGCCTAAATCATACATGTTTCTTTAATTAGATTTTTGTAGGCACTCTTCACTTAAATACCTCAGTTCTGTTCTGTTCTTTTCTTTTTTGCATGCATTGTTTTTTTGTTTTGTTTTTGTTTTGGTGCTATGTTTATATATTATGCTTGAAATTTTAATTTTTTGCACTGTAACTATAATACCTCTTAATTTACTTTTTTTTTAAAAGCTGTGGGTCAGTCTTGCACTCCCACCAATATCAGCAGAGATTTGCTGCAATTTTGCCCTGTTAATTATGCTTGAAGTTTGAGAAAGCTGAGCAAGGCGTTTTAATGATTTCCAGCACATTGGTCTGAACTTGGTGCTGTTTTATGTGTTAAAATTACAAATAAATACTGTATTTCCTGCTTTGAAAACCCCACTCCCTTCCATACACTTTCACTAAACAAACAACAACAAAAAACCATACCCTGTCAGCTCTAGCTTTCTAGAAAATAGAAAACAAAAGTCTTAGTGCAGGGGATGGACATTAAGCTTCTCTGAAATACAGAATTTTGTAATTAGATTTTCTATCTAAAGTTTTTTTAATATTAATTATAATAATTCTTACAAAAATCTGGAAACAAATTCCTGGTATTGATAGTATAATAATACAAGTGCTATGTTTTTAAAACAAAATAACATTACTATTTTTGTTCTTCAATCATTATGAGAGCAAAAGAGTATCATGGGACGTTTAAAACCTGCAAGTCTTAAAATATATTTAAATTAAACTTGTTTTATACAAAAGAAAAAAAAAAAACTTTGTATGAGTAAATTGGTATGAACCGCCACACAATTAAAAATTTATTGATAACCATTTCTTTCAGCCAGGAGTCAGGATTTTACAGCACACCAACGGAAAGTGCATTATCACTAATGTGAAAATTCCATGGCACCTGGCCCAAGGGTCAATTTTTAAGATAAGTCATAACATCCCTAAGGCTTAAAAAGAATAAAAGTTAATTATATTACAATGAATAGTATAAAGTAAAAATGGTGGGGTCATCTGCGAACACTTTAAGAAATAGGTTTCTTTCTTGGACATCTGAAGGTCATCGTTTCTTACAGTTTTGAGGTAAATCTGTTAGCAGTAAAAAAATGATATGGAAAAATCAAACTTTTGCTACCAAGTGTTTGATGTAAAGAAAACAAACAAACCGAATGTGGTATTATGCTCTGTATTTCAGCAGTGGTCAATGATCCCCTTGTTACTAGATAAAGCCTATGAATTGGAAATAAGAAATGTGTAAAAAGAAAAGGAGTACTTGTGGCACCTTAGAGACTAACCAATTTATTTGAGCATAAGCTTTCGTGAGCTACAGCTCACTTCATCGGATGTTGTAGCTCACGAAAGCTCATGCTCAAATAAATTGGTTAGTCTCTAAGGTGCCACAAGTCCTCCTTTTCTTTTTGCGAATACAGACTAACACGGCTGCTACTCTGAAAGAAATGTGCAGTGGCTGACTATAGTTTCTGCTGCTGCTGTTTTTTAAATGCCGTAACTCTTTTCCAGTGTGACCTCACTGAAATGTTTCATATCCTTTGGGATAGAAAAATCATCTTAGTTTCCATGCTGTACAACTATGTGTTTCACTCTTCAGTTGATATGATTCTGATATTGGATAGTGTATGCTATTAATGACCTAAATCTGATAATTTGAAGGTTGGGATAGAAATCACTTGGCAATGGTGTAAGCACAAGTGTAAGTGGACTGTTGCAACCCATCTTCAAAAGCAACCACACAGACTCCTAAGAAATAGTGTGGGGGTTAGTTGGCATGAACCTTGGTTTTGTTCTTCTTAGTTCTATTATACTGTACTTTAAACAGTCCTCCTAACTATGCTGCGTTTTTATTTTTATTGCTTTTTTTTTGCGCTGTTCTATTCATGTAGCACAAATAAGCATTGCACTTGGTACCATGCTTTACCTCATTTCAAGGGAAAAAATATGCTTAACAGAGGAAAAATGTGGTTTGGCCTTGCTGCTGTTTTGATTTACTGAATTTGAAAAAGATAATTATAATGCCTGCAATGTGTCATTTACTTGTACAACTTATATAGGTCATTTTTAATGTCTGTGGCATTTTTACTGGGTATGAAAATACAACAAAGACATGTTATGAAAATCTTGATTGTATTTTAAAGCTATTGTTTTTTATTACATCATTTTTACTGTTATGTGAAGTAATTAAAATTAGAATGACCTCTGACACTCCAGTATTTATCTCTGAACAAACCAACATGCAGTGTGTATAGTGTAGTTTTTACAAGAAGAGAGCCCATAGCAATTTGGTCAACTAAATCTCCCCTTTTTCTGGATATGGAGGGATCTGTAGTGACTTCTGAAGTGTTTGTTCAGCTTAATGCTGGTAACATTGATATCAAAAGGCCTACTATTTTTCAGTCTCATTACATGAAGCTGTGCTGTGACCACAGAGTACCGAATTTAACAAGAATTCAAGCCAATCTGAGTACCAGTTCAGAGTATAATGCAAAGTCTAGTAGACACATGGACAGATCCTTAATTGGCGTAAATTGGCATGGCACCATTGAGGTTTAGAGTAATTTCAGTTTACATCAGCTGAGGATATGCCATTAATTGTTGTTTTCTGAGTTTTCTGAGTAACAGCCGTGTTAGTCTGTATTCGCAAAAAGAAAAGGAGTACTTGTGGCACCTTAGAGACGAACCAATTTATTTGAGCATAAGCTTTCGTGAGCTACAGCTCACTTCATCGCTCACGAAAGCTTATGCTCAAATAAATTGGTTTGTCTCTAAGGTGCCACAAGTACTCCTTTTCTTTTTGCGAATACAGACTAACACGGCTGTTACTCTGAAACCAGTGGATCTATTGTGAGTCCAATGAGAAGGATTTTGACCTGTGGTACTTGATTATTGGCACATTTGTATTTTTCAACCACTTAAATTTTCAAGAAGTTAAAATGGATTGATCTTTATTTTACACATTAAGTTTAAGAACATAAAACTATAATTTACAACCCTGAAATATAATCTAAATATCAACTGTAGCTCCATTAGAATTATGTTGGCAAATATTAGTAGAGGTCATTGTTGTATACTCCACTAGCAGTTAAAATTAACTTCTTTCAAAAGTAACTTTATAAATATATATACACTTTACCCAATAAATCCTTTAGATCTCTTCCCCCTTCTAATTTGATAGCAACCACAGACTACTTAAATTGCTTTGTAGATGTACTCAAAATGCACTGCAGCCGCAAGTTAGGTAGAAAAACAACAAATGTTTGTGAACAAGAACTGGGAATTGCAGGTGTTTTTATTGTATATAGTTTGACATAAAAGATGGTTAAAATCAAGTAGAATGAATAACAAATAAAATTTGATGAACAATAAAATATTTACCATCACATGCTGCAGCTGTCTTTAAGGGACATAAAATGTAATTCATTCATACTGTAATCATGCTGCAGAAATTTGCAGCCTGCACCTTATGGATCACAATTACCTTTAATAGTTTTTTGTAACAATTGTAGCTGAGTATATCTCCAATAAAGTTATGGTCTGTTCACTTTGTGTTGTCTTTCTTTAGTTTAATTAGACTGTTAGAGATTTTCAAGAAATATTAATCTTTTATTGCTCACAATTCTTACTTTTCAGTTTGACTCTAAATAACAGTCTTTAAATATAAAACGTATTTAAACAAGACTAGGAAATAATGTTTGTGTACAGTTCCGCTCATCCCGTTCCACTGATGGACAGTCAGAAAAAAATTCTCAAGGTTTCTTCAGAATTATTTTAAAACCCCCCATATACACCTCTTAACCCAGGTGAGAAATAATGGCCCTGAAGCCACAACTGGATCTGTGTAGGTGTGCCCTTACACTTGCACAACGTCCCCTTGCAGTCAGTGGAACGTGTATGAATCAAGGTCTGTCTGCACAGATGGGATTGCACAACTTGGGCCCATATTTTTAAGAAACAAATGTGATAACCTATGCAAATAAAAATACATTGAGGGTAAAACAATTTCTCCCCCTGTCCCCATTTATGGTGTTTTTCTTTTGGCATCTCACTCATCTGGGATACAGAAAACAGACTAGTCCAGCTTGTGCACTAGTCCCATGCTGCAAAGTTTAAGGAGGCAAGATAGACCTGTCAGTCACCAATCAAGGATTTGCTCTCCCTTCTAGAAAACTCCCCAGTTTGATCCGCTTCTTGGCGTCAGCAACAGGCAATTTACAGCCCTCATCCTCCTCCCTAAACTAGAAAGCATAAAGAAACTCCTACTCAAATGCCAGTGTGGCACCACCATTTTTTCCCCTTCCTCCTGTGAGAAAACCTAACTGCCTGTGATCTGTTCTGTGGCTTGCACCACAGTATGCAGCAGCCTCTCCTCTACTCCAACTCAAGTTCAGCATAGTGGATGCATCAGCTAAGAGGTTCTCGCTGTGCTCTTCCTCCCTACAGCCTTCCAAGCAAGGTTTTGGCACTCTGGTCTCAGGAGCAGCCTCTGCCTTATTGCTCTAGCTTCCCATCTGAGCAACTGCCACCGCTGACTGGTAGGCAAAGTTCCCTAAGCTTTGATACCTTTGTCTAGGGGGACAGATTGCGTTTAGAGGACAAAAAGGCTGCTTTTGGCCCCTCCTCCCAATGTGGCTGCTTTAGCAGCATTAGAAGCAAGTGGGGAATGCTGGTGCCAGATTGGTGGACGGACTCGGTAATCTAGCTCGAGCCTCCTCTTGTAACAGACACACCAGCAGGGCTTCCCTTGCAGAATCTTGAATGATTGGCCCTTCTGCCTCCAGTGCAGATCTCTCTGCTGCTGACTGTGGGGTGCCTTTGTCAGCTGCCAACAGTCCTTCTAAATTGGGTGTAAGTGCTTTTCTTTAATGGTGTTTATAGGCCTTTCATACGTGTTCCCACATCTTCCTCACTTGTCTTCTGGACAGCTTTTAGTAGGGTAATGGTGCACATCTTGCATCAGCCTTTCCAACTGCTCTCACTCGCTCAAGTAGGGTCCCCCACTTGTTGACCCATTCCAATAGTACCTCCCAGCCCGAGTGGTCAGGCTGCAGAGGCCCACCACCAGAGCTGTGTCAGGGGCATCCTTCTTGATCCTTCTGTTCAAGGGCCGTCAGGAAAAAAAGCCAAGGTCAAGTACAGAAGAGCCCTAATGGGAGAGGAATTGGGCAATTGAGGGCCAAGACCCTTCTCAAGTCAGGTCTACAATACCGCTTAAGTCAATCTAACTTACATCGCTCATAGGTTGTGAAAAAGACACACACACCCCCCATGCGACGCAAATTACAGCAACCTAAGCACTGTCCACACAGGCACTATGTCAGTGGGAGACACTCTCCTGCTGACACAGTTTCCGCTTCTCGTGGAGACAGAGTAATTATGCCAACGAGAGAGTGCTCTCCCATCAACATAGAGCATCTTCACCAGAAGCATTATAGAAGTCGCTCATCCTTTTAAATGAAGTCATTTATGATACAAAACATTCCTATATGTGATTTATTTTTAATGGACCCATAGCTAAATGGGTCCCTGCTTACTGTGAAATTCAAACAATACTGAGATCTTGGTGAGAGAAAATCCAAGGACCCTTCATATATTCTGAAAATGGTTATCATTTACTTCTCAGTATTACTGTCTTCCCCTTAACCTTGCTTTGTGCTATTTTACTAATGCTGCAGTTGAGATAATTACCTTCTGATAACTCGAAAAGTACCTCCCTGAGGCTTTGGGGCCCAATCCAGTTCCCACTGAAGTCACTGGAGAGACTCCCAGTTGGGCCCTTGACTTGCATGCAATTTTTTAAAAAAATCCTTCATATAAAAGTAAGGTAGATTCCAGATTGAAAATTTTAAAAAAGGGTTGGGGGGGGGGGGGCGGGAGGGGCATTTCAACAACATGACAAATGGTCTCTGTCAGAGTTCTGGGGTAAGTGCACCTCTGACCCCTTTGTGGCCTCCTTGAGGGTACTTATTGGCAATTCACTGCTGTTTAAAATAGCACACATTTCAGCAGAGTGGCAAGCAGAGTTTAACCAAGAGGGCAAAGTCCTGCTGGAAGGGTTTGAAGGACTTCAAAGCTGACCCAGGATCTCCCTCCATATGAAAGATGGGTGCTACCTGGTAAACTTAGCATGTTTGTTGTTTTGTTATATGCTTTCCCCATAATGCTTTAGTCCTGAATACATGTACTGTGAAAGCTGGCTGGTCAGTGCCCTAGGTCCTGGGAGAGTGCAGAATGGCAGGCACCAGACTAAAGTCTGATGGGCTGGGATAAGCACCATGAATTAAAAAGGGAATTGCAGCCTAGACCTCTGGTCTGAAGGAGAGGAACAGGAGCAAGTTCCTGCCCTGGGAAAGGTGATGGCAAGAGGCCTGAGACCTGAGTAGGACCTTGTCATAAAAATAAAGGGAAGGGTAAACACCTTTAAATCCCTCCTGGCCAGAGGAAAAACCCTTTCACCTGTAAAAGGTTAAGAAGCTAAGACAACCGTGCTGGCATCTGACCAAAATGACCAATGAGGAGACAAGATACTTTCAAAGCTGGAGGGTGGGGGAGAAACAAAGGTTCTCTTGGTCTGTGTGTTGCTTTTGCCGGGACCAGAGCAGGAATGTAGGTCAGAACTCCTGTAAAGGGCTAATAAGCAATCTGGTTAGATATGCGTTAGATTCTGTTTTGTTTAAATGGCTGACAAAATAAGCTGTGCTGAATGAAATGTATATTCCTGTTTTTGTGTCTTTGTAACTTAAGGTTTTGCCTAGAGGGATTCTCTATATTTTGAATCTGATTACCCTGTAAGGTATTTACCATCCTGATTTTACAGAGGTGATTCTTTTACTTTTTCTTCAATTAAAATTCTTCTTTTAAGAACCTGATTGCTTTTTCCTTGTTCTTAAGATCCAAGGGTTTGCGTCTGTGTTCACCTATGCGAATCGGTGAGGATTTTTATCAAGCCTTCCCCAGGAAAGGGGGTGGAGGGTTTGGGAGGATTCTGGGGAGAAAGATGTTTCCAAGCAGGCTGTCATAAATATAAAGGGAAGGGTAAACCCCTTTGAAATCCCTCCTGGCCAGGGGAAAGCTCCTCTCACCTGTAAAGGGTTAAGAAGCTAAAGGTAACCTCGCTGGCACCTGACCAAAATGACCAATGAGGAGACAAGATACTTTCAAAAGCTGGGAGGAGGGAGAGAAACAAAGGGTCTGTGTGTCTGTCTGTATGCTGGTTTCTGCAGGGGATAGACCAGGAATGGAGTCTTAGAACTTTTAGTAAGTAATCTAGCGAGGTATGTGTTAGATTATGATTTCTCTAAACAGCTGAGAAAAGAATTGTGCTGAATAGAATAACTATGTCTGTCTGTCTGTCTTTTTTGTAACTTAAGGTTTTGCCTAGAGGGGTTCTCTATGTTTTTGAATCTAATTACCCTATAAGATATCTACCATCCTGATTTTACAGGGGGGATTTCTTTATTTCTATTTACTTCTATTTTTTATTAAAAGTCTTCTTGTAAGAAACTGAATGCTTTTTTCATTGTTCTCAGATCCAAGGGTTTGGGTCTGTGGTCACCTATGCAAATTGGTGAGGCTTTTTATCCAACATTTCCCAGGAAAGGGGGGGTGCAAGTGTTGGGAGGATTGTTCATTGTTCTTAAGATCCAAGGGTCTGGGTCTGTAGTCACCTAGGCAAATTGGTGAGGCTTTTTACCAAACCTTGTCCAGGAAGTGGGGTACAAGGTTTTGGGAAGTATTTTGGGGGGAAATACGTGTCCAAACAGCTCTTCCCCAGTAACCAGTATTAGTTTGGTGGTGGTAGCGGCCAATCCAAGGACGACGGGTGGAATATTTTGTACCTTGGGGAAGTTTTGACCTAAGCTGGTAAAGATAAGCTTAGGAGGTTTTTCATGCAGGTCCCCACATCTGTACCCTAGAGTTCAGAGTGGGAAAGGAACCTTGACAGACCTCCAGGAGGCCACAAAGGGGTCAGGGGTGCAGTTACCCTGGAACTGTGGCTGTATAAGTTTCCTATTTTTCTTTTCCTTCTCCAGCCTGGTATGTGGATTAATGGGTATAAAGTTAGCCATCCAGACAACAACCAGCATAGTTAAGTAAACAACTATCTGTGCCCTGGGCCATTTTGATTTTTTGGGTGAGGAGGGCATTGGGGGGACAGCCTAGAACAGGGGTTCTCAACCTTTTTCTTGCTAAGGCCCTCCCCAGTATGCTATAAAAACTCCACGGCCCCCCCGTGCCACGACAACTGGTTTTCTGCATATAAAAGCCAAGGCCGGAGCTAGCAGTTAGCAAGCAGGGCAATTGCCTGGGGCCCCCATGAAGCTACATTGCTCTGGCTTTGGCTTCAGCCCTGGGCGGCGAGGCTCAGGGCCCCAGGCTTCAGTCCCATGCAATGCAGCTTTGGCTTTCTGCCCTGGGCCCCAGTGAGTCTAATGCTGGCCCTGCTTGGCGGATCCCCTGAAACCTGCTTGTGCCCCCGCCATCCCCCTGGGGCCCCCAGATCCCTGGTTGAGAATTGCTGGCCTAGAACTCCTTGGGGTTTTGTTAAACGCCTAGCAGACTGGCTTGTTGCTAAAGATTGAAAGTCACTGCGGGGTGGAGAAAGAAGGCTTTCCAGCAGGGAAATGGGGTCTGTATAATGCTTACTCTGCCATTCAGACACCAGATAATTCAAGGTCACAGCTATCCATTACCAGGTAAGAAGAATTCCTTCTTTTGGTTCACTTCCACTTGACCTGGTTCATTTTGCATCAAGCCATTTCAAATGCTCTTCATGTTTGTAGCTAATTGGGTAATAATCTCTTGGATTCCATTTAACTGAGTCTAAAGTACTGAGTTATATGAAGAAGAGGCAAGAGCACCACAGACTGCCATGTTTCTTAACATTTAAGTAAAATTATCAAAGTGGCTTGTGTGCATTCCTTAAAGAAAATGACTTTCATACAAGTGCTTATACTCTAGGAGTGAAATCCTAGGCCCATTGAAGTCAAATAAGAGTTTTGCCAAAACTTGGGTAGTGCCAGGATTTCACTCGGTTCACAAATTCATATCTGTGTTAGACAGGTAGCGGGAAAGGTTGATCAGTTGGCCACCTGTCTCCTGATTACAATAGTCAGCAACCTGCAAGCTTTGATTCTCTTATACCCTTGGCATCCCCCTAAAATCATACCCTTCCATTTGCTTATATAATTTATTATTAAGTAACTTAAATTATATGGGTGAAATCCTGGTTGCATTGCAGTCAGTTGCAAAACTCACCGTCAGCAAGAATTTCACCATCTGCCTTGATTGCTAAAATCAGCAATATTCACACCTGTCCCTAGAAATTAATAATGATTTTGCAATAAATTTCAATTAAGAAATTAAATTGCTATTATGGCTGTCAAGCAATTTAAAAAATTAATCACAATGAATCGCACTGTTAAACAATAATAGAATACCATTTATTTAAATATTTTTGGTTGTATTCTACATTTTCAAATATATTGATTTCAGTGACAAAACAGAATACAAAGTGCACAGTGATCACTTTATTTTTGGTTACAAATATTTGCACTGTAAAAACAAAAGAAATAGTATTTTTCAATTCACCTAACAGAAGTACTGTAGTACAATCTCTTATCATGAAAGTTGAACTTACAAACATAGAATAATGTACAAAAAATAACTGCACTCAAAAACCAAACAATTTAAAACTTTAGAGCCTACAAGTCCACTTAGTCCTACTTCTTGTTCAGCCAATCACTTGGACAAACAAGTTTGTTTACATTTGCAGGAGATAATGCTGCCCTCTTCTTGTTTACAGTGTCAACTGACAGTAAGAACATGCATTCACATGCTACTGTTGTAGCCAGCGTTGTAAGGTATTTACATTGCCAGATGCACTAAAAATTCATATGTCCCTTCATGCTTCAACCACCATTCCAGAGGACATGCATCCAAGCTGATGACGGGTTCTGCTTGATAACAATCCAAAGCAGTGCGGACCTACACATGTTCATTTTCATCATCTGAGTCAAATGCCACCAGCGGAAGATTGGTTTTCTTTTTTGGTGGTTTGGGTTCTGTAGTTTCTGCATCAGAGCGTTGCTCTTTTAAGACTTCTGAAAGCATGCTCCACACCTCATCCCTCTCAGATTTTGGAAGGCACTTCAGATTCTTAAAACTTGGTTTGAGTGCTGTAGCTATCTTTAGAAATCTCACATTGGTACCTTCTTTGCGTTTTATGAAATCTGCAGTGAAAGTTTTCTTAAAACGAACATGTGCTGGGTCATCATCCAAGACTGCTATAACATGAAATATATGGTAGAATGTGGGTAAACAATACAATACAGGAGCCACACAATTCTCCCCCAAGGAGTTCAGTCACTAATTTAATTAACGCATTATTTTTTTAATGAGCATCATCAGCATGGAAGCATGTCCTCTGGAATGGTGGCCAGAGCATGAAGGGGCATCTGAATGTTTAGCATATCTGGCACGTAAATACTTTGCAATGCTGGCTACAAACGTGCCATGTGAATGCCTGTTCTCACTTTCAGGTAATATTGTAAATAAGCAAGCAGCATTATCTCCCATAAACATAAACAAACTTGTTTCTCTTAGCATGGCTGAACAAGAAGTAGGACTGAGTGGACCTGTATGCTCTAAAGTTCTACATTGTTTTGTTTTTGAGTGCAGTTATGCAACAACAAAAAATCTACATTTGTAAGTTGCACTTTCAGGATAAAGAGATTGCACTACGGTACTTGTATGATGTGAATCAAAAAATACTATTTCTTTTGTTTATCATTTTGCATTACAGTGCAAATATTTGTAATAAAAATAATAATATAAAGTGAGCACTGTACACTTTGTATTCTATGTTGTAATTGAAATCAATATATTTGAAAATGTAGAAAAACATCCAAAAATATTTAGTAACTGTTTAACAGTGTGATTAAAATTATAATTAATCACGATTAATTTTGTTAATCACAAATAATTTTTTGAGTTAATTGTGTGAGTTAACTGCGATTAATCGACAGCCTTAATTCCTATTAGTTTTAGGATGATTTGAATAGTACGGAATAATGTTCCAGCCAGCAACACTCAACACTTCAACTACATAAAAGGTTGTTACAAGGACAAAGAAAAATTGTTCTTCTTAACCACTGAGTATAGGACAAGAAGCAATGGGCTTAAATTGCAGCAAGGGAGGTTTAGAATGGACATTAGGAAATACATCCTGTCAGGGTAGTTGAGCACTGGGATAAATTGCCTAGGGAGATTGCGGAATCTCCATCATTGGAGATTCTTAAGGACAGGTTAGACAAACATCTGTCAGGGATGGTCTTAATACTTAGTCCTGCCATGAGTGCAGGGGACTGGACTAGATGACCTCTCAAGGTCCCTTCCAGTCCCATGATTCTATGACTCATCACCCATAGTATCACACATTTGCATGTGCTCCAGGCAAAAGAGACCTCGTGTTAATGTACTGACAGATGTATGGGATCAATCTAACACACAATCTAGCATACCTGTCAACAGAAGGTTTGCCTGGAGCAAAGACGGTGGCAAAAATCACCCACAACCTTGTCTCCACCACGCACCCTGAAATCAGCCCCGGGGAGTGTTGGTGAGTCCCAGGTAAGAGCCTCAGCAAGATTTCAAAGCTGCCCTCCCTCAGTGGAACCCATTAGGCAGAGGGGCTGTGCTGCTGCTGGCTTTCCTCGGTGTGAATCCCAAGTGGGGCACAGTTGACCCCTTCGGGGAAGGGGAAGGGGAAACCTGTGGGGGCTGAATCAAGCCCACAGTCTTCATGCATGTGCATTGCAATGATATACCTCATTGTGCATGGGTGTTGGGTACAGGCTACCATGTTAATGGAAAATAGCAGCACAGTGACCTGGGTAGGAGGCACATTCTGAACCAGGATCAGTGTGTTAACGTAGTTAAGGTGCAGAGCTACTTAGTGTAGCTAACGGATACTACACTTTCTCTCAACTAAGCTTATGTCACTTCAACAGGAGGAGCTAAAATCAATTATTGTTGTTTAAGATTTCTATTATGGCAATGCCGAGGGGACCTGATCAGGACTTGGTCCTGTTGTGCCAGGTGCTGTTTAAATAGAGTCCCTATCCAGAAGTGTTTACAATTTAAGGTGATGAGCAGCATGCACGGGGATAGGTATCAAATATACGTTTCCTTTTGTATGGATTGGAAGGGGGGGAGATGTCTGTGTCAGGGAGACCAGAGAGGTAGAGATTGCAATAATCAAGACAGAAGATGATGGGTAGAGGACGGGGGAAGGGCTGCTGGATAAAAGTTTTAGCTGTGTGCACCAAAACAAAGGGTCAGGTTTTAGAGATCTTACGGAGGAAGACGCGAAGATTTGGAGACAGCCTGGAGGGGTGAGATGGAGGAGTCACAATTGTCTCCCAGATCATAAACCTGACACCCAGAAAGGGGTGAAGGTGTTGCCAAGTGTGACAATGGGGGAAGTAGAGAAGGTTTTGGCACAACTCAGCAAAAGTGAACTTTCGATCTTTAAGTTTTAAAAAGACAGGGAGATATGGTAAGCTGAGATGCAGGACTGTGTAGCGGGGCCAGATGTAGTAGTGAACTATCAGTGTAGTAACGTGATGGTCTTTGCTCCTCCCATCGCTTTGTAAATATCAAAATTCCCAGAAGCTTTGGTGTAGCCTATGGCGTCTAGAATCCTTTATGAAGCAAATCTTACCACTCACATGTTGGCCTGATCATCGTCTCCATCCATCATGATTTTGTGGTGAGATTGTTTGCACAAGCTCACACCCATGTGGACAGTGGCTTGAGGAGATCAGATATGTATAATATTCAAAACTCGGGCTACCCATCTCCAGCAGGGCTCTCACCAGGGGGGTGGAATGGTGGGAAAGTTTGCAGAAAAATGCTAGTGCTTAAAGGGGTAAATGAGGTCACAGTTCAGCTGCTTTAGGGGTTAGAAGTTTATGGTATTCATGTCCACCCCATACTTATTCTGTGTAATGAAGCCAGGATAGGATTCAAGGATGCTCCTTACACCATGCTAGGACTCTTGCTTGAAGTGAGTTCTGACTGTCCCTGCCTCCTACCGGATAGGAACTCCCCCTGCCTGCACTCCTGGTGTGACCATCTTCCTTCTGCTGCTGGTTCCTGACCTCTCTCTTGGTTTTGAAATCCACAGAAGGAATTGGGTCTTATCAGATAGGTGCCAACTGCAGAAGAGACAGTAAGAGGGGGTGAGGATCTTGTCTGAGAGGCAGGTGTTACTGCCACGTGCTCTAGAGCAGTGGTTCTCAAAACCGGTCCGCCGCTTGTTCAGGGAAAGCCCCTGGAGGGCTGGACCAGTTTGTTTACCTGCCGCATCCGCAGGTTCGGCCGATCGTGGCTCCCACTGGCCGCGGTTCGCTGCTCCAGGCCAATGGGGGCTGCGGGAAGGGCAGCCAGCATGTCCCTTGGCCCACGCTGCTTCCTGCAGCCCCCATTGGCCTGGAGCGGCGAACCGCGGCCAGTGGGAGCTGCGATCAGCTGAACCTGCGGACGTGGCAGGTAAACAAACTGGTCCAGCCTGCCAGGGGCTTTCCCTGAACAAGCGGCAGACCAGCTTTGAGAACCACTGCTCTTGAGCACCCCACCTTTACCCCTCCGTGAGGTCAAGGAATAACCCAATTAATTTAGGCACCCCACACTTTCACAGTTACTAGGGCTCTGGGTGAAAGGCACCTACCCTTACTCAGTTCCTAAGGCTCTGGGCATAATCTTCTGTGGGTTTGTGGGGCCTTTTACCAGTGAAAGAGTCTTACACAGTAATATCCTTAACCTCTATTTATTAACAGTTACCAAAACAGAATGCATATGCTAAGCATACAATACTCGCCACTTCCAATAAGGCAGACAAACTTTTCCTGGTGGCAAGTCAGGATCAGGTTGTCTGGGGCTCCTCCAGCTTCTTGAAGCACAATATGGTTGGTAGGGTGCTGAGGTCTGGCAGTTCTGATTTTGGGCTGTGTCCTGGAGTCAGGGTCCAAAGAATTTCCCTTTGGACCCCAGTTTATATAGTTAAATTTGAGTCCTGCTTAGCTAGACCTTAACCAATCATTCTAAACTAAAGTCCTACAAAACAGCATTTTTCACCAATCCCAGCCCGTTATGAAACAATTCTGTAACCAATCAGACCCCACAACCTTAGTTGATTTAAATCTTGCAAAGTTAGTTATGTAACAGACAGAAACAGTCAAAGAATCAGACAGAACCCATACAGATAAACAATAGAGAACTAGGGACCGTAAAGGCAAAACAATAATAAGTATAGATTTCACAACCACAGCTGTTAAGTGATGCCATCAAATAACATTTTCTTTCAGCATCTTAAGATCTGTTTCTTTATCTGTTAGGACAGGAGCGCCTTCTTAACAGGCTGATATTGTATCGTTCTGATGTAATTTAGATGGATTGTGGGGATGTGACTCTCTACTTCTTAGCTTATGGCTGCTGCTGCTTAAAAAAGTGAAAGGGCTCAGACCTTACAGCAGCAGCTGACTGCATCAGTGGTCTTTTGCCGTCAATCAGTTTAAAATCCCCAGATGATGACTATGCTCATTGTGAGTGTTAATGTTTAGTGGCACATGGATTCAGCACCTTTACCACGTGAGCAGGGTCCTAAATCATGCTCTGCAGCAACCTATCTGACCTGCGGCCCAGCCAAATTATTTGGCTCAAAAAAGAGAAGCGACTGCTGCTTGTCATTTCAGCTGCCTGGGTGAGGTAAGATAGGCTGATCCAAATCTATTTGAGATTTAACTCTTGGACAGAGTGGCTCCCTATCAGGTGGTCGATCTTCTTGCTGAGCTAAATCGGATATCCTAACTTAAAGAAGAACTTGACTTCTCCCAGAAATCAGAGAGATTCTGAGCAGCTCTGAAGAGAGTAGGGTGCCCAGGTGCCCAGTTTTTGACCAAAACACGAGATCGAAAAGGGATCCTGGTGGCTCTGGTCAGCACTGCTGACCGGGCCGTTGACTGTCCAGTTGGCGGCACTATGCAACGGGGCTGGCAAAGAAACAGGCGGCATGTCCTCCCTCCGGTTCCCATGTGTAGGGGCAACCAGGGGGCTCAGCATGCTGCCCCCGCCCCAAGCACCGCCCCTGCAGCTCCTCTTGGCCAGGAACTGCAGCCAATGGGAGCTGCGGGGGAGGCGCCTGCAGATGGGCCAATGCGCAAAGCCACCTGGCCGCACCTCCGTGTAGGAACCAGGGGGGAGATGCCTCTGCTTCTGGGAGCTGATTGAGGTAAGCACTGCCTGGAGCCTGCACTCCTGAACCTCCCACCTGTGCCCCAACCTCCTGCCCCAGGCCTGATCCCCCTCCCACCCTCCAAACCCCTTGATCCCAGCCCAGAGCATCCTACTGCACCCCAAGCTCCTCATCCCCAGCCCCACCCCAGAGCCTGCACCCCCAGCCAGGGCCCTCACCCCCCCGGTGCCCCAACCCCCTGTCCCAGCCCTGATCCCCCTTCCATCCTCCAAACCCCTCAGTCCCAGCCCGGAGCTCCTGCCATGCCCCAAATCCTCATCTCCGGCCCCACATCAGAGCCCGTACCCCAGATGAGCCCTTATTCCTTCTCACATCCCAACCCCCTGCTTCGGCCTGGAGCCTCCTCCCATATGCTGATCTCCTCATTTCTGGCCCCACCCCGGAGTCTACATCCCAGTCCCCTGAGCCAGTCCGGTGAAAATGAGCAAGTGAGGGTGGGGAGAGCAAGTGACAGAGGGAGGGGGGATGGAGTGAGCAGGGGGGGAGGCTCAGAGAAGGGGTGGGGCAAAGGTGGGACCTCGGAAGAGGGACGGGGCAGAGGGTGTTTGGTTTTATGCAAGTAGAAAGTTGGCAACCCTGGAAGAGAGGCCAGACTGAAGGATTCCATGTTGACTTGGAGCCATTGGAGCTTATTTTGGGTTCCATAAATGTAAGTATGGAGAAGCTGGAAGGAGGCAACAGTGACTGAAATCAAAATCGACAACGTGAAAGCTTTTCAGCAAGGTATGGAACAGCAGCCTTTGATAGCCAACTTCTGATTGGATCAGTGGCCGGATCATAAATCATAAATTCCTACCAAACTGTCATTGATTATTTTGAACAATTTAACTGTGTACTCGGCTATCCATTCCCCAGATTTCTGTTCAGTATGTCTCTGCGGCTACGCCAGCCCTACAATTAGCAGTACATTTTAGGGTTTTGGGAGACCCCGTGTGGTGACAGTAGGCATTGCAGGCTCTGTTGATTTGTCTGGGAGCTAGAGAGCCAGAGCTAACTAACTACAGGATCTGATCTGTAGTCAGCAGCCCCGACTCCCTGAGCTAGCAGGGACTGCCGTGCTCCTGGCAGGATTCATCTTTGCTGTAAGGCATGTGTGTTTGCACTGCCACCTTCCCTCAGGGTTTACACCACAGGAGCCCAGCTTTGGTGCGTGGTTGGGGCTTTATAGAAACCTTGCTGATGGTGGCTTTCCAGGCACTGAATTGGCATATGTCCCAGCTAACTTGGCAACAAGCCTCCCTTGCCTGCCATGTGCCTACTTATGTCATGTTATGCTCTCGATACTTGGACATAATTTTCTTCACTTCCCGTCCTAAACCATCCGTCTAATCTGCCAGCATGTGCACCTGTTGTGTACTGTGACTAGGCTCTGTTAATGCAGTGTTGTTGCAGCGGTGTTGGTCCTGGGATACTAGAGCAACAAGGTGGGTGAGGTGCCGTTAAAGCACATTCCACCCCCCAGGCGACTGTATTTCCGTGGTGAATGAACTCATCCCCACATGTATGATTTTTAAAGTGCTTTGGGGTAGAAGGTGCTATTGTACAAGATAATGTTGAAGCAGGAATCAATGCAATGGGTGATAAATGTTGATACTGTATGTTTAATACAGTACGGTGGGTGTAAATCCAGTGAATTACTGTAGGCATTTGCTATGGAGCGTATCTTGATTTTTCACACAAAATGTGAATTATATGATCGCTTAGTAATATTTCATATTGGACTCCTATGCACTATAATTAGCTTTTGAAATCTCAGTCAATGGCTGAATTGTTTGCTGGTCAAGTTCATATATAACAAGATGAATCATAGAATATCAGGGTTGGAAGGGACCTCAGGAGGTCATGAAACAGCAGTGTAGGGTAAAGGGGTCTGCGGTAGTGGATTTCAGATTTATTCTTTAAAGCCTACATTTTAAAGAAGCAGAACTCAGGAGCTTAGTATTTTCAAACTGTATTTTAATACATTTCTTTACACAGACTAGAAGGAGTGTATTTAGGTTACAGTGATCAAATAGTTCTGTGAAAGTTTGTGTTCAATGGCAATATTATTAATAATAAAAATAATGTACTGCAGATATTGATTACAGTTCAGAGAATTTGACTTAAATTTGATTTAAAATAAGATACCAAATTGGTTTAATCCAGAACCTAGGATCATAATTCTTTGTTTTTGTTCCACCACAAAAACTCTTCGTTATCTCTGACGAAGAGGTGACACATTTAGTAGTCTGTCTGATTTTATATCACTAGTCACATTTTCTCATGAGCTGGAATGAGATGCAATGAGGTAGCAATACACTGTTTATAAACAATTTTTATTGTTTATTCAAGAAGGGTTCTTCCAGCCCAAATGATTCTAGGATTCTGTGAATGGTAAATTCAGCGCTTGTTAGTTTCATTAATGTACAATTACTACAATTCTTTTGGGTTCATAGCCCTTTGTTTATTCTCCTTGCGAGGGCGAGTGGGTGGCTCCGGGTATGTGTTGTTCTGTACGCCACACCATAGCTGTCCATGGCACTTTCTAACAAAATAAGGCTAATTGCCTGACTTTTTTAGAGGTGCTGAGCACTCAGAACTCTAGCTGAAGTCAATAGCCCCAGAGAGCGCTTAGGAGTTCGACAAAAATCGCCCAACTTTCCTTGTCCTGCAGAGCTTAGGCTCAAAGCATCAAGGTGCTAAGCACATTCCTCTGCCACTGAAGTCAGTGGGGAGGGGGACTGAGGACGCTAGTACCTCCCAGGATCAGGGCCCTTAGTTAGGCCTAGACAGCATCAACGTACAGCATTACAACCTGGTAGCTCAAATGGAGGTTTATTTAAACATTTTGTTTCCACTTAACATGCAAGAGAAACTTGTTTGCAGTTCTCTTCTCCTTCCACCCCGCAATAGCCTGTGTATGTGTAAAATGTGCCCTTAGCCCTCAGATGATATGTTTGCATTTTATAATTAATGCTGAACTTGACTTGGGGCAGATACCAAAGGACAATTTTTTAAACAGATGTTGCAGGTCACTTGTAAGTTATTTGTCAAATAGGTTTCGGAACACAAGCCGCTGCTTTTGCCATTGTAGCCAAAGGCGTATGCTGTTCAGCAGCAGTAATTACAAAGCCAGGGCATTGCAGGGAAAATTCATCTTATTTAAATGTGTTTTAGTGTCACTAAACAGCTTGCTTGGCCATTAGGCAAGTTTTGTTAGACACATACAGCTTGAGGTTTTTAATTTGTCTGAAGTATTCTCTGAAACAGAATTATGCTGGAGTTTACATAAAATGAGAGAATGACATGAAAAGTTTTAACTTAAGCAGCAAAATATAAAGGCTAATCTTATTTAAAAGTAATATGTGTGTCTTGATTGAGTGCCCAGATACACTCAACTGGGACATTTTAGTGGAATCGGTTCTAAGCCGTTACACTGAGTTATACAGAGTAGGTTTTCCTGAGCTCACATTGCCAGACCTGAAATACTCTTGTGGCTGCATTTAATAAAGAAACGAAAGTCTTGGGTAAGGGGATATGATTTTTTATGACAGAAGGAATGCAAATAACTTTTAGTCTCATTGCCTAGACCGGGTTTGGGCTGATTTGATGGAGTTTAATAATGACTTATAACCTGTGCTGACAATGTGCAGACCCGCACAACGTCATTTAACTCATTTATTCTGCTTGCTGTAAAAACAAAGAGATGGCAAATAAATATATGGAAAGTTCATTGTTTGTCAGAGGGCCCAAGCCAAAAGTTTTCAGTGACCTTTTAAAATATGGTCCCAGGCTAGTACTAAAATGTCTGTCACTCAGTGCACACACTTGCACAGTTTGGCCTTTTAACCCATGCATCTTGTTTTTCTCTCTTTCAACTGGTTGTATGAATTTCAAATCAGCTGCAGCTATTTAAGTTTTTGCATTGGAGGATTACTGTAAATTGCAGTCTGACAATTACAATGTACAGCGCACTAGAGAGTTATTAATGGATAGGCCTACTGATGGCCTTTCAGCGCTGACTTGGGCCTGGTATTCTTCAGTCATAATTAGATCCAGTGGTTGAGGCCTATATGGATGATGCAAAGGAGGGGGCTGACTGTGGAACTCCACTTTATCAGAGGAAGATATCAATTGATCATAGATAGTTACTATCGGCAATGTCTAAATCTCTAATTCACCTTCTTCTTAATGACTTGTATTGGCTTAAGAAGCTAAGTTATTTGACAGCATGGAGCTCAGCTGACAAAGGCTTGCAGGTGGTTTTAATAGAAGATTGCTGTTGCTAGAGATTTTACTAAAGACAGAGCAACAGTTCAACAGACACAATAGAGACCAGTAAAAAACCAGTCTGTTACACCACTCACAGAGAATACTAATAGGACTGTAACTGAAGTTAACCACCGCTTCCATTTACTTGGCACTTTTTTCTTTACAAATCCTGCACAAGGCTTTTCTCCTGGGATTCAGTATTTATTTTAAGGAATGAATTATGTGTAGGCATAAATTATATTTGACAAATGCAAACTTTTTTTGGAGGAAAAAACTTTAAAACATTTTTTTTACTGCCCTACAAAAAACATTTTTCAGAGCATGTAACGCTCCTGAAAAATTAAATATACATCGTAGCGTAAAGATTCAAATGGCCGGGAAGAACTACTACACTTAATAAAAGTTGAAAATAATGGTCAGTTACTCGGAATAAAATAAAGATTTAAAAGGCTACAGATAGATCATTTGGATTATATGTGACACCATGAAAAATCATTTTAACTTTTTTTAAAGTCCAGGAGAGAGACTTCTACACGAGCCCTTTTAGGAAAGTTTTATGTGTTCTAAAGCTTGTATCCTGCCTGATATTCACAGTATTTCCCATCCTGTTTGTTTGTTTGTTTGTTTTAAAATATTTGTATTGTGTACCTATGACAAATGTTGTTAAGGGTCTGTTAGCTTTTCCAGTCATTTTCAGGGGGGTTGCCTCAGTCTCTTAAAAACATATTGAGATGAAATCTGATTGCAAAGTCATTGGCAAAAGTGCAAAAAGTTTGTGTTTTGGAGGGCTTCAGAATGAATCGAGTTCTTGAGTTTTAGATGTTTTTTGTAATGCTGCAAACCAAAAGCAGCCTTCAGTGTTTTATTTTTCAAGTTGCTACATTTTATAGAGATGCATTTAACATTGTGGAGCAAGCCTTTTAGCAGTTTTGGAAAGAAAAAGTAGCATAAGTATAATATTAAAGAGCCTCTCAGCAAACTAGTAAAGCATTGAAAAAAACATACTTTGTGCCTACAGTGCTCTTTTGTCTGAGAATCTCAAAATACTTTTCAAGCAAGTATTAATTAAAGTTCATAACACTTTGCTGAGTATTATTATTATTCCTGTAATCAGTGGGGAAACTGAGGCATGGAAGAATTAAGTGACTTGCCATGGTCACATAGCAAGTGAGTGGCAAAGCCAGGAATACAAATGAGAAATCCTGGCTGCATTGATGTATATAGCAAAATTCCCATTTACTTCAATGGAGCCAGGATTTTACCAAAGAATTTCTGGCTCATTTGTTTATTATTTGTGTTGTGCTAGCACGTAGGAGCCCCAGCCACGATCCCTGTGTGCTAGGTATTATACAGACACATACTCTACTCATTAGAATAAGCAGCCACCAACCAAGACATTAAATTTACCTGGTAATCAATTGTTATTGAAATTCTTATTTTAGGCATCAATACATAAGAACATAAGAATGGCCCTACTGGGTCAGACCAAAGGTTCATTGAGCCCAGTATCCTGTCTTCCGACAGTGGCCAGTGCCAGATGCCCCAGAGGGAATGAACAGAACAGGTAATCATCAAGTGATCCATCCGCTGTCGCTCATTCCCAGCTTCTGGCAAACAGCGGCTAGGGACACTATTCCTGCCCATTCTGGCTAATAGCCATTAATGGACCTATCCTTGATGAATTTATCTAGTTCTTTTTTGAACCCTGTTTTGGTCTTGGCCTTCACAACATCCTCTGGCAAGGAGTTCCACAGGTTGACTGTGTGTTCTGTGAAGAAATACTTCCTTTTATTTGTTTTAAACCTGCTGCCTATTAATTTCATTTGGTGATCCCTAGTTCTTGTGTTATGAGAAGTATAAACAACACTTCCTTATCTACTTTCTCTACACCAGTCATGATTTTATAGAACTCAATCATATCTCCCCTTAACCATCTCTTTTCCAAGCTGAAAAGTCCCAGTCTTATTAATCTCTCTTCATATGGAAGCCGTTCCATACCCCTAATAATTTTTGTTGCCCTTTTCTGAACCTTTTCCAATTCCAATATATCTTTTTTGAGATGGGGTGACCACATCTGCACACAGTATTCAAGATGTGGGCATACCATGGATTTATAGAGAGGCAACATGATATTTTCTGTCCTATTATCTATCCCTTTCTTAATTATTCCCAGCATTCTGTTTGCTTTTTTGACTGCTGCTGCACATTGAGTGGATATTTTCAGAGAACTATCCACAATGACTCCAAGATCTCTTTCTTGAGTGGTAAAGCTAATTTAGTCCCCATCATTTTATATGTATAGTTGGGATTATAATTTCCAATGTGTACTACTTTTCATTTATCAACATTAAATTTCATCTGCCATTTTGTTGCCCAATCACCCAGTTTTGAGAGATCCTTTTGTAGCTCTCCGCAGTTTGCCTGGGTCTTAACTATCTTTAGTAATTTTGTATCATCTGCAAATGTTGCCATCTCAATGTTTACCCCTTTTTCCAGATCATTTATGAATACGTTGAATAGGACTGGTCCCAGAACAGACCCCTGGGGGACACCACTATTTACCCTTTGTTTCCTATCTTTTAACCAGTTACCAATCCATGAGAGCACCTTCCCTCTTATCCCGTGGCAGCTTACTTTGTATAAGAGCCTTTGGTGAGGGACCTTGTCAAAGGCTTTCTGAAAATCTAAGTACACTATATCCACTGGATCTCCTTGGTCCACCCCCTCAAAGAATTCTAGTAGATTGGTGAGGCATGATTTCCCTTTATTAAAACCATGTTGGCTCTTCCTCAACAAATTATGTTCCTCTATATGTCTGACAATATTGTTTTTTATTGTCATTTCAACCAGTTTGCCCGGTACTGAAGTCCAGGCTTACAGGCCTGTAATTGCCGGGATCACCTCTGGAGCCCTTTTTAAAAATTGGCTTCACATTAGCTATCCTCTAGTCATCTGGTACAAAAGCTGATTTAAATGATAGGTTACAGACTACAGTTAGTAGTTCTGTAATTTCACATTTGAGTTCCTTCAGAACTCTTGGGTGAATACCATCTGGTCCTGGTGACTTATTGCTGTTTAATTTATCAATTTGTTCCAAAACCTCCTCTAATGATACCTCCATTTGGGACAGTTCCTCAGATCTGTCACCTAACAAGAATGGCTCAGGTTTGGGAATCTCCCTCACATCATCAGCCATGAAGACCGATGCAAAGAATTCATTTAGTTTCTTCGCAATGGCCTTATTGTCCTTGAGTGCTCCTCAAAGCTTCAAGTATTAAAGAGAAAGTGGGCTTATTAATACATGGGATTGACAAGGAAATTAATGACCAAAATGACAGAAATCTGGAGCTCTTATAGACCCTGATTCAGCAAAATACTTATGCACTTACTTAAATCCATCCCCATTCAGCAAAGCACTTAAGTGCATGGCGATGACTCATTAACTACAACAGAACTTAAGCATATGCTTAAAGTTAAGTACTTGCTTAAGTGTTTTGCTGAACTGAGGCCTCAAACCTGTCTTTCCAAAGGATGTAGAAGTTTGTAATTTCAGGGCCAGGTTGTGAACCCCTTGCTCATACTGCATACTGTATGGAAACAATGGAAACAGTGAAGGAAACAGTGAAGACTTTGTAAAGGCAGCTATTGAGACACCTGGTAATCTGAACAGAGCATTAAAAACCAGAACAAGTTGAGGGAAAAAAATCACTCAACATTCCTGGTGCAGACAGCTGGCATAAGATGCACTAACCATGATAGGGTACATGGCACCTTGCTATCTGACCTAAGTAAGGGGTAGTGCAGGGGTTGAATTGTGGCTGGGAAGGTGTTATGTTCATGGTATGCAAACAGACAAGTTAGAAAAAACACAAAAATACTGTAAGGTAAAAATATTCTGTAAGGTTGCAACATAACGCTACTTTCTTTTTTAGAATCCAGAATCCTAATATGCAAGAACTAAAAACAGAGACAGACAAAGCAGGCTGCTCCCTAAGGCACAAAGGCACAGTTCAACCCACCTTACTCTAGGCTGGCTTGTCTTTAGAGAGTGTCCAAAGAGGACCCAGATCACATGACTTCTCTCAGAACCCCAGAGCCTGCAAGCAGGGCTAGGAAACCCCTTATAATTTAAAATGATAGCTTGCTATTTTAACACAATTTTTGATATACCAGTGCATAGGCCAGCTCATGTTTGAGCCCTGTGTTCTTGTGCTTTGTGTATTGTAAGTTCTCCAGGGCAGGGACAGTCTTTTCATCCGTGTGTGTTGCAGCTCCAAGCACATCAAGGCCACAACACTGACTGAGGTCTTTGGGCATGACTCTGATACCTATTATTATTTAATAACTCTGATGGAAGTTATAGGGGGAGTGGATCCGCAGGGGCATTGCGGACCTGCATGCCACAGAGCAGGTCTCCCCAGCACTGCAGAATAAACTTTTGTGTAATTCAGCTGGGATAGGCCTGGCACTTAGCCCTGCAATCTCTGATCACACTTCAAACAAGCAAACGCTGAATGAGCATGATATTGAAAAAGGAAGGAAATCGGATTCTTGGCTTTGTGTAACCCTGGCTAAAAAAAGGAAAATATGGGTTCCAATTTCAAATGAAGTAACATTTATTTGTTTGTTTCACCCAGGCTCAGCCCAGCTCAAAGGATTTTGCTTAAACTGAAAAAAGAAAAAAACCCACTTCACTTTGGTGCAGAGACCGAAATTGGAGGATTTCAACATTAAAACTGAATATTTTGGAAAGTTCTGAGAGTATTCGAACAAGGCAGGGTCAGATCTTCTGCTGGTGTCAATCAGTTTACTGCCACTGACCTCCAGGGAGCTATGCTCATTTACACCAGCTGAGGATCTGGCCCCGGGTGTTTGTTTTACAGCTGTCTCGGTAGCAGGCACAGCTGATCGGCCTCTGTAATGTGCTGGGCAGTGTGAATATACCAGTATTGTTTCAGCCTGCTGGCATTGTAATCTGATTTGGTGTAGTTTCATAGAGAAACTCCATCTGAGAAATTCTGTCATTTGTGGGAATGCATACATAATAGGGTTGCCAACCCTCCAGGATTGTCCGGGAGTCTCCATAAATTAAGATTAATCTTTAATTAAAGATTATGTCATGTGATGAAACCTCCAGGAATATGTCCAACCAAAACTGGCATCCCTAATATATATGTTGCATATAATATAGTTGAATTCTGAAGTTGCTGATGTTGGTTAATTCTGCCTTCTCTCTCTTCTAATCTTCTATTTCTGAAGTTGTCATTGGTTAATTCTTCTTTCGCAACCTCTTCCATCCTAATGATGAGGGCTCCCCACCATGTAAAATTTAAATGTAGACACTATTAAAACATTGAACAGCTTTTAGGTCAGCTGCTTTCCTATTGAAAACTTGTTAACGTGTAATGGAGTATAATGACCAATTAGTCAAATGTAAAATGTGGTAGGTGACTTCATTGTACCAGCGTGTCTAGGAAACAAGAATGAAAAATGACTTACTGTACATCTTTACCATACATCTACACCTTGCTCTTCTTCCCAAAGGTACAAAGAGTTATTAATTCAGTCTTTGGCATAGCTGCTCCTATATCAACTGCATGTCCATCCAGTCGATGACAAAGCAAAGCAACCACTTCCACAGCTCCTGACTCTAAGCACGGCTGCAAAAAGCATTAAAATGAGTAACTGACTCCTGTCTTTGTGGTGGCTTCATCTTTTTATTCCTTTTTCAAACAAGCTCTGTTTTGAGTGCTTTGCTGTACTGTTACCAGACAGATACAGTTGAAACGTTGGCAGTGATGTTAAACGCTGGATTAATATAGGTTTGTTATCTTACTAGCACATCCAAAGACAAATAGTCCTACTGGACTCCACTCTTCAGCTGCAAATCAAAGTGTAAATGAACCCTTTCTCTGTTATTTTAAAGTAGTTAAGGGGGCTCAAAATCATACTTAAAATAATTGCAGTCTCATAGACTATTGTACAATTTCTAATTATTTCTTTTTCTAAAATCCACCTTCCTGCTGCTCAGAAGTTTTAAAGGAAAATTATAGCCACTGTTAATGCCATGGTACGACATAAATGTGCTAAGATCAGTTTAATACTAGGATCGCTAGCCCTCTGGAAATAGAGCAAATGCTTTACCAGGTAAAGTGGTGAAGAAATGATGCCAGATTCTCTGCCTTGCTCTGTCAGCTTTTGTGGCACAAAAGAGATGGATTCTGAGCTTACCTCTCTAGCAATTTCACTACTGTGGGGGAGGCCTCAGGAGGTTTTGAGTTGGAAGCTGCTTTTTCAACCCCTTCTCATTGCACAATCAAGGATGGGTTACTGGGAAAAATCCTCTGCACCCAGAAATGTGTATGTGTTGTTGTAGGATAAGAAGCTGGCAGTCATGGAACTAGCCCACACTACGGGTATTTTTGTCTTTTCATGACCCTAAAAAATATTGCCAAGAACGTATCCCAGGTTTTTTTAAATTTTGAAAATCTGTCACCTTAGACTTTTCTCATTCCTCAAAGGAAGAGAGATGGAATCTGAGAGATAAAGGAAACTTCAGTATCTGCTGATCTGGTTTGAGACGTGATGGATTCACAAATAAGGCAGGTCTTCTCAGGAAGATAAGAATGACATGCTGTCAGCCTTAATACACAGGCTTCCAGAAATGTCCCATCCAGTCTCTCAAAGCAGGGTCTGGAACCGTGTGGGACCTTTCTCTAGTCTTCCAAGTTTTGCATTTCATCACCCCTATATAATCTATAATAGCTGTCTGAAGTCCTTCACATGTTGTATTGATATTTATCTCAAAGGCCTAAAGAGTTAAAAGTGTTTACAAACTCTCTCACTGTTCAACATTAAACAGTGATAGGTAGATCCAAGGTTATTTTAAACAGGGGCCTTGGTTTTACTCAGTTACTTGGCAAACACCCAAAAGCATTCATTCAAATTAAAAGTTTATTGATAAAACACAAGAAAGAACAAGAAATCAAAACAGGCATTTATATCAAAACTGTGGTTGGGTGATTATGCAAAACAAACTCAATTAAAGGCGCCGACTTTCTAACTTCTCCCCAGGGTGCTCAACGCCTGCTCTGCTCCAGGTCCCGCCCCCACTCCACCGCTTCCCCCAAGGCCCCACCCCACCCTGCCTTTTCCCACCCCTGCTTTATTCCCACCCTGCCTCTTCCCACTCTAGCTCCGCCTCTTCCCCCCCAGTGCCTCCTGCACACCGCTGAACAGCTGATCGTGGCGGGTGGGAGGTGTTGGGAGGGAGGAGGGGGAGGAGCTAATCAGCAGGGCTTCCAGTGGGTGCAGAACACCCACTATTTTTTTCCCTTGGGTGCTCCAGCCCCGGAGTTGGCACCTATGATAGACCCTTTAAAGCCTATCTCCTTTTGGAGGCAAAAATGTCAGTGTCTCTTATTTTCAGATTTCAGAGTAACAGCCGTGTTAGTCTGTCTTTGCAAAAAGAAAAGGAGTACTTGTGGCACCTTAGAGACTAACCAATTTATTTGAGCATGAGCTTTCGTGAGCTACAGCTCACTGAAAACCCCTCCAACGCATTATTAAGGATCTACAACCTATCCTGAAGGATGACCCAACACTCTCACAAATCTTGGGAGACAGGCCAGTCCTTGCCTACAGACAGCCCCGCAACCTGAAGCAAATACTCCCCAACAACCACATACCACACAACAGAACCACTAGCCCAGGAACCTATCCTTGCAACAAAGCCCGTTGCCAACTGTGCCCACATATCTATTCAGGGGACACCATCACAGGGCCTAATCACATCAGCCACACTATCAGAGGCTCGTTCACCTGCACATCCACCAATGTGATATATGCCATCGTGCCAGCAATGCCCCTCTGCCATTTACATTGGTCAAACTGGACAGTCTCTACGTAAAAGAATAAATGGACACAAATCAGATGTCAAGAATTATAACATTCATAAACCAGTCGGAGAACACTTCAATCTCTCTGGTCACGCAATCACCGACATGAAGGTCACTATCTTACAACAAAAAAACTTCAAATCCAGACTCCAGTGAGAAACTGCTGAATTGGAATTCATTTGCAAATTGGATACTATTAATTTAGGCTTAAATAGAGACTGGGAGTGGCTAAGTCATTATGCAAGGTAGCCTATTTCCCCTTGCTTTTTCCTACCCCCCCCCAGACATTCTGGTTAAACTTGGATTTAAACTTGGAGAGTGGTCAGTTTGGAGGAGCTATTGCCAGCAGGAGAGTGAGTTTATGTGTGTGTGTCCCCGGGGGTGGGGGGGTGAGAAAGCCTGGATCTGTGCTGGAAATGACCCACCTTGATTACCATGCACATTGTAGGGAGAGTGGTCACTTTGGATGAGCTATTACCAGCAGGAGAGTGAGTTTGTGTGTGTATGGGGGTGGGGGGGTGAGAAAACCTGGATTTATGCTGGAAATGGCCCACCTTGATTATCATGCACATTGTAGGGAGAGTGGTCACTTTGGATAAGCTATTACCAGCAGGAGATTGAGTTTGTGTGTGTGGTTTTTGGAGGGGGGTGAGGGGGTGAGAGAACCTGGATTTGTGCAGGAAATGGCCCACCTTGATTATGAAGAGAGTGGTCACTTTGGATGGGCTATTACCAGCAGGAGAGTGAGTTTGTGGGGGGGGGGGGGGGCGGCGGAGGGTGAGAAAACCTGGATTTGTGGCCCAACTTGATGATCACTTTAGATAAGCTATTACCAGCAGGACAGTGGGGTGGGAGGGGGTATTGTTTCATGGTCTCTGTGTGTATATAATGTCTACTGCAGTTTCCACGGTATGCATCCGATGAAGTGAGCTGTAGCTCACGAAAGCTCATGCTCAAATAAATTGGTTAGTCTCTAAGGTGCCACAAGTACTCCTTTTCTTATTTTCAGAGCAACCTCTCTCTGATGAAAACCCTTATTCTCAGTCTTGATGTGTAGAGGGCATTCACATATCCTGTGCTTAACAGACAGACACAAGGTGGAGGGGAGATGGGGTCAAAAAGGGGGTAATATATGACTTTTGTTGATGTTTTTGGGCCGCTGCACTGCTGGTTAGTTATGAAGGGATGCTGTTGGCTGGTAGGTTGATCATGACACCTACTACTTGTATCCTGTTTTATCATCTGATCAGGGACATCATCTGATTGGCTCTTTTCTTCTTAGACAAGGCAGGCTTGGATGAATTCAGCATGGTTGACTTCATGAGTCTATGAAAAGCCAAGAGAGTGGGCGATAGGATAGAAGGAAAGAAAGGTGGGGAGGAAGCAGAAAATAACACCACAAGGGAAGGGAAAACACTGCAGGATCTTATCTGCCTCTGCAGTGCTGGCAGTTAGGTAACCCCATTGATTGGTGGAGGAATGGATGTCATGATAATGTGATGGCTTTTGGTACTCACAGGTGAAAACAAAGTTCCTTGAATAAGGTGAAGGCCAGCTGGTGTTTCTGTCAAGAAGAAAGTCCTTTATATGAGCCGAGATGCATTGCAGTACTGGCAGTTCCAGGGATGAGCTGGGATGCAAGGCGGGACAGGAAAAAGAGGGAGAGTTTTACTGAACTGATCTGATGAGAACTGATCATGTCTTTTTTCAAAGTCTTCTTTTAAGGAGCCCCAAAAGAGGACGAGTGGGTGTCATAGGTCATCTCCTTCCTTATTTTGTCCACCAATTAGGCCTAATATCCATCACACCAATTTTGGTCTATTAACAGCTGGTTCCACATCTTCTGTTTTTACCAAGAATAATTTCAACAGTCCTTGTGTTATATCAACGTATCCTTTTTGGTTTAGACCAATCCAGCTTCTTTGGCTGGTTATTTTGCACTTGTTACAACATTCAGTGCCGTAAACAACTTGGCCTATTTTGGCATGGTTATTATAACATCTTACGAACCTTCACATGCTTTTTACACTTGAGCTCACCTTGTAGTTACAACAGAATCTAAGGAATGTATAAAGTTTTAGAACTCTTCTAATAGCTCACATTTAGAAAGCCTGGGTACTTGCAGGTATAAATCTGAGTAAATGGAGAACAATGCATTATTATTATTATTTTATTTATGTGGCAGTTGTGCCTAGGAGCCGGGCCCCCGTTGTGCGAGGTGCTGTACAAACACAAGACAACAGACTAGTAAAAAGAAAAATCTCCAGGGTTTGTCATATATTATGTCCAAAAGGTGAAACCTAGTGAGAAAGTGACCATCACAGGAGTATCTTCCTCACTGGTGTTGTGACAGAGATTTTAGGAAGCTAGGACATGATACTGGCAGTAACATGTAAAAAGACTACTCAATATTTGTTAAGGATAACATTTCTCAGTTACAATTTTTTTTACCCTCATGACTTACATCAAAAGTAGCCAGATGCTAGCCAGAGTTCTTGAGTGCCAACACCTCTATTGTTACTTTGGAGATATGCCCCATGCAGACTACATATCGCAATATGCAGTTCTCCATAACGCTGGAATCAAGATAGAACATGGGCCCAGTAATTTATGTGGCCCTCAAATCTATACTGAAGATGAGGGCTGCTGGGATCAGCTCTATTTTATGCAACTCGTATGCGGTAACTGGGCTTTTTGTCATGTTGTCAGTGCAGCCTTCATCTGGCACAGTCCAAGAGCCCCCCAAGTCTATTGAAAACAAAGAAAGATGGGAACTGTCTTTGACTTGGAGGTTTTTGGAGGAAACACAGGAAATAATTAATTAGCCTGTGGAACTCACTGCCATATATGTTCCTAGGCCAAGAAGACTCTGTGGGATTCCAAAAGGGTTGGAAATTTATATAAATAATGGGAAAGGTTTCTACCCTCAAGTTCATGAAATGATGGGGGTTAGAGAGAACCTTCTTCTGTAGGAAAATCATTTCATAACTGTCTATTAAAGGGTGACAAGCACCTTCCACTGAAGCATCTGGGAACTGATGAAGACAGGATACTGGATCACGGGTCTCAGCCACTGTGGCAATTGTTGCCTACTTTCCTATGAAATATACAACGTTGTAAATGTTGTGTTATAGAACTAGAGAAGCTTGTTTCATATCTTTCACTGGGAAAGTATTGCTCATTTTGCTGATTATTTTTTTAAAAAATTTACTCCCAGACCTGTTATTCCTGGATACTGTCATTATTTGAGTAATTCATCATCACAGCATCTCAACAGGAAGTTGCTCATTAAAGAGGAAGAAGTGTATATCAGAGAAGCTAGTCTGTTTAGCGAATTAACTCTCCTTCCTTCAGTCATCATGGCTATTGGCATAGTTCCTTTAAAGAATTTTAAGGTAGTATCCCTGCTTCGTCTACATCTGTGGATGTTACTTTACATTGGTTCTTGAAGTTATAAAAACTGTAATGAAATATTAAACTCTGGGATATACAAATTATTTGGAAAAATAAGTAAAAGTTGAAATCTGAATTGTGTGCTCTCTTTTTCTATTACAAGATCTGTAGCCTTAGCAACACCTACAGCTTCTGAGATGTGTCCTGTGAGATAGAATGTTTTTAAAATGTTGCAACTCACTGAGATATCTTTTCAAACACTAAGGTAACTGGCATGCCCACAGTGTTAGCAAGCACTAGCTGTTTGGTTAACAAGGCTCAGTTGGCTAAAATTAAGGAGCGTTCAAGAAAGTTCATAACTGTTTAAAGATCAGGTTTATATTGCATCTCAGCTTGAAAATAAGTGATTCTTTGAGCCACTAAACAGAAATTAGATGTTTTCACCACACCCCAAGCAGAGGAACAGGCTTGTTTGTAATGGAGCAGCTTCCATGGGGAACCTCTGGATCCCTGCTAGTTGAAGTCTGTACCTCTCCTAAGAGGTTTATTTGCCTTTTGCTGGCAGTGGGCTCATCAGTAATCTTGACATGTATTTTATGCTGAGGCCAATCACATGGGCCATATGAAATGCACTGGTGAGTAGGATGTATATCCTAATTATGTAGCTATCAAAAGTCTCATTTCAATTCAGCGGGTCGGATAAATTTTCTTACCTTCACAGTGTTTTAATAATGTCAACTTGGAAATCTCACTGCAGTCTATTTTGGCTAAGTATGCACACTGAACTAATTGAGACCTCTAATATAAAGAGGCAAACTCCCTGAAGCTGGTTGGAGTGGCACTTCCTTAATGTCAGATCTGAATTTAGATGATTGATGTGATATTACAGGTTCCACAAAACTAATAACTGATGTGTGATTCTTCATTGTGTCATTCAGTTTTAACGACTCCAGATTGTAAATGTATCTCCCTTCCACCTCAGTCTCTTTACAGCTCTGTTTATCTCCTTGTCTCACTCCTGATTTTACACCTTCTGTCATGCTTCCCCCCATGTATGCGCTCTCCCCTCATTCAAATCCTTGCTTAAGGCTCATTACTTCCATCAAGCCTCCCTAGGTCAGCCTCTTCACCCATGATACCTCCACACTCTCTTGCACCTGAACTGATCCCCCTGGGTTTGTTGTGGCCTGAATAAAGGCCTCACTCTTACTCAGAGAGAATGCAGTCTCATCAGTTTCAAAGGGTATGTGATGGCTGTTCAATGCTTCCTGGAAACAAGCCTTTAGACTGTATAAGCTCTTCAGAGCAGGGCCAGTGGGTATGTCAATGCTTCAAATGTTGAGTGTAATTCCCAACTCGAGGAGACATACCCATGCTAGCTCTGCTCAAGTTGGCACACTGAGGGCTTGGCTACACTTGCGAGTTACAGCGCAATAAAGGAGCCCCGGGCGCCCTAGCTCACTACCCGTCCACACTGGCAAGGCACATAGAGCGCTCTGACTCCGCGGCTACAGCGCTGCGGGTACTCCACCTCGGCGAGTGGAATAACATCTGCTGCACCTTCGCTGGAGTGCCGCGGCACCAGTGTGAACGAGGTGTTGCTTTACTGCACTCTGATTAGCCTCCAGAATGTCCCATACTCTCTTTAAGTCAAGTGGCCACTCTTGTCATTGTTGTGAAATCGGCTGCAGGAATGCAGAAATGCCCTTTCAAAGCTCCGTTTTGGAGACGCCAGCTGCTCATCAGCTCCGAGAAAAAGCAAACATTTACTGTTTGCTTTGAGTGAGTGAGAGAGAGGCGGGGAGAGGAGGGGGGTCTGAACTTACAAGACAGTGTGCTGACACACTCTCAGCACCCCAAAAACCCACTCTCTCTCCCCCCACATACACACAGCACACTCTCTCTCACACTCCACCCCACACCTGCCATTTGAAAAGCACGTTGCAGTCTCTTGCATGCTGGGATAGCTGCCCGTAATGCACCGCTCCCAGTGCCGCTGCAAGAGCGCAATGTGGCCATGCCAGTGTGCTGTCAGCTGGACAGACTGCAGTGCTTTCCCTACTGTGCTCTACGAAGGCAGGTTTAACTCACGGCGCTCTACATCTGCAAGTGTAGCCGTGCCCTAAAAGGGGCTAGTCACCTGGAGTACTTGCCCAGCATCGCAGGCAAGCAGTGGCTTGTCCCTCCTGCTATTTTCAGCATTCTATCTTGATCAGAGCTAGCGTAGGTACATTTTCTTGAACTGGGTATCACACCCCAGCTCTCTGTGTAAACCTCTAGCCTCCCAGGTCTTGAGCTCAGGCCCAGGAGTCCCCAGACAGCTGCCACACCCTGGCCATCCATCCATTGGCTACTGAAAAGCTACTAGGGCTATACCCCCTGCTAAGGCACCACCCCTGGGAACTCTGGAGGATTGCCCTGGCTCCACCGATTGGGCCAACCACACTATTTAAGATTTTTGTGTTAGAAATCTGAAGAACTGGTCTTGGAAGTGGTTCCTGAAAGACAGCTAGACTGCTCAATCCCTGAGAGCATAAGAAAAGAGCAAGAATCAGCTAGGCTCTCTGGGATTGGTAGCCTTTCAGAGAGGATAAAACACCTGAGAAACACTGATTAGGATTAATGTCCTTCAAAACCTCCATCTTGTCAAAAGTAATAAAGTCCATGTCAGTGAAGCATATGGAAGTAAAGCAGGCACACATTTCTGCAGTAGGTCACAGACTGTGAGAGCTGAGGAGAATTCTGAACAAACTACCTGTTATGCTGCTTATGCTACGAAAGCTGCTCTACAAATTCAAGAATTGAGCAGGCCCTCATCCAACCAAGGTATATCTAATTAATTGCTGATAAGAAAGGTCTGTTCTCCCTAAAGGTCTTCCATCCAAATACCAACTCTGCCTGGATTTGCTTTGCTTGTGAGATCTAGTAAGCTCACAGGCCCAGGTGGTCTGAGTGCAGTATCACTGGATGAAACCAATCATTAAAGTAGATAGAGACAGGAGGGGAAACTCTTACCACAGTAGCCAAAGGAGAGGGGGAGGCATGGGGAGCACTACTATCCCAATCCAGAGAAATGAGTGGAGCGTTCCCTCTGTTTTTAGCAGAGAATTACAGTCGTGCACCTCCCATTCACCGTATGTTAACTTCTAGGTAAAACTCGAGCTATTCCTTTTAACTAGATTGATACCAATGATCCAATCTGCTAGTTTTCTTGGCAAAGTAAACACATCCAACAATCAGACTAATGGTGATGGTTGAAAGAAAAGAGCGTATGATGTTTGTTAAAGTGGTCATAAAAGTAACATATCTGGTAATACTGCTTAGATAGTAGAGCAAACGGAATGCCACTAAACACATACTGGGCAAATTTTTTTTTTGTCAGATAACTTATTTGATTTTTTTAAATTATTCAGCTAACCCTATAGTTGGTCAAATAGTCTTCTATCAATAATTAATTTAACAATTGATGGAATGCATAAAATTATTCAATAAATGAACATTTGCCCTGATATTATATGAGCTATAATAAATTCTCAGTACATGAAACAGAAAACCCAGAGACCAACATAAATATTGAGTATTCATAGTGGACTTTGTCATTTTAAGTAATATATTTGCATGTGTGTTGGTGTTTTGGAAATTGAAAGTGGGAATTTTATGTCCAACTGAGACAGAATTTTGGGATAAATGTATTACATATTGACAGTGTCAAGGTTCCTTCCCCACTCTGAACTCTAGGGTACAGATGTGGGGACCCGCATGAAAGACCCCCTAAGCTTATTCTTACCAGTTTAGGTTAAAAAGTTCCCCAAGGTACAAACTTTGCCTTGTCCTTGAACCATATGCTGCCACCACCAAGCGTTCTAAACACAAAACAGGGAAAGAGCCCACTTGGAGACATCTTCCCCGCAAAATATCCCCCCAAGCCCTACACCCCCTTTCCTGGGGAGGCTTGAGTATAGTATCCTAACCAATTGGTTACAAAATCATCAAAGACCCAAACCGCTGGATCTTGGAACAATGGAAAAATCAGTCAGCTTCTTAAAAGAAGGATTTTATTAAAAAAAAAAAAAGAAAGGTAAAAATCATCTCTGTAAAATCAGGATAGAAAATACTTTATAGGGTATCCAGATTCAAAACACAGAGGCTCCCCCTCTGGGCAAAACCTTAAAGTTACAGAAAACAGGAATAAACCTCCCTCTTAACTCAGGGAAAATTCACATAAAACAAAAGATAAATTAATCTGCCTTGCCTGGCTTACCTATACTGGTTGCAATATTGGAGACTTGGATTAGGATGGGTTGGAGAAGATGGATTTCTGTCTGGCCTCTCTCAGTCCCAAGAGAGAACAAAAGGTAAGCAAAGAGCACAAACAAAAGCCTTTCTCCCCACCCCCCAAGGTTTGAAAGTAGCTTGTTCCCTTATTGGTCCTTTCAGTCAGGTGTCAGCCAGATTAGCTGAGCTTCTTAACCCTTTACAGGTAATAGGATGTTGCCTCTGGACAGGAGGGATTTTATAGCACTGTATACAGAAAGGTGGTTACCCTTCCCTTTATTTATGACACACCCCCCAAATCACAGATAGGGTGAAACACTGGCTGGGATTTCTTCCTGGAGCTCTAGGATAAAACAGAGTTAATAAGACACATGCATCACTAAATATACTACTAACTGTATAAAGACCAACAATATTTCCCAAATTTTAAGGATGATTTGAACGAGTTCATTCTGGGAAACTTTCACGGGAGAATGCATCAGCCACTTTGTTAGAAGCTCCTGAAACGTGTTGTATGTCAAAATCAAAATCTTGGAGAGCTAAACTCCACCGAATAAGTTTTTTGTTATTTACCTTGGTGGTATGAAGCCACTGTAGCGCAGCATGGTCAGTTTGCAGGTGGAAACACCGTCCCCAAACGTATGGGCGTAGCTTTTCCAGAGCGTAGACAATGGCGTAGCATTCCTTTTCACAGATTGACCAGTGGCTTTCCCTCTCAGACAGCTTCTTGCTGAGAAACATGACAGGATGGAACTCTTGATCCGGTCCTTCCTGCATTAAGACTGCTCCCACACCACACGCGGACGCATCTGTGGTTACTAGGAATGGTTTGTCAAAGTCTGGGGCCCTTGGCACAGGGTCAGACATGAGTGTCGCTTTAAGCTGGTTAAAGGCCTTCTGACACACTTCATTCCACTGAACTGCATTTGACTGTTTCTTTTTGGTTAGGTCTGTCAGTGGGGTGGCGATTTGGCTGTATTGCGGTACAAATCGCCTGTAATATCCGGCCAAGCCTAAGAAGGATTGGACCTGTTTCTTTGACTTTGGGATAGGCCACTTTTGGATAGCATCCACTTTGCTCTGTAGGGGGTTAATAGTTCCTTGACCCACCTGGTGTCCAAGGTAAATCACTCTGTTTAGGCCTATTTGACACTTCTTAGCCTTAACAGTTAGTCCTGCCTCCCTTATGCACTCGAAGACTTTTTGTAGATGTTCCAGGTGTTCTGCCCAGAAATCCAAAAATATGGCCACATTGTCAAGGTAGGTGATTGCATATTCTCCCAATCCTGCTAGGAGACCATCTACAAGTTTTTGGAAGGTGGCAGGTGCATTCCGCAGCCCGAAAGGGAGCACATTAAATTCATACAGCCCGATATGTGTGATGAAGGCTGACCTTTCCTTGATGGATTCATCTAGCAGTATCTGCCAGTACCCCTTGGTTAAGTCCAAGGTAGAGATGAACTGGGCCCATCCCAGTTTCTCCAATAGTTCATCTGTGCATGGCATTGAATCGTTGTCTGGGCGAGTTACAGCATTTAGCTTACGGTAGTCCATGCAAAAACGTATCTCCCCATCTGGTTTGGAAACTAGAACCACTGGAGATGCCCATGCACTTTCAGAGGGGCGGATTACACCCATCTGTAGCATATCCTGGATCTCCCGTTCTATAGTAGTTTGAGCTTGAGGAGACACCTGGTAAGGTTGAGCTCTAATTGGGCGAGCATTACCTGTGTCAATGGCATGGTATGCCCGTTTAATCAGTCCTGGGGTGACTGAGAACGTCGGCGCATAGCTAGTGCACAGCTTCTTGTTCTGCTGTCGCTGCATACGCCCAAGGGTCATGGAGAGGTTCACCTCTTCCACGCCACCATCACTTTTCCCTTTGTAGTAGACACCTTCAGGCCACTCAGCGTCATCTCCTCCCTCGGCTGTAAACTGACAAACCTTTAATTCTCTGGCTTTAGAGAATTAATATGGTACACCTTGAGCTTTTGGTTTGAGAGAGGGAATGCTATGAGATAATTAACAGCTTCCAGGTGCTCTTGGACCGTGAATGGCCCTTCCCACGACACTTCCATTTTATGGGCCTGGAGCGCCTTTAAGACCATGACCTGGTCCCCTACTTCGAAGGACCGCTCTCTGGCATGTTTATCATACCAGGCTTTTTGCTCTTTTTGAGCATCGTTTAGGTTTTCTTTAGCAAGGTTTAAAGAGGTTCGCTAAAGAGGTTTGGAGGGTGGTTTGTAAGTTGGTAACAAAGTCCAGAATGTTAGTTCCTGGGGAAGGTGTAAACCCCTCCCATTGCGGCTTCACCAACTGTAATGGCCCCTTAACTGGGATGTGGTACAGCTCTGTAAGCAAAGAGCAACTGCTGCAACACTAGGTCCCAATCATTGGAGTGCTCATTTATGAATTTATGTTTTGCTTATGTGCAATGTTTAAAATATTTGGACTTCAAATGTTTAAGTTATTTCCATTTCATTCTCAGTATATCTTGTTTTTTGTACATTTATATTCTTTGCTTACAGTACCTGGGGCTTCCTTGAGCTCTTGCAAACAAATTCGTATATTGAAAGTTGATAGGCTTTGATTTTTGGGATACTGTCTTCCGTCTCTGATTCTAATCATACTACCAAACCAAAAGTGTGCTCCAGTTAAGCTAGGGCTGAGAACTTAGTGGTGCTAAACCTCTCACTCTGGACTTTGAATGATTAAGGGACATAGTTAGATCCCATCTATAATGAAATATGCAAGCATGTTTTAATCACATCAGAAGCAACCATGTTGTAATCAAGCAGGGTTGATTTTGTAAAGCAGATGGAGGCATAAAGGAAAGAAACTGAAACAAAGCAAAACAACTCTCCCCCAATGCACACCTCAGGAATATAGGAACATAGGAAAATCATGGAAGTCACTGAAATTCTATCTCAGCCTAAAAAAAAAAGAAACAAGCCCCCCACTCTCCCAAGATATTAAATGAACATTGTCTCTTGCTTTTGGTCGAGTCTCCTTTCCCCACATCCTCTTGGGAATTGGTGCAGGCAGCAACTATCACAATATCATTTCACTTCTCCACTTCAGAGACATCCATTCTTTTCTCCAAGAACTATGCCAGGCACTTCTAGTTCATGAAAAGTTCAAGGATTTATTAGTTTGTGTAGTGGAGGCCTGAAATAAGAGACTTTAAGTTCAATTCTTGCTATCTAGATAAAATGTTGTCACGAGAGGCTGTGCTGTTTTGGGATATTTTGTTCTAGGAAGTAACAAAGTCTGCCCTAGAGAGAGTGCTTATAGAAAACTTAATCTGGGTTAGAAGACGTCTCCTTCAAGCATTATATCATGGTAGGAACAGAACATTTAGCCCTCATTTTATTCTTGTTCATTTTTGCTTAGGATTCGTAATAAGCACATGGTAGGATAAAATATAGCAATTTTCTTTTAGAACTGTTCTAGAAAAATACTTGCTTCTGTCAATGCTCATGAAAAAAGGGCTCCTTCCTTGCAGGTGTAATGTCTTTCTAATTCCATTGGAAATAAACCCATAGACTCTGCTTGTGATTACATCAGCCGTGTGACTGCCCAAAAGAGGAGAGTGATTTTGCTGAGTGGCAGAAGAGTGCATACAATTCCACCCAGTTTCAATCAAGAGGATTTACTTTCCTAAAGGCAGTTACCAGGCAAGTCCATCCCAGACTCTTTAATGTATTCCCAACAAGGTCACTTCAGCCTCCTCCTTCCATTGACAGAAGTTCCACAGCTGGATCCCTGGGGACACAGCTGCCAAAATATGAATTCTTAACATATGGTCGTGTCCTGGCTGCCCTTCCCACTCCCAGTTCATCTGTACTGTGAAAGTTCTGCAACCAGCAGTGCCGGTTAAGTGTGCCTTTAGATTTTTTGATTACTCCACAGGGAAGATTACACTTTTTCACTGGCAGCATCCACTGAGCTGGCCATGTGTTTGACACCCTGGCTTTACAATGCAATGACTAGATAAAGCATTTCATAAGAGATGGACAGTTAGGCAGTAATTTGGAGACAGAATAACTGAAATTATGTTTTTTTAAAGTAACAAACATATGCTTGGCTTGAAACTCCATAAAGAAACTCTGATCTTTTATTCTTCTGCCTTAACAACCAATGGAGCAATGAAATTAGAGGGGCCATTATCGAGAGCCCTTTGAAAACGATGAGTGTCTCCCATTGATTTAATTTTCTTCAGTAAAAATAGTCTTTGTAATTTCAAGACAACTTTTAAAGTAGCCTTGTCCTTGTTTCTTTATAGGATGGAGCTGTTTTCGGACCAGATCTTCAGTAAGTACTGTGCCAATAAATACCAAAATTCATTAAAACAAAATAAAGAAGTCCAAGGCAGGGAACTACCAGAAATAGTCTGTGTGTTGTTGAATTAGTCTCTGATTAATTTAATCAGAGGAAGCACTGCTTCAAGATGCAGGCATGAATATTTAACATCTTTCAAGACTCATGCCTATAGGAACTGAGACGGCGAAACGCTGAGTGCTGACAGCAGAGAGCTGAATCCATTCAATACCTGTGGACTCGAGGCCTGTTTGTTACAGTACCGCATGAAAGAAACAGTGCCTAATCTCCCTTACTGCTTTAGTCGAGCCCCCCAACCAATCGCAGGTATTGTATTTCAGTTATACTCCTTGGTGACACCAGGTCCAAAGTGGGGCTCAATTCTGCAAGGTGCAGAGCACACTCCACTCCTACTGATCTGAATGGGTGGGGAGACTATTTTGAAAACTTTAAAAATAAGACCTAGCCCCGTGGGGAGAAGAGAGGGAGAGGATCCCATATATCTTTGTATTTGGGTCATGATTTTGGGAAGTAGTCAGGCACTATGCTGATGAGCTGCATGCAGGAGCCAAGGTGGATTGATAGAGGATTGAGTGTCTTGCCAGAGTGAGCTCATGTTTTGACCAGTCCTGAGGTCACCAGATAAAACAAATGACTGGGATTGGCTTGAGAGCTGTAATCAAACAGTAGGGAATAGCAAGCAGACTTTAACCAACATTGATTGGATGGAGAAGACCAGTACTTAACAAGGGCAGGAAGGGGTAGGTTTCCTATTCTGTAGGTGGGCTGAGGCTGCCATCCCCACAACACTCATCATCAGTGTCAAGTCTGGAGGGAGGGACCTTCAGCTGGAGGGAATAGGAAAGGAGGAAGCAGGCTTCAGAGATGGGCTGCCTTGACAGAGGGAACTTTGATCAGAGGCAGAGAGGATCTCGGTAGCGGGCTGAACAGTCCTGAAAGAGGAACCCTAGGAAGAGCCAAGCCTGGGAATAAAGCTGTAATTGGAACTTGTTTGTTTGTTAATGAAGTCATACCCTAGGAAGGGAGTTTTGACCTTAAATGCAGGTCACTGGACTGATTTTGAGGTGTAGGGAATGTCACCCAAGAAGTGCAATAAGCTACTAGAACTGCACTGCTTGGAGTGTCTTATAGTGTAAGTAGCTATATCTACTAGTGCTGTGATCCTATCAGATCTCACAAGCAAGCAATATTGGACTGGGACATTACTTGAATGGGAAAGAGCTCACAGACTTTAAGGCAGAGGTGGGCAAACTATGGCCCATGGGCCAGATTGCTGTGGGCCCCGCACCACTCCCAGAAGTGGCTGGCACTACGTCCTTGTGGCCCCTGGTGTGGGGTGGGGCAGAGGGTTCTGTGCATGGCCGTCGCCTACAGACATCGCCCCCTGCAGCTCCCATTGGCCGGGAACGGGGACCTGTGGCCAATGGGAGCTTCAGGGGAGGTACCCCCTGGCTAGTGCTGTGCACAGAGTCCTCCCCCACCTTCTCGGGGCCACAGGGACGTGGTGCCGGCCGCTTCTGGGAGCAGCGGGGCATGGGGCCAAGGTGGGCAGGCAGGCAGGGAGCCTGCCCTGGCCCTGGTGCACGCCGCTGCCACCCCGGAGCTGATCCAGGAAAGCAGCACCAGGCCGGAGTCTGAACCCGTCCTGCACCCCGCACACCAATTCCCTGCCCTGAGCCCCCTGCTGCACCCCGCACCCCTCCTGCACCCCATCCCCCTGCCCTGAGCCCCTTCATACACCCCACACCCCTCTTCTGCCTCAACCCCTTGACCTGAGCCCCTTCTTGCACACTGCACGCCCTCCCCAGCCCTGCGTACAATTTCCCCACCCAGATGTGGTCCTTGGGCCAAAAAGTTTGCCCACCCCTGCTTTAAGGTCAGAAGGGATCATCATGATCATCTAGTCTGACCTCCTGCACATTGCAGGCCACATAACCTAACCCACCTACTCCTGTAATAGACTCCTAACCTCTGGCTGAGTTACTGAAGTCTTCAAATCATGATTTAAAAACTTCAAATTACAGAGAATCCACCATTTACACTGGTTAAACCTGCAAGTGACTCATATCCCATGCAGCAGAGGAAGGTGAAAACTCCCAGAGGGTCTCTTCCAATCTGACCTGGGGGGAAATTCCTTCCTGACCCAAAATATGGCAATCAGTTAGACCCTGAGCATCTGGGCAACACTCCTCAGCCAGATACCTGGAAAAGAGTTCTCAGAGCCCTCCCCGTCTAGTGTCCCATCACCAGCCATTGGAGATATTTGCTCCTAGCAATCGCAGATCGTGCCATTGTAGGCAGTCTCATCATACCATGCCCTCCATGAACTTCTCAAGCTCGGTTTTGAAGCCAGTTAGGATTTTTGCCCCCACTGCTCCCCTTGGAAGGCTGTTCCAGAACTTCATTCCTCTGATGGTTGGAAACCTTCGTCTAATTTCAAGCCTAAACTTGTTGGCGGCCAGTTTATATCCAATTGTTCTTGTGTCCACATTGGTGCTAAACTTAAATAACTCCTCTCCCTCCCAGATATTTACTTCTCTGACTTATTTATAGAGAAAATCCTATCTTCCCTCAGCCTTCTTTTGGTTAGGCTAAACAAGCCAAACTCTTTGAGTCTCCTCTCAGAAGAAAAGGAGTACTTGTGCCACAAGTACTCCTTTTCTTTTTGCGGATACAGAGTAACACGGCTGCTACTCTGAATCCTCTCAGAAGGTAGGTTTGCCATTCCTCTGATCATCATAGTATCCCTTGTCTGCACCTGTTGCAGTTTGAATTCATCTTTCTTAAGCATAGGAGAGCAGAACTGCACACAGTATTCTATATGAGGTCTCACCAGTGCCTTGTATAATAGACTAGCACTTCCCTGTCTCTATTAGAAATACCTTACCTGATACATCCTAGGACTTAATTAGCCTTTTTTTCATTGACGGCTCACAGTCATCCTGTGGTCAGTCGGTACACCCAGGTCTTTCTCCTCTTCTGTTGCTTCCAAATGATATGTCCTCAGCTTATAGCAAAAATTCTTGTTGTTAGTTCCTAAATGTATGACCTTTCACTTTGCACTATTAAATTTTATCCCATTTGTACTACTCCAGTTTACAAGGTCATTTAGATCTTCTTGTATGATATTCCGGTCCTCCTCCACATTGAGAATACCTCCCAACGTTGTGTCACCTGCAAATTTTATTATCGTGCTCCTACTTTTTGTGCCAAAGTCAGTAATAAAATGTTATATAAGATCGGTACCAAGACTGATGCCTGAGGAACCCTACTAGTAACCGCCTGGTTACTGGTTTGGTACTCAGCATTTTTCCTTTTGAATCCTTTTGCATTTTGCTGATAATGATACCTGGTCAAATTTGGCCTCTGAACCTGTGTCCCAGCATAGTCCTGGTAATTTGTGATCACAAAATATGACTTCTTTTTCTAAATTACACACCAATAGGATTATAGAAATAATTCAAGATCCTATAGCATATTTTGTTTATTATATTCTATCTACCTACATTCCCCCTGCATTTTCAAATAGAAACAGTATTCTTCCAATTCAAATCTATTGTATTAGTGTCCTTATCAGCTGCTCCCTCTCCCTCTACCCCCCCCCCCCGCCCCGCCCAGGACTGGCTGCATTTTTAGTGGTAGGAAGTGCTCCCAGTCAGAAATATGCCCAAAACAAAACCCCAGTTCTTAACTCCACTAAAGTTTGGGAAAGCTCCAGTCCAGATATGAACTTTTCAGCTGGTGCCTCTCCAGAGAACTGACAGAATCCAAAACTCCAGATCCCAGTAATGCCTGATAAATGTTGGAAAAGTTCAGATCCAAATGTGATGGTTCAGGACCATCTAATATCTCTTTATGATGTGGATATGTGTAATCGGATGGTATGCAGTACAGTTTCCATTTGTCATGGGCTTTGGGGGCATATACATGAAAGGATCGATGACTACATGGTATTTATAAACACAAATAGGGAAAGATGATGGAGCTGAACCATTTATTGGCTGTAATGGGGAATACAAACCAAACTCTGGCCAGGAAAGGGTTAGCGGGGGCTCACTCAGCCCCACTACACCTGCAGCAGGTATCAGGCTTGGAGGGAGGGGTTAAAAGGGGGAGAGCTCAGCTCATCAGGGAGCTAGCTGGGAAGGAGAGCAGACCTCTAGCTCTCACTCTGTGGGGGAAACCTGGCTGGGGCCAAGAAGTGGCTAGAGCCTGCTAGAGCCTTCCTGCGGGCAGGTAGGCCTGATATGGGACTATTTTGATTTGCTTTCAGTGACTTGCCTGTAGTTGCTGAGTGAGATTCCTGCAGGCGTGCCCTACCTGATGGCAGCAACAGCCACATAACAACCTTTGCTCTTGTGTACCTGAAAAGGACCCAGCTGAGGCTTGTTATAGGTCCAGGCATGACCCAATGGCACTGGGCTTTTCTGGCATGTTAATGACACCTACCCCTTGTATTGTCTGGAGTTCCAAAGCTGTCTCGCAATAAGCTGGTAGGTACAGGGCTTATATAACTTAACGTATCTGGCTTATTGGCCAACGTTTCTTTATGGAAATGAATGCTGAGTGCTATAAAGAAACGTTGAACTGTCAAAAGGATGATTGAAGCACCTGCCTATTATCTTTCAGGGAGAAAATTCACATTTGTCACAGCCAATCATCCGTGGACCAGGTTATGCCAAATAAAGATAAATCTGCCAGAATCACAATAGTGAGTCTGCCAATTCACTTTACAATGGATTGGTAATTATAGAGCGGGAGCATAGGATGTACGCAGGGGTGTGTCAAAGCCAGGGGCACATGAGCATATAAAATAACCTTGACAATGATCTAGAAGGCAAGAGAGACACATTACTAGTGAATAGCATTATGGGCTGGAGGAGTGAGTTACATGTAAGTGACATATGTCACAAGTAATGAGCATTAGAAAGCCCTAGTTATTACAGGCTAGAGTCATTGTGAAGCCTTCTTTCCTCAAAAATACACATTTGGGGGCTTGTCTTGCCTTGGGGTTTCCATGAAGCTAACAATTGAAAGTTGTTTCTTCTGTCTGCTCTAAAATGCCATAATTGTGGTGGTCTACAGCAGTGGTTCTTAGCCGGGGTACATGGGGTTTGCAGAGATCTTCCAGGGTACATCAACTCATCTAGATATTTGCCTAGTTTTACAACAGGCTACATGAAAAGCACTAGCGAAGTTAGTACAAACTAAAATTTCGTAGACAATGATTTGTTTATATTGCTCTGTACACTGATATGTAAGCACAATATTAATATTCCAATTGATTTATATTATAATTATATGGTAAAAATGAGAAATAAATTTTTCAGTAATAGTGCGCTGTCATAGGTTTTTTTATTTTTGTGTCTGATTTTGTAAGTTTTTAAGTGAGGTGAAACTTGGGGTTACACAAGACAAATCAGACTCTTGAAAGGGGTACAGTAGTCTTGAAAGGTTGAGAGACACTGGTCTACAGTTTCCGAGTTTCCAGGCCAGTTCCTCACCTGATGTAAATCAGTGGAGCTCCACCAAAGTCCATGGGGCTATGCTGATTTACACCAGCGGGCCCTTTCTCTTTAAAGCTGTACATAAGCTTTAGACATAAATGGTTCTAGCTGGAGAGGTCCTAACCTCTGAGGATGGGACAAGAAGCAATGGGCTTAAATTGCAACGAGGGCTGTTTAGATTTGACATTAGGAAAAACTTCTTAACTCTCAGGGTGGTTAAGCACTGGAATAAATTGCCTTGGGAGGTTTTGGAATCTCTGTCATTGGAGATTTTTAAAAGCAGATTAGACAAACACCTGTCAGGGATGGTCTAGATCAGGGGTCGGCAAACTTTCAGAAGTGGTGTGCTGAGTCTTCATTTATTCACTCTAATTTAAGGTTTCACGTGCCGGTAATACATTTTAACGTTTTTAGAAGGTCTCTCTCTATAAGTCTATATTATATAACTAAACTATTGTTGTATGTAAAGTAGGCAAGGTTTTTAAAATGTTTAAGAAGCGTCATTAAAATGAAGATCTTATCAGTTTAGTGCAGTGGTTCTTAACCTGAGGTGCACACACCCCCTGGGGGTACGAGATGTCCTTTCTGGGGGTGCGAAACATGCAAGATTTTTTTAGAAGGTAAATCATCGAAAACACAAATTAAGCACAGGCACATAAGTACAACTACTTTGTGTCATCAAACCTATGTATTTATTACCATTATACATTTTTTAATGATTGCTGTAATATACAAAGTTTTTAAGTTTTCAAGTTTTAAAGCTAAATGTAGTGTAATTTTTTATAAAGGCTGCAGAGCGCTAGGCCCAGGCCAGGAGCAGAGCCCTGGGCTGGCTGCCAGTACCCCAAGCTGCCAGGACCCCTGCTGGCAGGGGGCCGGGCGGCTGGAACCCCAGACCAGCAATGAGGTGGGCGGGGCCAGCAGCTGGTATCCCAGGCTGGCAGCAGGCTGAGCGAGGCAGATGGCCAGGACTCCGGCTGGCAAGGGGCCGGCGGCTGGAACCCCAGACTGTCAGCGGGCTGAGCTGGGTGCCAGTCTGGGGTTCCGCCAGCTCCTGCCAGCCAGCGTCCCGGACGCCGGACCTGCTCAGCCCGCTGCTGGCCAGGGGTTCTGTTCACTCAGGCTGGCAGCGGGCTGAGCTGGGCCAGCGGCCGAGACCCCGGCTGGCAAGGGGCCGGCAGCCGGAACTCCAGACCATCAGTGGGCTGAGCGGGGCTGATGGACAGAACCCCAGACTGGCGGCGGGCTGAGCAGTTCAGCCCACCGCCGGTCAGGGGGTCCGTCCACTGGCTCCTACCAGCTGGGGTCCTGGCCGCCGGCCCCGTTCAGCCGGCTGGTGGCCTGGGATTCCGTTCACCCTGGCAGGCAGCAGGCTGAGTGGGGCTGGCAACTGGGACCCTGGCTGGCAGCAGCATGCCAGTAAAAATCCCTGGTTTAGATCATAGATGTTGGAACTGGGGGTGTTGCCGCACCCCCTGGCTTGAAGTGGCTTCCATTATATACAGGGTTTACAGTTGGTTCAATGGCTCTCAGCACCCCCACTAAACAAATTTTTCTAGCACCTGCACCTCTGGTCTAGAAAATACTTAGTCCCGACTTAAGTGCAGGGGACTTGACTAGAAGACCTCTCGAGGTCCCTTCCAGACCTATGATTCTATGTGCTCAGCTACTTAAAACTAAAAAGATTTTTGTGAATTTCTGAGACACCAGGGTACACTCCAGACTGGGGTGTGTGTGTGAGAGACTGTCACCCATGCTCTCTAACCTGGGATGCCTTACAATGCCTTGATGCTGTAGCCTCCAACTTGGACTGCTCATGAAGTGCCAGCAGCATGCAGATCACTTCCAGATGTGTTTGTGTAATTACAGCCTGCCCATCACACCCTGGCTCTCACCAGCCTGAGTTATACTGTGGGATAATTTCAACATACTCCCAGTCCTGGTCTTTACCCCAGAAATGTATGTCTTGTACTGCCACACCCTGTCCTGGACAATACAAATATAGTAAGACCGTCATTCCTGTATTGGAATAGTATATCATTTTATTACTTTAAATGGAGTTACCCAGACACTTCAGATTAAACACACTGGATTAGATAAAACAATAAAACAAGTTTATTAACTACAAAGAAATTTTAAGTGAGTACAAGTAATGAGGCATAAAGGTCAGAAATGGTTACAAAAAAATAAAGATAAGTAAGTGCCTCCCTTAACAAACTAGATTAGATTCAAGCAAAATTTCTCACCATATGCTTCCAGCACGATTGACCAAACTCTACAGGTCAGGGCCCCTCCCCCAGAGTACAATGGCTGTTTCCTTTGTCTTCTCAGGTACTGAGAATGCGATGGGCAGGAAGAGAGAGGGCATACCTTGGAGTGTTTGCCCCTCCTTTTATAGTTTCATTTTCCCTTCTTGAAAATATTTCCTGTTGAGAACCAGGAGACAATGAGTCTATGTGGAAGGATGTTCCCTGCTGTTTTTTTTTCACCCGTTTGAGCTTCCTTTGTTTTATCTTCCTGCTTGATGACTCTGTTTAAATGCAAATTAAGGCAAGCACACATTCCTTTCTTTAGGATTGACCTGTTTGCTGACTTCTGCCTGGGCGGGGCTGTGGGGTTTGGAATGTGTTGTTAACATCATACAGAATGTTGCCGCACATATTTTATCAGGATAATATTGATAAGCACATCATGAATTTTTAAATACTATCTTACAAGGCATACTTTGTACAAAGTTTATTACGATAGCGTGTAGGGTGTGAATACTTGGGTGTATTCTGCCACAGAACTGAAGAGCTAATCCAATGTGAGTTCAGTATTGCCATCTCTGATTGTTCAAAAATCATGAGATTTTACAAATAATGTATTTGGGATGCTTTTTATTTGCCTCCTTGTTTTTGAGCCTGTAGGGAGTTACATTTTCAAGCTTTTCTCCACAATGGTGAGGGCTAAAACCTTATAATTTAAAAAAATGCAATGTAATAACATGACTTTAGGACCTGGGGCTTTAAAAACACAAACTATTGTGAGGCTTGTGATAAAATCACAGGCGCAAACACAACCTTGGGTGTTCGTTTGTCCTTCCTTTTACCTTTAAAAAGACTTGCAGGCAAGATTGGGGTGAAATCCTAACATCGCTGAATTCAATGACAAAACTCCCATGGACTTCAGTGGAGCCGGGATTTTCACCCTTGGACTGTGTAGTATCAAAATGTGACTGATCTACATTTTGTGTGTACCAAAGATTAAATCACAGCACTAAATCCTGCAGTCCTCACCTACTTAAAATAAATGTTCCTTCAAGCCTAGCTTACTTTTGACTGAATAAAAACTCCAAGATTTGGCCCATAGGAATGAGAAATGGAAAGACCTGTCAGACTATATAGACAGATTACATAGCCAAAACCCATTAGTTTATTAAGTGTCTCTAGGACTTCTCAAACTTTTTCATGCTGTGCCCCACATCTTAATAGAGCGATCATCTCATGGACTAGGCAGTGCTGCCAACTGTTGTGATTTTATCATAACTCTTACAATATTTGTTGTATTACTTGAAGCCCCAGTTTTAATATAAAAACAAACAACACAAGATTATTGACCTCATGGTTACACAGGACACCTGAAAAACATGAAGTGAGTGTACCCTACAGGTTCAAAAAAACAGAAGACAAACAAAAATAACCCCACAATTATCATTTAAAAAATCTCATGATTTGAATGTCAATCTCCTGATTGTGGGAGGCTTGACTCATGATTTTTGAATATTTGGCATTGGCACTACTTACTGTTTGCCCACCTCCCATCACTGGTGCAATCATATGGCATCCTTGTAGCAACTGCAGCAAGTACTTTTATAAGGGCACCGAGATATTCAGAAGTTTTTTTTTTTTTTTTTTCTTTTAGTCAAGTTAGCATCTGGGAACAAGGAGGAAAGATACGCCACTATATGACTAGCCAGCTACCCGCAGACTGCCAGCAGGTGCTGAGTAGACCACCAATGGTCCATGAACCACAGTTTGGGAACCTCTAATCTATGATCAATGCCATAGTATTCCTTAAAGTACATCTCAAGTGGTGGAGCTTCCATCACTTCCCTAAAGGGACTATTCCACAATCTAATAATAGATCTCATATTGATGGATTTCAGGAAAATCACCTTAATGCTATTCAACCTTTTAAAATCTGTTTTTCAGTAACTCAGTCCCTTATGAAATACATAACTGAGCTTGCTGCTTTAAGTCCTAGTTATGCAGTGGTTTTAAGCGGTTTCACAAACATAACCATTTTATTCCAATGAAGTTCAGGATATCAAAAGTAGGGCTGGACAAATAATGGAGTTTTTGGTTTGCTGGCAATTCCAAAAAATTATAAAAATATTTAATTTGGGGTCAAACTGAAAATTATTTTTTTAACTTTTCAAACAAATTGAAAAAAATTGTTTTGGGTCAGACAATTCACTCTGATATTTTGATTTTAACCATCACTTTTTATTTAAAAAAAATGAAATTAAGGAAAATTTTGAAATGGGAAATTTGTTTTGAACTGAAATGTTGAAAATGCTGAAATGAAACTATTCAATTTGGGGGTGGAGGGTGGATAGATTGCCTGAAACTATTCAGTGAAACAGACATGAATCTGTGAAATGTTTCAGCATGGCCAAATCTTCAACTTCTGTTGAAAAATTTTTGATGGAAAATTTCACACAGCACTAATCGAAAGTGGCATCATTTGCACTATCTACTTGTTTCTTATCTCTAATAACCAAATAATGAATAAAAACTATCCAACCACATTCTCTGAAACCCAGTGAAAGTGCCTTGAATTCCTACTGTGATGCCTCCTGACTTGAAAGATGAAACAGATGAGAAATGATATTTCATTTTGACATTTTCTAAATTAAAAATTGCAGTTTTCTGGTTTGGAATTATTTTTTGGTTTCTGAATTTAAGCTAATTAGGCTGAAAAAGGAATTTGAAAAAAAAAAAGACAAAGTCAAAACCATAACATTTTTATTGACCTGAACAGGAGGGGGGAAAAAACAGTTTTTCAATTTGCAAACTTTTTTGACTTTTTGTCCTGATTTTGGATAGTAATTTTTTTTCAAACTCTCAAATATTCACAGGATGGGAAAACTGCTTCCAACCCAGCTCTGGTGGCATGGGGCTGCCTTCTGACTATCTTGTAGGTATTTTTTATCCTGGTTTTCTGATGCTGCACAAAGCCCTTCAAAATCCAATATTTTAAAAAAAAAGTGGCTTAAAAGTAAAAGAATTGCCCCTTAAACTGAATCCATTCTGCTAGCGAGCTCATCTCTGGTGTTGAGTTCAGCACTGTAGAAATTTGCTTCCCTGCCTTCAATACTTCCCTTGTTTATGAGAACGATGCATTGCAAAATATCCAGCCTCCTGCTATCAACAAATCATTAGAAACTACCCACATGGCAAAACTGCAGACAAGCACTGGATAAAAATTTGAAAAGCATCTAATTCTTATTTTCAAAAGATTACCTAGGTGCTTATGACTCCAAGGGGCAGGTTCTCAGCTGCGGTAAATAGGCATAGCTCCACTGAAGTCTCCATTGACTAGCTAAGGGTCTGCTCCTAAGGCTCAATGCAAGTCATTAGGACTTAGGCTCCTAAGTCACTTAGGCCCTATGTAGTTTTTGGTGAATTAATACAACTGTTGATTGGTTAGGAATACAAACTCACTGTGATGCTTCGTGGTGGGTACCCAGGGTTATGAGGCACCTCGCTACCACCTGTGGTTAGCACGAGGAAGCTGTGTCTGTGGCTGCCTGAGGTCAGCTCCCTGATACCCTCAGCCCATGGGCATCACAAGCACTCCCTTCTCAGCCTATGCAAACTCCACTATCCCTCTGTAGGTAAGCAATAGGCACCATCCAACTCCTGAGCCCTCTGAGCATCCACCTGAAGTGTCCAGCCCCATTCCACTGGACGCTCACAGAATTCACAGATCTGCTATTCCCAAAGGAACAGAAAACCTCAGCTTACCAGTTTCACCTCAGGCTCACTCCTCTGCTCAACTTCCAGTGCTTGAATTTGTGTACAGTGAAAACCAGTATGAAGGTACAGTATTTAACCAAGAACAGGGATTTAAATAATAGCAAGTAGGTAGAAGTACTGGAAACAACTGGTTACATGTAAAATAAAATCAAAGTACACTTTCTAGAGTCTAGACTTAACTAACAAGACACTTTCCTGGTCTAATGAAGTTTAGCTCACCCCAAGGCTTTCTTCCAGCATTTATCAGCATGGCTGGCTGTGACCCTCCATTCATAAGACAAAGATGCTGGCAGCTTGTCCACTAGGAAGGGGCAGCTCTGCCTTTTCCTGATAGACCACATTAATTCTTTGATCTTAGCCGCCAGCAGGACACTCTCCTGCTGTGTGTTCCTTCCTATAGATTTTGTGTGATCTCTTGCTGACTGCGCAATCTTGATTAGCTAGTGGTTCGGAACGCAAATAGACTTAGATTGTAAGACACACAATTCACAATGGTCAGCCAGGGAAAGAGAAACGTCTCCTGCATGAGTAGAACCTGTTTATCCCCTTCAGGAAACCTGTCTTAACTTACATAACTTAAAAACATAGTTTTCAATATAGATACATAACTCCTTAAATAGCATCCACATATACATCTTGTAATGATTGGGATGACCAGTGTGTTAGTAACTGTGGGTAGAGATCTCACATGCCACCCTTTGGTGCACTATTATGTAGACATCCAACCCAGGGGATCCCTGTGAACTCCTATCTACCCCTTATGCCATCTGCCAGTTGGCACCAAGAGCATCTCTGGATCATACTTACCTTGGACAATATTTCTCAGATCAGGACAAAGTAGACCCCAGGAGAACCTAGTATTAGAATTAGTAAACTCTCACTCCCTGGGCACAGTTAAAGGGGGTTACTTCATTCCATTCCATTCAGCTATTAGCTATTCAATTGGAAAATCTAGTTTGTTAGATTTCAGCTTGAAAATCTACTGGCACCTCAACAAATCCATACCTGGCACCTCAACAAATCCATACATTTGCTATCCTTCTCTCCCATGCATGCTTACATAATTTCAGAGAGTTAAGATCCTAGGTGCTTTTCAAAATCCGACTAGGTGCCTATCTGCATCTTTAGGGGCCTAAATATCTTTGAAACCTTTGGCACTTTTCAAATCTTATCTATCAGTATTATTTTACTTGTTTCAAGTAGCACCCACAACGTACTGGGCACTGAACAAACAAAAGATGACACTGTCCCCAGCAAAATGAGTCACTGATCAATTAACTGCTAAATGCGTTAAATAAGTGACTAATGGAAAATTAACAACATACAAAGATGGATTCTTTATGGTGTTTTGAGGGAATGATTTCCTTTCATTGGAAGGGACATATCACAATTGGAAAAAAAAAAAAAAAAAAAAAAGTGGGCCAAATGGTCTTTCTGTAACTATGCTGAAGTCAATAGAGTTATACCAGGGATGAATTTAACCCAGTGAGTTTAGGTATGTTGCTGTTTTTGTGTGTGTAAACGGACAGATAATTGATAGAAAGTACAGCTCAGTAAATGTGAGGGTCTATAAAATAAATCTATATTTTATGTTGTTTAAATCCAAAGACAGTAAATCATTCATAAATCATATTGAATAGCCCAGAGTCTGGCCTCTGCTAAGGCTGCTTTGCCCACTCCTGTCCTGCAATGTAATGCAGCTGTCAAGCCATCTTAACTGCATATTTCTCCCACCTGCAAGAATCTACTGGGGGCACAGTGCTGGTGGAGCCATTTCTGTGCCACCTCAATACCGGCCCTAGTAGTGGGTGTGTCATGGGTGGGGAACAACAAGTCATGGCTGAAGAGCTTCACCTATTGGCCAGTCCCTGCTAGCCAGCATAGACTCTGGGGGACCAATGGGAGCCGGGTATAAACTGGAGCAACCTTGAAGGCTGCTTTACTTTGGGCTGGAGACCAGTTTGGCAGCAAGAAAACAGAGGCACTACAAAGGTGATTTACAGTTGTCTATGCTGTCTCCTCCCCTGAACGGCAGTTGGCCCAGTGTAACTGGTACCCAGAGTCTGTCCCAAAGGATTTAGCTCATTTTGTACATGTTGCCTTCAAGTAATCATACACCACTGACTCATACATCATGGGATTAACAATCCTGCTCATGGTATAAACAGAACCTAAATAAAATCCCAGGGAAAGGATATTGCCTTTTAAATGAATCCTGACAGCTGTGGAAAATATCATATCCCAATACAATCCTTCCATACAACATACATTAATTCATAAAGAATCCCAAACTATTCCTCTGAATAGTTTGTAAGATTTTAGTTTATTATGGATTGGACATATTGAAGTAAGGTTATAATCTTAGTGTGCTCTGACCTGTGTTTCTACTGCTCTGTATAAACAGCAGTTACCCTATTAGATGGAGAAATGTTTACAGAATGAAGAAATAAAAACAAACCGATTTACTGTGTTGCAGAAATTTGAAACAGGGCCCAAAGGCAATGCATATGTTTTGTGCTTGTAAGACCTTCCGCTGATGGAAATGGACAGTTTAGACATGACAAACACGGAGCTCCTGCACCATTGAAAAGAAATCAAATAGCTGAAGCCAGACAGCCTCACCTACAAAGGTCTGAATATGGCTTTCACTTGCAGAAGACTATCATCGGTTCAGATGGAGCAGGTTTGGGGATCTCACTTTTTAATAGTTTTTGACTGTTTTTTGAAGTGACTTCAGTGCTGATGGAAAGTGCCAGATTGACAGCTCTGGAGGCTGAAGTCTATTTTGAAACAACAGAATGAGTGCAGCATGGGAAGTGGCAAAACACACTTGTCTCCAGTACCCTGCCAACCTGGCCCTAGTTTAAAGGGACCATCACCAGGGAATGAGAGAGTGATTCATTCTCCATGCCTGGGTAGACCTTGGCTTCTCTGCTGAGGCTGCCATCGTGATATGGTGACAGACTGTGATGTGGACATCAAATTAGCCTTCAATGGGTTTACACAGTTGTTGCTGAAGGAAGAATTTCACTTCCAGAATCTTGGTAACTGGTATCATCATTTGAGACACTCAGCTAGAGCTAGTCAAAATTTTCAGAATGAAAAGCATTTTTTTTTCCCCTAAAGGGGCTTTTTCCTTCAAACAAAAGTTATTCTGGGAAACTTGCCTTTTTGCTTTTTTGTTTTGTTTCGTTTCCTACTATTTTTTGCAACATTATCTATCAAAATTTTTATTGCAAATATCAAAATCAGCATTGACATTGTTATTGACATTTTTCATTTCCTGAAAAAAACTATTTTGGGGGGGTCAAATTAAAAATGTCAATAACTATGTCTGTAATGATTCTGATAACATTTACAGAATGAAAAATCTTGACTGAACCATTCTTTGGATTAAAATAACCATTACAGAATGGGAAACACCTGTGGATGAGAGCTGTGTCCAACCTGTAAGAAAATCAAGCTTGCCCACAAAGAGTTCTCCAATGGTCCAAGGAAGTCAGATGATCCTTATTGGAGATCCAATACTCAGAAGAATTGAAATAATGTTATGTAAGGGGGAGGTGGACAACAGGACAGCGATCTGCCTTCCTAGAGCCAAGATACTACAGCTTCTTAAGTCATCGGACAAGGATCCATTGGTGATGGTTCATGTTGCCACTAATGACACTGTCACGGGATATCTCACAGATAGTGGATGACTTCAGGGAACTCAGACACATGAATAATATTCAAACAATCTTCTCTGAGATCCTTCCTGTCCCATGAGCAAAGACAGAAGATTCTGTAAACGAACCACTGGTTAGGTAAGTGGCGTAGTGGGTTTTTTTGTGTGGAACATTGGTGCACTTTCTGTGGGGAAAGGGAGCTGTATAATTTGGGAAGGCCTCCACTTCAGTAGAAGAGCGACCAATCTCTTTAGTGACAGGCTGGCTAGAGTAGTCAGGAGGGCACTAAGGGGAGGGTTAAAAGAGGGCAGATGTGAGCACACATTTAGCACAAAATTGAGATGTTGAGAACAAAATAAATCAAGGAGCCAAAGGACATGAAGAAAATAAATTTTTGAATTGCCTCTACCCCAGTGTTAGGAGCCTGGGTAACAAACAAGAGGAACTGGAATTACTTGTTTATAAGTATAAATTCAGAAACCTGGTAGGATGATTCCCATGACTGAAATGTTAAAAGCAATGGCTATAACATATTTAGGAAGGACCAAGTGGGCAAAAGGAGTTTGGGAGTGGCGCTCTACATCAAAAATGGCATTACTCGGTTCTGAGTCACTGATAACTCAGAAGAAAATGTTCTTGAATGCTTAAGGATCAACATCCTAATAGATAAAGCACAAATAGAGGTATTAGTTGGTGTCTGCTATAGACCATCAAATCACACTAGGAAACAGGATTTCTGGCTCCTTATGCACCTGTCTATAATGTGCAGGAAAAAAGCAGCATGATCAGGGGGACTTCAGTTTGAGTGATGGATGCTGGAGGTCCCATGCTACCAGTACTAAAACATCCTTGGAATGTCTGAATATTACGGCTGTCAAGTGATTAAAAATATTAATTGCGATTAATCACGTGATAAATATTATTTATTTAAGTATTTTTGGATGTTTTCTACATTTTCAAATATATTGATATCAATTACAATACAGAATACAAAGTGTACGGTGCTCACTTTATATTTATTTTTGATTACAAATATTTGCACTATAAAAAACAAAAGAAATAGTATTTTTCAATTTACCTAATACAAATACTGTAGTGCAATATCTTTTTCATGAAAGTGCAGCTTAAAAATGTAGAATTATGTACAAAAAAATAACTGCATAAAAAAATAAAACAATGTAAAATTTTAGGACCTACAAGTCCACTCAGTCCTAGTTCTTGTTCAGCAAATCGCTCAGACAAACAAGTTTATTTACATTTGTGGAAGATAATGCTGCCCGCTTCTTGTTTACAGTGTCACCTGAAAATAAGAACAGGCATTCGCATGGTACCATTGTAGCCAGCATCACAAGCTGTTTATGTGCCAGATGCACTAAAGGTTTGTATGTCCCTTCAGGCTTCAACGATCATTCTCCCCCAAGGAGTTCAGTCATAAATTTAATTAATTCATTATTTTTTTTTAACGAGAGTCATCAGCATGGAAGCATGTCCTCTGGAATGATGGCAGAAGCATGAAGAGGCACATGAATGTTTAGCATATCTGGCATGTAAATAGATTGCAATGCCGGCTACAAAAGTGCCATGCAAACGCCTGTTCTCACTTTCTAGTGACATTGTGAATAAGAAGTGGGCAGCATTATCTCCTGTAAATGTAAACAAACTTGTTTGTCTTAGCAACTGGCAGAATAAGAAGTAGGACTGAGTGGACTTGTAGGCACTAACTTTTTACATTGTTTTGTTTTGTAGTGCAGTTATGTCACAAAAAACCCTACATTTGTAAATTGCATTTTCATGATAAAGAGATCACACTATAGTACTTGTATGAGGTGAATTGCAAAATACTATTTCTTCTGTAATGAAAAATAATATAAGTAAAGTGAGCACTGTACACTTTATGTTCTGTGTTGTAATTTAAATAAATATATTTGAAAATGTAAAAAAACATCCAAAAATATTTATTAAATTTCAATTGGTATTCTACTGTTTAACAGTACAATTAAAACTGCGATTAATCCCGATTAATTTTTTGAGTTAATCATGTGAGTTAACTGCGATTAATCGACGCCCTATTGAATATTATAGATTACAATTTCTGAACTCAAAAAGTGTTGCAGCCAACATGGGGAATTCTATATTGGACCTTATCATAACAGATAAAGAGTAACTGATCACAGAACTAAAAATTAATAGTAACTTACATACAAATCATTATGACTTGATCACACTTATAATGTGCAGTAAGAATAAAGTCCACACCAGTTATCTATATACATACTCGATGTTTTAAAAGGCCTAATTTCACAAAGCTGAAAACAATTATGAGCCAAATCAGCTTGGAGGAAGAATTTAATGAGAAAAAATGTGATGGATAATTGGGAATTGTTTAAGAACTATTTATTAGATGCTCAATAAACCACAATCCCACAACTGAGGAAGAAGGCCATATTGGTTAAAAACTGGCCTGATTTAGAGTGAAAGTGAAGGCAGCTATAAAATACATATATAAAACAAGTGGAAGAAAGGGGAAGCTGATAGTAATTAATATGAATCAGAAGCTAGGAAATGTAGAAATTTGGTAAGGGAAGCAAAGGGACACAAGGAGAACTCTATCGCCTGCAGAGTTAAGGACAATAAGAAGTATTTTTGAGTATATTATAAACTAAAAGAATCCTGACAGAGGTATTGGTCCATTACTAGATGGAAATGGTAGAATTATCAATAATAATGCAGAAAAGGCCAAAGTGTTCTATAAATATTTCTGTTCTGTATTTTGGGGAAAAACAGATGATGTACTCAGGGCCGGCTCCAGGCACCAGCGTTCCAAGCAGGTGCTTGGGGTGGCAGTCAGAAAGGGGCGGCAATGTTCCCGTGGTGGCAGCAATTCAGCGGCCGCTTCTCCCTTTTGCCGTCCGTGGCGGCAATTCGGCGGCAGCAGTTTTTTTCACTGCTTGGGGTGGCAAAAACGGTCGAGCTGGGCCTGGATGTAGCCATATCATATGATAACTCTTTCCAGTCCATTAGTATTTCAGGAGGATTTTAAACAGCAGCTACTAAAGTTAGACATTTTAAAATCAGCAGGTCTGTATGAATGGGAATCTTGATTAGGAGTAAACTGGGGTTTTTTCCTCTCTATTTGACACTGGTGTGACCGCTGCTGGAATACAATCTCCAGATCTAGTGTCCACAATTCAAGAAAGGTGTTCATAAATTGGAGAGGGTTCAGAGAAGAGCCACAAGAATGAGTAAAAGATTAGGAAACTTGTCTTATGGTGTTAGACTCAAGGAACTCAATCTACTTAGCTTAACAAAGAGAAGGTTAACGGGTGACTTGTTTACAGTGTATAAGTACCTACATGGGGAACAAATATTTGATAATAGGCTCTTCAGTCTAGCAGAGAATGGTACAGTATACCACAATCCAGAGGCTGGAAGTTAAAGCTGGACAAATTCAGACTGGCAATAAGGCATAAATATTTAACAATTAGGGTAATTAGCCATTAGAACAATTTACCAAAGGTTATGATGGATTTTCTATCACTGGCAATTTTTAAATCAAGATTGGATGTTTTCCTAAAAGATCTGCTCAAGGAATTATTTGGGGGAAAGTCTACGGGCTGTGTGATACAGGTGGTCAGGCTAGAGGATCACAATGGTGCCTTCTGGCCTAGGAATCTGTGGAAAGTACTTGATGAAAAAAACATTGGTTAAAAATTTCATGCCAAATCTCTTACAAACTTGACAGTCCATTTTCAGCCCTCCTGAATGGAAACAATTTCAAGTTTTCCCTTTCTTTTCTTTTTCTACTTTTCAGCCTGCTGTACTCTCAACCTGGGTGGAGTTTGCGGGGCTGTCAGTAAAGAAAAAAACAGGAAGAAAAATCTTTTGGGGTGAAATGCTGGCCCCATTTAAGTCAATTGCAAAACTCCCATTGATTCAGTGGAGCCAAGATCTCACCTCCTATTTGTAAACTGAGGAACTCTGTTCTGGAGTCAGTAACACATAATAAACATGGGACCCCATGATGCCATTTTTAGAGAGTCACTTTTCAGAGGAGAGCTGTGCTTTAATATATTTTGTCAAGTGTTTCCACTTAAGCATTTCATATTAATGCTTCTATTCCTCCTTGTCTGCACAGTAAGGTTACACCTCACTTGAGTTCTTCTTCTCCCTTAATAGCAGTGGGGGGATGGGAGTTTCTAAACTTACTGTGTTAAACATGTGATTTCAGTATAATGAATGCTTGTTAAACTGATTTTTGGCATCTTTAAAATGGGTGGATGTGTTAAGCAATTTGTGCTAAGAAACAGGCATGATATGACTTAAAAATTACAGTGGGATCTATGGATAGGCTGAATTATCCAGAACTGCTTCTGAATAATCAGGTGTTGGCTGTGTTTGCTGTTCCACTGGCAGAGAGGATGCTTCAGAATATACGGGGTTGCCAAATGGATTGTGTTCTTTTGGCAATGATGCCAGGTATTATTGCATGTGCATGCATACATATAGAAAAATAAATTTCCCAGATTAACTAATAGGAAACATTTGCCGATCCTGGATTCTTCTCATACATCCAGCTAGCAGAGCAACTGATACGACTTATAACCCTTTTCCTTCTAAAAGTGGAAACTATGGGCCTAATTGTACTCTCAGTAATACCAATGCATAAACCGGAGTGAAACAGAATTTTCCTAAAATCAGAGCTAGTGGAAAAATGAAAAAAAAAATCCCCCCAACTTTTTTGCTGACTATTTTCCCTCCTATTTTATAGTGAAAATTCAAAAATTTCCAGGCAGCTTTAGAGCAGCTTTTCTATACCTAAAAATGCCTAGATCTTAAAGTCTAACATTTGGGCCCTTCCAGAGCGGGACAAGTGCTGGGTTACACTGGAAAGCTGGAATTCTACCCTACAAATCTTGCCTTCCAATGGTGTAACTCTCCAGCTTCTAACCCTTCAGGGCTGCAAGAGTGGAACAGCTGTCTGAAGCTGCTCAGAGATCTGGAATATCCTGGGGAGATGGATTAGCGCAGGTGACATGGTCAAAGGTTCATGATAAAATCATTAATTATGCAGCCTTGTAATTTACCATATGGGAAACACATCCATGTGTACATATATGGTGGGGTACAAATCAAGAGTAAAGAGTGTTTAACGATATAAAGGAAGGTAAAATAGTCATATGGATATGTAAGTGAGATGGAAGCATAATGTGTGTATTGGTGCACTTCACTGCAAATTTATTGTAATCTAAATCCCTTTAGTAGGGGTTGAGGTATTCTTTTTATCAGTGGCACTCATAAGCAGAGATAATATAAGCAAGTGTAAAGTGACTAACCTCAATATCTAACGCGGTCTCCCTCGCTACCCCCAGATTTTCAGTAGGACACATTGCAGCTCTAGTCTCTTAACAGTCCAGTACAGAAGCGTGATTGGAAAGGATTCAGAAAAGAGCTTCAAGAATTTTTCAAGGTCTGGAAATCCTGCCTTACAGGGTGAGATGCAAGAAGCTCAATCTGTTTAGTTTATCCAAAAGACAGTTAAGAGGTGATTTGATCACAGTTTACAAATACAAATGTGAACATCGCGTAAATGGGACAGGACCTGAGGCTAAAATAGAGAAAGAACAAATTAAGAATTACTGAGACAAGTTAAAAGAATGAGGAATACTTGTGGCACCTTAGAGACTAACAAATTTATCTGAGCATAAATAAATAAATTTGTTAGTCTCTAAGGTGCCACAAATACTCCTCGTACTTTTTGCTGATACAGACTAACATGGCTACCACGCTGAAACCTGTTAGGTTAGATGTCTTCAAGTTGGCCTGGCCTGATGAAATCCATCCTAGAATACTTAAGAACTGCCTGGAGAGATCTCTGAGCCATTAATATATTATCCTGGAGAACTCATGGGGAGACAGCCCAGAAGACTGGAAAAGGGTAAATATAATAGGGGCATGTCTACACACACAGTGCTGCAGCAGCACACTGCGCCACTGTAATGCTTTAGTGATGACGCTACTGCAAGGAGAGCTTTTCCCATTGGTGGTGTTAGTTCACCTCTGCTAGAGGTGGTAGCTATGTTGATAGGAGAAACTCTCCCTTCGACATAGCGCTGTCTATACAAGGGGTTAGGTTGTTATAATTGTGTTGCTTAGGGGTGTGCATTTTTCACACCCCTGAGCAACCTAGTTATACTGATGTAAGTCTGAAGTGTAGACCTGGCTTACCTATCTATAAAGAGTAGAATAAGGACAACTTGGGCAATTAGAGACCAGTCAGCGTACCTTCAGTATCTGGAAAGATAATGGAGCAACTAAACAATCAATTTGTAAGCACCTAGAAGATAATAAGGTGATAAATAACAGTCAGCATGGATTTGTCAAGAACGAATCATGACAAACCAATCCAATATCCTCCTTTGATAGGGTAGCAAGCCTTGTGGAGGGGGAAAGTGGTAGATCTGGCATACCTTGACTTTAGTAAGGCTCTTGAGTCTGTCTCACATGACCTTCTCATAAGCAAACTAGGGAAATATAGCCTAGATGAACCAACTATAAGGTGGGTGCACAACTACTGGAAAACCACACTCAGAGAGTAGTTATCAATGATTAAGGCTACGATTTAGTCATGGAGGTCATGAAAGTTACGGAATCCGTGACTTCTAGTAATCTCTGTGACTTCAGCCTGCAGCAGTGGGGAGCTTCAGGGTGTCCCCCCACCCAAGGGGGCAGGGAGTTGTGGTGTACCCCTGCTGCCTCTGGTGGCCCCCGGAGCTCCAAGCCGCTGCAGGTGGTGGAGAACCCTGCAGCTCCCGGCCCCCATGGGTGGCAGGGAACACTCAAGCTCCCGGCCCCCACAGGTGGTGGGGGAACCCCCGAGCTCCCAGCTGCAGAGGGCGGTGGGGGCCCCCGGAGCTGTGGGCAGCAAGGGAACCCTGTAGCTCCTGGCTGGGGCACCCTTGAGCTCCTGGCCACTGCGGGTGGTGGGGGCACCCCTGAGCTCCCAGCTGCTGTGGGCAGCAGGGGAACCCCTGAGCTCCCGGCCACCGGGGGCCCCTGGAGCTGTGGGTGGCATGGGTACCCCATAGCTCCTGGGTGCCGCGAACAGGAAGGGCACTGCACAGCTCCTGACCGCTTAGACTGGTAGGGAACCCCTGGAGCTGTAGGTGGCAGGGGTACCATGCAGCCCCCAGCTTCTGCAGGCGGTGGCTTCCAGCTATGGGCGGGGGGACCCTGGAGCTTCAACACTCAACCCATGGTGGGCGCGCCTAGAGCTCCTAATCCCCGCAGAGCTGTCCTGCTGCAGGCGGTGTGGGCACCCACACATCCCCATTTTATCACAGATATTTTTAGTAAAAGTCAGGGACAGGTCATGGGGCTTCTGTGAATTTTTCTTTATTGCCTGTGACCTGGCAATGACTTTTACTAAAAATATCTGAGACAAAATGTTAGCTTTATCAATGGTTCACAGTCAAGCTGGAAGGGCATATCGAGTGAGGTCCTGCAGGAATCTGTTCTGGGTCCAGCTTTATTCAGTATCTTCATAAATGGTTTGGATAATGGCATAGTGAGTATACCTATAATGTTTGCAGATGATACCAAGCTGGGAGGAGTTACAAGCACTTTGGAGGACACGATTAGAATTCAAAATGATCTTGACAATCTGGAGAAATGGTCTGAAATACATAGGATGAAATTCAATAGGGACAAATGCAATGTACTATGCTTTGGAAGGAATAATCAATTGCACAAATACAAAATGGAAATTAATGCCTAGGAAGGAGTACTGTGGAAAAGGATCTGGGGGTTTTAGTGGATCACAAACTAAATATGAGTCAACAATGTAATAATATTGCAAAAAAAGAGAACATCATTCTGGAATTTATTAGCAGGAGTGTTGTAAGCAAGACACAAAAAGTAATTCTTCCACTCTACTCAGCACTGATAAGGCCTCAACTGGATTATTGTGGCCAGTTCTGGGAACCACACTTTGGGAAAGATGTGGACAAATTGGAGAAAGTCCAGAAGAGAGCAACAAAAATGATGAAAGGTCTAGAAAACATGACCTATCAGGAAAGATTGAAAAAACTGGCATTGTTTAGTCTGGAGAAGAGGGGACATGATGACAGTCTTCAAGTATGTAAAAGATTGTTATAAAGAGGAGGAGGAGGATAAATTTTTTATTTTATCCATTGAGGACAAGACAATAAATTATGGGCTTAAATACCAGCAAGGGAGGTTTAGGTTGGACATTAGGAAATACTTCCTAACTGTCAGGGTAGTTTAGCATTGGAACAAATTACCTAGGAAGGTTGTGGAATCTCTGTCAGGGATGGCCTACATAATACTACATAATACTTAGTCCTGCATCAGTGCAGTAGACTGGACTAGATGGTCTATCAAGATCCCATTCAATCCTACATTTCTATGATTCTAAGTACCTGGGGAGAAGATTTCTGATAGTAAACAGCTCTTTAACCTGCCAGAAAAAAGACAAATGGCTTCTACTGAAGTTTGACAAATTCAAACAACAAATAAGGTGTATTTTTTTTCAAGAGAGAAAATAATTAACCACTGGAACAATTTATCTAAGGATGTGACAGATTTCCCATAACTTGAAATCAATATGGGGATGTTTTCTAAAAGATACACACTAGCTCAAACAGAAGTTATGGCCTTGATGCAGGAATCACTAAATTCTGTGGCCCGTGTTATACAGGAGGTCAGAGAAGATAATCATAATGGTCCCTACCAGCATTAAAAACCTGATATGATGATGGAAAGGGAGGGTGAGTTCCTAATGTGATTCCAGTGAGTTCGATGGGAGAATAAGCATAAGTCAGCATGGAATATTGTCCTTGTATGCATGTGTTTGTTTGAATGTGTCTATCTAGACCAGGGGTTCTCAATCTTTTTCTTTCTGAGCCCCCTGCCTCCAACATTTCTAAAAACTCCACGGCCCACCTATGACACAACAACTTTTTTCTGCATATAAAAGCAGAAGTAGCAAGCAAGGCTATTGCCCAGGGCCCCAAACCACAGGGGACCCCACAAATCTAAGTTGCTCAGGCTTCGACTTCACCCCCATGTGGCAGGATTCAGGGCCCCGGGCTTCAGCTCCGCATGGCAGGGCTTTGGCTTTCTGCCCTGGGCCCCAACGAGTCTAACACTGGCCCTGCTTGGGGGACCCCCTGAAATCAGTTTGTGGCTCCCCAGGGGGCTCCAGACCCCTGGTTGAGAACCACTGATCTAGACTATATATGAATATATACTGTACACAGATAAAAGCCAGATAGTTGTTAGGTACGTGTGTGTGTAGATACAGATTATGTGTAATGTAGTGAGAATGATTACTCAGTCAAACAGATTTCTATATCAAATGCAGTTGTCTTTACTGCAAAAGGGAGAACAGATGGTAGAGAAGCTCCCCAGACAAGCTGCTGCTTTAGACTCTGGCCTTCCACAAACAAGTTGCAAATACTTCTGATCCATGGTCCAGTGATTAGAGAAACCAAATTCAAAGGATAAAGTTGAGAGGGGTATGATAGAATGCATAAAACCCCACCAGATTAAGTTTCACAGTAGACTATCAAAGGAATATTGAAATATAGGAATATCAAATACCAATACTTTATTTTTTATGTTTTGCATTTACTGAATCAGTTTCAACTGTATGAAGTCCTCTGTCCTTAAGCCCTCCAATATAAATTTTATTGGATTTAAAGAAAACAGATTGAGAATCTGGGGCAGAACTATATTTTTTCTCCAGTATAGATTTTACGGTTTTGCTGAAGGAAGCTTCAAAAACGTTTGAAGTGCTGCTTGTTTAAAGCTACTTACATTTTTAGTAGGGGGAAAAGCAAGAGAAGGCATTGAGAGCCAGTTCATGACCGCATAAATGACAAGGCACACTTTCTGTAAGTATTAAAAAGATTAGATGCTTCAAGGAAGGGGTGGCATTTTGCTGGCTGCTAACAAGACAGAATGATGCTTTGATCCATTTGCTTCTTTTGGAGTCAAATCTTGTTAATCTCATTATCAGCTAATTATCTGAGATGTTAAAGGTCATTAATATCCTGCTGCTGAATGTCTACCACCAGATAACCAGCAATAATCACCTTTGCTCTAGCTATGTTACACAGGAAATTCTTCATAATCCACCCTCATTAGGAGCTGCATTACAAAGCAGGCTTCTAAAGCAAGGCACGGTGTGGTAGAGAAACCCCCAAGTATAACTGGTATCAGCTAGTATTTCACTGCAGGTTCTGGGTTCTATCTATCCAGATTCTTCGTTGTTTCACTGTTGTTCACCATTAGCCTCCATTCTGTGACTGTCTGGTAGGTAGATAGCACTACACCTTCCTTGACCTCTTGGGGCTTCTCTAGCCAAATGGTTGTTTTCAGTCAGGGTAGCTAACACACTGGGAAAGGGCAAAGATAATGTTTATATACACAACTTGCATGAAATCCTATTTGAAACCGTGCCTTTAAAAACATGTTAACTCACAGGTTTTACACACAACCATTTTTTCCTAGTGTAGGGAAACACATCATTTTTGATAACACATCCCAGTACTTGGATGAGGACATGACAATAACCGAATCATGTTTTTCATTTCTGTAGCATTCTTCCAGCCTGAAGCACTCTGCAAATTATGTGCACACAGCTGAATGGTGCACAGCAAAACAGTGGGGGAGGAAAGGGAATGTTTAAGGAAGCAAAGAAGCTAGAAGTGGAAATCATCATCCAATCAATTTCCCTGCCATGTGAGATTGTTTCCTACAATGCATTTTTATAGCTGTGTCCAGTCTAGATTTAAGTAGCCCAGGTGATGGGGCTTCCCCTATCTCCTGTGGGAAACTGTTCCACTGGCAGATAGACCTCACTATCCATAAGATTTGCCTACCACTCAACCTAAATTTTCCCTATCTTAATTTCTCCCCACTCAGTATCTTTGAATCAATGCAATTTTGGCCATCATTGTTCCAGCTTGTACAAAGCCATCCCAAGTATTGACGTTCCAGCCAGTTAGATATGTCTGTATGAACTCCTAGTATGTAAGATTCATATTTTAAGTGACCACCAGAATGCATATGCAAAACTCCTGCTGCTGGGGACTGCTCGGCCCCCTGGCTCAGTTGGAACTTGTTCCTTGAAAATGTTTGCAAATGTCTGTTGCTTATACAACCACTAGCTCTAGTTATTCTATTTTGAACCACTCTACATAATTCCTTTCCAGCTTTGATGTTTACAGTCTCCTGATGTTATCGTGTCACCACTTCATTGTCACTGGCCAAAATTTCTGTATTTACCTCCTTTAATAAGAGATGTACAAAGCCAAACATTTCTTGTAAATATTCTGTTAAATCAAATAGTGCATTCACTTTGACAGCTTGCTTTCTACATATATTCTAGAAAAAAAGTTTGCTGACAGTGATTGTCTGTAGCACAAGTGAATTTTAAACAAGTATTAGATAATATTCATAGAAAGCAAACTTTAAACACGTAAGCATAGGTACTAATGTTGGAAGTTTGATTGTAAAATTTGTGCTTATCCAAACAGAAACAATAACGTGATCAATGTGTCCAATCAAAACTATTTACACAGTTCAAATTTTGAATGTTGAATATTTGCAGTGAACTGCTTATTAGAGATGGCTGACATTTTTTCATTGAAAATATTTTTCAACAGAAAATGGCATTTAAATAAAAAAGAAAAATCTCCCCTTTCTCCTTTTTTACCCCTGGCAAAGCTAATAGAAAAAGGGAGATAAAGGGAGAAGGATGGAAACTAAAACAAAAATAATAATGGTTTTTAAAAAAACCTGATATGTTTCTATTTTCAAAACCTCAAAACTGCAGTTTTAATTTTCATCAAAAAATGGGAAAAAATTGAAGGGTGTACTGATATATTTTTTAAAATATTATCGTCGAACCAAATAATATTTGCCTTCCAGCTCTTCTAGTCTGGAACAATCTATTGACCAAGAATTAGTTGCAAAAATTGTTCAATGAAAATTTAAAGAAATATTTAGATCTATCAAATATCTAATTTGAGAAAATGAGAAGCTGTTTTCAGAATGTTCCACAGCAGAAAGAGTGATGAACTTCCACCAAATAAATTGCTCACTAATTATGGCCAGATGCTCAAAGGTATTTAGATGCCTTCAAATCAATGGCAGTTAGGTCCAGATCTTCAAAGCTATTTAGGCACCTATCTGTTTAGCTGTACTTTTAGGGTGTGATTTTTAAAAACACTCAGCACTGGCCTAACATTTGACTTTGATAGGAGCCAAGTTAGGCCAACATGAGTCACAATTGAGGCTCTCACCCTTTAAATTTCCTCAGAAATCAATCCCCTTAAGTCTCTGAAATCAACCCCTCTTGTTCCTACAAATGTTCACTGTCTGTCTGGTAATGCGGTGCCTGCAACTGAACATGACGTTTCAGAAATGATGATGCTTCTGTTTGGGTAACACAAAAATTGCATCTGCCTCTTGTGCCACCAAATTTTCTTGCAGACCCATATTTAATATGATGTCAGGAGGTCTGGATGGAGGAATCCTGCAGTTTCCAGAGAAGAACCAAAGATCCTTCTGTGCCCTCCTTCCCTCCCTCCCACTGTTGTCTTTGTGGGGAAGAGCAGGCTGCTACAGATTTCTTCCATTAACTTCCTCCAATCCACCTGAGATCCACAGAAGGAAGGGACCTGAAAATGACTAGCCTTGAAAACACCCGCTGCAGTGAAGCCTGGCCGGGTATGTCACTCTATGTGTATATCTTGGTTTCGTATTTTGATCAGTTGGTCCTGCTTTGAGCAGGGGTTGGGCTAGATGACCTCCTGAGGTCTCTTCCAACCCTGATATTCTATGATTCTATGATCAGTTCTCATGGACGGAGACTTTATTTCACTGCATGAAACTATTAGACTAGAGCAAACTGCTCTGTCACAACAAATGCTTCCCTGGAAACCCATCCTGTGCTGTAGCTTTACAACTTACTTCAACATCTGCCTGAGCAGGGATATAAACTCTAGTCTTTGACTGTCTTGACCGCAGCTGTGTTAAGTTGCACTGTTACAGCTTTTTAACGTTTTATAGTTAGGGTGATCATATTTCCCAAAAGGGAAACAGGACACAGAGCAGGGTTGGCCTGAGCTGCCCAGGGCCAGAGCTAACAGCCTGAGTCTGGCTGCTCAGGGTTGGGGCTCACAGCCCAAGACCTGGTGCCTGGCATCGCCGCTCACCCCCCTGAACATTCCTCTGTGTCTCCCCCCCCAGGGGGGAGTGTCCCACTTTTTTGGGAAAACTGAGGATTTGTCCCATTTTCTCTTGCCACCCAATGAGCAAATGGGACAAATGCCTAGATTTGCCAAAAGAGTCAGGACGTTCGGGACAGGGCTTAAAAAGAGGACAGTCCTGACCAAAACGGGATGTATGGTCACCCTATTTATAGTGTTCATTACAAATCACATCTTCATCAAGCTAATTGTTTCTGAATTCCAAGCAGTTCTTTGTGAACGATGCACTTCCAAGAAATACACTGAGCCATGGCTCGGGACCATCCTCCCAGCAAGACAGTTAGGGATAGTGGTTGGTAGATGAATAAGCCACTCTGGTGACATTGTCTTCTGACCACCAGGGAACTTTCTAGTGGCCACAGTTCCTTGGAACCCTGCAGATCCCATTGAACGGTGGGTGTAATTCACATCATGTGGTAGGAGACCTGGGCCCTATGGACTCAGGACACCTGACTCCCCATTGAAATCAATGGGAGTTAGGTGCCTAAATATGGCCTCAGTGCTTCACTCAGTCAGCTCTGTGGTACCCCAAGCATCCTGGGCTATGTTATCATAAAATAGCATTTTCTCTTTAACAAAACATGAAATCTTAAAGTTGGGACATATGTCCATGAATCTTCTTGAAGGGTGGTTTGCATCTGCACTGTCATTTGCCCATGCAGCTGTGGGTAACTGCATGCATGGAGCTCCTCTGCACGTATAACAGTAGAACGGGTGGGCAAAAAAGCAGATGCTTGCACAAAAGAGGATTTATCGCATGTGAACATGGACCTCAACATTTTTTTTAAGTGACATAAATATGAGCTTTAAAATAGTCCCAATCTGTTCAGTAGGAGCTCGCGCTCTCATTTTAAAAATGGCTGTTGCTTTTTATCATTGTTTCATGAAAATAGGAAGCTTAATGTTCCTCCACTGGGAGGCTAAATGCTGCCTTCCTTACTCAGGCAAAACTCCCATTGAGCATCTTGGACCATAGGATTTGGCTGCGGCAATTAGGCTATTTCTGCCCAATGTGGAAATGTCATGCTGTGGGGTGGGAGAAGTAACCATTATGCCAGTAATGCTGGACATAAACACATACATGTGGCTTCTGTAGAATAGGCAACTGTGACATTAAAAATGATCTTTACTATTAAATTACAGTGTGAACTAAAAACTGATATGCTGTAAAACTGATCTTTTAAAAAAACATAATCCTGGTTAATAAAATGAGTTAGAGGTTTTGAATATTTTTTAGTGGATGGCCATACAAATTCTGACAAGTTAAGGCTAAATATACATTTCTGTGGCCACCGTCATCTACATGTTGTGTGCAAATGGAGAAAATCACATGTTGGCTGTAATTTCATAAGACCAGCGGGATCAGTCTTAAATTCACATGTTAAGATAAAATGGTGCAATTACCATTGCAGTCCATCTTTCTGGAATCCCTTCAGTCAAAGAACAGTCAACCATAATTGCGGATCTTGATGGAATATAGATGTAACAAAAATGTTTTAGACCACTGTGATTACATCATCTGCCTCTTGAAGATCCCACACTGTTCACTCCCAAGCCCAGAAAAACCACAGCTTTCTCTGTACGTTGCAAAGATCAGTGATATTGTACAGATGAACAGAGAACAAACAAAACACAAGTAGGGCTTATAAGGATTAGTATGCATATATACATACATTCACTCCCCATGCCCGTAGAGTGAGGGGAAAGGCTTAGTGGTCTAAGCTTCAGTTTAGACTCCCTGGAACCACCAATTCAAATCCCGGCAGGGTTGACTCAACCCTTCATTCTTCTGAGGTGGATAAATTGAGACCCAAACAATTTACCACATGTGAGTCTTTCTGATGAGACTTTGAAAACAGAGGAGCTGTCTGTTTCTGTGGACACTGAGGCCCACATCTTCAAAAGTGGCCAGTGGTTTTGGATTACCTCAGTTTGGGACACCACAGAAAGATGGTGAAGGGGAGAGGGGCAGTGTGCTGATACAAAATGACCCATTTGCACCCTCCTCTTTTCCAGAAGGCTTTCTTTTTCCACGCCACAAGGAATTGTGTATAAAGTGTATATCCTGTTTCCTAGTCATAATAGAACAAGGCGAGGTACCACATATGGTGCCATGTAACTAGTGTGTTTAATTCACTCTGGAGAGAATGTGTTGCCACAGCCATCCCGCAGCCTTATGAAAGTTATAATAATCACCATTTTAATTTTTCCCCACAACTTTGAGGCTTAATAGCTTTAAAATCTTACAAGTTGTAAAAACAATTAAAGCAATAATTTTAAAAATAAGCAGAATGGGGCCTTCAAAAGAATGTGAACCTTTAACACTTCACGGTTAAATAAGGGCCTTGTAATAGTCACTTGAAGGCCAACTCTGAGAAAATGCAGAAGCATCCTGTGAATTTGTTGATGCCAGTTCAGACAGGCTGTTTATTTTCATGATTTCATGGAAGAATTTTAATTTAATGAGTGTTTTATACACTAATGTAAAGCATAGTTTCAGCCCTATAATTATTGTGTCAAAATATTTCTGCTTAAACAGCAGCAGCTGACTACAGAAATGTGATTTACATCTGAATTGTATCAGGGGGACACTGTTAAAAGTAATCAGTGTGTGCTTCTTAACTGAATAAAAAATTAACAAAGAATAGCAATGCCTCTCACAGCCTAACCCCTTGTGCCTTCGTTTAAACATCATGCCTATTTGGTTATGGGGCTTTTTAGGGCTAGAGTTTCAAAACAAATATAGTGCACATTGTAGTGCAATGTGCCAATTTGCACACTCGTTTACTGTGATTGCACACACAGCTAGGGGAATTGTCTGAGCAAATTTCCAATCCTGATCATTGTGAGCGCAAACTATTTCCAAATCTGGCCCTTAAACTTTCTGTTTGGCTTTAACAGATTTTAAGTAACTGATACAGGATTTTTATTCTGTGAAAAACTGTCAGTAGCTTTGGACATTCCAGGCCACTCTGTGCTCATGGGAAGGAGCTGGGAATGCTCTGCATTAGGGACTCCATCTTAAAGGGGATTTCAGGGTCAGCTGCTTATATAAGGATACTTATGGCACAGTTCTAATGGAGCTATACTGCCAGAGAGCTGGAGAGGGGAGATGGGACCCTCGAAGCACTGGTCTCCATCTAAGCCCCAGAGATCCACAAGGTATTATTATTATTTATTTGTGTTATAGTAGCAACTAGAGGCCACATTATGCTCTGCAGTGTATGAGCCCAAAACAAGAGAGACCCCACCCCAAAAAGCTTACAGTCTAAACAGACAAGACAGAGAAAGGGAGTATTATTATCCTCATTTGAAAATGGGGAACTGAGATACAGAGAGATTAATTGACTTGTCCAAGGTCACACAGGAAGCCTGTGGCAGAGTAGGGAATCTAGTGACAAGACGTTTCCTCTTTCTTTCATGGTGGGGCAAATTCCACCCTCCTGACAGAAGAATTTGGAGGAAGAGAAGCTCATGGTATTTCTGTACACATAGAGGCCTCTTCTGCAGGTTTTTTCATGGGATGGGATAATTCCCCCTCATTTCCTATCCTCTGTGGTGGGGGGTTGATGGCATTGGGTTCAATGAAGCTATCTTGACTCCCTGAGAAATGAGTTTAGGATATTAGAGACACAAGGTGGGTGAGGTAATATCTTTTGTTGAATATTAGAGGTAATATCTTATTAAAGAGACAAGCTTTCAAGCTCTCTCACCAACACAAGTTGGTCCAATAAAACAGGGGTTCTGAATCTTTTTCTTTTTAAGCGTCCCCCTTCCCCCCGCCCGGCCCCAACATGCTGTAAAAGCTCCACAGCCCACTTGTGCCACAATAACTGGTTTTCTGCATATAAAAGCCAGGGCTGGCATTAGGGGGTAGCAAGCAGGGCAGTTGCCTGGGGCCCCATGTCACAGGGGCTCCTACAAAGCTACATGGCTCAGGCTTCAGCTTCAGCCCTGGGTGGTGAGGCTCAAGGCCCTGGGCTTCAGCCCCATGTGGTGGGGCTTCAGCTTTCTGCTCTGGACCCTAGCGAGCCTAACGCTGGTCCTGCTTGGCAGACCCCCTGAAACCTGCTCGCGGACCCCTAGGGGGCCCCAGGCCCCTAGTTGAGAACCACTGCAATAAAATATGTTACCTCACTCACCTTATCTCGCTAATATTCTGAGACCAACACAACTACAACTACGCTTTAGGATATTAGGTCAGTTTGAGGGGGGATCCTTGAGATTACTCAGCTCTAGGCCAGGCCGTTTGCTCTAACTCCTTATAATGACGCTTGCGTGCCGCATACACCATTTCAGCTACTAGAGTGTCTCAAGACCTTCCTAGTCATGAGTTTTCATCCGCATAAAGCCCAAGAATCAGCAGTCCACCTGTGATCAAGGGTCTTCTGAGCGATTATAATAATACTAATCATTAATAATATATATCTCTTATACAGAACTTTTCATCAGTATAATGGGAGGGATTGTACACAAAAAGTGCTATTTTCTTAAGGTCGTTACACCCAAAGAATATAGTGTTGCACTCTCATACTGCTAGCCCACTATTGTAAATAAAGTTACTGATGGTAAAGCTGTTTTGGTGATTTTAGATTAATTTATTTAGATATAGCAGGCTGAATTGGGTATATGTTATTATCAACCTTTTTGTTTATCTCATAGGAGGGTTGCAAAGCACAAAATGCAAACAGGGTTGCAAAAATTCTGGCTCCTCTAAAATTTAAGGGCCTGATCCTGCCACTCTTACTCATGCTGAGTAGTAGGCCCACTGATTTCAGTGGGACTACTTGCAGAGTAAGATACTCCTCAATGTGAGTAAAGACAGCAGAATCTGGCATTAAATATTTTAGAGGGCCCAATCCTTAAGTTTTATCATTGGCCTTGATGAGCACAGGATCAGCTTGTATAGATGAATCTGGTATTTGTATAGGATTCAGAGTCTCTGTGGAAACTGCATATGCTCTTCTTACTTTGTACTAAGATTCCACTAAATTGTCCTTTGGATTTATTTCAAAGGGGGGGGAGCAACAAAGATTGCTCTCCTTATGCTTTAGTTGCTTTTTTAACTCAATTATATTTTGACAATTCTGCATGAAACTTTTGGAGTATGTCTTTGTTTAAGCTGTATACCTTCCATAGGAACAGTCAGTTAAATATATATGGCTAGTGTCAGGCATAACAAGCTTTGACAAGGGCATTTAGCGGTTGTAATTCAAATCTAATTCAGAACATCTTAGCGCTGGACCTGTCAAGCCCTTGAAATGCACTATAGCTGCAAAACGGAGGGATATGGTCCCAATCTTGCTCTGTGTGGCATCAAGCTGATGTGTCAACAAGAGCAGTTACAATTACAGGTTCTTTCAAGCATACTAAACTAATTTACAGTACTCTGAAAATGTGGGGAAAGGACTCGCTTGCATGAAGGTACAGGACTTCTACACTATACAGGCAGGGCAAGTGACATAGCTATTTTATTAAGGAGTTGAATATTGCCCACTTTCGGTGCCACCTTGGAGGGAGTGGGTGTTTAGGTTTGTAAACAGGTATTTTAAGATAATAACTGATTTGCTTTACAATAATTAAATATTCTTGTCAAATTCAGTTAGAATCACATTGTGTGTTTGTTTAAACCTCAATCTAAAATGCACCTATTTGTTAAGTACGAATGATGTCCTTAACTGTATCTACCGTGATTGGTTAATTTTTTTAGATTTGTTTACTTGCAAAACACCGTTCAGATTGGTTAGGCTTGTGTTGTTTACATGTATTCAAAAACGTATTGCAATGGGAGAAGTCTCTCCAGAAGCAAGTCTGTTCCAAGGATGTCCCACAAAAAAGAAGACAGGATTACAGTAACCAACATGTAATTTTAACATCAAGATATAAAAAGACTTCATTTTAAAATGCACCAGTGATTTAAAGCAGCTGCACACATTTAGCGAGCACTGCTTTAATGTATACAAAAAGGCTAATGGAAGCTTTTACAAAAGGGAAAAAATCAAGTTTTATGATTTATCTACATTTTATACACAACAATATAGACCCTCCACCCCCGGGACTCATAAATGTGATTTTTTACTTCCCAAATTACAAAGGTAGTCAATTATTTGGGAATGAGTCATTCATTCAAAAGCGTCTTTAACATGATGTGTTAACCATCAGGAAATTTTACACCAATTGGAATTATAAACACCAGAGTTTTAAAAAAAAGTTGGCCAACCAGTTAAATCTATTTGTTAAACTTCTTGTCCGCAGCACGATACATTTTGTGGAGGAGAAGTCTAGGGAAGTTCATTTCAGGGGTTGCTTTTGATCTCATGAAATGTGTGTGTTTTCATTTTGCATAACATAATTTGGAGCTCTGCAGCACCTTTCAGACAAGGATCTTAAAGCCCCTTATAAACCTTAATTAATTAAGCCTCACAGCCACTCAGAGTGATAGGTACTACTTGTCCTATTTTACAGAAGGAGAAACTGAGGGCAAGAGGGCGCTAATCTTGGGGCCTGACTTTAGCAGGAAATTTACATTTTCAACGTTTGCATGGGTGTAATGACACAGAAATACCTATGGCCTCTGCAAAACCTCTACTACAGATGTGCTGCACCAATATAAAGTGAGGCTTGCATTGCATGGACTTAAACTGATAAGTTACCACAGTAAACCAGACTGGTGTAAACCCTACTTTCCATAGGCACATTGTGGGGTTTGAACCAGTGTCACTACATGGATGTGGCTACATCAGTGCACATTTCTCTAATGTCGACCAGCGCTTGCGCCTGTTGCATAATACCTGATTTGACTACTCACCATGAATGAGGGTGGCAAAACCCTGAGATCCTGACTTCCACTCCTAATCACTAAGCCTTATTGCCTCCCCTGCTATGGAACCTAGGCTCGCTGTCAGATCAAGCTGTGGTAACAAACCAGACCTTTGCAGCAGCAGCAGCAGTAACTACAATGAGAGGGCTAGACAGAGCTGTTAGACTCAATCTGAGCATTGGGTGGTACGTAACTGAGCCACCGCTGTGTAATCCCTGCCTGCTTGAATGGCACTCTGTCCCCCTCTAGTGGTGGTCAGGCCAGCTAGTGATTGATGAGCCTGCTGCAGCCTTGGCAAAGAAAGAGGTATCTTTTAGCTCAGGTAGAAGAGGCTTATGCATTAAGCTCAAGAGGTTCCAGGTTTGATCCCGGCTGCCACTGAGTGGGGTCTATTAGCATTACACGTGCGGGAGTGACTCAGAGGGCAGGTCTCCACTTACAGCGGCATGCAGAGCACATACACTGCACACACCCCCTCACAGAGATATAAGTAGCATTGTTAGAGAGTGAGGCAAGGCGTAGGTGAGTAGAGTAGACTGCCCTGCGTGCCAGATTCCAGGTTATATACCCAACATAGCTCTCAATGTACCCAAGCAGTGCCGTCCATGTCTATGCCGCAGTGTAGTGTCCCATTGACTCCCTGCAGTCGGAGCCTTTCACAGCAGCATATAGCTACACACCACAGTGTGTGTGGATACAGCCTGCCTTTCATTGCAGCGTGTCTTTCATTGCAGCGTGTCGCTACATTAGTGTGATCAGATAGCAAGTATGGAAAATTGGGACTTTTTTTCAGGGGAGAGAGGGGAGGATATAGTTGCATATATAAGACAAAGCCCCTAATATCGAGACATCTGGTCACCTTAAGCTACATGTACCCTACACGCTGTCACACGTGAGACAAGGTCAGAGAATCACCATTTCTCCCATGCTCCCATTTTGCTCTGAGGTGGGTGGGAGATTAAATTATATCATCCCTTTTTGGGATGGAACTTGTTTGCTTTCTTGAGCTTTAGTTCCACCCTTTCCCTATGCACTCGCTTGTGTAGGAGATTGCTGGGATCTCAATCCAGCCACTCATTCCAAAACTCAGTGTGAGCAGCCCTACCAGGGTTACACAGGAGGGTAGCATCCCTGGGCAGCTGCCTTTAGGACTAGTCATGAATCCAGAATGACCTCGACACATTTGAGAATTGGTCTGAAATAAACAAGATTAAATTCAATATAGACAAGTGCAAAGTACTACACTTAGGGAGGGAAAAAATCCAGTGCATAAATACAAACTGGGGAATAACTGGCTTGGTGATGATACTGCTTAAACTGATCTGGGGACTGTCGTGGATCACAAATTGAATATGAGCCAACACTGTGATGCAGTTGCGCGCACGCGCACACACACACACACACACACACACAAAAAAGGCTAATCTCATTCTGGGGTGTATTAACAGGAGTGTCGTACATATGAGATACAAGATAATTGTCCCACTTTACTTGACACTGGTGAGGCCTCAGTGGAGTACTGTGACCAGTTCTGGGCACAACACATCAGCAAATATGTGGACAACTTGGAGAGAATCCAGAGGAGAGCAACATAAATGATCAAGCATGACCTATGAGGAAAGATTAAAAAACCTGGGCATGTTTAGTGTTAAGAAAAGAAGACTGAGGGGGGACTTGATCACAGTCTTCAAATATGTTAAGAGCTGTTATAAAGAGGATGGGGATGAATTGTTCTCCATGTCCACTAAGGGTAGAACAAGAAGTAATGGGCTTAATCTGCAGCAAGGGAGATTTTAGGTTAGGTATTAAGGAAAATTTTCTAACTATAAGGGTAGTGAAGCGCTGAAATGGGCTTCCACAGGAGGTTGTGGTGTTCACATCATTGGCAGTATTTAAGAACAGGTTGGTCAAACACCTGACATGGTGATCTAGATTTACTTGGTCCTGCCTCAGCACAGGGGACTAAACAAAATGATTGTTTGAGGTTCCTTTCAACCCTACAGCTACATTTCTATGATTCTGTGATCTAGCTCAAAATTAAAAAAGCTTTAGGGTCCTTCAGTGGAAACTGCACTCATACAACTGATGGGGTATTTGGTCTGATGGATTGTATGTCCCTCCCACCCCCCACCACCATGGTCTGCATGTTGAGGAATTGTCAGAATTCTTAGAGGTGGGAATTGTGCCAACGGATCTAATTCAGCGCCCATTCAAGAAAATGGCAAAATCCTACTGACTTGACTGGAAGCAGGTAAAGGCCAGTACAATGGGCACACTTAAAAAATCCATTCCAATATCAGAGGTATTAGAGATCCCAATAGTTTTCCTTGTACTTGAATGGAATTGGTACTATCTCTGAAACTAGAACAAACTTTTTAAAGGTGTCCACTGTACATCCACATGTTCACAGCCTGGGGTCCTCATGGCTCTTGACTGGAATGAGAGATACAGAAATTAAGGAAACAATTTGAAACAAAAGAATTAAAGTACAGATCTTCTGTAAAAAAAAAAAACGGTGCAAAAATGGTACCATCTTACTTAGCTGGTATGTTCCCTAGTCATATATTCATCATTTTATTCACAAATTATAGATTATAAGGTCCTGACCTCCTGTATACCGCAGGCCATAGGACTTCCCTGAATTAATTCCTGTTTGAACTAGTGTAGTGGGTTTCAAACTGTGGTATGTGCACCCATAGGGGTACGCAAGCTCTTGTCAGGGGGTATACGAGAAAAATCCTGTAATGGCGGACAACATATTTTATTTAGTAAGACTTGGCAATCTAATCATAGCTATATTATGACTCTATCTCAGAGGTGGGTACCCGGTAGACTACATTATTTGTCAAGGAATATGCAGCCTACAAAGTTTTAAAACCACTGAACTAAAGCATATCTTTTACTATTGCTAGCCTTGCAGCCTTATGGCATCACTGAGATACGGTTAACATGGAACCCCAAAATGCCATTATTAAAAAAGTCAGCCTTTTGGAATTCAGACAACAGTCCTGAGTCTGCATGTCTCCGACAGTAAGGATGGTCATGTACCTGGATGATCAGCTGGTGAGATGGTAGAATCATAGAAATTAGGGATGGAAAAGATCTATCGTGGTAGGTTGTCTTGTCTACTCCCCTGCTTTTGGACATTTGTTCCTTACTGTACGTTTTAGTGTTTAGTCCTGTCCTGTTTTAAATGACTTAAATGATTAGGCTTTCAGCGTTCCCTTAGAGAGACCACTCCACTGTCTAGCAGACTGTCTAATCACTCAGAAGCATTTTTCCTGCTACGCAATCTGTATTTTCCTTTGCTCAATTTTTGATGTGTCTTTTAAACACGTTGTTGTTCGGTTTTTTTCCTTTTATTTTCCGTGCTGCAGAGCATTTTTCTCAAAAATGAAGGAAAAAATAAGTATGTCTGAATGTCTAGAGGTGTGTGCTGACAGTTCCTTGAGTCCCTGCATGGCGATGGAATAATATATTATAGTCCTTATCAGCTGACATGGCCCCAATTCCCCAATGCGGTGGCTAATGCTCACAATTGTCTACTAAGCCATTATGTAAGCTAGTGGAATTGTTCTGACAAGAGACTCAAAACAGCTTAGATCACCTTTAATACGAATCATTTTCTCTCTTTGAAAGGACACTCTCAAGGCAAATTTTTGTCATTTTTAAAATAATTTTTTTTTTATATAATATCCCCTTGAAAGCTTGAAATTGAACTTTATTTCACTGCTGAATGCCTTTTCTTTCCCAGTCCTGTGACCACTAGTTTGTTATCATAGGGTTGCTCATAAAATGCTGAGCTGGAGATATGGATTTCTTTTTTGAGAGAGACCATTTTTCTTTTTTTTTAAGTGCATACTTGCTCCTAGATGCATGAAAAATGAAGGGTGGGCAAATATGGGGTATGTCAAAGTTCCTTCAAATGAAAATATATAACAGGAATCATTCAACGAAAATGTGTGTTTATAAATGAGCTTTTATTTTTTAACAGTGCTGTAATCATTTTTTCTTTAATTTTTTTAAAAATATTTGTAAAATCTATCAGGTTTTTTTAGGCACTCAGGTGTTGTTAATCACATAGGTGATGGGAAATGTTTACTCTGATAGTGTCTCTTAAAACCATCAAAAGTCTCAGTTTTGCCCTCTGATAGGCATGTATAATAATCTCTGACTTCAATAAGAGTTTCTAGAGTGTATTTTAGGGAAGAGGTGGACCCTAAATACCAAATCCTGTCCCCATATCCTTATGTGCCCAGGGTTCTGGGATGGAAAACTCAACTCATTGCTTCCATAGGAAGAAGAGTCAGGTTCCAAGGTGAGGAACAGGGTTAGAGCCACCAGGAGGTTGGTGGCAGGTGAGGAGAGACAGAGAGCCACCACACACCAGGGTCAGGATGGTAAGGAGAGGGCTGTATGGTTTAAAACAGAGGTGGGCAAATTACAGCCCGCGGGCCACATCCGGCTCCTGAGCTCCCGGCCGGGGAGGCTAGCTCCCGGCCCCTACCCCGCTGTCCCCCCTCCCCTGCAGCCACGCCACCATGTGGGCAGTGCGACTTGCGCCCACTCACCTCCTGGGCTTTCCAATAAGCCTCCTGCCGCTCTGAGCAGCATGGTAAGTGGGGGGTGGAGGGGGGGAGAGGGGCAGGAGGTCCTGGGAGGAAGTCAGGGGACAGGGCGCAGTTGGATGGGGTGGAGGTTTGGCGGGGGCGTTCAGGAGACAGCTGGCGGGGGGGTGGTGGTGGATAGGGGGTGGGTTCCCAGGGAGTCAGGGGGTCCCAGGAGTGGGGGGACAGGGAGCAGGGGGGGTTGGATAGGGGGTGGGGTCCTGGGGGGGCAGTTAGGGATGGGGGTCCCAGGAGGGGGTGGTCAGGGGACAAGGAGCAGGGGGGTTGGATGGGTCAGGGATTCTGAGGGGGGCAGTCAGGGGGCGGGAAGTGGGAGGGGCAGATAGGGGGCGGGGTCCAGGCTGTTTGGGGAGGCACAGCCTTCCCTACCTGGCCCTCCATACTGTTTTGCAACCCCAATGTGGCCCTCGGGCCAAAAAGTTTGCCCACCCCTGGTTTAAAAGGTACTGAGGGGAGATGGTGAAAAGACAGGGGTAATTCAGAGTTGAATAGTGGGGCCGCAGCTTGAAATTGTGTTTGGGGGCCCAGCTGAATATTGTGAAGGCCCTGAGCACAGGGGAAACTCCCACAGCTTTGTAATACTGGGAGAGGCAGACCACAGAGAGGCCTTACAAGGAGCTGGTCAGAGTCCCAAGGGTGGGGCACAGCAGCTGCTACTTACTGCAGCTCATGAGTTGGAGCAGTGGCTGTGTTGGTGCTTCGTGCCCCAGAAAAAGGGCAGATTCCGCCATTTCGGCTCCTGCAAAGATCCCCTGTGCCAGGCACGTTTCCTGGGCCTTTGTGCAGTGGGGCCATGGGTCCTTTCTTTAGAGAGGTCTATGGGTCTGATTCTCCATTCTGTTATTGCAGTTTTATGTTGTAGTTCTACCAGTATAAAGCTGAAGTGACAGACTGGGGAATCAGGGTCTTCACGTAAAGAAGTTTGTCTTTGCACCTGCAGTATTAAGGACAGGGTTTCAAATACTGCAGACATAGCATTGTTATTTTTAGTTGTGTCTAGAAATGTGCCCAAACCAAAGAAAATCTGCATCCTGATCATGATTTTTCAGCATGAGCCCATCAAAATGACTGCAGGGACTCTCTATGCAGTGTTGTTGTAGCCGCGTTGGTCCCAGGGTATTGGAGAGACAAGGTGGGTGAGGTAATATCTATTATTGGACCAACTACTGTTGGTGAGAGAGACAAGCTTTCGAGCTTACCCAGAGCTCTTCTGCAGGGACTCTGATTATTTTTGGATAGTACTAAAGCCAATATGTGCTTACAAGCAATGGGCTCAATTCTACTGCCCTTATCAGAGTTGTGTAGCTACTCAAGTAAGGCCCTGATCCTGCAAACACTTAAGCATCTGCTTAACTTTAAGGCACTGAAGGCTTTCTCCCAGGCCCTGGTCTTGACACCCTGAGTAGGCAGCCTCCAATGAAAGCCAGGCAACTGGGAGCCACCTGATGTGAGAGGTGTCTGTTGGTGGAATCCCGCCTGAAGCAGGTAAGAGAGCTGCAGGAGGAGGTGGCTCTTCTGTGTAGCGTCCAGGCACGTGGGGACTTCCTCAACGGGAGGTACATGGAAACCTGTGGGATGGAGGATGACTGTGGGAGGAAGGAGAACTGGCTGCTCTCCGAGGAGGACAGTGGCTGCTGGCCACCCTGGGCAGTAGGCAGTGCTCCACCCTCTCACAGATTCCCTTTCCATCAATGTGAAGAATTGTTATGCTGTACTGGGAACAGGAGGTGAGGAGCAGAACCCAATGACTGAGGTGGAGGAGTCACCTGCTCCCAAAGTTGGGAGGTTTACTGCCACCCCGCCCAAGAGCTGTAGGGTGCTGGTGGTCAGGGACTCTCATCTGCCGACCTGACATGATGTCCCAGGAAGCATGCTGCCTGCCTGGAGCCCGTGTCTGAGACATTACGGAAAGGTTGCTGAGGCTCATCCATCTCTGACCCACACCCCATGCTGCTCATCTGTGTGGTTCCTAATGATACTCTTAGGTATCACCCTGAGCAGGTCAGCAGTCATTAGAGGGCTCTGGAAATGAGAGTGAAGGAGTCAGGGTGCAGGTGGTGTTCTTGCCCATTCTCCCGGTTGAGGGAAGGGACCAGGCAGGCTCACATGCATCTGGAGATGAATGCATGGCTGTGCAGGTGGTGTTGAGGGGAGGGCTTCAACTGCCCAGATCATGGGATGCTGCTCCAGGAAGAAGGTCTGCTGGGAAGAGCATCTTCGTGCACTGACTCTCCAACCTAGTGAGGAGGGCTTAAACTAGGTTCAAAGGAGGCAGGTGACAAAAGCCCACAGGTAAGCATAAAAAAAGAGACCTTCACAGCAGCCCAGATGTTGAAGGGGACATGGAAAATTAGAAAAGGGTTATAGGAGCAACAAGAGGTAAATCAGTGAGGGAGTCTGCTGAGCATTTTAGATGTCTACACACAAATGCAGGAGTTTGGGGCAAAACGGGAAGAACTGGAAGTATGAGTACATAAGCTAAATTAAGATTATTAGCATTACAGAGACTTGGTGCGATAAATCTCATGACTGGAATACTGGTATAGAGGGAGACAGCTTGTTCAGGAAGCACAGGCAGGATAAAAAGGGATAAGGTGTTGCATTATACATCAGGAATATATATACTTGTTCTGAAGTCCAGAAGGAGATGAGAGGCAGATCAGTTGAAAGTTTCTGGTAAAGACAAAAGGGGTAAAAAATAGGGGTGATGTCATGGTAGGGGCCTACTGTAGACTGCCAAATCAGGAAGAGGAAATGGATGAGGCATTTTTAGAATAACATAAATATCCAAAACACAAGACCTGGTAGTAATTGGGGACTTTAACTACCCACGTATCTACTGGAAAAGTAATACAGCAGAACACAAAGCTTCCAATAAATTCTTGGAATTTATTAGAGGACAACTTTTTGTTTCAGAATATGGGGGACAGCCATTTTAGATTTAGATCAACAGGGAGAAATAGGTAGTGCATCTGAAGGTGAGAGGCAATTGGGGTGAAAGTGATCATGAAGTGATAGATTTCATGATTCTAAGGGAAGAAAGGAATGAGGGCAGCAGAATAAGACAATGGGACTTCACAAAAGCTGACATAAACTATCTCAGAACTGGTAGGGAAGGTCCCATGGGAAGAAAAAACTAAGGGAAAAAGGAGTTCAAGAGAGATGGCAGTTTCTCAAGGAGACAATATTAAAGGCACAACTGCAATCTATCCTGATTCAAAGGAAAGATAGGAAAAATAGTAAGATGCCAGTGTGACTCCATTAGGAGTTCTTTAATGGCCTGCAAATAAAAAAGGAATCCTACAGAATGTGGAAACAGACAAATTGCTAAGGATGCATACAAACAAATACCACAAGGATGTAGGAACAAAATCAGAAAGACTGAGGCTCAAAATGAGTTACACTTAGCAAGGGACATAAAAGGCCATAAGAAAAAGGTTCTTTAAATACATTAGGAGCAAAAGAAAGAGGAAGGAAAGCGTAGATCTTCTACTTAGCAGGGAAGGAGAGCTAATAACTGATTACATCAAGAAGGCTGAGATGTTTAATGCCAATTTAGCTTCAGTCTTCACTAAAAATATTAGTGAGCAGATACTCAACACAATTACTACTAACAACAAGGGGGAAGGAACTCAAGCCAAAATAGGGAAAGAACAAGTTAAAGAATATTTAGATAAGTTAGATGTATTCAAGCTGTCAGGGCCCGATGAAATTCATCCTAGGATACTTAAAGAACTAGCTGAAGCAATTTCGGTGCAATTAGCTTCAAGAACTCATGGAGGAGAGTTGAGGTCCCAGAGGACTGGAGAAGGGCAAACATAGAACCTATTTAAAAAAAAAAAAGTGAAACAAAGAGGACCTAGGGAATTATAGCCCAGCCAGCCGAACTTAGATGCCTGGAAAAATACTAAAAGAAAAGGAGAACTTGTGGCACCTTAGAGACTAACCAATTTATTTGAGCATAAGCTTTCGTGAGCTACAGCTCACTTCATCGGATGCATCCGATGAAGTGAGCTGTAGCTCACGAAAGCTTATGCTCAAATAAATTGGTTAGTCTCTAAGGTGCCACAAGTTCTCCTTTTCTTTTTGCAAATACAGACTAACACGGCTGTTACTCTGAAATCTGGAAAGAGACTGGAACAAATCAATAAACCATCAGTTTGTAAGCATCTGGAGGATAATAGGGACATAGGGAATACCCGGGATAGATTTGTCAAGAACAAAGCAACCTAATTTCCTTCTTTGACAAGTTTACTGGCCTAATGGCTGTGGGGAAGGATCTGTGGGTTATAGTGGATTGCAAATTGAATATGATTTAACAATGTGATGCAATGGTGAAAAAGGTGAATATTCACCGTCTATTAACAAGAGTGTTGTATGTAAGCTCTGGGAGGTAATTCTCCCACTCTACTCGGCACTGGTAAGATGTTGTAATGTGGCCAGTTCTGGGTGCCACACTTTAGGAAAGATGCGGACAAATTGGAGGGAATCCAAAGGAAAGCAACAAAAATGATCAAACCTGACCTACGACCAAAGGTTTAAAAAATTGGGCATGTTAAGTCTTGAAAAAAGAAGACTGAGGGGGAACCTAATAACCATTTTCAAATATGTTTAGAGCTGTTATAAAGAGAGCGGTGATCAATTGTTCTCCATGTTCACTGAAGGTAGGGCAAGAAGTAATGGGCTTAATCTGCAGGAAGGGAGATTTAGGTCAGATAGTAGGAAAAACTTTCTAACTCTAAGGGTAGTTAAACTCTGTAATAGCCTTCCAGGGGAGGTTGTGAAATTCCCATCACTGGAGGTTTTTCAGAATAGGTTGGATAAGCACCTGTCAAGGATGGTTTAGGTTTACCTGGGCCTGCCTCAACACAGGGGGCTGAACTTGATGACCTCTTGAAGTCCCTTCCAATCCTAAATTTTAATGATTCTATGTGGACAGCCTTAATGACTTCAATAGAACTACACACTGTGTGCATAATTAAGTATGTGTGTAAGCATTTGCAGAATTGGGGCCTAAATCATAGTCAAACTGCTTAAAGCTTACAAATCAGGCCCTATGGAATTTTAGAATGCATGATGAAAGATTCAGTTTTTCAAATTAGTTTTGTTGAACTTTCTGAGTTCCAAACAAATCAAAAAAGAAAAGCATTATGAAAACTTTGGTGTAAAATAGTTTGTTTTTTTGTTTTTTTTTGTTTTTTTAAGTATTAGTTAATGCGGCAGGGATTTACTTCTGCACCAAGCCAAAAGTTCTGTTACTAAATTTTTAAATATTTCCCAACATACATTTTTGTCCAGAGAAATTTGAAAAATGCTGTGTAGATGGGAGTCAAATATTATTTACAGTGCAAATCAAGAACCCCTTTTCTCACCAAACACACATGCCAGGAATCTGACATAGGATTTGAACCGCAACATTTGAAAATTAAGGCAAGTAAAGGCTATTCTCTTTGTCATCACACTTCCACTTATAGTGATAGTTATTAAGCAGACCCAATCAAAACAAAAGGGATACTGTTTCTCTTATGAGTAATGCACTAACCTAGCAAAAGAAAAAAGTTCATGTAGAAGGTATGAGTTCAGACAGCATAAGATTTATTACAATAGCTACAGAAATTATTCCTCCTTAACAGCACTTAAATTGTCTAATTATTCACAGCTGTTTTCAATTTGTTTCGGGTTCTTAATTAGGGGGTAAAGTCCTCTGCTGAAGTACTGAACTAACTTTGCAATAAGCTAAGAATTACTTCATGCTAAACCACCCCAATCCTGGGGCTGATTAGTGGACTCCACTGCAAGATAATTTGTTATTCATGCTTATCCATCTGCCTCCCACTGGGCTGAGATAAAGGTTCCGAAAGACACCATTTCCTTCTTGTTTGTATAATTATTTTGACTCATCAAGACAATCAGGTGCTAGCTGAAAAAAAAGGGAGATAATGTTTGCTGTCCTTTCAGAGGAATAATGTAAGGTAAACAGATAAATTTGGGACCCAGCACCTGATAATCTTAATTAATCTCTGGATCTGGAGTTAGGGGATCCTTGTTAGGCATAACAGCAGGAGGCTGTGTGCCTGAGGATTTCTTTGTAAAGCCAATAGACATGCAAGTGCAAGTGACTCATGAGAGGTTTAGACTTCCAGAAAAGGAGTCTTTCTTGAAAGATCTTGCATATGGTCCCAGTCACTGCTGACATCTGATGGGGAAGAGGAGGTTAGTATTGACAAAGATTCACCAGTTCTTTTCAACTAATTCATCACGTATCTTGGGCCTAAAAAGCAGAGGATTGTGTTGTATTTGGGAAGCCTCAGACCCAAATTATTCTTCTCATTCTACCTCAAACTCAACCTTTACATTTTTTTTCTCTGATATTACGCATCCATTTGTATGATACTTTAAGGGTCAGACTTTCCAATGGTGAGAAACCCTAGGGCCAGATTGAAAAAACGTACATGCAATTTGAGTTTGTAGCTTATTTGCATATGCAATTACCAGGATTGCATGTACAGGCTTGGATTTGCACTTACATAAGGTTAATTGGATGCTGAACTGATCATTCGCACATGCAAATGTAGTAGAAGTAACTGAGGGACTAATCCAACCCCAGCTGAAACTCCATAGATTTAAAGGGGTTTTGATCCAGCTCTGGTATTTGATCTACAGCTGTTTACAGAGCTTGTCCATTTAAAAATATGGTCCTTAATAAATCAGTAGAACACTGCTTATAAAGGGAATTATTAGAATGGATTGGTCAACTGGCTTGAGATGTGCTTGTGCTTCCTACGGATTCTTCTATAGAAATAACCTTTGTGCAGGGTTGGTTGTTTTTTTTTTTACTGGCCTATAAAATTTAATAAAGAATTATATCCTTGCTGTTGAATTTTTTGTAATGGTTCAAGTAACCTGTAGAAAAGACAGAGCTGTGTGTTTAATGCATTTTCCCAGTGTGTCTCAATTATAGAAACATCTGTGCTAAGTGAATTTGAAACCCGTCTGATCCCTTGTGCAAATTCCCAATATTCAAAAGCCCTCGCATTTGCTTATTTCTCACCTTTGGTCTAATGGTTCCACACTGGGTTACAGGACTGCATAGCTGTGACATATATCCTGTGTCACATATCAAGCAAAGGAGTGTTTTTCAATATTATAACCTAAAAGCCCTTTAGAGGGTAGGTATTCAAACAACTTGCCCAACCCAGCACTGATTAATTTCCTGGAGGATATTGGCAGCATCTGTTGTCTTTGACTGATGAAGAACATCAGTGTTTGTACTAATGCCTAGTGCATATATCACACTCTTTATTCTAAGGCTCTTAAAACCCTTTGCAAGCTAGGTGAGCATCATTAATCTCTTTTACAGATGGGGAAACAGAGATGGAGAGAGGCTGTGATTTGATCATGGCCCTACAAATTATCTGTGGCAGAGATGGGAAGAGAATCCCAGGTCTCCTGAGTTTGTTGTGTAGCCTGTCCAATGGACCATGCACCGTCGTTTATAGGTAGACATGGTTTTAGTTGATGTTGTGTATCTTTCCATAGCAATACATAAGGAAAGTATAGGTTGTTCAGGTTTGATGTCACTTAAGAATCCAGATTTCAAAGCCATAAGTGTTTGTTACGTGTAAGAAGTATAAGACTTTTACAGACGTCTGCTTCAGCTAGCCATAAGTGGCCCTTGCTGTGCTCATCTAGGCAGTGATTTCTGGCATCAATAAGAGCAGCACTAGCTAGAAACACTCCAGGAGCATGCCAACCAAAGCTTGGCACCACTGGTAATTTTGGTTTCTGAAGAAGAAAGCCATGTTTAATAGAGAAGTGGAGTTTCTATTTTTCATCCTGACAAAGGGACCGATTCTCTGCTGCCCTGCACCTTGTTGTAGTGATTTACACTAGCGCAGAATCAGTGTAAATTGCTACTATTCTGGTTTGGAAGTACTTTATGTCCATGTTGCGCAGGTGTAAATGAATGCATAAGCCACAGGGCAACAGAAAAACATGACTGTAGATGGTGCAGCTGCTAGAGTGTGAATTGTATTGATTGGGATAAATTGCAGGTTCAGTTTTACAGGGTGGGTGATGATAGCTTTGGAATACTAGCACAGTGCTCTGTCCAGTGAGATGGAGTTTTACACTGGCCTGTCTGTGCTTTTCAATCACCTGAAGCTTTGAGTGGAACATGTCCTCATTTTTCCACTCTGTAGCTATTCCTTGCTAGTTTGTGATTATCTGATTATGTTGCCTTTCTATTTAGTTATCTGTGTTACCATAGCAGCTAAACCAAGACCAGGACTAGACAATGTACATACATATGATAAGAGACATTCCCGGTCCTGAACAATTTACAATCTAAATAGACAAGACCGATGAAGGATGAAAGAGAAGAAGTATAATTATCTCCCTTTTACCGATGGAGAATTGAGATACAGATATATTAAGCTACTAGTCCAAAGTCCCACAGGAAGTCTGTGGCAGATTTGGGAATTGAACCTAGACTCCCAATCTAATATCTTAACCACAAGGCAATCTTTCCTTGGAGGTAGTTTTTGTAACAATGACTTTCAAAGATTCTCATCTAGGCCACGCATGGTTTGTGTGCCCCCAACATGGGGGACAAATCCCTCTTGCAGCTGCACACATTGGAGATGGTGCACAAGCATAATTCAACCCCATCCTGAGCACCAGTGCTTACTAAAGTCACTTGAAAGCCATTGGATCAATCCCAAAGTAAGGCAGTTGCGAAAATTAGGCCGTCCTGTGAGCAACATTGTTTTCTGGCATCTGCGAAAATTTAGCAGCAAGAGTATTTTGATAGAAGTAAGGGCACTGACAACTTTGAGATGGCTGACATCATAGCACTGAGTTGGTTTAGTCCAGTTTAGGGTGCTTATGATAGCAGCTTGAAACATATCCAGTAAATTCAAACCATTCTGGAGAGACTTCAGAAAAATTTAGACCAATATAATTTTATGATCGTATGAATCATCCCAGTATTTTGCTAAGTCTAACTTAGTGAACCTCTACAATGTAAACTATGACACCAATAGGAAAGAAATGCCTATAAAAAAATAATAGCTCGTGATTCAGAATCAAATACTGGTAATATTTCTCCCCTAATAAAGATAACTCATATGAAAGCAAAGTCAAAATTATATATATAGAGAGAAACATGAAGCTTTAAGATCTAGGATTTAAAAAATATATAAAATATACAAAATTGCATTCAGTTCTGGGCCCCACATTACCAGAAAAATCGAAAAAAAGTGGAGGGACATCAAAGAAAATAAATGAACATGACCAGGGAGCTGGGGAATTGAATTAGGAGGAAGGATTAAAACACCGAAGAACTGAGATGGCTAAGAAACAATGGTCAAAATTTCACAACCAGAGTGCCTAAAGTTAGGCTCCTAAATCCATGTTTAGACCTCGAACAAGAGGTAGCCTGCTTTACAGAGGTACTGAGGAGCCCTGAAGTCAAATATTCATATTATATTAGTGATTAGAGAGCTCAGCTGAGGTTAGGGCACCATTGTGCTAGGAGCTGTACATAGAAACACACAAAGAGAAAGTATTGGCCTGAAGAATTTACAGCCTAATAGGCAAGACAGAAAAAGGGTAGGAGGAAAGGAGTATTATTTTACAGGTGGTTAATTGAGAGACAGAGAGGTGAAGTGACTTATCAAAGGTCACACAGGTAATCTGTGGAAGAGCCAGGAATCCTGCCTCAACCACAAGAAAATCCTGTCCCTTGTAATGTGGTACGACTAGAAACAATGGCATGACATTTACAAAAGGAAAATGTAGGCTTAATGTCAAGAAACGCTTCCTGCCAACGAGCTTTGAAATTTTTCAAATGTTGAAATTTTAAAAACTTGAAGTGTTTTCTAAAAAAAATCATTCAGAAAATTTCCCACTTCCCAACACACCTTAATAAAAAAAAAAGAAAAGAAAAAAAAAGTTGTGGAGTACTAGCCCCAAGGAAGTGGTCGCCATCACTTGACATGTTTAAAACCAGATGGGGCAAAATGCAAGAAAAGGTAGGGTAGGGCACAGCCCTGTTTATTATGTGATTACTTTTTTATTATTTTACTATTATTAATTTGTTACCTTGGTAGAGATGGACTGGTTGATTTAATGAGTTTTTCCATCTCAAACAAGTACCACCTCATTCAAGGAGTTCTGATAGTTTTCAGCACAAACATTTAAAACTCAGATCCTAGAATTTATTGCTTACTGCCCTCTTACCTCTAGAATGCGCTAAACTCAACTAAGGGAGACCTCCTTTTGCTGTTTGTCTCCGCTCTTTTTGTAGGAAGAGATTACAGTCAAAAGGAATGAACAGCTTCCTCTTCATTAAATATAAAGACTCTGATTAACTCATCTGTGTTGCAAATATGGTAACACGTTATCACCCTTTAATACAGGGGTTCCCAAACTGTGGGCTGCGGCACAGTCCCGGGTGGTCCACCATGGGTGGAGTTGGAGGAGGACATGGGGGGGGGGGCATTTCCTCCCCAAACTGTATATGTTGGTGGAATGGTGGCCAGTGATGGCCCCTGCCCAGGGCCGGAGGAGCCTAGCACCTCCGGAGGGCAGCAGAGGGCAAAATGGAGCCACTGGGTAGTGGCTGGAGGGCAAGGAGAAAGGGCTGGCCTTGAGAGGCGGTGGCTTCCCGTGTGGCCGGAGGAGTTTGGAGGGTTTGTGGCTATTCCAACTCTGAGCCGCTGCGACCTGTGGCTGTTGAGCCCCCTGGAATATCGGCCACAGTGCCCCCCTACCCCGGGACTGGGGATTGGTGGTGGGTGATCGGGATCGTCAAGGTAACAGCTAGGCCCGGCCCAAGCCTCTGCCTCTGCCTGGCACTGGTGGCCCCTGCACCCTTCCCTTGTTCCCAGATGGGGTGCCTGTGAGGCATGCCAGGGTACTGGGTGGGTGACCAGCTCAGGGCACTCAGTGGGCTGCTGAAATGGAGGGTGTTGGCAGGGACTGGCTGTGGCACATGCCTACCCCCTTCCTCCTCTTGCTGACCCTGGTTCCTGCTGAGGTGAGGGGCCGCGCATGCCCTGTGGGACCTTTCTCCCTGGCAGATACGTGTTAATAGTGGGCTACAGTGCCTATTGCAGCTGCAAAGGTGGGCCTCAGAGCCCAAAGTTTGGAAACACCTGCTTTAATACAAACGTTCCCATAATAAAACTGCACCCTTTGATTTCACCAATGGCAAAATGGCGGCTATGTCTATAACAATATTGTCACTCAGCTGCAGAATCATATTCACTAAGAGGCTTAGGGGTCAAAGATCACCACTATCTCAGGTGTGAGAAGCCCCTGTTTGTGGCTGCAGCTACATTACAGGGAACTCTATGTTAAGAGAGTACAGACACACACACCTTCTGTGCAGACAAGTTACACATTATGGGCTAGATTCTGATATCCATTAACTTCAATGGGACTCATGAAAATGCTTAAGAGCTTTGCTGAATAGGGAGGGAGTTAAGCACATGCTTAAATGAGTTTGCTGAATTGGAACCCCAATTACTTCCATTTCCACCATATTTGGAGCTTCCTTTTCTTATTAAAATATATGTGTGTGTCTCATTTAAAACCACTTCCTTTTTTCCTTTTGCAAAGTGAAAAACCAGGACTGTGATTTTTGTAAAGGTGAAAGAACTAATACATCTGCTGCAACAACTTCTTGTTGGAGACCTTGAATCCTAATTAAGGAGCAGAAGAAAAGCTGACCTTTGAAAGCTGTAATGTTTAAATATTGCATATATCTGAGTATTTGGAGAGCTGCTATTGCTTTTTGCTTGGAGATGTAAACAAAAGATAAAGCTCTATTAGTGTAAGTGAAACATGCTGCAAGCAAAGAAGGAAGCAATGAATCAGGTTATTTGATTTCTTTAAAAAGAACACGAAAGGATGTATTCCTATTCCGTTGGCTTCTTTCAAAGAGACGCTTGGATTGTAAATATCTCTGGTATGCTATTTAATGAAAAAGCAAGATTAAAATGGGGAGACTATAACAATAACGGAAAAACAGAAATTCATGAGCCACGTTTTGTAGCGTATTTGCCTCCTTTGGGAGAGGAAAAATAAGGAAGAATGGATTGTTAATGACTAAAAGTAGAATATTTGATGGAATTACCAGGCAGCATAAATATGGCCTAATGGCCTGATTCTGCAACACTTCCTGTGAGGGGCTGAGCACCCCTTAACTCTGAGAAAAGTCAGAAGGGGCCTAGATGAGACCCAATGTTATGTAGAAAACCTGCAGTGAGGTCAACCAGACCCTGTCACCACTGGTAGATGCTGGTGTTGGTTGAAGTATAGATACACTTGGCAGAATTCAATTTATATATATAATCTTGGAAGATAACATCAATGTTTATTTTAACCTTTTCCCCCCACTTTTTTCCAATTTTCTATCAATTTAAATATTCACAGTAGCAGGAAATGAGGGGAGAGGGGTTTCCAGCAATAACTATTTAATGACACTCAGTGTTGAGATTCAAAAAGTAAAAATATTGTAACAGTTAAAGCACAAATTGTCAATATCACATGTCAAAATATACAATGTAAATCTCCTTAAATCAAACACTAATAAGTATGTTTCTTACTTTGCCTGTCTGTACATTTCTATTATTATTAATGGAAATTTTTCCTTCATCGGTTTGTGTGTGTTTGGTGGAATCTTCGTACATTGACACTTACCAATAAAAATCTAATTCTTCCAGGCCTAAATACAGGGAAGTCTTGTAGAACGACCTGAAGAGGAAGAAATCTAGGCCATATATGGCTTAGGGAGTTGTCATGACCCTTGCTGTATAGACCTGTAGTTGGCATGTCAAAGGTTTATAGGACATACCAGTTCCTACTTACAAAAGGTCATCCTCACATTTACTTAGCTTGGATAGGAATATCTGGAGGGAGGGTGGTTATGTTGTGTTTTGTTCTACTTGCTTTCCTACAAAATATTTCCAGTGAATTTGAAAAGTACCAGACTGAATTTCCTGGAGATTGAAATCCTCCATGTAGCAGAACTGTGCTGATTTGGTAGCATGTTACACCCACTTACACAGGTGTAATTGACTATGGACATTGTGAGGCAGTGAAGAATCAGATACCCACAGTTGCTACTGTTTTACAAATAGTGATAAAACCAAAGTGCTAATATGCATAACAAAAAAAACTAGTAGTTCTGGAACTGATACAATGTTATATAAAATGGTCTATGTTACACGTAGGGAAAAATTCAACTTTTATTTTCAATGGATGCATATCCATTTAGTATGTGGGTTTGTGCACATGTGAATGAGAGAAGAATTTGGCCTATATTTTTTCACTGTCTTGGTAGCAGATCTTTTGTGGGCCTGCAGGCTTCTTGTATTACTGCTACATAAAATGCCTTTAGACTAGTTCTGTGGACGACACATGGATGATCTTGTCCATCTCCAGGTTCTATTATAAGCACTGTGAAGTGGGGCTAGGAGGGTTAGAGCGACAAAGAGTGGATGGTCCTGCCAAGGATCCTTGAATACTTGGGAAGTTCACTAGAAACAAATTAACTGTGTCACTTGGGGCAGAACAAAAGGAGAAGAGATGAGAAGGGCAGTGCAGCAGTTCCCAGCAGAGGAGAAACATCATGTCCAGCAGCATTGCTTATGCAGATCGGCCTGACTCTCCAGTGCCTTGCACCTCATGTTGTCCTAGACCCTTGTGCAGAGTGGATGCAAAGTGCCCTTCCATCTGTGTTCACGTTCTGCACTCACTCTGCACCAGAGGTGAAAGTGGGCTGGTACAGCATACCGGTAAGAAGTGGCCGCCAGTACAGGCCCATACGAAGCCAACGCTAAAGTGCTGCTGCGGCAGTGCTTTAACATCACTGCCCCTTTTGTGTCCCGCATTGGCAGCCCTGCTGGTAGGGACCCTACCAGAAGGGCCACAAGAAAAGGGACAGCTGCCCCATGGCCTGGCAATTTAAAAGGGCCCAGGACTCTGGGCCACCACTGTTGCTACTGTGGCAGTGGCCAGAGCCCCGGGCCCTTTAAATCGTTGCTGGAGCCCTAGGAGGCGCAGACCGGGCAGTGCGGGTGGGCGGGCTGGGGGACGCTGACCCCCAGCCCTGCCCCTTCTGCCCAAGGCCCCACCCCTTCTGGGGGCCTGGACCCAGGCCCCCATACCAGTAAGTCTTTTATGTTGTTTTCACCCCTGCTCTGCACAAATGGAAATGGATACACAAGGAATGAGGTGGTGGAGAATCGGGCCTGCTGTGCCCAATCCAACTCCCTTTGAAATCATTGGGAATCTTTCTGGTGACTTTAACGGGAGATACATTGGGCCACTAACCCAGAATGATCTGTCTAGCTATAGGCCCTGTAACAATTTTTTTAAAAAATATTGCAGATTTTAGTCTAGTTGGAAAAACAAGTTTTTCCTGTATTCTGAGTAACTGCAAATATAAATCCTACTTTTTAAAAGATTCTTTAAGGTTTCATAAAATATCTGAAACCCTTTGCAGAAGTTCTAAGATAACACAGAACTCCAAACTTCTAAAGGTTCTGTTATTCCATACAGTAGATCAAAACAAACTCCTTCTACTGCTGTAAATCACAGGAGATATTCAGTTAATGGGGGTTTTCATTTGAGAAAGCCCATGCATCCCAGTCCCCAGCCTAATTTTTGTTACAAAAGCATTTTTTTTCCTGTTTTTTTTTCTTTTCAGTAAGTTCTGGAATACACACCACATAACTGGAACTGCTGCTTTGCAGTGAGCAATGATTTTGGCCAAAACCTTTTATTAGATGAAAACCAAAATGGGAAATAAAAATAAACACCCATTAGAGCTTCCCATTCTTTTGCACTTTGTTGCCTTTTGTATGCATTTTGAAAACAAAAACTTGTCACCCAGTTGTGCTAGCAAAGCCTGTAGCTTGTCATCAGCACCATTTTCAAGACACCTTTGAACATTTAGTGCAGAGGAGTAGCGTCTTTCGCTCATACTTCTCAGTTACTTATTTAAAAATCATCACCTGATGGCAAATCTCTGCTTGTCATGTTACTGTTAGAATACTTCACAGTTAGCTCCACATTATCTGTTCATCACCTAGTCTGCCACTTTTCTTTAATTTCAGCTCTAAAAGGGAAAAGATAGAATGGAGTTCTGGAAAAAGAAAAGGAGTGCCATAATTGTTGAATGATGTGTGCAAGTGAATGGCAGGCATTTCTGTGTCCAGAATGAAAAATCTTGAGATACATAGTAATCAACATCCACGAATATCAACTCAGAGAGGATTCTTGGTGAACAGAGGGGTCTAAAAGGAGGTCGAAAGGTCTGGTTGTGAAGAGAGGGAGATTTGGTAGCAGAAATGAAGACAAGGAATAAACCGAACATAAGTATTGCAGCAGAGTGGGACCAGCTGAAATTTTCTGTCAGCATTTTTTTCATGTGAAATTGGGTTTTCAGCAAAACAAAATTTTCCTCAAGAAGTGCCAGCTTTCTGTGGACAATTTTCCTCTTTATTGAAGAAGTGAATACACCAAAACAAAAACATTTCAGTCAAACACTGAACATTTTCCATTTGGAAATGCTACCAGGGTGTCTTGTGGGAATTGTAGTCTGGGTGCTTCATACTCCCATTTTCCTGGGCTGAGTTCCTCAGCTGGACTATGTCTCCCAAAATGCCTAGTGGCCATGTGACTGCCATAGTGCATGGTGGTGGTTCAGCAAATGGGGATGCCATAGTGCATCATGGGAGATGTAGTCTGACTAGTGATTTGTCCTATAGAGAAGAAATGGGGGATGAGGTGCATAAACTACAATTCCCATGAGGCACAATGATGGCATTTCTGAATTGACATTTTTGTTTTTCAGCTGAAAATTTTTAACTTTCAGTTTTTCACTGAAAAGTTGAAATTTTCCACTGGGAAAAATACCTATATTCCAACCAGCTAAGATGTAGAGAAATGAGGGGAAAGGTTTGGTACTAGAAGAAGACAGGCAAAGGTTAATAGAGGAGGGTGTATTAGGGAATGTGGAACTGAGAACAGAAGAAAACTCGTAACAAACCAAGGAAGACAGTAGCTGGTAGCAGAGAAAAAGAGGAACAAACATCAAGAGAAATGGGGTTTTAGAGAGAGGTATAGGGAGAAAAAAGAAATCCGGCCAAGGCATTTGATCCTTAGAGACTGAATTTTAGCTTAATTTATGTCCAAAAAAACTAATAGCTAACCGCCAAAATATAATTTCAGAAAAGAGGGACAATCCTGAAATTATTCTATGATGTCTCAAGAACACTTTTTATTTTAATTGTGAAGGCTGTGAATGGGTAGTTGAGGCTGGCATTATTGGCAGACCAGAGTGTACGCGATAATAGCATGGGGCTGACACTTGCTCTCACTTGTGTAGATCAGGAGTAACTCCACAGAAGTCAATGAAGCTACCCGTGTGTAAAATGGTCTAACTGAATAGAGAATCTGGCCCTATGTGTTTTAAACTCTCTGAAAATCTATAGCAGTACCATTGTCATAGAACCTATAGAAACCCTCAGCAAAATTTTCTCTTTTCTCAAGCAGCAGAAGAAAAAAGAATAAATACTGTACCAATGCAGCTGCGCTGCTGTAAGATCTCTCGTGTAGCCGCTCTATGCTGTTGATGTAATTAAACCACCCCAATGAGTGGTGGTAACGATGTCGGCAGGAGAGCTTCTCCTGCCGACATTGTGCTTTGCACACTGCCACTTCTACTGGTGAAACTTATGTCGCTTGGTGTATGTTTTTTCCCCACATCCCTGACCAGCAAAAGTTTTGCTGACAAAAGTGCTAGTGTAGACAAAGCCTTAGTCTTTTTATAAAATCTGATGAATAAGTCACATGAGACTTTCTTGCAAAGGTATTGAGATTTCCCCCTCACTATTGCAATAAAAGGCAAGTCAGGAATTGAGCCACAGATCCTCCCAACAAACTTCTATAAGGGCAGAAGCCAACAAAGCTGCCAGATTCATGAGGTAATGTTCGGAATGAGATAACTGCATCCAAATCTCATTCAGAATATGAGCTTTCTTTCTGGTATGCGTGTGAAGCCTTTTAATTTCTCCATTGACTTTAATTTAAGATTGGGCTAAATTTGCTAGTTTCGCAAGTTTGACAAGGTTTTAAAAAAGTTTGTTTGCCAAGGAGATTCTTTTTAAACTCTCTCAACTTCAAAAAAAAAAAAAAATCCAATATTTATAGATGCAGCCAAACTAATACCCCAAATCTGAACACACCAAGTTTGGGAAAGTTCAAACCCAGATCTGAACTTTCTGACTACCTTCTCAATATCTCTACAGGCTCAAACTAATCCCCCAGATTTGAATACCCAGCAACTTTGGGAAGTTTTGGATCTGAAATCACTGCATCCATATTTAATTTTATATATCCGGCCTATATACTAACACTAAGCCACTGAATGATGCAAAAGGAGTGTGAATTCAAGCGAATGAATTCTGTGAATTTCCCAATTGTGTCACTCTAATGATAAGGTCTGAATGAACCACTATAATATCTAGCCTTTTTTTATCATCTCCAGATCTCAGTGCTCTGCAAAGTCCTAATTTCCCCATTTTGCAGACAAGTCACCCAGCAGGTCAGTGGCAGTGGGCTGAGAATTGGACTGTGGGCTGAGAATAAAGCCCATTTCTCCTGAGTGCCTTATCCACTGGACCATACTGCCTCATAATCTAGAATAAGGACACCTAGTCTGCTCTCTTATGTAAAACCTGCAATAGAACTTCACCCAATAATTCCTACATCAGGACAAATAACTTTCAGTTGAACTAGAGCACATCTTTTAGAAAGATCTTGATTTAAAGACTGGAAGTGATGGAGAATCTGCTACATCCCCTGGTAACTGCAGGTAGTTGCCTCTTGTGAAAAGTCATGCAGCCAGATCTTTATCTGTTTCTTAAAAAGGCAAAGCTCTCATTGGCTTTAATGGGAGGCTTGTCTGGGTAAGTAAAACAACTAAGAACGGAATTAGTCCATCTATTGTTTCAATAACACCCTCAATTTCTTACCCTGTAGGGTCTGTCTAATGGTGTCACGTTAGGATGCAGGCGAGAAAATGTTTCACCCTCATTTCCAAGATCTTGCACAAGCCTCTTTTTTTAATGCAGCCATAAGGCATATTTGTATTTTACCCGTTAGCAGTGTACAGATCTTGATTTCTGAACATATGTTTCTTATATTTCAAATACAGAATTTTCCCATAAGGCAGTTTTCTATTTGTGGTCTTTGACCCAGCTACCAGCTAGACCACCTCTCCCTCAGTGTGCCACTGAGACCATGCTGTGTGTTTGAGGAAGTCTTTCACACAGCAACAGGCAAGAGAGAAGTATGTTTAAAAAATAGGAAAATGTGATTGTAGAACCACAGAAACTGATAGGGAGATTTGGGAATTTTTTTTTTAATTGACTAGATTTCAAGTTAACCTGCTCTTAGTAAATGGCTATAAGAACTTGTTTCCTCTGATATCTGCCACAGCCTAAGTTTGGCAGCCTTCAACCAAGCATTCAATTGACTGTTCCTGAGGCAATGTGTGTGTTGGAGGGGAGGGGTCTATTTTGGTAGATTAAGGCATGATGGTCTGCATATTATTACTAGTGAGTTGAGGAGATCCTGATCTGAGGGACTTACAACCTAAAGATTCACTAAGTTACCCATGAGAACAGCTTTTGTACTTAAATGCTTAGTTTATTTAATAATGTAAAGTACAGCAATGCCATAACACACTGAAGCAATTTTTAAATTAATAGTGCCCAAGGCCCAGATCCATTGAAATCAATGGAATCAGGAGCCTAAATATCTGTGTACATCTGGGCCCAAGCCCTGAAGTGCTTACTTAGTCAGAAGACTCCCACTGGCTGCAACGGGAATTTTGCCAGAGTAGGGGATTCAAGGTTCAACTCTAAATAACTGGGCAAGTGGTTTTAAAATCACATCGGCAACCGGTGCGATAGCTCATGTGACAGAGGTCCAGAACAGCTTTTAGGTAGTGATATCAGATACACAGGTGTTGTTTTTTTCCCATTAATACCAATGGCAACAATATAGAAATTAACAGACATCATTTGATCTGTGCGACCGTGTGTGTTTGTGCACATGCTACATATCAACATAAGATTGCCTTTGTATATAGATATTATTAGACACAAACTACTTGAAAGTGGCTACTCAGTTTACAAGTAATTACTTTCCAGTGAGTGCCTGCACCCCTTCACTTTTCCTAAGTTTGAAGTTTGCTGAGCTTTAGGCAAAAACCTTAATGTTACTGTTCCTTAGATAAGATGAGATCTGTTGTTTTTTTTTTTTTACATAATATTTACTTGTATATTGGGCATTGCTAAAGGGAATCTTATTTTAACCAAAGCCAGATTTTTGGTACTTAATAGAGTTAGGAATGATGTATCATTTTCCAACTTGGACTCGTTATTAATACTTATAAGTTGCGAACATGGAAAGAATTCCCATAAATCTATATGCAATCTTGCAGTGTACAGCAGAAAAGATAAAGATGTAGAAAAAGTTGCCGAGAGCCTGAAAGTAACATTCAGTCCTCGGTGTAAGGACCTGTTCCTGCTCTCACGTCTGCACTGTGGCTCTCTAAAGTTTGGAAGAAATGATGCTTCTGAAAGGATGACAGCAGCCAACCCAGTGCACCACTCAATCAGCTGCAATTCAGCTACCCTCCCAAAAGTGCAGCTCCCCAGCTCTGCATGTTTTCCACATTTGTAATGGGAATGGCAAATCTCCCACACACACCCCTTCCCCCAAAAGGGTGTGGTTCAGCCACAAGTGGGAGGATTTAGCAGAACAACAAAGTTCTTAGAGGGTTTTTTAGTCTGAAACAGGGAGTAAATTTCTTGTGTAACTCTTAATGGAATAAGTAGTGCTTTCAAGCCGAGTCTTTACCTAACCTTTACCCATCTAAGCTAAACTGGAGAGTTAGCTGGACACTATATAGGTTTGCAACATTCCCTGTAGGTTTTTGGATTTAAAAAACAGTCAACAGTTACCAAAGCAAATGCCTCCATATCTGCAGTTCTTCCTTTCTGTGGCATATAAGTATGGATATCCTTTACTATGGCTCCGATTTTCAGTAGTGCACATGTCTAACTTGCATACTCAAGGGGGTTGGCATGCAGGCAAAAACCAGGTGCACGTAGAAGAGAATTTCTCTCTGAAAACGTATTTGGACAAGAGTCACTAAGCTCCCCAGACTCCTGTCCCACCATGCACTGGGCTTTGTTTAAGACACAATATAGCTTCTCCAGGGTCAGTCTTTTCTTGGATCCTGATTAGGAATCCAGAGGAGATATTCCCAAAATATAATGCTCTGCTATTGACTTGCTACATGGCTTTGGTTGAATCAGTCAGGATTCAATCCTGCAAGGTGCTTAGCACTCTGGCTCTGATCCAGCAAAGCACTTGAGCATGTGTTTGATATCAAAGGGACTACTCGTGTACTTAAAGTTAAGTGTATGCTTAACTGCTATGGTGGATGGGGCCACAAAGCTCAGCTCCTTGCAGGATCCAGCCTTTGATCTCTCTGCTGTAGTCCTCCCTCTATAAAACAAAGATAATAATACTCACCTTGCAAAGATGTGTGAGGATAAATGAGTTCTTTTGTACCACACTTTCAAGCAGAAAAGTGCTATATAAATGGTAATGGGAAATTGCTAATGGGAAAAATTATTTTGTCTGTCTAAGATCCTAATATGACCCCAGTTGCCAGAATATCTGAACACCTCACAATCTTTAATGTCTTTATCCTCACAGCACCTCTGAGATGTAGGGTGCTGCTGCCATCCCCATTTTTACAGATGGAGAACTGAGGGCTGCGGGAGGTGAAGTGACTTACCCAAGGTCACACAGGAAGTCTATGGCAATCAGGGACTTCACCCCACATCTCCCGACTCCTAGACTAGTGCTCTAATCATTGGACAACCCTTCCTCTGTAATAGTAAACTATACTGCTAGAGTATACAGCCTGAGTCTGATTCTGCTGTAATGCACTGTGACCTTAAAAACAGGCAATTTACCTCAGGGCTTGTCTATACGGTGGGGTAATGCACTCTGCAGAGGTGTGATTTCTAAAGCGCAGTGACATTGCACGTTCATTGGTCCATGTAGATCCTGCTGGTGCACACTAAAGGTTCCCAACTGCATTTAAGATAGTACTGTTTCAAACAACACTGCATTAAAGCACACTAGGGAACCTTTAGTGTGCACCAGCAAAGGTCTACATGGGCCAAGTAGCATGCCATATATTAGAGTCTATAGAAATCATGCCCCTCGAGAGTGCATTACCCCACCACGTAGATAAGCCCTTAGATAACTTTTCTGCAATATTCAGGGTATTTAGTTTATTTCCTACAGTAAATACATGTGAAATCAGGTAATTCTGAACATGCAGCGGTATCTGTATCTATTTATCTAGGCAAAACTGGCAACTTATTAATAAAGCTATGATTTAGTCATGGGTATTTATGGTATAAGTCATGGACAATAAACAAAAATTCATGGCCTGTGACCTGTCCATGACTTTTAGTATAAATAGCCCTGACTAAATCGGGAGCTTCAAACAGGATTAAAACGATAACCTATTGGCATAAAGAAGAACATTGAGTCCAGGATTAATCCATGACCACTGGAGGTGAAAATTCTTAGCTAAAGAAGGGACTGTAAACAGTGGCCATCGCTGCTTGGAGGGAGGGGGGGGAGTGGCACCAGCTGCCGGGGGCCGCCAGCAGGGGCTGCTCCGGCCGTCCCCGGGACCTCTGGTGCGAGACCTCTGGTCCCGGTGCAGCTGGCTTTGGGGCTGCCCAAGCAGCTGGCTGCAGAGTCGTTCCAGCAGTGGCTGGTGTGGCTGTCCCCGCGGCCAGGCGGCCCTGGGGTCAGCCGCACTGGCTATTGCACAAGTCACAGAGGTCACGGAAGGTCACGGAATCCGTGATTTGTAAGACCTCCGTGACGGACACAGAGCCCGACTTATTAAGGATGGCCACTGTGTACAGTCCTTTCTTTAGCGAAGAATTTTCACCTCAAATGGTCATGGATTAATCTTGGACTCAATGTTCTTCTTTATGCCAAATGGATTATAGCTTTTCTCCTGGGTGGGTTTGCTGGTAGTTTAAATACTAGCAAACCTTTCCTGTTTGAAGCTCAGTAAATATGTAAACATTAGTATTTTTTCTTTTGTGCCTTGTTGATAGATCCACTTTATTCTAGCCCAGCAAACGGCTATTTAAGTGTGTATTTACAGTAAAGGAGGAGGATCCATACATGTCTATCTCTTTACATTTTGGGTGAAGTCACTGTGCTTTTTGTTGAGATGTGCTGTGTTGCAGCCTCTCTTTGACTGAAGATTTACTGGTTTCTCCTCCCACTTACATAGTTTTACCCTGTTGTAAGTGCAGTGGCTTCAGTGGAGTTACTCCTGATCTACATGGGTGTAAGTGAAAGGAAAATAAAACCTAGAATGTCCAGAGTAGGTGAAAGGTGGCAAGGAGGTCTTGTAGCTGATAAACATGTAATGTAAAATTGTGTTTGAAAGAAAGCACGGAATGGAATCAAAGCAATGTTGGGAACTGTGTTCTTTGGACTAAAGGAACTGCTGATTAGGGGTTTTGAAAGCCTCTGGTAAGATTCTGTAGTCTTTATAGTGGCGGACCACAGTCCTCTAAAGATGAGAGGAAACGTGCAATCATGGGACATCAGAAACTTGTTTCCATTGGGTAATTTAGATCTCCATCTCCTCTGGACATTTCTTTTCTGGAGAACTCATGGCATCTCCCTCCTGGTGGGTAGAAAACCTGTCAGAATGCACTCTAAAATATGGGCAACAGACTGAGCTTCAGTGGTGTGGTTGTGACCTTTGTGTGTTGCAATGGCATGTAGTGAACTAGCAGGGGTAGAGGTAGGCATGCCAAGAAACCGGTACCATCTTTATGATACTAACAAGTCATGTGTAAAGTTAAGAGTATTTTTGAATGCATAAGTCTTTCGTTGTATGCACTAAGAACACGGAATAAAATTTTCAAAAGTGCCTAATTGCTTATGTAACCCATGTGCCTAATAGGGAGATATCTCTTGGAGACCCGGGGGGTAAAAGTGAGTTGGATCTGGGTCATTGTTGCTGGGCAAATTTAGCCCTCCACATCCAGAAGCTTCCTGATTTTGGGTGTGGTAGTTTTGGGTGTGCTTCACTAGGTTCCCTGTTGCTGGGGTCAGACAAGCAGTCAGGGCAGCTGCCTTACAAAAAGGTATTCCTGAGGACATTCTGCACCAAAAGTTAAGAATTCTGCACACAATATTTTAAAATTCTGCAAATTTTATTTATCATATAAATGTGGAGGCTCCAGAATGGCATTGGGGATCATAGGTCACTGGCTGCACAGAGGTGGGAGATCACTGTGCAGCTTCCCCACACCTGTCAGACAGAATCAGCAATGAGGCTGCACCCAACCCTGACACAGTGCAAGGACAGGGCCTGCCCCAGAAACCCTAGGGCCCTGCCCCTCCGTGCCAGGTGCACCAGGTGTGGGCAGGCAGGCTCAGCAAGGCAGGATCCAAATGTGGAGAGACTTAGTGCGGTGGAACCCAGGTGTGGGTTGAGAGGGTTCTGTGTGGGGGCAATCTGGGTGCAGACAGCTTAGTGGGGGATCTGGGGGGGGACCTGGATGCACAGGGGCTTGTTGGGTGGTTCTGGTTGCAATGGTAATGGGACTCTGCAGGGGAAGTCCAGGTAAAGGTGGTTGGAGCTCGGGGGGTGGGGGTTTCTGGGTGTGTGTGGGGGATAGAGCTTGGCAGGGGGTCTTGGTGTGGGAGGATCAGTGGGGTGTTCCAGGTGCAGGGGGAGTGGGGCTTGTCAGGGGGTGTTATGGGTGCAAGGGGGTGAGCCTTGGTGGGAAGGTCTGGGTATGAGGGGGTCTGGATGCACGAGGGTTGGGCGGATGGGGGAGCAGCTCCCCGTACAGTGATCCCTCCCCTTGCAGCTGAGGTGCAATGAGTGCAGAAAGCATGGGTGTGGGGGGTGAAGTTTGCTGAGCTTCCTACAGCCAGGGAAGAAATCTGGAGGTGTATCTGACATGGCTCCGGATGCCGTGCAGGGGAAGAGGAAGTCCCATCCTCCCCAGCCCAGCCGGGAATAGCAGCTGAGCCCGGCGCAGGGTAGGAGCCACCAACCAGGTCTTCCCCAGTCCTGTCCCCTGCCTCACAGTGATTTACCTCTATGCCAGCTGCCCTGAACACCCAAAACATATTGCTGGGGCGGGTTGCATGACTACTCTTGTGGCTTCCCTTTGCTTTCCTGTCAGAAATTCATTTTTCTGTGGGGATACAAAGAAATCTGCAGGGGACATAAATTCTGTGCATGCGCAATGGTGCAGAATTCCCCCAGAAGTAAAAAAGCCAGGTGCTCTGGGTGAATTGGTAGAAGCTGAGCCCAAGAGCAGAAAGCAGGCTGTTTTCCCTACCTGTGAAGTATTTTGCAGCAGGTTAGTGATATTAACAGGGAAGCATGGGCACTGTTAATTATAGAAAGGGGAAATTGAGAAGGGAAAATAATTTTTTCTATTTTAATTGTACACTTTGACTGTTGTTTGAGTTTAGCCAAACTGTTTTAGTTAAATTGTCTCAGCTAGTATGATTCACCAACTTTTCTTTAAATGTAGCAATGGGGAAAGAGTCATTGATATTTTGCTATTCTCAGTTCTTGTATTTTCTTGTAACAGGGTTGTGTTTTTTTTAATCTATATACTTAACTGAGTAGTTTGTTAATCAGCTGGCTGGCTGGCTGACAGTGATTTCAACAGAGGAAGAGTCTGCATGAATTCCAGCTGAAGATTCCTACAAGCAAGTGGAGGGAAGATGTTGCTTTTGACTCAGCAGACTGTACAGATTTGCAAAAAGAAAAGGAGTACTTGTGGCACCTTAGAGACTAACCAATTTATTTGAGCATAAGCTTTCATGAGCTACAGCTCACTTCATCGGATGCATTCAGTGGAAAATACAGTGAGGAGATTTATATACACACAGAACATGAAAAAATGGGTGTTATCATACACACTGTAAGGAGAGTGATCACTTAAGATGAGCTATTACCAGCAGGAGAGCTGGGGCGGGGGAGGACAGAAAACCTTTTGTAGTGATAATCAAGGTGGGCTTCTGGTAATGGCCCACGTTGATTATCACTACAAAAGGTTTTCTTCCCCCCACCCATTTTTTCATGTTGTGTTTTGTGTGTGTGTATATATATAAATCTCCTCACTGTATTTTCCACTGAATGCATCCAATGAAGTGAGCTGTAGCTCACGAAAGTTTATGCTCAGATAAATTGGTTAGTCTCTAAGGTGCCACAAGTCAGGAACAGTCAGCATGGATTCACCAAGGGAAGGTCATGCCCGACTAATCTAATCGCCTTCTATGATGAGATTACTGGTTCTGTGGATGAAGGGAAAGCAGTGGATGTATTGTTTCTTGACTTTAGCAAAGCTTTTGACACGGTCTCCCACAGTATTCTTGTCAGCAAGTTAAGGAAGTATGGGCTGGATGAATGCACTATAAGGTGGGTAGAAAGCTGGCTAGATTCTCGGGCTCAACGGATAGTGATCAATGGCTCTGTGTCTAGTTGGCAGACGGTGTCAAGTGGAGTGCCCCAGGGGTCGGTCCTGGGGCCGGTTTTGTTCAATATCTTCATAAATGATCTGGAGGATGGTGTGGATTGCACTCTCAGCAAATTTGCGGATGATACTAAACTGGGAGGAGTGGTAGATACACTGGAGGGCAGAGATAGGATACAGAGGGACCTAGACATATTGGAGGATTGGGCCAAAAGAAATCTGATGAGTTTCAATAAGGATAAGTGCAGGGTCCTGCACTTAGGACGGAAGAACCCAATGCACAGCTACAGACTAGGGACCGAATGGCTAGGCAGCAGTTCTGCGGAAAAGGACCTAGGGGTGACAGTGGACGAGAAGCTGGATATGAGTCAGCAGTGTGCCCTTGTTACCAAAAAGGCCAGTGGCATTTTGGGCTGTATAAGTAGGGGCATAGCGAGCAGATCGAGGGACGTGATCGTCCCCCTCTATTCGACATTGGTGAGGCCTCATCTGGAGTACTGTGTCCAGATCTGGGCCCCACACTACAAGAAGGATGTGGATAAATTGGAGAAAGTCCAGCGAAGGGCAACAAAAATTATTAGGGGTCTGGAACACATGACTTATGAGGAGAGGCTGAGGGAACTGGGATTGTTTAGTCTGCAGAAGAGAAAAATGAGGGGGGATTTGATAGCTGCTTTCAGCTACCTGAAAGGTGGTTCCAGAGAGGATGGTTCTAGACTATTCTCAGTGGTAGAAGAGGACAGGACAAGGAGTAATGGTCTCAAGTTGCAGTGGGGGAGGTTTAGGTTGGATATTAGGAGAAACTTTTTCCACTAGGAGGGTGGTGAAACACTGGAATGCGTTACCTAGGGAGGTGGTAGAATCTCCTTCCTTAGAAGTTTTTAAGGTCAGGCTTGACAAAGCCCTGGCTGGGATGATTTAATTGGGGATTGGTCCTGCTTTGAGCAGGGGGTTGGACTAGATGACCTCCTGAGGTCCCTTCCAACCCTGATGATTCTATGATTCTAAGCACTCCTTTTCTTTTTGCGAATACAGACTAACACGGCTGCTACTCTGAAACCTGTATAGATTTGGTGATCAAAGTCTCTAACTGAGACTCAGGTGACCTCAACCTAATCTTTTGGGAACTCTGGAGTTTCTTCTCACTGTGTTTCAGTGGGGACTGACCTGTTTAGATTTAATTTGTTTATTTATGTATAATTGTGAAGATAGTGTGTGAATTATAAAATAGCCATGTTATGTTGTAAAAATTAAAATTTATTATGTTTCTTTATCCTAAGATTTTATAAAGTTGTTACTTACTTACATCCATTCCTTTGGGACTTGAATGTGGGGAGGTTGACCCTGTGCAATCCTTGATGAAAATCCTTAGAGATTGAATTCTGGGTCTCCAGTTGCTTTTTCTGTGGGAGTTGGTTTTTTGGAGGGCCATTGGAGAAGAACAATTTAGTGAACTCTAGCTCACCTAAAGGTTACACTTAGGCTCCTAAATCCTATTTTTAAAAGCTCTGGGTACCTGTAGCTGCTGTTGACTTCAGCTGGAGTTGTGGGTGCACAGTACTTCTAAAATTCAGGCCCTAAATATTACAGCCACCAATGGAGTTAATGCCTTTCTCCAGTATACCTGGCCCTTAAGTCACAGGGTGAAATGTTGACATACTAACTTAGCAATGCTAACATTCTTGGCAAAATGTACAGAACTAGCCCCCCATATTCAGCTGGGCAACATCACAGAAAATTCAATGTACTGGAAAATCAAATGCAAAGTGAAAATGAAAATTGATGTTACATTGATTTCTTCTAAGTGTTAATGAAGGGGACCAATAATACAAGATCAGACAGTCATTACTTTCAATAAATATGTACAAACTCACATGTATTCAGAGACAGGCATACATACATCAGCATACAAGATCTGTTCTTTCAGACATTTAGGGCTTGATCTTGCTTCCCTGAAAGTCAGCTGCAGTTTTTGCCACTGACCTCGTTGGGCATAGAGTCAGGCCCATTTAAATGTAATGACCTCTCACAATCATTTTTTTCTGATTAGTTACTGCTGGGTTTATTTAATTTAATTCTTGCCCATAAGAAACCCAGGACAGATCCACAAAGAGATTTACAGCACTCCCCATTGTCATATCTAACTTTTAGGCACACTGAAATCCTACGAATCCACAAAGTCTGGCTTAGGTGCTTAGTCTCGCTATAAAGAGAATGGAGCGAGAGATGTGTCTGAGAATGAGATCCATAAAAGCCAGCATGTTAGGCAGGGAGTCACCTAAGTTAGCATATGGGAGATGCTGTTAAGAGAGGTGTATCCTAAGACCTGCCCCTCTTGGGGATTTAGGCACTTAAATCTGGGCTGGAGGGAGGTGCTTAGCTCTGTTTATGATCCACAGCTGGGAACCCCTTGTTTTGATGAGATTACAAGTTTGGTTGATAAAGATAATAGTGTTGATTTAATATACTTAGATTCTTATAAGGCCTTTGACTTGGTATCATCTCACATTTTGATTAAAAAACTAGAATATAAAATTAACATGGCAGACATTAAATGGATTAAAAGGTGGCTAACTGATGCGTCTCAAAATAGAAGTATAAAGGGGGAATTTTCATAGAGCAGTTGTTTCCAGTGGGTTCCTAAAAGGATTGGTTCTTGGCCCTATGCTATTTAGCATTTTAATCAAAGACCTAGAAAAAAAAACATAAAAATGTTCACTGCTCAAATTTGCAGATTACACAAAAATTGGGGGAGTGCTAAATAATGAAGAGGACCGGTCACTGATCCAGAGTAATCTGGATCGCTTTGTAAACTGGGTGCAAACAATATGCGTTTTAGTATACCTAAATGTAAACGTATACATGTAGAAAAAAAGAATGTAGGCCATACTTAGCAGATGAAGGACTCTAGCCTGGGAAGCAGTGATTCTGGAAAAGATTTGTGGGTGGTGGTGGATAATCAAGAATCATGGAAAAGGACTCGTGAATAATGTACATGAGCTCCCAGTGTGATGCTGTGGCCAAAAGGCCGAATGTGATCTTGGGGTGCTGTCAAGGCTAATTCCCCACTCTGGCACTTCGAGTGCAAAAGGTGGGGTCCCCCAAGAACTCTAAAAATTAATACTTGCCACTCCAGGCTTGTGTTATTCCTACAGTTACAACTTTCTCTGACCTTGGATTAGTAGGTGCTGCCAGCACCCAAGTGCAGAACCCCTTTGAGAGCCCAGGAAGGCGCACTTGAGAATTCCTTCCTGTGGGGTACCCTCAAGCCCTTTCACACACCCTTTCGGGGAAGAGCTGAGAGAGGGGGAAAAAAATTTTTTTAAAAATCAGTTGTTGCCACCAGCTAACTGAACAACATGTGCAGAAACCTCTTAAGACACAAAAATCCAATTCTGTTCTTTAAAAAGATAAAATTTATTATTAATAAAAAAAGAAAGAAAATACATCTGGGACTCAGGCTATTGCTAGATTTTAAAAGAGCAACTGCAGGGATTAAGCACCAAGTATAGCTTTCTTGAGGTCCAGCTTAAAGGTTACAAACAAAGCAAAAGCACCTGGGATTAGCACAGAGGAGTCCACAAGCCATAAAGCGATAAACCTAATCACATCTTCCTAGACGTTTTCTGATCTACTTACATATCTGGGGTTTCAAATGAGTAGTTTCTAGGTATGATACTGAGGATTTTTCATACCTGGCCCCAAGCTTCTTACAGCATAGCTGTTGCCCTGTCTGCCTCTCCCCAGGGAAAACAACAACAGACAGACAAAAGGAGAGTCTTTTCTCTCTTAAAAAAACTTCTAGCCTTCCCATTGGCTCTTTTGATCAGGTGTCTACTCACTTCCTTTTACCTATGCATAGCAGTGAGACTTTAACCTTTTACAGGTAGAGCAATTAGAGAACAGCTACTAAGAGGGATTTTATAGCTAACTGGCTAGCTGGGTGTCCATAAAAGGGACCTACCCACCCCCCCTTCATTTATCACAGGTGCATAAACTGGGCAATCTCGAATAGAAGTAGAAAGGTTATTTTACCTCTGTATTTGGCACCAGTGCAGCTGCTGCTGGAATACTGTATCCAGTTCTGGAGTACACAATTTAAGAAGGATGCTGATAAATTGGAGAGGATTCAGAGAAAAGCTATGAGGCTGATTAAAGGCTTAGAAAACTTGCCTTATAGTGATCAGATAGATTGAGCTCCCTGAGTCTATTTAGCTTAACAAAGAACAGGTTAAGGGATGATTTGATCACAATCTCTAAGTAGCTACATGGGGAACACATATTTGATAATGAGCTCTTCAATATACCAGAGAGAGAGAGAGATAACATCCCAATGCCTGGAAGTTGAAGCTAAACAAATTCAGACTGGAAATTAGGCGTAAATTTTTAATGGTCAGAGTAATTAACCATTGGAATAACTTACCAAGGGTCATGGTGGATTCTCCATTACTGGCACTTTTTAAATCAAGATTGGATGTATTTCTAAAAGATCTGCTCTAGGAATAATTTGGGGGAAGTTCTGTGACCTGTGTTATACAGAAGGCTAGACTAGATGATCACGATGGTCCCTTCTGGCCTTGGAATCTGCAAATCCTGGAGTCAGGCTGTTTTAGTTGCATAAGGTGTTTCTTGCTGGGGGGCAAGAGGGAGGAGCAAGGGGGAGGAGCTGATCTGTAGGGCTGCCGGTGGGTGCTGAGCATCCACTATTTTTTTTCTGTGGGTGCTCCAGCCCCAGAACACCCAGGGAGTTAGCGCTTATGGGCTCATATAGAATTTTTACAGTGAAAATGTAGGTACTGTTTAGGTGTCTACAGGGTTAGGTAGCAGCAGGTGGGGGTTTTGTGGTTTGCAGGGGTGCCTAAATCCCTTTGTGGATCTGGGCCTCTGGTTTGGCTTTCTCCCATGGCCATGCTCACCCCTGCTTCTCTCACCTTCTGCTGGCTTGCTGCTGCTTTCTGCTTCAATCCCCCAGTCCCTTCATTTGCAATCTAACACTGGGAAACCCCTCAGCCCATGTGGATTAGCTTCTGAACACCTTGCTCTGCTGCCCAGTGCCTTGAGCTGTGGTGGTTTCATTCCTGATGAGTGAAGCTGAATGCAAGTTAAGTTGAACAAGTGGAACTTTATTAAACCCCTCCCCAGCCAGAGGTTGTCCCCCCAGCCAGAGGTTGCTAGCACATAGCTGAGCTGGAGTCTACTTTTAACCACAGACTCCGCTGGTCACATAATCTTCGAGATAGATTGATCTCTTCAACAAGCAACTGCACTGGGAGTGACCTATCTCTGTCACCTGTCTCCAAGTGTTGCAAACTCTCTCTCTCTGTGGAATCTCCTCCCTCCCTTTAGTGTTGGCCTCCGGATTGTTCTCCGTCTGAGATGATCTCTAGGCTTCCTCTGGCTATTGAGTCAAAAGGCTTAGAAGTGTCTCATGCTCCTTCTAATCACTTATCCCGTTTGCCTAGTCACCTCATGTGAGCTAGGTGCCAGTGGTGCCATGGCTCCTGCTCCCAAGTGTGGGATGCCAGCACAGCATTGTGCAGAAAGTGGGTGACAGGAAGCATCTGCAAACTGTGGCCAATTAGTGATGGGGGGGGAAGAGTTGCCCCCACCAGGAAGCACAGAGCAGGAGCCACGGAAAATCCCACCTTCCTTGGCTGCTAGGTAAGAGACTTCTCCAGACAATGACACTTTCTCCTTCCCATCAGGTGCCGACACTCCTCCACCCCAGGGATCAGGCACACTCATGGCTGACACATGGGATACAAGGCATCCTGTACTGATTTAGTATGGGCCAGGCAATTTTTCATTTAAATAAGGGACATCCCTTATAATATGGTACTGTTGGCAACCCTGCAATCCTCAGACGACTGCCTGTCCTCAGGGCTGCTAGGTTCTTGGCTGACCTGTTGTATTCTAGTGCCTATTTTCTCTGATTGCTGGCCATCCCTTCTTGGCATTGTCCCCATCCTTCCAGCTGCAACAAGTCTCCCCTCATTGGTAGCAGGGTCCTTCACCCCATTAGTGCCTGTGCTGGACTGTTTTGGCACCTCTATGATGCAGTATTCCTGTGTGCCAAAAATGCTAACAAGGTGTCTAAACCCTTGCATAACGGTCTCTTTGGACAGGTCTACGCTCAACAGTTAAGTTGACCCAGCTATGTCAGTTGGGGTGTGAAAAATCCACACCCCTGGGTGACATGGTTAAGTTGGCCTAACTCCCAGGGTAGACAGAACTAGGTGTCCAGGTGAATTCTTCCGACAAACTATATACTGCCTCTTGGGGAAGGTGGATTACCTGTGGTGATGGGAGAACCCCTCCTGTCGCTGTAGCGAGTGGCTACACTGAAGTGCTACGGCACTGTAGCTGTGTCACTGCTGCATTTCAAGTATAGACCAGACGTTAGTTGTTTTCACAGCTAACCATTACCACCTTACCATTATTCTGTGGGTATGCTGTGGAGGAGGTGTGCTGATCAGACTTCCATTTGTGTGGAACTTCCTTGAATTCTTCCAAGGCAAATGGTGGGCCATTGTCAGTGAATACAGCGTCTGTAATGAGAATGCCGTATCTCCCAAAGTGGGCCTTCAGTTTGCCAGCTGCTGGCTTGCTTGCTTGTATCAAGCAAGGCATCAACTTCCCAAAAATATGACCAGTAATTCACTGTAATTGAGTACTGCTTTTCACTGAAGGTAAATCAGTCTACACCTACCTTTTCCTATGGTCAGGTGGGCAGCTCCTGTGGTAAGAGTCTTATTCTGCTCGTGGTGATCACATGACCGGCAGGGATCCCACCCGTCTATCAAAAAGTGAAGTTGTGTACTCATTCCCAGACAGTGAACACACTCTTGAGTCTGTCTAAGACAGCTATCAATGCCCAGGTGTGAGGCACACCTTTATTGCATGACATTCTTATGTAATGAGGCAGGATCAACAGCTTGGCTTTTGTCTTCAGTCCACCCTGCTATTATTGCTTTTGGACTGCCTGTAGCTGGGTGTCCTTTCCATAGCCTCTTTGATTTCATTCAGCTTTGCTGATGAAACTAGGAGATTGAATCCATTAACATGCTGCATTATGTCCTGATTCTGGGTATACATGCCCCGCCCAGGGTGTCAGCTAACACCAGTAATCACCTGATCTCTACCTGGTAGCATTGGAAGCACATCACATGTGCTGCAATCTCTTTGGAGCACTAAGAAGGGGCTTTGCCTTGATTATCTCTAGGGGCATGTGGTCTGAGGGCACTAACACAGCGTGGCCATAGGTGTACAGATGGTATTACTCTACTCCAAATACCACAGCCAGAAGCTCTTTTTCTATGTGGACGTACCCCTGTTCAGGGCTATACTGACATAAGAGATCAGCTGCTCCTGCAAAAGAGCTGCAGCCAATCCTTTCTCTGATGCATGACACTGGATGCATCCGATGAAGTGAGCTGTAGCTCACGAAAGCTTATGATCAAATAAATTGGTTAGTCTCTAAGGTGTCACAAGTACTCCTTTTCTTTTTGCGAATACAGACTAACACGGCTGTTACTCTGAAAACTGGAGCATCAGTAGCTCTTCTGGGTGGTACTTCAGGAAAGGGGAATCCATTATAATGTTTCAGTGTGACAAATGCTTGCTGTTGGGAACCTGCCCAGTCCCACTCAACATTTTTGCCTTGTGAGCTGACGTATGGATTCTGCTAGTGCAGCCAGGTGTGGACAGAACTTGGACAGAAAATGTATCATTCCTGTAACGTGCTGTACCTCTTTCATGTGCACTGGAGATGGTATGTCTCTGACTGCCTTGATCTTGTCAGGATCTGCTTTCAGACCCTCTGCTGTGAGCAGGTGTCTAAAGTATGTCACTTAGAATCATAGAATCATAGAATATCAGGGTTGGCAGGGACCCCTGAAGGTCATCTAGTCCAACCCCCTGCTCGAAGCAGGACCAATTCCCAGTTAAATCATCCCAGCCAGGGCTTTGTCAAGCCTGACCTTAAAAACCTCTAAGGAAGGAGATTCTACCACCTCCCTAGGTAACGCATTCCAGTGTTTCACCACCCTCTTAGTGAGAAAGTTTTTCCGAATATCCAATCTAAACCTCCCCCACTGCAACTTGAGACCATTACTCCTCGTTCTGTCATCTGCTACCATTGAGAACAGTCTAGAGCCATCCTCTTTGGAACCCCCTTTCAGGTAGTTGAAAGCAGCTATCAAATCCCCCCTCATTCTTCTCTTCTGCAGGCTAAACAATCCCAGCTCCCTCAGCCTCTCCTCATAAGTCATGTGTTCTAGACCCCTAATCATTTTTGTTGCCCTTCGCTGGACTCTCTCCAATTTATCCACATCCTTCTTGTAGTGTGGGGCCCAAAACTGGACACAGTACTCCAGATGAGGCCTCACCAATGTCGAATAGAGGGGAACGATCACGTCCCTCGATCTGCTCGCTATGCCCCTACTTATACATCCCAAAATGCCATTGGCCTTCTTGGCAACAAGGGCACACTGCTGACTCATATCCAGCTTCTCGTCCACTGTCACCCGTAGGTCCTTTTCCGCAGAACTGCTGCCTAGCCATTCGGTCCCTAGTCTGTAGCGGTGCATTGGGTTCTTCCGTCCTAAGTGCAGGACCCTGCACTTATCCTTATTGAACCTCATCAGATTTCTTTTGGCCCAATCCTCCAATTTGTCTAGGTCCTTCTGTATCCTATCCCTCCCCTCCAGCGTATCTACCACTCCTCCCAGTTTAGTATCATCCGCAAATTTGCTGAGTGCAATCCACACCATCCTCCAGATCATTTATGAAGATATTGAACAAAACCGGCCCCAGGACCGACCCTTGGGGCACTCCACTTGATACCGGCTGCCAACTAGACACAGAGCCATTGATCACTACCCATTGAGCCCGAGAATCTAGCCAGCTTTCTACCCACCTTATAGTGCATTCATCCAGCCCATACTTCCTTAACTTGCTGACAAGAATACTGTGGGAGACCGTGTCAAAAGCTTTGCTAAACTCAAGAAACAATACATCCACTGCTTTCCCTTCATCCACAGAACCAGTAATCTCATCATAAAAGGCGATTAGATTAGTCAGGCATGACCTTCCCTTGGTGAATCCATGCTGGCTGTTCCTGATCACCTTCCTCTCATGCAAGTGCTTCAGGATTGATTCTTTGAGGACCTGCTCCATGATTTTTCCAGGGACTGAGGTGAGGCTGACTGGCCTGTAGTTCCCAGGATCCTCCTTCTTCCCTTTTTTAAAGATTGGCACTACATTAGCCTTTTTCCAGTCATCCGGGACTTCCCCGGTTCGCCACGAGTTTTCAAAGATAATGGCCAATGGCTCTGCAATCACAGCCTCCAATTCCTTCAGCACTCTCGGATGCAACTCGTCCGGCCCCATGGACTTGTGCACATCCAGCTTTTCTAAATAGTCCCTAACCACCTCTATCTCCACAGAGGGCTGGCCATCTCTTCCCCATTTTGTGATGCCCAGCGCAGCAGTCTGGGAGCTGATCTTGTTAGTGAAGACAGAGGCAAAAAAAGCATTGAGTACATTAGCTTTTTCCACATCCTCTGTCACTAGGTTGCCTTCCTCATTCAGTAAGGGGCCCACACTTTCCTTTGGCTTTCTTCTTGTTGCCAACATACCTGAAGAAACTTCACGCTGTTTGAGTTACATTTTTTCTGGATTGAGTTTTATGGGTTTTTTTCTGCATTGGTGTAGAAAAGCTTGTTGTTTTCTGTTATGGTCTTGTTCAGCTTCTGTATCATTGCTCCTTCACCTGACCTTCAATGAGGATATCATCTGCAACTATTTTCATCTGAGGCAGTCCTTCCAGCACTTGGGTGAGTCTTCTCTGGAACACATTTGGTGCTGGGCTTATTCCCATTGGCATGCACAGCCCTCTGTAGAGACCAAATAGTGTTGCAAAAGTTGTCAGCATGCTAGACTCTTTATCCAGGCTTATGAGCCAAAAGCCATTCCTCATATCACCGATTGTAAAGATTCTGGCTTTGGAGAGTTCTGACAACCTCATCAATTTTGGGCAATGAATAGTGGCATTTTTCAATGCCTGGTTCAGTAGCTTTTGGGTCTATGCAGATGCATAATTTGCCTGATGGCTTCTTTACCACCACCTTGCTGTTTACACTGTCATCTACAGGTTCTATGATACTTCTGCTCTGCAGACTTTTGAGCTCTGTCAGTATTGGATTATGTAATGCCACTAGAATTTTCCTTTGTGGAAAGTACACAAGTTCCACTGCAGGGTCTACATCCATCAGTTTTCCTTTGAGGCACCCATCACCCTTGAAAACATCCCATATGCTTTTAAAATAATCTCCATCATCCATGGGACTTCCCACTTTGCTTCTTGCACTGCAGCTATAGAATTCTGACTCTGCACCCTGGTCATATCCATGGCTTATGTGGCTGTATTCCACAAAAGGTGTCTCTGGTGCTTTCCATCCACCACTGCCAACTTCATTTGGTACCATCTGTTGTTTTTCAGGTTAGTTACTATGAGGTCAGATTTTCCTACAGGCTGCACTATGCTTTTACTATACATTATTAGATTGCACCTGCTCTTTGTAATGGGTGTGGTTTTGAGTCCGATTCACCCCAAGGAATCACATTGCAAGCCGTTCTGCTATCAAGCTGAAATTGCACTTGATGTTTCCCTATTGCCACTGTTGCATGTACCTAGGTTGGTATGGTCTTTTGTTGCTTTCCTAGCCTGACAGCCTGAACCTGATATATTGTCAGACTCAAGGAGTCATGATGGCATCACCATTGTCTGATGTACCATCACCTTCTTGTGCATGTCTGACTGAATCTTTCTGAGACCTTCCTCTGCTCTTGCACACACGGCTAACATGGATCAACTTGCAACATTCTTTGTAGTGCTGTCCTAATGTGGGGCACTTCTCCTTTACCTGCTCATGCTGTCTCCCACAGTAAAAGCATCTCATTATGGTTATGGAACCTCAGCCACCTGTTCTCCTTTACTGTTATCTTACAGCATGTACTTTTGGAGGTGTTGTGCCTGCTAGGGCTTTCATCCTTTCTCTTGAGGCTTCTGCTGCACACCCCATGCCTAAGCATCTGTCAAATGTGAGATCACCTCCCTGGAGCAGCCACTCCTGTAGGTGGTAATCCCAAGTGCCACAGGCTAACCTGTCTGAATCAGGGAGTCTGTCAAGTCCCCAAAATTGCACATAGCGGCTAGTGTGGGTCTATCCCCTTCCCTTTGGATTGGATTCGATTGCGGTACAGATCTCTCTGCCTTGTTCCCCAATACAGTAAAATAATAGTTTTATTTTCCTGCTGCTGTCATCGTCCTTCTGTGTGGCCATGTCTATATAAAGATGGAACTCCTTCGTCCACTGGTGTCCATCACTGGACTAGGTTTGTGTCTGCAAAATCCCAGACTCTGAGGGGCTTCAGACTGAGTTTCATGGCTCACGCTGCCCGCTGCTGCACTGCAGAGAACTCACCACTCAGATGCTGCTACCATATTTCATTCACAAAGAGTGAAGCTGAATGTAGATTAAGCTGAGCATGTCGTGGAACTTTATTAAACCTGCGGACTGCTCCATCTATGAGGTTGAGTTGCTTACAGCCTAACTCACCTGGTGTCCCATGAATAACTATACCCCCAGGAAACACTGGCTTTCTGACTGTAGTTCCAGTGATCATGACACAACCGCTTTGTATTGTTTCTAGCTATCACTACGTAAAGGGGCATTTAATTGTTCTTTCTGTTTAGTCTGAAAGAAAGATGCTTATCACATCCATTGGCTTTAACCAGGTCTGTGATCCTCTATAGATCAAAGACCTGCTTGATAGCTGCCATTAACACTTTTTCAGCAAAACAGTATAGTGGAAAATGTTAAGCAACCTTAACTCTAGGCATCTCTACTTCTCTGTTTTCTTACTTGTGAGGGATTCCACACAAAAATACAGGGGTTGCAGCAAACTATACTCTATTAAATCGTTGCTCACTTAATGAGGTCAATACACAGGTTTAACAGAGAGCAGAATCTGGCTCAGGATCTCTCTAGACTGGAGAGAGCAGCAAGTATGTGTATATATAAAAAGAAAAGGAGTACTTGTGGCACCTTAGAGACTAACCAATTTATTTGAACATGAGCTTTCGTGAGCTACAGCTCACTTCACTGGATGCATACCGTGGAAACTACAGCAGACATTATATACACACAGAGATCATGAAACAATACCTCCTCCCACCCCACTGTCCTGCTGGTAATAGCTTATCTAAAGTGATCATCAAGTTGGGCCATTTCTAGCACAAATCCAGGTTTTCTCACCAGCAGGACAGTGGGGTGAGAGGAGGTATTGTTTCATGATCTCTGTGTGTATATAATGTCTGCTGCAGTTTCCACGGTATGCATCCGATGAAGTGAGCTGTAGCTCACGAAAGCTCATGCTCAAATAAATTGGTTAGTCTCTAAGGTGCCACAAGTACTCCTTTTCTTTTTACGAATACAGACTAACACGGCTGTTACTCTGAAACCTGTGTGTATATATAATATTTCTAATCCCAGATATTCATTAATGGCTTGATTCTGCAGCCCTGATGCAGCAAAACTGAGTTCAGTGGGAGTTTTATCTGCAAATAGCCTACAAGGTCAAGCCTGCAAAGTTAGGTCCCTTTATACCACCCTTTCTGTTTTATTCATCCGCTTAGTGTTCATGAATGAGAGAAGGGAACCAATAATACAGGATCACACAGTTGTTACTTTATAGTTATGCTACATGTTGTTAATAGCTGCCATTGATCAGTCTTTGATATATAGACAGTCACAAACATGGTTAAAGCCAATGGTTGTGCTATGCAGTCTTCTTTTGGGCTAAATGGTAGGAGCATTAAATGCCCCTTTATGCAGCGATAACTGTAACAGGAAGTTACTGCACAATATACTGGCCATAGGGCAAGGACAGATCAGAAGCTTAGCTATGTGAGCTGAGGGGTTCATTGATTACAAATGTAGGGGCCTGTGGGTTCTTCTGGCAAGCCATGAGTGTGTCTGAAAGGCAGAAAGAATTAATCCAGCTAACAGTGAGAAAAAGAGTTGTGAGCATGGCCCTGAGAGGGAGCAGAGAGACAGAGTTTCTTGGGCACAGAACTGACTCGAGGGGCAGATTTGTGAGCAAGGAAACTGCCTGCTGTTGTTTTGTTTCTACTGTGATCAAGGAAACAGGACTTTGTGTACTTTCTTTCTAAATAATCAGGACTCCACCAAAGAATATACCTGACTCGATCATCCGTTTCTTCTCCCAATGGAAACAATCCTGCAAGGCCTCAAATGTTGGTCTTGCTTCGGCCAAAGGGATAACAGTATCTATATGCAAAAAGAAAAGGAGTACTTGTGGCACCTTAGAGACTAACCAATTTATTTGCGCATGAGCTTTCGTGAGCTACAGCTCATTTCATCGAGTGTAGACACTGCATCTGATGAAGTGAGCTGTAGCTCACGAAAGCTCATGCTCATATAAATTGGTTAGTCTCTAAGGTGCCACAAGTACTCCTTTTCTTTTTGCGAATACAGACTAACACGGCTGTTACTCTGAAAAGTATCTATATGGGAGATTTCCAGGACTGCCCTCAGATGGAACATTCTTACTCAGTAACCCTTAAAGTGACTTAGGCTATGTCTATACTGGGCACCTTACAGTGGCACAGCTATGCGGCTATCGCCGCACTATTGTAAGGTAAGCAGTGTAGACGCTCTTTGTTGGCAGGAGCGAGCTCGCCTGCTGACAAAATAAAACCACCCCCAATGAGGGGTGGCAACTTTGTTGGCAAGAGCATGTCTCTCACTGACAAAGAGCTTTCCACACCAGTGCTTTTTGTCAGTAAAACTTTTTTGTTGGTCGGGGTGCGGGTTTTTTTTCACACCCCTGCCCGACAAAAGTTTTACCGATGAAAGTGCAGTGTAGACATAGTCTTAGTTGTGGGGAAATGCAATTCCATTGTGATTCAAACTGTGCTTAAATGTCTGTACTCTTGAGTTTAATTTGTGCAAACTTTAATACCTTAATGGTTTGTTGTATGGAGATATTTCTTGTTTTTAAAAAAATATACTAAACCGTTCTGACTTCTCCAGGCAGGGATCAGTTTAAAGCTTTGATTACCTAAGCTTTAAATCCTTAATCTGTGTTTGTGAAAGGGTGGGGAAGTGGAGGGGGGAGGCGTGGAAGAGGGTTAGAGGAGAGAGGGCAGGTTTTGCTCTGTGTCCAGTCAAATATTTAATAACAAAAACAATAGATTTTCTGTGTCACAGATGCACACAAATTTGCCTGCAATAAAAACATATCCGTGTGTTCATGTGATTGGTATATGCGCGTGTGCGTACGCTCGAGTCTCTGTAAAACTCTGAACAAGTGCTCATAATCCTTCATCCTTGCCCCCTTTTACCCACTACAGCTATTTGCAAGTAAATCATGGCTGTCAGTATGGTAGCAGCTTGATTAAAGTTCAGGGGTTTAATAGATCATTTTAAAAACCCCAAATTACTCCCACTCCCTAGTCGATCCACCTGGACCCTTGCCCTAGGTGCATGGCAGTTTTCAACCAGCACTGGAGAAGCCAAGTCTGGGCCTGAGGTTCCTGCTTATTCCCACAGGATCCCTTGCTGCAGACCTAGACCAACATTCTCAGCTGTATTTAATCTGCTCTGAGACAAGCTGGCTATGAGAAAATGCAAAGGAAAAGGCACATAAGCAAAGACATGGAAAAACTTGGACAGTTGGCCTGCTTTGTTCACTTGGTAAACTGGAGGCCGGCCAGCAACAGCGGCGCTCCCTTGGCAATACAAGTCTGTTCCAATTAATCGTGTTTAACCATTCTAATCACACTTTAGCACATTAATCCTATTTTCAATCCAAAACACATCTGAAAGAGCGGCATGTGGGCCTTTTTATAGCAACCGCAAATCAGATGTAACTGAGAGACATAGGGCCCTAGTTTACTCTGCACTTTCACTGAACTTAAACTTAATAAAATATGTGACTGAGTTGTGGTTGGATTTACTGCATGATGTTGTTGCTTCCACATATAAATAGATCCCTTAAGTAACTTAAAAACCTGTCAGAAAGAGCAGTGAAAATTTGATTATAAGGTAACCAGTGTGTGTGTTTTCTAACAATGACATTGTTCCTCTGGTCAGTGGCACTGAGAGATCTTTTAAAATTTAATCTGTTTATGGATATAAATGATGCTGCACTTGGAATTGCAAGGCTTCATTTTGCCTCTGAACTAATAAAGAATTTAATGGTTTGTTTTAACCTTAAAAACATGATATAATAATCATCTTCAATCCCTAATGTGCTTTCTCCTGCCATTTAACATGATAGTTTTAACACAAGCTTTCAAGCCTACGTACCATTTGCAAGTGATGATTTTTTTTGTCCAAATGATAAAACTTAATTGCTTTACTATACACATTGTTTCTATATTAATACCCATAAGTTTTCTCTTCAGTGGGAGATAACCTTACTAGTGTATGGCTCCATAATACAACGTTTTGTTCTGTTCTATGGTATTACTATAAAATGAAGAACAGCAATAACCAAAAAACTTCCTCAAGTTCGTTAGTGCCTGAAACTTAATATTTTTAATGCAAATTCAAAAGAGTTGCAATGAAATGTAAGTAATGTAGAGTGGTAAGCTAAGTGCACAAGTCTTTAATTTAGATTTGGAGTGGAAATGAAGTTATCAATTCATGCTAAATGAAATATGTAACAGTTCATACTATGGTAAGGAAATGTTAAAAAAAACAAACAAAAAAAAAACCTTGGAGAGTTACCAGGATTACAGCTCTGTGTTTGGTTTTCTAAGTAAACACTTCTAGCTTTTTATGCTACAAATAACAATCTGGACAGATGCATTAGGGGAACCTAAATGCAAACTAGAAATGAGTTTATCCAGGTAAGTAAGGTTTTATTAAACAATTTAATTCATTCCAGTTCTTTTGGAAGAAATTTCAGGTTATGGTTAATGTAGTGTATCAGACAGAAATAGCATTCACAGAACCACCTGCATTTAATATACAACTGTCAGAAATTTCTACTCACTACCACTTACTCAGGAAGAAATATGCAACAATTTGATCAACCCAGAATTTTTAAATATAAAATAAAAATGAATATTGAATGCAATGCAAATTAAAAACTCAAAATGAGAAGGTGTTTGCTTTTCAATATAATGTGTGTATTTTTCTGAGTTTAGTGAATTAATTGTAGTTTTGGCCTCTTCTGGATTTGGTAGGCATTGGAAAATACTATCTATTGGTGTTGTAACCGGATAAAGAATTAAGGTACTACATTCAAGGTAAGTTCTTGTAAATAAGCTTTTCAAACCCCATGAAATGGGCAATAAAATAAGACCATAATAATGATGCCAAGCCCAAAAAGCTTGAACTAAACATATTGACTGATGCGTGAAATATTTCAAAATTTGACGGTCCTTTAATGAAAACAACTGATCTGGTGGGTATGTCTAATATCTTACAAAATCACTTTGCCAGTACAGCAAATTGTGAGAAAATAGAATAGCCATAAGAACTAGGGCACAAGACTGTGGTTTGAGAGGTCTATGTTCTGCTCCCACCTCTGCGAATGACTCATGGTATAACCTGGAAAAGTCTTAACCTTTCTGTGCCCAATTTTCCCTCCTGTAAAGTGGGGAAAATTCTTATTTTAGAGGTATATTGTGAGGATTAATTCATTTATGCGTTTGCTTGAGATCACTGGTTGGCATATACTTCAGGAATGCAAAGATACCATATTGTAGCCAGAAGTTTTGCCATTGACTTTGATGGGGTCAGGAATCACCTGTTGGTTCAAAACTTAATAAAGGCCCTGGTTCAGGAAAGTACTTTAACACATGCCTGTGCACTCTGCTGAATCAGGGCCTATGTTAAAAATAAAGTGGCATCTGATGGGCCTATTTTCTAGTGAACATTTATCCATATTAGAGAGCCCAAGGATAATTTGGCATAATTCAGCATGATTATTCTTGCATCTGCTCGAGAGATGCTCAACAACGAATAGCAGATCTTGACCAAAGTTTACTGACAGGGTTCTGTTGCGGGGGAACTGCCACAGCTTCTCACCCCATGATGTCTGGATCTAGCTGTTAATTCCTCACCTTCACAGGTACAAAATTCATCCACAATTGTCTGTAGAAAGCAATTGAAACCATGCACAGATCAGTAGCCGGCACGTCTCTCTGATCTGAAGTAGGATTTTTATTTTTCCTCATACTTTCTTCTCCCTTATTTTTCCCACCAATCCTCAAACGTAGGCTCTCCATCTCCTAGTCACTTGAAAGCAGAATCATCCCCACCAATCACCATTAATAGAACTTAAATCACACCAGCTGCAAAAACTTTCCAAAATAGTTTTTCCAAAGCTGTGAAAATACTTGCTTACGCTAGAGTAGATTTTGACACCCTCACTTATGCTGAGTAGCATCCTACTCCATCAGTAGTCCGATTGGCTTCAGTTACTATTCAGCGTGAAGTAAGAACAATTCCAGGGTGTCAGAATCTGGCCCTAAGTGTTCTGGTGTTACAGCAAACCATTTCCCTGAGTAAAAGGTTAAGAAATTAGAATGCAGTCAGGCTTTAAAAGGGAAAATGTGGATCATTTTTGTAACTGCTATGAATATTATTTTATATTATAAAGAAAAATGCTGAGTAGAATCCAATTCATGAATATAATAATTCTGAAAAATGGAAATTATAAAGTAAGAAACAAATGTGTAGGTTCAAAGGCCAGATTCCTTATTTAGTTATGCTGGTGTCAATCTGGAGTAATTCCAATGGGCCAAATTTGGATCTCAGTTACACTGGTATAAATCCTAGAGTAATTTAATTGATTTCAGTGTAGGCTGTGGAGCTAATCCAGATTTACACCAGTGTAGCCAAGATCAGAGACTAGTCCAAAAGAAAAGGAGTACTAGTGGCACCTTAGAGACTAACCAATTTATTTGAGCATAAGCTTTCGTGAGCTACAGCTCACTTCATCGGCTGCATCCGGTTATTGGTTAGTCTCTAAGGTGCCACTAGTACTCCTTTTTCTTTTTGCGAATACAGACTAACACGGCTGCTACTCTGTAACTAGTCCAAAAGAATCATTTAAGAAATCTCTTGTAATGCTAATTTTAATTCGTATTCAGTTGGTCTCTGACCTCATCCACTCCTTTCAAAATAGCAATAGATGAAGATGCATTTTATGGTGTAAAATGCTATGGAAGCTTCATAATTCCTTTTCAGGGAGGGTGTAATCCTTTTGTCCTAGATTCTTTAAGAAGGAATTATCTTTCAGAAGGAATCATTTTATCTTTGTCCAGGGATAAAACTACTGCATCCAAGCTCATTTCTTTTCTGCACTATATAAATACTTTTGAACGTCTATAACCTCCTGGAATCGTTTGGAAACTCCCATTTACATATGATCAGATATTTCAGAGGTGAACAAAGGGAATACCATGCAATAATTCTTTTTAGTAGATGGGAAGTCCTCTTCTTCTTGTTGAATATACAATTCTGAACGATCTTGCCATTATATTAATAATAAAAATTTGTATTGCAGTAGCACCTAGAGGCCTTGATCAGGGATTGGAGCCACACCGTGTTAGGCACTGTAGACACGTGAGATGAAAAGATGGTCCCTGCTCCTGAAATTCTTACAACACTAACACTAACGTATACTTGTCATTTATCATTATGCATCTGTATTAGAAATGGATCTTACTTATGATGAGAGTGGTTCTGGCTTTGAATGTGAATCCAAACGTCCTCAAAATGCTGATGGGCCAGAACATAGTTCCTGATGGGTTTTTCATCTAAGGTTCTGGCCCATTTCTTGTTTATACAGTACCATCAATACAAATAATGACACTTAGAAGCAGATATAGGCCCCAGCTCTGACCTGTGTCTCAGCTAAGTTCTGCTCCCAAGTGGCTGGGAGATGGAAAACTCACCTGGTAGACATGAGATTGCTCAACATCTTGTGCTTCAGAGCAAGGTATTCCAAAATGTGACTGCTAAAAGTTTTCTTCCTGGTCCTTTGATCTGACTATGCCACAACCCTCTATAGAGCCCTTCACTGTCTTCTCTTTATTAGTGCATCAAATTTAAACTTCTGAATAGCAATCTTTGCCTTGAAAGCCCTTCATAACTCTGTCCCTACCTATGCGGTAGACCTGATCTCCTGTCATGTTGCTGCATTAGCCATGCCAGTCCCTGTTTGTTTCCTTCTCAAATCTGCATCTTCATATATTTTTTCCAAGCTACCCTCCTCAAACTAGCTTGATAAACTACAATCTCCTCCTCATCAGAGTTCCACCTAGCACCCCAATACCACTGCTACTTCCATGATGCCAACAAGAAGTGAATTTTATAAAGCCACAATTCCCTCTAGTTTTCCCAGAGCTCCCTGCCTCCTTCTATTTAATAGGGTGGCTTTGGGCAGAGACACTATTTTTTGTTTACGGTTCAGCACCAGGAGCATTGTCAGTGTTGCTAAACAGTACATTACAGTAACAAAGATTCAGGTGCATTATGGGAGGGTTTCCCTAGCCAGTGGTGTAATGCTGCACAGAAAGCAATAGGGAAAGGAAGAAATCCTCATGCTACTGGCAAAACTGTTTATGCCCAGAATCCTAAGATTTGATTACCTTTATTTTAGCCTGCATACAGACAAATGTTCTTTCTTTTTGTAGCAGAGCTGGTTGGAAAACAACTCATTTCAAAAATTTTCATGAAGAATCTTATTTTCTGCAGGTTTCATAAAGGAAAGGGATATTTCTGTAACTTTTCATGAAAATTTGTAGTGACATTTTTGATTTTTGAACATTTTTGGTTTTGCATTTTTAAAATGTTTTTCACCATTTCTTTCCCTCCCCTCCATCTTTTCTCTTTACTCCCTTTTTGCTATTTTGCCACTGGAGATTGGGAAGGGGAGGAGGAAAGGAAAAAAACAAAGACTCAACATAATTGTTTTCCTTTTTGTTTAAAAAAAAATATTTTTTTTTTAAAAAATGAACATTTTGAAAAAAGACCATTTTCAATTATAATGTTAGTTTGCAAAATTTCAACCAGTTCCAGTGGTTAGATATGTCCTTGCACAATACTGTTATCCAACCACTTTCCTTGTATGGACACATTGCAATGCCTTTTACCTTGACTAAGCAGGTCCAGGTGTACCTTAGGCTCTCCTTAGGGTAGAAAAAGTTCTTGGTTAGGTCAAGGACACTTAACACACCCTGACCTAATCTCAACTCGTGTGTGTGTGTGTGTGTGTGTGTATGGGTGCACACACGCACAAATAACCTTTAGAGTTTAATGAATTCTCTGGAGTGCATGCATATGGGATAAACTGAGGTCCATGTGAGCTGTGGGTTCTTATTGGCTAGAAGGACCTGGGAACAGTCTGAGATGGTACATTGTTGCAAGTAACTTCTAATACAGGGTGGAACCTTAGTCTAGACACAGAGCTAGGAAGAAGAGCAGTGTGAGGGTTGATTTGGGGAAGATGGGGCATTCTCTGGAACTTGGGTAAATTGCTCCTTACTCTGTGAGCTCTCAGTTATGTTCAGTGAAAGTGGAGCATTTTGTGTACATCATCTAAACATGTGCTTTGTAAGTGTTCAGTACACAACACTGGTCATAAAATTTTCTGGCCTGGGAATCCCCAAAAGAGGGGAATTGAGTGTGGAGCTGTGCTAAGAACAGAGCAGTAACCCCTTACCTGTGTATCACTGGGGGAACGGTTCTGTTTCATGGCAAGCTTTGAGAGTGTATATAAGCCTGCTGGGTGGAGCACTGGCCTAGAAGACCCAGGTTTTAGTGCTGGATCTATCTGAGTCAGATCAGAGTTTTTCATCCCAGATCATTCTGAATCTAAAAGAGCAGGGACTTAAACCAGAGTCTTCCAGACCAGCACCCTAACCACCAGTCTCTGGACTTTGAGAGTCAGTCTTGCTCTCTCCAAAAACATGTCAGTGAAGACTTTGTCAAAACTGAAACATCTTGGCTTCAACAAAACAGCCTATTTTGATGAAATCTAATTCAGCTGAAAATATTCTGACCTGTTCTAGTGTGGATTTACTTCAAGACTCTACATACTGCGCTATCTTATTTTCTAAAGCTAGGGGATAAGCTTTGTAGGATCCAACTAAATGGCAGGCTTTGGTTCAGGCCCATCTTTAATTAAACTATACATTGTATTGCATCCAGCCATCTGTCCAACATAAGGGCCCATGGCAAGGCTATCTGTTTGGGACTGAGAGGGAGAAGATCCTATGCATTGCTACACCAGTATAAAGAAGAGTTTCTACTTCAGTTCTTGTTTTGTTCCTAACAGTTGTGAGCCCATGGGATGTAAGCAGCTGATTTAAAATGTTATTCACACTCCTTCCAACACTGCAGCACTCCCCCAAACATGTGTCTCTAGAGAGCTGTAAGGGCAGCCACATGCCCTCTCCTAAACTGCTTCCAAACTACATTTTTAACAAAGCTGCAGCAAGCTTTTAACCCTGAATAAGCCTGGTAAACAAAGCTCGCACAAGTCTTGGATACCTCTCACTATTGACTCCTAGAGCAAGGTATTGGTAGTAACAAGCCAAGCCAAATGTGATGCCCACATGTGCTTCTTCCCTTCCCACCACTGTCCAATCTCCACACAAACATGCACTGGGATAAGGAGGCTCATCTAAGTGTTGTGAGTGGGGGAAGCTTAGAGAGCTAGGCTTTTGAAGAGTGTGAGAGGGAAGGCACAGAGCTTGCTCACCAGATAGCAGGTGCTGGAATAATTTGTATGGGGGTGGGGGGTGCTGAAAGCCATTAGACAAAACTACAAACCCTGTAAATGATGGAAACCACTTCAAACCAGGGGTGCTGCTGCACCCCCAGCACCCATAGTTCCAGCACATATGCCAGGTAGGTTTGTTTGGATTTGACAAATTCTGGTTGTCACTTGAAAACCAGAACCTCTCTTCTGAAACCCCTTTAATTCCAGGTCTGGGTAGGAAGCTTTCAGTTCAGGATTGAATCCAAAACTGAAATGCACCTTTTTTATTTAGTTCCATTTAAGAATAGGGCCAAAATCTTAAGGTTTTTGCCATCTTGAGTGAAACTCTCCTGACAGCATCTCATAAGATTTCGGTGCGATTAAAAGCAACCCCTTGGCATTGCATCAGCCTGAAACCCCAATGACAAAACCTAATCAGGATCTGATTGGGGCCTCTTTCCCCCATCCTTTCACTGGGCTGGGGTGAGCTAGTTTGGGTGAAAGAGATCCCACTCCAAACCTTCACCTGAAAATGGCATTTTTCAAGGTTTGAAAACTTTTCTGCAATTCCTTCCACCTCACTTTTCATTCTTGTGCTGCTCTGCACCTCCAGGTTTTAGCTGGGACAGAGCACAGAAGTGCAGCTAGGGCAAGAGGAGGGGCCTGTTGTATTAATTTAGATGGCATAAATGGGCCCCAAAATCAAAAGTGTTAACAAGACCCACTTACTGTTCAACATCAAACACTTTTAAACAAGGTTCTGATGTTGATAATACAGAGACTGCTTAGTACCATGGCAAACACACCACTAAAAATCTTTTTTTACCTTTTATTAGAGATACAGACAAGGAGAAACAGTTGAAGCATCTGAAAGTATTAAATTTTCATTTTAACAACACCCCTTGTTCCCTTTAGCTGGACAGTCTTCAGAAGGGAAACCCCCTTGTTTGATAGTCTTTTAGATCAGGGGTTCTCAGGACAAATTTTTTGGTGGCTGCTCTCACACTTTTTCCTAAAATACTTAATTAGCTTTAGGAAAAACAAATAAATATGCACATATACACGTCCAAATCATGGTAATTTATTTAATGTTAGCTAGTAAGTCTGCTGTGAAAAGTGATACCTGTATGTTTGTTAACATCACTTTTCACAAACTTACTCTGCCCTGGCAAGCCTGGGGACACATTAAGCCCTGGATGGGGGGGCCGGGGAGGCAGTGGGGAGCTAGAGCTTGAATCCTCACCACCAGAGCCTGGGGCCTGCTGCCGCACAGCTGGAGCCTGGGACTGGAGCCCAAAGGCCAGTGCTCAGAGCCTGCCACCCCGCCACCTCAGGACTGAACCCAAAAGCCTGAGCCCCACCGCTCCCGGGAAGGTGGGGAACTCACTGGGTGCCTGCTCCTCCAGCATTGTGCCCCAGGTGTCTCCAGAGAGGGGCAGGGCCCAACCCCTGCTGGTGGCCCCAGCAACCAACACCAAGGTAGGGCATCCAGGAGCAACAGGGAGGGGGAAAAGGGAGGGGTGCTATTTTGCACCCCCCACCCTAAGCCCAGGAGGCTGTGGCTGCAAGAAAAGCCTCTGGTGGCCACATTTGAGAAACACTGTTTTAGATGGTATTAAAGACGGTAATAACTGTCCTCTTGAGGACAAGAGAAGTTAGTTAAGATGGGCTGGAGCTGTTGCCTTTGCTGCTGCTGTTAAAATCTGATCACGTTTCCTTTAAGACAAAACAAGACAAACTCATACAAAAGGGGAGAAAAAAAGAACCGCAAAGATAGAAAATGCTGCTTCTGTCTCTCATATAGACCCAATTGTAACCTCACTGCTGGAAAAACACAGGCACAGCATATGGTCTTAACATCCACTTTGACACCTGGCTTGTACCAGTTGTCACTTGTCACTTGTACCATCAATGGGCTGTTTAGGGCATTGTATTTAGCTGCCTCTTTCTGGTCGCAGGTTTACAGCAGTAATGCAAAATATAGAGTCTTGAATCTTGTCCGGTTAAGCCAAACTCTTCTTAAATAGAAGGGAAAAGCAGAGAGATAGGAAAGAGAAGAAATAAAGGGGGGGGGGGGAAGCAGGGAGAGAGGGAATGACAAAGTCTCACATCCCAGATAGTATTCAGGATTTAGCCAGAACCTGCAGAGGTGATGATATCATCTGGCTACCTCTTTCTGGCCTGGTCTGGTCAGGACATCTTTCAGGCTTAGGATGAAGAAGGTCTGGAATCCTAGGAGATGATGGAGGTGGCAATCGTGATGGTGATGCTCACCCCAGTAGCCAATTTTTCTCCCAAACTCTGTTACTTTAAGGACCTCAAAAGGAGTGATGGGTAGGGTTGTCAGGTGTCCAGTTTTTGACTGGAATGCCTGGTTGAAAAGGGACCCTGGCGGCTCTGGTCAGCACCACTGACCAGGCTGGTAAAAGTCTGGTTGTCAGGGCTGGCAGGCTCCCTACCTGGCTCTCTGCGGCTCCCCAGAATCGGCGACATGTCCTTGGCTCCTAGGCGGAGGTGCAGCCAGGGTGGCTCCACGTGCTGCCCCCACCCAGAGCGGTGGCTCCAGAGCGGTGGCTCCACAGCTCCCATTGGCCGGGAACCATGGCCAATGGGAGCTGTGGGGTCGGTGCCTGTGGGCGGAGGCAGCGCACAGAGCCATCTAGCCACACCTCTGCCTAGGAGCTGAGGGACATGTGACCACTTCTCAGAAGCCCCCCGAGGTAAGTGCCACCCGGAGCCTGCACCCCTCACCCTTTCCCAAACCCAGACTCCCTCCCAGAGCCTGCACCCTGCACCCTCTCCTGCATGCAAACTCCCTTCCAAAGCCCGCACCCCAACTCCCTGCCCCAGCCCAGAGGCCCCCCACCTTGAACCCTTATTTCTGGCCCCACCCCAGAGCCCGCATCCCCAGCCCAGAGCCTGTATCCCCTCTCATACCCCAGCCCCCTTCCTCAGCCCAGAGCCACCTCCCACACTCTGAAACCCTTGGCTCCACCCCCTAGCCCAAAGCCCCCTCTTACATCCCAAACCTGTCATCCCTGGACCACCCCAGAGCCTCCTCCTGAACCCCTCATTTATGGCCCCACCCCAAAGCCCACATCCCCAGTCAGAGCCCGAACCCCTGTCCCAGCCCAGTGAAAATGAGCAAGTGAGTGAGGGTAGGGAAGAGTGAGTGACAGGGGGCAGAGTCTCAGAGAAGGGGTGGGGCAGGGCACGGGTGGGGGTGAGGCAAGGGTGTTTGGTTGTGTGTGATTAGAAAGTTGGCAACCCCAGTGATGGGTGGAATACCTTGTCCTCTCATTATTTTTTCAAGATAATGCCACAAGATGAGCCTAATAGAGTTTACCTTCCTGTTGGTTTCACCATGGAAAAAGATAATAGACAACAGCAATGTGCAAGAACAGCCCTTTCTGTAGGCATATCCTCCTGTAGTACCCATTCCCTTTTCCTTAGGGAACTTTTTCCCAACATGCCCTTCTAGCCCTTTAAATTTAGCAGCGATAAGCAGTTGCAGGCCCAAGGTAGCCATTTTGAAGCTGGCTTATTACTATATCTTCCATAGCTGGTAAGTGCTGTTCATAACTCTTGCTATATTTTCCTTTGTTTTTCCTCCTCTCTTATTTCTAAGGAGATTTTACATGCCAACAGTTGTCTTCCCCCCTCTTTATGTTCCTAATTGCTTTGGTTTGTGCTCACAAATTCTGCTCTTCTCCCCACATGTGAATGAAACAGTTTAGTGCGTTGCTGCTTTTATCCATGAGCCACAGGTGGAAGATTGAGGGGAATTAATAAAGAAACCAGACAGCAGGTTTAGCAGGGTGACCTAGGCAGCCTACACTGACTTCTCAGATTCAGAATGCATACAGTGCTTTTGGAGGAAAATCTATGTTGTGGTGTATCTAGGTCTGAAACTGAGATTTGTTTTCCTGTGCATTACAGCTTTCAGTATGTCTGTCTAAAGGGACAGAAGTCATTATGTTTTCATAGTGTGGTGCTGTCTGTTATTGAGGGGAGATGCTATGCTCTCACATAAACCATACTTTGGTTCTCATCTCCTTAATATAATATTTGTCATCTTAGACTGAAAGTTGCTCTTTGTGTTTGTAAAAAAATATAACCTTCATGCCCCTATATGTGAATTATTTTAAAAGATTTTTCTATTTTATATATTTTTTCCTTTTATTCATTGGCATTTTTCTACCTAATTCTTCATCCTTTTACATTCCTAAAGAAAAATCACCTCACCTCTTTGTTTCCTATGCTACCAACTAGTTGCTTCTGAAATGGGAACACCGGCTAAGGTGACTGTTACTACTTTTCAGATTACATAAAGATACTCCTCCATCACAGCTGTTGGCCATATGATCAGCCTTTGTTTGAGGAAGCCCTTTTTGGTTTCATTGTGTAAATCTGCACTCACCCAAAACCTGCCCTCATGCTGTTATGTGTTCATATAAAAATGATATTTTTGTTATGAATGAAGCATAGATGTTTTAAAAAGGGGGGACTGTGGCCAAAAATGTTTTCCTCTTTTTCTGGATTGTGCTGGTTCTAATACAAGTGGTTTACATCTTTCAACTCTTTAAATGATTGAACTAAACAGGAAAATATACATTGAGTTTTAAATGTTCATTAGGGGAAGAAAAGATGGTCTTGAGTTTAAAGAGTGCCATGGGTTCTGGTGCTGGTTACTAACCTGTTCATACCTCTGTTTGCCCATCTGTAAAAGGCCAATAGTAATTAATATCTGTCGCACAGGCAGTATTGTGAGGCTCAGTCCTCTTTGTGTTTGTAAATTGCCTTCAGATCCTCAGAGTGCCATCCCTGGAAGTGCAAAGGGTTGTTGTTGTTAACTTTTCCTGGCTTTTGTAGCTCTTCTGAAGAGGTGGCTTTTGGCTGGACTGAAAATTCTATAACTCCATAAAGGTGGTGGTGGTGAGCCTGAATCGAGTGTGTTTTACCATTAAAAAGGCTGTCAAACTCCTTTTTTTTTTTTTTAATTTTAAATACTTCTATGTCCTCCTTGAAAGAACAGTTTTAGGAGCTGTATTGGCAGTAATGGTGAAATAAAACATGTCATCACTTATTCAGGTTGGCATGGGTATGAGAATGCCTGCCCTTGGTATCCAATGGCATCCATGTAGGCATTTAGTGCCTGTCACAGAAGCTCACATGCTGTTGACTAGGTCAATGGGCACCATTTTGCGTGGCTGATAATGTAGCAGCCAGTAGTTAAGATGTCTGTGGATTGGTAGGCAAATGACATAGTGAATATACCATGGTTGTTCTCTTCTCTTTCGAGATAGGAAGGAATTACTCATATTACATCAGCATGGGGGGCAATGAAAGCAATAAGTCAATTGATGAATGAAGGTCTCTGGGCTTGTAATAAAAGTGGCTGTGCTGCCATCCCCAAGTCCTTCTCACAGTCAATGCAGAGGGGAAATCCGTGTGAAGAATATATAAGGGAGAGATATGTCAGGGGTTAAGTCCTGAAGACTCTCTGTTTGCAGAACTCTTATTGACTTAAATCGGGGATTTGTGCATGGAGGGACTGAAGAATCAGGTCCCAGGATTGTGTGTATTAAGGGGAGAAAAAAAGAATTAATTTAAAAATAAAACTTACTGCAGGTTGATGAGATTCTATTACATCTGAGTTGATTTTCTCCTTAGTGATACAGAGTTTGCCTATTGGCTAAGTCCTGGTCATGGCTGACTTGGACAAACCTAAAACCTTTTGACAGGGTTTGAATCTCTCTTTCTCTAAAATCATGACAAAAGGAAAGTATTTATTACCAGGAAGGCTGCACCCTCAGGCTAGAACTAGTCATCTTTGATTTGACTTCTAACTGAAGTTGCTGAATTAAATGCAGTTTAGTTTTTATCTATTTGCATGGAAGGTTTCCAGATAAAACAACTGTTTTAGTGACCTTTGCACTTGTATCATGTTAATTAGGTTTGAAAACTCATATATTGTTTTCATAAGGTATTACATTTTCTGTAATTCAATTAAGCAAAAAATAAGGATGCACGGCAATAATATTTATTATTAATACCAGATTCGAAAGGCTTACAACATGTGAAATTGAAGGTTAGGGCCTTGAAGACAGCCTCAACTTCAAAACAATGTCAAATAGCCCAGGCTTTCAGCAAGTCGTTAGTACAGACATTTAAAGAAAAGCATTGATAGAGTGAAAAATAGCCCCACTGAGCAAGATGGGCTTCTGGTTCCATTTGAAACTGGGTAGTTTCTGAGGCTCTTACTGCTGTGTTCTTATTCAGACAATAAAAGGAACTGAAGAAAATCTCTAGGGATCTAATACTGTCCCGTGTAGCACAGGTGTGCTTTGGTCAGGAAAAGGGAGGGCTATGAAAATGGCCCAGGGGAACATCTTTCTTTATCCACCGGCATACTAGCTGAGAAAATCGGTCAAGATTCCTGCCTAGTATACCAGAGACAATTATGTGGGGCACCAGTGAGGGTACCAAAGACCCCAAGATGATGTGATCTGTCACCTGGGGACATGATTTGACCACCTCGCATGGCTGCTACAGCATGCATTACAGGGGAGACAAGCTTTTCCTTTTAAAAAAATCTCAACATGTGTCCTAATGTCCTTCGGTTATCCTGCACTGTGCTGGCAAAACAGCACTGGCAGCTTGCTAGTAGCTGGTGTCACTCCTTCATCTCTTGTAAGAACTGCACCAAGTGCAAGATTTTGCCTTAGGGCTGTATTTAAAATGTGCTTTGATTAAAATAGACTCTGTAGCTTTGTGTGGCTCTGAGAACACTAAGATCAGAGTTAGGATGGCTAATACTGCATTTGAAAACCAATCATAGGCACTGCTCTGGGTTGTGCTTTACAACTTTTCAAATGTGGTTGAAGCTACCAAGACTACAGCATGGTTTCAGTATCCCATGTGGACAGGACTGTGGTGTCTTAGATCTACAGGCAGTGTGGCCATCATGCTAACAGAAACTGCTATAGACTACCCATCTAGCTCCGTTTCAGAATGTGGTAGTAACATGGTCTGTAACTGTGTTGGCTAGGGAACAAAAAAAAAAAGTTAACCAGGCTTACCAGTTTGCCCATTGTTAAGGTAAAGAGTTAAAATAAATAATCCTTCCAAGAAAATAATTGCAACATAATTATTCCAGTTTTTGACCATGTAATAAACAACGATTCTGAGGCAGCAAGGGCAGCTAATTGTGTCTTGGGTATGCTACAGTAAAAGTGGATTCAGCGTGCTTTTCAAGCAGAACGTTCTGAAGTATGTCTAGTGCATGCACATCAATCAGCCAGAACTAATCTAATGGTAAACATATACTGTAAAATCAAAACCGCCACTTGGATCATCTTAACTTTAATTAAAACCCTATGAGAGTTTTTTAAACACTGAATGAGATTAATTATCAAATGCACTTCATGTAACAACGTTGTTTGTAATCTTGAGCCATGCCCTTTAACACTGTGCATGAGTATCCGTAACAGAACAGTTCTTCAAACTTGTGCAATAGTCTCATGAAGTGTTGCTGATGATGTTGTTTTGCAAATAAAGGATATTATTTTTAACTGCTTGTTATAAATATGGTTTTACTACTCTTGAGTGCAGGTGGCTGGTCAAAATGTATTTTACAGAGTATACTTCTCTATGCATTTACCACTGGATTCTGATCACAGCCACCATGCCCTCCCCACCACCACCATGTGTGTAGGAGAAAAATTCTAAATAGCAGTTACATTTTACGGCATAGCATCAGCCTCTAAGCACAATAATTGTCCCAGGATATTGTGGTTCTGAAAAAGTCATGTCTATGAGCCTGAGCTTGAAGATTCACATAAAGGAGCATGGTTTAATTCTGATTATTAACTACCCCAGTCTCTAAGGTTCACCTCAAAGTCACTTTCATGTCCCCCTCTCTGAGTTCCCGCAACCCTCCTTGCAAAATCTCTTCCCACATCCCCCTCCTTCACACTTTCTCTGCTCCCCCCTCCAAGGTCCCCTGGTACACCAGTGGTAGTGGCCAGAGACGTTCTGCCTGCCAATAGGGAGTACAGTAGGCAGAATGCCTTTGGGAGTCCTGTGGGAGGATGCACTGAGGAGCAGTGCTTTGACTTTCCATGTAAAGGTGCAGCTTGTTCTCTCCTCATCACCATGCAGTCCTGGCTTCACCAGGCACTGTACGGCTGCAGGTCTTGTGCACTCCACACCCTGTGGAGGTGCCTGCTCTGTGTTTTTCATGTCCTCTCCCCCACTGTCCTGTGCACAGGGGCAAGCCCTGCAATCTCCAGCACGTCCGCGTCACCCCTTGCTAATTCTACCTAAGCAGCAACAAATGGAACAGCCATGTTCTTTGTTTTCACGTCCTTAATGAAACGGAAAATATCTCAGTGAAGTTTTCTTTTCATTCAAAACTTCCCATTTGGCCACAGCGGATCTTTACAGGTTTCCTAATAAAAACATTCAATGACCTTGTTTCACTTGGGTTATCACAAGGCTCTCTTTGCAGTTAATTTTTTGACAGGTGATGGCATTTTAGATCTCTTTTTGGTATGGGGATGGTGTATAAATAAGTAGGCTTTTGGGTGCATCCTAAGCATCAACTACTGGCAAAGGTCGACGAGCAATTTTTCACTCAACACAGCCCATTATATTTTCCATATGCTGGATTTTATGATTATAGGGGTTTTGATTTTGTGCTTGCATCTTGTATTTTACATAATAATTAGTTTGTGTCTGAAAACAGGATGATACATGAGAAGAATTAGCAGCAGCATCCCCCGGAAAGTAGGGCAGCAACAGCATGAGTTTTGGAGACCGTCTATGAGAGTGCTCTTTTATTTTCTTTCAGGGCAGCAACCTTGGGTTGCATTTGCTGCCTCACAGCTAGTACCAATGTACAGGATGCACAATGTAGCTATATCCTGGATTGTGTCCTCTTGCTTTTTGGAAGAAAGTATTTCCTAAAGTTATACCAAGTGAAGGATCTGGTTGAATTATTCACTGCAAATACATGATGTGATGAACGTCCTTTATGTCTTTTTGAAAATCATTTACAAAGAGATTCTGGCCCAGATCATGGGCTGTGCTGTACCAGCTTTGCACCTCGCTGTCACCACAAAGTGGATTTCAAGTCAGTCATACAAGGATCATTCAAGTACAACAGGATGCTTGGATAGCATAGAACCACCTTTGTGGCTCCTATGTCACAAACTTTTTCTGCAGCTGTTAAATGGGTGTGGCATGGGAGTTCTTGCACCCTAAGGATCCCCAGCTCCATTAATGATCCCTTACGGCTACTGGCATCGGCCGTAATTTGAAATGACCCTAAGGTTCTGGCCGATTTAATTTTGCAAAGTTATTCTCTATTCATAATTGTCTAGTGCATGCAAACTAATTTCAGCCTCCAGGCTGTTCACAAACTGCTCAGTTCTATGTGTTGTTCATGACCTGTAAATGGCTATCCTAGGTCACATGATATTATTTCTCCCCAGTTGGGTGGCAAACAGGTTAAACAGGAGAATGCCAAATAACGAATACTTTTGTGCATAGTTACAAGTATTGACTGTGTGACTCTTTCCTCAGTGATGACAGATGAAGGGATTGTAAAATTGCACCAGAGCTAACACCCTCTCATCAGCCATTGTTCAGCAACGCATTCTGGATGCTAGAGGGATAAAATATTCAGCAGACGAGAGAAATCCTTTTGTTACATGCCAAAGATAGGAGACCTGTTCCCTGTACATGTGGGTAAAAATCCAAAAGAACAAAAATTTGGTTCTTAAATTCCTTCTGGGTTCTCTCCGCCACCCCCTCCCCAGCATGTAGTTAAGAATTACTTTAATCAAATGCTTCTAAAAGGAAGTAGGCAGTCTAACTGTTTGTCTGAGGATCCATAAGGCATATGATAGTGACCGGTTAAAAAAAACGTATTTTCCACATGCCAGGACCAAGATTCAAAAATTCTGGAATCTTCCATGTGCTTTTTGAAAGGCCTGGTAAGGCATCAGAATTATATGCACAGTAAACTCTTCAAAACCATGAAACCTTAGATAGATGCATTTATTGTACAACATTTTGCTGTATGTTTTGATTGCAAATGAGTATCTAGAGCAGTTTTCATTTTGGTGCATATCAAATTAGGTAACAAAATATAATCTACTGAAAATCACTTGGGGTCAAATTCTCTCCCCAGTTACATGCACACATCTCCCATTAACTGTAGTATATCATCTGGCCCCCTGTCATCACTGTCCATTTTTAGCAACATGGCAAGTGTGTGTGTGTGTGTTTGTGAGCGCACACACTTAGGACAATGCTTCTTAAAATCATGCATAGGACATGGCAAGTATATTACTGGTCTTGGGTATGCTTTCTTTTCTTTTGCTCTCACCTATGGCAGATCCTAAGCAACTGGACTTTGCAGTGGCTGGGGGCTGGTTTGCGGGTGAGTGAGAGAATGGAATATCCCCTCCCCCCCCCCCCCCCCCCCAAAAAAAAAGCCTCCAAGTGGCTAGAGAACTATTTGCAGGCCATTACTGCCGCCACAGCACGGTGGCCTCCTCAGCTTCTGTGTCTTTCCTGGACAAGTGGGAAGGGTTTGACTAGTAGGTCATCCACTGACCATGGCCCTTTACCTCCTCCAATCCCTAGAGCTCTCTTTAATGCCACACTGCGTGGAGATCTTGCAGAGTCCAGTCATGCACTGCATAGAGAGTTAGGACCCCAAGTGTGGTGGACCCTCCACATCCTACACCCACCTTTGTACAGCAGCATTGCAGTGGTTGAGGTGAGTTCACAGCCTTCTACTGCCTTTACTTAGGCTGTGAATTCTTATGAAGGCTTAACTCAGTGGGTAACCCATGAAAATTGGAAGCACCTCACAGACTGTTCATGCTAACCAGCACTAAATATTTGCACCCATTTCATGGTGCTAAATAAGAAAAATGGAAGAGATCTGCATATAGACTGTTAGTGAGTAAAGAACTCCAAGCTCAGGTTTAAGTATATTTGGACGGATATGCAATAAATTCATGATTCTCTGAACTGCTTGGTCAATGCCAAATATGTTGAGATAATCAGTCCGTGGAAGCCAGGATGTGTCAAAAAGGGAAGTTCACATAACTGGATTTCTTCATTACTAGCTTAGCAAAGATTCATTGATCACCTACCACTGTATATCTTTGCAAGCTTATAAATAAGTTGTATTCCATCTGGCGATGATTCATGCACCCAAGTACCTGTAAATGACCCTGAATCTATCTCTATAATGAACTTCAAGTTCTGGGTGGGTTATTTTAGATCTGAAATCTGTGTCCAAATTTTCTGGCTTGAGCCCATCTGTAATTACAATGAGTTGGCAAAAACAGTGCTATCATATTAGTCTGTTTTCCTCTCCATATCCGTTCTTTAGAAATAAACAACCACTATTTTGGAGTAAAACTACCTTTATGTTTCAGAGGAATATCAACTCTCCAGACATATGATAAACCATAGTGTTAGGAGGTGGAGAATATGAATACCACTCACCTATTATATGTAAAATCAGTTTGTGTCCAGCAGTTTTAAATGCACGTCATTCCTATTTAGTATCTTGATGGGATTTGCTAAATCCCTCTGTTCTAAAGATGTATTGTGTTAAGCACAAAATAAAACACCAAAGCAAGCACCAGCTGCAGTTATTAATGAGCAGATAGGCTGCTGAAACCCACTTACTCTAGCTTACTAGATACTTTTTGATAAAGACTATTACAATATATTTAAGGAAGGAGAACAAGCCATTGTGTCTCCTGACATACTGCCAAGCAACCTTGATGATCACAGTTGGTGGTCTGGACTGTATTGGGGCAAAACTCCCTTTGACTCTAGTGGCAGCATGACTTGAGTAAATCAGGACCACAGAATCTGGCCCCATGCAGAGAATGGTAGTGTGCAAAACTAATTATCCACCTACTGAGGATTTCTTCATTCCTCCTCTAACTTGTAGAGAACATAAGTAATTGCTGCATTCCCAGTAACACCTAGATTGGGGCTTTGGGATTAGAATACATGCTCGAGAAGCTAATACTAAGAGTAAACATCTCTGGTGTTCCTGTTAAGCACATTCCTACCAATAAGTTAACTAATCACTCTACTAAAGTCTTACTAAAAGATTTAAATTCTTGTTTAGGGGAGTTCTAGTAGATTTCAATAGTTTCTGACTTGCTGTGACATGCTTCAGAATGTTCATTTATATACAGTTTGATTTCTTTTGAAGATTGTCCACTTCAGTTACTAAAAGAGGAGAGCATTTCATATGGGGGAAGGGGGAAGCAATATATTAGAAACATGAGTAGGTGCCCCAGCTTGTCCATCAGTCTTGGCATCATTTTATTTATACATTTTTCTAAAGGATTAAGAGTAATCGGTTCCAGAGGATGTGCTCAGGAGCATTGGCAGCACATCTACTTTCTTGGCAATCATTCTGAATATTTTATACAGTTTCATATCATCTGGCATAGTACTGAGCACTGGCAAGTCTGACGTAAACAGTGTTAACATTTTAATTTCTACAGCAGCAATTGCTGCTTTATTGTGCTCTGAGCTACATGACCGGTTGGAGCAATTCAACTCAGAGGAAATGCTCACTAGAGAAAGGGGCTGCAGGATCAAGCCTCTTGGGGCCTGACCCAACAAGACGTCCAGCCCCTCATGTTGGTGCGGAAACACCCAGTCTCACTGCCTTCTTTGCGAACGGAGAGTACTCAGCTCCTCGCAAGATGAGACCTTGTATTGTCAGATATTAGACTGGGGTGGTCTCCCAGTGATATATATTCAGTGCACTCACATTCACTCCCTTGTGCTATTGAGCAGGTGAGTAGTCAACAGGAAAAACGTTATGATTAATGGCAAATAAAATGTTTCAAGCACAGATTCCCTCCTCCCACCTGCAGTAAAGATGGCTCAGACCTTCAGTCAGATTTGCACCCCACTGATTTCAGAGGGGCTACGTGTCACAGCAAGCATTTGGCTCCATGTGTGGAGGAACAAGCATCTGGCTTCATGTATCCAATGTCTGAATCGGGGTCTTAGTTGACTGACTTGCCCTTTAAATCTCAACTAGAAAGGGGACTCCTCAGCTGGGAATAGTTGCCTGAACTGTAGTGCATATACATACATGTATATAAACTGATATATTCTGAAAGCACACAAGGCCTGATTCTCTTCTCGCTTACTTTGGTTTTACACTGGTGTAAATCAACTGACTTCAGGGGAATTGCTCTTGATTTATACTGGGGTGAGGAAGAGGAATGAGTCAGGAGATTCATGTAGTAATAGAATACAAATAATAATTAAAAATCCAGAGAGTAGGTGAAATAGGAGTATTACCTAGATGGCATTCCCTGGAAAGTATAAAATTAATAAAAGAGAAATCCATGTTCCTTTAGGACTGATCTAGTATTACTGACAAAAACAGCAAGTAAATGTTGGGATGTCAGTAAATGGTTTTCAGAAATAATTAGCAAAGTGACATCGTTTAATGAAGTCTAGGTAACATTTATGTTTCTTTTTACAGAAATAATTGTTTCTTAGTGGGGCATTTGCCTAAAGTCACTTTAACGTTGATTGAAATAATGTAATTTTCATATCTAAAATGTTGTAGAGGGGAGTATGTCTATTTCATTTGTTTGTTGAAACTTAATCTACAGGAAAAAGATTTTATAACAGAATTGGAGGTTAAATTTCATTTGCTGATTTAATAAAAACTAACAGGATGGATTTGGGGATATTTCATTAATCTTTCTTTCCTTTCAGTGAAAAGGAAATGAAGTTCAATCTAGTTCAAACTGTGTTTCACTATTCTACAATAGACGGCCAATGTCCATTTTCTCTCTGGCAAGTTAAAACCTAATTAGTCACAGAAAATTCTTCCCTGATCCTGTCACTGCTAGGCAGGAAAAGACTGAGCTGCACACAAAAGATTCAGATGCACTAGATGCTTTGCTATGTCTCTGCTAATGTCTGTGCTTTCCTACATCGCATGCAGTGACATAACTCAAAGCAATGTATTGGAATTTGCATACAGGGATGTCGCAGATGCCAGATCCATTTTAACATAATGCAAACTTCAAAACTAAGAGTGGTGCAAAGATAGACAGTTATTGATCTTGTATCATTTCAACCGTCTTTAAAAAAACAAAACAAATGTTATCGCTTTTTATATACTGGGCCGGATTATCAGCTGGTTCCATTTGGGTTAGGTGGATAGGGACTGGGGGCACAAAAGGCCATCCTGCAGCTGAGCATGCTCTGGCCATGCCCCCTTTCTGCTGTTGATATGCCCCCTATTTTCAGGGCTGCAGCGGGGGTGGTGTGGGAGCTGGCTAGCTAGCTCTACATCTGCTGGGGAAATCCACAACAGGGGAGATCCAGGTGCTTTCTGCTTCATTTGTGCCATGAGTTTGAGAATCTGGCCCTCTTTATGTATGCATGTTTAGTTCATGTTTTCAAACTTCTAAAACTTTTTTTAAAATAAGCTATTTATTGATCAAAATAACTTGTAAGAAATACCATATCTGGCACCCCCTTTTCATAGAATCATAGAATATCAGGGTTGGAAGGGACCCCAGAAGGTCATCTAGTCCAACCCCCTGCTTGAAGCAGGACCAATTCCCAGTTAAATCATCCCAGCCAGGGCTTTGTCAAGCCTGACCTTAAAAACCTCTAAGGAAGGAGATTCTACCACCTCCCTAGGTAACGCATTCCAGTGTTTCACCACCCTCTTAGTGAAAAAGTTTTTCCTAATATCCAATCTAAACCTCCCCCACTGCAACTTGAGACCATTACTCCTCGTTCTGTCATCTGCTACCATTGAGAACAGTCTAGAGCCATCCTCTTTAGAACCCCCTTTCAGGTAGTTGAAAGCAGTTATCAAATCCCCCCTCATTCTTCTCTTCTGCAGGCTAAACAATCCCAGCTTCCTCAGCCTCTCCTCATAAGTCATGTGTTCCAGACCCCTAATCATTTTTGTTGCCCTTCGCTGGACTCTCTCCAATTTATCCACATCCTTCTTGTAGTGTGGGGCCCAAAACTGGACACAGTACTCCAGATGAGGCCTCACCAATGTCGAATAGAGGGGAACGATCACGTCCCTCGATCTGCTCGCTATGCCCCTACTTATACATCCCAAAATGCCATTGGCCTTCTTGGTAACAAGGGCACACTGCTGACTCATATCCAGCTTCTCGTCCACTGTCACCCCTAGGTCCTTTTCCGCAGAACTGCTGCCTAGCCATTCGGTCCCTAGTCTGTAGCTGTGCATTGGGTTCTTCTGTCCTAAGTGCAGGACCCTGCACTTATCCTTATTGAACCTTCTACAGCTTATGTAGCACAGGTTCTTTCAGCAGTTCTGATTATACCTAATAACAAATAATTAACTATAAAAATACTCATCCGATGCATCCGATGAAGCGAGCTGTAGCTCACGAAAGCTTATGCTCAAATAAATTTGTTAGTCTCTAAGGTGCCACAAGTATTCTTTTTCTTTTTGCGAATACAGACTAACACAGCTGCTACTCTGGAACCTATAAAAATACATGCTCAGTTTTAGTCCTGCCTTTATTCTAGTGATTTCACTAGAGTTACACCCTGGGTGAATTTGGCCCACCCTAGCCAAAGCTCACTCTGGATTTCCAGTTATAATACACTGTGCTGAATTTTGGTACTAGACTTGCTATGCATTTGGTACTAGACTATGCATTGCTCTCTATAGGTATGTCTACACTGAAAAAAAGTGTGTTCTTAACATAGGTTAGCTAATGTGGGTTAAAATAGTAGTGAAGAAACAGTAACTTGGCTTTGAACTCCGGTTAGGAGCTGGAGTCAGTCTATAGGGTAGTCTGGGGTTGAACTCAAGCTCCCAACCCAAGTTCAAAGCTGAGTAGCCATGTCTGAACTGCTATTTGAAGAGTTAGCTAACCAGAGTTAAGAACTCACCTTTTTCACAGTGTAGACAGACCCTAAAAGTAAACTACATTTCCAATATCTGATGAAATTTTCATGGCATAAGATGATCCATTAGCTGGGAGAGTGAAGTATTTTCCCCCTGCATACCGTATACCATATGGTGTACAGGCATAGTTGACTCAAGTTTATTTTGTAGAGGAGGCCTTCATTCTTCTCTGCCCTTTACATATCCAGTGCAGGTCATAAGCAGAATCAAAGCATCAAATTAGCCAAAGTAGTCATGATCTATTCCAGTTTGTATTTTGTCTGGGATTTTCAAAGAAGCTTAAGGGAGACGGACACCTAATTCATGTAGGCCCCTTTTAGCATCCCAGACTTTACATTTAATAACTTCACAATGAGGGCTCCACTGTATTTAGGCATAAGTTTTTTGTCTGTGATGTGACCGAAAAGCAAAGAGTACACACAGTAATTATAGTCCTTTCTGGAGTTCAATCGCAAACTATAAACCTTGGGGGAACACTAGAATCCAAATCCATCTATGTTCTGAGGCCATATTTGTAGACACAGCTCTAGAGTTCGAAGAAGAGTTCTGAATCTCTGAACTTCTCGGAAGGAGAGGGCCTTAGAAATTCTACCAGTTAACATTCCCCATTGGTGCTGGATCCATATCTCCTTCCAAAGGCTCTCCTAACAGTGGTTGTCCAGAAGTGTCCACCTCCTAGTAATGGCAGATGACAATACAGATATCTTGCACAGCATTACTATTAGGGCTATCCAAATCCTGGAGGGTGAATTTTATGAAGACTTTTTGAAATCTGAATCGCACAGTGTGATTTTGTAGGGTTTGGAAGATAACCAATCCTTTCAGTTTCCCTGGGAGGTTAGAGCTGGATGAATTTGAATCTCCAAAGGGACCCTTGAATGGACCCACTTTACATCTACAGCTTTTGCTTCTCTTGCTTCAGCGTGACTGTGCCCCCCTGCTGACTTTTCTTGAATGTCTTCTGGGGGGACTTGGAGCTGGTTTTGGGAGAGGAAATGGGTTGCAGAAGGATAAAGAGTGGTTAGCTCTGTGGTGCTCTCTTTGGAGAGAGAAATTCACTGGCTTCACAGATGTGTTTTTTACAACCTCCGTCCATGTTCCCTGAACTCCCACAAGCATTGACTGGGTGAGGCATGGGTATCAAACCCTTACCTTAGAGACAAATAACTACTCAGATATCATCTACCCTCAGGCTGTGCTTTAAGGTGCAATGACTTAGCCAACTCTGAAACAGCTTCTGCATTTTAATGCTTGCTTGTGGTGAGACACTACTAGGTAGAAGAACCAGCCATTGGTCTTGAGAAGGGAATTCAATCCATTTCTGGTTATGACTCATAAAGCTCTGAATGGCCTGAGACCCAGTCCCATAAGAAACACTCTCTCCTCATTCCAGTGTGCCCCATCATGACAGCGAAGATACGTTGGGGTACTTCAGCTGTCATTTCCTAGGAGAAAGCTCTGTAGGACCGGTGGCCTCAGAGTTACAAACAGTTCAGTATACTGAATTGGCTTATTTACAATGGTAACCTATTGAAATGGACAAATGACCTGTTGAAGTGGACAGATGAAAACAAAATAATTGAACTTGAACTTGTATTAATCTGCTACTACAGAGGAGAATTTTAAATTGATCTATCACGGCTCTGTTTATGACTGCTAAAGAACATACTACTGTGGAAGGTATTAGCATTCCAGCCTTTTCCTATATTTGATTATAACTGATAGCAATCAAAGCAATTTTACTGCCAATGATAATAATGCTAGAAGCCGCCTAATTTAATAGCATGTGTGTTAGATCTTCTTTATACCATTCCTCTATTGTTGATGACTTTAAATGTAGTTACAATACATCTTTGCAATGAAAACATAATTTAAATATCTAGTATTTTAATACAATGACTTCACTGCTAAGAAATGTTCAGGCTACACAAGCACATTCTTCTACAACTGGGTTTGAAAATAACTTTTCCATGGAGCACCATTTTCTTTGTTTTTCTTTTTTTTTTTCTGTCTTTCTTTCTTTCAACAGTTGTTTCAATATTCTGAGAAATGACGTTCTTAAAATGGATCACTTACTCTTCCCAATGCATGTGAAGAAGAAAAAAAAACAATAGTTTAAAAATAAATTGTATGTAAGTAAAATTGTAGCTGGCCAACAGTAATTAAATAGCCTCTGGAAAAATAAATCCAAATTATTTTGAATAATCCTCTCCAAATCCTGCATGCCTTACTCATGTGAGTTGTCTTATTGGGCCATATTATACTCTCAAAAAGAAAAGGAGTACTTGTGGCACCTTAGAGACTAACCAATTTATTTGAGCATAAGCTTTCGTGAGCTACAGCTCACTTCATCGGATGCATACTCTCAATTATGCTAGTGTAAATCCAACCTAACACCACTGACTTTAACAGAGTTACTCCAGATTTACACCAATGTAAGAGCTGAATTCTATTACTATTATGGGCGTTTTGCCACTGACTTGAATTGAACTGGATTAGATCATGGCAGGAGAGCAGAATTTGGCCCCCTGACTGCACAGTGAATAAGTTACGCTTTGCTTACAGTTATATCTGTCTGTCTTTTAGAATCTTTTGCGAGCCTATCAACATGGTAACAGTGCTGTCGCTTTCCTTGCAAATTCTAATCCTTCAAAAGGTAATTTCCCCCAATTTTTATTCATAAACTATTAATTTTAAATGGATAACAAAGTAAAACAGTAAATCGTAGTCCTTTCTAATGGCAAAGTGTTTTGCTGTTGCTAATTAATCCTGGGATAGGTATGTGATAGTATAAACTTCTTACAGAACAGGAGACTGAGTCACAGAGAGGTTCTGTGACTATGAGTATGTCACTTAACAAGAAAATGTCAGATCTAGGAGTAGAGTTGATTGCTCAAACTGTTAGAAGAGGCTGCCTCTCCTGGCAAGAAGAAAGTCTTCTTTGGATGCACTGGGCTTTAAAGTGATAGCTGTACCTTAAAAGGTTCAGAGAATCTGATCAGATAAAAGTTTGGATGCAATTTCTTCACAGTATGTGAATCCCCAGGTACGTTCTTGTTTAGCTCAAGTGTTAGGGAAGTGCTCTTGGAGCAAAAGGCATTGGGTTCTATTCCCAGAACTGCCATGAAGTTTTCCAGTGGATTACAGCAGCAGTATAATGATAACCGTGAAGTATTGGGCATAGATTGTTCACAAAATTTATCTGGGTTGATTTGCCAGTCTCTAGTCAAGACATGAACTTTAGATCTATACTTGAAAAACATTCTTGACCTTATTAGTATCCCATGAATCTCTAAAAATTTGCAAGTGTGCAAGAAATGGAATCAGAAAAATTATGTATCTGTGATTAGGTGCATAGAAATGCTAGGTGAGACTCATGGGCCTCTTCAGCAGTGAAAACTTTTTTCTATTCTGAGTGAGAGAGTGTGTAATTTTGCACACACACAAGCAGTTCTTACTCAGAAAACTATTCCCGTTGGGATGACTCATGTGAGTAGGGGTGACTCACATGAGAAAATGTTGCAAACAGGTACCCCATCTGTGTTAGTCTTAGAATGCCCCATTAGACATTCCTGAGGTTTATATTCAAAGGCTACTGCCAAATTAAGTAAAAGAATCAGTCTTCTCACTCTAGAGTGAATTACCTCTCTCCTTTAATAGACTTTGGGCTAAAGACAAAAAGAATTGTGTATTTATTTCCAGGATTATTAAATTACATATATAATATACTTCCTGAGCATTACTAGAGTTTATAACTGAATTCATCCCTACCATGCTCTGGTTACGTCTAATGAGGATAATTATTACATGGCTTAACTATAATTCTGTATTGATTCTTTTGCGCATGAAAAGCTTTTGTTGGCAAGCATCAGTGGAATACCTCAACAAAAGGCATCTTTAACTTGTGTAAACATTGATAGTTCAGGGTCTCACCCTAACCTGCTTTCAGGCTAAGAACTTTCCCCTCAATCGAGTTAATATAGCAAAAATGATATAAGGATGGGATTAGATACTGGCTTACACCACAGGGAAAAAATGAAAGTTGGACAGGAAAAAATGCAGTTAATTCCATCCTGTCAGCAGTGGATATTAAAGATTATTAGCTGGCACACTCAATTATGTGTGAATCACAATAGTGGTACTGTTAAATTTTTATTTAATTTTACAGAGGCAGGTAAAACTCAGCACAGATTTGGTATCATCTGCTGTGATTGTTTGTAGCTTGCAGTGATTTGAGATTATAGCAAGTGACCGACAACTTCAGAGAAAACATCTCCAGAGATTATAAAGGCCCATTCTTTTAGAAACACATGGATATTTTTTAGTTTGTCAATATGTAGCAGTAAGTAACTTGGCCACACCCACAGTTTGAGATTACATTTCTTCAAGAGGTAACCAATGGCCCTATTCAGTTATTATTTATTATTAGTGATGAACTGGCTAGTGTGTATTTGTAGCAATGCTCTCTTAGTGCCAGAACTGCTTAACACTGTGTGTCACAGACCCTATAATGCTAATAACTAGCAGAGATTCTCTTTTAGCTCAAGTGGTAGGAATTTGTGCTTTTGGAGTAAAAGAATCTGTGTTCTGTACTTGTTCTGTCCTTCTGGCCATGCAATTTGGAGTGTCACTGGTATGTAGATGGCTTTGGGTTTGTAACATTAATATTAATGACTTACAAAGCAGCCACAATGTGGTAGGCACTTGACAGATACCTAGGATGTAAAAGCCATGCCTCAAAGAACTCCCAGTCAGTCCTGCAAACTGATCCGTATAGAGCCCCAGTGGCTCTGTGCAGGCATAAGGGTTCAGCCATGTGGATCAGTTTGCATTATCGGGGCCCCCACTACACTAATAGCAGCCAAAGAAGAAAGAGGTGTAATAGCCAAGAAATTGAATTGTTTGACCCATATCTGATTGGTTCTAAGGACTTTTTTTAAAGAAATCTAACGTTTTTAATAAAGTAACACTAGCCTTCAGCTTTGTAAGTAATTTTTGTTGTTGTTTTCATAGATTCCAAGGCCAGAGAGGCAGTGGTGTAGCTAGGAGTAGAAATGTGGGTGGGCCCCGACTTTCGGGTGGACGGGCAAGGACAGACCGTGCTAGCTCAGCTTCTCCTCTGATGCCACGCCCTCTCCCTAGTCCTGGTCTGAAGGGACTCACAGCAATGTACAAACACCCTGTTTCATCAGGGCAGCGGTCAGAACTCCTGGTGCAGGCGAGCAATGATAACCATCGTCCTCTCCTCCCCCTCCCCCTTCTGCAAATAACTACAGCTGTGGGCTCTCTGCATGTGGCCCGTATGCAACCTCCTGCCTGGCGTGAGGAGCGAGGATGGTGCTTGTACCCTGGGGAACCTGTAGCACGCCTGCCCCTTGGGAGCCCATACCTACCTGCTCTGGGGAGCACTCCCTGCCCTGCCTTTCAGCGATCCTGATCCCTTCCCTCCTCGGGGTTCTCCCCTGCTTTACAGAGACCCTGGGGCCTGTAGGATCCGGAGACCCCCTACCCTGTGTCCAGGTACCTAGAGGACTCCAAAGCCTATCTCCTATTGGATACAGATCACCTCATGCCCCTGACCCCTTCCCTCCTTGGGGTTCTCCCCTGCTTTACAGAGACCCCGGGGCCTGTAGGATCCGGAGACCCCCTACCCTGTATCCAGGTACCTAGAGGACTCCAAAGCCTATCTCCTATTGGATACAGCTCACCTCATGCCCATGCCCGCAGGCTCTGAGGAACCCTGGGCCCCCCCGGTAGTGGTGCTGCATCCCCTGACGCTTACCTACTTTGGGGAGCTGTACCCGCAGGGCTGCGGAGAGCTCAGAGGCCCAGCGCAGGGTGGTGGTGGCCAGCTCGGCAGGGGATCTCTGTGGGGCACCATCCCCGCTGGTGGCGGTGAGGGCCAGGGCAGGGCACGCAGAGAGTCCAGGAGGAAGCTGTCAGGTTCTCGTTGCCTTGCTGCTGATGCAGCGCCACCTGCATGGCCGTGACCCTCTGGCGCTCGATGATCGGGGTGCACTTCTCTCAGTCCTTGAAGAAGCAGTAGTGCTTGTGGCCCTTCAGCCAGGGCGGTATGCCATGGTTGCGGCAGCAGAAGCACTTCGGGGTGCGCTGTGAGAGGGCCTGGGGTGGCTGGGACACCGGGCCGCCCATGTACAGGTATGGGGAGCAGTAGCCATTCAGGCCCCACGCAGGAGCCCAGCCTGCTTGCGAGACACAGGGGAAGCAGAGTGCTGGGGAGGGACCATTGGCTCTTCCCTGGCTCAAGCCGGCAGGCGCTGAGCAGCTGCAGCTGGCTAAATCCCACTGGGCGCTACAGGCCAAGTGACGCTCTGGGCCACTGTGGCAGCACTACATCCCTGCTCAGATTTGGATGGGTCTGGATGCTAAGCGGGTGGGTCACGGCCCACCCATTGTTACACTCCTGCAAAGAGGACTGTTGTGATAATCTAGTCTGACATGGTGCATAACACAGGCCATAGGACTTCCCCAAAATAATTCCTAGAGCACATATTTTATAGGGAAAAGTGGATGTTTTTCTGTTCATTCCTGCTTCAAGCCCTATAGCTGTGGTTGAATTAGAGCATATCTTTGAGAAAAACATCCAACCTGGATTTTAAAATGTGCAGTGACGAAGAATCCACCACGACCCTTACTAAATCATTCCAATGATTAATTATTCTCACTTGCACATTATTTCCAGTCTGAATTTGTTTAGCTTTACTTCCAGCCAATACTTCTAGTATTGTCTTGTAGATAGAAGATCCCTCTATTATCAAATATTTGTTCCCTGTGTGTAGATATTTGTGGACTGTGATCAAGTCACCACTTAATCTTCTTTTTGTGAAGCTAAATAGATTGAGCTTCTTCAGTCTCTCACTATAAGGCATGTTTTCCAATCCTTTAATCATACTCCTGGTTCTTCTCTGAACCCTCTCCAATTTATCAACATCCTTCTTAAGTGTGGACACCAGAACTGGAAACAGGATTCCAGTAGCAGTTGCACCAGTGCCAAATATATAGGTCATATAACCTCCCTACTCCTATGCAATATTCCCTTGTTTATACATCCAAGGAACACGTTAGTTCTGTTAGCTACAGCATCACACTGGAGGGTCATGTTCAGCTGATTATCCACCATGACCCCAAATGCTTTGCAGAGTCATTGCTTCCCAGGATAGAGTCCCCCAACTTACATTTGGCTGTGTTGAGACACAAATTATTTGCTTGCACCCAGCTTACCAAATGATCCCAATTTCTCTATACTCCCTACAGAAAAAAATGTGTTAATTTGGAATCTGTCTTGAACTCTCAGTTCAATACACATCCAGCAAATGCTTTTATTCAGAGCACTAATTTAATTTAGGTTGACTCTTCTATGTAGCAGATACTTAAAGCTGTAAATAAAATTCCCCTTCTCCCCACAAACACCCACAAGAAGGTCAAGGGAGGGTGATTAAGAGATATTTCGAAATGTTTGTATTGGTACTTAGGTCAAGCTGTCATCAGACTCCACATCCTCAATGTTTGGTCCCTCCAATCCCAGACAGTCTGTCACTTTACATGTGTAACTTTCCAATGATTCTGCAAAAACAGGAAAATAAAAATATCCATAATCCCCGTCACTGTCAATAGACGTGTGTTTGGGAGACTGAAGATATGGAGGAAAAGATCCCTAACCTTAGTTCATAACCTGAACTAAAGGAAACTATACTCCTAAAAAAAAAATTTCCACCATGGGAGCAGCTGACACAATAAAACCAGGCATTTATCCTCTCTTCTCGCACATCACTCCTTCCATGAACCCCCACACCTCCACTGGCAACCCAGCCATTATTGCATCTGATGAAGTGAGCTGTAGCTCACGAAAGCTTATGCTCAAATAAATTTGTTAGTTTCTAAGGTTCCTCAAGGACTCCTGTTCTTTTTGCAGATACAGACTAACATGGCTGCTATTCTGAAACCAGCCATTATTGTATTTTATATTCAAATGCTGCAGTCTGGTTTATAACCACCTTATTGGGCTCTTTCAGGGCATTTTCTGTCTGATTTGTTGTGTTGTCTGTTTAAAATGTAAGCTTAGTTCCAAGTTAATTTTAGTTTATATTTATGGACAGCATTGTCCTGCAATCAATTCACTAAGTTTATTGGGGATGCAGGCAACACCAGTGGCTGCTATGAGTTGTGGTTTCACGAAGCTCTAGCTCACCTGGGAGTCAAGATCCTAAAGGAGAAGCAATTCAACTCTTAAACACACTAACCCAGTGTGGATCTTCATTGCTCCTCTAGTGGCTGAGCTACGTAAAGAGGTTTATGACTCTGCTATTGCCTCCAAATGTATTGACGTGATTCTTGAGCTCAAGCAGAAGAGGAATCATGGTTTACATCCAGAGGTCCCAGGTTCAATCTCTGCTGATGAGCTGACAAGGGGCTTTGATACAAGTGAGGATCCTCATGGTGATTTGAATTGTTGTGGATCTCTGCCCAGGAAGAGGGTGAAACCCAAATTCACCTGATGTGATCTTTGTCCCTCTCTAGTGGTTGGACCATGTAAGGTTTATGAGCATCACTGCCTACAAGCTAATATAAATACTGTTACATATGCTAAGTGAATAAATAAATATATAGAATGGAATTGACTGCAACATTTTTTGTAGGCCTACCCAGGACGTAGCATTAAACATACATAATTTTGAGATGCTGCTGTCACTGGCCCAGTGCTGCTTATGATTCTCTGTTTCAGAATGACTCTATACTTTGCTGATCAGGCTAAATAACTGAGGACTTCTAAATCCAAACTAGGGCTTTCACAAAAGTCAGTCACTGAGAAGAGAGATTTTCTCAGCAGGTCTTGGTTTCTCTTGGCATGGCAATTTTTGGCTTGGCTTGGATGGGTATTTATTTTATGTTACTCTGAGTATAATAAGAATGCTAGTAAAAACCACTTGGAAAAGGAAAAAAAGAAAAAGGAAATGTCAAACCTTAATTCCACATTCTCAATTAAATGCTTAATCCTTCGGAGTGAAATTGTTCCTGATTCTTATTGTAAATCTTTCATTTTCCTACATAAGTAGCATGATTATATTCACACAGACAATTACACCTTGGTGTACAACAATCCTCTTGTATGTAAAAAAAACAATTTTTTTTAATTCCCTGAGGGAAGAACTTTACTAGTTTGGATCAGTGCAGTCTGTTTTATTCTAAAACCAGATCTTCCTACATTTTTCCTTTTTCAGTGACAAACTCTGCCCGCATATGTACACATCCAAGGGCAGAATTTAGTCCTTAGAATTCATCCCTGGCTCCAATATGGCAAATCACATTCACAATTATAGAGATGATATTCCAAACCAAGGCGTATATATGGGTATCTGACACATCTTTGGAAGAAATCACTGCTAGGAGCAGGAGTAGAAGGGTAGCATCAAAGTCCCTAGGGGACTAATATGGCTCCCTTTGACATCAATGGGAGTCCTGCCTTCGAACTCTGGTATTTCTAAGGCACATATAAACATTGTATTTAAACAGAAAATGGGTGTTGGGTCTTAGTTCACAGGAGTAACTGAAACACTGTGTAATTGCTCTTGTGCAGAGGGCCAACACAAAGTGTGAAGGTTTAATTAGGTTGTAAGCAAGCCAGAGGCCATTGTGCTGTTTCTAAGTATTTGGGTGAATTTCATCCATCTCGAGTAGGGAGGACTCAGCAATCTGACCCCACTGATTTAACACTGATTGCCAAGCGCAACAGTACTGTAGCAATCTTGAACAGATTAATGACCTTGGATTAGCAAGGATTTTGTTTCTCTAGTCCTGTGATCAGTGTATCGAGAGAGTATCCACTCTGTGGAATAAAAGTATTGATAGGATTGTGCTGAGAAGGTTGCTGTTGATTTTGCTATGCCTTCATTTAATGCACGTTTTAACTGTACATACAACATGCATGCACACTTGCTCTGTAGCAGGTAACTCTCCTAAAATCTTACCATGTTAAACAAAAGAGCAGTGACATGTCTAGTCAGATGTAATAGTTTTAGGAGTCATTCTGTGAAAGCAAACGCATATGCAGAATGCTTTTTCTATACATCTTGGTTCTTACCCTGGGGGGCTGCAAACAGGTGTTAAGGGGTAGACTACCACCCTACCATTCTCATGTAGCTATACAGAAATGGGGATCCTGGGTAAATCCAGGCAAGGTGGGAAAGGGTGCTCGGGGAGGTGGGTGGGGGGAAGGTCCGGGTCAGGGAAAGAACAGTGCAATGTTTCAAGAAACCCAAGTGAAATTATGGATAGGAACGGATGTAAGAGAAACAAAGTTTGTCATGCAGATTTTCAGCATGGCACATGTTATGCTCACAGCATACATGCAGAGAAGTTAGATAAAAACATAAAATACTCTCGTTAGAAAATTGCAACGTAACACTACTTCATTTCTTAGAATTCAGACCCCTCATACAAGAACCTCAAATCAGAGATAGTCAAAGCTGCCTTTTTCTTAAAACAGCGAGGTACAACTCACCCCACTTTGCTGCAGGCTGCCTTTCTGCAGACTGGTTGCATGCTTCCCTACAGAGCCCCTTAGACTGCAAGCAAGACTAGGAAACCCTTACATTTAAATTGGTAGCTTGTCATTTTTGCACAGTTTACAATACAATGCAGTATATTGGGATAAAATGCACAGTAGTGATTAGTAATGGCAGATACCTCACATTGGATGCTTTTTCCATCTTGTTTGTTAGGAGTTGACAGACCTTTGGTTTTGCAAGTGATAGCAAGTGACAATAGAGTTTGTATTTTCTGACACAGCATGAATCTAAGAACGTTTCTTATTTCAATAAGGACAAATGCGAAGTACGCCATTTAGGAAGGAACAATCAGTTGCACACATACAAAATGGAAAATGACTGCCTAGGAAGGAGTACTGCAGAAAGGGATCTGGGGGTCATAGTGGACCATGAGTCAACAGTGTAACGCTGTTGCAAAAAAAGCAAACATCATTCTGGGATGTATTAGCAGGAGTGTTGTAAGCAAGACATGAGAAGTAATTCTTCTGCTCTACTCCACACTGATTAGGCCTCAACTGGAGTATTGTGCACAGTTCTGGGCACCACATTTCAGGAAGGATGTGGACAAATTGGGGAGAGTCCAGAGAAGAGCAACAAAAATGATTAAAGGTCTAGAAAACATGACGTATGAGGGAAGACTGAAAAAATTGGGTTTGTTTAGTCTGGAAAAGAGAAGACTGAGAGGGGACACGATAACAGTTTTCAAGTATATAAAAGGCTGCTACAAGGAGGAGGAAGAAAAATTGTTGTTCTTAAACTCTGAGGATAGGACAAGAAGCAATGGGCTTAAATTGCAGCAAGGGAGTTTAGGTTGGACATGTGGAAAAACTTCCTTACTGTCAGGGTAGTTAAGCACTGGAATAAATTGCCTAGGGAGGTTGTAGAATCTCCATCATTGGAGATTTTTAAGAGCAGGTTAGACAAACACCTGTCAGGAATGGTCTAGATAATTAGTCCTGCCATCTGTGCAGAGGATTGGATTAGATGACCTCTCGAGGTCCCTTCCAGTCCTATGATTCATGTGACAGTGAGTTCAGGGTACTAGTGACATAATGTCAGAGAATGAATGGTCTAAAATTTCTATAAACACTAGAATCAAAGCATCTATGAGTTTTAGGAGAAATTTGTATTGAAATCTGGTCATGTTGACATACTGTGCGTTTTAAATATCAATTGGATTGCTGCTAGTTGATTCAAACTTAGTGGTAAAAATGTAAAGAAAGAGTCGGGCTCTAGATGAAACAATAATGTAACTGTTCTTTAGTTGAGGCAAATAGTGTAATCAAGAAAATAAATGTGTTTGGGGCATATTTATGATGGAGGAAATATGCTATAAATGATTTTGTTTGCCGGTTCTATGCAGTACCGTAGGTTTGTTTAGCTTTGAAGAGAAGTTTCTCATAGTGAACATAGGACGTTAGGGTGAATGGATGGCTGTGACGGTTGGCGATGAGAGATAGAGCCTTTTGTCTTCAGAACACTCGTTAAAATGCAGCCCAGATTGTGAGTGACCAAAAGTCGTTGCCATCTAATGCGTGTATGACTTTTTGAAATGAGTCTGGTGGCTCTCAGTCCAGTTCCCAGTGGGCAGGTGCCCATGTCATAAAAAACACCCTCACAAATGACACTTCTGTGAGCTGTCTCAGCAGAGAAACCAAATGTTGTTTGGGCCTGGTGGCTAAACTGCTCCCTTTGCCTGCTGTGGTCCCCGTAGCTCAGGGCAGAGGCAGCTGTGGGAAGCTCACACCATCACTGCCTGGGCTGAACTAGTTCTGTGACTCTATCAGTAACCTGGAAAACAAATGTCAGGGAAGCAAATCACATTTACATCACTGATTCAACAATATTAAAGTCTGATAGTTTCATGTGTACTAATGGATCCTGAGCAATTACTGTAGCTTGCAAATGGAGGGACTGATGTGGATGAGTGAAAGTTATAATATAGTGATTAAATTAAGCCATCCATTCCTAGTATAAGTCCATTAAAAATAATGGCATTCGTTACACCACTGAAGAATGTCCCTTTGCTTTCAGTGTTAGTGAATAATGAAATGAGGGGGACAGCGGAGAGAATGCAATATGTGAGGAATCAACCCACAAAACCGAATAATTAGGACTCTTGGATTAAAATAATATATGCTCGAGGAAGGGTGATCTTGTAGTTAAAGCGCTGAACTGAGACTCAAGAGATCTGAGTTCAATTCATGGCTCTGTCCCTGACTTATGTCACCTTGGTTAAGCCACTCTCTGTTCCTCAATTTCCTGTCTGTAGAATAACTATTAAAATACATCCTTTCTCCAGCCGTTTGTCTGGTATTAGTTTGTAAGCCCTTTAGGACAGGGACTGTCTCTTACTATATGTATGTATAACACAAAGCACAGTCTCAGTTGTGGTGTCTATGTAACGGCATGGGGGAGCAGTGGTAGAGTTCTCATGCAAGTACGTGCCTGTCTGTCTGTCTGTCAGAGAGAGAGAGAGAGAGAGAGAGAGAGATCACAGGTTCAAAATCCTGTGCAGTATCTCACAGACTGCCACTGGCAATATTAAATTCGATTTGCCTGAGCTTCTAGCTGCAACTTTCAGCCTGACCCTAGCCCTCAGAAACGAATTTGAAGCCCAGCTGCAGCAGTGCTGTGCTTTGCAGTGTTCCTCACATAAAATGTTTGGGTGAAATCCTGTCCCCATCTAAGTCCATTGGAGTTTTGTCACTGACTTCAGTGGGGCCAGGATTTTACCCTTCACTTCTGTCACAAGAAGTGGATGCATATGTGCTTTATATCCCAGAAGGGCATTTTGAGAAGAGGGGAGAGGGGTATAGTATGGCTACTGATGCGTCCCTAGAATACTGGGCATTCCAGTACTTCTGGGAATGGTGTGGGCCTGCCCCCACCACCATGACCCTGCCCCCACTGCAGGTCATGCCACATGGAGGATGCAACTTTGAAGAGAACTCACCCCCACCAGTGTGACCTCATATGCACCGTGCATGTGAGGTCATGCTTGCAGGGGTGGAGCAGCACGATCTTCAAAACAGTGTCCTCCATGGGTGATACAGGACAAAACCATATCTGGCTTTGTCTCAGTACCAGACAGGGGAGAACCATAGAAAACAGGGCTGTCTGGCTTAAAACTGGATAAATGGCCTCTATAGAGTGGTAATGTGGCAGGAGGTTATATGATGCACGCTGCTGGGGAAGGAGAGTCTCAGAGCAGGGCCGGTTTCCACTTTAAGGCTTTCTTTCAAAGGTTTCTCTTGCCATGGATGGCTGAGTGCTTTGAAGTCCTGTTTTCCATTAACAATGGGCCAAATTCCTCCCATTGTTGAAAATTTTCCAGCAAAACTGACTTTAATGGAATATGAGTTTTGACCACAATGAAAAGTTTCATGAAAAATTATCATTTTGGGCAAAAAAGTTATTTTTTTGATTAAAACAAATTCCAGCAAAAATTCCCCATCTGCTCCCTCGCCCATCCCCAAAATAAATAATAATTCTAGTGGAGAAAGAAGCTACTACTTCCCACATTTTTCCTTTTTAATCCTTTTTCCTCATAGGGGGAAAAAAGGTGAGTTGATTTTTCCTATTGAAATTAAACAAAAAAAATTGAAAAATTGTGAATTTTTTTCCCATCAAAACATTGCATGGAGAATTTCAAATAAAATGAATTTTGTTTTGAAAAATATTTGATTAACTCTATTTACTGTTAACTCCTTTAAAGTCAGTGGCTTTTTACAAAGAATGAATTTTTCCCTATCTATTACAGAATTTGGATCTTCAGCTTTCATTAAAGAGAGTTTGAAATCACTTAAAATGCTTGTTGATTATTGTTCTAGAATATATTTAGTGGTTAGACTTTGGTTATGAAAAATGAATATTTTGTGGACATTGCAATTCTGTGATTCTGTGACAATGAATGGTCTACGCTACATGTCATGTGAACAATCCAGGATTTGTCTTGGGTCAAATGATGACCCAGGAAATCTTACCCAAAACATAATCTTTGGTTTGTATCCTTTTCTTCCTTTCTGTAGCCTTTGGATTGTGCCGGTTTGCCTTCCATTGGCTACGGGCTTGAAACAAGATCCAGTGCTGCTACTGCTGCTGAAAGCTGTTACTGATCTGGTCTGGTCAAGTCGAATTGTTGTTGCTTGGGGATCTGAAGTTCCTTGGTTTCAAAGCCATAGTTGTATAGTTCAGGAGGGCATGGGGGGCATTGCCCCATAAGTGCAAGCCTTGGGCAGGTGTGGAATTTGCCCCGTCATGCGTAACCCCGTTGGACGGACTGGAGCTGCCCCTCCCCCCAAAATAGAAGTCAAACTACGCTTATGTTCAAGACTCAAGGCTGGACAGAAGCCTCATTGTCAATATGGTCCACTTTCCATTAGCAATGCTTAAGTTCTCCCAGCAGAAACACGTGTTTCTGTAGGTACCATTATGTATCGTAGATCGGTTATATTGTGGTGGAGGCCCAAACACCCTCTTCTCTCTGCCCCTTTTTACCCCCACCTCTGTCCTTAATGATCAACACTACTCTCATGATTTGCCATTATATATACACCACTGTTGCTTTGGTGAGGGGGCTCTTACATCTCAGCCCTAACAGAACAGAATGTAAAATTGCCAGCAGCTCCCCATGCGTCAATTTCCCTCACCATAGAGCTTCCTGCCAGGTTTAGACCTGGCTCTTAACCTCCATGCCCCCAGCTCTTGCAGAAGAACCACGTCGGGATACGGAAGTGGGTCAGGCCTGCAGTACTCCAGCTACTCCCAACTAGTGGTGCCAAGACAGAGCTGGGCAAAAAATCGGGTATAACAAGCCCTCTACCTTTGCTGTACTGCGTGGAAACTTGGCACAACAAAGAATCTGTCCCATTGACTATATCTGATTACTTTTAGTTGACAGTGCAGCAATGACTACAGAATGGGACAAATTATCAGCGCAGTACAGAAGATTTAAAGTTGCAGTTGCCTTGTATTTTGGGCTATCTTCATTCTCCCCCATTCATTGTTAATATTCCCACAAGACGGTCAATGTAAGGGTTAAAGTGAGATCCAGGAATGAATGCGTGTGTGGCATGACTGTTCTCTGCTGGTTCTTTCTTTTCCCCTATTGCTCTCAAACCTAGAGAATGCAACAGGCAAAGGGGAAAGGAAAGCTGTAAAACAGGGAGAATAACCTTTCTGCCCACCCCTAGTGGAAACTTGGTTAGCTACAGCATGGCAGCTGAAAGGCAGAACTGCTTAACCAAACCAAGTCTAGTTTATTATGTTCCTGTGTTTATTTTTCCTCTTCATTTATGACTTAGCATGTTGTTTTTGGTGTGGAAAAGGACTCTAAAGCTGTGGATATGTGTTGTAATTATTCAAGTTCCTCTGCACGGAGTCTGTTAAAAAGATTGATCTATTTTTACAAGGACACACAAAAATGCTCATTTTGATGGACCTCACTAACATTTATTGCAGCCCTGCCAATACTAAAATGGAAAGCTAACCTTGTAAATTTTATGGAAACTACATGCTGCAATTATTAGCCCAAGGACCTCCTGTCTCACAGAAATGAGTCAGATTTTGCTTTCCACGTGCACTGTAGTTTACACCTGAAAAAGATTAGTGGGGACCACCAGTAGCTTTGAAAACCTAATCTCTAGTATTTTGTTTCCAGTTTAACTCTGAAAGATACTCCAGGTGTTCTGATTAATTAGCTATAGTAAGTCACTGTTTCACTATTGTGTGTGTAACAGCTGTTTTCCTGTTGCAATTTTCTTCAGGAGTGTTTTAAATTAAAAGTTGGTTAATATACTTTTTACAAAAAGTTTGTGACTAAGGTTAGAATAAACAAAAACAACCTCTAACAAAGCAATTGCTGATGGTAGGAGAAATATTCAGAATATTTATTTAAAATATTTGAAGTGAAATGCTTTACATAACAATAGCATTATTGGCTACTCTACCGGACGATATCAGAGTGCATTACCGATATTCTAAATGGTCAACTTAAAAGCCATAATCAAATTCTGCAATCTTTACTGTGGTAAAATGTCCACGGATGTTGAGATCTGACCAGCCTTGAGACAGGTCAGTGTTGTTTTCCCCACTTCACAGAAGGGTAAAATGAGGCACAAGGATTAAGTGGCTTAAACCTAATGTCACACAGCAAAGCAATAGTAAAAAATGAGACTAGAGCCCAGATCGATGATACAGTCTGAACACTGCATAAAATATAAATAAATCTGGTTATTACATTACTGTATACTTTCCTACAGAATATGTGTGCTAAATCCTTACTGATTACCTGCCCCTATAAATGAGACTGTCTGCGGCAAAAGCCCTTTTAGTGACAACAGACAAAACATTGTTAAAGAAGAACACTTGCAATGAAATAGATTAAATCTGTATTAGACCTATTACATATTAACTTTAGAATTATGGTTTAATTCTTAGCCCTTCACCCTGCTCAAGATAAGTGTTTGGGTCAGATATTTGGGCTATGACTGTACTAGACTGCTCTCTAATGTAGCCTCTTTAAGCTGACAAGAGAGAGCTCTCCTGTCAGCTTAATTACTCCAGCCCCCAGGAGTGGTGGTAACTATGTTGGCAGGAGAAGCAGTCCACACCGGTGCTTAAGTCGGCATAAGTTAGGTCATTCAGGGGGGTGGCTAATGCACGATGTAACTTATGTCAACTTATGCTGTAGTGTAGCCATAGAACTCAAGTTCTGTTGGGCTGTATTTGACACAAGACTCCAAAGGAGAGGGGACAAAGGTGGCTATGAGCACCTAATCCTGAGGCTGGATAAGGTGTGATTTCAACCCCTTGGCACAAGTTAGTGCAGCTGCAGGGCTGCATCTTAAGAGGCCCATTCAACATCTGAGGATTGCCAAAGTGCAATAGCACTCTGTCCTTGCCCATGTCCACTCCCTGACAAAAGGGAGCTTCCTACTTCCTGCACCAGGCAGAGATAGTGCAACCGACTCTGCGCTATCCCTACTCCGTCCATGAATTCCCCTATGCCCAGAGAATCATCATCTAGTTGGCTAAACAGCTATGTGTGACTGGCTTGCACCAGCATACTAACTACAGTATGGGACAGAACATGGCCCCCTCTAGGTTTTTACAATTATGGTCAAACATCCATGATACATTCCTGCTTCGAGCAGGGGGTTGGACTAGATGACCTTCTGGGGTCCCTTCCAACCCTGATATTCTATGATTCTATACAGAGCTTGGGTTCAGTTCAGATACATGCTTACCCAAACTGTCTGAATCCCAGGGTATGCAAAATAGGGCCTAAAATGCCACAAGAATACCCCTGGTGTGCTGGGGCATCTAGTGTGCAAGGGGGGTGCATTCCTGTTCGCAGGAATCCCATTTTTCTGTCCCCATCCCGTAGACCTGCACAAGTTTCGTTCCTTCATGACTGCAGGAGAGGGGCAGGATTTGCTCCAGTGTCACTAATTTGTGGAAATTCCATGTTGAGAAATATTTCCCAGTAAGAGTCCCAAAAATATTAGACACAAATAAAACTAAGTAGTATCTGATGTTACACTGGCTGGAATAAATAAAATAAAAATAAGGGTTATCAGTCCTCATGCTTCAAGACATGAGATGATCAATAGCCATGGTCAGGAAGAAATTTCCCACTGGCACAGTAATAGGCCCTTACAGTAGGATTAATATGAAGCTATTACATCTTACTCTGCAACATCCAGCTTTGGCCACTCTGAGACAAGGTATCAGAATAAGTGGATCATTGTTATATCTTAGGGCATGTCTACACTTACCATAGATCGATGCTGCAGTGATCAATCTGCCAGGGGTCGATTTAGTGGGTCTACTGAAGACCTGATAAATCAACTGCAGATTGCTCTCCTGTCGACTCCAATACTCCACCAGAACAAGAAGCATAAGGTAAGTTGACGGGAGAGTTTCTCCTGTTGACCCAGCATGGTAGACACTGCAGTAAATCGACCTAAACTACATTGACTCCAGCTACGTTATTCACTTAGCTGGAGTTGCATAACTTAGGTCGACTTAACCCGGTAGTATAGACCTGCACTTAGTAAGGCAATTCTTATGTTCCTGTTTTCATACGTAAGACTATGTCTACACTACTGCAGTAAGTCGACCTACACTATGCAATTCCAGCTATGTGAATAACGTAGCTGGACGTACCTTAGGTCAAGTTATCGCAGGGTCTACACCATAGGGGGTCAACAGGAGAAACTCTCCGGTCAACTTACCTTACTCTTCTTGTCGGGGATCGAGTACGGGTCGACTGGAGAGCAATCTGCTGTAGATTTGGCAGGTCTTCACTGCTGGTGGATCAATCTCAGAGCGTTGATCCCGGCTGTAGTGTAGACCCGCCCTAAGAGTGGTTTCAAGGATTGTTAATATGGGAGAGGCAACTTGATGCTCTTGTTTTTTAACTCCATTTGAATCACAGCCAGAAAGACAGAGTTCAATGGGATTTATTTTAGCTAGCTGGGGAAATGGAGGAGAAGTTCCTCTGCGGAAAGGTAAGGTTAGATAGGTGGCACTGGAGAAATTGCCACTGAATTGCTGGAAAGAATTTCTCTTACCAAAGCCGCCTGGAATACTTAGTGTGTGTGTCAGGATTAGAAACTGACAGTAGTAATCCCTCTGCACTAGGAGGAGGAAGAATAACTCATCAAAGCAGTAGCCTGTACAGCATGCCTAGAAAATATATTTGCTAGAGTGCTCAGGTCTGAGAGACAAGAATGTTGGGATGGAAGACAAAAGCATTGTAGTTTCACAAGAGGATGTGGGCGTTCTGGTCTGACGTTCGCACTAAGTGAGATAATACTAAGGGGATCTTAAAAAGACATCTTTGTGGATTCTGGAGATATAAAGTAGGTAGGAGCTTCATTGTGATAATGCCTGGGAAGAGCTGGAATGATTCCCAGACTACTAAGAGAAACAGTGGATTTAAGGCAAAATGTCTAAATGACTTAAAATGAAGACAAGGATCTGAGTGAGCATTACGTGTTATTGTCACAAGCCATCTAAAGAGCTTCTAAATTAAATGGGACTCAATGATAGACTTCTTCTGGTTCTGTGGATGATCATGTACAGTATAGTAATATCTAAGAAGATGGGTGCTGAATAAAAGAAGTTAATTCTGAACACAGGACCTCCAAATTTGCTATGAGCTAAGAACACTACTCTAAACTTCTGGAGGTTTTAGGTATGTGTGGTATGGGCCCAGAGGTGCATGTTTTTCACAGTACTTTACCCTACAGATTTATGAGGTAGACCCCTGAGAAAGGACACCTACCTCACACTATGTTAAGCTGACACTAAGGAAAAGAGAGCCAAAGAGTTGCAGTTCTCATGGTGGAGTACATGTGGTACAGTACAGACAAGACTGGATTAAGGTAATTTCGGGCCCTTGGTGCACCCATACATAGCGGCTTACTCTGGCCCCACCCCGTGGCACAGTCTCACAAGGGCTGGTCAAAAATTGTCAACGTTTTCTGTTTTGACACAATTTTCATCAACATTTCAAATTTGCACAAAATGGAGAAAACTTTTGTGAAAATATTGCCAACATTTTGTCACTTTTTTGACCCTCTCTAGGCCCCACCCCTGCTTGGTAGAAACAGAGGCTGTGCACAAGCCTCATGCTGGTCTGGTGTGGGAGCGGGGTGGGGGTGGGGCTGGGGCTGTCACCCCTGCCTTTTGCGAAGACAAAAACTACCACTGCCCCAGGGACCATTGCTATCTTTAGGTACGTTGTGGACCCTCCCAGAGAAGAGGATTCAGCCTCCACCACCCATGCTGAAGACTCTGTGTGTGGTGGCCTCCATAGTGACATCACCCCAGAAGAAAGCCATGATGGAATGTTGAAAGCAAACCCCTCCAAGCAGAGTTCTCTTGGGAGGTGTTCATGAGGGGGTCCTTCCAAAGCAGTGCATTTGAGTCAGCCCGTTAAGATGAATGAAGAAGTTCACCAGTCTCAGAGCTATTATTTCTAGCTGTCTGCTGATGCAGGCAGATGTCACCACTGCATGTTACACTCAGGTTATGTTTTGGAGCTTTTTTTTCCCCACAACCATGAGCATGAGAGCCATTGTGTTTGGTTTTTTTTAAAGGGAGGGGGGCAGAGCGCGGCTGAGAATCTGACCTCACTGCATGATTCCAGGACCTGGGGCAGTAGGCATGATGGACCTATTGTTCCTGTGCCCTAATCCAGTCCTGATTATGCTGCTTAATAGAGAGGAAGGCAAGTGCCAGTATGAACACAATTAACCCTGTACTTCATGTGCTCCAGTGGCTCTCCATTCATTTCAGAACAGAATTCAGAGTCCTGGACTTAATATCTAAAGTGCTGGTAATGGATCAAGAGCTAGCTGCCACAACGACTGACTCATCCTCCATAGGGACAGTGTAGCTGGAGAGGCCCAAGCTTAGATTATATCCACTGTGGGGTAAAACATTCTCTGTGCTGGGACCACATCTGTGGAACTCATTGCCAGAAGAAATCTGACTGAATCCCAGCCTTGACTGTGTTTAGGTCCAAGAGTAAGACGACCTTTACAGGAAAGCCTTCTCCCTGCAATAAATAATACCACACAAAATAAAAAGAGCAAGTAAATTCACACATTCCTGTTCATGGGGTAACGGAGTGGAACATCATCAGCTATGTTAAAGAAACAGGTTATTTTTAGTTTTGCATGGCACCTACCAAAGTGATAGCCACCTTATTTGTTCTGCGGTTGTGTGGGTGATGGAAGGAAGAGCCTCTTTCCTCACTAGTCGAACCGGACAACAGAGGGAAGGATTTTTGTACAAGATTTCTTCAAATCTAGTGCAGTGTGCCTGCACTGACCTGACCAACTTCCTTCTTGAATTGTTCTTCTATTATAAAGGTTACTTTAAAGTACTCATCAGCATAGTTTTAACTGGGTAAATGTAACGGGTGTCCTTGTTTTCTTAGTATTGTAAATTAATGAGCAGTAGCTGATTGTGAAATGAAGCAGTTTAATGCCTCTTTGCCTTACATTTATAATACCCTTAGAAAGCCTCAGTGCCAGTGAGAAGTGTGGGATCCTTAGCTAGCTAATAGGCATAGTATTAAAATGTGCAAAATGCAAATGTTGCCCCAAATGCAACAAAGTATGCTTTAATTTGATTTGACGTCAAATTCCAGCTCCTCATCTCTGCATAATAGCCATTGCAAAGATGTCATTTTATTTTGAAGTCTTAAATTTTACCTTTGTTACATTCCAATGGATGGAAATTGCAGAGGGAAAAGTTATAGTGCAGAGTTGTGGACACATGCAAATTAAATTTTGACTTTATGATTATATTTTTGCACTTACTATTTGATATGTGCACTCATTCTATTTTTCTCTTCAGTGAATATTTATCCTGATAGCCATCACTAAATAATTGCTTGGTGTCTAAAGCTCTTTTTTTTTATATGATGGGCAATTCAAAACATTGATCAAGGTCAACTGCTGAGGTGTCGAAATCTTAGTTTAATCATCACCAAGAATGAAATGATACTCAGAATTATGCCTTTAACAAAAGCCACTATTTACCAAGGAAAGCATTTTATATATATCTATATCTCCAGTGATTATAGTAATTTCTGAAGTGGAGCATCTTAGAATTTGCTGTGACTTATTCACTTGAGAAAATGGTTGGCTATTCATTCACTCAGGAAAGTCTGGACAGCTAGTCAGAAAAAACAGACAAAATCCGGTCTGATCAGGAGTAAGTTAGGCCTTGTCTACAACTTGGAGAAACTTGGGATTTGTCTACATTGCCAAAAAAACAAAACTAAACTCCAAACCCAAACTGTATATTCTTAACATGGGTTAGTTAACCTCCTTTAGCTAACCTAGATTAAAATAGCAAAGAAGACATGGCAACTTGACTTTTAACTGGGGTTAGCAGTTTGAGTTCAAGGCTGTTCTATAGGCTTGAACTTGAGCTGCAAAACCAAATTACAAAACCCTGACTTGTCTTCACTGCTATTTTAACCTGACTTAGCTAACACAGGGTAGCTAACCAGAGTCAAGAACTCATATTTTTGAAGTGTAGACATACCGGAGGTACACGAACCAGCGTTTGGTTCCCCAGCAGGCTTTCAACACACCTCTCCTCCACATTCAAAATCACTCCCAACAGTACACAGGAATTCATAGAATTATAGTAATGTTATAGGCTAGAAGAGACCTTGCTGGGGCAAGATTAAGTGTATCCTGACCATCCCTAACAGTATTTGTCTGATGTGTACTTAAAAACCTCCAAGGACCGGGATTCCACCATCTCCTTAGATAACCTGTTTCAGGGGCTTAACTCTCCTTAGAGTTAGAAAGGTATTCCCATATGTATCCTGGATCTCTCTTGCTGCAAATTAAGCTAATTACTTCTTGTGCTACCCTCAATGGACATGGAGAACAATTAATCACTGTCCTCTTTATAACAATCTTTTTTACATATCTGAAGACAGTTATTTTTTTTAATATTTCAGAGCTACCATTCAAAAGCTTTCTTTGTATATGAAGAGGTCCATTAAATACATCTTGATAGTGCAAATTGTATTTCACTTTTTTCCTCTTCATAATACCTTCCATTTGAGGATCTCAAAGTGCTTTGCAAACATGAATGAGTTAGGCTTCATAAAACTACTGGACAGGATATAATGCCTCCTATCTACAGGGAACTATTAGTAGCCGTATTTTGCAGAAGTGAACACTGGGACTGAGACGCTAAGTGACTTGTTCAAAGTCACAAAGGAAATCTAACAGAACCAAGAACCAGATCACCCAACCCTGTCTTGTGCTTCACTCGCAAACCTATTCTTCATTTTAAAACAGCCAAACATTAAAACGGGAGGCTGCACAATACTGCTGTGGCAATGGTTGGTGTGTGAGACTTTTTCCAGACTATCCCACTATTGAAAAGTTGTCACAGGTACCTTTATCTCGGAGCCTAAAAACACATCTGTGGCCATTCAAAGTTTCCTCCCGAAAAAATGCTGTTTCGTTTTCTTTTGTGTTATGATCAAAGATTGCCTCCCTCTGACATTTTTGTGGCTTTAGTTTGGGGTGGCCAGAAGATGCGTAGTAAAAAGGGCTGCCGGCCTCCCAAAGTGAAAAAACAAACCACACACAAGAACACTTAAAATCTCAGCTCCTGGAGACCTGTTACTACCTGTGAATCTCAGTGTTACTTTTCTTTCTTTATTTAAGGAAGCTTAAGGCTTTCATGGTTGCAGAGAAAAGCTTGAGAACATTGAGCCCTAAAGTCTCAAAAACCAGGAGGCAAAGAAAAAGAACACAATATTATTTTGAAAAAATCACTGAATTTTTAAGTCAATTTTGTTGTTTTAATGGCCTGACTCTTGATACCGGAATGGCTGGGATTGGTAGTAGTGCTGCTAGTAACTCCTAGAGGGGAAAAAAAGATGTTAAGGTACAGTTAACGTTGGGAAAGGGTATGAACTAAATTAAGACCCAGACCCACGCTCTCAAACCTGGGCTTACGGATTTTCAGTTAAGCACAGCAGGCACATGCCTAGTGGCGCCGGCGTTGTAGGGGTGACTAAAAGTGAATTAAAAGTTTCATTTTTTTACAGAAAACAGGAAGGTCAGTGTAGGCAGCAGGTGTGGGGGCTGAAGATGCGGCGCCGAGGGGCGCATAAGGTCACAGTGTAAATTCAGCCCTGATCATTAAGCCACACTGCCATGTGTTTCTGACGGTCACTTCTTTGTGTCTCAGCAGTGGAACTATCTCTGCTAGATGCAACAATAAATAAATTAAACAAAAAAACTTGAATGAAACGTAAGTAGCTATAGCAACCTCAGCAGTAACCTGGATGGCACTACCCTCCCCAGCTGTGGATATCCCAAAAAGTCCGAGACTTGTAGGTATGCATTAAATGGGCCCTAGGATGGCTGTAGGGAAGACTGTGAACATCACGTGCCGGAAGGGAGGGAGTGTGTCTCCTTTTATAAGATCATTCCTCCCACTGTCCGATACGGACAAATATCTAGGTGTTTGTTACATCCAGAATGCAGCATGTGGTTAGGAATTGCTGCTCTCCAGCACCTTAACCACATGCCAAACTGCAGGATCAGGTTCTTAAATAGCAACTTATTTCCAGGTGCAAGAAAGTTCTGTTGCTTCCCTGTTTGTCTACTTTCCATTTCCCATATTATAACTTTGTCTAGCCTCTTAATAAATTAACATACTGGGCTATTGGCCTATTAAGAGCTGAGCTATTCAACAAAATCTCCAAGCAGTTAATTCCATTATATTTTTTTTTATTGGATTTGAAATGGATTTGTCAGGGAAACCATACTGTTGCAATTTATGAATGCACTACAACCACTTTAGGAGACAACTGTCTCTGCAATTGGAACAGGAAATGTTAAATGGAAATTGAAAGAATTTGTAAGATTTATTTTCCACCACTGCAGGGCTTGAGAGCATGATCTGAAAAATCAATTATTTTTTTCTCCTTGCATTCAGTAGACTGTTTATAATATTTTTTTGGAATAAAAGCTCATATAGCCTAGGAAGGTCATTTAACAAGTTTCCTGAGATGATATAATACAACCAACATTTTTCTGGGAAACTGTTTTAAATTTTGGATAACTGTGACCCACTTATTTGAATTTTAAAATGTTATAAAATGGATGTTCTCCCCAGGTACTCTACTCTGTGGGGATTAAATTCACCCCTGGGCAGAGGGCCAGCACAAGTTCTATGCACTTCTATCCAGTGATTTTGTCTAACTGAAAGGTAATTGTGGGCCTGATCTTGTTTCCACCTAAGTTAATGGAAAACAAACTCCAAAGGGAGCATGATTGGGCTTGGTATTTTGGGTGATAAGAAATAAAACGTACTGTGGCTAAAAAAAGCTGGATCCATGTCCACTAATGCAAGATGGTGCAGGTTGCATATGAAGACTACATTTTTATTATAAGATAGGCTATTCAGTGTGTGCCTAAATAGATAGACTGGGCCCAGCACTGCATCTGACTTGAATAGTGGCCTTTGGTGCACAAAGAAAGTGTGGTCAGGCCCATTGTGGGCCACATTCATCCCATTTCCATTTGGATAGAGAGAACTCTGTGGCAGTGGAAACAGGGTGGTTCCACTGAGCTGAAAGAGAGGTGAGGGTTGGATGCTGTGTGCAGGGCAGGTGGGGAAAGGATAGAAGCAGGGCTAGGCCATCAACCGCTAGGTGGACCCACCAGCCCTTCCCATTTTAGGGGATTGTGGAAACTGCTGGCCAGGGGAGTCAAAAATATGCTCTTCCAGATGACCACAGTGACCAGCCATCTATTCAGGCTGTGTACTAAGTGAAGGACTAGGGCCTCTGTGCAGTGTGGGTGAGTTAATATTACAATGGAAGCCTTATCTTATTTCTACATTCCCTGCCATTATCTCATCATAGTGTGGTATTAACCCTGTGTTTTTAAATTTAAGTTCAGTATTTGTTTTTTATATAGCTTTCCCTTTAGTTTATAAAGGTTCTACTTAAAGAGATATTGAGCAGTAACAAAATTCCTGATATCAAGTCCACAACTGAGCTAATTTTGGCTCCTCTTCAAAAATCCCGGCTGCCCCCTGCAGTCAGACTATGGGTAATAAAGGTGGGGAAACTACAACAAAAAGGGGTTTCTGATACACTAATTGATTAGATCTGCTTTCTCTTTCAAATCCGTGTGGCCTGATCCTGCAACCCTTACTCCTGTGTGGTGTCACAATGAATTCAGTTAATAGGATTACTCATAAGAATTGCAGGCTTGAGACCTCCATTTTGCCACAGTTGTAGATTTCTTCATATCTGATTTTTAAGGATTAAGTTAAAACCCCATAGAACCTGTTTTTAGCACTATTTTTCTGTAAATTGCAAACGTAGGAGTAGCAAATAATCTGTTATCTCTTTATAGCTAATTGATATATTTACTCTTGGTTATTTTAAAGTGAATTATTCATGTTTCAATTACATAACACTGTTGGTAGTTACTAATTTTATACATTTGCAATCCAAGTGAAGGCCTGCCTTAAAGTTCCCTTGGGGGGAGGGAGGGGAGTAGCCTTCTCTGTGTGTTTACATGCAGAGCTGTTCCAAGTTCCTGGTATATGGAACACCAAACGTCCTGGGATAGCCAGCTTCCTGGCAAAGTTCCATGCATATTATTATACACTTGGCGAGCCAAATTTCCTTCTGCACAGTGTGTCTATAAATAAAGTGCTTCTTCCACAAGCAATTAAATGGAAGCATTTTTCCAACCTGCGTGCAAATGCAGTTTTTGTTTCTCACTGCAAGTAATAGCATATCTGTGATGTTAGTTTAAGGTCAGGATTTTGGGGAGGGGGGTTGGTTGTTTGTTTTTAATAACTATATAAATATTGCCCTCTTTTGGGCTCTTAGTTTTATATGGGCATTAAAAAATAATGGTGAAAAAAGCTTCATGTTTAAATGATATAGCAACCTCTGTTAAAAGGGGGTTGGTATAAAGACGGCATCCCTAAGCTGTGTTTGATTGCTGACATTTCATTTAGATTTTAAACACCTCACTCTTTCAATTCATAAAGGATATTGGCAAATCTAACTGCCATCTATTTAATTTGCAAAGTCTTTGGGGGCAGGAACTGTCTCTTAATTCATGCGTACAATGCCTAGCACAATAAGACTCCAATCTTGGTCGGCATCTTTAGGAGCTAATAGAATACAAATTAATAAATAATTATAATTAGTCATTAAAAACATATAACATTCTCATAGCCAGGTGTTCAGCTGAAGGTTTGGATGTCAAACAACGGCAAGATCAGGACCTGGAGTTGTATTTAATTGTTACTTTTACTAGGATTCATTGTATCTTAATTACAGGTTTCAGAGTAGCAGCCGTGTTAGTCTGCATTCGCAAAAAGAAAAGGAGGATTTGTGGCACCTTTGAGACTAACCAATTTATTTGAGCATAAGCTTTCGTGAGCTACAGCTCGCTTCATCGGATGCAACCGATCTTAATTGTTACTTCAAATAATAAATCTCACAAAATAATGCAGACAAAAGGTTAGGATACCATGTTAATCCTTTCTCTATCTCATAGCTTTAGTAACTTAATTTTAGTATAAGTAATTCATATTAAAAAACTTTTTCCCTTTTGGTCAACTAGCTGTTCCACCTCTTCAGCTCCTCTCATGAAGAATGTAAAAGAAGAAGAAAATAAAATGGGACTGTCCTATTTAACTATAGAACACTGACAAGATCAAAATAGCACTGAATGCTACTGCCTCTCTTTCTCTCATTATGTGAAGCACTTTAATTTAGTTTACTCTCATTACAGACTGAATGATTTAGACATCTATGAGAAGAATTCTTCACCTACAATAATTCTCTGACAAGCTTTTCCTTCATGTACATTTCTTATGAGAGAAATCTCTATTCCAACCTTAGCTTGAAATGGTTCCTTTTAGAATATCTTTCTGTCTGCTCCCTATAGAATAACATCTCTCTCTCTTCTTTCTGTCTTCCTTTTGCTTCCATTGTTGAAGTCTTCTGCATGTAAATATTATATACCACACATGGTTGTTTTCAGCAGGAAATGAGTTTGTTGCAGTGCCACAGATGTGATATCCTGTGAGAAGGATGAGGCAGTTATACTGTGCAATAGGAATAGGGATTAGAGTCCATGCCTTAAATAGGAGGCAGTATTAAAAATGAGAGCTTTGTAACAATGCTGGCCATACTATGGAACAGTGGCAGCGGTCAATAAATAACATTTTACTCATAATTATTTTCTGATGGAAAAACAGAATAATTTTTTAACAGTCTGATTTAGAGAGTGTGGAATGGTTTCTCTTTGGTATTGCAGTGCCTCACACTCTGAGTGACAACAGGAAAGGTGTCATACGCAGTCCTCAGTGGGGACCATCTTTTTAAAGACAAACTATGTTTTTAAATAATAAATGATTCCTGGCAAGTTGTTTATTACCAGCAGTTAATGATCTGTTTATTAGTTAAAGTCTGTGGCTGTTAACACTCCAGCAAATCAGTTAACTCTGTGAAACATCAGTTTTGAGTACATTATTGATATTAACCATACAATGAACTGGAATTGTAGACAGTTGATTTCATTGCAACAGTTTTTGTCAGAAAGCAGAGCTATATAATGGGAGACAAAAGCCCTCAATAGGATATACTGATGATATCGAAAAGAAATAAAGAAATTAGATAGCAGTTGTCTGTAGTGGTTAATAACTGTTTGTAACAATATCTATTCTGTTTTTCTAAACATGTTCCAAAAGAGCCTGGATTTTTTGTCCCAAGTGTCCTGGAAGTCCTGGATTCCATAATTATAATGTGTTAAGAAATTGCAAGGATTGCTTGTGTGTGTGTGTGTGTGTGTGTGTGTTGGGGAGGGGACTGGATGATAAATAGTTGGAAAAGCTTAACTGAGAGATGCAGAGTTGAACCTAGGCTGCTAGTGGAACTGCTAGACTCCCTCTAGCCTGCAAACAAAAAAATTGTTAGACTGTGAACCAGTTTCAAAAAGTGGGACCAGCTGACACAAGTTTAAGCTATCTGTCTGGTCAGTGTGGATCAGGTAAAATTATGTTAAAACTGTTTTCAAGACTGGGTTCACTTACTAGAAGAAACATGTAGAGATGGGCTAAGGAGCTGGTGTTTGGATGTGGATTAGATTTAGGCTCAGGTTACATCACACCAATATCTTATGAGCTGTTCTCAAGAGATTCCAGTCCCAACTGACAGACCTCTCATGGGACTAGTTAATCTAGTGGGATTCACTGTCGTCTTGAATGGAACAGCTGTCTGCACAATTCTGGCTGTATCCAATCCTGAAGCATAAAATAAACCTATTCCAATTTTGCACCTGATTTGGAGTCAAAACCATAAGGGGAACCTCAGCTCTGGCATTCAAGTACCATGGTGATGAGTGCAATATAAGAGTAGATTGACAAATAAATCTGAGGATTCAAATCTGACCTGCAAATTCAAAGGAGTTCAAATGAGATTTCCATTCTGGCCTATCCATAGTTGCCGGTCACCCAGTCACACCCTCTCAATCAGACTTAAGCAATTAGAAACATGATCTGATAATTTATCAGAAAATAGTCTCTAAATACAGTTATCTAAAATGGGTTTAATACACTTTTCCCTGGACTTCAGTGACTGGACAAAATATCTTAGTCATTGTCTACATGCAAATTTGCACTGGTTTAATTAAACTAGTGCAAATCCCTCTTACTTTGGTTTAAATTGATTATTTCAGTTTAGCTTAAATCTCTTCCTAATTGATCTAAACTAAACCAAAATAAACCTAATTTAAACAGAAATAAGTGTTCAGACAACCCTTTGCCCCAGTTTAGTTAAATCTCTTTGGTTTAACTTAACTAGTGATTTTAATGTGACTTAGTGTGTTGACAAGCCCCAAAATATGTTAGGTTGAACCAGTTATTAAAATGGGTTTGGCCAACACAGACTTTATTGTAGTGAATATGGGGTGAAAGAGAATAAGAGCTCAGCAAAAACGACACCAAGGGTCCAGACCAATGGTGTCTAGCAGGATTTCTGTAATGGGTGTTAAAGCATTTGGCTCTTTCTACAGCTGCCAAGCTATTTACAACTCCAGTGGAGGAGGAATTAGGAGGGGCTGTGGTTTATACTCGGTGTCAACAACAAGGTAATTATCCCAGAGTAAACAGGGCCTCATTGAGAGTTTTAATTCCCCAAGAGGTCCTGTGGTTTCCACCTGCCCCTGCAATTAGCAACTTAACCCAAAGGATTTCTCAAGGTATTTGCAACCTGGTCTGAAGTAAAGCCTGATCCAATTCCCACTGAAACCAGTGGAGCTGAGTCTACATAGAGGATTTTCTCCTATCATTGGTTTAGTGCTGGTGCAGCTTCTCCAGCACCATACCAATGGTGGGAGCAATAGTGCAGCCCACCTGTCATCCTATCATATTGTCTAACCCTGCTCAGAGCAGGTCAAGATGACAAGGTGGTAAAAATTCTCAGACCCTGCCTACACTCGTACTTCTACCATTGCTAGAACAATAGTGGGGTGTGTGTAGGGGGAGGTTCCATTTATATCTGAGGATCCTGGATAATAATCCTAGTATTGCAAACAGTGCATAGTATGTGGGTGGGAGATAACTTTATTACCTTAGATGAAGGAAAGCTGAAATTAAGTGGTTAGCTACAGTTCTTAAGTATTACAAAGCACATTTTTTTAAAATATCTCTTTACATGGCAGTCTGGTGTGACATTTAATACATAAAGTGAATTTTAAGCACAAAAATACAGGCAAAGTAAACACTAGCCAGTAAGGGTATACAAATTTGTGACTGCCATCTCTTGTTTGTTGTTGTTGCTGTGAGGCTGAATGCTATAGCACTTTATTGTTCTTGCCCTAAATTCCTTGAACTCTTCTGTGTGTATGTGCATACATATGTGTGTTAATGCATATATAATAGTCCAGTGCTCCATGACATGTGTATTTGTTAATGTATGTTTTCTTCATCTGAACAAGCTCTTGCTGCCTCCTCTTCATCTTGCTATGTACAAGCTTTGGAAGTGAAATAAAGAAATAAAATCAGTGTTTGGTCCATACTTGTTTCTTGTAGCACATAAACTTTTTATATTAGCTAGAACTAAAGTATGAATCACCTAACTGAATGACAAAACAACCAAATCTACCTTTAGATCAAGGTCCCTCACCAAAGGCTTTTAAGCAAAGTAAGCACTCATGTGATAACAGGGAAGGTCCTCTCATGGATTGGTAACTGGTTCAAAGATAGGAAACAAAGGGTAGGAATAAATGGTCAGTTTTCAGAATGAAGAGAGGTAAATAGTGCTGTCCCCCAGAGGTCTGTACCGGGACCAGTCCTATTTTTCCAGATCATTTATGAATATGTTAAAGGAGTAAACAGTGGGGTTGCAAAATTTGCAGATGATACAAAACTACTCATGATAGTTAAATCCCAGGCAAACTGCGAAGACCTACAAAAGGATCTCTCAAACTGGGTGAATGGCCAACAAAATGGCAGATGAAATTCAATGTTGACAAATGCAAAGTAATGCACATTGGAAAACATAATCCCAAATATACATATAAAATGATGACAGGTTTCAGAGGAACAGCCGTGTTAGTCTGTATTCGCAAAAAGAAAAGGAGTACTTGTGGCACCTTAGAGACTAACCAATTTATTTGAGCATGAGCTTTCGTGAGCTACAGCTCACTTCATCAGATGATGGGGTCTAAATTAGTTGTTACCACTCAAGAGAGAAATTTTGGAGTCATTGTGGATAGTTCTCTGAAGACGTCCACTCAATGTGCAGCGGCTGTCAAAAAAGCTAACAGAATGTTGGGAATCATTAGGGAATGGATAGATAAGACAGAAAATATCATATTGCCTTTATATAAATCCATGGTACACCCACATCTTGAATACTGAGTTGAGTGCAGATGTGGTCGTCCCATCTCAAAAAAGATGTATTGGAATTGGAAAAGGTTCAGAAAAGGGTAACAAAAATTATTAGGGGTATGGAACGGCTTCCGTATGAGAAGAGAGTAATAAGACTGGGACTTTTCAGCCTGGAAAAAAGACTACTAACAGGGGATATGATTGAGGTCTATAAAATCACGACTGGTGTGGAGAAAGTAAATAAGGAAGTGTTATTTACTCCTTCTCATAACACAAGAACTAGGGGTCACCAAATGAAATTAATAGGCAGCAGGTTTAAAACAAACAAAATGAAGTATTTTTTCACACAACACAGTTAACCTGTGGAACTCTTTCACAGAGGATGTTGTGAAGGCCAAAACTGTGGCAGGGTTAAAAGAAGAACTAGATAAATTCATGGAGGATAGGTCCATCAATGGCTATTAGCCAGGATGGGCAGGGATGATGTCCCTAGCCTCTGTTTGCCAGAAGCTGGGAATGAACGAGAGGGGATGGATCACTTGATGATTACCTGTCTGTCCATTCCCTCTGGGGCCCCAGGCATTGGCCACTGTTGGTAGACAGGATACTGAGCTGGATGGACCTTTGGTCTGACCCAGTATGGCCGTTCTTATGTTCTTAGATACAATGAGAGAGACAAGGTGGGATATGTAATATCTTTCTTTGGACCAACTTCTGCTGGTGGAAGAAACACGCTTTTGAGCTTCATAGAGCTCTTCTTTAGATATAATGGTTTGTTTTCCTTCATACTATAAAAACTAGGCTCCTAAACAAAAAACAAACAAACAAAAAAATCCTGCTATAGGAACAATTGTAAATACTGTTTTAAGTTAGAAGAATCCTGGAGTCTCTGTGGTTGTGTTCATAGCTCTTGATTACAGTGAAAGGTAGAGAGTTTGAAGCAAAGAGAGATATAGTTAAGTGGTTTTCTTTCCAGTTTGTGTGTGTGTCTCTCTCTTTACAAATAGCATCTTTAATATGGCAGTTGCTCTCAGACTGTGATTCCTTACATTGCTGGTACCCCACATATTCAAGAAGTGGCCTGTTAGCCATCATTTCACAAACTACTATGTCTTAAAATGCTTCAGGTTCAATTAATTAGCAGAAAACCCACTGCATCTTCAAAATTAACATTGTTAAATCTTCAATGGCTGTGTTTCTTAGGCCTGGTCTACACACAGCAATGGCATCAATTCAGCTAAATTGTTTTCTAAAGTGATTTATTTAAATTGGTGCCATTGCTGTGTGTAGACTACCCCTTAGATTCATTACCAAAGAACCCTCCCATTTCCCTCTTCAAGCATTCTCTTCCTGAGACTTATCTTTTCTACTTACAGTATAACCTATTGTGCTTTCTGTTCTGGGATCTTTAAAGACACAGGTGCACAGACCTAGCAGTGCTTAATTTATAATGGAAGAGGTGTCAGGGTTCAAGCAATTTTTTTACTCCTTCAGCAAGTTCAGACATGCTGGGGCTATGAACTGCCAAGCCTAGATGTGGTAATTTGGTAACATCTTTGAAACAGAAATTAGCTTTGACCATGGTGGATATATGAACTCAGTTCAGTCCCTGGCTTGGGATCACATCCAGACTGCCACACTGACCCACTGGAGCAAATATCAGACCAAACTGTTTTTGTTTACACTGGTGTGAGTCTGGAGTAACTCCGTGAACCTAGAGAATCAAGAGGACAAAACACTTGCATGGAAGACAGCTATTCATACATAAATACTCTCCTAATATTACTGGTCCATGTGAGCAGTTGCCATAGTTACCACAGGAACATTGCATAATCTCAAATGATGATGATTGTGAAGTAGCAAAGGAGATGTGTCCACAAAACCATCTTTCTGTTAAGAGGTGGTCCAAATTATAAGAAGTCCTCTTTTAGCATTACCTTAAAATATATTAGCTATTAAATCTCAAATATGTTTGAGATATTGTAGGATTCAAATAATTCTAGAATCCTGGAGGGTTTTTGCGGGGGAGGGCGGATGGCCATTAATTACATTAGATTAAAGCTATCACAATTTAATGTGCAAGTTTTGTGTTAGCTTTTATGAAAGTCATCAAAACTATTAAGCTTGCAAGCATTACAGAAGAAAAAAAATTATTTGGAATAGTAAAATTAAAAATGCCCCTATAATATCATGTAGACATAGGTTTTTTTTTTTAAAGCTCAGCTGTCCAATGTTAGGATTTTGCATTCAATTCCCCAAACTATCATTACTATGAACAGACTACTTTCCCCTATAATACATAAATTGGAACTAAAACGGGGATAAAGGTGACAGACACAGTGCTGTGAATTAAACTGGAGACCTGGATTAAAGACAAAAGCTTTACTGGGTAAGTGAAACAACTCCACCACCTCAGTTATTTCACTCGATATTTCTGTTTTATACATCCAACTGAGTCTTCAGTCATTGAAATTGTTTATGGTGATGTTATTTGCTTTATTGATCCAAAATGTCATCTATCCAAACTAGTTATGTTGTAATTCCCTGTTGCAGATGCGTCCTGCCTTTGTTAAATCCACTATTCTTTATTATATACTTCTCCATTATAATCATATTCACTGAGGGTTTTTACTTTTGACCTTTGCAAACATATATACTTTAACACAACAATTTTCCATACATTTAAATATGAAGACTATTATTTCATGGTATGAACTGGTCACACTTGACTTTATTCCAAGAAAACTAGGCACAGTAATCCAAGGTAGTCCTTTTGTGTGTGTGTGTCAAAGTCCAAATTTCTTGGTCAAGATTCCAGAGAAAATAATAATAATAATAAAAAATTATAAGTAGTAAATTAAAAGACTTAGGGGTCTGTTCAAAAGCAGCTGGCAGTCCAGATTTGGCCTGTGATCCACCTATTGACTACCCCTGCAGTAACCTATTGTGTTTCAGTATTATGGTGTTCTGCAAAGGTAAATGAATTTTTTAGGTGAAAGACTCAGTTTTGCAGTTGAGTTCTGATTCAAAGCTCCTGGGAAGCAATGGACAGGCTTCCATGGGTTTTGGATCAAGCCCTTATTGACTTCAATGGGAATTTGACTTGAATAAGGACTGCAGGATCAGACCCTAAAATGACTGAAAATTTAAGTTTTATGCATACAAGTTTTGATATTTTAAAATGTGTGCATTAAAGCATTTACTATAAAGTGTATTGTCTGTTATGCTTCACTTCTTAAAAAGCTTTTTAAATAGTAAAATGGTTGCTCTTGTAACTAACTATGAATGATTTCTTAAGGCTGTCTGAATCACAAGTAAATGGCTACAGTGGGGAACCAAGCAGTAAAAGTGCTGATAGCATATATAAGAAATAAATTATTTCTGGGATGATCTTGATAGTTTCTGAGCACTCACAAACCTGACCGGCTGTTGTGAGTGCTCAGCACCTCTGATGATTAAGTCCTTTTCAGGTGCCTATTGTCTGAGAATCTCAAAGCACATTACCAATACTAATGAACTTAGGGTTGGTCTACAGTAAAAAAGTTATACTGGAATAACTATGTCAGTTAGGGGTGTGATTTTTATTTTAACCAATGTAGTTATGCTGGTGTATGCCTTAGTGTTGAGGCAGTTATACTAGTACAGGTGTGGCCAAACTGTGGCTTGTGAGCCGCTTGTGGCTCTTTTACAGTTGAAGTGCGGTTCATGGAGCCCCACACTGCCCTCCTCCCCCTTTCTCTACCTATCAGACTGGGGAGAGCTCGGGGCTTCTGCCCTGCAGTGGAGTGCTGGGGCTAGGAGCGTCTGCCCTTTGAGGAGGGGGGTCTCGGGGCTTTAGCCCTGCAGGGGCATCGGGGCAGAAGCCCTGTGCCCTGGCAGGCACCACCCTGTGGGGCAAGTTGTGTGTGTCTTGCGGCTCTTGAACTTCTGAAGATTATCGTATGTGGCTCGGAGGGTCAGTAAGTTAGACCACCCCTGTACTAGTAGAAAGGTGCCTTATACTGGTATAGCTTAGAGCTGGTCTACACCAGAAAGTTTTACCAGCATATCTGTGTCAAATCACATTCTCCAATCAACATAGCTACACCAACAAAAGCTGTAGTGTATATATTATTATTTTGACAAAAAAGTCCTTTTGCTGGTATAGTTTGTTTTACTGGGGGAGCTAGTATAAGCTGTACCAGCAAAAGAACTCTCTTGCCAGTATAAGCTGCATCTTCACGAGCTCTTCTGATATAGCTATACTGGCAAATCCTTTTAAGCATAGACAAGGTTTCAGACTCACAACACATACGTGGCATAAGGGATTTGTATTACCCCCCTTTTATGGAGGGTAAAATCAAAGTACAGGGAGGATTAAAGCTTTATCAAACTATGACAATCAACTATGTTGTGGAATCCGGTTACAATCCGGTTCAGGTCTTGGGCTGTAGTGCAATCTGGGAACATTCTTAAAGCATGGGTCAGGCCTGGCTAAAAGACAGACTTATGTTTCAATCTTACCAGGCACTACTGTGTTATAACCAATTCCCTTAGCATGGTAGATTTTCATAATATAGATGGAAGGCTTAGGGTATGTCTCCGCTGCAATTAAATACACACAGCTGGCCTGTGTCAGCTGACTTGGGCTTGCAGAACTTGGGCTGCGTGCCTATAAAATTGCAGGGTAGACATTTGGACTCGGGCTCCATCCTACGCTTGAATGTCCACACTGCAGTTTTACAGTCCTGAAAGCTAAGCCCCACGAGCCTGACTTAGCTGCCATAGGCTAACTGCGGGCATTCAATTGCAGAGTAGATATATGCCTAGTGACCTGCCCAACATCACATAGAGTCAATGGTAGAAAAGGGAACAGAATCCAGATCATCTCACTATACTTCTGAGAGTATGTCTACACTGCACACTAAGCTTGGGTCTTTTGAATGTGGGCTTGTGGATTTGCTGTTTCCAAGCCCATGTTGGAATGTCCACACTGCATTGTAAACCTGGGTTTACAACTGCTTGATCCGGGTGTCTCAGCCATGCTACCATATCCATACTGCACTGCACAGATCTTCTGACTCGTGTGCTGCTTAACCTGCATCCCACTGCACAATGACAGAACTTGGACCCGAGTCACAGTGGGACTCAGGCTCTGACTCACCTCCACAGCAGTGTCATAGGACTCAGGTCCTGAGTGCTTGCTGACTCAAGTCAGACTGATTTGTATGTGGACGGAAGGGAGGCTTGGGCTCAAACCTGATTCAGAGCCTGGGCTTAATGTTCAGTGTAGACATACCCTCAATCATTTGTCCACAATCTCTCTTAATAAATACCGCTGTAAAAAGTGTTCTCTTAAACTACAATATTAATATTTGGTGAAAGAGAAATTACAAATTAAGGGCCTGCTCCCATTGACTTCCTGAGTACAGGATTGGACTCTAACGGTTTTCCCACCAGTCTCCTTGAAATAGATATATAATTAGGAAAGATTCCCATTTGAAATTATCTGCAGGGTTTACATGTAATATGAAACTAGGAGGAAAAAATGTTTTCTTAATATACAAAACACAAAAGTTACTCTTCTCCATTTACTAACTACAATGCATTGTGTTGGAATGCATATGAAACCTGCATAAAACACCTTCTCTTGCCTCTGTTCCCATTTATAGACACCTTTGAGGGATTCTATTTCCTTAATTAGATTTCATCACTTAAACTGTATCCATATTAAGAGCTTTTAAATTGCCATAGCATCTGAATTGTATACAAGGTTTAGGTCTACATTGACTTGTTGTAATTCTGCAAAAAAATGACCTCCACAAGCTAACAAAAGGGGCAGTGTATCTTGAGAGGTCTGTATATGACAACCTGACATATACAATAAATATGAATTTTACTACAGTAACAGATTGAAATTACATAGTTCATTTAAACCCTTTTCCAAGTTCAGCTTAGCCCCAGCTAAAGCACACAGGAAATAAACATATTGAGCTGTCTGGCACCGGCAACTATCCAGGTCCTGTTCTGTCTAGCACTGGGTTAGACTTATCCATCCAATCAACATTAGGAGGTTTATTTATGTGAGACAGATATATTGGTAATAAATGGATTTATTCAGTAGCTTGGTGGATTTATACACACACAATCATTTTAGTTTAAGGAGACTTAAACCTGAGTCACCAGATCCTGAAGCATTTACTCAGGGTTTTAAAAACTCTTGCTGAACTCAGTGGGAGATTTGCCTGAGTAAAAACTGCAGAAGTAGTTTAGGGTATGGCCTAGTGCACAGTGAAAATGCAGCCTAGTGCAGTTTCAGTTAAGTTGTTTTTGGAATAAAAATAATTTAAAGGCCTGCATATCACATTTATATGCGGAGTTGTATGCAACATTCCATACATAAAAGCCCATTTTAATTTGCATCAGGATGGCCTGTATCATTGCAACATTTTATGGAAATATATTCTGAAGTGATACCGAGATTTTTCAAACACCTATTTGTGCTTTACACTGATTGATTTTGTTGTAAGACAGAAATTTGACATGCAAGTCAGTTCTGTGCTATACTTAAGTGTCCCTTCACTGATTTGTCTGTTTAAAAAAAAAAAAAAAAGACATGGAATGCACTTTAATGCTATGGTTTATTCATTTCAATCAGATAGTAAGTGGCACATTCTCACCTCATTTACAGTTTTTAATTCCAAATGGACATTGCTTTTGAAACATCCTCTCTTTTTTCTTTATGCTGCCACTTGAAAGTTGAAATGTAGCAAGAATGTAATGTTAGGTGCCAGTTTTCTGAATTACAGGGTGACTGCTTTAGCTGATCCCAAAAAGCAAGTGTCTTTTTATACCGCATAAAAGCCTGAAATGTTTACATATCAAAAGGCTATAGGCCAATTTCTGTCAAAATTATACATGAAGTTAAGCAGTACAAGCAATTTATTTAAACACTAGTCATTGTAGAAAAATTCAAAACCATATGCTCTTTTAGCAGTTTTTCACAAACGCATTTGACCCATGACTTGGCAAGACATGCAAGCTTCATAATTTACTCTAAATTTCAAATCCCCTTGACATTTAAATAAAATATCTTCATTAATAAGGTTTCTATGAATGAAAACTTTAGAAGCTGATATCGTTAGAGGGAAGTTTTAGGAACAGCCTTAGCAGTTTTGCCTAGTTTTCAAATGACTGACTTTCCTAATCAGTCCAAGATAAGTTTATTCTGGGAACAAATTATCCTTAATTGTGCCTTATGTGTGTGTGTTTGTGTGTGTGTGTGTGTGTTAAGTAATGATGCAATCGTTTTGAAACAAACTTTGGGAAAGCTGATGTTTGACTAAGGGTCATGGTAACATTTGCAAACTCAGTTATTTTGTAAACTGAACGACAAGGTGCTTTAGTTTATTTTAAAAGTGTTAGCTCATTATAAATCATGAGTGTTGCTTTCTCTCCCATCTGCTCCTCCACCTCTCCACCCTGCAGGAGATCCATCCATTCACCCCGCCCTCCCTCCCCCCAACTCGTTCAAATCGTTGCAATAATGGTATATATTTGTGTGTGTATGTTATCACACCAACGTTAGCTAAGAAGTTTTACATTTTATTAAATGTTTGGAACGCTGGCTATCTTCTTTTACTATGTTCAGAGTTTAAAACAAACCAGGTTGAATGAATAAAATCAACTCAGAGGGATATTTTTTTCTCTAATTGAGCTGGCATCATTTTACACTGCATCCTCACGAGGTTGTGTATTCCAGTCTCTCTGATACACATCTCCTGCGTCAAACCTCTGCTCAGCTATACCAGTGTAAATCCGGAGTAACTATTGAAATCAGTGGAGTCACTCCGGATTTACACCAATGTGTCTGCGACCACAACTTGTCCCCAGAAGCTTATTAGGGTCTTTCCTTTTCCTAACCCTCCTAAGAACTGTTCCCCAAAAGTTGGAGAGCAGATGTATTGCTCTTCACAACAACGTCCTAAAGACGCGTAATTAAGGATTGTGTTTGCAGTAGCCTAAAGAATAAAATACCTATTGCATGCTACTAACGCTGAAATACAGTAAAATGGGTTATTTCTTAAATAGAATATTTTTATTCCATGCTCCAATGCTAGAATCAAACAGGCACAGGGATTTGGTCATAATACATATTATTCTTTTTTTAATTAGGTGACAGGTGACCCCTATGCGGCCCTTACAATCCTAGAATTTAAGGATGAGCATATTTCTAAAAGAATACATCGTATAAAATCCTTCTCTGGTCCACAATTACATGTTTACGATTGAGAAATAATCCTATTGTGCACAGAGCTTGGCATCCTTATAAAATGTAAATGAGAAAAGTTTCGCAGACCATTTTGAATTAACTCAGTGGGGAGAGAAGGTGTGTGTGTAGATGGTGGTGGGGAATCTCGATTTACTGCTCCTGGTAGAAAAACTTTCGGTATTTCTATTTAAATCACAGAAGCAATTTATTAGAGTCAGAGCTTCTAATACATTGCTGGTATTGCTGTAATCAAAAAAGCAGGTTGATTTACTGAGCTCGCAAAAATCGATGTATTTTGAATCCACTGATCTGTTATTTAATATCTTTAAAGTGAGAACTATTATAAAAATGACTGGCTTCTCAACAAGCACATTTTCGTAGACTTATGCATGGTGATTGCTTTGTATGAAATCGTGTGTGGGTAATAATATTGAAAATCAATGTCGTGTTTACATTATTTCATATCTAACAGCTTTGTCTGCCCGTTACTGTACTCCTCTTTAGATGTATCTTTCAACCCATGCTGTGACTATGATACAGTAACAAACAATCGCTTAGCAACACTATGCTACACAATTTGCTTGCGTTTCATTTGTTATTCCAATTTCACCCTGACAATATGGGACAACAGATTGTTTGTTTAACGCATTGTTACGTTTGTAGGTTAGTGCAAAGTGGATGCGAAATGAGAAACTCTTAAATCAGGTTTTAGTAAGTCTGTGTGTGTGTGTGTGTTACATAAATAACTCAAGATTCTGCTTAAAGTTCACTAAAATGCATCTACAACTTCTATACAAAGATTTAACGTTATTTGGAAAAAAATTAACCAGAAATTTAAAAACAAAAAAACCACTGGAAACTCTAAAGAAGCTCTCTGTTAAAATGTTGTACTATGGCTATGGAAAGGAACAGAATGAGTGCTATTAGATTGTGATTCCGCAGAGTATTACAAATCTTAACCGTACTTTAAAAGCATGGCGATCATAACGAGAAAAATATGGTTCTACAATCTTATTACGCCTACTTTGTGCCTTTAACGTAACACACTTGTCCTACGATGCAAAATCTTACCTTGAGGAAATAAACCTATGAATAATTGATTCAAGCAGATCAAAATGTATCCACCATAACTTAATTCTGCCCTAAAAATGAACGACTGCAGGCTTTTTCATACCACCCTAACAGCATGAGCAGGAATTACTTTAAACTTCGGGGGGGGGGGGGGAATTGAATACTTTATAGCTAATTATCTTAATTAATCTGACAGCGGCTAAGGCTAGTTAGGTAGCTCGGGCAACATAGTTCTGTGGCTCTGCTTGTGTTTTGGCTGGCCAGATCAGAAAAGGGCTTGCAAAACTCTTCTGATTCTGTCTTAGGAATGTACCCGAGCCCTTCTAATGTACAAGTTTTGACTTTATACTACGCAGAACACCAAGGTGAAGTTCATCAGCCTCAGTCACTTGCTTGTTTGGTATAAAAACCTACCTGGGACCAAGTGGTGACCCCCTTTATTACACAAAACATCAGCCGAGAGGTCATAAAAAACATGCAGGACGCTCCTGTTTAAGGAAACCCAAGATACTGGACACTGCAATGTGGTATTTTGTTAATGTAAACGGGTGGATAGGGTAGGTCGCGCTCTCTCTCGTTGTATTCAAGACGAGACCCCTCGGTCTTCTGTTTTGTCAGTTTCAGAGCAATCCCACTATTGCTCCATTTCTCTGTCCTTCGACTCCTAGAAGATCTATGACAGAGACGGAATGATACTCTGCATTTCAACAGAGCGCACTGCATGTAACCTGGAGTTTGATTGCGATTTAAGGGGTGGTAAGCAGTTCAGTAGAGGCACCAAGGGCGAATACGTGAACAAAGCATTGAGCTCGCGAAATTCTGCAGCATGCTGTCTATTTGTAACATGACTGGAAGCGCCACTCTAGTCCGAGGGAATTACGGGTTTTACCTCTGTGCAACAGTTTGACTTTACATTACATTTGGAAATCTGCATGAACTTCACATCTTAACGCCGTGTGTAAGAATTCACATCCAGGACTCCGGTCAAATATTTTGGTGGCAATTGTGCGTGTTTTTTTTTTCTTTAAATACCAGAAGAAAATTAATTGATCTGCAAAGTAAACAGAAGCTGAATGAAAGAAACATTCTAACTAATCGTATTGTGATTTATTAATAACAAGTGAGTACTAGATCTTAAAAAAAAAAAAAACCAAACATGCAAGCCCTTTGCTGATATTAACTGCCTCCTGGTCTAGATCACTTTCATATCCAATTTGAAATTGTTGAATACTGAAGGGCCGGGCCACAAGAACGCTTCCCCAACATTAATGAGTAAAATCTTTGTTGAGTAAAAATAATTTGTTCCTCGTAAACAGATCCTAATGGCTTGTTTTCATTTCATGCGTACAGTTTCCTACCTCCTTTTGATAGAGGATTGATGGGGCAAATCAGTTTACCTCCTGTGGATTCCCAGTGACAGTCGTGACAGACCAGCTACTCTGCAAATCACAAGAGCCAGCTACCACGAGAGACAAACGTCTTTATCAAACAGTTTAAGGGAATTAAACTGCGCCCTTTACATGTAATGGGCAGGCACAATTAAGTACTGTACAATCGCTGCTCCATAGCCTGTGTTTTCTAGGATAGAACATAAATGATTCTTTCTTGAAAAGGAAAAGCGCATCTTAATGAGTGGAAAGCGAATCTGAATCCCTACCACTCAATGTGTTTTAGATGCCAGATTATTATTTCTGCAATATTAAAGCCCCTAATAGCTGCCTTGCTTGAATTAAAAAAAATGCTTAGAACAATTGTCCAAAGAAATAATCGTGGTAATGTTTTTTAAAGTTAATTTATTCTGGGTAAGGCGTTGTCCTTTTAGAAAACAAGGCACACTACGCATCCCTTCTACCCCTGAGTCAAAGGAGCCAAGACCCAAACCCTATCCCAGAAACACCCATGCACAAGATATGGCGCAACTGTGTCGCAGTTTAATTCGTTTTAAAGATTTTTTTTAAGTGTTACCTAACCAATTCCAAGCATAAATAATGACTCTGAGTCGCAGACAGAGGAAATCACACCTAATAATGTGAACCAACACGAGGAGAGTAGGTGCATAATAGACGGGTCTAGGAGCTGCTAACCACTTCTCCACAGTGGCATTAATCAGATTAACCTGGGCAATTAGCCGGTGCAGCGGAGAGATCAAGCCTAAATCTCGGGCCTTTTCACAAAAAGAAAAAAAAAGTCCCACTAATGGAAAGGATTAAGTTAATTTCATTAATTCTCAATACACAGATCAGGCTCCTTTCACTCCTTTGTGTACCCCTTTCCCAGCTCAACCTCTTCCCTCCCCCATCCCCAAAATAAAGTCAAATCTGGTTTTGTTTGTCATCTGCCTATTACCAGGAACTAAAGCCAGGATGACGTCGCCTGGGTATAAAAAAGGGAAGAAGTTCAGATGGATTATACTCCATGCAGCCCTCTGGGTTGAGATCAGTAAACAGGCGAGAGTGGAGGGAGGAAAGTTACAGGACAGGCTCCTGCGAGCGCGCGCGCGCGCACACACACTCGCTCTCAGACACACGTTGCCTGCTGGAAAAGATCAATTTATTTCGCTCTGATCCCCTTGAAAGTCTCGGAAAAGTTTCGGTTTCGTCCCTCCCTGCCCGCCCCTGTAGCGTTCGGGTAATGCCTGCTGGTATGTTCAGCATCGACAACATCCTGGCCGCCAGACCCCGCTGCAAGGAGTCGGTCCTGCTGCACCAGAGCGCCGCGCCCGTGGTGTTCTCCAACTTGCATGGGGAATCCCTCTACGGCACCGATTACAGCGGATTTTACTCCCGGGCGGTGGCCCCCGCTTCCAATCTGCCCGCGGTCAGTGGATCTAGGATTGCCTACAACAACTACTACTACGGGCAGCTGCATGTGCAGGCGTCCCCCGTGGGTCCTTCGTGCTGTGGGGCCGTGCAGCCTCTGGGCGCGCAGCAGTGTTCGTGCGTCCCTGCAACAGGTAAGCGAGCCCAGGTGCCCCGTTCGTTCTCACCCAGCTGGGAGAGCCCGGGGCGCTTTACCGGGGGGGGGGGGCTGTTTGAGATTGTTCGCGAGGAGGGTACCTGGCGATTTGTGTGCTTGATGAGCCAGCTGTAAACAGCGTTTGGATCCCTGCCTCTCCGAAGTGACTAGGAATCCCAGCGAAGTACTGTCACCCTGGCAATTCCTTGCCCTGTCTTATGTCTATAGGACGCGTCTCACTCAGCCCCATTCTAATTTCAGATTCTTTGGCACGGGGGTTCTTTGTTTCGGACTCAGAGGAGGATCTCGGGTTGTGTCGGTTGGTCGGTGTCCGAGAGAAGGGGGTACAGGTTTTTAACGGAGTGACCTGGTCTTGATCTCTCCGTCCAATGCAAATAGTGTGGTCGTCTTCTCTCTAGGCTACGAGGGTACTGGGTCAGTCCTGATGTCGCCTGTGCCCCACCAGATGTTGCCATATATGAACGTGGGCACCTTGTCCCGGACTGAGCTGCAGTTACTGAACCAGCTGCACTGCAGGAGGAAAAGACGACACCGAACTATCTTCACTGACGAGCAGCTGGAAGCTTTGGAAAACCTCTTCCAGGAAACTAAATACCCAGATGTGGGCACCAGGGAACAGCTGGCCAGGAGGGTGCATTTAAGAGAGGAAAAAGTGGAGGTATTTTCCCCTTTATATTTAAAAGTTAACTGAGTCTCAATTCCTAGTCTAGCTGCAGACATCGCCGCACGTTGTCCAAGGCAAACTGATGGAGGAGCATGCAACAGGTTTTCAAGAGGGGCGAAAAGTTTAGCTCTTCAACATACCCGTCTGCAATCGGCTAAATAAGCCGATCACTCAGATAATTACCAAATTTCGGTAAGCCATCACCCCTCTTTAAACGCGGTAAACCTTAGACTTGAAATATACCTAAACGATTGTAATTACTCTGCTTTTCCATCTAAACCAAACCAAAGCAAATCGAGTCAAAGATGTGTATTCTACGCCGAACTGGTATCACGCGTACGGTCTGAAAAGGGTGCCTGTCTGAACAAAATGTTGTTGTTGTTGTTGTTACTATAATGATTTGATTTATTGCAATGACAGGTTTGGTTCAAGAACCGCCGGGCAAAATGGAGAAGGCAAAAGAGATCCTCTTCGGAGGAGTCAGAAAACGCACAGAAATGGAATAAAGCTTCCAAAACGTCCCCAGAAAAGAGGCAAGAAGAAGGGAAAAGTGACTTGGACTCCGATAGTTGATACCTTGCAAATGGACCCTTGTCGTGGACTGTGGGACTTGCACAAAAGGATGCGACTTGCACACGCTCTGCCTTGTTGGAGGGAAAAGAGATCTGTATATAGTGTACGTTACCCCGAAGTGATTGCTCGCAAATAAAATCAAAGTGGCGGAGGTGTGGCACAGGTATACGCCGGGCCCCTTTATTTATCTCTGTGCTGCTTATAATTACTTTAAATCCGACGGTGGCGACATATTTCCCCTTCGTTTAGAAAAAGGGGTGTCTGCAGTTACTTATTTATCCGGGGCTGGCTAGTGTGGAAAGAGAGGAAGATTACGGTGTTGTAAATGGTGCCACTTTTGTAATTGATTAATCCCTAATTTCAGTGTGTGAAGCGATGTTAAATTTCTCAGCAGGCGCGAGACACGATTAAAAAAGAAAGCAAAACTTTTTATTTTTTTAAATACGGGCAACGGACGACCCCAGCTGTGAACGGCTGGCCATTTCTAAATGCACCGTAACTTCGAGTACGATTGGGTGGGTTCCCTTTACTCATGGTTACTGTCGTCCCAGAGCGGTACCCTTAATGGCCGAAGCTGATGGGTTTTTGCCAGGAGCGCCCAGCAAATCCTTCTGCAACTAAGCTTGTCTGCAAAGCTCCCCAAGCCCTCAGATTTCAACTGGGGTGATTAATGCTGAACGTCAGCCACAGGCGCTAGTATCGGGTTTTAAAGGGGTCCTGGGTTAAATACCCGCCCGCGGTCTCTACTGGGGGCTGCTCTGGAAGGGCAGGAAAGCCAGCCCAAGAATGCCCGGCCATTTTCAGAGCAGCTCGCTGGTGCTTGGGCTCACGCTGGCAGGAGAAGGAGCTGTACGCTGCCAAGGCCCCGGGCGGGGGCACTGGCTAACACACTGCCTGTAAACATGGCACAGAGCCCCCGCCCCTGGAGCTGGGCGGATGCGGGGCTGGGGTGAGCGCTCCCCTCGCTGGCTGGCGGCTGCGGCCTGGCGCCCGGGGAGCGCTTTGGGCAGGCGGCTCAGCCCAGAGGGCGCGTTTGGCTGGCTCACTCTCACCGTGTCTGAGCCGGGGAGGGGGCGGCCTTGGTTCGGCCGGACAGGCCCGCGGGCCTGACTGAGCCGGGGAGCAGCGCCTGAGCAGCCTGCAGCCAGCCCTGCACTCTCGCCCCTGGCCTGGCTCCGGCCGGGCGCGCTCGGCAGCGGCCGGCTCCCAGCAGAGGCGCGGGCAGTAGCTCAGCACCCCACCCTGCGGCGCAACAGGCCCCGCGCCGAGCTCTTTCCCGCCCGCAGGGCCGGGCGGGGGCAGGGACACGGGCCTAGAACGTGGCTCGAGGGCCGCGTGGGTCCCGCTTTCCCCGGCTGAGCCGCAGGGCGCCCCACGTGCCGCCAGCTGGAGGCGCCTGTTCCCGGCCCGTTCCCGGCAGGGGCTGTTTCGCGTGCGCCATGCGCGGGCCGGGGCTTTCCCCCGCTGTTAGCCCCCGCCAGCGCCGCTCCGAGGGGCGGGGAACCCTAGGGCTTGTGTCCTGCAGGGGCAGCAGGTGTGACGGCCCCGCTCCGAAGCGCCCCCTTTCCAGCAGACTGTGGGTGAGGAGGGCCCCTGGTTCATTGAGTAACCTGTCCTGCGAGCCTGGGGGATGCGGGCAGGACGAGCACCGAGAGAGCTGCCTCAGCGCGGGTCTGGCTCCGGGCTGCAGAGCAGCGGCAGAAAACTTTCAGCTCAGGCCGGGTTACTCGTCATGGCTTCACCAGCGCTGACTGACTAAAAGCGATCAGAGAGACAATGTGGGTGAGGTAATGTCTCTTATTGGACCAACTACTTATCCTGGGACCCACAGGGCTACAACTACACAACATATAATGGTGATTTGATGATCCTTTATTCTGCCAATGGCCTCATGTTTTGTAATGCAATATTTGTGAATCAGTTCGCTCAGCTGCTCTGTACTCTCACAAACCAGAGTGGAGCTAGAAGTGATGGCACTAGGAAACATTTGCAGGTAAAGCAAATCTAGCCTCCCCCTGGTTGCCTCGTGGAGAGAGATTCTCCTTTTGAGTTTCCAACCAGTTTGTCATCGATGATCCCCATTTATGAGAGCTATCTCACTACAACAATATTGCTATTGATACAACTCTGATAAGTCACATACAAGAGGAGTTATGAACTGACCTAGGGGATATTTAGTAGGAAGGTGCTAGTCACTCTTTACTCCACTGAGACAACAGAATCATAATTGGTCTACAGTGGCTTCCTGATCTCCATGGGTTGCTCTGCTTGTGCAAGCCTCACAATGGAGACTTCCACTCCGCCCCTTAAGGTCACCTCCATTTGTGTTTATTTCCCCCATGCCTGCTACCTAAGACACCCAACCCCACTGTCCTCGTCACTGTTGAGTCACATAGCCATCTCCCATCCAGACATGCTTCCCCTTCTGTAGCCTTGTTTAGAAAGGATCTTTTCCCTCTAAAGTTCTAAGCATTGCTACCACCAGGTCAGCTCCACCAGTTATAGCAATGGTAGACCCACGAGTGTACACAAGGCACTGGTGTGAGCTGTTCGTCCCACCATTGCTCCCACTGGTGCAGCTGTCCAGGTGGTGGCAACAGTGGGTAATTTTAGTAGGGGGTCGTGGTCGGCAAAGGTAGTATGGACATTCTAACAGCTGTGCTCAAACATCTCCCTCCATTCATGATACACCCAGTTTTCCTATGTGTGTTCCTTCCTGGCTTCCTCTATGTCAGAGTTTATTTAAATCTCCCACTGCAGAAGTAGCATGGTGCAGCTCTGCTGGTGTTAGTGGAACAGTTGGCAATTTCCCCAAAATTGCCAGTAAACACAAGATTCCTGGACTCCCCCTTTGGATGAACCCAACACCTCTTTCCCCTCTGGTGAGATGCCGGAGTAGCCCCCGTCCCACAGTGAAGGAAAGAAATAGGAGCTGCGTCATGTGACCCAATCCTCAGTGGGTTGATTACTGTCTAACCACCCTTAGAGAAGAGAAGAAGCCAATCCTGCCTTTCCCACTGAAGAGAAGAAGTAAAGGGGGTACCATTTCCCAACTGATGCTTCCCCATCAATGCAGTAAGTGTGTGCAGAGCTAATGTTATACTTCTAAAAGCACAGCAATAACACACCAGACATGTACATTACGTATGTAAAACTGGGTTGAATGCACAGCTCATTTTGAAACCAGGTTGCAAAATGTGGGAAGTGGTGGTTTATATGTGGGGAGGTGTTTTTTGGTAAGGTATATGCAGAAAGCCTCATTAAATGGATGTTTAATTTCCCACCCCCCCAATATATTTAGCCAGTATTATGTTTTAATGGCAATGTTCATGCTGCATGTAATAGTGAGATATAGAGGGAAAGGTAGTATAGCCTTGATTTTGCAAACGTTTATGCACTGTCTTAACTTCATACATGTTAACAGTCCCACTGACAACTTGTTATTGGAGTTCGTTTGGGAGTAAAAATGACTTTGAATGGGTAAAGTATGCCTTTTTAAAAATATGTATTTTATTAAAATGACAAGAGAGGGTACTAGAATGTAGTTACTATAGACTTGATCCTTCAAACACGAATACACGTTTAACTTCATACATGTGAATACTTTCATTAAAGTTAATAGCATAAATATTATTAAAAAATCTCATTGAAAGTCAATTTAACTCCTGAACTAAACCATGTGGGTTAAATTATTAAAGGTGGGAGAATTTTTCTAAGAAGGGAGAATTTTTCTTCTTTACTATGTATAAAGAAAGCCTGAAAGTTTATTTTGAAGCCATGTTTTTACAGTAGAAAATCTTGTTTAGCCTGCAAGACTGATTGCTGGAGAACTAGTGAAATGAGGGCATCACAAGAATCAAGTGCGTGAATGGCTGAGCAATTAAGAGGGATGGAGACTTTTTAGTCTAACTCCTTAACACTCCTTAAGTAAATTTTTACTCATGTTGAATAGTATCTTACTCCATGAATAGTTGCATTAACTTAATGGCACGCTTGGAGAAAGATGTAAGTAGGAGTAGCAGAATCTGTCCCTTTATGTATTGTTTAACAACTTTCAGTGATAAGCGCAAACAGTATTTCTCCTCTGAGACATCCAACACGGCCTCCAGCAAAACTAGGAGCGATCAAAATTGATATTCCTGCTATTTGTAAGGAAAAAACAAGTGTGTCTGTGTAATTTTAAGAACAAAACACCTTTCAGAGCCTCTTTATGCATTACAAATAGGCTTGGAAGGATTAGATCGTCACGTTTTAACAGTAAATCTTAACTTTACCATACGCACACAAACTGATAAAAATAGTGCCTTTGATAATAATTTAAATGGAAAAGATAGGCGAAGTAAGAAAAATTCTGCTTTTGAACTTCTTAGAGTATGATTTAGGATATTTGCTTTGTATATTTTGACATGTGATGTTGACGGTTTGTATTTTAACAGTTATAAAGCTTTAACTTTTTCAATGTCAGCATCTACTATCATTAAATTATTGTCTGATTCTCCCCATAATTTTCCACAATTGTGAACATTTAAATTGGTTTTGTGTGACTGTGAAAATTTAAATAGGTAAACATTGAAAAATGCTTATAACAGATATTATCCATCAAAATTATAAAAAAGTGAATTCTGCAAAGCCTAATCATAAAGAAATTTAGAAAAAGATCAATTTTAAAAAATTCTCTGTAGGTCCCCTTTAAATTCTTCTAAGTAGAGTAATCAAGATTTGACCCTAAATGTTTTAATCTCACTCTTTCCTGTATATTATAGTGGAAACTCCACAAATTAACAAGACCGTTTTGCACCAGTTAAGAGAACCTGCAATTTCTATTGGTGTAGTAGCTAAAATGAGAGGGATCTGAATCTCCTGGTGCAGGATACAAGTGAGTGTCATGGGAGCTCTAAATACCTGCACAGAAAGGCACACTCTGTTTTCAGTTACATTGACTTCGAAGGAGTTACTCCAGAGTCATACTGATATAACTGCAAATATAATTTAACTCTTTGGAGCACTAACAAATTATAGGATAGTACATCAGGGAGATAGATAATTAGGTCCTATATTCATACAAATATACTAATTAGTACTTTGCATTTCTCCCTCTGTTCCCTGATATATATTGGCATAATCCTGTCAAAGTTAATGGGAATGATGCTCACATATCTGAGAGTGTGACTAAACTCAAGGATCTCAAATTGCTTTATAAACATCAATTAGGCAAAGCATGCATGGTCAGGATGGGGAAGAGTGAGGAACGTGAGGGGGGATATAACTCCTGGGAGTTAGGTGCCGAAATATCTTTGTGAATCCCATCCACAGTGGGTAAGTGACTTGCTCAGGATGACACAGGAAGTCCGTGGCAGACCCAAAAATAGAGCCTGAGCTCACTTAAGTCCTATCTTGATGAGCAAAAAGGCTGCTTTCAATTTTGGCCTGATCTACACCTAAAAATTAGATCACCCTAGTTACATTCTCAGGGCTGTGAACAATTTTGCGCCCTGTGCAACATGGTTATATCGACTTAACCCCAACTATAGATGCAGCTAGATCAATGGAAGAATTCTTCCGTTGACCTAGCTACTGTCCTGGAGAGGTGGATTTAGTACAGCATAGGAAAAACCCCTTCCGTCACTTCAGGAAGTGTTTACACTACAGCACTACAGTGACACATCTGTTTACAGTGCAGTAGCTGTGCCAATGTAATGTAGACATGCACTATGTTGGCTCAATGAAATTAGTCTGACGTGGCTGAAAAGTCCTGTTAACATTTGTTAAAGTGCAGGGCAATGTGCCTGAAGCCATAATGTAGCCAAGACGGGGATGCTTACTCTAGTGGACACCTTTGACTTTAATGAAGTCACTCATGATTTACACCACTGTAGGTTAGTTCACAGTCAGTGCCCACATCTCATGTTTTTGTTACAACACTATCGTTTCTCCCTGACCTATTAAATTGAAATAATTTCTAAATAATTTTCATTATACAATAAAAATAATCAAAAAGGAAATTAATAATTTGTTATTAAGGGAGGATGGCATATAAAAGGGTCAGTGACGTCTTGCTGCTTCCCCTGTTTCCCCTCACCCCCTTTTTTGAATAATGGTGTAGATGTGTTGCTATTTTTCAAGCTTGGCAACATCGTGGAGGGCGGAGAATTATTTCAGACAGTACTAAGGAGCATGGATAGAAATAATCAGATAACATTAAGAAAAGAAAAATGTAGACCAAATCTCAAGACAAACTTCTTGATGGTGAGATGTGTTCAGGTGTGGAATATTCTTGCAGGGGACATTTAAGACTAGAATGGAGCAAACTCTAGTAAAGGTACAATATGGAAGCATTATGCTGAATGGAGATGGTTTAGATCATCTAATAGGTCTTTTCCAACTCTGACTCCTCTGATATTTATCTCTGTCTATCTAATCCATGCTCTGTTAGCATATTCATCATCTGAGTTTTAAGTGATGGGAATGTTTTTTAATCATTGTGGTAATCAGTGTTAGAAAGTACAAACCAGATTCTCAGCTGGTGCAAATCAAATGACACCATCTGAGAATCTTGACCCTACTTTATATTTTCACTAGTATTTGAGTTAACTCTGTGCAAAGCATCACCTTAACTAGATCCTGGGAACATAAACTGTATGGGCTTTGTTTTGCAAAAGACTTATGAAACAAAGACACATTTGAAGTAGTGGAAGTTATAGAAAAATTGCAGCATTTTAAGGTAGACAGGATACTGGGCTAGATGGAACATTGGTCTGAGCCAGTATGGCCATTCTTATGGTCTCTAAAATTGTGCCTGAATGCTTTCATGTGCAGATAGTTTTGTGCTACATTTGCATATATGTGTTCTAATTAAGTATTTGGATCACTAGCTAATTAGTGCACCACAAAAATCTGTTGCCTATACATGCAACATTAGAGACTGTCATGGAAAATTGCTCTGTCACTTTATTTTAAACCACGTTTACTAGAAATGGGCCCAAGGCACAAAATTCAGACCTTGAATACCCACAAAAGTGCATGTGTTTATTTGTAATACTAGTAATGATTAGAATAATTCTCTTGACTGCTCTCTGTCTTCAGGGATTTTTGTAGCACCTGTCATATAGCAATCTCAAAGTGCTTTGCTAACATTTAGGGCCAGATTGTGATCCTAACTACCCTCCTGCTGCTTTCTTCCCCTGTACAGGACTCCTGTACAGGAGAAGAAGGCAGGATAAGGAACCCCCTTACTCCTCTACATGGGCTAGGCTCCTTGCATGGAGCAATGCAGGCAGGTACTGCAGCCTCCAAAGGACTGCTCTTCCCCTTCCTGTGCATGTGGATGGAGCCTTGGCTCTACCTTACCTGTATGTTTGCTAGCACAGTCGAGCTGGCACACCAGGGAAGTAATCTGTATCATGTTTAGGGCTGGTGCAGATTCCTTCTCCCCCAGAAGAAGTGGGGAACCAGGAGCCGGATTGTGACTCTGGATATATCTACACTGCAATGTAAGCCCTGGGCTAGTAGAACTCAAATTAGCAGACCCTGGGTTTGTTAAGCTAGGGCTTGAGCTTCTATACTCATTTGTAACTTCAGGTGAGGAATGGTTGAATTCTGGGTCCCAATCTGGGGCTTCGACATCTACACCGTATTAAGCAGGCCCAAGTCCAGCCACCCAGACTCCCTAGCGCCCTCCCAAAATGTGCTGTCTAGCCCTTTGTTCATGCTGCAGTGTGAGAAAACTTGATTGTCCAGAGGACAAAGAAGGTCAGATCATGAGATTGCAGGATACATTTTGGTGGACTCCCAGAGCATGAGGAGATGGTAGGATGGGATAACATGGTTTTGGTAATTAAATATTCATGGTAAATAGGCCCAATGGCCTGTGATGGGATATTAGATGGGGTGGGATCCGAGTTACCCAGGAAAGAATTTTCTGTAGTATCTGGCTGATGAATCTTGCCCATATGCTCAGTGTTTAGCTGATCGCCATATTTGGGGTCGGGGAGGAATTTTCGCCTTCCTCTGTAGCATGGGGCACAGGTCACTTGCTGGAGGATTCTCTGCTCCTTGAAGTTTTTAAACTATGATTTGAGGACTTCAATAGCACAGATATAGGTGTGAGGTTTTTAGCAGGAGTGGTGGGTGAAATTCTGTGGCCTGCGTTGTGCAGGGGGTCAGACTGGATGATCATAGTGGTCCCTTCTGACCTAAATATCTATGAATCTATGAGTCCAGTGGGGTTGCGTCTGCACTGCAAAGCAATAGGGCTTGAACCCTGTGTCCTGGCTTGACTCAGGTTTGGACCCTCTCCCCCTCGTGGGGTCCTAGGACCCTGGGTCCAAGCTCGGAGTTAGCACGATTTGTGTGTAGATGGAAGCAGGGTGGGGCTGGGGGTGGGGGTAGACTGGAGCCGGAGTTCAAACTCTGGGGCTTCCATTGCAATATAGACATATCCTTAGACTCCCAGTCTGGTTCTCAGGATACTCCTGGGGTAGTGTTCCTATGTACACAGGTCCCTTTAAGAGGTGCATGGACCCAGACTATCTGTTATCAGCTAATTTAAGGTGTCCAGCTAAGCAGTTAATTGAATAAGGAGTACCCAGGCCTGATAAAAGGCCATCAGGGCTCTGTTGCAGAGAGGTGCTCATAGAAAGAGAAGCTCTTCTAAGGCAGAGGTGCTTCCTGAGACCACAGGTGCCAAAGAGGAGGGCTATGCAACCATATAGTCCAACAGAGGGACTTTAGTTCAAGATTATTTCTGTTTAATAAAGCAGGACCCCAGCAAGGGAATTTTGTCTTACATCCTTTTGGACAGTGTGGAGTTCTTAAGAGGGTCCGAGAGAACAGAAATAATGCAGGGAGTGCTTGCAGCATCACAGTAGGTTAGCAGGGACTGGGGCAGCTACAGGGCAGGCACGCTAGGACTCAGACCTTATGACAAAGCCACAATAAATGGTGCAGTGAAGCTTCATAACGCTCTGTTGATGTAGGGAACTATAATCTATTCCATTTTACAGACAGGGAAGTGCAAGTACAGAAAAGCTGTAACTTCCTCTAGGCCACCCAGGAAGTCTGTTGTAGAGCTGGGAACAGAACTGGGAATGGTAAGTCAGTGCTGAATTTTAGCCCCAAGACCATGGTTTCCCATCAACTCAGTCTGGAAATTTTGCATGTATAAAGGCTGGAGGATTGTCCCTGGTTACAGAAAATTACTCAGTTCATGCAGCGATCACACACTTTTTGCCACCTGAGAGTGAGCCCAGGTTGAAGGCTGGATTATTGAAACATCAATGATATGATACAGACAATGTTGTTTTGTATTTGAGGAGTACATTACTAAAATCATAAAATGAGAGCCCAAACCTGCATTGCTTGCACACCCAAAACCTCAGTGAGAGTGGGGAGTGTGCAAAAGAATGCAGTATCCCCAAGTGACTAAATAAGCCCCAAGTGAGTAACTTCCTATTAAGAAGACCCCTGTTGTGAGCATCGAGGAGGAGGAGGCAGGTGTATGTGTGTGGGTGATGCAGTGGGGGACTTTATACAGTTCCTGGCTCCTGACATGGTTTAAGTCCTCCAGAGTCAAGCCAGGTGAACACACATGACCCCACAGATGAAGGGGAAGGAAGCTCAGGTAAGTTTGTACAGGAATTAATCCTTATATACTAAGTCCTATCTCAGTGCAAGGAACTGGACTAGATGACCGATCAAGGTTCTTTCTAGTCCTAGATTTCCATGATTTTTTTCCCCTTATTCAAGTTCTGAAAATACATGAGAACTGTGCATCCTGTACTAGCAATGCTCCCGAGAATTGCCCTGAGTTATGTGGGACAGCGTTTCTCAACGAACAATCCATGAACTGGTGCCAGTCCCTGAGATCTCCCTGACACAGTTTAGGAAGACAGCAAGCCAGTCCCTGGTATCATAAAGGTTGAGAAACACTGGTGTAGAGTGTGTGCTTCTGCCAGAGAGAGGCAGAGATTGAGAAGAGGCACACCGGACTATGCGAGTTTACAAAAACAATGCCAAAATTATGGGCTGGAATAGGCATGATGGGCTGGAGAAATTGGCATGGTGGGGACTTGACCTCTAGCTTACAGAAATCGTCGGGCAAACCATTGGCATCCCACAAAGCTCTGCAAAAATGTTGCATAAGGCAGCACAGGACACACTGAGATACCTACCTGTGGTGCACTGCATTTGATGCTGATGCGACCATGCCTCAGGAGGCCACACACAGTACTGACGCAAGCACCCAAGTGTGCATGTGTACGAGTGACATGCTAGAGTCAGCAGCTATACGGTGACATATACATTATACAACTTTGTAATGTAGACATGACTTAAGAGCTTTTAGGTGACTGATAGTTTCTGTGGAAGCTGTAATGATTTAGAAGGGCATTGAACTCCGTACCCTTTATTTGGAGGTTCCTGTCATTATACAGAAAGTCCCAGGCCAAGTTTACATTGCTAATTAGGTCTTAATTGTTCAGTGTTACTTTCTGATAGGTTTTTGTAGTGATTCACCTTTTTAGAACCTATCGCCTTTTTCTTCTGGTTGGCTCTTCTGTCACTGGGACAGCCATTCACAATGACGCTTATTCACCTTTGTCTTCTTGAGCCAGGCCAAATGGATAAAACCTAGGGCCTGAGTCTCAAAGTCAATGAGAGTCTTTCTATAGATTTCAAAGGCTTTAGATCAGGCCTTGAAAGAGCTGGAACATCCCTCATTTATATTAATGAAGGGTTATCTTGAAATAAAATATGAGGAAATAGAGCATTATCCTTGATAGGGGGAGTAACAAATTTGGGCCAGATTCCTGCAGTCAAGGAAACTGAGAAGAGACAGAGTCTCATATCCTTTCTTAATATTCATTTGATTACTGCATACCTGAGGCCTTGTTTACACACAAATGTTTTACCGCTTTAACTGTACAGTTGTAGTTAAATGGTACAACCCTCCTAGTGTGGATGCAGTTATATCAGTATAAATGTGTTTATACTGACATAACTTATTGCTGTATGGGAAAAGGTAAAAGCTATACTGGTATACGGCACTTTTACACTGATATAGCTGCATCCACACTAAAAGTTTTACTGGTATAACAATTTCAGTGGAAAAAAAATCACACTCCTAACTGAAATAGTCATGCTGGTACAAAATCCACGTGTGAACCAGTAAATTATACCAGGTTTTCAGAGGCTATACCATTTGCAAATGGGATCCTTGATGTGAAGTAGGATTTTTCCATGGGTTGGGGGTGACTAGACTCAATATTCGGTCCTTAGGGCTCATGTGAAGCCGATCTCTACAGAAGTAACTTGTGTGAAGATGAATATCACTAGTCACCACTTTTGCACTTAAAAAAATGGGTAAATCAGTTGCTCAAGGGCATATATAATGGCCTTCAGAAATTGGAAAACGGCTGTGTTTTTCTGTGCTCACATATCTATTGGCACAGCTGCTTCAGCCATCCAGGCATCTGAATTATTCTGACATCAGAAAAAACATTGAAACAGAGACCGATTATGATCACGTTGCTTGTGTTATTTTAATAATGTGGGCTGCTGATCACTGGGGACAGAGCTGTGTCACCTAGCACATTGCACTAAGAGTGTAGGTAGGATTTACGTCAAGTGCCAAGAAGTAGGACGTTAGGCTCCCTGGAATGATTATTTCTTATTTCCTATCAATTTGCAGTGGCTATCCTAGGAATAGCCTAATATTACTTTGCAGTTTCATACATCTGCTCTACTGACTGAAGTAAATTACTGTCCCTGACTAGATGAAAGCCAGACAACTGCAAAATAACACAAATAAATAAAAATAAAACCCATATGAAAATACAGTAGTTTCTAAAGCTGTTCACTTACTGAGGCCTGGTCTACAGTACGCTGTTATTTTGGAATTTGCCGAGTTACCTCGAAATAAAACTGGTTCCGTCCACATGACCAAACCTGTTTTTTCGATTTAAAAGGCTCTTTACTCCGATTTCTGTACTCCACCTCGGCAAGTGGAGTAGCGCTAATATCGAGATCGCAGTTCCAGGTTATAGGTACTGTGGACACAATTCGACGATATTGGCCTCCGGGAGCTATCCCAGAATGCTCCCTTGTGACTGCTCTGGACAACACTTTGAACTCTGATTCACTAGCCAGGTAGGCAGTAAAAGGCCCGGGAACTTTTGAATTTCCTGTTTGGTCACCATCGGCACAGGTGACCATCAGCACAGTCCACCATCACAGGTGACCATGCAGTCACGGATTTGCAGACGAGCTCCAGCATGGTCCGAACGGGAAGTACTGGATCTCATTGCATGTTGGGGAGACGAATCTGTTATGGCAGAACTGCATTCCGAAAAAAGAAACACAAATACTTACGCTAAAGTCTCCAGGGCCATGATGGAAAGAGGCTACTCCAGGGACACAGAACAGTGTCGTACAAAAATCAAGGAACTCAGGGAGGCAAACGGGTGCTCTGGGTCACAGCCCCATACATGCCGCTTCTATCATGAGCTGCATGCAGTTATGGGGAGTGACGACACCACTACTCCACCACTGTCCGTGGACACCTGCAAGGGGGGAGTAGCACGGAGTGAGGAGGATGAGTTTTTGGAGGATGAAGAGGAGGAGGAGGAGGACAGTGCACAGGCGGCAAGTGGGGAATCTGTTTTCCCCTGTAGCCAGGAACTATTCTTATTGCTGGAGCCAATAGCCTCCCCCTACCCCCAAAGCATGCTCCCGGACCATGACCCTGGAGAAGGCACTTCTGGTGAGTGAGAGCTTGATCGGAGCCATACGGCGGGGGGTGGGAGGGAAACCCATCTGCGCTGGGCTGTTCACATTTAGTTTAAAGGGCTCATCCCTGCTCAGAGCCTCATCGGAGCCCCGTGGTGTGTGGGGGGGAGGGTGTTGTGTGAAGCGATCATCCCAGAGAGGCCACAGGCTGCCTGCAAGCTGAATTCTGTTGTCTGGCCGCTGCCTGCAGCTGAATTCTGTTGCCTAGCCGCGTGTGACGGCTTACTCACACCAAAGTAGCAGGCACTTCAGTATAAGAAGCAGAATGAGACCTTGAACAGAAAGAACGTGTGCTGTGTACTATGAATTGCCTGTTTCACTGAGAAACAGTGTCCCCTTTGTTCTCTAAAATGTATCTTTTAAAATACTACCCTCCCTTTTTCTCTTCCTGCAGCAGGTGCAAATGTTTCAATGCGGCCCCTATCTACTCCATCCCAGAGACTGGTCCAGATTAGAAGGTGGAAAAAAAGAACTCAGGATGACACGTTTGCCAAGCTCATGCAGTCCTCCCACACTTATAGGGCCCAGTTGAATGCGTGGAGGCAAACAATTGCGAAGTCGCATAAAGCGTTACATGAATACGAAGAGAGGAGGGATGTGCGCGATGAGAGCAGGCAGGATGCTATGGTCGAACTCATGGGGGAGCAAACTGACATGCTCTGCTGTATGGTGGATCTAATGCAGGAAAGGCAGCAAGACCACAGACTGCCACTGCAGCCCCTGTATAACCGCCCACCCTCCCTCTTCCCCAAGTTCCATAGCCTCCTCTCCCAGACACCTAAGAATATGGTGGGGGGGGGCCTACGGGGACCCACACAGTCAACCCCAGAGGATTTCACAAGCAGCAGAAAGCTGGCATATCCTAAATTTTGATTTGGTTTCTGGTCTTGTCCTTCCCTCCTCCTCCACCCCCCAACCCAATACCTCCCCTCCCCCATCTAGCGTCTGACTTCTCTCAATGTTTTGTGCAACAAATAATAAAGAACGGTTTTTAAACAATTGTGACTTTATTTCCTTTCATGTATATATAGGGGGCGGGTAACTTTAAGAGAAAGAAACACAACTCTCACACCGTACCCTGGCCAGCCATGAAACTGACTTTCAAAGCTTCTCTGATGTGCAGTGCGCCGTGCTGCACTCTTCTAATCACCCTGTTGTCTGGCTGTGCGAAACTGGCCGCCAGGCGAGTTGCCTCAACCTCCCACCCCACCATAAATGTCTCCCCCTTACTCTCACAGATATTGTGGAGCACACAAAAAGCAGCAATTACAATTGGAATATTGGTTGTGCTGAGATCTAACTGAGTCAGTAAACTGCGCCAGCGCGCTTTCAAACGTCCAAACATTCTACCACCACACATTCACATTCTACCACCATTCTGCATTTGCTCAGCCTATAGTTGAACTGCTCCTTACTACTGTCCAGGGTGCCTGTGTACAGCTTCATAAGCCATGGCGTTAAGGGGTAGGCTGGATCCCCGAGGATAACTATAGGCATTTCAACATCCTGAACAGTAATTTTCTGGTCTGGGAAGTAAGTTCCTTCCTGCAGCTATTCAAACAGACCAGAGTTCCTGTCTGTACAAAGTGCAAGCTGGTCTCCATATTGGAAGAGAAGGTTTAAGGTCTGGAGAAACAAGTATCGACCCTGAGTTGCATAAGAGAAACTGAAGATTTCCTGGACAGATGTCAGGATATGCTTCTAGGGGCACAATGTTCTGTAGATTCGGAGCAGGCTGCACAGTGGGGACAGGAGAACGGTGAAGAAATTTGGCAGCATGTGACCTCCAGAAGGAGAAAGGGGAGTGTCCATATACCAGCAGCGCAGATACAGGTAAGCAACGATTTTCATGTTCTCTCCACAGGTACTAATGTGGAGAGTGGACTAGATGATACATCTGATGGAAGGGAACAGAAGGAGACTCTGCCGATTGGAGGGCATGAGATGCACTTTCCTAGGGATGGGGGTTCCACGACTACCACTCCAAAGAGGAGGAGGTGGGTGGTGGAAGTCGGGGACTCTCTTCTCAGGGGGATTGAGTTATCTATCTGCCGCCCCGACCTAGAAAACCGAGAAGTCTGCTGCTTGCCAGAAGTTAGGATTCATGCTGAGACGGAGAGACTGCTGAGACTCATCAAGCCCTCGGATCGCTACCCCTTCCTGCTTCTCCACCTGGGCACCAATGATACTGCCAAGAATGACCTTGAGCAGATCACTGCGGACTACGTGGCTCTGGGAAGAAGGATAAAGGAGTTTGCGGTGTAAGTGGTGTTCTCGTCCATCCTCCCCGTGGAAGGAAAAGATCTGGGTAGACACCATTGAATCATGGAAGTCAACGAATGGCTACGCAGGTGGTGTCAGAGAGAAGGCTTTGGATTCTTTGACCATGGGATGGTGTTCCAAGAAGGAGGAGTGCTAGGCAGAGACGGGGTCCACCTAACGAAGAGAGGGAAGAGCATCTTTGGAAGCAGGCTGGCTAACCTAGTGAGGAGGGCTTTAAACTAGGTTCACCGGGGGAAGGAGACCAAAGCCCTGAGGTAAGTGGGGATGTGGGATACCAGGAGGAAGCACGAGCAGGAGAATGTGAAAGGGGAGGGCTCCTGCCTCATACTAAGAAAGCAGGACAAACAGCAAGTTATCTCAAGTGCCTATACACAAATGCAAGAAGCCTGGGAAACAAGCAAGGAGAACTGGAAGTCCTGGCACAGTCAAGTGTAAGCAGTGTCAGGATGAGCTCCACCCTGACATCTGGTGGTGAGGTGTGGCAAGTTGTGGAAAAGAACTTCAGGGGCCGATCTCATTTGCATAGGCACACCCACCACGCCTAGAATGAGACCATAGCTGCCCAAATGGTCACTTTGGCTGCTGTGGGATCCCCAGTGTCTCTGTTATTGGGGCAGGAAGAATAAATTGTTATTACCCTGATTATGGGAACTGTGCTTGGAACTGTACGTGGCCTTTTGTTATGATGGAGGGATTCACCATCAACTAAGTAGCACTCGCTAGGCAAGGGTCATGGGTTCCAAAACTGTGTGAATAGAGAGAGGCTGGGGACAAGTATTAATACTTGATGGCATGGGCCCCTTGGTGAGGGCCTTACATGCTAATTGCACTTCCTCCTCTCTCCACTGTGGAATATCAGAGCTAATTTTGATTTCATTAGAAGTCTAGTTATAGGCTGCTGAGCTCACTTTGGGCTGACAGTGCACCAGCACTGGGGCTCCCCTACTATAAGCTGAATTCACCTAAGAGCTGAAATCACTGAGTATTGTGTTAAGTAGTGGGGGAGCCTGAAGATATATTGTGGAGCAGTTTGCGGGACGGCTGGTGAAGCAGTTCGACACGGAGCAGTGTGTGGATGGCAGGAGCTGCTTGTGGGCCGTGGAGCTGAGTGAAGGAGTTCGTGGGGCGGCTGGTGGAGCAGAGCGCAGCTGAGCGAAGGAGTTTGTGGGGCGGCTGGCGGAGCGGAGTGCAGCTGAGCGAAGGAGTTCATGGGGCGGCTGGCGGAGCGGAGCGCCGCTATGGAGCTATGGGGCGGTCAGCTTCAGATCACGTAAGGTGCCTCTTACCCCCGTCCCATTTCCACCCAGGTTGGGAGGTAAAGCTCCGCAGATAAACTTTCGAACTCTGGGGCTGCCCTGACCAGAGACAGAGACTTTTGGGGCATTGGACTTTTGGGACTTTGGGTGATTTGGGGTTGCTGGACTCAAGAACCAAAGGGAAAAGGGCATGCCCCAATTTGCCTGGGGTGGGTTTTTTTTGCTCATGGGTTGTGTTATGAATCCTGTTGGTGGTGTTTCCCCAACATAATGCCACATTGTTTCTCTCTGTTATTAAAAGGCTTTTGTTACACTCAGACTATGTGCTTGCGAGAGGGGAAGTATTGCCTCTTGGAGGCGCCCAGCGGGGGTGGTATATATTTGTCCCAGGTCACTGGGTGGGGGCTCGAGCCGGTTTGCATTGTGTTATTGGAATGGAACCCCTAGATATTGAACCCGGCCCTTGTTGCTGCCCACTCTGACGGGCAGAAGGGTTACACAAGGAATTATGATGTGATTGGAATAACAGAGACTTGGTGGGATAACTCACATGACTGGAGTACTGTCATCGATGGATATAAACTGTTCAGGAAGGACAGGCAGGGCAGAAAAGGTGGGGGAGTTGCACTGTATGTAAGAGAGCAGTATGACTGCTCAGAGCTCCGGTATGAAACTGCAGAAAAACCCAAGTGTGTCTGGATTAAGTTTAGAAGCGTGAGCAACAAAGGTGATGTCGTGTTGGGAGTCTGCTATAGACCACCGGATCAGGGGGATGAGGTGGACGAGGCTTTCTTCTGGCAACTAACGGAAGTTACTAGATTGCAGGATCTGGTTCTTATGGGAGACTTCAATCACCCTGATATCTGCTGGGAGAGCAATACAGCGGTGCACACACAACCCAGGAAGTTTTTGGAAAGTGTAGGGGACAATTTCCTGGTGCAAGTGCTGGAGGAAACAACGAGGGGCAGAGCTCTTCTTGACCTGCTGCTCACAAACCGGGAAGAATTAGTAGGGGAAGCAAAAGTGGATGGGAACCTGGGAGGCAGTGACCGTGAGATGGTCGAGTTCAGGATCCTGACACAGGGAAGAAAGGAGAGCAGCAGAATAGAGACCCTGGACTTCAGAAAAGCAGACTTTGACAACCTCAGGGATCTGATGGACAGGATTCCCTGGGAGAATGACATGAGGGGGAAAGGAGTCCAGGATAGCTGGCTGTATTTTAAAGAATCCTTATTGGGGTTACAGGAACAAACCATCCTGATGTGTAGAAAGAATAGTAAATATGGCAGGCAACCAGCTTGGCTTAACAGTGAAATCCTTGCTGATCTTAAACACAAAAAAGAAGTTTACAAGATGTGGAAGATTGGACAAATGACCAAGGAAGAGTATAAAAACATTCCTCGGGCATGCAGGAGTGAAATCAGGAAGGCCAAATCACACCTGGAGTTGCAGCTAGCAAGAGATGTTAAGAACAACAAGAAGGGTTTCTTCAGGTATGTTAGCAACAAGAAGAAAGTCAAGGAAAGTGTGGGCCCCTTACTGAATGTGGGAGGCAACCTAGTGACAGAGGATGTGGAAAAAGCTAATGTACTCAATGCTTTTTTTGCCTCTGTCTTCACGAACTAGGTCAGCTCCCAGACTGCTGCACTGGGCAGCACAGCGTGGGGAGGAGGTGACCAGTCCTCTGTGAAGAAAAAGTGGTTCGGGACTATTTAGAAAAGCTGGACGAGCACAAGTCCATGGGGCCGGATGCGCTGCATCCGAGAGTGCTAAAGGAGTTGGTGGATGCGATTGCAGAGCCATTGGCCGTTATCTTTGAAAACTCATGGCGATTGGGGGAGGTCCCGGACGACTGGAAAAAGGTTAATGTAGTGCCCATCTTTAAAAAAGGGAAGAAGGAGGATCCTGAGAACTACAGGCCAGTCAGCCTCACCTCAGTCCCTGGAAAAATCATGGAGCAGGTCCTCAAGGAATCAATTCTGAAGCACTTAGAGGAGAGGAAAGTGATCAGGAACAGTCAGCATGGATTCACCAAGGGCAAGTCATGCCTGACTAATCTAATTGCCTTCTATGAGGAGATAACTGGCTCTGTGGATGAGGGGAAAGCAGTGGACATGTTGTTCCTTGACTTTAGCAAAGCTTTTGTCATGGTCTCCCACAGTATTCTTGCCAGTAAATTAAAGAAGTATGGGCTGGATGAATGGACTATCAGGTGGATAGAAAGTTGGCTAGATTGTCGGGCTCAACAGGTAGTGATCAATGGGTCCATGTCTAGTTGGCAGCCGGTATCAAGTGGAGTGCCCCAAGGGTCGGACTACGGGCTGGTTTTGTTCAATATCTTCTTTGATGATCTGGAGGATGGTGTGGATTGCACCCTCAGCAAGTTTGCAGATGACAGTAAACTGGGAGGAGAGGTAGATACGCTGGAGGGTAGGGATAGGATACAGAGGACCGTAGACAAATTAGAGGATTGGGCCAAAAGAAATCTGATGAGGTTCAACAAGGACAAGTGCAGACTCCTGCATTTAGGACGGAAGAATCCCATGCACCGCTACAGACTATGGACTGAATGGCTAGGCAACAGTTCTGCAGAAAAGAACCTACGGGTTACAGTGGACGAGAAGCTGGATATGAGTCAACAGTGTGCCCTTGTTGCCAAGAAGGCCAATGGCATTTTGGGATGTATAAGTAGGGGCACTGCCTGCAGATCGAGGGATGTGATCGTTCCCCTCTATTCGACATTGGTGAGGCCTCATCTGGAGTACTGTGTCCAGTTTTGGGCCCCACACTACAAGAAGGATGTGGAAAAATTGGAAAATGTCCAGCGGACGGCAACAAAAATGATTAGGGGACTGGAACCCATGACTTATGAGGAGAGGCTGAAGGAACTGGGATTGTTTAGTCTGTGGAAAGGAAGAATGAGGGGGGATTTGATAGCTGCTTTCAACTACCTGAAAGGGGGTTCCAGAGAGGATGGATCTGAACTGTTCTCAGTGGTAGCAGGTGACAGAATGAGGAGTAATGGTCTCAAGTTGCAGTGTGGGAGGTTTAGGTTGGATATTAGGAAAAACTTTTTCACTAGGCGGGTGGTGAAGCACTGGAATGGGTTACCTAGGGAGGTGGTGGAATCTTCTTCTGTTAAGGTTCCTTCCCCACTCTGAACGCTACGGTACAGATGTGGGGACCTGCATGAAAAACCTCCTAAGCTTCTCTTTACCATCTTAGGTCAAAACTTCCCCAAGGTACAAAATATTCCACCCTTTGTCCTTGGATTGGCCGCTACCACCACCAAACAAATACTGGTTACTGGGGAAGGGCTGTTTGGACACGTCTTCCCCCCCAAAATACTTCCCAAAACCTTGCACCCCACTTTCTGGACAAGGTTTGGTAAAAAGCCTCACTAATTTGCCTAGGTGACTACAGACCCAGACCCCTAGACCTTAAGAACAATGAACAATCCTCCCAACACTTGCACCCCCCCTTTCCTGGGGAATGTTGGATAAAAAGCCTCACCAATTTCCATAGGTGACCACAGACCCAAACCCTTGGATCTGAGAACAATGAAAAAGCATTCAGTTTTCTTACAAGAAGACTTTTAATAGAGATAGAAGTAAATAGAAGTAAAGAAATCCCCCCTGTAACATCAGGATGGTAGATACCTTGCAGGGTAATTAGATTCAAAACATAGAGAACCCCTCTAGGCAAAACCTTAAGTTATAAAAAGATACACAGACAGAAATAGTTATTCTATTCAGCACAATTCTTTTCGCAGCTATTTAAAGAAATCATAATCTAATGCATACCTAGCTAGATTACTTACTAAAAGTTCTAAGACTCCATTCCTGGTCTATCCCCGGCAAAGCAGCATATAGACAGACAGACCAGACCCTTTGTTTCTCTCCCTTCTCCCAGCTTTTGAAAGTATCTTGTCTCCTCATTGGTCATTTTGGTCAGGTGCCAGTGAAGTTACCTTTAGCTTCTTAACCCTTTACAGGTGAGAGGATTTTTTTCTCTGGCCAGGAGGCATTTTAAAGGGGTTTACCCTTCTCTTTATATTTATGACACCTTCCTTTGAGGTTTTTAAGGTCAGGCTTGACAAAACCCTGGTTGGGATAATTTAGTTGGGGGTTGGTCCTGCTTTGAGCAGGGGGTTGGACTAGATGACCTCCTGAGGTCCCTTCCAACCCTGATATTCTATGATTCTAAGATGCGAGCGTCATGCACCTTTCCCGGCCATCCCATGTTGATATCGGTGAAACGTGCCTTATGATCCACTAGTGCTTGCAGCACCATGGAAAAGTACCCTTGCGGTTTGTGTACTGGCCGCCCCGGTGTTCCAGGTCTAAGATAGGGATACGTGATCTGTCTATCGGCCCGCCACAGTTAGGGAACCCCAGCACATTAAAGCCATCCACAATGGTCTGCACATTTCCCCAAGTCACTACCCTTGATAGCAGCTGGTCAACGATTGTGTTGGCTACTTGCAGCACAGCAGCCCCCACAGTAGATTTCCCCACTCCAAACTGATTCCCGACCCGACTGGTAGTTGTCGGGCGTTGCAAGCTTCCACAGGGATATGGCTACTTGCTTCTCAACTGTGAGGGCTGCTCTCATTTTGGTGTTTTTGCGCTTCAGGGCAGGGGACAGCAAGTCACAAAGTTCCATAAAAGTGGCCCTATGCATATGAAAGTTTCTCAGCCATTGGGAATCATCCCATACCCGCAACACTGTGCCGTCCCACTAGTCTGTGCTTGTTTCCTGGGCCCAGAATCAGCGTTCCACAGCATGAACCTGGCCCAACAGCACCATGATCTCCCAATCGCCACATGCCGTGCCGTCTGTGTCCATGTCCTCATCAGTATAGTAATCACGCTGTTGCCGCTTCCTCACCCAGTTTTGCAGGTACTGCACAAACTGCTGGATAATGCACGAGGTATTTACAAGGGTCAAAACTGCAGCGGAGATCTGATCAGGCTCCATGGCTATGGCACCTGCACGGGTAATCCTGGAAAAAGGGCGCAAAACGTAGGAGAGCAGAGTGGCAATGGAAGCTGTGCTGTTTGGTTCACGGTAGCCGAATAACAGCGGGAAATGGTTGTCTTCTGTGGCTTTCACGGAGGTGGGAGCCCAGGACAGACAACATGGAGAAGCTCGGAAGCGTGGCAATAGCGGGAGAGCAGATTTGGCGGCGGAAGCTGTGCTGCTTGGTTCACGATGGCTGAGCAAAGTTGAGTTGGAGAGGTGGATTCATAGTAGCAGGAGAGCAGCGGTGCACCATCTGCTGAAAGCAGTATGGCGTCTGTATGCCAAAAAGGCATGAAATCATTGTCTGCCATAGCTTTCTGATGACACACACCCAGAAACACCTGCAAGAATGTTTTTGCCGCATCATGCACTGGGAGCTTAACCTAGAATTCCAATGGGTGGCAGGGACTGCGGGAACTGTGGGATAGCTACCCACAGTGCACTGCTCCAACATTCGATGCTAGCCTTGGTACTGTGGACGCAATCCACCGAATTCACATCCTTTAGTGGGGACACAGAAGACCGAATGTATAAAATAGCTTCCAAAAATTCGAATAGAATAATTTTGAAATAATTTCGTACTGTAGATGTACTCTCAGGGTCAAATCCTGAGGGCCTTGGTCACTATTTTATCAGTCTCTATTCTGGTAAAACTCCTATCAAAGTTGACTAGAGCTTTTTCTTAAGCAAATTCAAAGTAAAAACTCAGGGCCAGGTGCTTGACCACAACTCCACCTGCTTTGTACTGGTTTCAGCACTGCTGAGTCTGCATAAAGCTGACGTATTGCTGTCCTAAAGGTGTGGCCAAGAATACCTCAAACCGAGGGGAATCGTTGGGTGTTGTAGCCAGCTCTGTGCCATCTGTTTAGAGGGTGAGGGAGGTGGTGTTGAGAGTGGGACAAAGCTTATGGTACTCTTCCTGATATATGTAGACAGCCACACCTGGTATGATTTAAAGTAGCCCTAGCTAGCCCAGGATGAAAGGCAAAAATAAGTGGCTTAGGAGCCATCTTTCCTCCTCCCCAGCAGCCTGCTAGCCTCATCTGTGCTGAGTGTAAACTCAATGCAGCTGAGAATCTGGCCCTGAGTAAGGTCCTCAGGATTTGGCCCACTGGAGTAGGCAACATGAAATAACAATATAGTTAAGAGGGAGTCTTAAGTGAGTGAGGCATGCAGGGTTTGGCTCAAAGTATATTTACGCAATTAAATTTCAAGTTCATGTTAATATTTAAAGGGCTCTAGAAATATTACGCTTTTACTTCCAAAAGTAAAAGTCATGGTATAAAAGTGAGTACAATTTTATTTGTGTGTTGTCATGTTTTATTTTTCTGTTTTACTTCAGGAGAAGCTCCCACACTGCAGCTGAATAAACTGTAGCATAGATTCTCCAGCTAGGACTTTACACTCATAAATAATTAAATCCCTATGACCAGATTAGAAATTCCTGCTCTTTCTGCCTGGTCCTGGATACATATCTGACACCCAAATGGCAGGATTCCATGCCAAGCATGCCCTTATCAGGCTGCATAGAAGACCTACAAGACACAGGAGGATGCTCTTTTCTCAGAAGCAATAGTCAGAATGCTGCCTGTGGTGCTCAAGAGTGATTTAGATAAGAATCAGTGTTGGATCACTTTAATGCTAATGAGGCATCTCTATTGGAGATCTGTGCTTTCTGCGGACAAGATCAAACACCCAGTGAGGCTTTTGCATCTCTGACAATATGATCCCATATATGGTAAATATACATTTTAGATATAATAAGAAAAAATAATTGACCAGAAAACTCCTGAGGAACAAAAGTGGGCAACATTCCAGTTTAGGCACTACTGAAATATTGTTATTTATATATATTTATATATATTCAGGGCTTGAAAATGAAGCAGACATCTACTAGTCTGAGGGCTTCCTTATACAGGCGTGGACTAGAGGGAGGTAGCATATGAAAGTCATAGGGGAATAGAGAAGACGTGTTTTATTTTTGGCTTTGTCACTGACTTTCTGTGTGAATTAGGCAATAAACTTCTCTGTGCCTCAGTTTCTCCATCTGTAAAATGGAATCCATTCTGCTTGTTCGCCTTTGATCTGAGATCTAAAGATATTAAGTGCTAACTATTACTTCTGTGTCAGCATAGCTTCTAAAGGGGTGGTTTCCTCTATCTTTAATAAACAGCAAAGGCCATCCTTTAGCCCAGGGATCGTCAACCTTTGGCATGCAGCCTGTCAAGGAAACCTGCTGGCGGGCCGGGCCGGCCGATCGCAGCTCCCACTGGCCGCAGTTCACCGTTCCCTTGGCCCACACCGCTTCCTGCAGCCCCCATTGGCTGGGGACGGCGAACTGCAGCCAGTGGGAGCTGCAATCAGCCGAACCTGCAGATGCTGCAGGTAACAAACCGTCTGACGGGCCGCGTGCCAAAGGTAGCCAATCCCTGCTTTAGCCTGAAGAAACATTTGGAAGGAGTTGCAGGGCCAGTTGAAGAGCAAGAGGGCCAGCTGAGGAGAGGGGTGGGGGCCTATTGTTACAACTGGGACATGGGCAGTCAAATCTAGTGGTTGGAGCAGAAGTCAGGATCAGGAGTCAGTAACCGAAGCCAAGAGTCAGAGCTGGAATCAGAATCAGGAGTCAAGCTAAGGGTCAGAGCTGGAGTTGGAATCAGGAGTCAAGCTAAGGTTCAGAGCCAGAGAACGGGCAGGAATCAGGAGCAAAGCAGGAACCACAGATGAGAACAGGAGTCAGGTAGTGGAAGGCGGGCTCAGTAGCAGCAGCAAGCCAGGAGCTACCTTGTTGCACAGACAACTTCCTGTGTCTCCTTCTGGTTTAAATAGTGTACCCAGCATAGTCAGAGGCTATGGAGCTCCTCCAGTCAAGTCCCTGAGGGTGGTACCATTAGCAGAGCATAAGGCCTTAGGGCTCCAATTCTCCAGTCACTAGAAGAGCTGTCGGGTGGTGCTGTTGCTGTGGCAGCGGCCCAGAGGCCCAGGGTTCAGGACTCTTGTATCCTCACACCTACAAATCAAAAAGCTACATCACAATAAGAGTCTGCAAGTCTTTGATCTCTGAACTGTTCATGACGTGCTGCTAAGGCGATGTGAGGGAGGGATATAGGGAGGGCACTTCTCAGGTTGGCTTATCCCAGCCTGTGAAAACAAAAATTGGTTAATGAGTTTTGGAAACTCTGGACCTGTATATAAGGTTCTCCCACCCCAATATAATTTTTTCTTCCTCCCATATTCATATTTGCAACCAAAAAACAGCATTTCCCTCAGTGTTGTTACCATCCATTGACAGATCCAGTGAACAGTCATCATACTCTTATATAATCATTGATGTCAAGTTAAATATGGTCACACCACTGTTGTAAATTTCATTAATGTGATACCATTTTTGCTGGCTTGTCAACTGCTCCTTATAAAAATAATTACAAGATATAATGTTCCACTGTGGTAGGGCAGATAACCACTCCATGGCACATGCTGAGCTGAACTGCAACCTCAGAACAATCATTTAGAACATTGGTTTATAATTTCATGAAGAGGCATGTGCACTTTGCCCAAAAATCAACAGGGCATTTTATATGTGTAAAAATGAGGCTCATTAGTTATAGGGCTGCTCTATCGTTGAGCAAAATAATCGTTAATAATGAATGAGACGTAAAACAGAAAATTCTTTGGACTGGACATGCTGCACTTGGTGCAACTCTGAGGTATGAAATGGGGATGTTATAAAGGTTGCTGTGAGCCAGCTTTTTGTTAAGCCTGTCCTGGAGCCAGCAGGGGCCAAGTTGGTCCCAGGTGCACAGGACAGAGTATCTGGGAACCAGCCAGAGGTTGCAGTTCACTAAGTTTATCCTTTTCTCTTGGCTGTGCCCCTAACACATTACCTCCACCAGGGGCAGCAGGACATGGGTGCCATACATCTGTTGGGGATTCTCCCACACCAGAGAAATCCCCAAGAAAGTAGTTAACACAGAACAGCCTTAGCAGAGGCCAGAAGCTGGTCCATGGTCTAGAGGTGAGAACACAAGACTGAAAAATAGGTAGGATATAGTTACCTGCTCCATAAGGGTATCGTGAAGATTAATGAGCTATTTGTGTTCCTAAGTGGAAGAAGATGACAACTAAATAAATATTAAGTAACTACCAGTGTTGATTCTTGAAACTCATTGATGTATTATTATAAATTATTTACATTTATGAAGTGCCCCAAACCATGTCTATACAGTTAAGCACTTTGCAGAACAAATACAAAGAGGAGATCCCTGCTCTGAAGAGTTTATAGCCCAAAGTTTTGATCCTATGAAGCCTTGTGTACCTGCTCAGCATTCTGCATTAGGGTGACCAGACAGCAAGTGTGAAAAATCAGGACAGTGGTTGGGGGGTAATAGGCGTCTATATAAGACAAAGCCCCAAATATCATGACTGTCTCTATAAAATCGGGACATCTGGTAACCCTAAACCCCATTAAGGGTTGGACCATTGTGAAGACACCTCTTGACCTTGTTGCTATTCACAGCCTCCTATGTAGATTATTAATACTTCTAGAAGGAACAAGCTGTTCTAGGTGGAGTGTGGGTGTCATATGATGGCCAGAAGATGGGTGAACTTTGGCAGTACATACATATGTCCATTTGTGGCAGGTCTTTGTGGCAGTATTTCGTCCATATTTTGTTTCCAGTTATTTATTATTCCTTTATTACCATCCTCAGAAACATTAACAAGCCTGAGAATCATAGAATCATAGAATATCAGGGTTGGAAGGGACCTCAGGCTTTGAGCAGGACCAAGGGCTCTTAGCTGAATAGAACCTTGGCATGTACAGGAGAAGAATCCCCCTTGTTCAAGGATAAATGGAATTTCACAGTGAAAGAACAACATTCAGGGGCACCTTGAACTCAGAGAGGTAAGAGAAAAGAGAGAAATATGAAGCTGCTGTATCAATGTGATATCAGTATAATATATTGCACAGAGATGTTATTGCTCTAGTGCATTTCACTTCATTTCTGGTTTCCATCCTATTTATCCTTGTGTATTTTCAGTGACACCACAAATTTACAGAAGTGACCATGTTCTTTTCTGCCTGGAGACTTCTTCAGTGACTAGATTTCTGTTTATTTTGCAGTCACATCTAATTATTCGAAATCAGTTTGTAAACTTGTGTGTGTATGTGAGGGGAGAGAACTTTAGCTATAACTAGTGATACAGTAATATGCAGTATGCATGCATTCAATAGATTTAGCTACCACTTCAGTTATTCTTATCTCCAGACACTCAGAAAATCCAAACACGGGGTTAATCAGGTCTGATTGCATCAGATAGTTTGGAATGAATTCAGAATGATCATTTAATGTATTTTTCCTTTATTTGGCTCCAGTTATAATTGTTGCATATATGTGTGTGCTTTAAATTTAGTGTTAAAGATTACTCTAGATGGAGCTATGTGTATTCTCTGCTTAATGGGAAATCCTCGTCACATCTCTATGTGCTATCTCTGAAAAGAAACTTTAAAGAGGTTGGTTGTGGGCTGCAGCATTTAACTCATGCATTCCTTCAAACTCCAAAGTGTGCTTAAACTCAAATCCACATCTTTCTCATGTCAGATGGTAGAGCTGAAGAAGGGGGTTCGATTTGGCCAAGAAGACTATGTTTTGTGCAGTGCCTAGCACATTTAATTCCTTCTGTCCCAAAACCACTTCAGTGAGGTTCATTTTACCCATGCACGTTATTCTATCCCTGTGGTGGAGAAATTCACCCTCCTCTGATGTGGAGCTGATAGGAAGCCAACTGCCAACATGTGTTTATATAAATATATTTGCTAGGGTAATGATCCCTTGGTAAACATCTGTACCCAAGAACCTGATGTGGATTTTGGGTGATCCCTCGACGAGTCTGGTCCCATACAAATAAGAAAACACAAATCTGTGACACATATAGCCCAGCTTCCAGATGTTCCATGCTGTTTAAAGGAAAATTACGACATCTGCCTCAGACCAACACTGTGAAATAAACGAGACACAGGAAATTCAAGAATATGTAGTCCCCAAAATAAACCAAATAGTTAAAAAATAAAAATAAATTAGCAACATACATTTTATTTGGTCTACACTTTCAATTGTGGATCATCTGCTGAGATTTTTTATTTTAAACCCTCGGTGCTTTAATTTAGGCATCTTATGCTGTATTTATGCACCTAAATGAGAGTGGCCTTGTTTTCAGAAGTGCTGAGCACCTGAAAGTCCCATTGATGTCAGTGGTAGTGACAGATGCTCAGCACCTTTGTAGATATTACCTTAGATTAGAGGATTACTATATTTCTTTTTATCAATAGCTCTGTGGGCCAGATCCTGCTTCCACTGAAGTCAATGGCAAAGTTCTCTTTGACTTCAATGGGAGCAAAAGCAGGAACTATGATCCTCATCCTAAAATCCTTAATCGCATGAGAAATCCTCAGTCATGTAGGCCATACCATTGAAGTTAGTGGGAATCACTTATGTGAGTGAGGATTACTTGTATAATAAGAAGTTGCAATGTTGGGATGGTTTCAGAGTAATGTTGGGATGAATGATGGGATGTTATGAACACCTTCTCTGTGCAGGTAGAGATTAAAGTTTGTTATATGGAAAGAAGGGGGTTTAAATCTTACCTGAAAAAATGGTACTTCTAGCAGTATTGTAGCTGCCATTGGTTAAATGCAGACTCAGAGAGAAAAGCATCATCGATTGAACCAGCATCACCACTTCCTCCTGCACCTGGAGGTCTCTAATCCAGATTCTGACCTGACTTTACCTTGCTTACTTTGTGAAATCTGATGGGATCACAGCATAAAGTAGCGTGGCTAAGGGAAATGCATACTACAGTGTCTAGCACAGTGTTTCTAAACCCAACTAGGTGTGACCCTCTGGGGGGCATCATAAAAAGGTAATTGGGGGGTCACAAGGTGTTGACAATTGTATGACAATCTAAAGCAAAGAAAATCTTATTCCTGGCTCTCCACACACCCTTGAAGTATTCTCTGTCAACATCCCAAAACACACACACACAAATTCTATAGGCTGATCATTGTTATCATTGCTACCTTTTTACTCTTACTTTATAGTAAGGGTAAGGGGGTTGTGAAACTTTTTGACTTTGAATAAGGGGCCGCCACCTGAAACAGGTCGAGAAACACAGTGGGCTTTTGGTCCATTACTAGTGCTCCAAGGTGCTATTGCAGTACAAATAATTACTAATAATAAATAATAGGCTACTGCAACATTGACGTCCCATGAGGCAAATATAAGCCAAAGTGGTATTGAGTTAAGGATAAGGTTTCAGATGTAGAACCCAGTTGTACATTCTGGGGCTTACACACGCTATGCCTTCCCTCCTGCTTTAACAATAAAAGCTTCTATTAAAACGTATTGGTGCAGCTTCTAATCAAAGCTATATGGGCCTACATTTTCAAAGATCAGTCTTACTTAATAGGTGCAACCAATATCTAACATCTGTGCATGCTAGCATTAAAATTTGCATCTGCACTTGTCCTGATGAGCTTTGTGAGCGCAAATCTTAACACTTGGGAGTGCATGATTTAAAGGGCAGGTGATAGGAGGGTGCAAACATGCACAGTTTTGTGCACACAAACATGAAGGTCAGATAAAGACCCCCACAAAGATCTACCCTATGTTATTCAGTGTTCTCAACCTACCGATGTCCAGTGTGTGAGTGAGGTCAGCTTCTCTGAGACAAAACTCTGAAAAAGAGGACTCCACAAATAAATAGAGCAGGAGGAATCTTAAATAATGGATTACACTTTTTTTTACCTACATAAACTCTTCCATAATGTCAATTTCACAGTCAGAATTTTAAATAGCAATAATTTATCTTGGTAATCGGAGGGCTACTGCTGGGTTTGTGTCGCGTGGGATGGAGGTCAGTGCGAGTGTACAATGAGTGCCGTGCCTTGGAATGAGTTATGGTTTTGAGGGATATGTCCAGTATGCTCATTTTGGGTTTTGGCATTTAATTCCTTCCTCTCATTGAAATATGTGGGAGGAATTGGATGCCAAAATTTTCACTGTATATGATGTGTAATTTCACCCTTGTACTTCAGTGGGCGGAACATCAGACCCCAAAATGATTATGTGCATAATGGCAAAGAATGTATCACTGCATTTTTTAATGTCAGTTGTGGGAGTTCCTGGAAGGGTAAAATATTGTTGTCACCTTTCCTGCTTCTTGGTTTCCAGTGGGACTTTTCCACACAACCCCGAGGATCCTACCAACCCAGAACTTTAATTCTCTCCAGAACTTTGGTGTTGGCCCAGTATCCTTTAGATAAGCCAAAGAAAACTCTGGATATGAATATATCCCCAAACTTCAGAAAAATTCCAATCCAGGTCTAGATGCAAATAAGAAGCCTTGGCATTTGTATACAACTTAGTGTGTTCAAAGCAATGTTTTAGCAATCCTCACGATGCCCCATTGAGATGGCTCACTGGTGTTATGCCCACTTTACAGATGGAAATATTGAGGTAGAGTGATTAAGTGACTTGCTCAAGGCCACAAAGCAACCATAGCAGTAGCAGAGCTGGGATTAGAACCCAGGACTTCTTCCCATTGGGCTGTGGTTTCTCTGCATCTTGTTACAGATGCAGCACAGAATGTCACCCAGAGAGTTTTCCAGTGCTGCTTTTTGGTTGCTTTTAGTGCATTTGATTTCAGATTAAAAATATATGCTTGGTTCTGTCCAGACACATCCATCCTCTGCCCCCAATCATGCCCAATATCCTCTATACTTGTCTGGTATTTGTAGCGGGTGTGGGATGTGGATCAAAACACGTGCGGGATTCTCCATGGCCATCTGCAGTATCTGTTTACACACCGTAGGTTAGGCAAGGCAAAAATCCATTCTGTGCCTCTTTGCACATCATGGAACCAGTGCAGGCTCGGCCCCCTCCAGTGTTTTGTGACTCTTCTTTTGTGAACTTTTTCTCAATATGGGCCTGATTCAAAACCCATTGATGTTAATGGGAGTTCTCCATTGACTTCCTTGGGGTTTGAATTAGGCCTTCTGTTATGTGTTCCTATCAAACAAAGTTTCTGCTCCTAATCTTCTTGCAGTCTCTGGGAGTTTTGCCATTGTCTTCACTGGGAGTAGGACTGGATCCAAGATGAGCAGAAATGAGGTGAATGAATAGTCTTCTTTTGCTAATTCCAGTCCTCTGTTAAGCTTCCAAAGTAATGCAGCTTGTAAAGAGGCATAAAGAACCGACTAATTTAGCAACAGTTACAATTATTCTAAATACATTCAATTTCATTGAAAGTTATCAAGATTCCATTTATTTGATTAAATAGGACTTGCTTTCTCTCTGAAAATGATTTATAATGTGTTTTTAATAGGAAGAGTTTCCAAAAGGCTTTAGGATGTCAAAAGCAGTGCTATTAATCTTTTTATTAGCATTTTAAAAAATGGCATGTGTTGCCTGATTGGTAGATATTTGTTAGCAGTCTCCTTTTCTACAGAGGATTATCACTTTGACCCCACTATTTTTTAGTATACTGTAGCTCTATAATTTTCATATAAAGGCCAGAATCTAATATCAGTTACAAAGTGGAGTTAGTCTGGATTAGAACTGGTGTGACCGAGAGTAGAATTTGGGTCAGTGTTTCAAAAGACTTCAGATGGCGGCTTCCTTTGTGTCCCATAGACAATTTTATCAGAAAATACGTTCACTTTTTCATGTAACTTCGCAGGTTTTTTTAATCTCAATAAAACAGCATTATTCCTTTAATTTAAAAAGAACACACAGAAAGCGCAATTTTTTTCTACGCACTGTGACAAAAAAAGAAATTCCAAGTAAAATTTAATATTAAGGTTCTATTTAGGAATGATGGGCCAAATTTAGCTTTCCGCTACACCACTCATTTCAATGGAGTTACTGCAGATTAACACCAGGGTAAATGACAACAGAATTTGGCCTGATATATTAATTTTTATGAAATCATTATTATATGCTGCTATATTTTAAATTTATCAGCAATGCATTTTATAATACCCTTTATGTTATAAAGTACATTGTTTATTTTTTGTAACAGACAATACATATAACCAGTTTCTATGAAGCACATTGGGGCTCAATCCTGCAGCCTTTGCTCATGTGATATGAGTAATTCTTACCCATACAATAGCAACACTGACTTCAATAGGTCTACTCATGTGAGTAGGGCTGGGCCTACAACCTTTACACAAAACTCCTATTGACTTCAATGAGAGTATTCACATGAGAAAGGCAAGCAAGACTTGGCCTTGAATAAGTTTTGCAGGCTTTGGCTCACAATATCAGTATGTTTAGTGCGTGATTTTAAATAGTTGTAAAACATGCTTTAAAATGCTAGATAATAAATAACAAAAGTAAAGCATTTATAACTGGAAACTTCTTATAATGTATTACTAAAACTGTTTGAATATCCAAGGGTTTTCTACTGTAGCTCTGTGAAGTATTCATTATTGAAAATGTTTCTGCTCTACAACGGTTCTATAAAATACATGCCCTTTGCTACAAGCTGACAACACTTCAAGACCCTGAGGCCTGTGTGAGAGGCCGGGAGCTGTAACAGTAGAGGTACTGTGCACTGCTAGGCAGAAGCAAAAGAGGGGCACATAAAGATTAACAAAAAGGGCTTATTTGATGAGGCTGCAAAAGGTGGTGTCAGGCAGGGTCACAAAAATTAATATAAAAGTTAGAGCCTAGATTTCTAACACACACTTGCTTTTAAAAAATCAAGTGCCTGATCCCCACAATCCTTGCTCAGGCTGAGCTCTCAGGTCCTTAATTTGAAATTGTCAACATTATTCATTTGAGCCGAGATTGTCAAGCAGGAAAGCCTAAAATATACATTGCCGTAGATTGCCTCATAGCATCGATAAATACCTCTGGTAGGAAGAAACAAACAAACAAGAAAATCCCTGCAGGAACTGCTGTCAAATACAATTCAAACCTGTGTGAAAAAAGACAGCTTGCAGTTAGTCTTCCATTATTAAACCATGTGGATTAATAAAATATTATTAAAGTAGTGCCTAGAGATCCCAACCAAAATTGGGGCCCCATTGTATGAGGCACTGAACAAACATAAGAGACAGTTCCTGCCCCAAGGAGTTTACAGTCTCAATTGATGCCACAAAGGCAGTAGTATTATCATCATCTTCATTTCACAGATTGGGGGATTACCTGAGGCACAGAGAGATTAAGTAAATTGCACAGTGTAACACAGATAGTCTGTGGTTGATCTGGGAATTGAACCCACATAGCTTGAGTCCCAGGCCAGTACCTTAGGTGATTCTCCCTTTTAACTGGTATCTGTGTTACCTGGATTGAATGTCACTTGCAGTGTGCAAGCAGCCTGTCTGTTCTGGCAGTGGTTATTACTCTCCATGCACCATTGCAAGATGCCAGCATACACCCCTTCATGATACATCTGTTGTGAGTCCAAGCCTATGAACCAGTTTAAAAAGGGATGCATTTGACATGAAAAGGAGATGTATTAGAGTCAAAGTAGAGATTATCATTAGGGCCCTAGCACATTTACTGTCCATTTTGGTCAATTTCACGATCATAGGATTTTAAACATTGTAAATTTCTTGATTTCAGCTATTTAAATCTGAAATTTCACGGTGTTGTAATGGTAGGAGTCCTGCCCCAAACCGGAGTGGTGGAGGGGTCACAAGGTTACTGCAGAGGGGGTTGCGGTACTGCTACTCTCACTTCTGCACTGCTGCTGGGGGCAGCGCTGCTTTCAGAGCTAGGCAGCTGGAGAATGGCGGCTGCTGGCCGGGAGCCCAGCTGCAGCGCATGGTGTGGTATTGCCACCCTTACTTCTGCGCTGCTGCCTGCAGAGCTGGGCCGTCTATCTGGCCACCCAGTTCTGAAGGCAGCGTAGAAGTAAAGGTGGCAATACCATGACCCCCCCCTAAAATAACCTTGTGACCCCCCTGTGATTCCCTTTTGCATCAGGACCCCCAATTTGAGAAACGCTGGTCCCCCCCGGTGAAATCTGTATACTATAGGGTAAAAGCACACAAAAGACCAGATTTCACGGTCCATGATGTGTTTTTCATGGCCGTGAATTTGGCAGGGCCCTAATTATAATGCTGACAACTTCTGTAGTGATTTTATTCCAAGAATCACAAAGCACTTCATAAACATTAGTAGATTAAGCCTCACTTAAGTAAATGTCATTGTCCCATTTTAGAAAGGGGGAAACGGAGGCACAAAGAGGTTGGCCAAGAATATGCAAAAAAGTCTGGGACTGAGCTAGGAATAGACCATGGATCTCCTGTTTGCTGGGCCTGTGTGTTAACCACAAGGCAGCCTCTAAATATACAAGCTGTAACCACGAAATTACTGCAGCTTCAGGCAAGAATCAACTGCCCCATCTTGTTTCTGTTGAGATCCTGCAGTTAAGGAAGTTAGTCTACATTTGTGTTTACTAGCTAACATTCCCCAAATCATATATGTAAAGTACATATCAGTACATACCATATTTTGGTTAAAAATTATGATAAATATTAGCATGCATGTGACATGCTGTGGTGATAGGTATTCTAAATCAGGAAAATAAATGTTAACATTTGAAAATTCAATATAAAGAGAATACATGCATGTATACTTAGATTTTTTCCAAATCTACCCTGTGATGGAGTGTGATCCCCACACTCACCCTGAAAGGATTCATGTAGGCTACATGGGCCAATTAACCTGTTAGGCTGCAAGCTGGGGGATACTTAGGCTGAGAAGAGAGCCCTAATTAAAGGATGCTCACATGAGCAGGAACAGGTGGGGCTTCTATAAAACCAGGGAGATGCTAGCAGGGAAGAGGGTTGCAGTCACTAACTCTGGGACAAGAGAGAAAGGAGGATTTAGATCCAGAAGGAGAGGTTTGGCTAGAAGGGCGGAGAATGTGGTCATGGGATGGGCAAGGTAGGAAGTAGTCCAGGGGAGTGGCAGGTTGCCTTCACTGCTGGAGATAGAGCCCTGGACTGGAACCCAGAGTAGAGGGTGAGTCTGGGTTCCCCTACCAGTCACTGAGTGACTGGCATAGTGTGGGCAGTGAACTTGGAGGCTGTCTGGAGCCATGCGTTCTAGCCATGTAGGAAGTGGCTTTGCCAGAACAGTGAACTTAAGGGCTGCGTGTGACAGTGAGGAAAATTGTGATAGTACCCCAGAAGGGGAGGACTTTTGTGACTTTGCTGGAAGGCTAAACCATGAGTGTGAGGCATTGCAGCTCCTGAGGTACAAGAGAGGGGCTGGGGACTGAGAGAGCAAGGCAATGGGCTGAGGAACCTCAAGAAGAGGATGTCAGGCTGAAAGAGCTAATCCTTAGACGTGGCCAGAAGGAAGCCCTCCGGCAGTGAGTAGAGCATCCTGTGACATACCCTTTTCTAGGCAGTTTGTAAGGTTTGCTTAAATGCATTAGGTTACATTTGGGTAAAATATAAACAATTTACCTAATTCTGTAAAGAAGCTTAACCAACTAACAAATTAATATTTTGATACTTAAATTAAAAAAAACCCAACCTTTCGCACAGCAACCCTCTACCTTACTCCTAGCTCCCTGAAGAGGTTGTGACTTGCACAGCATACACCATACGCAGGAGTGTGGAGTATCCCCCTTCAGAGGATACCCATGCTCGCCAGCACTCGGGGAGACAGAGTGAAGACAGCTAGCTTCAGCAATGTTACTGAGCATACACAGTCTGTGTGAGCATGCTCAGGAAAAGCCAAGCAGCAAATCTGCGGGGGCATGTGACCCTGCATGGCCACCTGCCCATGCATTGCCAGTGTTGCAGAGCTCCGTTTTAGCTAGATAGAAAGCTACTTACCTGGCTCTATTTAAAGTGCAGAAAGGCACTTTGGGTTGGGCCCGCTAATGGTGCGTTGGGCTTTTCCTGCGACTTTTATGAAGTCTGAGGATCGTTATTTTCACAGAACAGTTGTTCAGGCAGAATTCATCCCCCTCTCACTCTAATCTTAGTGTGGAATTCTCTGTCTCCACCAGCACAAGGGTAGGCAATGCAGCCCTTCCAAGATGACTTTTCCAGCCTAGTGGGAGCTTCTGTGACACTGAATCCGTCCGTGTCACAGATCTCATTGTCCTTCCTGGACCTGTCCCAATCCATCTATCAATGGTATGTCTACGCTGCAGACGCGGGGTGTGATGGCAGCTTAAGTATACACACCTGATCCAGCTTTCATCTAGCTAGGTTAGGTACCAGAGCAGCGAGAAGCAGCAGCGCAGGCCGCAGTGTGGGCTAGCGGCCCAAGTAATGCCCCAGGTTGCTAGGTGGGTTTGTACAGCTCCTGCTGAAGCCCGTGCTGCTGTGGCTTCATTGGTCCAGTCTGAACTAGGTAAATTAAAGCTGGCTTGGGTCTGTATACACACCTGATGATAGTGGAGTAGATACCTTATGTTCTTAGGTGATGCCCATCACTATGGTGCCTGAGTGCCTTCTCCTCCTGCCCGCACAACCCCACCTCTGTGCAAGTGTTGCAGGGAGCCTGACACCAATGTGACACTCATAGTATGCATCAGGGGCCATTAAATTCGCTGTCAGTTGTTTGAATAAATTGTATAAAATACAGACCTAGCCTTGGCTGTGCAAGGATTGCAGGACTGAGCTTTAAGTCCAAAGGCACTGCAAAAAATAAATACCACACGGTGGAATAAATTACTCTCATTTCCCTAAAGTGACTAGTATTTGAGGTCCAAAATGCCTGATCCAGTATATTCCAGGTAAAGTGGCTCTGGGAGGGTCTTAATAGTTACTTACTAGAAGGGTATTTAAAAGGGTATTCACTCTTCTTTTAGTCAATAGCAGCCCCTTACATTTTCTGAGCTTGATGGGAGCACTGCATTACACCTCATTATGCGGCCATGTTGCACTATTTTCCACGCGACCTGCAGCCAGGAAGATACATTAAGGCAGCCGTAGCTTCTATTAAACCCACTGCAAAAATCCAAACTAATTACAGTATCTTAAATAAGGATCACTAATTTCCTTATTAACCATGCTACTTAAATAGCCAACTTAAAATATATTTATTGTGGCTAAACAAGTAACACCTGTACATACCTGTTTAGCCATAAAAATATATATTTTAAATTGGCTATTTAAGTATCCTGGTAACTACATGTACAGCAGTGACTTGCAGTAAGTGTTAAATCATTATCCTAGTCAATTTAGTGACCTCAATGGGAGTGGGTTTTGGTCCCTATTGCAGTGATCACCTAGACTGCCCATAATTACCATAATGTTTACATGGATATAATATGGAATGCTAGGGATTGTTTGAGTTTTCCTTAATATGGATCCAACTGTACCCTTAACCTCAGTGAGATAAACAAACATGAATTAAGGGGAATCGTACAGACAAAAAGGATGAGTCTGCAAGGTGTGGAGTGCCTTCAAATCCCACTGACTTTATTGGGAGCTGGAGGGGTTTCTCAGCACCTTGTAGGATCAAGGACGGAGCAAGGGCATAGTATATTTTTGTCATTTATGTACTCTTAAGTATTGTACATACCGGTTAGTGATACGTAGATGTTCTTAGGATAGGATGTGTGTGCATTGCAGCAATTCAGCAGAGGGAGTTAGAGGGTAACTTGTAGCTAAGTAGACTGTGGCAATGGGTTCAGGCTGCATAATTAATTAAGGGAGGTACTCCTGCAAGTGAGCCTGCGGAGGCTTTGAATTCCCCACCTGGGCTCCAGGGAGCTCAGTGCTGGAGCCCTCTGTTTGTAAGCTATCGACTGAGAGAAAGCCACTTTCCTTCTGTTTAGCTTATAGTTTGTCTGACTGTTTGTTTGAGACACTCTGTCTCTCATCCTCACAGCTTTGTCTGTCAGTAGCTTGCACAGAGTTCCAGCACTTAGCTACCTGAGGCATGGGTGGAGAATTAAAAACCTTGGGCCCTTTAAGCATGGAACCTCGGCCTATTGCCATGTTCTGCCTGACTATTTACCTTCTTACGCTCTTAGTCGCTCACTCCAATGAATACACGTTTTGCCAGCGCCATTTAGGTACCAGACTGTGAAAATGTAATCCATATTTCCTTTCAGGATATCCCATTTGCAGATGCAAACAGGCATAGGGTAACAAACTGGATACTGTATTTTATGGACCACTGGTCAGAATCAGAGCTATTCAGCTGTGATCCATATGCATTATACTGCTAACAGCCAACAAAGATGCTCTTTTAGTTCAAGTGGTACGGACTGTGCTTGTCGAACAGGAAGATGTGGGTTCTAATCTTGCTTTCTCCATGGCCGCAGTATGCAGAAGAAAATCAGAGAGAGGTGTCCACAGATTGGTTATAATCTGAATGTGCAACACAAATTGGGCAAGTAGGGTAAGAACCCATTTGGCTCCTTATATAACGGTGTGCATGTATGGATATGGGTGAGATGAATGTTTCTTGTTTGTTTTGGTGTATAACTCTGCATATGCATACACAAGCACCAAGTCTGGGCTCTGGGCATCTTTGCCAAAATTATAAACACAAGCAGATCAAACCCCAAATAATAAAAAAAAGAAACCACAATAAAATCCAACCCAGATAGTAACTTCCTCCCTCATAAATGACAACCTCTATTGTGCCTTTTCCTCCCCCCAAAGCCTAGATCAATAGATAGATCTCAGAGCAGTCCTGAAATTTAGAGGTTTGGGCTATTTTGGAATGAGGCCTGGAGCAGCTTCCGAAGTCAGGATCCCTCATGGAGAGCGCCATGCTGACAGTGCCGCCTTATGTACTCCAGCTCAAGCACCTCTGCTGATCACAACGCTGAGAGTACAGCACCTGTACTCATCTCTCAAGCAGGAAAGTACCAGGCTATTTAGGGCTTTATAGGTCAAACCCAACATCTTAATAATAATTAACTCTCTTCTGTAGATCTCAAGGTGCTGCACAAAGGGGGGGGAAGTATTGTTATCCCCATTTTATAGCTGGGGAAACAGGTGAGGGCAACAGACTGGTGGCCGACCTAACTCTATTGACTCCTATCCCAGTGCCCTATCCGCTTGACCATGCTTTCTCCCCTCAGGATATTTAACCCATAGAAAATGGACGATACATAAATAATTGTGCTGTAACCTATCTATCTGTCCATTTTCTATATCTATAGAAATTCAGTCAGCTTTCTCAAAATGTAGTAATCCTCACTACTAGGACTGGTCGTTACACAGCTGCTTTTAAATCTTAATGACTACAAAGGATTCTTCCTTAAAATATACAAATTAAAAAAAAATCCTTCCTTATGAAACCTACCCTTTGTAGCTCCATTTATTATGAAATGAAGGTAGCTTGCAAAAATTGCAGTCACAAGGTGCAATGATAAAGAGAATGCCTTAGCACTGTGGCTTGAATCTATTTTTGGTGCATAGAAAGTACAGTCATAATCACCTAGAATAGGTTCAGTATAAATGAGGTGTCACTGCAGAATATCAGCTGTAACAACCCAGGGCATTTCAACCTGGGCTGGGGGTCTACTCTGGTGCCTTAGCCATTCATCTGAACATTCACATAGAACATGTAATCAGTAGTGGTTAATGCTGACAGATATTTGGGCCTGTGCCACTATCACGCATCAAATCTAAACACACCTCCGGTTCCACAACACATCTGATACAATTATACTATCAGTTCAGATCATCTGCAGTTACAGCATATTTCACATTTCTAGTAACACTGTTTCCCCCCACCCCCATGAAGCCATATTTAAACCGCACTGATTCAATACAAGTAGCTATATTTGTAGTACCATGCACAGAGTGTGAACCATTGCACCATTATTTAAAGAGCCAAACGGGTTCTTACCTTACTTGCCCAATTTGTGTTGCACATTCAGAATATAACCAATCCGTGGACAGTGAAGTGATGCTAATGCAAGTCAGGTGGCTAACTCTCCCCCATAACTCACTGAAGATTCAGCCCAAGACACCCTGTCAATTCTGCATTGAAAGCATATTAAAAATTCACTTAATCTGCATGTGGTTATTGCACCACCAGATTTATTATAGATATTAAGCCTGTAACTCCAAATAAAAAAAAAAAAAAAAAAACCTGTGAACTCAAACAAAGCCTTTTAATAAAATCTTGTCAAATAAAAACTTCAAACTCAGGTTAATCTGCTGAGATGCAGCATTTCTCCACTGGGGTTGTGACTGGTGTGCATTACAATTGGCTCTGCACCTTGACCAGAGTGTCCATCCAACCTGGTATGACTGAACTTTATTTTCATTTGTAGCTACAAGTATTGTAAGATCAACATTCATTTTTCTATTAGGAAAAGAAAATCTCTATGAGGAGCCATGAGGTTAAGAATTCTAACTAAAAATGTTTTACCTTCAAACTGTTCAAGTGGTTAATCCCCAGCTCTTGTTGTTTCTATTAAAATATTCAGCTCCACTGGAATCCTCCTGCTTTGCTTGGTTATTTTTTCTGCACGTTGTATCAGGGTGAGCTTGATCGTGCAGTTTTCACAGGCCCGTAGTCAGAGTGTGTTGCATGCAACAAGGACCTCACATTGAGACCCAGTAGATCAGCTATCCTGAGTAGCTCATTGCAAATAAACAATGCAACTGCACCAACTACCTACGTGTAGGTCCTATTGCTGCCTCCCAGAAAGAAGCCTGAAAGGACAATAACAAATTCAGCTGGAGATTATGGGTAAAATTCTGAAGTACTTAAGTGATTTAGGTGCCTAAATACCATTGAATTTTGATGGGATTTGGACACTTTAAAAACTTTTATTCTGAGGTTAGCATCCTTGACTGTCCTCCGGACTGTCCTGTCCCAAGGGCCAGAGGGCAGAGCTTAACCCTCTGGCATTCACAGGAGGTTTGGGCCTCTGAAGCAACAGATGTCACATGGTCTTCAGGGAAATCCTATAGATCTCTGAAGCAGACAGTCTCTGATTCATGGCTCTCTCAGTAGGAGCCATGTTGTGCCTTAGCAGTTACTTCCAAACCCTGCCCTCTCATGGGGCATTCAGTCTGCAAAGAGGTTCATTACATAAAGTAACACACCCTGTGACGTGCAGAATGGGGACAATGATACTGCAGAAAGTGGCTTTGCCCTCTCGATGTCTGCACAACGTGCAGTGCCTATGTAGGGCTTCTGTGTGATAGGTAGCACTGCAGGAGCTGGGGAATTACTCTCAAGCCCTGCTGCTTCTCCTTCATCATGCTTACCAGTAGGGACTCTCCTCCATGCAGGAAAGTGGTGGGATGATAGGGGACCATGCACTTACCTGTGTGAACACTCTAGAGGCACAAGTACAGAGTCATAAAACAAAATAAAGCAAAATTGGTATCAAACAAAAGCCTTTTCTTCCCAGAATGGGAGACAATCCAGCACAAAGTCAGGTGGTTTCCCGAGAGGCCAGAGACACGAACAGAGAATGATACCCCTTAGTCAATCAGGGAAAGCACCAAATCACAAGTAAAAGAATTATGTACTGTGGTGATTGGTTCCCTAGAACTACAACAACAGACAGATGTATGTATGGAACATCTAGTGGCCTGAAGAGATCAAACCCATCATGTGACCAGAGAGCACTGAAGGAATTACAGTGCTTTGGTTAAACACTGAGCAGTTACCCTTGGCACTTCCTGAACACATGCATACACAAATAAACCAGCATTCAACCACAACTGCACTCACACTCAACTGAAAAAAAATCCCCACGGTACACAAGATTAAAGCCAAACCAAACGGATCTTTGAGTTTAGTTTTTTTTAAGCTTTCTGTCCCCACCTTTTTTTTTAATTGCTTTAGGAATTGGTTTCTTTAGTTTATCCCATAGTCCTCACTCATTGAGCTACCCTAAAGTATTAACAGAATAAACATATAAACCCAAATTAATCCTTGGTGTAACTCCATTGAATTTGGCTTGTTTTCCTTTTTGTTCCTCAGCCAGAGGAGCTGGAGGGTGTGGTAAGCATTCGGTCATGCAAAGAATGTGTGTCTGTGTAAAGTGATACCAATTAAATGTGATATTTTTAACAATAATAAAATGTCTTGTGTTGAAGGCATTGGACTGGGGTTCAGGAGATGAGAGTTCATTTCCTGACTCTGCCACAGACTCCCTGTGTGACCCTGAGCACATCACTTTGTACCTCAGTTCTCATCTGGAAAATGGGGTGTGACAGGGTTGGGCCAGATGGCTATAGGAGAGTAATAGAAGACAGATATATTAGCCCCAGGCTAAGTAGGTCCCTTTTCCCTGAGTAAGGTAACAGAGAAGGTGTTTTTTTTTTTTTTTTTTTCTCCCAAATTTTAGAACCATTGCAATGTTTTATTAGGCATACTGAGAATGCTGCTACAAAATGGTTATCAAATACACTCCTGTAATACAAAGCATTGTTTCTTGGGGTATTAAATGCATTAAGCACTATTTATGTTTATGGAAACATCTGCGCACAGTAACATCTTTATTGTGACAGGGTTGGGACGGATGGCTACAGGAGAGTAATAGAAGGCAGATATATTAGCCCCAGGCTAAGTAGGTCCCTTTTCCCTGAGTAAGGTAACAGAGAAGGTTCCAGAACAATGAGGAGCCTTCTGGAGACAATTAAGACAGGCTGATTAGAACACCTGCAGCCAATCAAGAAGCTGGTAGAATCAATTAAGGCAGGCTAATCAGGGCACCTGGGTTTTAAAAGGAGCTCACTTCAGTTTGTGGTGCATGTGTAAGGAGCTCGGAGCAAGAGGCACTAGGAGCTGAGAGTGAGAATGCATACTGTTGGAGGACTGAGGCGTACAAGCATTATCAGACACCAGGAGGAAGGTCCTATGGTGAGGATAAAGAAGGTGTTGGGAGGAGGCCATGGGGAAGTAACCCAGGGAGTTGAAGCTGTCGCACAGCTGTTCCAGGAGGCACTCTAGACAGCTGCATTCCACAGGGCCCTGGGCTGGAACCCGGAGTAGAGGGCGGGCTCGGGTTCCCCCCAAATCCTCCCAACTCCTGCTCAGACACAGGAGGAGTCAACCTGGACTGTGGGTTCAGAAAAACGGCCAAGCTAAGGGCTGCCGTGAAGCTCCAAGGTGAGCAAATCCGCCAATAAGCGCAAGACCCACCGAGGTAGAGCAGGAACTTTGTCCCGGGGGTAATAATACTTCTTTTCTCCCATCCTTTGTCTGTTTTATCTACTTAGAACGTAATCTCTTTGGAGCAGGAATTGTTTCTAGCTGTCTGTTTAGAGAGTGTGTATTAGAGCACAACTGTGATATCACTTGGGGTCTCCAGGTTATTTTGTGATACAAGATTGGGGAAAGTAGAGGGAGGTGTTTGAAAGAAGGAGATAAAGATTCAAGTGAAAATAATAGCAAAATGCAGGGTTGGGCCCAAACTGCAAATTCAAATCTGGACCTGATTTTAAGATGTTTGGATCTAGCATTTTGGTACAGCCTATTGTTGGAATAAGAGCAGACAATGAAATTTTGAACATGACCCCACTTCCATACACCCTCAAGCTTTTCAGGTGTTCAAATCCTGGGGGCTTGGTTTGGTTTGAACAAAATAGAGGAGAAGTTCCAGTCTGAAGAACAGAGTGAAATTTGCTCCATCCAACCAAGCTCCCCAGATTTCCTCCCTAAACCAGGGAGCAGTAAAAGCTAGGGAGATTAATGTGAAAGCATTGTCACACAATTGGTAAGAACGTCCTTAGGGCTATAAGGAGAGCATATTAGACATGAATTCACAAGACAACACAGGAGCGAGCCTCCTAACCTGGGTAGATAGACTTGTGCTAGTTTGGCTTGAACTAACATGTTAAAAATAGGAGGGTGGATGTTGTGGCTTGGGCAACAGCTTGCCAGTTTCTGCCTGAGCTACAAAATCCAGAATGCTATTTTCAGCACGCTAGCTAGTGCAAGTCTGTCTACCTGGGCTGGGAGGCTCACTCCCAGCTGCAGTGTGGACATACTGTCCTTGTCTGAGCATGGCACAAGGGCTTGCACTGAGATCACTTCTGAGAAGAGAGCCAGGCAAGGGTCCGAGGTGGAAGGCCCGTCCTAGATTTAGCAGGTTCCTGTATGAAGTAACAGATGTAGGTTCTTGTCTGCTCTCTTACAGCCTATACTCAGGGCCCCCACACCTCTGAGTTACCCATGACCTTCCCAACCCCTGTGTGCCTCCCCTGCTAATTTGGGTGGCTCTTTGGTTTCTGATGAGTGTCCTACATGGACTGGGAAGTCAAGAGAAGCTGACATGCAATTTTCCAAACATGGAGCAGGAGACAGCCATTAGGGAATTCAGCTTCTGCCACAAACCACTGGCACCAGCATCAGACAAGCCTACGGATGGGGGACTGGAGTGACACTTTGGCTGGCAGACTAAGTATGGCACCTTATGTAGCTGCTTAGGTGGCATAAGTCTGTTGTATTCAGGCAGCAGCACGGTTGAGTCATTTGAGTTATACAGATGAAGTAACATTATTGCTACCGGAGGAAGCCCCTTTACAAATATAATAGAACATTTCTTCTACTATTGAGCATTACCAGGCCTAAAGCAACCCCTGCTCTCGTCTTAAAACCTCTTCTAAGTCAAATAATAAGGCAATAGGAGCAAATCCCAGCAGCAGGGAAAGTTAATGCTGCTATTACACAAAGCAGCACCAACAGTTTCCATGATGTTCAGAGTCCGATGCTGGAACCAAGTTTACTTTATAATGAAACAGCTGTGGATAATTCTCCTTCACCTTGGCAATGGGCCATATAATGGGCATTACTGTGATTTCATTGCTCTTTCACATGACCAACTAGCTGTACCGTGAATCAAAACCCTGGATCCAAGCACACCCAAAGATTTTGTGTATGTAAGATAGAGAGAGAGAGAAATCTGCCTTTCCCTGGAGCATGATGACCAGTTTTCATGGAAATGGGGTTTGAATTCTTTAGTGGTAGGCAACACTAATATTTTAGCCCCACAGTTTCTATAAGTAAGTTTATTTTGGTGGAAGCAATATTGCTGGTTGTCTTTCAGAGTGGTGTGTTACATAAAGTGGTTGCTAAAGATTGTGGATTGGCTTTAATCTGTAATCCTCTATTAATTCATAGGCATAGAAAGTATGAAACTGGATATACCAAGCCTTTGTGGCTCCCTACAGGATGCCCTGAGGCCCTACTATGCCCTGTTCTGGAAAGCAGCGAAATGACAGGAGAGGAACAGCAAAGGTGGTTCCTCCAGGCTGCCTAGAGAGGCCTCATGAAAGCAGACAATCAGAGCCAAGTAGGCTTAGAAAAAAAGGAGCTGCCAGGCCTTAACTTCTCAGTTTTTGGCAGGGACCAGAGTAGGGTTGCCAGGTGTCTGGTTTTTGACTGGAACACCCGGCCGAAAAAGGACCCTGGTGGCTGTGGTTGGCACCGCCAATTGGACCATTAAAAGTCCAGTCGGCGGTACAGCAGGGGCGCCAGGGCTAAGGCAGGCTCCCCTGCCTGCCCTAGCTCCACACAACTCTTGGAAGTGGCTACTAGGTCCCTATGCACTGGGGCAGTCAAGAAGGCTGTGCGCGCTGCTCCCGGCCCTAGTACCGGCTCCACAGCTCCCATTGGCTGGGAACAGCGACCAATGGGAGCTGCGGCGGTGGCATCTGTGGTCACAAGGGCAGTGCGTGGCGCTTCCCTGGCTGCCTATGCTTCTAGGGGCTGCAGGGACCCGGTGGCCACTTCCTGGGAGCCGAGGTAAACACCGCTGGGACCCCACACCCCAAACCCCCTCCCCCATCCCGGAGGCCCCTCCTGCACCCCAAACCCCTCATCCCCATCCCCACCCCAGAGCCCACACCCCCAGCTGGAGCCCTCACCACCCCAACCCCATACCCTAGCCCAGAGCCCCCTCCTGCACCCCAACCCCCTCATCCTTGGCCCCACCCCGGAGCCTGCACCCCCAGCTGGAGTCTTCACCACCCCCCTGCACCCCAACCCCCTGACCCAGCCCAGAACCCCCTTCCACACCCTGAACCCCTCATTTCTGACCCCACCCAGAGCCCACACCCCAGCCCAGAGCTCTTTCCCACACCCCTCATCCCTGGCCCCATCCCAGAACCTGCGGCCCCAGCCTTCACCCCGTTCCTGCACCCCAACCACCTGGCCCAGCCTGGTGGAGGAGAGCAAGTGATGGAGGGAGGGGGGATGAAGTGAGTGGGGGCAGGGCCTTGGAGAAGGGGTGGGGCAGGGATAGGGCCTCTGGGCAGAGGGCGGGGCAGGGGTGTTCAGTTTTGTGTGATTACAAAGCTGCCACCTGTAGACCAGAGGGGCAAGGTGGGGCTGTTCCTCTCTGTTCAAAGGAGCTTGAGGGGGTAGCCAGAGTTTGGGTCTGGCTGCATTTTGCATAGGTGGGTTTGCAGGGGGAGAAAGGACTGAAGAACCTTAATCCTGAGATAAGAGTGACGCTAAAGGGGCCAGATAGGATGAGGTCCAGGAAAGAAGCGCTAATGAACTGAAGTGGAGCAGCATGTGGCTGCTGTGTATGGGTCCTTGGACTGGAGTCCAGAGTAATGGGCAGGCCTGTGTCCCCCCACCAGCCACAGTGGCATAAATCACAAAAAGGGGACGGCTTATTTGAGAGCCCAAACAAAAGGCTGAATTTAAAGAGCTCAGAGCTGTGGCTGAAGACCCAAGTGAGAGCAACGAGAGTGTTCACTTATTGGACCCTTTACTACCCTGGGAAGGGTTCATTTGGACTTTGTGACTTGGCTGGAGGGCCAAGCTGTCAACCTGCAGGGTATGCCAGGAGTCAGAAAAGAACTACCCAGCCACTTGGAGGCACTCAAGAGGCGAGTACCCCATTACACAGTGACAATGCTAGAGTCTCCTATGCTCCCCTGCCAGTGTGCCTCAAAGCTGAGGTAGCAGAACTACCTCAAGGGTTTGAGCAGATAGTCCAATTAGTTGTGAGTTGTGGTGCTGGTTTTTGTGATTTGAAGAGCTGCAATGGGGGGGGGGGAAGTGCTGAATGGATTTCTCTTTGGATTCCCCCCCCTAAGTATATAGAGGAGAAAGGGTGTTTCCCAGTCTTCTTATTTGAAACTGGCTTTCTCATGTGGATTTGCCAAATCCCCAAGCACACAGCAGTTATCATTCATGAATAGTGCTAATTACTGCTCAGACAATTCAGCAGGCTGGTTATATGGATGATCTGCAGCAAGAAGCAGACACACAGGCAAAAACAGAATTCCACCTAACCTGGACTTCATGTTTGTTTGTTTTTTCAGATTGAAAGCAGTGTCTCTTAATACCTAGTGCCTAACAGAAAACAGGAGAAAACTCAGAACATCTCTCCACTACTTTTGAAAGTACTGAGTTGGACTTTAGGAGCCAAATTCTGCCTTTCCTTACACCTGTGCAACCTCTGATTTCCATGTGGCCGCAGAGGTACAACACAGGACAGAATGTTGTCTCAGGTCTTTAAATGTTCTCCCTTCCACCCATGATGTGATTCTTGGCTATGAGAGAAGCCATAATGCAAAGTACTGCACTTAGCCAGGAAAAGTCAAATGCACAAATACAAAATGGGGAATAACTGGCTAGGCAGTAGTACTGTGGTGAAGGATCTCGGGGCTATGTGGATCACGTATTGAGTGAGTCAACAGTATGATGCAGCTGCAAAAAAGCTAATATCACTCTGGGGTGTATTAAAAGGAATGTTGTATGTAAGGCTCAGAAGGTAATTATCCCACTCTACTCGGCACTGGTGTGGCCTCAGCTGGAGTACTAAGTCCAGTTCTAGGCGCCACGCTTTAAGAAAGATGTGGACAAATTGGAGAGAGTCCAGAGGAGAGCAACAAAAATGAGAAGAGCTTTAGAAAACTGGAGGAAAGGTTAACAAACAGTATGTATAATCTTGAGGAAAAGAAGAATGAGATGGGGATCTGATAAGTCTACAAATATATTGAGGACTGTCATAAAGAGGACTTTGATCAGTTGTTCTCCACGTCCACTGAAAGTAGGACAAGAAGTAATGGGCTCAATCTGCAGCAAAGGAGAGTAAAGTTGGTTATCAGGAAAAACTTTCTAACTATAAGGATAGTTTTAAGTACTGGAAGAGGCTTCCAAGGGAGGTGGTGGAATCCTGTCATTGGAGGTTTTTAAGAACAGGTTAGAGAAACACCTGTCAGCAATGGTCTAGGTATATTTGGTCCTTCCTCAGCACAAGGGGATGGTCTACTCAATGAGTTCCTTTCTAGTCCTACATTTCTATGATTCTATTGCCTGTGGAAAGCAGTGCTATGGCATGAGAGGCAGATATTCTGGCTCTGGCCAAATGAGAGAGGAGAGGTAGATAAGCTGGAGGGTAGGGATAGGATACAGAGGGACCTAGACTAATTAGAGGATTGGGCCAAAAGAAATCTGATGAGGTTCAACGAGGACAAGTGCAGAGTCCTGCACTTAGTATGGAAGAATCCCATGCACCGCTACAGCCTAGGGACCAAATGGCTAGGTAGCAGTTCTGCAGAAAAGGACCTAGGGGTTACAGTGGATGAGAAGATGGATATGAGTCAACAGTGTGCCCTTGTTGCCAAGAAGGCCAATGGCATTTTGGGCTGTATAAGTAGGGGCATTGCCAGCAGATCAAGGGACGTGATCGTTCCCCTCTATTCGACTCATCTGGAGTACTGTGTCCAGTTTTGGGCCCCACACTACAAGAAGGATGTGGAAAAATTGGAAAGCGTCCAACTGAGGGCAACAAAAATGATTAGGGGACTGGAACCCATGACTTATGAGGAGAGGCTGAGGGAACTGGGATTGTTTAGTCTGCGGAAGGGAAGAATGAGGGGGAATTTGATAGCTGCTTTCAACTACCTGAAAGGGGGTTCCAGAGGGGATGAATCTAGACTGTTCTCAGTGGTAGCAGATGACAGAACAAGGAGTAATGGTCTCAAGTTGCAGTGGGGGAAGTTTAGGTTGGATATTAGGAAAAACTTCTTCACTAGGAGGGTGGTGAAACACTGGAATGCGTTACCTAGGGAGGTGGTGGAATCTCCTTCCTTTGAGGTTTTTAAGGTCAGGCTTGACAAAGCCCTGGTTGGGATGATTTAGTTGGGGGTTGGTCCTGCTTTGAGCAGGACTAGATGACCTCCTGAGGTCCCTTCCAACCCTGATATTCTATGATTCTATGAGAGTGGACAGACAAGGAAGTTAAGCTGAGTGGCACAAGAGTAATCTGGTTAGTTGGACTCCTCTGGAGCTACGAGTATAGCACAGCATTTGCTGCCTGAGGAGAGAGGGGGTTAAGGTGGGTTTTAGCCGCCTTTGCAACTTCTTGGCTCTGAGGTGCTCCAGAATCTGGAGCCGCCCCCAATAGGCTCTCAGGTCTATCCACATTCTATCTAAATTATGGCAGTCTGTTTGTGGCTGCCTATGGACAGTATCTCTGCCCAGAATCCTCACCATACTGTGTGCTGTGGCTCCAGTCCTCCAAGGAAAAAGTGAGAGAAATGGGAGGAGGGGAAAAACCCAAACAGGAACCAAAACAAAAAAATTGTGACAATTAATTTTGGGCAAAGCCTTTTTTTGTGAGAGTGTTTTGATGGAAATTTCCCCCTCAACTCCAGTTTTGAGCTACTAGGTCTAGATTGTGCATAGACCCTCCCTCACAACAAGTCACATGCCTTCTGTGCCGCTGGGCTGCTTACATTGTTGTAAGTGGTTCCATGAACTGTGGCAGTTTGACGTGATACAGAGTCCTCCCCGCCAGGCTTTCTGTCAACTCTCCTTCAACACTCATATAATTCCAATGGACTCTTATCCCTTTCAACTGGGCTTTGTTTTAAGAACTGGGATTTCCCTCCAAGTTCTGTACCTCATGCCTGCGTACTCAGCTTAAACAAGGGCCCACAGTTTGGAGCAGAATTACTTCTGAACAGTGGTGGCAGTAGCCATCTGCAACCCATGCAGTCGTACGGGGCCCAGAGGCAGTGAGCAGGCCCCTGAAAGCTAGATCTGGCCCGCTATCATCAGCTGCTCTGTCCTACTCAGTGCCACGTGGGGCTCAGAATGGTGTCCTTCCCACAATGTCATCTTGAACACACTTTACGTGCAAGGTCATGCTGCATGGAGGATGCCATTTATGGACCATGCATGTGAGGTCACTGGTAGGGGGCCTCAGAATTGAGCTTTAAAGGGCACTCCCACAGGACAAACAGCATCACTGCATCTGAATGGTTTATTTGTTCTTTGCATATACATGTGATAGACGCAACTAGGAGAGGCCTAGGAACTAGAACACACTGTCTAAATTTGACCTGAGAGGCTTCTTGGCCAAGGTTCAGCCAGTTCAGTCTCTTCTCCTATACTCTGTCTATCCACTCTGCTTTGGTCAGAGTCCAACTACCTGCCCTCAGTGCTTCCTCTTTAGTCCCCCCTTCCAATCTAAAGTTGTTTCAGGAGATATGGGGACTCTTAAAGGGCTGATGATGTCCAGTCTATACTTTCATAAATGGTGGTGAGCTAGTCTGGAGAGGGCTTAATGAAGTTAATTCTCGTAAGGGTATTAGATATTAAAAGCCGCTGTCTGTAATAAAGAAAGGGATTTGCACTCTTACGTGTGTATTTGCACTCTTACCTGCCTTTTTCTGTGGATCTTCTTTGCAGCCAGAGTGTTGAATTGCTGAAAGCATTATGTCACTTGTTTATGTGCATGTCTGAAGGCCAGATTTGGCTCTTAATGCCATTAAATCCCAGAAGCAGTGGGGACTGAGAGGAAAACCAAATGAGATATGGCCTGATAAATTGATTTACTAATAGCTCTGCTGAGTTAAAGATCCAACTCTCTGAACTGGGTAATAATGAAGCATATAATACAGGGCAGTCTGAGCCCACAGAAACTGATCACTTATGTCTGAGAAAGGCCACTTTCTCCCATAAACCCTATTTCCTGGACTGGAAAAATATACAGTGGCTTGGATTTGTTCTCTTCCTTGCATTCCAAGCCTCAATCTGGACCATCATGACTACAGCTTTTCTCCCTGTGAGTGAAGTCTGCAATAGAAACTTTTTATCGTTTCTGGGTTAGCTATGCTTGCGGGAGAAGGGGATAAGAATCTACAGTTCACTCTTTAAAGACATTTCTCCTCACTTGTCAACTAAAATAATTTTTAAAAAGAAGCCTAAGAAGCTGTTGGAGCTCAGAAGTTTGGTTTTATAAGAAAATAAAATGAAAATGGCATTAGAGAACCTAGTGTGAAGAGAGACTGTATCAGGAACACTTTAGATGACAGTGAAAGGGTTTGTTTGCATATTTGGGTGGAAATAAAATATTTTCTACAGCTTTGCAAACTCAGACATAGTATATTTTACTAGGGTGGGAGAATCCAGAGTGGGGAGCTGGCAGCATATGACCACTATGATCCCTTCCAAGTTTGGCTTGAAAGGGGCTCCCTGTCTTTTGTGTGTGGGGGGGAAAACTAGTATGCATAGTTGCCTTTCCCCAACATTCCCATTTGAATAAAACCATTCCTCTTATGGCTGAATCTTGTTGCAAATCCACCAGTGAATTTTGTCCAGTGGGTTGATGCTGGGGCTGGAACTGGGAATAGACCTGAGCCCCGATGTAACCAAAGAACCCTGGAAGTTGATTTCCCTTCTAAATCTGGGCTGGAGTGAACCAAAATATGTAACAATAGCGAGACTTCCTGCTAGATGGGGGAAAAGGACACAATGTACTTGGTCACTATCTGCCAGAGTTAGACACAGTGTCTTAGAGGGAAAATGAATTCCCTTACTACTTCAGCTGCACATCAGATAATGCAACTGACATGCACCCCTTGCTAAAAGAAAAGGAGTACTTGTGGCACCTTAGAGACTAACCAATTTATTTGAGCATAAGCTTTCATGAGCTACAGCTCACTTCATCGGATGCACCCCTTGCTCTCTCCCTTTGTGAGAAGCCAATTGAGAATGAACCTAGGCTGAGTCTCGTGTTCATATGTGTCGGACAGCCAATCAGAGTCACAGGATTAATACTTTCACTATGTATGGGGGGGGCGGGATGGGACTGTTTCTGCTAGCAGGGTTCCAACCACAGAGCGGGGAGCCGCAGAAAAGATAATACAGTCTGGAACTGTATTAGCCTCTTGGGTGCTGGGCCAAGTGACACACGGAGGGAGGGAATGATCCCACCATGATTGATGTATTTTTTTTTGTTCATTCCCTCTATGTTCTCATGGACCTAATTTTCAGAGGTGCTGAGCAATTGTGATTCAGATGGTGTCACAGGTGCTCGGTGTCTCTGAAAATCAGGCCTTGTGAAATTAAACCTCCTGGACTGTAAAGTCTTCAGGGCCTTCTAGAACATAAGAACAACCATACTAGGTCAGACCAATGATCCATCTAGCCCAGTGTCCTGTCTTCTGATGGTGGCCAATGCCAGGTGCCCCAGAGGGAATGAACAGACCAGGCAATCATTGACTAATCCATCCCGAGTGATCCATTCCCAGCTTCTGGCAGCTTCTAACACATGCAGGTAGCACATTGAGCATTGTTGGGGCGACAACAATACAAATACACATCACAGAAATCCTTAATAAAGTGGTTGCAGATGTGGAGGCCGTTGACTGAGAGATCCCTGTTGCATGGGAGATAGGACTTTGAATAGACCTATAATGTAGTTGTTATATCTCACTGACTTAAATTAGCTTTGATTTTTTTCCTATCCAAAATATAGTTCAACCTCCTACTGGCTTGCCAGCCCTCAAACTCCATTGTGGTCACCTATTCACACAGCTACAAATGTTTGAGAAATCGCATCCCACGCATGCATTGATGGTGAGTTTTTCAGTCAGTTTTTGGGTGCTGCTGCAATGCAGTTGCTATGAGAACAGGTTTAGAATTTCCTAATTGTGATGGGTTTCAATTCTCAATCATAATGTGGCACTAATGTGTGTGAATATAGAGCATGTAGGTGAATGCTCTTCCTCTGTACTGATGGCAATTGTCAGCTATGTGTAATTACAAACATTTAACCCACTCTCCAAAATGCCAGAGCTTGCCAGATTGCTTGCAGTGTTGTAGCCATGTCGGTCCCAGGATATCAGAGAGAGAAGGTGGGTGAGGTCATATCTTTCATTGGACCAACTTCTGTTGGTGAAAGAGACAAGCTTTCGAGCTACACAGCGCACCTGAGGAAGAGCTGTGTGTAACTGGAAAGCTTTTCTTTTTCATCAACAGAAGTTGGTCCAATAAAAGAGATTACCTCACCCACCTTGAGTCTCAGATTGTCAGGGTTTAATGTGTGCAGTCCAAGACCAGAAAGTTCAATTAGAAAACTAACTTGTATGTTTTTTTTTTTTTTACTGTATTAGAGAGTTGACTTCTTTCCAATTTGAAACAGATGATACATTGTATTAAAGGGTTGGGGTTGCACTTAATATTCTCATATAAAGGAGGAAAGACACAAGACTTTTCCGCTACATTGGGTTAGAGCTTTAAAAATATGCTTTTTACAAGTCTAACAGCAGTTTTTATTCCTCTGAGTCACGTGTGTTTTGGAGGAAACCATGTACTCTCAATGTTGCTTGAAGCATAAAATGTGCAATAAAAGTTTTTTTAAAAAAGAATTCATAGTATGTTTAGCTTTGCAAAGAAAACACAACAGTAAGTTAAATCTAATGCCATTAAGTTTTTGTGGTTTCCATGTAATTTGTAATCCAAAAAGCTTTTGGTATTAGAGGTTAAAATGGGGGAAAAAAGACATCCCACACACAATAAGGGAAACTGACAAGCTGGGCTAGCATTTCATTTTGTAAGGCAAAATATTGAATATTAAAATATTCACGCATGCAGTGAGCTGGCAGCAATCTTGGTTCTCCAGTGCCTAAACAGAACCTGTAACTTTCCATAAGTTTTGAATAAGAAATTAAATGGGCCTCGCACCTCCAACCTATATCACCTTCCCATTCCTATAGATGACATCACTGGGGGATAGAGAATGGTTCATAGGCAGGGAGGAGGCACTTAAGGCATTGTATCTTAAAGGAGCCTTGCCAGAGTAGCATTAGGACAACTGGCCAGTCCTAAACTGCTTTTCTTTGATTCCAGAGTGGTCCCTTTCTTCCAAAGCACGTCCATGTTTCTGCTGGGTCATGTGCAGGAGGCAGCTGTATGTCTGAGATGCATCCTAATAACTGTCACCAGCTTTCTGTGGTGGGGCACTTCAGCCAGTACAGGTGATTCATGAAGGAACTAAAGACACCTACTGTTGAAACTCTTTTGTAGGAAGAAATGATGCTAATGGGGGACTGGGTGGTGCTGAGCTTGGCCAGAGGAATACTACAGGGACTGTTGGGGGAGGGAGCAGAAAGGGAAGTGGGGAAAATCTCTTCCTTTAAGACATCAATGTACATAGAGTTCACTATGCTCACAGGCATCTGAGTGAATGGGCAGGCTGAGGGGCTGGCCCAAGAGTGTTGCTGTTTGGGGGTGTAAATAGGCAAACAGCTTAAGCTATTCAGGTAAAAAAAGAGAGAAATCTGAACCTTTGGCACTCACTCAAAATGGACCTTCTGCACCCTTAAAGAGGGAATTCAATAACACAAGAAAGCATGCTGCAAGCACACAACAGCTTGTGGCATAATATGAAAAATGAAAGTAACTCATATTTGAAACACACTCCTTATCTCCCACAGCAGTAGTATCTGTCTGCAAGCTGTTTCATGTGGCGTTCAGATTACCAACTTTCCAGTTCTTTTCACCAGTTTAATCAAAAAACAAGCTTGTTTTTTATGAGTCAATAAAAAGGACTAGCCTACTTATAATAAGGGACCAGGAGAAGCCAAAAAAATGGAAAGGCAGGATCAGGGAAAATTATCAGTTTTAATACATAATGTTGCCAAATCCAATGAAGAAAATAAACGTTGATGCCCAGAACCCGCCTTTTGGACAAGCAGTCACAATCAAATGGAACCCTCAGTAATCCCTGGGCAGGATTTTCTCAAATTCAATTTGGTGCTTTCAGCTTTTGATACATGTTGGGAGCAGACGGTTTTAAATAACAGGCTTTAAACATGCACTGTAATCATACTGAGCTATAACACACACACATCAAACCAAAGAAAAATATCAGTTACCGCAGCTTAACGTCCAGGGTCAAAAACTAAAATATTTTCATGGGATGATAAAAATGGCATAATTGAAAGGAAATGTTGTTTTTTTTTTAAAAGCACATATGTGACTATTAAGTCTGAGAATGGGGTTTCCTTTAGTGCTTACCCAACGGCACAAGTTTCTTTGTGAAATACATTCTTTGCAGTAAGAAGAGGCTGGGTCTACCAGTAAATGGGGTAACCAGAGAATATACCCCTAAACCCTTGGTGGTAGGACTGTATAGTCTGATTGTTTTTAACCTGAGTATTGAATGAGTAAGGAGTGAGGAATCTGGCCTCTGTACTGCTTACACTGTGAAGAGATGGAATAAGCATAGTCATTCATCTCAGCTCACCCAAAAAATAAGAGAAAAGAGCTTGAATGCTCAGTGGAGTCTGAAAAATCTTTTACCCAAAGAAAGAAAGACATGCCAGCAGGACAAGATCCTACACTCCATCACTATCTAAGGGCACTAACTAGCCTAAACTGTACACAGCCTTCTTCAGGAGGCAAGCTCCAAAATCTGTTTAGAAGAGAGACCAGCCACTGGTGTGCAAGGGAGAAGTAAAGGGGAAAAAATCCAGCTTCTTCACAGCAGGGAGAAAAGGCTTCTCCCACTGCTCCTGATCTTTCATTCCCTACTTTCTGCTCAGTCAGAGCCAGGCAACCTGCAGAAGTTATTATAGGTGAGGCACAGAGGGGGCAAGTGGGAGGAAAATGACCATTATTGTCTGGATGCTCTTTCGCTCCAGTCCTGCAAAGAACCAATTGGGGGCCACTTCAGATCATAGTTTCCTATCCTGTGGGCATGCAGCGCCTCTGCCATTATGGGGCAATTCCCCCTCCTCCATTTTCTAGCCTATATTCCACATCACACACCCCTATCCCTCTGTGAGAGAGAACCTACAGTTTGATGGACCCATTGTCTTTGGCTGCATTCTCCATGTACGGTCAGCCAGGAGACATAGGGTCTAGTCTTGCAGCCCTTTCAAAACCTTTCTCTGGTAAATGACACCAGTCAGCAGGGAAGATCTTCCCACTCCATGTGAGGATGCTGGGGGTGCACTGGGTTCCAGTCTCTCCCGCCCCCTATTTTTTCCAAGATCCATAGGTTCATAAGGACATTATTGTGTGTAGCAATCTCTCTGGATAGAGTACAGCCTCCACCTCAGGGCAGGAAGGGGTTGACTGAGGCATCCATATAATTGGTTTTACTCAGTTGTCTCCTGGGTGGAAATATAGAATAAAATATAGAATAGCCTCTTTGCCTGTTGAGCCTAGCAGATAATTTTAATCTAAAGAGGGCGCTATAATTTCAGAGCAAAGATGACACATTTTAGCATTAATGGCAGTGATTAGCATATAAATATGCTGGCTGGAGAAAAGACAGGTGTATCAGGATACACCTATTGTTAGAGAAAATCCATTCTGTCCCTCCCCAGGTGACAGATGTTACCATCCGAATCAGCCTGGTATGAGGTGCCAAATTGCAAGCCATATTTTGCATTACCCTGTAGCAAATACAGTGGGCCAGATTCTGATCTTTGTTACCCTGGTATAAAACTGGAGAAGCAGCTCCACTGAATCTGCCCACGTGTATAAGAGATCAGTTTCTGGTTTTCTATAGGAAATAATCACAGCTAGACAAATTGTACCATGAGAAAACAACCCTTAACAATCCACAGGCCAGGTCAAGTAACATTTATCCAGGGCATCCCTGCTCAGTATGTATGCAGCAGAACCAGTATAAATTGAGGTAGCTCCATTGGGGATCTGGCCTGATAATATTATATAATATAATCATCACCATTTCTGCGCATTCTCATTCATCCTTGAGAAAAGACTACTTGCTCTTCACCAATTGAAGGTGTTCATAGTAGGTTTAGCTTATGCCTTCATTTTTCCATTACTTTTTGAAAAGTAGGATTGACATGTGAATTGCTTTTTTAAAAAAAAAAAAAAAAAAGGCGGACTGTCTCCATCCCCTTTCTAGACATTCATGCACCCTTCTCTGCATGGCTGTGTGTTCAAAATGGAGCAGATATTGCAACATTTACATTCAACAGGTCTAAAAATAGCCCCATTGTTTCCTTCAAACTAAATTGAGATTAGATATAACATTTCTTATTTCCATCCATGGTGCAAAAAACCATAAAATGAAGATACATGAAAATGCCTGAGAGAGACTAAAAGGGTATTATCTATATCTAGGGTTTTTTTTAACATATTTTTAGGAATAGATCTGTCCACAAATAACACCTTAGAAAAAGTATGCATACAGTATTAAGCATGGGAATTAGCTTAAGTGTGAGCTACCAAAGTGAAAGAACTTGAGTACAGATTTACTTTTTCCTTGTAAGATGACAAGTAAAGTGAATAGTTCTTCAGCACATATTTCATGAAGCAAATGTTGAACAGATGTATTTAAAGTGTGGGAAAAATTAAATGAAAGGCACGTTGAGGATTTATAGAGGGGTAACCAAGACACCAATCGAAATTAGATCTTTGAACAGAAACTATGCTGTTAATGCAGAAATTTTGAACTGTAACTTTAAAAAAAATGGCTTCCAAGACCCCAAACTGCAACCTTGAACTATACAAATTTCAGTTAAAAAAAGATGCAACTTTGGTTCTGAAAAAGTAATATAGCTGGAAAGTATGTTTTTATGTTGCATAGACCGTCGGTCCTTCATCAGTTGAGACTGAGATGATCACAACACGTCTTCCAATCTTCCCTCACTCTGGCCATCCTTCGCCATGCTTGTCCATATCTCCTTGTTAGGAAGTCATCCCACCTCTCTGGAGGCTGACCACGTGGCCATTTCTGTTCTCGCGAATACCATTCGGCTATAGCTGCGGTCCATCTGTTGTCGCTGAGTCGGGCCACATGTCCCGCCCACCGCATTTTGCTGAGCCTGCTTTCAACAACGTCTCGCACTCCAGACTGCTGCCTAATTATTTCACTGGGGATGTGATCGCAGAGCGAAATGCCCAAAAATGTTCGTTCCATCGCCCTCTGTGTGACAGACAGTTGATGTTCTTCAATCTCTGTCAGCAACCATGTTTTGCTGCCATATAACATTGCTGGAAGCACGGTCAAGTTAAAAAGATTCACACGAGTTGTTTTCCTGATCTTTCCTTGGAGGATGTCCTTGATGTCATTGAATGCGCACCATCCAGCTTTTTTTCTGCATGACAGTTCGCCTTTCTAATCGTGGCGCATGTTGACTTTCTTGCCCAAATAAATGTATTTATCAACCTCTTGGATCTGCTCTCCTCCAAGAATTATTTGGGTTCTTGGCAGAACATCTGATCTCATGTATTTCATTTTCAACCAGTTCATTTTTAATCCAACTTGACTACTTTTCGCATTAAGTTCTTTAAGCATTTTTTCAAACTGGGCTGTATTTTTGGCTATCAGCACTATATCATCTGCGAACCTGAGATGGTTTAGCTGCTCGCCGTTGATATTAATCCCGCCTTTCAAGTCTGCTTGTCAAAAAAACAATTCAAGACAGGCTGTGAATAGTTTTGGTGAAACTGTATCTCCTTGTTTCACACCTTTCTTGACAGGGATTCGGAGGGGAGTATTGAACAGTGATATGTCCGTGCTGTAGCCAGAGTTCGCTTCCTTTAGTAATGTGATATATTTCGTGCTGATGCCCTGTTCTGAAAGAGCTTCAAGAACAGTGTTAGTCTCTATGCTGTCGAACGCCTTCTCATAGTCCACAAAGGCAATGCACAAAGGGAACTTGTATTCCCTTGAACGCTCTAGTAGTTGGTCTGTGTCTGTGGAATGTGGTCTATCATTCTGTAATTCCTTCGAAAGCCGGACTGCTCTCTAGGTTGCTGTTCATCCAGGTTTCTCAACAGTCGATTTGTTATTATTTTAGTGAACTACTTATAGATACGCAAAAGCAGGCAGATCGGGTGATAGTTCTTTAGATTTTCTCGATCGCCTTTCGTATGCAGCAAGATGGTATTGGACTCTTTTTCCAACTGGATGGTATCTTCTAGATTTCAAGGTAGTGGCTGAACCTTTGGGTGAGAGCTTTCCAAAGTTCCTGACCTCCCGCCTTAAGCACTTCTGCTGTCAGACCGTCCTTCACTGGAGCCTTCCCCTCTTTCATTTGATGGATTGTGTGACAGACTATGCTGATGAGAACCAGGAGTATGTGTTCATCGGTTTGTTGAAGTGATGGCATTGGGACGTCTATACGGGATGCAAACAGCTGCGTATAGAAATCCCTGCAAATTGCCTCCATCTCTGTTCGATCGGTTACTGATTTTCCATCCCTTTTGTTCTTCAAAGCTGATGATGACCTGTACAACGCCAGTTCCCGTTTGCATTTTTTGAGACTTTTACGATCTTCAGCACCCTTTAGGAGCTTTTCGGTCCGAAATTTTTCGAAGTCTTCCTTCAACTTCATTTGTATGAGCTTGCAGAGAAGGGAGTACTCAAGCTTGCCACTGTTTTTGTTTTCCTCCTCTTCTCCAATAAAGTCTTCGTATTCTCCGAGATTCTTCTGCTAGCTCTTCCTGGTCTTTCATGCTCAGCTGATTTCACACACCATTTTACTCTCTTACTGAAGTTTTCATAATCATCGTCGCAGTCGTCCAGGAGGCTCCAATCTTCCCTAGAAATGTTTTCCTTCAGGATTGCCTCATCGGAAACTACCAGTTGGTGCCTTCTGTTCACCATACACAGTGCCTATTTCTCCACCTTCACAGTGAATATGAGTCTGGCTCTCAGTAGGCGATGATCGCTACCGATATTCAATGATGGCACAACTGAAATATTCTGCACGATGTGTCGTCTATTGATGAGAAAGTAATCAATTTCATTTTTTGTCTTCGTGTGTGGTGCGATCCAGGTCCATCTTCTGTTGGCCTTCTTTCGGAACCAGGTGTTACCAATGAACATTCTCCTTGTCTCTGCCAACATAGCTAGTTGTTTTCCTCTTGTGTTTTGTTCTCCGATACCGTAATTCCTATGAACTTTTCACCCTCTCTCCCTCTTCCAACCTTGGTGTCAAAATCTCCCATCACAATCGTATATGTGGAACTCTGAGCGAGGGTTTCCTCCAGTTCCTGATAGAATCCTTCCACATCATCATCTTCACATGCACTTGTGGGAGCATAGATCTGGATGATTTTGAGGGTACTATGTCGGTTCAATCAGAAGTTAAGCACCCCGATACGCGATGACTTCAAATGGCATGAGACAATTTTCGAAGACCAGTCCTTTGTTTATGATGAATCCAACTCCTCCAACTGTCCTTGTGCCTTCTCCTTTTCCTAGAATGACAGTGCTTCCATCCCTCCAGCTGACCTCCATCTCCTTCTTTCATTGTGTTTCGCAAACACCCAGCACATTGCAGGCTGTTTTTGCCTTTTCCTCCATGAGATGGTTTATCGATTCCTCCCTTGTCAGTGTTCTGCAGTTATAAGTGCACACTGAGAGAGTTGTCCGGTTTCCTTTTGGCAACCTGGCACCTGAGACTCTTTGCTGCCTCTCGTCGTTTGAATGCCTCGCTGCCTCTGGAGTGGGGATCGAGGAACATGCAGAACATGTTAATTTTAAATTAACAGCTAATGCAGCTATATTAAAGTGTCTTGATTCCCAGAATTGTGGAAATCTACAAAAATCTTGGCACTAAAAAAGTGCAGACATTTTTCCAGTCTGAAAACTTGCAATTAAGATTATTTAAAGATGACTATGGAGAATCCACATGGCCATCAATCAGTACGAAACTCATGGCACAATCAAAACAACAGGGAGTCACCACATTATTGAAACTAGGGTGGTAAAACTTCACATAGCTACTAGGAGTGTCAGCTGTAACAGTGCACCATTGACTTCTGTAAAGCTGTCACATATTTCTATAACAAACTATGGTTGTGATTCAGGAAAGCACTTAAGCGTAGGATTTATTCACATACTTAAGTACTTTAATTAGGGATGGATTTAAGCACGTGCTTGTGTTTTTCTGAATCGGGCCTATATGTGGCCTCATAAACAAGAGTTTTCAAAGGTTAATCAACCATTTGTATTAAACCACACAGTGAATGGAGCTCTGGTGATTAATACCAACTGAGAATCTGGCCCCATAGTCTAACAGGACTGCCTGGTTTCTTGTTGTGCAATTGTTAAATTTAAAATAAGAATGTGATACAAACGTACATATGATTATGCCTGTGCTGAGGTGAAGTATTGCTGAATTTTGTATACCTTGTTTTCTAGCTAATTATCGTGCAGGCCAAGAGGTCCAACTATACAGAGGGCACTGCAGATGGGTACATCTAGAGGAAAGGAGGACCCTGCTGTTCAGTTCCTGACTCAGGCCCTGAATTGCTATGTGATCTTTAGACAAGTCATTTAGGACAAGCCTTTCAAGTTTGGGTGCTTAACCATAAGTGCCTAAATCAGAGATTTGATTTCCAAAGGAACTGAGCCCCTGGAACTCCTATTGATTTCAGTGTGATTACTCATGAGATGAAGAATTGCTCACATCAGCAATAAGTATTTTCAGGATCAGGCCCCCATCTCTTATAATTTAGATACTGTCGGTCTTCAGTAAAGGGAATGGGCTGAATTCTGTCCTGGCTCACAGACCTGTGCCACTTAATTGATTTCAGCAGGGTACCCAGTCAGGGCTGAATTTGGCCCTGTAATTCTTAAACATCTCTCTGGCATTTCTGGAGATTCTGACATTCCAGGGGGCACGGTCAAAGCCAGATATGTAGAGACAGGTAAATTGGGCTTGAGAGAGTGCCCCTTGTCTAGCTGTCTCTAGCCTGTCACATCTGAGGTGCTACTCCCTTTGGCTGCTGGCAGAAACTGCACCGGGCTTCACTGCTGTTGTTGGAGCCTGACCTGCCCCCTGGACAGCTGAGAGAGATGGATTTTACTCCTTTCTTTCTCAGGCCCTGAAAAGGTGATTGTATTCTTCCATGTGCATCCAGCTCTTGGATTTTATGGTGTACATATCAATTCAGTAACTGCTGACCTCTGACTGTGTGTTGCTTTTACTGTTGAAGGTATCCTCACAGGTTATTCTTAGAAGATGCTGTTTTGTGATCCTCTGCTTCCGAGGCATCCCCAGAAATTTTACCCATGGTACGCACCAATCCTTGGGGAACTGTCCCCGCTGCAGCCTCTGGCCCCAGCATCTGCACCACGCTCAGCCCTTATCTTCTAGCGCACCCATCCAGGTGCAGTGTCACTCCCCATCCCTGAGAGGGGACACAGGCAGCTGGAAGCGGGCCAAGGCTAGGCAGGCCCCTAGGTGGGGAAGCCCTGGTGCAGGAGCCAGCCCTTTGCAGCAGAGGGGCAGTGCTGTGTGCTTCACTGCCCACTGTGTCCACTCAGGTTTGGCGCTGTAGCCCTTTTGTTGTGGTGAGGGGTGGAGGCAATGGGACCTTCAGTGAGTGGTGTTGCAACATGGTGCATGGGGGCATCACCGCTGCTCAGGTTTGGCCCTGCATTCCCCCTCCTGCATGATGGAAGTCCAGTAGGGCCAAACCTGAGTGGGTGGTGGGGTGGCTTCTCCTCTCCCATGTAGGCACCGCTGCTGTGTTTCACATTCAGTTTAATGAGCAATTTCATCCCTTCGAGGCTGCTAGCATCTTCTCCGTAAGACTCAGCTGACATAGCACCCAAGCAATGCTAAGCTGAGCGATCCTAGCGTGTGCACAGGGTGAGGGGCACAATGAAATAGACAAGTTGGTCACCAGACAGATATGCTGGAGGTGAAGGTGTCATCTGATGTTTCTTGCAACTAGAACTAGCAGCAGCCAGTCAGCTCCAAGCCATGTTCTGCCCGGAGGGCTCAGGCAGTTCCTTTTCTAGGCTAAGAATGATTTTCTAGAAGACCATAAACCCAGGAAGATGCTCCCTATCCTGCCTCACCCAATGAGGCTTGGATCAACCTTGCCATTGAGGGTAGGAAGAGATTAGTCATTAAAAACAAGATCCACATGGCGCCCCTGAATGTGCCCAAGGAACGGACCCTCCATGCACAGATTTTCCTCTATGGGAGTGAGGATCCTCTGAAATATCCTCTCCCCTGTCTGTGGATTCCAAGTGTTGGTGTAGCCTCTGAGACCTTATCCACTGAATTCCCAAGAACTCAGCTCGACTCCAAACACATCACTGAGGTGTCTTCAATTGGCTTACGATCAGGCTCAAGCCTGCGGAGGGGGGGCAGAACATGCCACACATCCAAAGTGACATGGCCAATCTCTTCCTTTATGTACATTTACACATTGCATCACACATTTTGGGATTGGTGTGGTCACTTTGCAGGTGTGGCCCACTCTGGCCAGGCACAGTCTGTGCACGGCTTACTCTTTACCTCCAGGCTTATCTTATCTGTTGTTATCTCGTCCATTGTAAATGGTTCCCTGGGTGTTCCCCTGTATTTTAGCTACTACAGATGTTCTAGTTCCAGTTTACTGATCCACTTACTTCCTAATCCTGTCTTCCAAAAAATGAGACCTCACCCACATCCAATTACTTGTGTCAAGCCAGGCCTATGCTAACACGATGCAGTTTGAGGCTGGGGATCCACACATGGGGAGGGGCATGCCTTAGGCTGTATTAATTTTTCATGCCCCTCTGCATACTGTGGAACCCTCCTTCAGTGGAGGGGCCAGGTACAGCAGTGGGCAGAGGTGTTCCTGGCAGGGTGGCACCAATGAAAATGCATTGGCTGGGAGCTGAGGGGACTGGGGTGGAGGTAGAGAGAGAGAGCAGCTACTGCTCCCAAAGAGCCACAGGGCCTCTGTATAGACTGCCTCCAATGTATTCCCAAACATACTGCTGTGTGCGTGTGTAAAATAATTCCTTCTCCTATCAACCAGGATGCCTGCTGCTGTCCCTCAGTCAATGGATTCTTTCAGATACACCTGGACTGTGCTATTAAAATCACTGTAATTATACAGGTATCACTGAGGGTGGGATTAGGTCCCCAGAATTTTACATGTATCTCTTCTTCCTAAGAAAAGGAAGGAGCCCAAGGATTGTGTGTTTGATAGCCATATTTCTCTAGTTTGACTGAAGTGCTGCTTGTTAGCCACGTGCCATGTCTGGTAGCCAAATGCTTCCCCAAATAATACATGCAGATGAAGTCTGATCAGTTGCAGAACACTGAGCCAAACTGTGCCATCATGAGGAGTTCTGATGAACTGATGGCATGTTATGATCTACTGAGGGAAATATAAGCTGGCTGCTACCAGTGTATTACATAGCATGCTCTCTCTCGATCTCTCTCTTTCCATCTTCATCTTCCTGTTACCCTCTTTTATTTTTTCATTTAATGCTGAGATTTTCAGGATTGAGTGTCATTATTTTTCCATCAGCATTAAAGGGCATTAGCTTTGAGGGAAGTGGTCTCACTCTTCCTAGAATAAGGCCGTGAGTACACTAGTAACTAATAAACAAGGAAAGCACTCCAAGCTTTTACTGGTATAGTTGATTTCTCCACTCTGCCCTCTTACCTCCAGGACAAGCTATACCAGCAGAAGCACAATTTTGCCACTAAAACTGCATCCATACTTGGGGCTTTTGCCAGCACAGCTATGTCAGTCAGGGGTCACACCATTTTACAACCCTGTCCAACAAAGCTGTGCCAGCAGCAGTCTGTTGTGTAGACCAGGCCTAAGCAATAGTTTAATATTATGGCAAAGCAGGTGACCAGTAGAGATCACCGACCTCCGGAATGCTTTCCTTATTGTAAAACTTAAAAAACAGACAAGACGCTTTAAATAATTCAAAAGCCAGATGTGTTCACAGCCACTTGGTGTAACGACCTGTTCCTTTCATTGTTACCCTCACCTTCCCTCTCCAATTCCTTTCGTTTCTATATTACTCACTTGTTGTCTTCTCCTAGTGTAGGACCCCTTCCTGCAACGATCTCCATGTGAGCCTCTGCAAAGCCCCACTGAAGTCGTTGGGGCTCCATGCAGGCACAAGAGGTCTATCTACAGAGATAGTTGCAGGCCTTAAACTATAAACTATTCAGAACAAGGGCAGTGCTGGTCTCAGCATTTGTACAGTACCTAGCACAGCAGGTTTGCAATCCTGATATGAGCTTCTCTATGCTACTCTAATGCCATTTAATAACATTCCATGTTTGTTGATAACATGGAGGCCTACGTAGCCAGTTTTGCCTCTTCTTTTTGTCTTGGCATTGGACTTCTTGCCAGCTTGCACCTCTTGGTCTGAATTGCCTAGTATGATGCTGACAAACACAGGGTGGGAGGCTGTATTTTGCATGGATGATATGCTCCTGTTTGCAGCCAGCCCATCAGTCTGCTGTAGCTGAGCATATTAATTTCTTTGTAAAGTATCTCAGCATTTTGAACTGCTTTTTAATCTAATGCTATGGCATCTGTGTGTCCTGCTGGATTTGGCATTCAGTGCTAGACTGCATGAATTCTGGAGCTCTGCAACTTGCTGCACATTCCACCCTTTGCCACTGAATTGTGTTCAGAACCTAAACTTTCATTCTAGGGAAAAAAATGATACCCTGCAGGGGTATGAAGATAGACTTAAACATAATCCAGGTGCCAACTGAGGAAGTGGTGTGATCTTGAACCTGCAGACAACAGCTCAGAGAGATTTGAACTGGCCCTTCATCTCACTAGATTGTTAACTCTGAAACCTACATGTGATTGTTTAAATATCAACACCACTCATTATGTAACTGCTGAACATTTTAGCAGAAACATCCAGCTAATATGCCTCTTGGTCTTGCAGGGGGGATTAAACTACACCTCTCTTTCAGGGTGCAGCTTGCTCCTTCGCTCCCCCATTGCTTTTCATGAGTAGATTTCAAAGTGCTTTACAAAGGAGGTTACTATAATCCCCATTTTATAGATAGGGAAACTGAGGCACAGAGCAGAGATGTGACTTGCCCAAGGTTATTCAGCAGAACAGTGGCAGAGCCAGGACTAGAATCCAGAACTCCTGAGTCCCAGTCCAGTGTACTACCTGAAAGACATTTTGGGTTTTAATTTTTTTTTAATTTCCCAGGAATTTATTGTGTTTTATACAGAAGATTTTTAAAAGCAGGAGAATAAGTAAAAGCCAGCAATGAAGGGCAGCTGGCTGGGATGCCCAGCACTCAGGGGAGCTAGGGGTGCTCATCATGTGGCAGCTGAGAGAACCACTCCCTGCAGCTATCCAGTGGTCTCAACTGCTGGGACCTGGCTCCCTGCTGGTCTCACTCTCCTGCCTACACAGAGGAAGCAAAGGGGGTTATGCTGAAAGTCCCAGAGCCAGGAGTGGAGTGGAAGGCTGGACCCTGTGAGTACTGGCAGATAGAGCCCCCTGCTGACCATGCCTGCCCTTCAGCGTGGTCTTATCTGCTTCCCAGGACCCCAAGCCCCCCAAATTTTGTGTGAAATCAATAAAACCCAAATACTGGCTTTTCCAAAAACCTAGCAATTTTTCAGGGAAGAAAATAGGTAAATACCAATAATGATGGGCCTTAACTGCCTGCTAGGCCAGAAAGTGCAGCACAATCTACAAACCAATTATCTGGGACTTTAGGAAACTGCAGCTAATATTAATTTCTACAGTAGCAATATTAGTTTGCAAACAATGTAATAGGCAATGAGTTCAGATTACCAGCTTTCAAGTAGTGTCACTAATTCAGTCCAAAAAAATCTTGTTTCCATAAGTCCAACAACCAGAGAGTAGAAATAAAATATTCTTACTCATGAAAGATTAAGGAGACATTCTCAATGTACTGAACACACAGTATAACTTGATGTAATGTAGTAAATAAAATCCTTAGACCCAGAATCCACAGTTTGGGCAAGCAATCAAAATCTTTGCAAACCCCAATAGCTCACGTGCAAAGCTATCTGAAATGAGTTTTGCTTTATATTTTTATTACAAGCAGCCATCATTAAAAAGATTCCACGTGTAATATAAACACACATTCTGACTACGTCAGCCCAGCTCCAATCCACCAAAATAGCCACACATTCAAAATACATTTTTTTAAAGGTTCTTTGTACCAGACCTGAGACTCTATTGCATCAAAATTACATTGGTATATCTGTATGGTTTTTTGATATTACATGAATGCGTTACAACTTCTAACCTTTCATGCAATAAAAAGGTCTTATTCAATTATAATCAACTGCAAGTGTGAAATGCTGCATTTAAAAATATGCAGTTGCACAGAGTGGCTGATGCTCATTTGAAGCTGTTGTAATCACATAAATTTGCCCCTTGTTGAAAGGATTACAAAGATATAAAATGCAGGGTAATCTAGGGGTTAGACCATGGGGCAGGGAGTCAAGAGACCTCTGTTCTGTTCTCTGCCCTGCCAGTCACTCGTTCTGTAACCTTGGAAAAGTCACTTAACACCTCTGTGCTTCAGTTTCCCCAACTGTAAAATGAAATAAGATTCAGAGAGGTTGTGAGGCTTAATTAATATATGCAGTCCTTTCCTTGCCCTGGCATTGTGGGAGTGCCATTCAGGGGAGGAGAACAGAATAGCACTAAGGAGATGTCCTGCAGGTTGGCAAGGTGAAGTTAGTTGTTCAGTTCCAATTTAATTGCTTTGTACCTTGGCTGATAACTCATTCTGGCTATTTCATCATTGCATACTTCCTAGGATTTCACATGCCAAATGTTGAACAGATGTACTTCCACATTTAGGACATGGAGCTGAACTAGCAGGCAATGGACAAAAGAGCTTTGACAAGCTGTAGCTCGCAGTTATGACAGTCAGATTTTTTTTGCTGTAAGACAAAGCTGCCTTCAAACAGCAGTATGGGAAGATTGTAAACTTACCATGAGCTCATCCATTTGTCCAGGTTCAAATGCAGTACTCCACCCAGAGAACACCTCCTTAAGTACTACATGGAGCTGGCTTAGCCAGGAATCACAGGTGTATGGCCATTGCTCCATCAATTGCTATTTTCAGGCTCTGACTCTCCATAGGTATGGTGGGAACACCCACCACTGCCTTACTGCAGCCACCTGAGATGCCTCACAACTGCTTTCACAAACTCCAGCTGATATCTTTCTTGCGGAGGATTCACCCCAGCCTCCATTTTGAGAAAAGGTCTAGGACATAATGCTGCAGCCCAAGGATTTACAAGGAGCTCCTACTGGTAGACTCTAGGCATTAACCTCTTCTCCCACAATTCCCCTGGTCTCCCTGAAGGCTGACTGTTGAAATCTTCTAGAAGCTACTGCTTCATGGAACTTTTCTGGGAGCACAACAGTGTCGCTGCGACAATGCAGTGAGTGCAGTGCAAGTGCAGATTTGGAGCAAAACGTAGAGTGACTCAGCATGTGGACACCCTGCATCGCTGGCTCACACAGTAGTTCAGCTCTCTAGTGTAGGCGCAGCTTCAGTGCATCTTGGAAAGCCCTGGCATTAATAAAATAATAGCTCATGCCCCCTTACTATTAAGTACAGTAAACTATATTGCTTCCTGGTATTAAACAAATCATGCAGTGTTTTGATGGAGCTCTCTGACTATTTAATGTGCACAGAAATGTGAGCTCGGCATGATTAGTACAAGAAAAAGCATTTGGGAAAACCATCTAATCCTGCATTTTCTTTTTAACTCTGGAGAGCCAGTGAAACAGCAGCACTTGAGGTTGCAATTTCCTCTTTGGTCTAATGATTATGGGAGTTGGAATAACTAACACAACAGAAAATGAACATTTAATGAAGGTATAAAAACTGTCAAATAGACACCCCAAAATGCATACGCTCCATCATTTTGCTGCACTATTAGTGCTGTAACTTTCAGAAATTCTACCTCTGTGTTACTATTTAACACATGAGTTTTAAAGATTCAAACCAGCAGACAGGTTTCATTAACATAGGAGGTCCCAGAAGAAATAAATGTTTATTAAAGTTTCAGTGATATGAGAGTTTTGGGGTATTTTTTAACCACACTCTTGGTTTGGTGCAGAGCCTGCCAAATGTGTACCTGGTGAGCTATTTAGAAACTTCCTGTTCCATGTGCTAATTAACAGTCTATGAATTTTAACTGAAATCAAGGTGTCACAGCTAAAATGTATTGCAGAGGAGGCCTGCATTTGTCATTCAAAGATACTGCCATGGTGTTAAGGCCTAGCTATGGAGTGGATTTTGCAGCTTGAAAAACTAGTTTTCCAATAACTGCTGGGTGAAACCTGGGAGGAACTTGATTGCCTTGAATCACATGAGGTGAATTAGACTGGTGACATTTCAAGTCAGAGATGGGCCAAAACTAGAACCTTTAATCCAAACCTCTTTGAATCTTGTGGGCAGGGTGGTGATAGATACAAATCACCGGATCAGAACTTACCTCCATTTTGGTTCTGATTCAGAGCCACTGAATCATTAGCGGCACTCATGGGGGGAGGAATAGGTCCTCCATAAATGAAACCAGGGACTCTTGATATGTGTGTATGTTGGGCTAACTGGTAGCAGAGCAAGTATTTTCTTAGTTATCATAGTCTCTTTGTCATTGGAATAACTCTTTAGTTCATTTCAGCTGCTGCTGATTGCTTTGTTGCACTAATTCAAACTGGGCAAACTCTAGTTAAACTCCCCTTACAACTTATTCATGCATCACCTCACAGCTTGCAAGGGCACCATTCTTTATTTATTAAGGATGTGTAAGAAAGTGGCCCCACCTGGGAGTGCTTCCACCAACAGGCTATGGCATTACAGGTGTACCTGCCTCAGTGTCCCTTCTTCTGAGTTCTCTGAAATAGTCAGAACAGTCTTTCTTAGTGCAAATGGCCCTTTTAGGATTAATTTAATACAGAAGAAAGCCCCATGCATACAAGTCCCAACACAGTTCAGGCAATTAACAAATGTAGCCCCACCATCCCTCACTGTGCCCCGGCCCTCTGGCTCTGAGAGCCAGCAGGTATCTCCTGCTGCTGCTGTCATCCTACAGCCCTCTCCCCAGCTTTCTCTGGCCATGGCTCTCTCTCACTCAGGAAGGTCAGCCAGCTAGCTCCTCCCTCCACTGACTCTTTGATAATTCCTCCCTCTTGCCAGGGAGGGCCAGCAGAGAACTTCCCCAGATACCTCATCCAGTCTCCTAACTCTCACCAAGACTCTGTCTCACTGGGTCGCTCCCTGATCTCTTTTAGCCTCCAGGTGCCACCTCACCCTCTTACCTGGCCAAATCGAGAGCACCTGTGCTGACACAAGGGCACTGGAGCTGCTTCATTTACAGGGGCCAGCCGCTCTATGCCAGGTTGCTATTTAACATTTTTATCAATGACCAAGAAGAAAACATAAAATCTGTGGATGACACAAAGATTAGGGGCGTAGTAAATAATCAAGAGAATAGGTTACTGATAGAGTGATCCAGAGTGAACAGGTTACTGATAGAGTGATCTTGGTAAGCTGAGTGCAGACAAAAAGTATGTGTCAATATGGCCAAATGTAAAGTCAGATATCTAGAAACAAGAATGTAGGCCACACTTACAGTGTGTGGAGGGGAGTCTGTCCTGGGAAGCAGTGACTCTGATAAGACTGGGGGCAATGGTGGTTAATCAGCTGAACATGAGTTCCAATGTGATGCTGTGGCCAAAAGGACTAGTACAATCCACAGATGAATAAACCGAGGAATTTTGAGTAGAAGTAGAGAGGTTATATTACCTCTATATTTGGCATTGGTTGAACACTACTGGGATACTTTGTGTAGTCATGGTGTCCAAAAATTGGAGAAGGTTCAGAAAAGAGCCATAAGTGATTAAATTATTGTAAAGCATGTTTTATAGCGATTGATTTAAGGAGCTCAGTCTATCTTAATTTTCCAATGGAAGGTTAAGTCATCAGTGGTGGACTTCATCAGTTTATAAATACCTACGTGAGAAACAGAAATTTGATAAGAAGGCTCCTCAGTCTAGCACACAAAAATATAACAAGATCCAATGGGTAGAAGTTGAAGGTAGACAAATTCAGACTTGAAATAAGGTGCCAATTATTAACAGTGAAGATAACTGTTAGCCACTGGAACAATTTACCAAGGGTTGTAGTGATTTGTGAATTTGGTATTTTTTTCTTTTGTAAGTGAAGCACTTTGCACTTGCCTTTATTGAATTTAATCTTGTTGAATTCAGACCAATTATCTAATTTGTCAAGGTTGTTTTGAATTCTAGTGCTGTCTTCCAGTGCTTGCAAACCCTCCCAGCTTGGTGTCATCTGTACATTTTATAAGCATTCTCCCCACTCCATTATCTAGGTCATTAATGAAAATATTGAATAGTACCAGACCGAGGGCAGAACCCACAGGGCCCTGCTAGATAAGCCCTCCCAGTATGACCGAGAACCATTCCTAACTACTATGGTCTTTTAACCAGTTGTATGCCCACCTTAAGTAATTTTATCTAGAGCTCATTTCCCTAGTTTGCCTATGAGAATGTCATGTGGGACTGTGTCAAAAGCCTAACCACAATCAAGATCTATCACATCTGCTGCTTCCTCCACATCCAATAAGCCCATAACCCTGTCAAAGAAGAAAATTAGGTTGTTTTGGTATGATCTCTTCTTCACAAATCCATGTTGGCTATTCCTTATAACCCTATTATCCTCAAGGTGCTTGCAAATTGATTGTTTAGTAATTTGTTCCAGTACCTTTCCAGGTATCAAAGTTAGGCTGACTGTTCTATAATTCCCTGGGTCCTTTTTTTTTTTTTTAAAGATATGTACTATGTTGTTTGCCCTTCTCCTGACTTCTGGGATCTCATCTGTCCTCCAGGAGTTCTCAAAGATAATAGTTCAGTGATTTTCAGCTAGTTCCTTAACTACCCAAGAATTAATTTCATCAGGCCCTGCTGACCTGAATTAGGATGGCAAGATGTCCTGATTTTTATAGGGATAGTCCCGATATTTGGGGCTTTTTCTTATATAGGCACCTATTATCTCCCCATCCCGATTTTTCACACTTGCTATCTGATTACCCTAACTTGAATGCAACTAAATATTCTTGAATTTGTTCTTTCCCTGTTTTGGCTTGCACTCCTTCCACCTTGTTGTTAATGTTGCTTGTGTTGACGGCGAACTGTGGCCACTGGGAGCTACGAGCGGCCGTACCTGCGGACGCTCAGGTAAACAAAGCGTCTTGCAGCCTACCAGGGGCTTACCCTGAACAAGCCACAAACCAAGTTTGGGAACCCCTGCCTTAGCATAATGAAATCTGTCACTTCATGATCACTTTCTCTCAAATTGCCTTCCACTTTCAGATTTGCTACCAACTCCTCCCTGTTGGTCAGAATCAAATCTAAAATGGCCACACTTCTGGTTTCTTCCTCCACTTTCTGGAAGAAAAAGTTGTCCTCAGTACATTCCAAGAACTGAATGGAAACTGTGTTCTGCAGTATTACTTTAACTACCCAGATATTTGTTGGAAAAGTCCCCGATAACTACTAGGTCTTGTGTTTTGGGTATTTCTATTATTTGTTCTAGAAATGCCTCTTCTTGTTTTGGTGGTCTAAAGTAGACCCCTACCATAATGCCACCCATACTTTTTATTTTGCCCCTTTTTGCTTTATGCAAAGACTTTCAACTGGTCTGCCTCCCTCCTCCTCATGCACCTCAGAACAAGTTTGTATACGCTTGATGTATAATGCAACAGCTTCTCTTTTTACCCTACCTGTCCTTCCTGAACAAGCTATACCCCTCTATGCCAATTTTCCAGTCATGAGACTTATCCTACCAACTCTCTGTGATGCCAATTAAGTCATAATTTAGTTTGTATACGAATACTTTCAGTTCCTCCTGTCAATCCCTGTAATCCCCTTGCATTTGTGTATAGATAGCTAAAGTGTTGAGCACATTCCATCATTGATTTTCCTGTTGTAGCTCCTATGATCCTATTGTAATCTTCCATGTCCCCCCAATGTGTAACCCTCTGTTAAGGTCACCTTTTTTTTAATACTTACCTGTGGGCTTTTGTCTCCTGCCCAGCTGCCCCCTTTGAACTTAGTTTGAAGCCCTCCTCACTAGATTGGTGAATTAGTGCATGAAAATGCTCTTCCCCTTACTGATCAGGTGGACCTCATCTCTTTCCAGCAGACCCTCTTCCTGTTTGGTGGAACTTCTTCCTGTAACAGCCTCCCATGATGAAGAAAGCCAAAGCACTTCCATCGACGCCATCTGCACAGCCATGCATTCATCTCCAAGATGTAGGTGTCCCTGCCTGGGCCCTGACCTTCAATGGGGAGGATGGATGAGAACACAACCTGCACCCCTGACTCCTTCACCCAGCTCCAAGAGTCCTGTAGTCATTTACAGATACATAGATATTAAGGTCAGAAGGGACCATTATGATAATCTAGTCTTACTTCCTGCACAATGATGCAGGCCACAGAATCTCACCCACCCACTCCTGCAATAAACCTCTCACCTATGTCTGAGCTTACTGAAGTCCTCAAATCATGGTTTAAAGACTCCAACGAGCAGAGAATCCTCCAGCAAGTGACCCGTGCCCCATGCTACAGAGGAAGGCAAAAAACCTCCAGGGCCTCTTCCAATCTGCCCTGGAGGAAAATTCCTTCCCGATCCCAAATATATGGATCAGCTGAACCCTGAGCATATGGGCAAGATTCACCAGCCAGACACCCAGGAAAGAATTCTCTGTAGTAACTCAGATCCCACCCCATCTAACATCCCATCACAGGCCATTGGGCCTATTTACCATGAATGTTTAAAATTAATTGCCAAAATCATGTTATCCCATCATACCATCTCCTCCATAAACTTATCGAGTTTAATCTTAAAGCCAGATAGGTCTTTTGCCCCCACTGCTTCCCTTGGAAGGCTATTCCAAAACTTCACTCCTCTGATGGTTAGAAACCTTCGTCTAATTTCAAGTCTAAACTTTCCGATGACCAGTTTATATCCACTTGTTCTTGCGTCCACATTGGTACTAAGCTTAAATAATTCCTCTCCCTCTCTGGTATTTATCCCTCTGATAAATTTATAGAGAGCAATCATATCTCAGTTGCTCAGATAGCTCAGTAGCTGGGAAGGAGGGATAGCTCAGTGGTTTGAGCATTGGCCTGCTAAACCCAGGGTTGTGAGCTCAATCCTTGAGGGGGCCATTTAGGGATCTGGTGCAAAAATTGGGGATTGGTCCTGCTTCAAGCAGGGGATTGGACTAGATGACCTCCTGAGGTCCCTTCCAACACTAACCTTCTATGATTCTATATCTCCCCTCCACCTTCTTTTGGTTAGGCTAAACAAGCCAAGCTCCTTGAGTCTCCTTTCATAAGACAGGTTTTCCATTCCTCGGATCATCCTAGTAGCCCTTCTCTGTACCTGTTCCAGTTTGAATTCATCCTTCTTTACATTTTCTGATGTAAATTAAACATGGGAGACAAGAACTGCACACAGTATTCCAGGTGAGCTCTCGCCAGTGCCTTGTATAATGGTACTAACACCTCCTTATCTCTACTGGAAATACCTTGTCTGATGCATCCCAAGACCGCATTAGCTTTTTTCATGGCCATATCACATTGGCAGCTCATAGTCATCCTGTGATCAACCAATACTCCAAGGACCTTCTCCTCCTCCGTTACTTCTAATTGATCCATCCCCAGTTTATAACTAAAATTTTTGTTATTAATCCCTAAATGCATAACCTTACACTTCTCACTATTAAATTTCATCCTATTACTATTACTGCAGTTTACAAGGTTTTTCCTTTCTTAAAAATAGGAACTATGTTAGCAATTCTCCAATCATATGGTACAACCCCCGAGTTTACAGATTCATTAAAAATTCTTGCTAATGGGCTTGCAATTTCATGTGCCAATTCCTTTAATATTCTTGGATGAAGATTATCTGGGCCCCCCGATTTAGTCCCATTAAGCTGTTCGAGTTTGGCTTCTACCTCAGATATGGTAATATCTACCTCCATATCCTCATTCCCATTTGTCATGCTACCATTATCCCCAAGATCCTCATTAGCCTTATTAAAGACTGAGGCAAAGTATTTGTTTAGATATTGGGCCATGCCTAGATTATCCTTGACCTCCACTTCATCCTCAATGTTTAGCGGTCCCACTTCTTCTTTCTTTGTTTTCTTCTTATTTATTTGCCTATAGAACCTTTTACTATTGGTTTTAATTCCCTTTGCAAGATCCAACTCTACATGGCGTTTGACCTTTCTCACTTTATCCCTACATGTTCTGACTTCAATAAGGTAGCTTTCCTTGCTGATCCCTCCCATCTTCCACTCCCTGTATGCTTCCTGCTTTTTCTTAATCACCTCTCTGAGATGCTTGCTCATCGAGCTTGGTCTACAACTCCTGCCTATGAATTTTCCCCCCTTTCTTGGGATGCAGGCTTCCGATAGCTTCTGCAGCTTTGACTTAAAGTAATCCCAGGCCTCCTCTGCCTTTAGATCCATAAGTTCTTCAGTCCAATCCACTTCCCTAACTAATTTCCTTAATTTTTGAAAGTTAGCCCTTTTGAAATCAAAAACCCTAGTTGCAGATTTATTTTTGTTTATCCTTCCGTTCTGTTTGAACTGAATTAGCTCATGATCACTTGAACCAAGATTGTCCCCTACAACCATTTCTTCTATGAGGTCCTCACTACTCACCAAAACCAAATCTAAAATGGCATCCCCTCCAGTTGGTTCAGCAACTACTTGATGAAGGAATCCATCAGCTATCGCATCTAGGAAAATCGGAGCCCTATTATTACTAGCACTCGTCCTCCAGTCTATATCTGGGAAGTTAAAGTCTCCCATGATCACACAGTTTCCATTAGTATTTACTTCATTAAAAACATTAAAGAGGGCTCTAGCCATATCCAAATTAGATCCCGGCGGTGTGTAGCACACCCCAAGCACTATCCCAGGGGAGGCTCCAGTAGTTTTCTTCCCCAATGTGATTTTTGCCCAGACAGACTCTGTCTGATCCATTCCATCGCTTCTTATTTCTTTACATTCTACCTCACCATTGATATACAACGCTGCTCCACCACCTTTACCTTTATTTCGGTCTTTCCTAAACAGCCCAGACCCCTCAATATCTGTACTCCAGTCGTGACGACTATTCCACCATGTTTCTGTTCTCCCTACAATTTCTGGTTCCACTTCCTGCACCAGTAGCTCTAGTTCCTCCATTTTGTTACCTGGGCTCCTTGCATTGGTTACAAACATCTTCATTTTTGCTGTTTGGCCTCGCTCACATTCTGTGCCTGATTAGGCACGGTCACTCTACAGCCAGTATGACCTATTAGACTGGTATCCACACTGCCCTTCCTCCTTATGTCCATTCTCCTACCCACGGCTGTATCCTTTCTTACTTTGTTTTCTTCCAATTTCTGATCTGCTTAGGGTCAGACCTGGCAGTATCATTAGTGTCCATGTGGCTGAGCAGCATGGGTGTTGGTCAGAGGTATGGATGAGCCATGCCAACCTTCTGTAATGTCTCAGACACGGGCTCCAGGCAAGCATCCTACCCCCAGTGTATTGAACAATTTCCTTTCAGAGAAGGCAGAGCTGATAAAATCTAGACCTCCATGATGCTGAAAACAACCATCATGCTGCCTGTGAGCAGAAGTTATTGCTAGGAGATGTATGCACTCTATGGAAGGAACAGAGTTCATGGTTTAGCTCCCAGAACTTTAGTGGCCTGCATTAGGACAAAGTGCTGCTGGGTCATGGGACATGCTGTAAAATACTGTTCTTAGGAATGGAGAGCCTATTGAACTAATGTTTTTGTGTCCCTTGAACCGTTACAGCTGTCTGTTTCCAAACTTTTATTATGTAGTCTATGAATATTAATCTTTTAAAATATCTGATCTGCGGTTTTCAGCCACTTGCACTGGTGCAGTGAGGAAATAATATTTGCTTTGGTGCCACCTAGTGTAAATGTACTTCCTCAATTCTGAATCCTTTCCAGTCCTTTCTTTTTTACAATACCTTTCTCATGAAAGAATCTCAGACTTCTTACCAGGTCTGTCTCACAAGATAAAGCACAATCAAATCACTGGAGCTTTCTCCCAAACCACCTGCAATGGATGCATTAATATTCATTTTGCCTTCAGTGTTTCTGATGTAAATTATTTACTGGGTGAAACCTTTAAGCTGTTTGTGCTTACACAAGGGTGCAGAGCACAGTGGAACTGATGCATTTTTGCTGAATGGACAGAAGCAAAGCAACAGAGAATCCATGTGCTGTTGCCACCACCACTGCACACCGGAGATGGGCATCTGTGGTTGATGTCTGTAGCAGATTCATAGATTCTAAGACTAGAAGGAACCATTGTGATTATCTAGTTTGACCTCCTGTATAGCACAAGCCACAGAGCTTCCCCAAACTAATTCCTAGAACATATCTTTTAGAAAAAAAAAAATCCCATCTTGATTTAAAAATAGTCAATGATGGAGAATCCACCAGGACTCTTGGTAAATTATTCCAAGTATTAATGACTTTCATCATTAAAAATTTACACCTTATTTCCAGTCTGAATTTGTCTGGCTTCAAATTCCAACCATTGGATCATGTTATACCTCTCTCTGGTAGATTGAAGACCTCATTATTAAATATTTGTTTCCCATGTAGGTACTTACAGACAGTGAGCGAGTCACCCCTTAATCTTTTCTTTGTTAAGCTAAATAGATTGAGCTCCTGGAGTTTATCGCTATACGGCAGGTTTTCTCAATCTTTAATCATTCTCATGGTGCTTCTCTGAACCCTGTCTAATTTATCAACAACCTTTCTGTACTGTGAATAGCAGAACTGGACACACAATTCCAGTAGTGGTCACTCCAGTACCAAATACAGAGGAAATATAACCTCCCTACTCCTGCCCAAGATTCCTCTGTTTATACATCCCAGGATGGCATGAGCTCTTTTGGCCACAGCATTACACATTTTGTGTAATGAACTTACCTTACACTGATTATCCACCATGACCCACAAATCTTTTTCAGTCACTGCTTTCCCAGGAGAGATTCTCCCATCCTGTAAAAATGGCCTACATTCTTTGTTCCCAGATGTATGAATTTAAATGTAGCCATATTAAAACACACATTGTTTGCTTGTGCCAAATTTACCAAGTGATCTAGATAGTTCTGAATCAGGGACCTGTCCTCTTCATTATTTGCCACTCTTCTAATTTTTGTGTCATCTGCAAAGTTCATCAGCGATGATTTTATTTTTGATTCCAGGTTATTGATAAGGAATTTAAATAGTGTAGGGCCAAGAACCCATATCTGCAGGACCCCACTGGAAACAGACCTGATGAGGGGTGATTCTCCATTTACAGTTACATTTTGAGATCTATCAGTTAGCTAGTTTATAGTCTGTTTAATGTGTGCAATGTTAATTTTATATATCTGTAGTTTTTTTAATCAAAATTTCATAGCCACCAAGTCCCAGGATATTATGTCCACACTAGTACCTATATCAACCAAACTTGTAATCTCATCAGAAAAAAATATCAGTTAGGGTGACAGGATCTATTTTCTGTAAACCCATGTTGATTTGCATTAATCACATTACCCTCCTTTAGTTCATTATTAATCAAGTCCCATATCAGCTGCTATATTGCCTTGCCCGGGATCAATGTCAGGCTGTCATCCCGTTTACTGTTTCTAAAAATTGGCACAACATGAGTTTTCTGGAACTTCCCCAGTGTTCTCAAACTTACTGAAAATCAACTTGCGCGGTCCAGCGAGCTCCTCAGTCAGCCTAGATGTGAACAGGGATGAGGGAGTAAATTTGTCACCTCCCACAAAAGTGTGGTCAGAGGTCCTCTGGGCCACATGTATCCCATGGCCACAGTGACTTTAGATAGGATTTTAAAAAGTAAGGAATATAAACCCTTAGGCATGGGCCAACCTTCTGAGCTGCTGTTAAGGAGATTTGTATCCCTCAGCCTGCTCAAGTTGTTTTACACTGTAGTCCAGAGTGGGCCTGGCTCAGTTATGTCAAGGGGGAAGAAGGCACAAAGAGCCTTCAGATCCCTTCCTCCCTGGGCAAATCAAACCACAGTATGGCTGGGGATCCCCCAGTAGGAATGGTCTTCATAAAGAAAGGAGTTCTCTGTCTGCCCTTTCAAGGGTGATAGCCTTGCTGCTGCAACATGGAGTCCTGTGCAGCACAGCCTTTCCGCCTCCTTAATCAGGGCTATTCTTTCAAGGCATAAGCTTTCAGTAACTCCCTTTTTTTCCTTTTGTACAAGAGATCAGTTAACCTTCAGCTCACCCTCTTGGTGGATGTAGAAACAGCCCAGACCCCGAAAAGGATCAAACATATGCCATGCCTTACGATTTTATTTTGTATAGCGTCTTTCATACACACTGTATCTCCAAGTGCTTTACAAGGTTGAACACTTCACAGTAATAGAGAGAAAATAATAGCAGGAGGGTGAGAGTGGTAACAAAGAAGGTGCCTGGAAGTGGTATGTAGTGTATAACGTATAGCAGAGTGCACTGTTAATACAGTTTTTGTTTGGTTCTGACTTCTTCCCAAGAGCTAATATTTGGCAGGGGTAGTGATGAGTGCAGAGGCTCAGAGAAAGTAAAAACCAGCTGGATTGATTCCTTATACCTTGAGTTAGCCCTAAACCCATTTGGGGCCCATGGGACCCAGCAAACCCTGCTGAACTGTATCTTTAAATTTAAAGATACTGTTGGGGTTTAGCTGCAGTTTTCACCCCAAGACCCCTTGAGAACTGTAAAATCTCAGTGTGTGCAAGATTCCCCCCGTCTCCTTCCTGAGAGGTCCGCAACTCTAGCAGGAAAAGAGAGCAGGATCCTCATATGCTGCAGGGTTTTACGGTCCCACTGTGCAGTCTGGGGCTGGCTCAGGTTTGGGGATGCCCTAAAGTATTGCTAAATTTTCAAAGACAGTTCAGTGGCGCCAGTAGGAGTGCTGACTCCTGTGGGCTTCTGCCTGCTTTGTTGGACTGGGGAGTTGCCATGCAGATGCTGCCTTCCCACACGAGGGGAGCAGATTGCCTGGCCACCTTCTAGAAAGGACTTTAGCTCAGAGGTTGTGGAGAAGGGGAAGGAAACATTTTACCACAAATGGATGCTCTTGCCTTATCTACCTGCTATGGTGCACCGATGACACCCAAGCTGACCCAAATCTATTGCCTACCGTATTGGTTACATGCTGCTTTTGCCCTCTATCTACTCCTCCTATATATGTAACATAGTAAAACACGCACACATACTATGCCCACATGACTACTTGGGTGTTTGTGTTATACCTAATTAGAACTGGATGGCAAGTGGTTTTCCTGTCCCATTAATATTTTTGAGATTTCAACATTTTTTTCCTGTACTGTATTGGGATGAATTTGAGAGCTTTGGACATTTTTTTACAAAAAATAGAGCAGTGTGAATCCAGCATAGCCAATAGCCTGGTGGTCAGGGAATCCTTGCTCTGCCTGATCTAGGGGTGGGTCTTGACCCCGGTCAGTACTGTAACCACTGGGCTGTTGGCCGTTATACACTGGTCTCTCTCAGAGACTGACTATAACACTGGGTCCATCTCTATGCAATAATCACGTAAACCTCTTTGCTCCCAGTAAAAATTAATTCACAGAAAATACGATTTTTACATGACTTAAAATATTAATTTTTATTTCTCCAGGTTTTCATGTTTAGTTCAAAGGGTGGCTATATAGAAGCAGTGCTACGTCAAATTCAGTCCCTACTGTAAATCCATTCAGTAGTTACTCCAAAGATGAAATTATCCTATTATGCTGTAACAAGTAAATAAATAAAACAATTTTTAGATATAAGGGGGGGAAATAAAGTATGGAAATATAATCAAGTCCATCTCCTCAGCCCCAGGTCGGTTTGTGCAGTCAGCTGAGAGGAGGGACAAGAAAAAGGAGACATAAGCAGAGAATGAATAATATGAATTTAACAGTTTAATAAATGCCATAATTTGCACATTTAACTTTAAACAATTAAATTCCACCCCTACCTACAGCCCCTGAGTTTGGCTGCATGTGAAATTTTCAAATCTAAAGAAAAGGAAACATCTGGTGCATCATCTGGCCAAATAGCCCATATGTATCACACTGCAATAAGTCATGACAATACATTTGATATTTTTATTGCAGATATGATTAATATGTATTGCTTTGTCTATATATTTGTCATTATAATTTTTCCTGCTGTAACTAATCTACAAATCATGCTGCAGAAATATATGGATGACTGAATTAGTTGGGGTTCCCCACTAATAGGTTGACATTTGAATACCAGAGTTGAAGATTGCTTGTGTGTAGGAAGTATAGTAGCTAAGTTACTAAATGTATACCTAGCAAGACAAATATGGATGCAACCCTAATTTTTGTGTGTGCATATACTCTGTATTCTTTATATGGGAATTTTATCACTGTTACATCTCATTTAAGATAATATCTACTGCATTCATTATCAATTTGTGAGCTGCATTCTCTCTATAGAAGGGCCAGCTTTTGCCCTTAGTGTGGCCTAATAGATAAAGCACTGAATTGGGAGTCAAGAGACGTGGGTTCTAGTCCTGATTTTATCCCTGGTCTGCTGGGTGACATCCCTTCTCTGTGCCTCAGTTTCCCCATCTGTAAAACGGGGATAGTGATACTGACCTCCATGGGAAAACACTTTGAGATGGACTGATGAAAAGCTCTATGGAAGAGCTTGGTAGTACTATTATTATATCTGTGGAATCCCATTGACTTTAGGGGGCTTTATGGGTGTAAGTAAAAGCAGAATTAGCCCTCTGTGGTTTTTTGGCCCTACATTCTGTAATGACACCTGTACATATGAGATGAGATTGTGATTGCTTTAGGCATATGTGCTTCTTTCCTTGGAGTGCACCCCCCACTCCTGCCCCACAACAAATAGACTAGACTCCACCCCTTCTGCAAAGTGCTTGGAAACCACTTACCCAAGTTTGAGCCAGGGAATGATGAAAGGCTGGCACTGCAAGCGTAATAGAGGTTGTGGTAGGTTGTCTGTGGAATGTGGTAATTTAGTAGTGACGCGTCTGTCTGGAAGGAGTAGAGGTCAGGTGGTTTCATGTTCTATCTGTCTTTCTGCTTTTGAAGCTTTGTGTCATGTATGTTTCATGTACAGCAACCTAAATCGAGCCACCATTAAGATTTTGTATGTGAGTTTCACACTGATTTTTAGTTTCAGAAAAAAATATCTTTTGTACGGCGTCTATCACAATAGGATCCTGGTCCAGGACTAGTGCTCCTAAGCCCTATGGTAATACAAATACTAACCAAACAATAGCACAGCAGTGGTTCCTCCTTTTATGAACTACAGTATCTTGTCTACACTAGAAAGTTGTACTGCTCTAACCACACTCATATAGTTAAAGCAATACACCCTCATGAGTGTGGATGCAGTTATACTGGTATGAATGGGCTTATATGGGTATAACCTGTTCCCATTATGGGATTGGGAATAAGCTATACTGGTACAAGGCAGCTTTTAACCAGTGGTTGTACTGGTATAACTATTTCAGTTTTTAAAAAAATTATACATCTGGCAAAACTATTTATAGGCGTACCAAAATTGTGTGTGGGTCAGGCTTTTGGGAAGGTGCTCTCCATCTGAACTGCCTGGGCACTTTCCCAAAGATCCCGACCTTTGTCAAAGAAGTCACTAGTATCTGGCAAATAAAACACTTTCCCCATGGCCATAAGAGCCAGAAACATAATTTTGGGTTTAAATGAAAACGTAGGTTCTGGAGCATCCATTCAACATTAAAAATATTTTACAGTAATCACTGCAACAGCCATGTGTTACCAAGCAACTGTCTTGCCCAAAAGAAATAGTTAACTTTTAAACCAGCACCATATTGATGGTTTTATTAACTTTTTTATATATATTTTTGCAAGTGAAATGCTGCAGTTTATAGGATTATCTATAATTATTAGTCAAAAAGCTCAGAAAACAGCCACATTCACCCCACATTTATAAGTTTTGCAGAAGTTTGTCAGATCAAGACAGCTAAAGTAAACATGACAAATGTAATTTTGTAGTTCTTAATACCGTTAATCCTTAAAGCATGGAACCAGGAAACCCTTATTCGTAGTGGTATTTGAAACCTGTAAGCAATATCATGTTTCTAATGCTGATTTTCTTTTTATTTCACAAAGAAAACAGTATCAAGGCCCTTTTCCCTGGAATATTACTTGAGGCTATTCAGAAAAAAAAATACAACAGGAAATTTGGCTCTTTAGACCTAATAATGGTCTCCTTATTGAACAGAGACTTGCTTTTTTGTTAAACAGATTTTCTTATGAAAGGGTTAGAAGTGAATAAACGACAAGTTCAGGCTCATCTGATTTCTTTTGATTTATGCTGACCTTGAGAGAGAGAGAGGTCATGCTGTTGGCAGGCAATAAGAACTAATCTGTTACTAACTGAGTAATTAAAAGCGAGGCCTTATATATTTTTGTAGTGAGTTGACAGCATTTTCCATCCCCAAGTCAGACTGTTGCTCTAATCAACATGGTCACGGTATTTAACGCCAAATGACAAGTTTATAAGAAGTCAGATGACAAACCCTGAAATGGGCTGTTCTTTCATCAGATGAATAGTCTGACTATATTGTCAGTGGGGGAAAGACTCCAATAAAAAATTGTCAGCTTGAGTGTACAGTTAAGAATAGTAAACTTTTCTAATGAATTAGAGGAGATACAGTTGGTAAAAAGTAGAGCTGTGTTCAATACAAATTTAGAGTTTTGGCAGACAAACCTTTGTGGACTTCTATAGTTTATTATGTCGTATGAGTGCTTGATTCTGACATCAGATGTGACAGTTTCATCTGATAATGTTCTTTTCTGTAGCGCCAAATATCCTGTAAAATAGCAGTTTTTAAGACATGCTGGCAGCTTGGTGACTGAGATCAGAATCATGCCCCATGTTTGATTCAGGGCTTCAATCCTGCAAGGTACGGAAGTGACAACTCTGACCCCAGTCCAGCAAAGGACTTAAGCAGCCGCTTAACTTTAAGCATGTGAGTAGTCTGACTTTAAAAGCACTATTTGCATGTTGAAAGCTAAGCATGTGCTTAAATGCATTGCTAACTAAGGGTCAGGTTGCTCACTCAGCCCCTTGCAGGGTTAAGCCCCAAAAGCACAGACTTTTCTGTAAAATAGCTCCCATATATAATGTGGACTATAAGATTTGAAAACACTGCAGGAAATAAGCTAGCATGCAAAGTCACACCTCCTATAAGTGGATGTTGGCACACACTCTTCAAGATGGAGAAGGGAGATAAAGATACCCAGGGGTGATCTGTCTCAGAAAGAACGATAAAATTCTTCCAGCTCTTAGCTCATAGAGACAAACATTTTGTCTCCCCCTGTCAGGCATCTCTTCTCTCTTAGCAGAGAAACCACTGTGAGGAAAGACTTCAGCAGGGATATAGATTAAACTGAGAAGCCTGTGAGCATCACAGTGACATCTGGAATGTCCTTCCCCTGTCCATCAAAGAAATAACACAGTTATTTTCACAGATGTCCCTTGTGGTTTGGAAAATATAAACCGGGACACTGGTGCCTTGATTCTTTTTTATTTGATTTTACTCCCAGGGGTCTCTAGTTACAGTGCCTCCATCTAGATTTCTAGACATCTGCTGTGCTACAAACCATTCTCTCAGCCAAAAGTGCCTACAAAGCACTCCTCCTGTTATCCATTGTTTGTTCTTTATGGCACATAAGTTTCAGTAGCTGTGATCAAATCTACAAATACACGTGATGGCAATGTGGCAATCTTCTGCAAAAGATGACAGCACAATCCCCTACCTATGTGTGTGTTTGCTTGGCACCTAAGCTATCATGAATCAGTCCGGTACTATTCGGGAATGGGCAATTCTGCCTAACAGATGGCTGTGTGTAAAGGCAGCCAAGAGACCATGTATAAGCTTCACACATTTATTGGGGGCATGAGTCCTAGCCAGAAATGTCTAAATGGACTCTGCCCTGAGCCTTCTGATCTATGACTAGCAGATATGTCCTTTCTAATTCAACTTTGGAAAAATTAACTTCCAAAGCATTGTTTAAAAAGTGTCTGCATCTCTTTGAGAAGGGTGTTTGTCTTTGGTTTTAGGGTGGTTATGTTATATTTATTTATTTATTTATTGTGCTCAAGAGAAAGACATAGCAATGTGATGCAGGGAGCTTGAAAAAGGTGTTCTATTAGAATGGCCATCCCCTTTTGCATTTCCTAGTGAGACACCTGGATCCCAGCCAGCTTTCTGCAGAGTAGGTTGGCAGGATACCGGGACAGGTTATGCAGCTGTCTGCTGCCTTCCATGGACTCCTGCATGCATAATGTTCCTGCTGGATAAAGCCATTAGGGTCCAAATTACAGAAAACACAGGGTTTTGTTTCATAGCTTTTATTTGTTGTTCCATTTCCTGTTTCATTCCTACTTAACCTCTGCTCTCTCTAGTTCAAAATAGTATCCATGTGAATTTGGAAATGAACTTCATATGGATGAGAATGAGTTGTAAAATGTAATATGTACTCTATCCTATATTGTGTATTTCTTTAAAGCAATAACCTCTAATTATGGTTTACTAAATTGGAGGATTTTATTCATCTAGTGTTCTTTAATAATAGTTCACTCCCCCTCTCCAATATCTTCTCATGTACAGATTTCTCCTTCTGAGCACATCAAGAGTCAAGTTTTTAAACTCTTTGGGGGCAGGGATTGTCTTTTCATTATGTGTGCATACAGGGCCTAACAAATTGGTACCTGGTCCCTGACTGGGGCTGCTGGGCATTACTGCAATGCAAATAAATGTACCGTTTATATGGCCCATCTACAGTGACAAAGGTCATCATGAGCTAGGACACCCCTTAAAGAGGTAGGAAAAGTGTCTTTAAAAAGCTGAGGTATTTGAGGGAAATAAGTGAAAGAAGGATCCTAGCTTGGTGAATCTCTTTAACTTTGGCCCCAGGTTTTTAAAGGACATTAGGTGCCTAACTTCCACTGAAACCAATGGGAGTTAAATGACTAAATGTCTTAAAAAATCTGGCCATTTCTTCCCTATTTAGTCACCCTCAGAAAAGCTTGATATAGAAAGTAGTGCCTGAAACAGTGGTGGTGAGCATACAGACAAGGAAGCACAGTGGTTGCAGCTTTGCTTCACAAGTTATGTTTCCTTAGAGCACTCTTTTCTGCAATGTCACATCAAATGCATTTGTCAATAGAAAGCTACAGTTTTGTGGATCTGGCTGTTTAGGAACATAGGAATTGCCGTAATGGATCAGACCTAAAGTACATCTAGTCCAGTATCCTCAGAGTGCTCAGCTACAGATGCTTCAGAGAAAGGTGTAAGAACCCCATAGCAGGCAGATACTGAGTAAGCCCCAATTCTCTATCACTGGATCTTATCCTGACTTCTGGTAATAGATTGGCTTAAGCCCTGAAGCATGAGGTTTAATATCCATTCCAAACATTTTTGCTGGCATTAATTATAACTGGATATTCTTGATAGCCATATAAATGTCCAATCCCTTTTTTAACTTCTGCTAAGGTCTTGGCAATGAGTTCCAGTCTAATTGCACATTGTATGAAGAAGTATTTCCTTGTATCAGTTTTGGATTGTATACCTTTTAATTACATTGAAAGTCATCTTGTTCTTGTGTTATGAGACAGAACAGAAGCTCCCTATCTACCTTATCTATACCGTTCATTATTTTATATACTATCATATCTCCTCTTATTCATCTCCTTACTAAAATAATCCCAATCTGTTCAATTTATTTGCCTATATCCTTGATCTTTCTTATCACCCTTCTTTGAACCCCTCTAGTTTACAATATCCTTTTTAGATGGGGGTGATCAGGTAAGTGGCTGGACCACTGGGCTATAGGCTATTCTGGGGTGGGTCTCTCTCAAGCTCTCCTGTTCCACTTTGTATAAAATACTTGAGTAGTCATTGAACCAGAGAGCATAAGATTCTATAGCCTAGTGGTTAGGGTCCTTACCTGGGAAAGGGGAGACTCAAGTTCATGTCTATGTGCAATGACTATTTAATTATTGATACAAAATTAAACAGCTTTAGCAGGAGAGCCATCACCCAGTGTTTCAGGCAGTCTTCTACAGTGTGAGAGACCCAAGTTCAAATCCTTTCTCCACATCAGTGAGAGGATGGAATTGACCCTAGGTCTCACAAATGAGTGTTTTAGCTCAGTGGTTAACAGCTACAAAGGAACCACACCCAACTTCTCTTCCCTACCACATTTTGTGAACCTAGCCCCTCATTTCCTTGGCTTTTGTATTTAAAATATATTTAAAAGATTTTGTTGTGGATTGAACAAAATGTAATTTTTTTCAACCTTTTTGATATGCCAACATTTTTAGTTTGCATTTGACCCACACGGATTTTCTTTCTATTTTTCAGAACTGCCAGTGAACCAAAAATCAATTATTCACCAAGTGTTACATTCAAGCCACCCATAAGAATTTTATTTTTAACTTTGTGGGGTTTTCTATCCTTATTTTATGGAAATCTTCTTGAATTCATTCTTCTATGTTACTTAGGCTATTCTTGATGTAGTCTTATTTTCTTATGTTCTCTAGAATTAGCAGCTAGGCTTAGATTTTTAAAGGTATTTGGGCAGTGCTGCGCTCAATGTTTAATGTCTGATTTATTTAGGAGCCTAAATCTCATTTTCAAAAGGAATTTTGGCAGTCAAGAGCCACAATCCCATTGACAGCCAGTTGCTAACAGCACACTAAGCGAGGTGTATAACATGGGCCAGTGCCATTTTAATTTGGAGTGAAGTCCTACCACCCCAACATGACTGTGGCTAGAAGGTGATGACCCATTCCACTACATCTGGTATTTCCTAGGAATGTTCTTCAGAACGTTACAACAATTGAACAGGTTAGCATTTGTTATTGATTACTACATAATGTCCTCCTCTACACCATGTATCATTAGAGAGCCTATTCTATCCGCTCAGCTATAAGCAGGAAGGACTATAAATGTTGTGTCAGAAAATATTGTGTTATTTGGGACGTTTCCATACAAGTTCTTTCACCTTTTGTGGCTTAATAAGGCACACAGACTTTTACACATTTAACTGAACTGCTGGATCTTCTGACATTCAGCCAACAATTAGTTCCTCGATGATCAATTAAAATGGCTGGCAGTAGCATTAAGATTAAATTTGACCACCCATAGACCTAGGGACAAGATTCAAGATCTGAACAGCAATGCCTATCTGTGGGCCACTGAACTTTTCCAGTACTCTAATATAGAGCAATGGCTAGAATTTTCTTTTTTGGAGGGGTTATAAAGTATTTGGATGAGTCTCTGTTTCATTTTTGGAAGGTTTGCCTCTGGTTTTCTTTAAGACATTTTTTTTTGTTTGTTTAGCAATTCCTTTATGACAGCCTGGCATTCTTTATGACTAAAGCCAAAAGGGCTATTGAGATTGTCTCCAGAATTTACTAATCTATTCTGAAGCAATTTCTTTCCAAAAGGTAAAAGAGACTTCAAGTTATTCCAACAGGAAGAAGGTAGCTGAGATCTGGAAGCCATGTCTGGAACATTCTGCAAGAAAAATAGGCACGGGGAACTGTATGTCTTAAATGAGTAATTTGTTTTGGAGAAAGGCTTTTGAGATTGATGTTTTTGAGATATGAACCTGAAATGACTGTTTCTTCTGAGTAATAGTGGAAGTTGTTCTGTCTAGGCAGAGGAATTGCTGGTATTCTAGTTTTACATTGTGGAACGGATCATGACAAGTGTAAGAAATGGAATATCTTGCAAGATTCTCAATTTGTTTGGTATGTGAGACAGAACCATTGCCAAAAAGATTTTTCGCATTAAGTTCATTTGGAAAATATATCCACATCATATTGGTGGTCTCTGTTCTATTTTTTTTACCACCTACTCTGCAGTGATTCCTATATTTGTGTTTATATTATTTGCATCCCACTTATTGTATCCCAGGAAATTTAAAAATCCAGAACAATGCCTTAACCACATAATTCCTTTCAAACCTTCGTTGCTTACAGAATAGGTTACTGGTCATCTTCACTAGCTATTTCATTTTGCACCAGATTTGGGATTTCTCTGCTTAACGTGGTGGGTCTTGAGAGAGTGCTTTGATCTGTTGCTTGTTCACAGATAGTTACACCCATATTAGAGAATGTGGACAGAGTCCTTTCTGGAGCAGTGGAATTGGCATCACAAATAGAAGTATCAGCAACATCAGTTTGTGGGATAACACTTTCAAGCCCAGCAAAGGAGCAAAACCGAGGGAGCTAATAAGATGGGGGTAAGTCTTTATTATCCTCATATTACAGATGAGGAAACTGAAGCACAAAGCAATATGGTGTTTTACCCCAGGTCTCAAAAGAATTCAGTGGCAGAGCCAAGAAAAAATCAATGTCTTCTAACTCCAGGTTCTGTGCTTTTGCTATATCATTGTCCCTTTATTTTCTTTACTTTGGGAGGAATGGAGAATGCTAAGGTAAAAATGCACACTTCCCTGTAAACTGCCTTTCATACTGGACCCTGCTTTGTATAAACATTGTTAGAGCTGGTTGGAAAAAAAATGGGTACATTTCTTGAAAATCTCATCAAAAATCGTCCCCTGCCTCCAGTCCATCTCTAATCATGGTACAGTTCAGGAGGTTATTTATACATCAATGAATAAGAAGCAAACTTTTAACTGCCTCAAATTAACTTGGCAACTCAATCTTTTATAATAAAAACAAAGTATTTCTCTGTCCAGGGCTGAAATCCACCCTAAATTTTGCATTCTGGCAAACCCTGCAGTGAAGGCAATTTTTGGATCTCTTGGTAATGATGACTCTGCACTCACATATAAAGGTAAATCTGTGGCTGTGAAAGTACATTTTAATGACCAGGGAGTTCAGCGGATGGGAACTGTGCAGTTAATTTCAAAATTTGTACTACAGAGGTTAATCAGTCGGTATCCACTTTAAACATCATGAGAGAGAATGAACTATTCCTACAACTGAATAATCATCTGTCCTTTTAATTATTTGCTTAGTTTCCCATCTTAAGTTCGTACAATATATTTCTGAAAAGGATGATGGGAATTTGGCAGTATCATGTGATCTAGCCTGTTGGACTCAGTTTTTAGTTTACTGTATGTCTCACAGCTCATTTAGTAGGGTGTTACCCTGACAATACTTAAGTGGCAGGCAGAGGTGAATACGGACGGATGAACTGCAGAGCTATTGGTGTTTTTTGTGTTCTCACTTTCCTAATTTTAAATATGGTCTTAATAATTGTGATCAGTGTAGACAGTGCAATTTAGTTAGTTCCTCCCTTCCACTGGATGAGTCAGAGATGTGAATGCCAAGCTTGGTTGTGGAAGATTTTTTCCAGCAACGGCATGTGGCTCTCTTTGACAGACTCCTCCCAACCATTTTGCTGGCAGCTGCTAAGTAGCCTCTAGATCTGTTATGTGGGAAGACTACTGAGGGGCTTCTATTCTACATATTTCTCTGGAAACAATTTTAGTGAGCTACCTTTTGATTCTCCAAATGTTCATTTGTTCTGTATTTATCCATTTGGTTCCAAACCCCACATAAGTCTGTGACTGCATACAGATCCTTTTATAGCTGACAGAGCAATTTTATGAACTAGCATTCTATGGTGATATTTCTTTGTCCCACCCAGTACATTTCTCACTTGTACATTATCTTTTCTCTGAGAATCAGAAAGTAGTTTTCCTCCTCACTGAAATAAATCATACACAATATAATCTAATTATGGGTTAGATTCTGTCTGCCCTGTTCACCAGATTAAGGCTGCAGAATGCCCCTTTTCCATCCACTGAGACCATGTGGGAAGCAACCAGAAATGAGGGGCAGCCAGACAGTTGAGGGAATGACCAGGGCTTTTCTCTCTCCCATGCCAATGCTGAGCTGAATATCTATGATGGTACTGTACCTTTTTAAAGTTGTACTAGTGATTGCGTTTGAGTACACTTCCTGTAGCATCCTGGAGGCGTCCTGTCTCTCTCTCTGCCTTCCCCACAATGCAGAACACCTCTGACCCTTATTGTCCAAGCACATCCACTTCTTTGAAGGGCTGCCGCCAATGAAGTAAGTATATCTCCTATTTCCTCTTGGCAACCAGATTCTCTACACGAGGGGTTCCCAAACTTGTTCCGCCGCTTGTGCAGAGAAAGCCCCTGGCGGGCCAGGCCAGTTTGTTTATCTGCCGCGTCCACAGGTTCGGCCAATCACGGCTCCCAGTGGCTGCAGTTCGCTGCTCCAGGGCAATGGGAGCTGCAGTAAGTGGCGTGGACCGAGGGACGTACTGACCGCCACTTCCTATTGGCCTGGAACAGCAAACCACGGCCACTGGGAGCAGCGATCGGCCGAACCTGCGGACGTGGCAGATAAACCGGCCCGGCCCGGCCCGCCAAGGGCTTTCCCTGCACAAGCGACGGAACAAGTTTGGGAACCACTGCTCTACACGCAGTGCTTGTATTTGTACTTTTACGGGAAATTCTGTCCAAAGATCTCAAAGTGCTTTAGAAACACAAATGAATTAAACCTCAAAAAATCCTTGTGATTTAGGGAATTATCCCAGTTTTACATATGAGGAAGCTGAGATGCTGGGAAGGCAAGAAGTCCGTATGGAGCCAGGAACAGAATCTGACTTAGAGAATAAACATCTCACTGCGTGTTACATTGTACACATACCTATCTCTGCAACTTGCTGTCACTCTCTGTTTTAGAACTGGGTGCATTGGAATGCCTAGTAGTAGACTTCATACTGTGTTTATTGACCATAGCATTGCGGACAAACCTATGGCCATCAGCACACAGCCTCATTGTGACTTCCTCTGTTTACAAACTGGCATATTCTGTGCTATTTGTGTAGTCTTGATTCAATGACATTCAATAGTTCCTCTATGGACAATAAAGAGCTCCTAAAAGTGCTTAAAATCATCATCCAAGATATGAACTCACCAGATGTGGTCTCAACAATGACCTTTGATAGACACCTTGGGCCATATTTTGCTCTGAGTTACATTTGTGCAGCGCCTTTGAAGTCAAAGGGGATGCATGGTTGTAACTGAGAGCAGAATTAGATCCCAAACACTTTGTTGTTTGATTTGAAATTTTATACTTCCGAAGTGGAAGGTGTGAGTAGGGTTTTCCACCACCTCTCTTCTTTGTCAATGTATGGAAAAGTATGGCAGTGGTCATGTTGTCCCAAGTACATAGCTCATTCTCGAAGTAGTAAGAAAAAATAGGCTTTCTTTAACATACTGGCCCCATGTCAGAAATTGCTGTACCTCAGATAAATGCATTGTCAAGGTTTGAGTGAAGCTGCCTAATACCATCCAGGAATTATTGCTATTCACATATTGCTAGGGCAGGGTTTCTATGTTAACATGATGAAAATATCTGGAGTTTTAATGATTTTTATTTATTTATTTATTTTGTGTGGCTCCTAATGAGTTTCAGACATGTAGGCACCAAAGAGCAAACTTGTTGTGTCTTCCATCTGCCAAGATATTGGAGTTCTTTTCAATAGCCTGCTGTAGCAGGGACTTCCAAAATATGGCTGTGTGACTGCCTTTAAAAACATTGCCCTTAGAGTTGCTGGTCTCCTGGTTAAGTTTTTTAGGATTCTCAGTATAACTTCCTAGCCAGTTTTTTGCTGCCCTGTATCAAGATATCGATGCCAACAGCAGAGCCTTGTCTTTAAAATTAAGTAGGTGCAGTATCTCTGTGACGTGCTAAGATTAATCTCTCAAGGTGCACTAGACAGTGTAGATGGTTAAGATTTCTCTTGTGGCAAAATAACATGAAGGGAACCTAGTCATCAAGCTGCCCATTGAGTCTTTAGGTCTGAATTTTTCTCCCAGCGGCCTGTCTAGACAGGCGTACGGTGTGCCCTTCTCTGCTTTGAATCGGTGACTGCAAACGTTATGCAGATACTGTAGCTACAGGATGAGGTGACCACAGCTTAGTACAGCACACTGCCGTACTTTACAAGTGTTCTGCAGTTTGGAACCAATGGAGCATTATGTAAATTTGCAGTCTCTGCATAATAGCACTTTTGCTGGGTCATTCGGAATCTTTCAACGCTCTTTTTCCACCTAATTGCTGCTGTTCACAGGTCTGCCTGGAGACCAGGAGTGCCTGCAAGGCCAAGTTACTGCAATTAATTATGTAGAGCCCGATCCTGAAAGCCTTCCTCATACCAGTAGTCCCACTGAAGTCAGTGGGATTGCCTGAGTGAGTACAGGTTTCCAGGGTTGGCCCTTTACAGTGTAAAAATCTGAGGGTCATAGCCTTATCTTGCTGTTCCCTGGGTGAAGAGCCTTGAGCTCCATTCTCCAGCTGGACTTTTGCCTACTCAATTCCCGACATCAGAAAATCCAGGGCTATGAGATTTCATAACTTCCAGGCCCAGACTCAAGTAGGTAAATATCAAACAGACCCCTCATTGGTTGGAATGCCTAAACCCTGTTGGATTGTGTCCACGCACAACAGCTGTGTCAGCTGTATTGATTGACTGTAGACATGCAGGAGGAGACCTTTAGCTCCTGTTCAGTGGCACTAGTGTTACCTACAATGATTTCTTTGCAATGTGAGCAGAAAGACACAAATATTGGAACTGCACCAAGTTCAGCTTGTTCTCCAAACTCTATCCTTCAATGCTATGGCTCACATTCAGAAATTACCCCAAAGCCCCTGCTCCTGTCAACAATGCTGGGAACGGTGTGGTATGTATTTCAGGAGTCCCAAGATGCACTGGTACAAATGTTGTTGTAAGGTGCACTCAGTGTGTTGAGGTACCAAAATGGGTTCTGTCTGAAAGAGTGTTGCTGTGTGGTTGCACTAAACTGTCGCAAAGACAAGCTGTGCAGAAAACCACTTCATGTAAAAGTGTCCCTGCAAGTCTTCTCTCTTGGAGTTCAGTCCTGAAAGGTTCTGAACACCACCCTGAGAGCACTCAGCACCTGCCAGAAGTGGTCAAAATCTTTCAGAATCAGGTCCTTAGCATGGGCACACCCTTCGTATACTACCTTTCATGCAGTGATGTATTTTGACAGACAACAGTATGGGGTCTAAATATCACAGACTAAAACAATGTTACAAGATTATTGGCAAACACTGAAATCAAGACATTGAAAGTTTTAAGGTGATATAAGACACCAGAAAACCATCTGTAAGAGGCAACTACTGTGGTTACTATGGCAACCAACTGGAGAAAAAATATTGGAAACAATTTTGTTTTTGCAATGCCACGGGGATTAAAAAAGTAAGCAAGCAATAAAGTGGGAAGCTACTGCTATGTCATAGCAGTGTGGGAGTGAAAAATACTGGTTTAAATATGTATCAACTAGTAGTTAAGTAAAATTAGTGCCCTCAAATATAGGGAGGTCACAGCTGTATGTTCTTTTCATTGATTTTGATAAAACACATCTGCACCCATAAAAATGCCCAAGGCACAACCTAGTTTACAAATAATCAATTTGCTAAATCATTACAATATTAAGGATGAAGGAAACCCCACAAGATAGGCAACAATCAAAGGTGGCTCACTTTTTTCCCATTTTATTTTTTTTAATTACAAATCTTTCCACATACGGGATTTTTTAGGATGAATTAATGGCGGTAAAGTGCTTGGAAATCCTTGAAAGAATTAGGTGTGATAAGGCATATACTTATCAATGACCAACAAGCAGTCCAGATGGTTAATAGTAAAGCATGATTTTCTAAGCACCAGCTGAAGAAACAATGTTGTAGCAAAGTTTGCCCCCCATTTAAAGAATACTGTATCACCAGTATGAAAAATTGGAGCGCTTACTTCAGAACACATCATATATAACTAAGGCCTATAAGGTATGGTATAAAGTACACCTGCATTAATGGAGGGAAAGCAAGCAGAGAACAGAACCTCTTTGAAAGCCCATTTGGGATTACTATTACAACCTGGTTGTTGCCTAAAATTATATTTCCCAAAGGCATCACGTCTGCTGCGCCTGCACGTCTGTAAATGGGAGCGCAGCGGGAAAGAACGTTGATATTTTGTGACTCTCGGCAGCTCGCACAGCCAAGAAAATAGCTGCACAGAAAGGAAGAGAAACATCTACATTGTTTTTTCAAGATCTGCCCCCAAGACTAGAGCAGGTCGGGATTAACCCCGCCTGGGGACCGCGCGCTCCGCCCACCCCTTCAGCCTGTTCCAGATCCATCCCCACGTTACCTGCGGGGGGAGGGGGACTCTGTCTGTCTCCCCCCCCCCCCCGCTGCGCTGGAAACTTCTGCTGTGCGGACCCCAGGCAGGAGGACGCGGCAGCGGCAGCCGTGTGGTCTGGCGGCGGGGCAGCCCCGCGCCGGCTGCTCCTCCAGCGCGGCGGCCGTACTGCCCCCAACCCCGCCCCCAGCCCTTCCGTGCCGCTGTGTCTCCTGAGTCCTCCTGCCAGAGGGCAGGGCCGGGGGTGCGGGGCCGGGGCCGGCAGAGCCGCCAGCGTGGGGCTGCCCCATGGCCTCGTGTTCTGCCGCGGCTCCGGCCGCCCAGGGCTCTCCAGGCAACCGCGGCGGGGAAAGGAGCAGGATCCCGGCCGCTCCTCGGGCGCGGCCGCTGTGCCGCTGCCTCCTCCGTCTGTACAGCAGCCCCGCCAGAGGTGGTTCCCAGCGGGGAAAGGAGCAGAACGCAGGCAGCTCCTCCGGCGGCTGCACGGCCCCCAGCCCGGTCGTCCGGCAGGGCTGCTGGGCCGATGGGGGAGACGCAGCCCCCTGGAAGGGTTGGGCGGGCTCCTCCTCTGTCTTTCCAGTAGGCCTAACTAGCTATAAATATCTCACTGGTGTGGCGTAAGGGACTGTACCACGGCCCTTCCCTACATGGCCCTGGAACTGGATGGAGCTCAGAATTGGGGGAAGGAACAAATGATGGGTCAAATTCTGCTCAGTTTGTTTTCCCTTTGACATTAGTGGGACTGCCTGTCTGAGCAAGGTGAGAAGGTTTTGCCCTATATAGGCACACCCATATAGTGGATAGTAGCAAGCAAAGCACTTCCTCTTGAGCCAATTTATATAGAGCGTGAGTGTCTCTTATTCTCAGATAGTTCCATCCCTTAAAGAAAATGAAGCTAGATGCATCAGGGAAGGTTTTTGTGATATGTTTGACAATTCTTTAAATAGATTCTGGCCATGGAATACATGCTTGTCAGGCTAAAGGTTTCTTAACTGCAAATCCCTCTAAAAAAGGGGAAGATCAGCTAAATATAATTTAAAATTTTGCTTGGTCCTGAGTCTTTGCATTTCTGCATATAGTCAGAATGAAAGCTTATTCACTTAGAGACCTGAATGAATTAGTCCAAGATCAGACATTTTCCCCATTTCAGGAAAACAAAATATAATGGTTCTCAAAGGATCTTTATTTAAAAAAACCCCCAAAAAACAGCGCGCTTACTCACAGGCAGCATGAGTGTAGAATTCCAGTATGGTGCCTGGGGAGTTACACACGTCATGTTTTCCCTGCCCTTTATAGACTGACTCAAAGGCACACACTTTCATATTGCTTCCTGAGCACTACACTACTACTCTATTATATTCAAATTGTCACAGCTGGGGGAGGTGAAATGCTAACCAGACAGAAATGCAGAGCCCATTCCTTAGCCTGTGCTCCAAACTGTACCAGTAGATGGCATTATTTACATATCCACCACAGGGCTGAATTTTCAAAGGTGACTTTTAATTGTGAAAAGAAAAGGAGGACTTGTGGCACCTTAGAGACTAACAAATTTATTTGAGCATAAGCTTTCATGCATCTGATGAAGTGAGCTGTAGCTCATGAAAGCTTATGATCAAATAAATTTGTTAGTCTCTAAGGTGCCACAAGTCCTCCTTTTCTTTTTGCAGATACAGACTTACACGGCTGCTACTCTGAAACCTTTTAATTGTGAGTACTTTAATTTTTTGATGCACACTTTAACACATTGAGGGCCTGATTTTTCAGAGGTTCTGAGTCCCGCATAGTTCCAATGGTCTTCAGTTGGTGTTGAGGGTGCTCAACATGGTTGAAGAACAGGACATAGATGACCACTTGTGTCAGAGTTATGTGATAGGGTCTGGGACATAAAGACAGGTCTCTTGCCCATCACTCTTGTGTGTCACACCTTTATTAAAAGACCCCCAAAATCAGAGGCCACTTTTGAAAATTTGGACCCAAATTGCCTCTTATCAATACATCACTGTCCAAGGAAAATTATGAGTTCCTTTTTTAATGTTACAGCGATTCCTGTTAAATTTGCTGAATAAACATTTTATCCTGTTTCTCAAAAAAAGGAGTACTTGTGGCACCTTAGAGACTAACAAATTTATTAGAGAATAAGCTTTTGTGAGTTACAGCTCACTTCGTTGGATGCATCCGATGAAGTGAGCTGTAGCTCACGAAAGGTTATGCTCTAATAAATTTGTTAGTCACTAAGGTGCCACAGGTACTCCTTTTCTTTTTACGGATACAGACTAACACGGCTGCTACTCTGAATCCTATTTCTCAGTTATTGTAATTAAAAGTTATTGCTTTTACTTAATCCACTTGTAACTCACCTGTTGCCAGCACCCTAAGCATTGGGCAATGAAAAGGATGCAAAATATCTTTACAAGCTTTAAAAGACTTTTATCTGTCAAATGCAACGTAAGACATCAAGAGACACAGGCAACTGAGTGCCCCTATAAAATGATCATAGCCCAACTAATGAGAGGGTTTAGGATCAACAGTAACGATGGGTAATTTGGAACCTATACAGAGCAGGCCACATACACTGCTGTCACAAATGGGCGCAGCTCCATTGAAGTTTTGGGTAGCAATTAACTTTGGCCCAGTATTACTATTCTGTATTTAACCTGTAACATAAATGTAAAAGAAAACAGCATTTGTCATGCTGTTAACTTTGTAATTGATTCAAATACATAAGCATGAGGATGGAGCGAGGCAACCTTTCAGAGTTTGAAATTGTAACAACCTCAGTGCTTCCTTGATGAAAACTTTGGTGTAACAAATTTACTCAAGATGAAATTATATGGGAGTTATATTAAAATCAGTCACTTTCAAAGATATTGCATCAGGGATGAATTTGCTCTATATGTTGATATAATTCACAGACAAAGTAACACAATCTTCTTTCAGACATGGACTACTAAATATGTCTACAGGAATAATGGGGTTTTAAATGGTTTTAAACTCAAGCTCTATAATAATAATAATAGGTTTCATGTACTTTGAATCTAGAAAACAGATTCACCAGTAGATGGTGCAAATCTCTTGATTTGGCTTCAGAGTGTTAAGTGTAAGGAATATATTGAGTAAATAATAGTTTGATCTCGCATGAAAGTTTGCTTATTTATAACTACTGAATTCATTAGCTGAATGCTGATACTCAAATTATATTTTGTATTGTTTTTTGTCCAAGAATCAAAATATTTTAGCCATCAGTGCGCTAAGCCTTGGTTCTTTAGTACTTGGCCTGGTCTCACACAGTCCTTACACAGGCAAAAATCTCAACACAATCAAAGGGTCCACTTCTGCTCTCAGTTACATAGTTACAAACCCTATTGACTTGCCTGGGCAAAAATTGTGGGCTTTAGCCTATTGTGTTTTATTTGTTGGTATAGGGGTTTGTTTCATTTTCTAAACAGGAGAAGCCGATGCCTAAATCTTACATGCTGGTTGATTAAAACACCAATTGATTAAAGGCTAGTACTAGTATCTTCAAATCCCCCTGATGTCAGCTGAGGGCATTCAACAATGGTAAATGGGACAAAATACAACATGGTTTTACAAAAGGTAGATCGTGCCAAACCAACCTGATCTCCTTCTTTGAGAGAGTAACAGATTTTTTTAGATAAAGGAAACGCAGTGGATCTAATTTACTTAGATTTTAGTAAGGCGTTTGATACTGTGCCACATGGGGAATTATTAGTTAAATTGGATAAGATGGGCATCAATAGGAAAATTGAAAGGTGGATAGGGAATTGGTTAAAGGGGAGACTACAACGGGTCCTACTGAAAGGTGAACTGTCAAGTTGGAGGGAGGTTACCAGTGGAGTTCCTCAAGGATCAGTTTTGGGACCAATCTTATTTAATCTTTTTATTACTGACCTGGGCACAAAAAGTGGGAGTGTGCTAATAAAGTTTGCAGATGATACAAAGCTGGGAGGTATTGCTAATTTAGAGAAGGACAGGGATACCCTACAGGAGGATCTGGATGACCTTGTAAACTGGAGTAATAGGAATAGGATGAAATTTAATAGTGAGAAGTGTAAGGTCATGCATTTAGGGATTAATAACAAGAATTTTAGTTATAAGCTAGGGACGCATCAACTAGAAGTAACGGAGGAGGAAAAGGACCTTGGAGTATTGGTTGATCATAGGATGACTATGAGCTGCCAATGTGATATGGCTGTGAAAAAAGCTAATGTCGTCTTGGGATGCATCAGGAGAGGTATTTCCAGTAGGGATAAGGAGGTTTTAGTACCGTTATATAAGGCACTGGTGAGACCTCACCTGGAATACTGTGTGCAGTTCTGGTCTCCCATGTTTAAGAAGGATGAATTCAAACTGGAACAGGTACAGAGAAGGGCTACTAGGATGATCCGAGGAATGGAAAACTTGTCTTATGAAAGGAGACTCAGGGAGCTTGGCTTGTTTAGCCTAACTAAAAGAAGGTTAAGGGGAGATATGATTGCTCTCTATAAATATATCAGAGGGATAAATACCAGAGAGGGAGAGGAATTATTTAAACTCAGTACCAATGTGGACACAAGAACAAATGGATATAAACTGGCCACTAGGAAATTTAGATTAGAAATTAGACGAAGGTTTCTAACCATCAGAGGAGTGAAGTTTTGGAATAGGCTTCCGAGGGAAGTAGTGGGGGCAAAAGATCTATCTTGCTTTAAGATTAAACTCGATAAGTTTATGGAGGAGATGGTATGATGGGATAACATGGTTTTGGTAATTAAATATTCATGGTAAATAGGCCCAATGGCCTGTGATGGGTTTTTAGATGGGGTAAGATCCAAGTTACCCGGGAAAGAATTTTCTGTAGTATCTGGCTGATGAATCTTGCCCATATGCTCAGGGTTTAGCTGATCGCCATATTTGGGGTCGGGAAGGAATTTTCCTCCAGGGCAGATTGGAAGGCCCTGGAGGTTTTTCGCCTTCCTCTGTAGCATGGGGCACGGGTCACTTGCTGGAGGATTCTCTGCTCCTTGAGGTCTTCAAACTACAATTTGAGGACTTCAGTAGCACAGATATAGGTGTGAGGTCTTTTTTAGGAGTGGTGGATGAAATTCTGTGGCCTGCATTGTGCAGGAGGTCAGACTAGATGATCATAATGGTCCCTTCTGACCTAAATATCTATGAATCTATGAAACACTTTGCCGGAGCACTCTCCGACTTGCAAGATCAAGCCCAAAATTCTTAGCGCAAACTATGAAGAAACCAAAGAAGAGTAATTGAGACAAAACTCCCGCCTAACTCTCATCTCTCCCATCCACCCCCACCCCCCAAAAAACAAAAAAACTAAGTAGACATGTTTTGCAGGGGAGCTTAACCAGGTGGTTTGGCAAATGCAATCCTTATCCCCCAGACCACAGCCACAATGCAGAGCAGCTGGGCAGTCACTCTGTGGCTGTTTTTGCAACTCCTGGGCTGTACAGTAGCAGCAGTTGCAGCCAACTATGGTCTCTTCATCTGGAGCTTTTGACCAGAAGAGCCATATAATTTTACAGACCTACCAGCCCTATCCCTGCCCTTTCTTGGGACTTGTTACTGCCCCCTGCCGCAGAGCAATGCAACGCAGTCTGTCTGTCGTCATTTTGTTCTTTTATATTACATCTATCACTTGGATTGATTTTTGTCTCTCCTCCATGCTTTCTGCATTGTTTTCCCACTACCTGTTGGCTGCGGGGCAGCACCATAAAGATTCCATTGCGTGTCAGGCTTTTGGGGCCTTTGCAAGGACAGGCTTTGCCCCTAAAAGAACATGGTCTATATACGTTTGTCACAAACGGAGACAATTTTACATGAAGAGAGACAAAGGTAAGAAAAGAAAAAAGATAGATGTGCTAATTGGACCTGCTTTAAAGTTCATTGTGTCAGCCTGATGAAGGTTTAATTTAATTCTGTTACTCAGCGAAGAGATTCAAAATCAACCCAGCTGTCTTTTAAAAGATCAGAAATAATTGGATGACAGTTGCTAGGAGGACTGGATTCACACTACCTTGAAATGAAGTGAGCTGTAGCTCACGAAAGCTTATGCTCAAATAAATTTGTTAGTCTCTAAGGTGCCGCAAGTACTCCTTTTCTTTTCTTGAAACAATGCTATTCTATTAATTGAAAGGAAAAACAGTGGCTAATTATCCATGGGAGAAAAGAAAAAAAATCCCCCTCATAAATAAGGTTGCTAATACCTCTTGAGGTGAAGAGTTTGTGCAACTCAGACCCACATTTGCCCAGTTATAAACTTCCAAAAGAGCAAATGGCATGTTATTGTCTGATAAAGGGGAAAACTAAAGAACCTCCACTTCCTATTAACTTCTGTAAGTCTGCGTCTAATGAAAATATTTCTACATCTAAGGGCAAGATTTGCTCTCTGTTACACTCCAAGGAACTCAGCTGAAGTCAAGAGAGAATGCAAAGCAGTATTTGATCCATAATATCTGACCAGAAGAGTTGAGAGTCTCCTCAATCAAGTGGTGGAAATAGAGGTGTGCAGGTGGTCCTCTGTGCACTCTGCATGCCACTGTGCAGTGCTTTACTGTTCTATTTGGAGCAATACAGCAGGGGAACTTGTAGGCAAAACAAAGGACTGCTCAGTAAATCCATTGCTATGTCTGTCCATTACCCAGATGTCCTACAAAGAGCACAGGGGTCAGCAATGCTTACTGTGGCCTGGAGGCTGTAGTCAGAGCTGTTTTGTTGGTGTTCCATGGCTTTGGGAGGTTTACTCCAATTTTGAGGATTTGTCATTAAAAAACAGAACTTTTTAAAAATGATGAAATAGGGAAAAACTCAAATTTGGGGGGATAACAAAGTTGCTGAGGTAAAAGGCTCCATGATGCAAGTACCTTGGGAGGTATCTAGATTACACTGGAACAAACCTGTGTGTTGCTGTACTAATGTGAGCATGCACTGACAAATTTCCTCTGGGATCTTGTTTGGCTGCTGCTTCGGGATTTCAGCAAAACAATGATTATATAAACACTTTAATAGACATGGTCCTAATCAGTATTGCAGTGACTGGATTTCAGGGGTCAGAAAAAAGCCCTCTCCTATATACAAACTATAGATTGTACCTTACATCCTTGAAGTAGTTTGTGATCCTTTGGGAATGAAAGGTGATATGAAAGTCTAAATTACTAGTATTTAAATTACTGCATTTATAATATACACAATCCTACATTGGTGAAATGGAGATTTAACTATGGGGTCAGTCCTTCTGTGGTCATAATCTGGATATTATAACTGTTAAGCTATTCATTTGTTCAGTGCTGGCCTTATATAGAGAAAAGCACAGTTCATGTCCCACAAGGCTTAGGATGTAAAACACACCCCAGACAGATAACATTTGTTCTGGATGCTCATCAAAGCATCGTAATTATTTATTAGTATTATGTATTGTCGGTTGTGTAACCGCATTAATGACTGCACTGGCAGGCTTGGTGGAAAGCAGTATGTTTCAAGGGCGGGGTTCAAACGAAAAAGCTCGAGGCACTGGGAGAGTGAAGGGAGTGAGAAAAGCACTAAAAGTTAGTGGGAGTGGACGTGTAGACAAGGCAGACTTGTTCAGGGCCGGTAGGATTTCCCCTCGCCTTTGCTACATTTCCCATAAAAATGCAGACTCCTTAGTGTGGAGCACGAACGTCATTCCCCCCAGGCTGTCTAAAATCACCAGGTTTAGTCTTCCTCTCACTCACGCTGGTGTAAACTGAATTGAGGGTGAACTTGCTGAATTGGACACACTGGACCGGTGGTGCAAGGAGAATAAGTTTCTTATCGGTACTCTGCAGTCATGGGAGGGACACAAAAGAGGAGCACCAGTTAAAGGGTGGGGGCATGTGGTCTCCCCACATGACCCCCCCATGTGACTCCTCCCCACCCCGCCACCAGCCCGGGCCTCCACGCTCTCCCCATCCCCTCCCTGTGATCCTTCCCACGTTACCTGGGAAGGATCCACATCCTTCCCACGTTACCTGGGGTGGGGGCCCTGTCCTCCTCGCACTGTGCCAGAAACTTCTGAACTGCAGGGGAAAAAGGAGCAGAATTTGGGGCCGCCAGCTCCTCCAGCATGGCTGTACCGCGCCCCCGCCATGCCCACCCCCAGCCCTTCCACGCAGCTGCATCTCCGGTCTGGGGTCTGTACATCAGCCCCGCCGGAGGATGGGGCTTGGGGGGGCCGGGGCTGGGAGAGGTACAGTCACGCCAGAGGAGCTGCCGGCATGAGGCCACCGCACATTCTGCTCCTCCTGTGTCTTTCCGGTATGGAGTACCAGCTAGAAATATCTTACTGGTCCAGTGTACCGTACTGCACCACCGTACTTGTACCACTGATGGTAACCATATATGTACCAAACAGCGACTCATAACGCACATACACCTACAAGTATACACGCATCCCTCTTGAGTCCAGCCATAGCATCATAGTGCCTTTCCCGTATCACTCTGTTCCCGTATCGCTCCATTCACTCTGTTGCAGGTGCAGGACAGGTGTAGGTATCCATGGGATAGTTCTCCATAGGTTATATATTCTTGGTCATGTCACTATAAAAATGGATGGAATTACACCTGGCATGAATTTAGCCCTTGCTGTTTCCAAGGGCTAACATGGCAGTAGTCTATGGAGGGCTGTATGGTGTGAGCTTTATTCATAGAATCATAGATGTGTAGGACTGGAAGGCACTTTGAGTCCAGTCTCCTGTACTCAAGGCAGGACTAAGTAATAACTAGACCATTCCTGAAAACTGTTAAGCTTTCCTTTGGATAGGTTTCAACTATGATTCTACAAGGAAGGGAAAGGGTTAAAACTGAAACCACCAAGAATCTAAGTAAAATTTAGAAAGATCTTACAGCTAACAAGAGTTTGCCTGTCAGATGAACTCCATTTTACCTACACGTTCATACCTGGTGCCTCAGAAGTACTTTCTCCCCGGCTTCTGCAGTCGGGCTAACCTGGAGAGTCAGAAAGAGTTACAGTGAGGCTAGTGTTATCTGTTCAATAGTGTCTGCAAGGTTTTGGTCTGGGTCCATTTCTAAATGTAAATGACATCCTTAGCAAAGGAGCTTTACAAGTGTTTACTTACTTTACTTACTACAGCAAGTAACCATCGTGTTCATTTCATGCTCCTCCGAAGATGAGTGACATGTTGCCACCTTCCTTCAGCAGGAACACAAGTGATGCAGCTGCCTATATGCAACAGCCATTTCAACTGCATCTCTAGGTAGCTGGTGAAAATTTCATAGGCATCAGGCAAAAATATTTCTTGGGGTGGGGGCTGAAACAGTTCTGCATTCACCCCTGCAGTGGCAGCTCCTGTCCCAGAGGGCTGGGCCCAGCTCCCCATTCCAGCCTCTTGCTCTGGCCACTCAAAATGTTGGTGCTTCCCATAGTGTCATTTGATGTGCATGTCTGTGTGGAAGTAGGACCCTCCCTCACAAGATGTCCCACCCTGCCCCCTTCCTGGCACTGCTGGATGTGGGTCCTCAGGACTTTGCCTCCTCCCCTGGGACTACCTTTCCCCTTACAGTCACCAGCATTCCCCCCTTCCCCCAGGAATCTCCTTCCCTCCCAATCCCCTCAGCAATCTCCCCAATCACGTCATTGTTTCCCCCCCCCTTTCCCTGGGACTCTCCTTCCCCCTGATCATCCCAGGGCTCCCCCTCCTGCTATAGTCACCTCAGGATTCCACACACCCAAGACTCCCCCCAATCACTTCAGGATCCCCCCTTCCATTCCTGGGAAGCACAGTTCAGGATCCAGCACCCCCTGCTGGGACTGAGGAATCTAGCTCCACCTGTGGGGAATCTACAGCGTAGGTGGGAATGGGATCCTTCCAGTGCATCGCTCCACCTCTTTCCTGGCCCAGCACTGCCAGAGATGGAGTTGAGAGGACTAAGGCCCATCTAGCCCTAGCCACTCACCACCTATGACGTTGGTGACTGGTCATCTCATTTTTCTGTAGGACTCTAGCTATGAGACATGGTTATAGTACTGAACTGACGGTTGGCACGGGTAGGTGGTTGTATGCTAGCTAAGTGGCTTTTGTGCATGCTGGTTAGTGCTGTAGGTCCTGTTGCCTAAGCAGCTTTGGTGTGCTAAAGGTGATTGTCAGCTGGTGATGCCAGTGATTGCTTGTGCTGATAGCTGTATGATGCCTCACTTCTGACAGGAATATTTCTCATCATGAGACCAGGCTTGCTTCATGGGTTGTGATGAAAATATCCACACCAGAGAGGCTGGGAGTTGCAAGCACCGTCAGGTCATACTCATGGTCTGTGGAAGCATTGTATTGTGAAGCTTGTCAGTAAACAATTGCACAGCACAGTGTTTCAGATGCTGCATGACAAATAGCATATACCAGTTGTGACAAAGTTCTTCCTCTGCCTTGGTGGGTCCTGCACTTTTTGGCGGATTTGCTTGCCTCAGAGGTTCACGGCAGCCGTCAGCTTGGCCGCTTCTGCTAGAAGCTCAAACCTGCCATTCACTCAGCTAACCTCATGACTGGCCAATATGGGATAAACAGAGAACAATCCCCACAGTCTCTGTGTCCCACCTAGTAGGTTGGGGACAGGCCAGATCCCTTTCCAAATTAGGTCTTCCCTTCTGGTGTTGCTCACAGACCAGGTCAACTCCTCCTGTGTCCGATCAGGAGTTGGGGGGATGGAGGAACCCAGGCCCACCCTCTACACTGGGTTCCAGCCGAAGGCCCTGTGGATAGCAGCTGTCTACAATGTCCCCTGTATCAGCTGCATGACAGCTACAACTGCCTGGGTTACTTCCCCATGGCGTTCCCCCAGCACCTTCTTTATCCTCACTGCAGCATCTTCCTCCTGAAGCATGATCACACTTGTACTCTTCAGTCCTCCAGCAGCACACCTTCTCACTCCCTGCTCCTTGCATGCCCTCCACTAACTGATGGGAGGTCCTTTTTAAACCAGGTGTCCTAATTAGCTAGCCTGCCTGCCATAATTGATTCTAGTAAGTTCTTCATTGGCTCCAGGTGTCTTAATTAGCTTGTCTGTCTTAATTGGTTCTAGCAGGTTCCTGATTGCTCTAGGGCAGCCCCTTCTCTGGTCACTCAGGAAACAGAAAACTATTCATCCAGTGGCCAGTATATTTGCCTTCTACCAGATTCCTGTACAGGGTGAGGAGGTTGGCCGATGGAGTCTCCTGCGACTGCGGGGCCTATTTCCGATCCTCTGTCCGTTCACGCCTCCGAGCGGAGTTCCTCTGGGCGGTGTCCACCGACTCCCTTGACGCCTTTGCGGAGCGGTGGGCGCTGTCCGGGGTTCTCTGCTCGGTGTCCCCGTCCAGTTCCCTTCGTTTGACCCTATGACCGCACTCCCGTCCCTGTTTTTCATTAGTTGTCCCCCGTAATTAGTTGGTTCTCCAGGCCCTGTGGATCCCCCCCTTAGGCTGGGGGGGGATCCTTTTGTAGTGGACGAGCTCTGCCCGCCCACGTCCTGGATTCCCAATAGACCAGATTCCTGTACAGGGTGAGGAGGTTGGCCGATGGAGTCTCCTGCGACTGCGGGGCCTATTTCCGATCCTCTGTCCGTTCACGCCTCCGAGCGGAGTTCCTCTGGGCGGCGTCCACCGACTCCCTTGACGCCTTTGAGGAGCGGTGGGCGCTGTCCGGGGTTCTCTGCTCGGTGTCCCCGTCCAGTTCCCTTTGTTTGACCCTTTGACCGCACTCCCGTCCCTGTTTTTCATTAGTTGTCCCCTGTAATTAGTTGGCTCTCCAGGCCCTGTGGATCTCCCCCTTAGGCTGGGGGGGGGATCCTTTTGTAGTGGACGAGCTCTGCCCGCCCACGTCCTGGATCCCAATAGGACCAGATTCCTGTACAGGGTGAGGAGGTTGGCCGATGGAGTCTCCTGCGACTGCGGGGCCTATTTCCGATCCTCTGTCCGTTCACACCTCCGAGCGGAGTTCCTCTGGGCGGCGTCCACCGACTCCCTTAACGCCTTTGAGGAGCGGTGGGCGCTGTCCGGGGTTCTCTGCTCGGTGTCCCCATCCGGTTCCCTTCGTTTGACCCTTTGACCGCACTCCCGTCCCTGTTTTTCATTAGTTGTCCCCCGTAATTAGTTGGCTCTCCAGGCCCTGTGGATCTCCCCCTTAGGCTGGGGGGGGATCCTTTTGTAGTGGACGAGCTCTGCCCGCCCACGTCCTGGATCCCAATAGGACCAGATTCCTGTACAGGGTGAGGAGGTTGGCCGATGGAGTCTCCTGCGACTGTGGGGCCTATTTCCGATCCTCTGTCCGTTCACGCCTCCGAGCGGAGTTCCTCTGGGCGGCGTCCACCGACTCCCTTGACGCCTTTGAGGAGCGGTGGGCGCTGTCCGGGGTTCTCTGCTCGGTGTCCCCGTCCGGTTCCCTTCGTTTGACCCTTTGACCGCACTCCCGTCCCTGTTTTTCATTAGTTGTCCCCCGTAATTAGTTGGTTCTCCAGGCCCTGTGGATCTCCCCCTTAGGCTGTGGGGGGATCCTTTTGTAGTGGACGAGCTCTGCCCGCCCACGTCCTGGATTCCCAATAGGACCAGATTCCTGTACAGGGTGAGGAGGTTGGCCGATGGAGTCTCCTGCGACTGCGGGGCCTATTTCCGATCCTCTGTCCGTTCACGCCTCCGAGCGGAGTTCCTCTGGGCGGTGTCCACCGACTCCCTTGACGCCTTTGCGGAGCGGTGGGCGCTGTCCGGGGTTCTCTGCTCGGTGTCCCCGTCCAGTTCCCTTCGTTTGACCCTATGACCGCACTCCCGTCCCTGTTTTTCATTAGTTGTCCCCCGTAATTAGTTGGTTCTCCAGGCCCTGTGGATCCCCCCCTTAGGCTGGGGGGGGATCCTTTTGTAGTGGACGAGCTCTGCCCGCCCACGTCCTGGATTCCCAATAGACCAGATTCCTGTACAGGGTGAGGAGGTTGGCCGATGGAGTCTCCTGCGACTGCGGGGCCTATTTCCGATCCTCTGTCCGTTCACGCCTCCGAGCGGAGTTCCTCTGGGCGGCGTCCACCGACTCCCTTGACGCCTTTGAGGAGCGGTGGGCGCTGTCCGGGGTTCTCTGCTCGGTGTCCCCGTCCAGTTCCCTTTGTTTGACCCTTTGACCGCACTCCCGTCCCTGTTTTTCATTAGTTGTCCCCTGTAATTAGTTGGCTCTCCAGGCCCTGTGGATCTCCCCCTTAGGCTGGGGGGGGATCCTTTTGTAGTGGACGAGCTCTGCCCGCCCACGTCCTGGATCCCAATAGGACCAGATTCCTGTACAGGGTGAGGAGGTTGGCCGATGGAGTCTCCTGCGACTGTGGGGCCTATTTCCGATCCTCTGTCCGTTCACGCCTCCGAGCGGAGTTCCTCTGGGCGGCGTCCACCGACTCCCTTGACGCCTTTGAGGAGCGGTGGGCGCTGTCCGGGGTTCTCTGCTCGGTGTCCCCGTCCGGTTCCCTTCGTTTGACCCTTTGACCGCACTCCCGTCCCTGTTTTTCATTAGTTGTCCCCCGTAATTAGTTGGCTCTCCAGGCCCTGTGGATCTCCCCCTTAGGCTGGGGGGGGATCCTTTTGTAGTGGACGAGCTCTGCCCGCCCACGTCCTGGATCCCAATAAGACCAGATTCCTGTACCCCACTGATCTGGGTCTGTCACACAGTCTATAGGCGAGGTTTGTCTGTTCATTGCTATCACCATGATACCCATGCTTGCCCCTTTAGAGCCTCTTCTGAATGTTGGTACAGGTCAGAAAATTAAGGCCATATTTTCAAAAGAGAGTGTTGGGCCCTCTTTTGTGAGGGCATTTCATGCCCGCAAAACTCCACTCTCAGTTTGTACCCAGAGTGCAAAAGAATGGTTGTGGTCCCATTGCCTTAAAACTACAATACCCACCTGCTGAAGTGAAGAACCAGATTGACAGAGCCAGAAGAATACCCAGAACAGGTCCAACAAAGAAAGTAACAGAACACCACTAGCCGTCACCTTCAGCGCCCAACTAAAACCTCTCCAACGCATCATCAAGGATCTACAACCTATCCTGAAAGACAATCCCTCACTCTCACAGATCTTGGGAGACAGGCCAGTCCTGGCTTACAGACAGCCCCCCCCCCCACACAACCTGAAGCAAATACTCACCAGCAACCGCACACCACACAACAAAAACACTAACCCAGGAACCTATCCTTGCAACAAAGCCCGTTGCCAACTCTGTCCACTATCTATTCAAGGGACACCATCATAGGACCTAATCACATCAGCCATGCTAACAGAGGCTCGTTCACCTGCACATCTACCAATGTGATATATACCATCATGTGCCAGCAATGCCCCTCTGCCATGTACATTGGCCAAATCGGACAATCTCTATGCAAAAGAATAAATGGACACAATTTATTGTGTCAAGAATTATAACATTCAAAAACCAGTTGGAGAACACTTCAACCTCCCTGGTCACTCAGTTCCAGATCTGAAAGTCGCAATTCTCCAACAAAAAAACTTCAAAAACAGACTCCAATGAGAAATTGCAGAATTGGAATTAATTTGCAAACTGTACTCCATTAAATTAGATTTGAATAAAGACTGGAGTGGATGGGTCATTACACAAAGTAAAAACTATTTCCCCATGCTAATTTTTCCCCTGTTGTTACTCACACCTTCTTGTCAACTGTTTGAAATGGGCCATCCTGATTATTACTACAAAAGTTTTTTTTCTCCTGCTGATAATATCCCACCTTAATTGATTAGTCTCGTTACAGTTGGTATGGCAACACCCATTTTTTCATGTTCTCTGTGTATATATATCTTCCTACTGTATTTTCCACTGCATGCATCCGATGAAGTGGGTTTTAGCCCATGAAAGCTTATGCCCAAATAAATTTGTTCGTCTCTAAGGTGCCACAAGTACTCCTAGGTTTTTTTGCTGATACAGACTAACACGGCTACCACTCTGAAACCTGTTAACCACTGTGATCACTGGCCACATAATGATAGCTAGTCTGTTGTTTATAGTGATCTGGCATATGATATGACTGTTTTGCTTCCCATCTCTGTGACATGACAGTGTACAGCTATAATTATTTTTACAGCCTCATAACTGAATGTGATGCTTGTTGGTTAATGGTTGATTTGTGATATATTTTGATGGTTGTCATCATTCTTGCCTCCTTGGGTAGTACTGAAGATTAATGAGGAATTTAATGGCAACTTCTTCAAACTACTTCATATTCTTCAAATATAGTGGTGTCTGAAGAGATGAACACAGATTGTGTCCATAAGTGCCCTGTTTGTGTGTCTAAATCAAATATCTGGGTTTACAATTTCCCCATGCTCTTTAAAACTAGTTGACTCACTACAGGTTTCTAAGCAACATGCAGTAACGAATTCCTGCATATAAACAGGAGGCTTAGGAGGTGCTTACTTATTATTATTACCCAATATTCTGTCTAAAGCAAAAAATATTTGTTGTAAAACTTGAGCGTGGGACAAAATATCTGCCAGCATTATTTTGGGGAAAGATTTGTTTTAGTAAGATATTATTGTGAGTTGATTTTTCATTAAGATGTAAATAGCTATTTACTAACAAGTCACAGACACAGATTTATGCTGTGTGCATGTAAGAAAGAAAGAAAGAAAGACCAGGTATATGAGGCTATACTTAAATCATTACAATATTTAAAGGGAGTTTTACCTCTAAAACACAGTATGACAATTAAAATGTTTTTCTGTCTTTACAGATAATGTATTATGTTAGACGATTTTTTAAACAAGAAGAAATTAGTGGAGTGATGGTAGAATTACTATGAATTATTAGTCTGAGGTGATTATGTACAGTATTATTTGAAAGGTAACTTTATGTATCGAGATTAAATTTTTAAAAAGCACCTATGTGACTTGGTGGCTAAGTCCCATTTTCAGAAGCAATCTTTTCCTCCTCTCTGCCCCCTTTCCCTTCCTTCCTCCTCTTCTATTCTTTTTTTTTTCTTTTCTCATCTTGCTTGCTATCATTCCCCAGTGCTTTTTGTTTAACCCTTTTTATTTATTTCCTTACCTATCTCTTTTGGTATGGTTTGACAGTATTCAGTATTCTGAAAGAATAATACAGTTTCATTGAGTGAATCTAAAAAAGGGTGACACAGACAGCATTGCTGAAATATACTGTGTATGTTATATTTACTATGCAAATTCTTGATTATTGGACAATGCGTATTTTGGTGATCTAATTATTATAACAATATTTCCCTCCTTTATATTTGTGATTTTGTATTTTCACTTCTTTCCCCCCTTTTTCTGTTCTCTCTTTACTATTAGAAAAAGGGAAAGAAATCAATAAAATATAAATGAAAAAAATAGTGCCATTGGCACTTAAGAGCAGAGCTGGTCAAAACTCAGAATTTCCAAACTGTGAGAATTTTTGACTTTTTTTGTTCCAATTCATAGTGAACCCAAATAGTTTCAAAATTTCCCACAAAACAAAATTCCTAAAAAATTTCAGTTTCAGAAAATGTTTGTTTTGGTATTTTGGAATTTCAAAATTCTGTTTCAAATTTTATTTTATGGGTTTTTATTTTGATGATATTTTTCTTCTTTTTGTATTATTTCATGACATGTCAGCTAGTAGTTGTGCATAGTACTCTGTACTTTAATATGTACTATTATTAACATGTCGTAATGTGACATCATATAATCGTTGACATTTTATTTTAAAAATAATTAAGCAGCAGCTACTTAGCACTGATTGAGACATCTTGTCTAGATCACAGTGTCTTCTGTTTGTATTGTAACAAAGCAGTTTAATACTGTCAAGGTGTCAGGTAGAGTGGGGATTTGAACCTAGGTCTGTCACATGCAGAATGAGGGCTCTCAGGACTTTTGTTAGGGGGTGGGGGGGACACCACTACCAGGGTCACTGGCATAGGATTGCCAATTTTGATTGGAGGCATTCCCGGAGGTTTCATCACGTGACATAATATTAATCTTTAATTCCTTGAAACTGCAGCACAATCCTGGAGGGCTGGCAACCCTACTCTGGCACCAACTCTTTCTTGCTTTTTCTCAAGCAACATCTGACCTGGCATAGGCCCCCTAACTCCAGAAGAGAGTTCATTGCTGTGAGTGGAGATGACATCTCCATATGACCCAGAGTTAGGTGCCTTTCTCACTTCGAGGGACAAGGCCTAAATCACACCCTCTCAGCATTTCCTACTGGCTAGCTTGGGCAACTTCCCACACAGCGTGCTGGCTTCTGTGAATCCCATTCTTAGGCACCTATACTTGGGCACCTAACTTGGGGCTGTGTATTCTAGTAGGTGCCAGCATGCCCCAAAAGTTAGGTGCTGCAATATTAATTGTTGTAATGCCGAAGTCCCTCTTGTGAATCTAGCTGCTAGTGGGATCTTCAAAAGTGCCTAAGCAGATTAGATGCCTAACCGGCTTATGTTCTTTTGAAAATCTTACTCGGCGCCTCTCTGTATCTTGAGGTTCTTAGATACCTTTAAACACCTGCCCTCCTCAGTGTGTAACTCACTTTTGAAAACTAATTCTCTTCTGGAACTTAGGCTTCTAAGTCACTTAGGTCTGATCCACATTTACAACCTAGCTATGGTGTTGAGGGGTGTGAAAAATCCACAACCCTGAGAACCTTAGCTCTGCCAATGTAACCCATGATATAAACGCAGCTTGGTTCATGGAACTATGCTTCCATGAACCTACCTACCATCACTCAGGGAGGGGAGTTCCTACTGTGATGGAAAAGCCCCTTTCATTGCTGTAGACTGCACCTACACTATGGGGTATGCTGACATAGCTACAGAGCCATAGCTATGCTGCTGTAGTCCCTGTAATGTGGACTTGGCCTTAGACACTTTTGAAAATGTTACCCCGAGTTGTATTCTCAAAGTTTGCTCCCTTGAGCTGAGGCATGGGAAAGTTAAGTTTAAGGGACTGCTGACAATGCTGTTTCTGTCCCCAGAATGCGTGTTTTGGTAGCCACAGTTTTTCTTTTAGGAAAGTGAAAAAACTGGAATGGTATATTTAGAAGATCTATAAAGGAAACCCCACTTAGGCTTCCAAATTCAGAGTCTAAATGCTTTAAAACTGGCAGGAGACAGGAGTGGAATATGGAATTTTACCCCCTTAATGAATTTAGAAATGTGCATTAATCATGATTTCAGGTGGAAGATGGAACCACACTATCCTATTATGTGTGAAAAGCTGAACTGTTCTCGGATCAAAAGCAAGAGATACTGTCTGCCATTTGTATGTTTCATATTGTTTGTGTTGGGGTATGGCAGTCTGACTGCTGTCTCCCTGGAACCGACAAAAAATAGAAATGGGTAACTCAGGGAAACCATCCCAGTGAGCAAAATTGTAAAGTAAGACTGGGATTTTGAAAGGAGCATAAGAGAGCTTGGCACCTAACTCCCCTTGAAAAGCCAAGACAAAGTAATTAAAGATGGAAGTTTCTCGATTGACTTCTAAGGGTTTTGGATTAGGTCCCTGCTCCACAATAACCAGAATAGAATACTGCAATCTCATAGGAATTTGCAGGTAATGCCTACCAAGTTTGCAACAAACAATAACCATGGACATACAAGACCGAATTCACATGACTGTGATCATGGGGCTTTGCACTTGCATGAGCTGTTGGTGAATTTACAGTTTGCTATGTGGACTGACAGGAAGCTGTGCATACCCCAATAGGGGTGTGATTCGAAGAAAGCCCTTTGAAGTCAACAAGAAAGGTTCCCATTGTTTAGTGGACTTTAGATGAGACCCTAGGATGGCGTCCAGAACAGCAACCACCAGCAAACCCCTCAAGAATGTGGGTGATTTGTATCCACACCCCTCACTCCCAAAAACTGCCAAAACTCCACCTGTTTTAGCAGCTGCTGCTGCAAAGGATCCTTTCATCTTACAGCTGTTGAGCAACTATTGCATTTTTATTCTCTTTCCTGCCACAGCCCTCTGTTAGGAAACTTTGTATAAAATATGTAAAATGGCTGGCTGGTGCATTGGAGGAAGAGATACAAGAGATAGGTGCATGGGACAGGTTTTCGTCTTGTTAAGACCTAGAGAAACAAAGCTGTTGGATGTTTTTGTTTTCTTTCTCTGAGACCCATGCTTCTCTCATTAGGTCACTTAGAAATATTTGGTGCCAAATTCAGGTCTGAGCTACCCCCATGCACTGGAATGGTGTGGAGTGTGTGTGTGTGTGGGGGGGGGGTGTAACTGAGAGCAAAATTTGCACCAGATTTTATCTCAGTCTGAAACCTCGTAAGTGCCGGAGAGGGAAACCCAGTGAGCTGCTCATACACATGCTCAGCCGATGAATGGCCAACAGCGAAATCATGACCTGGTATCTGCAGGGTCTATATGTGGACATGCTGCGGGTGGAGATTAGTTGTGTCCATAGCAATGGTGCTGAGCCTTCCTCCGTGCTACTGAAATGAGGAGTACAGAGGTCATTTTCTTGAGGAACCAGTACTTCTGCATGCCAGTGGTGTGCAGTCTTGCCTCCATGGAATGCCCTAAGCTGAGCAGCCTTCTCATGATTAATGCCATTCCTATTGTACCTCCTTCTGTCTGTGTTGGAGTAAGTGCACACTGTGCTATGTCTGAAGTATTTTGGAAGGTTGCTGCCAAAAGCCTTTTGTGAAACAAATTGATCTGAATCATTTGGGGACAGAGAATGTGGTCTGGTGCACCGAGCACAGGATTGAGAGCCAGGATCCATTTAACCTCCCTGTGCCTCATTTTTTCCATCTGCAAAATGGGGATAATGATGCTTCCAATAACTCTCTATAGTTTCTTGCAAAATAAGAATACTGTAATTTGAGAGTGGAAGCTACCCTGGCAAGTTGCACACAACAAGAAGTATTTAAAATATGTATATTTTGGAAATGGATTCCTGTAGGAAAGGAGGATGAGTGCTAAGGGAGGAAATAGATCAGAAAGAAACAAAGGAAAGCTTCAGTGGTCATCTGGCATGTCAGGGTATTTAGTATTAAATGCCCCATTGTGGAGATTCACGTTGTGCCAGAGAGTTGCCAGTGATTTGCTGGTGGAGGCTGCTGTTAAAATTCCACAACCAAACTGGAGGGAAGACGAGAGTCATTTTCTGCCTCTGATTCAGCTCGCCCCTAACCTATCTCTAACTACTGCTATAGCATCTCTGACAAATTTGACATCCTTGAGGCTCCTGGAGTTACTTCTGAAGAACAAAATGTTGCATTATAATGCACCAGAGTGCATCAACTAGCATGTGCACACACCTTGCAAATTACAGAAGCCGAATGCTCTACTTTACTATCAAGAGATTTAGTATATTTTTCCAAGGGAAAGTATACACAGCTCCAGCCACGTGCAGTTTGGTATAAGTTTGCGTGTCAAATCTTGTTGCCTCCCTCTTTAATTATGGTTGTGGGACGACAAATTAAGAGACTCCTCAATTTCCAGATTAAGAGACTCCTCTGAAATCACAAACATCCCTAATGTATTGGGTTTAACACAGGCTAAGGTGGAGCCTTTTTGGTGCCATCTATACAGGAAATTTTATCAAAATTCCCCACTATTGCAAACACTGGTTCAGTGCCACAGAGTATATCAAAGTTGGGAGTCAGTCCTAGTGTAGACAGTTCTCTTGTTGACAATCCTATGTTATGGAACCCTTCTCAAAGCAGATATAATCGATACAACACGGGGGGCAGTTGGTGGTCCATCTACACTAGGGCTACTATTGAACCTATGTTAGCTGCAGTGGGAACTTTCAGAACTTTCCCAAGTGTAGACAAGGGCTCAGTGGGAGCACCTTGTTATGTTATTAGCAGCACATCTCTGGCACCTGCCGGCATAGTTTTGGAATATCAGGTCTCAAAAATTGAATGAAATGGTCAAATTCTCTATGAATCAGTGTTCCTAGCTATCATCTCTCTAGATTTTAGTATCATGATGGCATGTGAGTTTGTTTCTTATTTCCTTATTCCCTGTCCCTGGTAGTTGGATTCTGGGGATTATCCCAGCTGAAACTCAGATCCAGAGCTGGTATGTTAGTGTCAGGAAATTCTCATTCCCAGCATATCAGTATAAATAGCATTGATTTTCTTTTCTCCTCTGTGTGCATGTGTGTGCACCATGTGCTGCATGTAGCAGCTTTCCTCCTGAGAACACTTTGAGGTGTGGTTAAAGTGTGTTTGAATATAGCTTACTCACTGCCATCACGTTGTCATTATCATGGCGTCTGTATTTAATTTGGTTTACATTCCTCCGTCAGAAATCCGTCGCTGCACAAGGAAAACTACAGCCCAATTCTAAAAGCCAGTTCTGAGTGAGATTGGTGACATTTACACAAAATAAGAAGCACTGAAAATAAAATCATAAATGCTGTTCCAGGTGAATACTGTGCCCTTGTGGGATTTAGATTCATCACATTTGAGTCAGCTTTGTCTCCAAGAAAGCCTTCTATTTCTCAGTCCTTGGTTCAAGAAGCCATTTATGTTTCTCTTTAAGGGGTTAATTCTCCAAGGCACTGAGTACCTGCTGTGAGATGCTAATCACCCTCAACTTTCATTGATCCAGTCACCACGAATTCAGTGGGTGTTCAAAGTGCCTGGCATTTCACAGGTCAGGCCTTTATATAGTCCTTAGAAAATGTTATCTGATTATTAGTGCTAGAGGAGCCAACTAGGGGGGGCGCTTTTCTTGACCTGCTGCTCACAAATCGGGTAGAATTAGTGGGGGAAGCAAAAGTGGATGGGAATCTGGGAGGCAGTGACCATGAGTTGGTTGAGTTCAGGATCCTGACGCAGGGAAGAAAGGTAAGCAGCAGGATACGGACCCTGGACTTCAGGAAAGCAGACTTCGACTCCCTCAGGGAACGGATGGCCAGGATCCCCTGGGGGACTAACTTGAAGGGGAAAGGAGTCCAGGAGAGCTGGCTGTATTTCAAGGAATCCCTGTTGAGGTTACAGGGACAAACCATCCCGATGAGTCGAAAGAATAGTAAATATGGCAGGCGACCAGCTTGGCTTAATGGTGAAATCCTAGCGGATCTTAAACATAAAAAAGAAGCTTACAAGAAGTGGAAGGTTGGACATATGACCAGGGAAGAGTATAAAAATATTGCTCGGGCATGTAGGAATGTTATCAGGAGGGCCAAATCGCACCTGGAGCTGCAGCTAGCCAGAGATGTCAAGAGTAACAAGAAGGGTTTCTTCAGGTATGTTGGCAACAAGAAGAAAGCCAAGGAATGTGTGGGCCCCTTACTGAATGAGGGAGGCAACCTAGTGACAGAGGATGTGGAAAAAGCTAATGTACTCAATGCTTTTTTTGCCTCTGTTTTCACTAACAAGGTCAGCTCCCAGACTGCTGCGCTGGGCATCACAAAATGCAGAAGAGATGGCCAGCCCTCTGTGGAGATAGAGGTGGTTAGGGACTATTTAGAAAAGCTGGACGTGCACAAGTCCATGGGGCCGGACGAGTTGCATCCGAGAGTGCTGAAGGAATTGGCGGCTGTGATTGCAGAGCCACTGGCCATTATCTTTGAAAACTCGTGGCGAACCGGGGAAGTCCCGGATGACTGGAAAAAGGCTAATGTAGTGCCAATCTTTAAAAAAGGGAAGAAGGAAGATCCTGGGAACTACAGGCCAGTCAGCCTCACCTCAGTCCCTGGAAAAATCATGGAGCAGGTCCTGAAAGAATCAATCCTGAAGCACTTGCATGAGAGGAAAGTGATCAGGAACAGCCAGCATGGATTCACCAAGGGAAGGTCATGCCTGACTAATCTAATCGCCTTTTATGATGAGATTACTGGTTCTGTGGATGAAGGGAAAGCAGTGGATGTATTGTTTCTTGACTTTAGCAAAGCTTTTGACACGGTCTCCCATAGTATTCTTGTCACCAAGTTAAGGAAGTATGGGCTGGATGAATGCACTATAAGGTGGGTAGAAAGCTGGCTAGATTGTCGGGCTCAACGGGTAGTGATCAATGGCTCCATGTCTAGTTGGCAGCCGGTATCAAGTGGAGTGCCCCAAGGGTCGGTCCTGGGGCCGGTTTTATTCAATATCTTCATAAATGATCTGGAGGATGGTGTGGATTGCACTCTCAGCAAATTTGCGGATGATACTAAACTGGGAGGAGTGGTAGATACGCTGGAGGGGAGGGATAGGATACAGAAGGACCTAGACCAATTGGAAGATTGGGCCAAAAGGAATCTGATGAGGTTCAATAAGGATAAGTGCAGGGTCCTGCACTTAGGACGGAAGAACCCAATGCACAGCTACAGACTAGGGACCGAATGGCTAGGCAGCAGTTCTGCGGAAAAGGACCTAGGGGTGACAGTGGACGAGAAGCTGGATATGAGTCAGCAGTGTGCCCTTGTTGCCAAGAAGGCCAATGGCATTTTGGGATGTATAAGTAGGGGCATAGCGAGCAGATCGAGGGACGTGATCGTTCCCCTCTATTCGACATTGGTGAGGCCTCATCTGGAGTACTGTGTCCAGTTTTGGGCCCCACACTTCAAGAAGGATGTGGATAAATTGGAGAGAGTCCAGCGAAGGGCAACAAAAATGATTAGGGGACTGGAACACATGAGTTATGAGGAGAGGCTGAGGGAGCTGGGATTGTTTAGCCTGCAGAAGAGAAGAATGAGGGGGGATTTGATAGCTGCTTTCAACTACCTGAAAGGGGGTTCCAAAGAGGATGGCTCTAGACTGTTCTCAATGGTAGCAGATGACAGAACGAGGAGTAATGGTCTCAAGTTGCAGTGGGGGAGGTTTAGATTGGATATTAGGAAAAACTTTTTCACTAAGAGGGTGGTGAAACACTGGAATGAGTTACCTAGGGAGGTGGTAGAATCTCCTTCCTTAGAGGTTTTTAAGGTCAGGCTTGACAAAGCCCTGGCTGGGATGATTTAACTGGGAATTGGTCCTGCTTTGAGCAGGGGGTTGGACTAGATGACCTTCTGGGGTCCCTTCCAACCCTGATATTCTATGATTCTATGATTATTATTAATTATTTGTACCACAGATGTACCTAGTGTCCCCAGCTGGGATCAGAGCCCCATTGTACTACACTTTGATCATATACATAGTCAGAAATGGTCCTTGCCCTGAAGAGATTACATAGATAAAACTGACACACTCTGGGAGTAAGGATATATTATTATTCCAGTTTTGCAGATGCAGACCTGAAGCACAGAGAAGTTAAGTGACATGCAGAGAATCTATAGCAGAACTAGGAATGGAAGCCTGTCTCCTGAGTGCCAGTCAAGTGCCTTAACCATGTGTTCATCCTTTCTCTTTAATTGCACATCAGTTGTAAGTTGTAAAAAATAGCAAGTTATGGAGGGACCCTGTAACAGATTCTTTAAACCAATGTCATTTTTGTATATAAACACGCAGAGGAAATATCTGGTTTCATACTCTTATGTCTGGTTTTGCATTAGTTTCTGTAGGAAAGCATAAGAAGAGACAGGCACATGTTCAAACATAGCAGGATAGATTCTCTGAGCCAACTCAGCTACACTGGCACAGAATCAGAAGTGTCTGCTCCCCCAGTCCCAGGCTGCCAGACAACAGCCTAGTCCTCAGCATAAACATAAGAATGGCCATACTGGGTCAGACCAAAGGTCCATCCAGCCCAGTATCCTGTCTTCTGACAGTGGCCAATGCCAGGTGTCCCAGAGGGAATGAATAAAACAGATAATTATCAAGTGATCTATCCCTTGTCACCAGAGGTGAAAGTAAGCCGGTCCAGTTCAGTCCGGCGTACCGGTAAAAGCCGGTACACAGTCAACCGTACCGGCAGGGCCGCTGATGGTGGGTGCGGGCCTAAAGGGGCAGCTTCCCCAGGGCCCGGCAATTTAAAAGGGCTTGGAGCTTCTGCCAGCGGCCGGAGCCCCTGGCACTTTAAGTTGCCGCCAGAGCCCCAGGGCTCCTGGTTGCTGGGGCCGCTACCATGGGACTCCGGTGATGATTTAAAGGGCCTGGGACTCCGGTTGCTGCCACGGTAGTGGCAGTGGCGGCGGCCAGGAACCCTGGGGCTCTGGCAGCAATTTAAAGTACCCCAGGCTCCCGGCCACCGCCAGCGCTATCCCAGGGCTCCGGTGGTGATTTAAAGGGCCCAGGACTCCCAGCTGCTGGAGCCCTGGGCCCTTAAAATCGCCGTCAGAGCCCTGGGGTAGCGGCGGTGGCTGGGAGCCCTGGCACGCTGATGGTGATTTAAAGGGCCCAGGGCTCTGGACCTTTAAATCATTGCTGGAGCCCCAGGGTAGCACTAGCGGTGGTGGCAGCCAGGAGCCCCAGGCGGCGTGGGCCAGGCAGCGCTGAAGGTCTGGCGGGGGGAGTCTGGCCCCAGCCCCACCCCTTCCAGTGCTGCCCCCCCCCCACCTTGCTCAGGACCCTGGCCGCCCTGTGGTACTTTCACCCCTGCTTGTTGCCCATTCTCAGCTTCTGGGAAACAGAGGCTAAGGACACCATCCCTGCCCATCCTGGCTAATAGCCATTGATTGACCTGTCCTCCATGAATTTATCTAGTTCTTTTTTGACCCCTATTATAGACTTGGCCGTCACAACATCCTCTGGCAAGGAGTTCCACAGGTTGACTGTGCGTTGTGTGAAAAAATACTTCCTTTTGTTTGTGTTAAACCTGCTACCTATTAATTTCATTTGGTGACCTCTAGTTCTTGTGTTATGAGAAGGAGTAAATAACACTTCCTTCTTTACTTTCTCCACACTAGTCATGATTTTATAGACCTCTATCATATCTCCCCTTAGTCATCTTTTTTCCAGGCTGAAAAGTCCCAGTTTTATTAATCTCTCCTCATATGGCAGGTGTTCCATATCCCTAATCATTTTTGTTGCCCTTTTCCGAACCTTTTCCAGTTCCAACCTTTTCCAATTCTGAACCTTTTCTAAAGGCTGCTCTGTTTGGCACCCAGATTTCCATTGTCCCTGAGGACCATTCTTATAATTGGGGACCAGCTGAATACAGCGGCATCCCAGCCATGTCCCCTTTCATCTGGCTACCCGCCCCCTAGATGGTATGGAGCCCCTACACCAACCCAGTGCTACCACACGGGGCGGGGGGGATCCTCAATTGGCTCTTTATGCTGGGTTTATGGCTGCTTTGTACCAATACCTTGGGCTCCTAGTGGGATTAGGAGAATATACAGTCGCCTACCTTGACGATATGGCCATATTTTCGGATTTCTGGGCAGAACACCTGGAACATCTACAAAAAGTCTTCGAGCGCATAAGGGAGGCAGGACTAACTGTTAAGGCTAGAAGTGTCAAATAGGCCTAATCAGAGTGACTTACCTTGGAGACCAGGTGGGTCAAGGATCTATCAACCCCCTACAGGCCAAAGTGGATGCTATCCAAAAGTGGCCTGTCCCAAAGTCAAAGAAACAGGTTCAATTCTTCTTAGGCTTGGCCGGTTATTACAGGCGATTTGTACCGCAATACAGCCAAATCGCCGCCCCACTGACGGACCTAACCAAAAAGAAACGGCCAAATGCCGTTCAGTGGACCGAAGAGTTTCAGAAGGCCTTTAACCAGCTTAAAGCAACACTCATGTCTGACCCTGTGCTAAGGGCCCCAGACTTCAACAAACCATTCCTAGTAACCACCGATGTGTCCGAGCGTGGTGTGGGAGCAGTTTTAATGCAGGAAGGACCAGCTCAAGAATTCCACCCTGTAGTGTTTCTCAGCAAGAAGCTGTCTGAGAGGGAAAGCAACTGATCAGTCAGTGAAAAAGAATGTTACACCATTGTCTATGCTCTGGAAAAGCTACGCCCATATGTTTGGGGATGGTGTTTCCACCTGCAAACCGACCATGCTGCGCTACAGTGACTTCATACCGCCACGGGAAATAACAAAAAACTTATTTGGTGGAGTTTAGCTCTCCAAGATTTTGATTTCGACATCCAACACATCTCAGGAGCTTCTAACAAAGTGGCTGATGCACTTTCCCATGAAAGTTTCCCAGAATCAACTGGTTAAAATTGTCCTTGAGATGTGGAAAATATTGTTAGTCTTTATATACTCGGTAGTATATTTAGAGGTGCATGTGTCTTATTAACTCTGCTTTCTCCTAGAGCTCCAGGAAGAAATCACAGCCAGCGTTTCACCCTAGCTGTGATTTGGGGGGCGTGTCATAAATATAAAGGGAAGGGGAAACACCTTTAAAATCCCTCCTGGCCAGAGGAAAAACCCTTTCACCTGTAAAGGGTTAAGAAGCTAGCATAAACTCGCTGGCACTTGACCAAAATGACCAATGAGGAGACAAGATACTTTCAAAGCTGGAGGGGGGGAGAAACAAAGGCTCTCTCTGTCTGTGTGATGCTTTTGCCGGGAGCAGAACATGATGGAGTCTTAGAACTTAGTAAGTAATCTAGCTAGATATGCATTAGATTCTGTTTTGTTTAAATGGCTGATAAAATAAGCTGTGCTGACGGAATGTATATTCCTGTTTTTGTGTCTTTTTGTAACTTAAAGTTTTGCCTAGAGGGATTCTCTATGTTTGAATCTGATTACGTTATAAGGTATTTACCATCCTGATTTTACAGAGGTGATTCTTTTACTTTTTTTCTTCAATTAAAATTCTTCTTTTAAGAACCTGATTGTTTTTTCATTGTTCTTAAGATCCAAGGGTTTGGGTATGTGTTCACCTATGCAAATTGGTGAGGATTTCTATCAAGCCTTCCCCAGGAAAGGGGGTGTAGGGTTTGGGGAGGATTTTGGGGGGAAAGACGTTTCCAAGCAGTTTCTTTCCCTGTTATATATTTGTGAGACGCTTGGTGGTGGCAGCAATAAAGTCCAAGGGCAAAAGGTAAAACACTTTGTACCTTGGGGAAGTTTTAACCTAAGCTGGTAAAAATAAGCTTAGGGGTTTTTCACACAGGTCCCCACATCTGAGGTGATTGATGTAAATATTCAACCTGTTTAAGGGAAACCAGTTCAAAACATCAAGGAGAGTTAAATCAATTGTTCTCAAAGCCAGTCCGCCACTTGTTCAGGGAAAGCCCCTGGCGGGCCGGGCCGGTTTGTTTACCTGCCGTGTCCTCAGGTTTGGCCGATCGCGGCTCCCAGTGGCTGCGATTTGCCACTCCAGGCCAGTGCGGGCTGCGGGAAGGGCAGCCAGCATGTCCTTTGGCCCGCGCCGCTTCCCGCAGCCCCCATTGGCCTGGAGCGGTCAACTGCAGCCAGTGGGAGCCACAATTGGCTGAACCTGCAGACGCGGCAGGTAAACAAACCGGTCCGGCGCGCCGGGGCTTTCCCTGCACGATCAGCGGACCGGCTTTGAGAACCACTGAGTTAGACAATCTTGAGTAATATAAACAGCCAGATGTGGGACAAGCATATTCAGCAAAATTATGTGTCCGGTAAAACCAGTTTCACCGCTGCTTGCTCTGCCTCATCTCTGAAATTGAGTTCTGAGTCATAGCCCTTAGCTGATGTAATTAGCATTTACTAGCAAGTGCCCTGCTGTATGTTCAGCAGCATAAACAACAGAGCAAGGAGCAGTGCAGACCTGGAGAACACAAGACTCTGTTGATTGCACTGTAAGTAATGTTTTTTCCCTTGGAGAATTGTAATTCATGTTCCCTGTGCTACATGCAAGTTGGTTCATGGATAATCAGTTGTGGAATTATTCCATCCACACGCAGGTTGCTTTTGTTCAATCTCAACCTTTTAAAAAGAAATCTGCGCTACAGAACCTTTTTGTATGGAATAGCTCCTTTCAGATAAAGTGTATCTCCAAATGTTTTAAGTAGTTAAATAATTCAAGAGAGTCATGGTACCAAATGTCACGTGTGGCATAAAGAGATTGTGTAGTGAATACGTTAAAGTGTTATGCCGTAAGCACAAGGCAGAGGGAGAGAGAAAAGAGAGGCTGATGTAAGTAGAAAAAGGTATGATTTAACATGGGACTTAGAGAAAGAGAGAGAGCTGATGAGGTAGAGGGTTACACAAAGGCTTCTGGAGAATGCAGAGCTGAGTAGAGAAGGTTCTTGCACCAGCCGTAGAGGAAGTGCCTGGAGGCAGAGACTGGAAAACAGACTGAGAGAGAGAAACTGGAGCAAGCCTGAGATGCTGTAAGATCAATTAGGACAAATTTAAATGTGTTGCTGACATGACAGGGGAGTCATGGTGGGTTTGCTATAGTTGTACCTCCTAGCATTCTGAGCTGGCTGGGTTTTGGAGAACTGGGGCTTTTGATGGAATATGGTGGAGGAAAATGCCATGGGCAAGTTGAGAATTGATGGAGCTAATCAAATTAAGTCAAAGAGAGGTGCCTTGTTCATTCAGGGTATTTTATTTTAAAAACATATCCCCTGGATCAAGTGACTACTGGGCATATTCTGGATTTACATATATGCAGACCATACATTTATTTGGTCTGTTGATCAAAACCCGGACACCAAATATTAGCACAATTTGTGCCCAGTGATGTCATTTCAGCATTTAAAGATGCTGTTACCACAGGTACATTGACACTGACAGTTCCTACACCACTTTGGAAAACCCTCTCCTGTTGTTTTGGTTGCTATTGTCTTTTCCATTGGTTCTGTTTATTCAGGGTTCCACTATTTGTAATTTCTCAAGATTTTTCCAGTTCAGTCTCATCACCCCCACTATCAGCATCACACTTTCCTCCCTTTTTTTATGATCTCTAGGATCTTCTCAGTTCTCCATGATTTTTCCAAAATAATTGTGATTGGTTTGGTACATTCATTAACAATTCCCCTAACATTTTGGTATGCACATCACCTGGACTTGTTGCTATGTATATATATACACATTTTCTGTGTATTCCCTTACCTATTTGTGTTTTACCAATTGCTACAGTATATAGGGTTTTAATAGGTATTAACTGCCTAGAGCAATTTTTTTTCTCCTATTACAGATTTTTTTAAAAACTTGTTCACACATTGTGGAACCATAATAATTTTTCACCCATTCCTCATCCATTAATGGAGTTATTTTCTCTCTGGTGTATGTATTTCTCCTCAACACACTTGAGATTGAACACAGTTGTTCTTTGTTCCCCTTTTGCTAACATTAATACTGCTTTCTTTCTGCCTTATCTTTGCCTGCAAAACTTAACTGAATTATTATTTGGCTCCCTCCCCCTTTCTCTTGCACACCAAATTTCTTTTAACCCTCAGTCCCTCACTGAAAAATGCAAACAAATGGGGAATGACTGATTTCAAATGAATTCTAGTCTATTGCACCTTAATTATGGTGTCTTTTAAGATACTTCAGTCTTCTTCCTCATTCATGGATTTTAACATGTCTTCTTTCACAATTCATTCAATAACATCCCAAAATTTGTTTCCTTGAAATATAATATTGCTAGTACTCGGAACCCTTTCTTCACTGTACTGAATTCAAGTAACCTGTGGTCACTGCTTCCATGCCTCCTCCATAGTATGTTCAGGTTCTTAAACAATTCCTTCCTGTTGGTGAGCATATGTTGAAAATTATTAAGATTTGTAGACCAAATATGTTTTCTTTCTTACAGAATCTTAGAAAAATGAAGTCAATCTTTTACCTGTGTTTTTTGATTGCCGGGATTCATGCTGATAAACCTTGCGAACAGAATTCTAGCTACAACAACAGTCCTGAAAATTACCACAGTAGAAAGAGAAACCAAGTAGATCCAGTAAATGAAAATATGCTGGGTCATAAAGTAGGGAGAAGCATCTGTCAGTTTGCATTTTCTTTTTATAAGGAGGCTTCTTTTCAGAGAAACAACAGGAATGTGATCTTCTCTCCCACGAGCATCTCCACTGCCTTTGCAATGCTGACCTTGGGTGCTAAATCAGAGACACTGCAACAGATTCTTAGCGTGCTGCACTTTAAACCAAATGAGATTCAGCAAAGGGAGATGCATGAAGGTTTCCGTCAGCTCATGCAAACACTAAACCGCCAGAATGCTAACCTCCAGCTGGATATGGGGAATGTCCTGTTTGTGAAAGACCAGCTGAAACTGCAACAGAAATTTTTAAATAATCTAAAAAACTTTTACAGTGGAGAAGCTTTCCCAGAAAACTTCAAGAATGTCAGATTAGTTCAGCAGAAGATCAATAATTACATAGAGAACAAAACACATGGGAAAATTGTCAACCTACTCAATAATCTGGATCCAGTTACTGAAATTCTTCTCGTTAGTTATATTTATCTTAAGGGTAAGACAAAATCATAGGACATCCCACCTCAGGTCATTTGGCTATCCTTGTGCCAACTCTAGGCTTCACTACTTCCTTTGCAGTACTATTTTTGGAGGAGGAATCACAACCTGCCTCACAATTGGCCTTTTTATTCACAGTGTTAATTATGAATAGAACTGGTCAACATTTTCATTGAAAATAATTTTCTGATTGAAAATTACTGGGTTTTGGACAAAATTTTGGTGATATTTTCCCCATTTTCTGATCAAAGCCAGAGCTGATAAAAAAATTAGTAAAAAATTTAAAATGTTTTTCTGATGAAAGGGTACGTAAAATATACATTCACACAGGCCCAGATTCACGAGAGCATCCCTATTCAACAAAATACTTAATCATATACATAGGGTGCACTGAAGTCAGTAAGACTCATTGCTTAAGTGCTTTCCTGAATTGGCACCCTAGACAAATGCTATGAAATTTTCTGCTAAGCAGGTTTAGAGTGCAGTTTGCAAAATGCTGTAAGATACCTAAACAACTTATTGAGTGGAAAATTATTTATTCTGTCCCAGCAACAGCAAACAGTACAGAGGCAGGTATATAACAGAACTTCTGCTTCTCCTCAAAGCCCATCTCTTTGTAACTACGGTAACTGATTACACCTTTTATCACATTCTGAAATCTGACCAGGGCCCCCAGTTGTGCCAGTGTTTGCACATGTGAGTCTCTTTACTCACACAAGTTGTCCTGACTTCTAAATTTTGAAATTAATTTTTTAAAAATGAAAAATGTTAATGAAGTTTCTGGAAATGTTTTCCCTTGGTTTGTAACCAGCTATTGAGCTGGTCAAAGCTTTTCAAATGTTGACCCACTCCTTCTCCAAAAAACATTTTCCCTTTGTTTTTCAAGTACATCTATGCATTTGTGTAAATCTTTGAAGGATTAGCTGTAGAGTGGCAAAACTAGTTGGAATCTAGTTCAATTGATTCACTTGAAAGGCTGCCATAAAAAATGGAATAAAGTTGTTTTGTCTTGCCACAGAGGGCAGGACAAGAGGCAATGGGTTCAAAGTACCGTTTAGCAGATTTAGGTTAAATCTCAGGAAAAACTTCCTAACTGTAAGAACAGCAGGACAATGGAACAGACTGCCTCAGGAGGGTCTGCAAGCTTCTTCACTGGAGATTTTCAAAAGGAGGCTGGATAGCCATCTGTCTTGGATGGTTTAGACACAACAAATCCTGCATCTTGGCAGGGGGTTAGATTAGATGACCCCTATGGGCCCTTTTAACCCTATGAGTCTATGTTTCTTTGTCCTTCCACACCCTCTTCCCCACTCCATCAAGGAAGGTTAGTTTCTATCTCTCTAGTTTCAAGATCTTGACTCATCTCCAAAATAGCATTTTCAACACAGGCTTTTAGTCAGCAGGTATCAGGCTTTCCTGCCAGACTTAACAATAGGCACAAAAAATGTGTGGATTCTGCCCACCCCGAAACTCAAACAGCTATGAAAGTAAAAGTTACATATATGTGAAGGGTTTAGTCATAAGTTTCGTACAATATCATACATTATAATAATAAGAGGAAAATATTCACTAAAAATAATATAGGAACTAAAACCTTCTACATCACACATATGAAGGTACAGCTGTCACACATGTTCTAAAATGGATATTTATTTAAAATTAGAGATGCCCCTAGCCACAATGTTCATTTCCATATCTGAAATGACCTCCCAGCACCCCCAATAGTTTGCGTGCGTAGATCCTGTCTTCCACTTTAAATCCCTCTCTCTTTAAAATGTTTGCTAGGAGTGGATAATTATGCCCTGAGACAAACTGCATTTTGCTTTTTGCTTTTAAAGAAATTGCGAAGAATTCCACTTAAAATCCACACTATTGCTCCTATTGCTTCCACATGGAGAATTAAAATGGGCTAAAATGTGGAATGGTTCGGAGGCTTGGTTTGGTTTGGAGAAGAATCTGAAATTTTAGAAGCTTTTATAAAGTCTGACCTAACATTTAATGGCTATCCCATCCTCTGTACCATGTGATTATTGGCCACCCCAGCAGTCCTGATGACTCCTCTCCCTTTTCCATTGTGCATTGTAGCTTACATTGAGTTGTTGTCTGAGGATGGAGGTTTGGTAGCATTCTATCTTGCATTGTACTGAGGGTTTCACTGGATGATTTGCTACTCTTCTTGTTTGCCTTGGGGCTTAGATAGTGAGCATGTTCTTCCCTCCCTCCCTCCCCCATCCAAAAAACCCGTGTCATTTTACTTGCCCCCATAGTTCAGTGAGGAATTATTGTCCAACCCACTGGAAAAGGCAAGCTCTGGGTTTCCTTTTGTCCCTGGAGCATTGTAAAGAATTGCAGAGGCAAGACCTCCTTGAAAAGTGCCCTGCTAAGAGGAAGGGAAGCACAGGCATATCTGGGTTTGGATGGAGAAGGAGGGAAGAATTAATGAGTGTTCCCAGTATGCAATCTATCTGCCAAATTATGACATCCTTACTCAGTTTTTAACCAAAGCTGTGTATGAAACCAGTAGGAATTTTGTCCGAGTAAGCAACAAGTAATAGCTGCCTGAGCATATCAGGATTTGGGGCTGTGACTTATGAAAAAATGTTGTGACTCATTATGGAATTTCCCTAAAACATAGCAAGGCAATACTTCTGCCGTGTTAAAGAAGCGTCCAGGGGCTCTGAGCTGACAGTACAAAAATTAGAGACTTCTTTTAACAGACAGACTTACTCTAAAATTACATACATCATGTTTGTGGCTACACTGTTTATGGAGAAATTTACAGTCACAATGTAGCAATTTTCTCCTGTTTAAAAGAATAATGCTTTCCACTTTATATCTTGAAAGCCCCATACAAGCATTAATTAATAATAATGACACCCTTAAGTACTATATAACTATTATTACACCAGTTTTATAGCTGAGGAAACAAAGGGTTGAGATTAAATGATTTGTACCAGGCCTCAGAGTGACTCAGGGTTGGAGTAGGGATTAGAATTCCAGAGGACTTTGTTCTCAGTCCCGGGTTTAGACAATTAGACCAATTTTACCCAGCAGGGTAATCTTTCTGCCCAGGTACTTTGATTAAGAAGCAAAGTGTAACTTAGAGTTAGAGCGGGTCAGAAAATAGGGATTGGTTTCTGCAGAAATCTCAATAACTTTTCCAAATTTTCATTGAAATATCAAATACCAAAATATTTTGGTGTTCAGGGATTCAGTTTTTCCACAAAAGTTTCCCCAGAAAGCAGATATTTTAAAAAGGTTCTAGTCAAAACCCTGATTTTTCATAAAAAATAATTAGATGGAAAATTGTCAACAACTCCGACTTACAGTATCTCTGTTCTTCATGACATTTTGGCATTGTCTTGATTTGGCAAGAAAACATATCAGAATTTCCTGCAGAACAGAGATACCAATTTTTAACCAGCTCCACTTGGGACCAGCTCCAGTTTGACGAGATTAGTCACTTCAGTAATTCAGTTAAACAAGATTTATTTTGAGCTAATGTCTTTGAGGTATTTTTAAGGCTCCCATCATCATATATCTAGGCATTAACACACACTATTTTAGTATCATTAAGGGCAGTGTCTGAGGTGGGACTAGAACTCAAGGTATCTTGCCTCTAAATTCTTACAAGAAACGGGTGTATTTTTGGCACTTATATATATATGTGTGTATATATATGTGCGTGTGTACATATGCAATATACTTGAAAAGAAAGCTATAGATATTAAGCATTATCTAGTGGGAACATATAGCATTACAGTGGAAGCATATCAATGCATTCTAATGCTCTGTTTTCCATAATTCAGTACTTTCTGAAAAATACATCAGTTTGGAAAGTCTAAGCAAAACTGATTAATAGATCAACTGTTTTTTAGTACACAGGGTTGGGAGGACAGGGAACAATTTATATCATTGCAATGTTTTGTTATTTTTCTAGTTGTTAGTTAACAGCTCTATGGCTGCAGTGAATGAGGGTGAATAGTTGGATTTTGGCTTGGAAGTTCTTCTCACTGAGAAGAAGACACTTCTCTGAAACCACTTTGAGCGCTTCAGAAAAGATTGGTTTTGTTTTGACCAAGCTATTAGCTTTTGAAAATCTCATGTTTTCTGCTTACCCAGTAAATTTTGCAAGAGGGTTTTCACCAAGCAGCATGAAAGCTGGAGTAAACATCTCCTGCCACCCATTGGCTGGGTAGCAGACCAACATTTTAAACATCCCCCAAAACCTAATTTGGATGGGAAAAGCCATAAATAGATTGTGCCCTGCTCCCATCTCTAAGAAACACCCTCACTTCAATCTGGTTTAGGTGTGGGACTAGGTAGAGGAGTTTTCAGCCCAACTGATCCCTTTCTTCTACTTGGCTGAAGTCCATCCCCTTGAACAAGAGCTCTTTTATGGACTTCAGCCAAGTGGAAGAAAGGGATCAGTTGGGCTGAAAACTCCTCTACCTAGTCCCACACCTAAGCCAGATTAAGGTGAAGGGAGGTTGTGAGGATGTTTCTTAGAGATGGGAGCAGGGCACAGTCTACTTATGGCTTTTCCCACCGAAATTAGGTTTTCGGGGGGTTTTAAAATGTTGGTCTGCTACCCAGCCAACGTGGTGGCAGGAGATGTTTACTTCAGTTTTCATGCTGCTTGGAGTCACTTGAAAATTGCTGCCAGACATGCAGGATCAACTCATATCTCATGTTAGGACACTGGGGAATGTATTAAGTCTCCTCCCTGAGAATAGTCTGGCAATTCCTTCTGGCATGAGGACAGGCATTGGGGTATATGATGTCTATCTAAGATGAAAGTACCATCCTTTTACTACAAAGCAGCTTCTGGGTTTGTTTAAACCACTCCCAACCCAAACCACCCATGTGCATATTACAGTTGAGTTACTCTAATTTATGCATTTAGGGACAGATCCTCAGTTGGTATGAATTGGTGTAGCTCTGAAGGCAAATGCAGCTACTGCAGTTAATGCCAACTAAGGATGGTTTCTTGTTCCCAGAACATCCAGTAACTCTCTCTTTCTTTGAATCATAAGCCACGTGGAATAAAACTTTCAATCCAAAGTACACTAGAGATGATGACTTCTTTGTGGATGGAAACACAGTTGTTAAAGTCCCTATGATGTTCCGATTGGGCATATACAAACACACCTATGATGACCAGCTGTCTAGCACTGTGGTGCAAATGGATTATAAAGAAGAAAGCACTAAAGCATATTTTATTCTGCCTGATGAAGGACAAATGAGGAAGTTGGAGAATGGCTTGTCATGTGAAAGTCTGTCTAAATGGAGAAAATTACTTTCAGAAAGGTAAAATCTTTCAGCTCTCTACTCTGGTGGCAGGCAGTCCCTTTAGATCAAGGGCGTCGGACAAATTCTTGGAGAAGGATGACTGTATTTTTAACTATGATCCCTGGGCTATGGTATAGAATTAGGACTAATGTGCTACCCTCAGTGATGTTAATGCACAAAGATGAAGGCTAGAATATGGCCTTTATGTAGTTAAATTTTTTAGTTATTTACAAGGGCTTGTCTACACATATAGCACTGCACTGATGCAGCTGCACCACTGCAGTGTAGTGTAACTTTCCCCGTCAGTGTAGGTACTCCACCTCCCTGAGAGGCGGTAGCTATGTTGATGAGAGAAGCCCTCCTGTCGGCATAGCACTGTCTACACCAGGAGTTAGATCGGTATAACTGTGTCGCTCAGGCGTGTGGATTTTCCATACCCCTGAGCGATGTAGTTATACTGACGTAAGTCTGTAGTGTAGACCAAGCCCAAGATATGTTATTTGTTCAATATCCTATTGTCACATTCTGTATCACTCAGTGTGGAAAATCTGCTTCCCTTTAGGACCACTGCCATTTCTGCATTTTGTTTCTTTTGCTTCCCTATATGCCTTTCTCTGTAGTCTGTTGTTCTCCCTTTATCTCATTTTTTCCCTTTCTGCATTTCCCTCCCTGTGGCAGCTTTCATTTCCAGCCCCCCTGGATTCTCTCTCCTATGCGTTCCCCAATCCCACCTGCTAAGATGATTATCAATGAAAAAGTTAATGCTAACTTTGTCTTCAGAATTATCACCCCAGTGAGACTAAAGGAGTGTGTGTGGAGGGCAGAGGGGGGGAAGAGTTCATGCATCTCAAAGCCATTGTTTCAGGCTGCTGGCAGACCCAAGAAGATGGCATTTCATTTATTACGTTCATGTCACATTATCTTTGCAACCATGAGAGCTAGAATTTTAACTCACTTTTAAAGGGGCACATTTAGGTTCACTGAAATTTAGGTCCAGTGCTGAAAACGTGCTTGGCTTCTTGCATGTCTACAGAGGGACTGCTAATGTGCATAAAATTAAGCATGTGCCTGTTGGCGGACTCAGAGCCTTTCATTCTGGAGAGTAAGAATGTGCCACATAAATGCACCAAGCAGGCTGAATGCTTGACAACACTGCCTTAGATTACCAAACCCCAGCTTTAAGACAAAAAACTGAATTAAATTAAATACACAGTTTACAGTTCTTTACGTTGACTAGCTGGCAGAGCTTTTTGAAATGTGGCAACACTTTTTCACAAAAACTTTTGTTGAAAAATGTGAACTTGTTTTTCATTGAAACTTCAAAAATGTAAAAATTTAATCTAGCTCTACCAGCAGGAGGATCCTCGTGACCAGTGGTGCTGGAACAATTTTTATAGTCGGGATGCTAAGGGCAGAAACCATATATTTAGGTTGTTATTTTACTACTTCAAGCCAGGGGGTGCGGCAGCACCCCCCACACCGCTAATTTCAGCCCCAATGCTCATGTTTGTTCCTAAAATCAGTACTGGGCAATGAAACAGCTTAACCAAAATATCAGTGGTGTTATCCCTGTCAAATAAACATCAATTGTACAAAGAGGATCTGCCTTTGTTTCAGCAGACAAGGAACTAAGCAAAATGTCTTACTTTTTCCAAAACTGAAATAATCTACCTATCAAGCAGCAGTGGGGTTCTATGGTTTGTAGTATAGAAAGACCTCATTATTAGAGACCCCAATGAGCTGGCATTGTATGGAAATGCTCACTCACTGAAATTCACTGCTGTTTGGCAATCATGCAAACCGATGACCAGTAAATACCTCCTCTCTCCCCACATAGTCTTCAGAGCAGTTGGTTGGTCCATTTTACATCTTTGGGAGGGTGTAGTAAATCCATTCACTCCCTAAATCAAACCCACTTAAGGGCCTTCAGGGGAGCAGGCTACCTACCTGTTTTTCTGTTCAGCAGTAATACAGTTGGAACTCCTTGGGTCCTGTTCTCTTTTTGTCACCTTCACGTCAATCTGCAGCCTGATGCCCCACACCCCACTTCGGTAGTGAAGAGAGTATCCAAGGGGAGGTCATTTGACTTTCACAAACCCAGCTGAGTTATGCCTGGTTTCAGTGAAAAACTTTTGCACTGTCCAGTTCAATGTATCTGGTCTGAATAAATATATGGAGATGACGTAGAATTGCATGCAGCTGGGAGCAGTGTACTTCAGGCCATTTCAGTAGGTTACATTCAGGGAAGAAGGGGTGGCCCTATGGTTAAATTTCAGGACTAGAGATTCAGGAGCTCAGGATTCTATTCCTAGGTCAGTCACCAAGTTCCTGTGTGATCTTGGTCAAGTCACTTGACCTCTTTGTGTCTCAGTTTCCCCACCCACAAAATGAATTGATACCACTCACAGGCGTATTGTGAGAAGTGTTCATTACTGTTGAGATTAGAGTGACCGGACATCCTGATATTAGAGGCTTTGTATTATATTGGCCACTATTACCTCCCTGCCCCCATCCCAATTTTTCACACTTGCTATCTGGTCACCCTAGTTGAGATTGTTGGATGGAAGGTGTAGAAGCATGGAGTGTTACCTTTATATATAGCAAGGGCCCTGTTTAACATGTGGGTAATTTGTTGTGTGTCCCAGTGTCTACTCCTCTCTTCCTGAGACTGTGTGTGTGTGCTGCATTCTTCTTTCCCCTCACATTAGCAGTAGATGGGGAATGGCTTATTCTTTATAATGGGAGGATAGAAATGGCCCAATGACAGTTGCGTCATTAATAGGGCAGCAGTCAGCACCTTCTGCGAAAAAAACAGGCAAAGGGAAGAGATCAGCAATCAGGAAAGAGTCTATTGCACCTCCACTAGCATTATTAGCCAGGAACAATCCTAGCATCTAATCTAAGACATGTTCTCACATGCTATCAAATGGCTAGTGTGTCTCACTGTAGATGCTAGAACTAACTCCAGAAAAACTAGAGACAGTGGGACAGTGAAAAAAAATGCACCAGAAATGCTGAGCATTGACTAGTTTTACAGAAAGCACTGAAGTATTCATTTTCCTTTAAACTGACTAAATCTTACATAGAGCCAACAATATGATTCATGAACTAGACAGATATGCTTTGTTGTTAGCTTTTATCCTAAATAAATTAGGCACCCCACACTTTTCTGCTCTCTTTGGAATCTGTTTTGTTTGTTTTCCCCCCAAAGGTGTAATTTAATTGTTAAGATAAGGCCAACATTTTCAAAAGGGACTCATTAATTTGGGTGCCTCGCTTTTGGGGTGTCCAGCTTGAGACACCTTAAAATGGATTGATTTTCAGAGGGTGAATGCTCAGCACTTTCTGAAAACCAGGCAAAAAATCACTAGGCACTTTTGAAAATCTTGGCTAAAGAGCCTTAAAGAGGAAAATTTCCCGAAAAATGGGAATACAGTACAACCTTAGGTATCTTAAGGGACACCAGCAACCTAATAGAAGCTTGGAAGATGGTCCAGCAGGCTCTGAAGTTTATTCTGTTTTTAAAGCCTGCTGGTCAGTTCTCCTGATTATGGACATTGAGATGAGTTGTCCTGAGGGTTGACCCATAGTCCTTTGAAGTCAATGAGAATCTTCCCATTGACTTCAGTGGGTGTCACTGAATCAGGTTATTGGTGGGGCAGATAAGGAATCTCCTAGAAGATGGGGAGGGAAAACAAGCAGGGTGAAGGGATAATCCAGATGCTCTGCACTTGTTGAATTCAGGAGCACAACCTCAGTCTCGTTGTACTTAGCAATATTACTTAGAGCTTTCCTGAAACTGTCTCTCTCTCTGCATTAGCTCCTTATAGGTCTCATTACCATAGTATCTGAGCACCTTACAGACCTCAATGTATTTATCCTCACAAGACCCCTGTGACGTAGAGCAGTGCTATTATACCTGATTAACAGCGTGGGAGCTAAGGCACAAGATTCAAGTGACAGGGAATAGAATCCAGGTCTACTACGTTCCAGGGTAGCACCTTAACTATGAGCCATCCTTCCTCCCAGTCCAGGCTTCCAATATCACTTATCAGAAACCTCCCGTTCCTCACCAGAAGAAATTTGTCATGGGTCTTCAGTCAAATCTTCTCTATGGGCTTGTGGAAACAACGCAAACAAATTTCTCAGTAATCACCACTGTGATGTCTGGTTGAAATGTTTTACCATTTTCTCGCATTTCTCTTTGGACAGCTCAGTCAATTTATATCTTCCAAGATTCTCTGTTGATGGCAAATTTGATTTAAAACAAATTCTGTATAGAATGGGCATCAGAAATCTATTTGCTAATGAAGCTGACCTGTCTGGAATTACTGGGCTGCCCCGGCACAGGATCTCAGAGGTAAGTTCGGTTTCATTCTGTTTAAAGGATCCACGGTACCGGATATTTAAAAACATTTCTTTACAAGTGGCTCCTAGGGGAAACCCACATGAAAGGGCTTTGCTCTATGTGAAAAGCAGGGACTGAGGGATGGAATATTCAGCCCAAGTGACCCGGGTTGCTTGTGCTGCTGTATCCCAGCAAGTTTCAGCATCTACAACATTTTGGCCCAGCAGAGCCACTTTACTGACCACAAACCTCTCTCTCCCCTCCCCCACTTCCCAGAGAAGACCCCACAGACATCTTCCCCTGGGTATGAAAGGGGGTGCAAAGGGCTGGTTTTCAGAGCTTCCGTTGCTGCTGCTGCCTGTGCATAGCTGCCTTTGCCCCTCCTGTTATTAAAGACAGTGGGTTCAATTCTGTAAGGTGCTATGAACAGCTGGACAAAAACCAGGTTCTTTGGTTTACTGGCAATTCTGAAAAATCAGGGGGAAAACATCGTTTCAGGTCAAACTGACAGCACCATTTTTGACAAAGCAAGGAGTCAGAAATAATTGTTCTGGTTTGACCGAAACATTTCCCTCAACCAGATATGAAACCTTTTGTTTCCCTTTACAGCATTTTAATTAAAAAAAAAATTAAAGGGAATTTTGAAACAAAAAAGCCATTTTGAATTGAAAAAAATCAAAACATTTTGATTTTTGTTTGTTTATAAAATCTTTTTAAACGCACACAATTGGGCAAAATTGACATGCCTTTGCAAATTATTTCAGTGTCTCCAAATCTGCATTTTTCACTGAAAAAAGTTTTGGTTCAAAAATGTCTCCCAGTTTGAGAAGCACCCTTAGCTCCTGTTGGCTTCAGTGCCCACCCCTTGCAAACCATTACCTGCAGGGTACATTCCATTAGTTAACTCCTGTTAAAAAACGATACAGAAACCCTCAACCCCCCTACAAATGAACAGATGTAATCTGATGAATCCAGGTCTGTAAATGTCTCTCAGTGCAGTAAGGACAAGCTTGTGCCCTTTTCTGCCCCAAACCCATTCTATCTATCCAACTTCGGATGCTCTTAACATACAAGACATATGCAAGGAAAGCAATCTGTACCCCTCAGATCTATTTTATGTCCACTCTTGATTGTCCTCACCTATGAACTATTACTCCACTATATAAATTTGCCAAAGACAACTGGGTGTAATTCTGCTCTCACATTAGTTTTACACTAGTGTAACCCCACTGACTTCAGTGAAGTTGCTCCTGATTTACATTGGTGTAAGCGAGAGGAGAATCGGGGCCAGTGCTTGCGATAGTAGTATGAAATAGTGACTCTGAGAATGTCTTCTTTTAAGGATGAGGTGATTTTGATTCATGCAGATCACAGATTTTTCTCCCTGAGTTTGCAGTAGCCCTTTTGGTTTGTGGTGTTCACTCACACCTGTTGCTCTGTTGCTCATTCTTTAGCAGTTATTTCTCTCAGCACTTTTGGTTTAAAAACAATCAAGCTCATATTCAGAAACCTGCTTATGGTCCACACCTGGAATGGTAATGTTTGTTGATTTCCTTGTAGGCTATCCATCAGGCCACGGTGAATGTGGATGAGAATGGCACTGAAGCTTCGGCAGCCTCTGCTATGGAAATAGTGCCAATGGCTGTGCCTGCTACCATTAGGTTCAACAGGCCCTTCATGATAATAATATCTAGCAATAATAACATACTCTTTATGGGCAAAATCATGAACCCTATGAAACAATAGTTACTAAAGTGCTGTATGCGTTAACTATGAGTAATTTACCACCACTATTAAATAAAGAAACGTATTGACCTAACCAGCGTAGAGATGGCTTTAGAGGCCACCTTTTCCCTTGTAATGTTGTATATTCTGCTTCACAACTGAGACCTTTAATCGATTTTAAATCACCATCACTGCAGATTGTTTTTAAATCCAAACTCAAACCAAAGAAAAGAAAAGGAATTTGAGTTCAGGCAGAACCATCAGCAGAGGTGAAAAGAGAAAATCCTTTGTAACGCTGAAAACAGCAAAACATTTTCTGGAAAGTGAGAATCAGAAAAGATGTTGAGATTACTAACCTATGCCTGCTGCACCCCTCCCGTCCACATCCTCACCGTGTAAATTACATTTGTTTTGCATGCTCACTGATTGCCAAATCAGTCCAAGTTATACTCCTTTACCACTTACATCTATTATCTCACCAACCTGAGGCTCAGTCTAGCAGATACCTATTAACAAATGTAGTGTTTACTACCCTGAGTGGCCCCATTGCTGTTAATGAGTCTGATAAATCGTTGCCCTGTGGCCCCTTTGTGCCACCCACGTGGGTGAAAAGGGATCACAGGGAAGGTGAAAGGTCTCCCTGGTGAAGAGCATTGACACCTCTGTATTGACCATTCTAGGGCAGGACAGAGGCATAGCAGAATTGGGCCAGAGGAAGGAAGTGGAAGATCAGGAGTGGGAGGAGGCATGATCGGAGTAGAACTGTGCCCCAGCAATTCTGCATCCTTGAAGTGGCCCCTGGGTGACACTGAATCAAAGTTCAGTTTAGGTCAGCCCTGTGCCGGGGCCCGAGTCAAGTTCTGGAAGTTCCCAAATAGGGGAAATGGCTTGTGTTTCCCCAATGTCCCTGTGTCAGTATTTTTGACAGTATAGGATGAATCTAACCCAGTGGAACCACTCATGACAGTAAACATCACTGCAATAGTAAATGTTTGCTGGATCCATCACTTACAGCCTATCTGTAACTTACACCGCATTTTACATAACCACATGTTTTGGCTGTAGTGTCTTGAGGTTGGCCCTGTCTGTTCCCAGATTGTACCTTCACAGGCTATCTGCACTCAGCTCAACACCTGCTTTATATTTTAAAATAGTCACATATAGTTGTATAGGTTTTCTCTTTAGTGTTAGGATACAAAGGGTTCCAAGATCACTTATACTACAGATGCTTATTTATATATTTTTCTTACCTAAATTTTACCTTCATACCATTTTACTCTTGTTTCAGAAGATCTATCAATATTTTTTCTTCTATATTCATGCTGATGGTATATTTTCTGACCTCTAGTGGCAGAAGAGGTAAATTACTGAGTTATTCTGTTAATGGGTATTCTATGTTATGATTTCCAGTCTTTATGTTTGATCTTGAAATATACAAACAAGTTATTATGTTAGAGAAATGAAAATTAATAAACGTGAAATTTAAAAGTTTTTAATTGTACTGTGTGATTTCTATAGAACAGGAATTAAGCAATTAGAACATATGATGCAAATAATCTAGCTAATCACAGCATCAACCAGCATCGTATCTATTTCCTAATTAAGATCTCCATAGGGATGTCTCTAGTGGACTTCACAGAGGCCTCTGCTCTTTGCCATGTATGCATATATTGTTACCCTTTTTGGCCTGAGTGGTTAGCCGATATTTAGGGTCTTGCAGGTTGCTTTAGGAGAAGTTATTGATGATAGGTGTTTCTTTGATGCAATCCTTGTTATTTATAAAGAATGTACATAAAGTTCTGTTTCTCCAAACATAGTAGGAAGCAAACAACAGGAGGCAGTTTCTTTGCTCACAGTTCTAAGCCTCTGTTCAGCTAGCACTCTGCCCAAAAAGTTCTCTCTTGGCTCTCTCTCAGGACCATGTTACCAATGCTTTTCTTGATGTCTCATTGTTTTTTCTGCTGCCTTATCTGTCAGCTTTCTACTTCTTTCACATTACACAAAGACATGTACAGCCCCTGCATTTGCAATTAGTCCCTAGTTCGGTTATGGTGGGAACGCTGGCAGAGTGCCCTAAAGGTGGTCAGATTCAGAGTCTGTCTGATCTCCTTTGGAAGCTGTTCCACTGCTGAACTTCCTTTTTTGTATCTGAACCCTCTCAGGAATTCTCGGGAAATTAGATAAGAGCAAAGATGAGTTTTATTCCCTGGCTCCTTCACAGAGCTCACATTCTTATTTTTCTTCCTTTTCCCCTCCTCTTTCCTTTCTCCACCTTCACTTCCCATGGCGCATCCTGGGAATTTTAGTTCCTGGACCCAGGGTTACAGGAACCACTTAGGAGCAAACTTAAAATTTTTGCAATCGGGTATAGCTATTTGCACCTATCTAGATACAACACCCTTGACTGAAAATGCTCCTCTTGCATGCTTCTTCGTGGGTTTTGTAAAACTGTGTTGTACCAGAGAGATTGCCACAGTCCTGGCAGGTCATGGATGGAGTTGCTGATGTAGCTGTATCCTGACCCTTTGGTGGTTCTGAAGATGAACAACAAGGCATTGAACTGACCAAGGAAGCAGAGCTGCCATCAGCGCTGCCAGATACAATGCGTTACAGTAATCCAGACTGGGGCTGGATCTGAATCATTGTGGCCAGATCCTCATCTGAGAGAAAACAGAAAAGGTTTCTAGGAAAATGGAGGTGGGAGATGTTTTTCATCACAGATGCTATCTAATCATCTAGGCTTAGTGAGGATAAAAAAGGAACCAGAGGCAACTTCACACAAAATTTGATGAACATGGAGCAAAAGTAAGGGAAGGAAATGTCCCAGCTTTCTCTTTGCGTGTTTCCCCCTCTCATCAACACCTCTTCAGTCTTGCCAGACCAGCATTTAGGCTAGTTCTTCATCCAGATGCTGATCTCCTTGAGGTTTGTGACATCTGTGTAGTGATATAGGCTGAGTCTATGGAACCTGACATATGCAACATCAGCTTATTGTCCTATGGAATTAAGGATACCATGCTGGTAATAATACTCCCATGGGTCTATCCCCTCTCAGGGATCTCATGTAGTTATTGAAGAGAAGGAGAAGGGATAAGATAGGTCCCCATGGGTCTCTATACATGAGGGTCTTTGGAGAAGAAGACGGTTGTCCATCATCAGTCTCTGGGTCCTGCTGGAGAGGAATAATTGGAGTCACTCTACTGCTGTGCTGACTACTCTAGCTACTCCTGTAAATGGGCCATCTGTGACAAACAGTGGTCAGCTGTGCCAAAGACCTGTGTTGTAAGGTCAAGTTGTGTGAGCACTGAGATAAAGCCTCTGTGTATGGCAATGAGAAGATCATATTTTAATGCTAGATAAGGTCCAGTCCTGTATTTCTTGTGCACCCTAAACTCCCAGTGACCTCAGTAAGGTTCCTGTAACCCTGTGTTCAGGCACCAGAGGATGCACCATTGACCTCCTGGGGAGTTTGGATGTGCAGGACTAGGCCTAATTTTATATGACATTCTATTCCAAGTATTGTTTTGGAGCAATTGAGTGAAGTTCACATACATCCCTGTTTGGAACCAGCCAATCATCCCTAGAGGATTAGAGCAAACATGCTTTAAAAATGTAAACACATGAATTAAAATGAGATAATTTATTTTTGATAAATAATTCCAGACTCGGCTCAATTCAGGCATGAATTAACAGTAACTCGGAGGGTCTCTGGAAACCATCCCTGCAGTGCATACGACCAAATTCATTGGTGCAGTACAGGTGTAAATGAGAGCAGAATATGGTCCATTAGATCTACATGCCTTGACAAAGATAATTCTCTGAATCACAACTCAGTGTCTTGAATGGAAGTAATTAAAAGGGAACACTTGGTTAACTGTTCTTCGAATTAAAGGCATTTTTTAGTATTATAGTAAGGAGTAACAAATGTTTTTAATAATTTTTGGAGGTCTCATCATTTTTATTGCTTACATGATTAGAGATGATAAATCTTAGGTTACAGAAATAATTTTTAGTATGTTTGTAAGTAGTATAATTTTTGTAATATCAGACTATTATTCAATGGAATAACGTATATCAAAAATAAACCAATCTATTTTTCAATAATATTTTTTGTTTTTTCCTAAGGGAAGTTATTCAAATAAAGCTCACTGTCAGGAAGTTTTCCCTAATATTCATCCCAAATTTTTCCTGTTTTTAATTTCATGTTATTACTCATCGTTAAAACCCATTGTAGCAATCCTAAATAATTCTTCTCCCTCTTTGTTTTCATCTCTCAAATATTTATGAAATGTATGTCTTTTCCCTATATAAAAAAAATAATCCCAAACAACTCTAAACAGTGCATGTAATGGGTAAGTGTAACTACTGCCATCTTGGTTATCATTCAGGACCTCCACTTGAAGCATAAATCTTGAACTAAGTGCCTGACCCAAAGCCCTTTGTTAATGATTGTCTTCTCATTGGCTTCAATAGGCTTTGGATCAGGCCCCAAGTCCCCTAGTTGACAGCTGTAGCACGGTTGCCAACCCTCAAGGATTGCAACATTAAGCAGAATTATATCCTTTGAGGATTATAGTGGTCAAAATAATGAAAATTCTGTTCCCAGAAAAAATCTAAGATTTTGAAATTTCATTTAATTCCAAATCAGGATGAAAAGTCAAAATCTCAGAATTTTTCATTTTGTTTTATTTGTATCGAAACGTTGAGGCAAAATGCTGAAATATATTGTTTTGACATATATTAAACAAAATCTAAACAATAATGTTGAAATGGAATATTTTGAAATATTTTAAAAATTTCCTCTTGAAAATGTTAACTTTTAGATTTTGTCACATCAACCTTTTCCAACAGAAAATTGCTCCACTGGAAAATGTGACCAGCTCTTCTAAGGAGGAAGCTAGCGCCAGCTGGGAGCTGCAGGGTCCCCAGCTGCCACGGGTAGCAGGTAGACTCCCCGCAGCTCCTGGCCACCGCAAACAGTGGGGAGGACCACAAAGAGATCCCGGCCACTGAGGGCATCAGGGGAGACCCACACCACTCCCGGCCGCCACGGGTGGCGGGGGGACCCCTGCAGCTCCCTGCTGCCCCAGGTGGCAGGGGGGACCTTGCAGCTCCTGGCCACTGCGGGCGGCAAGGGGGATCCCCACAGCTCTGAGCCACCAGCAGAAGGGGACCCTGGAATTCTGAGCTCCCAGCTGGGTGGGGGCCCGTGGAGCTCCCAGCTCCCCCGCAGCTGCCCATGCTACCCATTTTGTCATGGATATTTTTAGTAAAACTCAAGGACAGGTCACAGGCTTCCGTGAATTTTTCATTATTGCCCATGACCTGTCTGTGACTTTTACTAAAAATATCCGTGACAAAATCTTAGCCTTACTTATTAGTCAGTTAGCCAACAAATATGTATTTAACAATTGTAATATTTCTTTGTAGGTCCCTTCAACCCCCTACTTACTTTTCTTATCTGAACTTTCTCCAATTTATGAATATATTTCTAGTAGCAAACTATATGCAGCGTTCCAGGAACAGTAGCATCAAAGCCATGCAGACAAGGTTCATTACCTTCCTATTTCATGATGTGAGAATGCCTGCAAATATGAAGCCAAAAATTCCACCAGCCATTGCGTATCCATGTCTAATTTGCTGTCTACCAGCCCCCTTACATTTGTCTCCATTAATTTCCAGAATTCTTTTTAATTGAATATCTGATTTGGCTCTTCATTTTCCAGGTGTATTAACCTGCATTTCCTCCCATTCCAAGCTGAATTTCATTTTGTTCTCTTCTGCTCACAGTTCTAATCTTAATTCCTGTGATGGGGTGAACTCACCCCACATTGGACAGGGAAGGGTTAATTCCTCAGTGTGGCTGGAGGAAGCCATGTCCCTATCGGGCATGCTTGAGGTGTAGCACTTGTATAAGAATGAGCGGTTCAGCTCAGTCAGGGCTGACCACCAGAGAGGAAGGATGCTCCTTGCTTGCCCCAGCCAGGGAGCAGCTGGAACCACTGACCATGGAAGCCGGAACTTCAGAAACACAAATGGACGCCCAAGTGCCTGTGGACTTCTGAGACAGACCAGAGTCACTGGGGGACCTCACGTGCCGAAAAGCCCAGAGACCCCAAAGACACTTCAGCTACAGTTCCAAGAGACATGGCAGAAAGTGGCCCGGGATATGTGGGGGGACTAGCTATAGTCCAGTGGGAAGTTGGCGTGACTCAGTGTGAAATACCGTGCCACTGTTAGGGCCCTGGGCTGGGACCAGGTGGAGCAGGATGGATCCAGGTTCCCTTATTCCGGTCTCCAGCCCCACCCCAGGTGGTGGCCAACTGATTCTCACCAGTTTGCCTTACCACCCTGCAGCTCACGGTAAACTCTATTGACTCCAGCCGTTAGGCCTTTCCGCCCTGTGGCTCAGGGCAACTCCATTGACTCTGGTCACTAGGCCTCACTGTCCTGCGAATCAGAGTAAACTCCATTGACTCTGGGCACTAGGCCTTGCTGCCCTGCAAACTAGGGCAGCCATATTGAGTCCGGCCCCAAGGCCTTACTGCCCTGAGAGTCAGGGTAACTATATTGACTTTAATCCTTAGACCTCACTGCTGTGAGGTAAAGGACAGTTGAGGGATGGGATGAATTCATCCCGCACTAGACAGGAACTCCCACCCCATCACAGTCCCCTTTTTTATTACCTTTTTTTCCTTAGTAGCATTTGAAATTTCTTTCAATTTACTATGAATGTCATGCATGTCCTCTTTTCCTGCTTTTCTACATTGTTACTGAAGATATTAAATGTCTGAGATTCTTACAGCCAGAATGTTTCTAATGTACCTGTGTTCAGAACCAATAAAGAAAACAGCAGACACAGTTTTAAAGAGAAAGGATTTGATATATGCTAGCAAAATATAGAAACACTAGCGGCAACAATGGAGGCCATCCATGGTCTAGACTGGTGCTTCCCTTCTGGTTATATTTTGGCTTCCTAACGAGTACTAGTCTCAAACAGGCTTCTTGAGATCTTTCCCGTAGCTTACTTTCTTGGGCTATCTTTCCTCAGACCTTTCTAGATTTCCCCATCCAAAATGAAAGGCCTCTCTTCTTCCAGACACACCTGAGGCAGGAGCCCACAGCAGCAACTTGTCTACTGCCTTTGTCCCCAGAGGAAAACAGATATAGAGAACCAACATAGGAAAGGGTGGAGGTGAAAGGACAGGCCAGCCCCTTATATATTTAGAAATTGCAAACAAGATCTTTTGGTGATAGATATCAATACATTCAGGGTAGATCCTCCACAGGGGTAAATCAGCATAATTCTATTGGCTGCAGTGGCGTTACGCAATAGTAGTAGTTATGTGCCATACCACATTTTAAATCTAAATTTTGTTTTATTCTTATTCATAAATAACTGGTTTTCTGGAGAACTACCAGGCAAAACATGTCTGCCACAGAAATCTTTCAGTGTGTACATTCTATGGCCCCGCTAAAGAATCCACAGAGGCAATATTTATAAACTAGAAATATACTCCAGCTGAAGTTACTTGGTTTGCAATGAGATTCCATCAATCACTATTTTAATTTCTGCATGAATTTCATGTGTTAGTTAAGGAATCAGTGCTCATGGTATAAAACAACTTAGTGAAAATGGCTAAATCCTTTCATAGAACAAGAAGTTGGGAATGGGAACTGTGGGACTCAGACATAGGCCCCAGTCCTATTCCAGTTTTACCTTTGTAAATCTGGATTCAGAGTAGCAGCCGTGTTAGTCTGTATTCGCAAAAAGAAAAGGAGTACTTGTGGCACCTTAGAGACTAACCAATTTATTTGAGCATAAGCTTTCGAGAGCTACAGCTCACTTCATCGGATGCATTCAGTGGAAAATGAAGTGAGCTGTAGCTCACGAAAGCTTATTCTCAAATAAATTTGTTAGTCTCTAAGGTGCCACAAGTCCTCCTGTTCTTTTTGTAAATCTGGAGTAATTCTCTGAAGTCAGTGGAGTTACACTGATGTAAATCTAGAGTAATGTAGTGCACAATTGGATCCCCTGTAATTTTCAGTAGTCCGATATCTGTAGAGTATGCCAGTGATTTGTACTGCCTTCTGTCAAAGATGGGTCAGTGGGAAATAGTTATTGTGAAAAGGACCCTAGTTCTTATACTATATAAAGTAGTGTGATGCTCAGAAGCATTGTGTTAACCTATTTTGCAGGTCTCAGAAGAGCAGATGATTTCATATATGCTGCAATACTTGGGTGTTGAGTTTGAAGTTAGAGTGAATAGGAGTGTTGACGCAAATTAGTAGACCAACTGTGTTTAAGAGATTAATTCAGTTATCATCATTAGCAGGAGCGCTGGAATGTTCACAAGGGTAGGAGGCTAGCTCAGACTGGTTTTCATGAACCCCACCTGCCTAAGATCTACTAAAGGCATAAACTTACAAGCATTCCATCATCCGAAAACATCTTATTGGTTGATCAATGAACCTGAGGGCAGGACACCTAGAATCTTTAGTGACCTGATTAACTCTTTCATTGGCGTCATACCCACTAGGACACATCCTCCCTGCCATGGATCTGCTCCGTGGAGGAGTAGGGGAAGTTGCATAGTGATGTATTGCAGGGGTGGATAGGTACATCAATTCACAGACAATAAGAACCAGTCCAGACTTTGCCTGTTTTCTGGGCTTAGCTTTTGATAACGAGTCTTGCCCTCCCTCCCCCTGAGCCTCCAGTAGATCCCATATACCATTTCTATCCACTGTTGATTAGAAAGTTGTGGTTGGGGACACGGTGCAGTGACGGAGATGGAAGCCATCTGGGTCAGTGATGTTAAGGGAGGCAAAGAGAAGAAATGTTCCTCAGTGCACCAGTAAGAGCAAACACTGGAGAGAGTTCCAAACTAGGACTGGCTCAAACTTTGGGGTAATATGATTCCACATACAGAAGGTCACAGTTCAGACTGATCTCTAACGACAACTAACCAATGTAAAATGAGCAATGGGATAGCTTATCATATGGAAAAATAAATCATTATAATTTCACCTGGGATTTTCAGAAGTCTCAGCATTGGCTTAACTCTGCTCTTTAAAACATCAAAGTGGGTTTTACCGTTGACTTCAGTGGGTCAGGTCAATGCCTAAGTGCTTGTGCAAATAAATACATATGTTTTTATTCCAAATAGGAGGCTGAAATCAATTTTATCTGTGTTATTTTCATGCCAGACTCCGGGCACACAGACCCCGTGGAGGTCTAAGTGCATGTTGTCACAGAGGGCAGCAGAGAAGATGCCACATGCCAGGGGTTAGCAAATAAGCTGGCCACAGCAACTGTCTGTGGAACAGGGCCCTCCTGACTCTCTTGTTGCTTTGGCTCTATTCCCTGTTGTGTGTGGACACCTAGTCACAGGTATCCAAATAATCCAGTTTTGGCATTGTTTGCTTTGCATCCGCTCTGATCAGTTTTATTTTCTCAGTTGAGTATTTTAAAAGTGGGCATTTGGCTCCATACTTTTCAGAACATATAAATAATGGAAAAAGGAGCAGCTCAGATGGATGGTAAGAACTTTTCACTGAAGGTTTTGAAATCATGTATTTTGATTACATTTAAGGGATCAATAAACAAAACCTGGAAAGGGATTTAAAGTTGTGGGTAATGATTAGCACTGGCCTTTGGGACGCAACACCGTAGTTTCTAGCTTTGCCACTGTGGGAACTCAGGGAAATTGGGACCTGTAGTTACCTTAAAGAGAATTATGATATAAACAAATTCAATTCATTTGTTTAATGATGGGATTTATTTTCCCCATTTCATGCTGTCAGAAATACTAAGTAGAACATGACAGTTAATTGTTTTAAAAATATTTTCCTCTGTTATTTATGATGAACAATACTATGTACTAAATGATAATAACTGTTTACTAACTAATTACATTACTAATTTCTACAGATTTAATGGCTCTTTCATTTTGCAGGATAACTCCTATGAAAGATAAAACCTACCCTCTGGCTGTGTTTGTTACTTGCTGGGCTACATGCGATCGGCCATTGTCATCCCCAGCCCGGTCCCCTCAAAGGCTATGATGATCGTGAAGATACCAGTCATACTAAGGCGATATCCAGGTTGAAAGAGATAATGTGCATGGGGACATGGTCTTCTCAAAATAGCTCCTGGTAATGCTGACTTTGCCTTTAGATTCTACAAGCAGATTTCTGCAAATGCATCAGACAAAAATATTTTCTTCTTTCTTATGATCATCTCTGCTGCCTTTGCAATGCTGATGATAAATCTGCCACTCTTGTCTACACTACCACTTAAGTTGATGTAATTTAAGTCGCTCAAGGGTGTGAAAAGCCACCCCCCTGTGTGATGTGAGTTACATTAAGTTAAAGCGGTGTCTACACCGCACTATGTCAGTGGGAGACGCTCTCCTGCCGACATAGCTTCCGCCTCTCATTGAGGTGGAGTAATTACATCGGTGGGAGTGCTCACCAGACACACTACATTGGCGCAGCTGCAGCACGATAGTGAAGACAAGCCCTAAGGTAGATTCTGGAAAGCTGAGAGAGATTCAAAGAAGGAGATGCTGAAGGTTTTCATCTCCCACATGTGCTAAACGATCCTGACAGTGAGATCCAGCTGATGATGGGAAATGCCCTTTTTGTAGTGCAGCAACTGCAGCCACTAAAGAGTTTATTAGATGATGACAAAAGCTTTTAGGCATAATAATATCTAGCTCTCATATAGCACTTTTCATCAATAGGTCTCAAAGCACTTGACAAATTCACTATCACTTCCCCCATTTTACTGATGGGGAAAGTGAGCCACGGAAAGGTGAAGTGACTTGCCCAAGATCTCTCAGCAGACTTCTGGCCAAGCCAAGAATAGAACCTAAGCCTCCTTTTTTCTAGTGACAGCAAGAATCCCCACAAGCTGAGCGATAGATCAGTAATCACCCAGAGAAAAAAAGCTATGGAAAAATAATGACTTAATCAAGGCTCTTAAGGCACTCACTGTCATGGTGCTTGTTAACTATACATGCATGTAATCCACGCACACATTTATAGCAATTACACGTTTTGAATTCCTGACTGAGACCTAGGGGAAGGACGCTGTCAATTGTCTTTTAATGAAAGACTGTAATTGCAGAGAAGGATGGTCCTATAATTAAGGTGCTGGGCTGGGACACAGGAGATCTGGGTTTGGTTCCCAGCTGTATAAATTGGGCAAGTCACTTAATCTCTCCATGTGTCTCATATCCACAGCTGTACAATGAGGATAAAGAAAAGGAGGACTTGTGGCACCTTAGAGACTAACAAATTTATTTGAGCATAAGCTTTCGTGAGCTAGGGCTCACTTCATCGGATGCATTCAGTCTCTAAAGTGCCACAAGTACTCCTTTTCTTTTTGCGAATACAGACTAACACGGCTGCTACTCTGAAACAGTGAGGATAATAATCCTTCCTTTAGCTGTCTTGCCTTTTTAGGCCGTAAATTCCTCAGCATGGGAACTTTCTCTTGTGATTTGTATGTATAGCATCTTGCATAATGGGGCCCCAATCTTGCTTGAGACCTGTAAGGGTCTGTCTACACAGCAACTAGACACCCAGGGCTGGCCCAGGCCAGCCAACTTAGGCTCATGGGGCTCAGACTGCAAGGTTGTTTCATTGCTGTGTAGGCTTCCAGGCACAGGCTGGAGCCTGGGCTCTAGGACCCTGGGAGTAGGAGGGTCTCAGAGCTTGGGCTGGAGCCCAAGCCCGGAAGTCTACACAGCAATGAAACAGCCCCACTCCAAGCCCTGGAGCCCCACTCAGCTGGCACGGGCAAGCGGCAGGTGTCTAGCTGCTGTGTAAGTGCTAACATAATACAAATAGTGAAAAGTCTGTCCTGTAAGATCACCTAATTTGAGACTGATCCCATCTGGAAAGTCTTTCGGTAAGGATAGCACATGTTTATTTTGACTCTTCCTCTATACAGCAAAAAAGAGATGAAAAATCAAATGAAAAATCAAAAGTGTGTATCTATTTCCCCAACACTAAACTTCATGACCAGACTGTCGCATTGCCCTGCTCGTGTTCCATGTTGCAATCAACTTGGGATGAGAAGCATGGGGTTGGCCAATTGTATCACAGACGTCCATTGTGACCTTGGGAATGTCCCCAGAGTTTGCCCTGTGGTTCTGTATTCTTATCTGTAAAAGGGAGATAACAATATTTATCTTGTTCATTGAAACAAGGTAAAGCACAGAGGGGCCGTGCAAAAGATTTTTAAAAATGGGCTCCGTTTTCCTTCTTTAGTAAATATAATGAAGGTATGAGGGGGTTTTTTTGTTTAACAATTTGCCTTTTAAAGTGTTCTTTTTCTAGTATGCCTTTTACATTAGAAATTCAGGCTTTTCCTGTTGTGCAATATTATGAGATCTGAAATACCAAAGAAATGAAACTGACTGATCAAGGGCAGGTAGGTGAGGTGCTGATGGGTGGACCTCGCTGAACAGACATTGCATCATTGCAAAGGATGCTGCAGTGTGCATGCTACTCCCATGGCCCCTGGAGATCGGGGACCATTTCTTCCTCAGAGATGCACAATGTCTCTCCAAGAGCTCCTCTACACCAGTGCAATTCGATACTTCCCCACCATGGATCTGTGCCTACTAGCTCCCGGTGGTAGGAAGCATGAAGAAAATGTTTTGCTTTATTAACGACTATACATTTGTAGTTACCATCATGTGATCCATAGCAGTTTTCGGCAGATTTGGCATTTCCAATTTAATAGCAGTATAAGTATTTAATAAAGGGCATTTGCTTCACTCAAAATAATAATTTTAGAAAAACCAGATGATATTTGTTCATTTGACGTTTCATTGTATTTCACAAAGATTTATACAGAAACCCAATGCATCAGAGATGCTGCTGCCAATAGGCTGGTTAGTACATTGCAGATAAAAAATCCCCATGTGAAAATTAGTTTCGAGTTCATTTAAACTTCCAACTATGGGCTTGTTACCTTTTAATTAGCTTGATTTATACTAATAACTCCCTTTCCCACAAGCACTCAATGGCCTTTTCTTCCTTTTTATCGTAAGGCCACCGGGAAAAACCATTTCGTCCAAATTTGATCAAAGAAGAGGGCTTGTTGTTGTTGTTTGGTTGGTTAATGGGAATACATCTGTTAAAGTGAAATAGGGTGGTATGAAGATCAATATGATGAGAAATTGCCTTGCTGGTAGATAAAAATACATTTAAAGGGAAATGCTGCTGCATTATTCTCCCTGCTTGAAGAAGGAAGCAGGTGGAGGGTGCTCTGTTGAAGGAAACTGCTCAAATGGGAGAAGTCACTCAGAAGGAGGAATCTTTTGTCTGGGGTTGATAGATGCTTGTCTATAGATTGGGGGAGAATGCTCGATCAAGACAAACATTTAGAATATGTTTTTCCAGTTTATAACATATTGTCCACATACTGCATTCTGGGTGCTTATCCCACTGGTTGAAACACAGAAAATACTACAAAAGGCTTTCTCATGACTATAAACCCCCATCCCTCCCAAACCTTTGCTCCCTCCCGCGTACTTTGAGAACATGCATGCATCACATGTTTAATAAAGGAGATGATATGTTGAGCCCACACCTGTATCAGACCATTGTAGTTTGTCTGGCCACCCTAACACCAGACAGATATGAATAAAGGTGGATGAAATTTTTCGGATGAATAGTTTATTTGGTGAAAAATGCAGTTTCAGCCTACTCAAGACTATTTGTGAATTTTATACACCTTCACTTCATAGGTTTGGGGATTTTTTTTTCAGGCTGGATTCACAAGGGGACTTTGGTCTAAGGGAGTGGGATATAGGTGGTCTGGCCTAATGGTCACTGCTGAGCTGGTGTCCACAAGTCAAGGACAGCCATGAGGCTGTAGACAGTGCGCGAGGATTGGTGTAATCACCAGGATCAATAAGCTTGAGGCTGGGGTCAGAGACTGGAGATCAGAGGCACAGCCAGGCTGGAATCAGGGGGCCAGAGTCAGACTGAAGTCAGAAGACAGAGATCAGAAAGCAAGGTGCAGTCTGAAGTCACAGCAAGTCAGAAGTGTATACAGCTGCCCAGACAGCTTCCTTGGGCACCCTTCAGGGTTAAATAGTGCACGTGGGCCAATCAGAGGGTCACAGGGTGCTGTCCCTCTGGAGCCTTTGGGTGGTACTTCCTGTGGCACCTAATCTCCACATTGCTCCATGGATGTTGCTTTGCATGGCCTCCTAGTGGTGTTGTGGGAACATCAACTGTCCCCAGGCTCTTAAGACCCAGGTTCTAGTGCCTTACATTTGTTGTCGTTCATGATTCACAAAGCAGCCAGAAGAGAAATAGTCCCTTCCCTTATAACTTTTACCCCAGTGATTAGGGCACTCACCCAGGTTCAGTCCAGTATTCACTCTCTGCCCTTATTGGTCATTTTTATTTGACCTGTTTAATGTGTAATAGTGGAAATTCATCCGAGTATTGCTCAGCAATATAAGTAGTGGTGTAAGGCGCAATCCAGGTCAGATGAATACAGCAGGAACCCTTTGATTATGTAAGTACAGTTATGTATTCATTTTTCCTTAGAGACTTTGAATTGATGTTATTTATGGTTTTTGCCAATTTGGTGCTAGGATTATATCATTCACATATTTGTGACTTTGTTCCCTATAGCTGTTACAATGGATTCATTACTCTGAAGTAGGATAGAAGCAACCATCCAAAGGGACAGCAAACCCTGCTGTTCTAGTGGAGGTGTACTTAGACTAATATTAGGACTTGTCTTCACTATGGGGGTAAGTCGACCTAAGTTCTGCTACTCCAACTCCGTGAATAACATAGCTGGAGTTGATGTAGCCTAAGTCAACTTACCCCATGTCTTCACAGTGCTGAGTCGATGGGAGACGCTCTCGATTTAGCAGGTCTTCACTAGCCCCGCTAAATCGATCCCTGCTGCATTGATTGCAACAGCATGGGGAGCCCAGCCCTTAGAATAAAATATCCTTTGAAGCCACAAGGAGTCTTTAAAGTACCCAATCAACTAGGAAGCTGTTGAGGTGCCCCTTTGGGCTAGGTCACCGTTTCTGTGTCGTTCACAATGGCATAGCCTACCAAGACACATTCACTGGGGGGAGATGGGAGAAAACAACATTTAAAATGCAGTACATTTATATGTTTTCCTAGTGACTAACCTCAAAATAGCCTAGAACAGATAATTGAATGTCTAGTTGCAGATCCTACTATTAGAATCTGGGAGTAGATAGAAGGTAAGAAAAATGCCATTGTTTCTGAATTTAGTTTCCCTTTTTATTCCCATAGACAACCCAATCTCAGGGAAACAAAGTCTAGCACCGTTTTAATTTCTGGACTCAGATCTTGGGCTTAAAGATGACTCCCAGCTTTTCCAAGGCTATTGTGTAAATGTTGCTAGGTTGTATAACACACCTTTTTGATCTCTTCAGTTGAGACATTTCACTGAATCTGTTTAAAAAAAAAAAGGCCTTATTAAAATGGTCTGGCCAAAATTTTTCCAGTGTCAAAATTGTGACAAAAATACAAATTAAAATGTTTATGAGAAAAGTAAATGGAAATTGATGACATCTTTGCAGTACAACAGAAGTAGAAAGCAGGGTCCTCAGCCCGGCCTAGTATAAATTTGCTATAGGCAGCATATATTCTGTATTTAACAAGCTTTCTAAAACACTGGATTAAACTCTGCTCAGATATGGGAATTAGACTGGGGGAGATTGTTGACTCAGGCAGACAAAAAAAAAAAGAAGCTTCTGGAACTATTGGAGCCAGTGTGCTACCTCTCAGATAATTAGAAAAATGCAGGTTAAAATGCTGGCCATGCCTTATCCCCTCCAGGTTAAATACAGTAAGTGAGAGCTGTCCTGTGCTGCTGGGGTTGTAGTTATTAGAGTATGTAACTGCATCACTGTCTGAGTTGATTAAAGATTATGATTTGGGGGATGGGAGGGAATGTAAAACAACAAATATTTAAAAAAACTGAGGTCAACCTCCCTTTATACATGGAAGTTATTTGGTGTATCCCCAAACACACAGGGACGTGATTACATAGGGAATCTGACTGTCTACTGCGCTGAAAATGGTGCTTCATTTAAAATAAATAAATCGGGTTGGGGTAAGTCACCACTCGGGGCCATGCTCTGACTTTTGGCTTTAGAACATTTAAAATTTAACCTTTCATGGAAGTTACCTTCCCCTCCAGCAAGCAGCTCACTGTCTGGTAAACTTGGGAACACAACCAAATTTTATGTAGGGTACACAAACAAACAAACGACAAGACCAACAAGCTATTAAAGTAATAGGGAATTGTGTTTGTGGTCAAAACCTTTAGAACTGTGGCTCCCAGCTGAAACTCCACCTGGGCCTCCCTTGCAAGTCCAGGCCACCCCAACCTCAGTCAGGTGGGTGCAGGGACTCCTCTCAGCTGGGGACTTGCTCCAGCCTGCAAGTGTCCCTCTAGTTGCTGCTGCTGTCATTGCACTGCTCAGCTCAGTCCTCACCCCTAGGTCCTATCAAATCCCCAGTGGACTCAAAAAGAAACCCCCTTTCTCTAAGGTAAGACGCAAAAGATATGGGTGTTCCTCTTGCCCATCTGGGCACGGCTACCCCAATCTGGACCCACTGCCCAGCTAAGAGTGGCTCAGTGGATAACCCCACCTCCCCACGTTCTCACACTTACCTCCTTTTTCATATACCTGCAATTACCCCGCACATTTATCACAGGTTGTATGTGTGGCACCAGGGAAACCCCAGGTTGTGCAGCTTTTGGTACTTCATGGAACTCCTGACATACATGCAAATTATACCTGCTAGCAGGTAGGGAGCCACTCAGTTTTCCTGTAGAGCAGGGTTCTCAAACTGGGGGTCGTGACCCCTAAGGATGTCATAAGGTTATTACTTGGGGGGTCGCGAGCTGTCAGCCTCCACCCCAAACCCCGCTTCACCTCCAGCATTTATAAAAGCGTTAAATATTTTTAAAGTGTTTTTAATTTATAAAGGGGGGGAGGGTCGCACTCAGGAGCTTGCTATTTGAAAGGTGTCACCGGTACAAAAGTTTGAGAACCACTGCTACAGGGGGAGTCAGAGTGGTATATGCAAATTAGTCAGGCCGCAGACTCCCGCAATTCTCCCACTTCACCACTAGAGGGAGCTAAAGAGCTGCAGCTCCAACTCTTGCTAGACCTCTTAACCTTTCTAATTGTGTCCACTGAATAGTGAAACATAGTTATGGTGGAAAAAATTACATCACTGTTACTACTGACCACTACACTCACTAGTGCCAGAATTTTGCTGGAGAAGAACACATCACATATCCTAAACAGCCGAGGCATATTCCAATCTTTATTATAACTGACATATTAGTAAACTAAACCGAATTATTCCTTAGTGGGATTTATAATCATGTATAGTCACGTTAGATATGCCATGTTCCTTTGTTTTGCATTATTTTTATATACATTTTATTAATAATTGTTATGACAACTAATGCAAACAACGAGCCATTAATTGCTACCAAAGTCACTATTAATTTTGTCCCTCTAATTGTTTGATTCTATTTTGTGACAGAATAATTTGAAAGGAAAATGAATTCTGCCCTTTCTGTGTGTTTGTTACTTGCTGCTCTTTATGCTCTTGCCCATTGCCATCACTTTCCTCATCACCCCACCTGTGAGGATGACCATAAAGTTACAAATCACACGGAAGAGCATGCACTCCTGAACCAGGCCTGTGTCAAACAAGGTGCTAGCTATGCGGACTTTACATTCAGATTCTATAAGCAGGCTATATTAGTGGAAGCAGACAAGAATGTGTTCTTCTCTCCTGTGAGCATTGCTACTGCCTTTGCAATGCTGGCAATGGGTGCTAAATCGACCACTCGGACTCAGATTTTTGAAGGAATGGGCTTTAGCCTGACAGAGATTCAGGAGGAGGAGATACATGAAAGTTTCCATCATCACATCCACATGATGAATTGTCCTAACAATAAGATCCAGACAAGTATGGGAAATGCCCTTTTTATAGCGGCTGAGTTTAAAGCACTAGAGAAGTTTTTACAAGACGTCAAAACCTTTTATGAAACAGAATATTTTCCTACTAATTTCCATAATTTAAAAGAGGCTGAGAAAAAGATCAATGGTTATGTAGAGAAGAAAACCCGTGGGAAAATTCCGGAACTAGTCAGCTCTCTTGATCCAAACACTGTAATGGTTCTTGTTAACTACATTTATTTCAAAGGTAAGGCATGGAGCACAGATGGGTATGTATTTACATTATAATCTTTGAATGGCTGATTTTGATCTAAAGCAAAGAAAACATTGTTGCTGCTTTTACTATAAATTAAGAGAAACTGTCATAATATAGTAGAGCACAGAGCTAGAACTGGTCTAAATTGTGCAGGGCCTTGAAGGGAAGGACAAAAAACATGTATTTGATGTACCATAAAAGAGGGATCCAATAGTTTAAAATTCCTTTAAGATCCTTAGTTGGAAGGGACTCTGGAAGGGTAGAAAAGAAATAACAAAAACCAACGGGCAGAAATCAAAGCAAGACAAATTCAAACTAGAAATAATTTTTAACAGAGAGTGATTAACCAGTGGCACAAATTACCAAGGGAAGTGGTGGATTCTCCGCTTCTTATGTCTTCTAATCAAGAACGGATGCAATGCAGGGATGACCAGATGATATTCCAAAGCCTGTGTTGTGCAGGAGGTCAGGCTAGATGATCAAATGCTCCTTTCTGGCCTTAAACTCTATCCGAGTGGTCACGTTCATTTATTGTGTTTTAGGTACCTACTGAATATAAAACACCTACAAGAAATCATTTTAATAGCTGTTTTATTTATAGAGCTGCTGAGGCACCTGCTAGGTAAATTCTTCCTAATAAAGAATTAAAACAAGAAGTGACTTGATTCTGATTTCCAGTCCACTGCTAAACCTTGGTGTAAACATTGTTCTGCAAGGGGCTGGAATATTTACAGTCACCTGTCATTATTTTATTTGTTATTCTCAGGTCAGTTTCTACTGCATGTATAAAACAATATGTGCATTTCCCACACTCCTAGCAGTATGGGAAGCCCCAGGGCTGCTGCCTCTTTGCATCACTAGTGGAACACAAGCCAGCTGAGTGGAGCAGGCTATAGCTTTGCTCTGCTTATCACCAGTCAGCAATGGGAGGGGCATTGCTGGTTGTGGAGAGGGGAGCCCATTTTCCATTCTCAGGAATGGTGCAGCATACACTCTTGGCTCTTGGTCCCTGGAGCTGCAAGTGGGATTGTGCCTTCACCCAGTGTGGTTCTGTGCCCTGTTGGCTCTTAGGGGTAAGAAGAATGAAGACAATATTTGGTTTGACATCTCTAGGTAGCAACAGTTTGATTTGGAATAGTTTGGGGGCCCCCAGCATTACATCAGAATAAATATTTAAGGGACCTATTCTTCTCTCCGCAATAACGCTTTAAAGAAAACCAACAACATTTGTTCATTTCACTTAGTGGTTCTTCATCTTGACTAATAACCCATTTACCCCAAACTCCAGCACATCAATGATGCTTCTGCCGCTCGCCTGCAAAACAGACATCGCTTCATCAAAATAAACGTGGAGTTACCCCCACCTATGAGCTTCTTCCCTTTGAATTAGTCTGATTTCTGCCAACAAATTGCTCTCTCCCTCCACTATTAAATTGCATTCTCTTTGTTTTTGATGATAAGCCTCCTGGGAAAATCCTTTCAATCCTTTCCACACCCGCGAGGAGGATTTTTTGGTGGATGAGAAAACCTCCGTTAAAGTCAGTATGATGCGCCAGGATACCGACTATGAAAGCCACTATGATGACCAGCTGTCATGCTGGTTGGTGCAGATACCGTACAATGGAAATGCCAAAGCATTATTTATTCTGCCTGACGCAGGAAAGATGAAGCAGGTGGAGGCTGCTCTCTTGAAAGAAACTGTGTGTAAATGGGAGAAATTACTTCAAAAAAGGTAACCCTTTGCCCACCGTTATGCGGCTAGATGGTTGATAGTAATTTAAGAGAGAATTCCAGAGCAAGGCAAAATATTAACGCAGGTATCACAGTTCAGTATTCTCCATGTTGAGTAAGTAGAGTTCTCAAATGATCCCCCAGCTGCCTTAGAGGAGAGCATTGCAGAAGGTACAATTCCAACTCTTCTGACAGCCCAGGATGCAGCATCCCAACTGTTGGTCCCTTAGGACTCTAGCCAGGCCACTGATCTGAATAGGTCTGGCAGGTCCGAGGACTGCAGCAAGTACTGATCTTGTTGCCAGTTGAGTGTTTGAAAGTTCCTACTTCTTTCATGTTGCTAATGAGATTTATTAACTGCCATGTGCCATTGACTCCAACCTCCTTACCCTAATCTCTGTCTCCACTCCACCATCTCCTTGTCCCTCCAACTGCGCCTGATCCCACAGAAGTCTGTTGAAAGGTACATACCAGGGCTCTGAAATGAAGTTATGGACTCAGGAGAAATTCATTTGTTCAATGGTCCAACCACATCTGTTCAGGAGCATCCAGGCATGTAGAAAAGGCTCACCTAGACCCTCTAGGTGCTCAGTCCTCACTCAGACACACAAATCACACAGACAATACAAATGCCACCAGCAGACACCTCAGGAGTCAGAAAAGCACCATGTGGTGTCATTAAATTGCAGGTACTCCATAGTGTTATCTGAGTGCAATGTTTCACCATCATGTTGTGTTCTTTGTTGACAGGAGTATTAATCTGTACATTCCAAAGTTTTCTATTTCGGGGTCCTACGATGTGAAACTCCTGTTTAAGAAAATGGGTATTACTGATGTGTTCTCTAGCCTTGCTGATCTGTCTGGAATTGCTGGGACGTCCGACCTGTATGTTTCAAAAGTAAGTTAGTGAACAAATGGTTTTGTTAGCAGGATTTGTCTGTGCCCATGATTATAAAGTTTACATCCGAGACTATTTACGGTCTCGATTCTGTTCCCACTGAAGCCACTGGCAAAACTCCCACTGACCTCAGTGGCTGCTGGCACTCAATCAGTTTTCTCTAGACTAGGGCACAAACAGGCTCGTTACAGAGAGCACAAGCCTTCATCTGTAGTTTCTGAAGGTTGTTATAAAAGGAACGTGTCCTAGGGAGCAGCAGGTACATTAAGAATGGGCACAAGTACAAAAAAATGGCTTTAACTATTCCTTGCCCCCCAGACTAGAATGTCTCAATAGCAGCAATGACAACCACTTCCAAATCCAGAGCTAGGTTGTGATACACTTATGCACCATTTTTTCTCAAGTATTGCCTCAGATTCCAATGAGACGGGTGAAATCCTGGCCCCACTGAAGTCAATGAGAGTGTTGCCCTTGACTTCAATGGAGCCAGGATTTAACTGTGGGTAATAGGCTACAACTCAAAAGGAGTAAGGTCATCAGAATCTGACCCTAGCTTAGCATTGGGATAATATTATCTAAGTCACATTCGGGACAATAAGAAGAACGTTCTGAGTGGGTTCCACAGCACCTCTGTAAAGAACCCAGTTAGGGTTTGGAGTAACTAAGGTCCTGCAGTAACAATGCACAGTATGATGCTGTACTGAAGAGAAGAATTGTGGGCCTCGGTGCCATGGATTCTTGTCATTGTTCGCCTTGACATTTCTGCTGGAACACAGCTTTGTACTGTCTCAACGTAATGACTGTTTGTGATGCTAAGGAGGAATTGGTGATAGTAATCATTGATAGAAAAAAATCCCTCTCTTTTGCGGAGAACGGCAGCTGACTTGATCCATGCAGGCCTATCTTTTTTTCCTCGGTGGAACTGCAATTGAGAAATAACTGCAACAGCCTCTTAATATTGTTGGGTTTGATGCTGGAGTCCAGACACAGGGGAAACTCCTCTTGAAGTCCAGGGAAGATTTGCCACTCAGTGGAGCTGGTTTCATTGGGCTGTATCAGTCCTGTTTGTATTCTTCCCATTTCCTAACACAACAAGTTCAATATCAGCTGCTGATCACTGTCCTGTACTCACGCTGTAACATTTGCCTCCTTGCAGGCTGTTCACAAGGCCGTGTTGAATGTTCATGAGAATGGCACCGAGGCAGCAGCAGCCACCGCGATAGCAGTTAACAAATTTCTTCATCCTTCAACTACCATTAAATTCAACAGGCCCTTCGTTGTGATGATTGTTGATAAAGCCACCCTTAGCACAATTTTCATGGGGAAAATTGTCAACCCTACTATAAAATAATTGAGGAGTCGCTGGACGCATCAGTACTTATGGTGGGCCACCGCAGGCACTTCTGCGGACCACCAGGTGTCAGTGACTATCCCTGAACTTTAATTGAGCTACATTCACAAGCAAATCAACTATATATATGGGAATGTTTAGCCTATAAGCAATTGAGATTTCTTCTCAAACAAAATAACTAAATATGTATACAGCACATGTAATAACAAATCACTGATAATCTGCATAGGAAGGCCTATCATCTCTTTGCCCCAGTTTGGTAATTCAGATCATACTAATACATTATCTGAGTCCCTAGGAAAGCTGTCTTTATAAAACTAGATCTTCATGTAAGATGTAAAGTTTCCCAGTTCACAGCAGTGTCCTGAATGCCCTTAGTTCTGGGTTATTCACTGGCAGCTTTATCATCCAGGAATCCTGGTAAGGATCACTGCTCTACCAGTCTGTCTCTGGATAGTCCCAGTGTTGAGGTCCAAGAAATTAGCAATCCCTTCCCTTAGTGTTGCCCATGGCCTGGCTGTTAGTCAGCACACTGCCAAGCCAGTCCTGTCACAGTTCTCTCTCATCAACAGGTTCTCTCAGACGTTAACAGTTATTTCTCCTTCAGTCAACTTGCCTTCACCACATGTTCCAGCTCTTATCTGGAATGTCCCAGAAAGCCAGCGGCTGCTCCAAAACATTTAGAATTGCTCTTCCGTAACATACACTAGGTGCCATGTCACTTCCACAGTGATTGGCAAACAACTTTTAAAGGCACAGTAATGAAACAGGCACAGAAATTTACATTGTCAATTACTCATTTTTGCAGTTACTGAATAAAATAAATGTTGGGACCTAAACTTTTCACTTGTGCTGACTTTTAGAGAGTCTCCACTCTCTTGCCGTTATGTTTTGTACATCTTTTTAAGCCACATGACAGGGTCAGGCCAGATGGCTACAGGAGAGTGATCCTACTGGGATCCAGGAAGTGGGCAGGCTTTCCTTCCACTGCTAAAGGATCTCCCCCAGCCTAAGAGGGGGATCCACAGGACCTGGACACCTGCTCTATCGCCGCATCCCTCTGTCGGCTGGCGCCCCGGGTGTAGTCACGGCGGAAGAGCCGGGTGCGCACCTTTCCCAGGTCCCACCACCGCCGCGCCGAGGCAAAGGCACGCTGCTGCCCTCGCCAGGCCAGCCAGAACTCCCAGAAGGATGCCACGAAGCCCACATCCTCCAACAAGCTGTTGTTGAAATGCCAATAGGCCGGCGCCGGCCTCTCCGCGCAGAGGGAGGCTGTCATGGTGGCTAAATGATGGTCAGAGAATGGGGCCAGCCGGATACTGGAGGAGTGGGCTAGTGAAAGGTGGATGCGTGATAAATAAATGTGGTCCAACTGGGAGTGGCGCGATTGATGGGCCTCCACCCGGACAAAGGTGAACGTGAAAATGTCATCCGGGTGGTGGTCGCGCCAGACGTCCACCAGGGAGTGGTGTTCGACTATCTCCTGGAGGACGTCCGCGGCAGCCGGGCACTGCTCGGTCACCGAGCGGTCCCGCTCCTCAAGGGTAGTATTAAAGTCCCCGTCCAGGACCAGGCACTTATGAGGATCCAAGGTGCCGAGGAAGGCGGACGCCTGCTGCAGCCACTCCGGGCCCGATGTTGGGGCATAGACGTTAACGAGGTTGACCACAAACCCCTCCATACGGACCCGGAGGTGCAGCAGACGGCTCGGCACAGCCTTGGTGACCCCTAGCACCTCGGGCCATAGGTCAGGGGAGAACAGGGTCGCCACTCCAGCCGTATGAACTGTGAGATGGCTAAAGGAGACCTGTCCCCCCATTCCAGCCGCCAGCTGTCTTCGGCAGCTGGATCCTTATGGGTCTCCTGCAGGAAAACCACAGAGTACCTCCCCTCCCGAAGGAAAGAGAGAATCTGGCACCTGCGGAGACCCATCTTACAGCCTCGGGTGTTCAACGTTGCGATGGGGAGAGGTGCCATGAGGAGGGCTGGGGGGGATCCCCGCCGGCAGGGACACTCGCGGCTCCCAACGGGCCGCGCAACAGTCTGTGACCTACCCCATAGGTGAGTAAGGAGTCACGGAAGAGGCGGACCCGCTGGTAGGCCGCAGCGGCCTGCTTCCCGGTCCTTTTACCCTCCCCCATGAGGGCCCTCGTGGCCTGGAGGATTTGATGGAAGTCCCCCCATCGCTGGAGAGCGAGCTGCACCTTGTTACGGGAGCCACTGACGTCCCCAAGGAACTCCGGCAGCTCCTCTCTCAGCGTATGGGGGGCCGGGGTCACTAGCCCCCGGCTTTCCTCTGGAGGGATCACTGACACAGCCCCATGGCCCACCAAGACAGGCAGGCAAGGGGCGGACCCCCCAACATGGCACCCGATGGGCTGGCGCCACGCAGCCCCCCTCAAACTCCAGCTCAGTGGGGGTGGCGAGGGAAGATAGCAGCCCCTAGTGAGTAGGGACAGGGAAATAGAGAGGCCGCTCCCTGGGGGCTATCCTCTGGGAGTGAGGAGATGACAGCCCCAGGGGCGGCAATGGTATCACGGGAGGTGGAGGGGACAGGGACGGCATTGGCATCAGGGGAAGGGCAGGGATCTAGAGTAGGAGCAGGGCAGGGATCGGGAGCAGAATCAGGGAGAGGGACAAAGGCAGGATCCTGGGCCCCAGTAGCCAGGCTGCTGGGAAATGGCCCTTCTTGGTCAAGCTCAGGAATCTGGGGGGTAGGAAGGGGGCTCTCTGTGATATCAGGCTCTGGCTCCATGGCTGGTGTAGTAGCCACGGCATCGAAAGGTGGACAGCCTTCAGAGGGGTCCCCGCCCAGGAAGAAGGTCGGTTGCCCCGCGCCCACGAGGGACATCCCATGGGGCTCGGGTCCCAGCCGCATGGCACCGGTGGTCGACTCGGTGGGCTCAGCAGCCGTCAGCAGGGTGCCACCCACAGCCGGGCAGATGGAGGAGCCCAGGGAATCCTCGGAGGTGGAAGCGGAAACAGCGTTTAGGGGGAGGAAGCATGGAGAAGGGGGGGCCAGAGTGAGGTCACTCAGATCAAGGCGCGCTGGCAGAGGGTTGTCCTCCCCTGGGTGACCGGGGTCAGACCCAGGGCCTCGATCTCCTTGTAGATGGAAGGGAACTCTCCTTCCACCACCCTGAAGTTCTCCCCGCCAGTGCCCAAAGTGACGCTTGTCTCGGGGCTCACAGGGGCTCCAGATGATAACAGGGCAGGAGGGGCTCCATCGGGGGCCTTGGAGGGAAGGGACTCCAAAGGAGGGGGGTACTGCCCTCCTGTGCTGCCACGTCTTCCCCAACCAGTACTGGTGGATGGAAAGCACCCGCGGGCAAGGCAGAAGGCTCGGCATTGGTGCCCCCCTTTCTGGTCTTCCGGGGGGTTTCTGCATTGGCGGAAAGGAGCGGAACTCGAGCCTTCTGCTTGCCCCGCTTCCCCTGGACTAGGGCCCAGCCCTCCATGGCATCATCCAGGGGCTGGCTAACAGGGGTCAGGTCGGCGGGCAGGGGCAATGGCTCAGGGACTGTGGGAGGCAGCGGTGGGGCGGCATGAGGGAGGGAAGATTTCCCCTTGGGCGGGCCCACTCCCATGCTTGGCGGTATCCCTGCCACACCCTCCTCTAGGAGCCCTGCTGGATTGCAGGCAGCAGAGGCGGGGCTCTCCCGCTCGTCTGGGCGCGCTGGGGGGAGCACCCCTTGGGCCCGAGTGGGAGCACTGGTGGACTGAGTAGGAGGAGGGGCGGCTCCGGGCAGCCAGGGGCGCTGGCAATGATCGGGCCGGGACTCGGGGGGCTAGCGCCCTGCCAGGGCTCGGGGGTCCTGGATGCACCTCCTTGCCGGGCCAAGGGGCAGTCCCTCTGGACGTGCCCCATTGCCCAGCAGAGGTAGCACCAGGCCTCCCCCATGGAATAATGCCCCCGGTAATGGGCCCCCTGGTAGGGGACCAAGAATGACCCCTCAAACGCCTCTCCGCCATGCGCCGCCGGCAGCAGTTGAAGCTGCACTTGCCAGCAGAACGAGAGGACGTGACAGAGGGTGGGTTCTTTGCAGCCCAATGGGAGAAGGCTCACAATGGAGATGGGTTTCCCCAGGGTAGAAAGGGCAGGTAACAGGGCAGCATTGGGAAGAAAGGGAGGGACAGATGTCAGGACCAGGAGGACGCCCAGGTCCTCTAGTGGCTCTAGGGGGACGAACACGCCCCCCACCGCCAGGCCCTTCTCCACCGCCTCCTGGGTGGTGGCCTCCGATGCTGAAAAGAAGACAACCTTTCCGTACATTCTGGAGGCCACCACAATGGCCGTGGGTCCCACCACCCTCGCCAACGCCCGCATGGAGGTCTCCACGTGGGGCGAGGCTGGCACCAGGAGGCAACGGACACCGTACTTCCTGGTCAAGGTCGGGAAGGGGCCCCAACTGCTATAAATGGTAGCAGAGGCGGTGGGCAGGAGAGATGATGTAGCGGCAGGCGGGGGGGGGGGGGCTGCCACCACTTGAGTGTACGCCCTGGGGGCTGGGGGAGGGACACCCGCAGAGCTGGTGGAGGGAACAGTGGGGAAGGATGCCGCGGCCAGTGGTGGTGCTGCGGCAGGGGGGCAGCCCCTACCATGGAGGGCCTGGTCTATTTTGCGGGGCCCTTACCCTTCTTTTTTCCCTGGCCTTTCCCCCCGGCTGGGGGGGTTCCCCAGGGTCAGAGGGGGCGAGGGACGTGGCAGCAGCGGAGGTCATCTTGGTGTCCACCGCCGCCGGTGCCCCAGCGGGGGCAATGGCAGGTGGTTCGGCTGTGGCAGCGGAGGTGGAGGCTTGGGGGGGCCAACGGGGTAGCAGGTAGGGAAGGGGCAGTGGGGTTTTCTGGAGGGGTCCCACCCATCTCGTCCCCCACCATCATGACCAGGGAGGGAAGGGGAGACACCAGAAGGAAGAGGGGAACAGGGAAGCAGGTCGACCACTCCTCCCTGCTAGGCTGCAGGCAGGGAAGGAGGGCCCCAAAAGCGGTGGGCTGGATGGGGGGCAATCAGGGGTTAGGGGTCAGTAACCAACACTGGGTGGAATTCCGGCTCCTCTAGCTGCACTAGGGGAGGGGGGATACAACAGCATTGGGGGTGCAGTGAAGAGGGTTTAAACTAAAATGGGGAGTGGCACAAGGGCATGGGAGGGGGCATGGGCGCACGGAGCAAAGGGGCTAAGCGGGCTGGAGGTAGGACAGGTAAGCCAAGGGGCTAGCTTCAGAGCCTGGGGCAGGGCAAACAAATAAAGGCTGCAGAGCGAAACGGGCGGGGCAGGCAAACAAACCGAAGCTAGTAAGGGGGGCTGAGGCAAAAGGGTGGGGCAAAAGGCTGCAAGGGGCAAATGGGGCAGGTAGCAAGGGGCAAAGCTGTGAGGTGGGCAGTCCGGGGGGGCGGGGGGAGCACGTGTGCCCACGTGCGCCTGCACACAGCCTGTTTAGGCTGGCTGCTGCTTCTGGCCCAAATCAGGGCATGGCAAGCTAAGCAAGCAGCTGAGTCCAGAGGCAGGAGCTGAGGCAGATGGTGTACAGGCAGTGGGGGTGGTGGAGGGGGTTGGGGAGGACACAGATGGATCGGGGGGCAGCTCTACACCACACCCCCTGTGTCCCTACAAACACAATCAAGACCCCCACCACAAGAGCACAGTTTGAAAGTTACTCAGTTCCAAAGGCCCCCTCCACAGTGGTCTGCACAGTCTCTAGGTGCTCCCCCACAGGTCCTCTTCTCCTCCTCGGGGCTTCAGCAGCTCCAGGCAGTAGACTCCGCAGCAGCAGCTCCAGGTAGCAGAGAACGGGGGGTGGTGGTGTCTGGCCTAGCCAGGGGAGTAGCTGGAGCAGCAACAGGGAGAGCCCAGGGCCTAACAGCAGCAGTATCAGCAGCAGGAGCAGCAGCCCTCTCTCTTCCTTCTCCCTCCAGGCCAGAGGGCTACAGGAGAGTGATCCTATTACGATCCAGGAAGTGGGCGAGCGAAGCCCGTCCAGTGCTAAAGGATCCCCCCGCAGCCTAAGAGGGGGATCCACAGGCCCTGGACACCAAATAAATCTGGGGAACAACTAATGAAATAACAGGGACAGGAGTGTGGTCAAAGGGTCAAACGAAGGGAACCGGACAGGGACACCGAGCAGAGAACCCTGGACAGCGCCCACTGCTCCTCAAAGGCGTCAAGGAAGTTGGTGGACGCCGCCCAGAGGAACTCTGCCTGGATAAGTGAAAGGACCAAGGATCGGAAATAGGCCCCACAGTCACAAGAGACTCCATCGGCCAACCTCCTCACTCTGGTTTTATAGATGGCCATTTTAGCTAGGGCCAGGAGGAGGTTGACCAGGAGATCCTGTGACTTTGTGGGGCCACAGATAGGGAGTGCATAACAAAGAAGCTGAGGGGAAAAGTGCTACCAAAAACGTAATAAAATATTGGTGAGGAGCCGGAATAGGGGCTGCAGCCTGGAACACTCCAGATATATGTGTGCCAGGGTTTCCCTCATGCTGCAAAAGGGGCAGGTTCTGGGATAGAGGTGAACCGTGCCAAGAACAGGCCCATGCTCACGGCTCCATGAAGGAGCCACCAACTGATCTCCCCGTTACAGGAGAGTGATTTTTTTTTTAAGCAAAAGATGTTTTTATTTGCGTAACATACTTACAAAGTAAAAACAGCAGCATATGCAATGTGTAACACAGCAACCAATCACAATTGTTTTCTCATTAGCTTCAGGGGAGGGAAGTGTTCAAGCTTGCCCAGGCCCAGAGCAGGGGGCTTCATTGACTCTCGTGGTCTTCCACCACCTCGAGTTACCTGGCACCACGCCCGAGTGTCACCAACAATTCCCTCCTCTGAAAGCACCCAACAAGAGGGGCAGGTTGTGGGGTGGACAATCCGGGGGGGGGATCACATGCACTCACGTGTGAAAGAACCTCTCTAGGGTGGTGGTGTCCGCAGCAGCAATGGCTGGGGCTGGGGTCCCTTACTCTCTCCCCCAATCAAAGGGTCAGACAAAGGGACCCAGACGGGGACACCGAGCAGAGAACCTCGGACAGCGCCCACTGCTCCTCAAAAGCATCAAGGGAGTCGGAGGACGCCGCCCAGAGGAACTCCACCCGGATACGTGAACGGACCGAGGATTGGAAAACGGCCTCACAGTCACAGGTAACTCCATCGCCCAACCCACTCTCTCTGGCTTTATAAATGGCCGTTTTAGCCAGGGCCAGGAGGAGGTTGACCAGGAGATCCCGTGACTTTGTGGGGCCACAGATAGGGAGTGCATAAATAAGAAGCTGAGGGGAAAAGTGCAACCAAAAACGTACTAAAATATTGGTGAGGAGCCGGAATAGGGGCTGCATCCTGGAACACTCCAGATATATGTGTGCCAGGGTTTCTCTCACACCGCAAAAGGGGCAAGTGTCTGGGATAGAGGTGAACTGCGCCAAGAACACGCCCGTGCTCACGGCTCTGTGAAGGAGCTGCCAACTGATATCCCCATTACAGGAGAGTGAACAAAGGGGGAGCTATTGGTCCCCAATTAACCAGGTCCCTTTTCTCTGGGTAAGGGAACAGGGAAGGTTTGTTTTTTTTAAAAAAAAACAGAAAAGAATTTTATTGTGTAACACTTACAAAGAGCTACCAAAGAAAACAAAACTATGCAGCAAAACAACGCAAACAGAAGGTATAACACAGCAGCTTTCAGGAGGGAGAAGTGTTCAGGCTAGCCTGGGCCCAGAGCAGGGGGGCTTCCTCGACACTTGTGGTCTTCCACCCCCTCAAGTTACCTAGTGCCGCGCCCAGTGTCACCGATTATCCCTCTCCTGAGAGTGCCCGGCAAGATGGGCACGGCTGCGGGGTGGGCGGTTTGGGGGTAGGGAGGGTAGACACCCATGTAGTATAGGACCCCTCCTAGATGACAGGAATGATGGTATCCACAGCGGCAACGGCTGGGGCTGGCATCTCTCGCTCTTTCCCTCAATCAAAGGGTCAGACGGAGGGAACTGGAAGGGGTCACCGAGCAGAGAACCCTGGACAGCGCCCATCGCTCCTTGAAGGCGTCAAGGGAGTCGGTGGACGCCGCCCAGAGGAACTCCGCCCGGATATGTGAATGTACTGAGGATTGGAAAAAGGCCCTACAATCGCAGGACGCTTCATGGGCCAACCTCCCCTCTCTGGTTTTATAAATGGCTGTTTTAGCCTACTCTAGGAGGAGGTTAACCAGGAGATCTCGCGATTTTGTGGGGCCACGGATGGGGAGTGTATAGATAAAAAGGTGAGGGGAGAAATGAAGCCAGAAGCGCAATAAAATATTTGTGAGGAGCTGGAAAAGGGGCTGCAATCTGGCACACTCTAGATATACGTGTGCCAGGGTTTCCCTCACATTACAAAAAGGGCAAGTATCCGGGATGGGGGTAAACCGTATCAAAAACATGCCCGTGCTCACAGCTCCGTGAAGAAGCCACCAACTGATGTCCCCAACGGGCCTCGGGACTAAGGTGGAATACAGGCTGGCCCACCGAGGTTGCTCACCCTCCAAAGGTGGCAGGAGGTCCCGCCACTTTGTATCGGGACAGGACACCAGGGTGTGGGCGTGAAGGATGTGAAGCGTGAGTGTGTATAAATATTTTCATGGTGCAATTTGAAAACTGACCAGCTGCAGTTCATGCAGCCGGCTTGCAGTGAAAGGGTGAGGGGTTTGTTGGGATCAGCAGGGTAGGGGCCCAATGGAAAGGTCCGGCGGGCCTGGGGTAGAGGATGGGCGGAGTGCGCCCTCGGGCAAGGCTCGGGTGACATAAGCCCGAGCAGCAGGGGTCAAGGCGGCCTTCACCTCCTGAAGTATGCGCCGGGGGATACGAGGGCTGGAGAGCCCCATGCACCGAGCGAGCATCAGGGGATCCAGCCAGTCTCTCCGGTCGTAGTCCAGGAGGTCTCCGACCCTAGTGACTTCCGCCAGGACCAACCTCTGGAGCACAGAGCGGGACTCCGCCACCTGCACACGGAGTTGGGCATTGTGTAGCCGGGGCTCCGTGAGGAGATCTGCTCCCACGGTGGCCGCCATAGACCTGGTCGTTAGAAACAGTTTCCAGGTCCGGAGGAGGTCCTGGTAGAAGACCGGCAGCCCGGAGAGGTCTCGCGGAAAACCTCTTGGACAAAGATAAAAGAGCTGCTGGTCGTATCGGAGCCCTTGGAAGTGGCGCAGGAAGGCGTGCGCCAATATGCTCCACGTCGAACTACCTGCACTATAAAAGAGCCTCTGCAGGGCCTGGAGGCGGAAAACGCGGACCTGAGTGTACAGACACTTCAGGCCCTGCCCTCCTTCCTTCAGGGGTAAATGAAGAACTCCAACAGGGCCCCAGTGCATTCCTGACCAAAAGAACTCTAGAATCAATCTCCGGAGGTGGGTCAGGAAACCCGGGGCTGGGGCCAGGGTGTTGAGCCGCTACCAGAGTGTGGACAGGACTAGTTGGTTAAGCACCAGTGCTCTCCCTCGGAGGGAGAGACATTGGAGTAGCCTCGTCCATTTCCTGATCTGCTCTATCACCCCGCCCTCTAAATTTTGCCAGTTCTCCGGTGGGGAAGGGTGCGTGGCGGAAAGGTAAACGCTGAGATAGAGCAGTGGACCTGCACTCCACCGGATGGTCTGAAGCGCGGGTGGGAGGGAGCTCACCTGCCGCCAGTCCCCCACCGCCAAACCAGAGCTCTTGACCCAGTTGACTCGGGCGGAGGAGGCTGCCGAATAGATGGCCTGGCATGCCTCCACTCACGCCAAGTCGCCCGGGTCCTGGACCACGAGGAGTACGTCATCGGCGTACGCCGACAGGACCAGCTGCAGCTCCGGCTCCCGCAGCACCAACACTGTCATCCTCCTGCGGAGGAGACAGAGGAAAGGCTCGATCGCCAGAGCGTACAACTGGCCCGAGAGGGGGCACCCCTGCCGCACTCCTCGCCCAAAGCTGACCGGTTCAGTCAGGGTCCAGTTGAGCCTAACCAAACACTCTGCGGAAGCATACAGCACCCGGAGAAAACTCACAAACTGAGGTCCGAATCCAAACGCCTGCAGAGTGCTCAGGAGGTACCCATGGTCTACTCTATCGAACGCCTTCTCCTGATCAAGAGACAGGAGGGCGAACGACAGACCATCTCTCCGCCCAAGTTCCAAAAGGTCTCGGACTAGAAAGAGGTTGTCAAAAATGCTGCGACCCGGGACAGTATAGGTCTGGTCTGTGTGGATCACGTCCGCCATCACGGACCCTAGCCACAGCGAGATTGCTTTCTCTACGATTTTGTAATCCGTGATAAGGAGTGAGACGGGACGCCAGTTTCGTAAATCGCAGAGGTCCCCCTTCTTCGGCAGCAAGGCGAGCACCGCTCGCCTGCATGACAAAGGGAGGACCCCGCTCTGCAAGGACTCAGCCCAGACGGTGACTAGGTCTGGGCCGAGGATGTCCCAGTACGCGCGGTAAAACTCCACGGTCAGCCCGTCCATGCCCGGAGATTTATTGGTGGGCATGCGACAGAGGGCTTCCGAGAACTCGGCCAGGGTGAGAGGCAGCTCTAGTCGGTCTCGGTCGCCCACGCTGACTGTGGGGAGTTCCTCCCAGAGCACCCCGCAAGCGCCAGGATCGGTCAGATCCGGGGAGAAAAGGCTTGCGTAGAAGTCACGGGCCCTCCCACACATCTCCTCCGGATCCGTGAGGGGGGTGCCGTCTTCCGCAAGAAGGCAGGTGACGTGTTTCTTGGCCCCCCTCGTTTTCTCCAGGGCATAGAAGAAGCGGGAGCCACGGTCCATCTCCCGAAGGAGGCGGATGCGGGACCGAACGAAGGCACCTCGGGCCCAGTGGTCCTCGAGGGCCCGGAGCTCCTCCCACTTCTCCCGGCACACTCCGCAGAGGGACAGGTCCTCGGGATCGGCGGCCAGGCGCCTCTCCATCTCTAAGACCTCCCGTTCCAACTGCTCTATCGCCGCATTTCGCCGTCGGCTGGTGCCCCGAGTGTAGTCACGGCAGAAGAGCTTGGCGTGCACCTTCCCGAGATCCCACCATCGCCGCACCGAGGGAAAGGCACGCCACTGCTCTCGCCAAGCCAGCCAAAACTCCTGGAAGGACATCACAAAGCTCTCGTCCTCCAACAGGCTGGTGTTAAAGTGCCAATAGGCCGGCCCCGGTCTCTCTGCACGGAGGGACACCGTTATGGTGACTAAATGATGATCAGAGAATGGGGCCGGCCGAATGGCGGAGGAGTGGGCCTGTGAAAGATGGAAAGGGGATAAGTAAATACGGTCCAACCGAGAGTGGTGTGACCGATGGGCCTCCACCCGGACAAAGGTGAACGTGGAAGTGTCATCTGGGTGATGGTCACGCCAGACGTCCACTAGGGAATGATATTCAACTATCCCTTGGAGAATATTCGCGGAGGCCGGGCTCAGTTCGGCCCCTGAGCGGTCCCGTTCCTCGAGGGTGGTGTTAAAGTCCCCTCCCAGGACCAGCACTCGTGCGAATCCAGGGTGCCGAGAAAGTCGGACACCCGCTGATAGAATTGTGGCCGCCTGGAACTCATTTGCGGGGCATAGATGCTAACAAGATTGACCACGAGCTCCTCCATACAGACTCGAAGGTGCAGCAGGTGGCCCGGCATGGCCTCAGTGACCCCTAGCACCTCGGGCCGTAGATTGGGGGAGAACAGGGTAGCCACTCCAGCTTGCCAAGTTGTGAAGTGGCTAAAGTATACCCCGTCCCCCCACTCCAGCCGCCACCTGTCCTCAGCGGTTGGGTCTGTATGGGTCTCCTGCAGGAAAACTACAGAATACCCCCCTTCCCGAAGGTAAGAGAGCACCTGGGACCTGCGGAGAGCCATCCTAAAGCCCCTGGTATTCAGGGTCGCAATAATAAGAGGCGTCATGCGGAGGGCTGGGGCGGTGGGGTTTTCTTGTTGGTGGGGGTGTTCAGGGCCCCCGGCGGGTTGCGCAGCAACCCATGACCCATCCCGTGGATGAGTAGATCGTGTCGGAAGCCGCAGGCTCGCTCGTAGGCCGCAGCACCGCGCCTTCCTTGCCCCCTGCCCTCCTGTATAAGGGCTCTTGTGGCCTGGAGGATTTGATCAAAGTCTCCCCATAGCTGAAGAGCCAGCTGTACCCTATTGCAGGCACCACGGGTGTGTTCCAGGAACTTCCGTAGTGCATGCCGCAGCTCATGGGGGGGTGGGGTTACAATTTCCGGGGTGTTCCCTGGTGGGACTCTTAATACAGCCTCGTGATCCGCTAAGGCGGGTAGATAGGGTGCGGACCACCGACGGGGCGTCTGACAGGCTGGGGTTATTAAATTCATTTCACGCCTTGGGGTGGAGGGGGATGGCAGGGAAAAAATTGCAACTCCTAATGGGTCGTGACTAGAAAGTGCAAAGACTGCTCCCTGGGGGGAATCTGCGAAAGGCGGGAAGGAAATAACCCCAGGGGCGGCATTAGCATTGCAGGAGGAGGGGACTTGGGCAGGGACAGGGGTGGGGGCAGGGGCAGGGGTAAGGCTGTGGGGTTCAGGAGGCAAGCAGCTAAAGGAAAGTGCCTCCTGAGCAGAGTCAAGGGGTAAGGGGTAAGGGAGGGGGCTCCCAATAATGCTAGGTACTGGCTCCATGGTGGTCTTAGCGGCCATGGCCTCAGGTGGTGGACCACCTTCTGCAGGGTGCTCGCCCGGGAAGGCAGTTAGGGGGAGGGAGCATGGGGAAATGGGGGCTGGGGTAAGGTTGCCCAGCTCGAGGCCAGCCGGCAGTAGATCATCCTCTCCTTGGGTGACCGGGGTCAAATCTAGGGCCTCAATCTCTGCGTACACGGGGGACAGGCCAGCTCCTGCTACCCCGGGGGCCTCTCCTCTAGGGCCCGCCTCAACGGTCGCCTCGGGGTCCGCGGGGGGTTCGGGTGGTATCCAGGCAGAAGGGGCGTCCTCAGGAGTCTCGGAGGGGAGGATCTCCCGTGGAGGGGGGATTCTGCCCTCCAATGCCAGTCCGTCTTCCCCTCCCGACACCAGCAGATGGATCTCACTCGTGGCTGTAGCGGGAGGCTCAATATCAGTGCCTCCTTTCCTGGTCTTCCGGGGGGCTTCCACGTCAGATGGATTCAGCGGAGCTCGAGCCTTCCGCTTGCCTCGCTTCCCCTGGACTAGGGTCCAGCCCTCCATAGCGTCATCTGGGGGTTGGTTAGCAGGGGTCGTGTCGGGGGGCGGAGGCAATGGTTCACGGGTTCGGGGGGGTAACGGTGAGGCAGCATGGGGGGTGGGGGTTTCTCCTTGGGGCGGGCCCTCTCCTATACCCGGTAATATCCTTGCCACACACTCCTCCATAGGCTCTGCTGGATTGGTACTAGCAAGGGTGGAACTCCCTTGCTCACCTGGGCATTGTAGGGAAAGTATTTCTTGGGCCTGGACGGGAGCAGCGATGGATCGAGTAGGAGGAGGGTTGGTTTCAGGTGCCGGGCAGCCAGGGGCGTCGGCAGCGACAGGGCCAATGTCCTGCCAGGTCTTGGGGGTTTCGGGTGCCCCTCCCCCCCGGGCCAAAGGGCAGGCTCTGCGGACATGCCCCGCTGAGCGGCAGAGGTAGTACCGGGCCTCTCCGGTGGAGTAAAAGACCCGATAGCGGGCTCCCTGGTAGGGGACTAGAAAAGACCCCTCGAGCACCTCTTCGTCACACGCCCCTGCCGGCGGTAGAAGCTGCACTTGCCGGCAGAACGAAAGGACGTGACGGAGGGTGGGGTTCTTGCAGCCCAACTGGAGAGGGCTGATGACAGAGACAAGTTTCCCCAGAGTGGAGAGAGCGGGTAACAGGGCAACATTGGGTAAGAAGGGAGGAACGGAGGTGAGGACGAGGCAAACGCTCAGGTCTTCTAGCGGCTCTAGGGGGACAAACACCTCCCCCACCGCCAGGCCCCTCTCCACCGCCTCCTGGGCGGCAGCCTCCGAAGCTAAGAAAAAAACGACTTTCCCATACATCTTGGAGGCTGCCACAATAGCCGTGGGTCCTACCACCTTCACCAACGCCTGCACGTATGTCTCCACGTGGGGCGAGGCGGGCACCACGTGGGGCGAGGCGGATACCGTGCCTCGTGGTCAAGGCGGGGAAAGGGCCCCGGCTGCTGGTGATGGTAGCAGAGGCGGGGGGGGCGAGATGACGAGGCGGCAGGCAGGGGGAGCTCGTCACCGCCCGGGCATACGTCCTGGGGGCCGGGGGAGGGACAATCGCAGAGCTGGTGGAGGGAAACGCAGGGAGGGGCGCCACGGTTGATGACGAGGCCACAGCGGGGGGGCAGCCCCTGCCATGGAGGGCTTAGTGGTTTTAGCGGGGCCCTTTCCTTTCTTCCCGCCCTGGCCCTTCCGGCCAGCTGGGGGGCGTTTCCTAGAATCTGGGGGGGCGGTGGGTGCAGCAGCAGCAGCGATCGCCCCGGTGCCTCCTGCTGTGTGGGGGGTGGCAAGTATCTTGACAATAGTGGGGGGGGGGACCTTGGGGGTCGGGCAGAGGTGGTGATGGGGGAGGGACAACTAATTTTGTTGAAGCGGTCTCGCCCCTCTCATTCCCCGCCATTGTGAGCAGGGAGAGACAGGGAGACACCGGAAGGAGGAGGGGGGAGGGGAGAAGCGGAGTAGCCCCTCCTTCCGCTAGGCTGCAGGCGGGGGGGGAATGCTGAGGGGGTTGGACTGGGGGGGGGGGAAGAAACAAAATCGGGGTCCAGTAATAGGGGCAAGCCATGGGATAAGCAATCCGGGGGGGGGGGTGCAGACCCACACACGTTTGTCCAAAGAGTCTCGGTTGGTCGGCTGTTATGTCCGGTCCGAAAGGCAAAGTTCAAAGCGAACAGCTGGATCCGAAGGTAGATGGCAGGTTGCCAGCAGGGACGGACAGCGGGGGGGGCCATAACAGTTGTAGTAAGGGTGGGGGAGTTGGGGGCACCGATGGATCGCGGGTGGCGGTCTCCGCGCCACACCCCCTGTGCCACCACAAACACAAGTAACCACAGTCAAACCCCCCCCCACGAGAGTATAATTCAGAAAAGTACTCAGTCTTACGGCCCCGTTCACGATGATTTATAGCTCTCCTGGATTATTTCTCCTGTCCTCTGAAACCTTCTTCTCCAGCTGTGTTGGCTGTGTTCCAAGGCCTTCGGCATGCTGAGAATGTTGTAAAGTCCGAGCTGCTAGCAAAACGGCTGGGTCTGGGGGTTTCCACTCCCCCCTCCAGACAGCAGAATCGGCAATCTCCCCCCCCCCCCCTCCGGGGGCTCAGCTGAGGCAAATAGCTGCGCCCGAAAGCAGGCGTGGCGGGGGGGCGGGTGCTGGCAGCAAGCTGAGGGCCGACAGCACGTAGACGGAAAAAAAAAAACAAAATATCAAAAGAAAACAAAAAAAGCGTCTGGCCCGGTCGGGGGGGGACGGGGACTAAGGCAGGTGCAAAAAGTAAGAAAAATCCAGGCCAGGGGGCTTTAGGAAAGAAGAGAAAGCAGATAGCTGAGGAGCAAGCAAAGGACGTTCCGTTTCCCAACAGGGGAGGTTCCAGAACAATCAGGAAGCTTCTGGAGACAATTAAGACAGACAGGCTGATTAAAACACCTGCAGCCAATCAAGAAACTGCTAGAATCAATTAAGGCAGGCTAATCAGGCCACCTATTTTTAAAAAAGGAGCTCACTTCAGTTTGTTGTGTGTGTGTGTAAGGAGCTGGGAGCAAGAGGTGCTAGGAGCTGAGAGTGAGAACGAGAACGTGGACTGTTGGAGGACTGAGGCGTACAAGCATTATCAGACACCAGGAGGAAGAGCCTCTGCTGAGGATAAAGAAGGTGTTGGGAGGAGGCCATGGGGAAGTAGCCCAGGGAGTTGTAGCTGTCACACAGCTGTTCCAGGAGGCACTCTAGACAGCTGCATTCCACAGGGCCCTGGGCTGGAACCCGGAGTAGAGGGCAGGCCTGGGTTCCCCCAAATCCTCCCAACTCCTGGTCAGACACAGGAGGAGTTGACCTGGACTGTGGGTTCATGAAAGTGGCCAAACTGAGGGCTACTGTGAATCTCTGAGGCGAGCAAAATCCGCCAATAAGCGCAGGACCCACCAAGGTAGAGGAGGAACTTTGTCACAGCCAGTTAAGCCTTTCAATGATGGTGACACCACATTAATATAGCAGCATCTCTGGCAAGTGTCTGGGTTTTTAAAAAAGAAATAGTGAGCGAGCAGATCTTTTCTCAGATGGAGAACGAAGAACAAGTTTTTACTTACTGGATTCTTTTCTTTATCTCATCTCCCTTTCACCCAGTCCCCCCATGAACTTGTGTTTATTAGGTTTACATATGTTTTCAACAAATATTTAGAAAGCATCCAAAAATATTGTGTTTGCAGATCATAAACTTTTACCGTAAAAGAACCTAAAGGCCCATGATAAAGTTATTCAGCTATTTTAGTATTCATAAAATGCCCTGGCAAATTTTGTATTGTGCACTTGAAATCTTATGGAGACAACATAAATATAAAAGATTTTTTGGATTTTTTTTACACCAGGATCAGATTCTGGTATGACTACTCGTACTCTGATAACTGAGACAAAGTTTTCATGTTTGGTGAGTTTTCCTATTGGGAAATCTAAAATCATTGTAGCCAATTAGTTCTTTTTATCATCCATTTATCATTCTATTACATGATGTTATGGTCTACTCTCATGCTATTTCCTATATAATCACTGTATGCTAAATAGATTTATATTGCAGGATTATAAAAGTATAGGACTGACAAGCATTTAGGAGTGATGAGTGTGCATTAGGTAAAGCATGGCTGAAATGCAAGGCCTACAGAAGGAGACCTGTAAGATTTTTAGCTTAGCCAAACCAGGCCATAGAGAATGCTTGACAGAGTGAGTGACCTAGGAATAACCCTGTGCCCAAAAGGTCACAAGGTTATTGCATAAGATGCGCCAATAGGTGATGTTATGGAAAAATGGATTGCAATAGGCTGCAATGTATTGTCCAAAACCACAAGACACCTGATTGTAACATCTTTAAATGTCTGTCTGACCGCAGGGTACATGTTGTGCATAAATGCTAATAAGAATAAGAGGAACTATGAACAATCTATGAAAAATGGGGCATCCCCATCAGGTGTGGAAGTACAGTTAAGGGAAAGTGGGCTGATACCTTTGTGTATATGCATAAGGTGTTAGGCTTAGTTAGAATTACAATATATAAAAGGTTCGCCAGTTGGGTAAAAGTGGGAATAGCCACAGGAAAACCCCAGCAGGAACTATCCCTCTACTGATGATGATTGGTGAGAGGTCCACTGGACCCTAGCATATCTTTGAGGATGTGAATATGACTACACTGATGATTATTGTATAGGTTTTGTAGGATTTCTACATGGGTAATTGTAACTTTACTTATCGCTTAATAAAATTTGTAGTACAGATCAGGCTTTATACTGGTGATTGTGCCTGTGGTCATTATCCTTGGACTTTGTGTGTTCCTAGAGCCTCCAAATCTGAGAGAAGCGCCAGAGGCAATTTCACTCTGAGCTTGAAACTGTAGCAACCAGAGCCAAACCCATGATGGTGTAATACAATATCTTTAAATTCACTTTAAACAAAATAAAAGGCTACACCATATGCCACAGGGCAGGTATAAGGGATATGGGATATAACCCTTCCCCTCCACATCTTGTTTTCTTACTCAGATCACCACTCGTTGACCAGCGTATGGTTGGTTAATATACTTATCACATTACCAATAGGTATTATTCACACCACACACATTAATATGCATTAAGAACACTATCAACATATCATATTGTATATATTTATTTGTAGCAGTTGTATGGCCTGAACGGGCTATGTCCACCTGTAATTCTGTTCCCTTATGCTAAATACCTCATAATTAAGGTTAAGTTTTAGTCACGGGTATTTTTACTAAAAAGTCATATATAGGTCATGGGCAGTAAACAAAAATTCACAGCCCGTAGCTTGTTCATGATTTGTACTATATACCCCTAACTAAAACTTGGGCCAGGGCTGCTCTGGGGTGGGGGTGGTCCGGGGGTGCCAAGGGTGCACAGAGGGTGGCCTAGGACCCCCACTGGTGCTGGGGGGGGGGGACAGGTGGTGGTGCATGGCCCAGGACCTCCACTGGTCTGCGGGGGGACAAATGGCAGCGCATGGCCCAGGGCACCCGCTGGTGGGGGGGAGGGGGAAGGGATAGGCAGCAGCAGCACATGGCCCGGGACCCCTGCTGGTGGCAGGGCTGGCAGGCTCCCTACCCAGCTCCGCGCAGCTCCTCAGAAGCAGCCGGTCCCTGCAGCTCCTAGGGGGAAAAGTCCAGGGGAGCTCCGCGCACTGCCCCCACTACGATGCCAGCTCCACAGCTCCCATTGGCCAGCAACCATAGCCAATGAGAGCTGTGGGGGCAGTGCCTGCAGGCAGGGGCAGCACGCAGCGCCTCCTCGCCCCTCCGCCTAGGAACTGCAGGGACATGCTGGCCGCTTCTGGTGAGCCCCAGCCCCGAGGCAAGTGTTGTCCTGCACCTCAACCCCCTGCCCCAGCTCTGAGCCCTCTCCCACACCCAAACTGCTGCTGCTGGCCCAGGGGCTGCCCGAATGCTCGGGCAGCCCTGGAGCCAGCCCCACCAGCTGCTGCCGAAGTCACAAAGGTCACAGAAAGTCACGGATTCCATGACGTCTGTGACAGACATGAAGCCTTACCCACAACCCCTTGCATTAACTGTAGTAAGCTTTGGTTTAAGTAGATAGGAAAACCATCAGGATCAAGATACAAGTGTTCAGTCCTGCTACCAGCCTATGAGGTGCCTTCATGCCCTTGGTACCTGGAATACATGTGTTCAGAACAAAGAACTAAGGGGTACATCATTGGTACCAGAAAAACAAGGTCAAAAGACCTTGCCTAGCCTCAGATAATGCATACAGTGCCTTTAGACTTGTAAACAAATTGGGTACAAAAAGGATAGCTTTAGAGGTGTGACTTGGGGAGCACATCTTCTGGATAAAGTGCCTTAACAGCGCAGCATGAGATGGCTTCCCAGAAATTGGTGTCATATTGAACCTTTCTTCCCTGTACTATACATCGTTGACTTTTAGCAATAAACCCGACGGATATTGGGTTATTTGGTCCTTGAGTATATTTCATTACTAACCAAAGTGTGGTCACGCAGTTGGCTATGAAATATATTGACCCCCTGGTGAACATTTTAGCAGGAGATTAATTAGCAATACAGTTCAAACTGACCAGTTGCCTCAAAGAGCTGTATGAGTTGACAGAATGAGATGAACAGAAGACACTTTCCTCCACTGAATGTTCAGTCCCACCATGGAACCCCTGTTCTCATCCTGGCTTGCTACAGACATTCCTCCTCTATTATGGCGTCTACCCATTCCCTTTAGCCCTGTTGTCCACAGCAGGGGAACACACCAAGACAGTCCCCAGCTGCACATCTTCCTCCAGTCATCTGGTAGGGATTTCAGTGTCCAGCAGGTAGGGATTTCAGTGTATTTGTTTAGCTAAGACCTTTATACCTGCACTGTTTCTCCCACTGCATGGGGAATGCATGCTGCACTCTTCCAAACAGGAGCAGAGTTACTGCTGGGTATACACGCTGCAGATCCCCAGGGGGAATTCCACCATACGCTCCCATGGCCATGTCAGTCCCCCCTTGCCCAGAACACCCGACCAAGTGGCAAAAGACTTGGCCTGGCCCTAGAAAGACAATGACTCATATTTAATATGAAGAAAGGCACATGCAGGACATCCATAGACAGCAATGATTAGATCCAGCACATCTTTTTCCAAGGCCCTCTCTCCCCTTGGAGCAGGGCTGGTTCCCCTACTATGGTAGCAGTTCCTCTCCCACCATAGCTGCATGCTCTGGTTCACTCCACTGGGAATTAAAGCTGGAGGGACATTTTTGCCACTGGATTTTAGTCCCCGTCTCAGGGATGCTGCTGCTCCTGATGGTACGCTCCTTGTTTCCACTGGACCGCTTATAACGTGCTGTTTGCATACATAGGGTAATGCAGGCCTCAGGTCAACAAACAAGAAATTGCCATCTACACAGCCCTCTATTTGCCTAGGAAGAGGCTCCATTTTGCACTGAGGGAGTGTAGTGTGGGAATATAACACCATCTATCCAGGGTAATCTTACTGCCAGGTATTGTTGGCAGCAACAAGGGCTGGGTTCAATATCTATTTTGAAATTACAAAACAAAACCAACTTGAGCCTCCATCCAGAAATTGGGATCGCTGAATATATCCCCTGGGTACCCTTAATGGCAACACCACTCGCAGCACTGAGTCTGTGTATCAAACGAAGACACCTTCTAGTGAGGGGAGAGGGAACAGCATTAGTTTGGGAAAACACAGCAACAAGGAATCGACAGTATGTGAATAATAAGTTAAACGCCCACCCCGCCCCCACAGTTACTCCATCTCAGTTTCCCCAGCGGCGAGTGGGAATGTCTAGTGAACGAATTCAGCACACCACGTTCCCTGGTCTGCCACTACACTCTCACTCTCAGTTTGTTGATGGGGGTTGGTGACATTCCAGAATCCAGGGGTGCCACCCTTCGCCCTGACTTTGCCTGTAGCTGCAATGCTGCCTTTGGACCATGTTGCTGCTCTACTTGTCCTGTCTGGTCTGTTCACACGGTTCCATGACTACTGAGCCCAACTCTTAGTGATTACAGCTCTAGGGTTGTTGGGCAGGGGGCACGGGCTGCTACATCATCTCTCACCACACGGTCTGTCTTCAGGTGGGATGCCACATATGGATTCTGTAGCTCTATCACCTAGCCCAGCTCTTAGTGATTTCACTGGGTTGTGGGGAGGTGCTCACAAAAACGTCTAAACCCCTCCAGCAGAGCACCTATCCAGCAGCCACTTGGCCCCAGCAAGAGCCAGGGGAGAGCAGAGAAGGAGTAACGTCCTGCCTCCCCTTTCTCCTAGTTCCACTTTCAAGAGAGGTTTTCAAGAGTGTCCAGGAATAGTGAGAGCAAGAAGGAGCCACTAAACTAAACATAACTCCAGGACTTCCCCTTTCTGGCTCAAACCCGTCAAGTTCAAATGAAAAACATAAAATGGCCCAGTCATAAAAGCCCTCATTTCTATTGGCACTGGTCCCTAGAGCGCCTTCACGAGGCCAGGGTGCAGCAAACAAACTGTCCACTACTATTTTCAACATGAGCCCCATGACCCTGGCTTTAGGCTCTGGTGCATTTTTACAGTGCATGGGCAAAAGTCGAGCAGCTAGCCCTAGATGTCAAAAAGTAAAAATCTAACTTCCCTGTTCTTTGCTCTGCAGCCTCTTGGATGATTTCTAATTGCTCTGTTTGCTGCGCTGGGCATCACAAAATGGGGAAGAGATGGCCAGCCCTCTATGGAGATAGAGGTGGTTAGGGACTATTTAGAAAAGCTGGACGTGTACAAGTCCATGGGGCCGGACGAGTTGCATCCGAGAGTGCTGAAGGAATTGGCGGCTGTGATTGCAGAGCCATTGGCCATTATCTTTGAAAACTCGTGGCGAACCGGGGAAGTCCCGGATGACTGGAAAAAGGCTAATGTAGTGCCAATCTTTAAAAAAGGGAAGAAGAAGGATCCTGGGAACTACAGGCCAGTCAGCCTCACCTCAGTCCCTGGAAAAATCATGGAGCAGGTCCTCAAAGAATCAATCCTGAAGCACTTGCATGAGAGGAAAGTGATCAGGAACAGCCAGCATGGATTCACCAAGGGAAGGTCATGCCTGACTAATCTAATCACCTTTTATGATGAGATTACTGGTTCTGTGGATGAAGGGAAAGCAGTGGATGTATTGTTTCTTGACTTTAGCAAAGCTTTTGACACCGTCTCCCACAGTATTCTTGTCAGCAAGTTAAGGAAGTATGGGCTGGATGAATGCACTATAAGGTGGGTAGAAAGCTGGCTAGATTGTCGGGCTCAACGGGTAGTGATCAATGGCTCCATGTCTAGTTGGCAGCCGGTATCAAGTGGAGTGCCCCAAGGGTCGGTCCTGGGGCCGGTTTTGTTCAATATCTTCATAAATGATCTGGAGGATGGTGTGGATTGCACTCTTGGCAAATTTGCGGATGATACTAAACTGGGAGGAGTGGTAGATACGCTGGAGGGGAGGGATAGGATACAGAAGGACCTAGACAAATTGGAGGATTGGGCCAAAAGAAATCTGATGAGGTTCAATAAGGATAAGTGCAGGGTCCTGCACTTAGGACGGAAGAACCCAATGCACAGCTACAGACTAGGGGCCGAATGGCTAGGCAGCAGTTCTGCGGAAAAGGACCTAGGGGTGACAGTGGACGAGAAGCTGGATATGAGTCAGCAGTGTGCCCTTGTTGCCAAGAAGGCCAATGGCATTTTGGGATGTATAAGTAGGGGCATAGCGAGCAGATCGAGGGACGTGATCGTTCCCCTCTATTCGACATTGGTGAGGCCTCATCTGGAGTACTGTGTCCAGTTTTGGGCCCCACACTTCAAGAAGGATGTGGATAAATTGGAGAGAGTCCAGCGAAGGGCAACAAAAATGATTAGGGGACTGGAACACATGAGTTATGAGGAGAGGCTGAGGGAGCTGGGATTGTTTAGCCTGCAGAAGAGAAGAATGAGGGGGGATTTGATAGCTGCTTTCAACTCCCTGAAAGGGGGTTCCAAAGAGGATGGCTCTAGACTGTTCTCAATGGTAGCAGATGACAGAACGAGGAGTAATGGTCTCAAGTTGCAGTGGGGGAGGTTTAGATTGGATATTAGGAAAATCTTTTTCACTAAGAGGGTGGTGAAACACTGGAATGCATTACCTAGGGAGGTGGTAGAATCTCCTTCCTTAGAGGTTTTTAAGGTCAGGCTTGACAAAGTCCTGGCTGGGATGATTTAACTGGGAATTGGTCCTGCTTTGAGCAGGGGGTTGGACTAGATGACCTTCTGGGGTCCCTTCCAACCCTGATATTCTATGATTCTATGATTCTATGATGCTTAACCATGGGAACCCTAACCCTAGCTCCAAGTATCATACCCCTAGGATCCCTAACTATAGTGCCAAGTACCCTAACCACTGAACACTAATCTTAGCTTGGGAAGTCCTACCCATAAGAAACCTATTCCTAGGAAGGGGTGCACTACCCATATGACCCGCCCCTCCCACCCAAGCGCCAAGCACTTGACCCACATGAACCCTAATCCTAAGGTGGGGAGCCCTAAATTTAGAACTGCCCCCCCAGCCAAAGCTCTAAGTAACCTGCCCACAGGAAGCCTAAGGCAGGGAGCTGTACCAATAGGAACCCTAACTCTAGGATGGGAACCCCTACCCATATGAACCGTAAAAAAGGCTTCAAATTTCCAAACTATAGGGACCCTAACGCCAACTGCAATAGGCATAGAAATCCTAACTGTAGGGCAGGGAGCCCTACCCACAGGCACCCTAACTGTAGGGTGGGGCCCCCATCCATAGGCAACCTAACCCTTGTTCCAACTACCCTAATCATAGAAAGCCTAACCTTAGGAGAGGGAGCACTACTCATAGGCAACCTATTCTTAGTACGGGGAGCCTTACCCTTAGCAATCCTCACCCTAGAGTGGGGAGCCATACCCATAGGAAACCTCAGCCTAGCGCCAAGTACCCTAACCACAGAATCCTAACCCTTGGACAGGGAGCCTCACACATAGGAATCTAACTACTGGGTGGGAAACCATCTCCATAGTAATCCTGACCCTAGGGTAGGAGCCCTAACCCTAACTAAAGCTCCAAATATCCTTATCATAGGAACCTAGCCCCTGCACCAACTACCTTAGCCATAGGAACCTTAACCCTAGCGGCTTCTTCTAGTGCTTGCTCATGTCCATTCAGCTTAGGCATGTGTGCTCTCCACATGTTTTTTCCCCACAGCAGTAGCCAAAGGGGACCGGCTCCGGAGCCCCGTGGAGTGGCATGCATATGCCGCAGTATATAGGGCACCACCGGCTCCCCCTACCCACAGTTCCTTCTTGCTGCCAGTGATGGTGCTGGATCTGTTGCTGCTTCAGCTAACACAGTTGCTTTCTTGTTCGTACGAACGTGTTAATTCTTGTATATAGTTTTCTCTTAGTGTTAGTAAATCCCTAAGCTCTAGTTAGAGACTTCGGAGGTCCCAAACAGGATTTTGCCTCGGGACAGGGCATGCCCCGGACCCCAGGCTTTAATCCTTGTGATCGCTGCAAGAGGCCCATGTCCATTAGTGAGCCACACAGCAGCTGTCTGCATTGCTTGCACAAAGGGCACATTAGTGAAAAGTGCAACATTTGCAAGTCCTTCCAGCCAAGGACTAAGAAGGAGTGCGATATTTGTTTGAGAGTGCTCCTTATGGAGTCAGCCTGCACCCTGGCATTGAGCACCGTGACCTCGGTATGCAGCACCCCACCAGGCCCATCCACTGGCCGGCGATGGTCCCCATCTGTGGCTCCAACCAAGAAGCCCAAGAAGACAGTGCGAGGTTGGTCTCCAAGCTCCTGCAAGGGGAAGGATAAGACTGGGTGCAAGCAAGGTCCCATGCCAGGAAACTCTTCATCCCAGTAGGGCTCTCGGGTCCAAGCTGTGGTTGAGCAGCATAGCCCAACTCGCTCCCTGCCAGCTACCCTGGATAGTGGCAGAGGCCTCCACCAGCTCTGGGTACCATCCATCCCGGAGGCCCTGCGGGCTGTGCAGAAGACCATGTCCCTCACAGTGCTGCCCACACTGGCTCCTGTGGTTCCCCGATCATGTGGTAAATCCACATTCAGACCTCCATGGTCCCCACCTCAGTGGCACCATTCCCCATCATGGGGGACATCCCGCAAGCGCTCGCCCTCCTGTAGTTGCCAAGCCTCTGACCGTGAAAGGCAGGTGCAGTGAAGCCCCATTTGGTCCCTGGTCCTTGGACACGGGCTGAGAGGCTTGAGGTGCAGCTTGCCAGCTCTGAGCACAGAGCTCTGGAGGCACGCCCCCCCCAGGCAGGAGTACCGGTTCTGGCACTCGCTATCTCTGAGACCATGGTACCGCTCCAGGGACCCATCGAGGGATTGACTCTACCATTACTCAGACTGTCACCGATCCCCTAGGAGGGCATCACTGCATATGGGTGCTTCCTGGCACCGGGCCCGTTCTGACTCCTGGTCCTGCTCCTCATCCTGGTACTGTTTGTCAAGCGCGAGACGTAGATGGCCGGCTCCAGGCCGTCGTGGATCCATCAAGCGCCACCGGTCCCCAAGACCTTGTTCCAGATCGGTCTCCAAGTGGATTGATTGGCATTGGTTGGGGCACAGCCACCATTCCGCTCTGTCCTGGTCGACTGGGAGTGACCGCTCAGGATCCAGCCCTGGTTCGGAGTGAGATTTCCTGACAGTCGGCACCAAAACCGGCCCCGTGGCTGGAGTCATGGTACCCATGGAACCTGTCAGGGTTCATCCAGTCCTCCCAGGCCACCTGCTCAATGTCAGGAGCCTCAGAGAGATCAGTTGCCTCTCTCTCCCACCCTCTTCCGGTGCATGAAGCCTCAGGCACAAGGACCCCGCAAGTCCAAGAGGGAGTAGGGGAGCAAGCTACTGGGCCACTAATGGTTGTGGAGGACCCTACAACACCAGCATCCTCCACATCATCACCAAACAAGGCTATAACAGGGCCCCCTCTCTTGGTTCTTCCGGATGACGCTAAAGCGCACCAGGAATTACTGAAATGGGTCACCGCCAACCTGGGTCTTCAGGTGGAGGAGTTAGAGGAGCCCTCGGACTCTCTCTTCGATGTCCTCTGCTCCACGGCACCAGCCAGGGTGGCTTTGCCCCTTCATGAAGGGGTGTCAAAGATCACCAATGGCCTGTGGCAAACTCCTTCCTCCCTGCGTCCCATCTCCAAGAGGGCTGAGCGCAAGTACTTTGTGCCATCCAAAGGCCACAAGTACCTGTACTCCCACCCAGCTCTCAACTCCCTAGTGATGGAGGCAGTTAGCCACAGGGAGCAACAGGGTCAACCCGGGGCTACCCCTAAGAATAAAGACTCCAAGAGACTAGACTTGGTTGAGTGTAAGGTTTATTCGTCCTCTAGTTTCCAGTGGAGGGTGGCCAACCATCAGGCCCTGCTGGGACGCTATGACTTTAACATGTGGCAAGCCATGCCAAGTTTGAGGGCTTACTTCCTGAGGCTTCTAGGAAGGAGTTCCAGGCAATCATGGAGGAGGGTGATGCTATGTATCAGGCATCCTGGCTGCTCCCCTTTGGCTTGTCCACGGAGGCTCAGCAGTTGATGCAAGACCTTCCCTTCGATGGGCAAGCCCTGTTTACAGAACAGACAGACAATAAGCTCCATGGCCTCAAGGACTCCTGCACAACCCTTAAAACGCTCAGCCCATATGTTCCCATCCCTGCCTGCAAGCGGTTCAAGCCATAGCAGCCTCACGCCAGGGCAGCCCCCTTGCCAGGAGCCTCCCCATAAGAAATAAGGCTACAAGCAGTGTCCTAGCCACTAGCCTTCGCAGGCTTCTCAGCTAAGCTCAGCCCGCAATAAGCAGGTGGGCAAGCACTCATTTTGAGAGCATGCCTGAGGGCGAACTACCAGATTGTTCCCAGGATCCTTCCTCCCCTATTTTTGCCAACCGCCTTTCTCCTTTCCTCCCTGCGTGGGCATCTATAACATTGGATTGATGGGTCCTCAGTATGGCGGTGTGGGATTATACCCTTCAGGTGCTTTCCACCCTCCTTCCTACTCCCCCCGTCCCTCTTCAGGGACCCTTCTGACGAGAATCTCCTTGCACAGGCGGTAGAGGAGTTACTGCAGCTAGGTGTGCTGGAGGTCGTTCCTTCAGAGTACAGGAATAAGGGATTCTATTCCAGTTACTTTTTAGTCCCAAAGGCCAAGGGGAGTCTGTGACCTATCCTGGACCTGCAAGAGTTGAACCGCTTCTGAGTGAAGTTAATGTTGCTCTGGGTAGAGGGCTTGGAGCTAGGGTTAGGCTTCCTATGGGTAGAGATACCCACAAGACAGTTATCTTTTTCTGTAACTGGTGTTCTTCGAGATGTGTTGCTCATGCCCATTCCACAACCCGTCCTCCTTCCCCACTGTCGGAGTTTCCAGCAAAAAGGAACAGAGGGTGGGGTGAGCCGGAGGCACCCTATATACTGTGGCATATGCACACCACTCCAGGGGGCGCCAGAGCCAGTTCCCACGAATACTGCTAAGGGAAAAAATTGCCGGTACTGGTGCATGTGGCGAGCACACACACCTAAGTTGAATGGACATGAGCAACACATCTCAAAGAACATCAGTTACAGAAAAAGGTACCTGCCTTGTGTATATCTCTACCCATAGGAATCCTAACCCTAGCTCTACGCACTCTACCCAGAGAAACATTAACTTTGGCTCCCTAACCATCGAACCCTAACGATAGGGTGGGGAGCCCTACCCATTGAACCCCTAACCCTAAGGCGGGGAACCATACCCACAGGAACCTTAACCCAAGGGCTAGAAGCCCTACCCGTACGGACCCTAACCCTAGCTCCAATACCTTAACTATAGGAATCCTAACCCTACTGCATAGATACGTACCCATAGGAATCCTAAACCTAGTGCAGGGAGGCCTACCCATGGGAACCCTAACCCTAGCTCCAAGTATCATACCCCTAGGATCCCTAACCAGAGCTCTAAGTACCATAATCAGAGGAACCCTAACCTTAGGGCAGGGAGCACAACCATATCAACCTTAACTTGAGCTCCAAGTACCCTACCCATAAGAACATTAACCCTAGCGCCAAGTACCCTAACCATAGAAACCTAACCCTGGGTGGAGGGTGGGGCGGGAGGGTAAGTGTGCTACCCATAGGACTCCCTAACCTTAGGGTGGGGAGCCCCACCTATATGAACTAAAGCTAACTCCAGTTACCTTAGCCAAAGGAACCCTAACCCTACGACAGGAAGCCCAACCCATAGGAACCTTAACACTAGGACAGGAAGTTCCACCCATGAAAACCTTAGGGCAGGGAGCACTACCCATATCAACCCCAACCTGAGCACCAAGTACCCTACCCATAGGAACCCTAATCTGCGGGCAGGGATTCTTACCTGTAGGAACCCTCAACCCCGGATCCAAGTACCCTGCCCATAGGAACCCTAACCCTAGGGCAGAGAGCTATATCAATAGAAATGCTAACCCTAGCTCCAAGTCCCCTAACCCCTAAGAACGCTAACCCTAGCTCCAATACCCTAACTATAGAAGCCCTAACCCTGGTGCAGAGATTTGTATCCATAGGTATCATAATCCTATTGCAGGGAGGCCTACCTATAAGAAACTAAGCCTAGCTCCAAGCATCCTACCCCTACAATCCCTAACTATAGCTCCAAGTACCCTAACTATAGGAACTCTTACTCCAGGGTGGGGAGCCGTATCCATAGGAACCCTAACTCCAAGAACCCTAATCATAGGAACCCTAACCTTAGCACAAGGTCCCTACCCATAGGAACCCTAACCTTTGCTCCAAGTACCCAGAGGACTCCCTAGCCTTAGGATGGGGAGCCCTATGCATATGAACCCTAAAGCTAACTGCACCTAACTTAACCATAGGACCCCTATCCCTAGAATAGGAAGCCCTATCGATAGGAACCCTAACCCTAGCTCCAATACCATAATTATAGGAACCCTAGTCCTCGTGCAGAGATTCGTACTCCTAGGAATCCTAAACCTAGTGTGGGGAAGCCTACCCATGAGAATCCTAACCCTAGCTCCAAGTACCCTATCCAATAGGAACCCTAACCCTAAGGTGAGGAGCTGTACCTGTAGGAACCATAACTCTAGGGTGGGGAGGCCTACCTATAGCAACCCTAATCCTAGAGTGAGGAACTCTACCCATTGGAACCCTTACCCTAGGACGGTGAGCCCTACTCATAGGAACCCTATCCCTAGCTCCTATTTCCCTAACCATTTTGTTAGCATGTGTTGCAGCTTCGGCTAGCCACCCAAGAACATACCATTGATTCTGGGGAGGTACATACTCAGGGCAGCAGCCCAAGCTGCCACCCTTTAGTGCGCTAGCTTGAGCAGATCTAATGCAGATATGTCTCTATGCAAGCTAGGAATCACATGCCCAGCTACAGTCCAGACATAGCCTCAGAATAAGCAAGGAACAGTGCATATCAGATGGATGCAACAGGATCCTTCTGAGTTGCAGGCAGTACTGCCACAATTCTCCAGCATATTTATCCAACCCAGTCCTGGAAAGAGGATTTGGCCCCAAGTACACAGAAGTGCACAGGGAGAGGAAGTATGGTCTAGTGATTAGGGCAGAAGTCTAGGACTTGAGAGGGACCACAGACTTCTTATGTGATTTGGGCACATTACTTAGACTCCAACTCAGTTCCCCATCTGTAAAAAGGGGATAACAGCACTTCCTCACCTCACAGGGGTATTGTGAGGATAACTACACTAAAGAAAATACCATCCTGGCCACTATGGATGTAAAAGCCAACATTCCACACAAAGATGGACTACAGGCTATCAGGAACAGTATCCCCGATAATGTCACACAAACTTGGTGGCTGACCTTTGTGACTTTGTCCTCACCCTCAACTATTTCACATTTGGGGACAATATATATCTTCAAGTCAGCAGCACTGCTATGGGTACCCACATGGTCCCACAGTATGCCAACATTTTTATGGCTGACTTAGAACAACACTTTCTTAGCTCCCGTCCCCTAATGCCCCTACTCTACTTGCACTACATTGATGACATCTTCATCGTCTGGACCTATGGAAAAGAAGCTTCTGGCTTCTCAGCTTCTCAGCTAGGGACACTCAGAGCATGGGGTTGCATCCCTGACCATCCTGGCTAATAGCCATTGATAGACCTAGCCTCCATTAATTTATTGAACCTTGTTATAATTTTGCCCTTCACAACATTCACTGGCAACTCAACTACTTTGTTGATGGGGCCCAACAATTGTGTTAATAAACCTTGGCCAGCTGGTGCCTGAGCAAATGTTCATAACTAATCTCTTCAAATCTAATAATTGCTAAAGTAATTGCAAAGGATGATGAAATCCTTCCTCTTTCTGTGTTTGTTACTTGCTGGACTTTATGAGGTTGTCATCATTTCAATGGCCATGAAGATCATAAGGCTACAAATCCCAAGGAACGCAGTCCCCATATTGAAAGCAATGGTACAAATGAAAACATGGTCCATCTCAAACAAGCTCTTAGAATTGCTGACTTTGCATTTAGATGCTTGTGATAAATGAAAGGAGTGGGAAGTAGCTCACTTTTATGGACACCCAGACAGCCAGTTAGCTATAAATCCCTCTTGGTAGTTGTTCTCTACTTGCTTTACCTGTAAAGGGTTAAAAAGTCTCCCTGCACAGGTAAAAGGAAGGGAGTGCGCACTTAACCAAAAAGGCCAATGGGAGGGCTAGAACTTTTTAAAATTGGGGGAAAAAAACACTTTCCCTTTGTCTGTCTGTATTGTTCTCCTGAAGAGCAGAGACAGTGCTGGAACAATGCTGTAAAAAGCTTTGGGCCAGGTATGAAAAATCACCAGATCATACCTAGAAACTACTCATTTGGAACCCCAGATAGGTAAGTAGATCAGGAAATGTCTAGGAAGACGTGATTAGGTTTAATCTCTTTTGTTTCTTTATGGCTTGTGGACTCCTCTGTGCTAACCTCAGGTGCTTTTGTTTTGCTTGTAACCTTTAAGCTGGACCTCAAGCGAGCTATCTGGATGCTTAATTGTTTTTTTTTTAAATCTAGCAAAAAGCCTAAGTTCCAAATGTATTTTCTTTCTTTTTGTTTTTAATAAAATTTACCTTTTTTTAAGAACAGGATTGGGTTTGTGTGTCCTAAGAGGTTTGTGCATATGTTGCTTAATTAGCTGGTGGCAACAGCTGATTTCCTTTGTTTTCTTTCTCAGCTCTTCCCCAGGGGTGGGTGGGTGAAAGGGCTTGAGGATACCCCACAGGAAGGAATTCCCAAGTGCCCCTTCCTGGGTCCTCAAAGGGGTTTTTGCACTTGGGTGGTGGCAGCATCTACCCATCCAAGGTCAGAAAAAAGCTGTAACCTTGGGAGTTTAATAAAAGCCTCGAGTGGCCAGTATTAATTTTTAGAATCCTTGCGGCCCCCACCTTCTACACTTCAAGTGCCAAAGTGGGGAATCAGTCTTGACAATGCTACAAACAGGTTACTTCAGACCCAGGTGCAACTGGCAAAAATATTTTCTTTTCTCCAGTGAGCTCTCCACTGCCTTTGTGATGCTGACACTCGGAGCTAAATCGGCTACATTGAGTCAGCGTCATGGAGGACTCACTTTTAACCTAACAGAGATTGAGGATCAGGAGATACATGAAGTCTTTCCTCATGTCATCCACAAGCTAAACCGTCCTGACAGCAAGATCCAGCAAAGTATGGAAAATGCCTTTTTTTTTGTAGATGAGAACTTGAAATTTCTACAGAAGTTTTTAGAAGACCTCAAAAGCTTGTATGAAGCAATTTTCTCCACTGATTTCAGGAATTCCAGAGAAGCCAGGAAACAGACCAATCATTACATAAAGAAATCTCAGGGGAAAACTTTCAAATTGGTGAAGGATCTTGATCCATTCACTGTAATGGTTCCAGTTAACTATATACACTTTGAAGATAAGATTTATAAGATGGATCTTGACTACAATGCAAGGTTTGGTGACTGATATATATAAAGGAAATGGTAATTTATTTTTAACAGGACACTGTTGAGATTGTTAAACCTATGTCTTCTCATAAATGATACAATAATGTTTTCTTTCACTTTGTTTCTTCATACATCAAGAATCAGGTGAAGAAGCAGAGATACAAGTTGCTGGGATTATATGGATGCATGTGTGTGTAACCCTTCTGCCCGTCAGAGTTGGCAGCAACAAGGGCCGGGTTCAATATCTAGGGGTTCCATTCCAATAACACAATGCAAAACCGGCTCGAGCCCCCACCCAGTGACCTGGGACAAATATATTCCACCCCCGCTGGGCGCCTCCAAGAGGCAATACTTCCCCTCTCGCAAGCACATAGTCTGAGTGTAGCAAAAGTCTTTTAATAACAGAGAGAAACAATGTGGCATTATGTTGGGGAAACACCACCAACAGGATTCATAACACAACCCATGAGCAAAAACAACCCCACCCCAGGCAAATTGGGGCATGCCCTTTTCCCTTTGGTTCTTGAGTCCAGCAACCCCAAATCACCCAAAGTCCCAAAAGTCCAATGCCCCAAAAGTCTCTGTCCCTGGTCAGGGCAGCCCCAGAGTTCGAAAGTTTATCGGCGGAGCTTTACCTCCCAACCTGGGTGGAAATGGGACGGGGGTAAGAGGCACCTTACGTGATCTGAAGCTGACCGCCCCATAGCTCCATAGCGGTGCTCCGCTCCGCCAGCCGCCCCACAAAACTCCTTCGCTCAGCTGCACTCCGCTCCACCAGCCGCCCCACGAACTCCTTCGCTCAGCTGCGCTCCGCTCCGCCAGCCGCCCCACGAACTCCTTCGCTCAGCTGCGCTCCGCTCCGCTCCACCAGCCGCCCCACGAACTCCTTCGCTCAGCTGCGCTCCGCTCCGCCAGCCGCCCCACGAACTCCTTCACTCAGCTCCACGGCCCACAAGCAGCTCCTGCCATCCACACACTGCTCCGCGTCGAACTGCTTCACCAGCCATCCCGCAACCTGCTCCACAATATATCTTCAGGCTCACCCACTACTTAACACAACACTCAGTGATTTCAGCTCTTAGGTGAATTCAGCTTATAGTAGGGGAGCCCCAGTGCTGGTGCACTGTCAGCCCAAAGTGAGCTCAGCAGCCTATAACTAGACTTCTAATGAAATCAAAATTAGCTCTGATATTCCACAGTGGAGAGAGGAGGAAGTGCAATCAGCATGTAAGGCCCTCACCAAGGGGCCCATGCCACCAAGTATTAATACTTGTCCCCAGCCTCTCTCCATTCACACAGTTTTGGAACCCATGACCCTTGCCTAGCGAGTGCTACTTAGTTGATGGTGAATCCCTCCATCATAACAAAAGGCCACGTACAGTTCCAAGCACAGTTCCCATAATCAGGGTAATAACAATTTATTCTTTCTGCCCCAATAACAGAGACACTGGGGATCCCACAGCAGCCAAAGTGACCATTTGGGCAGCTATGGTCTCATTCTAGGCGTGGTGGGTGTGCCTATGCAAATGAGATCAGCCCCTGAAGTTCTTTTCCACAACTTGCCACACCTCACCACCAGATGTCAGGGTGGAGCTCATCCTGACACTGCTTACATGTGCTCTGGTGTTCATTTGTCCATCTGGTTATTATCTAGGCCAAATCAAACTTGATGGGAAGTCTTCTGCATTGTCCGAATGGTACTGAGCACTGGCACTTAAGAAGGAAAGAGGAGTGTGGTGGCTAAAGCATGAGACATTCTCTGGGACATTGGGCAGGTCACATAATCCTCTGCACATCAATTTCCTTATCTGTAAAGAGGCAATTAAAATACTTCCCTATCTCATTAAGGCATTGTGAAGGTTAAAGGTGACCCTAAAAATAAAAAGATACTGGACTTCTGCCCGTGTTTGTTTCCTTTTCATAGATAAAAATGTCCCGAAAGGGTTGCCTAATACAAAATATTCACACCTTGTCTCCCCTGGAAGGCTCTATGGATGATTGGAGAGCTAGTAGGTTTATAATTTCAGAGATACCAAGTTTCAGAGTAGCAGCCGTGTTAGTCTGTATCCGCAAAAAGAAAAGGAGTACTTGTGGCACCTTAGAGGCTAACAAATTTATTTTTAAATTTGCATCCGATGAAGTGAGCTGTAGCTCATGAAAGCTTAAGCTCAAATAAATTGGTTAGTCTCTAAGGTGCCACAAGTACTCCTTTTCTTTTTTTAGAGATACCAAGGAAGTTTAACCTTAATAAATGCAGAGGAAAAGCCATACTAGGGCATCCTCCAACAAAAACCAGGGGAGGAAGACTTGACATCTCTGGTATTTCTAAGGTAAAAACTAAGGAGAAAGACCAGAAAAAGTACCTCTCAGGCCTTCTTTATGTAAGCAATGATGGTATCATCCTAATGTATTTTCTGTCATTTGTAGAACACCTTTAATTCATTAATGGTGCGAAAGCCTTTTGTTATCCTTGGAGAGAAGAGACTGTAGAAATGCAAAGTATTATTATAATTAATCTATTGAGTTTTTGTGGAGAGCTGCTACCTCTAAAATTACATACAAGAAATCACTTAGCCATTAAATTCTAAGCAAATTCCTCTCTCTTTTTCTCATGCAGAATCATAAGTAAATTTATTCCGATTTTAATTAAGCTGGCTATGCATGTAAACCTTATTTTACATACTTTGATTTATAAGATTATTCCCAGGTTCTAAGTGCTTTTTAAATTTCCTTAGAAACACAAAGATACCAGGATATTTTTTGAAATGGAAATTTGCTTTGTTTGATCTTATCATCCTTATCAGAGCTATGTGAATAATGGATTTTTTGGTTTGCTGGCAATTCTGAAAAATTGGGGAAAAAATTGTTTTGGATCAAACCAAAAATTAAATTTTTCAAAGTTGCTTGTAAATTGAAAAGTGTGTGTTTATGTGAGTGTGTAATTTTGGGTTCAATAAAATGTTTTATTTCAACAAAATCAAAATGCTTCGATTTTAAAGGAAATTTTGAAACAAAATAACATCATGGACTAAAAAATTGGTACATTTCATTTAGAAAATATCAAAATGTGTAAAAAATCATTTTTAAATTTTTTTGTTTGTCTTGTTCTGTTAATTGAAACATTTTGGCAAAACTGACATCAATTTGTGAATTGTTTCGATGTTACTAAATCTGCAATTTTTCCTGAAAAAACTTTTGGTTGAAAGATTTGGCTGAAAATCTTTTGCCCAACACTAGAGTGGATATCCCTTTTTAAATTTATAATTTGAGTAATCTCTCTGGAATCTCTGGGGAGCCTGAGCTGAACTTTTCAAAGGTGAATGTGTAATTTCTGATTCAACAAACAGTATAACTAATTTAGCAAAAAATCACACTCTTAAACCAAATACTTATGCCAGAACAAAAGCTGTATGTGTAGACCAGGCCTAAGAGGAGAATCAGGTACACTGTGTTTAACTCTTGCAGCATTTTAACAAATCTTTGACATACCAGTATGTACAAAAGTGTAGAAACACACCAGCAAAAGTCAATAAGACTCATGGCTGATCATCAAAACCAAATTCAGCACCACTTAAAAAAAGTTACCGCACATAAGCTTGTATATGGATTTAGTACCTTTTATATCCACTTAAGTAAGCATCTTAAACTCTGCTGTAAACAGAGCAATGCTCATACATACCTATTTTCCCCTCTATAAAAGGGAAAAACATATTTACAATCCTTAGGAGACAGGCACCAGAACTGAGAGCAGGGCAACTGTCTTTCTCGTGCTGTCAATATTTCTCCTGCTGGAAGCCAGGCAGCATGTGGAAAAAGGAGGATGGAGCAGACATAGAAGGGTGAGGAAAGGAGCGGGGGAGCCTTTCATGCTTTGTCAAGGTATTGGATAATTATAATTTTGAAGACCTGTTAATTAAAATTACAATGTGCTACAAAACATAGATAGTTCCCCACACAGAGTTCATTAGATTTTTAGTACCAATCATCTCTTTGTACAATTTCCTAAAATGCATTAAAAATAGAATGTGCACTAACTGGTCGTGTGGACAACAATCTCTCTTTAAGGGACAAAACCAAATGGCTTCCCATTAAATTTAGTTCCCATTTCAGCCAGACGTCCTCTGTCAGAGAATTCAGTTCTGTTCATCCCCTGATGGCTGCCTCTGTCAGATTTGCTATACAGAATTGACTGTTTTCTATATTTGCCTCAAATTCATCCATAAACTAAACTGCATATAACATGAATTCAAAATTTCAGGAAAAATTAATCCAGTACTTACAGTAATTCAAAAGGATCCTGCCATGCCCAGGTGATCTGCTCTTCTCTTTGCTGTATTATTTACTACTAAACAGTATTAAGCACAGTAAATATGATTCTTATCAAATAAAAAATATCATAAAGAATATAGAGTAAACAATAAGGCAGTTCGTTTTTTTGAACACCTAAAGCCAGATGCCCACTGTCCAGTACAGAATGGAGCCAATGCTAAGGGCATCATATAGACGGGAGCAGTGACTATGCTGTTTGCTGTTCCCCAGCTTTTCGGTTTGCATATGCGTAATTAGAGCTTCACTGAAATGAGAAACCCATGCACACAAGCAGCTGCCTGAACACTATGGTTCCCTGGCATAGGCACTAAACTTAATTTCCGAAAAGCTACACAGGTGAGGATTGCTCAGATGAGCGTTATCGTCCAGAAGACAGGATTGGTAGGTTCCGCATTGGGAGAAAGGGAGCCAATAGCATGGGAGCCTGCCCTTCATAGAATCATAGAATATCAGGGTTGGAAGGGACCCCAGAAGGTCATCTAGTCCAACCCCCTGCTCGAAGCAGGACCAATTCCCAGTTAAATCATCCCAGCCAGGGCTTTGTCAAGCCTGACCTTAAAAACCTCTAAGGAAGGAGATTCTACCACCTCCCTAGGTAATGCATTCCAGTGTTTCACCACCCTCTTAGTGAAAAAGTTTTTCCTAATATCCAATCTAAACCTCCCCCACTGCAACTTGAGACCATTACTCCTCGTTCTGTCATCTGCTACCATTGAGAACAGTCTAGAGCCATCCTCTTTGGAACCCCCTTTCAGGGAGTTGAAAGCAGCTATCAAATCCCCCCTCATTCTTCTCTTCTGCAGGCTAAACAATCCCAGCTCCCTCAGCCTCTCCTCATAACTCATGTGTTCCAGTCCCCTAATCATTTTTGTTGCCCTTCGCTGGACTCTCTCCAATTTATCCACATCCTTCTTGAAGTGTGGGGCCCAAAACTGGACACAGTACTCCAGATGAGGCCTCACCAATGTCGAATAGAGGGGAACGATCACGTCCCTCGATCTGCTCGCTATGCCCCTACTTATACATCCCAAAATGCCATTGGCCTTCTTGGCAACAAGGGCACACTGCTGACTCATATCCAGCTTCTCGTCCACTGTCACCCCTAGGTCCTTTTCCGCAGAACTGCTGCCTAGCCATTCGGTCCCTAGTCTGTAGCTGTGCATTGGGTTCTTCCGTCCTAAGTGCAGGACCCTGCACTTATCCTTATTGAACCTCATCAGATTTCTTTTGGCCCAATCCTCCAATTTGTCTAGGTCTTTCTGTATCCTATCCCTCCCCTCCAGCGTATCTACCACTCCTCCCAGTTTAGTATCATCCGCAAATTTGCTGAGAGTGCAATCCACACCATCCTCCAGATCATTTATGAAGATATTGAACAAAACCGGCCCCAGGACCAACCCTTGGGGTACTCCGCTTGATACCGGCTGCCAACTAGATATGGAGCCATTGATCACTACCCGTTGAGCCCGACAATCTAGCCAGCTTTCTACCCACCTTATAGTGCATTCATCCAGCCCATACTTCCTTAACTTGCTGACAAGAATACTGTTGATTGCTGTTGCTGATGAGAGGAAACTGTTGCTGAATGCCCTTGCTGATGAGAGGAAACTGTTCCCCGGAATCAATAAAGAGAGGCTTCTTCACACATCTGATTGGAGAGCCACATTACTGGGGTTCGATGTCCACCTGACACTGCAATCCTCGTCCCCATTGTCTCATCTCTAGTTATCAATATCCACCCAATGAGGAGTCAATGGAGATGCACCACACTGAACTATTTGCCCCCTCCCATATGTTTTCACATAGAAGAGTGTGACTGGGACCCTAAATTCCTGTTTCTGCATGTCCTGTATGTGATCTTGTCCATATTAGACATGACAGTCAAGCTCTTATTGTGATTTAAACTGGAATTTTAACTATTTCCTTTACACCAAAACTCTAACGCTGGGCTTTCTGATTATATAAAATGCTACAACTTGCAGCACCACTCCAAGTAGTCTGCAACCAGCACAGATAAATATGTAAGCTCCAGTCCTGCAAGGAGTTACACATCTACTGAACTTTAAGCATGTGAGTAGTCTCACCGAGTAGTCATGTGCTTAAAGACAAACATGTTTTTCAATCTTTGCTAGATCAGGCCATAAGCCAATAAGTAATAAAAATAAAAAATTCAAAAGAATGACATTTCAAAGAAATGGAAATGTTTCATGGAGACATGTCAATTTGTTAGAATTTGTATATGTTTCAATGAAAAGTTTTGATTTTTTTCTAATATTATTTACTCCCATCTCACATTTTTTTGGTAAATTTTTTGCCAACTTTTTTTCCAGCATGTGAGGGGATAGAGGGAGCAGAAAAGTGAAAGAAAGTGAGATTTTTCTCCAGGAAATTGAAATTAAGTTTTGTGTATTCTTTTGAAAAAATTCTTTTAGGAAATTCTCAAAAACCCCCAAAAATTCATACAAAAGTGAATGAAACAAGAAAAGTATTAGAGTATAATTAACTCCTATAGTTAGTTCATTATAGTCTAAGTACCCAGGCAGAGATGCACCAATCCTGCCAGGAAGAGTAATCATTTCAGTAATCTGAACAGAATAAATCATTGGGAATTGTTATTTTGGGTTATGGCTAACTGTAGAACTCTACTGGCAAGAGAAAGAGGTCTACAGATGCCTATCCCTGCCACCTTACTAAGGGATATGATGGATTAGTGTCCAGAGCCTCAGCTGATATAAATTGACCTGGCCCTATTGGTTTCAGTGGAGTGAGGCCAATTTACACCAGCTGATGACGTAAGTCTACTATTTAATGGAGGCTCAACTAAGGTTTTTATTCATACTATGGTTTAATGTAGTGTAAGAATTAGAGAGAAAAATATGTGTGTTGATTCTATCCCATCACATTTTCACCACTCAAACATATGCATATCATTTTTATTTGTCTATACCCACATGGAAAACTCTTGGATTGACTCACAAACAAGTCTCACACTCAGACTGATTCAAAGCTGACACTCACTGACTTACTACAATAAAGATAAAAGTGATGCAAGACAGAATTTTTTTGAATACAGAAGTTCTGGTGTTTTATTTTTTAGATTGTAGGCTACTATGAATCATGCACTTACATGTGTCACAGGTCACATGACTATATTTTCATTCATAGTCATGGATATTTTCATCACCTTTATGCTCAGTCATGCAAAAAAATGAGACTCATGCCATGTATTACCCTCCAATACGAACCTAGAATATCGCTTTTATTTCATCATTATTACCTCTTCTTTTATGTTGTGGCCAATGTTTGCAAATTGTCATCACTTAGCAACTTTATATTGTTGGCCATGAATGATTAAATAACACTGTCAGAGTTGCCATACAAATAAAACCTGATTAATTTAGAAGTAAAATGATTTGATTTCAGATTGTTTAAAACTCCTTCATACTCAAATGCCAGAATAAAGAGTTGGGTGAAAATTGTTGATTTGAATGGAGTTTGACCTAATGGTGTAACTAAGGCCTTGCCTGCACACAAAAATTGTACCTGTTTAACTATAGCAATATTCCTGCAGTTGATTATGGAAAAAAAACTAGACTGGTATAAGCACCTTTCGTACAGGTATAACTGCATCCATGCGAGGAGGGGTTAGACTGCTGTATCTATATTGCTATAGTTAAACAGGTACAATTTTTGGGTGCAGGCAAGGCCTTAGTTACATCATTGGGTCAAACTCCATTCAAATCAACAATTTTCACCCAACTCTTTATTCCGGCATTTGAGTTAAATAGCTGTTAACAAAAGGAAACAGGTACAAAGGAGTTTTAAACACAACTCTGACACAAACTGAGGGTGAGGCTCTTCAACTCTTCAACTGCCTTTGCGGAAATCCTGGGATTGGTTCTACCCCAGCCTGGATCCTGCCATTGACTGCAGTATTCTCAAGGCTGCGCTAAACTCTGATGGCTGCAAATGGCCTCGATGGACTGTTCTGGTAACCTGGATGCAGAGATGCCCCAGCCATGCTCTGTACATTGTGCGGCTAACGCAGAAGTCACTACAGCAGCTCTGTGCCACTCCCTGTAAACAAGGAACAGAAATTAGGCCACTGAAGTAATGAGGGGGCATTTCTTCAAAGACAACGAAATCCATAAAGGAACATCCAGGCATTATGCAAAGACTCATCTCTTCCCAACATGTTCAGTCTTCCCCAAACACACTATTCACACAAACAAATGTAAACACCCCTCAGTTGTTGCAAAAGCACTGTCAAATCTCACTAATCATGGAGCATGTCCTCAAGGAATCAATTCTGAAGCACTTAGAGGAGAGGAAAGTGATCAGGAACAGTCAGTATGGATTCACCAAGGGCAAGTCATGCCTGACTAATCTAATTGCCTTCTATGACGAGATAACTGGCTCTGTGGATGAGGAGAAAGCAGTGGACGTGTTATTCCTTGACTTTAGGAAAGCTTTTGACACGGTCTCCCACAGTATTCTTGCCAGCAAGTTAACGAAATATGGGCTGGATGAATGGACTATAAGGTGGATAGAAAGCTGGGTAGATTGTCAGGCTCAACAGGTAGTGATCAATGGCTCCATGTCTAGCTGGCAGGCGGTATCAAGCGGAGTGCCCCAAGGGTTGGTCCTGGGGCCGGTTTTGTTCAATGTCTTCATTAATGATCTGGAGGATGGCATGGATTGCACCCTGAGCAAGTTTGCAGATGACACTAAACTGGGAGGAGAGGTAGATACGCTGGAGGGTAGGGACAGGATACAGAGCGACCTAGACAAATTAGAGGATTGGGCCAAAAGAAATCTGATGAGGTTCAACAAGGACAAGTGCAGAGTCCTGCACTTAGGATGGAAGAATCCAATGCACCGCTACAGACTAGGGACTGAATGGCTCCGCAGCAGTTCTGCAGAAAAGGACCTACGGGTTATAGTGGACGAGAAGATGGATATGAGTCAGCAGTGTGCCCTTGTTGCCAAGAAGGCCAATGGCATTTTGGGATGTATAAGTAGGGGCATAGCGAGCAGATCGAGGGATGTGATCGTTCCCCTCTATTCGACATTGGTGAGGCCTCATCTGGAGTACTGTGTCCAGTTTTGGGCCCCACACTTCAAGAAGGATGTGGATAAATTGGAGAGAGTCCAGCGAAGGGCAACAAAAATGATTAGGGGACTGGAACACATGAGTTATGAGGAGAGGCTGAGGGAGCTGGGATTGTTTAGCCTGCAGAAGAGAAGAATGAGGGGGGATTTGATAGCTGCTTTCAACTACCTGAAAGGGGGTTCCAAAGAGGATGGCTCTAGACTGTTCTCAATGGTAGCAGATGACAGAACGAGGAGTAATGGTCTCAAGTTGCAGTGGGGGAGGTTTAGATTGGATATTAGGAAAAACTTTTTCACTAAGAGGGTGGTGAAACACTGGAATGCGTTACCTAGGGAGGTGGTAGAATCTCCTTCCTTAGAGGTTTTTAAGGTCAGGCTTGACAAAGCCCTGGCTGGGATGATTTAACTGGGAATTGGTCCTGCTTTGAGCAGGGGGTTGGACTAGATGACCTTCTGGGGTCCCTTCCAACCCTGATATTCTATGATTCTATGATTCTATGATTCTATGAACTGGGATTGTTTAGTCTGCGGAAGAGAAGAATGAGGGGGGATTTGATAGCTGCTTTCAACTACCTGAAAGGGGGTTCCAAAGAGGATGGATCTAGACTGTTCTCAGTGGTAGCAGCTGACAGAACAAGGAGTAATGGTCTCAAGTTGCAGTATGGGAGGTTTAGGTTGGATATTAGGAAAAACTTTTTCACTAGGAGGGTGGTGAAGCACTGGAATGGGTTACCTAGGGAGGTGGTGGAATCTCCTTCCTTTGAGATTTTTAAGTTCAGGCTTGACAAAGCCCTGGCTGGGATGATTTAGTTGGGGATTGGTCCGCTTTGAGCAGGGGGTTGGACTAGTTGACTTCCTGAGGTCCCTTCCAACCCTGATATTCTGTGATTCTATGATTCTAACTGACACAAGTTCCTCAGTGTTATCTGAATGAGCTGTTTCAACAGCTTTTTTTATTATTATTATTTTTTTTGAACAGCGAAATAATCAGTATGGGACAAAATGTTCTATTTCCGGTACCTGTGATAAAAAAGAGATCTGGGAAATGGGCATATCAGAGGTGTTCACTGACCACACTGGTCTGTCTGGAATCACTTGGGAGCCAGAGAGCTGAAGGTTTCAAAAGTAAGTTCGTAATTTCTGTTGGTAAGAAGTGGATTTCTCTGAAGCTGTGATTATATTTTCATATTATTAAAGGGTCTGCTCCTACTGCCGTTGCAAATGTTGGAATTGCTCCTTCTGCATTTCAGGGAGCTCCAAGGGACATTGTGTCTCCATACATAGGTACAATGCCTCCTAGCAGGTCTGTTGGAGCTGTACAAATCCACACCATGCCCTACCCAGGACACATTATATTTGTCTGCTATATTTCTTATACTGTGCTGTTCCCTATAGTATGAGTATAGTATCTTTTTCCTCAGTGCAATTGCAATTGCAAAAGTAACTGACATTGTCTTTTCATGTTGTTGTGCCTGATCCTGCAGTCCGATGTAGATGAAACTCCTATGAAAGTCCTTGAGAATTTTTCTGGACTAGTCTAGTGAGATCTATTTTCCACTAATCCTTTTCTTACCCTGCTCTTTCCATACTAGTTGGCTTTCTGAAGAGCTTTGCTTTACAAAATTAGTTTATCCCTAGCCATTGTTCACTGATCTCTTCAAGGGTCTATTTGCTTGGGAAGTTGTCCACAACTTCCTGCTTAATGTTCTTCAGAGAGGAGCTGAGATGGCTGGAGCCACTATAGTGGATTTTAAGACTAATTCTCTAACTTTCTCCTCCTACTATTACATTCAACAGGCTCTTCCTAATGATGATTATTACCCCACATCCTCTTTGGGGATAAATCATGAATCCTACTGACAAATAATGGATCAGCTTCTATATGTCAAGTGCTGACATTAATGGCTGGCTGAATTCCCATGAGCAAGTACAGACCATGATATGCTAATAACTATATCTAAATTTTATCAGATATTCCTCAAAAGTAAAATACTAATGTTCTAACTCCTAGGGTATGTCTTCACTGCACAGTTAATGTGGGCTTTTACCTGGGTTTTAGCCCAAACACCCCAACTTCCACTCAGGAAAAACTCTGACCCAGGCTTGGATGTGCTTTAAGCCCTGAATAGCTTATGCTGTTTGACAATGGATTAGAACCCAGGCTCTGGTTTAACTTAGCTCACTTTGCAGTGAGGGCATAAGCAAAATCATTGGAGTGATAATAGTCCTCCAACACCCTTCCCACAATTCCCCTGAAGGATAGACAAGTTATTCCACAGTCGACTGGGAAAGAACTCTGGAGTGTTTCAGCACAAAGAGCCCAGGGATATGCTTCCAGACACACACAGGGGATTTCCTTGACTGAAATCCAAAGCATATATTATAAGAGCCCCAGGTAAATCATCTACACTGGCAAGTTTCTGCACCACAAACGTACCAGAAATGCTGGAATTAAACCACTATTGCATGTCCACACTGTGCTCCTTGTGACTCTGGAGCACATCCATTTTAGCAGCCCTTGCAACAGCAAAGACCAGTGCATTGTGGTAGCTATCCCACTATGCAGCTAGCCGCAGGGTGTTTTGGAAAGGGTTTTCAATGCCTCATGGGGCAGGCACAGCAGGTCTCCCAATCCCATTGTTCCATGGGCATCCTACTACATTGCCAGCTGCTTTTCAGCTGAAGGCAGGTTGGTGGTGACAGGGAGTGTGTGTGTGTGTGGACGGGGGGATAGAGGCAGTGTGTTTTGGGGGACAGAGAGTGTGTCAGCATGCTGTCTTATAAGTTCAGACAGCAACAGGAAGCAACCAGTGCTGAGGCAGGGGGAGTGGGAAACCCTGACATCAGCCCCTGCCTCCCTCCTTGGGCTCTCTGCACAGCAATCTCTCTCTTTCTCTCCCTCTCTCTCTCTCTCTCTCTCACACACACACACAAGCCTCTGTGTTCAACAGCACAAGCATTCCACATTAATGGCTTGCTGTGTGTCCCAGAGTAGATCAGCACAGCACACAAGGGATGTCAAAAATGGTGCTTTGAAAGGGGAGGGGCGAATGTCTCCAGGGCACCCGAGTTCAAAACAATGAGCAGAGCGGGCACTTGAGGCATTGTGGGACAGCTCCAGAGGCCAATTACAGCACAGAAAGCAATCCAGTGTCTATATGGGCAATAGATGGAGCCTCTGCACAAATAGCTTTACGACTCTCGTCGAGGTGGGTTTTTTTGCAGCGCTGCAACTGAGGAGTTTCTGTGCACAAAATGGCTTGGCCGTGTGTACATGTCTGCAGTTTGAGCGCAAAAAGTTGCTTTCCTGAGCAGAAACTTGCCAGTGTAGACAAGCCCTTAATAAAGAGGCCTAATTTCTTCTCAGTTTTGTAATTTGGAGTCAACAAATATGTTACCCAAACTTCACTGGAAACTGATTCCTGATAAGGTTTCTGCAGGATTGTGGTTTAAATTGCAAAGTTTCTCAGTTTACTTGTGCTGTCCTCAAGTCCTAAATTTGGGGTTATTTTGTATCTTCTTTATCAGCCCGTTCACCACATCAGTGGCTGTTCCAGGGCAGGTACTGCCAGTCTGTCTCTTGATATTGCCAAGTACTGTCCACTCCTTGTGCTTCCGGCTCAGCACCTGCTGCTGGTCTGGAGTTGCAGACTGAGCTAAGCTACCAAGCCAGTTCCTTTCAAGTTCTATCTCTCCAGCAGGTTCTTTCATACATTTGCTATTCTTTTCTACTAATAGTTCACCCCCATTTTCTGCATGCTCCAGCTTTCTGCTGGTCCCTCCCATAAAACAAAGGAAGTTCCAGAAAAAAACAAAGGAAGTTCCAGAAAAGCTCTCTCTGAGCGCAAGTGGACTGGGGGACTGGTAAACAACAACTGAGGTCACAAACTTCTAAAATGTACCAACTGAGGAATTGCTTCATCAGGATGTTAACTATGAGTGACAGCTACTGTTATTGAATAAAGAAACATTGCAACCATTCCCCAGCTAATATGTTCTGTTCCCATTTTAAATACATGCTGCCAAAGAACATAATTCTAGAATACACATAGCCATTGCTTCAGCAGTCAGAGAATAGCTGGCCCTACCTGAAATCCTGAAAATGTTATCAAAGCTTTGATATATCGTAAATGTACTTATCTGTCACCTCAAGCCTGGGCTAAGATAAGAAGGAGAATCAATTACTTTATAAGTCATTGACCTTCTGCTCTGTGCTTTGATCTGGAGTCCACATCACCTCGTTAGTAACCACTGAATTACCACTGCTTTACACAAGCAGAATCCCCTGGAATTGGGATCACTAGTGAAGGGCCTCCCCCATCTCTCTCTCTCTCTCTCTCTCTCTCTCTCTCGTGCGCACATGCACGCACACACACACAAAACCTACATTAAAAACCATTATTAAGGCTGCAAAGTCAAGGCCTCAGAAGTCAGATGATGCCAGAACTAAGGTTGCCCATGTAACCTTAATTCAGCCCCAATGTGAGCATGAATTATGCCACAGTTTTTAATTATGTGATTGCTTATTATTTTTACACTCATTCCTCATCCTCATTCAGTCTCAGTTACTGTCCCTTCTCTGGTCCCTTGCCCCAGTCTCTTTGTCCAGCCAATCCCAGTTCTCCCCTAATCCCAGATCCTTGTCTCCTCTTCCCACTGCCCATTCTCCAGTGGTTCTTAGCCCCTATCTCCCCCTCCCACCAGTTCCTCATCCAATCTCATTGCCCCTCTCCTAGCCAACTGGCTTCCAGTCCTGCCATTTTTCTCACAGATTCCTAGTCTTGATTTTGGGCTCCCAGTTCCAGCCTCCTTGTCCTTCCTATATTTAAGTGATTTTTAATGAGCTAGAACAGTGGTTCTCAAACTTCATTGCACTACAACCCCCTTTACTACAAGACCCCTGTAGGGGGGACCGAAGCCTGAGCCTGCCTGAGCCCTGCTTCCTAGGACAGGGCCCAAGGACTTCAGCCCCAGGCAGGGGCCTGTAACCTGAGCTCTGCTAGCCAGAGCTGAAGCCCTCGGGCTTTGGCCGCAGGCCCTGGGGTTTGGGCTGAAGCTTTAGCAAGTCTAACGCCAACCTTAGCACCCCCATTAAAACAGAGTCATGACCCAATTTGGGGGCCCAACCCACACACAGTTTACGAACTGCTGAGCTAGACAAAACTTTGTATTCTTTGTCCTCATTTGTCCACACATCTGGGCAGAGTTTCATTCATAGGCATTGGCTGACTCCTTAACTCCTTCATAGAGCAATAGACATTGTCTGATTGGCGTCTCATACTGGCACTCTTTCATTATACATTTAGCCCCGCTCTCCAGCCTTCCATCTTTGCTTGCTGTCTTCCACTTCCTCTATACCTTTGTTGCCCCTAGCCTCCATTTGAGGGAGGGAACATTATTGTCCCTCTGTGGCCCTGCAGCAATTTGACTATGTGAGGAGCCACTGAGCACTTCTGAAAATCCCACCCAGGTGAGCAGTTAGGACCTTTCACATGCCTGTCCACGAGCACACAATCCTTTTAGAAAATGAGTCTCCAGAGAGTTATTTTAAAATAAACACGTGGGCAATGCAAACTACCAAACTGACCATAGAAAACCATTGGAAAATTCTGACACTGGTGTAAAGGACACCAGTAATCCTAGTTCTAATCACACTAGCCATAGATTTGCTCTCAGGTCTAATGTGAACAAGGTCCCAGGCAGGAAATGCGTGAACAGCAAAATCTGTGGAGAGGAGAAAAAAAATCACTTGTGAAAAGGAGTAAAAAAGGCCCAGACTGGGAGTTAGGCACCTAAATATCTTTGAGGATCTGGGCCAAAATGACCCATCTTACATTTATTGTCTCCTCTACCGTATGAGAATGGGGGGTATATTAAAAAAGGAGAAGGATGCAGTTTGTAGTGCGACTCGGAAATTTGTCCCCAATCCGTCAGAGGCTTTCCAGTCAGACACACAAAGAAAGCTGTGTGCGTGGATTCCAGGGTACAATTTCCCCACTCCAGCATGGCTGTCTCCCATGACGTGCTGTCACTGAATTCCTCATCTAGGGAGCACATTCTGATCTCTCTGCTGGGAGTTTATGATCATCTGAACCCCAATAACGCGTTCAGCTTTTAGGCCCTGGCCCAGGAAAGCATATTGTGAAGAGTGGCCACTTCTGGGCAAAAACACTTCAGTGCTGGTGGAGCTCCAATCACATACTGTTTGCATAGGGAGGCTTCTGCAGGCAAGGGGGCCAGCAAGAAACCCTGTTCCTTCTGCCCTCTGCCGTCCCTGGCTTGTAGCTCGAATCTGCACTGCATGGGTGAAAGGTGGGCAAAATGTCCCAGAAAAACAAGCTTCATCATTGTTTGCTCTGCATCCTCTCTCCTAATTTTTATTTGATCTGATTAATGATTAATGGAGAACACTGCTGTTCAGCAATAATTAATAGAGCAAGGAGCAGTCCAGATCAGATGGACCCAGTAGGATCCTTTGCAATGTACTGTGAGTACTGTCTTACTTTTTCCTTGGATCCCTTTGATTTCTGATTATCTGTATTATATGCACTTTAGTTTATGGAATTATTTAGTTTCCATGGGGGTGACTTTGTAACAGGTAAAGAGAACACCCTGTTCTGTTTTAAAAAAAAAACAAAAATGCACAAAACACTCAAGGGGCCAGTATAAATTCCTCAAGGGGTGGAGGAGGGAGCTAGGACAAAGCAACTGCAGTTTATATTTTAAATGATGGGAAACTATCAACATTTTGACTAAAATGGCAGCAAAACATACTAGGAAGCCATGTAGACCTCTGCAGAGAGATTATTGCCAGAGATCCATTAATGACCCTTCCATTGTATTTGCCTTTTCGGAAACTGTACCAAAAATAGGTTTCAGAGTAGCAGCCGTGTTAGTCTGTCTTCGCAAAAAGAAAAGGAGTACTTGTGGCACCTTAGAGACTAACCAATTTATTTGAGCATAAGCTTTCGTGAGCTACAGCTCACTTCATCGGATGTCATTGGCAGTAGAAACCCAAGCATGAATTCTGTAGGGAACACTGCACCTTGTGTTTTATAGCATATTTTTATTGAATTAGCAGTTTATAATGACTTGGTAAACTGTGGAAGCAAATATAGCAGCAACAGCAATCCTGAAGTGTAGATTATAAAAGTAAATTCTGTTTGTAATCCAAGTTTTACTGGGAAAAGGTGTTCTGAAAGTTTTCAGTCTTTTGCAAGTTTATATGAACCTTAATACGATCTAAGCTATCTCATTTGAGAGAGCATGTGATCTCATAACAAATTTATCAGGAAGCATATATTTCTTCTGAGAGTTATTGGCATCTGAAATGTGAAATCTTGAAAGTGAGCCTTTTACATTTTTGAGAAAGGAATCTGTTTCTAGATCCATGCCCTGCTGTCATTAGTTCTGGCTCTTTGTGACAGATTAAAAAGGCCATATACAAACATTTGTGTCTTGGAAAGGTGAGTTCTATGAACTGGCCTGGAATGTGATATCAGTGGGACAAATTCATCCATAGTGTAGCTCCAGTGGATTCCATGACAGGTGTTAATCACTGAATAGTAAGCAACAGATCTCATAGTACACAGGAAAAAAGGAATACTTTTCTTAACTAACTTCTGTAAATCTAAATATTTTACAGAATAAATCCAAAGGAAAATGAAGCCCACCCTCTCTGTGTGTTTGTTACTGACTGGACTTCAAGCAGTCAGTCATTGTCATCGCCAGCCTGATCATCGCAATGACTGGGATGGTCATAAAGATGCATCCACCAGGGAACACAATTGCCCTGTTGAAGAAGTTTATCCATGTGAAAGTAAGGCCTACTTCAAACTGGCCCCCAGCAATATTGACTTCGCATTTAGATTTTACAAGCAAGTTATATCAGAGGCAGCTAACAAAAATATTTTCTTCTCTCCCATAAGCATCTCTACTGCCTTTGCAATGCTGGCACTTGGGGCTAAATCAGCTACTCTGAATCAGATTCACAAAGGACTCACCTTTGACCTGAACAAGACTCAGGAAAAGGAGATACATGAAGGCTTTTGCCATCTCATTTGTGCGCTAAACCGTCCAGACAGGGAGATCCAGCTGAATATGGGAAATGCCCTTTTCCTAAGAGAGACACTGAAACCACTAAAAAAGTTTTTAGAAGATGTTAAAAACTTTTATAAATCAGAAGTTTTTTCTAGTGACTTTAACAATTCTACCAATGCTGTGAAACAGATCAATAATTACATTGAGAAGAAAAGCCACGGGAAAATTGTTGATTTAGTCCAGGATCTTGATCCACTCACTGTAATGATTCTCATTAACTACGTTTTCTTTAAAGGTAAGAGCTGTTATAACGTGGGCGTTTACTGCAACCATGAGCTATGGAAGGTTGACTAAAATCTAGGACAATAAAATTTCAATTTATATTTTAAATGAAGGGACCCTGTCATCATTGCTGGGCCTGTTAATTGCTCTATCTGGGAAATACTCCAATCTGGAAAGTCATTCTATAAGATTGCAAATGTGTTTTTTTCCTCACATAAGAGTGGAAGAAACTGATTTTGAAGCAAATACCTACAATTCTATGCAACATATATTAATCTGATGGATATATACAGGCTCAGTTTAGACATGATGTTCATAACTCTATCAGTTAATAGTGGCCTTTAATCATCTAAGAGAATAGCACTAAAGCCTAGCTTCATAAAATCGAGAGGTGTATCAACTTATAAAACAAATTTGCTGTAAATAAAGGTGCAGGATCAGATCCTGTGGGCTTAGTGCACTTGAATTAGTCTGATTCATACTAATATTTCCTTTTTGCAGTATATTCAATTGCATTCTCTTTCTTTTTTGCCATAAGCCGATTGGGAAAAGCCCTTTAATTATTTTTACACAAAAGAAGAGGATTTTTTTGTGGATGGGGAAACCTCTGTTAAAGTTAATATGATGTACCGCAAGGGCAGTTACAAACATCACTATGATAAGGAGCTGTCTTGCTGGCTGGTGCAAATACCTTACAGCGGAAAGGCTGTCGCATTGTTTATTCTGCCTGATGAAGGAAAAATGAAGGAGGTGGAAAAAGCTCTCATGAATAAAACTTTGTCTAAATGGAAAAAGGCCTTCAAAGAAAGGTAATCTTTTAGCTACAGCTACATTAAGAAATGTTTTACTGCAACAAAGGAGGGCAACAAAAATGATTAGGGTTGGAGCACATGGCTTATGAGGAGAGGCTGAGGGAACTGGGATTGTTTAGTCTGCAGAGGAGAAGAATGAGGGGGGATTTGATAGCTACTTTCAACTACCTGAAAGGGGGTTCCAAAGAGGATGGAGCTAGACTGTTCTCAGTGGTACCAGATGATAGAACAAGGACTAATGGTCTCAAGTTGCTGTGGGAGAGGTTTAGGCTGGATATTAGGAAAAACTTTTTTACTAGGAGGGTGGTGAAGCACTGGAATGGGTTACCTAGGGCGGTGGTGGAATCTCCTTCCTTAGAGGTTTTTGTTAAGGTCAGGCTTGACAAAGCCCTGGCTGGGATGATTTAGTTGGGGATTGGTCCTGCTTTGAGCAGGGGGTTGGACTAGATGACCTCCCGAGGTCCCTTCCAACCCTGATATTCTATGATTCTATGAAATTAGGACAGAATCTCACATGAAAACAAACTATTAAGAGCAGATAGTTCAGCTGAAATCTGCAGACAGAGGGCCCCTTAAAGAACAGGCTTCCCTTTCCTTTCATGAAAAGGGGCAGATGGGAAGAATGATTTAGTGGATAGGACCTTGAACTATGACTCAGGAGACCTGCGTTCAGTTCCTGGCTCATCCACAGATTTCCTTGGGCAGGTCACTTTATCTGATGTTTGCCCAGGTTCCCCATCTGTAAAATGAAGATAATACTTCCCTCCCTCACAGGGGAACGGTGAAAATAACATTTATTCATTAACTGTGAGGCACTCAGGTAGTGTAGTGATGAGGGCCATACACAGTCTGTTGCTTCTGTGGCAGGATCAGGGTCTGCATGGGGACTAGGTGAGTTCTCACCAGGTGAGAAGCAGAATACTATGCTCTCCCAATGATCCTGTGATGATTATATAGAAAACGTACTAGAGCATGGGGGTTCTGTGATGGGCAGGGTATGGAACCTTAGTCCAAACTTACCCTCCAGGGCAGTGGTTCTCAACTGTGGTCCATCACTTGTTCAGGGAAAGCCCCTGGTGGACCGGGCCGGCTTGTTTACCTGCCACATCCACAGGTTTGGCTGATCGCGGCTCCCACTGGCTGCGGTTCGTCACTCCAGGCCAATGGGGGCTGCAGGAAGCGGCGTGGGCCGAGGGATGTGCTGGCCGCCCTTCCCGCAGCCCACATTGGCCTGGAGTGGCGAACCGCGGCCAGTGGGAGCCGCAGTTGGCTGAACCTGCGGACACGGCAGGTAAACAAACCGGCCCGGCGCACCAGGGGCTTTCCCTGAACAAGCGGTGGACCACAGTTGAGAACCACTGTTCTAGGAGTATGTCTACATTGCAATAAAAACCCGTGGCATGGAGTCTCACATCCTGTGTCAGTGACTTAGGTTCGTGGGACTCAGGCAGAGCTGGAGTGTGGACTGTGACTGGACTGTGTGTGGACTGTGGCTGCAGTCCAGACTCTGAGACCCAACACCTTGCGGAGTCTCAGAGCTGACATATCAGCCTGAGGGTCTACCTGGGCCAGCTGCAGCCATGCTGTGGATCTTTTATTGCAGTGTAGACATACACTTAGGTTCCTCCCGTGTGTTTTACTTGGGGGGAAAGGTGACCCAGGTCTAAGTTACACACACCAAGTTGTCACTCTCTGTACTGACTGCAGAGGCAGTGTGGTCCAGTGGGAAGGCACTGAGCAGGGAGTCAGATGACTGGGGTCCTTTTCTGGGCTTTGCTACTCATCTGCTGTGAGACCATCTCTCTGTGCCCCAAGCCAGGTCTACACTTAAAATTTAGGTCGACATAGCTTTGGTGCTGAGGGGTATGAAAAATCCACAAAGTGCTGTAGCTATGCCAACCAAACCCTCTGTGTGGACACAGCTAGATCAATGGAAAAATCCTCCATCAACCTAGCTACCATCACTTGATGCGGTGGAGTTCCTACAGTGATTGACAAAGTCCTTCTGCCTCTGTTGGCTGAGTCTAACTATTGGGTTATAGAGCCATAGCTACAGTACCACAGCTAGGCTGCTGTAGCACCCATAGTGTAGACATGGCCTCAGTTTCTCCATTTGTAAAATGGGGCTAATGATACTGATACTGAGAGACTTACCAATGAATTCCCTGATAGTGGGGAGTATGCATCTGGCACGGGCACCTTTGCCACCACACCTTGCCACAGGTTTCCTTATGTCCCTGGACAGGGGACTTGTTGAGACTTGTATGTGGCATGGCCAGAATACTACTCCACTCTGGCAATTGCCAGGTGGCAGATGGCCTGTTGGAGCACCTTAACCTGCTGCCCGAAATTAGAATACTACCAAGGCTTCTCTAATCTACACTAGGCCCAGGGCCATCATAAAATAGCTCCAGAATGAGTGAACTACAGTAGAATCTTGCATAAAGTGGTATAGTTGAGAATATAGGCCTTGGACAAGGAACTCTCTTCCATAGATACTCAGTCCTTCCTCAAACACACTGTTCAAACCTGCTGGTCAAATACAGCACGCAGACTCTTTAACAGTTTGAGAGGAAAATACAAGTGCCACCAACTTGACCCTATTCTGTAGTGGTCTCTGAATGAGACGATTTGCCAGAAATTTTCTGTATTTCTTTTTTAACAGAACAATATATCTGCACATTCCAAAATTTTCCGTTTCTGGTACCTATGACATAAAAGAGATATTTCAGAAAATGGGTGTGATCGATGTGTTCACTGACCAAGCTGATCTGTCTGGGATCACTGAAAAGTCTGAACTAAAGGTTTCAAAAGTAAGTTTGTAAACAAAGATGGTAACAAATGGATTTGTCTGTTCCTACAAATGTTACATTTATATTTTATAACATTGAAGGGTTTGATCCTGCTCTCATTGAACTCATTGGCAAAACTCACTCCGACACCAGTGGGTACAAAGAAAAGGGGACAAAGAGAGTCTGTCTCTGCTAAAATTGAGAATTAACATGCTTAGAAGGGATTACACATGTGTACAGAGGCTGGAGGACATCAGGAAAAGACAAGTACAAAATAAAATAATATTTTGGCCATTATATAGAATTATTAAAAGGTAACAAATTGGACTTGGCAAAATATTCTCTAACTCTCATTAGAGATAGGCTTGGAAGTAGAGTCCTACGCGGATACAAATTTATATCCGCAGATGCAGATATCTGTGGATATAAATATCTGCGGAATCACAGAGCTCTCCCAGGAACTGCAGTAGCCAAAGGAGCAGAACGTGGGACTGCCGCTCCCAGGAGCCGGGGCCCCACACTAGCAGCTCCTCCGGCGTGGCTGTACTGCCTGCAGCCCTGCCCCCATCTCTTCCACACAGCTGTCTGCATCTCCTGTCTGGGGGCGGGCATGCTGCTTGAACACAAGAGTGCGACCAGGGACAGCTGCCGGTGAGCCTGGTGCCCACTCGCAGTGGCCGCGACTGGGGGTAGTACAGCCGACCCAGAGGAGCTGCCAGCGCTAGGCGCTAGCTCCTGGGAGCAGCAGCCCCACGTTCTGCTCCTTTCGCCGCTGCAGTTCCCGGGAGAGTCCTGCAGTTCAGTGGATATCGATTTATATCCATGAATATCTGCATCCATGGATATCAGTTGGTACCCGCACATGGCTCTACTTGGAAGGACTACATTTTTATCAATAAATGTCGATTTAACCATAGTCACACAAACCAATGAAAAAAAAAATTTCCATCAATGATAATCTAAATTAATGGCTAGGCAGAGTAAGAAAAAATGTTCCTTGAGAATGTGTAAGAGAATGATTTAAGGATATTTACTTTGTATGTTTGGACACGTGATGTTGACGATTTGTGTTTCAATGGTTGTAAAGGGATAACACTTTGAATCTCAACATTTACTGTCACTAAATAATTATTATCGGCCCCCCGCCCATAATTTCCTGCAACTGTGAAAATGTAAATGAATAAAAAGAAAAAAGCGTAGAAACTTGTAATTTTGCACAACTATGAAAATGTAAATAAATCAATATAGAAAAATGCTTAAAAATAAACATTGATATTATCCATCAACATTATTTTTAAAAAATCTCGTATTCTGCCAACCATCAACATAATGCCTCACCAACATCTTTGAATTCTTTGGTGGGGGGCTCAACACACATGTACACAAGGGTGATCCAGTGGGTATAGTGTGCTTTGACTTTCAGGAAGCCTTTAACAAGGTCCATCACAAAAGGCTCTTTAGCAAAGTAAGCAGTCATGGGATAAAAGGAAAGAACCTCTCATGGATCAGTAACCAGTTAAAAGGGAAAAAAAAGAGTAAGAATAAATCATCCATTTTCAGAATGGAGGGAGGTCCCAAGAATCTGGACTGGAACCAGTGATGTCCAACATCTTCATAAATGATCTGGAAAAAGGGGTAAACAGAAGGAGTTTTCCTGCCAGCATACTAACACCGCCTCAATGTTAGCTAAGCCAACAGAAGCACTTTTATCAGCTTAGCTACCTCTACACTGGCATTGCTATATCTGCTAGGAGGTGTGGGTTTTTCACACGTGCGGCCAACCTAGCTATTCCAGCAACACACTTTGCAGTGTAGACTTGGCCTTATCCTAGCTGATTCTTAACAGTTGATTTTCTAAAGAACGGTGTTTTAAAAATAAACAAATTTATCTCTTGCTATTATTCAGGGCTCAATAGCCAATGTAATGTTTTGCTTCATTTCCTTGCAGGTCATTCACAAGGCTGTATTGAATGTTCATGAGAACGGCACTGAGGCTGCAGGAGTCACTGTCGTGGAAATTTCATGGAGGTCTGGTCAAATTTCTGCTCCTCCTCGAATTAAATTCAACAGGCCCTTCTTGCTGATGATTTTTGATAGGCATACCCGCAGCATCCTCTTCTTGGGGAAAATCATAAACCCTAGTGGAAAATAAGTGATCAGCTGCTGATCATGTGTGCAGTGCTTCCACGTAGTGCTGGCAAAATTCAGGTGATTCAGCAAAGGACATGCACAGTGCTAGGGACTGTATTTAGACCATTATTAACGTACATTCCTAAACCCACAAAACATGAATGTAGCATTTCCTTGCCTATAAACAGCTGATATTGCTTCCTTGCTGTGTACAACTTACATCATAACAAATCACCAATAATCTAAATAAACCTGATTTCCTTTCCCCTGTTTTGTAAGTAGTCCTTACTGAAAGGCTCCTGTGCGGTCTTTAAGATACAAAGGGCTTGGATACAAAAACAATTAGCCCACCACGAGCTGGGGTGTGAATCTACCCTGCACTAGCCTGCTGTGGACTTACTGTCAGTGTACACCCTGCTGACATGCATTAACAGTTTGTTAATGTGCTTTGAGCTCCTTCCAAAGGGAGCTAGATCAGAATGCTCTAATGAAGTCTTGACACACGTGAGCAGGGTATACATGGACAGATAGACCACAGCAAGGTAGGGCAGGATAGATTAGCAACCCCAGTTTGCCATGGTCTAATTGTTCGTGTAGACAAGACTAAAGTCTCTCAGATGAGTTGATCTTTCCTGTACTCCTTAATTTTTTGGGGAAGGGGGACTAGTCTGTTTTATCAACGTGATTAACTGACTGGTGATGATTGTTCCCAGCATCCTGTTCTTTGATACGGCAAGGAATTCCTGGTCTGGTCTCTTCTACTGTGGGTCCAGGTGCTGGTCTGAAGTTGCAGATTCAGCTACTGGGTTAATTTTCTTTTGGGGTTTGTCTACACAGGGAAAAAGCCTGCAGTAGCTGGTGTACACTAGGTAATGCACACTAGGCACTCTGCACTAATTCCCTGTGTATAGACTCTTACTGTGGACCAAGATCAGGTCTACACTACAGACCTATGTCATTTGTAACTACATTGCTCAGGGGTGTGAAAAATCCATGCCCCTGAGTGACGTAGTTATACTGACCTAACTCCCTATGTAGATAGCACTATGTTGGTGAAAGAGCTTCTCCTGTTGACATAGCAACCACCTCTCGGGGAGGTGGATTAGCTACGCCAACAGGAGAGCTCTGTCCTGTCAGCCTAGGAGCTTTTTCACTTAAGTGCTGCAGCAGCTCAGCTGCGTTGATACAGCATTTTAAGTGTAGACCTGCCCTAAGCATTCCTTTGTGGGCATTAGCTTAATGCCCTTTGGAAGCGTTCTAAGCTAACTGAGGGCACTCAGTGCACTGGAGGAGTGTCATTCCACAGAGAGTTAGAGAGGAGAAGACCGTGCACTTTAAATTCACACCCTAGCTTATTGTGCACTAACTTCCTCATATAGCCAAGCCTCGGTCTGCACAAGAAAGGGTTTGTCAGTATAGTAGCTATTACCGGCATTTCCGCATATGCAAACCTCCACCCGCAGTGGAGACAGCGTATACAGGCAAAAGAGGTGGGTTTTTTTGGCCAGAATAGCTTATGCTACTTCCCCAAATGAAATAAACTGTAGCAGCAAAAAATTGCTGGTATAACTGTGTCCACACAAGGGCTTTTTGCTGGTATGTTATTAAATCTTATAAAAATTCACACCCTTAAAGGATATTATTATACCGCCAAAAATTTCCACTGTTGACCTGCCTTATTCTCTCCAAAAGTTCTCGTTTTGCCTACCAACAGTTCACCTCTGTCGTCACATATTCTAGCTATCTTGTTAGTCTTTACTCTAAAACAGAGGAAGGTGGCGACAAATTATAACTCCACAACACCTGTTCTTGTGCAGCACACTAAGGCCATGGAACTTTCTTAGGGACTTCTAAACTACATTTAAACTCACAGAAGTAACACAGACTCACATACAAAATGCAGATACTGTCTGAGGAACTGCCTTTCCAAACGTTAACTGCATTATTGCGACTGTTACTGACTAAAGAAACATTGGGACCTGAAATTTTGAGTCTGGAACCTGCCTGAATCTAATTTTTTTGCTTTTGTGTTGTATCATTTTTCAGTAACTTTTAATCAATTAATGCCATTTTAAGATATTAGCAACATTAAAATTTTCAGTGTCAAAGTCTCTTTGAGGTTCTCATTATTCTAAAGCAATAAATTAATACTACTATTAATGAACTGTAGAGTCTGCTGATAAGGTGAGTCCAGAAATTTTGTACAGCAAACAAGGATCAAACATCGTCACTGAAAATTTTCTTTAAACTTTGAACAGATTAATATGGTCATAGATTAACACAATTTGTTGAGGAAGAGTCAACATGGCTTTTGAAAGGGAAGCCATACCTCACCAATCTATTAAAATTCTTTGAGGGGGTCAACAGACATGTGGACATGGGTGATCCAGTAGGTATATTGGACTTGAACTTTCAGAAAGCCTTTGACAAGGTCCTTCTGCAAAGGCTGTTAAGCAAAGTAAGTGGTCATGGAAGAAGAGGGAAGCCCCTCAGATGGACCAATAACTGATTAAAAGACAGGAAACAAAGGGTAGGAATAAATGGACAGTTTTAACACTGGAGAGAGGTAAATAGTGGTGCCCCCCAGGCATTTGTACTGGAACCTGTGCTGTTCAACATATTCATAAATGATCTGAAAAAGGGGTAAACAGTGAGGTGGCAAAATTTGCAGACGATACAAAATTACTCATGCTAGTTAAGCCCAAAGCTGACTGTGAGGAGATACAAATGGATCTCACGAAACTGGGTGACTGGGCAATAAAATGGCAGATGAAATTCAATGTTGATAAATGCAAAGTAATGCACATTGGAAAACATAATCCCAGCTATACATATAAAATGATGGGATCTAAATTAGCTGTTACTACTCAAGTAAATTTTTTGGAGTCATTGCAGATGGTTCTCTGAAAACACCCACTCAATGTGCAGCAGTAGTCAAAAAAGCTAACAGAATGTCAGGAACAATTAGGAAAGGGATAGATAATAAGACAGTAAATATCATAATTCCACTACATAAATCTATGGTACATCCACACCTGCAGGCAGTTCGGTTGCCCCCATCTCAAAAAAGCTATGAAAAGGTACAAGGAAGGGCAACAGAAATAATTAAGGGTGTGGAACATCTTTCATATGAGGAGAGATTAAAAAGCCTGGGACTTTTCAGGTTGGAAAAGAAACGACTAAGGCGGGAATATGCTATAGGGCTATAAAATCATGGATGGTGTGGAGAAAGTGAATAAGGAAGTGTTCTCGACTCGCATAACACAAGAGCCAGGGGTCACCCAATGAAATTAATGGCAGCAAGTTTAAAACAAACAAAACAAAGTATTTCTTCACACAATACACAGTCAACCTGTGGGACTCTTTGCCAGAGGATGTTGTGAAGGCCAAGCCTATAACAGGGTTCAAAAAGGAACTAGATAAATTCATGGAGGATAGGTCCTTCAATGGCTATTAGCCAAGATGGTCAGTGATGCAACTTCATGCTCTGGGTGTCCCTAGCCTCTGACTGCCAGAAGCTGGGAGTGGACTTGCTTGAATGTATAGGAAGTAAGTTGTCATGGGAGACTTTGAATCCAAATTATCTGTGTTATGGGATTATTTCAGTCACGTCCGAGTTACCTTGTAGCAGCTATAGACAACAACAGCACTTTTCTGTATACTGATTTTGGAATCTTGTTTTACATGCCAAAACCAAAATTAAGGCAATGATCAAGCTCTCAGATATGACAATGATATGATTGAGAGATATACAGATAGTTAAGCTCTCAGAAATCACCAGAAGTGGAATGTACAGCCTTATCTGTACAGAGCCTGCTCCCCCAGCTGGATCCCTCTCCCTCTCCCACACTCCAACTCCCTGAGCCAGCCCAGTGAAAATGAGCGAGTGAGGGTGGGGAAAGCGAGCGACAGGGGAGGGGGAGGGGGGGCGGAGAATGGAGTGAGCTGGGGCGGAGCCTCGGAGGAGGGGCAGGACAGGGGGTGGAGGAAGGGTGTTCAGTTTTGTGCGAGTATAAAGTTGGTGATCCTCTATGGCTGACAGGGGATGAGTCACTCAATGATTGCCAGTTTTGTGTATTCCCTCTGAAGCATCTGGCACTGGCCACTGTCAGAAGACAGGATACTGGGCTAGATGGACCATTGGTCTGACCCAGGATGGTCGTTCTTATGCCATAACAACTGGAGCAGGGAGCTGGGCCCAGCCCCGCAGCACAACAACTGCTGTGGTGTGGGAGGCTTGTTCTCCAACCCATCCCCCACCACCTTTCCTCCGCACTGGGCCAGGATTAGGGTTGCAGCGCTGGGCCAGAGGTTACCGCTATGGATGATCAATGCCCCTTCTGCCATTTAGTATGGTGCACCCATTGGCTCAGGAGGCTACATCTACCTTAATCTAGGGAGGGATTTGGGAAGGGGATGTCCCCACCACCTCTCATTGATGTACCTGGGCAAGTTCATCTTAAGCTGCTGCTCCCTGATCTGTCCTCCGACTGTAATAGTTGGCTTACTTCCTTGCAGCCCCTTCACATGACCCTGTTGAATGCTCATGAGAATCGCACTAAGGCTGCAGCAGCCACTGCTATGGAAATAACATTAGAGGCTCGCCTCCTACCATTAAATTCAACAGACCCGGCCTGATGATTGTTGATCAAACCACCCACAGCCTTCTCCTCATGGGGAAAATCATGAACCCTGCTGAAAAACAATAATGTATCCATTGTTATACACGTTGCAGTGCTTCTACTAAGTGGTGTGTGAATTCCCATGATTCTGTGCATGTTCAGACCACTAGATACTAGTAATCATAACTGAACTGTAATTAACATGTCATCCTGGACAAATACAATATGAGTGTGACAATTTTTACCCCACAAACAGTTTGATATTTCTTCCCCTGTCAAAAAACAAATTGGAATAAGGAATCTGTTATTCCTGCTCCAAAAAGCTTTGTTGGCTTAGAAATTAGATTCGTGTCATGGAAAACTCAATTACCCAATCTCTGATAACCAAGGAAAAGGCCTGGTAAGGAAATGATATTTGACATACAGTGCACATTATCAAAATAACCAGTCCTACTACCAGAGTCCCCCTGGCCTGCACAAGAAAATCCCTTCCACTTGCAATACAGAAATAAACACAGTGCACCCCATGTCCTATAACTCACTCTCTAATGCAGCTTTACCATGAGATTATAACAATATTGTTTTCCCACAGGGGGTATTTTTATTATTTATGTAAATGAGGAAATGGTTAGCACTAAAGAGGTGGGGTTATTAGGTTTATGTACTTTTTTGGCAAATTTCAGAGTAATAGCCGTGTTAGGCTGTATTCGCAAAAAGAAAAGGAGTACTTGTGGCACCTTAGAGACTAACCAATTTATTTGAGCATAAGCTTTCGTGAGCTACAGCTCACTTCATCGGATGAATACTGTGGAAAGTGTAGAAGATCTTTTTATATACACACAAAGCATGAAAAAGTACCTCCTCCCACCCCACTCTCCTGCTGGTAATAGCTTATCTAAAGTGATCACTCTCCTCACAATGTGTATGATATTATATTATGATATAATGTATGATAAGTTGGGCCATTGGCCCAACTTGATTATCATACACATTGTAAGGAGAGTGATCACTTTAGATAAGCTATTACCAGCAGGAGAGTGGGGTGGGAGGAGGTACTTTTTCATGCTTTGTGTGTATATAAAAAGATCTTCTACACTTTTCACTGTATGCATCCGATGAAGTGAGCTGTAGCTCACGAAAGCTTATGCTCAAATAAATTGGTTAGTCTCTAAGGTGCCACAAGTACTCCTTGTCTTTTTTTGGCAAACATTCAGCAAATAATCTTGTGTATTCAGTATACAAGACAGCATCTCACTCATACCCTTTTATCACACTCAAGGTTAGAGCTGGTTAAAAATCCATTTCCTTAAGAAGCAAAATGTTTTGCATAAATATATGGAGTTTGGCATTTTCATCAAGATTTCTCAGGTTCAGGATGGAATTTCTAGTCACAGTATGATGAGAGCAGCACATCCCAACCAAGACCAGTGACTAGGGTACTTGCCTGGAATATGGGAGAGCCAAGTTTAAGTTCCTGTTCCAATCCATCTGTGGTAAGTACCCTGAGCTGGTGGCTATTCTAGGGTGTTTGCTTTTTGTGAAATTTTTTGAAATGTTTAATTTTTGTTCTGCATGGGAACAAAAACAAATGTAAAAACCTCAATATTTTTTTTTAAACACAGAATTATTGTTTTCTAGCCAGCCCTACTCAGGGGGCATTTCCTTATGCATTCCTGTATAGCTAAAACACTCTGGCAAGTTTTATATTGTCCATAAGGTAAACTGTGAGGATATTTAACTAACACATATGAGAGGCACATGCAAAGAAATCAGCCCAGGGGTGGCAGGTCTATGATGGCTTCAATTCACCCTTGTACCCTCGCAATTCTGGGATATTCAAGTGGTGGAACTACCTCCAGTGTACAGCCCTGGTGGCCTATCTAAGTCACAGCACCCTAACCCCGGGCTGCCTGGAATCGCTACACTGCTGAGTTCTCACCCCAACAGACTCCTCCAAACCTCAGCCCAGGCCTTGGCAATGCCCTCTATATGAGGCTTGAGAGGGGAAGTTCTTAGAAGGCAACTTTAAGGCTGTTTTCTGGTATGTCTGCACCAGAAGAATTCATCCCCATCCGGAAACAGGAGTTTAGAGCTCTGTTAAGCCATTCTGGCCCTTTTACCTAGTTTAAGGGAGTTGGAGCAATGCTGAGGATGTCATCCATTAAACGTTAATCTCACTGATGCCTTGAAGTGGCAGGAATAGAGCTGGTTTATCTCTTCCCCTTGCCAGCAGCGCTTTGTAATTAAACAGACACATAAACACTCCAAAGAGGTATGCAGTGTAAATTGGTCAAACTTTCTTTGCTGTCACTCATACAGCAGAGAGTATGGTTTTACCCTTGCGCATTCGTATAAATACAAAATATGTTTGTCACCATTAACACCCATTGGAAGACACCTGATGAAAAGATACAAAGGGAAGACGAGTAAAGAAACATACTGATATGTCATTGTAGGGAAAGAAAGAAGTGAAACTGTAGAATAGCCAGTAGTCTGGTGGTTAAGGCCTAGGAGGTGAAAGACTAGGGATCAAATCCCTTCTTCAAACCAAGCAGATCAGGGAGTTGAGAATAGGTTTCCTCTATCCTATGTGGGCACACTGAGCTACTAGCTTATTGTTGTAAATCTAGTCCTAAGTGACTTACAAGCACAATGCCTGAAAGCCCCATCCATAATCTATAACAACCAGAGTCATCATTTGAAATATAGGCCTGATCCTGCAAACTCGTCTCACTAAAGCCAGATAAGAGCTGGCCTAAAGTAGTTTTATTGAATTATAGTTGTTATTGTTCCAATGTGTTTGCTCTTGTTAATAATATGGGGGATTTCACTAATGAGTAACGAGATGGTTGCTTTTATAAAAATTGAAGAGGTCCAATGTTAGAGATCTGGTGTAAAGGAAATCAGTAATTCCAGTTCTACTCATATTAAAAAAGATTGATTCTTACAGCTAACATGAGCAAGGATTCATGAAGGACATGCTTGCTGAGGATATTAGAAAACTGACCAATCCACTACAGTGGAAAAATTCGGCAGAGGAAGAGTCCATGTGAAACCTCAACAGGTTGAGGGTGGTGTCTCTTATCTGCATCCTCCTTTCAGCTGCAGATTCATGTGAGAGAAGTGCAGGATGCAGCATGTGGTCCCAGTGTAAGATTGGGGATTCACAGGAAAGTCTGGCTTCAGCCATGTAGGTCTCCAATCAAGCCATACAGAAAAGTCCCTTGGTCCAGATTCCAGGATCCCTGAAAGAGTGGCTGACGCCTGTGCTGTCATTGGCTCCCCCACCACAGCTGTATACTCTGACCCCTCCTGGTTTAAACATGGTAATGAGCTTTATGGCTTTTGTGCTTTGGAAGTGCATGCTGGGATACTCACCTCCAACGTGTGTTTGCACAGGGAGGCTTACAGGCACATAGAAATATCATAGCCACAACTACCCTCTAGCTGGACTGCATGACCCTTGGCTTTAGTCTGCTCTTTGTGCATAGATGGTGGGCCCAGGAACCTAGATGTCCAGGAGCTGTAGCTCACGAAAGCTCATGCTCAAATAAATTGGTTAGTCTCTAAGGTGCCACAAGTACTCCTTTTCTTTTTGTGAATACAGACTAACACGGCTGTTACTCTGAAACAGGAAAACTAGCTTCATCAGCATTTTGTCTGACCTCATTGATAATTTTACTTTGACCTATGTAATATTTAATAAGGGGGCAAGGTGCTTAATACTGTTCAACAGTATAAATAACGGAGCAAGGAGCAGTGCAGATCAGATAGATACAGCTGGATCCTTCTGAATGTACTGTGAGTACTATGTTCATTTTTCCTTAAAGACACTGTGTTCATGTTATAAGGAGTTTAGTTTATAGGATCATTTCATTCTCCTGTGGGTGATTCTGTAATGGCCGTAGAGAACAATCTGCTCTGAAGCATGGCCTGTCTTATGCAGTCACTCAGGGTAACAGCAGAAATTGGTACCCTTGTGAGGTGGTGCTCTGACTAAAAGTCAAACACTATTTAATGGTAAATGTTGAAGAATAGTTCAGTGCAGTCCCTAAAGTGTGGCTATACTCTGAATAGTGACTGTAAAAAGACATTGTAGGGCCGCATGTTTAGCAGACCACTGGCTCCAAATCAAATGTGCTCAGTTTACAAGGAATGTTTTTTTCCTTGTAAACTGCTAGCCCTGTAAAATCATACAGGCTGGAGAGTCAGGCTGAGCCTGCTCCCTGTTAGGGCTCTCTGTCATGCAAGCCACCCCAGATTGGGGAGGGAGGTTTGGGAAGGATGTTGCTGCACAGATAAAGTACGTTCTGAAGCCCAAGGAGGGACACAGCTGTGAGTTACTCTCCTTGTACATCTTGGAGTTCCAGTAGCCACACCGTCTGATAACTGGTCAGGTTATTGAGGTTCAGGAGTGGGAAGGGGTAACTGCTTCAACAGGTAATGTAATTGCTGAGCTGTGAGAGTGGCCCTGGAGTGACTCTGCCCCCTGTGCGGGAGGATTCCTTTACCATTCTTTTCACAGAGCTCCCCAGTCCTAGTTACCAGTTTGTGTGCTTGCATGGTAGATGTAGCCCTATAGATTAAGGCAGGTGGATAGGCCTTTGCAACTAATGCCTGTGAATTTTAGAACTCGGGCCTTTTTTCCCCCTTGAAAGAAACCTAGAAGTTGTGGGCTTGTTTCCAAAAACATTTCAAAGAGTCTGTGTGAAACTGCTGCATATGCCCACAGTTACTGTGCTTTGGTTTGCAGAGAAAAACATTGAGAATTCATGTCAGTTTTGCCTCCCTGTTTCAGTCAGAAAAAAAAAAGGAAATGAGAAAAAAAATCAAAACATCTTGTTTCAATGTTTTCTAAGCAAAACATTTAGATTTTTCAGTTTACAACAGCTTTGTTTCAAAATGTACTTTAATTTTATTATTAAAATATTTAAAATGCTCAAAATCAGACAAGAACATCTTGACCGGGAGCCATTTTTTACAATTTTGACTTGCTGAAAATTTTTTAAAAAAATTATTTTTGGTTTGAATTGCCAGTGAAGCACACACACACAAAAAATCTGTTGTTTATGCAGATCCAGTTGCTGGGGTCATGGATCTCCACTATTCCAATGTGACACTTGTATGAGATAGAGTAGCCCAGCTGCTACTCTAACCCATATGTGGCCCAAGTTGGTTCTGATTCAGGGAGCTGTAACTAGCTCCCCATGACTGTTTGCTTCATATGTCACAAGTGGGGCTCAGGAATAGGGGAGAACTGAGCCCAGTATGGTTTTTATTGTTACAGAATCATTAGAAAGGTTTTGATATAGCTGTGCTGTTATAGAAAGACAAACATAATTTGATATGCACCTTTTTACAAACCTATTAATACTAACAAACATGATGGTTCTTAAAGACAAGGGTGGGTGAACTGTTTCAGAGGAAATAAACTGTTCCAGACATGGTCCCTCTCTGTCCACTCTATTCAGATTCAGATTAAAAATGTCATGCCTACCTCACTTGTTCCCTTTCTCTGACTTCAAAGATGGACATAGCTGTCTCACATCTGACTGTCTAATAAGGCCAATCCCCTTTCCTTTCCATAAGCCTCCAGTTTCTTGAAGGCTTACTGACTTGAAGGGAGGTGGGGAGAAATATCTGAGAATTGCAAGAAAAGCAAGGGGAAGGACCCTCTCTAAATGCATCAGTAATAGCAGAGTGAGACAACAGGAAAAATAATATCTGGAAAATAATCACTAGGTCTAATTTTACATGGAAAAAGAACAATTTCATTACACTAGTCCATAGATATAATGACTTTCATTCTTTCTTCATAGAGTTGTTCCAAAGGAAAATGAAGCCAACCCTTTATCTGTGTTTGTTACTTGTTGGACTTCTTGCAGTTGTCCATTGTCATGATGACCCTGACCACCATGATGACACAAAGGCCCAGGAACATCATCCCAGTGTTGAAGGAAATCCTAAAAGCAAACCACCAGCTTGTTCCAAAATAGCTCCCAGCAATGCTGACTTTGCACTTAGATTCTACAAGCAGGTTACATCAGATTCAGTTGAGAAGAATATTTTCTTCTCTCCTTTGAGCATCTCCACTGTTTTAGCCATGGTGGCTCTAGGTGCTAAATCAACCACACTGACTCAGATTCTGGAAGGACTCGCCTTTAACCTGACAGAGATTGAGGAGAAGGAGATACATGAAGGTTTTCATGATCTCATTCACTTGCTAAACCGTCCTGACAGTGAGGTCCAGCTGAATCTGGGGAAATGCCCTTTTTGTTGATGAGAAACTGATACTGCTACAGAAGTTTTTGGATGACATCAAAAGCTTATATGACGCAGAAGCTTTTCCCAGTAATTTCCAGAATTCTCCAGAGGCTGAGAAAGAGATCAATGATCGTATAGAGAAGAAAACCCATGGGAAAATTGCAAACTTAGTCCAGGGTCTTGATCCACTCACTCTAATAGTTCTTGTCAACTATGTTTACTTTAAAGGCGAGACATGTTATACCAATGACTACTTATTGACAATATAAACTTTCAGTGTCTGATTTGTAATCTGAAACAAAACACAAAAATCCCCAATCATTTTAAAATGTATTTAACAGATTGTTAGGCCTATTGAAAATAATTATGTCTGGAAAGCTTTTCCAGGAGGATTATATGAAAAAATGTCAAAACTTGGTATCTGCCATTAGGCCCCTTAAGTCATAATTAGGCACCTAAATGTAAGTGGTGACATTATTAGAACTACTAGACTCTCTTTGAAGTCAATGGGGGCTACAGTGCTCAGGATATCTGAAGACCAGGTCAGTTGTGACTGGCTTTATGTATTCATGTTTGAAAAATTTGTTCTGCCATTCATTTCATGATCCAATATGAAATATGCAGAAAAATTAACGGCTAAGTCTCTTCGTGAATTGTTGTAATCACATGCACGTTCTCATTTTGGTAGGAGATGGTGGCCGTACACCTATCAGATTATGGGGACTTCTTGCGCTGTTATATAAGGAGAGAAAACAGCACCTATCCATTCTTTGCAAAAAAGAGTAGGGACATTTTCTTTAAAATCTTGCAGTATCTGGAATCCAAATTGAATGTGTATTTGATAAACAACTTTACTTAGTGATTTGTCAGATATGTTGAGCAAATGTACACAGAACACATGAAAAGGTGATTTTAAGGCCTGGAAATCAACCTCTTAAAATGGAATGGTATTCAGCTGAACAGTAACTACCTCCTAAATCTTGTTAAAGTTGTGGGGAAAAAAATCCTGGTATTTTAGTTAATCCTATCAAGGGTGGGGTGATTCTGTTCTCAATATAGCAATGACTGAGTCATGATGATTTAAAAGTAAATTAGAAAACAGCGTAACCATTATCTTCTATGCAAGACCAGACTTGAGTGGGTGTCTCAAGCATTGCCCTGGTAATGTGTAGTGGAGGGAAAGGATGGTGCTATGGCTAAAATATGAGTTCTGATTCCACCTCTGTCACAGACTCGCTGTGCAACCTTGGGTATGTCACATAAGCTCACTGTACCTTGGTTTCTCCATCTGTACTGTGCAGATAGTAATACCTCCTTTGCAGGGGTGTTCTGAAGCTTAGCTCCTTAATATTTTTATAGCTCTTTCAGAGGCTTTAAGCTATGGAAATGCAAATAATTTTGTATTTAATTTGTGAGATTTAGTCCAAAACTACTTGTTCTAGAAATCACAAGAGAGAAATCATGTTAACAGCTGCTCTATTTATGGAGACACATAAGCTATCAAAGGAAAAATATTCTCCCTTTTTCTCTTCAAGAACCTAAATAACGATGCATTGCAACACCTAAATTCCCCATGTGAATCTTGCTCTAAAAGTTTAAAACTCATAGAAAAAAAAACATTAATTACCTGTAAATTGTCAGAAAGCAGCCTCATGTGGAACTGCCTCAAAAATACAACTCAGAAGAAAATAACAGGATTACTTAATTTCATTTCATGGTTTTCTTCAGAACTTTTAACAGCCCATACAAAGTCTCAACACATTAGAGGTGCTCATTATACTATTGAAAGAGTCTTACTAACATGATGGGAAACAAAAATCCCCTTAGGAAAATTGACTTTGAGTTACCTTGAATCTATAAATATAGATTCATTATATTTGATTTAGTGTGGTTTATACTAATAAATCCTCTTTCACACTATAGTCAATTGCATTCTTTCACAGCCTACTGGAAAAATCCTTTCAGCGATTCGCTCACCCATAAAGCAGACTTTTTTGTGGATAGGAAAACATCATTTAAAGTAAATACGATGACCCGAGATGGATATTATAACAGTCACTATGATAAGGAGTTGTCTTGTCAGCTGGTGGAAATACCTTATAATGGAAATGCTACAGCATTATTTATCTGCCTGATAAAGGAAAAATGAAGCAAGTGGAGGATGCTCTGTTGAAAGAAACTGCGTTTAAATGGGTAAAATCACTTGAACAAAGAAAAGGAGTACTTGTGGCACCTTAGAGACTAACCAATTTATTTGAGCATAAGCTTTCGTGAGTTACAGCTCACTTCATCGGATGCATAAGTGAGCTAGCTGTAGCTCACGAAAGCTTATGCTCAAATAAATTGGTTAGTCTCTAAGGTGCCACAAGTACTCCTTTTCTTTCTGCGAATACAGACTAACACGGCTGCTACTCTGAAACCTGTCACTTAAACAAAGGTAATGCTTATTTTCTGCTTGGATGTTTTACTGTAGATATAGAATAGAATCCAAATTGTAGACAAAATTAAACTAGGTGCCACAGTATCATTATATTGGCTCATTGGAGGTTTCAGGGATGCAATGGCCATAAAGAACAAAACAAAAATAAAGCTGTGATGCTTTTTACTTTCAACAAGTAGGCACTGCCATAGAAATCAGGATGGTCTTGTGGTTAAGGGACAGGACTGAGAGTCAGGAGATCTAGGGGCTATTCCCATTTCTGCCAGAGACTTTCTACTTATTCTTGAGCCCTTACCTTTACACTGCCACAGTTACACCATCCTTAAAAAGGTGGAGGATGACATCTAGCTGCCATTGTAAGACTTAACTCACTGATATTTGTAAAACACTTTGACACCTTGGCTGGGACTCACGCTTTTGTATCAAATGACAAGATAAAAAAAACAGGGTAGGCCTGATTCTGATCTCACACCTATTTTACAGTGGTGTCACTCCATTGACTTCAGTGAGTTATTCCTGATTCTCACTGATGTAAGTGAGAGCAGAATCAGGTCCAGGGAATGTGGCTATAATGTCTGCCTGGAGTTCAGCAGGCTATTCCACACAAAGACTTGATCTGGAAAAATGTACGCTAATTCAGCAGGAAAAAATAATCCAAGATACAGATGTTCAAAGGGAGGGAGGTAGCTGGAAATCAGTATTGCTGAAGACAATGTAGGTGAGAGCAGAAAGAAATGAGAAATAAATTTGCAATGTGAGGTGACAGCAAAAGTAAACCAATGTAATATTGAGCTGCATATGCAGAGATTCCAGGGGCTACAGAGCACTGCTGAGATTGCGTGTACAGTGAAACATAATTCAGTGCTGGGCACCTTAATTCCAGAACTATGTCAATGAGTCTTGGGAAATCAGAGAAGTCAGAAAAAATAAACAGTGATTGGAGAGAAGAATTTTAAGAGGAAATGCATAAATATGCACAATGCAGGCAAATGATGACTAAGGCTGATGACAGCATTGTAAATACCCATGGGAATTTATTGGGCCCAATACAAATTCTACTTGTTCACCATTTATCATGATGCAGGTGTTGATATTTTACTTGCACACCCCAAATTTCATTGCTCTGGGCACACAGAGAAATAGCAAACATCAAGCAGAGACAGGAATTGCTTAGTGATACAGGCTCTGGTCCAGCATCCTTAAAATCAATGGGATTTCTGCTGTTGATTCAGTGCCTGCAGCAGCAAGTAGTAGGAGTGGTAAGCAAAGGAAAATAATTAGGCGTGAAATCAAGGAAAAGAAAATGTAATCCAAATATCATGAAACATTACTTAACAAAGAGGCCTGAGGAAGGGTCTCCCTAAGGCAGTGTTTCCCAAGCTTGGGACGCCGCTTTTTCAGGGAAAGCCCCTGGTGGGCTGGGCCGGTTTGTTTACCTGCCGCGTCCGCAGGTTCAGCCGATCGTGGCTCCCACTGGCCGCGGTTCGCCGCTACAGGCCAATGGGGGCTGCGGGAAGCGGCGCGGGCTGAGGGACGTACAGGCCGCCGCTTCCCATAGCCGCCATTGGCCTGCAGCGGCAAACCGCGGCCAGTGGGAGCCACGATTGGCTGAACCTGCATACGCAGCAGGTAAACAAACCGGCCCAGCCCGCCAGGGGCTTTCCCTGAACAAGCGGTGTCCCAAGTTTGGGAAACACTGCCCTAAGGACATGACAGAATTTTAAAAAAGAATTAGAACTGGACAGGATAAAGAACTCAAATGTATATTGTAAGGTCGAAACCTTCATTGTCAGGGAGCAGGGCAGGGGGAATAGACAAGATGGCCAAAATGGGTGTTTTCCATCTCCAACTTCTTTGATTCCTTGCCATGAACAGTAATAGTCTGTTGAATAAAGATATTGATGCAACCTTATGGAATGGATGTTTTGGAAAGGAAGCAATTTCTCAAGTGTTCCTCACTGCCCAGAAGAATGATCAGAGGGATTATGAGAAGTCTCATCTCTTCAATAGATTCACGATCCTCATGTACTATTCCAAAGAGGGAAAACCAGAGACTAGTATCAGGCTGTGTAACGGGTTTAGAGGCTGAGCCGATAGGAAGGCGGCAGGTGGTTAGAACATCCCCCCTCTGTCCCATTGGGCTGTAGAATAGCTGCAGAGCTGCTCCATAAAAACACCTTTCAGACTCATGCTCAGTAAGCTCTTGGGTGCCCCCCCCAAAGGGTGAGAAATAGGAGAATCCATGCAGTGGCAAGTCCCTCCATCCCAGATGCTGCACCTCAGGAGGAACCCAATCCTCTGTACTGCTGTAAAAGGAATTTGCACTGAACGGGGTTGTTTACTATATAGAGGTACCACATCCCTACATGGCCCTCCCAATTCAGCCTCACGCTTCACGGAAGAATGGTGTCAGTTATGTTGACAAGGGTTTCTCTACAGCCAGAGCACTGGGGACTGGATTTGCTCCCAAAAGAACGTAAAAAATGCCAGTGGACTTCTTGGCATTCCCAAGAACTATTTCAGGCATCGCTATCTAGCAGGTACTCCACAGGGTTATCTTATATTGCCTTCAACAGAAGAATAGAACTGTACATTCCAAAATTTTCGATTTTGGGCTCCTATGACATCAAAGAGATATTCAAGAGATTGGGTGTGATCGATGTATTGGAGGACCATGCTAATCTGTCTGGAATCACTGAGAATCCCAGGCTGAAGGTTTCAAAAGTAAGTTTGTAAACAGAGGTGGTGTAAATGGATTTGTCTGCACCTAAATCACCCTCACCCTGGGCAGTGTCTAAGCTATGTTCAGTACAGCTTGGCATATGGTCATCATTACCCTCATGCTATTTTTAAACACTGATAACTATGGAGCTGGTAGATAGGTCATAAATATGGATACAATTTTGTCACAGTAAAATTATGCATCATTCACAGCACAGTCATGGTAAAAAATAGGTAATTTTGCACAATGGTCAGAGCAACAGTGTGGACCCTGCTGATGCACAATAACAGTTGTTCGTTCATCTTTGAAATGGGACGAAGTCGAAGCAAACTAACAAACTGTTAACCCAAAGCAGTTGATCAAAGTGAATTAACCACCTGTTTGTGTGGACCCTGCTGCTGGGCATTGACAGTTGGCTAAATTACTTTTGTCAGCAACTGTAACATTAACAGTTCATTAGTTCACTTTTATCTATTCCCATTTCAAAGAGGACTAGATCAAACTGAACTAATAAACTGTAATGCTTGGCAGCAGGGTCCATATAAATGTTAAAATTCAAGGGACCACAAAACGTCATCACTGTCCTGGAAAAGTTGAAATAAAATGGCAAAACTCAGATTTCTTGACAGTGGTGACCAGAGTGACATAATCACATTCTTAGTCATAAACTAGAGCAGCCTGATGGTTATTCAAACTCAGGCTGTCTATTGAGAGGCCCCCAAGGGGCCTTCCAATGTCAAGGGCTCACTGGGCATAGAGGAACTTTAGCCATGCCGCTTATCCCCAAGACTTGCGTCTTAGGACACAGGCTGGGAAGACTATCCTGAGATTCATTCATCAGCTGGTTATGATGTCATCAGTTGCTGAGGATTTGGCCCATTGTTTTAAAATGTGTATATTTTATAACTATAAATGACCTAATCCTGCTCCCGTAGAGATCACTGGCAAGACTCCCAGTGCTATTAATGTAGGCAGGAGTGGACCTGAGAAAAGCTATCTTTCCTAGAAAGACGCAATAACTTGCTCATCACAGATAACGTTTGTTCATTACATCTAACACTGTGGTAAATTTTTAATATTTCCAGACACTATGAAGACACATGAGTGCACACAGAAAAAGAGTTTAACTATTACTGACAACTAAAATATAATAACCCACAATAATCTCCAATTTAAACCAACATTGGCAAAGAATATACTTTAGATCACATTAGGCACAATACAGAGAGTTCCAAATACAGAACTTTTTACAAAGAAATCAATCACTATTTGAACTTAGACATATGAATGGATACCTGGAGCTCAGCTAGCTGGTTCCTTTCCCTCTGAGGTCATCATTTCTCCTGAATCTAATCCAATTTTCTGCTGTAAATTAATTCTTCACTAGACATCTATTTCAGATTCTGAGAGACTATTCGTCTGTGCTGAGGAGTAGTGAATAGGAGATACCCTTTGTAGTGATTTGATTCTTCCAGCTCAGTCTTTTAATATTGATGCACCTAACCCTGCAGTACTTACTTACACAGACAAAGCTCCTAATGAACGCATTGGGAATGCTGTCTGTATTTCTTCCATTGTGCTCCATCAGTCCTGCTCTTATTGGGCCCATGTCTTAACAGCTGATTTTCCAAAGAGCTCTGGTTTAAAAGTGAGCGTGTTCATTTTCAACCACTGCCCACTTTTCTGTGCTTAGACTGTAATGTTTGCTTCGTTTCCTTGCAGGCTGTTCACAAGGCCCTGCTGAATGTTCATGAGAATGGCACTGAAGCAGCAGCAGTCACTGTCATAGAAATGGTTCCTACATCTCTTCCTCCGGTCATTCAATTCGACAGGCTCTTCCTGATGATGATTTTTGATCGAAGCACCGATAGCTTGCTCTTCCTGGGGAAAATTGTCAACCCTACTGAAAAATAATCCGTCACTGCTGTACATGTCATACCCCTTGTACTTACGGCTGGTAAATTCTGATGTGCTCATGTACATCAGCTGACACTAGTAACTATATAAAAATGTTGATTAACATATATTTCCAAACAAATAAAGCAGGAATGTGATAACTCCTTACCTACAAGCAGCCTGGGATCTCTTCATCCACTAGAAAGCGATTTGTGCAAAGAGTTACACTGTTACCCACCCCAAAGTCTTTGTTGGTTTAGGATTAAGTGGTTTTTTTTTTAAAGTGCTAAGCCCACCCACATCCTGGAAAAACAAGGTAAACGTCCAGTTGAGGGAACCATATTTTAATACTTTACACAAATGAATTCCATAGACCACCTGAGGTTTGACTCTAAGCAGGAGAGCTAAGAACATAATTCATTCTGACTGTAGACAAGCGAGACTCACTGGTGTGGTGCCTCCTGTTGGTCATCTCAGGAATTAGCTCTCCAGTGTACAGAGCGCCTCCTACTGGCCGGTGTCTCACCTGCCTCAGGCCCCCATGTCCCTCCCAGACCCAGGTGGCCCTTTACCTCAGGGTTCTTCCCCCCAGCAGTAACCCACAGTCTGGGTCTCCACTCCCAGGGGAACCTCCAACCCTCTATCCCCACCTCACCTTAGTGGCTACTGCCAGTCATCATCTAGCCCCCGCTCGCCGGGGCAGACTGCAGTCTGTCATGGCCACTCATCATTGGCAAGGGGGTTGGACCAGCTGCCTCTGCCTATCTCTGGGCTGCACCTCCCAGCCCCAGTCCCTGCAGAGGCCTTTACCAAGGCCTCAACCTGGGGAGTTGCCAGGCCGGAGCTCCCCAGCTCCTCTGGCCTTTCCCCAGCCCTGCTCCACTGCAGGTACCCTTTTCTCCCTGGCAGCTAGGTCCTTCTCTCTCCACAGCTAGAGAGAGACTGACCCAGCTCCTCCCTGAGCCCTTATAACAGGGCCAAGTGTGGCCTGATTGGGAAGTGGCCCCAGCAGTGGCTCCTTCCCCAATCAGCCTAGCCTTTTTTCTAGGAGTGGGGTAACTGCCCCGCTACACTGACAAGGTGTACTCTCGCTAGCAATGACTCTGGAAAGGACTTTGGGGGTCATGGATAACCAAGTGAATATGAGCTCCCATTGTGACGCTGTGACTAAAATGGCTAATGTGATCTTTGGGTGTGTTAGGAGGGGTATATGAAGCAGGCGCAGGGAGGTGATATTACCTCTGAATATGTCATTGTTGAGACCACTTCTGGAACTGTGACCTGTTTTGGTGTCCACGCTTTAGAAGAGATACTGAAAAGCTGGAGAGGGCTCAGAAAAAAAGCTACAAGAATGATTTGAGATCTGGAAAACATATTTTATTATAAGAAACTTCCGCCTCCAATGTCCATCCAGGATCCCTCCTTATATTTGGAGAGGGCAAAGGGAGGGGGAGACTGGGAGCTTGCAGCAGTGGCAGAAGTCCAGCTGCCAAGTCAGCTCCTCTGGCAGCTGCCTCAACCTATAAATCTTTTGAGGTCAATGAATCATAGCTTGTTCTTCATACTGGGACTTGCAGGCTGATGGCCAGAAGCTCAGTATATGAGCTGGAGCCAATAGAGTGTTACTAGAAGTTGCAGGTAGTAACAATAATGGGGCCATGAATGTTTGGGACAGAGATGGCCATGGCGCCTGCTCCCCACATAGGTGTTCATCCCCCAGATATCCTCCCCTCTGGCTTTCTTACTCTCAATGTCTTCTTCCTTCCCTTCTTAGGAGTGCCCCACAGAGGCACACATACTTCGCGCACCATAGCACTACCATCTGCTCTGAGCTGAGGCAGGAGCCCCAAACTGGCTACCCACTATGCCATCCACACACCCACTTCTCTGCTGCCCAACTCCATTTCTCTCACTGGTTCCCTGCACCTTCTCTGTTGGTCAGTACAGCTCCCTGGCTTTGACAACTCTGTGCTGAGATAATGAAACAGCGTATAGCTCTGGAGGATGGAAGTAGCCTCCAGCAAATTATATTTCCACTGGCTTTCCATTCCAGAAAAGTAAACTGTCGTTGAGAGTCAGTTGCACTTAATGATCAGTTACAATATGTCTCTGGAGGTCACAAATGCTTGGCAAAGACACAACTAATCATTATATGAGTTCATATTCAGCTCAACATAGATCTATGACTATATATGATATATAGATCACATGGTCTTAGCATGCAGAACTCTAGCACCAGAATAAAGACCTTTTCTTGCATTGCTAAAACATGCTAGCAAGATTTCTGTTGTCCACTGTGTACTTTTTGGAAAGTAACATACATCCAAGTTTAACCATAACTTAAAAAAAAAGCATAAGTACTTTAATGCATGTCCCAGACAGACTCTTACATATTTTGCTGAAGTGGCACTTGGAATACAGTGGCTATATCCCAGCCTCTTGATTGCAAGATTTTGCAGTTTAAAAATAATAGTAACTTCCAAACAGGTGTGCAGTGCAAATTACCCCATCTGTCTTCCCAGCCATACTTGACTAGTGCAGGCATGCACACACTTGCAGAGCAGACACTTGGAGCTTAACCTGTACATCTGGGGTGTCCTAATAAGCACACTTTTGAAATCTCTTTAGGAAAATGTACACAGATGTCACTCCTGCAGAAAGGGGTTGATATCTTATTGTGGGAAAAGAAAGTAAAAAAACTGTCTAGAGCCATCCTCTTCGGAATCCCCTTTCAGGTAGTTGAAAGCAGCTATCAAATCCCCCCTCATTCTTCTCTTCTGAAGACTAAACATCCCCAGTTCCCTCAGCCTCTCCTCATAAGTCATGTGTTCCAGACCCCTAATCATTTTGATGCCCTTCGCTGGACTCTCTCCAATTTTTCCGCATCCTTCTTGTAGTGTGGGGCCCAAAACTGGACACAGTACTCCAGATGAGGCCTCACCAGTGTCGAATAGAGGGGAACGATCACATCCCTCTATCTGCTGGCAATGCCCCTACTTATACAGCCCAAAATGCCGTTAGCATTCTTGGCAACAAGGGCACACTGTTGACTCATATCCATCTTCTCATCCACTATAACCCATAGGTCCTTTTCTGCAGAACTGCTGCCTAGCCATTCGGTCCCTAGTCTGGAGCGGTACATGGGATTCTTCCGTCCTAAGTGCAGGACTCTGCACTTGTCCTTGTTGAACCTCATCAGATTTCTTTTGGCCCAATCCTCTAATTTGTCTAGGTCGCTCTGTATCCTATCCCTACCCTCCAGCATATCTACCTCTCCTCCCAGTTTAGTGTCATCTGCAAACTTGCTCAGGGTGCAGTCCACGCCATCCTCCAGATCATTAATGAAGGTATTGAACAAAACCGGCCCCAGGACCAACCCTTGGAGCACTCCGCTTGATACCAGCTGCCAGCTATACATGGAGCCGTTGATCACTACCCACTGAGCCCGACGATCTAGCCAGCTTTCTATGCACCTTATAGTCCATTCATCGAGCCCATTCTTCTTTAACTTGCTGGCAAGAATATTGTGGGAGACCGTATCAAAAGCTTTGCTAAAGTCAAAGAATAATACATCCACTGCTTTTGCCTCATCCACAGAGCCAGTTATCTCGTCATAGAAGGCAATTAGATTAGTCAGGCATGACTTTCCCTTGGTGAATCCATGCTGACTGTTCCTGATCACTTCCCTCTCCTCTAAGTCCTTCAGAATTGATTCCTTGAGGACCTGCTCCATGATTTTTCCAGGGACTGAGGTGAGGCTGACTGGCCTGTAGTTCTCAGGATCCTCCTTCTTCCCTTTTTTAAAGATGGGCACTACATTAGCCTTTTTCCAGCCATCCAGGATCTCACCCAATCGCCAGGAGTTTTCAAATATAATGGCCAATGGCTCTGCAATCACATCCGCCAGCTCCTTTAGCACTCTCGGATGCAATGCGTCCGGCCCCATGGACTTGTGCTTGTCCAGCTTTTCTAAATAGTCCCGAACCACTTCTTTCTTCACAGAGGGCCGGTCACCTCCTCCCCATGCTGTGCTGCCCAGTGCAGTAGTCTGGGAGCTGACCTTGTTCATGGAGACAGAGGCAAAAAAAGCATTGAGTACATTAGCTTTTTCCACATCCTCTGTCACTAGGTTGCCTCCCTCATTCAGTAAGGGCCCCACACTTTCCTTGACTTTCTTCTTGTTGCTAACATACCTGAAGAAACCCTTCTTGTTACTCTTAATATCTCTTGCTAGCTGCAACTCCATGTGTGATTTGGCCTTCCTCATTTCACTCATTTACTTACATGGAAAGATGATTTCTGATAGGTGAGTGCTTTTAATCTAGTGCACAAGGTATAATTAGTTCTAATGACTTGAAACTGAAGCTAGGCAACTTCAGATTAAAACTAAGTGTGACAGAGCTTCCTCTCCGCCTCGGTGGGTCCCACACTTCCTTTTAGAGGTGGGCTGGGTACTCCTCTTTTCCCCACACACCTGGGTGGAGGGGCAGGGAAACCTCTCAGTCTCTGGGAGCCTGGGGTGTAGTGGCAACAGACCAGACACCCGCTTCGGTTTCTCCCCTCTGGCAGGCTCTCTTCCCTCAGACCTCTGGGGCCCAGAAGGGCCCTCCATCCTGTTGGGCAGGGTTCCTTCTGGCCTTCACCTCTGCACCTGTGTGGCTTCTCTCCAAATGCTTGTCAGCATCTGCACTGCCCAGCTCTCCAGTAGCTCACTTTCCTCCCTCAGCTCCTAATAGGGGGCCTTCTCTTGCTGGAGGGGAGGCTTTTAACAGGTTCTGGCAGACCCTTGATTGGCCCCAGGTGTCCTAATTAACCTCGAGTAACCCCTGTTCAGTTACCAAAGGGAAAAGGACCTTCTTATCCTGGGGCTAATATATCTGCCTTCCGCATTCTGCTGTAGTCGTCTGGCCTGACCCCATCACATATCCCTCCCCCCTGCTCAACACCATGAGGTTGGGCAACTTGGGTCATCAGACAGTGTACCCGTGACAGGCCATTCGCATTGCTGTGGTGGCTTCCAGCCCTGTGTGGAATGCGGAAGTGGAACAATTGGAGGGACAAGAACCACCTGTGGCCATTGCATTCTTCTCTTTGTTCCACTGCATCCATTGGAAGGGGGCATGGTCGGTCACAAGGACAAATCGCTGGCTTAGCATGTAATATCGTAAACTTTCCATGGCCCACTTTACAGCAAGACACTCCTCTACTACTGCATATTTCTGATCCCTTGGAAGGAGTTTTCTGCTAAGATAAAGGATTGGACGTTTGTCCTCTCTGACCATCTGTGACAGGACAGCCCCCAAAACCACTTCGGATGCATTCGTCTGTAAAATGAATTCTTTATTAAAGTCTGGGACTATGAGCATGGGGTTACCGCAGAGGGCTATCTGCAGGTCTGTGAACACCCCCTCCGCCATGTCGGTCCATTTCACCACATTAGGGACCTGGGCCTTTACCAGGTCCATCAGGGGACTAGCTCTGGTGGCGAAGTGAGGGATAAATCACCGGTAGTACCCCTCTACACCTAGGAACACGCAGACTTGTTTTTTCCGGTTCAGTCGGGGTCAGTTTTGGATAGCCTCCATCTTATTTAGTTGGGGCTTTACTATGCCTCTTCCTATGATGTATCCAAGGTATTTGGCTTCTGCTAGCCCTATGGCACACTTGGCCAGATTGGCTCTGAGGCTGGCCTGCCTTAGGGTGTTCAGCACTGCTTCCACCTTTCCCAGGTGGGTCTCCCAGTCTGGGCTATGGATGATCACATCATCCAAGTATGTGGTGGTGTAACTGGCATGGGGGAACAACAGCTTTTCCACCATGCTGGAAGGTGGCTGGGGACCCATGCACCCCAAAGGGGAGAACAGTGTACAGAAATAGCCCCTCTAGTGTGGAAAAAAGCTGTCTTTTCTTTTGCTTGTTTGGCTGGGGGATCTGCCAATTACCCCTTTGTCAAATCCAGGGTGGATAGGGAACCAGGTATTGCCCAGTCAGTCAACTAACTTGTCTATGAGGGGTATAGGGTATGCATCAAACTAGGATACATAGGCTCTGCCAGTTCGGTGGCATCGTGGTTGGTACCAGCCTCGGGTCCCTCTTCTGCTGGAGCAGCCTCCCTATCTGCTGCCCATGTCTGTATGCCGACTAGGGCAGCCTTTTGGCCCTGAGTCAGGATCCGGATTCCCAGGGCCTTAGCTGCCCTCATTTCCTCCTTGGTTTTTCTGACCCTCCCAGGAACGGGGAACAGATCTTTAGACACCTCAGAGAAAATTGGCAGGTGGCATTCTGCTTTGGACAACTCATTAACTTCAGAATCCTCTCCTGCCTCCAACGCCTCTGGTGGGAGCAAGCTTCCAAACCCAAGGAAATCTTTCCCTATGAGTACGGGGTATGGGAGTTTAGGGACCACTCCCATTGTTACCCCAGTGATGCTTCCCTGGATCTCAATCCAGGTTGTCTGAACTCCTGGGATCGGGGCTGATCATTTGATTTGGAACCTCTGGGTGATCGGGAAAGTTCCCTGGCCATCATCTGTCTCTCCAGCAGTGCAACCACCTCATTGTAGGAGGAGGGGTCATTCTGGCCTACTCATGCACAGAGAGGTCCGATGGCAGTCCCTTCATGTACCGGTCTATGACCAGAATCTCCAGAATTTCCTCTGGAATACGGGCCTCAGGTCGCAGCCACTTCCATGCAAGGTGGGTGAGGTCGAATAGTTGGGACCTCAGAGGCTTGCTCAGTTGGGACCTCCACTCATGATACCTTTGGACCCACACCACTGCTGTCACCCCTGAATGGGCCAGGAACTCCGCTTTCAACTGGGGATAGTCGGCCGCTGCTAATGCAGGCATGTCATGGTAATCTTTCTGTGCCTCCCCGGCAGTGTGCCCTGGAGGGGAGTTATGGACCATCCCGGGTCTCACCTCTCTGGTCACCCAAATGGAGTACAATGGGCCAGAGAATGTGGCCAAGGATCTGCCACGGCAATAACACTTTCCTCTACTGTAGCTCTAGTGTTACCATGAGGTTTACTCTTATTCTCACAGTCTTCTTTCTCTACGCCCCACATGCTGACACACCTTTACTCTGGCTTATTCCCTCACTTTGGAGTCCTTGCAGCTCTGCTCCCCAAATCTCCCCCTGTGAAACTGTCCTTCACCAGGTCCTTCCCTGAGCCTGTACCCCCTCCTGGAATGTCTCCCAAAGTTTCCCAGTTCCCCAGTCCCCAACAAGATCCTCCCCACCCAAGACCACCCTGTGGCTCTGTCTCACCCATATTCCCTTTGACCAATGTCTCCACAAGTCTGGCTCCAATCATCCCCTCCTGAGGCTTCATCCAGGCAAAGTGTCTCCCTGAGTTCCTGTATCTTCTGCTCCCACCACTGTGGAGGAAGGAGAAGGACCTGCTGATGGGAAGGGAGCCATGGCTCAGGTTCTCCTCTGAAGGCACTTCAACCCTCCCTGCTCTGCATTCAAAACCTGGTAGAAGACGAAATGTAGGAACATAGGAACTGCCAGACTGGATCAGACCTGGGGTTCTGAAGGAATTGGCGGCTGTGATTGCCGCCATTGGCCATTATCTTTGAAAACTCGTGGCGAACGGGGGAAGTCCCGGATGACTGGAAAAAGGCTAATGTAGTGCCAATCTTTAAAAAAGGGAAGAAGGAGGATCCTGGGAACTACAGGCCAGTCAGCCTCACCTCAGTCCCTGGAAAAATCATGGAGCAGGTCCTCAAAGAATCAATCCTGAAGCACTTGCATGAGAGGAAAGTGATCAGGAACAGCCAGCATGGATTCACCAAGGGAAGGTCATGCCTGACTAATCTAATCGCCTTTTATGATGAGATTACTGGTTCTGTGGATGAAGGGAAAGCAGTGGATGTATTGTTTCTTGACTTTAGCAAAGCTTTTGACACCGTCTCCCACAGTATTCTTGTCAGCAAGTTAAGGAAGTATGGGCTGGATGAATGCACTATAAGGTGGGTAGAAAGCTGGCTAGATTGTCGGGCTCAATGGGTAGTGATCAATGGCTCCATGTCTAGTTGGCAGCCGGTGTCAAGTGGAGTGCCCCAGGGGTCGGTCCTGGGGCCGGTTTTGTTCAATATCTTCATAAATGATCTGGAGGATGGTGTAGATTGCACTCTCAGCAAATTTGCAGATGATACTAAACTGGGAGGAGTGGTAGATACGCTGGAGGGGAGGGATAGGATACAGAAGGACCTAGACAAATTGGAGGATTGGGCCAAAAGAAATCTGATGAGGTTCAATAAGGATAAGTGCAGGGTCCTGCACTTAGGACGGAAGAATCCAATGCACCGCTACAGACTAGGGGCCGAATGGCTAGGCAGCAGTTCTGCGGAAAAGGACCTAGGGGTGACAGTGGATGAGAAGCTGGATATGAGTCAGCAGTGTGCCCTTGTTGCCAAGAAGGCCAATGGCATTTTGGGATGTATAAGTAGGGGCATAGCGAGCAGATCGAGGGACGTGATCGTTCCCCTCTATTCGACATTGGTGAGGCCTCATCTGGAGTACTGTGTCTAGTTTTGGGCCCCACACTACAAGAAGGATGTGGATAAATTGGAGAGAGTCCAGCGAAGGGCAACAAAAATGATTAGGGGTCTGGACCACATGATTTATGAGGAGATTCTGAGGGAACTGGGATTGTTTAGTCTTCAGAAGAGAAAAATGAGGGGGGATTTGATAGCTGCTTTCAACTACCTGAAAGGGGGTTCCAAAGAGGATGGCTCTAGACTGTTCTCAATGGTAGCAGATGACAGAACGAGGAGTAATGGTCTCAAGTTGCAGTGGGGGAGGTTTAGATTGGATATTAGGAAAAACTTTTTCACTATGAGGGTGGTGAAACACTGGAATGCGTTACCTAGGGAGGTGGTAGAATCTCCTTCCTTAGAGGTTTTTAAGGTCAGGCTTGACAAAGCCCTGGCTGGGACGATTTAACTGGGAATTGGTCCTGCTTCGAGCAGGGGTTGGACTAGATGACCTTCTGGGGTCCCTTCCAACCCTGATATTCTATGATTCCATGATTCTATGATTCGTGTAGTCCAATATCCTGTCTCAGACAGTGGCCAGCACCAGATGCTTCAGAGGAAGGTATAAGAACACTGCAGTGGGTAGATATGGGGTAATCTGCCCCCAACATTAGGACTCATCCTGATCTCTAGCAACTAGAGAGTGACTTAAACCCTGAAGCATTAGATTTAATATCCCTTCCAAATTTTTGGAAACATTTACTGTTATAATGCTAGCTATTCTTGTTATCTCTATAACTGTGCAATGCCATTTTGAATCTTGTTAAGTTCTTGGCCTCAACTACTCCTTGTGGCAGTGAGTTCCACATTCTAATCACACACTGTGTGACAAAAATATTTTCTTTTATTAGTTTTGAATTTTGTATCTTTCATTGTCAATCAATCTCCCCATGTCCTTGGGTTCTGAGACAGTGAAAACAAAAGCTCACAATCTACCCTTTCTAGAACATTCATCATTTTGTATATGTTTACCAGCCCCCCTCTTATTCGTCTCCTTTCTAAGGTTAACAGTTCCAATCTTTTCATTCTCCATATAAGTGGAATGTACTGCCTCATCTGTGCTCTCTGCATGAAAATCATGTTATTTCAGAGTCTGCATAAACCTAACACTGTAGTAATAATTGTATCATAGTATATTCTGAGAACAAATATATTATGATCTGTCACAAGGTTCACTCACCACTGGTGACGCCTCCTGCTGGCTATCCTGGGGATTATCCAGCTTGTGCTCCCCCTTCAGCAGTGTCTTCTCCTGCCTTTTCTTGCTATGCAGCCCTCCAGGATCTGCAGTCTCCTCTTCATGGCTTGGCCCTCTGGCCAGGTCACTGAAGTCCTCCCTTTCCAGGGAATTCACAGTCTTTCCAGATCAGCTGTCTGGCTGACCTCTCCAATGCTCTGTGCCACTCCCCAGGGGCTGGTAGGGAATCCAGGCCTGCCCGTTATACCAAGTTCTAGCCCAGGGACCCTGTAATAAGCAGCCACAGTCCTTGTACAGTCCTACATCTCTGCTGCTGTTTACCTGGGTTTCTTCCTATATATATGGCTTCCCCCCTCTCTGGGTTGCCCTTCAACTCCTTCCACTCAGGGACTGACTGCAGCCTTTCTCCCTGCAGTTTTTCCCAGCAACAGCAACCTCCCTACACTGCAGCCAACTTAAGTTGCATGAGGAAAATACTGGATTTATTAATTAAGTGTAAATTGTCAAGAAGCAATAATCTGCTCTGGAACTTTAACAGATACAGGGGTTTTAGTTAAACAGCACAAACTGCAAGAACTTGATTACGTTACTTTATTTAAAGATACAGATTTAAAGAAAACCTCAATATCCATTTATTTATTTGCTGTCAGGGTCCAGACCTTCTTGGAACAGGTGCTGGCCTGCACCCAGACCAGCCTCACTGTTAGGCAACTAATGAGCCCAGCTGCACTGTCTTAGAATGGATGGAGTAGCCACAGTCCCTGAATGGCTGCTGCTTTAGCAGACTTGCTTATACGCTTGGCCCCCGAGTCAAGCGGGAGGTGCTCAATATATACCATGCATCTTGCAGCCTTGCTCCAGTTTGCTTCCAACCCCTGCTCTTGCTCTGTTCTAGCCGCTGTTCCTCTCCAGTCTCAGATATCTAGCTTCAATTCGCAGCTTTGCCTCTGGCTCTTGCTCTGGCATTTGGCTTCTGTCACAAGAGACACATTGAAAAGATCAGCTCTTCCTAGGCACACATGCCCCTCTTTCTATTGGTGCTCTAATCATGAAGTCTTTCCATACAGAGATTTCCACAAGTTTGGAGGTGTGAGGCAAGCAAACAGCACAGTCACCAGTGGCCCCCTGCTACCTCCTTCCATAAATATTGGCTCTATTCTCCACCATGTAGGTGGACAGTGGGCATTTGACCCTCCATGCCAGAAAAGCGGTTTCATCACTGTTTGCTCTGCATCCTTCCTAATAACTTCTATTTGCTCTGTTTAATGTTTAATGGAGAACACTCAGCTTAATAATGTTAATGCAATATAAATAAAAGGCAAGGAGCAGTGCAGATTAGATGCATCCAGCAGGACCCTTCTGATTGTACTGTAAGTATGGCCATATTTTTTCAAAGAGGCTTGGAACTCCTATTAGCTGTGTGAAATGCAGTTGATTTTATGGGATTTCATTCAAGTATGGGTGACTGTATTCACTATACCTGTTACAATTTATCCTGTGAGTGGAGCCTTCCTTAAGACCCCAATGAGCCAGCAGAAATTGGTGCGCTAGTGGAAACGGTCTTTGAATGAAGGCATTTTTAAAAACGAATTATGGGGAAAATCTGGGACGAGATTAATCTAGTGCTTTAAGATATGGCCTGACTACACCAAAAATGTGTGGGATTTCCTAGAATGTGTTAGCCAGCATTAGAGCAGTGGAACCTGGGATTTTCCCTTCTGCAGAAAATTCTGACATTCAAAAAAAAAAATCATTCTGAATCAGAAAAAGTCAAAAGTTTGAATTTTCCCATGAAACAAAGTTCCCCTACCCCCCAAAAAAATTCTTTTTGGTCATCTGAACTGTTTAATTTTGATAAAATTAAAAGATTTTGTTTTAATTTTGACTTTTTGGTATTAGTTTCTTTTATATTGTTTTTATTTTACCTTATATGGTTTTATAAAATAATATGAACATAAAATAAAATACAAAACCATTTTAAAAGCATAAAAGAAAAGAAAACAATGCAAAAATATAAATATAGACTAGAATAGAAATTTTAAAAACATTTTTTATTTCTTTTCTAAATGAAACTTCATTAGAGTTGACATAACCCTTTGGAACGCTTCTATTTTGATGAATCAGCATTTTGTAGTGGAAAAACATTCCATTCAAAAATTTCAACCAGCTCTAGCAAACACATTTTAACATGGTTTAAAACTCTCGCATTAACGAAGCAAGTTGGTCTTTAGCACATACTAGCTGGCTGAGTTGAAGCCTAATGGGAAACCCATTTCCTCAGGACAGATAGAGAGAGAAAAAAGAGGGGACAGCATAAAAAACAAAAAAGGGCAAATCTATACATTTTTGACACGTGAAGAACCTGTAGAGCTGATGTATTCCTGTTATTATGATGCTACAGAAAGCTCGGGACCATTTGATATCCCCTTTTGGTAAAGCTCACCAAATTACAGTACTCAAAGTCAGGGGTGGGTGACTTAGTTTTGATGTTCCAGACAGGGTCCTTCCCTATAAACTTTTTCAAGCTTTAGATAGCAGGCCATATTGTCATTTGGATCCAGATTCTACTGCAACACATTGAAGTGTGTGTGTGTGTGGTGGAGTAGGGGGGACTATCAAGGAACCGGTTCCAGTCCCCTGATTGCTGCTGTCAAGCCCTAGCAGAAGTTACACCTGCAAAAGTGCAGCACCAATTTGCGCCACAGGCATAAGGTCCCTAATTCATCTTACAGCAGCAGAGGAATATCATAGTGGATCTCCATTCTGCTAAAATCTCTCACAGCCTCCTCTCATCTCACCCTCTTTCATAACTTCCCACATCAACAAAACACCTCTACTCTAGGGTGGGAGATGTCTGAGTGGCACAAAGAGGATGGTGCTAAGTGAAGAATCCAGCCCAGAGTCTTCTTCTACCACCCTTCCCTTTTTCCTTTCTCTGATTCCCAACCTGGCCTGGGCTCCCAAGCCCTGTGACTCTCTGGTCAGCCCCACTCCCTTTCCCCTCAGAATCTCCCAGTTGCCATACAGGAGAGAGAAAAATAACCAATGGATCACAAGTAGCACAGTGAAGGAGGGAACATTTCGATGACTAATGACTATTCCATTCTTTTGTTTTTCAAGGGAATAGTTCCAAAGGAAAATGAAATCCATCCTCTGTCTGTGTGTGTTACTTGCTGGGCTTCATGCTGTTGTCTTGTCTCATCATGTACCTGACCACCACAATGACCAGGATGGTCAAACAGATAATAATCCCCCACCGCAGCTTAGCCCAGTTGGAGGCAAAGTCGTAACTGAACACATGACCTTTATGAAAGTTGTTGCTAGCAATACTGACTTTGCATTTAGATTCTACAAGCAGATTAAATCAGAAGCAGCTGACAAGAACATTTTCTTCTCTCCTCTGAGCATCTCCACTGCCTTTGCAATGCTGACGTTAGGTGCCAAGTCAGCCACTTTGAGTCAAATCCACAAAGGACTCTCCTTTAACCTGGCAGAGATTAAGGAGAGGGAGATACATGAAGGTTTTCATCATCTCATCCGCATGTTAAACCATTCTGACAGTGAGATCCAGCTGAATATGGGAAATGCCCTTTTTGTAGATGATCGACTGAAACTACTAGAGAAGTTTTTGGCTGACGTCAAAAGTCTGTATGAGTCTGAAACTTTTCCTAGTAACTTCCAGAATTCTGCCGAGGCTGAGAAACAGATCAATGATTGCATCGAGAAGAAAACCCATGGGAAAATTGCCAACTTGGTCAAGGGTCTTGATCCACTCACTGTAATGGTTCTTGTCAACTATATTTTTTTTAAAGGTAAGATGTTCTACAGATGGGTTCATGACGCACATACAGGCTATGGAATGCTGACTGGGATCCAAGACAAGAAACCTGCTTTTTTTAAATTAAGGGGCACTGTCAAGGTTGTTAGCTCTATGAGATCACCCAGGTTGATACTGGTCCCTTTTTAACTATGTTAAACCTTTCCATGCAAGTTTATAGCCAAAATGTCCAATCTGTGTAGTTAAAGTTAGGCACCATATTTAGTCACTTGAATAAAAGTGGCCTCGTTAGCAGGCAAGCTGAGCACTTGCTTATTTCTACATAGTCACTAGGAGCTGTGAGTGCTCACTACCTCTCTAATGCAGGTCACTTTAATTTTACCATCTAAATATGAAGTTAAAGAAGGACAGCGTATTCCCCAATTCTGTGCATAGTCTCTGGAGTACAGACTCTTTTCTCTGACATTTTGCAGTACCTGAGACACTCAGTTAATGGATAATAGCTGATCTGCTTTGCACATTTAGTTGTCAGATACTCATTCAAGTCTTCCAACTGAATGCTCTATAAATGGTAACCAGGAACTCTGAAACGGTCTATTTCAGACCTGGAAATTATCTTGAATCAATATTAAGCTGATGAACTGAGCAGGAAGTTGTCCTGTGGGACACTGATGAAGTAGCTTACACAGAAGGAATAGGTTTTATTCCAGAACCATAGAAGTCAATGGGAGATTTACAATTTCCTTCAATGGAAGCTGGATCAAGCCTATAATGCAGAGGAGTAGGCTGACTGACACATGTAGCGAGCCTTACGCTGCAGATATTGAGCAGGAGAAACTTAAGTTGCGTGAGGAAAATACTGGATTTATTAATTTAGCATAAATTGTCAAGAAGCAACAATCTGCTCTGGAACTTAAACAGAAACAGGGGTTTTAGTTAAACAGCACAAACAAACTGCAAGAACTTGGTTACTTTACTTTCTTTAAAGATACAGATTTAAAGAGAAAAGGAGTACTTGTGGCACCTTAGAGACTAACCAATTTATTTGAGCATGAGCTTTCGTGAGCTACAGCTCACTTCATCGGATGCATACCGTGGAAACTGCAGCAGACTTTATATACACACAGAGATCATAAAACAATATCTCCTCCCACCCCACTGTCCTGCTGGTAATAGCTTATCTAAAGTGATCATCAAGTTGGGCCATTTCCAGCACAAATCCAGGTTTTCTCACCCTCCACCCCCCCACACACAAACTCACTCTCCTGCTGGTAATAGCCCATCCAAAGTGACAACTCTCTACACAATGTGCATGATAATCAAGGTGGGCCATTTCCTGCACAAATCCAGGTTCTCTCACCCCCTCACCCCCCTCCAAAAAACACACACACAAACTCACTCTCCTGCTGGTAATAGCCCATCCAAAGTGACCACTCTCCCTACAATGTGCATGATAATCAAGGTCGGCCATTTCCAGCACAAATCCAGGTTTTCTCACCCCCCCACCCCCATACACACACAAACTCACTCTCCTGCTGGCAATAGCTCATCCAAACTGACCACTCTCCAAGTTTAAATCCAAGTTTAACCAGAACGTTCCGGGGGTGGGGGGAGAGGGGTTAGGAAAAAAACAAGGGGAAATAGGCTACCTTGCATAATGACTTAGCCACTCCCAGTCTCTATTTAAGCCTAAATTAATAGTATCCAATTTGCAAATGAATTCCAATTCAGCAGTTTCTCGCTGGAGTCTGGATTTGAAGTTTTTTTGTTGTAAGATAGCGACCTTCATGTCTGTGATTGCGTGACCAGACAGATTGAAGTGTTCTCCGACTGGTTTATGAATGTTATAATTCTTGACATCTGATTTCAATATCCATTTATTTATTTGCTGCCCCTTGAGCCCTGATGATGGCCTGGCCTCTGACCCCTGAAATGTGCACCTTCAACACAGAACCCATGCATGTGGACCAGGCCCACCCACGCCTCTCAGAGGCTGAGAAGCACAGAGGCCAAACTTCTGGCATGTGTCAATACTGTTAGGGGGAGCAGACACTTTGCCTTTAGATGCCCTGCAAAGGTCAGACCAGCTTCAGGGTCAGAAAATGCCAAGGGCTATTAAGAGTTAAACGACATTTCAGTGCACCGGAGAGGCTGCATGCTTTTCAAATGGTCTGGCTAGCATGTCACAGTTCAAACATATCATTGCTCAAATGAGTTTGTAGATGACCTAATCCTCAAAAATGAACTTGCCACATTTAAATTAGTCTGACACACATTAGTAATTCCTCTTTTCCAGTATATTCAATGGCATTTTCTTTGTATTTGTCATAAGCTCATTGGGAAAATCCTTTCAGTAATTTGAATACCCGGGAAGATGACTTTTTTGTGGATGCCAAGACATCTGTTAAAGTTAATATGATGAACCGTGACAAAGATTATCGCACTCACCGTGATGAAGAGCTGTCTTGCTGGGTGGTTGAAATCCCATACAAAGGAAATGCTACTGCATTATTTATTCTGCCTGATGAAGGAAAAATGAAGCAGGTGGAGGAGGCTCTGTTGAAAGAAACTGTGTCTAAATGGACAACATCACTTCAAGAAAGGTAGCCTTGTAACTGCTGCTATATGCGTATATGTCTTACTGTAGAATAGGGTAGGATCCCTCATCAAGACAAAACATCACATTAAAGGTTGGATTGTCCAGCCCTCAGAAAGGGGCAGTGCATAGCTCACTATCTTAAGATGGAGATTGAAAGGCTTGTTGCCTCAGACACCCCCCCACCCACGCAGCACAATGCCTCCCAGAGAACCCATCTTACATGTGGAAGTAACTTGCTACACCACCTAGTTTATCTGGAACCTATTTTGGCAGAGCACTGCCTTTTCACCACCACTTCCAGTCCAACTGCTTCGGGGAATCAGGGAAAGCATCTCCAATGTAGCCACTGCAGTGCCTGGGAGCTCTGATGGTGGTACCCTAGGGAGACGATATTTCCCTATGCTGAATATGGGACACCTGATAAAATTACTTGTATTCAAGCGAGTTCAATGGCAATCAGTCAGAACTATGCAGTACAAACATTCAAATTAACATCAAGTTGTCTGAGCCCCTATCAAAAAGAAATATTGCGTCGTTGGAAACTTTTTTATTTACTTTCTTATCTTTAAGGTTTTAGGGTTCACACAGGAAGGGTGACACACACACACTCCGGTACAACTCTTTCACATAGGAAGGTTGACCGACCGACCCAACCCTCCCTGCCCAGCGCTCTCTGCCATCCATGCCTGGCTGGGCCCCCGGGACAGACCCACCTCTCCTGGTACCTGGAACCCTGTCTTCCTGGGGCAACACATGGGGGGGCACCCAGAGTCACATGTCCCCCCTCCCCAGATTTCTGCCAGGGTTCACATCAAATGTGGCCAGCAGCAGCCTTTTGGCACTGTGCAGGAAGGAAAGGACGGGAGCTGCTTCCAGCCGCAGGGCAGGAGGAGATGCGGAAGGTATGACCTGGCCCGTGTCTTTGTAGAGTTGATCTCTTCCACTATCCCCGCCGTTCCCTGTAGCTGGAAACAGCTCCCATCCCTTCCTGCCTGCATAGTGTTGAAAGGCAGCTAACACCTACAGGCTTCTGCTGGCCAACAACATAACCCAGCAGCCTCTGACAGGAAGGGGTTAAGCCTTACAGCTTCATTGTGCACCAGGGCCCAGGGAACCTGACTGCTGGGGCTTCAGCGAACCCAGCCAGAGAGGTGGCTCAGGAAGGGAGGGTGCCTAGGGGATGGAGCAGCCCCACGCTCCCTGGGGCCAGGACCCGGGGTGGGAGGGCAGGTGAAGAGGGTGCTGTGAAGCCTGCAGGGTCGGGGCATGAACAGGCTGGAAATCGCTTCCCCCTGCCACTCCAGAGCTTAGCCAAGGGCCAGAGAGGCTTCCCAGTGAAAGCGCTGTGTGGGGCTTTGGCACATGCAGAGCTTGGCTCCTCCTGACCAGTGCCCCGGGCCAGAGGGTCTTGGGCTTTCCCGGGGTGCCAGCCCAGCCAGAGGCAGTGGGAGAAGGAAGGAGCCTGCTGGCCAGGCTGTTGGTGAGCTAAGGGCTCCGACCAGGCGCTGGTTCTCCACACAGCGCTGGGAGCAGGACGCACTCCTCCGAGGTGGATATGGAGGAGCAGCAAGGCAAAGCAGAGAGAGGACAGTGAGAGGGGAGCACGTAAAGGGGTGATGGGTGGGTAGCAGAGGCGACACATAACCGGCCACCGCCTGGCGCCTGCCTGCACACACCAGCCACTGCAGCTCGCAGCACGCAGCCAGTGCTGGCTGGAAACGGGATAGGGGGTGGGGCCCTGTTGGCTGGGGGCTGCGCCGATGGACCAGCAGGGGGAGCAGCTGGTCCCGCATGCTTCAGCTTTGCCCCACCACTAGCCTTGCACACCCACCCCCAGACTTGCACACCCACCCCATCGTAGGCCACTGGACCCCCCTCCCACTCACTGCTGGTTGGCGGACGGCTGGCGAGCAGGGATCTAGCCAGCAGCAGGACTCACCAGTACCGATGGGAGGGAGACAGAAAATACAGGACAATTTGCCTGTTTTTAAGAAAAAGTCTGGGCACTTGCAGGAGGGCTTAAATAGGGAACTGTCCCTTTAAAAACAGGATGTCTGGTCACCCTAGAGTACCCCTAATATGCCACACAAGGTGCGGGAACCCTTGCTTCTCCTGGATTCCCCCATGCAGCCATGTTAGACGTAGGGACAATCCAGCCTATATTAAATAACATGGTTTACTTTTCTCTATACTGGAGTCAATAATCCATCCTATTGTTTTCCAAAACTCACAGAGAGCCCATATGTAGCTAAACAAACAAACAAAAAAACATGGGATTGTAATTTCTTTGTGCCTCTGATATTCCACCTGTAAAATGGGACAATAATATTTACTTTGCAGATGGTGGCATTGTGAAGCAAATTCACTGACATTTGAGATGCTCAAATAGAATGCTCAAGTTACAGTGGGGGAGGTTTAGGTTGGATATTAGGAAAAACTTTTTCACTAGGAGGGTGGTGAAACACTGGAATGCGTTACCTAGGGAGGTGGTGGAATCTCCTTCCTTAGATATTTTTAAGGTCAGGCTTGACAAAGTCCTGGCTGGGATGATTTAGTTGGGGATTGGTCCTGCTTTGACCAGGGGGTTGGACTAGATGACCTCCTGAGGTCCCTTCCAACCCCGATATTCTAATATGTGATAAAACTGCAAATCTTTAAGTGTCCAGCGATTTGACAACATTTTACCAGAGTTTTGTGTTTCTTTTTGAACAGAGAAATCAACCTATACATTCCAGCATTCTCTGTATCTGGTACTTATGATGTGAAAGAGCTGTTTCAGAAAATGGGTGTGATCGATGTGTTCACTGACGAAGCTGATCTGTCCGGAATCACGGAGAAAGCTGAACTGAAGGTGTCGAAAGTAAGTTTGTAAAATAGAGCTGGTGCTAAACTGGCTTGTCTACTCCTATGACTTATATTTTATCTTTGTAAATGACCCATTCCTGCTTCCAAAGAGGTAATTGCAAAGAGACTCACTGCCAGCAACATAGAGAGGACAGGGCCACAAATTAGTGTATTTTCTAGAATTAAGTATTTGTTTGCCTATTACAGTTAATACAGAGGTACTCTGAGCACACTTCATCTTCTAGGATATTGATGTAGAACTAAATACCATCCAGGAGGTGTACAGAGAAAAGCATGCCACATACACAAGTGCAATGTCAACTATTGCTAACATAAAATAATTCATGAGTAAAGATATATGACAGTGGTTTGCAAACAGGGACTAGAAACAGGACTGCATTACGGTGAACTAGGAACCTTTTAGCTCCTGTCTGTAGCCTCCACACAGGGGAGTTACAGTACAGCACTTTGGTGCAGACTGCTATTCATACCACAGTAATTTGACCTGCGGGACAGTGTAGAGAAGCCCCAAGTGAGTCACCCAAGGTCACAGAGGAGGTTTGTGGCACAATCCTTCCTCAGCAACCTTCCTGATACCTTTCCTCCCATTGAGTAATACTTTACTCCATGAGTAGCCACATGGACCCCGGATTGTGGTGCCACTCACAGTAAGTAAGAGTAGCAAAATCTCACGCTGAGTCAGTATAAGGAAAAATTCCTTTGTGTTTCATTAGGAACAAGGAAGAAAGAGTTCTTAGTGTATTTCAAAAGTCTCAAGTAAAAGGAACAAATTAATATTTGGACTATGAAATATACATTCATACTACCCAATACAAAAAACATATAAGGCAAAACCACACAAGAGGGGTCAATTACCTGGCTCCTTTGCCTCCTATATCATTAGTCACCATTCATCTTGAACTGTCTTCAGGTTTCTTCTGAAAACTAATTCTCTGCTGCATAATACTATTCATTATTTTTGAGTAGGGCTAGATAAACATTTTCAACAGAAACTTTTGGCAAAACTATAGATTTGGAAACACTGGAACATTTTGGAAATTTGTGTTAATTTTGCCAAACTATTCATTTTGGGGGAGGGAATTCTTATAAAAATAAAAACATTTTGTTAACTTTTTTTCTAAACCAAACCCTTTGGTTTGGGGATTTGTTTGTAACAAGTTTTTGTTTCAAAATTTCCTTTACTTTTAGCTTACAAAATATTCAGAATCATTTTTAAAATGGCCAAATCAGAAAAGAAACATTTTGATTTTCCTAAACAAAATGATTTGTTCAACAAAAAATAATTATTTTCAACATTTTGATTTTGCCAAAAATGTTTGAATATTTCTTTTTAGTCCAATCCAAAATTAAACTCTTTCAACATTTTGAATTTGTCAAAAAAACAAAACATAAGAACATAATCACACCCATACTAGATCAGACCAATGGTCCATTTAGTATCCTGTCTTCCAACAGTGGCCAGTACCAGGTACTTCAGAGGGAATGAACAGAAAGGCAATCATCAAGTAATCCATCCCCTGTCATCCACTCCCAGCTTCTGGCAGTCAGACGCTAGGGATGCCCAGAGCATAGGATTGCATCCCTGACCATTTTGTCTAGCAGTCATTGGTGGACCTATCCTCCATGAACTTGTCTATTCTTCACCCAGCTCTGTTTGTGAGGATGAGATAACTCTTCTGTTGTGCTCCACAGAGGCTAAGGGAGCCCCACTTCATGAGGTCAGAGAACAAGAGATGAGATTCATTCAGCTCCATCTGTAAAAAATAGTTGGACCTAACCCTTCCAAATATACATAGACAAAACACCCATTGAACTCAGTCTTGTCGTTATTCTGAGTTTGTTTCAATTGTCTATTTTCTTGAGCTTTGGTTTAAAAGTTCATCTCCAGATGTTGCTCCATGTTCTATACTCACATTGTAATCTTTGCTTCATTTTCTTGTAGGCTGTTCACAAGGCCCTGGTGGATGTTCATGAGAATGGCACTGAGGCTGCAGCAGTCACTGTGGTGGAGATTGCATTCTTTTCTGCTGTATTTCCTCCTCCTCCTACCATTAAATTCAACAGGCCCTTCCTAATGATGATTCTTGATAATCCCACCCGAAGCATCCTCTTTATGGGCAAAATCATAAACCCTATTGAAAAATAACTGCCCAGCCACTCTTCATGCCCCAGTGATTTAAATGAGTGGTGCGCAAATTCTCATGAGCATGTGCAACAGACAACTTGGTCCTAGTGACTGTAACTGAATTGCAATTGACATAAATTCCATACAAATCAAACAGGGCTGTGGTGTCTTCATGTCTGCAAGCAGACAGTCTGGTACTGTGTACTGGGCATGTATTATAAGTGGGGGGAAATGGGACAGTGAGGTAAGAGCGGGGGAGTGGGTCACAGGAAAGTGGTTTGAAAGGGATAAAAAAGCGTGGTGGAGACATCAGAGGGAAAAGTGCTGCTTGATCCCCTCTTCCACTCCATCCCCGTTTACAGAATAAAGAACTGGGGCACTTCACAGGATGGGAGAAGATTGACTGTATCCTTCTCTGGCCCCTACATGGTTCTCTCCTAGTCCCAAACTCTCCACCTCCAATCCAGATTTCCTCCCATTATCTCCCACTATATCATGCCATCCTCCCCCCAAAACAATTCAACAATTCATTCCATTCTCTCTTACACTCAACCATGCCAACCTAGGCCATCCCACTCCTGGGATCTCCGCAGCTCCCTCTCACCCAGCTCCCAGCTCAGGAACACCCACCGTACACACCTGTCCCTTTCAGGCTGAGAACACCTCTTCTCCCTACCAAACCCCTACCAAACCCCCTCGCAGCAGCACCTCTCAACTCTGAAACCCTTTCCCCCCGCATGCTCCAGGGCTCGGAACACAAATGTATGCAAACCCTGGGATAACTTTTCCTGGGGGTTGTAACTCTTCCCCTTCCAACCTGACAGCCACCAGCAGGCTTAGAATCTCCTTTCCCCCACAGCTCATATATCCCCGCCCGCATCAACTTCCCCTTCTTGCTGGACCTAGGGAAGCAGGAGCAGAGACTTCAATGTGTCCTATACTCTGAATAAGCCTCCCAGAAGCCTGGAATCCCTGATCTGTTCTCCTTCCTCACAGCAAGCAGCTCATGTGCTGCAGGAAATCCACAGGCTTGGAGATTGTGGGGAGCACAGCAGAGTCCCATAGACACTAATGTAAAATAGACCTTAAACAGACTACACTGCTTGAGCTTTGCCCCTCTCTTTGCCACTTGCTGACCGGGCCAGGAGACTCTAGGGGCAGGCAGCTAAGTGAACTAAAGCCTCATGATTCGGGGCAGATTCAGACCCACCAGGAGTCCCTGTGACTGCAAGTGATACTGCTTCCTGCAATATGTCAGCCACTTCATCCACTGGGCCTCCACCATCAAGTGGACAAAGTCTGACACACAGTGAAGAAGCCATCTAATGAGGTAACCTGTTACCTAGTAATACAAAAGTCAAGCGATCCCAGTATCACAGGCAGGTGATGAGATGCAGTCAGAATATTTCCAGTGCAGTTCTCCCTTAGTCTGTAATGAAAACAGCTGGAATGGTTTAAACAGGATGTCAAGTCTTACCAGTTATAAAAACATGACAATTAACTCAAAGTAGACATTTGAATGCTGTGGATTATTTGCATTGCAGCTTCTCTTTTGAAACCCATTGTTGGCTTCTTCCTGATACTTTTTTATTGTCTGCTTTCCCGGGAACTGTCTTCCTTGGTCCCATCCAAAGCCACCGTCTGCTTCCTGCAGATTCACCTGAAGACTTCATAAACACAGGCTTAGTTTGTAAAGACAGTCTCATTCTCAGCAAACCATACTAGGAGATCACAGTCTTACTGCATCTCCGAATTACCAACCTCCAAATGTGCAGCAAACACTGGATCTACAATTCTCTACTCCACTGACACCACTGATTGATGGGGAAGGTGACTGATCTCTTCCTCCAATAGTGACTAATGGAATATCCCATTTTCCCACCCAGATTTGTCTCCTAAGCCAGGCTTGTAAATTCAGAAACTCTGCCCTTGCAGAAAAAATGGAAATACTGGAAGATTTCCAAGCATACTACATACTAATAATGCTTGGCTTTTATATAGTGCTTTTCATTCATTGATTACCAAAGTTTTTTCACTCTTTTATGTGAGAGAGATGTGTGTTCTCTCCTTATTCCTTATGGCCTTGCTTATAATAAGGTCCATTGATTCCAAGGCAGAAAGGACCACTGTGATCAGCTAATCTGACCTCCTGTATAACACAGGTCAGAGACCCTCTCCAAAATAATTCCTAGCACAGATCTTTTAGAAAAGCATCCAATCTTGATTTTAATATTGCCAATGATAGAGAATTCACAATGATCCTTGGTAAATTGTTCCAACAGTTAACTACTCTCACCATTAAAAATTATGCCTTATTTCCAGTCTGAACCTGTCTAGCTTCAACTTCCAGCCATTGGATTGTGTCATACTTTTCTTTGCTAGACTAAAGAGCCCATTATCAAATATTGTTGCCCTTGAAGCTACTTCTAAATTGGAATCAAATCACTCCTTAACCTTCTCCTTGTTAAGCAAAATAGATTTAGCTCTTTTGAGTCCATCACTATAAGGCACGTCTTCTAATTCTGTCTAATCCTCTAATTCAATATCCTTCTTGAATTATGGACACCAAGACTGGATACAGCATTCCAGCTGCAGTCACACCAGTACCTAATACAAAAATTAAATGACCTCTCTAGTTCTACTTGAGTTTATTTTTATGAATCCATCTTTTTACATATGTATGTAGCCCTTTTGTTCACAGCATCCCAGTGGGAGCTCAGGTTCAGCTGATTGTCCACCATGCCCCCCAATCTTTTTCATAGTCACTGTCTCCAAGGGCAGAATCCTGCATCCTCTAGGTTTGGCCTACACTCCTTGTTCCTACATATTTACATTTAGCTGTATTAAAATGAATATTGTTTGCTTCAACCCATCTTACCTACTGATCAAGATTACTCTCTATCTCTGAACTCTCCTCTTCATTATTCACCATTCCCGCAATTTTTGTGTCATCTCCAAACTTTATTTGTGATGATTTTATGTTTTCTTCCAGATCATTGATAAAAATGTTATCTAGCTTGAGGCCAAGAACCAATTCCCTACTGGACCCCCCTAGGAACACACTTGCTCTGTGATGATTCCCCATTTACAAATTACATTTTGAGACCTGTTAGTTAGCCAGTTTATAATCCAGCCCCTAAAGCCCCTGCGTTAATCTGGCCCTGACCGCCAGGCTCACAATCCCCTTTTCTCCACAACTCTAACTTCCACTCCCATACCCAGAACCTCCATCCTCAACTCACACTTGTTTCTGGATACAGAAAAGAAGGAGCAAAGGCAGCAGGAAGGGACTGTGGCTGTAGGGAGCCCTACACTCTGATAAAATGTCATAGAAGCCTGGAAATCCTCCTCTGTTCTCCTCTCTTTATTGCTTGTAGTCCAGGTGCTGCAGGAACTCTAGGAGCTGGAGACTGCGAGAAGCATTGCAGAGAGCACCTAGATAAACAGCAGCCTAGACACTAGGGGCAGCTATGTGAGTCCATCCTCACAGATTTTGAGCAGTTTCAGCCGCACCGGGAATCCCTGGGACTGCAAATGATACTGGTTCCTACAGTGCATCAGCCATACAACACAAAGTAGCTCACAGCTGTGCCATTATTGGTGGAGTCTGGCTCCTTTAGCCACACATGTCCACTTGCATTTTATCTCAATGTTGTAATTCAGTCAACTCATAAATCACCCAAACTCTCCTGGAACAGAACATTCCAAAAGGCTTCTGTGAGATCTTTGCTTAAGATGCAAAGTGTCTCATTTGCGTTGTTCTGACCTAGACTCTTTACATAGGTTGTGTCTAGAGGGGAGGGAGGGAGGCATAGATGTTGTATCTTCTGAAGCTGATGTTCCAGCCAGCCACACAAACTCACTGTCTTAGCCCACTCCTGCAGCTTCCCTTTTGAAACCCAGCTTTCTCACTGGCCAGCTGTGGCTTCTTCCTGGTTGTCCTTCATTGTCTGCCTTTCCTGAGAACTTTCTTACTTGCTCTCATCCACAGCCACTGTCTGCTTCCTGAAGATCCCCCAAAGGCTTCACAAACACAGGGTTAGTTAATTGAGACAATCTCTCTCCAGCAACCATACTAGGAGATCATTGTCTTACTGCATCTCCAAATTACCTACCTCCAAATGAGGAATGAACACTGGACTTACAATTCTCCACTCCACTGACATCTCTGATTGATGGGGAAGGTAACAGATCTCTTCCTCCAATAACAGCTAATGGACTATCTAATTTTACCACCCAAACTGGTCTCCTAAGCCAGTGGTTTCAATCTGGGGTACAGTCTGCAAAGGTCTTCCAGGGAGTACATCAACTCATCTAGATATTTGCCTAGTTTTACAAAAGGTTTCATAAAAAGCACTAGCAGTCAGTACAGACTAAAATTGCATACAACTTGTTTATACTGCTCTATATACTCTACACTGAAATGTAAGAACAATATTTATATTCAAATCAATTTATAATTATATGGTAAAAATGAGACAGTAAACAGTTTTTCAGTAATAGTGTGCTTTTGTATTTTTATGTCTGATTTGGTATGCAAGTAGTTTATAAGTGAGGTGAAACTTAGGGTCTGCAAGACAAATCAGGCTCCTGAAAGTGGTACCGTAGTCTGGAAAGGTTGAGAAACACTGTCCTAAGCCATGCCTGTAAATTCAGCAGCTCTGCCCTTGCAGCAGAAACACAAATAATGGAAGATTTGCAAGTCCAGTACATACTAATAATGCTTCACTTTAGAACATAGACCAGAGACCTTTCCCAAAATAATTCCTAGAGCAGATCTTTTAGAAAAGCATCCAATCTTGATTTTAAAATTGCCAATGATGGAGAATCCATTACAGCCCCTGGTAAATTGCTCCAATGGTTACTTACTCTCACTGTTAAAAATGTATGGCTTATTTCCAGTCTGAATTTGTCTAGCTTCAAGTTCCAGCCATTGTCTTGTGTCATACTTTTCTTTGCAAGGCTAAAGAGCTCATTCTCAAATATTTGTTCCCCTTATAGGTACTTCATAAATTATGATCAAATCACTCCTTAACCTTCTCTTTGTTAAGCTAAATACATTGAGGTTTTTGTTTCCATCATTATAAGGTATGTTTTTTAATCCTTTCTAATCCTCTAATTCAATATCCTTCTTGAATTTGTGGAGACCACTACTGGATACAGTAGTCCAGCAGCAGTCACACCAGTGCCAAATACAAAGATAAAATTACCTCTCTGGTCCTACTGGAGGTTCCCCTTTTTATGTATCCCAGGATGACATTAACCCATTCGGTCACAGTGTCACACTGGGAGTTCCTGTTCAGCTGATTATCCACCAGGACCCCCAGATCTTTTTCAGAGTCATGGCTTCCCAGGAATGAGTCCTCTATCCTTTAAGTATGGCCTACACCTTTTGTTCCTATATGTACACATTTACATTTAGCAGTATTCAAATGTATATTGTTTGCTTGCCCCAAGCTTACCTAGTGATCACAATTACTCTCTATCTTTTCATTATTCACCATTCGTCCAATTTTGTGTCATCTGCAAACTTTATCAGTGCTGATTTTCTTCCAGGTCATAAATAAAAATGTTAAATAGCATAGGGCCGAGAACCTACTGCTGCGGCATCCCATTTGGAACACACCTGCGCTATGATGAATCCCCATATAAAATTACATTTTGATACCTGCCAGTTAGCCAGTTTATAATCCACATAATGTCCGCCATGTTAATTTTAAATTGTTCTAGCTTTTTAATCAAAATATCATGCAGTACCAAGTCAAACACCTTAGAGGACTCTAAGTATATTGCATCAACACTATTACCTTTATCAACCAAACTTGTAATCAACATCCCATCCAAAAAAAGTTAAATTAGTTTGATAGGGTCTATGTTAACTGGCATTAATTATATTACCTTCCTTTAGTTCTTTATTAATCAAGCCTTATGGCAGCCTTCCATTGTCTTGCCCAGGAATTATGTCAAATTGAAAGGCCTATTATTAACCAGGTCATCCCATTTAAGCTTTTTAAATACTGGCTCAACATTAGCTTTCTTCTACTCTTCTGGAACTTCCCCAGTGTTCCAGGGTTTATTGACAATAAACATTTATGGTCCAGTGATCTCCTCAGCCAACTCTTTTAAAATTCTTGGATGCCAGGTACTGGACCTACTGATTTAAATTTTTCTAATTTTAGTGGTTGCTGTTCAACATGCTCCTCAAATACTAGTGAAGTGGAAAGAGTGTTATTATCATCATATGAGGTGACTACATTATCTGCTTCCCCCCAAATAATAGAAAAGAAATATTTATTCAATGCTTCTGCCTTTTTTGCATTACTATTGATAAATTCTACAGTTTCCATCTACAAATGGACCAGTTTCATTGCCAAGTTTCTTTTTGTTCCTAATATGCTTAATAAACACTTTCTGATTGCCCTTAACTCTGCTGGCTATACATTTCTCCTTCTAACCTTTTGCTTCTCTTGTACATTTTTTACAGTTCTTAGCTTCTAATTTATATTCATTATTATCAGCTTCCCCTTGTCCATGGTTAATTTGATTTCCTTTCCTTCATCAGAAATCAGCTTCCATTGAATACGGGAATTAAAATTTCCATTAAAGAAAAGCCACATGAACTCAAAAATCTCTACAAGATTTTAATGTAAGTCTTCATTATATTTCAAATTTTAAACATACACCTGATGTCCCTGGCTTTGTGCCCTCATGCCTGGTTCTCTCCTCGAGGGAAAGTTGGAAGACAGTCACCCTAACAATCACAGTCAACATTTCCAACTCTGAAAATTCATATTAATTAAGAAAAAAATTAAATGTATTTAGTTAGTTTATATTCCTGTTGGCCCCATATGATATTTCCTTTGTTAATACTATAGAAGATTTTGATAACTGGGCACCATATGATTGTTTTGACACAAGTTTAAGAGGTCCAGTGTTAGCAGTTGAGAGTAATAGAAAACAATAAATCACATCAATAAAACATTGACTCCTTTGTCTAACATGAACAAGGTCACATGCAGGACATGCACGAACCACAAAATCACGGACACAGAAATCTGGCACCCACCAGCCATAAAGGCGTCTCTTTCTGTGGATTCCATAGCCCTTTTTTTCATCTAGAATCATAGACCTCTCCAGTGCTGTGCTGCCCTTGGTGCCCCACGATGACTGTGCATTCTGATCCCCTCTACCGGACATTAATGCTGGTCCTTCTAGCAATAAAATTGTGGGGGTTTCCTACTGACTGTTAGTCTCACTCCAAGGGATGCATTATAACCAATTAGTTCAATGGTCAATGTATATGCTATTTCATATACAATCAATGTATATTAAATAGATTTCAGAGTAGCAGCCGTGTTAGTCTATATCCTCAAAAAGAACAGGAGGACTTGTGGCACCTTAGAGACTAACAAATTTATTTGATCATAAGTTTTCGTGGGCTACAGCTCACTTCATCGGATGCATAGAATGGAACATATAGTAAGAAGATATATATATGCATACAGAGAAGGTGGAAGTTGCCATACAAACCGTGAGAGGCTAATTAATTAAGATGAGCTATTATCGGCAGGAGAAAAAAACTTTTGTAGATGATCAAGATGGCCCATTTAGACAGTTGACAAGAAGGTGTGAGGATATTTAACATAGGGAAATAGATTCAATATGTGTAATGACCCAGCCACTCCCAGTCTCTATTCAAACCCAAGTTAATGGTATCTAGTTTGCATTTAATTCAAGCTCAGCGGTTTCTCGTTGGAGTCTGTTTTTGAAGCTTTTCTCTTGCAAAATTGCCACCTTTAAATCTTTTACTGAGTGGCCAGAGAGGTTGAAGTGTTCTCCTACCAGTTTTTGAATGGTTTCACAGTAGCAGCCGTGTTAGTCTGTATTCTCAAAAAGAACAGGAGGACTTGTGGCACCTTAGAGACTAACAAATTTATTTGAGCATAAGCTTTCGTGGGCTACAGCTCACTTCATCAGATGCACGAAAGCTTATGCTCAAATAAATTTGTTAGTCTCTAAGGTGCCACAAGTCCTCCTTTTCTTCTTGTGGTTTTTGAATGTTATGATTCCTGATGTCAGATTTGTGTCCGTTTATTCTTTTGTGTAGACACTGTCTGGTTTGGCCAATATACATGGCAGAGGGGCATTGCTGGCACATGATGCCACATATCACGTTGGTAGATGTGCAGGTGAACGAGCCCCTGGTGGCGTGGCTAATGTGATTAGGTCCCATGATGGTATCACTTGAATAAATACATGGACAGAGTTGGCATCAGGCTTTGTTGCAAGGATAGGTTCCTGGGTTAGTGCTTTTATTGTGTGGTGTGTGGTTGCTGGAGAGTATTTGCTTCAGGTTGGGGGGCTGTCTGTAAGCGAGGACTGGTCTGTCTCCCAAGATCTGTGAGAGTCGGGGATCATTTTTCAGGATAGGTTGTAAATCTTTGATGATGCGCTGGAGAGGTATTAGTTGGGGGCTGAAGGTGACAGCTAGTGGCGTTCTGTTATTTTCTTTGTTGGGTCTGTCCTGTAGTAGGTGACTTCTGGGTACTCTTCTGGCTCTGTCAATCTGTTTTTTCACGTCAGGAGGTGGGTACTGTAGTTTTAAGAATGCTTGATAGAGATCTTGTAGGTGTTTGTGTCAGTCTGAAGGATTGGAGCAAATGCGGGAGACAGACCAGTCCTCACTTACAGATAACCCCACAACCTGAAGCAAATACTCTCCAGCAACCACACACCATCTTAATTAACTAGCCTCTTACAGTTTGTATGGCACCTTCCACCTTCTCTGTATGTGTATATATATATCTTCTTACTATATGTTCCATTCTATGCATCCGATGAAGTGGGCTGTAGCCCACGAAAGCTTATGCTCTAATAAATTTGTTAGTCTCTAAGGTGCCACAAGTACTCCTTTTCTTTTTACTAATTAGATGTAAATTGTAGGATAATAGATGTATAGGACTGATAAGTATTTAGGAGTGATGAGTGTGTTAGGTATATAAGTAAAGCCTAGCTGAAATGCAAGGCCTACAGGCTGAGACCCCTAAGACTATAGCGTAGCCAGACAAGGCCATAGGCTTAAAAATACTTGACATGAGTGGGTGACCTAGGAATAATCCTTTGTCCCAAAGCTCACAAGATTACTGTGAAGATGTGCCAATAGGTGATTGCAATAGACTGCAATGTATTGTCCGAGACCACGAGATACCTTATTGTAACATCTTTAAATAACTCTTCTGACCGCAGGGTTCATGTTGTCCATAAATGCTAATAAGAATAAGAGGAACTATGACCAACCTATGAAAAATGCAGCACCCTAACATTAATGGGGATAGAAATACAGATAAGGGAAAGCGGGCTGACTTTATGCATATGCATTATGTGTTACACATAGTTAGAATTACAATATATAAAGGGTTTCCCAGTTGGGTAAAAGTGGGAATACCCTTGGGAAAACCCCAGCAGAAACTATCCCTCTACTGATGATCATCTGGTGAGAGGTCCATTGGATCCTGGAACATCTTTCAGGATGTGAGTCTGACTACAGTTATAATTATTGCGTAGGATTTCTATATCATGGATAATTGTAATTTTACTTACTGCTTTAATAAAATTTGTAGTACAGATAAGACTTTGTACTTGTGATTGTGTCTGTTGTCATTATCCTTGGCCTTTGTGTGTTCCTAGAGCCTACAAATCTGAGAGAAGTGCCAGAGGAAATTTCACTCTGTTGATCTTGAAACTGTAGCAACCAGAGCCAAACACATGGTGGCGTAATACAACATCTCTAAATTCTCTTTAACTATAAACAGTGGGCATTTGACCCTCCATGCCAGAAAAGCAGTTTCATCTCTGTTTGCTCTGCATCCTTTCAGATAACTTCTATTTGCTCTGTTTAATGTTTAATAGTGAAAACTCTGCGTAACAATATTAACGCAATATAAATAACAGGCAAGGAGTTGTGCAGATTAGATGCACCCAGCAGGATCCTTCTGACTGTACTGTAAGTACGGCCATATTTTATCCAGAGAGGCACGGGTCACTTGCTGGAGGATTCTCTGCTCCTTGAAGTCTTTAAACCACGATTTGAGGACTTCAATAGCTCAGACATAGGTGAGAGGTTTTTCGCAGGAGCGGGTGGGAGAGATTCTGTGGCCTGCATTGTGCAGGAGGTCGGACTAGATGATCATAATGGTCCCTTCTGACCTTAGTATCTATGAATCTATGAAACTCACTTCAGCCAACTGATATGCAATTTCTTTTATGGGATTTCACTCAAGTATGGATAACTGTTCACTATACCTGTTACAATTTATCCTGTCTGTGCAGCCTTTCTGAAGACCGCAATGATCCAGCAGACATTGATGTTCTAGTGAAAATGTGCTTTGAATGAAGGCATTTTTAAAAAAATTATTGGGAAACCTAGGGGCTAGATTAATCTAGTGATTTTAAGATATGGCCTGGCTACACCAAAATATGTGGGATTTCTTAGAATGTGTTAGCCAGTGTTGGAGCTGGTTGAAAGTAGAAAGAAAAGAAGTACTTGTGGCACCTTAGAGACTAACCAATTTATTTGAGCATAAGCTTTCGTGAGCTACAGCTCACTTCATCGGATGCATAAAGTGGGAAGTACAGTGAGGAGATTTTATATACACACAGACCATGAAAAAATACACATTGTAAGGAGAGTGATCACTTAAGATGAGCTATCACCAGCAGGAGAGTGGGGTGGGGGGAGAGAAAACCTTTTGAAGTGATAATCAAGGTGGGCCATTTCCAGCACATTTCCAGGAATTAACAAGAACTTCTGAGTAACAGTGGGGGGGTGGGGGGGAGGGGAATAAACAAGGGGAAATAGTTTTACTTAGTATAATGACTCAACCACTCCCAGTCTCTATTCAAGCCTAAGTTAATTGTACCAATTTGCAAATGAATTCCAATTCAGCAGTCTCTCATTGGAGTCTGTTTTCGAAGTTTTTTTGTTGAAGGATAGTCACTTTGAGGTCAGAAATCAAGTGACCATAGAGATTGAAGTGTTCTCCGACTGGTTTATGAATGTTATAATTCTTGACATCTGATTTGTGTCCATTTATTCTTTTACGTAGAGACAGTCCAGTTTGCCCAATGTACATGGCAGAGGGGCATTGCTGGCACATAGAATCATAGAAGATCAGGGTTGGAAGGGACCTCAGGAGGTCATCTAGTCCAACCCCCTGCTCAAAGCAGGACCAATCCCCAATTTTTGTGGCATATATCACATTGGTAGATGTGCAGGTGAATGAGCCTCTGATAGTGTAGCTGATGTGATTAGGACCTATGATGGTGTCCCCTGAATAGATATGTGGGCACAGCTGGCAACAGGCTTTGTTGCAAGGATAGGTTCCTGGGTCAGTGGTTCTGTTGTGTGGTGTGTGGTTGCTGGTGAGTATTTGTTTCAGGTTGGGGGACTGTCTGTAGGCAAGGACTGGCGTGTCTCCCAAGATTTGTGAGAGCGATGGGTCGTCCTTCAGGATAGGTTGTAGATCCTTGATAATGCGATGGAGAGGTTTTAGTTGGGGGCTGTATCGTAGAGCTTGGCTGGATCTTGTGGATCGTGTGGTGTGGTCTGGGTGAAAGCTGGAGGCATGTAGGTAGGAATAGCGGTCAGTAAGTTTCCAGTATATGACCGTCGCTTATTAGCACTGTAGTGTCCAGGAAGTGGATCTCTTGTGTGGACTGGTCGAGGCTGAGGTTGATGGTCGGATGGAAATTTGTTGAAATCATGGTGGAATTCCTCAAGGGCTTCTTTTCCATGGGTCCAGATGATGAAGATGTCATCAATATAGCGCAAGACTTGCCCCATAACCTCACCCAGACCACACCACACAATCCATTGTCTACAGCCAAGCTCTACGATACAACCACATTTGCTCCAACCTCTCAGACAGAGACAAACACCTACAAGATCTCTATCAAGCATTCTTACAACTACAATACCCGTCTGCTGAAGTGAAAAAACAGATTGACAGAGCCAGAAGAGTACCCAGAAGTCACCTACTACAGGACAGGCCCAACAGAGAAAATAACAGAACGCCACTAGCCGTCACCTTCAGCCCCCAACTAAAACCTCTCCATCGCATTATCAAGGATCTACAACCTATCCTGAAGGACAACCCATCACTCTCACAAATCTTGGGAGACAGGCCAGTCCTTGCCTACAGATAGTCCCCCAACCTGAAACAAATACTCACCAGCAACCACACACCACACAACAGAACCACTGACCCAGGAACCTATCCTTGCAACAAAGCCTGTTGCCAGCTGTGCCCACATATCTATTCAGGGGACACCATCATAGGGCCTAATCACATCAGCCACACTATCAGAGGCTCATTCACCTGCACATCTACCAATGTGATATATGCCATCATGTGCCAGCAGTGCCCTCTGCCATGTACATTGGGCAAACTGGACTGTCTCTACGTAAAAGAATAAATGGACACAAATCAGATGTCAAGAATTATAACATTCATAAACCAGTCGGAGAACACTTCAATATCTCTGGTCACTCGATTTCTGACCTCAAAGTGACTATCCTTCAACAAAAAAACTTCGAAAACAGACTCCAATGAGAGACTGCTGAATTGGAATTCATTTGCAAATTGGACACAATTAACTTAGGCTTGAATAGAGACTGGGAGTGGTTGAGTCATTATACTAAGTAAAACTATTTCCCCTTGTTTATTCCTCTCCTTCCCCCCCCCCCCCACCTCCGTTCCTCAGACTTTCTTGTTAATTCCTGGAAATGTGCTGGAAATGGCCCACCTTGATTATCACTTCAAAAGGTTTTCTCTCCCCCCACCCCACTCTCCTGCTGGTGATAGCTCATCTTAAGTGATCACTCTCCTTACAATGTGTATTTTTTCATGGTCTGTCTGTATATAAAATCTCCTCACTGTACTTCCCACTTTATGCATCCGATGAAGTGAGCTGTAGCTCACGAAACTTATGCTCAAATAAATTGGTTAGTCTCTAGTTTGAAAGTAGGACTTTCCATTCTGTGGAATATTCTGACATTTAAAGAAATCATTCTGAATCAGAACAAAAAATTAAGTTTGAATTTTCCTTTGAAACAAAATTCTCCTTCTCCCCCAAAAATTCTTTTCAGTAAACTGAAGTGTTTAATTTTGATAACATTAAAAGATCATGTTTCTGTTTTGACTTTTTGGTATTAGTTTATTTTATATTGTTTTTATATTCATATTTTATAAAATATGAACATATAAATATACAAAATAACTTTAAGAGCAAAAGAGAAAAGAAATATAAAATCACTTGATTTTTTTCTAAATAAAACTTCATTAGAGTTGACATAATCCTTTGGAATTTTTCTATTTTGCTGAATCAGCAGTTTGTGGCAGAAAAGTGTTCCAGCTGAGCAACTTTAGCAAACACATTCTTACATGTTTTAAAACTCTAGCCTTAACAAAGCAGGTTATTCTTTAGTACATACAAGCTGGTAGAGTTGTAGCCTAATAGATAGAAAGAGACAGATAAGCATAAAAAACAAAAAGGGCAAGTCTATCAGTTACTGACATGTAAAGAGCCTTTAGATTTCTTTATTTGATTTATTCCTGTAGTTATGATGCTACAGAAAGCTCAGCACCATTTGTTATTCCCTTTTGCTAAAGTTCATCAAAATTACAGTACTTAAAGTCAGGGATAGGTGACTTAGTTTTGACATTCCAGATAGGGCACTTCCCTATAATGTTTGTTCAGCTTTAACAGTGGACCCGATTCTCAGTTGAATCCAGATTATACTGCCATACAGGGAAATGTGGGTGGTGGTGGTGGTGGTGGTGGGGTGCTAGCAGAAGTTAGAGCTGCAAAAGTCCAGCTCCAATTTGTGCCACTGGCACAAGGTCCCTAATTTATCCTAGGGATGCAGTGGACGATCATCACAGTGGAGCTCCATTCTGCTAAAGTCTCTCCCAGCCTACACTCACCTGAGTCCCTTTCATACACTCTCACACTACAAAACACCGCTACTCTAGGATGTCTGAGTGGCACAAAGTGGATGATGCTAACTGAAGAATCCAGCCCAGAGTCTCCTCCTACCACACCTCCCTTTTCCCTTTCTCTGATTCCCAACCTGGCCTGCACTCTCAACCTCAGAGACTCTACCGTCAACCCCACTCTCTTTCCCCCCATAATCTCCCAATTGACTGGAGGGAGGAGGACTTGCCATGAGGGGAGAGAGAAAAATAACCGTTGGATCACAAATAGCACAGGGAAGGGGGGAACATTTCCATGACTAATGACTATTCCATTCTTTTGTTTTTAAAGGAATAGTTCCAAAGGAAAATGAAGTCCATCCTCTGTCTGTGTGTGTTACTTGCTGGGCTTCATGCTGTTGTCTTGTCTCATCATGTACCTGACCACCACAATGACCAGGATAGTCAGACAGATATTAATCCCCCACAGCAGCTTAGCTCAGTTGGAAGCAATGGTGTAACTGAAAATATGACCTTTCTCCAAGTAACTCCTAGCAATGCTGACTTCGCATTTAGATTCTACAAGCAGATTAAATCAGAAGCAGCTGACAAGAACATTTTCTTCTCTCCTCTGAGCATCTCCACTGCCTTTGCAATGCTGACGTTAGGTGCCAAGTCAACCACTCTAAGTCAAATTCTCCAAGGACTCTCCTTTAATCTGACAGAGATTGAGGAGAGGGAGATACATGAAGGTTTTCATCACCTCCTCCAGATGTTAAACCATCCTGACAGTGAGATCCAGCTGAATATGGGAAATGCCCTTTTTATAGATGATCAACTGAAACTACTAGAGAAGTTTTTGGAAGATGTCAAAACTCTGTATGAGTCTGAAACTTTTCCTATTAACTTCCAAAATTGTGCCGAGGCTGAGAAACAGATCAATGATTACATAGAGAATAAAACCCATGGGAAAATTGCCAATTTAATCAAGGATCTTGATCCACTCACTGTAATGATTCTTATCAACTATATTTTCTTTAAAGGTAAGATGTTCTACAGATCAGTACATGTTGCACATACAAGCTATGGAATTCCAATAGTGGTCTAAGACAAATAAACTGCTTTTTTGTCAACTGCTTATTATGTCTATGAGATTACCCAACTTGAGACTCATGCCTTGTCAACTTTTTTAAGCATTTCCAGGAAACTTATAGTCATCCTAATTGGAAATTTTGGTTATAATTAGGCACCTAAATCAAGGGCACTGGAATCTTTGTAGAAGGGGGAGGGGAGCAAAAGCCAAAATGGATTCCTGTGGCCCTTCTCCCCTAATCCTGCACTCCCTCATGGCCCTAGTCCCCTCCTCACATAGCACCCCCAGGGCCTCTAGCACTTGATCCTGCCAATCTCCTACCTCCTGTGGCTGCATGTAGGTCAATGGGAACCAGTCGCACAGCCCATGCTCCTTCTGTCCTTTCCACCAGCTACTGTCTGGCACCTACAGCACCGTGATCAGCTCCCCTGACAAAACACAGCCCCTACCGGCACTGCTTCCCCCCAAACTATGCCCACATTAAAAAGTGAGGGGCATGGCTCTCCCACTTTCAAAAGTTGGGTGGACAGGCTCCATGTCCCCCCAGTTCACCTAAATCCATATTTAGTCACCCGAACAAGATTATAACTATGTTATTAGGCATGCCAAGCAACTATTGCTTGGAAGTGAATGGGAGTTACAGGTTCTCCTCACCCCTGTAATGCAGGCCAGTTTAATCGTACTACCTAAATACAGAGATAAAAAAGGAAAGAATCCAGAATTCTATTTTTTTCACTGATGTTTTGTTGTCCCTGGGATGTTCCCAGAATGGACAATGGTTGATCTTTGCACATTTATTTGCCTGATACTCATTTAAGTATTATAACTGAAGGCAATATATTCTACCAGTGGTACCCAGGAGCCATGAAAGGGTGTATTTGAGACCAGGAAAATTTCTTGCCAAAATGGATAGCTATTTAACTGAGGAGAAAGTGGTCATGTGGTACTCTGGTGAGGCAGTGTATAAGAAAGGCAATAGGCACTGATCCTGTGCCATAGAAGTCAGTGGGTGCCATACCACTGACTAGAGTGGTGCAGGTCAGGCTTATAATGCATAGGAGCAGGCTGGAACTAGCAGAATTGTGGGGTAGGTCCTACGGTAACATTTTAAACTTTGGTTAATTTCAGTCAACTCTATAAAAACACATCCTTTTCAGCAGCTTGGAAAGCATGTGCTTTCCCATTTGTGGCTAGTAAGCTGCATCATCTGTGCTAACATTTTACAAGAAACAGAGAATCATAGAATATCTGGGTTGGAGGGGGCCTCAGGAGGTCATCTAGTCCAACCCCATACTCAAAGCAGGGCCAATCCCCAATTTTTGCCCTGGGTCCCTAAATGGCCCCCCCTCAAGGATTGAACTCACAACCCTGGGTTTAGCAGGCCAATGCTCAAACCACTGAGCTATCCATCCTCCCCAAGGAGAAGGAAAGGAAATTAAATATAAACAAAATTTCAATTTAGCTCCCTCTTACAGACCCATGTCTCGAGATTTATACTGCGAGGCGTGAGTAGAAGAAATTTAGGTAAAATGAAAAAGCAGTTAAATTTATTAATTAATCTGGAGCTCTATCAGATTGAGGGGCCTCAGTTTAACAGCACAGAAAGTTATAATACTTGGTCACTATTCTTTTCTCAAAGCTACAGATTTAAAGAAAACCACAGTATTAGTTCATTTCACTTGTTTGGCTTTCATCAGGACTACTTGCTATTGAAATTGTCTGGCTAGCTGGCCGCAGGGCAAATGTCCCGTTTTTCAAACGAGCATGCAGTTGACTTAAACTTCAAATATAGACTTGTTACATTTAAATTAGTCTGATATGTGTTTGAAATTTCTCTTTCCCAGTATTTTCAACTGCATTCTTTCTTTTTCTCATCAGCTCGTTGGGAAAATCCTTTCAATAGTTTGTTCACCAAGGAAGATGACTTTTTTGTGGATGCAGAAACATCTGTCAAAGTTAACATGATGAACAGTAACAAAAGGTATAACACATACCATGATGAGGAGCTGTCTTGCTGGGTGGTTGAAATCCCATACAAAGGAAATGCTGCTGCAGTATTTATTCTGCCCGATGAAGGGAAAATGGAGCAGGTGGAGGAGGCGCTGTTGAAAAAAACTGTGACTAAATGGACAAAATCACTTCAACAAAGGTAACCGTTTAACTGCTACTACGCCTAGGTATATTTGCTGTAAAATCGGCTAGAATTGGAAATGAAGAGAAAACATTCCATTCAGGGCTAGGCTGTGGCTGTAGATACAGCCCTAAGACTGGGCAATGCATTGCATACTGCCCTAAGGGAGAGCACTGGAAGAACTAGTGCCTCAGACAGACACCTCTGAAGTATAATGCCTCCCAGATTGCCCCTCTTGCTTCAGCTCTTTTGGCTAGAGAGCTGGCTGGAACATGGGCACAAAGCCATCCCTCTGCCCTTTCAGCACCCCTCTATGACGGAATGCACCAGTGTTCACACCTTACACACTATTGTAATAATCTTTGTACAAAACATGCCTTGTGAAGTATCATTTGAAAACGAATGACTTTCTGTAAGTTATATCACTGTTAAATCTACATACAAGATTCTATGTAAAGTTATGAATTTCCCCTGAATGACGTTGGTATCACATGTTCATACCCGCATAGCCCTATGAGGCAGGAGTGGCTAAGCAAGTCTATCTTAAATAAAGGAATGTGGGTTTACCTCAATTTACATATAACTAGTACATAAGGTCCTTGAGACAGCAAGAGAGAGACAAGGCAAACCTGCATTTCAACATACACGGGGGAGTAAAAAGAGTATGGGGACACCTTCACTCACACCCCCAAACTCCCATGGCTTTCTTTACTGTTTAAATAAACTTTGCTGTGAGGGGTAAGCCTCAGAAGAATCTACTTCAAAGAGAGACTAGACTATAGAAGTGGGGGGCAAAAACCAGGGATTCTTTCTCTCTCCCTTTTCATCTCTCACTCTTTCACCTAAGAAGACAAAAGAAACCAGCTGTTTGGACTTTGGGGGCAGATCCTGACTTAAGTATTTGGTCAGCGATGTTGCTGGGAAAATGTGGCAAGAATTTTACCTGGAACCATGTTTGTTAAGTTTAGTTACTAGAAAGAGTTTTCTCTTTATTTCTCTTGTAACCATTTCCGACTTTAAGGCCTTATTCTTGTACTCACTTAAAATCTCTCTTTGTAGTTAAATAAAGTGGTTTCATTCTTTAATAAAAACTAACCCAGTGTTGCATTCAAACTGAATTATTTGGGTAACTCCATTTAGAGTAGCAAATTGTTGGAGATTATTTCCTTACAGCAGCAACAGACCTAATATATCTGAACTGTCCAGGAGCAGGGTGGGCAGTGCAGAACACACATTTTTGGTGGAAAATTGAGGACTAGAAGTGTGTGAAGGTCACTCTGCAAGTAGTAAGCAAGGCTGCTGGAAGCCAGAGTGTGTCTGCTGTGCTGCTGACAGGCTGCTGGAGTTGGACCAGCTGGACCAGGGCTGTGGCTCTACACAGACACTCATGCTGCCAGACTGACTGTGAGAGACCCAGGATGGAAGCTACAACAACAGAGCACTGTGAGGCATCCAAGATTGCAGGGCAGGTGGTAACAGAGCCCCTCACTGGTCTGAATTGCACCCTGGAATGTGTTACTCTCCCAGTCCAATTGTTTCAGGGAGCCAGTGAAAGAATCCAGTGTAGCCCATGCAATCCCCTGGGAACTCTTATGGGTGTACCCCGGTTATGCCACACAAGGTGGGGACATCCCTACTTCTCCTGCATTCACTTGAGCAGCTGTATTATAGGTAGGGACAAACCAGCCCTATATAAGGTAATGCACTTTACTAGTCTCTATATCGGATCAAATAATCCAAACGATAGTTTTCTAAAACCAGCACAGTAGTCACATGTAGTTAAACAAAAATAAAACTCATGGGATTGTAATTTTGCTGTCCATTTGCTGTAAAATGGGACAATAATATTTACTTCCCAGATTGGGGCATTGTGAGGCAAATTCATTGGCAGCTGAGATCCTTGAGTGCTCTACATTATCCAGCTGTAAATATTTAAGTATCCAGCCATTTGACAATAATTCACCAGAGTTTTGTGTTTCTTTTTGAACAGAGAAATCAACCTATACATTCCAGCATTCTCTGTATCTGGTACCTATGATGTCAAAGAGCTGTTTGAGAAAATGGGTGTGGTCGATGTGTTCACTGACAAAGCTGATCTGTCTGGAATCACTGGGCACTCTAACCTGAAGGTGTCAAAAGTAAGTTTGTAAAATACAGATGGTGCTAAATGGAATTGTCTCTTGTTTTCTTTTGAAATGACCAATTCCAGCATCCAGTCAGGTCACTGGTAAAATGCTTAGCCAGCAAGGACAGGCGAGACAGAGCTGTAGCATAAGGAGGACAGACCCACAGATTAGCACTTAGTCTTTCCTCAAATTAAGCATTAATTTGCTTATTATAATGAATACACAGGCTCTGTGAGCTTACTTGACCTTCTGGAATGTCCTGTAAAGTCAGTACCATCAGGGAGGGAAAAGGACAGGGAAAAATGCAATTGTAACTATTGTTAACATAAAATAATTAATATGTAAAATGGTATGGCAAGAGTTTGCAAATACGGAATCTTATTCTATGATAAGTATTTATATGACCCCTCCTTACTGTAGTAGCTAAGCATCTCATAAATTTTAATTATTTATCCCCACAATATCCCTGTGAAGTAGGGATTTACAGATGAGAAATGAAGTACAGGAAGGCTCAGTGACTTGCTCCAGGGCACACAGGAGGTCTATGGCACCATCCTTCCCAATACTTTTACACTTACTGAGTAGTGCCTTATACAATAAGTTGGCAGATTGACCATGGACTATGATGTCACAGAGTAAGTATCAGAATTTTGCCATGAATCAGTAGAAGGAAATAAGAGAGAGAAGGTTGATGAGGTAATGTCTTTTATTGAACCAACTTCTGCTGGTAAAGGAGGAAAGTTTTCAGGTTTGATGCAGCTCTGCCTCAGGTCTGGATAAGGTCCAGACAAGGTTGGACAAATTCAGGGTGGGATAAATTAAGCATAAGGATATACACATGCTGTAGGAGACTACTTAAAATGAAGCGAGTAATTAAGGGTTAGCAAGGAACAGGGTGTGTTAGAAATCATTGTAATGAGACAATACTACATATTGCGATAGACATGGATCTTGAAATTATAAAAAAAAATTACAAAAACACCTTTTCACCTGTGGGCAAACACAAAGGGATCACTCCATATCTGATCTCTCAGCCCTCATGCTCAAAGGAAACCTGTACAACACCTTTAAAAGACAAGCCTGGTAAACTAAATTCATAACTTTGCTGGATACAAAGAACTATGGACTTACAGATGAATTGAGCAATAAAATCAATGTAACACTTTGAACATACCCTGCTGCTTGCTTCCCCTTAATTGCCCACTTCATTCTAAGTGGTCTGCTAGAGCATGTGTGAACCCTTTATGCTTAACAATCTCTCCTACCTTGTATTTGGCTGTGACACTCTGGTTACCTTCTCCAGATCTGACAAAGAGCTCGGTGGAGTTCAAAAGCTCGTCCCTTCTACCAGCAGAAGTTGGTCCAATAAAAGCTATTACCTCACCTGCCTTAACAATGAGGAGTCCTTGTGGCACCTTAGAGACTAACAAATTTATTTGGGCATAAGCTTTTTTGGGCTAAAACCCACTTCATCAGATGCATAGGGTGAAAAATTCAATAAGCAGTATATAGATTACAGCACATGAAAATATGGGAGTTGCCTTACCAAGTGGGGGCTCAGTGCTAACAAGGCCAATTCAATCAAGGTGGAAGTGGCCTATTCTCAACAGTTGACAAGAAGGGGTGAATATCAACAGAGGGAAAATTACTTTTTGTAGTGCTAACGAGGCCAATTCAATCACTGTGGACATCGCCCATTCCCAACAGTTGACAAGAACATGTGAGTATCAATAGAGGGAAAATTACTTTTTGTAGTAACCCAACCACTCCCAGTCTTTATTCAGGCCTAATTTGATAGAGTCCAGTTTGCAAATTAATTCCAGTTCTGCAGTTTCTCATTGAAGTCTGTTTTTGAAGATTTTTTGTTGAAGAATTGCCACTTTTAAGTCTATTATTGAGTGACCAGAGAGATTGAAGTGCTCTCCTACTGGTTTTTGAATGTTACAATTCTCGATGTCTGATTTGTGTCCATTTATTCTTTTGCATAGTGTCCCTAGTGGTGCCCCTAGCCTGTGTTTGTCAGAGGGTGCAGATGGATGGCAGGAGAGAGATCACTTGATCATTACCTGTTAGATTTACTCCCTCTGGGGCACCTGGCATTGGCCATTGTCGGCAGACAGGATACTGGCCTGCCTGGATTTTTGGTCTGACCCAGTGTGGCCATTCTTATGTTCTTATGCATAGAGACTGTCCGTAAAGACTCCCATCTTTTCATGTGCTGTAATATATATACTGCTTACTGTATTTTTCACTATATGCATCTGATGAAGTGGGTTTTAGCCCATGAAAGCTTATGCCCAAATACATTTGTTAGTCTCTAAGGTGCCACAAGGACTCCTTGTTGTTTTTGCTGATACAGACTAACACAGCTACCACTCTGAAACCTCTCACCTGCTTTGTCTCTCTCATACCCTGGGAGGAACACAGCTACAACTGCAAACTGCAAACAATGTAAGGAAATACTAATTTGAGTTGCATTAAGGAGAACAAAGTGAGAGTTAGTTCTTAGTGTAGCTCCAAAGAGTAAAAGAGAGAGGTTCACATTTGCACTGTAAAATACCAATTCACTGTACCCAAGAGAGAAATGTATTAGGCAACGGTACACCAGGAAGGTCAGCTACCTAGCTTCTTTCCCTCCTATGTTGCTTGTCACCATTTATCTTGAATTGTCTTCTATTTTCTGCTGCAAAGTAACTCTCTGATGCATAAAGGCACTAGAGTTGTTTGTGATGATGAGACAATTCTTCAGTAATGTTAAACAATTAATTAAGGGAGTCCCCCTCTTTGTGGATGAGTGAACAAGGGATTTGACACATGCAATTTAATCTATTCATATTGTTGTGCCTGACCCTTCCGAAGATTCATAGGCAAAACTCCTATCGAAATCAACGATAGTTTTGCCTGGATTGGGAATGTAGGGTTGGGTTATGTTTTGTGCTGTCAGTCCTGTACTCATTCTGTTCTTCTTTCTTAATAGCTGTGGTTTAAATAGGAGCAAGTTCATCTCCAGCTGTTGCTCCCTGTTTTATGCTCACACTGTGATCTCTACTTCATTTCCTTATAGGCTGTTCACAAGGCCGTGGTGGATGTCCATGAGAATGGTACTGAGGCTGCAGCAGTCACTATCGTGGAAATTGCATACACGTCTCTTCCCTTCCCTCAACCTCTTACCATTAAGTTTAACCGGCCTTTCCTGATGATAATTGTTGATAAAAATACCCAGAGCATCCTCTTCATGGGGAAAATTGTAAATCCTACTAAAAAATAATTGTACTCTCACTGTACATGTCCCAGTGCTTCAAAGGAGTTGTTTTTAAATTCCCAGGAGTATGTGCACGTACCACAGACCACTTGGTGCCAGTGATTGTAACTAAATTGCAGTTGACCTAAATTCCAAGCAAATAAAACATGAGTGTGGGGTAACTCTTTGCCTGCAAACAAACAGCCTGGTATTTCTGTGAATTGGGCATGTATTCGTAAACATCTCAGGTAAATGGGAGAGAAAGCCTTTATAACTAGGTGACCAGATAGTAAATGTGAAAAATCAGAATGGGGGTGCGGGGAATCGGCACCTAAATAAGAAAAAGACCCCAAAATTGGGACGGTTCCTATAAAATCGGAACATCTGGTCACACTACTTGTAGGCAATGCTGATAACGAGTGGGGGCTGCAGAGTACAGTCTAGCCTAGCTTCCTCCATTCCGTGCCCCTGTGCGTTAATCATATTTTCTAACTGACAAAAGGGACACTGAGGTGTGGAAGTGGGAGGTCACAGGGAGCTGGTTTGTAAGCATAAGGGAGGTTGGTGGAGATGTCAGAAGTAAAAAAAGCTGCTCAGTCCTCTCTGCTGTCCTACCCCTTCCCCTTTTCAGAATAAAAACTGGGGCATTTCACAGCTAAACAGCAGAATGGAAGAAGACTGAATTTCTCTCTCTGTGACCCCTTCTGGTTCTCTCCTAGTCCCAAACTCTCTACCTCCAATTTAGTCTTCCCCACTACATCATGCCCACCAACCCCACCAATTCACCAACTGATTCCATTGTCCCTTACACTCAACCTTGCCTGCCTAGGCCATCCCACTCATGGGATCTGCTCAGCTCCCTCTAACCCAGCCCCAGCGCAGGAACACCCACTGTACCCACCTGTCCCTTCCTCCTACAACCCCTCCCAAGCTCACAGCAACCCCTTTCTGCTCTGAAACCCTCTCCCAACTAACACCACCTGGGTCAAAACACAAAAATATAAAAAACCCTTGGAGACCTTTCCCAGAGGTCATAGTCCTTCCCCCTCCAACCTGACAGCCACCACCAGGCTCACAATCCCCTTTTCTCCACAACTCTAACTCCCACCTCCATGCCCAGAACCTCCGCCCTCAACTCACTCTTGTTGCTGGATACAGAAAAACAGGAGCAGAGGCAGCAGGGAGGGACTGTGGCTGTAGGGAACCCTTTACTCTGAATAAACTTCACAGAAGCCTGGAAATCCTCTTCTGTCCTCTCCCTCTATTGCTTGTAGCCCATGAGCTACACGCAGGATCTCTAGAAGCTGGAGTTTGCAAGAAGCATTGCAGAGAGCAGCTAGATGAACTGGAACCTAGATCCTAAGGCTGCTAGGTGAAATCCAGCCTCATAGAAATCCCTGTGACAAGAAGTGTTACTGCTTCCTGCAGTACTTCAGCCATACAACACAATATAGCTCACAACTGTGGCATCATTAGTGGAGTTTAGCTCCTTTAGCCATTTATGTCCTGCCACCCCTGGCAGACAGAGTCACTTTCACTTTTTCTCAATGTTGTAATTCAGGCAACTCATAAGTCACGCAAACTCCCCTGGAACAGAAGATTCCAAAAGGCTTCTGTGAGATCTTTGTTTAAGATGCAGTGTCTCACTTGAGTAGTTCTGGACTAGACTCTTTACACTGGTATATGGTCACTAAGGATAGGCTGTGATTAGAGGGGTGGGAGGGAGGCATATGTATTGTATCTTCTGGATCTGATGTTCCAACCAACCATACACACTCAGTGTCTCAGCCCACTCCTCCTGGTAGCTGGCTAGCTGCTCCTCCTCCATCTACTGGGTCTCCACAATCAAGTAGACCAAGTCCAACACACAGTAAAGATGCCATCTAATGGGATAACCTGTTATCTGGTCATTCAAAAGCCAAGCAATCCCATTATCACAGGTAGGTGATGAGATGCAGTCAGAATATTTCCAATGCAGTTGCCCCTTAGTCTATAGTCGTGATTTTGAAGCCTGCAAATTCTTACTTAAAGGGCAGGGAGGGAAATCAGGCTTTTAATTTATTTATTTAGATTATATTCCTATTGGCACCATGTGATTTCTCCCTTGTGAACAGTATAGAGACTTTGATAATTGGGCAGCATGTGGTTGTTTTGATATAAAATCAAGAGGTCCAGGGTTAGAGGTTGAGTGTAAAGGAAATCAGTAATCCACCTTCCAGCCATGCTAACAAAAGATTGACTCTTGGGTCTAACATCAACAGGGCCATATGCAGAAACCACAAAATCCATGCCTGAAATCTAGCCTCAGCCTCCTGGATCTCCAATCAGACATAAAGAGTCTCTCTTTGAAGAGTCCATGGCCCATTCTTCACCTATGGCACTGTGGACAACTCCAGTGCTGTGCTGCCATTCGCTCCCCCACCATGTCCACACACTCTGGTCGGACTTAGTGCTGGTCCAAACAGCAGTCAACCTGAGGGGTTTTTGCAACTGTTAGTCTCTGTAAGAGACGCATTGGGTAGTGTAGCTGTTCCTAGGCACAGATTTCTATTGGTGCTCTCTGATAGGCCCATATAGGTCCACGTAGGTGAGGAAAGTGTTTATGTGGGCTAGAGAGCTTCATTAAGATACGAGGTAACACCTGACAGGCCTAAAAACAAATGAGACCCAGCTGGGGAGGAGCTGAGTAGTTGCTATAAAGAAAGCAAGTCTAGAGCAGAAGAAAAAGAAAGATGGCAAAAAAAAATTGGATAAACAAAAAAAGGGGAAGAATATTTTTTTGAATTGTGCCCTAGAGCTGAGGATAAGGATGTACTTCAGGGGTTGGTACTGGTAGGAAAAATGAAGTGATTTTGTTTAGAGTACGAACTGGCCATTGTGGCTTGAACAAAAATCTTTTTCAAATAAATGGACACAAAGGTGGACTATGTCCACTCTGTAAGGTGGAAGAAAAAATTGAGCATCTTTGATGAGTATGTAAGGGCCTTGATAAAGAAAGGGGAAAGCTTTCTGAGGGATTCAAATGTCTTAAGGTAACAAAAGTTACATTATGTTATTTAGTAAAAATGTCAAGGAAATGGGGTAGTATTAGAAAGGTGTTTTTATATTATCTGAAGGATACAAGGCAGAGTGAGAGAATATAAACTGCTAAGTATTTAGGAAGTACAGTTGATGATGGCCATTCAGTCAAGTCTACTTCACCATGAGGAAAAAAGAAAGAAAGAAAAAGAAGAGAGTTGCAGGGAGAGAGAAAAGAACTTTGCAGTCACTCTGTTGATAATAGAATGTGGCAAGACTGAGGAGAACAGAAAGACTCGTGTTGGGGACAAAGCCCCAGAAGGGGCTGGGGGAAAGGCCTCAAGAAAAGCCTGTGCTAGGAAGGAGGCCAGGGAGACATCAACAAGGGATGTAATGGAGTGGACTTGGGCTCTTATCCTAGAGTCCCTGGACTCAAATGTGGTGGAGTGGGAGGGCCTGGGTTCCCCTACTGGTCTCCCAGAAAAGGTGGTGTAGAAACACCCTGACCAAGCGAGAGAAGAACTATTGGGATTGGAGTCAGGCCTCCCCAGGGAGAAAGCCCTATGAGGCGTCACTCTGCACAAGAGTAAGAGGACGATCCTCCAGAGTCCAGGAAGTGGAGAAGAGTCTGCAGTGGTCTGGGAAGGGGCTAAGAATTGTTTGTCTGAGTTTAATTTATCAGACTCTTTGGTATGTCCAATTAGTCAAAGTAAAGCATGTTCACATATAGAAGACAATGCTACTAACTACAATTAATGTATATTTCCACAGAGATAAGACATTAAGGGCCAAGTTTCAGAGTAACAGCCGTGTTAGTCTGTATTCGCAAAAAGAAAAGGAGTACTTGTGGCACCTTAGAGACTAACCAATTTATTTGAGCATGAGCTTTCGTGAGCTACAGCTCACTTCATCGGATGCATACTGTGGAAACTGCAGAAGACATTATATACACAGAGACCATGAAACAATACCTCCTCCCACCCCACTCTCCTGCTGGTAATAGCTTATCTAAAGTGATCATCAGGTTGGGCCATTTCCAGCACAAATCCAGGTTTTCTCACCCTCCGCCCCCCCACACACAAACTCACTCTCCTGCTGGTAATAGCCCATCCAAAGTGGCCACTGTCTTTAAAATGTGTATGATAATCAAGGTGGGCCATTTCCAGCATAAATCCAAGTTTAACCAGAACGTTGTGGCCCAACTTCATGATCACTTTAGATAAGCTATTACCAGCAGGAGAGTGGGGTGGGAGGAGGTATTGTTTCATGGTCTCTGTGTATATAATGTCTTCTGCAGTTTCCACAGTATGCATCCGATGGAGTGAGCTGTAGCTCACGAAAGCTCATGCTCAAATAAATTGGTTAGTCTCTAAGGTGCCACAAGTACTCCTTTTCTTTTTGCGAATACAGACTAACACGGCTGTTACTCTGAAACCTGTCATTATGCAAGGCACTGCATTTAGCCGTATGGAGTGGAAATCTATCAGCTGCATGAAAAAACTTGTACAGATACAGACAGACATCATCTTCCTTTCCAAATGCAAACAGATGGACATTGTACCAAAAGGACTGAAGGTAAAAAATCCATTACAATCTACATACAACACAGACGATGCTGACAGCTTGTGCCACACGCTCTCAAAGAAACTGCAGAATCACCTGATCAACATCCTCTACAGCAAACAGGGAAAGATTAAGAATGAGCTCTCAAAAATGGATACTCTCATAAAAAAACAACCTTCCACACAAACTTCCTCGTGGCTGGATTTTACTAAAACTAGACAAGCCATTTACAAAGCACACTTTGCTTCTCTACGAAAGAAAAAGGACACTAAACTTTCTAAACTACTACATGCTACAAGGGGCCACAGCAATGGTTCCCTCAACCCACCCAGCAATATTGTTAACCTATCCAACTATACTCTCAGCCCAGCAGAAGCAGCTGTCCTATCTCGGGGCCTCTCCTTCTGCCCCTCCACCCCCACGAACATGATACAGTTCTGTGGTGACCTAGAATCCTATTTTCGACATCTCCGACTCAAGGAATATTTCCAAAATACCTCTGAACAACATACTAATCCACAGAGGCCTCCCTACCAACATTACAAAAAGAAGGATTCTAGGTGGACTCCTCCTGAAGGTCGAAACAGCAGACTGGACTTCTACATAGACTGCTTCCGCCGACGTGCACGGGCTGAAATTGTGGAAAAGCAGCATCACTTGCCCCCATGACCTCAGCCATGCAGAACACAATGCCATCCACAGCCTCAGAAACAACTCTGGCATCATAATCAAAAAGGCTGACAAAAGGAGGAGCTGTTGTCATCATGAATAGGTTGGAATATGAACAAGAGGCTGCTCGGCAGCTCTCCAACACCACTTTCTACAAGCCATTACCCTATGATCCCACTGAGAGTTATCAAAAGCAACTACAGCATTTGCTTAAGAAACTTCCTGAAAAAGCACAAGATCAAATCCGCACAGACACACCCCTGGAACCCCGACCTGGGATATTCTATCTACTACCCAAGATCCATAAACCAGGAAATCCTGGGTGCCCCATCATCTCAGGCATTGGCACCCTGACAGCAGGATTGTCTGGCTATGTAGACTCCCTCTTCAGGCCCTACGCTACCAGCACTTCCAGCTACCTTCGAGACACCACTGACTTCCTGAGGAAACTACAATCCATCGGTGATCTTCCTGATAACACCATCTTGGCCACTATGGATGTAGAAGCCCTCTACACCAACATTCCACACAAAGATGGACTACAAGCCGTCAAGAACACTATCCCCGATAATGTCACGGCTAACCTGGTGGCTGAACTTTGTGACTTTGTCCTTACCCATAACTATTTTACATTTGGGGACAATGTATACCTTCAGATCAGCGGCACTGCTATGGGTACCCGAATGGCCCCACAGTATGCCAACATTTTTATGGCTGACTTAGAACAATGCTTCCTCAGCTCTCGTCCCCTAACGCCCCTACTCTACTTGCGCTATATTGATGACATCTTCATTATCTGGACCCATGGAAAAGAAGCCCTTGAGGAATTCCACCATGATTTCAACAATTTCCATCCCACCATCAACCTCAGCCTGGTCCAGTCCACACAACAGATCCACTTCCTGGACACTACAGTGCTAATAAACGATGGTCACATAAACACCACCCTATACCGGAAACCTACTGACCGCTATTCCTACCTACATGCCTCCAGCTTTCACCCTGACCACACCACACGATCCATCGTCTACAGCCAAGCTCTGCGATACAACCGCATTTGCTCCAACCCCTCAGACAGAGACAAACACCTACAAGATCTCTATCAAGCATTCTTACAACTACAATACCCGCCTGCGGAAGTGAAGAAACAGATTGATAGAGCCAGAAGAGTTCCCAGAAGTCACCTACTACAGGACAGGCCTAACAAAGAAAATAACAGAACGCCACTAGCTGTCACCTTCAGCCCCCAACTAAAACCCCTCCAACGCATTATTAAGGATCTACAACCTATCCTGAAGGATGACCCAACACTCTCACAAATCTTGGGAGACAGGCCAGTCCTTGCCTACAGACAGCCCCCCAACCTGAAGCAAATACTCACCAGCAACCACATACCACACAACAGAACCACTAACCCAGGAACCTATCCTTGCAACAAAGCCTGTTGCCAACTGTGCCCACATATCTATTCAGGGGACACCATCAAAGGGTCTAATAACATCAGCCACACTATCAGAGGCTCGTTCATCTGCACATCCACCAATGTGATATATGCCATCATGTGCCAGCAATGCCCCTCTGCCATGTACATTGGTCAAACTGGACAGTCTCTACGTAAAAGAATAAATGGACACAAATCAGATGTCAAGAATTATAACATTCATAAACCAGTCAGAGAACACTTCAATCTCTCTGGTCACGCAATCACAGACATGAAGGTCGCTATCTTACAACAAAAAAACTTCAAATCCAGACTCCAGCGAGAAACTGCTGAATTGGAATTCATTTGCAAATTGGATACTATTAATTTAGGCTTAAATAGAGACTGGGAGTGGCTAAATCATTATGCAAGGTTGCCTATTTCCCCTTGTTTTTTTCTACCCCCTCCCCCCCGACATTCTGGTTAAACTTGGATTTATGCTGGAAATGGCCCACCTTGATTATCATGCACATTGTAGGGAGAGTGGTCAGTTTGGATGAGCTATTGCCAGCAGGAGAGTGAGTTTGTGTGTGAGTTTGGGTGGGGGGGGGGGGTGAGAAAACCTGGATTTGTGCTGGAAATGGCCCACCTTGATTTTCATACACATTGTGAGGAAAGTGGTCACTTTGGATAAGCTATTACCAGCAGGAGAGTGAATTTGTGTGTGTGGTTTTTGTAGAGGGGTGGGGGTGGGGTGAGAAAACCTGGATTTTTGCTGGAAATGGCCCACCTTGATTATCATACACATTTTAAAGAGAGTGGTCACTTTGGATGGGCTATTACCAGCAGGAGAGTGTGTTTGTGTGTGTGTGTGGGGGGGGGGGGGGGCGGAGGGTGAGAAAACCTGGATTTGTGCTGGAAATGGCCCAACTTGATGATCACTTTAGATAAGCTATTACCAGCAGGAGAGTGGGGTGGGAGGAGGTATTGTTTCATTGTCTCTGTGTATATAATGTCTTCTGCAGTTTCCACAGTATGCATCCAATGAAGTGAGCTGTAGCTCACGAAAGCTCATGCTCAAATAAATTGGTTAGTCTCTAAGGTGCCACAAGTACTCCTTTTCATTAAGGGCCAAGTTTTCAAACCTGCTTTTCCACAATTGCCACTAGTACATGCATAAGTTTGTGCATACAGTTTTGACATGTAAGAGGCCAGACCCTCTTCCATTGAAGTCAATGGTTGAACTCACATTGGTTTCTATGGGAGTGGCCCCTTTCTTGTGTGTGATAGAATTCATATATGCAATCCCTATTTTGAAATGAAAATCATAGAATCATAGAATATCAGGGTTGGAAGGGACCTCAGGAGGTCATCTAGTCCAACCCCCTGCTCAAAGCAGGACCGATCCCCGACTAAATCATCCCAGCCAGGGCTTTGTCAAGCCTAACCTTAAAAACTTCTAGGGAAGGAGATTCCACCACCTCCCTAGGTAACACATTCCAGTGTTTCACCACCCTCCTAGTGAAAAAGTTTTTCCTAATATTCAACCCCACATCCTTCCTGATAAGAATTGCGTTGAAGTGGCTGCATTTTAGAAGAACAGGATGTGCCCCAGGAATGTCTATTGGGGCCTCAAGGCTGCAAACTCTGGAAAAACCCACACCTGGTTAATCAATAATCAGAAGAAATCATAGAATATCAGAGTTGGAAGGGACCTCTGGAGGTCATCTAGTCCAACCCCCTGCCCAGAGCAGGACCAAACCCCAACTGAATCATCCCAGCCAGGGCTTTGTCAAGCCTGACCTTAAAAACGTCTAAGGAAGGGGATTCCACCACCTCCCTAGGTAACGCATTCCAGTGTTTCACCACCCTCTTAGTGAAAAAGTTTTTCCTAATATCCAACCTAAATCACCCCCACTGCAACTTGAGACCATTACTCCTTGTTCTGTCATGTGCTACCACTGAGAACAGTCTAGAGCCATCCTCTTTGGAATCCCCTTTCAGGTAGTTGAAAGCAGCTATCAAATCCCCCCTCATTCTTCTCTTCTGAAAACTAAACATCTCCAGTTCCCTCAGCCTCTCCTCATAAGTCATGTGTTCCAGTCCCCTAATCATTTTTGTTGCCCTCCGCTGGACTCTTTCCAATTTTTCCACATCCTTCTTGTAGTGTGGGGCCCAAAACTGGACACAGTACTCCAGATGAGGCCTCACCAATGTTGAATAGAGGGGAACGATCACGTCCCTCGATCTGCTGGCAATGCCCCTACTTATACATCCCAAAATGCCATTAGCCTTCTTGGCAATCAAGTTAAAATTTAGTAAAAGCAAGCTCTGTTTTTAAAAACTCTATCATATCTGTACCCCAATGATAATACACAGAGCTCATGCACACATAAAAAGGTAATATTTTCAAAATTTGTCTCTGTTATGCATTAAAAGCCTAGCACCAGCTTATTGTATTAACAGTGCAAGGCATAAAATGGTTACTAGCCTTCCATAACTGTTCTTCGAGATGTGTTGCACATGTCCATTCCACTCTCACTGCGTACGTGCCCCAAGCAGTCGCCGGAAATTTTTCCCTCAGTAGTACCCACAGCTCAAACACCCTTTGCTGACACCTGCCAATAGCGCTGGTATAAAGCATCCAGCCAATCCCGCACCCCTCAGTTCCTTTTTTCTGGAAAATTCCGAGGTAGAGGAGCAGGAGGGTGGGTCCTGGAATGGACACATGCAACACATCTCAAAGAACAACAGTTACGGAAGGTTAGTAACCATTTTTATTCTTGGAGTGAATGCATTCCACTCTAGGTGACTCCCAAGCAGTTGAAAAGGTAGAGGGATCAGAGTTCATGGACACACAGACTGCAGAACAGCGCGACCAAATTTGACATCATCTCTGGAATGCTGAGTGATGGTGTACTGGGAGAAGAACATATGATCAGGTCACTGCTTTACAAATGTCCTGAATAGGGATCTGCGCTAAGAATGCTGCTGAGGATGCTTATGTGGAATAAGCAGTCAGATTAGCTGGTAGCAAAACACCTGCCTGATTGTAACAAGTGTGAATACATGATGTGATCCAGGAGGAAACTGTGTGAAGAGATTAGGAGACCTTTCATCCTGTCAGCCCCAGCTACGAACAGTAGGGTGGACCTATGGAAAGGTTTAGTTCTTTCTATGTAGAAAGCTAGGGCTTGTCTAACATCCAGTGAGTGAAGGCATTGTTCACTCCTAGTTGCACACGGCTTCAGATAAAAGAGAGGTAGGTAGATTGCCTGATTGTTATGAAACTGCTAAACCACTTTCGGGAGAAAACTTGGGCGAGGACATAAATACACTTTATCTTTAAAGAAGACTGTCTACAGCAGCTCTGATGTGCGGGCATGCAGTTCTGAGACCCATCTGGCCGAAGTGATGGCCACTAAGAAAACCACTTTCCAGGAGACGTATAATAAGGAGCAAGCTGCCAAAGGTTCATACAGAGGTCTCATATGCTTCGAAAAGACCAAGTTCAGGTCCTGGCGGGAACAGGTTCTCTTACTGGGGCTATCAGAATAATCTGGCCCTGGTCTGGCATGATCTTTAGCAGCACTCTGTGCTCAACTGTGAAGGCGGCAAAGGCATAATAAAAATGTCCCATCCAAGGGAAGTAGAAAAGCGTCCATGATAGAATCCAGATTGTGGCCTCCTAGGGAGCAGAACTGGTGATACTGTCTGTTGTACCTCTTTGCAAGTAGGTCTATTGGGGGAGTTTCCAACTGCTGGAAAACATCTCTTGCCACATCTGGGCAAAGGGACTACTTGTGGTGACTGGTGAAAGACGTGCTGATGTCACCTGCCAGCTGCCAGAAGATAAGAGACCTTGATGATGGAGTGGGCTATGCAAAACTCCCATAGCTGCATTGCTTCTTGACAAAGGAGGGAAGAGACAGCTTCTCCTTTCCTGTTGACGTAAAACATGTCTGAAGTGTCCATGAGAGCAAACAAGTTTCTGCCTGTAATGTGGGACAGGAAGGCCTGACGGGCCAGGCAAACTGCTCTGAGTTCCCTGATGTTGATGTGGAGTGAAAGTTCTGCCACAGATCAAAGACCCTGAGTTCTGAGGGGCCTCAGATGAGCTCCCCACCCTAGTGCTGACACATCTGAGACCAGTGTCATATGGTTGAGGGCATATAAAGGGGAATGCCCTCACAAACCATGAGAGGATCCAACCACCAATTGAGGGAGACAAGAATCAGTGGAGGTACCCTGAGTGTCTAGATGGTGGTGGTTTGGTGAGTACACTGAGGCCAGCCACATCTGGAGGGGTCTGAAGTGCAGCCTTGGGTGTTGTACCACATATGTGCATGAGGTCATGTGACCTAAAAGTCTCACAATTTTGGGCTGTTGTGATTGGATGACCTTTGAGGTGTGTTGTCAGGGATCTGATTGATTGGAAATGTACCTCTGGGAAGTAGGCCCTGGCCTGAGTCAAACACTGCCCCAATGAACTCTATTGTCTGCATTGGATCAATGGTAGACTTTTCTGCATTTATCAGAAGGCCTAGGGCCTTGAACTTCAACTGGATGAGTCAAACATTGGACACTACTTAAAACCTGGACTGGACCTTGACTAGCCAGTCATCTAAATAAGGGTAGACCTGCACCCCTAACCTCCTCAGGAAAGCTGCCACTACTGCCATACATGTTGTGAACACCCACGGAGCTGCAGACAGGACGAAGGGATGGATCGTGAGTTGGTAGTATAGATGGTTTATTACAAATCTGAGGAACCTTCTGTGACCTTGGTATATCGATATATGAAAATAGGCATCTCTTAAATCGAGGGCAGCATACCAATCACTAAGATCCAAGGAGGGAATAATGGATGCAGAACTTTATTTTCTTGAGATAGTTTTTGAGCTGACATAGGTCTAAAATCAGTCTGTGACGTCCTTTGACTTTTGGGATTAGGAAATAACGGAAAGAGAATCCCTTCCCTCTTAAATTCTGTGGAACCTCTTCCATGGCTTCCACCAGAAGGAGAGATTGAACCTCCCAGACCAGAAGTTCTTTGTGAAAGAGATCCCTGAAGATGGACGGGGAGGGAGGGTGAGAAGGAGGAGTAAAAATAAACTAAAGGGCATATTCCACTTCTATCATGCTCAGTACCCAACCATCTGTGGTGATACTGGACCATGCACTAAAGAAGTGGGAAAGGCAGTTTGCAAACAAAGGAAAAACATGGTCTGGCATCATGGGAACTGATACGGCCACAGAGAACTGCTAGGGTGAGTCCAGGCTGCAACAAGGAGTGAGGACAGGAAAGTAAGGGACACTGAAGCTAAGGTAAGGCCCCCAGAACACCAGTTTACTTCCTTAAAAGGCCACACCACCTTCCTCCCAAGAAAACAAACAAACAAACAAAAAAGGCAGCAAAGAAATTAAACAGCCATTAGCACAGGGGTGTGGAAGCTGATTCGTGTGGAAGGTGTGGAAGTTGAATCTCTCCCATCCCAAGAGAATATCCAAGTCACTGACCTGCAGAGTCGTTCTATCATGAGCTGTCTTCCTGCTTTAATGGCTATTTATTTATACACAGCTTCAACAAGAGAGACTGAGAAAGCTTCATACCAGCATACCACATAGCCTAGCAGCTAGGGCATTTACCTAGGAGATGGGAAACCCAAGTTTAAATTCTATAGCCCCATCAGACAGGTGCCTCCCTCCAGCTTGGATTTAGGCTCCTAACTCCCCGTGAGGTGGGGGTCTTAGGCTACACCGTCACCTCAGCATTTCTGACTGGCTTGCTGATTTTTGTGACCCCTTTCTTTGAGGTACCTAACTCTCCCCAGGCATTGCAGAGGTAGCCTGGTTGCCTAATTCAGGGTTCTGAATTCCACTAGAAGGAAGGTTTCAGAGTAGCAGCCGTGTTAGTCTGTATTCGCAAAAAGAAAAGGAGGACTTGTGGCACCTTAGGGACTAACAAATTTATTTGAGCATGAGCTTTCATGAGCTACAGCTCACTTCATTGGCTGTAGCTCATGAAAGCTTATGCTCAAATAAATTTGTTAGTCTCTAAGATGCCACTAGTACTCCTTTTCTTTTGACTCGATGGAAGGGCACTAGTTCCACTAGTTGTGAATTCCACTAGATGGAACTTCCGAGCCCCATGGCAGAGGTGAGCTTGCAGGAGGAAGTTGAAAGAGGACAATGTTTTATTTGGGAATGGTAAGGGTGTCAGAGTTTGCACTCCCCTTGCATGTCTCTTGTTGATAATACAGCTCCTTTGTTGGGGGAGGGGAAGCAAAGGGGGAACAGAGAAATTTAAAACCCCCAGAACAACATGGCTTTCCTTCAACCAGACTAGTGAAAGAACCAGTGGAGATCAAAATAAAAATATAACCCCAAGAATATGTTTAAAGCACCTCGTTCAAGACTGAAGCAGCAACAGAATCACTGAACACTCCCTGCCATCTTACAGTTCACAGAAGGCAATAACTGAGACCAATCACACACAGGAACAAATAAGACAACGTACACCTTTGTGACACAGGAAGACTTATTAACCTACCCAGATAACAAAAAAAGAGAAATGTACCAAGTATAAATTAGCATATATTTTGGGTATTTTCCAAGCCCTCTCTTCTTCTATGCAAAGGAGTATTGTCAAGAATCAAAGAGGCTATTTGAATCTGGAGAAGGAGGTGAATTTACCTGCTGCTTCATTCTCTTCCAGGAACAACACAAAGTAATCCTTTGAAGAGCTTTTTGTCCCTAAGCCAGATACAGGGGAGTGAATGAAATCCAACCACAGAGCCACCTGTAATAAGGTCTTTGAAGTGAATCTAAAGAAACATTTTCAGAATTAATTGAACAAAAGATTGGGGCTTTTATCCAACAACTGCTTAGAGATGACAGGTATTTCCATTACTGTTTGTTTAATAGAGGAGATTCTCTGAATGGGCAAGGTGGAGGGGGTTGGGTTGGGTTGGTTTTAAATTACAGCTAGGCATTCAAAAAAATACTGGGACAGGTTCTCAGTTGGCATAAATCTGTTGTCCCGCTATAGAAGTCAGTTGGGCTGTACTGATTCATGCCAGCTGAGGGTCAGGCCTATTCCAGCTACACCTCCAAGAAAGGTTTCAGAGTAACAGCCGTGTTAGTCTGTCTTCGCAAAAAGAAAAGGAGTACTTGTGGCACCTTAGAGCTACACGAAAGCTCATTCTCAAATAAATTGGTTAGTCTCTAAGGTGCCACAAGTACTCCTTTTCTTTTTACCTCCAAGAAAGACTAAATAAGGCTGAGCATGTGTTGGCTATAAACCCTGAAAGTGCAGCCAGGAGCAAACAAAACAAAAGGCAGAGACAACTTATCCAAAATGACATATCAGAGGTGTTGGGATATATATTGGTTAAATAAAGACCTGGGAAGCTCCTAATGAGCTGACATGGCATTAGGGGACAAAGGCGTAAGAAGGCTGTAGTTCTTTATTTAAGAAATAAGTTGCCATATTTTGCCCTTCCCTGTTGCTTGTAAGAATTGATATGTGTTGCAGCTGCGTAAGAAATGTGGGGATCTAAAGGATACCTTTTGGGTAAAGCAGTGTTATCTCCTCCTCCCTTCCTTTCCCAGCTACATAAACAAGCCCTGACTTATGGCCCCTTCCTCCCTCCCCTGAGAATTGATGACCAGGGAGATTTGTGGCAACCAATTGTTGAAAAGAAATATATTTTCAAGGTAAAATGCCTGTGTAATATGTGTAATGCTGTGCACAATAAATGGGGTGGGTTTACTAACAAAATGGGTGTTTTTATCACTTAATAAGGGGCTTGGGGGTGTTGTAATGGATGTAGGCGTGTACATACTAACAAACAAAAAGAATGTGCTGTAGCTAATTCAGGGCTTACTGGACAATTGGGTCCAGGGGAACAAGTATCGCAATAAAAAAGCCAGTACTTACATCTGACTCTGGGTCAACCTGCTCCTTTTTTCAATTTTCAATTTTTCTTTTTGTTTTTCGTTTCAATTTTCCTCTTTCCCCTCTAAATTACAGTACAGCAGGGGCTAAAAAGCACTTGGCCTGGGAGAGGGAAGGCTCAAGCCATACCACTGGGAGAGGAGGGCCAAATGGTCACAGCAGGAAGTAAGCCACTCATTGCTCTGGGAACAGAGAGGCAGCTGCTGACAGAGGCTCATGTTGTACAATCAGCGTTTTGTTGTTGACTCCACTGGGAGCAGAGTTTGGCCGACTCTGATCATTTTGGAAAATCTCAACCCTTTGAGTCCTCACCTTACACAGCTATTCTCATTAAAGTCACTGGGGCTAGAGTAAAGTCCCCTTATTTCTCAATTATGTTCTGTCAGTCTGATGCCATTTTAACAAATCAGTGGGAAAGAAAGCTTGAAAGACAGCAGAACTCTCAGCAGCCAGGAAAGAAGATACATTTTCTTCTATTTTTGTCAATTTTTCACATATTTTAACACAGAAAATCAACTAAAACATTCCATTCACAAATCAACATAGCAGGGGATAGAAATTCAGATGGGGCCAGATCCTATGTCCACTGAGGTCAGTTGCAGAGCTCTCATTACATTTTTCCTCCCATTTGAGCTGAATTAAAAGTTCCATTCCTGTGCCTGGCAAAGTTCCAGGTGCAGCACAATGGGAAAAACTTTTGGCAGACTCAACCATAGTTGCAACCTTGCTGACTAAGCGAGAGGCAGCATCAGCCTCACAGCTGTGACTTACCAGGTCCACTATACCTGATGTTAGGGAGAGAGTGAAGCCCAGAAAAATATTTGATACTTTAGGTTTGTAGAATAACTGACCGGTTATAATAGACACTTGATATCGTTATATTGGCTCTGCTAATAACTTGCTTCACTGAGTAATTTCCAAACCACTTATGCAACCATGAATACATTTCTGCTTGCGACACAAGGATAGATAGAGCTCTCCGCAGATTAGACAAAGCCCAACATTAGAGAGAACAACAAAGCCCACCCGAACACCTGTTTGACATTTCATCTCAGAGATACTGTAGGAGGTAGTCCTTGCACTCCACAGGGCATTATCAGAACAATAATGTTCTAGACTATTGTTAAATGGCCTTGGGAGTAATTAGTTAAATATTGGAAAGGATAATGAAATGTGAAGGGGGGAGAGGAGGGAAGAAAGGCTGTCAGTTTCTCAGTGCTCTCCTAGAGAATCAGGCCTTCAATTTTTCTAATTTAGAATTATCCCTTGATTTATTTATTTATTTATTTATTTATTTATTTTTACCTCCAGCCACACTGTTTTACAGGAAATTCATGCACAAATTCAAAGGAAATGCCTTTGCTCGCATTGTCAGTTTCCTAAAGGTGAGATAATCACATATTATGGTTTGAAGCGTTAAAATCCATTGCTGATGTAATAACCTGGTATGTGTATTTGTGTACAGCCCAAAGTCCAGGTCAAGAGGTCAGAGGCCTAGCAAATAGGGATTAGGTAAGAGAAAGCAGAATTACCAAAGATAACCTTGCTTTTGCTAAGATATGCCTGGTCAGCACAACTCCAGATATTGGGAGCAATAACTGTGTCTTATTCAAAGTTGCAAATAGAACAAAGAAGCCCTGTTTCTGTTCTGATAGTTTCTTCTGCAGGGAGATGTTCTTCCCACACATCCAACCTTGAGTTTATGAAAGGTTCAAGCATGTCAGTATAAGATATGGCCTTCTCCCACCTCCCTTTCCCAGTGACCAATGCCTGCCTTAAAACACAAATGAACAACTTGAAAGACAATCTCTATTGCCATATACTTTCACTGTTTCTTTGCTTTTACCCCTAGATATGTATCTGTTGGACAATCAAAGGAGCTACTTCCTTCCTATGGACCCCAAATTGAATTCAACATATATATTTTATACTAATACATTTATTAAAGTACTAATTAAATGTTAAATGTTAATTTGTTAACTTGAGACCATGGGTGGAGACATTATGTAATCTTTGACCATTGGCTATTGTGCTATCATGTTTTGCAGCTAAACCTATCCGGGGGTGTGGGACTGCCTACCCCATCACTTTCCCCTGCCCATGGAAAATCCATATATTCCATTGTAATCAATTGATTGACAGTGTCTCTGAGCCTAGTAAGCAAGGTGACACTCCGTCAGCGCTATACGTAATAAACTCCTGTGCTTGACCTCTAAATGGTGTGGATTTATGTCCTTCATGGTTTTGCAATAAAACTCAGGGGGTTCCAGCAATGAGTGACAGATGCCTAGTCTTTGACGTTATGGGCTTGATCCAAAGCCCACAGATGCCAATGAAAATATCCCCATGAATACCATAGATAGCCAGCCATCCTTCAGAACTTCAGACATACTGATGTATTACTTCTCCGATGGAAAAGACATACAAATAGTCAGTCACCAGGACCAGATGGTGTTCACACAAGAGTTCTGAAGAAACTCAAATATGAAATTGTAGCTCTATTAACGGTGGTATGTAGCATTATTGCGACTGTTACTGACTAAAGAAACATTAGGACCTGAAATTTTGAGTGTGGAACCTGCCTGAGTCTAATTTTTTTGCTTTTGTGTTGTATCATTTTTCAGTAACTTTTAATCAATTAATGCCATTTTAAGATATTGGCAACATTAAAATTTTCAGTGTCAAAGCCTCTTTGAGGTTCTTATTATTCTAAAGCAATAAATTAATACTACTATTAATGAACTGTAGAGTCTGCTGGTAAGGTGAGTCCAGAAATTTTGTACAGCAAACAAGGATCAAACATCCTCACTGATAATTTTCTTTAAACTTTGAACAGCTCAGTATGGACATAGATTAACCCAATTTGTTGGGGAAGAGTCAACAGAGCTTTTCTAAAGGGAACTCATGCCTCACGAACCTCTTAGAATTCTTTGAGTGGGACAACAAACATGTGGAAAAGGGTGATCCAGTGGATATAGTGTACTTGGACTTTCAGAAAGCCTTTTACCAGGTCCCACACCAAAGGCTCTAAGCAAAGTAAGCAATCGTGAATAAGAGGGAAGCTCCTCTCATGGACTGGTAACTGGTTAAAAGGCAGGAAACAAAGGGTAGGAATAAATGGTCAGTTTTCAGAATAGTGTGAGGTAAATAGCAGAGTCCCCCAAAAGATCTGTACCAGGACCTGTGATCTTCAACATAGTCATAAATTAACTAGACAGAGGGGTAAACAGTGAAATGGCAAAGTTTACAGGAGATACAAAATTACTAAAGGTAGTTAAGTCCAAAGCAGACTGCGAAGGGTTACAAAAGGATCTCACAAAATTGGATGACTGAACAACAAAACGGCAGATGAAGTTCAGTATTGGTAAGTGCAAAATAATGCACACTGGAAAACATAATCCCAATTCTACTTACAAAATGATGGGATCTAAATTAGCTGTTACCACTTCTGATGGGGTGTGCTCTCCACACTGACCCTACAAGAACTGAAATGGACCAGGTGGGTCCAATCAGCTAATTAGACTGCAAATGGGGCAGCTTTAGGCTGGAGGCAGCGAATCAGAGAGAAGATCACCTGTGAGGGACTGGACAGGGTCTACAAAAGACAGGAAATTGAAAGCAGAGGGGACTGCAGGGAAGAAAGGCTGCAGTCACTTCCTGGAAGACGGGAGGTGTGTTTGAGGAGCCACAGAGATGAGTTGCTTAAAGTTACCCTCTTGGAGGAGGGAGTGAAGAGAATGGCAAACCCAGAAGAGTGGGGCAGGTTCAGGAGGTATGGAAGCAGCTCAGAGAAAGGCAGCAAGGTGCAGAGAACGGACTACTGTGTAGAGGATCCCTGAGCAGGAACCTGGAGTAGAGGGTGGGCCCAGGTTCCCCTGTCAGCCACTGTGGGAGTAGCACTGTGAAGTAGTGAAGCAGAAGATGGCCTTGTTACCTGTGGTTCTTTCAACCCAAAGACCTTGGTAACTTTCACTCTGTGAGAGGTGGTGTCAGGAAATAAATCAGGGGAGACACGGCCATCCGACCGATAGATGACTGGCACAAACAGGACAACACAGGAGTGCTTTCACTTAAAGCTAAACCTTACTTAGTCTCAAGCACTTACACACATCTGCAAAAGGTTAGTAAAACACCCCAACCCTTGATAATTACCAAAGCTGAGGGTGGCTCTCAAGTGACACAGCGGCAGGCTTCGGGTGGCCAAATCTTCCATCTGCTGGTGGGGACTGCAAGATGTATCCGGAAGGAGAGTCCAACTAACTCAAACTTTTTCCCCTTATTTATTCATTAGACGTGTCCCTTAAAGAAAACTTGTTACAAACAGTTTCAGTGGTCCAGTGAAAGGTTCCAGTGGAAGATTGGACAAATGACTAGGGATGAGTATAAAACTATTGCTCGGGCATGTAGGAATGAAATCAGGAAGGCTAAATCACACCTGGAGTTGCAGCTAGTGAGAGATGTTAAGAGTAACAAGAAGGGTTTCTTCAGGTATGTTGGCAACAAGAAGAAAGCCAAGGAAAGTGTGGGCCCCTTACTGAATGAGGGAGGCAACCTAGTGACAGAGGATGTGGAAAAAGCTAATGTACTCAATGCTTTTTTTGCCTCTGTCCTCACGAACGAGGTCAGCTCCCAGACTACTGCACTGGGCAGCACAGCATGGGGAGGAGGTGGCCAGCCCTCTGTGAAGAAAGAAGTGGTTCAGGACTATTTAGAAAAACTGGACGTGCACAAGTCCATGGGGCCGGATGTGTTGCATCCGAGAGTGCTAAAGAAATTGGCGGATGTGATTGCAGAGCCATTGGCCATTATCTTTGAAAACTCATGGCGATCGGGGGAAGCCCTGGAAGACTGGAAAAAGGCTAATGTAGTGCCAATCTTTAAAAAAGGGAAAAAGGAGGATCCTGAGAACTACAGGCCAGTCAACCTCACCTCAGTCCCTGGAAAAATCATGGAGCATGTCCTCAAGGAATCAATTCTGAAGCACTTAGAGGAGAGGAAAGTGATCAGGAACAGTCAGCATGGATTCACCAAGGGAAAGTCATGCCTGACTAATCTAATTGCCTTCTGTGATGAGATAACTGGTTCTGTGGATGAAGGGAAAGCAGTGAACGTGTTATTCCTTGACTTTAGCAAAGCTTTTGATACGGTCTCCCACAGTATTCTTGTCAGCAAGTTAAAGAAATATGGGCTGGATGGATGCACTACAAGGTGGGTAGAAAGTTGGCTAGATTGTCAGGCTCAATGGGTAGTGATCAATGGCTCCATGTCTAGTTGGCAGCCGGTATCTAGTGGAGTGCCCCAAGGGTCAGTCCTGGGTCCGGTTTTGTTCAATATCTTCATTAATGATATGGAGGATGGTGTGGATTGCACCCTCAGCAAGTTTGTGGATGACACTAAACTGGGAGGAGTGGTAGATACGCTGGAGGGTAGGGATAGGATACAGAGGGACCTAGACAAATTAGAGGATTGGGCCAAAAGAAATCTGATGAGGTTCAACAAGGACAAGTGCAGAGTCCTGCACTTAGGACGGAAGAATCCAATGCACTGCTACAGACTAGGGACTGAACGGCTCGGCAGCAGTTCTGCAGAGAAGGACCTAGGGGTGACAGTGGACGAGAAGCTGGATATGAGTCAACAGTGTGCCCTTGTTGCCAAGAAGGCCAATGGCATTTTGGGATGTATAAGTAGGGGCATTGCCAGCAGATCTAGGGACGTGATTGTTCCCCTGTATTCGACATTGGTGAGGCCTCATCTGGAGTACTGTGTCCAGTTTTGGGCCCCACGCTACAAGAAGGATGTGGAGAAATTGGAAAGAGTCCCGCAAAGGGCAACAAAAATGATTAGGGGTCTGGAACACATGGCATATGAGGAGAGGCTGAGGGAAATGGGATTGTTTAGTCTACGGAAGGGAAGAATGAGGGGGGATTTGATAGCTGCTTTTAATTACCTGAAAGGTGGATCCAAAGAGGATGGATCTAGACTATTCTCAGTGATAGCAGATGACAGGACAAGGAGTAATGGTCTCAAGTTGCAGTGGGGGAGATTTAGGTTGGATATTAGGAAAAACTTTTTTCACTAGGAAGGTGGTGAAACACTGGAATGCGTTACCTAGGGAGGTGGTGGAATCCCCTTACTTAGACGTTTTTAAGGTCAGGCTTGACAAAGCCTTGGCTGGGATGATTCAGCTGGGGTTTGGTCCTGCTCTGGGCAGGGGGTTGGACTAGTTGACCTCCAGAGGTCCCTTCCAACTCTGATATTCTATGATTTCTTCTGATTATTGATTAACCAGGTGTGGGTTTTTCCAGAGTTTGCAGCCTTGAGGCCCCAATAGACATTCCTGGGGCACATCCTGTTCTTCTAAAATGCAGCCACTTCAACGCAATTCTTATCAGGAAGGATGTGGGGTCAAGCTGCCCTCTCTGCAGCAGCCTAACCCCCCCCCCCCCCCCCCGGCCTTGGTTAAGCTAAGCCTGCTGTCCTGGCCAATTTACAGCCTGCTGACTTGGCGGCTTTTAGCAATAAGCCATAGTGGTTTCAGGCACTTTACTGGTTTGCCAAAGTCTCCCCGTACAGCCTGAGACTGTGGGAGAGCAGGAACATTGATACACTTCCCTCCCGGCAGGGGAAGCCATAGTAGTAACCTGGCTGAGTTACAAAAAGGATGTTGCAGTTTCTGGAAGTGAAAGTGGGGCTGCAGATGAGAAACTCATGGGGTGTACTTGCTGGAAGGGGTGTTGCCTTGACCAAGCTAATCCCCAGAACCACCAGAAGGTGGCGCCATCCAGCAGTGAGTAGAGCAACCCATCACACCACTCAAGAATGAGATCTTGGTGCCATTGTAGAGAGTTCATAGAATCATAGAAGATTAGTGTTGGAAGAGACCTCAGGAGGTCATCTAGTCCAACCCCCTGCTTAAAGCAGGACCAACCCCAACTAAATCATACCAGTCAAGCCTTTGTCAAGCCAGGCCTTAAAAACCTCTAAGGATGGAGCTTCCACCACCTCCCTAGGTAACCCATTCCAGTGCTTCATCACCCTCCTAGTGAAATAGATTTTCCTAATATCCAACCTAAACCTCCCCCACTACAACTTGAGACCATTACTCCTTGTTCTGTCATCTGCCACCACTGAACAGCTGAGCTCTTTGGCTCTTTGGAACCCCCTTCAGGTAGTTGAAGGCTGCTATCAAATCCCCCCCTCACTCTTCTCTTCTGCAGATTAAATAACCCCAGTTCCCTCACCCTCTCCTCAGAAGTCATGTGCCCCAGCCCCCTAATAATTTTTATTGCCCTCTGCTGGACTCTCTCCAATTTGACCACATCCTTTCTGTGATGGGGGGGGGGGGCAAAACTGGATGCAATACTCCAGATGTGGCCTCACAAATGCCAAATAGAGGGAAATAATCACTTCCCTCAATCTGCTGGCTATGCTCCTACTAGTGCAGCCCAATATGCCATTAGCCTTCTTGGCAACAAGGGCACACTGACTCATATCCAGCTTCTCGTCCACTGTAATCCTCAGATCCTTTTCTGCAGAACTGCTGCTTTGTCTGTCAGTCCCCAGCGTGTAGCAGTGCATGGGATTCTTCCGTCCTAAGTGCAGGACTCTGCACTTGTCCTTGTTGAACCTCATCAGATTTTTTTGTCCCAGTCCTCCAATTGGTCTAGGTCACTCTGGGTCCTATCCCTACCCTCCAGCGTATCTACCACTCCCCCCAGCTTAACGTCATCAGCGAACTTGCTGAGGGTGTAATCCATCCCATCATCCAGATCATTAATGAAAATGTTGAACAAAACATGCTCCAGGACAGACGCCTGGGGTACTCCACTTGATACCGGTTGCCAACTAGACATCAAGCTGTTGATCACTACCCATTGAGCCCGATGATCTAGCCAGCTTTCTATCTACCTTATAGTGCATTCATTGAATCCACACCTTTTTAACTTGCTGGCAAGAATACTGTGGGAGACCGTATCACAAGCTTTGCTAAAGTCAAAGTATATCACGTCCACCACTTTCCCCATATCCACGGAGCCAGTTATCTCATCACAGAAGGCAATTGGGTTGGCCAGGCATGACTGGCCCTCAGTGAATCCATGTTGACTGTTCCTGATCACCTTCCTCTCCTCCAAGTGCTTCAAAATGGATTCCTTGAGGACCTACTCCTTGATTTTTCTGGGGACTGAGGTGAGGCTGACCAGTCTGTATTTCCCTGGATTCTCCTTCTTCCCTTTTTAAAAGATGGGCACTATATTTGCCTTTTTCCAATCGTCTGGGACCTCCCTCAATCACCATGAGTTTTCAAAGATAATGGCCAATGGTTCTGCAATCACTTCAGCCAATTCCCTCAGCACCCTCCAATGCAATGCATCTGGACCGATGGACTTGTGCATGTCCAGCTTTTCTAAATAATCCTTAACCCCTTCTTTTACCACTGAGGACTGTTCACCTCCTCCCCATACTGTGCTGCCCAGTACAGTAATTTGAGAGCTGACCTTGTCTGTGAAGACCAAGGCAAAAAAAGCATTGAGTACTTCAGCTTTTTCCACATCATCTGTCACTAGGTTACCTCTCCATTCAGTAAGGGTCCCACACTTTCCCTGACCTTCTTCTTCTTGCTAACATACCTGTAGACACCCTTCTTGTTACCGTTCACGTGCCATGCTAGCTGCAACTCCAATTGTGCTTTGGCTTTCCTGATTACACCCCTGCATACTCGAGCAATATCTTTATACTCCTCCCTAGTCATCCGTCCAAGTTTCCATTTCTTGTAAGCTTCCTTTTTGTGTTTAAGTTCACTGAAGATTTCTCTGTTAAGCCAACCTGGTCGCCTGCCATATTTGCTATTCTTTTTGCACATTGGGATGTTTTGTTCCTGTGCCCTCAATAAGGCTTCTTTAAAATACAGCCAGCTCTCCTTTCCCCATCATTATTAGCCTCCCAGGGGATCCTGCCCAACAGTTCCCTGAAGGAGTCATAAGTCTGCTTTTCTGAAGTCCAAGGCCCAGTCTGCTGCTCTCCTTTCTTCCTTTTGTCAGGATCCTGAACTCGACCATATCATGGTCACTGCTGCCCAGATTGCCACCCACTTCTACTTCCCCTACTAATTCTTCCCTATTTATGAGCAGCAGGTCAAGAGGAGCATGGCCCCTAGTTGGTTCCTCCAGCACTTGCACGAGGAAGTTGTCCCCAACACTTTCCAAAAACTTCCTGGATAGTCTGTGCACTGCTGTATTGCTCTCCCAGCAGATGTCAGTTCTCCAAAACAATCTGTTCGATGTTCAGTGGTGGTCAAAAAAGCTAACAGAATGTTAGAAACCATTAGGAAAGGGTTCAGAGTAGCTGCCGTGTTAGTCTGTATTCGCAAAAAGAAAAGGAGTACTTGTGTACTCCTTTTCATTAGGAAAGGGACGGATAATAAGACTGTAAGTATCATAGCATTGCTGTATAAATCCATGGTATGTACACACCTTCAATACTGTGTACAATTTTGGGAGCCCCATCTCAAAAAAGATATATTAAAATTGGAAAAGGCACAGAGAGGAGCAGCACAAAAAATTAGGGGTATGGAACAGCTTTCGTATGGGGAGAGATGGGGAAAAAAAGACTGTTCGGTTTGGAAAAGAGATGATTAAGGGGGGACACGATGGAAATCTATAAAGTCATGAATACTGTGGAGAAAGTGAATGAGGAAGTATTATTTACTCCTTCACATACCATAAGAACCCGGAGTCACCTGATGAAATTAATAGGCATCGGGTTTAAAACAAACATAAAGAAGTACTTCTTCAAACAATGCAAGACAACCTGTGGAACTTGTTGCCTAGGGATGTTGTAAAGGTCAAAAGTATATAACTGGGTTTAAAAAAGAATTAAATAAGTTCATGGAGGATGGCCTCTGACTGCCAGAAGTTGGGAGTGGATGACAGGGGATGGATCACTCAATAATTGCCCTGTTCTGTTCATTCCCTCTAAAGCATCTGGAATTAGCCACTGTTGGAAAACAGGACACTGGGCTTATTGGTCGGACGCAGTATGGCCGTGCTTATGTTTTTATGTTTAGGTGCCAAATGTCCAATTACAAGACATTGAATTTAAACACTTATGAGATATCCGGAGTTCTGAAGTGGTTTTCATAAATGGATGAAGCTGCTTTGTATGCAAAAAAATAGGGTTTGCCATTGAGGATATAAATAGAGACTCATGTAAAAAAGTCTCCTCCCTTTTCCATTGTGTATTTATGCTCAAATGGCAACATGTAGAGGGGGTTATTTGAGTTAAGATGCTGAAGTGTTCTTGAAAGGGCTGTGTAAAGTCTGATGGAATTTTCCTCTCATGCCTCATGTATTTAATTTGTGGGTTTTCTCTGTTTTTTCTTTCTTTCATTGTATACTTACTTCTCTCTTGATGGGTAAATGCCAATATGTATGTGTGTGCCATTTGAGGCTCTGTAACTTGAAAGATTGCTTTTCTTTTTCCCTGTATTTCCAATCACTGTATTATCATTTCAGTGAAAGTCATTATGGATGTGTATGTAGCTGTATAAAGAAATACTCACACTGTGTAAATGCATACTATTAAATCCACTGGTAAATAATTCAAAACATATTATGGCGATCTGGATCAAAATTATTATTAAAACGCCTTTCTAACCTCTATCAGCCAAATGAATGAACAGAGATAGGAGCAGAGAGGACAAAATACGCTAGGGGAAGGAAGCAAAATTCCATTAGAGTTCACACAGCTGTGGGAAAGGACGTATTGGCATCAAATGGTGTGGGATCATAGGTCTCAAATCCAGGTCCTATACAGTCCTTAGATCACAACCCAGCAGCTCACAGGTACCTGCAGGGAGTGTAAGCTAGTGGACCTTAGCTCAGGATAGGCACCACCCAGGAAGCTCCCAACTGGAGGAGATGTCCAGCTCCTCTGATTGGCTCAGACTCACTATTTAAGCCAAAAGGAGGCACAGAAAGTTGCCCAAACAACTAGGTGAATCTCTGGCTGGCTGCTATGTTGGACCCTGCCTTTTAACCTGCCTCCTGATCATCTGCCTTCTTCCTGATCCCTGCTTCTGTGCCCCACCCCTGTCTATCGACTCTGGTTCTGACCCTTGGCTTGATGCCTGACCCTGATTCTGGCAATGCCAATGATTCAGAGGGAATGAACAGAACAGGGCAATTATCGAGTGATCCATCCCCTGTCATCCAGTCCTAGAATCTGGCATTTAGAGGCTTAGAGACACTCAGAGCATGCAGTTGCAACCCTAAAGATTTTGTCTGATAGCCATTGATAGACCCATCCTCCATGAACTTATCTTATTCTTTTTTGAACCCAGTTATACTTTTGGCCTTCACAGCATCCTCTGGTAATGAGTTCCACAGGTTAACTTTGCATTGTATGAAAAAATACTTCTTTTTGTTTGTTTTAAACTTGCTGCCTATTAATTTCGAGTGATCCCAGGTTCTTGTGTTATGTGAAGGAGTAAATAATACTTCCTTAATCACTTTCTCCACACCATCCATGATTTTATAGACCTCTGTCATATCCCCCCTTAGTTGTCTCTTTTCCAAACTGAACAGTCTGTCTTCTTTTTATCTCTCCTCATATGAAAGCTGTTCCAGAACCCTAATCTTTTATGTTGCCCTTCTCTATACCTTTTCCAATTTGAATATATCTTTTTTGAGATGGGGCAACCAGAACTGCTCATAGTACTGAGCAGCCCTCTCTTCCGCAACAGCCTGCTGGTGACTCCTGCCTCTCCCATCATCCACTCTCCAAGTGGCTCTCAGTTGAGGGAGTAAGTGTTCAGTCACACAGTTGACCCAGAGACTCACTTGAACTATAAATGTTCTCTGTGATACCAGGCTCTTCCAGGCTATGCTATCTTTGCTAGGTTAGCCCATTTGGGCCAGAGAGGGCCACCAAGCCCACTTACTCCACTCCTAAGCCCATCTAGCCTCTGCTACTTTCCCCACAGGTAGCTCCCCAGACCGACAGAGTGACAATGTGGAGCCCAGAGTAAAAGGGAGGGGGCAAAGAAGGAACAAGTCTGAAGAGACAACTGCCCCGCCGCCTCATGTTGGAGAGAGGAGATCTACACACCTTGGGGCCACCTTCATGTGTGAATCTGGGGACATGAGATAAACTGGGCCTGATTCTCCCATTTGCAACTTGTGCAGTCACTGACACCTGTATAAGGTGAGTGAAAGACACTGTCAAATCAGAATGGTAGCACTGTGACCAGGTGCCAATGACTACACTGGGTGCTAGGGAAGGGTAAATCAAGTCCACTGTGCAGTAATGACAGATAAATACTGACTAAAGAATGGCAAACAACACACAACATCTGTGAATAAGTTGGTTTTCCCATCCTCATCAGTACCCAGCCTGTAAATAACTTGAGAGCTGAAATCCATCCTTAGCAGACAGTACTCAGCCAGTTCTGAATTAAAATCACAGTATTTGCATTAAAAAGGAGATCACAAAAATACACTGGCAAACCTATAGTTTTATTTAAACGATTATCATTTTATAAGTTAAACAGACTGCTGGTATCCTGGGTTTTGTCCTTGATTCCTGTGTGAGATTACAAAAAACTGGAACATACTTAAACATTGCATTTACCAGCGCATGTTCTAATCATTTTTATTCAATATAGCAAACACAGTGGAATTTGCCAGTCACTATAGCAACCTATAGTCACTACAAACATAAATGATTCATAGATATTTAGGTCAGAAGGGACCATTATGATCATCTAGTCTGACCCCCTACACAACGCAAGCCACAGAATTTCACCCACCACTCCTGCAAAAAACCTCTCACCTATGTCTGAGCTATTGAAGTCCTCAGATCGTGGTTTAAAGACTTCAAGGAGCAGAGAATCCTCCAGCAAGTGACCCGTGCCCCATGCTACAGAGGAAGGCGAAAAACCTCCAGGGCCTCTTCCAATCTGCCCTGGAGGAAAATTCCTTCCCGACCCCAAATATGGCGATCAGCTAAACCCTGAGCATATGGGCAAGATTCACCAGCCAGATACTACAGAAAATTCTTTCCTGGGTAACTCAGATCCCACCCCATCTAATATCCCATCACAGGCCAATGAGGCCTTTTTATTTAATTGTGGGGGGATGGTCCCAGTTACTTGCTTTGTCAATGGGACTGTATCTAAGTAATAGGTGGTTAGTTTTATATGCATTACATACACAGTATAAGAGCTACTAAAAGTTTTCTGGGATGGAAACAAGGAATCTCATTTTGAACTATTAAGAAGAGATCTGCCTGCAGTACTTAGCTACCTGAGGTTTGCCATTAGGCCCCAAGCCAGTACTATACACATGTAATTTTACTCACTTGAAACCAATGGGATTATTGAAATTAGTAAAGTTACTCATGCATGTCAGTAGTTGCAAGACTGAGGCTTTAGTGTTCCTCACTGTAACATAAACAGAAATGAGGTGGATGCTGTCAGGGTTCCCTCCCCACTCTGAACTCTGGGGTACAGATGTGGGGACCCTCATGAAAGACCCCCTAAGCTTATTTCTACCATCTTAGGTTAAAAACTTCCCCAAAGCACAAATCCTTCCCTGTCCTTGGACTGAGGCATGCTGCCACCAAGTGAGTTAGACAAAGATTCAGGAAAAGGACCATTTGGAGCTCCTGTTTCCCCAAAATATTCCCCCAAACCTCTTCACCCCCTTTCCTGGGGAGGCTTGAGAATAATCTACCAACCAGATAGGTAAACAAGGTGAGCACAAACCAGACCCTTGGGTTTTTAGGACACTAAAAACCAATCAGATTCTTAAAAAACAGAACTTTATTATAAAGGGAAAAAAATAAAAGAAACACCTCTGTAAAATCAGGATGGAAGGTAATTTTACAGGGTAATAAGATTTAAAACATAGAGGATTCCCCTCTAGGCAAAGCTTATGCTCTATTAAATTGGTTAGTCTCTAAGGTGCCACAAGTACTCCTTTTCTTTTTGAAAAAAACAGGGATAAACCTTCCTCTTAGCACAGGGAAAATTCACAAGCTAAAACAATAGATAATCTAACACATTTCCTTACAATTTGTAATCTTAGATGCTTAGTTCAGGTATGGCTTTAGGAGATGTATTTTCCATGCCCTGGTTCCTCGCTGACTGGGAGAGAACACAAAGAAACACAAAACAAAAACCTTCCCCCACAGATTTGAAAGTATCTTCTCCCCTTATTGGTCCTTTTGGTCAGGTGCCAACCAGGTTAGCTGAGCATCTTAGCCCTTTACAGGTAAAGGAGGGATTTTATGCTACCCTTAGCTGTATGTTTATGACAGATGCCTATGTCCATTGTGCACAAATCCATATTTAGGGAATGCACACACAGCAAAATTGGGTGCACCATAAAACTAAGTCATCACTGTTTGCTCTGTACAATCACTAAAGTACTGACCCTTAGCTGACCTGTTAATCTTTACTAGAGGACACCTTGCTTTCACAATGCTTTTTAGCAGCATAAATAGCAAAGCAAAGTGCTGCACAAGCCTGGTGAACACCACAGGATCCTTGGAATCTGAGGTAAGTAATCATTTTACCATGGGGACTTCAAATGTGTATAACCAGTGTTGCATGCAGTTTATGTTATGCCATTTGATTCACATGGTGGTGCCTTTTGTGATGGCTGGTACAAAGAAATGTGTCTTAAGCAACCATTTCAGGGTGCAATAACCATGATGATATTTAAAATGCACGTAGCGCTTTACCTGATCAGAGCGCTGTAAAAGCACTAATTGACGAATTTTCACAGCAGTTGGGTAAGCAGTTATAGGGTGACAGTAATTTAACAGGGATTTAACACAAAAATGTCCCTTGTAGGCAGTGCTGATCTCTATGAGTGAAATCCTGATCACACTGAAGTCAGGGAAAAGCTGCCACTGATTTTAATGAGGGCAGAAATTAATCTCATGTCTTGGGGAGGGGGAAGTGCTCAAAGAATGGAGCATTCAGGAACTAGGAAATCTGCTCCTTTGTTTTTCCCTGCTTAGAAATTGCTATCTTATAACCAGAATGAAGGATGGGAAGCAGCACCATCTGGTGAATAAGATTATGCATTTGATGGAGGTGTATCTCCTTTGTGCCTTAGCATATTACTAGTACAGCAGTTTTCATCTTGTGTAGTTTGAGCTGGGAATTCTGGAGAACTTGTAAAGGATGCAGGACGTGTGCTCTACAATGCAGGACTTTTTAAGTAGCCAGTACCTAAACTATTCTACAGAAGATTGTATTCAGGGATGTCTGTTTCTGAATCACAGAGATAAAACCATCTCTAGCACAGGTAAGATAGTGGTATCCAGACAGGGAACAAGTTCCACCAGAGACATGGCATTTACCCCAGCCCTCCTCTCAGTTTGCTGGTGAGATTTTAATAAGGTGGCTCCAGCTAGTCCCAGGGTTTTCTCCAGCACGCCGCTGGGGAAGCAAGAGCTGCCATTCTCAGTTGTAAGATCAGCGTGACAGGACAAATGCTGATTTAGGTCAGTCAAACATGATTGCCAAGGTCCATTCAAAGCAAATTGCCCTAAGCACCGCCATCCTCTGAGTCTCAGCATGTTCTTGTGTCATTTGCCCGTTTCAACAGAAAGTTTTGCATGGCAAGAGCCACATCTCCTACAACCCCCAGCACTTTGTCGATGCTTAACACAGAACACGAGGGAAACTGAGGAAGAGAGGGGTGAAGTGATTTCTCTAAGGCTACACAGCAAGTCAGTGCAGACCTGGGACAAGAACTCAGGCACACCTGACTTTGAATCCTGTGTTTATATCCAGGCTAAACTAGACTGAGATCTACTGATGAAAAGCACTATAAAATAGTGAAATATTATTCTAATTTTGTGCAGGTTGCATTGTATTTGCATTTTAAGAAATTGTAAGGAATTGTCTTTGGTAACAGAAACCCAGAGTCATAAAGTATGTGTAGGATATTGTAGTTTGTGCTTTATAACAGATTCGGATTTAAACAGTGTCTCTTGCTAATTATAATTATCTGATCTCCTTGCAAATTGTGAAAGGCAAATACAGCAACCACATCAAATATGAAGTCCAAAGCAATGGCTCCCAGTCTTACTGGGGGTGGGGGTGAGGCGAAAATACTCAAAGCTTGCAGGGCAAAGCTTCTATTACAAAGACTATTTCATTGGATATTCCCTTAATCCATGGAGCTTTCAAATCATATTCCTGAATGCATTAAGTGGCTTGCTTCTCACACTGTATACGCCTTAAATAAAATCCCTTTTCAATCAATATATATCCTTGGAACTATCCTTCTTTTATGGGACAAAATGTCAGATTTTAAATGACTGCAGAGGTGTTAATTGCCGACTTTATCTTCAATGATCTCTTGCAACATGTGTTAACTCTTTATGCTTAATAATCTGTTGCACCTTGGATTTAGCTGTGACACTCTAATCACCTTTTGCAAACCTGAAGATGAGCTCTATGCAGCTCAAAAGCTTGTCTATTTTATCAACAGAATTTGGTCCAGTAAAAGATATTACCTCACCCATCTTGTGTCTCTCAGATTCTAAATTATTTTTTTTTCATTGAAATCAATAGCCATCTTTGCCCCCACCTCTGTTCTTGTCTCAGCTCAATGATAGACTAATAGAGAATCAGAGACAGTGTATCTTAGTGCAGAATTAGGCCCATAATATTGAAAAACTAAATTATAGTCCAAACAATTATATTTGAATTTCTCTTTCTACCCCTAAAGATCAGTCCAGGTTTCCAAACTGCAGGACTTTCGAAGGAATGCCAAACCCTACATTTTAAAATAATTGTAAAATTAAATGAGCATAAAAATTTAAATCTAGTATCTGAAAGTGTTTGAGAAGATCCCACTCATAACATAATCACTAATAGTTCAGGCAAAGCTTGCACCATTCATTGGCCTACAGGAACTAATGCCATAATACAAAATATATGCATGTCTGTTTAACTTGCCTGAAGTGTGTATTTGACCATGCTCATCAGCCATCTGCATAACTATTTCCAATAGGTGGCACTCGACAACATAAGAATAACTTCTCCCAAATGAGAAAACAGATTATAACTGGAAAAAGTTGTGTGGAGAATTTCAACAATTTTTTTTTAAGAAAAAAAGTTATTCTTCCCCAAACATTTTGTCTGAAAACCAACATATTTTATTCAAAAGCAGAAATATTTCTATTTGGAAAGGCTACCACTGTGCATTATGGGAGTTCTAGTTTGACGGCTTCACTCTCCCATTCTCCTCTATAGGCCAGATTCTCTGATCAGACTACATCTCCCATGATGCACCATGGTCTCCCCTCAAGGTGAGGGAAGGTGGTTGCATTATAAGAGTTCTTAGCCTTTGTACATCATGTGACATGTAGTCAGGCTGGGGAGCCAGGCCCATAAGAGAGAATGTGGATATGAGGAAACTGAATTGAACTCCATATTGATGGGATAAACAGTTTTTGGCAGAAAAAATATTGATTATTAGCTAAAATATTTTGTTTATTCAATGAAAAAAATTATTGGGGGAAAAGCAGGCATCTTTTGAAAATAAATTGTTTAATCTAAACCCATTTTCATGGAAATACAGTTTTGATGGAAAATTTTTGACCAGCCCTAAAACAGAAATAGCAGACTGACCTGGGTCTTCTGTTTAAGAGTATTCAAGAGTATTTCTAGCATAGTTAAGAACACACATTCTGCTGTTATACTTATCCAATGCTTTCACACAAGAGCCTGATTCTGCAAGGTACTAAATGTCCCATGTCATCCACTGAAATTAGTGACAGGTTTCAGAGTAGCAGCCATGTTAGTCTGTATCCGCAAAAAGAACAGGAGTACTTGTGGCACCTAGAGACTAACAAATGTATTAGAGCATTAGCTTTCATGAGCTACAGCTCACTTCATCAGATGCATAGAATGGAACATATAGTAAGATATATATATATATATATAAACATACAGATAAGTTGGAAGTTACCATACAAACTGTGAGAGGCTAATTAGTTAAGATGAGCTATTATCAGCAGGAGGAAAAAAACTTTTGTAGTGAATGTTATGATTCCTGATGTCAGATTTGTGTCCATTTATTCTTTTGCGTAGACACTGTCCGGTTTGGCCAATGTATATGGCAGAGGGGCATTGCTGACACATGATGGTATATATCACATTGGTAGATGTGCAGGTGAACAAAGCCCCTGGTGGCGTGGCTAATGTGATTAGGTCCTATGACAGTGTCACTTGAATAAATATGTGGACAGAGTTGGCATCAGGCTTTGTTGCAAGGATAGGTTCCTGGGTTAGTGTTTTTGCTGTGTGGTGTGTAGTTGCTGATGAGTATTTGCTTCAGGTTGGGGGGCTGTCTGTAACCAAGGACTGGTCTGTCTCCCAGGATCTGTGAGAGTGAGAGATCATTTTTCAGGATAGGTTGTAAATCTTTGATGACACACTGGAGAGGTTTTAGTTGGGGGCTGAAGATGTGCAGGGGCTCGTTCACGTGCACATCTACCAATATGATATATGCCATCATGTGCCAGCAATGCCCCTCTGCCATGTACATTGGCCAAACCGGACAGTCTCTATGCAAAAGAATAAATGGACACAAATCTGATATCAGGAATCATAACGTTCAAAAACCACAAAAAGAAAAGGAGGACTTGTGGCACCTTAGAGACTAACAGATTTATTTGAGCATAAGCTTTCGTGCATCTGATGAAGTGAGCTGTAGCTCATGGAAGCTTATGCTCAAATAAATTTATTAGTCTCTAAGGTGCCACAAGTCCTCCTTTTCTTTTTGCGAATACAGACTAAAATGGCTGCTACTCTGAAACCATTCAAAAACCTGTAGGAGAACACTTCAACCTCTCTGGCCACTCAGTAAAAGATTTAAAGGTGGCAATTTTGCAAGAGAAAAGCTTCAAAAACAGACTCCAATGAGAAACTGCTGAGCTTGAATTAATATGCAAACTAGATACCATTAACTTGGGTTTGAATAGAGACTGGGAGTGACTGGGTCATTACATATATTGAATCTATTTCCTTAAGTTAAGTATCTTCACACCATCTTGTCAACTGTCTAAATGGGCCATCTTGATTATCACTACAAAAGTATTTTTTCTCCTGCTAATAATAGCTCATCTTAACTAATTAGCCTCTCACAGTTTGTATGATAACTGCCAACTTATCTGTATGTATATATAATATATATATATATATATTACTATATGTTCCATTCTATGCATCCGATGGAGTGAGCTGTAGCTCACGAAAGCTTATGCTTTAATAAATTTGTTAGTCTCTAAGGTGCAACAAGTACTCATGTTCTTTTTACTGAAATCAATGGAATTGAGCACTTTGCACCATCAGGTCCTTAAAATTTATAATGAATGCTTGAAAAATGCCCTAATTTGTAATTCTTTGGGCCTCAGTTTTGTCATGCACTCCATTCAAACACAGGGCTCACTCCTCAAGAGAGTTCATTGCACAGTCAGGCCCCCACTTGCCTTGTCCTTTACAATTCTGATATAGACAGCCTGGGACTCTACTGTGTTACACCAGTTTCATTCTGGTATAATTTCACTGACTAGAATACAGCCACACTAGCCTGAAGCTAGAGTAACCAGTGTTGGCATCTTGCATGATTTTATTGTGAGTCTTGCAATAATTGGTATGTTTCTTAAAGTCCAAGCTCCTGGAGTCAGGTGAAGGTATGAGATTAATCTGTGTGCATGGGAGGCTAGGTTAGATATTAGGAAACACTTTTTAACTACAAGGATAGTTAACCTCTGGAACAGGCTTCCAAGGAAGGTTGTGGAATCCCCATCATTGCAGGTGTTTAAGAACAGGTTGGACAAACACCTATCAGCAATGGTCTAGATTTACTTGGTCCTTCCTCAGCTCAGGGGGCTGGACTTGATGACCTCTCAGGGTTCCTTCTGACCCTACATTTCTATGAATATGTGAGAATCTCAGATTTCAATTTTTTAAAAAAAGTAAATCTCTAGCCCAGAATCAGGCCCATATTATATTAGATTCTGACTATGAATTGAAAATTGAAATGCAACATGATTAACTCTATGAAAGTTAATCAGTCTGCCACAAAAACAACCAAGCCAAGAAAAAATACCTATTATAATTGTGTAGTACAAAACAAACTAATCAAAAATTTAAAACAATATGCACTAAAACAATACAGAAAACTGGAATTCATATAGAAATACAGCGGTAATTGAAACATCTTGTCTGAGCTACTAAAATGGCTTCTTGAACAGGGACATTCAAACTCAATATGTATCTCACATTCCAAGGAAATATGAATTGGCTAATAAATCTGCCCATGTAAAATTCCAACAATATTGTATGTTTAGTGTTAGGCACTAAAAGAGATGAGAACAAAGAATGGTGGTGGCTTTGATGTGAAATGAAATATTCATTGGTATCTATGATAACTAGATAAATTGTGACTAGAGCTGAATAAATAGTTCACAATGAATAATTTATCCAAATGTATCCACAGCGTAGGCTTGCAGAGAATCTGTGAGCAGATTAGGCTTAGCTCTGGTTCATGTGTTATGAGAGTTGATTTATTTTCAAATGGTTTTATTCATATTGTCTGGAGAGCATTTGTGCCAAATATTCAAATTAGGAGCTTTGTAAAACTAGTCAGATAAGTCATGAGGTATTGTTTCTGTGTCTTGACTGGTTGAGAACACAAGAATAGCCATCTTAAATAATATGTATGTGAATTTTAAACTTGGTTGCTATGAACACTTGCAGATGTTCTGCTTTTCTGCAATATTTGCAAACAGACGTCCGGTTTTTACAAATATTCACGCTTCTAAAACCCAAAGGATCAGATATTTGCAGAAAGACAATAAAAAGATACAAACACAAAGTGAAGCATATTCCTTTAAAAATTTGAGTGATTATTCACTGAAAATATTTTTGCAATATTTGCCCAGTCCTGGCTGAAATGTTTTTCTATTTGTGGAATGTAACATCATGGAAAGTGGATATTAATGGGGCAAAATAAACCTGCTCCCTGCAGTGAGAGAGCCAAGAGACAGCAGTGAGCAAATACCCTTGATAATACTCTTTGGAGTTGAGTCCCTGCTGGGATGCAAGGCCATTGTTGGTGCAGGGACCTTCAATTTACACCTTCCTGAGTGAACTTTAGTGAATGTGGCCTAGTATTTCTCAAACCAATTCACAACCCTCATGCCATTTGTTTGGTCCAGCTGCAGGTAAATTGATGTTTAGAAAGGAGTTCAGCTCTGATTCCAAACTCACTTGATGATGGGTTTATACAGTCATTAGTGGACAAAGTAATGTACTTCCTGCAACCAGAAGGAAAGAAGGCAAACAGAAATGGGTTGACTCCTATGGATCTGATCTTAAACCCATTGAAGTCAACAGAAAATAATGTCATTGTCTTCAATGAGCTTTGGATTATGTTCACCCGTGTTGTCCTGGGACATCTGCCCTTTGAGGTATGAAATACCAGGACATCTTTCTGCCCTCCCCCTCTCCCCCCATCCTACCACATACACCCTGGGTACTACCTGCCCATCCCACCCATGGGAGATGGCACAGCCTCCAGGAACTTCTGCTCCTGGGGTTGCCATGGCTACTGACCTCACCTAGCAGGGCACAGCCGCGGTCAACCCCACAGACAGTACCTGCATGGTGGTAGCTGTCCACTCCTGGACCCAAGCTCTTCCTGTTCTGCTTGCGGGTCCCAAGCCAACCCATCCCTGCAGTTCCCAGACACTCTGGAGCCAAAGCTACTCTGTGCAGGCACTGGTGCCCCCTGGCTCCCCCCCCCCCCCACATAGCCTCTAGGGCCTGAGGGAGCCTGCAGGGGTGTGACTGACAACAATGGGACTTTTCATGTCCTGAGAAGACTTATGGATTTCCTGGGACAGCTACCTAAAAAAAGGGATGACTCCAAGAAAACCAGGATAGCTGGCAACCCTAGTTATCATCTCTATGGTATGTTGGGAACTGAAATATTATTCTTAACCAAGAGAGCACCTGCTGAAGTTAAAGAGGCCTGTAAAAGGAAATTAACTTTCTAAAATGTCCCTGAGTGTGAAAAAAAAACACTTTTTGTAGTGTTGAAAAAAATGAACCCATTCCAGTGGGTTTACTGGTTTCTGAAGGAAAGAACATTATTTCACACTCTTTCTAGAAGAGGTTTTTCACTGAGGCATCTCACTGTTACAAAGAGTGTAAGAGTTTTGGGGTTTGCTATAAAAAGCCAGGCATCCTTCGTTGAAATGCAGCATCTTGGACACCTGACAATAATTAGGGTATTTAAAAGCAGGGATAGAGGAATCAGCTCAGAGGCAATAAGAACCAGTCCAGACATATCCCCTCAACTTGTATTCAGCTTTGGATAGCGATTCCTGCCTAACTCTTCCCCTTTTCTTGGCTCAGAAGATATCTGGATCTCCTAACCCAGTGGTCCTCCTGTTGTGAACAATCTTAGAGCCTTAGAGTCAAAAGCAATCTCCAGCATTGCAGTATTTTGGCTCACAAGAGTTGCCATACTTTAGACAGGCACATGTGTCCATACGAGTAAAGTAGCATCCACTGCATAGTCTCCCCTCTATGTCCTTTGGCCTAAATTAAATACACAGCACCTTCAATGAGCTACCCTTGCTTTTTCTGCAATAACACTGGGTAGTCATGGGGATGAGGGATGTGGAGCAGAGGAGGATCATGTAGGAGAATTGCAGGAAGGTTAAGCACACCATTAAGAACCGAGTTAGGCCACACAAAAATTTAATCACTGAAGAGATAATCACAGGATCACCTATTATATGGGGATGAGAGAGTAATTTTCACTACTAGGTTTATTTATTTATTTTCCACTTACTAACCAATTCATTTTTGCCACACACAGTAGTTCCACTGGAAGATGAAGCCCGTCCTCTATCTGTGTTTGTTACTTGCTGGGCTTCATGCTGTTGTCCATTGCAATCACAGGCCTGATCACCACAATGGACATGACCACCATAAAGATATAGCTCGTGAGGAACACCATGAGGAACATCAGCATGAAGGTGACTGCCTCAAACTAGCTCCCAGCAATGCTGATTTTGCATTTAGACTCTACAAGCAGATTACCTCAGAAGCCCCTAAGAAGAACATTTTCTTCTCTCCTGTTAGCATCTCCACTGCCTTTGCAATGCTGGCCCTAGGTGCTAAATCAGCCACTCTGACTCAGATTCTGGAAGGACTTGCCTTTAATCTGACAGAAGTTCAGGAAAAGGAGATACATCATGGTTTCCATGCTCTCATCCGCATTCTAAACCATCCTGATGGTGAGCTGCAACTCAATATGGGAAACGCCTTGTTCCTAAAAGAAAAACTGAAAACACTAGAGAAGTTTTTAGCTGATGTAAAAAACCTGTATGAAGCAGAAGCTTTTAGTATCAACTTCAAGAATACTGCAGAGGCTCAGAAACAGATCAATGATTATGTAGAGAAGAAAACACATGGGAAAATTGTTGAATTAGTCAAGGGTCTTGATCCGGAGACTTCAATGATTTTGGTTAGCTATATCTTCTTTAAAGGTAAGTAGATATATACAGACAGATCTCTGTTTAATATGTTTTAGATGGCTGAGTATGATCAGTCTTAGAATCTAAGACAAGAAAACTACAGTTCTTTTTTTTACAATCTATAGGGAACTGTACAGATTGTTAATCTTGTAAACTGACCTATCTTGACAGTTATCAAGTCATTCCATTATGATTTCAAATAAGTGTGGTTGATGTAGAAAGAAATGGGTGGAAAACCAAACGCCCACATCCCTGTTCACCTAGCTGTGAAAAGTGGCTGCAGGTTCACTCCGCTATCAGAGGGAACATAAACCCCACCCTGTAGCACAAGGCACACAGAAAACTTGCATCATCATTGAATTTTGGGGCAAAGGGAGGCCCATATGATTCCCCCACAGGTGCATCATTCATCTGGAACTAGAGTGTTCTTTAGAGAGAGTTAGTAATAAGTACAATGTTGCACCACTCACCTCCTCCCATTTTTGCTTGTAAGCATTAAGGGATGAGCCAACTACCTGATCCTTCTTATCTGTCTCTTTCAAAGGTTGGCCAATCTACTGCAGACAAATATTCAAGGGTGGTCAATCTAGTGCAGACAAATATTTTTCAGACATGCTTCATGCCTTGTCAGCATTAACATTGATGCTGCTACTATATGGTATTGTACAATGGAACTAGTCAGTGTAAGCAGAGTAAAGTGAGTTTTAATGCCCATTATGGGCCTGATCCAAAGCCCACTGAAGTCAATAGGAGTCTTTCCATTGAAGTCAATGAGTTTTGGATCAGGTCCTCTGACCACAACACAGCTAAAGTGGGCTTCAAATGTAAAGTGTTGCATTTACCTTGCAGTGAAACTACGTGTGCTCTCCACAACAGAATGTGAGCCTGTGCTATCTGAATTCAAGTGGGTTCAAAAGAAAGTAAACCAGGTCCCAAGTCTAGGGAAAAAATGAGCAAGTTAAAACACAATTGGTTTTCCTGACAGGACATAATTTGGCCCCAATTATTCATAAACCCACGCAAATAGAGTAATTTTTCGTTCCTCAAAACTACAGGTTTAAAAACATTTAACCGGTCATTCAAAGTTATACGTCTGGGCAATACAGAGATGCCCCTGCATTATTCTAATAAAGGAATAACAATAGTCTTGTGATTAGCACACAGGATTAGGAGTCCGAGTCCAGTTCCCATGGTTTTTAACCTCTCTGTGCCTCCCTGTCTATGAAATAGGGATGTTAATACTTCCCTATCTCAGTGGGGAATTGTTAGGGCTCTACCAAATTCACAACTATGAAAAATGCAGCACGGACCATGAAATCAGGTCTCCCCCCGTGAAATCGGGTCTTTTCTGTGCTTTTACCCGCTGCTATACAGATTTCACGGGGAGACCAGAGTTTCTCAAATTGGGGGTCCTGACCTAAAAAGAAGTTGCAGGGAGGTCGCTAGATTATTTTTGTGGGGTCATGGTATTGCCACCCTTCCTTCTGCACTGCTGCCTTCAGAGCTGGGCAGCCAGAGAGCGGCGGCTGTTGGCTGGGCACCAAGCTCTGAAGGCAGCACCCCACCAGCAGCAGCACAGGAGTAAGGGTGGCAATACCGTCCCACGCCACCCTTCCTTCTGCGCTGCTGCCTTCAGAGCTGGGCCCTCAGTCAGCAGCTGCCGCCCTCTGACCGCCCAGCTCTGCAGGCAGCAGCACAGAAGGAAGGGCGGCAATACCATACCTTGCCATCCTTACTCCTGCGCTGCTGCTGGCAACGGCTCTGCCTTCAGAGCTGGGCAGTTGGAGTACCACAAGCAGCAACGCAGAAGCAAGGGTAGCAGTACTGCAACCCTCCCTACAATAACCTTGCAATCCCCACACACACACGCAACTCCTTTTTGGGTCAGGACCTCTACCATTACAACACCATGAAATCTCAGATTTAAATAGTTGAAATCATGAAATTTACAATTTTTTAAAATCCCATGACTGAAATTGACCAAAATGGACTGTGAATTTGGTAAGGCTCTAGGCATTGTAAGGCTTATTGTAATTCTTTAATAAAAAGAAAAGGAGTACTTGTGGCACCTTAGAGACTAACCAATTTATTTGAGCATAAGCTTTCGTGAGCTACAGCTCACTTCATCGGATGCATGCCGTGGAAACTGCAGCAGACTTTATTTATACACAGAGAATATGAAAAAATACCTCCTCCCACCCCACTGTCCTGCTGGTAATAGCTTATCTAAAGTGATCATCAGGTGGGCCATTTCCAGCACAAATCCAGGTTTTCTCACCCTCTACCCCCCCACACAAATTCACTCTCCTGCTGGTGATAGCCCATCCAAAGTGACAACTCTTTACACAATGTGCATGATAATCAAGGTGGGCCATTTCCTGCACAAATCCAGGTTCTCTCACCCCCTCACCCCCCTCCCAAAAACCACACACACAAACTCACTATCCTGCTGGTAATAGCTCATCCAAAGTGACCATTCTCCCTACAATGTGCATAATTAAGGTGGGCCATTTCCAGCACAAATCCAGGTTTTCTCACATCTCCCCCACCCCCATACACACACAAACTCACTCTCCTGCTGGTAATAGCTCATCCAAACTGACCACTCTCCAAGTTTAAATCCAAGTTAAACCAGAACATTGGGGGGGGGGTGTAGGAAAAAACAAGAGGAAATAGGCTACCTTGCATAATGACTTAGCCACTCCCAGTCTCTATTTAAGCCTAAATTAATAGTATCCAATTTGCAAATGAATTCCAGCGAGACTCCAGTGAGAAACTGCTGAATTGGAATTCATTTGCAAATTGGATACTATTAATTTAGGCTTAAATAGAGACTGGGAGTGGCTAAGTCATTATGCAAGGTAGCCTATTTCCTCTTGTTTTTTCCTACACCCCCCCACCCCAGATGTTCTGGTTTAACTTGGATTTAAACTTGGAGAGTGGTCAGTTTGGATGAGCTATTACCAGCAGGAGAGTGAGTCTGTGTGTGTATGGGGGGGGGGGGGGATGTGAGAAAACTTGGATTTGTGCTGGAAATGACCCACCTTAATTATGCACATTGTAGGGAGAATGGTCACTTTGGATGAGCTATTACCAGCAGGATAATGAGTTTGTGTGTGTGGTTTTTGGGAGGGGGGTGAGGGGGTGAGAGAACCTGGATTTGTGCAGGAAATGGCCCACCTTGATTATCATGCACATTGTGTAAAGAGTTGTCACTTTGGATGGGCTATCACCAGCAGGAGAGTGAATTTGTGTGGGGGGGTGGAGGGTGAGAAAACCTGGATTTGTGCTGGAAATGGCCCACCTGATGATCACTTTAGATAAGCTATTACCAGCAGGACAGTGGGGTGGGAGGAGGTATTTTTTCATATTCTCTGTGTATAAATAAAGTCTGCTGCAGTTTCCACGGCATGCGTCCGATGAAGTGAGCTGTAGCTCACGAAAGCTCATGCTCAAATAAATTGGTTAGTCTCTAAGGTGCCACAAGTACTCCTTTTCTTTTTGCGAATACAGACTAACATGGCTGTTACTCTGAAACCTGTAATTCTTTAATGTTTCTGGGGTGTTGCACTATGATTAGGCATTTCTGTGGCCTACAAATAAATACATGTTGCAAAACCAATAATCCCTTATAAATAAAAATTAGCTTTTGAATTACATACACACATAACCTTACATGGTTCACCTGGACTGTATGTGTAATTCCTCTTTTCCAGAATATTCAACCGCATTCTCTTTCCTTCTGTTAGGCAAGTGGGAAAAACCTTTTATGCCAGAGGACACTAAAGAAAGAGACTTCTTTGTGGATGAGGAAACAATTGTTAAAGTTCCTATGATGCGCAGAATGGGCATGTTTGTCCACCACTTCGATGTGGAGCTGTCTTGCACAGTGGTCCAACTTTATTACAATGGAAGTGCTACAGCATATTTTATTCTGCCTAATAAAGGAAAAATTAAGCAGGTAGAAGATGCTCTGCGGAAAGAAACTGTGTCCAGATGGGCAACCTCACTCCATCGAAGGTAATCTTTTGGCAATCAGGTACCATTTCAAAGTATTATGGAGTCGCCAATTCAAGTATGGGGGCCTGGCACGTCTGAAGTGCTGATGTACTTTGAAAAGTGAAACTGTGAAAATGACACTGTGGGGTTTATATCTCTCAGTGACTCCTAATCAGACCTGCTCAGTTTAACAATTTTTTCTCCTAATTGCCAACCCTGCAAACTCACCCTTTGCTTTTAGAGTCAAGTTGGGTTCTTTTTTCGCTCAGGCATTCCCATCAATAAAGATCTTGCAATTGGAATGTATTTAATCATTCTGCCAGTGGTGCATGGGCTGGAATAGAATTCAGCTTTCTTTCTTAGAACTGCATCGGTTCTGCAGGGCTGTCAGGAATAAAAAGTAGTAAAAGTGTGTTTGAGTCACTAATGTAATCAGTTTGCTTGATCAAGAAGATGCAATTTCCACAATCATTTTTCAGGATAGAATTGCATTTTGAAATATCTTGACAAATTGCCAGTGGTATTAACACCTTTCATAAACCAGAATCACAACTAACAGAGAATTCAATCACATGGTTGTAGACCGCAAGAACCTTATTCTCTGAAACAAGTGAAGAAAATTATGACTTAAACTCTTTCACCTAGAAGACAAAGGGAAATGACAGGCTCAAAATGTATTACTTATTCATTTTCTAAATCCGAAGAATACTAGAAAAACTTGCTTTTGACCTGTATATACATTACAAGGATCATTGAATTCCATGATCAACAGGATTTATGGTTATTTGTGGATTTCCTGATTTTCTAGGATTTTATTTTTCAAGCTATAATGTTCTGATGAAGTTCTACTGGCTCCCACTGCTGGAATCAACACCAGCTACAACTTTCCACTGCTGCAACTTGCTGGCAAGAGAAGAGATGCTAGAACCGTTAGAGAAGTTGCATTAGTCAAGTCAGCCTACTTCTGAGTTCCCCATTGATTCACTGTTAATAATCAAGATAAGCCTATTTGCACCCAGGGTTCTCACTACATCTGCCTGAACTCTCTTTTAACAAAGTCTTGTGTTTGCTAAAATAGCTGCAGTTTTGTGAAGCATTTGGTGCCACATCGAATAAAATCATACTAGATAAATTAGTTCACATTGGTTTGAATATGGGCATGGGTTGAAGGAGTGTAATCAAAATGTGCTGATAAAGAGCAATATGGGCCTGATCCAAAGCCTACTGAAGTTAATTGGAATCTCTCAATATGTGTCAGTGGGCTTTGGATCAGGTCCAAAGTCAAGCTGGGCCAGGAGTCCATTGAGGCAGAGATCAGTGTTAGTCCTGGTCATATTTAACAAGTAGGTTAACAATCTGGAAGAGGATGGACAAAACACACTAATTTGGTTTGCTTGTGCTAATTAGCTAGATGATACTAAAGGGGGAGGTGTTGCAGAAGTTACTGAGGATACTGAAATATAAAGCGTCACAGTGGAGTTAGAGATATCGGGCAGTAAATTGGATAGCAGCTGGCAATGTGATACTCACAAAAAAAAGTTCATGCAATTCTCAGCAGCATATTCTGGAGCATCCTGGGCTAAATTCATCATTGGTGTAAGTCCACTGAAGAGCAACAAAAAATATGAGAGACCACTTGAACTAAATGGCCAATTTTAGACCTGGTGTAATATCACCAAAGCCAGAGGTGTTACATCAGAGATGAGTTCGACCCATTATCTGCATCACCATTTGAAAGCTCTGGAAAGCAGAGGGACAGTTAGTACTGTACACAAAGGAGTGTGCCTACTCCCTGGGGTTTTCTTGTAACAGTCACAGAAGCTAAATAGGTCAGAGTACAGTGTATGAGCTAAGTGAAATATTTTAGCATCTTGTTGTATTTCTTCTTTTGACAGCTCTGCAATCCTGTACATTCCAAAATTTTCAATCTCTGCTACCTATGATTTAAAGGACCATCTCACCAAAATGGGCATTACTGATGTGTTCACCAAACAAGCTGATCTGTCTGGAATCACTGGGGAGCCTGAGTTGCAGGTTTCAAGAGTAAGTTTGCAAATGTGGGGGTTCTCTTTTCCTTTTGAAAATGCCATGTTAAAATGTACCTTGCTTAGCAGAGCGTCTGATTGTCAGTCACAATGGGACAGATCCATCCCTGGCTTAACTCTGCTCAGATCCGGGGGTTTACACCAGGGATGAATTTGGCCGAATGTCAACCTGGATTTCAGCTTAGCCCATTGCACTCTAAGGTGCATCTTCTGCAATAGCCCTTTAACCCTTTTTGAACCAGTACTGAGCAACTGGATGTTCCAGAGCATATCAGGGTAGGTTCCCCTCCAGAAGAATGAGATGGTGAGCAGGCAGCCTGATTCTCAACAGAAGCTGCCAAAGGTACTTGGAAGATGCTGCCCAGCCTCCTGCCCCAGGAAAGCAGGACTGGATTGCAGGCTGGCCACCCCAGTGAGTCTGGAGGAGGTGCAGGCAGTGGATAGGAAACTAAAGGGTATCCCATTCCTCACAAGATGGCAACTCAAGGTGGGGATATCATGAAGGGGTGGGTCGTAGAGGAGGAAGAGAAGATCTCAGGGTTAAGGGAAACACTTCAGATAAGCATCTATGTTTTTGGACTGATTTCTGGAATTTAACTGGATGTCATTTATATTAGCTGTTTAGATGCGTTTGCCCAAATACTTTCAGTCATTTCCTTTCCCCCAGGCATAAAGAGACTAATGAAAGCAATTTAGATGCTTCTCCCATATTTATTGGTCTTAGAGGACACAAGAGGTACTTATGCCTTGTGCTGGTCCTCTGCACACAGGTGAATTTCAGCCATAATCCCTCAGAAACCAGTTCTCCATCCCTTCAGAGATCTTGGAGATCTGCAATTGAGACTATTTTTTGTAGACTGAAAGAAAAATCTCCTTCATAGAGGGGAGGGTCAAACAGATCCATCATGTCCAGTTTTGGGCACCACACTCCACACAAGAAACATGTGGACAAACTGGAGTCCAGAGGAGAACAACAACAATGAAAAGAAGCATAGAAAACCTGAGGAAAGGTTGAAAGTATTGGACATGTTTAGTCTCGAGAAGATGGCGGGGGACATGATGATAGTCTTCAAATATGTAAAAATGTGTTATAACTATAAGGAGGTATAGACTTATAACCAAAAAATTTTCGTTGATCAATTGTTTTTCATGTCTACCGAGGGTAGACCAAGAAGTAATCAGCTTAGTTTGCAGCAAGGGAGATTTAGGTTAGATATTAGGAAAAACTTTCTAACTATAAAGACGGTTAAGCACTGGAACAGGTTACCTAGGAAGGTTGAGGAATACCCATCATTGGTGTCTTTTAAGAACATGTTGGTGAACATATATCAGGCATGCTCTAGGTATGCTTAATCCTGCCTCAGCACAGGGGGTGAACTAGACGACCTCTTGAGGTCTCTTCCAGCCCTGAATTTCTATGATCTGATGATCTTGTTTCTCAGATATGCAACAATTGCTAGAATAAGAAAATGTCCTCTCTTTCTGTAGTGTCCATTCAGTCCTGTCCATCTGCCCACTCTTCCCCAGGAGACTTTCTAAACAGCTCTAAAAGCCATCAGGTTCATCTTTACTTACAAGCTACTGTTCTCTGCTCAGAATGGCAATATGTGCTTTATCTCCCACAGGTTGTCCATAAGGCCGTGCTGAACATCGATGAGAGAGGCACAGAGGCGGCAGCAGCCACTGCCATTGAAATAATGCCAATGTCTTTTCCTCACATCATTGAATTCAACTCTCCCTTCCTGGTGCTGATTTTTGATAGAGCTACCAACAGCACACTCTTCATTGGAAAGATAAATAACCCTGCTGAGCCTTAAGTGTTATCAATTCAGATGGCTATTCCTAAATAAAGAAGCTTTGCCACCTGAATTAACTGGTTAGAAGTATACTTGCTTCCTTAGTGAATACTTTCGCACAACATCAGAACCAGTAGCAACTAGTGCTGAAAAAGATAAATTGGGCTTATGCAGCATCGTTATCTGATGTGGGCAGAAAAAGTATTTTTTTAATTAGGACAGCAAACAAAAAACATTTCTGACAGCTGAGAATGAAGAGACTTTAGTAAGATTTCCAGATTCTCCAGCACACAGTCATAGTGATTTGCATCACAATAGAAACTTCTTGTTTAATTTCTGGCTGTCAGCTAATGTTCTTTGGATGAAATGATGAACAATTTTGCTAACAGAGGAGAAGTGGTGTCATTCTGTCATAGCTGGAGACATAGCACTGTTCTGGGAAGTAAAGAGAGCTGGAGGTTGGGAAAGGAAGGAGAGAAGAAAAGGGGAGTAGGAGGCTAGCCTTTTACTAGGGTCACCATTGGGGATTGGCAAACCTTTTTTAAAAGTACATAAGAAACTTTTCCCTCCCACCTCAAGCCTTTGCCCATTAGTAGAACTGAGTGGGTACCAAATCTTCCTTTAGGGTCTGAAATGAGCGTGCAGCTCCACGTGGAACTGGAAGTGCTAATACTACACCATGAAAAAGGTTGTTCCCACAAGATGTAAATTCAGCAAGCCTGGATAGTTTGGGTGTGTATTTGAACTTCAGCTCTGTTAAGGGTGCACCCATCTCATGAGTCAGTGCAGGGGTGAAGGGTTAATGTCTAGCTATTCCACCTGGAAGCAGGCGGGGCACACCCTGACTGTTTCCTAGGAGCAATGCACACATTGCTCTATCCAAGGACAAGGGCTAGATATGAACCCTGAGAACTTGATTGTTTGGACAGCAACTGTGGGAGGTTTCTTTAGCCTGGGCTCAAGGCCTGAGAACCAGGATTGTAGTAGATAGAGGATGGTAACTAAGCATATGAATCAACGTCATACATTCCTTTGTGTAGCAGTGTGTAATGCTTAGGGGGAGAAATATAATAAAAGGAGAAGGTGGAAGGCAGGGGGGGCAGAACAGCACATCTCCGCTGACCAGCCTGCTTGCTTGCATAAAGCTGTGTTCTGTCTCATCACTGAACCGCAACACAGGGGTATAGCTGGTTGAGCGTGGAGTATGTTCCCAACAGGAAAGCTAACTGAGAAACAGCTGTTAAATGTCACTTTTCCAGGTTGACACTATTTCTCTTAACTATAGGTGTGTAACCTACAGATAGACAAAAAATATGAACCTCCCTAACTAGGATTCTTGCCAGCAACACCTACAATTAATGCACATATGCTATGCAGTCTTGTTGTCTCTTTCTCGCACTCACACCCATCTGTTTGAATGGCACCCTGGCTAGGATCATTTGCTTTAGGGCATACACAGCAACCATTTGTAAAGCAGCCCACATGATGCCGCAAGCACCATATCTTTTTGAAAGAAACCTCTACTGCGTAGCACTGATATCACCAGTCTCTTCCTGTTTCATCTCAGCTATTGATATTTCATTGCTAAAAACCTGGCCACAAAAAAAGACAACAGACAGAGACACAGGATTTATTTGTTCACTTACACAGGTGCACCTCAGTTGGGCCAGATCTTCAGCCAGGTAGTTCAGCAGAGCCCAATAGCCTTCAATGGAGCTATATCAATTTGCACCAGCTGAGAATCTGGCTCAGTGGATTTCAATGGAGTGACTTTTTGTTTTCTCCAGGGCACGTGAGAAGAAAATCAGGCCCAAAGCTCTCTTCCATCCACAATATCACAGCTCTCTAATAATTTTAAGCCCAATTCAAGGGTGGGATCCAGAACTTCTGGAGCATTTAATGGGTTTTCTTGCTTGCTCCATGAGAATGAATCTAGATTTCTATATGGATGGGAACAGATGATTGTTGTAAAAGAACAGTAAGGAAAAAATATATATAAACATCCTAGCAAACCCTATCTGTATGCATGTAATAAGTGGGGGCAGGGGGCTGAGGTGTGTGAGGAACCGTCCATGAGGGGAATAGGCCCTTGTGAGTAGGGCTTGGGATGTATAAACTTTCAGTTTTCTTTATCTTATATGGGATTTACATGAACAAGGCCAAAAGCAGCTTTCTGTCTCTAGGTTAAAAGTTACTTTTAGTAAAATGTGACCCTTCACCTAGTTAATCCATAATGAGTTAGTTCTCAGCTCCTGGTTGGGAGAGGGATGAAGTGATGGTTGCAGGGAAGATGTGACTTCTTATTTTAGAAATGCTGCGAGGATGTATGGGAATGGAAATGTGTCAGATGTGCAAGTGTGGATGAGGTATAATGAGTGTTCATTGGGCTATTAAGTATAGCCATGAACGTGTCAAGGCCTAACAGACTTGGTGCTATCTGCACCTTCCAACTGTTATCTCAAAGAAAGGGCTGAGACCGCTTCCATGGGATTATCTCCTTTTGATCCCACTCTTTTTATATGTTTTGGGGCACACATCGCTTGCAGTGATGGCTATCGTAAAAACCTTCAGGTCAAGGAGGACTTTTCAAACTGACGTAGGGTCAAGCTTACCCAACCTCAATCAGGACTGGATCATGTTGTTGGGATCCAAGACACATGATGCCCCGATTTGCTCAAAAGACCTCCACTTGGTCTTCTTTCTAAATTAACCCCTTTGTGCCTCACAAAGGTTTCAAAGGCGTTGGAAGGAGAGGCTAATTTGTGGCTTCCAAACTGTGACACCAGAGAACAAAATGAAAAAGGGGGAATGCCACCACATCAGTCAATTTCCTGCCAATGTCAAGATCACAGAGTCCTGAGAATGAGGTTGCCAGACTTGCTTTATCAGGCAACAGCTCCTGGAAGAGGCGCCGACTTCCCGAAGGATGCCTAATCCCCACTCTGCTGCAATCCCCGCCCCCACTCCATCCCTTTCCCCAGAACTCCCACCCTGTCCTGCCTCTTCCCACCCCTGCTCCGCCTCTTCCCACCCCATTCTGCCCCCTCCTCCTGCCTCTTCCTGCCCCCACTCCTCCCCCTCCTTCCCAGTGCCTCTTGAAGGTAGCTGAACAGCTGATCGCAGCAGGGAGGAGGCACTGGGAGGGAGGGGGAGGAGCTGATTGGCAGGCCTGCTGGCGGGCGGGAGGGTTGCGGGGCAGGAGTTGATCTGTGGGGCTGACAGTGGGTACTGAGCACCCACTATTTTTTTCTGTGGGTGCTCCAGCCCCAGAGCACCCATGGAGTCACCAACTATAGCTCCTGGTTTATTGACAGCTCACTGTTACTTTCCATTGCATTCTTCATGAGAGCCAGAGTGGAAGTGCACACAGGCACCACGCTTAGCAGAAAAGAGCAATAGATCTCTCTCTTGCTGCCTATGTCCATACTGTGCTGCATAAACTCTCTCTCTCTCTTTTCTTTGTTCCCCACCCTTTACTCCTTCTCTCCCATCATCTCTCGCTGCGGCTTCACAGATCAGACTTCTTCATTACATTTGTTCTTTGCATTTCCTCTCTGCACCAGTTCTTTTCACAGCCTCCCACTCTCACTCCCGCATTATAACACTTCTTTCCTCCCACCCGTAAGAAGCCATTTGTGCAGAAGGTGGATGCTCTTCGCTTTGCTGCTGCACAGCCTACATTAGTCATCACACTTGTACACATACACGTACACACACACAAGCGTGCTTGGTCTCAGGCTACAAGGAATCAGACACACACTCTTTTCTTCCCTGCCACAGCATGATTACCCACAGCTGGGAAATGGAAATGTCATCTAGGCCTGAAGTCCTACATCTCCTCCCAATTGTTTCAATACAGTAGCAATGGCCAACTGATTTGCAATAACAAAAGGCACATTTCCTATACCTGTAGTATTGTAGGGGTAGCTAGGGCCATTAGATTCAGCTGAGAGAAGGGGGCAGTGAATAGCTGCACCAGCCAAGGAGTAAGTGCAGGGTGGAATTTTTTCTCAGACAGGCACAATTTCTGCCCTGCTCATCCTTTGTTTCAGGGACAGGAGTAAGTTACTTGCCCCTTTTTGGGGTGCAGTTTGGTCTCCACAAGCTAAGCTAGGCAGTGAGTCGGGGCAGAGCCAAGCCTCCTTCCACTCCCCATCCATTCACAGGGAAGAGTATCAAGTGATCGATCCCTGCTCTCACCTCTGGAGCCCGTCACAATCTGAGGAGCCCTTGCTCAGCCCAGCAGGGAGGTGTGGACGGGCAGCAACTTACTCTCCTCCATGCCCAGGGAAGACCCAGGGACTTTGTGCTTTCCTGCTCTGTATTTAGGAGGTCAAAACTTTTTGCACATTACAGTAAGTGGTGTTTTACAAAGAGAACGTGTTTGTACTGGAGAGGAAGGCATCTTCATCATAGCACTGAGCGCTTTAGGCAGCGATAAGAAGAGGCAGTGAGGCCTTGTGGATAGAGCACCGGACTGGGACTCAGCAGACCTGGCTTCTGTTCCTGGCTCTGCAATTGGCTTGCTGGGTAACCTTGTGCAAGTCACAGCCCCTCTCTGTGCCTCAGTTTATTGTAAAATGGGGATGATACTGATCTGCTTCATAAAGCTCTTTGAGATGTACTATTTATTATTGTTACAGAAAACAGAATGTGCCTCTTACAGAGACTAAAGGGGGCGCCTGGTAGGAATGGTAATATGGTCAGGAACACTCTTTCTTGTAGTCAAATATTTCTAATCATTGCCGCAGCCATAAATGTTCAGGGATGTTTAGCCTGGCTCCCTTATGTGAGCCGGTTTGGAGAAAAGAAAAACCTACCTGGAGAAGTGCCGTAATGCCAAAGAAAAAGAATAGCAACGAGAGAGAAGTTAAGCTGCAAGTAAGCAACAGAATCTTTATTGGCTTGATTTAGCTCTAGAGGGAGGGTATGAAGAAGGCTGCATCCAATCCAGCAGCTGACTGAGGCCTGGTCTACATCTAAAACTTAGATCGACTTAACTCTGTTGCTCAGGAGTGTAAAAGTCCACACCCCTGAGGGACCAAAGTCATAGTAATAGTTAAGCCAACCTAATCCCCAGTATAGACACTGCTAGGTCGACAGAAGAATTCCTCCGTTGGCCAACCTACTGCCTCTCAAGACGGTGGATGAACTACAGTGAGGAAAAATCGCTTCTGTTGCGGTAGCAACTGTACACTCCAGTGGCACAGCGGCAGCTGTCCTGTAGGCACAGCCTGAGGGCTTGTCTACGCTTGACATGCTATGGCGGCAGTACTGTGTGTAGCGTGTCAGTGTAGACACTACCTGTGCCGACGGGAGTGGTTTTCCTGTCAGTGTTGGCAATCCACCTCGCTGAGAGGCAGTAGCTAGGTCAGCTGAAGAAATCTTCCCTCAACTCGTACTGTCTACACCAGGGTTAGGTTGGCTGAACTATGTTGCTCAGGCTGTGGATTTTTCACACCGCTGAGCTATGTAGCTGGGTCAACCTAATGTTTTAGCGCAGACCAGGGGTCAAAGTAAGTCTAGGGACTTACCGGTACGGGGCTGGGCTGGGGCTGGCTCTGGCCCCCGGAAGGAGCAGGGCCTCGGGCGGAAGGGGCAGGGCTGGGGGGGTCAGAGCCAGCCCCGGCCCACCCTGTACCGGCGAGTGCCTCCTTCCCCCTCCCCGGGGTAACAGCCGCAGCCGGGGGTTCTGGCAGCGGTTTAAAGGGCCCTGGGCGGTAGCGGCGGCCGGAGCCCTGGGCCCTTTAAATCGTCCCCGGAGCCCCGCCACCGCTTCCCCAGGGCTCCGGCAGCAGGGCTCCAGGGACGGGGCTCCGGCTGCCACTACCGCCCCAGGCCCTTTAAATCGTCCCCGGAGCCTGCCGGAGCCCTGGGGAAGCGGCGGTGGGGCTCCGGGGTTGATTTAAAGGGCCCAGGGTTTGGCCGCCGCTACCCCAGGGCTCCAGCAGCAGTGCTCTGGCAGCAATTTAAAGGGCCGGGGGCTCCAGCCGCTGCTGGGAGCCGCAGGCCCTTTAAATTTCGCCTGGGGAAGCCGATCCACCCCCGGTATGGCGCATGGGCTCTTGCCGGAACGCCGTACTGGGGCGTACCGGCTTACTTTCACCTCTGGTGCAGACCAGCCTGAGTGAAGTGAGGTCTCACACTTAACTTGAGGACATTTCTCTGTTTGTCTATCAACCACCTATGTAATAGTCCACAGATCAAAGAATCAGTGGATGGCAGCCATTAACGCAGGGGTCCCCAACGCGGTGCCCGCAGGCACAATGGCGCCCGCCGGGGCAGTTGTGTGCACCCGCAGGACACTGCGCTGCCGAAATGCCGCCGCACCGGAGAACTGCCCGCCGAAATGCCTCCAAAAAGCGTTCCCACTTCTTGGCGACATTTCGGAGGTGACGCTTCTTGTCGCTGCCGCTTCTCGGCAGCATTTCGGTGGCGGGGTGTCTGGTGCCCGCCACAGTCTTCTGGGAATAGGAATATGCCATTCCCACAGAAAGGTTGGGGACCACTGCATTAATGCCTTCCAGTATAACAACGTCCCTCATCTCTGCCCATGGTCCCAATGTAGTTTAAAATGTCTGTCACGCTGTCTGGAGTGGTTCCTGATCGTGAGTGTCAACCTCAGGCCAGATTGTCAAAAAGTAAGGAAGACCCCAAACTGGTGAATGTTCTATGATTAGATTTCACCAACCCAGAAACAAATGTGAACTCCTGAAGCACTGTAACAGTCTTACCATGGAGTCACAGACAGTCCCCTGGGGAACTCCACTATATCCTGCTACCCAGGCAAGCTGGGCTTAGTACTAGTTGGTGGCCATACACTAAAGATCACAAAAGATTCAGGTTACTGACAGCCCCAAGAGACCAGTCACTTACCTTAGATCAGTTTGTACCTCGGATCTCACATCACTGACAGTGCTTGTAGCCAATCCTATAGTAAACTAACCAAGGATTTATTAATTAGGAAAAAGAAATGAGAGAGTTATTTACAAGTTAAAGCAGGCTATACACACACACACAAATGAGTTACAGCCTGTGGTTCCAAAAGGTGACAGAGTGGTAGCAATCTGTCAGCACTGAATGTCTTTTAGGACTAACATAGGTTGACTCTGTGGATCTCTTCTTCTGTTTCTGAGCTCCAGCCCTGTGAGCATCCAAACAGCTAAGAGAGAGAAAAATTGTCATATCAGCTATCTTTATTTCCTCTTTCCAGAAAGCAAGAGGATGGGATGAGCTTTCTTGCACATAGAACCTTCTTGGGTGCGAGAGGGCCATTAACCTAGTCTTTGCATCATGATAGTCCACAATGGCCCATTTAGTTTTGACAGTCCTTGATAGGCAAGGAAACCACTCTTCCTGTCTGGGTTCATAGGTTCAGAGCAGGCAATTTTTCAGTTATGAGGCTACGTCTACACTAGGCACCTTACAGTGGCGCAGCTGTGCTGCTATAGCCGCGCCATTGCAAGGTAAGCAGTGTAGACGCTCTTTGTCGGCAGGAGAGAGCTCTCCTGCTGACAAAATAAAACCACCAGCAACGAGGGGCAGTAACTTTGTTGGCCAGAGAGTGTCTCCCACTGGCAAATCACTAGCCACACCAGCACTTTTTCGTTGGTAAAACTTTTGTCGGGCAGAGTTGTTTTTTTTCACACCTGACCAACAGGAGTTTTACTGACGAAAGTGCAGTGTAGACAAAGCCTAAAGCAAAACGTACATGTCACCTTATAGCATGGGATACAGACATTACAGGTGAGATTAATGCATGCAGCAATTTACAAGCATTTTATAGCATCTAAATACTAAACACAGTCTTACAAATCTAACACCTATCTTGAACAGGTGAGCTGGTCTAGTTTCCAGCTATGAATTTGTCAGTGCTCAGCTGATGCCTATTGCCTTGGCAAGAGCTGGCACCTGGACTGCCAGTGTCACCGTATGATTTATCTGTCATATCTTTTATTCTCAGACAAAAAGAAATGACATGCAAATGGTGCAGGGGAAAGAGGATATAGGGGTGCACACAGAGCCCCTGTCATGTGGGGAAGAGAATGGGGGAGCCTGATATGGGGGGCAGGGCATAGGGAACACACAGATCCTGGAATGGAGGAAAAGTGGGGGGAATAGGGACACCCAGACCTCCTAGCAGGGGGAAATGGGGGACCCTGGTATGGGAGGAACAGGGGGAATAGGAGGTACACAGAGCTTCTGCTATGCGAGTGAGAATAGGGGACAAGGAGGTCCGGGGGGAGGATGACACTGAGGACACACAAAGATCCTGGCCTGTGGATGAGGGGGAAATGGGAGGCATACAGAGCCCCTGCCGTGAATTGCAGAGGGAAGAATAAAGGATGTGCTGGTATTCTGGGCAGCTTTTCACAGAAAGCATATAGCCCCCTTTTAGAGCTAGGGGGTCGCATGCTTCATTACATCCCTCCATTCCACCCCACAAATGCCCCATGTGTCGCTTTTGTTGACCTGTAAGACACTGACTGATCCCTGGGAGTTTAGGGCCTTGGGGACATTCCCCTAAAGGTGAAGGTGCAGAGGGCAAGACGCTGCTATGGCAGAAGGGTTTCAGGCTCACGTAGGGGACCTCGGGGAAGGCAGAACTAGGCTGATACTGGTGGAGTGAGGATCCTGACAAGCTCCTCTTCCCCAATTTGAAACCCTTCCCAAGCCTGCCCTCTTGATGAGTCCCATTTCCTTGCTGCCTGCTGCTGGATCCCAGCTTGTCCTTCCAGCCAGCAGTCGGGAGGGGAAAAGACTCAGAGACTGGGGGCAGGAAGGAACGAGCACTGGTTCATAAAGTAGAAAGAGCTGAACCAGCAGATCCAGCAGCGGAAGAGGAGGTGGCTGGCAAACATCAGTCTCTCTACATGGCAGGATGGGGGATTTAGAGAGAGACCACACTTGACAGAAGGGCTGCTGGTATTCATTTTCAAGGCCCTTCACAGTCAATCCCCACGCTAGCTATCCTCCCTCATTCGCTATCAAGCTACCAACACTTGCCTCCAATCAGGCAATGGCGCCAGCTTCCACTGCCTGCAAAGCAGCCACCTGTTCAACTTTACCCAGGATTACCCTTTTTGAGGTGGCGGCCCTGGGAAATCTGTAAGGGAACTCAGGACACACTCCCAGCTGTTCCGCTTTAGGTGCTTAAGATCGTCTCAGATGTCCTGTTTTTTTGTACCTCAGACGTGGCAACCTGAATTGCCCATTGGATAAATTTTCAATCAAACACCTTTACGCTTTCTCTATTCTGCCCCCCATGCTTGGGAGGAGCTCCCTGTAAACATCCACAAAGCTGCCTCATTGTCCAACATCAAATCCCTCCTCAAAACTCTCCTTTACCACGATACCTACCAAAAAAACTTGACAATAATTAGTCTGCAGGTGCACTGAGACGACTGCCTCCCATGCTGACCGATATTGTCTCATTGCTTCCTTCTACTCAACCATGTGTCTGTATCCCTCTGCTGTCTCTTGTCCTATGTTTAGATTTTAAGTTCCTTGGGTAAGGTCTTGTTGTTCTGTGTTTGTACAACACCTAGCACAATGCAGTCCTGGTCTATGACTGGAGCTCCTAGGCACTGCGGTAATGCAAATAATAAAGAGTAACAGCAAAGCACAAGAAAGCTGAACCAAGGTTAGAAGTAGAGTTCCTGCAGGGACTAAGGGAGAAGAGGAAAGCAGGGGAAAAAGTGGAGAACCTTCTGTGTGCGTATTCTGAGGGTTCTCTCTCCATTTTGTTAAGGTGGACAGAAAGCAACTATTAAGGTGACAATGTGCTGAACACAAGATCCAGACAAGGCCTCCAAGGACAAATCTTTCTGGCACTAGTGACAATAGAGTTCCTTCTAAGTAGGTATTATGCATTTGCAGTAGAGGCCTTCTCGAAGACGTGTGTGCTTTGTAGCACCTCTCTCCTCCTCTGCTCGCTCTGGAAAGAAGTGTTCTCCTAGAATTGGAGGTGTAAGAGGGATTGAATAGTTATTTAGTCTCCTGGAGTCCAGTACAGGATTGCTCTCTGCACTCTAAAACTTTCCAGTAATTTGCCTAAACCAGGCCTCCATTTCTGCTGAGTCGGGCTTCTGGGAGATTTCAGAACATACAGAACTATGAAGTGACAGGGAGTTGTTTCTTTACCTTGTCAGGTCACCTCTGACATGCCAATACTCTCTAACTCAGTCACTAGAGGTTTTGCAACTAGACCAAAAAGAACATTCAAAAAAACAAGGCCGTTAGAAACAAGATTTCATCATTATTTATTCTGCTTTATCTTTGGTAAATGAGCCCTTCACTTGAACTCAGCAGGTCTCAACATACCACTATATAATATGACATGGGATTATTTCATTGAGAATATATTAAGAAAAAGCTAACACATAGAGTAGATTGTCCTCTTCACAGTGTGCAATGACTATTTAAAGGTATATGTTAAAAAAACTTTTAAAAAGCTTAAATTACTGTAACTACTTGGAATCAGATCAGACAAAACTCTTTTGTCTGGTCATTTATAGCTTTGCCTCTTCAGGGTTGTCCACGATAACTTTTGTTAAAATCTAGAAATGTTTAATTTTTTTGGTCATAATCTAGAAATACAATCCCACCAACATTTTTAATTGAATTGAGTCCTTCTCATATACTGAAGATAGGTGATATTTTTTAGAGTGCTGTTTGCTGGACCATATACAACTATATATGTGTTACTGGTAATGCCATGTCAGCAAGGCTGTGGGTGAAGGCTGTTAATGAAGCAAGCCAAAAGATACTTTTACATAATACCTGGACTCTGATCTAGTTCTATCATTATTTTATATTTGATGGTCCCTTACTTGTTTAGCTATTTACTCTTCTACACAGGCTACAAATAAAGAAGCCATCATGTGTTACATGATGAAATTGTGAGATAATCAAAGTGCCAGTGTATTCAAATAGTTGGAACAAGGATTGAAACACCGAGCTTTCAACATGAAAGAGGTGCCCATTGAATCAAAGTGCCATGCTTGATAATTACACTGTCACAAATAAAAGATGAACAATACTTAGCACTCATATAAAAATTTAAATATTTAGATCTCGAAGTGCTTCCCAAAGCTGGGCAAATAGAAGTGCCCATACAAATGTAAGGATTAATTTTTGTATTTTCTTGGTCAAAAAATGTAGTGGTCATAAATTAGTACTGGGAAAATAATATCCCTCTAGAAGAATATTTTTACAGTAGAAACCAACTCAACCAGAATTGTAGTAAACAGCAAGTGTGATCTTAGTACATGTTTATCATCATATGCGCCACATCCAGAAAAACCTGGCTGACTCAGAAGTGTTTCCATATCAGTTGTGCATAACATGTACAGATTTTTCCATTAAATATAATCCTCTCTGGTCAAAGAGAAAAACTTCCTAATGGTAGTTAGGCCTTAGTGAACAATAAGTTCAGGAAGCTAGGTGACACCAGGAGTTGTGGATGGATTTTTAACTGATTGGGTCCTGGGCTGAAATCTTAACTAAAGTCACCAGGAGAAATGAGTTTGGTGGTCACATTCTAACAGCAGTTTATAATGGACATTTATTCTCAGCACCAAAGCACTGTAGGCTAGATTGTGCATATATAACAGGCTGCACTGAAGGAACTCTTGATGCCTAAGGGTACGTCTACACTTAAAAAAAACCCCAAAAACCCACAATAGACATTCTAGGAGCTTGAGTCAACTGACTAAGGCTTGCAAGGCTCACACTATAGGGCTAAAAATAGCAGCGAAGCTGTTCCTGCTTGGGTAGGGTGACCATATTTCTGAAAGAGAAAATGGAACACCCGCAGCCACTCACCCTTGCCCCCTCCCCCCACCAATGCTGCTGCCGGTACCCTCCCCCACCCCCATGTGAGGCTGTTGCCCGGTCACTGGAACCCTGTGGGGGCCCCGCACGCTGGAATGCTGCTCTCCCCCTCAGCCCTACCTCCCCCATGCAGGGGACTGGCTAGGATTGCCAGGCATCTGGTTTTCAATCAAAACACCCAGTCAAAAAGGGACCCTGGGGGCTCCGGTCAGCACTGCTGACTGGGCCATTAAAAGTCTGGTCAGTAGCACAGTGGGGCTCAGGCAGGTTCCCTGCCTGCTGTGGCTCCGCACGGCTCCCAGAACCAGCCGGCATGTCTGGCTCCTAGGTGCAGGGGCAGCCACGGAGGATTTGCATGCCCACACCCCCAGCTACAGCCTACACCCCAACCCCCTCCCAAGCTCTGAGCCCCCTCTCACACTCCAAACCCTTCAGCCCCAGCCCGGAGCCCACTCCTGCACTCAAAGCCCCTTATCCCCAGCCCCACTCCAGAGCCTGTACCCTCAGCTGGAGGCCTCACTCCCTCCAGCACCCCAACTCCCTGCCCCAGCCCGGTGAAAATGAGTGAGGGTGGGGGAGACCGAGCGATGGAGGGAGCGGGGATGGAGTGAGTGGGGGAGGGGCCCTTGGAGAAGGGGTGGGGCACAGGTGGGGTCTCAGGGCAGGGGGAGGGCAAGGTGTTCGGTTTTGTGCAATTAGAAAGTTGGCAATCCTGGGGCTGGCATCTCTGCTCACCCACACCGCACCGCACTATTTGACAAAAGTGGGCATTTGCCCTGTTTGCTCTTGCCTACTGATCAAGTCATCAAGAGCAAACGAGACAAATGCCTCCTTTTGGAAAAATTTGGGACAGGGCTTAAAAAAGGGACTGTCCTTGCCAAAAGGGACGTATGGTCATTCTATGCTTGGGCTGGAGCCCAGACTCTAAGATCCATCCCCCTTGCCAGGTTTCAGGCCCCCCAGAGCCCGAGTCATTTGACCCAGGTTCTGAGACACGCTCCTGTGCGGGGGTTTGCTGTGGTCTGTCTTTTTCTTATGCTTTGTCAATGCTTGTGTAACTTCTGCCAATAAAGTTTCATTGAATTCAATCACTCCTCACTGAGGCATGATTCCTTCTCGTAGCTACTTCCCACCCTTGTTCCCAGGTGGCTGCAATTTGCTGCTGGTCCCACCCAGCACTAGCTGACACATCTGTGGACAGACCCAAGGCTCTGTTCTTCCCTCCCCCTGCCCCTTCTTTGCTTGCTTAGGAAAGGAATTTGTGGGCATGGAATGCCGGTTCTGACCCAAGGCTTGGAGAGGCTATATTGTGGGGGAGGAGGAGAGGGAGAGGAGAATCTTGCTTACCCTTATGCACCATGTAGGCCGGCCAGGATCTTTTTTGGCAATCTCTATTTATAGAAGAGGAACATCAGTTAGATCAGAGTCAATGATATTGCTAATATTTTTAACTCATATCGGTTTATCATTCATAGCCTCAAACAGCAGATAAACACCATTATTTCCATTTTACAGCTGTAATAGCTGAGGCACAGAGAGGTTAACTGGTGGGAATATAACCCAGATCACTTAACTCCCAATCCTCTGCTCTAGACCTAAGGCCACTCCTCCTCCTTTCTCCTTTTTGCCAAAACTCCATTTCATTTAATTAGGCCAATAATTTCTGGGACCTTTTTCCTCTTTCATAAAACTCCCCTTGCTTCCAGGATCAGATTCTAATCTCTTCTATGAATGCTGAGTTCAAAACTGGCCTACCCCTTGCATTTACTTTCAGTTCTTCAGCTCCTTTCCCTGCCCACACAAAAAATCAGCCTTTTGTTGCATTGTTTAGGATGAAAAAATATTAAATAAAATTATTGTAAATAAATACACAGAATAGAAAACAAGTCTATTAATAATTGGAGCCATGATACCCTCTTCAGATATTAGCTGTATAAGAAAATGCTTCAGTAGTTAGTATCTTTGTTTTCCATTCTCTTGGTGTGAGTTTAAGATAACCCTTTTGTTTAATTTGCAGTCCAGACACTGACCTTGCATTCCTCTTTTTTCCATTTGTTTGATCTGACTCCAGGAGATAAAACTTCTCTGAGCAAAGACTCCATAGTACAGATTGTTTTTCATTTCAACAGAACTGTTGAATTCAACAAGAGCAATCTGCTCTTTCATGTGCATTTAGGGCCAAATTTTCAGCCGGCCCCCAACATACTGCAAGCTCAAAAGTTTGCCTGAGCAAATCAGCATCACAATGCAAACTAGCATTTACCTGCATAAGGCATAGTGTTGCAAATGCAAGCTGCTGTTAGTGCAACTATTTAATAGACACTGGATGAAAAATATTCTTCATTCTTAATTGGGGAAATACCCCAATACAGCTGTGGTGCAATAGCTTTTCTGCACTAATACCCTGTGTGGACATTCTTATTCTGCACTAAGCCCTGGTCTACACTAGGAGTTGAGGTCAAATTTAGCAGCGTTAAATCGATTTAACCCTGCACCCATCCACACGACGAAGCCCTTTTTTCGACTTAAATGGCTCTTAAAATCGATTTCTTTACTCCACCCCTGACAAGGGGATTAGCGCTGAAATCGGCCTTGCCGGGTCAAATTTGGGGTAGTGTGGACGCAATTTGACAGTATTGGCCTCCGGGAGCTATCCCAGAGTGCTCCATTGTGACCGCTCTGGACAGCACTCTCAACTCAGATGCACTGGCCAGGTAGACAGGAAAAGGCCCGCGAACTTTTGAATCTCATTTCCTGTTCGGCCAGCATGGCAAGCTGCAGGTGAGTGCAGAGCTCATCAGCAGAGGTGCCCATGCAGAGCTCATCAGCAGAGGTGACCATGATGGAGTCCCAGAATTGCAAAAGAGCTCCAGCATGGACCGAACGGGAGGTATGGGATCTGATCGCTGTATGGGGAGAGTAGCAGCCGTGTTAGTCTGTATTCGCAAAAAGAAAAAGAGTACTTGCGGCACCTTAGAGACTAACAAATTTATTTGAGCATAAGCTTTCGTGAGCTACAGCTCACTTCATCGAATGCATCCGATGAAGTGAGCTGTAACTCACGAAAGCTTATGCTCAAAAAAATGTGTTAGTCTCTAAGGTGCCACAAGTACTCCTTTTCTTTGTATGGGGAGAGGAATCCGTGCTATCAGAACTCTGTTCCAGTTTTTGAAATGACAAAACATTTGTCAAAATCTCCCAGGGCATGAAGGACAGAGGCCATAACAGGGACCCAAAGCAGTGCCGCATGAAACTTAAGGAGCTGAGGCAAGCCTACAAGAAAACCAAAGAGGCAAACGGCCGCTCCGGGTCAAAGCCCCAAACATGCTGCTTCTATGATGAGCTGCATGCCATTTTAGGGAGTTCAGCCCCCACTACCCCAACCGTGTGCTTTGACTCCGTCAGTGGAGAGGGAAGCAACATGGAAGCACGTTTTGGGGATGAGGAAGATGATGATGAGGAGGTTGTAGATAGCTCACAGCAACCTAAGTGGAGAAACCGGTTTTCCCGACAGCCAGGAACTGTTTCTCACCCTGGACCTGAAGCCAGTATCCCCGGAACCCACCCAAGGCTGCCTCCTGGACCTGCCAGGCAGAGAAGGGACCTCTGGTGAGTGTACCTTTTTAAATAGTATACATGGTTTAAAAGCTCAGACATAGGTGAGAGGTTTATCGCAGGAGTGGGTGGGTGAGATTCTGTGGCCTGCATTGTGCAGGAGGTCAGACTGGATGATCATAATGGTCCCTTCTGACCTTAATATCTATGAATCTATGAATTTGGCCTGCCCTGGCATTTGCGGCCAGTACAGCTACTGGAAAAGTCAGTTAATGTGTCTGGAGATGGAGCAGACATCCTCCAGGGACATCTCCATAAAGCTCTCCTGGATGTACTCCCAAAACATTTGCAAAAGGTTTCTGGGGAAGGCAGCCTTATTCTATCCACAATGGTAGGACACTTTACCACGCCAGGCCAGTAGCATGTAGTTGGGAATCATTGCAGAACAAAGCATTGCAGCATATATTTGCTGGTGTTCAATCAAATCCGTTCTTTATCTCTCTGAGTTATCCTCAGGAGAGTGATATCATTCATGGTCACCTGGTTGAAATAGGGTGCTTCTCTTAACGGGACATTCAGAGGTGCCCGTTCCTGCTGGGCTGTTTGCCTGTGGCTGAACAGAAATGTTCCCTGCTGTTAGCCACGGGGAGGGTTTAGCCACGCAGTGGGAGAGGGCAAAATGCGACCTTGTAACGAAAGCACATGTGCTATGTATGTAATGTTAACAGCAAGGTTTACTGTGAAAGAGTGTAGCCATTGTTCTATAAAATGTGTCTTTTTAAATACCACTGTCCCTTTTTTTTTCCTCCACCAACTGCATGTGTTTCAAGGATCACAGGATCTTCTCCTTCCCAGAGGCTAGCGAAGACTAGAAGGTGAAAAAAACACACTCGCGATTAAATGTTCTCTGACCTCATGCTGTCCTCCCACACTGACAGAGCACAGACGAATGCATGGAGGCAGACAATGTCAGAGTACAGGAAAGCACAAAATGACTGGGAGGAGAGGTGGCGGGCTGAAGAGAGGGCTGAAGATGATAGGTGGCGGCAGCGTGATGAGAGGAGGCAGGATTCAATGCTGAGGCTGCTGGAGGCTCAAACTAATATGCTGCAGCATATGGTTGAGCTGCAGGAAAGGCAGCTGGAGCACAGACCGCGGCTACAGCCCCTGTGTAACCAACCACCCTCCTCCCCAAGTTCCATAGGCTCCTCACCCAGATGCCCAAGAACGCAGTGGGGGGGGTCTCCGGCCACCCAGCCACTCCACCCCAGAGGATTGCCCAAGCAACAGAAGGCTGGCATTCAATAAGTTTTAAAGTTTTAAAGTGCTGTGTGGCCTTGTCCTTCCCTTCTCCACCATCCCACCCAGTGCTTCCCTCCTCCACCACCCCTCCTGGTGCTTCCCTCCTCCACCACCCCTCCCAGGCTACCTTGGCAGTTATCCCCCTATTTCTGTGATGAATTAATAAAGACTGCATGAATGTGAAGAAACAATGACTTTATTACCTCTGCAAGTGGTGATCGAAACGGGGAGGGGAGGGTGGTTAGCTTACAGGGAAGTAGAGTGAACCAAGGATGGGGAGTTTCATCAAGGAGAAACAGAACTTTCACACCATAGCCTGGCCAGTCATGAAACTGGTTTTCAAAGATTCTCTGAAGCGCACCGCGCCCTCCTGTGCTCTTCTAAGCGCCCTGGTGTCTGGCTGCGCGTAACCAGAGGCCAGGCGATTTGCCTCAACCTCCCACCCCACCATAAATGTTTCCCCCTTATTCTCACAGATATTGTGGAGCGGGCAGTAATAACAGTGGGAATATTGGTTTCACTGAGGTCTAACCGAGTCAGTAAACTGCGCCAGTGCTCTTTTAAATGTCCAAATGCACATTCTACCACCATTCTGCACTTGCTCAGCCTGTAGTTGAACAGCTCCTGACTACTGTCCATGCTGCCTGTGTATGGCTTCATGAACCATGGCATTAAGGGGTAGGCTGGGTCCCCAAGGATAACTATAGGCATTTCAACACCCCCATGGTTATTTTCTGGTCTGGGAAGAAAGTCCCTTTCTGCAGCTTTTGAAACAGACCAGAGTTCCTGAAGATGCGAGTATCATGTACCTTTCCCGGCCATCCCACGCTGATGTTGGTGAAACGTCCCTTGTGATCCACCAGTGTTTGCAGCACAATTGAAAAGTACCCCTTGCAGTTTATGTACTCGCCAGCTTGGTGCTCCGGTGCCAAGATAGGGATATGGGTTCCGTCTATGGCCCCACCACAGTTAGGGAATCCCATTGCAGCAAAGCCATCCACTATGACCTGCACATTTCCCAGGGTCACTACCCTTGATATCAGCAGATCTTTGATTGCGTTGGCTACTTGCATCACAGCAGCCCCCATAGTACATTTGCCCACTCCAAATTGATTCCCGACTGACCGGTAGCTGTCTGGCATTGCAAGCTTCCACAGGGCTATTGCCACTTGCTTCTCAACAGTGAGGGCTGCTCTCATATTGGTATTCTATTGCTTCAGGGCAGGGGAAAGCAAGTCACAAAGTTCCATGAAAGTGCCCTTACGCATGCAAAAATTTCGCAGCCACTAGGAATCGTCCCAGACCTGCAACACTATGTGGTCCCACCAGTCTGTGCTTGTTTCCCGAGCTCAGAATCAGCGTTGCACCACATGAACCTGCCCCATTAGTACCATGATGCCCACATTGCCAGGGCATGTGCTTTGAGAGAAGTCTGTGTCCATGTCCTCATCACTCTTGTCACCGCGCTGACATCGCCTACTCGCCCAGTTTCGCTTTGCCAGGTTCTGGTGCTGCATATACTGCTGGATAATGCGTGTGGTGTTTAATGTGCTCCTAATTGCCAAAGTGATCTGAGTGGGCTCCATGCTAGCCATGGTATGGCGTCTGCACGGAAAAAAGGTTCAGAACGATTGTCTGCCGTTAGTCTGACGGAGGGAGGGGCGACTGACGACATGGCTTACAGGGTTGGTTTACAGGGAATTAAAATCAACAAAGGGGGTGGCTTTACGTCAAGGAGAAACGAAAACAACTGTCACACAGGATGGCCCCCTCAAGGATTAAACTCAAAACCCTGGGTTTAGCAGGCCAATGCTCAACCCACTGAGCTATCCCTCCCCCTGGTATTCTAGGCAGGACTGAATCTCCATTAAACTTTTCAAGGTGTCCCTGACAGACCTCACCGAAACGATTGTTGGCCGTTGATTTCACAGAGGGAGGGAGGGAAGGAGAGAAAATGAATACAAAACAGATCTGGTCTATTTCTTGTTTTGATCCACTCCATCTATCTTTTACATCTTTGGCTGGCAGCAGACGGTGCAGTAGGACTGCTAGCCATCCTCACCTCTTGCCTGCTTGGCAGAAGACGGTGCAATGCAACTGCCGGCAGGACTAAAGAGAAAGACCTGGTTGAGTCACTCCTATTTTAGTCCCTGTACCCGTGTCTGCCCAGGTGCTCCTGATCGACCTTACTAGGATGGCCAAGAGCACCTCGGACATGATGACAATGGTTATCAGGCCTATTGCACCATCTGCTGCCACAAGGCAATGAGCTGCTGCTGTGTAGCAATGCAGTACTGCGTCTGCCAGCACCCAGGAAACGTATGGTGACAGTGAGCTGAGCGGGCTCCATGCTTGCCATGGTATGGCCTCTGCACAGGTAACTCAGGAAAAAAAGGCATGAAACGATTGTCTGCCATTGCTTTCACGGAGAGTGGGAGGTAGGGAGGGAGGACCTGACGACATGTACCCAGAACCACCCACAACAATGTTTTTGCCCCATTAGGCATTGGGATCTCAACCCAGAATTCCAATGGGCAGCGGAGACTGCGGGAACTGTGGGATAGCTACCCACAGTGCAACGCTCCAGAAGTCAATGCTAGCCTCGGTACTGTGGAAGCACTCCGCCGAGTTAATGCACTTAATGCACTTAGAGCATTTTGTGTGGGGACACACACAATCAACTATATAAAAACAATTTCTAAAAAACCGACTTCTATAAATTTGACCTAATTTCATAGTGTAGACATACCCTTAGGTGTCTTTGTGCTCTTCAGCTTTAATGCACTTCCAAAGTTTATTAAGCATCCCAGAGAAGACAAAGCCTTAAGGAAATACATTATTAAATCTCCAATTTCTGACTCAGACATTGTCTCTGCTAGGAGGGTTTGCCAGTGCAGTTACAGTGGTATAGCTATAGCCTAACCAACAAAAAACGCTCGTATGGATGCAGTTAGATCAGTATAAAAGTGCTTATACTGGTATAGCTTATGCTGGTTTCCTCATGACAGGACTAAATATTATCTGGAGCATTCCTGACAGATGTTTGTCTAACCTGCTCTTAAAAATCTCCAATGATGGAGATTCCACAATCTCCCTAGGCAATTTATTCCAGTGCTTAACCACCCTGACAGTTAAGAATTTTTTCCTTGTGTCCAACCTAAACCTCCCTTGCTGCAATTTAAGCCCATTGCTTCTTGTCCTATCCTCAGAGGTTAAGAAAAACAAATTTTCTCCCCCCTCCTTTTAACAACGTTTTATGTACTTGAAAACTGTTATCATGTCCCCCCTCGGTGTTCTCTTTTCCAGACTAAACAAACCCATTTTTTTCAATCTTCCCTCACAGGTCATGTTTTCTAGACCTTTAATCATTTTTGTCGCTCTTCTCTGGACTCTCTCCAATTTGTCCACATCCTTCCTGAAATGTGGCACCCAGAACTGGACACAATACTCCAGTTGAGGCCTAATCAGTGCAGAGTAGAGTGACAGAATTACTTCTTGTGTCTTGCTTATAACACTCTTGCTAATACATCCCAAAATGATGTTCACGTTTTTGGCAACAGCATTACACTGTTGACTCATATTTACCTTGTGGTCCACTATGACCCCCCAGATCCTTTTCTGCAGTACGGCTTCCTAGGCCATCATTTCCCATTTTGTATGTGTGCAACTGTTTGTTCCTTCCTAAATGGAGTACTTTGCATTTGTCCTTATTGAATTTCATCTTATTTACTTCAGACTATTTCTCCAGTTTGTCCAGATCATTTTGAATCTGAATCCTATCCTTCAAAGCACATGCAACACCTCCCAGCTTTGTATCATACGCAAACTTTATAAATGTACTCTCTATGCCATTATCTAAATCACTGATGAAGATATTGAATAGAACCAGACCCAGAACTGATCCCTGCAGGACCCTACTAGTTATGCCCTTCCAGCATGAATGTGAACCACTGATAACTACTCTCTGAGAACGGTTTTCCAACCAGTTTTGCACCCACCTTATAGTAGCTCCATCTAGGTTGCATTTCCCTAGTTTGTTTATGAGAAGGTCACACGAGACAGTACCAAAAGCTTTACTAAAGTCAAGATATACCACGTCTACTGCTTCCCCCCTATTCACGAGGCTTGTTATCCTGTCAAAGAAAGCTATCAGGTTGGTTTGACACAATTTGTTCTTGACAAACCCGTGCTGACTGTTACTTATCACCTTATTATCTTTTAGATGTTTGCAAATTGATTGCTTAATTATTTGCTCCATTATCTTTCCGGGTACAGAAGTTAAGCTGATTGGTCTGTAATTCCCCAGGTTGTCCTTTTTTCCCTTTTTATAGATTGGAAAAGGGCAAATACAGTGCCAGTCTCTGGGATCTCTCCTGTCTTTCATGACTTTTCAAAGATAATCGCTAATGGCTCAGATATCTCCTCAGTCAGCTCCTTGAGTATTGGGATCACATTGAATCGTGTCCGAACAAACCACGGAAAATGCAGCTACTTGATGCACAAGTGGAAAATCAAAGACTGCCCTTCATAGGGCTGCAGTGAGAACATCCAAAACATCAAACACATTATAACACAGTGCCCCAAATGTGGATTCCAAGGTGAACTGGAAGATAGTCACAGTGTCACAAAGGCAGCCTTGAATTGGATTATGGAATACAACTGTGTCTGTGGAATGTTGCTCTGCAGATGCCATACGTGCCTGAGAGAGAGAGAGAGAGAGAGCAGGCTGATGCTTCCCTGTGGAACTCTTTGTCAGAGGATGTTGTGAGGGCCAAGACTATAACAGAGTTCAAAAAAAGAACTAGATAAATTCATGGAGGATAGGTCCATCAATGGCGTCCCCAGCCTCTGTTTGCCAAAAGCTGGGAATGAATGAGAGGGGATGGATCACTTGATGATTACCTGTTCCGTTCATTCCCCCTGGGGCACCTGACATTGGCCACTGTCAGAAGACAGTGGAGGAGAGGTACATACGCTGGAGGGTAGGGATATAGAGGGACCTAGACAAATTGGAGGATTGGGCCAAAAGAAATCTGATGAGGTTCAACAAGGACAAGTGAGAGTCCTGCACTTAGGGCGGAAGAATCCAATGCACTTCTACAGACTAGGGACCGAATGGCTAGGCAGCAGTTCTGCAGAAAAGGATCTACGGGTTACAGTGGACGAGAAGCTGGATATGAGTCAACAGTGTGCCCTTGTTGCCAAGAAGGCCAATGGCATTTTGTGATGTATAAGTAGGGGCATTGCCAGCAGATCGAGGGACATGATCATTCCCCTCTATTTGCCACTGGTGAGGCCTCATCTGGAGTACTGTGTCCAGTTTTGGGCCCCACACTACAAGAAGGATGTGGAAAAATTGGAAAGAGTCCAGCGGAGGGCAACAAAAATGATTAGGGGACTGGAACACATGAGTTATGAGGAGAGGCTGAGGGAACTGGGGATGTTTAGTCTACGGAAGAGAAGAATGAGGGGGGATTTGATAGCTGCTTTCAACTACCTGAAAGGGGGTTCCAAAGAGGATGGCTCTAGACTGTTCTCAGTGGTAGCAGATGACAGAACAAGGAGTAATGGTCTCAAGTTGCAGTGGGGGAGATTTAGGTTGGATATTAGGAAAAACTTTCATTAGGAGGGTGGTGAAACACTGGAATGCGTTAACTAGGGAGGTGGTGGAATCTCCTTCCTTAGAAGTTTTTAAGGTCAGGCTTGACAAAGCCCTGGCTGGGATGATTTAATTGGGGATCGGTCCTGCTTTGAGCAGGCGGTTGGACTAGATGACCTCCTGAGGTCCCTTCCAACCCTGATATTCTGATTCTATGACAGGATATTGGGCTAGATGGACCTTTGATCTGACCCAGTATGGCAGTTCTTATGTTCAGCTCTGAGAACAAAACGGCTGCTCTGCTGACAAATCAAGATTTTAGAAATTTCAAGGTACAGCATATCAAAAGGGCATCACAGTTCCTTTGCTGACTAGACCATAGAAGGAACTCAATTCCTTGCAAGCTAGCATCTTGTGTGTCTATTGCTTCACTTAACCTAATAAATCCTAAGGTTGTTTTATCTCTTACAGGATTAGAAATGCTGTAAAAACAGCAATTCAAACAGAAATTAACCTTGTTTTTGTATGATACCCAGTATAAATGTTGCTCAAAGGACCAACTTTTGCTACATGGGCAAAACTCTCAGTAACAATAACTGCAGAGTAAATGGGAAGTGCACCTGTATTGCCACAAAATAGGGATTGTGGGAAGGGAATAGTTATGTAACGCTTGGTAAATAGGTTTTCTACAATAAATGGGGCTGTGGTTCTGTAGCATTTATTAAATGCATGTATTTTCAGTACTGGTTAGGTAACTTCCAGGGTGAGATATTGAGTCAGATGTATTGAAAAGAGATTTGTGCTTTCCATTTCTCACAGCTGTTTAGACGTGTAGCTCCCCAAAATCTCCATATCCTCCTCCTCGGAATTAAGAGATGCTGCTGGGAATGAGTATTTAGTGATGATGCTGATCTGCCTGGGATCAGCCAAACTGCAAGGGTCTAAGGTAAGATTAGTTCCATACTCTCTGTTTTAGTGAAACCCAGTAAACTCAGGTACTTTTAAAGCATCTGTTTCCATTGGCATAACAGTCCCGATTCACCCGCACAGCTGCAGGAAGAGGTAGAAGTTTCACATCGGCCTGGGCTATTATAGCAAGGGAAGCATGTAGCTTCCCCCAAAGAAGGGCAGGCAGTGTGTTCAGCCCTGCCCTCTCTTGGTGGTTTCCCCCAGGGGAAGGCAGGTTTAATTTAGAGCTGAGTCTTCATAGGAGCCTTGCTGGCTGAGGCTGCTCAGGCAATGTGCTAAATTAGGGCATAGTCCCCATGTTCCCTGGGATCACTCTGAGGCTGTCCCCCCACCCACTTTTTGGTCTTCATTACCCACCTGCAAAGCACTGGTGGAGCAGTGATTGTGAGTGTCATGCACCACCCCGGCCCCTCCGGTTAGATTTTCTACCACCATCCACCTTCCATTCTCAGCTAAGCTTGCAGAAGTTGGCTTCAAGCCAGAATGAATCCAGCCTATTAACTATGTAACCCTTCTGCCCATCAGACTTGGCAGCAACAAGGGCCGGATTCAGTATCTAGGGGTTCCATTCCAATAACACAATGCAAAACTGGCTCGAGCCCCCACCCAGTGACCTGGGACAAATATATATATCCCCCCACCCCCCCCGGGCGCCTCGAAGAGGCAATACTTCCCCTCACACAAGCACAGTCTGAGTGTAGCAAAAGCCTTTTAATAACAGAGAGAAACAATGTGGCATTATGTTGGGGAAACACCACCAACAGGATTCATAACACAACCCATGAGCAAAAACCCACCCCAAGCAAATTGGGCCATGTCCTTTCCCTTTGGTTCTTGAGTCCAGCAACCCAAAAGTCACCCAAAGTCCCAAAAGTCCAACAACCCAGAAGTCTCTGTCCCCAGTCAGTGCCACCCCAGAGTTCGAAAGTTTATCTGCAGAGTTTTATGTGCCAGCTTGGAGGGCACCTTACATGGTCCGAAACCAACTGCCCCACCTCTCTGTGGGACTCCACTCCACTGTGCTCCAGCAGCCATCCCACAAATCGCTTTGCTCCGCTTCGCTCCACCGGCTGTCCCATGAGCTGCTGCAGCTGTCCCGCAAACGGCTCTGCTCCTCCAGCTGTCCCACAAATGGCTCTGCTCTGCCAGCTGTCCCACAATATATCTTCAGGCTCCCCGTACTTAACACAGCTCTCAGTGATTTCAACTTGTGGGGGAGGGGAGGGGGAAGCCTCAGTGCTGGTACACCATTAATTCAAAGTGAATTCAGCTCAGCAGCCTGTAACTAGACTCCTAATTGGACCAAAATTAGCTCTGAAATTCCACAGTAGAGAGAGGAGAAGGTGCAATTGGCATTTAGAGCCCTCACCAGGCAGCTCATACCACCAGGTATTAATACCTGTCCCCAACTTCTCTAAGGGAACCCATGACCCTTACCTAGCGAGTTCTGCTCAGTTGATGGTGAGTCCCTCCAGCATAACAAAAGGCCAAGTACAGTTCCACTGTCCTTGATTCACATAATCAGGATAATAACAGTTTATTTTTCCTGCCCCAATAACAGAGAAACTGGGGCTCCTACAGCAGCTAAAGTGACCATCTGGGCAGGGTGGGTGTGCCTATGCAAATGAGATCAGCCAGTGAAGTTCTTTTCAACAACCCACCACAACCTACCTCCAGATGTCAGGACAGAGCTCATCCTGACTCTGCTTACAACTATAACTACTATTTAGTATCCAAAAAAATTACAGATTAATAGCCTTGGGAACCAAATTGCTCCAGTTATCCAAAGAACAAGCACAGCTTAATAGATTTATAGATTTAAAGGCCAGAATAATAATCTTGACCAAGATCTGTCTTTGAAACCAGGGACCTCAATTGGGAGCCACTGTAAGAATGGAACTCTCTGACTTCAGTGAGAGATTTGCATGTAGAGAGCTGCCTGTGTGAGCTCTGCCTCATAATATATACTGCATAAGACAGAAGAGAAAGGCAAAAGTCCAAAGAACACCAAACTGTACGGGCTTCCCAGCTGGGAAATAAGGATTTCAATGACACCTGCTGGCTCCATATGGACTTGAAGAATAGGAGGCTGCCTTCTGCTCCAGCTCCTGAATTTTGTATTGAATTGTATGTAGCTTAATCAAATACATTACTACGAATAAAGTAATGTGCCTTTCCACCACTCGCAGGGAAAGTGTTGTCAGATTTTAATGAGACACTTTTATCAGTTGCCAGCATAAAATTACAATGTTATTGATGTGTACAAGGCCAATTATGCTACATTAAACTATCAGGTTAAAACTGTGCATGAGATATTTCTCCCCTCTATTCTGTAATCCTAAAATCTGATTGTTAAATGTTGCTTAAAGGGCCAACTTTTGTTACTTGGGCAAAACTCCAAGGCCTAAAATTTGTGGCCTATAGTAAGCACTATAATCCATTTGTGGCCGTGGATTGCATATGTGAATACACACCTTTCAAAAAGAACCAATAGGCTATAATTGGTTTTAAGGCAATTTGGATAATTGTATACCTCAAGTTCTCTGAAAAACTGGAGGGGCCTATAAGCAAGATATAAACAGAGCCACTAAGAAGTCTGTACCCAGCAGTTGAGAAGACTAAAAATGCCTTTTGAGTGGAAGAAACAGCATCCCCCTTACAGCTGATTAACTGGTTGGATACATTCCAGAGATTATATTAAAAACAGTTTTATGGATGTTTGTGTGTTTTAGTTTAGATGCTATGGGTCTATTTTACAGGTACTTTTCATATTAACATTTTAGGGAGAAAAGCTTAGATCCTTACAATCATCTTGGATATCTGTTGCATAACTTCCTTCTACTCGTACGGTTTGTTTCCTCAGCACTTTTTAAATTCCACTCTAGTCTTAAATCAGGCCAAACTCCCATAGCCTGAATAAGACAAAGATCAGGTCCCAAGATAAACTATCAAATCTGTTAATTTGAGAGTGCAATAGTATTGTCATTATTTTATTTCTTTTCGATCAATAAGATGTTTACTGGAACATGGCCCTCCACTTATAGGACACTCATCTTTCACTGTGTACCAGCAGTTAATATATAACCTACAAAATCAGAGCATTACACTTTGGAATACTTACTATTTGCTGATGACCTTCATCACTGGACAATCATTTAACTTTGTTTTAAGTATAGTTGATTGAGAAAAGTAACAGACGAGCTGCCTTGTTGGTAAGATGGAACTCTTTAAACTGAGAATTTTAAATATCTATGGGGGGTGGGAGGGAAGAGGAGGGTAATTATATCTGCATGTTCTTAACATGGTGCAGTGTTTCAAGCAGGAGTAGATTTTACTTGTATATTGAAATTTTATTTTAATTTAAAATGCTATAATGTTTTCAAGGGGAAACCTTTTAGTATGAGCAAAAAGCAAGAAATCTCCTTCTGTAGATATGTTGCTACTACAAATCATCCTAAAACAAAGTTGATACCAAATTTTTCCTGCTTTAACAGTTAATAATTTTAACGAAATGTGTTTTCTGTTCTGCAGTGTTAAAAACAGATCTTTCGGAATCCAAAACAATGTTTGAACTTGACATTCTGTACAAATGCAAGCCTTTGCTTTTACAATTTAGACAACAAATACATGATTGTTTCCAAAGCTTCTTCCACTACTTTCATATATTTTCTTTGCCGTTCAAAAGCTTTATCAGATGATTATTGATGTTGAACAGCAAAACTTTTGTAATGATATGTCTAAAATGAATTGCTCATCATCCCAAACTAGCAATAGACTATTGTCCAACTGTGTGCTCTTTGGCAATGTTCCCAAGTCAGCGGGAATTTTGCTTTTTTGAGGTCTAGAGAGTCTTTCCCTTCACTTCAGTAGGTTTTGGATCAGGCCCTAAGTAAGAATTTCACCCTTTGGTTCCCTGCCAAGTGCTGAATCTGGAATAACATCACAGACTCTTCAAATAATGCAGGGAGTGCTGGGTGCATTTTTATCAGCTACCTTATCTCAGAGCAATTAAAAAGTCTAGACACTGCTGAGGAGGAAAAGAGAAGCTGGTTCTCCACTATGTTTATTAAACATTTGGGCCTGATCCTGTCGCTATTGATGTCAGTGGGATTGTTGGCATTGACTTGTGTGAAAACAGGATCAATCCCTCTAATTATGTATTTTATAAAAGGCAGATCTTGCCAACCCCTCAGTTGCAGAAGGCCCTGCCTATCACAGAAATGATGTAAGATGCCAGGATTCATCTGGTGTAGGGGGAACAGGATACCAGGAGTGGATGGATGGAGAGCATACCCCAAACCTATCATAAAGTCTAATTCCATAGGGGCCCCTATCTTTGTTGCAATGGAGGGGGCGGAGGTTGGCAGACTCTAGGAAAGGAGGGATAGCTGAGTGGTTTGAGCATTAGCCTGCTAAACCCAGGGTTGTGAGTTCAATCCTTGAGGGGGCCATTTAGGGATCGGGGCAAAAATTGGGGATTGGTCCTGTTTTGAGCAGGGGGTTGGACTAGATGACCTTCTGATGTCCCTTCCAACCCTGATATTCTAAGGTCAGTCATCGTGTTCCTCCCTATCTAAGGGGTGCATTGCAGGTGCAGAGGCTGCTGCAGCTCTGTAACTACAGTAGTGGCCAAGGAGCACCACAGAGAGCTGGAAGAGAATTGTTTTCAAGCCTTGCAAAATTTGTCAGTGTGCAGTTTGGCTTCGTGGGCTTTGCATAGATGCCCTTGCTAATGTAAAGAATAATGTAGGACCAAACAATTGCAGGGAGAGTGATGTGAAATTTCAGGTTTCAGAGTAACAGCCGTGTTAGTTTGTATTCGCAAAAAGAAAAGGAGAACTTGTGGCACCTTAGAGACTAACTAATTTATTTGAGCATAAGCTTTTGTGAGCTACAGCTCACTTCATCGGATGCATACTGTGGAAAGTGTACAAGATCTTATTATATACACACAAAGCATGAAAAAATACCTCCTCCCACCCCACTCTCCTGCTGGTAATAGCTTATCTAAAGTGATCACTCTCCTTACAATGTGTATGATAATCAAGGTGGGCCATTTCCAGCACAAATCCAGGGTTTAACAAGAATGTCGGGGGAGGGGGGTAGGAAAAAAAAGGGGAAATAGGCTACCTTGCATAATGACTAAGCCACTCCCAGTCTCTATTCAAGCCTAAGTTAATTGTATCCAATTTGCAAATGAATTCCAATTCAGCAGTTTCTCACTGGAGTCTGGATTTGAAGTTTTTTTGTTGTAAAATAGCGACTTTCATGTCTGTAATCGCGTGACCAGAGAGATTGAAGTGTTCTCCGACTGGCTTATGAATGTTATAATTCTTGACATCGGATTTGTGTCCATTTACTCTTTTACGTAGAGATTGTCCAGTTTGATCAATGTACATGGCAGAGGGGCATTGCTGGCACATGATGGCATAGATCACATTGGTGGATGTGCAGGTGAATGAGCCTCTGATAGTGTGGCTGATGTTATTAGGCCCTGTGATGGTGTCCCCTGAATAGATATGTGGGCACAGTTGGCAACAGGCTTTGTTGCAAGGATAACTTCCTGGGTTAGTGCTTCTGTTGTGTGGTATGTGGTTGCTGGTGAGTATTTGCTTCAGGTTGGGGGGCTGTCTGTAGGCAAGGACTGGCCTGTCTCCCAAGATTTGTGAGAGTGTTGGGTCATCCTTCAGGATAGGTTGTAGATCCTTAATAATGCGTTGGAGGGTTTTAGTTGGGGGCTGAAGGTGACGGCTAGTAGCGTTCTGTTATTTTCTTTGTTAGGCCTGTCCTGTAGTAGGTGACTTCTGGGAACTCTTCTGGCTCTATCAATCTGTTTCTTCACTTCCGCAGGCGGGTATTGTAGTTGTAGGAATGCTTGATAGAGATCTTGTAGGTGTCTGTCTCTGTCTGAGGGGTCGGAGCAAATGCTGTTGTATCACAGAGCTTGCCTGTAGACGATGGATCGTGTGGTGTGGTCAGGGTGAAAGCTGGAGGCATGTAGGTAGGAATAGCGGTCAGTAGGTTTCCGGTATAGGGTGGTGTTTATGTGACCATTGTTTATTAGCACTGTAGTGTCCAGGAAGTGGATCTGTTGTGTGGACTGGACCAGGCTGAGGTTGATGATGGGATGGAAATTGTTGAAATCATGGTGGAATTCCTCAAGGGCTTCTTTTCCATGGGTTCAGATGATGAAGATGTCATCAATATAGCGCAAGTAGAGTAGGGGTGTTAGGGGACGAGAGCTGAGGAAGCGTTGTTCTAAATCAGCCATAAAAATGTTGGCATACTGTGTGGCCATGCGGGTATCCATAGCAGTGCCGCTGATCTGAAGGTATACATTGTCCCCAAATGTAAAACAGTTATGGGTAAGGACAAAGTCACAAAGTTCAGCCACCAGGTTAGCCGTGACATTATCGGGGATAGTGTTCTTGACGGCTTGTAGTCCATCTTTGTGTGGAATGTTGGTGTAGAGGGCTTCTACATCCATAGTGGCCAGGATGGTGTTATCAGGAAGATCACCGATGGATTGTAGTTTCCTCAGAAAGTCAGTGGTGTCTCGAAGGTAGCTGGGAGTGCTGGTAGCGTAGGGCCTGAGGAGGGAGTCTACATAGCCAGATAATCCTGCTGTCAGGGTGCCAATGCCTGAGATGATGGGGCGCCCAGGATTTCCAGGTTTATGGAGCTTGGGTAGTAAGATGAGTGATAGAAAGTTTCTCAAGAGAAACTAAGGCCATGCCATACTCAGGAGGTTTGGTTTACCAGGAATTCAAGTAACCTTTTAGTGCGATGGATCCCCCCAGCCACACACTTCTTACTTGACCTTTGGCTGCAGAGTCTTCAAACTACAAATGGAGCTGGAGACTCAGGAAATGTAGCTCAAGTTTTAGGCTTGTATCAAAACCAAGTTTCGCCCGATTTTCAGTTTCAACATTAAACTTCCATCCAACTATTTGTACCCTAGATGGAGATTTATTTTTGGTCTGAAGATGACTGATCAGAATACATTCATCCTGTATCGATAGTGCATCTAACCTCCTCATAAAATTTTCCCCCGTGCAGAGGGCCTGCACAAGGATTACATGAAATTTAAGTTGTGCAGAGGGTCTTGAGAAGACGTGTTAGAACAGAATGAATTTCACCCTAATCACTTAACTCAAATGATAGAAGTAATGTGATCACTTCAGCTAATTATATTAACTATAAATGACAATCTGCCAACAATTAAGGTATATTAGAGCTCCAGAGAACACATGAAAAGCAAAATCTGAGCCCAAGTACTATGTATGGGTCACAGATACAATAAATGCTTATTTTAAAGATGAAGTTAAAAGGTATGCTCTACAGCCTGATCCGTTGATAGTACTGTGCATAGCCATTTATGGAAACAGACTCTATTCTAGGATTAGGGTTCCTGCTCCTTGGACAAGTAAGAAGGGTAAGTGCCGTGGAGCTAGCATATTCTACCCAGACAGGATGTGAGGGTCACAATGCAGCCCCCTGTTGGGCAATCCACAAATTGCATTGGTGGGTTTTTGAGGGCCCCATGATGAACTTTACCTGGGGAATAAGGAAGATGCTGCAGTGCAGTGCCTGTGTGAGAAGAAAGGGAGGATGTGAATTCAAGAGTCATACTCCTCCCTGCTCCACTCCTACAAAGTTCAGTCTCATGACTATTAGCAAGAGCTGATCTCAACTGTTGGGATGGTGCAGAGGGAAAGCAGCAGTCTCCAAGACAGTCCAATCTAACTTATGAGAGGGGTTTCATATTTTATATATTTGGGATTCTAGTAATGTTTAAAAAGGATAAAATGGCAGGAGCTTTCATGACCCACACCTAGTGCAGCTTTAGTCAGTGTGTGATGGGCATCGGGAATTCCACTGGGAGTTCAGATACAGTTAAAATAAATATAAAATTGGTGAAAATGGTTTTAAGTTGTATATTTTTAATATTTTACATATTTTACATCTGATTAAGAAGATGCATCACATTCAACTATTTCATTGTCTCTTGATTCATTCATTATAGCCCATCTGGGCTGTCATCTTGTACAGAATGTAACTCACTATTTCAATAGAGAATTAACTGCCTGACTGCCAAACGTGTGCTGTTACTTTGTGCCCAGATGTCTTACTGCTCGCATGAAAGTGCCTGTTCAGGGCTCATAGCCACAGACAATTACACTTCTTGATGTAGGCAATCATGAGGGATTTTTATATGAAATCATAAAAATATAGAACTAGAAGGTACCTCAAGAGGTCACCTAGTCTATCACATATTTCTTTGGCCATATGACAAATAGCAAGCTATACAATTACCATACTCTGGTGTTAGAGTTCAGATATCCCTTAACAACAAAACATCTTTTGAGACTGTTCTTTCCATCTAGTTAACTAAAAGCCTACTATTTTAATGATGGCTCATTTAACAGAATCAATCTTTTCATACCTCTTCTTCATTCTTATAATCACTCTTATACAAAGAGAATGGGTGCAGAATGAAATTTCAAATGGCACCAGATCATTTTTCTTTCTAGCTATCCTAACAGAACTCCCTTCTAATCTGGGTGGGATTTCCTATCTGAAAATAAGCAAATTCAAAATATTGTATTAAAGTGATATTCTATCCTATATTGTATGGCAAGCAATTCACACATTGCTTTTAAATTTGCTCTGGTTATTTTGTATGTTCAGTGTCTTGGATTTAAATTCACAAATGGCAGTTCCACATGTAGATGGAAAAGTTACGCATCTATGCGATTTATATAAGCAACTTCCACTTTCACATGCAAATTTTGGATTTTGCATGAGCAAATTTAGATGTTAATTTGGGGCAATAAGAAAGTTAAATTTTCAAAAAGGCAAGGTTTTACAGAACATGCCTCTGCATGAATGTTGCTTAGATATCACTGCTTGTGATAGAGAATAATAATATTCCAAACATAGTATAAGTGTCTCACCCTCAGTCCATTCACAAGCCCACTTCAGCATTCACCGGATCTTACAAAACAATATTTGATAAGTAAAAGAATCAGAGGTAACACTAAACATGGCCTGGGCACCACTGTGGCTGTAAGAATAAATAATCCATACCAGACAAATGGAAAGTGAAAGGGAATGACGAATTTCCTTAACTGTTTTCAATGGTATTGGATTCTCAGTCCAGGGTCTTACAACCTCATCATAGCTCAGTAGTCAGAAACAGTAACATGAAAATTAAGAGGGTGCAGTCTTGTTTTCAAGGCTAGAAGGAAGTAATATGTCCCACCTTCCCTATTCAATAGGAACGTCAGCAAAACGTACTATGTCTAAGTCATTCTTCTGAGCAGTCCGCTTACTCCAAGGCTCACAACTGTACACTCCTTCATGTTTGTAGGACTAGTTCATCTATTGCTTTTACACAAATACATGAACATAAGAGCAATCTTGTTCCGCAATGGGGGAGCTGCTGTTAAAGGTGAACCACATCTGAAGTTCACAAGCAGCCTATTCAACTATTAGAAAGACATCGAGCTACCTCACTCTTGCCAAGAAAGCATTTGAATCCCTGCTGTCCACCAGCATAGGTGCTCAATATTCAGAGTGACTATTCAACAAGGGAGGAGGCATTATTACAGACATCATGAAAATCTGGAGTACTTGTCATTTCCCCTCCTCACTGTGGGGTTTTCCTAGGGCAGAGCCATTCCACCACACAGTCAGTACTCACAGCTGGAAAGAGTACACTTACTTAACAAAATAGCAGATGTTGGTTCCATGGTAACAATAAGTTCTCTATTATCCTCCAGATGGATGTAGGGGATGTGTGTCTGGAAGGGTCATTCATATTTAATTCCTCCTTGTGCTATTGCCATCCTGTTTCTAAAACAAAAGATTTCATTTTCACAAGCTTGCACAGCTGAATTAAAAAGTAAGAGGCCTGGGTGTGATCCTCCTCTGCCTTATACCAGTCTTTCACAATCATCATTCCTGTGGCTTCAGTAAAGTTACACCTAGTTTACACGGGTGTAAACAATCAGAGGAAAATCAGGCCCAGGACCACTGGTCTTTTCAAAAATTATTATTCACGTTTTGCTTTTCTCCTACCTGAAAGTTTCTGTGTAATTGGAAAAACACACTTACATGTCATTCAGGCTAATTTTCCCTAGAAAAGAAGGTCCAAGTTATTCACAAAACCTCTAGTAATTTTTAAAAGGATTCTCAAGCAATTTGAAATGTAAAACTTTTGAATTCTCCCAATCATGTTTTTTTAAAGTATGGTCAACTCTCAGAGTTTCAGATGTATGGGACTCAGAACTAGTGGTTACAGTTTGACTTTTTTAGTATACATTGTGCAGAAACTCAATGCTGATATTTTTATACATACTGCACATTATACACACTAGCCCTTTAATGGTCAACAAGGTATTTCTCTCGCTTTCTACATTTGTATTTATTACATTAAAAATGGGTTGTTCTCATTGACTTCAGGTGGAGATGAATGGGCTAAGCACTTTTGAAAATCAGACCCTTGATCTCAAATTGGTGCCTCATCTGAAAATTTGACCTATTCTTTTAAGACAGGCTTCAATTTAACATAGGAAGATTAGTGAGGGACTTTCATCATGAACTGTAGGTAGCATATGAAGTGAGCCCCTTGCTAAAGGTCATGACATCTCTTTTGCACCCATTTTGAAAGAATGGATACTTCTCTCTTCCATTACTTTCACTTTCACTTTTGATTTGGGTATTGGCCATTCAAACTTTACATTGGTGTGTAACTTGTGGGGGAGGGGTTGGTGAGAATTACATGGTAGAAGGAACTTCAAACCATTTGGCTATCTCCATGACCTCTTTATTTGGAACCCAGAAGCAAGGTATTTTCAATTTAAAAAAAGAAAAATTGTCATTGACTTTGTTGTTTCTTTTCACTTTCTTGACAAGAAAGAAGCTCACTGCTGGACTCCAAAATGAAAGCAGGGATTTGCCTTCTTCTCTTATGTGAAATGTGCACTGAATTAAGCACATCTCTTGGCAAGAATGGAAATCAAAAGAAAGATAAAGAGGAGAGTCTCTTGCAGAATCTTGAGACCGCAGAGCCATTTGAAGAGCAAGTCCCTCTAGAGTTCACTCTTTACAACCTCACTGAAAAGAACATGAATTTTGGATTCAATCTCTACAGGAAAATAGCACTGAAGCATGACAATAACGTGTTTTTCTCCCCGCTCTCTATGTCATTTGTGATGGCTGTCTTCATGCTCGCGGCTAAAGGGGAAACCTACAAGCAAATCGTTCAGGGTACAAACCTCCATCTTTTGCAGGGCAAACAGAATTTTCATCAGTTGCCAACTTTGTTTAAACAATTGAAAGATAACATCACAGAGAATGAAGAGCTTGTTCTGCAGAGAGGTAGTTTGTCTTTTGTTCAAAAGAACTTCAGACTGAAGGAGCCTTTCCTTAATTTATCCAAGCAGTACTTTGATATGGAATTCTTAAATGTGGATTTTCACAACTCCACCCATGCAAAAAATATCATAAATCAGAATATTAACAAGAAGACCAAAGGAAAAATCCCAAAGCTTTTTGAAGAATTTGACCAGCATGCTAAACTGGTTCTCGTGGATTACATTCTCTTTAAAGGTAACGATTGATTTTATACTGTAATATCATCATTTATAAAAAGACAACAGGCAAGACTCTGATCTCAGTTACTTTAGTGCAGCTCCAGAAAAACTCCACTGGGATCAACGTTGCTACTCTAGATTTGCAACTGAGCTCGGGATACGGTGCTGAACGTTTGTGCATCAGGCAAGTCAGGTAAACCTGCCAGTGCTACTGAGTTCACTGCAAACTGGATCTGTACATATGTGAGATACCCATTATAATTGAGTCAGTAATTCAAATACAATGATAGTGGCTAGGGGCTTCTCCTTTGGGGAAAAGCATTTTCAAAGATACAGTATTTCCCCATGGTCCCCCATTAGATTTCCTTTTTTAAATTAATTTTTTAAAACTGTAAACGATTTTAGTGGTACTGAAAAGGGCCTTGAATGCTGCAGACCTCCATCCTCAGAACAGCTAGAACACAGACAGAGGCAGTGAAAACTTCCTCTCAGCACCATATTAACTTGTCTTAACCCTTTTCTGAAGGGTTCATCTTGAGGGCCGAGAAGGTTGTTCAATTTCCCTTGAATCCCTGGGCTCCCTGCTAATAAGCCATTATTGCGGTGCCCATTATAATGATAGCTGTAACATGGGCATATGTACTCTAGACACTGGGCTGAGGGCACCAATTCATTTCTCATAGAGTGCATTGGTCAAGGCAACACAGAGTTTCCCCATTTCATACAAGAGTCTCTTTGATCAGGGAAAAGAACCACACCTAACCCACGAGAGGACCTTCCATGTATTGATCTGGTGCAACCAAAAGAAGTTATCAGAATCTGGAAGGCCCTTAGCTTGGCAGGAGAGGTGCAATCAAACTAGGAAAAATAAGCACAGCATGCCAAAGTTTATTTGCTAGGGCCACGTAGCAGCCCCAACTAGGCTGAGGAGAAGCAGACTCTTCAGAGACTTCCTACCCCCCGTAATGAGCCTGTCACACAACTGCCTGTCACACAACAAGGCTCCCTGATTACACAGCAAATTAGCTGTCCCAGGACCGGAGTTCAGCTCTTTTCTTTCAGTTTCACATAGCCAAAGGAGGCCAGCCTGGGCCCAGAGGCCCCAGCTGGAGTTTCCCCTAGAGCAACCAGTGATTTTTCAGTCCACCTTCAGGTCCCTGAAGTCATCGAGTCCTCTTAGGGATGAAACTCCGATGGGAAACGTTATGATGGTGAGGATTCTGCAGGTCACGGGTATGCAGAGCTATCACACGATAAACTTTGGTCACTGCGAACCGGGGTCAGATCTGGAGCAGTAACTTCAACCTCTCCAGAATTCCCAGGCGTGCTGAAATATTACCTCTAACATTAAAATGCTGCAACCTGGCACATTTATAAGGGTGCATTTTATTGCAGTGTTTTCCCCAATAATGCTCCCCCAGGTCCTTTGAATGAGTGATGGGCAGGGTATACATTAAAAATTTCCAATTCAAGACATTGTACTACTTGAAAAAGCTAAAATAATCCAAATAAGATTGTCCCTGGTGCCCGGAATATGCGTGAGAGAAGAGGAAGGATGAGTTTCCAGTTAAATAGCAGAACTAGACAAAACAAGGAGTTAGATTCTTGTCTAGGTCAAGGAGCACACAGCAATTATCTAATGCATCTCCACCACACACGGTGATTCTCTGCTGATGAACAGCTGGTGTAGAAGCTCCTGTGTCCCTCCCCCTGCAGTCAGTAGTCTCTGACTTCTAGTTGAGAAGGACCAGACTTTTCAAAGGAGGCCCCATGTAGCAAAAATAGTGATTGTCCACTCCCCTCAATCAGAGGGGAAGGGTGCCAGAAAAAGTTGGGTCAACTGATCAGGACAAAAGACAAGAGTGCAGGGACAAAAGTAGGGCAAAGAGGGAGCAGAGAATCCCAGACCATGCCCACTGCTCCAAGAAGAGATCAAGGAAAACACTGCCTAGGTGCATGCTTAAGTGAGGGAAGAAAAATGGCTCCACAGTGTGGTTTCCTTCCTCCTTGACATATAAATAGCCAGTTGGGACAATGCAAAGGGGAGGTTTCTGGGTTTAGTGGGGCCTTGGATCTGGTGCTGATTTCAGTGACACAGACAGAGAAAAGGAGATGTGGCCAGGATAATGTCTCTATGCTGTCCCAATCCGCAGGAGTAGTTTCAGCCCCTTGGGGCCAGGAGAAACCATTTAATTCTGACTTGGGCTGGTGCCCATGGTCCCAGGATCATGAGAGTGAATGAAAAGCCTCTGGCTCAGTGTACAACTCTCTCGTGAGGACAGCAGCATACAGAGAGTTCTCTCCTTTTGAAGAAAGAAAACAGATGCAAACTTAAAAGTAAAACAAAACAAAGAGGACCGAGCAGAATGCTCCATGGTGGAAGTTCAGAGATTTTTGCTGTCTGGTATGGGGGCTCATCTCACAATAGCTCAGAGCAAGGCATATTTTCCTTGAGATGGGGGAACAGCTGAGCAGCAGCAGTAAAATAAGCTAAAAGGAGATGCACCAAGAGTCCAATGTTATTGTACTGACAGCTTAGTAGCACTTACTGGGACATAGTCTGAGTCTGGTGTGTAATTCTGTTTCCTTTATTTGAAGAATGCTAGTTAAGATGTAATGAAGCCCACCCAAGATACAGAGATAATAAATAGATTGGCTAGGCTTACGTGTGAGTAGAGATACCCTGATAATTTACTAATGAGTGAGGTATTAAAAAACCTAGACAGAGTAACAACACTGGGACACTGAGTTTGGGGAAAAGACAGTTAGAAGACAGCCTGTTACTAAAAGAAATGCAGTGGAGAAAGCCTGAAAAAGTGCTATGATTTACAGCCAACTCCAAAAAAAGGTCAGGCTTTGACTGCTTTCTAGCAGTAGCAAATTCAGGGATGAATGCCCATGAGGGAGAACAGTTTGTCAGAAGCTCCTGTGAGTTCGTGTGGATTTGTTGGCAGAGTCCATGTCTAAGAACAGCACGCTGGATAATTTAGGCTTCAGCAGATAGCAATCAGCACCATGAATTAAATTCTTTAAGTGAATTAACCAGTGCAGAGCATGGCACATAGGTATAATATACCTATAAGGCAAGTACTGTTTACAGTAGCCAACGCTTCTACATGGACAACAAGGCTAATTCCAGGTAGAGAATAGTGTAGTAGTCTAGCCTTGAGATGACAAAAGCAGGAACATAAGAATATAAGGTTGACCATACTGGGTCAGACCAAAGGTCCATCTAGCCCAGTATCCTGTCTTCCAAAGTGGCCAATGCCAGGTGCCCCATAGGGAATGAAGTGAGCCAACCCCTGTTGCCCATAGATAATCATGACGAGCTCTGCATTTTGAAAATAAAAGATTTTGTCAAGTGTAAAGGTGAAAGAAGGTGTTTTTGGCCACCACTGCTAATTTGGAAGCCGTAAGTAGAGATGAATCCAAATACGACTCAGATGGACAACCTCTAAAAAATCAGCCTGCAGATGCCTTCATCATTTCTGCCAATTCCCCATCAGCAATCAACCATCTTTTATCAACAGGCATCACTTGTGTTTTATCTTGACTGAACCCAACCCAGCTGGATTTCATCCAAATCCCTTTCTCTACCAGAAATTGAGACAGGAAAGAAATGGTTCTGTCTAGACTTGGTAGAAAGGAAATGCAGGCCTTAGTATCATCAACATATATGGTGTCCGTCCATAGCACTCATAAGGGAGGCAACCCACTGTTGATGCTCAATGAATGAGAATATATGGGAGGTATCACTTTAAAAAGAGAGTACTGAATAGGTGGAACAGACTTCTAGCAGAGGTGGCAGAGTCAAGTGGCATTTCTGCAAAAAATGGATGATTATATGGTATTCAATACATTAAAGGAATATTTATTAGTTTGGAGCCTGGGGGTAATTGACCACCTGGACAAAGGGACAATATTGTTGATCATGTTCCTTCCTCTCCATCCCTCGTGGGCCTAGACCTGTTTATTTTGTGTGGTTTTGCTGTCCTGTGCTATAAAAGTTTTGAAGTATGTTTGCTAAAGATATCATAGCTGTCATCCAGCCATCCTATGCACAAAGGGTCCCAAATCCTACATGACCAGATAGCAACAGATACAATTGGATAATATTTTTAAGGACTTCAGAACTGTTACCATGAGCAAGTGTGAGTGTGAATAATTATTTTCTTTCTTTCTTTTCTAAGGCAAATGGTTGCACCCATTTAATACAAGGTTCACAGAACTGGAGACTTTCTATATAGACAAGTATAGGAACGTACAGGTGCCCATGATGTTTAAATCAGACATGGTTGCCTCAACTTTGGATAAGAATTTACAATGCATTGTGCTAAAACTTCCCTACAGAGGGAGTGCACACATGCTTATTGCCATGCCGGAAAAGGAGGGAGACTACGCTTCACTTGAAGACCACATAACAGCAGAGCTTGTGGAATCGTGGCTTAGAAACATGAAGACCAGGTATAGCTTCATACTGACATCCTGATGATACTAACATATTTCATATTTACTGAGGTAAAAGAAACCCACTTACGTGCTGGTTTCTCTGTGGAGTGGCATCCTCACAAAGGCAAGGTCTTTCTAAATCCCCCAAAACAGAACCTTTGTGCATAAGAGTGGTGTAGGGTTCTCACCTGAAGCCTTCATTTAAGACTGATTCATCCCCTCTATCCCACTAAGAAATGTACGTCTTACAGAGCACAGTCCAGCCTTTCTAAGCCCAAACATCAGGTCCTAACTGTGGTCTTCAATTTGGCACTTCCAGCTGAAATAGCATGGCTAACCACTGTGTGCAGCCTACTCATTAAGGGATTTCCTACTTGGGCAATGAAGCGTAAATACAAATATATTAAATAGGGTGAGCTATAAAAATGTAAAATAAATTAATCTCTTCATTTGAAATGTGATTCAGTAGGTGACACTCCTTCCCCTGGTTCAGTATTGAATTAATCAACGCCTCATCATAGAAGTGGGGATACTGTGCTGCAGGAAACTAGAGGTTCTGACCCCTTGTGGCCCTGACATTTTTCATAAGAGAGAAAACATTAGCCCTGCTGTCTTTCCCAAGTTGTTACACAGGGATTTACATTCCGCCTACCTAGCTTCCCCTACATTTCAATTATTCTTCACTTCCTGCCTTAAACTGTTGCATAGCATGTTGTGCACTACTAAATTTGATCCCAGAACTGGTTGCATTTCAGTATTAGTTGAAGTGACTATTATATATCTCTTGTCTGCCTCATACAAGTGAGAGACAAGGTGGGTGAGGTAATATCTTTTACTGGACAACCCCTGCAGGTGAGAGAGACAAGCTTTTGAGAGCTTCACAGAGCTCTTCTTCAGGTATCAAGTACTTGGAGGCAAACGTGGAACTCAAACTGAACTTCACTGCTACTGAAAAAGTCAGTTCGAGTCCCATGTTTACCTCCAAGTGCTTGAGACTGGAAGAAGAGCTCCATGTATCTTGAAAGCTTGTCTCTCCCACCAACAGAAGTTAGTCCGGTAAAAGATATTGCCTTAACCACCCTGTCTCTCTCATATCCTGGGAGCAATATGGCTACACCTTATGAAAAATGTCAGGGCTCTGCATCATACAAGTGAGGAGGTTTCACTATTTTTTATAGGGAACTTTTAGATCCTCTGATGAAAGGTGTAATGAAATGCAAAATATTACTGAACGATCCTTCTAATAATAATTACTGAGTATATTCTAGGATAATGAGACAAGCAAAATTCATGGAGAAAAATCAAGCCTGTGATAAGGACATTTTTCTTGTTCCAAAATTAGGACTTTGTCATTTTTTTCACTGTATTACCAGTATTTATGTTTTTACAGAAAAATGGACATTTTCTTTCCAAAGTTCAAATTAGACCAGAAATACCAGATGCATGAACTGCTTCGTATTCTGGGAATCCAAAATCTCTTCACAAAGAGGGCAGACCTGAGTCAACTCACAGATCAAAGATTTGTAAAAGTATCAAAGGTAAGACTTATAAGCTGCTTCTTGTTATTTATTTTTTGTATTATATTAGTGCCTAGAGGGCACGGCCAAGATCAGGACCTGGTTGTGTTAGGTATTGTACAAATACATCGTGGAAAATAGTTCCTGCCTCAAAGAGCTCAAAAAGGATCAGGTGACTTGCTGAAGGTCTCAGAGCAGAGCCAGGAATAGAACCCAGGACTCCTGACTGTCACTCCAGTAACAGCCATATTTTGGCTTCTCTTGCACAAAGCTGTAGGGAGAAGCAGTGGGAGAGGAAGTTCAGAGTATTGCTGGGCATCATCTTTTACAAGAAACATTTTTTCAGCAAAATGTACAGATTTGGTGACACTAAAACCTTTCACAAATTTCTGTCAATTCCACCAAATTGTTCTAGTTAAAAAAAAATCAGAAAAATATCAAAACAGTTTGCTCCATCATTTTCAAAAGAAAAGTGTTTACCGTTCAAAACAATTTTTAGTTTCGAAATTTCCTGTAATGGTACTTAAGAATCAGAAACTTTAAAAAGTGGTGAACATTTTAAAAAGGGTTCTTTAGACCCAAAACAAAATTATTTTTGGCTTTGTGTGTCACCAAATTTTCATTCTCAAGTTGACCCAAAACAGGTTTTTTCTTTGTTATTTTTTAGAATTGCTAGCAAACTGACAAGTCCATTATTCGCCCAGCTCTGGTTCAGAAACTTCCCCCACCTCTTCTGTACACCTGTGCAGAGAACCACCACAATCCAACACCATCCAGCAGTAAGAGACATGCCAAAGAGGACAAAACATGAACATGGCCCTACCCCATTCCATACCAAACAGACCACTGTGATTCTCATATGTTGCACCCTTTTAAAGAGCATAGTAGTTGCCTTGCCAAATTTATAAATGTAAAAGTATTTGAACTATGACAGCTTTGTAAGCTGACCTTAATCAGAAAGGTTATTTCATATCCCAAGAGTAAAAATACAAAAGATAAAATAGAAGATGTTTAGTTTATGGGCTAGTATACCATTTAATGTGTGTAAATCAGGTTGAGAATCTGTGGCATACTCTCCCCTTGTGCAGATACCAGGAAAAATGGCATAATCCAGCATTAACTGGCTAATAATTCTATTATAAAACAATCTAATTTTAATAGCATCTGTTAACTGATTTTAAAAGCAATTTATGCACCAGCTGGCATAGGGCCATTGCAGCATTTTATTGAATGTTACCATGTGAGTTACATTAGTTCAGAAACAGATTTAGGACCCTGAACACAGTGAGCAGAGTTTGGTATTGGTGATGTTAACATCTTTAATTGTCTTTATGTCCGAGACCATAAACTAACCATGAATCTTGCAGACACAGGCTTAAGAATTGAGGAAATAGCTAGATGCATACACTACAGAAATAAAGAGGAAAGGGTCAGATCCTGCAAGATATTGAGTGTCCTTAATTCCCAGTGAGTTTTGAGGGAGTTGAGGGCTTGCAAACACCTCACAGGATTGTTTTGTATGGCTGTACTCATTAGTTCTGGGTTACTGTTTGCTTCAAGGAAATCTTCTCAAGATTATAAACATATAGCAATAAGACAAGACAGGTGCAATTACATAAAGGGAGATTTAGATTCAATATTAGGAAAAACTTGCTAACTATAAGGATAGTTAAGGACTGAAACAGGTTAAAAAGGGAAGTTGTGGAATCTCTGTCATTGGCGGTTTTTGAGAACAGCTTAGACAAATACCTGTCAGGGATGGTCTAGGTATACTTAATTGTGCTTCAGCATGGAGAAATGCACTAAATGACTTCTTGATGACTTTTGATCTCCCTTCGGGTCCTGTTTCTATGATTTTATAAGCACTTTCAGAATGCACAGTATTTAACCAAGTAAAGCTTTCAATGTTTGTGACTAACTAAACTTAATCACAAACAAGCTAATTAAAGAAACAAACAACCTGAACCACTAATAGACATTTGCCTGCATATTTATTCATGAAACACAGAATGCAGGGTCAGCAGGAATAGGAAGTGAAGGCTCATTCTATACATTCTGTTAGTTAACTGAAAAACAGATTCTGTGGTCTGGCCAACCTGGGCTATGCATGGATTTGGGTTATGGGAAGGAGTGGCTAGGAAAAGTGGTTTGAAGATCAAAGGTCCAGCCTTCATTTTTTTATAAGAAAGTTACCCTGCCAAATTATGCACACAGAAATTGTATAACTGCTTCTAGAAACAGGAAGCTTCTTAGGTATCCAGGAAGCTTCTTAGGCTCTGATCCTGCAACTGATAGGGTACAGATGGACTAGGGCAGCTGTGCAGTCACACTGGAGCCAATGGGGCTTTGTGTGAGTGCAGCCATCAATTGCAAGATCAGATCCGCACAGTGACCCTCAGTCCCTTGGTCTGTATGTCAAAGGCCTGCCACTCATTAGCTGTTTGGAACTTTGATGACTGTTCTCCACATAAGGAGTCTCGTTTTTGGTGTTTATAATATTGTTCTCTTTACATTATCAGATTATCCAAAGAGCAGTAATTGAAGTGGATGAGAAAGGAACAGAAGCAGCAGCTGTTAGTGGGTCAGAAATTACTGCATACTCAATGCCTCCTACCATTAAAGTTAACCAGCCATTCCTCTTTATGATTTACGAAGAAACTTTCAAAACATTGCTGTTCATGGGCAGAGTGGTTAATCCTACAGAACTGTGAATGAAGACAATAGTTTCTAGTCTATCTCCAGGATATTCCAAGTTTTATTTTTATTTTCTTAAAACTATTACATTGAATTAGTTAGAACTGAAAACTAGCTAGATATGAAAACAGATTCATTTCACATCTCAAATCAGCAGCATGTCCTACTAAATTATTTTTGTTAATGCCCAAGTGGCAAGATTATCTAGCTCAGGCAATAACTGTGACAAAATAGAGATTTATTCAAAAGATGCATGTTATTTTATGTATTTCCTAAACTACTCCTTCTGACAGCCATCTAACAGTAGGCTTAAGATTACTGATTGTATACTATAAAAATCAGTTCAAATATTTTATTCTGTGATCTAAACTAGATATTTCTGTATATGTGCAATTCAATAAAATGTTTGAGTTAAAAGACGCTAATTTCTGTTTAATTTTGTGTTTAATTCCCCATTGTATAACAGATCCACCATTCTGCACATTTCACATTCACAGAAAAAATAGTTTCTTACAGAAGAATCATCAAAATGTAAACAAAAAATTTAAAGTGTATTTTAAAAATACTGACAATATTTACTTGTGGTCCAATAGGCTATACTATCAACTCCAAAATAACGTCTTGTAGAGCTACCATCATTAAAGGTTTCAAAAGTACGAAATTGAAAGTCCCAAATTCAACATTTTAATGATAGAATTCAGATATATTTCATTTAGAGATAAGCCTGAATGCAAACCTTGGATCCGAACATCCCAAAACATTTGGAAAGTTCACATCCAAACACTGCAGTTTGGCCTACTTTCTAACAATATTCTCTACTGCAATGAGAAGAATTAAGGGCCTACTCCCACTGTCATCACTGGAAATTTTGCCATTTACTTCACTGGGAGCAGGGTCAAGTTTTAAGCATGGGATCTATAGACTCTGTTCTTAAGAATTTTATTTACTTCTTATTGTGGAGAAATAGCAAGCCTATAATTAAGGTCACAGCAGGGTTTTCAGTTCAGCGAGGTTATTCAGTTTTATCAAATGCATTTTAGCTTCTCAGGGCACACGAACGCAGTCTAATAAAAGCACATTTAAACTGGCCTTTTTACAAACGATAAAATATTTCCAAAAGATAACTTCAACAACAGCTGGGAAAGCTGACTCTTTCAGTTCTATTTTGCACCACCAAAACTGAGTCCCTGCTGAAGTACATTGCCATATTGTATCACCTAGATACCATGGTAATGTGCACATTATAAACTGATTAATCTAAAAGTTTTCTACATACCTAAAAAAGGTAGATTGCTGCCTTTAGTAAGAGACAGCAAGCTTCCGAAAGGGAAAATAACTCCATTCACAGACTAGAGGCACTGAAATAGTGAAAGGAAAAAAACATTTTAAAATGTGTATTTCTGAGAGCTCAATGCAAAACAAGAAGCCCAGTGATTTCAATGGGACTAGTCAAGGAAGAAAGGACAGCAGTATCTCTCCTTCAACTAGTACAGTTATATAATTACATTCTACCTGTGTGTGTGTGTAGAGCCACATGTGGCTTTTCTGGATTGCTTCATACAGCTCTCATGAAGTTAACAGATCCAAGTGGAACTCTTCTTCTTCACATGGTCTTCCGGAAAGCTGCCCGAAGTACAACTGAGGTGTTTTCAAGATTACTCAGCTACTATGATGATGGGAGCCATAAAAGTACCTACATAGATGTAAACAGACAGATTCATCTACAGGCAGGCAGGCAGACACAGACAAGTCGATACACAAGGCCAGAAAGTGGGGATGGTGAAGGGGAAAACACTATCCAGAGGGAAAACACTATCTTCCTGCCAAAGAGCCAGCAATGTGGACGAAAGGCGAGAGGGAAGAACATAGCCATCAGTCACGGAAAGCGACATAATAATCATGGCTCAACCATCTCCTGATATTTCTTTGTGATGTTTGTGTTGTTGCACCAATACCAACTGTTGATCATAGTGGAAAACTCAGAACAGACTTTTCAAAAAGAATCTGTAATTTACAAGAGCCTAACTCAGGCATTAGAACAAATACTGCAGTCTTGAACCAATCATAGAGTTAAAGAAATGTATGGCTGGATCGGATCTCAACAAGTTATCAAGTCCAGCCCCCTGCACTGGGGCAGAACCAAGTAAATCTAGACCATCCCTAACATGTGTTTGTCCAACATGTTCTTAACACCTCCAGTGGTGGGGATTCCACAACCTCACTTGGAAACTGATTCCGGTGCCTAACTACCCTTATACACCTCTATCCCGATATAACGCTGTCCTTGGGAGCCAAAAAATCTTACCGCGTTATAGGTGAAACCGCGTTATATCAAACTTGCTTTGATCCACCGGAGCCCTGCTTTACCGCGTTATATCCATATTCATGTTATATTGGGTCACGTTATATCAGGGTAGAGGTGTAGTTAGAAAGTTTTCCTAATCTCTAACCAAATCTCCCTTGCTGCAGATTAAACCCATTGCTTCCAGTCCTACTTCAATGGACATGGAGAACAATTATCACAGTCCTCCTTATAACAGCCCTTAACATATTTGAGTTCACATCAGGTGCCCCCTCAGTCTTCTTTTCTCAAGACTAAATATGTCCACTTTTTTAAACCTTTCCTCACAGGTCAGGTTTTCTAAACATTTTATTGTTTTTGTTGTCCTCCTCTGGACTCTCTCCAATTTGTCCACATCTTTCCTAAGCTTTGCTGCCCACAACTGGACACAGGACTCCAGCTGATGCCTCACAAAACTTTATGACCACAGAGTCCAAACAATGCCAGTGAATAAAACAAACAAACAAACAAAAAACAAAACAAAAAACCCCCATGACTAGGCTCACCAAAATTCAAATATACTATGAGGAGCTAACAAATCTATACATTGCAAGACGCTAATGCACATCTTCACAGTAGAGCAATAAAACTGGCTTCAGTGTCATTTAAAATACGTAATTTATATCGTTAAATGCTTTTATTTCTCTTCAATTATAAAATAAACATTGCAAAAAATAACTCTTTTTTCCAGCAACATGCAAGTACTGCATTATCCTAAGTTTTATTTTGAGTAAATTAATCATTCATTATTTCACATGGTAAAAACTAACCACACACACATGCATTCACAAATTAGATCATCTTTATCATACACCAATAGATTTAAAAAACAGATATTTTCTGATATCAATATAGTTATGCTGATTGCATTTTGAAATAGAGAAGCTGACAATAGCTTCATACAATATCTCTCAAGTATTGGCATAAATAGAACTTTTTAAATAGAACTGCATGTTTTTCACAGGCAAATTTTGATAGAAACATTAATACAAACAAATGTTGACAAAGCTAAAGCATGATAGCCTGGAATAACAGTTAATTAAAAACTAGATTCATCATTTTAAAATTATTAGGTAAAAGAAAATACAATCTGAAATACTAAAAATTAAACAATGTATTTATACAACAAAATTGTCCTATGAAACAAAAGAAATAATTCTGATATTGTTTGGAGGTATTCGCTCTTAACATTTTTGGAAAACTTGTAAAGGATTTGTATAAACTTGAGTTAGTACTTGTAGTGATACCACATCCCAATTCACAGCACAATCTTATTTCAGTTTATGCTTCAAGACAGCTTCTTAGTGGTACTCCTGGATTTTAGTTTAAATTTAGTTTGAAGAGTCTTTGAAAGGTGAAATTAATATCTCGGTTAATCCCATATACAGAACAATTTCAGCTATATTTTTCTTCCATAACAAACCAATGTTAGGAACTGCTAAAACCCTAAATAAGTACATTTAAATAGGACACTTGCATCCTAAATCCAAGAATCTGAACTACAAAGGCATAATTGAAGAACAAAAACCCTATCTCTTTAGCTGCAGCAGTTAAAGCACATAGCTAAAGTTACATTTCATTAACACTTCACTACAACATTGGAATTCTGCAACCATTACATTATTTATATGGAGTTATTTTACAACTTAGGAATTTGCTTAAAAGATAGGTTTTAACATTGCAAGATGCACTAAGTCTCTCCTGTCCAGTCATCAGATTCCCCAGCTGTAGCTCCAACCATTGTTATCACAAAACCACTTTGCCTCCAGCAGTCTTTGGTGTGCTTCTTTTTCTGTCAGATGATCATCTAAGAGTTTGATTTTCTGTTTTTTCTTTATACAAAAGAAGAAACATATGTAAAAATATTGTTGATATATTCAAGCATTCAGTAATATCTTCATACTAACGTGCCATTATATGAAGCGTATCTGAGAAGCTGGAACTACTTGGAAACACACCTTACAAAAAAAAAGTCAATTCACTCATAATTTAGGATATATTTCATAGTGTGGGGGTACTTTTCAAGTAAATCTGCTCAAGAAGGCTTAAGTTAGGTTGGTAAAATTTGTAACAACTCTAGGGAATGATATAGCTTGTGGTTAAAGGTCTCCTGGGTTTTATTTCTGGTTCTGCCACTGATTTCAACATGTGAATTGGCAAGTCACAATGTATCATTTCCTTTGTTTACCTGTCTGTAAAATACTACTTGCCAACTTCATAAAAGTGTTATGAGGCTCAATTCATCAAATACATGTAAAGCCCAGAGATCTCTGGAAGAGCAACACTTAATTTCAGAGCTCTGTGCTAACAGAGATTCTTGGTACCCCATCATATCAAAAGGCATTTCTATCAAAGATATTTAGGACACTCTAATATATAGACACCACTATATTCATTGCCCTCATTTTAGAAGAGGGGAAACAGGGCCCAAACCAACTCCAACTGTCACTGATTTTAATACTGCCATTAACTATAAATGGGAGTAGGATAACATTGATTATAAAGTTATGTAACCTGCTCAAGGCCATACAGAAAGTCAGTGGCAGGAAGGGGGCAGAAGTCAGGAGCTCCTGACTCCCAGCCTTGTGCTCAACCCACTAAACAGTGTTATTCCTCTGAAAGGATGATAGATACTATATCAAGTTATGTAGGCAAACCAATATTATTATGGGTTCATACACCAATATCTATGGTCTGGAAACTGGTTACTGAGATTTTTGTGAAATCCAGGCCCCCTTGACATCAATGAGAACTTTGCTATTGACTTCAATGGGCAAGGATTTCACCCCTGCTCTTTAGGAGCCTGATTCTAAACCACTGAAGTGAGTGCAAAATTCTCATTATCTGTTTGCCCAGGTACTACATTAAAACAGATTTCTTAAATTGTCTCTCTGTCGGGCCAACATTTTTATTGAATCATCTATAGAGCACAGACAGATATTCACTTTCCTTCCTGTATTTGAATCAGTTATCCTGTTATATTAAAATAAGGAAAACACTTATGCTGAAAGAAAATTTATAAAATCCTCAAAAATGAGGGAATACATATATGAAAACAATAAAACTAATCATCATAATAGTATACGATTGGATTCTTATATCATTCCTAACATTTATGATTCATGTCAATATCTATTCTAGGATGACTCATAATCTAATATTGTCTATTCGCTAGTAACAATCAGATCTACACATGCTTTTCTCTGAAAATTGACTTAAGAGAGGTCTCTTGTGGGCTGAAGCATTTAATTGATGTTCTTTGGGATTCTTCCACACTCCAAAATATACATAAATTCAGAGCCTCTTATCTTCTGTGATTAAGACATCATAGATACAAAAGGAGGCATCTTCAGCACAATTCTCAACTCACGTAATTTCTTCTGCCTGAAAACTATCTAAGGGCCCAATCAAATCACACTAAAGTCAATAGGTGTCTTTCTACTAACTACTGTGAGAATTGGATAAGGATTTAAATTAGATTAATTTAAAATGTATAAATTATTCCAAGAATGAGATGGATCATTTTTCTCTGTGTTCATCTCTGATGTGGGCCCAAGAAGGAACTGAACTCCAACATAAGTTTGCAAACATACATTTGCTAATGTAAAGATTCCAATGAAAATTTCTGCACTCAAGTACCTCATGTGGATATTAGAAAGTCCCTTGAAGATTATGGCTCCATTTACAAATCATAAAAATGATTCACTCATATTTTTGATCATGCTACCAGTGAACTTCTATTAATTTGCCTCAGAGAGGTTTGTGAAACAGTTAAATATAGGTAATTATATCATAATTGATTGAAACAATATATTAATTTAAAATGAAAAATAAATTAAACAGAAACATATGCAGTTGTGATTTTTATCTTTAATCTATAGATACCTTGATCTTTCAGTTACATACATACACAAAAATAAAAACAGATAAGTAATTACACACAAAAACTATGTGAACAGAACATTATTAATGTTGCAAAGTCAACCACTCAAAAGTTGGGCACCCTTGTGTATATGTATTGAGAGAAAGTCTGATTACTTGATCATATACTATTTTTTCCATAGTACCCCTGCCTCATTCAGTGCACAGTATGGATGGTGCTCACTTAAGGAGAAGCTATTCAATATTTTATTTTATACTAGTTCAGTGTGTGATCTCATGCCTTCATTACTGCACACTATTCAAACCCTGCTCTGAAGACTGAACTATTAATTTCCTCATGAGATTTGCTATGGCACTCTTCACTATAATATCTGAATGCTTCCCAAACATTAGTTAATTATCTTCACAACCCCTCTTTGAGAAGAGAGAGTGCTGTTTTCCTCATTTTACAGATGGGGCACAGAGAGATTAAGGTAAAAAGTATCCACTAATTTTGGATGCCCAAGTTGAGACATCTAGCACTTACCATTACATAGCACTTTCTCTGTTCAAAGCATTGATTTCAGTTGCTGCAGTGAGTACACCACACTTTTTCAAATCTGACCCCAAGGGGTATGTCTAAACTGCAATAAGACACCCACAGCTGGCCTGTGCTAGCTGACTCGGGCTTGTCAGAGCGGGTGTTTAATTGCAGCATGAACATTCCGAATCAGGCCTGAGCTCTAGGATCCTCCCACCTCACAGTGTCCTAGAGCCCAGGCACCAGCCTGAGCCCGGATGTCTACACTGCAGTTAAACAGCCCCGCAACCAGAGCCCGATCTCTGGCACAGGCCAGCCGTGGGTTATTAATTACAGCGTAGACATACCAATAGTCTCAAGTCAGACACCCAGAAAATGAGGAACACACAATTAGTGTCTGTGAAAAGTGTGATTGAAGAGACTTGCCTAGCATCACACAGGAACTCTATGGCACAGGCAGGTATAGAATACAGTTTTCCAGGGCAGCATTCAACTACCTTAACTGCAAGACCCACTCTCTTCTCTTCCTGCAGTCCCCTGCCTCATTTATAAAACCTTCCAGCTGGTACAACAAATGAGGCTAGGGTCCTATAAACAGCCTCCTTCACTGCACAAACCTGATTTACTCCCAGGGACAGGCAACCTTGATTCTGTCACTTCCTAATCTTTTCAGACCTTCACCTGCAACCTGAATAATATTTTGAACATAGTTTTGTTTCTGTAATTTCCTAGGTTTTTTTAAAAAAACCCTGAAAAAACAGAAATTTCAACATGCTGACACCCATATGGGTCATCAGCAGACTCGCTCTTAGTTCAGGTGACCATACGCAGACCCAGCATGGCCCATAGCACCCCAGAACTGCAACTGCAAGGAAAAGTTCTACTCAGCCTTGGGCTAGAGCATGCCAAATGTGAATGGAATCTTTGGGACATTTAGTTGCTAAAAATCTAAAAAAAGTCTCCATAGCGCCTGTGGAAACTGTAATTTTTCAAAGGCTTGTAACTTGGCCAAATTTGAGCAGATTATCACAGGCAAGGAAAAAGGCACATCTCTGACACAAAGACCATGCCCCTTGTCCAATGTCAAGCCCCTTCTCCAACGCATAGGAGCACTAGAGTTTCAAAGAAAAAAGTGGCCAGAATTTTTTAACATGGACAAAACAATATATCTTCCTCTAATCTCTTTCTCTTAAAGAGCTGAACTATTTTAGCTGAAATTAAAATCAGCCTGAGGCACACAGCTACCATGGAAAATTTCAAGCCAAACAGTTAGTCTAGCAAAGTTGTGAGAAACTGAAATCAGGGTTTTATAATGCTAAGTGTCAGAAAACCTTAATAATAGGTGTTTCTACTGGCTCCACCTATAATAAACAAAAAACTTCATTGTGAAGCTGATAGGGTGCGTTGCTATACACACAGAGCATATTTAAGAAGCTTAACTTAACAGCTAGTAATTGTAGATGTTTGGTGTAGCAGTTGGTTGTGTTGGAAGAGGAGGCAGAATAAATGTCAGATTTTGGTGTGTGCTAATTGTGGTAATGATAATGTGCGTTCTTGTGGATGGAGGAGTAGAGGATATATACTGTTAGATGGCTTTCCTTTTCTTTAATTTCCATGAATTTGTAGAAATATGTCAAATATAGCAATCCAAAAACTGCTTCACAATGAAGGGTTTTTTTTGTATGCATACACAAAAGTATGAATCATATAATACCACTTCCAATTAAGAAGATCATTATAATTTCAGGTAACAAAATGACTAGATAAGTAATTTTGTATTTGTAAACTAGAATGAAGACCTCTGAACTAGGAACACATATTTACACATAGCCAAAGTATCAGAGTATATGATTCGTTGAAAACCAACCATATGCAAGGGAATACTGATACACTATTCCCAAAAATAGATAGCCACATTGGAAAGACACATTTAAGGAACAGTATGAAAGACTTGTTCAAAGGGGCACAATATAGTCCTAAAAATGCTTTTGAGAACCCAAATTTTCACACAGGCAATATTCCATACCCAAATATTTGTGTACATAAAAATCTGGAAATGGAAAATTGCATGTAACAGATATGGGACACACAAAAACAAACCCTGCAATTTTACAGACTATTCTGAGTTCCATTTGTGAATAGCTCCCTTAAGGTGCTCATAACTATAACCAATCACTTACAAGCTCATCTTTCGTGAATGACTCTCTTTAGTCCCATTGTTCTTTTGGTCAACTGAGTTAGCTGTATTACGGGAGGAAGTCGCTATGGGGGTGCTGGAAGAAAAAACAGCATTTCCACTAATATTGGTGGAACGAGTCCGGAATGAATCATCTGAAAGAAAGTAGTTGACAATTATACAGGGAATTAAGTCTGAATGAAACACAGCGACAACACATCTATCAGTAGGTTGAACAGGTGTTCCGACTGCAATATAGCATAAAATTGTCCTATCTACAAAAAAACTTTGCTAATTTAAAGATTTTCACTAAAAAAAAATGGTGTGGCAAAGTACTGAAAAATAGCTGATAATCTATAAACTTTTTGAGAAGGTCTACAGAAAATGAACCAAATTTAATACATGAAATGTCTCTGATATAATATATGTCTAATAGGCAGCTTTTTAAAACTGGGTCTCCCTTTCTACATACAAAATTTGTGAATGCAAATAATTGCAAGCACAATTTATGGCATCTAGATGTCTAACTACTATTTTTAAAAACACCAGTCAGGAATGTCCAAATTCATGTCTAAGAGTCTACTACTTAAAAAAATATATTTTTGCAAAATATGTTACACAGAAAAGCAACTGAAAATGAAAAAAGTATATTAAGAAATGGTCAATGCATAAATATGATCATATTTCTCTATTTACTGAGTGCTCGCTGTCTTTTCTGCTGGTTAATCCATAGGATCCTGTCATAAATATAAAGGGAAGGGTAAACCCCTTTAAAATCCCTCCTGGCCAGAGGAAAATTCCTCTCACCTGTAAAGGGTTAAGAAGCTAAAGGTAACCTCGCTGGCACCTGACCAAAATGACCAATGAGGAGACAAGATACTTTCAAAAGCTGGGAGGAGGGAGAGAAACAAAGGGTCTGTGTGTCTGTCGGTATGCTGCTTTGCCGGGGATAGAACAGGAATGGAGTCTTAGAACTTTTAGTAAGTAATCTAGCTAGGTATGTGTTAGATTATGATTTCTTTAAATGGCTGAGAAAAGAATTGTGCTGAATAGAATGACTATTTCTGTCTGCGTGTCTTTTTTGTAACTTAAGGTTTTGCCTAGAGGGATCCTCTATGTTTTGAATCTAATTACCCTGTAAGGTACTTACCATCCTGATTTTACAGGGGTGATTCCTTTACTCCTATTTACTTCTATTTCTATTAAAAGTCTTCTTGTAAGAAAACTGAATGCTTTTTCATTGTTCTCAGATCCAAGGGTTTGGGTCTGTGGTCACCTATGCAAATTGGTGAGGATTTTTACCAAACCTTTCCCAGGAAGTGGGGTGCAAGGGTTGGGAGGATTTTGGGGGGAAAGACGTGTCCAAACTACGTTTCCCAGTAAACCCAGTTAGAGTTTGGTGGTGGCAGTGGTTATTCCAAGGACAAAGGATAAAATTAATTTGTACCTTGGGGAAGTTTTAACCTAAGCTGGTAAAAGTAAGCTTAGGAGGTTTTCATGCAGGTCCCCACATCTGTACCCTAGAGTTCAGAGTGGGGGAGGAACCTTGACAGATCCCATCTCTAAATGCTTGCAAATTGCTAATCAACAAACGTATATAAAAAAAAGTTTTTAAAAATTCCAAAAGTACATCATTAACAATTTTGGAGAATGAAATCCTCTTGTTTAGACCATGTTCAGGATATAGAGTAGCAGTGCAAGATCACTGTCTTTGTTTAGTCCCACCTTGAAAAAGCAACACATCCTCTCATTGCCTTTGCATGCAAAAACTCCTCAAGTGGAAACAGAACCTGGGAACACCGCAGAAGAGCATATTTGAAAATGGTTAATAAATGAATTGGTGCTTTAAAAAATGATTTTATTAGCATTTTAGACAGGATGGAGTCAAGCACCTCTAGGGGCAGGGAGGAAAAGTCAGAACTTATTACTTCTAATTAAATTTCAAAGGACCTCAGTGAAAATGGGCAACACAGACACCTTCTGAGGAACAAGGTGATCAAATCAAGGAAGAGCAGTTGGGTCAATATGAACCATCTTTATTTAGTATTTTTAAATTGTCCAATTAAAATGACTATCAGAGGGTAATCTGTCATATTTGTGCCTGTTTGACTAGTAAGGGGTATTGGAGCAGTCCTAGCTATATCTGATATAACATTTGTGACAGGAAATTCTACCTAGACAGAATTCCAGTGCTGCCAACTCTGAGGATTTTATCTCAAGTGTCACCATTTGGATTTTTTAAAAAGCACCCAACAGCTGGAATCATGTTATTACTTGAGAATCTCATATTTGAATAAAAAAAGGAAGTTTAGAGCTGATGTTGCTGTAGAGAAAAGCTTGACAACATTAACCTAAAGTCTCCAACACCAGAAAACAAATAAAAAGAACTCTACAGTTATAATTTTTAATTCTTATGATTTTTTTTATGGTCTGACTCATGATTTTTGAATGCTTGGGGTTGGCAATTCTGGAATGCCTTCTGCAAGAGTTCTGCAAACCTATATTCAGAGAGTAAAATGAAGCAGGTTTAGTATATAGATGTCTCAAATGTTATGTGCCATTGACATTTTTAAACAGTCTAATGTTAACTACATTTAGGTGAACCATTTTTTATTTGTATAGCTTTTGTACTGTATAAGCATTTACCATTGGAAATATCTGTAATTGCTATTTTAAAAGATCTTCAGTTTGACCACAATATGACTCAAATTAACTCTTGTCCACTTGTCCGTAGCCAGAGTGAAATTTACGATTAATGTAGTAATGATCTTTAAAGATCATTCCATATCTGGAAACTAAACAAATTAAACTATGCAATCTAAAATAAAAAAGAGATACTTCAAATAATAGAAAACTAATCTTTCCGGGATTAACCTTGTTAACCATCATTTCTTTCTTTCCCTTGTCTACCAACTATGCAGCTCTCCATCACTGGCTTGTCTAATTCTCTAAGAAGTCACTTTGAGCTTTATCTTATGCTTCCCTTTATGCCTGGAACACCCGTCCAGAATTAATTTGTAAAGACCCTATACGATTTTACTTCAAATTCTTCCCAAGTCTCATTTGGGACTACAACAGAACACCAAACTGATAATGGCTAGGGAGGTGGGCAGTAGGGATTATCGAAAATTTTTATTTTTTTTATTTTTTGACTTGCAACCAAACAGTTATCAGATGGCTAGTTTACATAACCAGGTGTTGCTATCAATGTTCCTCTCCTGCTCTTTTCATTTTGTCAAGTACAGTCCTATTTTTTTAAAGCAGAGTCTCTGTCTTTTAGTCGGTGTTGATACAGTAGTACAATGGAGCCCTGAACTTCTCCAGGGCCTCTAGGAGCTACTTTGATACATACAACAACACTTACCACTAAATGGTAGCATAGAACCCTTTCCCACTCCTGGTATAGAAGAAGTATATCCTGTTGCAGAACTTTTACTAGAAAAACAATTAGGTGATAAATTACCTATTACACATTAAACTAAGTAAGTCACAAGCAGTGTTTCTGGGTCTTCAAATGTTTGCCATTTATAAGTCCAGATTTGTATTAAAATGGTATTTTTTCACCCAAATACAAAAAATTCACACATTTCCCAATTATAAGAAACTGCTCATTTAGGCCATTATTTAACAAGGTACGTAGGCATCAGTGGTGCAAGTAGAAATCATTTCTTGCCAGTACACTGCACTCATGGGAGGGACACAAAGGGGGGGGGCACGTGATCCCCCCATGTGATTCCTCCCCACCCCCAGCCCAGGGTCCCCGTGCTCTCCCCCACCCCCATGATACACATCCATGCCATGTTACCTGGAGGAGGTGCTCTTTCCTCCTCCCGCTACGCTGGAGACTTCTTCTGAACAGATCCCAGACAGGAGGACTCAGGAGACGCAGATGCCTGGAAGGGCTGGGGGCGGTACAGCTGTGCTGAAGGAGCTGTCAGCATGGGGCAACCCCACATTCTGCTCCTTTCGCCGCTGTGGTTCCTGGGAAATCAGGGCTCTCTGGAACCGCAGCAGCCAAAGGAGCAGAAGAACGTGGGGCCGTCTGGTGGCCCCACGCTGGCAGCTCCTCCAACACGGCTGCTGTACCACCAGGAGCCCTGCCCCCAGCCCTTCCACGCAGCCACGTCTCTGGAGTCCTCCTGCCTGGGTCTGTACAGCAGCTCCGCCAGAGGACGGAGGGGGGGGGGGGAGTTGCGGCGGGGTTGGGGATGGTACAGCTGTGCCAGAGGAGCTGCCAGTGCGGGGCTGCCCAGTGGCACCACGTTCTGCCCCTTTCACCGCTGTGGTTCCCGGGATAACTCTGCATCTCAGGGCTCTCCCGAGAACCGCAGCGGTGGCCCCATGCCAGCAGCTCCTCTGGCGCGGCTGCTATACTGCCCCCAGCCCTGTCCTCCGGTGCGGCTGCTGTACAGACCCCAAGCCGGAGGTCTCAGGAGACGCAGCTGTGTAGAAGGGCTGGGGGCAGGCTCCTCCTGTGTTTCCGGTATGCCATACCAGCTATGAATATCTTACTGGTACGGCGTGCCAGAGCGTACTACCGTACTTGCACCACTGTTAGGCATGCACCTAACATTAAGCACATGAGCAGTCCTATTTACTCATGCTTAAAGTTAGGCATGCACTAAAGTATACTGCTGACCTAGTGCCTTAAGCATTTATTACATCTTCACAGAAGTCTGGCATGTTGTCCATGTAGGGGTGTGGCACAATAAAAGGAGTAAGGGTGTCTGCATAAAATGGATAACAACTGCTGCAAAAAGAGTATTCCTTGTGCCATTGTCCTGGATGGAAATAGCCAGATGGAAAATATATCCTGAAGTGTTTTGCAAATGAGAGCACAACATAAGAAAAGTGGTGTTATTTGGCCAAAAGCAGGTATGCTATAGGTACAAACCAGTATTAGGTGATAATGGATAATATACCTCATAGGTTATTCAGAGTTCTGAGATGGGACAGATTATGTCCTGCTTTGCACAACTATAAGATGGTTTGGGGTGTTATACCTTAGAATTCAGGAGTACATTTTGGGGTGTATATTCTCCATATTTTGGAGAATACATATATTTCTATAAGAGGTAACCAGAATTTGACCTTAGGAGTGGAATCTATTCGAAGAAAACATACTTAGAACACTTGTCTATGCTGCCATATTTTGGATGCAGTGCTTGAGTACTGAAAGACTGGCTTCGAACCAACTTAGATTTCTTCCCTTCTTTGCCTGAAACAAATAAGCCGCAAATACATTTAAAGTGAGGAAATTATTGCAATTTGTCTTTTATCAGTAGTAAGAATGTCTGTTTACATTACTTCTTCTCAGTCTAAGCTAATTAAAGGAGCTGGAAGATAATATAGCAATAAATCTCATTTATATGACCCATCATGAACGACCAAACAACAATCAAGAAAATATTTAAGTGTAAAAAGACCACGTGTTCTCTAACTGCAATGCTTTCTTCTGCAATGCTTTCTGCAATGCACAGTGGGTGAAAGCCTGGCCGCAGGGGAGTCAGTGGTACCTTTGTCTATTTTCAAACTTGCACAGGAGAGATACAAGTATCCTAGTAATTTTTTTAAAAATTTGTTTCTTACTTGTTGATGCACTTGAAGAGCTTCCAGAAACAGAAAGAGATATACTTTTTGACAAAGTTGATGACGTTTTACTGTCTCTACCTAAAACAAAGTTTATTGTAAATGCTGTACTCTGATAAATAGCCTTACTTTACATAAAGGTGTAAAATATTATATACAACTTTGGTATGATACTGGGGAAAATAGTAATAATACTAGAATAGTATAATAGTAGCACCCTTGAAATAAGAGACAGACAGACAATCATACTACTACCTTCTTAGTAGAAAATATCATATTGGACATGTATTTTATTAATGAAATTAATACTATGCTATGTAACACACCATAAACATTTTTTATAAATTAACCTTTTTAAAGAAAAAAAATGACAAAACAACAAGAGTTCTTTACTAAGTTAAACACCCACCATCATGTTTCCTAAAACACTACTATATTAATTTCATTTACCAAGAATCACCCCCCTAAAATAAAAACAAGAACCCCCAAAAAAAAAACTTACGCTTCTTTTCAAATATTTTATCACTGATAGACCTTCCCTCATTCTGCTGCTTCTCTTTTTCTAATTGTTCCTATTATGGAAACAATTTCATAAGAATGAGAATTTACACTCCACACAGATTGAAGGCCTCCTGTAAATGAGCATGCTCCCAACCCACCAACCTACAAATTAATTTCTTCTCTCCATTATTTGAATATAGACCCCCTCTATCAATAACACTGTCATGTGTTCACTAATGAATATCGGCTGGAACCCAGTAAATGCTCTGAATGATCTAGTGTGCTTTTACTGTAGTAGAGATCATAACAAAAGAGTAGGGTAACACAATGTAAAGTTGACTCAGGAAATTTGATCTTCAACATTCCCCTCCATGAAAAATGGTAAGGAATTTATGCTTAGTATGTTGTTTTTGACAATGTATTGTTTTCTTTTAAAAACACATTTCTTGAAACAAAACAAAACAAAATAATTCCTCATACATGACTTTGCACAAGCTAAGTGTGACGCTTTAAAGTACACCTGCTTTTGAATTCAGGAAGGTCTCTGAAAAATTTCTTAACAGATAAAAATTACTATTTATTCAGATTCTTACAACTCAAAAGCTTCTTGATTTTTATTACATGATCTCAGAAAGATCTTGTAGGCTGAGATCAAGCAAGAGAAATGTTAGCCAGAAAGAGGAGAAGCTATAACATAGAAATTGGGTGTTTAAAATGGAAATGCTATATCTATTGTGCAATGTGGCCACTATGATTCTAGAATACATATAGAATTTAAAGGTCTGGCTAATAAACAGTATGAAGATACAAAATCAATATAGATGGACAATATTTAAATCCAAACTGATATAACCAATGTATTTTCTCAAGCTTTATGCTTTCTCTAAAATTAGCATCTAAAGTATTTACTGGAGTTAATAAGCCTCTATTGAAAAAAAGGTATTTGAACCACATGTAATAATTTCTCATATTTTAGTAAACCCATTTTTAAATCTGTATTATTAGCTAGTTTTATAACAGATAGGACATATAATTATCGATATATGCATGAAATATCATTTCAGTCAAATTATTTCTAGTAACGTCTTCAGTGTGCTTGGTGCTTTCCAAACAGAGTAAGCATGATCCCTCCCACCTATGTAACATTAGCTTTGCTTTCCTGTACCACACCTCATAATACACACACCAACGGAACGTAGAAAGGTCTATTTTTCTTTTCTTTAGAATTCTAGTTACTATCCCCACAAAAAAACTTCATTAAATCATGGTTAAGATTGTTCAAGTGTAGTTCCAATTAACTAAATAATTGAAATCAAGGAAATTACCAATTTATGCACCGTTAACAACCAGATTAGTTCATACTGTCCAGATGTACTCAGACTCCTCATGCAACCACACACTGAACACATCAAGTTCCTCAAAATCATGCTCAAACACAGAACTTAACTCCAGCCTCAGTGAGACAGACATTTCACCATCACGTCATATTTTTACTACACTAATGTAGAATGTGTTACTTCTAACCAAAGTGCTCAGAGGCGGCAATTAAGCTTGAGCAATTGGATACATGTAATGCTTTTGAGGGGAGTGTGAGGCTCTGCCTTGGGGCCAGCTGGAGGTGCCAGGATATGCCTGGGGTGGGAGTGAGGGACTGCCAAGGTGTGTTTCAGGTAAGGCACTGCAGGACTCTGGTAGGGGACAACCAGGAGGTGTGGGCGTCTCAGTAGGGAGAGGTGCATCAGGGACACGGGTGAGGACATACAACTATGGGGTTGTGGCAGTTGAGGGTATGGGGCTCTGACAGAGGTAGGTGCGGTCAGGAGCATGCCGCATAACCCCACCAGGCAAAGGCCAAGCTAACGTGAGCATTCTTGTGACAGGGTCGGGCCAAATGGCTACAGGAGAGTAATGGAAGGCAGATATATTAGCCCCAGGTTAAGTGGGTCCCTTTTCCCTGGGTAAGGTAACAGGGAAGGTTCCAGAACAATCAGGAACCTTCTGGAGACAATTAAGACAGACAGGCTGATTAGAACACCTGCAGCCAATCAAGAAGCTGCTAGAATCAATTAAGGGAGGCTAATCAGGGCACCGGGGGTTTAAAAAGGAGCTCACTTCAGTTTGTGGTGCATGTGTAAGGAGCTCGGAGCAAGAGGCACTAGGAGCTGAGAGTGAGAATGCATACTGTTGGAGGACTGAGGAGTACAATCATTATCAGACACTAGGAGGAAGGTCCTATGATGAGGATAAAGAAGGTGTTGGGAGGAGGCCATGGTGAAGTAACCCAGGGAGTTGTAGCTGTTGCACAGCTGTTCCAGGAGGCACTAGACAGCTGCATTCCATAGGGCCCTGGGCTGGAACCTGGAGTAGAGGGCAGGCCCAGGTTCCCCCCAAATCCTCCCAACTCCTGGTCAGACACAGGAGGAGTTGACCTGGACTGTGGGTTCACGAAAACAGCCAAACTGAGGGCTGCCATGAAGCTCCAAGGCGAGCATATCTGCCAAGAAGCGCAAGACTCACCAAGGTAGAGGAGAAACTTTGTCACAATTCTATAAAGGGTAAACATAATAGGGGAATTTGGGGAGTCTGAATTAGTCCCAGTCCACAAACACCAGTGCCCAAGCCAGCTCCTACTTCCCTGTTCCAAATGCAAGAAATCTGAGTAGAGGTGGGCACCAGGACTGAACTGAGTATAGAATGTCAAAGCAGGGGTGGGAAGTCAGCTCAGAAATTAGTCAGATAAGCCCCTTAGGCATTCCTGCCTAGGCACTGATCCAATCTCAGCCCTTGACTGAGCTCACAAGACAGCCTGCTACCTAGCAGATCTGGCTGGAGCTTGAGATCAGCAGAGGAAGTTGAGCAGGGCAGAGAGGCTGCCTAAAGTGTTGGTGAGTGGAGCTTGAGCTGGAAATGCTAGTGCCCAGCACAAGAGGCTCAGTGGTGTCTGCAGAGAACAAAGAGGGCCAGGTATGGGGGCTCTGCAGCAGTGTTGGAAGGACAAGGTAGTATTTCTAGGTCAGTATTTAACCTGTGATGGCTCGTTTGAGAGGAGTCCTGCTGCTGTGAACAAGAGGTGTGTTAAAGCAATCCTCCTCCAAAACCTATCGGGCCCTCAGCTCTCACACACCAGACAGGTCAGGGAGCAACTGGCACCTGCCTACATTACAATTAAAAACCCACGGCTTACCCAGGCCAGCTAACTCAGGCTTGCGGGGCTCAGGCTAAGGGGCTGTTGAAATTGCAGTGTAGACTTCCGTGCTTGGGCTGGAGCCAGAGCACTATGACCCTGTGAGATGCAAGGATCCAAGAGCCTGAGCTGCAGCTTGAGCCCAAACATCTACACAGAAGTGACACAGTCCTGTAGCCTGAGCCCCACGGGCCAGCTGTGGGTTTTTATTTGCAGTATAGACATACCCTCATTGCAGTGTAGGCATACGGAGAGCTGATTGGCTGGTGTGTGAGCATCCAGGGATATGGTAGACTACCCGGGGGAGTGCCAGCTGCAGAGTTCTGCCAGGCTTACAGCTCCAGTGAACCACAGTAGATTTAAAAGCTAGAGCAGCGGGGAGGCAATAGCATTTATCTGCCTTCTTTTCCAACACTGAGTGGCTCCTGAATGCCTCCTAGCCCCTTGTGCTCCATGCAACCCACACTGAGCCTCCCCCCTGCTGGGCTGCAGCTGTCACTGGCTCCAACCCCTTCTTTCTTATTAAGAAAGTCTACAGCAGATACACAGCCTCCTTTGGCTTTCTTGGCTCACAAGAAAAGTTATGACATTAGCTTTTTTGCATACTGAAGCTGAGTGTGAATTTTGAAGTATTTAGATTATTACATTACAAAAGTCTGCCAAAACATGAGGGTCTCTTGGAAAATTTCATAAAGGAAAGTTGTTAAAGAGCTTAAAAATTTTTAAGCTACAAGGCTTTCAAGTGTGAAATTTCTCCAAAAATTCAGTCTCCTAACTGACATGGTGTAATATAGATAATAATTAGAGGGAGGTTTATGTTGTTTTTAGAGATTTAACCCTACTTTACAGTGGAAAAGGAAACTATGTCACCCCCAGCACACCTCCATAATACACACTTCACTACACCCATACCCTGGAATCACCTTCCCAACAACATATATAAATATTTAGCTTTAAACTATGAAACTGTGGCAGGCATATTATATTTAAAAACATACCATTTCCAACAGGAGTTGTTCTTCTCTTTCTTTTTCTTGATCCAACAAATCATTTTCATAAAACCTTTTCTGAAACTGATTAAAGTTTAAAATAAAAAAGAGTAATAGAAATAATCATATATCATTCCATACATCTTTAACTCTCACTCGCAAGTGTAAAATTTGGAAGGCACTTACAGCATCCACAGAGATTTCCATTCTGTCCAATTCTAACACCGTCTATAAAAAAAGTAAAATAATATTTTTGCCCTAAGCTGTCCAATAACTCCAAGAACATGCTAAGTTTAAGCTTAAAAGGAAACTTGTCATTGTAGGAAAGCTTAAAATACTGACATTCAATACCTTCATAGAATCGTAGAAGATTAGGGTTGGAAGACACCTCAGGAAGTTATCTAGTCCAACTCCCTGCTCAAAGCAGGACCAATCCCCAGCTCAATCATCCCAGCCACGGCTTTATCATGCCTGGCCTTAAAAACCTCTAAAGATGGAAATTCCACCACTTCCCTTGGTAACCCATTCCAGTGCTTCACCACCCTCCTAGTGAAATAGTTTTTCCTAATATCCAAACTAGACCTCCCCCACTGCAATTTGAAACCATTGCTCCTTGTTCTGTCATCTGCCACCACTGAGAACAGCCAAGCTCCATCCTCTTTGGAGCCCCCCTTCAGGTAGTTGAAGGCTGTTATCAAATCTCCCCTCACTCTTCTCTTCTGCAGACTAAATAAGCCCAGTTCCCTCAGCCTCTCCTCACAAGTCATGTGCTCCAGCACCCTAATAATTTTCATTGCCCTCCGCTGGACTCTCTCCAATTTGTCCACATCTTTCTGTAGTGGGGGGCCCAAAACTGGAAGCAATACTCCAGATGTGGCCTCACCAGTGCCGAATAGAGGGGAATAATCACTTCCCTCGATCTGCTGGCGATGCTCCTACTAATGCACCCCAATATGTTGTTAGCCTTCTTGGCAACAAGGGCTTGCTGTTGATTCATATCCAGCTTCTTGTCCACTGTAACCCCTTGTCCACTGTAACCCCCCAGGTTCTTTTCTGTAGAACTGCCACTTAGCCAGTCTGTCCCCAGCATGTAGCAGTGCATGGGATTCTTCCATCCTAAGTGCAGGAATCTGCACTTGTCTTTGTTGAACCACATTAGTTTTCTTTTGGCCCAATCCTCCAATTTGTCTAGGTCACTCTGAACCCTATCCCTGCCCTCCAGCATATCTACCTCTCCCCCAAGCTTAGTGTCACCCGTGAACTTGCTGAGAGTGCAATCCATCCCATCATCCAGATCACTAATGAAGATGTGGAACAAAGCCGGCCCCAGGACCGACCCGTGGGGCACTCTGCTTGATACTTGCTGCCAACTAGACATGGAGCCGTTGTTCACTATCCATTGAGCCTGATGATCTAGCAAGCTGTCTATCCACCTTACAGTCCATTCATCCAATCCATACTTTTTTAACTTGCTGGTAAGTATACTGTGGGAGACTGTATAACAAGCTTTGCTAAAGTCAAAGTATATCATGTCCACCACTTTCCCCATATCCACAGAGCCAGTTATCTCATCATAGAAGGCAACCAGGTTGGCCAGGCATGACTTGCCCTTGGTGAATCCATGCTGACTGTTCCTGATCACTTTCCTCTCCTCCAAGTATTTCAAAATGGATTCCTTGAGGACATGCTCCATGATTGTTCCAGGGACTGAGGGTGAGGTTGACCAGTCTGTAGTTTCCCGGATTCTCCTTCTTCCCTTTTTTAAAGATGGGCACTATATTTGCCTTTTTCCAATCGTCCGGGACCTCCCCCCATCGCCACGAGTTTTCAAAGATAATGGCCAATGGCTCTGCAGTCACATCAACCAACTCCCTCAGCACCCTCGGATGCATTAGATCCAGACCCATGGACTTGTGCATGTCCAACTTTTCTAAATAGTCCTTAATCTGTTCTTTCACCACTGAGAGCTGCCCAATGCAGCCGTCTGGGAGCTGACCTTCTCTGTGAAGATGGAGGCAAAAAAGTATTGAGTACTTCAGCTTTTTCCACATCATCTGTCAGTAGGTTGCCTCCCCCATTCAGTAAGGGTCCCACATTTTCCCTGACCTTCTTCTTGTTGCTAACATACCTTAATGGGGTCCCATTTGTAAGGATTTTTTTAAAACTGAAGAAACATTTTTGTATTGTTTAGAAAATAAGAATGACCATACTGGGTCAGACCAATGGTCTTTATCCTGTCTTCTGACAGTGGACGGTGCCAGACACTTCAGAAGGAATGAACAGAACAAGGCAACTACTGAGTAATCCATCCCCTGTCTTTCAGTCCCAGCTTCTGGAAGTTACATGTTTAGGGAAACCCAGAGCATGGATTTGTGTCCCTAACCATCTTGGCTAATAGCCAAGTTGATGGACCCATAGTTGATGTATCCATCCTCCATGAGCTTATATAATAACCCATATGCTGAGAAGTTAATGCTGCAATCAGAAAATACTCATAGAGGTCTGTTTTCTCACCAAATCCCACTCTGATTCACAAAGGAACGGCTAAATTGTGCCATTTATATATGATCTAAAGTTAGCTGCGCTGTGCTAAGTGAGAGCACGAGAGTAATGCAGACACTGTCAATACCTCTTGGGGTTCCCCATTAAACTAGGGTGGGGAGAGGTAATTTGTGATGACCCCCAGCCTTTTCTGGGATGTAGCCTACTTATACTGCTGGCTGACATATATGAGGAGGCAAAGCTCTATTTAATCTATACCCCACCCACTCGCTCTTAGGGGGAAAGAGTTGGCATGCATCCATAAAGACTGCAATCCAGGTAGTCCTAAACTGGCTGCACTGGGAGAAGAGGGCATTTTTACTTCCCACCTCTTTCCTGAGTGGCTGTGTTGGGAATAAGTACAATCTAGCACAAAGAAAATGCATCTTGTTACTAAAGAATAGAAACAATAGCAAAACATTTATACTTCAAGTATTCTTACTCATTTTTACGGATGTGAACCTTTCTTCCCATACCTGTATTCATACTGCTACCCTTGGAGCAGGCTGAGGCAGTCACTAAACAAGAAAGCCTGACTCACAGCGTCAAGCAGTTAACTGTATTTTAAGAAACGAAGAAAATATATCCTTCTCTTAAATTCAGCAGAATATAATATATTTCAATCTGACATTTTCTCTGATTCCAATTGTTCAAACTGACAAAAAGAATAACAGAGTCCTTGACCTCCTATCCCAACCTCAAGAGCAAAGACATCAGTTGTCTTAATTTGCAGTGACAGCTGCAACATGACATGTTCCTTGATCAGAAAAATACTTACTCGTTTTACAATAGTCAAGACATCTTTATCTTTTTCCTGACAGAGAAGTTTTCTTATACACAACTCTAATTGCTGAAGTAAATGTTTGTCCGTGGGGACCTTCAGGGTAGATTTCACTTTTGGCAACAAATAGCAAAGCTTCATTCTGTAAGAAAAGGAATTCATATTTAACTTCTAATGCAGATAGTGAGCAAATACTTGGTTCCATTGTTTAATAAAAGCAGTAGCCAATTTGACTCCACTTCATATCTGCTTTTATTTTTCAGCCTACCTCTAAACTTGATTTTTATGAAGTCCTTTGACTAAGTAAGAATGAAAAGCAAAGCTGAAGAGTGTGAAAAGCAACACTTAAAATGTAAGTTATTTCTAGTCCCAGGGTAAAATTTTCAAAGGCACCTAAGTGACTTCAGAGGCGGAGTCCTATTTTCAAAAAAGTGACTTAGGGACAGATTTTTAAAAGTATTTAGGCACCTAAAGGTCTAGATATGTGCCTGGTGGGATTCTCAAAAAACATGCAGGTGCTGAACTCCCTTAGGTGTCTGGTTCTTTGGCATCTAGGAGTCTCATTGAAAGTCCATGAGATTTAGGCTCTTAAGAGCCTAAGTCCCTTTTGAAAATGGGACTTTAGACACTTTTCAAAATGTTACTCTTGTTCTCTGGTCTTCCAGGCTACTGCAGGAGAGGAAGTGCTCTGTATTGTGACACTGCTAGATGATTTAGTCTGAACAAACTCTCCCTGACCTGAAGATTGAGATCACAAGGAAGGGCCTACAGCGTGGAGGTAAGGCTGAGGGGGAGGAGAACCTCTAAAGAATTCAGGGTAATTCTGGATGGGATAATGAAATGTGGCTGCACTTCTGACTCCTAGCAGTTTTGCAGGTGCTCACACTGAAATGATAAAGTTGTGACTGCCTGATACAATATCACTGAACATTCAAAATTCTATAAAGTATTTAATAGGCTTTCCAGTACTGCTCTCCATAATGGCTTACTATGCTGCATGAAACTGTTAATATCTTTCTAAAATAATTAAGCTCAATTTTACACAGTAGAAAATGCCAGCAGAAACTCTTTAAAGAAAGAGTTTTATTGTAACGGAATTATATACACAAAGCTGTACCTTGTCAGCTACGAAACTAAATTTTTGAGGCCATTTTCTCAAAATAGCAAATTTAACATTTTTCAGTTTTCTTCAATGATTCTCTGATTTTGTAATATAAATTCAGTTTGATTAAAGGAATAAATATAAATACAGGAAGCAAAATGTCCTTATTTTCAAACAGATCTTCTTCAGATATAGAAAACTAATATATTTACAATCCTGAAAGCATTTTCTAGAATGTCATCAGTACAAAAATAGCATACTATATTATTACAAAATGTGGAATCTGAACCACTGTGTACGTACTGAAATATGAGAGTAGAAATATAAAAAATGCCGTTATCAGATTTGGTCAATGGGCAATCTGGTCTAGTATTCTGGCTCTGGCAATGGCCAGTGCCACATGCTTGAGAGAAAGCTAAAAAAAAACCCCAAGCAGAAAATTATGGAATACGATGTCCATAGGGGAAGTTTTTACTTAACCCCACCAGTTAGTAGCTGACTTATGCCAGTATATATGAGGTTTTAAATCACTGTTTACTTTTAGCATACTGATACAACTGTGGATGCTCTCAATGTCCATATTCACTTTTATGAATCCTGCTAAGCTTTTGGCCATGCTGATAACTTGTGACAATGGCTACGGATGCATTCTGTAAAATGCATTTCCTTTTTATCAGTGGTAAATTTGTTGCATTTCAATTCCACTGAATATCCCTTTGTTCTTTTATTAGTGGTAAGAGTAAACAGAAGATCCACTAGCTTCACTATGCCATTCTCATGCAAAAACTATGTTAAAAGAACATTAAGGTTGCAAAGTGAAATACTCTAAAGTTTGGACATCCAAAGATAAGGCTGTTTGTGCAACCTTAACTGTGCCCTTTTTTGCACATACATTAGGAGTTAGTATTTTTTCAAATTAGTTAGTGTTTTTACATGATCACCAACTGTTTCTCAAATATACAATATATCAGAATAATACAATTTTTACACAGCTCTAGGTATACATGTGTAGAACATTATACATAATGAAAAAAAATAGTATTCCCAACATTCAAAGAGAATTTATTTCACATGTTTAATATTTAGGTTTTGTTTTTATATTCCAATGGATTACAGAATGTGTCTTTTTTTTTAAGTTGTATTTCTCATCAATAAATTTTATCTGCCATTCTGCTGCCACTTAACTTTGTTAAGTCCCTCTGAGGTTCCTCACAGTCTTCTCCTCTTGATTAACTTAAATAATTTTGTGACTGGCACAAATTTCATTATTGAACTGTTCAGTTCACTTCCAGATCATTAATGAATTTATTAAACAATAAAGAGCCATGCACAGAACCTGCAGGCACCCCACAGTGAATCTTTTATGTTGAAAATTGATAATTTATTCCTATTTTTTTCTATCCTAGACATTTTCTAATTTGTGTCAATACTTTAGCCTTCATATTGTATCAACAGAGGGCTGATCCAAAGTTCAATTAATTCAGTGGGAGAGACACCCATTCATTTTAATGGGTCTTGAATTAGGCATCGAGTTTCTTTAATAGACTTATAAAGGTCTTTGTAAAAATACAAATAAATGATATCATATGGTCCTCCTCTAACCACTATTATGTTGACATGCTCTAGTAGATTAATAGGCAAGATTTAATGTTATAAAAAACATGCTTTTGTGTCCTATCATACCAGGTTCTTCTGGATATTTTATAATCCTCTTTTTCTTTTCAACTATCACAGAAAATCTTAGCCCTGTTACTCAACTTATTTAAAGAAGCCATTTAATATTATATTAATATACACCATGAAACTATTAGGGTTAGTTTTTTCCATATAAAATTTCATACAATTGGTACAATACCTCACATTTGCTACTGGATCATGGGTAAGCTCGAGCACAGGTAGAAAGAAGTATTTACAAAAGAATGATTTGGAAAACAGTTCCATAATGAATTCACAGGTGTCTAAAAAGCGAAGTCTGTTCCAGTAACTTTTTCCTTGGCCCAGCTCTGGAAAATAAAACCCCAAAAAGGTTATCTGTAAAGTTTTAAAAATGAAATAGATCATGTCAAGGATTAGCCTGAGACTGAAAGTGATTTTAATGGTTGTGATAGGGTCAATAAACTTGTCGCAAACCCCAGCGTGTCAGCCTATCTCAAATTCACTCTCTGGTTGAAATCCTGACCCCACTGAAGACAGTGCAGTTTTGCCTCTGATTTCAATGGGGGCCAGGACATCATCCTCTGTGTTTGATTAGCCAACTGAAACATCAGAACTAACAAGTGACACAGCTGGTACATGGAACAGAAACTCGTGCATTTCACGCCACATATCAGGTGCATGAAGCTAGAGATGTGCAAATATTAAGGATCATTAATGTGGGCTTTTCATCCTTCTATGCAATTTTTGAGGAACTACAGTACAGATCAATAGGTCAAATTTGTCAGCTGCTTTTAAATTATTTAAATCCTCTATAAATTATTCATTTTTCAGAAAATGTATCATTCAGCACTCTTTAAAATGCAGCCTCTAGTGTTCTATTTTCTAAGAAAAACTGCTTTGTATAATACAACACCTTCAGCTAAAAATACTGAATTCCAGCAGTGTGGGTTTACAGGATCTTTCAGCATATGGTAAATTTCCTGCATAGACTCTTCCTGCTGAGTACTTTGCATAGCTGTGGTACATATTCACATGTCTTATCTGATGACACTGTGGACCAAACTGGTGGTCCCATATGTCTTCTGAATATTGTTTCTTCATTGATGATATGGTTACAGAGTACAATCCTAAGCACCATCTCCTTTTCATTTACCAGAATTAATTTGCTTCTCATAAAATAATCAAGAAAAAATTACTGCTTACGTTCTATCAGTTTCTGAATCACTTCATGCCTCTGTTCTTGTTTGCGATTATAGCGTAAATAAACACAGAGAGTTCGAGCAGCTGCTTTTTGGACAGGGAGAACATTCTTAAAAGAAACAGGAAATACAGTTAAACATCTAAAGGCATGTATAGGTACTTCTGGACACACTATCAACTACAAGAGAAAAATAAGACAACTCATCAGGTTCCTTCTGAAAGTGTGATATTTTGGCATGTGGTTTTATTTTCCTTTTTTTCCCCTTGCAATATATTCTACATTATTTTTTCATTCTAAGGGTAACAGATATTACACTTCAAGTTGAAATACTTTTTAATGTCTACTCAGATCAAGTATTTTTACAAATAGACTCCATTAATATTTAATTAGACCTCTTTTTTAATTCAAACAATGTCACTTTTCAGACTGATAACAGCCAAACAATAACTTATAGGCACAGCTGGTTGAAAACATTTAGTTCCATAAAATGTAGGAACAAACTCAGATGTTTAAAAAGGTCTGAATGTTTAACACTGAACCTGTATTGTGCTCTAGGCACATGTAGAACATAACTTACTGTATACTGCATTTTGATTTCAGCTTTTGTGGGTCTGCATGGCTCCTGATGTGTGTAGTATTTACAGACCTATAATTTTGGCCCATGATTAAGGCTAAGATTTGTCATGGTTATTTTTAGTAAAAGTCACGGACTGGTCACGGGCAATAAACAAAAATTCACGGAAGCCGTGACCTGTGACTTTTACTGCTGCGGCTCCATGGTTTCCCCTGCCACTGTGGTAGCTGGGAGCTGTGGGGATCCCCTCCACTTGCGGCAGCTGGAAGCTGCGTTGGGGAGGGGCGGCCCTCTGCCCAGGGCAGCTAGGAGCTGCAGGGTGACCATATTTCCCAAAGAGAAAATGGGACACCTTCCGCCACTCGCCCAAGTCGTCCCCCACCCCCTGCACGAGGCTGTCGCCCATTGCTGGAACCCTGAGGAGGGTCCCCTCAGGAGTCTGTCACCTGTCCCTGGAACCTTGCAGCCCTTCCTCCACCCCCATCACCTGTTGCTGCTGTTGGCCTGTCACTGGAACCCTGTCAAGGCCCCACTGATTGCCAGCTCCAGAGTGCTGCAGCCCTTGGGAGAATGTCATGGAGATCTCTGGAAAACTTATGAGGAGAACCTGAGGGAACTGGGATTGTTTAGTCTGCAGAAGAAAAGAATGGTGGTGGGGGGGGGGAGGATTTGATAGCTGATTTCAACTACCTGAAGGGGGGTTCTAAAGAGGGATGGATCTAGACTGTTCTCAGTGGTAGCAGATGACAGAACAAGGAGTAATGGTCTCAAGTTGCAGTGTGGGAGGTTTAGGTTAGGTTGGAGTTAGGAAAAACTTTTTCACTCAGCAATGCAAAGTACTAAGAGGGTGGTGAAGCACTGGAATGGGTTACCTAGGGAGTTGGTGGAATCTCCTTCCTTAGAGGTTTTCAAGGTCAGGCTTGGGATGATTTAGTTGGGGATTGGTCCTGCTTTGAGCAGGGGGTTGGACTAGATGACCTCCTGAGGTCCCTTCCAACCCTGATATTCTATGATTCTATGAAGTCAGGAATTGCATGACTTCCATGACCCCTGTGACAGAAACGTAGCCTTATCCATGATCCAACAAAGCACTTAAGCTGTTGCTTAATTCTATCCTTATTCAAGTAAAGCACTTAGGCACATGCTTAACTTTAAGACCCACAGAAAAGAGTCATGAAAAGTGATAGTTTTCTGCAGAAAATTTTGATTTTTTTTGTTAAAAAAAATTCTTAAAACCAAAACACTTTCAGCCAAAACCCAAAATATCTGGATTTGGATATGCTGCTGCAATACCTCATGGGAGCTGTAGTTCAGTTGCCCCACCTCCTCATTCTCCTCTTGGGGCTGAATTCCCCAGTCAGACTTCATCTCCCATGATACATCATGGCTTTGGGACTCCCATAAGGTACAGTCTCCGCTCACCAAGAGGGAAGACAATGGTGCGTAACGGGATATGGAGTCCAACCAGGGAGCCTGGACAGGAGAGGAGACTCACAGCATGAAGCAACTACAGCTCTCATGAAGCAACACAGTACCATACCAAATTGAAATATTTTGGTTGTTGAGTGAAAACTAAAAATATGTTTTACATTTCAGGGATTCATTTTCCATTTTCCGACAACCTCTGTTTATGGGTCAGCTTTTTATATAGTTACCAGATATTCACATTGAAGTAGGTCATGCCACTGAAAAAGTTTACCATTCATATTTTATTCATATGTGCAAAAATAATAAAGAGCTCCCACATCCTTTTCTTTTAAAAATATATTAGTTTTAACTAAAATCATTTAACTGTCATGCACATTTTCTACATTTTGTCTCATATTATTGCTAATAAGCTATATGAGGCCTGATTTACCATTGCATTACTCCACAGAAATCACTGGCATATCACTGGTGTAAAACTGGAGTAATGCAATGGTGAATTGGGCCCATCAACTTTGACCATTTATTTATATAATTTACCCACTTTCTCTCCTCTCTCTATCCCTTTTTTTGTGTTTAAGCTGCTTGGTACAGGGACTGCACTTTCTACTGTTTCTGGAAATCACTTAGCACACTATTGGTGCTACCAAAAATAAACAACAAAAAATAATGCCTTTTTACAGTACTCTTTCTCCTCGATTAATTTAACAAGGCCCCAATCCAGTCTTTCTAAAGCACAATTTATTCCATGGAATTAAATGTCACAAAAGAAAGAGTGTAATATAAAGTAAGCTAAGGGATCAAGTAAAAGATTCATTTTCCAGATGAGAAAATTTTGATTTACACAAAAACATATTGAGAATCAGCAATGGCATGGGAAGGGAAATCCAGAAAAGAATACATGACAATTTCTTGAAATGTTAATGAAGTCCAACTTTTCCTATGAAAGGTGTGGGGAGGGAAGAGGGGGGGTTCTTATGTGATAAAATTAGTGAACAATCTAATTTTGTTCTATAGAAGATAGTATAATAAATACTAATTTTAATTAAAATATATAGTACATAAAGGTATTATTTATATTGTATTAGTCATTCTAAAGCATCAGAAACAAATATGAAAACAACAGAAGAGAGATAGAGACAGCTTGGGGCTCACATTTGTCATAATGATTGTCAACATTCTGTGCAAAAAACGATAATAAATCTGATCACTTGATATGATATGAGGCAGGCATGCATATTTTTGTAATAACTTCTCATGAGTTCTCCATTTTAAAGAAGTTGCTGCTCTCTGTTCCGCAGTCGTTAGTGCCGGAATCAAGTCAGGGACAGTCAATAACTAAAAATATAAATTAAAAACATTAAAAATTTAAAATCTCAAGTCATTATGACACAGTATTAATTGAAGCCTAAAAATTATGTTAATTTAGAAATCTACAAGACTGATTTGTTCCTATTTTAAGATGATAGCCTGTGTTTGCACACGCAAAATCCATTCATCCAATCATGTTGTTATATGGGCCCCCAGCAATGGACAATCTGATCACCTCCCTACATTAATAAATTTGTACTCACAGCATGCCCGTGAGGTAGGGTAGTATCATCCCCATTTTACAGATGGGAAAACTGAGGCACTTGCCCATGATCACAGAGGGAGTAAGTTACAGAGCTGGAAGTAGAACCCAGGTCTCCCAAGTACTCATTCAGTACCCTAATCACAAGGCCATCATTCCTCCTAAAAGGATTAACTGTCTGAAGGGGCAGTTCTACATAAAGTTACGCAGATGTGCATACAAATTACTATTAGACATATGCAACTACACTTTGACTATGAAACCATAAAGATGCAATTGCACAACTTAGATGCAACTTAGCTACTATGTTTGAAAATTTGATCCCTTTTTATGCCATCATGTGCCAGCAATGTCCCTCTGCCATGTACATTGGCCAAACTGGACAGTCTCTACATAAAAAAATAAATGGACACAAATCAGACGTCAAGAATTATAACATTAAAAAACCAGTCGGAGAACACTTCAATCTCTTCGGTCACTCGATTACAGACCTAAAAGTGGTAATTCTTCAACAAAAAAACTTCAAAAACAGTCTTCAACGAGAGACTGCTGAATTGGAATTAATTTGCGAACTGGATACAATTAACTTAGGCTTGAATAAAGACTGGGAGTGGATATGTCATTACACAGAGTAAAACTATTTCCCCTTATTTCCCCTCCTACTGTTCTTGTAAACTGCTGGAAATGGCCCACCTTGATTATCACTACCAAAGGTTCCCCCCGGCCCCCCGCTGGTAATAGCTCACCTTTCCTGATCACTCTTGTTACAGTCTGTATGGTAACACCCATTGTTTCATGTTCTCTGTGTATATAAAATCTCCCCACTATATTTTCCACTGTATGCATCCAATGAAGTGAGCTGTAGCTCATGAAAGCTTATGCTCTAATAAATTTGTTAGTCTCTAAGGTGCCACTAGTACTCCTTTTCTTTTTATGGATACAGACTAATACGGCTGCTACTCAGAAACTTTGTGGTTATTTATTCAGACAGAAGGCAAGTATAAACTGAAAATGTTTGCATTGTGCAAAAGGGCCTTACATCTATATAATTATCTCTCCCTCTTGATATGTATATAAGTAAACAAACAAATACAAATGTCAGTTTGCAGATTTGTCAGAGTCAGGATCTGGTCCCATAATCCTTCTGCAAACAGACTCTCAGTGATTTCAATGAGCATTACATATGTGAAACAATTTCAGTACTAACCTCCTTCATGTTTAGAATTAGACTACAAAACACAGGTTGCTTACTTTGCTTTCTGATCCACTGTTTTCTCCTCCGGTAGTCATAAGTTCAAGAATTTCAGGAAGGTGACTTATCAGTGCATCTAATACCTATTTAAAGACATGTTGGATTAATCATATTTATAAATTTACTTGGCCTGATTCTTCTCTTGCACAAGTTTGATGCTGGTATGTCTCTAGTGATTTCAGTGGTGTTACTACTCTTGTACACCAATATAAATGAAACGAGAATCAGGTCCCATTATTTGTCCTGATGATGTTACTAAGATCATACCCATACTACAATCAGATCTTTTAAACCAAAGTATACACAATATAAAATATTAAAATGTAAATATCTTTCTGTGTACCTCTGCAGTTTCCAGACAGTTTAGTAAGAACTTCATCAGATATGAAAGCAAATAAATATATTTTGGACAATTTTTGCCAGATAAAACTTAAAACTCTTTTTTTATCCAGCTTTAGCAAAACTGCACTTGATAGTGTATTATATTTTACTCTGGAAATGCAGACTAACATGCCATTGAAAGTTTGGGGCATTTAAAACTAGACTAGAAATAACACTATTAAACATACTGTAGGGACAAATCCTAAATTGATGACAGATGGTTTTAGAGCCTCAATTTTTGAGTGCCCAATTGAGACATCTTAAAGGGACCATAATTTTCAGAAGTGCTGAGAACCTGCTCTATGAAAATCAGGCCCTTTTAAGGTGTCTCAAGCTGGGCACCCAAAATCCATATTTATTTTTCAATATCTTGGCTCTATACAAAATAAAGTGGGCCAGATATTGGAATAATTCCACTGAAGTCAAATGAGTAGTCACATACTAAAGACAAGAGTTGAAATTCCTTCAGTATTTTACTGCATTGGGACTGAATTGCTTTTTTCTTATTTAATCGTTTGGCCATTTCAATGGAGAACCAAAAGTGTCACAACATCTTTGCAAGACGGTTAAGTATTTTACACATGGCAAAACTGAGGCAGATGAAATTTAGGTATGTAGCCCAAGGTCACACAGAAAGTCTGTGCCAGACCATGGACAAAAATCTAGGTCTCCTTTCTCTAAGTTCTGTCCCTTAATCACAACACTATTATACCTCCCATTCAGTCAGAGAAAAAACAAACAAACTTGAAACCTCTCCATAATCTATATATACTTAAAATGAATGGATTTACATGTAATTGTATAAATTAATCAATCTTGATAAGTTACAGGGGCAGTGGAATCCAAGGGGGGGGGGTCTAGCACCCCTGCAATGGATATATTATTGTGATCTATGTTTCTGACCCTGCATATCCTTCTTAAGCAAGTTGTTTTGTTGTTCTGCTCAAGCCAGGTAGGGCTCCAGGGCTGCTGAGGGCAGAGGCAAGAGTGAAACCCAGAGGGGCTCAAGCGGTTGCTGCAGTGCCAAATATCGGTCTGGGGAGCAGGTAGGAAACCAGGTGATTAGGCTGGGATCAGCCACCTCTGGTGCATACCACTGGGCCCCCACTTCCCAGCCTGGAGCCAACTGCTCCACCCCAGCGAAATCCCATAGCTCTTCTCACTCCCCAGGGAAAGCACTCACCCCACTCCCACTCCTATCCTTGACACTCTACTTATCCCCCACTCTCAATGCAAAGCCTCCATCCTGATACCCCAACTTTGCCTCCTTCCCCATACAGAGTACCCACCTGGACTTCCTCTGACACTCCGACTTCCTCCTGCTCCTTGATTCTCCCCATTCTCCATGCTTAGTATGTTTAGATTTCTGTACCTATATGTATGTATCCATTCAAAGAGAGCTTCTGCCACTTCTGATAAATTATACCATGTTCAACCAAATTTTGAATACGATAAAAACAGGGGAGGGTTATTGAATTGAAATATCCCCCTATTTTCCCCTTTTATTTTCCTACAGTCATCACCTTCAAAGGCACCAAGATAAATCTGAGTCTAAAATGACTCCTTGAATCTTTATAGAATATGTGAACCAAAAGTAAAACTAATCACTTCAAACATTCATTATATTGGTTTATTGTATTGTTGGTAAGCATTAATGTAAACTAAATTAATGTAACCAACAAATAAAAAAGAGCAAATATATTACCTCCAATGAATCATCCTGTAGTAGTGTTACCAGTTCTTTATGTATTACATACACACCAGAATCTAAAAGCTTAGCAACCTAAAAAATGACAGTAAGGCAAACAAACAAAAACACACTTTAGTTTCATGGAAATACGACAGTTAAAATAGCTGCATTTACTTTTCAGCATGGTTTGACTAGTAATATGAAAGTATGGATGCTGAACAAATCTCTAATATCCACAAATTGCACTTTAAAATTGTTGAGGTTATGTACTTTCCTGCTATTAGCATATAACATTGCTTTTATAACAGCATGCAAAATGAACACCAGAGCTGTTGCATAACTATTAAACATGCCATTGAGACTGGGTTAACAAGAGATTCCTTTTCTAATGTTTATATTCCAAAGGTGGGGTTGTTGTTTTTTGTTTTGTTTTGTTTTAAAAAGAAGACCTGCAAATACTTAGAGAAACATTCAGGGCTTTTAAAACAGCCTGCTGCATGCTCCAGTAACAGAGGTAACAGAGTCAGACAGCAGAATTGAAGAAATAAAGGTTGGTTTGGCGTCAGCTATAGGCCCTAAGCCTCCGTAATCTTTGCAATTTGAGGTTCTCACTTCATAAACTCCAAGGCTGCTGGCATTTTTGATTAGATTTCACAAGTCACATTTAAAGTTCTGCAGTAAGCCTGATGTCAATGTTAAAACAATCAGTAACATATGGCAGCAAATAAGAGAAAAGTGTCAAGGAATCTGACTTCTCAGCCATGTGGGGTAAATCATAGCTTCCTTTTGAGGTAATACTTGATACTCTTTAATCATTTTCTTTGTATCACTTAGCTCATGCTAACAATCTGTTTACCTCCAGCTAAGAGGAAGGATATAATTTCTTTTAGGAAATGGCTACAAAGCATATTAAATCAAAAATATATCCAACTAGAGATGAGCATCATAAATTACTGATATCGGTGTGACATTTGGATGACTAATTACACTGATGACATAATAACACATTAACATACCCTAACTGTGCACAGCATTTCAAGTGTAATCTCACGAGTCCCTTTTACAGGGATAAAATAATTTTCTTTTATTTATTCAAATATCAGTTTAAAGGTGTCTGGAGGCAGACACACTAAGTATCGGATTTTGCAGAATTATACGCTAGTTATACAATTTCCACTACTAGCTTCAATTAGCTCCTTCTACGGCAATGTTGTGCAGAGGTTAAAGCAGGGAACTGGGAGTCAAGATACACTGGTTTTATTTCTAATTCTACTACAAATTCACCGTAAAACCTTCAACAAACTGTTTAATCTCAGCCTCATTCTCCCCTGTCTATAAATTGGGGATAATAAGAGTGAGTCCTGAGTTGCTCTGAGGCTTACAGTAAAGCTCTGCAATCCTTGGATGAAAGCCACCATCTGAAGAGTATGGATTATTACTAAATTGAGGAAGGGGATTTTACATTCATTTGTGCAATTCATTCCATTTAAAAATCATTAATACCTACACAACCACACCATCTAATATATTTAATAAAACAGGATAGCGCAGCTTATAGAAAACCAAGCAGTTAATTATAATATACATACTTGTTACATTTCTATAACTTTCTAACTCTGTTAATATTAACATTCAGTCAATGTTTTGCCTAGACCTGGTGTTTACAATGTCTTCCCCACACTGCCAACTAAGCCCCAAATCCTACAGTCCTAGAGAAGGATTGCAGAATCAGATTAAATGCAGCATATTCTTTTCTCACATTCTCTAAGAACATAAGAACATAAGAATTGTCATACTGGGTCAGACCAAAGGTCCATCCAGCCCAGTACCCTGTCTACTGACAGTGGCCAATGCCAGGTGCCCCAGAGGGAGTGAACCTAATAGGTAATGATCAAGTGATCTCTTTCCTGCCACCTATCTTCACCCTCTGACAAACAGAGGCTAGGGACACCATTCCTTACCCATCCTGGCTAATAGCCATTAATGGACTTAACCGCCATGAATTTATCCAGTTCTCTTTTAAACACTGTTATAGTCCTAGCCTTCAGAACTGCCTCCAACAAGGAGTTCCACAGGTTGACTGTGCGCTGAGTGAAGAAGAACTTCCTTTTATTTGTTTTAAACCTGCCGCCCATTAATTTCATTTGGTGGCCCTTAGTTCTTATATTATGGGAACAAGTAAATAACTTTTCCTTATTCACTTTCTCCACACCACTCATGATTTTATATACCTCTATCATATCCCCCCCTTAGTCTCCTCTTTTCCAAGCTGAAAAGTCCTAACCTCTTTAATCTCTCCTCCTATGGGACCCGTTCCAAACCCCTAATCATTTTAGTTGCCCTTTTCTGAACTTTTTCTAATGCCAGTATATCTTTTTTGAGATGAGGGGACCACATCTGTATGCAGTATTCAAGATATGGGCATATCATGGATTTATATAAGGGCAATAAGATAGTATCTGTCTTATTCTCTATCCCTTTTTTAATGATTCCTAACATACCGTTTGCTTTTTTGACTGCTGCTGCACACTGCATGGACATCTTGAGAGAACTATCCTCGACGACTCCAAGATCTTTCTCCTGATTAGTTGTAGCTAAATTAGCCCCCATCATATTGTATGTATAGTTGGGGTTATTTTTTCCAAAGTGCATTACTTTACATTTATCCACATTAAATTTCATTTGCCATTTTGTTGCCCAATCACTTAGTTTTGTGAGATCTTTTTGAAGTTTTTCACAGTCTGCTTTGGTCATAGAATCATAGAATATCAGGATTGGAAGGGACCTCAGGAGGTCATCTAGTCCAACCCCCTGCTCAAAGCAGGACCAGTCCCCAATTAAATCATCCCAGCCAGGGCTCTGTCAAGCCTGACCTTAAAAACTTCTAAGGAAGGAGATTCTACCACCTCCCTAGGTAACGCATCTTGAGCAGTTTAGTATTGTCTGCAAACTTTGCCACCTCACTGTTTACCCCTTTCTCCAGATCATTTATGAATAAGTTGAATAGGACTTATCCTAGGACTGACCCTTAAAGAACACCACTAGTTACCCCTCTCCATTCTGGAAATTTACCATTTATTCCTATCCTTTGTTCCCTGTCTTTTAACCAGTTCTCAATCCATGAAAGGATCTTCCCTCTTATCCCATGACAACTTAATTTACGTAAGAGCCTTTGATGAGGGACCTTGTCAAAGGCTTTCTGGAAATCTGAGTATACTATGTCCCTGGATCCCCCTTGTCCACATGTTTGTTGACCCCCTCAAAGAACTCGAATAGATTAGTCAGACATGATCTCCCTTTACAGAAACCATGTTAACTTTTGCGCAACAATTTATGTTCTTCTATGTGTCTGACAATTTTATTCTTTACTATTGTTTCAACTAATTTGCCCAGTACTGACGTTAAGACTTAAGGTCTGTAATTGCCAGGATCACCTCTAGAGCCCTTCTTAAATATTGGCGTTACATTAGCTATTCTCCAGTCATTGGGTACAGTAGCTGATTTAAAGGACAGGTTACAAACCATAGCTAATAGCTCCGCAATTTTACATTTGAGTTCTTTCAAAACTTTTGGGTGAATGCCATCTGGTCCCGGTGACTTGTTACTGTTAAATTTCTCAATTAATTCCAAAACCTTCTCTAGTGACACTTCAATCTGTAACAATTCCTCAGATTTGTCACCTAAAAGAGACGTCTCAGGTTTGGGAATCTCCCTAACATCCTCAGCCGTGAAGACTGAAGCAAATAATTAATTTAGTTTCTCTGCGATGACTTTATCATCTTTAAGTGCTCCTTTTGTATCTCGATCATCCAGGAGCCCCACTGGTTGTTTAGCAGGCTTCCTGCTTCTGATGTACTTAAAAAACATTTTGTTATTACCTTTTGAGTTTTTGGCTAGCTGTTCTTCAAACTCCTTTTTGGCTTTTCTTATTACATTTTTACATTTAATTTAGCAGTGTTTATGCTCCTTTCTATTTACCTCACTAGGATCTGACTTCCACTTTTTAAAAGATGCCTTTTTATCTCTCACTGCTTCTTTTACATGGTTGTTAAGCCAGGGTGGCTCTTTTTTAGTTCTTTTACTGTGTTTTTTAATTTGGGGTATACATTTAAGTTGAGCCTGTATTATGGTGTCTTTGAGAAGCATCCATGCAGCTTGCAGGGATTTCACTCTAGTCACTGTACCTTTTAATTTCTCAAAAAGAAAAGAAGTACTTGTGGCACCTTAGAGACTAACCAATTTATTTGAGCATGAGCTTTCGTGAGCTACAGCTCACTTCATCGGATGCATACCGTGGAAACTGCAGCAGACTTTATATACACACAGAGAATATGAAACAATACCTCCTCCCACCCCACTGTCCTGCTGGTAATAGCTTATCTAAAGTGATCATCAGGTTGGGCCATTTCCAGCACTGTGGTGGAAATGGCCCAACCTGATGATCACTTTAGATAAGCTATTACCAGCAGGACAGTGGGGTGGGAGGAGGTATTGTTTCATATTCTCTGTGTGTATATAAAGTCTGCTGCAGTTTCCACAGCATGCATCCGATGAAGTGAGCTGTAGCTCACGAAAGCTCATGCTCAAATAAATTGGTTAGTCTCTAAGGTGCCACAAGTACTCCTTTTCTTTTTGCGAATACAGACTAACACGGCTGTTACTCTGAAACCTTTTAATTTCTGTTTAACTAACCTCCTCATTTTTGCATCGTTCCCCTTTCTGAAATTAAATGCCACAGTGTTGGGCTGTTGAGGTGTTCTTCCCACCACAGGAATGTTAAATGTTATTATATTATGATCACTATTTCCAAGCGGTCCTGTTATAGTTACCTCTTGGACCAGATCCTGTGCTCCACTCAGGACTAGATCGAGAGTTGCCTCTCCCCTTGTGGGTTCCTGTACAAGCTGCTCTCACTCATGTCTCCCTCAAATTCCATCCTTCTTGCCTTTTTTAAAATCTACTCTCCCCCCACTGGTTTGGGATGTGTGTGTGTGGGGGGGGGGGGGCAGAATTCTTTCCCTTAATCCCAATTATTTCTCCCAAGTCCTGTCCTCTGGCCCTTTGTCTCCAAAATCTTGGACCATACTGTTTATTTATTTATTTCCTGTCCTGGAGTTTTTTCTATCTGCTGTCCTCCTAATCCACTAAGCCGAAACTTCCCACACCAAAGTCAATGATAACTTCCTTCTAGTTAAATTTCCAGTCCCTTAAAATATATTTTAAAACATGTGTAGTGGATATAATTCTATATAAGAAGACTTTCAATAAATTGAAGAATTTTAGCAAATTTTCCAAAGCTTTCTCACTGAGGCACTGCGTAGTTAAAATATAACAAATGTCAATTTAAGCAGACAAATATAAAAACCACATAAAATATTAAAAAGCAAAACAAAGCAAAAAAACCTGAAGTATTAACAAAGAAACTTTCTGGACTTACTTCATACAAGCCAATAGCCATAGTGTATCTGACTGGCACTTCAGGGTCATGACAAAGACAGAAAAATGTAGAGTATAGTTCCAAATGGAAGTTTTTTGGATCCACAAAAGCAATCATGGCCTGTGGACAAATAAGATGGAATCTTTAATCCAAATGTACACATACAGGGCCAAAATGTTTGGGATTCCAGCTACTGGACGGACCACCTCTTCCCCTGTGTGACACCACTGCTGCTGTAATCAGCAGGACACTTGAGCTAATACACACTGACTTAAAAATGGGGGAGCTGGTGATAGGACATTTTCTTTGACTGGTCCTCAACTCTGGAACTCTCTCCTACCCCTATGGTCTGACACAGTTTGGATCAGCTAACTTCTGGACATGCTGCAAGGCTTTTTCTGAAGAGAGAGATTGAGAAACACAGAATAATTTGCACAGGAACCTATTATTTCATGATGAGTTAGCTAATGGGCAATTTATATTCTGAGAGATTGGGTCAGTTCCAGGAGGACAGGAAAAAGTCTTGGCATTGTGGATACGGATCCTTTAGTTTTACATATTTTAAATTAGTCTCTAAACAACTAAAACCTTCAATTGGAGCTTTTAAATACAAATAAATAAAATACATTTTTAGCCAGCAACAAAGCCAATTTCTGAAATTTTGGCTACCATTGTTTATGCACAAAACATGCATTTGCTCAAGTAAACCAGTAGATATCTAATTATGTATTTTGTGTGTATTTTAAGCCAACTTAAAAAAACATGGCTGAAAGGTTGCCTATAAAGAAATTTTCCTTTAAATATAAAGGATACCTGTATACATTCAAAATAGAAGACGGATTAATCGAAACAATAGTTTTAGGCATAAAAGCCTCATTTCTATATATGTGAAAAGACCTTTTATTTAGCAAATACATAAGGGTTCATAAATTAGATGCATATCTAACTCATTCGGAGCTAAATCCTGTGCCCCTTGTGTATGTTGGAGATCACCGATGACAGGAATCTCTTGGTCAAAACTCACCACTGGTTTTCTGTGATTTGGTGATGAGGATCCTTCCTCATAACTAAGGCTATGATTATGTCACGTAAGCAGGGATGGCCTTACCATAAGGCGAACTGAGGCGGCCGCCTCAGGTGCCAGACTGTGGGGGGCGCCACTAGGACCCAGAGTGTAGAAAATTATGTCTGCTGCTGGGTGCATATGTATTCTCTCTGCTCTAGATGCACAGAGATGGTGGAGTGCTATGCTGGAGAAAGGAGGGCACAAGAGACATAACAGGCAGATAGGAGAAAAGGTGAGAGGGAATAACAGAAAGCAGCAGGAGCTGCAGGGAGAGAGAGGAGGAGGAGCTTCTTATGTACCTCTCTAGCACCTACAGGACTGATTAACACCAGCTTCGCAGGGAGCTTCCTGTTTCCTGCTGCTTCCCTGAACCCACTTGAGGAGAACAAGCAGTCACCTGAAGTAGTAGGAGCCAGTTAGGCCCTTAAGACGTTGATATCTTCCCTCACTCAGGCCCTCCTACCAGCCTGCTTATTTATCCCCTTCAATAGAGAGTTGAGAGTCACTACAGCTGGCACAGAACAGCAGTCATGAGTGAAAGAAGAAAACAGCCCTCTGAGGCAGTATTCAGAAAATGAAAGAAAGCAAAGGAAGTTTTTCTATCTAAGCAGGAAGGAGCTCTCCTGAGATACATAGACACAAATGTTCACAGTGAGCCTTCCGGCCCCAGTGACGATGTGAGTGGTGAGGAGATGCCTGATCTTCCAGTTAGTCAGAGTGCAGGTGACCTGGCAGCTACTGCAGCATCCGTATTTCCATCTCAAATGGATGTAACCATGCACATTCCTGAAGAAAAGTGTAGATCAGAGAAGAGTGCGGTGGAGGCGCGAGAAACACCTGCTGCTGAGTTTAGTTCCTTAAATCTAGATGATCCCTGAATGTGGACCCACTTGAGCAGTAGCCTGAGGGACTTCCTTGTACTGCATAGGCCACAGCACGTGAAAAACTTCATGTTCCCCAAAGACAATGAAAATAGAAGTTTCCATCCAACACATTACTGGCGTGAAATCCCCAACGGTGACAAAGTGGAGAGGCCATGGCTTATGTACTCAAAAACCCAGAATGCTGCATACTGTTTTTGTTGCCAACTCTTCCAGTCTAATGTTCCAGCTGCATTGGGTTCTACAGGAACAAAGGACTGGAAAAATCTGGCTAGAAATCTGGCATGCCATGAGAAGGCAGCAAATCACCAGAGAGCATTCCATAGGTGGAAAGAGCTTGAGATGAGACTAAGGTTAAAGGCCACCATAGATGATCAGCATCAAGAGAAGATTGTATCAGAGTCTCTTTACTGGCAAAATGTTCTGAAAAGGCTCATTGCCATTGTGAGAATGCTTGCAACCCAAAACCTAGCACTGCATGGCACTTCAGATCAGCTGTATGTGCCAAACAATGGAAACTTCCTTAAAACTGTGGAGGTGATGGCTGAATTTGATGCTGTACTGCAGGAGCATCTAAGAAGAGTCATGACCCAAGAAATGTACACACACCACTACCTTGGAAAAACAAGTCAAAATCATATAGTTACTGGCAACAAAAGTCAAACAGAAGATTGTGGCAGATCTGAAGTCAGCAAGATATTACTCTTTTATTCTGGACTGCACACCTGACATCAGCCATACGGAACAAATGACTTTAATGGTGTGTTTTACAACAACAACAGAAACTAGTGAAAATGTCCCTGCAATGGTGACTGTCAGAGAGCATTTTCTAGAATTTATTGACATTGATGATACTACAGGAGCTGGTATGACAAATGTGCTTCTTAAAAAGCTGGAAGATACGGGAATTGTGATAGCTGACATGAGAGGTCAGGGCTACGATAATGGTGCCAACGTGAGAGGAAAGAACAGAGGAGTGCAGACATGGATCCGAGAGTTAAACCCTGAAGCTTTTTTGTCCCATGCAGTTCTCATTCATTGAACTTGGTGGTCAGTGATGCAGCATCAGCTTCTAGTGAGGTTGCTAAATTTTTTATGTAATTCAAAGCATCTATGTATTTTTTTCTGCATCAACTCATCGATGGCAAATTTTGAAGCAACTTCTGGGAACATCCTCTCTGACACTGAAACCACTGAGTGCTACATTATGGGAAAGTCAAGTGGAGGTGATAAAGCCTATCAAACACCAAATTGGGAAGACAGATGATTCCATGGTTGCCATTATGGAGGATAATGCTATGACAGGAATTGTTCGTGGGAGAACAGTGGCAGAGCGAAATGGAATCACCAGAAACATACATAACTTCAAATTTCTGTGTGGCTTAGTGTTGTGGCATGACATACTGTTTGAAATAAATGTTGTAAGCAAGAGACTACAAGGTGTTGATCTTCATATATGTGGAGCAATAGAACAACTGGACAAAGCAAAGTCATACCTACAGTCTTACTGGTCAGATGAGGCATTTCAAAACGTTCTGAAGAGTGCACAGAAGTTGACAGAGGAACTTCACACTGAAGCTATTTTCCCACCCATTCAAGAACACAAGAGTCACCGAAGAAGAAGACATTTTGATTACGAGACACGGGATAATCCCATAAGAGACCCCAAACAACAATTCAAAGTTGAATTCTTTAACCAGGTGCTAGATTGTGCAATACAGTCAGCTGAAGAACGTTTCATGCAGCTCAAGGAACCCAGCAGTATATTTGGGATGTTGTATGATATTCCAAAACTCCTCACTATGCCTGAAGAAGACCTACACCAGCAACGCAGGGCACTAGAGACAGTGTTGACACATGCTGACATGTGCGATATTGATGCAAGTGATTTAGGTGATGAACTGAAAGCCTTTTCAAGATACATTTCAGCAGGATCAACTCCAAAGGCTATTCTGGAATACATGTTCACAAATAAGATGACCACCCTCTTTCCAAATGCTTTTGTTGCTCTGCGCATACTTCTAACACTTCCTGTAACAGTTGCCAGTGGAGAATGCAGCTTCTCCAAGCTGAAGTTAATAAAAACACATCTATGCTCCACAATGACACAGGAGAGGCTGGTCGACCTTGCAACCATCTCAATAGAGCATGAACGGGCCCAGACCGTGGAGCTTCAGGAAGAAGTTCAAATCTTTGCAACCAAGAAGGCACGGAAAGCACCACTTTGATGATTCAAACAGATAAAAATGCCAGTGTTTACTATGCAGACAAGAAAAGTTACATTTGCTGTTCAGGCATTTGAAAGTTAAGTGTTACTTAAAATTTTTGAACAATGCATTTTAAGTTGTTAGTTCTCCTTTATTGGGGTAGGTAGCAGAGCAGTACCATGAGAGGAGTAGAAGAGGAAGAAGGCAAAATTTCAAAGTTTTGGCCCAAGCAAGGGCATGTGCGGGCGTCATTTGAGCCTCAGGTGCCAAAATGTTGTGGGTCGGCCCGGCACATAAGTAAGTCACGGAATCTGTGACTTCCATTGACCTCTGTGACATTTTCAGCCCCAAGGCTGGAGCTCCCAGCCAGACTCCCACCGTAGCTCCCCTCCCCCCATAGCTCTCAGTCCTGCCCCCGGTGGCAGGACCCTGCAGCTCCTGGCTGCAGTGGGCGGACCCTGCTGCTCCCAGCCACAGTGGGCAGTGGGGACCCCTTGGGACTCCCACTGCAGCGGGGGGTGAGGAGACCCCACGGCAGCTCAACTCCTGTGGACGGCGGAATCCCCAGGGCTCCCACTCACTGCAGGTGTCAGGGATCTCCCCAGAGCCTCCTGCCACTATGGGCAGCAGGGCCTCCCCCCGCAGAGCTGTTCAGCTGCTGTGCGGGGGGACCCCAGAACTCCCATTCACCGCAGTGGCAGGGGACCCCAAAGCCTAGAACCGATGGGTGCTGAACTCGCCTCTCTATTTTGTCAGAGATACTTTTAGTGAAAGTCAGGCACAGGTCATGGGCTTCCATGAATTTTTGCTTATTGCCCGTGATCTGTCCATGACTTTTACGAAAAATATTTGTGACAGGAACTTAGCTTTACTCACAGCCTTCTTGGAGAATCCCTGCACTAAGTCAATTTACTTGTGCTTTGCAGAGATGTTCGGATTTGGCTCACAATATACTATATGGTAACAGATTTTACATCTTACATTTATTCCTGTTTTGTGGCTAATGTGCACAATGTAAGTTTTATAAAATAGCAGTTAACTTACTGGAAAGTTGTAAGCACAGTTCTTCCTTACTGATATATACTTCTTTTCTTGCTCTAGGGTTTGAAGTTGTATCTGATTATCATTGTGTCCATTTTCCTGCTGTAAACCCAGTGTGCAAAGTTTCTTGTAAAATTCCAAAAATCTCAAGTGTTGCTCTGGAGTAAAAATTCCTTTAAAAATACAACACTAATGCTTAAGTTTCTTGTTACAGAATACCAGGGGAAAAGCTAACAATATCCAACAACTTGAGTTTGTTTCTGGAGCAATCAAATAAACCATTTTCCCTGTTCATTCTCATATAATGACTCCAGTAGGAACCATTTCCTTATTGCAAGTGGTAGGGAGAAATAGTGATTACAGAAAAATTAAACCTACCCATAGAAGAAGGAATCTTCACTTCTGCATTTTAGAAATATATAATTTTTAGAATATTAAGGCTTTCATTTGGGAGGATTGTGAATATATTTTAAAAGTGGTAGGGTCATGTTTATTCCCCTTTTTGCCTCCAAATGAACACCACCACCATTTTCACTGAGCTCAGGCAAAGCCCTTTGCACAAATTAAGCCTTTGGGACCTTAAGGGTTTAAGTAGCATCGAGGAGTTTATCTGGGCCACCTGTAGTACAGTGAATTTCACGTTACACTTAAAAGATCAATGGGCTGAATTTTGATCTCTATCCAGCCCCAACCCAGTTGATAGGTGTATAGGGACCACAAAGTTAGAGGAGAAATCCCATGATACGGGAGCAGTTTAGAGCTAACTTAAGTGGCCCTACACTGCCTTAGCCTCACAGGCCTTAGTGCAGAACATATGTTGGTGGTGCAAGGGGAGCGTTTCTTCAGCTCACTGCTTTGAGAATTCTGAGCTGCAGATTCAGCCCCCACAGCAGCCAGGAATCCAAGTGGTGCAAAAGTGACATAAAGCCTCTTTTGCTCCCATTTTTTCCTGGGCTAACTCTTTGTACTGTGTCTGAGGAGACATAGCAATAAGGTGCTAGATGCTGTGGTAATATCATGCCCTATTTTCAAAGGTTTATAGTTTAACTAAAACTAACACACTCACTTCAAGATGAAACTTGCAACAAAACTAGGCATCAAAACAAAACAATGAAAGTAGAGAAAATATGAAAAAGAAAAGACAATCCAATCTCCATGTTACAGATGGTTTCAGAGGGTTTTTGTACTCCTAATTATCATCCCACTTTAGAAAATGTCCAGATAGCCAAATATTTATCATCTGTATACTTCACAATACATTGAGTCACTGAATTTATAATAATCATTAAATCATACCATATAGTCCATTACATAGTTTCCCTAAATGGAAAGACAAAGAAACAAGAATTGATTCATCCACTTTGAAGGATTTTTCACAAAATGATTTCACTAAAGGGAGCACAGTTTGACTTCTGTCATCTGAAAAACAAAATAAATGTGTAAAGTTAGTTGTTCGTGTTCATTCACTTGAAGAAGAGCATATGTCCGTTTCATGATAAAAACATCAAGGACCTTTAAAGTGCAGCTGGGATTGTTAATTAAAATATGGGTGTCATCTAAACAAGTATGAGTATGAGTGAAATCTATTTATTTTAATGTAGAAGCTTTTGAGGCCTTTATGGGTCACCCCCCTTTTCTAGGGAAGGACCCTCATCTGTACAATGATGGGACAACAAAAGCTCTCTGAGCACAGGCTCTGACCTGCAGTGTGTGGGTAAGTGAAGAAGCAAACTCATCTTCTCCTTCCACCAACACACCTAGTAGCCAAGAGATAGAGGGAGAAGATATATGGTGAGCAAAAGGATAAAGGGAGAGCTTGTCAAGGTGGGACAGGGTGAGTTCTGCTCTTCCATCTTCCAAGCAGGGTGGATCTCAAGGTCAGCTAGAAATTAAGCTTTTCAACCTACTGAGCTCCCTCCTATTTAACTGCAGGGCTGTGCATAACCTCTGACCACTCTTCAACCTTTTTCCAACAGCCAAAACAGCTGTTGCAGCAATAGTAAGTAAAAAACTTTAAACAGAAGTATGAAATTGATAGTCTCAACAATTTGAAAATAAATCTACTACTGTATCCAATGGTACAAATGCTATCGGTTAAACAATCCAATTGCATTCATTGGTACTCTCCCCAAACTATCTGCTTTTTGTTTTGCAGCTTTCCATATGTTTTATATGTTGATTATTTTGATAATTCACCATCAACTCCTTGTTAAGTAAATATTTGCTCCTCATTTATGTATTGGGAAGATGCAGTGAAGTCAGAAAAACAGGAGTGGGAGTGGGAGCTGTTGTGCAAAATATAGGGCTGCTAATGAAGATAAACAATTGAACAGCTCTGAAAAAAAAAAGAGTATTACTATATACAGTACTAACTGTTAAATAATGAACAGTGACTATAACAACTGCTGCATCACACAGACATATTAGGATACTTTTGCATACTCTCTATGAGCCAGATTTCTGGCCCACTTTGATATTTTGTACCTCTCAGATGGTGAAAAAGCAGTGGAGATTATCTGCAACTGTAGAGCCAGTGTAGCTGGCTCCTATTGCTTTCCTTAACCCCAGCAATCCTCAGTATAGGGAACATGGCTGAAAACAGTGCACTTCAATTATCCAAGATGCTCCCCTGGAGACTACGCCAATTGTTGCAGGCTAGAATACGTCCATTTCAAGCCTCTCCAGCTTCTGCTGAGGCAAAGCTAAGAAGAGAATCATGGATGCATAACTGGGCCCCCACACTGAGCCAAATGAACTTAGAGAATCTGGCTTTACTTTCCTAAAGATGCAGGATCACATACCCATACATTGTGAGAAGCCTGAAGCTTTGCAGTGCTGACTAGAAGAAAAACTTGGAAAGAATATTGCATTTAAAATATCGTTTCAACATTCTTTTCAACAAGTCTTTTCCTGAAAAGCTGAAACATGAACACTGTGACACTCTGTACCCCATATTCACCATTGATGATATAATTATCATATGTTTTATACAAAGTATGCCTGAGGAAGGTATCATTTTAAAAGTCTTAATTTGTTGAACATTAGTATCCTGTTAAGTTGTTTGTGCTCTCATTGTATATGAAGTTTTGCTATGTATGTGCCACTGAAACATGTTGTGAGGTTGGGAGCCTCAAGCCGCGCACAAGCCGCCTTTCAGGTATAACCATAAAAGGCCAAACAACACTGATGGCCCATAGAGAAGAATACAAACACTCACAAGGATTACCGCAGGAATTATGAACAATGGAAATCTCTCAGAGATAGCACTACACAATGGGAACTGTTTGACTCAGATCACAGCAAAAGATCTTTCCAGCAAGATGGAAGAAGCTATAAAAAGGGGAATTGACATGACCACTGGGCCTCACTGCCCATACAACACAACACCTGGAAATACCTAAGAAACAGAGACTGAACTAGGGGAGCAGGGTCCCAGGCAGGAAAGAAGGAAGTCTGCCTGTGTTGGAGGCTTGGTGGACTGTTTGTACTATCTAGCAGGGTGAGATACTACTTGATTCAAATCCTGTCCTAATCCTGAGTTTAGAGAACTCAGACTGTGTTTTTGATTTATTTCTTATGGTAATCTACTTTGATCTGTTTGCTATTACTTATAAATCACTTAAAATCTATCTTTCTGTAGTTAATAAATCTGTTTTATATTTTACCTAAAACAGTGTGGTTTGCATGAAGTGCATGGGGAATCTGCTCAGGAAAAGGGCCTGGGCCATTGTCCTCTCCACATCGAGGAAGGGGCGGACCGGGTAATACATTTATACTGGTCAGGTTTTTGACCAGGGTAAGATGGTATAGCTCTGGGGTCCTAGGTGGGGAGCTGTGAGGAATTGGCAGAAGCCCCTCCATTGTTGTTTCATGCAGTGAATGGCCAAAGCCTTCATGTAACTGCAGCTAGGTTTTTCCCTGCCTGTGTGAGTACAAGTCCTAGAGGGGACTGTAGCTTGTCACAGCATCATGGAGTAAGAGGGAGCCCAGGTTGGTGAGACAGAGGGCTTAGTACCCCAGTTCCGGGTTGCACCGCAGAGGGATATCCATCACAAACACTTGCTAAAGAGCCATACATAACATCTGCATTCATTCTGTAATCAGAAGAAAAAGATTTTCATGGTGCCAAGCACCTACAGATCTAAGTGATGTCAACAAGAGCTGCTGATCCTCAACACTTAAAATCAATGTTAATGTATACAGTGCTGAGTATCTATATCGTGCTTTATAAAACACAGAACAAGATTGGTCACTGCTTCAATAATTTACTTAGTGTATCTGCCATACATGAAAATAAAATCATATGTCAAAAATTGCTATGCTCAGTTTCTTACTACAGATATAAATGGTGCATCCCTAGACCAACCTGGCTCCTTCATCCCAGAGAACATTCCACCAGCATAGGTGCTGGAACTAAGGGTGCGGGGGTGCTGCAGCACCCCCTGGCTTGAAGTGGTTCCCATTAAATACAGGGTTTACAGTTTGGTTCAATGGCTCTCAGTACTCCCACTATAAAAATTGTTCCAGCACCCCTGTGCACCAGTCAAGGTCAGATTTCATTTTCATCAGATACTCTGTAGGTGTGCCACCAGCAGAGGCTGCCGAGACAATGGTGCTGACTCAGCATGTCTGTCAGCCACTCTGGACACATCCTGTCTGCCTGACAAGCACTGCCTACTTTTAGAGTGTACTGATTTGTTGCATGGTCCCTGACAGACAGAAGATTGCAAGTATTTGTGCCACCGCAATCCCCCCAATCTTAATCAGGCTTTCTGTCAGCACAGACCCTGGACTGAATCTAGTCAATGGTCTCATTTTTTCTCCCTGTTACATCAGTGCAAGCTTTAGAATGTACTTTGAGTAATGGAGGAGGAAGCAGGGGAGAGAGAAAAAAATAAAATGCTAGAAACAAAATAGAGACTTTGATCCTCTTATTGCAAAGGGAAGTGTGATAGTTAATTATCATTGCGGCTTTATTTTATGGGAATTGCTTTTCTACTGGCAAGTACAGACTGTAAGCAATTGAAAAAAGTGCCTGTTACTCTCGGAGGGAGATGAAAGGCAAGATATTCCTAATGCCCCTCTTCCCAAACATACCTCACCCCATATATACCTCCAAATTCCCATTCTACCCCATCCACACACAGACCCTTGAATGTCCCTCTCACGCCACATATACTCCAACAACTCTCCACCGGCCCCCACTTATCCTGACAGCACATGCACACACACACACACACACACACACACACACACCCAGCAGACCTGACATACATCACTGCAGCCCCGAACACTTCGGGCGCATCAGCCACAACACCCAACATTCCCCACTCACCCCCAACATCTCTCACTCGCCCCAACTCCTACCCCACCATCCCTCAACATCTCTCACTTGCCCCCAACCTCTCATCCCACAGCCCACCAACAATTCTCATCCCCAGTCCTTCACCCACCACCCCAGGGACCTTCCTGGCCACTCACTGACACCCCAGCATCCCAGCACTCCATTCCTGTCCTGGACTAAGCTGGCTCCTCCTGATCCTGAATGCTCGGCTCCACTTGCTCCACACTTACACAGCCACATGTAACCCACACACACTGCTCAGGTCTGGTGCAGCTGGGCCAAACTTCAGTGAAGGACATTGTGACACGGGCTGGAAAGGGTCACAGGGCTGCTCAAGTTTGGCTAGCTACTCCTCTGTCATGACAGTGGGGAAGCTATGCCATATTTAAGTGAGTAGCGTTGCACTGCAGCACTGTTAATTTTTTTTGCCCTGTTTGTTGGGGTCCCTCCTCAAATGGAGAGTGCACACTGGTTAATCTCGGCCTAGCCATGAATCATCTTGCACAAATTAGGCTTGATAATCTTAAATTTTATACCTCCAGTTAGCCTTTGGCTGAAATTTGTAAGATCTGGAAAGGACCCTGGTCATGGCCAGAATAAAGCCAGGGTGGGGGAGAGCCAGCAAAGCTGCTTAGCAAGCACAGCAGTGTTTTTAATTAAACAAGAAAGCATCCTAGAAAGTAAATTCCCATAAAAAGAAAAGGAGTACTTGTGGCACCTTAGTGACTAACCAATTTATTTGAGCATAAGCTTTCGTGAACTACAGCTCACTTCATCGGATGCATACTGTGGAAAGTATAGAAGATCTTTTTATACACACAAAGCATGAAAAAATGGGTGTTTACCACTACAAAAGGTTTTCTCTCCCCCCACCCCACTCTCCTGCTGGTAATAGCTTATCTAAAGTGATCACTCTTCTTACAATGAGTATGATAATCAAGTTGGGCCATTTCCAGCACAAATCCAGGGTTTAACAAGAACGTCTGGGGGGGGAGGTAGGAAAAAACAAGGGGAAATAGGTTACCTTGCATAATGACTTAGTCACTCCCAGTCTCTATTCAAGCCTAAGTTAATTGTATCCAATTTGCAAATGAATTCCAATTCAACAGTCTCTCGCTGGAGTCTGGTTTTGAAGTTTTTTTGTTGTAGGATAGCGACCTTCATGTCTATGATTGCATGACCAGAGAGATTGAAGTGTTCTCCGACTGGTTTATGAATGTTATAATTCTTGACATCTGATTTGTGTCCATTTATTCTTTTACGTAGAGACTGTCCAGTTTGATCAATGTACATGGCAGAGGGGCATTGCTGGCACATGATGGCATATATCACATTGGTGGATGTGCAGGTGAACGAGCCTCTGATAGTGTGGCTGATGTTATTAGGCCCTGTGATGGTGTCCCCTGAATAGCTATGTGGGCACAGTTGGCAACGGGCTTTGTTGTAAGGATAGGTTCCTGCGTTAGTGGTTCTGTTGTGTGGTATGTGGTTGCTGGTGAGTATTTGCTTCAGGTTGGGGGCTGTCTGTAGGCAAGGACTTGCCTGTCTCCCAAGATTTGTGAGAGTGTTGGGTCATCCTTCAGGATAGGTTGTAGATCCTTAATAATGCATTGGAGGGGTTTTAGTTGGGGGCTGAAGGTGACGGCTAGTGGCGTTCTGTTATTTTCTTTGTTAGGCCTGTCCTGTAGTAGGTGACTTCTGGGAACTCTTCTGGCTCTATCAATCTGTTTCTTCACTTCCGCAGGTGGGTATTGTAGTTGTAAGAATGCTTGATAGAGATCTTGTAGGTGTTTGTCTCTGTCTGAGGGGTTGGAGCAAATGTGGTTGTATCGCAGAGCTTGCCTGTAGACAATGGATCGTGTGGTGTGGTCAGGGTGAAAGCTGGAGGCATGTAGGTAGGAATAGTGGTCAGTAGGTTTCCGGTATAGAGTGGTGTTTATGTGACCATCGTTTATTAGCACTGTAGTGTCCAGGAAGTGGATCTGTTGTGTGGACTGTATCACTAGTGTGTGACCACTTTTCACAAAGCGATCACTCTATATCTGACCTCTCAGTTTCCTCAAAGGAAACCTGCACAATGCCCTCAAAAGATGAGCTTAGGAACAAATTCATAATTCTGCTAGACACTAAAAACCATGGATTAAACAGAGACATGGGTTTTATGGCTTATTACAACAATTTGTAACGCACCCTACTGCCTGCTAGCCCTTAACTGCACACTTCATTTTAAGTCATCTCCTACAGCATGTGTGACTCCCTTATGGTTTACAATCTGTTCCAACTTGTATTTGGCTCAGACATTCTGGTCACCTTCCCGAGACCTGAAGAAGACTCTGTGAAGATTGAAAGTTTGTCCCTTCCACCAACAGAAGTTGGTCCAATAGAAGTTATTACTTACCTACTTTGTCTCTCTTATGACAGGTCTGGGAGCTTGAGGGCTAGCCATGAATTCAGCAGTGAGATGATGAGGTGGGACTACATCTTTCCTGCTCATCTGGTGTCTTGTCAGGGAGTAGACAGATCTGAGCTAAAGTGGAAGATGCCACATGCAAAGTCTGGCAAGTGGCATCATGTAAGTGCACTCTGACATGTGGCCTAACAGTCCAAGGCAAGCTTGTACCACTCAGATTTGATTTTATTTTCATTTAGAACAAGCACAGTGATAGGAATCTGTCCTATGGAAGATAAACTCTTGGTAACTAGGAGTCAATTGTGGTTCTAATGAACTCTGTCATCAGCAATGGGGTAAAAGAGGATTCTTCTTTGTTCACCATGAGACCTACCCAGATGAATAAAGAGACAGCATATTCCATGATCTCTTTCTGGATTTGCTTCTGATAAGTCAGTTGTGCAAATAATGGAAGAAGTGAATGTCCTCCTCAAATGTGCTGCTATCATTGCTAGACATCATGTGAAGACCCTCAGCGCCCTGAAGAGTGTGAATGGCAATACCTTATATCAATAATGGTTGGGCATTACTGTCAATCCCAGGTAATTCCTATAAATTAGGAATTGTGCTGGGTGAATGGCTATGTGGAAGTAGGCATCCTGTAAATTCATGAAAGCCATGAATCAGTCTTGAACCTGATGAGGTGGAATGACAGAGACAAGCGTTACCATCCTGAATCTGAAACAGCATATATATTTGTTCAGTTTCCTCAGGTCTAGGATAGGACGAAGACACTCTTTCTTCTTTGGAATAAAGAAATATCAGGAATAGGAGCCTCTCCCCTGAACTTCTATGGTACCTCTTTTATAACTCCAAGATGAAACAACAAAAGCCACTCTTGTTTGTAGGTCCTCATGAGAAGAGTCCCTGAAGATGGATGGGAAAGGGGGAAGAATGTGACAAACTGGGAAATATCTGTATTTTGTTATGAATATAGTACACACCCCTGTATGTTTGTTATGAGTTACTTGCTATGGAGTTAAATAGAAGGGGGTAGTTAAAGGGAGAAATGAAATGAGATGAACAAGAAATGAAACAACGGGTTCAATCTTCAGTGCCAGTCCTGATGCTTGTAAGGTGGATGGTTTGATTTCAGCACTGATGTTGGCACCAAGCCACTACTTCTTTGAGTTGTGCCAGTGGTTGCGCTTGTGTGTCCAGCTCTTGAAGCCATAGAGGGGTTGGAGGTTTTGCCTCTGGAAGACTGGTATTTCTGAGCTTCCTTGTGAGATAACCCCAAGGGATGTTCAGAGCTCCATTTCTGCCTGTGCTCCATCTGGCCGTGCCTCTTAGTGTGTCTTTGGCATTGGTGGTTTGGACACCAGGTCTGTTGGTAAAAGGGTTGATGCCAAAAATGCCAATCCTGACATTCTCACCTCCCTCTTCATTGCCTTTTTCCTGCTGCCAGACCCTGATGTGGGGTGCCTGCTTGAGGAGGCACTAACCAAAATGACATTTTCGGCTCCAGTTTGGTAGCTGTCACTTTCTACAATTTGGAAGCAATACACATAGACTGCACTAATAGATGCAGTTTGAGATTAGTGTGTCTGAATTGACAGGTTCTGAAGAAAAAGGAGTCGCAAACCAAACATCTGTCCAGGCTGTGGCTTCCCACCAGGCAGCACAGGCAGTGACTGTGGCCACATGTAAGCAGGATAAGAATGTCACATGATGGGAAGCATTTGAACCTGGGTGTCTCGAAGTCCACCACGGTGATGGTGGTTGGAGCAAAGTGCCTGACCCCAGTGTATGGGGGGGAAGAGTTGTTGAACCTTTTTTTTCTTTTGAAAAGTGTAATTTGATTGTAGATTTTTGAAGACAGAAAAATGAATTATTCAATTAGCTGTTTTCTTTTCAAGACAAAGGTTAGCAAACACTAAAAGAGAGTAGCAGATTGTCTTTGTTGGGGTCCATCTCCCTGCCACAGGGGATGAAAGGGAACTAAGAAAAGGCTGCACCTGCTTCACTCTTTATGCCTTCCTACAGGAGCACAAGATGGCACAGGCACAGCCCCGACAGACATTGCCAGTCAAAAGACTCTGATCTCATTGCACATGAGGTGCATTCACATCTACAGTAGGATCCACACTGACACATATTTGAAGAGGAACACTTGACTGTGTTTTGGTATAAAAATCCATCTGTATCAACATTTGATGTGCCACTTTCCTCATGCAGCAAACCCAAACGTCTTGTCTTCACATTCCAGTTCTGCACATCTCTGCCATGTCTACACATCTCACCTCGTCCCTTTTTTACTCCTTCTACCCAATCTTCTCTCTAGTTAATATCCCTTTTAAATCTCTCTATTTTCATCTTTTTGCCTTTCCTCACTAGCCTTTATTCCTTCAACTCACTTCTTTACATTGTGTACCAAACAACTTCCCTCACCTCATTGAAGTTCCTCCTAAAACATACTACTTCTGGTGAATGATAGTTCATCAACAATAGAAGTGAGTTTAAGGAAAAAATTAAATAATATGCCTACACCATTTTGAACCCATTGTCTGTATTACATGCCCAACCTGTATTGTCTGATTTAGGGCCAGATGCTCACAGTGAGTAGTATCTCATTCCTCAAGTGCTTCAAATGGAATCAGTGGGAGCACTCAAAGAGTAAGATATTAGCCAACATGAGTAAGGATATCGGAATCTGTCCCTGACAATGTAAGCTCCTGAGGCAAGGACTCTGTTTTTCTCCAGGTTTTACACAGTGTTAAACGCACTTATAGAATTAAATTAATAACGATAATTATCCAACATTCCTATCAGATGCACTGAAGATTTTATTCAGCCATTTTATACCCCCTCCCTCCCAACACTGCATTAGATAATAAGGTGTGACAGATAGCTCACTCCTACTTGAAAGTTAAGGTGCCCCAAATCAACCAGGGCAAGGACCAAACAAAGATAAAGGAACAAAGTTTTAAATAAAACAGACTCAGAGAATGAATCCGAGTAACATGGACAGAACATGAAGATATTTAAGCACAATTTTATCATCATCTACACCAGGGATGGGCAAACTATGGCCCTCGGGCCAGATCCGGCCTGCCAGCCATTTTAATCCAGCCCTCGAGGTCCCTGCTGGGGAGCAGGGTCCGGGACTGCTCCATGTGGCTCCCGGAAGCAGCGGCATGGCCCCACTCCAGTGCTCCAGCTGTGGAGCAGGGTTGGGGGCTGCTCCATGCGGCTCCTGGAAGCAGCGGCATGGTCTCCCTCTAGCTCCTATGTGTAGGGGCAGCCAGGGGCCCCTGCCCCAAGTGCCACCCCTGCAGCTCCCATTGGCCAGGAACCACAGCCAATGGGAGCTGCAGGGGCGGTGCTGTGGACGGGGCAGCATGCAGAGCTGCCTGGCCACGTCTCCACATAGGAGCCAGAGAAGGAACATACTTCAAGTGGCTCCCGGAAGCGACGGCAAGCACTACCTGGAGCCTGCACCCCTGAGCCTCTCTCCGCACCCCAACCCCTTGCCCCACCCCTGATCCCCCTCCTGCCCTCTGAACCCCTCGGTCCCAGCCTGGAGCACCCTCCTACTCCCCAAACTCCTCATCCCCAGCCCCTCCCTGGAGCCCACATCCCCAGCCGAAGACCTCACTCCCCCGCACTTTCATGCCCCAGCCCCTCCCCCACTCCCACACCCTCTGAATTCCTCATTTCTGGTCCCACCCTGGAGCCGCATAAGCCCTCCCCTCCCCCGGACCCTAACTCCAATTTTGTGAGCATTCATGGCCCGCCATAGAATTTCTATTCCCAGATGTGGCCCGCGGGCCAAAAAGTTTGCCCATCCCTGATCTACAGAATGAAAACAATGAAATACAACCAGACAAATTCTATAATCCAGAAAAACTGCTGCAGAATTGGGCTAAGTAGTTCTAGACTTATGACCTTACCTGCATCAAACATTTCAAGCAGATTAACTAAAGTCTCAAAAGCTGCAAGCCGCACACTGCTGCCTTCATCTCTCGCTAGTTCTACTAATTCAGGAAGCACTACATTTTTTGTTAGATCTGTCCTGCAAAGCAAGCAAAATGGTTAGGGAAGACAAATAATGAAACAATGTTTACACAGAACCAAACCCAATCTCACCCAAACATAACTTTCTTCTGGAAGTTGTACGTTACTCTTCAATTTCCCAGTTAGGAAAAACTGAAAAAAGCTGCAGGAAAACAAAAATAAAATTAAAAACAAAACAAAACAACCTCCAGAGATTTTGTAGCCATCTAAAAACAGACTAAAGTTTCAAATACAAATCATCCCCTCTCATGACTAAGGAAAATTACTTAGTTTATCTCAAATTACAGATTGTACATACAATGCAATCTGGAAAAAAAAAGAGTTATGATGATTTAACGTGCGTCACACAGAAGAGTTCTCTGCAAGAGGATTCAGAAACTTCTCAATGCGAGAAAAGAGCAAGGTCCTAAATGTAAATGACAAAATATGAGCCATGACTAGTGAAAATGCATGGGAATGACTTGTCCTCATTATATAAGATGGCACTGGCCAAAGGTAAGCCCTTCTACATTGAAGGGCTGCCGCCATTATCTGGAGGAGTTGTGAGGCTGCCTGACTGGCTGACCCAACATCAATGCTGGATTCTTCAAAGCCAGTTCTAGGGAAGGGAGGGAAGAGGATCCTTCTTTCCCAGTTGCTAACATATCTGTTGAAGGTAGTCTTGGCAACTTGGGTTTCAACATCTGCTACGGATTGGTACAGTAACTCCTCGCTTAAAGTCATCCCAGTTAACGTTGTTTTGTTGCTGATTCATTAGAGGACATGCTTGTTTAAAGTTGAGCAGTGCTCCCTTATAACATTGTTTGGCAGCCACCTGCTTTGTCCACTGCTTGCAGGAAGAGCAGCCCATTGGAGCTAGCCGGTGGGGGCTTGGAACCAGGGTGGACTGGCAGCCCCCCATCAGCTCCCCATTACCCTAAGTTCCCTGTGCGGCAGCCGCCCAGCAGGCTGTCAATGGCCAGCAGTTCAGCTGTCCCTCCCCCCACTGCCATGTACTGCTCCTGCCCTCTGCCTTGGAACTGCTCTCTGGAGCCTCCTGCTTGTTGTGCAAGGGGTGGGGGGAAAAAGGGGGCTAATGTCAGGGAGTCCCCCTCCCCCCTGCTCCTGTACCCCACTTACCCCATTTCCAAAGAGCAGGGGGGGACACTACAGGGCTCAGGATGGAGGGGGCTTGCTGGCAGGAGCTGCTGTCTCAACTTGTTGATCTATTTAAAAAGGCAGTGTACTTAGAGTGGGGTCAGCGTACTTAAAGGGGCAATGAGCATCTCTCTCTCTCACACACAATGTGTGTCTCTATCTGCCATGCTGTCTCCCCTCCCTCCATTTGTGCTGCCTTGTAGAGTGTGAGGCTACATTAACAACAGTGTGTTAACCCTTGAGGGCTCAGCCAATTGCTAGTTCATCATTTAGCAGTAAGGCATTCCCTGGGAAATATCCCACCCTCTGACTTCACCACCTCAGCCAAGCTTCACAATCATCATCGCTGTGTACCAGTATTAAATTGTTTGTTTAAAACTTATACTGTGTGTGTATATATATATTGTGATGGGGCAAGGCCAGATGGCTATAGTAAAGTAATGGGAGACAGATATATTAGCCACAGGCTAAACAAATCCCTGTTACCAGAATAAGCAAATGGCAGCTGCTCAAGGTCAATTAAGAGACTTGGGGCCAATTAAGATCTTTCCAGAAGGCAGGGAGGACAGATAGGTTGACTGGGACACCTGAACTCAATCAGGGGCTAACTGAAACTAGTTAAAAGCCTCCCAGTTAGTCAGGTGGGTGCATGTGTCATGAACTGTAGGAGGAAGTTGCACTGTTGGAGAGACTGAGCAGTACACACCATATCAGGCACAAGGAAGGAGGCCCTGAGGTAAGGGTGAAGTGGGGGGCTGCTGTGGGGAAATGGCCCAGGGAATTGTACTTGTCCTGTTTCTAAAAAGTCAGCTACCATAGCTGGTACTCTTAGGCTCCCTGGGCTGGAGCCCGGAGTAGAGGGCAGGCCTGGGCTCCCCACTTTGTCCCCTGATTAATCACTGAGACTGGGAGATCACAGAGACTGTGTAAGGGAGGGTAGCTTCTCCTCACCTTCTTTGCTGGCTTATGATGAAAATGGTCCAGTAGGCTGTGACCCTTGCCTCTAGAGAGAGAAGGGCTATATGGAGGGTCACAGGGAGCCTCTGAGGCTAGCGAAAATCTGCCAGGAAACGTGCCACCCATGGAGACAAGGACAGAGCTTTGTCACTATATATATATATATATAATATAATCTTTTGTCCGGTGAAAATAAATTTCCCTGGAACCTAACACCCGCCTCCCCATTTACATTAATTCTTATGAGGAAATTGGATTCGCTTAACATCGTTTCACTTAAAGTCGCATTTTTCAGGAACATAACTAAAACATTTAGCGAGGAGTTACTGTATATGAAGGGCTGGAATGAGATTTGAATCTCTCATCAATTTGAAGATTGAAGGGGGAGAGACATTTTCATGGCATGGAATTTCATGGTCTGGAATCATCTGTATAGAAAGATGAGTTGGTGTGAGCAAAATGGGAGAGAGTTCCCTTTCCTTGCGCAGTGGTACTAAAGTAGGCAGCCAGCATCATTTGGTATGCCTCAATGCATATATAATATACAATAAATAGTTACCATAATACTTAGCTCTTATATCACGCTTTTCATTAGTGGATCTCAGAGCATTTTACAAAGGAGTTCTCGACTGTCTACAGACAACCAGAAATGTCTTCCTGATGGTCTTAATAATACTTCGAAGGAGCTTTTCCACTTTCCTTACATGTTTCCACCATGCTCACTTCTCACAGTTTTCAGGACTTCTGGCCTTTTAGTTTAGATAATATTTTAATTGAGAAGCTCGCCCTTGATGGCAGGCCTCTTCCTGCACATACATAAAATCTTTTCATCTGATCTGCGGCGATTGTAAACTGACACAGCTCCACTGAAGTCAGTAGAACTACATCAACTTCCACAACCTGAAGATTTATGTACCCTTTATGTTTATCACACTGATAAACAGAGGTACTGCAGGCAAACTACATACTGCAACTCAGACTCAGACTACATGGGTGCTAATCAGGAAGAGGAAACCAAAATTATATAGGATGTTTACAGCCTCTTCATATATACAGAATTTTTAGGCTCTCTCACAATTTAAACAGAAATATTAGTACTGTATTGGCTATAACAAAAAGTCATAGGATATGCACTTTTTATAAAGGAAAAGACCACACACACACACACACACAAACACATATTATACTATGTAAACAAAAAAAATACAGACCCCACTTATAAGTCAGTGCAAATGATAATGTATTCAAATGTTCAGAAACAGCAAGAACAAGAAAAAGTTACTTGGATTGGACTACTATAGCTTATTGACAAAATTAATTGCAACAAACCAAGTGGATCTCAGTATTTGTCTTCTCAACTGATAATTACACACTAATCATTAATATTTTACTGGGAAATTGTTTGATTATGAAATAGTGAGCACCAGTAAATGGTGAAGAAAAGGAATGATGCCATGCATGGCTGCAGTATTTACATAAATGCAATATCTTGTTAGAAGTGCCTTTATTCCACTATTTCTTGAGCCATCCTCAACACAAATCACTGCTACAGTTTACCCTCCATAAATACACACATCCTTAACTAGATCCTGTTAGATTAAAGATGACGATAACTGAGGGCATGTCTACACTACATCTTATATCGACATAATTTATGTCGCTCAGGGGTGTGAATAAACCACCACCCAGAGCGACATAAGTTACATCAACATAGTTAGTGTAGTCAGCACTGTGTCAGCGGAAGATCTTCTCCTGCCAACATAGCTATCCTCGTTCGCAGGGGCTGGAGCAGTTAAGCCAACAGGAGAGCTCTCTCCCATTGGCTTACAGCCGCTACATTAGAGAGCTCACAGTGTAGTCTAAATCATGGAGAAAGCAGGAGAGGGGACCAGGCAGAGATACTCTGAGACATAGAGCATAGCATACGGATACAGATACACAAGCAATAAAGGAGGTGGGGGAAGAGAGAAAGAAACAGCTGTTCAACAGTTAATAATTATTTATGAAATTTTTTCCTTCTTCATTAAACTGCCTTTGTGGAGATTGTTAGCCACTAGTGGCACTGTTATCTCTTGCCAATTGGCTTTGTGTAAAATCTATCACTTTATGCAAATTTCAGTTCTCATTTATAGTGTATTTGTTCCTGTTTGAGCTAAAAATGAGACCAGAAGATGATGAACTTTTCTTCATTTCCTTGGTTAACATACTGGCCTTGAACGTTTTTTGTGGGGGAAGATAACGTAAAGCTCTATATTTTCCTTCTCTCCTTATCATCAGGTTCTACTATAGCTAACCTGGATTTAAAAGAAAAGAATGAAAATAAATCTTCTGCACTCTTCCATATATCCTCCTACCTCCTTTATGTCACTTTATAGGAGCCACTTTTAGCCTCCACAAAAAAGTCATTAGCAGAGTTAGTTTTACTGATATTAGATTAAATTTTATAATCCACCCTCCCACAAAGGAAATAATATTTTACAATAGAGTGTGTCACTTATTCATTATTGTCAACACCAAATGCATCATTATGGCATCCTACCTGCTGATGGAGCTAAAGAAATTCAATGAGAAAACTACAGGAAACAACGGACAGAATCCCAAAGGAAAGAAATATCAACAGGCAGGTGAGAGGATGGATTAAGAAGGAAATAAGTGAACATATGGTCAGGAGTGAGGGGTAAAAATACATTCCAAATAAGACCCAGGAAGGCAGGGAGAAAGAGAGAAAATGAAATCACAAGGATGGGGAACGGGAAGAAAGCTGAAACAGATATTTACAAAATGTGTTTCTGTGGATTTCCATTTTGGAACCATTAAAGATATATTTAATTTCTGACAGAGAATTAAAACAAATATGGCAACTAGAAAAAAGAATCAGTTGTTTATAAATCTGTGATAAAACCATGTCATTTCCAAAAGATGATGCAGCTACCAATGTGTGATACCAATCCGTACATTTTCCATGCAATTTTTACTCTTATACATATATTGATATATAACATAATCAGAGTGGATTATAATAAAAATGATCTCAAAAATTTACATTCTGTATTGAGATAAACAAAGTGGGTAAGGTAATATCTTTTACTGGACCAAATTTTTTGGCGGAAGAAACCAGTTTCAAGCATCATAGAGCTCTTCTTCAGGTCTGGAAAAGGTAACTAGAATGTCATAGTAAAATACAAGTTGGGACAAATTGTTAAGCATAAAGCATTAATGCTTGTTGCAAGAAATCACTTAAAAATGAAGTGACCAATTAATGCTTGAAAGCTGGTCCTATACAATATATTAAAACAAAATTTATTTTACTATAAAACATTGTAACTACTTACTTATGCTAAACTGTCTTTTGGGGTGGAGGGAGGTAAGGGGATAACACAGGACCTGATCACTTAAGCAAGTGAGTAATCTGAATAAGCTCAATGTCTTCTAAAGTTACTCATGTGCTTAAATGTTTGCAGGACAAAGCCCTTACACAGCAACTATTCAAAGCACTTCTAGTTAATTTTATTTCCTATCTCAAATAAAAGGTAACTGGCAAATTAATCTAGCAGTCCCTGCACTGCATGGTTTTACTGAAATAGTGTTAATTTAACCACATTACTAATCTTTTACTCTAACTGCTTGTAGTTACACAGCCCAGTTCATCACACCCACCTTCAAAGGGTTAAAGACACAAAGAAGAATCATTCCCACACATGTTGGTACTCCAAAAAACCTCAAACTGCATTTGTACAGTACCTTTCAAAGCTAGGCTTTAATTTCATCCCCTCCCTGAGTGCTGTTCATAAATTTTAATGCCAAAAGGGACCATTTATGATCATCTAGCCTGACCTTTCCCTGCATAACACAAGCCAGAGAAACTCACCCAGTAACTTGTGCATCAAGCCCATAATGTTATGTACTGTTCATATCTCCTAGACAAGAACAGAGAGGTAGACAGCTACATCTGTATTTATAATAGAAATTTCAGAGGGCAAAAAACGTATCCTCTTTGGCCCTGATTCTGTGGTACCTTCTATGTTGTATGATCAAGACAAGACACTATAAATTTTAACTTGTCTATAAGTTCAACAGAGCTTCTCTAGTGCTATATTTGTAACTTTAAAAAAATGAAGAGGCTTTCAAGCTTATATAAACAGCTGCCACAGAATTTACTTTTACTATAAGTAATCAAAACATGTTTATCATCCTTTTGCAAAGAGTGGCAATTAGTTTAAAGAACTATGGACTCCTTCCAGATTGTCTTCCATCTTTGTATACCTACACATTTAACAACTGATGTCAGCTAAATCTTCCCATTGATTTCAAGGGGCTTTGAATCAGACCCTTTTCAGAAAAATGTTTTTTGTTCACATGGTAGTTACAAAAATACGTTCCTGAATTACATAAAGCATAAGTGGGTGAAAGCTGTGGACAATTAATTGAGAGACTGCAATATGCCTTGAATATCAAATAATTTAACACGCCAGGATACACGTTTGAAATTTTTAGAAGTTTTTACATTACTACTAAATACTTTAGAGCTAAATTTTACATTTTGTAGTAAATTTTGCAAGTTATACTCACCCTATTCCTTGAGCTATATGTTCCAGTTGCCGACACATGCAGGATCGAACTTCATATTCTACATCTTGGCAGAGTGATTTTACCAGTGGAAGAATTTCCCTTTTAATGCTAAAAAATTGAAAATTTTAAATTAATATGAAGAACTAAGTATTTGTAAACTCCATTTAGTGAACACATCTGATTCTAGATGGTTCACAGTAATCTTAATTTGTACTCTTCATACAGCAACATTTAGTATTTATAACCTTTAAGAGCAGGTGTTGTAGGGCAGGTTGATAAAGTACAACTGACAATTCTGAAGCTTATAATTATAAATAGTATAGAACTTTACAGCATATTTTTATAACTAAACTAAAATACAAAATGGAATTTTCACAGAAGAGTATTATCCATATTCACCGCAGTTTGTTAATATTTCATCTGAAGGATTTTCAAACCTTTGAAAATACTGTTTAAGTATTGTGTTACTTTTAATAAAGATACTTAATAACCAACTTCAGTGCAATATTTGGACAGCTGTTGTATGAATACATATACATTGTATAAATTGAAATGAAAGTCCCAGTTATGTTTATCATCATCAGCTGCTTGCAAACACAACAAAATAGGAATTTTAATGTAAATGGCTGGTTTTTTAAATTAAAAATTAGGGTGCAACTTAAGTCCACTAATCAAGACATTAGACTGATCTGTTCCAGTATCCAGTAAATCAAACAGGACCCTCCAAATCAGCATTTATACACTTTGTTGTTGGCCAGTTCTCTATTATATTCTAACAGATGCTACAGCATACAGACAGCTCTGCCCTAAAAAAATACAATCCACACAAAGTGAATGGACTCAACAGGATAGCATTATCCCAACTGTGGGCGCGAAACACAGCTTAGTCTGTAAGATAAACGGCTTTTTTTTTTTTTGGCTTTTTTTTAAATTTGTTTTTGCAGATCCATCAATCTAATCTGAAGGGACTATTGAGCAGTTACCCAACTGTAGAGTGGGAAACCATTTGCCAACCACTTGTCCTAATAAACACGGCCTTTAAGATATTCTAAGACCCTACCAAGTGCAGAGTGGAAGGAATAGATTTCCAAAATATCAGAACAACTGGTTTGTGCAGCTATGTCTTCCATCTCTTTCACTCCTTAAAGTGGAATAGGCCCCAATGAAGTAGGAATAAGTGCACACTGGACCTCTGTTGCAAGACCTGACCTACATAGCCCTGGATGCTCTTTGACCCTTCTTTGGAGGTTTCAAACAGCCGAACTTATATATTAAAAAATCCTTATTTCAGTCCAGATAGAATTTAAGGAATCTTGAAAAACTTCTCAGAATACAGAAGGAAAGGAAATCTCCAGGCTGATATGGAAACCTTGAGCCCATTTTGGGAAGAAAATCTTGAAGATGAACTTGTCTTTATGCAAGGTGAGGTCCAAGTCATCCTATGGTTGCACAGCATCTAACACAACAGGGCATCAATCCTGAGTGGGACCTTGGATACTATCACAATACAGACAATAAAATAAATTTAAAAAAGGAGGCCTGCTCAAGGGTTTCTAGTATCCAAGCTCTTCTAGCCAAGAAAGTATTTCCAAGAAGGGATGTTTGAAATGGAAGAAAATGAAATAGCACAATTCCATTTAGTCTTTGGAAAGGTTACTATCAAAGTCAGATTCCAGGAGACAATATTAAGTCGAAGTCTATCTAGACTCTATTCATGAATATTGTAATTATTATTTAAAACAACAACATAGATATTCATAGCACTATACAAACACATACATTACAAAGGCTCCAATCTTCCAAATTGACTATTTGCAGATTGACTCAGCATCCATACCAAGTCAACTGTTATTAATTTGTAATAACAATTTTTGGTCAATCTGGAACCATACAAGCTTTCCTCCCCTTTACATAAGGATTCTGATCTCCAATTCTTTTCTTGCAGCTGGAGTTATGAACTGCTTTACTTGGTCTTTCTGTTGGATCATATTAAAGAAGTTCTGTATTAAAATCACAAATGAGTTTGATTCCCCATAGTTTAAATTCCAGGGTATTACTAATTAAGAGGTCTCTTGGTTTTTGGTACTGTTTCTCTCCCTCTATGTGTGAAACTTGCAAGCTGCTAATTGTATTAGTATATTCTAAGACAAAGTCTGTTCTCAAAGCAATTCTTTGTAACAACAACTACTCACACAAAAGGAGACTCAAAGCAATACTCTGTAACAACAGAAACAGCACCCAGAGACTCCCCGCCTTTTTGTTGTATTCATCTCGCTTTGTTAACAATTGTGATTAAAATAGAGATAGAGGATGTATGTGTATGGTTGCTTGGTGTGGATAATAACTGAATGATCAGGGAGGTGCCAGCCTAAGAATCCAGTGTCCATCGGCTGAAGAAGGCATCAAGTGAAAATAACGAGAGGACCCCCCGGAGGGAAGACTGGAATCCACCCAACAGCCTCAACAATGGGAGAACCAAAGAACAAGATAACATCTGGCAGCACGGAGCCGTCAGGAATGTGACATCTGCTGACTGATTCAGCAACAGCATGATGAAGCAATTCCCATAGACTGACATAGGAAGAAATTCCTATAAAAATGGACTCTGGAAAGTGAGAACTTTGGGGGTCTGATTCTGCAAACCGACTTCCAGGAGCATCAGATGTGCATCTGACGAGGCCCTGCTCCCTCCTCATGTCCAGGCCACCTGGCCAGTGGCTTGGCATGAGCAACTCTAAGGCTGGTAACTATGATAACAACCTTGCAGAACCTGTGTGTGTATGTGTATGAATGAATGTGTAAATAAATATGAGACTGAATGGAATGTTATAGCTATAACTAACTACTTACTATGATTCTTTCTGTAGTCACAATAAATGTGGTATTTTGCCTTTTCCCCTTTAATAAGATCCTGATGGTTTTTATTTTATTGGTATAACATTTTGGTGGAGAATTGCGAAAGGAGGAATACTGGTAAAAAGTCTCAGTTATTGTAAATATTGGTGTGCACACCGCCAGCTCTATTGAGCTAGGCATTTCTATTGGGTTAACCAGACCTGCTGGCCTCCAAGAAGGTAGCAGGGAAAAACAGGTTAACCAGACCTGCTGGCCTCCGGGAAGGTAGCAGGGGACCTGCTGGCCTCTGGGAAGGTAGCAGGGGAAAAACGCATAGATTAAGCTATGATTACTAAACCTAAGTCCTATTGCTCACTGAGGTATCAGCGGCAGCAAGAAGGCCTAAGGGCCAGGCTAAACTATTCGCTGGAATAAGGAGTAGCAGGTTCAGAGAATCTAGGCTGTGTCACTCGCTGACCTGTGCCAGGTGTGACGAGGAAATTTGATAAACTATGATTTCAGAATCTAGGCTGTGTCACTTGCTAAGTAATACCAGGAGTGACAAAGAGATTTAATTTCCATGTTACCCTGTTTTCTTTTAAACATCTTAAGCCAGTACCAGAGGGAGGAATGCAGTCAGAAGGAACTCCAACCTCACCTTTTCTTAAAGAAATTACACCTTTTAAACATCCTTCAAAAATTTGGGCACAGTCCTTGGACTAAACAAGCCCTAGCTGATGTCTGCACTATTTCGGACCTAGAGGATAGATTGGCTCAGTATATCCTCATATACAAACCTTCTAGTGCTGCCAAAAGAGATGCAGCAGCAATTTGGTTGTTGTGGGAGGCATGTAAGGATTCTTACCTCCGCTTGTCTTCTTGTAAAGAGGAAAAGGCACAAACGGAAAAGGAAGCAGACAATTGGAAGGTGCTCGCTACAAATACCCAAAGTCAGCTGAAAATAGTGAAAGAGGCACTCCAGGAATGCAAAAAGAGAGAGAGATTCCTGGCAGACCAAGCTAAAGCCTCTGAGAAAATTGAAAGAGAGAATCATGTGCTCCAAGGTATGGTAAAGAAATTAACCTTGAAGCAGGGCAGAGCACCTGCAAATCATAGTAGTTGTGAATCACTAATTAAGAGTCTGAGACAAAAATTGGGCTTTGCCTCTGAACAGGTAGCAGCCATTACAGCAGGTGAAGGGGGAGAAGGTCCTATGTACGGCACCCCCAGGCATATTTACAAAGAGAAAAGAGAGTGAAAAAGTTAACTCTGCAGAGGCTGGAGGGAATTACGCAGCTAAACTTTGTGAAAAATGTTAAAAAGGAAAAGTGTTAGAGAAAGAGCATTCTTGGTTTCTTTGCAGCCATTCTGAAGGAAAAATGGGCCCTTAAAGCTGGCCACTTAAGCAAGCTTTATGTTTGCTCTGAGCTGCTGGAGTAGCACACAATAGACTTTAGAGCGACCAGGATATGATTCTTCAATTTTTCTGTCAAGAAGAAATGTCTATTTAAAATATGTTACCATATAAAACATCTCATTTCAGAGAGGGGTTTGGGCCAGAAGAGAGAGACAGAAACATGTACAAAGACGCTCCCCATCAACAGAAACCAAATGGAACCCTGTGTTTAAACCTTGGGAAACCAGTTTTGTTTCTGGCAGGAGACCTTTGGGACTTGTCTAAATATCACCTAGGGAAAGGGGAGTCCCTTCCTACACTGGAGTGTGGCTTTCTTTGGAAGCTCATCTTTTCAGTTGTTAGGGATGGAGATCCCTGTAGAGGGACCTGGGGACTGAAACTTGGCCCAGAAAGGTAATCTCAAGGGAACCCTATTCTTGAGCCTTGAGACTCTGGGAGTCTGATAAGACCCTGAGAAGGCGCTGAGGACACTAATGTCTCATCTAGACAGTCCTGAGGCACGGTTATTAATGTTGCCTGCACAGGAAAGGCTAGCTGAAAAGGGCCTATTTAATACAGGGTTGATTAAACTGATGGTAGAAGGTAAGTAAGGTAGAATGGATGTTGTGGGGCAGATAGCTTCTAGGGCTTTTACTGCTGTTAGGTATTTCTAGGTTCTACATTGCTGTCCAAATCACTGACTTTCAGTCTTGGAGGTGGAGGAGATCAGGTCAACAGCAGTTGGCTGCTGCTGTGTCCCCCATGCAGTTATGACAAGAATAAAATCCCAAGCAAAGAATTCTGAAATCTGGCCACACAACTCAAAATTTAGAAACAAGATTTTGCCTTTAAAGACAAGAGAGTTTTACGTTTAACAATTCCTTTACTGGAGATTTTAAAATAGATTTTAATGAAATGCACCAGGAAGGCTTGAAAGAGTCTAACTGCATGTGAGGAGACAGAATTAAACTGGCAGGCTCATCAGGAGTGGGGATGCTCTCCTGTTGTTTTTGATAGGCAGGCATGGTTATGCCTCCAAAAGCTGCAAGCAGGCTGAAAAACCATTGTTTAGATCTGCAGACTTTCCTATACAGAACAATAATCTGGAGAAATGACATGAAAAATGGTGTTCCCAAGGTAACCTCTTGACTGGTGGAAGAATGTACACAGAGAAGTTGAAAGCTGATGACAACAGCAATGTTTGAACATGCTGAGTACTGTGACCTACCTAATGAACATCGCTTATAGCTAATTAGTATTATGATGGATGGATCTGTAAGAACAAAAGCATTCAATTTTTGTACAATAGAGAAAATTATGTAAATCTACTTCTTGTAATATTATCCACTGGAAAAGACATTGTGATAAACATTAAATCTGAAACACATACACACAAACTACTCACATATGAGTTTCAAACTTGTTAGCTAATTTTCCCAATATTTTACAGCTAACTAAACGAGACTGAAGTGTTTGGGAAAGCTGCGCCTTGGAAACAAGTGGATTCAGGATCTATATGGAAAAATGGGAGGAAACATTTAAACAGTAACAAATGTATTCCTGTTGTTAAAAAAATCTAGAAGTACATAATACAATTACTTTTTCCACAAAATTAGGTTGCGATCATAATAATGCACACATTAAGACTACGAAGAACCTTGCATTTTAATATTCAGTGCCAACTATAGTATATACCAAATGTATCTTGGCCCAAATTCTAGTTTATGATTCATATCACACTTACAGCCATTACACCTTTGCAACGTTACATCTATCTTCTTGTGTTTTTATTTAGAGAATAAATTCTATAAGCATATTTATAGATATTATTTGGGGAATTTTCACACAAAGGACCCCTGACTTGGAAAAACCCAGAGGAGGAGGGGGGGAAAGGAAATAGTATGAAGCTCTTCTTGCCAATTTTTCTCCAGGGACACCCCCTTTGACGTGAACTCTGGTGGCCATATACCCTCCCAACCTTGAATATCTCTGGGATCCATAGGGAAGGGATTCCATTTCCATGTGCAACCATGACCGACTGCTGCTTCTGCTGGAGATGTGCTACCATTTGCTGGATCTCCTCCACAATCCCAGAGGATCAGCTGTCAAAGGGAGCCAGAGGAAGATAATATGCCTAGTTGTATTATCTTCTGATGAGAAATCACCATGGAAACCCATGTGCAGAGTAGGGCAGGGTGCTGCAAAGAAGGGTAGCACCCCTGCTCTGCCTCAGCTCTTCATCCAACCTTTCATGCACAACCCCAGCAGAATATACAGGCCAGGAAAGAGTAGCAGTGCTGCAGAAGCAGCCCTTCCCATCATCTTACTGACAGAAATTGCTGAGGTTACTGTGAAAATGTGAACAGATGAACAAGCTAGAATTAGTACACAGAATGTGTTACCCATCATAACACTTAATAAGGAAACAAGTCATACAGGTTTTGTAGGTACCATATATTATTATTTAATATTTGAACAATGGGAGTACCCAGAACATGCCAGACACTTTCCAAATATTTAGCAAGACACAGTCTTTTCCCTAAAGTGCTCTGAATTTAAGACTGTCCTCCAATTTCCATTACAATAAATAAAACGAGAAGAATCTAAGTGTCACAACACAAAAATGAAATAATTAAGAAAAGCCTTATATCATGTGGTCTTAACCAACTGCTGTCCTAAAAGTGCCTCAGCAATTGTATTATATACAAGGTACATTGTTATGGGGGCATCCTATCATTTTACTCTATTTTAAGGAAAAAGCAGAGAGCAAGTTGACATTTTCCAGAAGTGATCATTTTTAAAATTACATTACAGAAACATATTGGTTCTAGCAAAATAAATTTATTTTGTTATTGTTAGCCTTTTACCCTTTAAAAGCAACAATGGATTTCATTTACAAGCACATTTTAACAATGTTTTTATAAAACCAATGATAATTAAGGGGCAGGTGACAGAATTCTTCCCTACCCCCAACCCATAATGTAGACACAAAATACACAGTGTTTGCAGGTTGACCTCCAAATAAAGACCTCAGGCTTTGACCCACTGAGAGGAACTTAGACCCCCAAGTCCACTACACCTATACCATAAAATTAGGTTCAGTGCCAATCCAGAATTTTAAGTTACTAAAACAAAAACTCTTTTGTTAGAACATTCTTCCACGTTTACTATCATCTTCGAAATTGAAAACACAGACCCTCGAATGCACTTTATTGATGATATCTCATTTAAAAATACTGTAGTCATTGTTTGTTGATGTATACAAAAGCCTTTTAAGATGACCTCCCATCTACCCCCAACACAGTCCTTTACTACACTATGTTCTACATATAGCCAGATTTTCACAGGTGCTGATCGCTCGTTACTCCTGTTGAAGCAAATAGGAATTACAGGTACTCCAAGCTTTTGAAAATCAGATCATTATTCTTTAATCTATTCTCCATTAAAGTTTCCAGGAAAAAATAATATTACCTCATGTCTGATGGTTTCTTTTGGCAAGGCTTCTATTACAGCAAGAAGAGTTTCTAGCCATGCATTACTGACACCTGTTAGACACAAACGGACTATATGTTATATTATAGGTCAGTTGTATGAAACAACTTCTGATTTGGTGCATTCAGCTCTTCAATGAGCTATACTTCTAAATGACATTACAGTAACATTCAAAAATAGTTACACACTTCTATCTGTTTGCATATATTTCATTAGAAAAGCAGGTTTTGCTTGCATTTTGGGGAGGGGAGAATTATTCTATTACTTGTTTTTGGAACAACTGTTTGAAGATGACAGTTTTCTCCAGTTAGAAATAACATACTATTTTCTTTAATTTACTTATGTAAAACTTTCTATTTTTCCTGCGAGTCATTTTTATTTTTCCTGTATTAAAAAAATAATTTTCAAGAAGATAAAAGAAAATCTCCAAAATCTCAACATTATGAAGAAAAACACTGTAGTCCGTACTTGTGCTTACTCAGGCACAGATTCCAATTAAGTCACTGGAAGTTTGGACTAAGGACCTCAGGATTTCGTGCACCAAACAGAAATGTATTTATTTGTTTTATTCAAAATGAAGGAAACTATCAGCTAAATAACAGTCTACAGGAAGGTCAATATATAGAAAACCTTACATACGGCAAGCCATTCCATAAAACCACCATCAATGAATAAACTCACAAATTGGTATAGATTGCATGTATTGTTTTAAATAGTACTGCACAAGGAAACATAAATCACAAAGAACCAATCAGTTATCAGCATAGCATCATGATCCTGACCTGCATCCCTGTGTTCCAGATTCTGTAGAATGATGTGTAGGAAGGAGTGGGAATAAGTATGAATGGACACTGACTCCTCTTGCAGAATAGTCAAAAATGCAACAGCAGCTGTTAACTGCATTTCCACCCCTGCAACATGCAGGACCTCCTGTATAATCAGAAAGCGTATTTATTTAAAAGGATGAGCCAGAAATACATTAAAAGAAAATTCCAATGTTTATTCAGATCCTAGGAATCAGCTGATACAAAACTATCCTTACACAACCACTTCTTCTTAACAGCAATCATTTAGAGATACTCTAATCTCTTTTAAACCATATCTTCACAAATTCAGGTGTCTTACAAATCATAATAATATGAAGCTTTCCAGACAAATAAATTAAAGTGGATCATAATGTTTGACATTGATTAGCAAGGAAAAAATGTAGCACACATTACAATTTTACTAAGCTTTTTAGTTGTGTGTCTTATTCAATTACTTTTGTGTTTAGGTGGAGATGCTTTCTTTATATACAGTTAGAAAATGTCATAACAAGCCAGCCAGCATTCATTTCAGTTATTCATGGGTTAGAGAGATAAATATTTTGTACACCTGGGAAGTGATACCAAATTGCACAAAGTTATTTAAATTTCCATCACCAACTGATACCGAACATAAATAAAATTTTATAGTATAGCTTCTTAATAAAAACAGCCAAAGATGTATGAAGTTATTTATTTAAACACTTCTCTATTTATGGATACTCAACTTTATCATGAACCAACCTCATTTATTAGAAACTCTTTCAGAGTGCCTATTCCAAAGTCAAATAACAATAGGTGATGATTAGGTCCAAATTCACGGTCCATTTTGGTCAATTACACCGTCATAGGATTTTAAAAATCACACATTTCCTGATTTCAGCTATTTAAATCTGAAATTTCATGGTGTTGTAATTTCAGGAGTCCTGACCCAAAAAGGAGTTGTGGGGGGAGTTGCAAGGTTATTGTAGGGGGGGTTGCGGTACTGCTACTCTCACTTCTGCGCTGCTGCTGAAGCTTCAGAGCTGGGCAGCTGGAGAGCGGCAGCTGCTGACTGGGAGCCCAACTCTGAAGGCAGCGCCACCACCAGCAGCAGCATATAAGTAAGGATGGCATGGTACGGTATTGCCATCCTTACTTCTGTGTTGCTGCTTGGGGGGCCTTGCCTTCAGAGCTGGGGGCCCAGCCAACACTCTCCGGCTGCCCAGCTCTGAAGGCAGCGGAGAAGTGAGGGTGGCAATATAGTGACAATCCCTAAAATAACCTTGTGATCCCCCCCTGCAATTCCCTTTTGGGTCAGGACCCCCAATTTGAGAAACGCTGGTCTCCACTATGAAATCTGTATAGTAGAGGGTAAAAGCACACAAAAGACCGGATTTCACAGGGGGAGACCTGATTTCAAAGTCTGTGATGTGTTTTCCATGGCCGTGAATTTGGTAGAGCCCTAATGATGATGTGGTAGAGAAAATGTGAGCAAGTGTTCATTTGTAGACAGTTATTAGATGAAAATTAAAGGCCATATCTAACTAGATCTTTCAAAGTTATTTAGACATATCATAACATCTGCTATCTGTAACCTGTATGAGTCACACTACTCACTACCAATATATACATTTTGCTGGATATTACTAGAATGACATTTTTAAGTGGTTTTACTGCATAATTTGCTATTTTACTTGCAATTTGCATATTTTACTTGTGAATCCAACCTTGGTAACACTTAGCTTTCTCTCTAGACTGATCAAGCTCAACCTGCCAGTTGATATTTTTCACAGATGCTTACTTGGTCCTTTTTTTAACATACGTATTGGGACACAAATAATATTTCCCATATTTAACGAAAGAGCAAAGAATATTATCTAACTCTTTAGTAAAAACCAAAAACAAACCTCCAACAGACTTTCTTTAAAAAAAAAAAAAGCACAAATCACGGGCATAAATGTGACAGACAAAAGATGATCCTGGCTTATGATTTGCTTACCACTGTCATGCGATGATTTAGTACATTTATCATTTATGTAATAAGAGGTGAACAATACAGAAGTCTCAGTACAGAAATGTCAACCAATCAGATTGTATGTGCAAGTACCCTTTTTCAGAGTTGCTGAGCTAAAGGAAAACTGTTATTCATCTCAAGAGCTGGCTGTGGGTGTTTATTATAGCTGTGGATATTTCTACCAGGATACCCATTATCCAAGTAAAATTAAGCTGTGCTGGACACCTTACCAACTTCCAGTAAAATAAAATACTACTGGGAGTATTGCCAAGGAACAAAGTCAGTATATGACCTTATAACAGAATGACTTTGGGGATCAGAATAAGGAAGCACATAAATATCTGGTTCTTGAAATACACCTCTTACAGTCATTCAAAAAAAGAGAGAGAACTTTACAAAACAATTAAGAAAGAGGGCAGAAGAAACAGGGCCTAAAGAGCATGAATCAAAACGTGAGTTTTAGGATTCAGATAGGATTTAGAGACAGCACAGATAATTCTGCCCCTTTTAGAGCTATTTATAAAGAAGCTCCCATCCCACCTCCCACCCTGTGTGCTAACATTTAGGTGAAAGACAAGATTGTTAGTACGTTCTAACTACAAAAGGACTAACTGCAAACAGTGCAATAGTTGGATTGTTGATTTTATCTATCTGACACACTTTCCACACTCAATAGATTTTTCAATTGTGGGCTGAATTGGCACTTTGGAGACATACGTTTCTGCAATGTTAAGCTGAAGTTAAAAAATCAACATAGATTTTGTTGGAATAGAAAGCATTCAATTTCAATTTTAAATATGTTCACTGGGTACACAACATAAATAGGGTTACTTACCAACAACTCAAGATTCCAAATGGTTAGCTCCTCCACAGATCCACACTCTCTGGGTAATCATGTGTGAGAGCCACATTCTCTGGATGTGCCTCCTCATGGACCTCGGGAGACATTGAAATGTAAATTTCTAGATTGCTTAAACATGTGCCTGCATTGATGTCTGCACTGAGAACTGTTGAGTTCCACCTATTAAAATGTGTCTGGCTCCCATCCCCACTTCAGTTCCATAGACCTTAAATTGGACATAAAAATGTATGACAAAAGACATCAGGTTTGCGAGTGTAGATCTGTCGAGGAGGATACCCATTTGGAGAATTATGATTATGGGTAAGTAACTTCTTTTCTAGTCATGGGATCTCCTTCACAGATTCCCACTCTCCAGTAGCAAAAAAGCACTAACCAGCAGACTCAGAGGGATTCAGTGTGACATCAAAAAAACAAGCTGGTTTTGATGAACTACCCTATTGAAAAAGACTAAGGTCTAGCAGTTAAGTTCAGGTAGCTATAGTTCCAAACTGTAGAAAGTACTGCAGATTTCTTGAATTGGAACAGATGAAATTTCACCTCCAGTGAAATGTGATTTATGTCCCTTTGGAATAGATTTTCCTTGAAAGAATGCTGCAGTTTATCAACTTTGTATTTGTGTTAATATGGCATAACCTTTTAATTAGGAACTAGAAGAAAGAAAGACAGACAGACGCATACATATTTACAGAAGAATGGTAGAACAAAGGACTAATTAGGTTTGAACCCAAAGTCACTTTAGAGCAGGGGTGGGCAAACCTTTTGGCCCGAGGGCCACATCGGGGTGCAAAACTATATGGAGGGCCGGGTAGGGAAGGCTGTGCCTCCCCAAACAGCCTGGCCCCTGCCCCCTATCCACCCCCTCCCACTTCCTGCCCCCTGCCTGCCCCTCTCAAAACTCCAGACCCATCCAACCACCCCTACCCCTGACCGCCCCCTCCCGGGACCCCCGCCCCTAACCGCCCCCTGGGACCCCACCTCCATTTAACGCCCCCCATTCCCCATCCCCTGACCGCCCCCCCCCCGAACCTCCGCCCCATCCAACCGCCCCCTGCTCCCTGTCTGCCCCCTGGGACTCCCTGCCCCTTACCAACCCTCTGGCCTGGGCCTCCTTACCATGCCACTCAGAGCAGCATGTCTTGCCACCATGCCGCCCAGCCAGAGCCAGACATGCTGCCATGCATGAGCAGGCAGCCCCGCAGACCACAGCGCTGCCCACTCAGCAGGGTGACTACAGGGGAAGGGGAACAGCGGGGTGGGGTCGGGGGCTAGCCTCCCAGGCCAGGAGCTCAGGGGCCAGGCAGGACGGTCCTGTGGGATGGATGTGCCCCACATCTGCTTTAGAGTATGAGCAAGGGTTAAGAGCACCATCGCTTCCACTTCCTAACCTTGTGGAAACAGTAAGAAAAGAATTTGTCAATAGCAACTGCAGCTTACAAAGTTGACAAGTTGGTGGACAGCAAATTAAAAAATAGTTTCATAGATTACAGAATAATTTGTTTTGAAAATGGCTTTAGAATGGATCAGATACCACAGGGAAAGGGCCTGATGTGTAGGAACCAGATAATATATAGATGAAGTAAGAAACAAAGATGTTCACAATTTTGAGAAGCCAGAGTGTTGTAAGCTTGACAAGATTTGGGCTCTCTGTCCTTAGAAGGATGTAGACACTTATCATGTTAGGTGACCAACTGCAGCTCTAGATCAAAATTAATTGAATTTTATTCTGAAGCCACATTTGGAAAAATAGCTCTTAATAAAGAAAATTCAGCAAAATAAATGCCTTCAAAAAACCTCATTCTGGTGGCACCGAGATCCACCAAACCATGGAGATCAAAAAGGAAGGGAGCTGTCAATGCCAAATACAAAGGAGTCATTAGGTGCTCTAAGCTGTCTATGAATCTGCATTTCAGTGATTACCAAGGTTCATGAGGAGGTGCATGCAGATATCCAGAGGGTGGGGGATCTACATGGGAGAACCCATAACAAGACATCAGTGTTTTTCAACTGTAGAGAATGTACAAAAATTTCATATACATGATTTTATTTTAATTTCTGAACTATATATATATCACAACTGATTTAACCGATAGAACACAATACTGATGCCTCAAACTTGACCATACTTTCTCTGAGTTATATTAAAAGGGTCTGGTAAATTTAATCTTGTTTATCCCAATCTAAAAATGGTAAAAGGTGAAAGTTTTTTGTTTGGTGGTTATTTAATTGTTGTTTTGTTTTAAATATTTAAAATGACAAATATAGAATTTCAATGGAAAATTTTTCCTACCTGTATAATTTCTGCAGTTGCACAGGCAAGTTTACCAGGTTTGATTTACCAATTTCTGCCAGCAAGTAGAGAGAAAAGTCTTGATCCAGACAGTCATAATGTCTTTCAATTACCTTTTCCTCAGTCTATTTTACCCACAGCATTGACAAAAGGAGCATTTGTTCTTACCTGTGAGTTCTGCAAATACATTCAAACACTACATGAGGAAGCTGAGTTAACTGCCCAATTAGTTCATGGTGATAAAAAGCTGCAGAAACACATAGCAATCACTATGTCTTTCACTTTACAGTTGTAAATACAAATTTACAAAAGTGGGTGAACATTGTTATTCCATCTCACATGTGGGAAACAGAGGTGCAGAGAGATTAACAGACAATTCAATTCCCTTTGCAGTGAGACAACTCCCACTATTTTCAATGGGAATTAGATCAAGTGACAGCTATATGAAATCTCCAGTAACTGGTCAGTTCATCAGCAGTAATATTTCTTCAACAGACAAAAACAAAAATCAAACATAACAAAGCCTGTCAATGCTAAAAAATATTTTCAATCAAAACCAATAAGAGCATTTATAAACCCACCCAGGAAAAATAGGAAAATACAACTATCCCTGTGTTAGGGCTAGTCTAGATGGAGAGTTAGTGAATGGCAAGCTGGGGTGTAAATCTACAGCGCACTAGTGTGCTGCCCACTAACTGGCTGTGCGGACCTTGTTACCGTGTGATAAAAATTCCCTAGTGTGCTTTGACCATCTCTTGTTTCAAACAGCAGTAGGTCAAAGCATAGTAGGGAACTTCCAGCATGCAGTCCACAGTCCACACAGCCACTTAGTGTGTGGCATGCTAGTGCACTGTAGATTTACACCCCAGCTTGCCATGTACTAACTCTCCGTCTAGACAAGCTCTTAATGAAAGTAAACAGATAGTAAAGCAGCCTTTGGAGGAACTGCTTATACTAGTGTCTATAGACGTTAACAAAACTCACATGTATTTCACAGAGTTTAATAGAGTTTAAGGCCAGAAGGGATCATGAGAAAAATCTAGTGTTACCTGCTGTTTATCATAGGCCATAACATTTCACCCAATTACCTCTGCATTGAGCCCAATAACTTGTGTTTGACTAAAGCATACCATCCAGAAAGCCATCCAGTCTTGATCTGAAGATGTGATGGGATTGAGAATTCACCACTTTCCTTAAAAGTTTGTTCCAATGGTTAATCACCCTCACTATTAATAATCTGAGCCTAATTTCAAATTTGAATATGTCTGGTTTTGATTTCCAGCCATTGGTTCTTGTTATGCCTTTCTCTGCTAGATTAAAGAGCCCTTTACTACCAGTATTTTCTCCCTGTTAAGGTATTTATACACTGAAACCAAGTCACTTCTCATACTTTTTTTTGATAAATTGAACAGACTGAGCGCTTTAAGTCTCCCACTGTAAGGCATTTTCTCAAGCTCTTGAATCGTTGTGGCTATTTTCAGAACCCTCTCCCAATTTTTATACATACTTCTAAAAATGTGGACATCAGAATGGTATGCAGTATTTGATTATCAATCTTACCAATGCCATATACAGAGGTACAATCACTACTCCCCTTTATACATCAAAAGATCCCATTAGCCATTTTTGCCACAGCACTTCATTGGGAGCTCACGCTAATTGCTTATCCACTATGACCCCTACATTTATAAGAACAAAATCTCCTTTTTGCTATATATTGCCAGAAAGTAAGTATATAAAAGCAATAGAAGTACCACCAGCAACCAACAGGCCAACAACATTTAATGAACTTTTGGTAGAAAATGACCTTTATCGAAGTGAGAATCTCAACTTTCGAGTGTCACACAATTTAAGAAAAAAAATAAATCTAGGTTGCTGATTTTTAGTGCACCTTCATTTCAAGAATTCTCTGTCTACCAAAGCATATCATAGGATCAAGAATGTCTCAGATGTAATGGGATTCAGTATTTTAAGCAGCAAATTCCAGAAATTCTTCAAGTCAGCACGTTAGTTTAGAAAGGGGCCTGGAATAGGAGGCTAGAAGTTCATGTGGCAGGTAAGTGGAAAAACTAGGGTTAAAGTTAATGAATTGTCAATAATTTTGCAACCTCATGTGACTGTTTGTTTGTTTTCCCAAAGCTATTTGCATATTTTTATTAAAAAGGTCTATTGAACTGGCCTTAACACCACTGAATCTGATAATGGAACTGACTCAGCTTTTTTTAAACAATTTGTCAGTTCATTTTATTCCTCAGTTCTGAACACATCTTGTTCTGTGGCCATTTGTTCAGTTCAAAGAATAAGAGAAAAACAGCTCTTTTATAAAGGCCCAGGAAGACAAGACCAAGTTGACCCATGATGCTCAATATTATAAAAGCATCTCTGCAATATGGAACCAAAGGCACTTCTGATGACAAGGGTGTACTGGAGCATGCATTTAAGTATCCTAGAGGACAATACCTGCCAAGTAATCATGTTGCTGGATTGCATATACTACAGAGCAGGAGGCTTGCTGATATGTTTGTTCTTGCACTTTTAATCTAACAGCTCAGAATGAACTAGATGGAATATGTGCATCACAGATTCAAAATGAAATTGCTTTAATTTCTAACAAATATTGTTTGTCTCTCAAACAGCCTCTTATTTTAGTAGACTGGAAAAAAGAGGACATACTATGAGGCTATTTCCTGGGGCAATTTGATAAAATATGAGAGAAGTAATTTGTTATGAGTACCATCTTGCTACCTGTTCTATATTTTCCTGGAATACTTTTGTTAACACAGTAAGTATAAAATGGGTGGACTGAAAACCAGATAAAGCTGAAGGGAAGGCTATAAACATAGTATGTTGGTATAAATAGCCAGTCCCTGCAAAAATAAAATAATGAGAGGAGTGAAATACAGAAAAATAATTTATTGTTGAAAAAAAGAAATGAAGGACCATTTGCTAATACCCAGTCATCTCTAGAGGTAATAAATCCTATTTTGAATTGGTCAGCTGTTCTAGAATAGAAACCAATTGTAAGAAGGCAGCCCTGTTCGGAGCACCCTTCTACAGTAGTCCATGGCATGACACGTGCACCTGCCTCAGTTTTATCTAGGTCCGGCCATAAAAAGAACACAGTCTTTCCCAGTCTTCACGCAAAATCCCATCTTTGGGCATAATTTACTCAGATACACATACAATAATACATAGAACCCTCACAGTAAAAAACATTCTCCCAATTCCCAAAATAAAACATAGAAATGTACAGTGATTTTCCAAGCTCCTTGCTAGTGAGTCCACAGTACTGTTTCCAGTTTCCTTCTGCCCTTGTTCCAGGGTCCCACACCTCCAGCCCATCATCCTGAGAGTGATCAACCCCATGATTCTTCTGCCTAAATCACAGTCTATCAAGTCAGCCCTTTTCCACCTCGCGGTACTGACTATTCAGCCTAGGAAGGTATGAAAACTAGCCCCTCTGCTGGTCTACTAGCCCTCCGCCCTTAACAGCCTCCCATCACTGTCTCTCTGACAAAGGAAAGCCAGCAGGCTAGTCCCTTTTGCTGGCTCCTAGCTCTCAGCCTCCTTGCATTAGCAATTCTAGCCCAGAACAGTCACCAAACTATCCTCCCTGCTCTCACCCTAGTTGATTCCTCCATCTTCCCAAAAAGGGCCTACAGAGATTTTCACTCTCTACAAACTGTCTCTCCCAAGAAGCTCTCACTTAACCCTTTCCTAGTTTCTCCAATCTCTGCTCTCAGGCAGCCCTGACTCACCAGGTCTCTCTCTCATTGGGTCTCCCCCACTGGGTCCAAGTGCCCTCTTTTAAACCCAGTTGGAGTGAGCTGTTGAAGCACAGGTGCACTGGCCCTGTTCCGTCTTAAAGGGTCAGTGTCAACTTGTGACATCAATCCTTTTTAACACATTCTTTTTGTACAGAAAAAACTACCATGAAAATATAAGAAAACCTGAGAACCTCAGCCATGCCACTCTTCCTATATTACCCACTACCTTACCCCTGTCACTGAGAATATAAGGAAAAATTCAAGAAAGCAAATAGTTTGCAATGGTTACAATCTTTTTTTCACCTCATTTCTAAAGGTTTCTGGGATTGGATTGCTCAGAATGTTCTTAATGGAACATGACTTTTTTCATATCTACTGGAGCTCAGTGATTCAAATATAGCTCAGGTCAGTAATGAGCCAAATTTGTTTCCAACTGTCTGAAATAAGCAATTTCAATCCATTTCTTAGAGGACAGTTGTCCATATCATAAAGATCACCATCAAAATGATGCATATGTTGGCAGATTCAGCTAAAAACAAAGATTTCAAGGATATGAAGAAACTTCATTTCTACACATGGTCCCCTTCAAATCATGGATGGATGAGTCATATTGTCAAAGAAACTGGCAGGAACTTAATTTCTAACCCCCAGGCACTAATGCACTCCATAGCTATAGCACTTCAGTCTCCCGGACTTTCAGTCTGGCACCTTACTCAAGCATTAATTTACACACATTGAAAAAGAGCTGTTGCAATGATGTTGAAAATGAAGCTGTCCTAAAAATTACTAGATATGCCATAAATCAGCTCTTCAGAACTAAATTTTCCAGCAGCAGTCTTTATGTCCAGTACAGACATACCCACACTGCTAATTATAGACGAATTCAGATTGCTTTTTAGTGAGAGGCTGTACAATCTGGATCTAGACAAAGATGACCTGTGGTCTACTTTCTCTCACATTCTGTCAACGTTCTTCACCACCTTAACCATCAGGTAAGCACCAGAAACAGGTAAGTAAAGGACAGATCAATCTCTAGGTTCGTAACTGATCTTAAACATTTTTGAACCATCATGAACTGAAACAACACATTTTATGATGTGAAAATTTTGGCTGAATCATCAGCTTTTTCCTCTTCTGATACATTCACTTTTCTTAGAGTGGGATCCTTATCTTAACAAACAAACAACTTATACTGGGATTTAGTCATAATAGACTCTTAGAAGGAGCTCTGAAATTCCCCAATTAAAGAACAGATACTAAAAACTGTGCATACTAACAGATTATTTAAATTTAAAAAAAGATATGCCTCAGGAGAGATTGTTTAGGCCACATTAAATCAGGTTCAAAACGTATACAGTTTCAGACTGAGCAAGTTGGCCCCTCCTCCTATGTTTATTTCAGCAAGAGCTTGAGAGAGCCTGAGATGTTTGAAAGAGCTGAGTCAGTAATACTGCTATCTATTGCATTCTTTACCGGACTAACAAACTATCAGCATTGCTGGTCTTAGGTTGTTGCAAGAACTTATTTATTGCTAGCAATCAGTTCCCTTTGATTTGAATATTTCCTTCGAGTCTGAGGCAGTAGTAGCCCAATTTAAGTATTACCTATCCCAAAGTCTAAATAGCGATGAGCAGCGACTAGTTATTGTTGGACTATAAATAAATAAATAAAGCAAATAATGCAGAAAAATTCAGCAAGAAAAACAGATGGAAATATGTTTGAAGGAACAGCATTTAAGAGACCAGAGGCTAATCTGAAAGCTCTGTTAAAACAGATTTGTTCTTTGCTTTTTGTGAAACTGAATTAAAGTTCTGGCTTACTCTACAACTTCAGCTGAATGACAACACACTGAACCAACAAAACACCAGAAACATCCCATCATTCAAAATAAATTCTTAGGCCCTCTCTTGTTGGGAAAAAATAATGTGTTGTTTAATAGTGCTAGTTCAACTGAGTTAGTTTAACTCAACTGAAAAGAGTGGCAAAATGCAGGCCAATGCATTTGAAGCTATGGAACCTGGCGGTGTTGTAGCCATACATGGCTACAAATGTGTTAAGCCACATCTTAATGGGGCTTCTCAATCATGTTAAGCTAACTCAATTGAACTAACAAACACCTTTTTTGCCCATTAACATATACCCATATTGGTTGACTACCATGCACATAGGGAATTCACCAAACAACTAATAATAGCTGACTAAACTTTTGTGGGCATCACATACACCTTGAAAAACTAAACACAAAATATATAATTCTGGATGGTAGCATAAAAACCTCAATGTTTCTCCCACAGAAGATGGAATGAGGCTGAGGAAATGATGCCTGCCAAATTGTACCATTAAGACTGATTGGCTAAAGATTTCTCCATAGGCTGGCAGAGAATGGTAAACTTTATAGTACCAAGATTTTTACAGAAGAATGCAGAACATTTTTCTGGAAAAAATATACTAATTGTGATAATTAATTAAAATATATGTTCCATGTACACAGTGAATTCGTGTAGAAGATCAATAAGGAACATCCCCTTCTAATTAATATTGATACAACATGATCTTCAAATCATACTTACTAAAGCAGTTGTTTCTCTTGTTGCCTTTTTTGCAATATTTTATTAGGACAAAAGGTATATTCATAACTTCACATTTAGTAACTTACTCTGATTTTTGGCAAAACCCTCCGAAGTGTCTCTGCAGGATTCTGTTGCATCAGGACTGGAAGATTTGCAACCACACTTGTTCCTTGGATGTCTTGACCAGAACTTACAAAAAACACACACATTTTAAGTATTATACTACAAGCTGTCCTCAAGGTCACAGCTTTCATAGTGAGGACAATGACTATTCATATAACAACTCATATACCCTGAAGGGTTTTTTTTAGTTTTAAGAAGATAGTTGAAGATAAGTCACACAACAAAAAACTACATTAAAGTAACATAAAGAATAACTTTCATGATAAACATAAAATCACAAATATGCTGTTTCTAATGTGAAATGTTCTAAGCATATATATTTAGAAAAAATATAAATCATTTAAAAGGAAAATTATTTCAAACTGGAAAGACAAGGCGCCACCCTAACGGAGATTTTTTTGAGTGGCTTGTTAGGATAACAGCATGCAGATGATAAAACAGACAGATGATAACTTTACTCTAGATATAATGTAGTATCATTATAAATACTAGATATTAAGATATCTCTCTTAATCAAACTGCTGCTTTCTCTTTTCACCATTACACACCATCAGTACGCGAGCAAGACAATCAGTACACCTTGACCACAGTCTGCACAGTCAAACTTTTTCCTTGGATATCTTGATAAGACCTTACAAAAATACATACATTTAAAATTGTATAATATGAGCTGACCTCAAGCTCACACTGTTCATAAAAAGATGAACCTTAGTAGAACAGCTTAATAACATGCTCCTTTCTTAAGATGTCATAGACAAGCGGGAAAGACAGCAGAAGAGATTGGGAGGAGGAGGAGGAAGTTAGGATGGTGGAAAATATTAAGTATGGAAACTAAACTAAAATCTGTATATTATGACATAAATTTATCATTTTGTGTTTAAAAATATAATTTTCATTTCCATACTATCAGCCAGGATTAAACAGATGTCACCACCACAGGGAAAACTAGGTTAGAGTATACTTATAAACTTTTTTAACTGAAACAGATACCCTTATGACACACACATGGGTGGGAAAGGGAGAAAAGAAATTACAGAAGATCCAAGGGTGGAGAATGGGATAAAGAAACAGTGAAGGAAGGAAATGGAATGGAAATACAAGATCTATCCAGCAGGGGCATGAGTTGTTGAAAGAGACTCCGAAAATGCTGGAATCTCCCATCTGATAAAGAACAGAGGACACCTGGCCATCTATTGACAACCACCGAGTTAAAAGCTGTAACTCATACTAACCATTGCTACTTCAAAGTTTTATAATCTGTTATGCTGAACAAATCAAAACTTGTTTTAAATGGCTAAAAAGCCCAATCATACATAGGCACACAAAGCACACAAGCAGCTTCCTTGGGGCATGACCACCATTTGTTTGCAATGCATTTTCCTTTAATTCATAATATGAATAAATGTTTTAAAAAAGTAATGCATACAAGTCTTAATTACCTAAAATACTTTTATATACCATATCCTGTCCAGATGATCATTCTGGTAAGGGTAAAAGTTTCTTTATTTAAAAATACAAGCTGGATTAAATAAGCATCCATTTAGCAAATATAATGATCTCAATCATTTTTTTGTTTTGGTTTGAATTTATAGTTTTGTAACTGTAATTGTACAGTTTTGTTTCTAAGTGGTACCAAATGTTCCACAGAGTACTGAAGTAAGAGTCAAACTATTATTGCAGCAGTTAGAGCTGAAAAGATCTTCAAGGGTTCCACTATAATTTCTAATTTCACCTAACAACATTTAACATTTTCTGAGGAACAAACACAAATTAGTTGCTATATTCAGCTACAGACAACTAATCCAAGTTAACTCTATTCTGTTAAATGAATACCACATGCCTTTAAAAAACAGATATCTACCTGGTAAAAGTTTCTACAATAAACTGGAAACAAATTTCAGAGTGGTAGCCGTGTTAGTCTGTATCAGCAAAAATAACGAGGAGTCCTTGTGGCAGCGTAGAGACTAACAAATTTATTTGGGCATAAGCTTTCGTGGTTAGAACCCACTTCATCAGATGCATGGAGTGAAAATACAGGAGCAGGTATAAATACATGAAAGGATGAGGGTTGCTTTACAAAGTGTGAGGTCAGTCTAACAAGATATATCAATTAACAGCAGGATACCAAGGGAGGAAAAATAACTTTTGAAGTGGTAAGAGAGTGGCCCATTACAGACAGTTGACAAGAAGGTGTTCGTTACAGTAGGGAGAAATTAGTATTGGGGAAATTAAGTTTAGGTTTTGTAGTGACCCAACCACTCCCAGTCTCTGTTCAGGCCTAATCTGATGGTATCCAGTTTGCAAATTAATTCCAGTTTTGCAGCTTCACGTTGGAGTCTGTTTTTGAAGTTTTTTTTGTTGAAGAATTGCCACTTTTAGGTCTGTTATTGAGTGACCAGAGAGATTGAAGCGTTCTCCTGCTGGTTTTTGAACATATGTAATTATTGTGGTTACATTCACTGGAGTCTAGAATGTCTGCATTGAAACACTGGAACATGTTACAGCAGTGTTTCCCAAACTTGGGACGCCGCTTGTTCAGGGAAAGCCCCTGGCAGGCCCGGCCAGTTTGTTTACCTGCCGCATCCGCAGGTTCGGCCGATCGCAGCTCCCACTGCCTGCAGTTCGCTGTGCCCGGCCAATGGGGGTTGGGGAAAGTGGTGCGGGCCGAGGGACATACTGGCTGCCGCTTCCCACAGCCCCCATTTGCCAGGCACAGCGAACCGTGGCCAGTGGGAGCCGTGATTGGCTGAACCTGCGGATGCAGCAGGTAAACAAACCGGCCCGGCCCACCAGGGGTTTCCCTGAACAAGTGGTGTCCCAAGTTTGGGAAACACTGTGTTACAGGAAAGATTTTCTTTTTTCTGTGTATAGAAAACAGTATGGTGCATCAGTAGAAACATTCAAGAAGGTATTAGATGATCATCAGAATTAATTTGTTAGTGCCCAGCAAGTCAAATACATTTGTGTTACTGGCAGACAAGTCAATCGTGTCTGATCTATAACAACTTAACAAGATTCAGAGTAGCAGCCGTGTTAGTCTGTATTCGCAAAAAGAAAAGGAGTACTTGTGGCACCTTAGAGACTAACTAACTTATTTGAGCATAAGCTTTCGTGAGCTACAGCTCACTTCATCGGATGCATTCAGTGGAAAATACAGTGAGGAGATTTATATACACACAGAACATGAAAAATGGGTGTTATCATACACACTATAAGGAGAGTGATCACTTAAGATGAGCTATTACCAGCAGGAGAGTGTGTGGGGGGGGGAAGAAAATCTTTTGTAGTGATAATCAAGGTAGGTCATTTCCAGCAGTTAACAAGAATGTCTGAGGAACGGGGGGGGGGGCGGGGGGGGGAATAAACATGGGGAAATAGTTTTACTTTGTGTAATGACTCATCCACTCCCAGTCTCTATTCAAGCCTGGGTTAATTGTATCCAGTTTGCAAATTAATTCCAATTCATCAGTCTCTCGTTGGAGTCTGTTTTCAAAGTCTTTTTGTTGTAATATTGCGACTTTTAGGTCAGAGATCGAGTGACCAGAGAGACTGAAGTGTTCTCCGACTGGTTTATGAATGTTATAATTCTTGACATCTGATTTGTGTCCATTTATTCTTTTACGTAGAGACTGTCCAGTTTGCCCAATGTACATGGCAGAGGGGCATTGCTGGCACATGGTGGCATATATCACATTGGTAGATGTGCAGATGAATGAGCCTCTGATAGTGTGGCTGATGTGATTAGACCCTATGATGGTGTCCCCTGAATAGATACGTGGACACAGTTGGCAACGGGCTTTGTTGCAAGGATAGGTTCGTGGGTTAGTGGTTCTGTGGTGTGGTGTGTGGTTGCTGGTGAATATTTGCTTCAGGTTGGGGGGCTGTCTGTAGGCAAGGATTGGCCTGTCTCCCAAGATTTGTGAGAGTGATGGGTTGTCCTTCAGGATAGGTTGTAGATCCTTGATGATGCGTTGGAGAGATTTTAGTTGGGGGCTGAAGGTGATGGCTAGTGGCGTTCTGTTATTTTCTTTGTTGGGCCTGTCCTGTAGTAGGTGACTTCTGGGTACTCTTCTGGCTCCGTCAATCTGTTTCTTCACTTCCGCAGGTGAGTACTGTAGTTGTAAGAATGCTTGATAGAGATCTTGTAGGTGTTTGTCTCTGTCTGAGGGGTTGGAGCAAATGCGGTTGTATCGTAGAGCTTGGCTGTAGACAATGGATCGTGTGGTGTGGTCTGAGTGAAAGCCGGAGGCATGTAGGTAGGAATAGCGGTCAGTAGGTTTCCGGTATAGGGTGGTGTTTATGTGACCATCGTTTATTAGCACTGTAGTGTCCAGGAAGTGAATCTTGTGTGTGGACTGGACCAGGCTGAGGTTGATGGAGGGATGGAAATTGTTGAAATCATGGTGGAATTCCTCAAGGGCTTCTTTTCCATGGGTCCAGATGATGAAGATGTCATTAATATAGCACAAGTAGAGTAGGGGCATTAGGGGACGAGAGCTGAGGAAGCATTGTTCTAAGTCAGCCATAAAAATGTAGGCATACTGTGGGGCCATGCGGGTACCCATAGCAGTGCCGCTGATTTGAAGGTTTACATTGTCCCCAAATGTGAAATAGTTATGGGTGAGGACAAAGTCACAAAGTTCAGCCACCAGGTTTGCCATGACATTATCGGGGATACTGTTCCTGACGGCTTGTAGTCCATCTTTGTGTGGAATGTTGGTGTAGAGGGCTTCTACATCCAGAGTGGCCAGGATGGTGTTTTCAGGAAGATCACCGACGGATTGTAGTTTCCTCAGGAAGTCAGTGGTGTCTCGAAGGTAGCTGGGAGTGCTGGTAGCGTAGGGCCTGAGGAGGGAGTCTACACAGCCAGACAATCCTGCTGTTAGGGTGCCAATGCCTGAGATGATGGGGGATCCAGCAGCTTGCCAGCAAGCTTCAGCTTCAAGAGGCATTGCAGTTGTAATCAAGACAATCCACTTATGTATGGTTATCAAAGAAATCTTAATTAGGCTAGCAATCCCCAACTCATTCCCTTTGTATTGATAAGGATAAAAAATAGCTGCTAAGTGTATTTGTCTGTGGTTTACCTATGTCCTGTTAGAAGAAACCAAATTAGCTTGTAGATGCTAATTCTTTTTCATGTCTTGTAATACTATTATTACTATACTCAATTGTCTCTAGATCAAGAGGGATATTAACATTTAAGTGAAGCTTTGTAAGTAATAATGTTATTGTCCTCATGTCTCTTTGAAACTTATGATTGTGAAACATCTGTAAACGATTTTAGTAGTTTAAATGGCTCTTGCAAAGGGCATTATCTTTGAATGGCCCATTGAATAAAGATCACAGATTTTTCTTCCCAGTCCACATGGTGAAGTTGCCTGTCACTTGCCAGCAAGCTTCAGGTTCAGCTTCAGCTATAAAAAAAAGGAACCTCGGGCCTCATCCTGCATCTCTAGTCTGCTGAACTTTGAACAGGGAAAGTTTAAACTGTGGTCTAAGATCTTCCAAATATTTATTTTGAATACCCTGGAAAATAGTATGGAAAGACTTTAATACACTTTACATATAAGCTTCTTTTGGATTTAGACCTGTTGGAATAATTTCAAAGAAACTTTTCAAACCAGCATATATAACATCACTGCTATATGAACACTGAAAATCACTTGTATATGTATGATTTCTTAGCCATTAATAACTCTCTTATTTTCCTTTATTAATAATTTTAGTTAGTTTACTAAGGATTGGCTGACAGTGTGATATTTGGGTAAGATCTGAAATTCATATTGACCTGAGGGTAAGTGTCCGATATTTTGGGATAGGTATAAGTTTAAGTATGGTGAACACAGTTTTCAGTAACCCCTCACTATATTAGACTTGGTTGTCTAGATGGGAGCCATGGGCTGGAATGCCTGAAGGGGACTCTGTCTGGCTTCTTGTAGTCTACAAGTCTGTAGTCTATGGTACTACAGATTTGTTACTGGCTTGGTGAATCTAATTATAGAATAAACCACCAGTTTGGGGGATTGCCTACCGTATTCCTTGCAGTATTCCCTGAGTGTGGCATTCTCAGTGTGGCTCATGCAGTCACACAGACACATTTGGTGTAGTCTGGTTAGGACACATATTACCACAGGTTAATTGGGTTTGGATCAGAACCCCCATGCTAATCAAAATTTGATTTTGATATTGAGAGTTTTAAGGGTTAAAGCAGAGGTGGGCAAACTACGGCCTGCGGGCCACATTTGGCCCGTGGGACCTTCCTGCCCGGCCCTTGAGCTCCTGGTTGGGGAGGCTAGCCCCCGGCCCCTCCCCTACTGTCCCGCCTCCCCCGCAGCTATACCACTGCGCGGGCAGCAGGGCTGCAAGCTCCTGCGGCTCTGAGCGGCATGGTAAGGGGGCGGCAGGGGGGAGGGTGTTGGATAAGGGGCAGTCAGGGGATACGGAGCGGGGGGTGTTGGATAGGGGGTGGAGTCCCGGGGGGGCGGTTTGGGGCGGGGGGGTCCTGGGAGAGGGCAGTCAGGGGACAAGGAGCAGGGGGGGCTGGATGGGTCAGAGGTTCTGAGGGGGGCAGTAAGGGGGTGGCAAGTGGGAGGGGGCAAATAGGGGGCGGGGAGCAGGCTGTTTGGGGAGGCACAGCCTTCCCTACCTGGCCCTCCATACAATTTCACACCCCAATGTGGCACTGGGGCCAAAAAGTTTGCCCACCCCTGGGTTAAAGATTAGTTACAATGAGTGAGCCATGAACATATGAGGGTCTTGACAGAAAAGCCCTTGAAGATTTGTGCTTACAAAGGGAGTTATCCTTTAAGAAGAAAGCCCCAGATCAAGAACTGAAAAATTTGCTCAGGGACAGTGACATTGCTGAGATGGAAAAGCAGGAGTATAGGAGATGCATGGAACAGCAGGATGCACTGCTGAGGAAAAGGCTCAACGCAGGCAAATGGATGCACCAAGGGTAATTCTAGATTCAAGTAAAACTCAGAAGAAATGTATTGTGGCTCAACAGAGTGATATTTAATTAAAGCAGGCCAGGGCTAATGCACAGAATAATGCCCCCAACTGTGGAAGGATGGGTAAGATCTTTTGTGAAAGAGGGAATATTATTTAGTCGGGCTATCAAGTGACGAAAAATAATTAATCACACAATTAATTGCACTGTTAAACAATAATAGAATACCATTTATTTAAATATTTTAATGTCTTCTACATTTTCAAATATATTGATTTCTATTACAACACAGAATACAAAGTGTACAGTGCTCACTTTCTATTCTTATTTTTGATTACAAATATTTGAACTGTAAAAATGATAAAGGAAATAGTATTTTTTCAATTCACCTAATACAAGTACTGTAGTGCAATCTCTTTATCATGAAAGTTCAACTTACAAATGTAGAATTATGTACAAAAATAACTGCCTTCAAAAATAAAACAATGTAAAATTTTAGAGCCTACGAAGTCCACTCAGTCTACTTCTTTGTCAGCTAATTGCTCAGACAAACAAGTTTGTTTATATTTGCTGCCCACTTCTTGTTTACAATGTCAGCTGAAAGAGAGATCAGGCATTCACATGGCACTGTTGTAGCTGGCGTCACAAGATATTTACATGCCAGATACGCTAAAGATTCATATGTGCCTTCATTCTTCAACCACCATTCCAGAGGACATGCTGATGACGGGTTCTGCTCGATAACAATCCAAAGCAGTGAAGATCTATGTCCGTTCATTTTCATTATCTGAGTTAGATGCCACCAGCAGAAGGTTGTTTTTCTTTTTGATGGTTTGGGTTCTGTAGTTTCCACATCAGAGTGTTGCTCTTTTAAGACTTCTGAAAGCATGCTCCACACCTTGTCCCTCTCAGATTTTGGAAGGCACTTCAGGTTCTTAAACCTTGGGTCAAGTGCTGTTGCTATCTTTAGAAATCTCACATTGGTACCTTCTTTGAATTTTGTCAAATCTGTAGTGAAAGTGTTCTTAAAATGAACAACATGTGCTGGGTCATCATCCAAGACTGCTATAACATGAAATATATAGCAGAATGATACTAAAACAGAGCAGGGAACATACAATTCTCCCTCAAGGAGTCCAGTCACAAATTTAATTAACGCATTATTTTTTTAAATGAGAGTCATCAGCATGGAAGTATATCCTCTGGAATGGTGGCTGAAGCATGAAGGGGCATACGAATGTTTAGCATATCTGGCATGTAAATACCTTGCAATGCTGGCTACAAATGTGCCATGCAAATGCCTGTTCTCACTTTCTGGTGACATTATAAATAAGAAGGGCAGCATTATCTCCTGTAAATGTAAACAAACTTGCTTGTCTGAGCGATTGGCTGAACAAGAAGTAGGACTGAATGGACTTGTAGGCTTTACATTGTTTTGCTTTTGAGTGCAGTTATGTAACAAAAAAAATTTCTACTTTTGTAAGTTGCACTTTCACGACAAAGAGAATGCACTATAGCACTTGTATGAAGTGAACTGAAAAATACTATTTCTTTTCTCTATCATTTTTACAGTGCAAATATTTATAATCAAAAATATATACTTTGATGTCAATTACAACACAGAATACAATATATATGAAAATGTAGAAAAACAGCCAAAATACTTAATAAATTTCAATTGATATTCTATTCTTTAACAGTGCAATTAAAACTATGATTAATCACGACTAATTTTTTTATTCACGATTAATTTTTTTTGAGTTGATTGCATGAGTTAACTGTGATTAATCAACAGCCCTATTATTTAGGGAAAAAGAGGATTCCTGATGAAGTGTGTCAGCAAATAGTTAAACCTTAAGGATATAGGAGAGATCTGCTCCAGTTAGCCCACGACGACGGACCATTTTGCAGGTCATTTGGGAATAGAAAGAACATGTGACAGGTTGAAGCAAAACTCCCATTGGCCACTTATGTATGACTCAGTGAGGGCCTACTGTAGGAGCTGTGACTTGTGTCAGAAACGCAAAGGATTTAAGGGACCTAGAAAAGTATCCTTGCAGCCTTTACCCATTAAAGGAGAGGCATTTGCCAGAGTGTCTGCAGATATTGTTGGACCTAAACCTTCCAGGAATGCAAAGAAATATATTCTTGTGGTAGTAGATTTTGCTACTAGGTATCCTAAGGCATAGCATTGTCTAACTTTGAAGCTGAGACCATGGCCACAGCTTTGTTCACTATCTTTAGCAAAGTAAGCTTTCTCAAAGAAATTTTAACAGACTGTGGTACTAATTTTATATCTGTAGTTTTTGAGATGTTATGGGAGTTGTGTGGGGTAAAGCATTTGAAAGCTGCACTCTACCACCCTGAAATTAGTGGACTTGTAGAAAGGTTCAATGGAACTCTAAAAGCTATGCTTAGAATGCATGTTTCCAGGCATGAGGGTGACTGGGATGTGTTGCTCCCATATTTACTGTTCACGTATAGCGTACCCCAACAATCCACAGGGTTTGCTCCCTTTGATCTCTTGTATGGGAGGCAGGTCAGGGGACTCTTAGATTTGATCTAAGAAAAGGAGTACTAATGGCACCTTAGAGACTAACAAATTTATGTGAGCATAAGTTTTCGTGAGCTACAGCTCAATTCATCGGATGCATGCAGTGGAAAATGCAGTAGGGAGATTTTATATACACAGAGAACATGAAACAATGGGCGTTACCATACACACTGTAACGAGAGTGATCAGATAAGGGGAGGTATTACCAGCAGGAGAGAAAAAAAACCTTTTGTAGTTATAGTCAAGGTGGGCCATTTCCAGCAGGTTTCAGAGTAGCAGATGTGTTAGTCTGTATTCGCAAAAAGAAAGGGAGTACTTGTGCCACCTTAGAGACTAACAAATTTATTTGAGCACAAGCTTTCGTGAGCTACAGCTCACTTCAGTTTACAAGAATGTGTGAGGAACAGTGGGGTGGGGGAGGAATAAACATGGGGAAATAGTTTTACTTTGTGTAATGACACATCCACTCCTAGTCTTTTCTCAAGCCTAATTTAATGGTGTTCAGTTTGCAAATTAATTCCCATTCAGTAGTCTCTCGTTGGAGTCTGTTTTTGAAGTTTTTTTGTTTTAATATTGCGACTTTACCTCCATTATGTCACTTTCCTCTCACAGCAGCAGGCTTAAGAATGTTGATTGTAATTTAAAACTTTATTTTACAATATTCATTTTTATTATTTTTTTCATCTTCTGATCTTTCAGAATACCACATTGAAATACAAACAAAGCACACTGAAATTCCAGAACATGACTACTGTATAGACTAGAATATTAATTAAAATGTTATCAAATTAAAGGTTGACAATTAATCTTCAGAACAACAGACTGTTTTATTGACATCTAGAAACTGTTTTGGAGCCAAATTAGTCCAAACTCTAATAGAAATAGTTTGACAAATAAGATATAGAAAAATAACATACATGAAAAAGATTTTGCACGTTGGCTATCCAACTCTTCTCCTTTTCTCATCCTCTCTCATTCCCTCTTTCTTTCTACCCTATCTCAAGAATATAGACTGTAATTTTACCAAGAATGCAACTACAGTTTACAATAACATCCAACTTGAGAAGTGCATTAATATTTTGGGTTTTTTTAATACATCTATTAAGATAACTAGGCTACTTCCCTAACTGAAATTAGGATGACATTCTTAAAAGTATTACAACCCATTTGTATGGCTAATTATCATATCACTTTTAAATACACGATGCTCCAGTAGAAGGCAGGAGGTCTCATTAAGTGTCTCATCTGCACAAGTGTTCCCTGGTTTAAAAACATTGTCCACAAACACAGTTATGTTAGTCAGTTTCAACACTCACAGCTATATCCAAATCTTTTTCTTAAAACCTTCAAAATTAGGGTGAACTAGATTAGAGAACAGAAAATTTAAAATGACAATTTAAGTACAATTTTACAAAGTTTCCAAAACATGTTTTTAAACCTTTATTTAAAACTGAATGAAAGGATGTTATTAACTCAGTTACCATGAATAGGTTTACATTAAATGATTAGTTATTTTGTGATGGACGTGGTTTATTGCTTTGTTGTTGTTTTTGAAAAATCAAACATCAATATTTCATTATTTTATTTCAAGCAATAACACTAATGTGTCTAATGTTGATTATGTGTGTGTTAGTGATTTGTTTAATAATTCTTCGAAGGCTCACATGCTAATCACATTACTTGCACAATTCCAACAAAATCTTAGAGAAACAAAGGCATTACCTGGCTGAAGGACAGTGATTTGCTTCCTGAAATTCAGCAAAATGGAATTTAACTGTACATCTTAATCAACAGATACTATGACAAAATACCATCAGCTTTGTGAATAAGAAACTTAAAGAAAAGGAGTGCCTTCCCCTTTAAATGAGAACTACTCACAGTGACTGGCTTACTGCCAATTCAGAATTTGGAGCTGGAGGCATTTCAACACCTCCACACAGCCTGTAATTTTCCAGCTGTGGGAGATTTTTCTTATATTACTACTGAAGCAGTAGCATTGTGGAGTCTTCTCTTTAGCTACTCAGGTCTCCAGAATTAAAGTGAATTATCTCTAAATGTTCAGATTAAAACAGTTTTAATACTGTATGATATACCAAAATAAATGCTACATAGTTATTTCCTTTAGAGGTCACAGTAAATGCAATGTTATAGAGAAATTGTTCCTCTATTAATAGCATTAACTGCAGGAAAGCTCTGCCAGAGCCCTATACTTTAAGGCAATTTAGATCACCCTTTTTTGTAAGCAAATTTCATGCAGACAATATCATTTATGGACAAAAATTCAGAAATAAATCTTTGGGTATTTTTCCCATCTTTCTTCAGTTTGTAACCATGGACATATTCACAACATTGTGGGTCAAATTTTCAAAAAAAACTCTCTAAATTTGCATCTTCAAAAATATAATGTTGGGAACATAAACAAAAAAATCCTGTCTGCAGATTGTGCAGACAGAAAATATGGCCAAATTTAAACTTGGCACAACTGTATAACCTTATATGTATATAACATAATGTGACTGTGTGAATATTATTATTATTATTATTAGTCTGAGTTTGGAATGACATCACCAATAATGATAAAAATCTTTATATCACATCATCTGTTTTGTTTCTCTAAAATACATGGTGAAACAAAATTATAGAAAATGTTTAGAACTTGAAACTATTGTATTGTTACTACTTGGGACATGTGCAGAAGAACTTTGAATCCAATCCTGCAAGCCCACTTCACATGGAACTCCAGCTGAAGTCAACGGGAAGAACTTAAGAGACAGGGTCCTTTTTTACTGAAAAGGTTGAGAAAGTTCCTGACATTGGACAGCAAGTGATATGAAATTTTTAAAGAAGCACTTTAAGGAAAATGAACATCTAGAAGAGTCACATTATCGAAAGTCAGATCTATAACCCTTACTCATGCTGAACAGTATTTAACTACACAAGAAAATCCTATTTATGTGAGTAAGGGTTCCAGAATCTAGCCCTAAATAAGAAAGAAAATAAGAAAATCAAAATTACCTAGGAAGCTTATTAATAATTGGTGGATTACCATTGTATACTGCAGATGACCAGTACATCCTTCACCATGTCCTGTACTAAATGCTAAGAAATTGAAGCCAGAATATATTCATATATTTATAGTTCACAAAAATCAAAACAAAATCAACATTTAACTCACACTTCTCCTCTGACTCCCCCAAATGTGAACGTTAATAATAAAAAAAAGGTAATCACCCATCACCAAATGCATTGCTTTTTAAAAAGTAAGACAACCTCTTCTGGGTCTCCATGTATTTTCTGTGTTATCTATTTGAGGCCAGATGCTACAAACACTTTCTACTGGACATGACAAATAACTGCTTTTAACTTGAGTAGTCCCACTGAAATTATAGTCTACACTCAGTACTAAGTGTTTCCAGGTTTGGACCTTTACTGTGTAAGCTCCTCAGGGCACAAAACATGTTTTCTTTGGTGTCTTGAATGGTGTTGAGTACAATGTTGGTGTTTAACAAAAAACAAACAGCAAACCTGGGCATAACATAAAGGCAATAAAGTCCTTAGAGAAACTAAATGCACCTGTTATCTAGAAAATTAACATCGTAACTATTAAATATTTATATCTATTAATACAGTACTAATAAACATCAACCCCTGTAGATATTTAGTGTGCATATGGTATTAATCTTTGGAAATTTGGGCCAGATCCTACAAATCTTTCCTACAGGGAGTAGTCCTCTCTCACATGAGAGAAGGTTTGCAGCAATCAGTCCTATATTAACTGTATTGTTAATTTTTTAAAATATTCTTAAAGTACATTCAGAAAAAAATTTTTAAAATGAAGAGTCCGATAGTCCCTGACCCTCATTCAGGTACATGTGTCTCTGGAAGGAGGACGGGTGCAAAACCTTCTCTCTCTTGGGCATCATGCGAAGGCCAAGAACTACTCCCCATATGCTCCCCAAGAGGTACATATTACCTGAAAGCAGAAAGATAGATAAAGTGAGGGCAGGTCCATGACCCTACCTCTTCTCTGCACTGGTCTGAAGAGTGTGGTGCATTCTGCTCTGTGCTACATACCAGAGAATGATGAGGCACAATGTCTCCCCAAGCTCATACTCAGCCAGTGCAACTGCATACTGTCCCTTACTTAGGACTGTGGCTAAATGCCACAATCTAGCTCAAAAGATTCGCCAGCTGGTTACAGCTGAATTACTTTGTACTGTATCTATTGTTATTTCTTAAATTTAGTAGCCCTTATAAACCCACAGGCTCTAATGAATGGGCACTGTAGCCTGTAATAGTGATTCAGCGCCTTGGATGAGAGAATATCATTTTTGGAAGACTCTGAAGCCATGTGCTGTGTATTTTGTGGCCGGGTTATTTAATTTGCACTTCTGCAAAAGAAGCATTGAATGTGAAGGAATCGAATGCCAGCAAATCAACCAATTATGACAGCATAGTGCAATCTGCAAGCACACCTGCTGACTGACAGTCCTACTCAATTTGTGAAAATTTTGTCAAACTGTAAATACTCACACCTTTTGTCTCTAAAACACAAGTTGAAATCCAAGCAGGGGTAACAGTGTGGTCTAAACCCTGCCAGGGAGACCAGAGTCTTTTTGTGGAAAGAAGAGGGTGAAGATGTAAAGATCAGACATGCCTACAGCTCATGAGCTCTCCAGGGAACAAGCCTGAACAATATTAAAAGAGAAATAGGAAGACAGCTGGGGGCTATTTGTGTAAATCAAGGTCACACACCTGGAAGCTCCTGGATATAGATGTGGCTAGACAGCCAGACCAGTATGAGAAGACAGGAAAGCCATCCTTTGAGGGGTGTCTTTTGGAATGACTGTGACCTGGCCTACCACTGAACGTTGAGGAAAGGGAGCTTTATTGTGTATTTTATTTACTCTGTACCAAGAGGGAAGAAACCCTAAGGAACTGCGTCTTTACCCCTGTGCTAAAGAAACTTAGGGACAGGGTTGGCTATACGGGAAAGAGAGATGACAGAAGTAGGCTAGAGGAAGGTGGTAGAAAGAGTATGGGGCATGATCCAGAGGCCTGCCTTATTTGTTTAGGGCCCAAGACTATAGTTCTCAATATAAGGAGGGCATGAGCTCCACTTTGATTCCTCGCCTGTAAAGGAAGACATTGTTAAGCAGCATGTAGTAACCAAAAGTTGTATTTTTTCCTGATGGCTGCTCAGTGGAATATGGGAAATGAGTTTGGTGGTCTCAGTCAAATTCTAAAGAAGAGAGAAAGTAAACAAACAAAAATATCATATATCATCACAACTGGTAATCCTTACCAGAATGGTCATGGAGAATGAACTTCATCTATTCTTTGACAGGTATCCGAGTAGCAGCCGTGATAGTCTGTATTCGCAAAAAGAAAAGGAGTACTTGTGGCACTTTAGAGACTAACCAATTTATTTGAGCATAAGCTTTCATGAGCTACAGCTCACTTCATTGGATGCATAAAGTGGAAAGTACAGTGAGGAGATTTTCTATACACACAGACCATGAAAAAATATACCCTATGATGGTGTCCCCTGAATAGATATGTGGGCACAGTTGGCTACAAGCCATCAGGAACACTATTCCCGATAATGTCACGGCAAACCTGGTGGCTGAACTTTGTGACTTTGTCCTCACCCATAACTATTTCACATTTGGGGACAATGTATACATTCAAATCAGTGGCACTGCTATGGGTACCTGCATGGCCCCACAGTATGCCAACATTTTTATGGCTGACTTAGAACAACTCTTCCTCAGCTCTCGTCCCCTAATGCCCCTACTCTACTTGTGCTATATTGATGACATCTTCATCATCTGGACCCATGGAAAAGAAGCCCTTGAGGAATTCCACCATGATTTCAACAATTTCCATCCCACCATCAACCTCAGCCTGGACCAGTCCACACAAGAGATCCACTTCCTGGACACTACAGTGCTAATAAACGATGGTCACATAAACCGGAAACCTACTGACCGCTATTCCTACCTACATGCCTCTAGGTTTCACCCAGACCACACCACACAATCCATTGTCTACAGCCAAGTTCTACGATACAACCGCATTTGCTCCAACCCCTCAGACAGAGAAAAACACCTACAAGATCTCTATCAAGCATTCTTACAACTACAATACTCACCTGCTGAAGTGAAGAAACAGACTGACAGAGCCAGAAGACTACCCAGAAGTCACCTAATACAGGACAGGCCTAACAAAGAAAATAACAGAACGCCTATAGCCATCACCTTCAGCCCCCAACTAAAACGTCTCCAACGCATTATCAAGGATCTACAACCTATCCTGAAGGACGACCCATCACTCTCACAAATCTTGGGAGACAGGCCAATCCTTGCCTACAGACAGCCCCCCAACCTGAAGCAAATACTCACCAGCAACCACGCACCACACCACAGAACCACTAACCCACGAACCTATCCTTGCAACAAAGCCCGTTGCCAACTGTGCCCACATATCTATTCAGGGGACACCATCATAGGGCCTAATCACATCAGCCACACTATCAGGGGCTTGTTCACCTGCACATCTACCAATGTGATACATGCCATCATGTGCCAGCAATGCCCCTCTGCCATGTACATTGGGCAAACTGGACAGTCTCTACGTAAACGAATAAATGGACACAAATTAGATGTCAAGAATTATAACATTCATAAACCAGTCGGAGAACACTTCAATCTCTCTGGTCACACGATTTCTGACCTTAAAGTGACTATCCTTCAACAAAAAAACTTTGAAAACAGACTCCAACTAGAGACTGCTGAATTGGAATTAATTTGCAAATTGGATACAATTAACTTAGGCTTGAATAGAGACTGGGAGTGGTTGAGTCATTATACTAAGTAAAACTATTTCCCCTTGTTTATTCCTCCCCCCCGCCACTGTTCCTCAGACGTTCTTATTAACTCCTGGAAATGTGCTGGAAATGGCCCACCTTCATCATCACTTCAAAAGGTTTTCTCTCCCCCCACCCCTGGTAATAGCTCATCTTAAGTGATCACTCTCCTTACAATGTATATTTTTTCATGGTCTGTGTGTATATAAAATCTCCTCACTGTACTTTCCACTTTATGCATCCAATGAAGTGAGCTGTAGCTCATGAAAGCTTATGCTCAAATAAATTGGTTAGTCTCTAAGGTGCCCCAAGTACTCCTTTTCTTTTTTCACCTATTCTTGTACACTTAAAGGTGGCCAACCCCGTTCAAGGGTGAGGACATGGGTGGAACACTGTGACTGTTTTGGGTATACATATAGGACATTAAGTCTCCATGGCTGTTGATCTGTCACCATTCAACTGCTAACATGTACATTTAAAATTTTAAAGAATTGTAAAAGTAACAAATAACACTAAAATAGTTGAATGAGATTTTCTAAAGTGCTTCATGTTGCCCTAAATCTGCTTCCATGGAAGCCAATGGTAAAACACCATTGACTTCCATGGGAGCAAAATTAGGCCAACATGGTGTGCTATTGAAAATCCCTCTCCTTGTCTTTATGAAATGTATATCTTGTTGGATACTGAAAGCTAGTGTGCCTCAGGGTTAGTGCCTCAATGCATTCAAGGGATGCTGTATGTACTGCTTTCGTTATGACTGTGTATCCTGCTACATGATCCTTTCAACATAATATCTACTTTGTTCCAGGTGTTAGGATTTAAGGGCCTAACCCTGCAAGGTACTGAATCCCTTTGACTTCTGTTTTTATATGAATGGGAAATTGAGAGGGCTAAGTACCTTGCAGGATTCAGTCCTTATAGGGATTACTCAACATCAATTCCATTTCCAAGTTTTCAGTTCTCCTCCTGTAAAGTACACTGGTTGCCAAGGCAAACAACAAATGCAGATAAATATCACTGTCAATAATAGCAACCACATGGTCAACAAAGCTTCCTCATGCAGTACAAGGATTAGTTACTAGTTATGTAAAATTAATCTATGATCCTATGTAGTCTTCGTTTACTTTTAACTTTAAGATTTTGAGATAATATTTATAATGATTTAAAAATCATTACACTTCTGTCCAATTTTTAAACCTACTATTATTACAAGTAACATCTAACATTATTTAACTGGTAGAAGGATTTTTTTGTACTTTTGACATTGTTTCATGTTTATTTTTAATATAGCAATAGAGGAAAGAAAAACTTTTTAAAAAGTAGGAAAATGTGCTTGTTGTCAGTCCGCAGATGTGTTGCTTTAGACTATTTTTAACAAAAGACTAGATTTCTAGTGTTCCTTTAACATAAGAAAATGATATTTTCTGTAGAAGAGACATCTGTTCCTTCCACCACCGCAATGCATATCTGATATGCAGTAGTTCTTGCTTTCATGAGAGGAAACCTTAACTATGCTTACATTTTAATTATAGCGCTATAAATAGAAGTTATTGTAACAACAGAAATAAAAGAATCTAATAATTTACTTAGCTGACATTGTAATAACTATATGAAAACTGGACCCAATCCCATAGAAGGAACTATCATTCTGATACAATCACTTCACTTTAAGACCACAGGTTGGGCAAAGAATGAGAAGAAGCAGAACTACAAATTGAGTTGCTAAAATAAACACACCCATTACCAGGGAGACTCTACAGACAATACTGCTCTTGAAAGAGACTAGTAAGTGGGTTATGCACTACCATGTCTCAAGCTGTACTGTGATCCTAAATAGACATCTGGGAATAGAAGAAAAACAACCCCAACATGAGATTTGGGAGCAAATTATTAAAAAGACAGATGTCAGTATATCTATTAAATTGCAGAATTATCTGATGGTAAATGACAGTAAGAAATAGAAGACACTCTGTCTTCATATAAAATTGGTATAAAATTTATGAGAGATTATACTTCTGTATTATATGTATGGGCCCCTGAGATCCAGCTTCCCTGGCATTAGGAGTGTGCTCATAAGACAGAGGGCAGATTCAGATCACCTTGGCACTGCAGCGATTTCTAGCTTCCAGAACAGTCCTTTGGGGCCATAAACAGCCAAATATAATTTAAAGCATCCTTAAGGCTGCTTTAAATTATACCAGGAGCCACGGGCCCATTCCTGCATATACTTACACACACTTAACTTTATGCATGCAAGGAGTCCCATTAACTTGGAACTACCCAAATGCACAATGTTAAGAACACACAAATATTTCCAGGGTTGGGGCCCAAACATGTCTCCAGCTAGCCCCAGAACTGTTATGTTACTAAAATGGTATAAAGCCACCTTGTCCTCCCATGACAAGCACATCTCAACTGGACAAAAGAATCTGGACTTGTATTTTTAAGCTTCTAAGATGGTGTTGTAAATAAGGGACAACAAAAAATTTGAAACCATAAAATACAGTTGAGCTCTATTATAAGAAACACTGCTGTGTCAATTATGATAGCCATGTTTGCCTTTTTACATTTGAATTTGAAACACTTTTCCCATAGAATATCTGGTTTTCCAAAAACACTTTCCCTTCCTGCTCTTCACTTCGTCCACTAAATGTGCCTTGGTTGAATCTCGATAAAATCTACATAGACTTTAAACTATGAAAAAATAAATGAGTCAACTAACTTTCAGTGCCTTGCTTAATTTGACTTGTGTTACTAAATATGAACAATCCAATGGAGTTTAAATGTGATTAGAAAAACAATACTTAACTGGATAATATTGTAGCTATGTATTCATAGTAACCATGTTTACCAAGACCAGTTTGCTCAATTGAACCTTCTTATTTCATTTTCTTATTGAAGAATTGCCAAAAGGAATTCTAATTCAGATAAGAGACCATTTTGTGACTCTGCCAGAGCAAATGTACTACAATAATCTCATTCTTCTAAGGGTCATCTATTTCTTTAACTAACTTTAAACATTAATTATTATGTGGTAACATTTCAAAAAACTGTATTTTAGAAAAACCTTCAGGATCATAAATGTGAATGTGTTTAAAAGGACTCACATGACAGGTTGCAATGCCACTCACTCAGATTTGGCCTGGCTGCCCGTCTGTCAACAAATCTGGTTGGCTCTGCAACCCTGTGAGCCTGCTTGCTCCCCCACCCCCCACCTATACAGTCCTTTCAGCACCTCTATAACGAAGCACCCCCAGCCACTGGAGAGAAGCAGAATGGGGGCACCAGGAACCTCAGTCCCCAGGATGGTGGGAGAATTGGATCTGGGCTTTGGGTGTTTCCTGGGGAAGAGGAGATGACAGAGGATGAGGTCTGGGACTCCAAGAACCATCTGTCCCTTGGTGAGGATGGTGCCCTTCAGACTGAACACCTCTCTGGGTAAGAGCTTGGGGTTGGGTGTGGGGCAGGGAGACCATGGAGCTAGTTGCAGGGGGAAGAGAGCTCAGAACTGGGTATGAGACTATGGAGGAGAGGGGGGAAGAAGAGTGTGGGGCACTAGGAAAGGAACATGCGTTGAGCTGAGTGCAGAGGGGAGAGTGCAGGGCGGGGCGTGGAGGCATCAGTGAAGAGAGTGCAGGCCTGGGAACAGGGGAAGAGAGATTGAGGCTTGGTTCAGGCACAGGGAGGAAGAGTTCTGGGACTGCTCCTTAGGAAAATTCTGATTGCATCCCTGCTTGTACACAAATTCTAGAAGCAGTGAATATATTCTGCACATATAAATTTCCTCTTGCAGAATGAGTTACATAAAGCATCTGTTTTCACTTGTTGTCCAAATGGTTATACCAATAAGTTTATTCATAGAGGTGGCTCCATTTTGGTCAAGAATGAAACAAAATCTCTACAGCTCTCTAAACATATTTTAGGGTCCTTTTTGATTCAAGGCACTGCACAAATGTGAGCCATTATACATACTGGACCAACTGGCTTCCACTGTTACTTGTCTTTCCAAAGACTTGACTGCCTGATGAACAACCCAGTGCATACAGAAGATATCTCCAAAACATATGACAGTAACCTTAAGAGCAACAGCCAGAGCTTGATACTGACTTTTGGGACTTAAAAAGTATGAATGAGTTTTGAAAGATGCTTTGAAATTTTACAGTTTAAGATAGAGAACATATTTTTTAAATCCCAGAATAGGTTGTGGTGGCTGACACACTGCACAACAACATGAGGAGTATCGTATTCAGATGTCACCTACACACACTTGAACATCCTGTTTTAACTGCTGCAGAAGAGAGTGAGAAAGGGGAAGAAAAAGTGAAAAAGTGAGAGTGAGTGGTAAAGAGGCAGTAATAATGGATATTGTGTATGGAATGAATGTAGAGAGACAGCAGGTCAATGGGTGAATGAAGAGCTAGGTTAAATGAATGGAGGGCTAAAGTAAGTAGGGGAAGAGAATGGAAGAGGGAGAGACTGCATTCAGAGGTTTAAAAACTTGAGCTCAGACAGCCATTTTTCCCCTTACACAGGAGAAAAAATAAATATTAGAGAGAACATCGATCTCAATCTAAACTCCAAAATTGTGGGTGCAAAAACTTGGGTATTGAAAATGGAACCTTGCCATTTTAAAGCCTGTTTTTGAAACTCTGGCCCTAGAAGTGGTGGAGTGAAGCTACCTTTATTCAAACCAAAGAGAGCTGGATAGGACTTCCAAGGGTTTTGAACCCAGAAACAGTTCCTGAGGATTACAGGTGCAATGTGTTGTCTCTATAGTGATCCCACCACTTGGTGACCCAAAACCAAAAAGGGGCTTGGATTTTTGAAAAATTGTGAACTTGTACCCTGCATAAACTACCTCTTAAGCAGAAAGTAAGTACCGGTAATAAGACTCTCTCAGCCTCTAATTAAAAAGAAAAGGAGTACTTGTGGCACCTTAGAGACTAACAAATTTATTTGAGCATAAGCTTTCGTGGGCTACAGCTCACTTCATTGGACGCATGCAGTGGAAAATAAAATTATTTTCCACTGCAGCTCACAAAAGCTTATGCTCAAATAAATTTGTTAGTCTCTAAGGTGCCACAAGTACTCCTTTTCTTTTTGCAGATACAGACTAACATGGCTGCTACTCTGAAACCTGTCATCCTCTAATTGTTATTCAAATAGTTTCAATAGTCTTAGCTACTCAGATCAGGTTCAAGCCCTGAGAAATAGCAGATACACTGTATCAAACAGCTGATTTCAATTATGTTCCCTCATCTGTCACAAGCACACATAGATCAAGGACAGCTTTTCCTCAGCAAAGTGTGAATCATTTACAATTACTTCCATTTCCTGTTGCAACTGATTCATGGTCAGCCCAAAAAGAAAGAGTGCTGTGCCTGATACATATTCACTCTGGAAGACAGATTGTGCAACAGCCTGATCCAAAGCCCATTGAAGTTGACAAGAGTCTTCCCATTGACTTCACTGGATTTGGGATCAGGCCGCAAAACAGGTGACAGAATGAACATGACAGACAGAAATTCAGTGGAACAAGCAAATATACTTTAACTTCCCATCTCTCCCTGGAGGAACCTCACCTAAAAGAATATGAAATAGAAATGTATATAACTTTTCTGCCATTAGGCCCATCCACAATGGTGATGAACACAATGCCAGAATCTGTTTAGCACCAACCAAGTTTAAACAGATCTGATCTCAGGGCTGTGGTCTTGATTGTGATCCACAGGTCCACTACACTGATCTTAAATGGTCTTTTGTGAAACTATTTTCCTCTCACAAACCATTATTTTAAAATTATTCCTAACAGTATGATTATCCCAAAAGGACTGTGTCATAAATATAAAAGGAAGGGTAACCACCTTTCTGCATACAGAACTATAAAAACCCTCCTGGCCAGAGGCAAAACCCTTTCACCTGTAAAGGGTTAAGAAGCTAAGATAACCTTGCTGGCACCTGACCAAAATAAACCAATGAGGAGACAAGATACTTTCAAAGCTGGAGGCGGGGGAACAAAGGGTCTGTCTGTCTGTGTGATGCTTTTGCCAGGACCAGATCAGGAATGCTCCTCAGAACTTCTGTTAAGTTAGTAAGTAATTTAGCTAGAAATGCATTAGATTTCCTTTTGTTAAATGGCTGGTAAAACAGGTTGTGCTGAATGGAACATATATTCCTGTTTTTTGTGTCTTTCTGTAACTTAAGGTTTTGCCTAGAGGGACTCTCTATGTTTTTAGTCTGATTACCCTGGAAGGTATTTACCATCCTGATTTTACAGAGGTGATTCTTTTACTTTTCTTTAATTAAAATTCTTCTTTTAAGATCCTGATTGCTTTTTCATTGTTCTTAAGATCCAAGGGTTTGGGTCTGTGTTCACCTATACAAATTGGTGAGGATTTTTTCAAGCCTTCCCCAGGAAAGGGGGTGTAGGGCTTGGGGGGATATTTTGGGGGGAAGATGTATCCAAGTGGGCTCTTTCCCTGTTCTTAGTTTAACACACTTGGTGGTGCCAGCATAGGGGTCAAGGACAAGGCAAAGTTTGTACCTTGAGGAAGAATAAGCCTAGGGGGTCTTTCATGCAGGTCCCCACATCTGTATCCTAGAGTTCAGAGTGGGGAAGGAACCTTGACAGAGTGTGACATTTTGCAGTGGAAAGAATAAATAAAGCATAGACAGTAATCTCGCGCACATATACTAAAATTAGATGGACATCTTCTTTAAAATGATTGCATCTTTCCTTTGGATGCATCATGATTAAGTTCAACGAACCAGATCCTCAGCTGGGTGCAACTCCATTGATTTCAATGGAGTTATGCCAGTTTAAACCACCTGAAGATCTAGCCCACATATTCAGTGTGCTAATATCAACATCTGTCTCTAGGGAAAAAAATAGCATTGAGAAAAAAGAAAGAATCTAGTAAAACAGCCACTGGGACAGCACAATGATATATATTCAGGACTGAGAAATGCTGTAACGCAGAATACTTGTATTTGGGATCTGACTTGGCTTGCTTGCCGGTGGACTTTCTGAGGCAGAATTTAACTTAGACGTGACATACTGTACTTAGTGGTTTAGTCTTACTCCAATGCATAGAGAGCTCCAGAGTTCCATGTGTGCACTAAAGAGACCTTCATTTATTTATAGAATATTTATTTATTTGTGCTGTTGCAGCCATGAGACTTGACAGAAAGGGTTCTCCACACTGTCCTATAACCAGCATTTTGTAGATACTGCTTTGAACAGCATCAGCTTAACCAAACTCACTAGCAGAGGGAAGTGTTCAGGTGACAGAGAGAAAGGAAAAACAACAATTAAGCGGTAGTCAGTGAAAGAACAGAGTTCAGGAAAAGAACATTAATATTCTCTGTAGTGGGCTTAAAGAGCCTGGGTAATAGGATAACGATGGATTCTTTGCCCTTACAAAACATCATTCATCAAAGATCTGAATGAATTTTAATAGTATGAAGAAAACCTCCCAATACCATTATAAGGAAGATCATCATCCCCATTTTACAGACAGGTAAATCAAGGCAAAGAGAAGGTTTGTAATTTACCCAAGATCAGAGAGAGATACAGTGAAAGAGCAAGGAATAAAATCCAGGAATCTTAATTACCACTCTCTTGCCCTAACAACTAACTACTCTTAGAACACCTCATTTCAAATGGCAGAAATGTTCAGAGATAAAAGTGTAAGACCCATATTATGTCTGCCCCTAGCAATGTGTCCCATGCCTAAATCCACCTGATAATCCATTATGAAATCATGTTATACATGTTGTTTTCTTGTAGAATACTATAAACATGTGATGTCTAAAAACTTGCAGTGCACCTTTAAAAAGAAGTTACAGTTAGGTTTTTAATCTGGAGATAAAGATAATGTGAGATGCATACCATATAGTTGCACATTAAAGTGCATACTAAAAACACAGAATAGATTAAAACCCCTATTTAAATTGTCATCTTCCTTTTCTCTGTTATGTTTTTATTTAGCATAGACTCTGCTTGATCAAGTCCAAAAAAAATCCCAACCGAAACCACAAAAAACAGATATCCCTGCCCTGAAGATTTTATAATCTAAATAACTCTTCCAGTTCCTGCGTTCCCTAATCCAAAATGAGCTATTTAATAAAGTTACAGGAAGGGTATTACTATTTATGGTTATTAATAGAAACATTCATATATTTCCCATATTGTGGCACTTCTGCCTCTCTTGGAGGGATGTTTGCTTAAGTTAGCTGAAGACACACCAGGAGACATGTTCTTTTTTCATAAACCAAATTCCTAGAACTCTTTCTATGTAAATCCTTAAGATTTAAACATTTGAAGTATTTTTTATATTTTTTTTCCTATCTTGACAAGGTGGGTTTTTAAGATGCACCCCCAGAGTTCGCTTTTTTTCCTGAAAAAGAATCTGAGCTGGAGTTTATTTCTCACCAGGTTAAATCCACAAAAGAAAACTTTCCAATATGCCAGAGCTATTGTTGGTATAGGTGTATCATCTATGCTTACTTGAAGATTTTCCTCTGGAAAAAACCATGACTGTTTCTCAGTAAATATTCAGGTGGCATATAGAATGATTAGATCTAAAGCCACTAGCCAGAGTGGTTACAAGTCACCTGTTTTCTGAACTTGTCCTATAGTGTTCCAAGGAGACACAACAAATATTACATTACCATTGGTCCAAGCACACTCAGGCCAGACAACTGTGGTCAACTAACACTAACTATCACTCTTTCGAACATGAAAGGAACAAAACAGTAATTTCAACTTGGACTAGAAGTGAATACTCACTACATTTACAGCTGCTATAGTCCCCCCCGCCCCCCTCCCAAATTAGTGCATCTCTAGTCAAAAAAACAACAACAAAAATACCCAAAAACCTTTATGACATGCTTCTGAGTAAAGAGGAACTGGGAAAAAGTCTGGAAAGCATATCCATTCTGAGATGGGTCGCTTGACTACAAAAGTAAATGAGAAACAGACTTCACTGAAAGAAAAATGGCTACAGAGACTAATTTGCAAAACAAGAACAAGTGATCTACCTGAAGTAGCAGATCCATGAGAGTGGGGTGGAGAAGAAGACAGAAGGATGGATAAATAATGCCTCTCCTTCCCTATTCCCCATTCCCCCCCCCAAAAAATAATCAGCTGGGAAAGGAGAATGAGATTACAGCCCTCTGAGAGTGCAGTCAATGCTCCCTAGTTTTTGCAAGTTATTTGGATTCCATAGTGATGGGCACCTAAGATTACATAACTCAAAGAAAAGAAAGTGAAAGAAAGGGTCTGCACAAGTGCAAACACTTTCCTAGCTAAACTAAAAACAAAACTGGAAGTTTCGTTACAAGATATCTAGTAATAGTCTTTATCCTCAACCCAGACCTCCTCTAAGTAAGTACAGCTCCATTCATGTGAATTAGTTTGTATCAGGCTTGAATCTGATGTTCCATGCCCTCTAGCTAGAAAGAAGAGTAAAAGTTAGAGATGAACAAAGAGCATTATACATTACTTTTTAATTTTAGTATTAAATCCGCACTGTGCCATGTTCCTATGAACACTCACGGTGCGGCTTTCACAGATTCTAAGGCGAGAAGGGACCATTGTGATCATCTAGTCCAACCTCCTGTAGAGCACAGATCATACAACTTCCCCAAAATAATTCCTAGAGTATACCTTTTAGAAAAACATCCAATCTTGATTTAAAAATTGTCAGTAATGGGGAATCCATCATGATATTTGTTAAATTGTTCCAATAGTTGATTACTTTCATCGTTAAAAACATAGGCCTTATTTCCACTTACTTCCAGCCATTGCATTATTATATCTTTATCTGCTAGACTGAAAATCCCATTATCAAATATATGTTCCCCATGTAGGTACTTATAGATTGTGATCAAGTCACCCCTTAACCTTCTCTTTGTTAAGCTAAACAGATTGAGTTCCTTGAGTCCATTACCATAAGGCATATTTTCCAATCCTTTTGCAGTGATGCAATGACTAAGGAACAGTATTCATTGTCAAGAATCAGAGGGGTAGTTGTGTTAGTCTGTAACCACAAAAACGACAAGGAGTCCAGTGGCACCTTAAAGACTAACAAATTTATTTAGGCATAAGTTTTCGTGGGTAAAAAACCACTTCTACAGATCCATGGAGTGAAAATTACAGATACAAGCATAAATATACTGGCACATGAAGAGAAGGGAGTTACCTTAAAAGTGGCGAACCAGTGATGACAAGGCCAATTCAATCAGGGTGGATGTGGTCCACTCCCAATAATTGATGAGGAGGTGTCAATACCAAGAGAGGGGAAACTGCTTTTGTAGTGAGCCAGCCACTCCCAGTTCCTATTCTAGCCCAAATTAATGGTGATAAATTTGCAAATGAATTGCAGCTCTGCAGTTTATCTTTGAAGTCCATTTATGAAGTTTTTTTGTTGCAGGATGGCTACTTTTAAATATGTTATTGAATGTCCAGGGAGACTGAAGTGTTCTCCTACTGGCTTTTATATGTTACCGTTCCTGATGTTTGATTTGTGTCCATTTATTCTTTTAGAAAGAGACTGTCCGGTTTGGCCAATGTACATGGCAGAGGGGCACTGATGTGTCACATGATGTGTCACAGATGTTATATACATTGTTTTTACTTATCTGTGTCCTGTCATAATGTAATAGCAAATATTTACATTATAAATACCCCATAACTAAATACCATCAGACGTCAAAGAAGCCTTGTGAATGTTAATGAAGGACTTTATCAGAAAAAGTCTTAATTCCAAAGCAAATGGCCATCACTCACAAAGTGCACTCCTCGCTCACCATTATCAAAGGAAAAGTCCACATGGGTAGAGAAAGACTGTCAGCTTGTTTTCTGTGAGAAGAAGCTATAAGAAGGGATTCAAAGAAAGATCCTTCATCTCTCAACTGTTTGGACTCTTACAGGGAAGTGTACCAGATGTAAAGCGGAGATCCCCAGAGAGATCCTGGGTACCCTTTAAAGACTTTGGGGAAACGGACAGTTTATTACATCACTGCCATCATTTGGAATTACAAACTGTGATTCACCTGTACATATATTTTATCTGCTTTAACCTCTCAATCACTCTCATTTACTTCTCTTAGCTAATAAATCTTTAATTAGTTTACTAGTGTTGTCTGGTATAAGATCTGGAGTACCAATTGATCTGGGGTAAGTGACTGGTCTCTTGGGACTGGGAGAAACATGATGTGGTGTAATTTTTGGCTTAAGTTATTTTATCACAAAGTCCAGTTTCTCTGGATGGCAAGATAGGATGGACAGTCTAAGGGGACAGTCTGTGATACCATGGTAAGAATGGTATAGTGATTCAGAACTTTCACATTTGGTGCTGGCTTGGTGAAATCTAATTATAGAACACACCATCAGTTTGGGGTATGTGCCCTGTTTCTGAAAGTCTGCCCTGAGGTAGGCACTCACAATTGTGAGCCACTCCACTCAGTGTAACAATATTAGCTGTTGTTAATCACCAAATGTTTAGACCTGTATGCCAGGACAGCACAGAGGGGCTAAACATGAAAGGAGACAGGGACTAAACATTAGTAAACAGAGAAATAGAGAGATTTAATTTAATTTAAGATTCTTCATTAATTGGCCTTTCTTAAGACAGCTCGTTAAATAGCTTCTTCTAAAGTAAATGATGGAGGTATTTTTTTTCAATTTCATGCAATTTAGTTAACATTGCTTACCTTGCACACCTATAAACTTTCTGGTTATTAATAATTAACCAACATGATCCACCTATCTTTAAACAATTATTTTGCTTACCCATAAATAGCCTTATTAGCTATGAGATACTATGACTGGTTTCTCAATAATTTTGGAAAATAAGACCTCGGTTTCAATTTACCAAGAAAGAAGTGCCTCACCAAAAGCAGGCCCACTCTCAAAGGTGTAATCCATGTGAAAAAGCTCTCTGCAGAAAAGCACAGAAAAGAGATTGTAACTGAAGTAACTAGTCATTTGTGTTCTGTCATTTATGTTGTTTAATGTTTATTTTTCTTTCTTTAATAATAATAATAATAATAAAACAGCCAAAACAGTAATTATTTTATTTGCTTTCAATCACAATATCCCCTAAACACAGAGGATGGGGTGGAGATTAAAGATTATCTCGGCATGGCCCAGCACCTAAGCAAATACTTCTCAGTTTTTAATGAGGCTAATGAAAAGCTTAGGGATAGTGGCAGGGTGGCTAATGGTAACGAGGATATGGAGATAAAAATTACCACATCCGAAATGGAAGTCAAAATCAAACAGTTCAATGGGACTAAATCAGGGGGCCTGGATTATCTCCATCCAAGAATATTAAAGGAAATGACACATGAAATTGCAAGCCCAATAGCAAGGATTTTTAATGAATCTGTAAACTCAGGGGTTGTACCCTATGACTGAAGAATTGCCAATATAGTTCCCATGCTTAAGAAAGGGAAAAAATGTGATCCAGGAAACTACAGGTCTGTTAGTTTGACCTCTATTGTATGAAAGGTCTTGGAACAAATTTTGAAAGAGAAAGTAGTGAACAGTAATCGAGATAAAATACAACATAGTTTTACAAAAGGTAGATCATGCCAGACCAACCTGATTTTCTTCTTTGAGAAGATAACTGAGTTTTTAGACAAAGGAAATGCAGTAGATCTCATCTACCTGGATTTCAGTTCCACATGGGCAATTATTAGTTAAATTGGAAAAAATAGAAATTAATATAAGAATTGAAAGGTGGATACGGAATTAGTTAAAGGGGAGATTACAATGGGTCATACTGAAAGGTGAATTGTCAGGCTGGAGAGAGGTTACTAGTCGAATTCCTCAAGAACCAGTCTTGGGACCAATCTTATTTACCATTGTCATTAATGACCTTGGCACAAAAAGTGGGAGTGTGCTAATAAAATCTGCAGATGACACAAAGTTGAGAGGTATAGCTAATAAGGAGGAGGACCGGAATATCATACAAGAAGAACTGGATGACCTTGTAAACTGGAGTAATAGAAATGGGATGAAATTTAATAGTGCGAAGTGCAAGGTCATGCATTTAGGGACGAACAACAAGATTTTTTTCTATAAACTGGGAACTTATCAGTTGGAAGAGACAGGAGAGGAGAAAGACCTGGGTGTATTGGTTGATCACAGGATGACTATGTGACGTGGCCGTGAAAAAGCCTAGTGCTGTCCTAGAATGCAACAGGCAAGGTATTTCAGTAGAGAGACGGAAGTGCTAGTAACCTTATACAAGGCACTGGTGAGGCCTCATCTGGAATACCATGTGCAATTCTGGTCTCCCATGTTTAAGAAAGATTAATTCAAAGCGGAAAAGGTGCGGAGAAGGGCTACTAAGATGATCCAAGGAATGCAAAAACTAACTTATGAGAGGAGACTCAAAGAACTTGGCTTGTTTAGCCTAACCTAAAGAAGGAAGAGGTGAAATATGTTTGCTCTCTATAAATACGTAAGAGGGATAAATACCAGGGAAGGAGTATGTGACACTACACCCAATATTCTTCATAGAGATATGGTTATGATATGATTATGGCATAACTAAGATGTATTTAAGCAAGATGGGTCATACGAGATATCATTGGAAAGGTTATGATTTCCTCAATATGATTATCCTATTTGTATGCATGTATCATTTTTGTATCTGAAGTTAGGCATATCGTCTATGCATCTATTAGAAATGTGTGTTTACACTGGGAACGCCCACTAGACAGAATGAAATCAGTCTGGATAGCCAGTTGCGAAGGGCCATTGGGGAAAAAAATTGATCCTTGAAGATGCTAATCTCCCACCAGGAAGTCTTCCTGGGGACGCTACTAACTAACTACTAAGCTTCTCAGTTATGACTGCAGAGACATATGACCAAGTCACGTGGTACTGGACTCTATGATAATATGAGTATTTTTCCACTGACTGGGGGTAGGAATCACACTGGGAGACAAAGGATTCCAGCCATATGTAAAAACTAGTTAAGGTAGGGGATTGACATCATCGTGGTTCGTTCTTCATTGACTCGCCACCCAAAAAAGAGGACTGTGGGAAACACCTGAGAAGAAAAAGACTGGACTAGGGGAGAAGGGCTGAGCACAGGTGAGAGGGTTGTCTCACCTGTGAAAGGAATGTCTGGAGATTTAAGCTGCAAGCCAGTGCAGCTCGCCTTCAAGAATCTCTGCAATCTACCTAAAACAACATTTAGGGAAAGAATTTTCTACTTATAACCTGTTTCTTTAGTATACTAAGCTTGGATTGCATGTTTGTTTTATTTGCTAGGTAATCTGCTTTGATCCGTTTGCTATCCCTTACAATCACTTAAAAACTATCTTTTGTAGTTAATAAACTTGTTTTGTTTTTTTCTAAAACCAGTGTGTGTGGAAATCATAACTTGGGGCAGAAAGCTGTGTATATCCCTCTCCACATTGAGAGAAGGGGGCAAATTTCATGAGCTTATGCTGTACAGGTCTCTGTATAATGCAAGACAGTACAATTTTGGGTTTACCCTCTAGAGGGGTGTGTGCACTTGAGTACTGGGCAATTTCTTAGCTGAGTTGTCCCAGGCAGAGCTGATCTCTGCATCTGTGTGCATAGCTGCAGCTGGATGTACCCCTACCTGTATGCGTCTGGTAAAGTGCAGTCTGAACCTGGGAAAGGCTTTGACAAGCTGCATATTAGTACAATGTAAAGGGAACCCCGGCTGGTGGGTCAGGTGGGCTCAGTGGTACCCCAGTTCCAAGTGGCACCCAGAGAGGGGGGCGGGAGAAACCCATCACAGACAGGAGTTATTTAAGTTAAGCACTAATGTATACACAAGAACAAATGGCTATAGACTGGCCATCAACAACTTCGGGCTTGAAATTAAGGGAAGGTTTCTAACTATCAGAGGAGTGAAGTTCTGGAACAGCCTGCCAAGGGAAGCAGTGGGGCTAAAATACCTAACTGGCTTCAAGACTGAGCTTGATTAGTTTATGGGGAGAATGGTATGAAGGGACTGCCTACGATGGCAGTGGCCCATCGGCATCTGCCAGTAACAAAAATCCCCAGTGGCTGGAGATGGGACACTAGATGGGGAGGCTCTCAGTTACTACAGAAAATTATTTCCCAGTTATCTGCCTGGTGGGTCATGCCCACATGCTCAGGGTCTAACTGATTCCCATATTTGGGGTCGGGAAGGAATTTCCCCCAGATCAGATTGGCAGAGACCCTAGGGGGTTTTTGCCTTCCTTTGCAAAATGGGGCACAGGTCACTTGCAGGTTTAAACTAGTGGAAATAGTGAATTCTCTGCAACTTGAAGTCTCTATTTTGAGGTCTTCGGTAACTCAGCCAGAGGTTAGGAATCTATTTCAGGAGTGGGTGAGTGAGATTCTGTGGCCAGCAATGTGCAGGAGGTCAGACTAGATGATCATGATGATTCCTTCTGACCTTAAAGTCTATGAGTCTAAGATGTCTAAAAGACAGCCTGTGATTAGAAGAATGGGAGTCACATTCCTAAATTGTCAGTAAGAGAGACAATTACTAAGAGCTGGCCTATCGTTTCTTGTTTCTCTAGACTAAATATTTTTAGTATTTTGGGGTGAGGGTATAAAATTACTTGACATTCAACACAATTTAAAATTACTCCTCGTACCCCACAGCTAGCATTCAATGGCAAACAAAGGTGTGTTCTTAAAATGATATTTTTATAGAAGATACAGCAGAGTTATTTACAGTGAGAGCCGTGATTTCATAAACTCTGGTGGACATGACAGCCATGAGAAAGCAAGTTTTAATAAATTGAGACATTTGACTCAGTAGTCCCATATTTCCAAAGACTGGCAAGGCTAAGTACTGAAGAACATAGGCTAGGTCTCAGACTGGCAAGTTCTATCCGAAGGCTGATATGGAAAAGCGACTATGTCTTGAAAGAGCTCTGAAATGTAAATTTAGAATGCCACTAAAATGTTAACTTTGGGAAATAACATCGCAGAGTTTTACACATTTCTAGTGCTCCCATCACAGTGGTATCTAGATGCCAAGTTCTTTTTCTACCTTCCATTCAATATGTTATTTGTACAAGTCTTCCTTTGAGGAAATAACCATATCTTTGGCTAAAGATGTCTCTGCAGCATTAATTTTTTATCTAAAGCTCTTTTATCTCTCAAGCCTGGAAAGCTTCTCTCTCTCAAGGGGGATAGTGGCATACAGAGCAGCTACTGCCCCAACTTCCCCACTCCATCTCACCAGTTTCTGACTGTACAAAAGGCCATCCAATATCTGTGAGTGCAGGGGGAGTCCGCAACAATTTAACCTTTTCCCTGTCCTCAGGATTAAAAGGCTTCTCAGGAGCACAGTGCTACCCTCCTCTCTGTATAGCTGTATGTGTAGCTGAGTCACTCTCAACTACCTTTTAAAGTTCAGATATGACAAACATTTAATTTCCTTTGACTTTTTACAGACTCATTTGTTGCATTTAAAATATTTTAAAGTAGTCAATATAAGCAAAGATAATATTTTCACAGAACTGAATTTAATAAAAAGTTACTTAGCACTAACTTGTAAAAAAGTTCTTTTTGGATTTTTTACTTCACTAACTTCTTATCTGTGAATTTATTTGCATAACAGAAACAATGTCAGACAACTAATTTATGCAAATGTATGCAAATAAATGGATCAATAATGCAATTTCCATATAATTTAAATTGCAGTTTACAAAATAAGAACAAAAAGCTGTGAGGCTACAATCACAAGCATGCTTAAGAACATAAAGGAGGAGTGAAGAGAAAGAAGGTCATGTTTGTAATGTTAATATTTGCAGCTTAATGATGTAGATAACAGAATATTTTGCTACACTGCGGAATCCAACAACTGGATATTTCAAAATCCTGTGTAGGCACATGGCCACAAAATGTGAAGTCTATGTTTTGAAGCTGTTTTACCAGCTCTCATAATTTCATTGCAAGTCTTGCAATATTTGAGGTTATCTTATAGCTCCAGCTCTTGGAGTTGTACACTTAAATGAGAATCTTGACTCTCATTTAAAACAAAAAGTAAGGTGCTAGCCCTCACAGTTGCAGAGGAGCCCTAAAAGCTGAAAAGCCAGAAGGCAAACAAAATACCCAAGATTTATTATTAGTAAAATCTCATGATTTTTGAATTGCTTGAGGTTCGCAACAATGTAAATTCATAAAAGTTTACTAAAGTTTGCAAATACACCAGTTGATGTAAGATGTCTGCTATAAGAGTGTTTTTGTAGTTATTGTGCTTATAAACATGCTAAAGTTCTAAGAGTTTCATTTTTTCATATCTACAGGTTTTACTTAGTCTACAATAATCTTCTGTGTTAAATGCTTTGCAAAAATATAGTGATTTTTTTTAAAACTGTGAGACAAGATGCTGCCTGTTACAAAGCATGTTCCCAAAAGGGTGAATAATTGAACCTTCTAACATATTTTTCCTCTGTCATTTTCAATACAACAGAAATAGTAAGTAAACAAGCATAAAGAAACAAACTGGAGTAGCTGAATACAATACTATACATGCAGTAAAGTAAGACCACTAGGGAAATTTATCACAGAAGGCTTCAGAAAATAATCGAAGAACACTGTGCATGCCAGTGATAGACACTATCCCAATACAAAATCAAGTATCTTTACGACAAACAAAATGTATCTTTTAAAAGTCATAATCCATCACAGCATATCACGCTGACCCAATATGGCCTCATTGTTTAGCTGGGCTCTCTTGTCTGTCTATATTCATCTGTTGTCTCTTGTCTCAAACTTAGATTGTAAGCTCCTTAGGGCAGGCACAGTCTTTTTGATCTGTACAGCACCTAGCACAAGGGGGTCTTGGTCCATGTTTAGGGCTTCTAACTGCTACAATAATACAAATAATAAATAATAATTATCATCATTTTGCTATTGGCATTATGCCCCAAAGGAATTAAGGATATTACTTAGCTGCCAACACCTCCATGAGACAGACAAGTTTTATTTTCCCCATTTTACAGGTGTCCAAATTTAGACTGAGGAGTTAAATGACTTGCTCAAGGTCACAGAGAGAATCGGTGTCAGAAGTTATTACAATTAACAACTTCCTGATTTGGAGACACATGATCATTCCACTAGACCATCCTGCCTTTCAATGATTGTTCTAAAAATACAAGTTTAACACCGGTTATTCAAACCCAGTTCTCCAAAACACTGATTATCTGAAATTATAAAACATCCCCTTAACACCAAAATTTCATTTTTCAAAATTTGACTGTTCTCAAAAGTCACTTGGGTAGGGGAGGATTTACCTGCAAATATATATATATAAATTTAGAGAACTAGTTTTCCCTTTGTAGAAACAATGTAGACAAGACAATCAAAGTTACAAAAAAAAAACCCCAGTATTGTTGAGTCAACAAAACAAAAATCTGTTCACAGGCAGTGATCAAACTGTAATTGAAATAAAACAATATCCTCATGAAAGTAATACATCACCAAAAGCAGATCAGTGTTATTTGAATTGCAGTAGCACCTAAAGGCTCCAATCAAGGATTGAGGCTCCAGTATATTATGCACTATACACACACACACAATCAGTGCTTAAAGTGGCCTGAAAAAAAAAGTGTGTGGAGTGTCTCATTACCCACACATCTACTCACGCTCCCTGCCTAACAATTAATTGTGCCCCAAAAATCAATCCTGCCCTTTAGATTCCACCATCAGTTCTGCACTTCAGACCCACATTAATGTTACCCCTATCAGTTCTGCCTAAAATATTAAGAGAGCAAGTACAAGCAAGACTTGAAAAATAGGCACTGACTGTTAAGACTGATAAGAAAGAGTAAGAATTAAGAGTATGGGGGGGAATTCAATAGCAGAAAATAAAGTAATTCATGCATCAAAAATCTCAGACAACTAAAATGTTACTGCTGTTCTCCACAAGAAAGGTGACAACATCTAACCGCAGACTAGTGATTCAGTAGCAAAGGACTTGAGAAAAATAACTCTGAGCACAACAAAAATTACATTAGCATCTAGGAAATAATATTAAAAATATTGTTTGTTTTGTTTTAAGAGACTAAGGTATGTTGTAATGTGAGGACTCAGACAGGACTCTCGCTTTCAGGTGCTTTTTATTATTATTAAATATTTATATTGCTGCAACATCTAAATGCCTCAGGCAGGATCGGAGCCCTATTGTGCTAGGTGTTGCACAAACACATTACTACTTTAAAAAGAAAAGGAGTACTTGTGGCACCTTAGAGACAGCTACAGCAAGCTTATGCTCAAATAAATTGGTTAGTCTCTAAGGTGCCACAAGTCCTCCTTTTCTTTTTGAGGATACAGACTAACACGGTTGCTACTCTGAAACCTGTAATTACTACTTTAATGACCAAGAACTACTCACTTTAGTAAAGTTAAGCATCCACGTATGTGTTTGCTGGATCAGGGCCCTAAGAAGATCAGTTAACAATAGGAAAGATAGAGCAAGGGGGATACAATATACACACAGACACACACACACACAGATAAAAATGGAATTTCTTAAATTATTATAAACAGACAAAGCATCAACTATCTCCATCTGGAACTCAACCCAGTCATCACTAAATTGATTAATTTTTCATAGGTATCAATGCCTATCCACAAGGACCAGCACAGAAGAAGGTATATAGACCTCTGGATGAGAAGCGGACATCACTGGCAAAGAGGAATAGGTGGAAGGCGGGGGGGCAATGTGATATAATAGATAAGAATACTGGAGACAAAAATACATCATTGTGTGATATAAAGAGGATACGACTTCTGCTACAGGCGGGATGCCATTCCAGCTCCTTTTTTCCCCACTTATAGCCCAACCAGCATGAGAGGGGAAATTTCCTCCATGCTATCAAATGACAAAAGCTTCCACTGGATTAACATATATACCCCAAACAGTTTTATCACAATGAGAAACCATTTAATAAAAAAGCTTATCAAGTATAGATGAAAGTTACTTTCAACAATATAAGGACTACAATTAGATAGACGTACAAACATCTTTGCAAGGCAAAAAAGTATGTCCCTGGACAGCTGTGCAGTCACAGAGAAAGGAGAAAAGAAAGTCAAGAAGAGTCCAAGGCCAGGTTGAAAAGCAACTAGTAAAATGAAAGATATGAAAATGAGCCTCCTTCTTACCCTTTAGCCAGACAGTGTTCCAATAATGACATATTGTTGGAAACATGATCAGGAAAGAAAGAAAGAAATTTGCCATCATGCAGAAAAGAAACTACTGATTGTTATGAGATAATGACCTAAAACATTGTATAACTACAAACTAGAGCTCTGATCCCTATTCTCTTGTACAGTACTTCCATTGGAGTCAATAGGACTAGTCATATAATTGCATTTGTAAACGTTGCAAGATCAGATCTTTAATGATTAGAACATTCAAAATTAAAAAAATAAGCCACAGCTAAAATTTATTACCAAAAGTACAGCAGATGGCCAAAACTGCAGGCCTACCAATACTGCCAAGCAAACCAGACCAAAAAAAATTAGGGAACTGAAAAACATCCTGAAAAATTTGAAGACAAGTATGGATTCAGAGAGTACTAAAGATAGCCGACAGATAAATTGGAAGGAAACTAGCAGCTGGCTCTCCAATTACTGCGTATTGTACAAAAGTATATAGTCAAATCAAAATCCTTCAGAACACTTATCCCCTCAAAGATGACAACTGCAGTACAGTCAAAAGAGATCTGGGTTTGAAACAATTATAATTTAAAACAATTAAGTAACAGTAACTATACACTTTAGGGAACTGGAAGAGGAGGGTAAAATGAGAAACAAGAGCATGGTTAAATATTAAAATAATCTGTTACACAGTATTTTCTTAGGACAGTGAGACTGATCTCTCAAACAGTTCGCCTCTTTATACTGCCCAGAATCATGCAATAAACTCAAACAGCTCTGTTCCATGTCTGCATAATCATTGCTCATGCTATAGAGTGAATATGAAGTTAGTCACTGATGGCTCTCTTTAATACCAACACTCAGCTCAAAACCAATTACAAGGCAAAAAAAAATATGAAGTACAACTCATTAATGGAGAGGGCCATCTCAGGAACTTACTCAGCAAATAAACACTTGTAGGTCTATAGGGGTATACTATCGAATACCACTTTGTGTAGGTTTAACAAAATGATTGGGTAACACACCTATTTTATCTTGCCTCTATTTGTGATCATTCAAACAGTAAGAAGAATAAAACCAAGAAACCTTAGAGACAGAAACCACAAGGTAAAAGGAATAGGGAACTAAAATAAAAACTGGATGTTGTCAATATGGACAGCAACATTTCACAACAATATTTTAGGACATACCTGAGTAGATATACAGCCCTTTCAATATCATTGAGTTCTTCATCAACTGTCAATCTCTCTATTTCTTCTGGTGTCTATCAAGTGTGAAATACAAAATATGATTTTACTGTTTCCCTGTTTTATTTGTCTTATAACAACCCTTTCTCCAAACCCTCAGAGATAATTACATGGTTAATAGGAGTTTAACCCTTAAAATCTCAAATAAGGCTTCAAATTCAGTCAGATAAATCTTTAGCCAGAAATATGTTAGTGACTCTAATAAGGTTCTGTTCTAACAGTTATTCTTATAATAAATATTTCATGCATATTTATAATTAACATAAGACATATAAACGTTACTGTAAACATCAACTACGTTTTCTCTATTTTTTCCCACTTATGTTTTTGTTTATACCTAGACACATTAAGGCTCTATTAAACAGAATTCAAGGATGTTAATTTCACCACAACTGAGATTTTTTTTAAATATAAGGTGCTGCCGGAGCAGCCAGCTATGCACAAATACAAGCCTGAAATAATTCCAGCTGGATTTTAAAGCATCACTCTGGTTTTAAAGTATATACCTTTAAACTCCTGCGCACCGGCCTTTCTATAATAGTAAGTTCCTGCAGGTCTTCTATGTACCCAAATAAATTGTTCTGACTAAAATCCATTTTGAAGGAGACGATTAAAGGATGCACGTAATAACTACAGCCCCTGGCAAACCATGATCCATCCAAGCCTCATATTGCATTCAGTAGGAGAGGAGTCCACGCAACACCCCCTTCCCCCGATGCACTTGAGCGTAGAGCAGCGACTGCCTCTTCCTCATAGGAAGCTGCTGAGCCCACACCACCCAGGAGGGGCCTCAGCAAACACAATGCGGCACCAGCACAACCTACTGCTACTTCTCTATGAGCATCACTCCAACGCAACACAGCCTCCTGGAAGGAAACTTTCCCCAGCTGCCTTACTTCCCTTAGTCCCTCCAGCGTCTGCAGGGAGCGGCAGGCACCAGCCTTCCCACCCTTTGCTCCGCGTGCCCTGCTGTAGGTTGAAGGGGGTGGGGTGGGGGGGGCGGTTGCTTCGACTTTCTCCTCCACGCAGAAGCGATGCTCTTCTCTTCAGGCTGGGGGGGGGCGGGCAGGCGGGAGGAAGCAAGCTACGTCGGGGGCGGCGGTCCCTCTCCTCCAGCAGGCAGCAGCCGTGGGTGTCGCCCCCTCAAGGGATCGGGTTGAAGGGCGCAGTTGTTTGTGGAGCTTCCACGTAAATGGGGCAGATGAGGGCAAGTCCCCTAAGCGGGTGGGTTGGAGGGCAGTTGGTCCTTCTGCCGCACGCCCCCCGAGAGCGGCGGATGGGGGGCAGTTCCTCCAAGAGGAGGTGTTGGCGGGCGCGGTTAGGCCCCGCTCCCCTTGCGCATCCCCGGAGCCCCGGGTCGTTATTCGCCAGGGTAGGTCACCAGTGAGAGGGATGCGGTGCCATCGCCCCGGGACGGCCCTCGGGCAGGACAGCGGCTTTCCAGGCGCCGGGAGGCGCTCCCTTCTCCGGCGAGGCCCCAGCGAAGCGCAGAGCCGCCACTCAACGACCGAGAGCAGGGCAGGAGCCGCCCCCAGCACCGCGGAGCTGGTCGCCGGGGCAACGCGCCGCTACAGCAGCCTTCGCGGGGCAAAAGAGTTGCCCGAACGCGGCAATATCGGAACGCGCTGGGGGGATACGGGGCGGGGCTTCGGCACTGCCCTGCCGCAGCTCACCCTGGAATGGGGGGCGGAGGGGCGAGCTTGATCTCCAGGAGAGAGGCGACCCCCGCCGGCCAGGAGCGGGGCTCACGCTGGTCTCACACAGCCCTGTGTCAAGGCTCTCCTCACACCCGATGGCAGGGCTCTCGTCTGTCAGGGCTCGCCTCCATATCACCCACACCGGATGACGGGGCTCTCCCCCATCGCACACCCACGCACCCCTGTGTCCGGGTTCGTCTCCTTCACACAGACACAGACCAGTGTCGGAGCTCTCTCCGCCATCTCATATTCACACACACACCGTGTGGCGGCTCCTTCGGTCCCATCCTCCTTCCCCTCACCCCCTTTGTCAAAGTTCTCCCCCCCGCCCCCCCAAGAAAAATGTCAGGGCTCTTTCCTCCTCCCATTCCCCCCCCCACACACACACACACACACAATGTCAGGGCTCTCACCTCCATCACACACCCCACAACCACACAAATAATGTCAGAGCTCTCCACCATCACACACCCCTATTTCACGGCTCTCCTCCAGGTCACACCACCCTCATATCCAGTGCCATGTCACACCCCCCTCCTATCCATCTCTCACATACACACACACAGTTTGAGAGGTCTCTCCTCCATCACACACACGTCAGGCTCTCTTCCCACACACACGCACACACTACACATCAGGGCTCTCTCCTCCAACACATGCACACACGCATAGAGCATCAAGGCTGTCCTATATTATAGATCCTTCCACCACCAGCAACAGGACTCCTGTCCCCAATGGCAGGGCTCTGACCCCTCATACCGCTCAATGTTAATACCCCTCAATCACACACCTAGTGTCCCATGCTCTGGGGTCCCTAAATCTTAGACTGCCAGAAGCTGGGGCAAGACCATAGGGACTGGATTACTCAATAAATTTCCCTGTTCGGTTCATTCCCTCTGAAGCATCTAGCACCAGCCACTGTTGAAAGACAGGATACTGAGCTAGCTGGACCATTGTCTGACCCAGTATGGCCATTCTTATGTTCAGCGTCAGGGTGTTCCTCACAAGTAGGGCTCTGTGTCTGTCACAGAGGTCGCGGAAGTCACAGAATCCGTCACTTCCGTGACCTCCGTGACTTCTGCAGGGCCAGTCTGGCTGACTCCAGGGCCGCCCAAGCAGCTGGCCCAGTGGACAGCCACACCAGCTGCTGCTCTGGCAGCCCCCGGCAGCAGTCTCTGGCCAGTCAGCCAGAGCAGCTGCGGTTCACTGGCCCGGGCAGAGGTCCCCAACCAGCTGGCTTGCTGACCAGAGTAGCAGCGGTCTACTGGCCCGGGCAGCTGGTGCCCTGGATGCCCCTCGCCTCCAGCAACACCCCTCCCAGACATCCCCCAGCAGTGGCCCCAGTGCCCCCTCCCCCCCCGATTTTATCACAGGTATTTGTAATATAAATCATGGACAGGTCACGGTCCGTGAATTTTTGTTTATTGCCCGTGTCCAGTCCATGACTTTTACTAAAAATTCCTGTGACTAAGTCATAGCCTTATTCATAAGCCCTCTTCCTCCTATGTCAGGACTGTCCTTCCATCCCACACTGAAGTGTCCCAGTAAAAAGCCCAACGTCTGGTCTATTTCAAAATAGACCTTTTTGAGTGAGATCAGATTTTCAGAAATGTTTGTGAAAGAGTGTCATGAAATATACAGCAAATTCCTTTTATGCTAGAAGCTTTTAAATGCCCCCTTAAAATTAATCTCCAGTCAAGGAATTTATCTTCAGATAAACGGGACTTGGCACCAGGTCTGCAATGGAGAATGGAAGGGATCTCCAGTAATAATACCTTGTACTATTCAGCTCCTTATTTAATTTTTCCCCCCTTGGCTCTGGTTAGATACTGTTCATACTTAATCATACAATAATAAGACAGAGTTTATTATTGTACTGTTTGATTTTTATAAGCACTCTCAACTTACAGTAAAATTTATCATTCTGCCTGACAGATACATATTTGGGTGGAGGGAAAGAATATTCAGTGTTATTTTGAAATAATAGCATCCTGTTTTTAGATATGGCTGATGGGCAAATAGCCAAACTGTCAGGGCTCTCTCCTCAATCACACTCACAGAAGATCGCAAACCTATCTTTTGTAGTTAATAAAACTTGGTTTTGTTTTCTCTAAAACCAGTTTGTGGAATTCATAACTGGAGGGCAAAAGCTGTGTATATCTTTCTCCACAGTGAGGGAGGGGGCAAATTTCATGAGCTTATGCTGTATAGTTCTATGTGCAGTGCAAGACGGTACAATTTTAAGTTTACACTCCAGAGGGGGTATGCACTTGAGTGCTGGAAAATTCCTCAGCTGAGCCTTCCCATGCAGCAGAGCTGATCTCAGCATCTGTATGTATAGCTGCATGTGGGTGTGTCCCTACCTGTATGTGTGCTGGTAAAGTGCAGTCTGAAGCCTGAGGGAGGGCTTAGCTGGCTTGCCTCAGCAATACAGTGTAACAGGAATCCAGGCTGGTGGGTCAGGCAGGCTCAGTGGTACCCCAGTTCCAAATGGCACCCTGGGGGAACCCATCACATGATCTAGATATAGACAACACAATGAAATTCAACAAAGACACCTATAAAGTGCTACACTTAGGGAAGAAAAACCAAAATATTTTTGATGTTTTCTACATTTTTAAATATATTGATTTCAATTACAACACAGAATACAACAGCACTCACTTTATATTTATTTTTATTACAAATATTTGTACTCTAAAAACCAAAAGAAATAGTATTTTTCAATTCATCTCATACAATACTGTAGTGCAATCTCTTTATCATGAAAGTTGAACTTACAAATGTAGAGTTATGTACAAAAAATAACTGCATTGAAAAATAAAACAATGTAAGACTTTAGAGCCTACAAGTCCACACAGTCCTACTTCTTGTTCAGCCAATCGCTCAGACAAACAAGTTTGTTTACATTTGCAGGAGATAATGCTGCCCTCTTCTTGTTTACAATGTCACCTGAAAGTGAGAACAGGCATTCGCATGGCACTGTTGTAGCTGGCGTCACAAGTTATTTACGTGCCAGATGCGCTAAAGATTCATATGTGCCTTCATGGTTCAGCCACCATTCCAGAGGACATTCGTCCATGCTGATGACGGGTTCTGCTCAATAACAATCCAAAGTAGTGTAGAAAAACGTATGTTCATTTTCATCATCTGAGTCAGATGCCACCAGCAGAAAGTTGATTTTCTTTTTTTGGTGGTTTGGGTTCTGTAGTTTCCACATCAGAGTGTTGCTCTCTTAAGACTTCTGAAAGCATGCTCCACACCTCATCCCTCTCAGATTTTGGACAGCACTTCAGATTCTTAAACCTTGGGTCCAGTGCTGTAGCTATTCTTAGAAATCTCCAGTTGGTATCTTCTGTGTATTTTGTCAAATCTGCTGTGAAAGTGTTCTTAAAACCAACATGTAGCGGGGCATCACCTGAGACTGCTATAATATGAAATATATGGCAGAATGCAGGTAGAACAGAGACATACAATTCTCCCCCAAGGAGTTCAGTCACAAATTTAATTAAAGCATTATTTTTTTAACGAGCATCATCTGTATGAAAGCATGTCCTCTGGAATGGTGTCCAAAGCATGAAGGGGCATACGACTGTTTAGCATGTCTGGAACGTAAATACCTTGCAATGCCGGCTACAGAAGTGTCATTGGAACTCCTGTTCTCACTTTCATCTGACACTGTAAATAGAACCAGGCAGCTGTATCTCCCATATATGTAAACAAACTTGTTTGTGTTAGCAATTGGCTGAACAAGAAGTAGGACTGAGTGGATTTGTAGGCTCTAAAGTTTTACATTGTTTTGTTTTTGAGTGCAGTTATATAACAAAAAGAATCTACATTTGTAAGTTACATTTTCATGATAAAAAGAGATTGCACTACAGTGCTTGTATGAGGTGAATTGAAAAATACACTTTTATCATTTTTACAATGCAAATATTTGAAATAAAAAATAATTATATAAAGTGAGCACTGTACAGTTTGTATTCTGGGTTGTAATATAAATCAACATGTTTGAAAATGTAGAAAAACATCCAAAATATTAAATAAATTTCAATTGGTATTCTATTGTTTAACAGTGAGATTCATTTTTTTTAATCACAATTAATTTTTTTGAGTTAATCGTGTGAGTTAACTGAGATTAATTGACAGCCCTAATTTTCATGAATGACTTTGACACAAAACGTGAGAGTTGGCTAATAAAATCTGTGGATGACACAAAGTTAGGAGGTATTGCAAATACTGAGGAGGACCAGAATATCATACGAGAAGATTTGGACAACCTTGAAAACTGGAGTAATATAAATGGGATGAATTTAACAGTGCAGTTATGCATTGTGGGTCTTAACAAGAGATTTTGCTATAAGTTATAGACTTATCGGTTGGAAGCCACAGAGGAGGAGAAAGATGTTGGTGTATTGTTCTATTGCAGGATGACTATGAGCCACCAGTGTGATGCGGCTGTGAAAAAAAGGCTAATACAATCCTAGGAAGCACTACGTGAGTTATTTCCAGTAGAGATAGGGAAGTGTTATTACCATTATACAAGACACTGCTGAGACCTCAGCTGGAACACTGTGTAATTCTGGTCTCCCATGTTCAAGAAAGATTAATTCAAACTGAAACAGATGCAGAAAAGGGCTACTAGGATGATCAGAGTAATAAAGATCCTGTCTTATGAGAGGAGACTTAAGGAGATTGTCTTGTTTAGCCTAGCAAAATGAAGGCTGAGGGGAGATATGATTGCTCTCTATAAATATATCAGAGGGATAAACACCAGGGACAGAAAGGAGTTAATTACGTTAAGAACAAATGTTGGCACAAGAACAAATTAATATAAACTGGCCATCAACAACTTTAAGCTTGAAATTGGATGAAGGTTTCTAACCGTCAGAGGAATGAAGTTCTGGAACAGCCTTCCAAGGGGAGTAGTGAGGTCAAAAACCTAACTTGCTTCAAGACAGAGTTTGATAAGTTTATGGAGGGGATGGTATGAAGAGGTTGGCTACAATGGTATGTGGCCCTTCTGCACCTGCTATTAGCAAATATCTCCAACGACCTGATGGGGGCTCTAGGTGGTGAGGGCGGAGTTACCACAGAGAATTCTTTCCCAGATGTCTGGCTAGTAGGTCTTGCCCACATGTTTAGGGTCTAACTGATGGGATTGGAAAGGAATTTTCTCCCAGGACCAGGGTGAAAGTAAGGCATTACGGGCTGGTACAGCGTACTGGTAAATAGTGGCCGCCGGTACTGGCCCGTACAGTTGACTTTAAAGTGCTGCTGCGGGGCTTCCAACACTTTGGGGAGTGCAAAAGGGCAGCGACGTTAAAGCACTGCTGTGGCAACGCTTTAAGCAGGGTCCTTACAGCACTGCCACGGCCCTTTTGCCCCACCTTGGCCGCCGACGGGGGTGGGCAAAAGGAGCAGCTGCTCCAGGGCTGGCAATTTAAAAGGGCCCAGGGCTATGGCTGCCACTACCGCAGCAGCAGCTAATGCCCCAGGCCCTTTAAATCACTGCTGGCGCCCTGGGTGGCGTGGGCCAGGCAGCGTGGATGGGCTGGCTGGGGGATGCTGATTCCCCCCAGTCTAGCCCCTTCCAGCCGAGGCCCCGCCCCTTCTGGGGTGTGGGGTGGAGTACCAGTAAGATTCAATTTTACTTTCACCCCTGCCCAGGTCAAATTGGCAGAGACCCTGGGCGGGTTTTGCCTTCCTTTACAGCAAGGATCAGCAACCTTTGGCACGCAGCCCAACAGGGAAATCCACTGGTGGGCCGGGACTGTTTGTTTACCTGCAGCGTCTGTAGGTTCAGCTGATCGCAGCTCCCACTGGCTGCGGTTCGCCGTTCCAAGCCAATGGGGGCTGCGGGAAGCAGTGTGGGCTGAGGGATGTGCTGGCTGCCTCTTCGTGCAGCCCCCATTGGCCTGGAACGGTGAACCGCAGCCAGCGGGAGCTGCAATCGGCAGAACCTGCGGACGCTGCAGGTAAACAAACTATCACGGCCTGCCAGCAGATTTCCCTGATGGGCTGTGTGCCAAAGGTTGCCGATCCCTGCTCTACAGCATGGGGCCTGGGTCACTTGCTGGTTTAAACTAAAGTAAATGCTGCATTCGCTTTAACTTAAAGTCTTTAAATTAAGATTTGAAGACATCAGGAACTCAGCTGGAGGTTGTGGTCCTATTGCAGGTGTGAGTGTGTGAGGTTTTGCGACCTGCAATATGCAGGTCAGACTAGAGGATCATGATGATCCCTTTTGGCCTTAAAGTCTATCAGTCTCAGTTACAGAAAAATGTCTTTTAAAAATTATTTTCATATGATAAAATGTGTTTTATATACAGTTGATAGGGATAGGATATGTATCGAGGGCAAGATTCTGCATACACTTACTACTGGGTGCAATACTTGCTAAACTGATTAGTCCCATTGACTTCAGCGTAACTGTCTTCACAATTATAAAGAATTCATATGATCCAAACAGCCAATGGCGATAGGAATGAAAAACATTTTTTAAAATACTGCACAAAGGTCTACCTACCAACAATTGAATGGATGATAATACTTTACTATTACTTTGAAAACAAAGATACAATCTACTAGATTTTGTTTAATATAAGAAAAGTTTGACAATAATTCCCAAGAATCTATTGGTGTTTTATGTTCAAATAAGTGTGAAGGCGTGTTGCTTAAAATCTGACCTACTTTTTATCTTGTGTGTTTTTCTGTATGTAATTCTGAATTTATTAAAAAAACCAAACAAACAAAAAACCCCACAGTGCTTCTTGGCTCTCTGTATAAAATAAATGGACCAAATTCTTCTCTCAGTTACACCAGTAAAAATCTAGAATAATTTCACTGACTTCAAATTTACACCATGGTAGCTGAGATGAGAGTCTGGCCCAATACCCACAACTCAAGCACTTACCAGCAACAATAAAATAATAAACTATTGTGTACATGCAGCAAAAGACCAAAACATCCAACAGGGATACAGATTTCAATGTCATGGTTACAAGGCAGTATAATAAAGAACAATGGGTGTTTTGAAACATTCCTCGATGGGGTCCTTTTAAGTAAGGAAAATCAATAACATCAAATATAATACAGGTGCACCTAATTTAAGCCCTTTGCAATGTAGCTCATAAATTAGTCACTGAAAGAAAATAAATTACATGAAATGTTCTGTTCCCAAATTTTCAGGATTCTGACATCCAGGCTTCTGCTGATGATAAAGTATTAGAAAAGTATCTTCAGAGTCCAGTCCTAATTAATTAAGAAAATCCTTTTGTAAGCTCTTTCGCAGCCAAGTTTCAGTTATTTCAGGTTGTAAAGAGTCCTCTGACCATTCCCTTTTTGGAACTTGCAGTCTTCTAATATTTGGCATTTCAAATGCCAGTTTTCAAGACTGAATTGAAGATCAAAGTTTTAAAGTGTATAATGTGGTTGACTTTTCAATTTATTTTTATTATAAAATGTTGTGAGGCACTAAGGGCCAGATGTTTAAATGCATTAAGGCACCTAAAGATGCAGACAGGTGCCTGTCTCAAAGAGAGGCATCTAGATATCTAGTGAGATTTGCAAAAGCACTTATCTGCATCTTTAGGTGCCTAAATACCTCTTAAAATCTGGTCCTAAAGGTCAAGTCCTATAAACTTTATGCAACTATAATTCCCATTAACTTCAGAATGAATAGTTTTTTCACAGGACTGTATGAACGTCCAGTAGGTGAGAAGAGTACAATATAACTTCTTATAATGAAATAACACAGTAAAATAAATACCAGCCACAATGTTCATCTAAGAATGCTTTAGCTTGGCCACAGCTGATACACATCTCTCAATCTCAAAATGTTAAATCCCAGGCAGACTGTGAAGAGCTACAAAAGGATCTCTCAAAACTGGGTGACTGAGCAACAAAATGGCAGATGAAATTCAACGCTGATAAATACAATGTAATGCACATTGGAAAACATAATCCCAACCATATGTATAAAATGATAGAGCCTAAATTAGCTGTTACCACTCAAGGAAGAGATCTTGGATTCATTGTGGATAGTTCTCTGAAAACATCCACTCAATGTGCAGCGGCAGTCAAAATAGCCAACAGAATGTTGGGAATCATTAAGAAAGGGATAGATAATGGGATAGATAATAAGACAGAAAATATCATATTGCCCCTATATAAATCCACGGTATGCCCACATCCTGAATATTCTGTGCAGATGTGATTGTCCCATCTCAAAAAAGATATATTGGAATTGGAAAAGGTTCAGAAAAGAGCAACAAAAATGATTAGGGGTATGGAACGGCTTCCATATGAGGAGAATTAATAAGACTGAGACTTTTCATCTTGGAAAAGAGACGAATAAGGGGGGATATGATAGAGATCTATAAAATCATGACTGGTGTGGAGAAAGTAAATAAGGAAGTGTTATTTACCCCTGCTCATAACACACAAACTAGGGATCACCAAATGAAATTAATAGTGTTGTGGAAAAAGAGTCTCACCATCTGTTTGGTTCAAAGAGTCTGAGGTCCTTTATTGAATACAAGCATGCAGAGAGGAGACAGAGATGGCCACAGGCAGGTGCCACCCTGGTCTCTCTCTGCCCTGCCCCTATAATACCAAACTTATATAGGTCCAAATTCAAGCCAAATGATACATTTCCTTACCACTCAAGCATTATTAATAAAGCCTTATAAGGAATTAATGGAAGGGCACCGTGTTATTATCAAGATCTTATCAAGATCTGTGGTTTGCTGTGGCAGCATTTTGGCTAGGGACTTTTGCAGGGTGGAGGGTGCATATAATGGACAGCTAGGGACTCTTCCAGAGGCCCTTTTGGTTCTTTGCTAGTTAAAGATTGGCCTAGTCCATTATCCGGGTCAAGTGCCACAGCCTAGCATACGTAAATGCTTTAGCTTAAGCCAAGTCTTACAGGATACAGGCATGTAGGCCTCTTGTATTATAGCTTTTGCATACGTTGCATATAGTGCACAGATTTTGCTGCAGAATGGGATGGGGTCAGTTTCAACAGCAAGGTTAACAGCAATTTCCCCCACAATAGGCAGCAGGTTTAAAACATAAAAAAGGAAGTATTGCATCACACAATGCACAGTCAACCCTGTGGAACTCTTTGCCAGAGGATGTTGTGAAGGCCAAGACTATAACAGGGTTCAAAAAAGAACCAGATAAATTTATGGAGGATAGGTCCATCCATGGCTATTAGCCAGGATGGGCAAGGATGATATCCCTAGCCTCTGTTTGCCAGAAGCTGGGAATGGGCAACAGGGAATGGATCACTTGATGATTACCTGTTCTGTTCATTCCCTCTGGGGCACCTGGTATTGGCCACTATCGGAAGACAGAATACTGGGCTAGATGGACCTTTGGTCTGACACAGTAGGGCCATACTTATTTTGTTATTCTGAATGAAAATTCTGTACACTTGCCAGATATAACAGTGAAGCTTGCACATTTTGTTCCAAAACCTCTAATTTAAAAACAAAAAACAAAACAAAACAGCATTTCCCAATCTGACATTCACTCTGCAGTCACTTTCTCCCTTAATGGTCTGACCTTCTCTCACTCCTCCACCTTGAATTGTCCCTACAGGACTGCAGGGAGGCTTCGCACTTCTTTCCTATCCCTGTTGCTTCCAGTTCCTCACCCTTTCCAGTCATTCTCTTCCTCCAAGACACACGACATGAGACTCCCCATTCCACACTCTAGTGACAATTTGGGGAATTTGTCTATGTCCGTTTATGAATTTCCTTTGTTTTGTTCATATCCTTTGTGATTGTAACCTCAGCATGACTGTAACCACAGTCACACCTGTGACAGCTGTCTTCTGTCACCTAACTCTCCCTGACTTTTTCTCAGCCTCCCTCCTCTGATTTTTGACACCGGTCTCTCTGTCTTCACACAATCCACCTTCCTCATTGTCTGACTTTTGCTTTAATGTTCTCATTAAGCCTCACCCCCTTCCCCTTGTCTCCTTTCTTGACCTTTTGTCCTGAGCCATCTCTCCCAGTCACCACATCGCCATTCACTCTATCTTTTGACACAAATTTTTAAATCAAGATTGGATGGTTTTCTAAAAATGATGCTTTAGGAATTATTTTGGGGAAGTTCTATGGCCTGTGTTATACAGGAGGTCAGATTTGATGACCACAGTGGTCCCTTCTGGCCGTGGAATCTATGAATGGGAGCAGATTTGAGCCCTTAGGGTTTTCTCGTTCCATTCCATACAACAGAATAAAATAGATATTAGGTATGTTAAACTAGAAGAAAACAACATATAGAAATATCTGTATATATATTAGAAAAATACCTGGAAGCTAGTACACACACGTCTCGATAAAAATAAAACTACTACTTAACACAGTTTCCAGTTTGTTGCTAAGAAACTGCTGCTTCACAGTTTTATTGTCATTTGCAGAATTCTGATTGTTCCTTTGCCACTTTGTGTCAGCTCATTATAACAGCATAATTAGAATGAACATAATGGAAAATAATGGAACATATAATTTAAATTTTCATTATCTGTACTACTGGCTTGCTGTTTGCTGTTCTGTAGACTAGTACCCTCTAATATAACATGAAAGAGGGAAGATATTAAAGGAGAGATTGTTTATCCTAGCATAAAAAATGCCAAACAATTTCTTTTCATTTTTTACATAAAATATTTCTTTGGGGGTTTTGTTTGCTTGATTCTGGACTCTCTAAGGAGCTATTATCAGATTACTTGAATAAAGTCCTGGTGAAATTATAACTCTTCCCTCTTACTTTAAAAATCACCTGCAAAAGAGGGGAGGGAAATGGGTTTGTCCTTGTTTACTTATTTAAAATGTATCAGTATAAAAGAAGGCTGTTTCTTGCTTTAATGGCATATTTTTACTTTAGATACAATATAAATGTCAAATATTGTCTTTTCTGTTTTTGCTGGAGCTCTCCCTTGCAGAACCTAGGGTTTTGATTCTGCTCCTGCTGAAGTCAATGGTAAAAATCCAATGAGATCGATGGTGCAAGATCAGGCCTACAGAGAAGTAGATTGGGAACTTTCTCAGCCATTAGCTAAAGGAGGCAGCATGTTGAATCTTTAACAAAGAGGGCTGTATCCCAGCATGCTTTACCAAGTTAAATAAATAACTTAGTTGCAAAAATAAAACAAAGAACAAAAGTAGGGAGAGAGAAAGCAAGAGGAGAAAGGATGTTTTTAGATTAGACTTAAAAATAGATGGAGAGCAAATGAGGTGGAAGAGGATGCAGAGGAAAATGCCACATCAATAGTGACCAAATTGTGGGGAAGGTCAGAGAGGAGATTCCCACTTTGAATTTCTCCCAGCATTGACAAGCCATTTCCCAGTGTTATTCCTTTCAAGTGACCATATACAGCTGGTTAGAGTCCTAAGGTGAAAATCCTGGCCCCATGGACCTGCAAGAACCATAACTGGTGTAGGTGTAGCCAAAATGGACATGAACATTCTTTCCCCTTGCTAAGTTCTGTTCCATTACTTTATTTTTGTTTTTTAATTACACAGGGGTTTTTTGCCCTGGTTTTGGTATGCAATAAAAATCCTTTTTTAGGGGAAAATAATTAATCTTTATAACATCATATGCTTCAGAATGCCAAGCACTACTGAAAAGGCCCACTGCTTGTTATTGTCCAGGGCGACAGAGCTCATAGGATCAGTGACAAATGCAGGGTAATTATTATACACGTACTGGAGGCACCACACAATCAATAGCTGTATTAACAAACGGCAAGCACCACACAATTCCTAACAACCCCCCAAAACTTTAGGGCCAGGTACAGCACAGCCCACCACATCACTGTGACTAAATACAGACAGTGACATGCTCTTTCAAGGTCTCCTTCAACCACACAGCTCTGTGTTGAGCTCTACTAATACCCCTTTGGTCTGGTCTGGCTGTTCAAACCTCAGCTCTCCATGTCGCTGCAACATCTGCTTCACAGATATTATGCAGAGCACAACTGGCAGCTATAACCATTGAGACATTTTTCTCACAGAGATCCAATCTGGTGATCACCAATGCCAGCTTCTCTTCAATCTACCAAAAGCACATTCAGCTGTCATTCTGCACCTGGTGAGCTGGTAGTTAAATCTTTCCTTGGTACTGTCGAGCTGGCTAGTATTCAGCTTCATAAGCCAGGAGAGCAAGGAGTAGGCTGGGTCCCCTAGGGTCACTAGTGGCATTTCAACATCACCAATGATAATTCAACTGTCAGGAAAGAATGTCTCTGCTTGCAGCTTTCTGAACAGTCCTATGTTCTTAATAATGCAAGCGTCATATGTACCTTCCTTGACCAGCCAACCACTGATGTCAGTGAAGCGTCCCCGATGATCCATCAATGCTTTCAACACCATCGAAAAGTAGCCTTTCCTATTGATGGGTTGTGGGCCACACAATTCCAAAACAGGGAAATGCATGCCATCTATTGCTCCATTGTAGTTCAGGAACTCCATTGCTGCAAATCTATCCCCACGTCCTGCACATTACCGAGTGTCACAGTCCTGTGTAGCAGATGGCTAATGGCCCTGAACACTTGCACGACAATGGTCCCAACTGTGGATTTTCCAATTCCATAATGATTTCCTACTGACTAGTAGTAATCTGGCATTGCAAGCTTCTACAATGCAATCATTACTTGCTTCTCCATTGTCAGTGAAGCTCTCATTCTAGAGTCCCTGCACTGGAGGACTGAGTTGAGTTTGGTACACAGACATAGGAATGTGGCCTTTCACATCGTTCCGAACCTGCGTTGTGATGCGATCGCACTAGTCAGTGCTTGTTTCTCGGGGCCTGAGGTGGCAGTCCACTGTCTGCAGCTGTTCCATGAACATCCTTAGGTCTTACTATGTCCCACAGCAATCTGTCCTCCATAAAATCATCATGTCCACCACTGCTAGGGTTCTTCTTGCAGCTCTGCAAATACCAGATCATCCGTCCTGTGTTTGCAACACTCATAACAATAGTGCAGAGCTGTGTGAGTTCCATGCTTCTGTCAGAGATGGCAGGCAGCAAGAAGTGACACACAGGTTTGTGGGATTTTTTAAAAAGATACAAAAATAATGGGATATGGATGGCACTATGGGATGGAGAAAGCTGCATGCTGGGAACTTGACCCCTTGATCCCAGTCACCCTTGTGTGACTCACTTCTGCCCCACCATGAACTGCCAAAATTTCCCAAAAGACAGTGCACCAGACAATTGTGAGCTGCACATTGGAATACCTACCCATAGTGCACTGCATTGCGCATCGACACAAGCACTCCTTGTGAGTACGCACAGCACCCAACACAAGGAGTCAAGTATGCAAAGACATAAGCGATATATTAACCATGGCATCTTTACGCCAACATAACTTGCTTTGACCAAAGTTTGTAGTGTAGACATGGCCTAAGTCTTGCTGGTTGTCTTCTTCTTTCATATGGCTGGCGTAAAGCAGCACATGGGTGGTGGGTATCATAGGCTGGTGGAGGCTGTGCCTCCCCAAACACCCAGGCATGACCCCATCCATGCTCTGCCCCCAGACCTCCTCCTGCCAGTTCCCCTGTCCCGGTGCTGTCACCATGGCCGCAGCTAGAACTCAGGCTGACACTGGGGCTGCACCACTCACCCAGCACTCCGGGGCTGGGGCAGTGCTGCCCGCCCTCCCGGCACTCTGGAGCTAGGGGGGCTAGGGGCTGCGCTTGGGCTGGGCCACCCACTCTCCCACCCTCCCGGCGCTGGGGCCACACCACCCCCACCCTCCTGGCGCTCTGGGGCTGAGGGTGCTAGCCTGGGGTAGGGGTTGGTGGGGCAGGGGTGAAGGGGCAGGACTGGGGGCTAACCTCCCTCAGCCGGCAGTTCACACGTCGCCCATGAAGCAGCACCTACAATTTCACCTGAAGTTGATCAAGCCAAATGGCTATATCAGAGCAGCAGAATTTATTGCAGTAATGCCACCTTCATATTTATAAATTAGGCAGTAGGTGGTGATATGTTCGATGGTCTGTCATGGGAAGCCACACTCACACATCGGGGAGTCCTTGATTTTCCATATGTGCATTAGATGTCTGCATCTGCCATGGTTGGTTTGGATTCAGTTCAGAGTTGACCAAGATGACCCTCTGCATGAGATCCACCACCAGGTGTTTATTTTTTAAGTGATGTTTAGCCCAATCTGCTTTCCAAACCTCCTTCTGATCGTTGCCTGATTGCATGAGGCTAAGCGAATGTTCCCAGAAAGGCTTGTGGTACTTAAGACGTTGTGGGGGCGGGGGCGTTGTTAAGGTCTTGGTGGATAAGACGACATCTGTTTTCCTGGATTTGCTGAGCTTCGCGGAATGTTGCAGCAGTTCCTTGTATCGGCGGGGGAGCAATGTTAGACAGAGTAGCTAGCCATGGTTTTGGAGTCAACTTAAGGGTTCCCGTGATGCACCACACTACTGTATTCAGCTGGGTGTTAACAAGTCACATGTGGCTGCATCTGCTCCATACTGGTGCACAATATTCAGCTACTGAATGTATAAAGTGCTATTGCAGATGTTCGCAACACTAATGCCGACACACCCCAGGTTGTACCTGCTAGTTTCTGGATTATGTCGGCTCTCGTTTTTCTTTACGGCTACCTTCTCAAGGTGATCATGGAAGGTGAAAGTGCGATCGAGTTTCACTCTGAGATATGTTGGAGTGTAATTGTGTTGAACATTTTTACCAAAGACAGCTACTTTCAGTGTGTTTTTAGCACTTGGTGGTAGCTCGACATAAGCAGGGCTGTGTCAGGGCACCAATGCCCCCAGCAGTGGGCAGAGAGCTACAAGTTTGAGATTACAAGTGCGTTTGGTAAAGGTAATAGTACTGATGTAATATACTTACACTTGGTACCACATGACATTTTGATTAAAAAACTAGAATGATATAAAATTATCATGGCAGATAGTACATGCTGATAGGTCTCAAAATGTCATTCTAAATGGAGAATCATCATTAAGCAGGTCTGTTTCCAGTGGAGTTATTCACAGATTAGTTCTTGGCCATATGTTATTCAACATTTTCATTCAACAACCTGGAAAAAAACAAAATAATCACTGATAAAGTTTGCAAATGACACAAAAAATAGAAGAATGGTATATAATGAAGAGGACCGGTACAGAGGGATCGGGATTGCTGTGTAAACTGGGTGCAAGCAAACAATGTGTGTTTCAATACAGCTAAATGTAAACATATACATGTAGGAACAGGTTTCAGAGTAACAGCCGTGTTAGTCTGTATTCGCAAAAAGAAAAGGAGTACTTGTGGCACCTTAGAGACTAACCAATTTATTAATAATAAATAATAAATTGGTTAGTCTCTAAGGTGCCACAAGTACTCCTTTTCTTTTTACATGTAGGAACAATGAATATAAGCCATACTTGCAGAATGGGAGATTCTATCCTGGGAAGCAATGACTCTGAAAAAGATACAGGGGTCCTTGTGATGTTGAACTCGATGTGATTTTTAAAAATATGCTAATAAGGGTGAATATAATATAACTGGAATATGCTTCATGCAAAAGGTCTCTTGTAAGGTATCATTACAAAGCTTATAATTACTGAGTGTGTTCATCTTATTTGTATGAATGTATCATTCTTGTATCTGAAACTAGAAATATGAAATATAACTCCGGGGGCCTATTGTAATAATGCAAAGTGTAAGCCATTAATGGTGGTTTGGAATCTTGATGGCTCCCATTAACCCAGACAATTGTCTGTAGATAGCTCTGTTTTACTTGTAAGTCTTCCTGTATACGTGTGTGCTGGCAAGTGGATAATGAAGTCTTACAGTGACATGTGATCATGTCACCTGAACTGGAATCCATCTTTAACCTGGTGCTTTTCCATTGAGAAGGAGGGGTGGGAACCCAGAGGGACAAAGGATTCCTGCCTTATGCAAAAGATATATAAGTGGGTGGAATAGAACAAAGGGAGCAGCCATCATGAGAAATCCCCTCGCTACCACCTGAGCTGGAACAAAGGCTGTACCAGGGGAAAGGATTGTGCCCAGAGTAGGAAGGCATCCAGTCTGTAAAAGAAACTTATTGAAACATCTCTGAGGGTGAGATTTTATCTGTATTCAGTTTTATTAATGTACTAGACTTAGACTTCCGTGTTTTATTTTATTTTGCTTGGTAATTCACTTTGTTCTGTCTGTTACTACTTGAAACCACTTAAATCCTACTTTCTGTATTTAATAAAATCAATTTTTACTTATTAATTAACCCAGAGTATGTATTAATACCTGGGGGGGGGCAAACAGCTGTGCATATCTCTCTATCAGTGTTATAGAGGGCGAACAATTTATGAGTTTACCCTGTATAAGCTTTAAACAGGGTAAAACAGATTTATTTGGGGGTTTGGACCCCATTGGGAGTTGAGCATCTGAGTGATAAAGAGAAGAACACTTCTTAAGCTGCTTTCAATTAAGTCTGAAGCTTTGGTGCACGTGGTTCAGACCCTGGGTTTGTGTTGGAACAGACTGGCGTACCTAGCTCAACAAGACAGCGTGCTGGAGTCCCAAGCTGGCAGGGAAAGCAGGGGCAGAAGTAGTCTTGGCACATCAGTTGGCAGCCCCAAGGGGGTTTCTGTGATCTAACCTGTCACAGTCATGATGGATAATCAGTTGAACATGAGCTCCTAGTGCAATTCTGTGGCCTAAAGGGCTAATACAATCCTTGGATGCATAAACACACAGGAGTAGAGAGGTTATTTTACCTCTGTATTTGGCACTGGTTCAACCACTGCTGGAATACGGTGTCCAGTTATGGTTTCCACAATTTAAGAAGGAGGTTGATAAATTGGAGAGAGTTCAGAAAAGAGACATGAAAATGATTAAAAGATTGGAAAACATGCATTATAGTGATTAATTCCATGAACTCCATTTATTTAAGTTAAAGAGACGATTAATAGGTAATTTGATCACAATTTAAGTACTTACAAGGGGAACAAATATTCAATAATGGGCTCTTTAAACTAGCTAAGAAAGCTATAACATGATCCAATGGCTGGAAGTTGAAGCTAGACAAATTCAGACTGGAAATATGGCATACATTTTTAACAGTGAGGGTAATTAGCCATTAGAACAATTTACCAAGGGACATGGTGGATTTTCTGTTACTGTTTTAAATAAAGATGTGCTCTAGGAATTATTCTGGGGAAGTTCTATGGCCTTTATTATACAGGAGTCCAGAATAGATTATCAGAATAGCCCCTTCTAGCTTTGGAATCTACGAATCCATCATAGGCCTAATCAGCCATTCCACAGAGACTCACAAAGGGGACAGCCTTCACAGCCCGTAGAGCACAGAAGGCTTGCAGTGCTTCAAGAACCAGCGGATGCCTAGGTCTTTTTTGTCTGAAACAAGCCAGAAAATGTTAAGATTAATACAAAGAGATTTCACTGTGTACAGCATCATTTATTAGCACCTTGTGGTTCAGTTTAAACTAAGCAGCATAGATACAACTCCCTGACAAAAGAGAAGAAACAAGAGATGCACCAAGGAAGCCACATCAAAGCCAGGGTTGGTTGATTCACATGAAGGTTCCATTATATCTAAATGTGACTGTTGCCAAGGTGCCCAGGACTGTGAATCACCTTGTTATCCTCAGCCTCCAGCACAAGAGAGGGTGCTGGTGGTTAATGGGGTGTCAGCTCCCAGACAATCTCCTCAGGGCTATGCCAGCCCTTACTTTGCCTTGCAGATTAGCAACAGGTGTACCTCAGCCCCCACGCCTCTTTTAAGCATCCCCCTGTAGCATTCAGTCTCTTATCCACCGAACGCTCACAGTAATATCAGGTATACTGTGCCCAAAGGAATAGCCAGCTTGTTTGATTCCGCTCAGGGTCAGTTCACACATAACATTACAGCACTGAGAGATGTTTATAGTGAAAACAACCGTAAGTTTAATATCAAAGATTAAGATTTGAGAGACAGTGAGTAAGGATAATGGAAACAGAAGGGTTGCAAATAAAACAAAATCATAATACAATTCCCAGAGACTAAATGTAACCATTAATAGGCTAACCATCTGTCTAAAGAAGCTTATCTCACCCCAAATGTCCTTTGCAGTGCTTCCAGCCACGGCTGGTTGGGATCCCATTTTCATGAATATAAATATGCTGTCTGTTTCCTTTCCTCAGTCCAAAATAAAGGGGTGTCTCCTTGCCCTCTAACTATATCCCCAAGTTCACTGTCTTTGCACATGGCCACACTAGCCTCTGAAGCTTGTTTTTCCTGAGTGCTCCTTTACAGTTGACTATATATGTAGATGGAGTTTCCATTGTGTTGGCTTGCAATGCTTATTACATGGCTGACAGAGAGACATGTGAATCAACGTCCTTTTTCTTACCCAAAACCCGTTTATCAGCTCTGCCTTGGACACAGACTTTAAAACATATCTTCAATACACATACACAACTCCTTACATATCATCCATGCATATAACTTGCACTGATTATGATGATCAGAAAGTATGGCATAAACTTTTATTAAAGACCTTACATGACATCATTTGTAAATAAATATCATGAAACCAGTGTGCTAGGTGTAGAGCACGGGTTGGTAAACTATGGCCCACGGACCATATCTGGCCCGCCAGCCAATTTAATTTGGCCCTCAAGCTCCCGCTGGGGAGCAGGGTCTGGGGCTTGTCCCGCTCCCACGCTCCAGCCAGGAAGCAGGGATGGGGCCGGGGGGCCACTCCACGCGTACGTGCTGTGGCTCCGTGCTGCTCCCAAAAGCAGCAGTATGTCCCCGCTCCAGCTCCTACGTGTAGGGACAGCCAGGGGGCTCTGCACGGTGCCCTCGCAGCTCCCATTGGCTGGGAACTGTGGCCAATGGGAGCTGAAGGGGAGGTGCCTGCGACGGGGCAGAGCCGCCTGGCCATGCCTCCATGTAGGAGCCGGAGAGGGGACATGCCACTGCTTCCGGGAGTTGCTTGAGGTAAGCGCCGCCCGAAGTCTGCACCCATGAGCCCCTCCCACCCTGCGAACCCCTCAATTCCAGCCCAGAGCACCCTCTTGCACCCCAAACCCCTCATCCGCAGCCCCTTCCCAGAGCCCGCACCCCCAGCCAGAGCCCTCACCCCCCCACCCCAACCCTCTGCCCCAGCCTGCACCCTGAACTCATTTCTGGCCCCATCCCAGAGCTCACACCCCCAGCCAGAGACCTCACCCACCTGCACCCGAACCCCAATTTCGTGAGCATTCATGGCCCGCTATACAATTTCCATACCCAGATGTGACCCTCAGGCCAAAAAGTTTGCCCACATCTAGGGTAGAGAGTATGTCAGGCCTGTTAGGAGTTGCAGTGAACTCTTTGCTAGTTGGCACCAATCAGCCTCCGTGTCATACTAAGCCATTTCTGTGAGAGAAGGACTGAACCCAAAGTTTTAGTGTCAATAAAAGGTTCCAGGTAAAGCTGGGCAAAATATTTCAACCCAAACTTTTTTCAGCAAAAACTCGAAGTTTTGGTGATACTAATATTTCATTAATTTGTGTCGGTTTTGTAGAATTGTTTTGGTTGGAAAAGAAACTTAAAAACAAATTCAGAAAAAAAATCACGAGTTTCATTTCAACAATTTTTCAATTCAAGGTGACTTTTTGTTTAAAAATTTCCTTTTAATTTTGAGCATTTTTAAACATGGGTTCACTGTGCATTACTAACAATTTCAGAACAAGATAAAACAGCATTAACAGTGGTTTTGCCCTAAAAATGTTCTATTTGAACCTCACAACAGTATTATTAACTAATGTAAAATAATAATTGTACCATTATCTTGTTGTACCACCCAAAGCCACAGTCAGGATAGGGGCCCTGTTGGGATAGATGTTACACAAGCAGAGAGAGAGATAGTGCCTTACCCCAGTATTTTTACAGCAGCATCTATCACAACAGTGCCCCAGTTCTGATCAGGGTCTCTGTACTTTGCCAAAATACAAATATTTAATAATACCGTTTGTGACACAGAGACCCCTTGGCAAAGGATCCTGTTTTTTTGCAAACAACTCTTGTCTCAGACCTGAAAAACTCACGACACAAACTCATCTTGGAGGGCATTTATCCATAAAGGTTAACATGTAAAGTACCTACAGAAAGCTTATAACTTATCAAGAGTCAGACAGTGTGAGATGTATGTGCAGGGTAATCCTTAAGGAATAATGTAACTATATTGAACATATGCTTTATGACGTTGGAGTAAAAGTTGGTCACCAGAGGTTATGTCTCAGCAAATGGCAGATTCAAGCAGGATGGAATAGGGAGTAACCCCTCCCTGGTTAACCTGTGATATAAGGCAAGGCTCAGTGGTCTACCCTTGCTCCATTCCTGGACTATCAATGAAAAACTATGAGACAACTGCAAACAATCAAACTATTTGGAGGCAAAAAGGAACTTTACAACAGGAAAGGGATTGCCCTGTCTATGGCCATGTCTACACCACTCGCCGGATTGGTGGGTACTGATCGATCTATCAGGGATCGATTTATCGCATCTAGTGTAGACGCGATAAATCGATCCCCAATCGCTCTGCCGTCAACTCCGGAACTCCACCACAGTGAGAGGCGGAAGCGGAGTCAACGGGGGAGCGGTGGCCATCAATCCCGCGCCGCGAGGACATGAAATAAGTGATTCTAAATTGATCTAAGATAAGTCGACTTCAGCTACGCTATTCTCGTAGCTGAAGTTGCGTATCTTAGATCCATTCTCCCCCCCCCAGTGTAGACCAGGCCTATGACTAGACACAATAGATTGTTTCAGTATAGCAGAATGGGGAGAGGCATTCTGGACCATTCACTGAGGAAACATACTATGGAGCAGGGATATTCTCATGAAACTTTGGATCCTGGTTCCTGTAAAACCAGCCAGCATTGCAACAGACTGAACTCTGGGGAGGAAAACCTACTTCATTCGATCGAAAGGTAACAATTAATAAGCCTATGCCCTAGTTTGCGTTTTAGGAGTTTGTTTTATATTGTAATTATTTGTTTCCACCACTCTCTCTTGTTTCTACTTGCATCTTTATTCTTTCTTAAATAAACGTACTTTTGTTTTATTACAAGTGCCCACAAATGCTGTGTGTTATACAAGAGAAGTGATTTAAGGTAAAACTAGTAAATTGGGGTACACTGCTACTCTGGGGTGTCACAGGGTAGCTGGTGCCTGTGGATAGATGAGCCCAGGTTCCCTGGAGCTGGTGAGCCTAATCCAGCTAATTAAAGACAGCTAGGCTACACCTGGGCCTCTAAAGTAGTAGGCAGCTGAGGGGAGGAAGAACTGAAGCAGGCTGCTCCCTGGTCAAGAGGCTACAGTGGAGTCTAGCTAACTCCTCTGGTGGGTCACTGGAGCTCAAGGAAGCAACCCCATGGTTGTGGCTCCAAGACGGGAGCAGAACTGGAGGAGGAAAAGATGCTGCCAGGAACTGGAGAGCCAGAGAGCCATAGAGCCCTGGGAAGGGTGGTCCTGAAACCTGAGGGCCAGGCACTGACTTAAGACTGCCTTCTGTGTCTTTGTTAACCTTTGTTATAGAAGAATAAACCTCCTTGACTGGGACTGGGTGTAGCAGTGCATGTTTGAAAAGAGGGGCAGCAGTGGCCCCGGTGACATGGGGGCAGAGAATTTGGGACTTCTGTGAGTAGCCAGTGTCTGGCTGGATATCACAGGGGAATGCTTCAAAGAGATTCAGACTGGAGTGCACATACTGTTACCCTGAAAAGCGAAGACACGACTGGCATAGCCCAGAGAGTGCTTGAGTGGCTGACAGGCTGGTGGTGTTAGTGAGCCAACACCCAGCCACATGGGCAAGGCTAACGGCAGGGGGTAAAAAGTGACTCTCAGTCCTAGGTTCCTTGAAAACAGTCATACCCTAGTGTTTAAATATATCATTTTATGGAGTCAAAATGCTGATAATGTTGTAGCATGATTGTCTTTTTACTTGTCACCTTCCTAACACATAACACAAGTATGTAGGGACAAAATTAGAAAGGCCAAGGCACAAAATGAGATCAAACTAGCTAGAGACATAAAGGGTAACAAGAAAACATTCTACAAATACATTCTACAAATTAGAAGCAAGAGGAAGACCAAGGACAGGTTAGGCCTGTTACTCAATGGGGGAGGGGGGGAAATAACAGAAAATGTGAAAATGGCAGAGGTGTTAAATGACTTTTTTTTTCCCCACCAAGAAGTTTGGGGGTGATTGGATGTCTAACACAGTGAATGCCAGTGAAAATGAGGTAGGATCAGAGGCTAAAATAGGGAAAGAACAGGTTAAAAATGACTTAGACAAGTAAGATGTCTTCAAGACACCAGGGCCTGATGAAATGCATCCTAGAATACTCAAGGAGCTGACTGAGGAGATATCTGAGCCATTAGCGATTATCTTTGAAAAGTCATAGAAAACTGGAGAGATTCCAGAAGATTGGAAGAGGGCAAATATAGTGCCAATCTATAAAAAGGGAAATAAGGACAACCCAGGGAGTTACAGACCAGTCAGCTTAACTTCTATACCTGGAAAGATAATGGAGCAATCAATTTGCAAACAGCTACAAAATAATAAGGTGATAAGTCAGCATGAATTTGTCAAGAACAAATCTTGTCAAACCAACCTGATAGCTTTCTTTGACAGGATAACAAGCCTTGTGGATGGGGGGAAGCAGTAGATGTGGTATATCTTGACTTTAGTAAAGCTTTTGATAGTGTCTCGCATGACCTTCTCATAAACAAACTAGGTAAATGAAACCTAGACGGCGCTACTAGAAGATGGGTGCAAAACTGGTTGGAAAACTGTTCCCGAGAGTAGCCATCAATGGTTCACAGTCATCCTGGAAGGGCATAATGAGTGGGGTACAGCAGGGATCAGTTCTGGGTCCAGTTCTGTTCAATATCTTCAATGATTTAGATAATGGCATAGAGAGTACATTTATAAAGTTTGCGTATGATACCAAGCTGGGAAGGGTTGCAAGGGCTTTGGAGGACAGGATTATAATTCAAAATGATCTGGACAAACTGGAAAAATGGTCTGAAGCAAACAGGATGAAATTCAATAAGGACAAATGCAAAGTGTTCCACTTAGGAAGGAATAAGCAGTTGCACACATACAAAATGGGAAATGGTTGCCTAGGAAGGAATACTGCGGAAAGGGATCTGGGAGTCATAGTGGACCACAATCTAAATATGGGTCAACAGTGTAACAAAAAAAAGCATTGTTGCAAAAAAAGTGAACATCATTCTGGGATGTATTAGCAGAAGTGTTGTAAGCAAGACATGAGAAGTAATTCTTCTGCTCTACACTGTGCTGATTAGGCCTCAACTGGAATACTGTGTCCAGTTCCGGGTGCCACATTTCAGGAAAGATGTGGACAAACTGGAGAAAGTCCAGAGAAGAGCAACAAAAATGATTAAAGGTCTAAAAATCATGACATATGAAGGAAGATTGAAAATATTGGGCTTTTTTAGTCTGGAAAAGAGAAGACTTGAGAGGGGACATAACAGTTTTCAAGTACATAAAAGGTTGTTACAAAAAGGAAGGAGAAAAATTGTTCTTAACCTCTGAAAATAGGACAAGAAGCAATGGGCTTAAATTTCAGCAAGGGAGGTTTAGGTTTGGACATTAGGAAAAAAACTTCCTGTCAGGGTGGTTAAGCACAGGAATAAATTGCCTAGGGAGGTTGTGGAACCTCCATCATGGAGATTTTTAAGAGCATGTTAGACAAACATCTGCCAGGGATGGCCTAGATAATACTTAGCCCTGCCATGAATGCAGGGGACTGGACTAGATGACCTCTTGAGATCCTTTCCAGGCCTATGATTCCTGTTAGCAGTGTCAGTTGATGATTTGGCTCATCAGTTCATCTCTCTCATTTGCTGCCATAATAGGAAGTTCAGGAGTGTAAAATGTGACCAAGTTAAATACACCAATTCTGTGTCTTTAAAATTAGAAGATTGTGAACTAATGAAGGTATCCCTCTGAATCTGATCTCACAGAAACTATAGGGATACCTTTTAATAAAACAATAGAGCAACACTGCAACCATTAATTGCCCAAGTGTTCCTTATAAATGAATGTAGTCCTATTGGAGTCAACCCTCCTCATGAGGAGCTTCATCGTATTTGGGCCCCTGCTTCCTCACCTGCTACCCCTTTGCATTTATGTGTAAGCCACCAAGAAGTTCCCAGTTTAGTGTAACTACACTTGTGAGTAAGGACTGTCCCATATGTATAAGGTTTGCAGAATTAAGGCCTACTGCCATCAGGTCAAACCCTGTTCACCTGGCATACTCGAAGACTTCCATTGTCTCCAATTAGGTTACTCCTGTGAGCAAGCCAAGCAGAATTTGACACATCATCCTTTTATTCTGTAGGAAACCAGTTGAAATCAATCCCCTTGTGCAATTGCAAATCCACTAACCCAATAATGATTCCCTGGAACTGGAAATGTCCTTGAGATACTGAGTTTGCCTCTCTTACTTCTGCCCTTTGCCACTATGTATTCAAAATAATCCTCTAGTATTCTAGTCCTCTAACTATAGCCAACAAGCACCTGCAGACACCGCTGAGAGGAAATAATCACAATCGTTGCAATAATTGTGCTTCACTTTCTAGCCCGGGTCTCTCCCACCCAGAAACCTCCTGTTTTCTATCTGTCTGCATGTCTCATAGCAAAAGAAGCTGTTCCGACCATCTGCCAATCTTCAAGTAGAACTAAAAATCTTCTATTATTATAACAGAGAATTTATACGTACTTTTTCCTTGCCAACCTGCAAAGAGCACTTGATCACATAGGGGAGAAAATAGCACACTGTGACCTCTGTGGTATGCTTTTCATCTACAGTTATTTCTTCAAATCATGTTACTTTGTCCATGACACTCTTTTAAATGCAGCACAATAGGTAAAGAACTGAGTAATAGAAAAGTAAGCGCAAATAACACGGCTGTCGTTGCAGGAGCGGTTCTGGTGACATTTACACTCATAGTATTGCTGATGTTAGATACTAGATCCAAAGAGCCCTTTATGCATGCTTTCTTAATGGTGGATGGAAGGTTTTTTAAATATTATACACACACGCACACACACTGTGGGTTTTGAAAAGCTTCTTACATAATAAAAATACCAAAGATAAACAGATTTGCATATGGCTTTCTCTGCTGTATTGCAGTACTGCATCAGAGCTACTTCCTATTTATGCAGACAGCACCTTAGGTGCTCACAGGCTTTTGACAGATGCAGACTGTACCTGATCAGAAAAAGGGGTGTCTTTTTCTTGCCCCCAGTTTAGCTTTATTACTAAAAATAAGCCAGACTGAATTGCAAGCTGTTTAAATGGTTGTTTAAATGGTATATTTCCTTTTCATTCTCACCTAAATTGATAGTGAACAGCAACTGTTACTCTCCAACTATGAGAAGTAATTTGGTGGCCTCAACTCAGTAAGCAGGTGCCCCATCACAAATTCCATCATCACAACTAAAATTAACCAGCAGTCTTGTTGGCGATCTCAGTGGAAAAGCCAAACGACTGAATAGGGACGGAGTCCGAAGTGTCCTTTCCTACTCAGGGGCGTTCTCTTCAGATCTAGATCAAGGCATGTTTGCTAAGTGGTGCGGGAAAACCTGTACTGTCCTTGCACTGGCCTATTCTCTCCACTGGACTGGAAACTTTAAGTGAAGACAGTGGCTTGTATCCTGCAGATTATTTTAGGTAGTTACATAGCACCTACCACCACAGTATCTAAGGCCTTGATTCAGGAAAACATAAGAACATGGTTAAAAGTTAAGCACATGTCTACACGCTTTCCTGAATTGGAGACTATGGTGTGCCTACACTACCACATTTCTTCTAATTTCCCAGCGATTGCATTAAATCATATCCTGAGGGAGAAAACTGCAACTTTGGGGTGTCAGCTGAAAAAAACAAACCACCCCTCTTACAACTGCCTTAAGTTTACATGTGGTGTGGTGCAGAGGCTTACGGGTATGCCATAGTTAAATGATAACCTGGGTAAAATGTTCTTGTTTCTCTCTACCCTCTCCCCCATTTGTCCTGTTACTACAAGACTACACAATAGCCTCTCTCTTAGACTGTGGTTAAATGTTGATAGAGGTTTGGCTGCATGGGTGTGTTCCCACTGTGTGCCACCCCAGCCCTGCACAGACAGCTGGCACAGCAGACCTCAAGCAAACCACCCAATGACCACAAGACCCGTTAAGGGACGAAGGCACGCAGGCAGGTTTATTGTTGACAAAGCATGGTACTATTATCCTGTAGGCTTTACAGGACCACTAATACATGTGTGCCCATAACAATGGATCAGCTCAGTGAATGGTGGGACTTTCCATTCCTCCCAGACAAGCCCTGACAAGATACTCCCTCTGAAATACATTTTTATACCCCCATACAAACAAGTTAGTACTGCCTCTTTGACATAGTTAGTTAGTTACTTCCCCCTGCCATTGCTAGTTATTACCCATCATTTTGTACATGTTGGTTCAATGAAAACATCTCTACTATGTACTGTCATCCTGGCCTTATCTTTTAGGAGGCGTCAGTGTGTTTCTGTTATCCTTGGGTAATGTTTTTGTACCATCGTTGATATTGGGATGTTCTGATACCATTTAATATTGGGATGTGTTTGCATGAGCACTCTGTGACTAGCACTTCTTAGGAATATATATTTCTTCAATATCAGCCCTGTTCTTGCCAAATTCTGTGAGCAGGTCCTGCCTCATGCCAGGCCTCTACTACAAGGGCATATGTCTCAGGCTCTCCTCCTACTACATAGACCATCATACTGGGAAATACTTTCAAAGATAACAGGCAAGTTTAAAAAAAAATCAATATACTTTCATAATTTTTCTTGTCACACTTCTTTACTGAAGATATTTATATTTAAACTGAAGATAAGCTGAATCAATACTTCAGATCTCAAACTTCCCCTCATTCTTCCTCTCCCGTTTTTTTTTAAATGTGTCCAAATTTTACAACTGATCCCTCTCTACAAAATGCCATCAGCTGTTTGAGTTATGATGATGTAGAAAAAATATTTAACCAGCTGCACTAAGTTTTCCCACCCCTATGTAAACAATAATTCAAAAAGAGCTAAACTTCAAAGGTGGTGTGTAAATAATCCTCATCTACATTTATACCCATCAAGTATGAATGAAATTAACTAAATGATGAATGACTGGAAATCTCACCCTGAGAACGTAGGTAATATGAGAGCATTCACATAAGAACAGAAGAGGTCAGCACAAGTGTTCTGTAATTGTTATAATCCGTATGTTTGTTCACTGTAGATGGATATGCCTTGTAGACAGCATCTCTGAAACTAGAAATTATTGAATCACAAAGACTTTCCTACCAATGTACATAGCCTGTAAACTGACCTGCCCTACAGTCACTACTAGAGTGTTTTTCCAACAACTGGCTGCCTACACATTCATTAATCAGCATGCATAAGACGTCATCTACTACCAAGATAATATTTTTCCACACTGGCAGCTGGCAAAGTAGGCAACCTGAACCCTTCTTCCCTGCTACTTCTCCAGACCCCTTATTCTACTCTTATCCTCAACCCTATTTCTTTATGGTTGGTGTCATTAGATCACACATTCAACTCAAGTTCAGGCTTTGCACCAGCTCTTCATTGCTTCGGACAAAGCATTATTTGGTCCAAGCCTCCCAGTTGAGACTGTCATAGCTGACTAAAGGGTTTAGTCACACAGTCCCCACTGAAGTTAATAGGAGCTGTGTAACTACATTCTTGGTGGACATTGAGAATCTCAGTCCACTGCTCTGTGGATATCTTTGGAGTAAATACTCCTGGGAGAATTCTGTGCCAAAAATTAAAAATTCCATGCCAAAAATTTAAAAATTTTGCAGAATTTTAAAATATTGTGTGCAGAATTTATGTCAAAATAACACTATATAATCACACCAATTTCAATTATTTTGGTAATTTATTTAAAAATAAATGTCAGCAAGTGTATCTGTAACAATACAGGTTTCAGAGTAACAGCCGTGTTAGTCTGTATTCGCAAAAAGAACAGGAGGACTTGTGGCACCTTAGAGACTAACCAATTTATTTGAGCATGAGCTTTCATGAGCTACAGCTCAAGTGAGTTGTAGCTCACGAAAGCTTATGCTCAAATAAATTGGTTAGTCTCTAAGGTGCCACAAGTCCTCCTGTTCTTTTTGTAACAATACAGACACACACAAAAATGTCTTCTATTGCAGAGGTTCTCAAACTGTGGTCTGCAAACCTACACATCACTTCCAAAAGGCAAAACTAGGAACTTAAATTCATAACTCTGTTGGACACTAAAAATCATGAACTCAAGCAAGATGCTGGTTTCATGGCTCATAACCACAAGTTGTAACACACAGGCCAAAGTCCTTCTCCAGACCTACAGATGAGCCCTGGGCAGATCAAACGCTTGTACCCACCCCCAACTGAAGCTGGCCCAATAAAATATATCACCTCATCCTCCTTGTCTCTCCCCTGGCGCATGCCCAGTTCCCTTCAACCCCGCGGCCTGGCCCGGACACCCTCACCAGGCCCAACCCCGCGGCCTGGCCCGGACACCCTCACCAGGCTGCGAACTCCCCCCCCCCTCCCGCCGGTTTGAAGCGGGGCGGGCGCAGGGCAGTGACGTCACGGCTGTCATGGCCGCGCCCGGCTGTGTCCTCACGTGGTAGAGCGCGACGGGCTCCTGCAGCGGAGAGTAGCAGCAGCAGGCGGTGGCGGTGACGGTGAGGGCCCGCTCGGGGTCGCGGGAGGCAGCTGGGGCGAGGCTTAGGGCACGGCCGGTGGCAGCCGCTCCTGCTCCGACCTGCCTGCGGCGTTCGGGGGGGGGGCGGGGAGAAGAGAACGGGCCCAGAAGCCGGAGGGAGACGCAGGCGTGAGGGCGTCCGGCCTGGTGGGGAGAGCGGGCCGGGGGACGCCGGGACCCCAGGGGATGCCCAGCCCGGCAGGCGGGGGGTAAAGGGCAGCCCTGCTCCCTTCCCGGCGGCCGGGCTCGTGGGCACTGCCCAGCTCCCCACGCGAGGAGGCCGTTCGCCCGGCTCCTTCACGCCGCCGCCCCTCCCCCTTCTAAATCTGCCCGCGTTCGGCTCCTGCGCCCAGCCCCCATCGCCGAGAGCGGGGGACCCACCGCTCGCCCTCAGGCCGGTGGGCGCTGAGCTGCTGTTGTCCGGCGCCCTGAGAAGCAGCCTGAGTGACCGCTGTGAGTAGCGACTTCTCCCTAGCGGCAGATCAGGGCCTGGGGCGGGCGTGTGTAGCGTGCAGTGCTGTCCTGTTTTTGTCTCCAGCCAATGCTTCCCCCTGTACATTGGCGTGGCAGTGGACACAGTTAAAGGGGTACAACGCTATAGTGTGAACACGTTTATACGGGGGCATTCACACCAGGGGCTCTGACACTTCCTCAAATTATATAGTTAAAGCAGGGCAGAAGCCGTGCTCAGATCTACCCTGTGGGAAGATGTCAACGCAACAGCCGTTGGCTGCCTCCAATGCTGCCCAGTGCTTCCTTCCACCTGCCAGCTTCCCAGATCTTTTTGCCTCTCTATCCCCTAAATAAAAGCATTACCCAGTGACTTTTCACGTTCCAAAGCCATTCTTCATCACCTCAGTGATCTAACCAACATACAGGTTTCAGAGGAACAGCCGTGTTAGTCTGTATTCGCAAAAAGAAAAGGAGTACTTGTGGCACCTTAGAGACTAACCAATTTATTTGAGCATGAGCTTTCGTGAGCTACAGCTCACTTCATCAGATGTTCAACATCTGATGAAGTGAGCTGTAGCTCACGAAAGCTCATGCTCAAATAAATTGGTTAGTCTCTAAGGTGCCACAAGTACTCCTTTTCTTTTAACCAACATACAGTATAGTTGAACTTAGCATTTAACTGGTACATACTTTCTAATAATATAATGGTGCAGTAGTTGCCCTCCAGATCAAGATGTTGAGGGTCAAACTTTCAAAACCAGCAATAAAACTTAAGCACATACACAAGGGGAAACTGCTCACATACATGCTTATTTTGTAGTGTGTGTGTGGGGTACTTTCTGAGAGTTGGAGAAGGGAAGGAATCCTCCACAAATTATGCAGCTCTCATTTCAATAACTAGATCCGGTTGCCGTGTGTTCAGAATACCCCCACTCCATTTTGCTAAAGGAAAGGCAGCTCTTCAGAGGAACTGGAAGGGAGGGGTACAGGATTCTCTCTTTAAAGTAGAGCATAGTGTCCTGCCCAGTATGCTGTTTTAGTGAGATAAATCACTTTATCTCAAGGGGACATAAAACATTCAAATAGTTAACTGTGGTCATAAATGAGCCTACCGTAAATGAACAGCATTCTAGTAAAAAGGATGTTATTTATGAAACAGCAGTAGAGGAACCCCAATATCAGGCTGCAGCCTACTTTCCATTTTGTGTGACCCTCAGAAGAGTTTTCAGCACTAAATTCTAAAAATGTCAAATTAATAAAAAGAAGCACAACAGAAGCTGGTTTGACAGTCTGGCATCGGGGCTTTGATATTGCTTAGCTATCTCATCCATTTTTCAACAGGAGCCTGACAAATAATTTAAAATAGGCCTGTCATTTCAAATGCAATTTAAGTAATTAAAATTCATTTCTCAAATAGCTGTGTGAGGTTAGAGTTGCAAGTGTTTTTAAAAGTGCAGAAACCAAACAGAGGGCCCAATCCAGCACAGTGAAAGTCAGTCAATAAGGCTAATAGGCTAGAATCCAGAGACAAACTGCAGTTAGCTGCAACAGACATAGCCTATCAGATTTACACAAATGCACTCCAGCGTTTATGGGTATGTTAACTTGACTGTCACTGTTTTGTTCTGGTGGCTTACAATGGTTTATTTTCCGATTTTTTTTAGATAATCATGAAGACAAGAAATAAGTTTAAGACTTCTTTTAAATTGAAACAAAAGGGTATCAAAGTAGTAGGAAAATGGAAACCCATAGAAATTGACCCAAATCTGTTTGCTGATGAGCAGCTTGGAGATTTAGTGTGTTTTGAGGAGCTTACAGATTATAAATTGGTGAATTCTTCCAAAATTGGAAAAGAAAAAGAAAAGAAGAGAAAATCTGATAGTGTTTCTGAAGAGGAGGAAGAAGATTCTACCATCCAGAAAAAAAAGAGAAAGAAAGAGAAAGAGCTGGGAACAAGGGCAAGTAAAAATTATAACCTTAAAGTGGAGCAAGATGAAATGGTAATTGATCAGGAGGACAAGCCTAAAGACACTATCAAGTTGTGTGGTTATGAGGAAGATGAATGTGAATCAGGAGGTACCACAACCACAGAAAAAACTTCGAAGAAAAAGAAAAAAAAGAAAGTGAAAAAGAAAGTGTTTCCATCTGAGAAAGCTCCTCTACCTGCAAAGTCTTCTAAAAAGGTTAAAAATTGGACCACAGGAGTTCTGTCTGCCTCATCTGATCAAAAAACAGATGTGTCTGCATGGAAAGACCTCTTTGTTCCTAAGCCGGTTCTGCAGGCCTTGAGCTATCTAGGATTTAGTGCTCCAACTCCTATTCAAGCATTAGCCCTGCCTTCTGCAATCAGAGATAATATGGATGTTCTTGGTGCTGCAGAAACAGGTATAAATCCATTCTATTAGCACACTGAATCTCCCGTTCTCCCTTTTAAAACACGCAGTGTATTGTCACAATTGCAGTAACGGTGTGAAGAGCATATAAGCTTCAGCACATTGAATGGGTGTGTTTACTATGCATAGTTATGATGTAGAAAAGATTAAATGTAGTGCATTTATGTTACATACTATGCCTGTTCACAAGTACTACATGCAAAGCTTTAAATCCTCCACTTCTTCCCCATCCATGCTTATCAACAAGGCTTATTTTGAATTATTCTTAAAGAGTAGGCCATAATTAGACACCCATACAATCCAATTGAAACCAATGGGGTTGCAAAGGTGTAAATGAGAGCAGAATTTGTCCCTGAAGAACACTGTGTCTTTGCCATAGCAGAACAGCCAGTAATACTTCCAGTCTAGTTATCCCATTCCCAATGTTGACCTATACATATTGGTACGTATTGGGTCTGGTGTATTGTGCATGGAGTAGGAATTTGCTTGCCTCTGAAGCATCCAGTATGCTAAGGTTGGGCCTGAGGGAAGAAAGGGATTGATGAGACACTGATCTGTTTCCCTTACTGGCAGCAGCATAAGGGAACTTGCAGGGATTGGTTAGCCAGGTATATCCACAGGGAGATCAGCTGTGGGGAGTTCTGGGGCACAGAATCATCAGACACATAAATGAACATGACTTGTTGGGGAAGAATCAACATGGTTTTTGTAAAGGGAAATCATGCCTCACCAATCTACTAGGATTCTTTGAGGGGGGTCAACAAACGTGGACAAGGGGGATCCAGTGGACATAATGTACTTAGAATTTCAGAAGGCCTTTGACAAGGTCCCTCATCAAAGGCTCTTAAGCAAAGTAAGCTGTTTTGGGATAAGAGGGAAGGTGCTCTCCAGGATCAGTAACTGGTTTAAAGATCGGAAACAAAGGGAAGGAATAAATGGTCAGTTTTCAGAATGGAAAGAGGTAAATAGTGGTGTCCCCCAGGGGTCTGTACTGGGACCAGTACTATTCAACGTATTCATAAATGATCTGGAAAAAGGTGTAAACAGTGAGGTGGCAAAATTTGCAGATGATACAAAACTACTCAAGATAATTAAGTGCCAGGCAGACTGTGAAGAGCTACAAAAGGATCTCTAGATGAACAGTTTTGTTTAATTTTTTTGGTCCCCTAAAGAGGTTCAGTTTTTGGCCAAAGCATCCCCTAGAGATGACCTTTACATATCAGATACTATTAAGGTTTGCTGCCCCAGCCATGAGTGAATCTACAGTTGAACCCTGAAATTATATTTAGTGGAGCACTTTTCCATCTTTCCCCCTTAGTTTGTGCTCTGTGTTAAGTCAAGTGATTGATTGGTCTTTTTATTACAAAAAGTGAAATAATGGTTACATTTAGTTTCTCAGTTAATAAGCAAAATCACATAATGAAAAAATAGAAATTAATCCTTTAAATAGCTTTCAGTTTGTCCTTGGCCTCATTTGCTATTCCTTTAATTGGAGAACATTGATCAGAGCAGCCAATTAGGGCATGGTATTCTCCTTTAGGGTATACGGTTCTTTAAAAAGACCTTGGCTGCTATTGCAATTTTTTAAAACTACTTTCCTAGCAAATGTATATTCTGCCTGCCCATCTGGGGCTTGGAAAAATACCTGCTCCATCCAAAAAGTATCTACTTGAGGTCACTATTATAGGAATTTAAACCAAGGTGCTGTGACTTGACTTCTAATTTCATAGAATCAAAAAAGTGCACTTATACCGTAGAAATAAATAAAATAAGAGTAATTTTTAATTTACTTTAGTAACTGCAGTTGGCTGCTGCTGCTTTGCAAACAGTTGTAATGCTTGTGTTTCTGTGTTGTTGTTTGGTGCTTTTAGGAAGTGGGAAAACACTCGCATTTGCAATTCCAATGATCCACTCTGTGCTACGGTGGCAAGAATCAAAAAGCAGAAGCAACAATGCTACTGAAGAGCCTCTCTGTGATGATGAAGACAAACCAGAATGGGAAAGTGATAATGAAACAAACCCTAAGCACCTAAACCCTAAGCAGGATGAAGATAGTCGGGGTGATGATGATGTAGATGAATCTTGCACAATAGGTTGCGTGAAGGTGCTGGAAAATGTAGAATTTGATTTTGGTGCCAACAAACGTGCTGCTGACTTGAATAAAAACAGGCCTCTTTTAGGGCTGGTGCTGACTCCCACAAGGGAACTAGCTGTACAAGTAAAACATCATATTGATGCCGTGGCCAAATTTACAGGTAGGAGAGACAGAGGCAAGAGAGCTGGGGTCTAATTCCAGCCTTTGCTATTGACTGTGTGTGCACCTCAGTTTCCTCTTCATAAAATGGAGATACTTCCTTTATCTTGGAAGGGGTGTTAGGAAGCTTAATGCATGAATGTTTGAAATGTGATTTGAGATTCTTGGATGGGAAGCACTGTAGAAGTGCAAAGTTACCATTAATGTGTTGCCTAAAGCTGTGCAGTATAACTTCCACCTACAAATGTTTACTATCACTGTTGACTTAGAAATACAAAATCTGCACTAAAATCAGTGGTCACATTGCCACAGATACCCAAGTACCACTTTCTGATGATATGGGTTAAATATATCAACATGGAAATGACATAGATTTTTAAGGCCCAAAGGAACCATTAGATCATTTAGTTTGAATCCTGTAGAACACATACCATAGATTTTCACCCAGTTACCCCTTGCTTTGAGACCAATAATCTGTTTGACTAAAGCATATTATAAACCTCCTCATCTCCTTTACATATTAGAAGCTCACACAACTCTTATGTGAATGAGTTGAGGTAAGACAGGGAGGATCAAGTAGCAAAAATTACCTTTCCTTCCTAATATTAATGATTATGTATTCATTAGACTAGAGTAATACTGCTATTCTTCCAGAATACATGCAGCATGGAGTATTTTCTTTAAAACATGTTCCTTTGGCCTCTATCCTGTAATTGAAAGGAAGGCTAATTTTAACTCTTACCCTTAAAACACCACATCGATTTGTGGAAGTACAGTTCTGTTAAAAGCTAATGCAGCTTTGCACCCCAGTGAGAGACAGTTGCTATGTAGTCAGAGTAGACTGGGGTGGTTTTAACAACCAGTGTGTGCTACTGCTGCAAAAGCATTTGGAGGCAGGAAGGAAAATCCCTCCCAGTGTTGTCCTTCCCTGTCAGCTTAAACTGATTTTGAGCAAGTCTTCATATGCTTAGTCTGGCCACTTTTAGTTGTCAACAACTTCCACTGGCTGGTTGCTAAAATGGGCAGTTCATAATCCAGGTGCAAGACATGCCTCCCTCAACTTTATTCATTATGTGCAGACCTCCTGACAGTGTAAGGGACTGCTTACCCATTAGACATATTAACATATCTAATTCTGAATGGAAGAATGTCAAAGCTTAGACCCTGAGGAAGAGTGGTGGGTTGCCTTCCTACGTGGGCATTTGTAACCTGAAGAAAACGTGTATTAACTATCTAGTATATAAATAATCATTCCTGCTGTTTTAAGGCAAGTGCAATTCAAGAGGTATCCTTTTACTTTCGGCCTCTTTCTATAATCAGCATTTCACTGTAATGCTTAATGTTGTACAGAGAAGAGGAGGAGACAATACCTGGCCAAATGAACTTACAGTCTAGATAAAGACTTCTTAAATAATTTCCCAAAGCTGCAGTATAGTATGGAATATGTCTGTTTTCCTTCCTAAAATGTGGAGAATATTTTCCAGCAGGAAGTAACTAAAGTAAACTTAATCCTTCATGGTCTTTACATCATGCAACCTTTTGTGTTTTAGGCATTCAAACTGCAATTCTGGTTGGTGGAATGGCTGCTCAGAAACAGGAACGAGTATTGAACCAGAAGCCAGAAATTGTAATTGCAACCCCAGGTCGTCTATGGGAGCTAATTAAAGAGAAACACTCACATCTCTCAAATCTCCGGCAGCTCAGGTAAAGGTGGCTTTTAGTCTTAACTACTCAGAATTAATATCCTTGGAAAAGACTATCCAGTATCACCAAACGTGCTTAATTACTTACTGATTAACTAATGTTGACTGTGCAGGAGCACTTATGTCTTTGCTAGAAGATCTCATTAAAGTTCATATTCATTATATTGAGAATGGGGGATGTCAACCGCATTAGCAAAAAACTAATTGTTGCCTTTGAACCTTGACCATTCAGAGAGGAACAGAAACAGCTGCTGTAATTACCCATGCATACTAGCCTCCTTTATGTTTTACATGGGGAAAAGCAAGAAAGGTTCTTTTGAAGTGTAATATATTTCTATTTATCTGAAGTAACCACTGTGCTTCTATACTGTACCTGTCTTGTGTCCAACAGGTGCCTTGTGATTGACGAAGCAGACCGAATGGTCGAAAGGGGACATTTCTTAGAACTCTCTCAGTTGCTCGAAATGTTAAATGATTCACAATATAACCCTCGACGTCAGACTTTTGTGTTTTCTGCCACACTGACTTTGGTCCATCAGGCTCCCACAAGAGTTTTACAAAAGAAATATGCTAAAAAAATAGATCAGAAAACCAAACTGGAAATGCTAATGGAAAAAGTGGGGATAAGGGGCAAACCTAAAGTGATAGACTTAACAAGAAAAGAGAGCACTGTAGAGACTCTGACCGAAACCAGGATCCACTGTGACATGGATGACAAAGATTATCACCTCTATTATTTTTTGCTTCAGTACCCAGGAAGAACCATGGTCTTTGCAAACAGTATAGACTGCATAAAACGCCTTAGTGCGCTCCTCACAATCCTGGATTGTAACCCCCTGCCTCTGCATGCAAACATGCACCAGAAGCAAAGGTTAAAAAACCTGGAAAGGTTTGCTGAGAGAGAGAAGTAAGTTGATTGTTCTGTTGTGGGAAAACTGTGTGTGAAAAGGAAAAATGGTTGACTACAGGAGGAGAGTGTGGGGGGAGATGATGGCTAGTTCAAGGGATTGGCTGTAGGACACAGCTCTTGACAACTTCTAGGTCACCAGTTCAAATCTAATCCAGGCTGGGGTAATAACTGAAAATTGTTACCATCTGCTGGCTGTTCAGTGGCCTTTGTGATATGAGGTGACTGTCTCAGTTCATCTCCATAACAACAAAATGCCTACAAAGCTGGAATTGATTGGCAACCTGGTAGACAGACTCAGGCAGAGAAGCCAAAGATTGAATCACACATGAAGACATTGAGGTAGGAGCTGTGTGGGGAAGCTCACATTGCTGTTGCCCAGACTGACCTATGCTCAAGTTGATGGCCTCTGTCTCCAGGGTTTGTACCTGAGCACCTTTCACTAGTACAAAATTCATACTCTTGTGTGCGTATTTTCAGTGAAACTTTTGATAAAAACATCCCTGCTGGAGAACATCCTATCAATACTATCCTTGGTTTATGACAGACCGAGCAGAGTTTCATAGATTATTAAAGCCAAAAGGGACCCTTAGATCGTCTAGTCTCATCTGTATAGCAATGGTCAAGGAATTTCACCAAACTACCCCACTGTATTGAGCCCTATAACTGTAAGCTATGCAATGCATTATCATAAAACAGAGCTTTTGTTAAAATCTTAGCCGATTCCTACTGAGAATGCTTGTGAATGATTTTTCAGTTGCCTGTAGCATTTAAAAACAAAACAAAACACAGTTATCATCAATCCTTACAGAGGCCCTAACCCTTGTTATGGATTATTTACATGTGAAATGGCTTGCTTGAAAATGCATCTGTTTGACATATTTGCATGAAAAAAAATTTAGTGGTCAGAATTCAAAATACTGTATTTTTTTCCCCACCCTTTTGTAGTTCAGAACTGGCTAAATGCAATTTCCTCAAGTGCAATTCAGTATAAGAATTTTCAGTCCAAAAGGAATTATGTTCAGAAAATTCAGAGTGTTTGAACACAGAAGTCTATAAAGGAGGAATAGTTTTGCAACCTGCATTGCAGTGTTCATACTAGCAAAAGCTGTCATAGCCGTATCATGTACCTTTTCAAAAGAATCAGCAGTATTAGTAGAAAATCATATTAAATTAATGAGACGTTTAAACCTAGACTGGACAAAGCGCTGCAAAATGTTTTGTAGGATGAGCAGACTTGCACTGCCAGAAAGTTGGATTAAATGATCAAATAGGTCTTTTCACACTGACTTTGGTGAAATAGGAAGAGAATAAAAGAATAGCAAGGCACACTAGTGCTAGGATTGAAGTTAATGATAGCTTTGCCATTGACCTCATTGGGAGTAGTGTATGGTCCACAGTCAGTAACAAATTACATTATTTCTTTTCCTTTCAATATTTCACATTTCAAGATTGCCCTAGATCAGGTGTTTAGGTGTCAATTTCTTGACTTCCAAATAGATGGCATATTCCTAGCAGATGTTATAAAATGAGCATGCTCTTCAAATTCTTTTGGCAAAATTTTGGGTCATTCACACTGCGTGTTTACTGGCATCTGGTTTACATTACAGGTTTATGTTTAATGAATAACATGTATCCCAACTTTCTCTATTTCAGCTGTGTCCTTTTGACAACAGATGTTGCAGCTCGTGGTCTGGATATTCCTAACGTGCAGCATGTCATCCATTACCAGGTTATAAAAATCTTTTGAAGCTTCTATTGCCTGCTTTTTGAACCAGGGTCTCATTGATCTAAAACCTGGCTACAATATAAAACAGTGCTTCTCAGTCCCTAGTAAAGAAGTATAGAAATTAAGCCTCAAGTATTTAATGCTTCTATAGCCCTCTGCATTAAAAGGATCTCAGAAAGCTTTACAAAGATAAATTATACCCATTTCTAGAGTGACCATCACAAGTGTCAGGGTGCCGTTTACAGACAGTTTTGTGTACAAGAAGTTACCTGTATGGCTATGGCTCTTCTCACTTTCCCATTTACACTCTGAACTTAGGCATCAGGGTCCCACTTCAGAGGAGTCAGATGACCCCACCTCATAACATGTCTGAGGTTGGGTATCATTTTGCCTTGCTTTGTGCATAGGGAAACAGGCTCAGGGAATAGGAGTGATTCACCAAAAGTTGTGCAAGCCGTCACTGTCAGAGCTGGGTCTAGAACATGTCCCTGGAATCCCACCTCTGTGCCTTAATCACTTCCTTTCTTTATCAACAAGGTTCATGTTATGAAAGCAATTTATCAGACACCTGCTTGTCATCTCTGAGTCTGAATGTTGCAAGCATTTCCTTACCTTTCATATACACTCTTTTGATTTATGGGAGCCCTTTAACTATAGATTTTTTGCAGGTTCCACGCACTTCTGAGATTTATGTGCACAGAAGCGGTAGAACAGCTCGAGCTGCCAACGAAGGCCTTAGCTTGCTGTTGATCGGCCCTGATGATATGATAAATTTTAGGAAGATTTATAAGACATTGGAGAAAAATGAAGAGCTTCCATTTTTCCCAGTTGAAACAAAATGCATGTTTGCTATCAAGGTAAAAAAACATTTTCAATACAAGTGATTGCTCGTGTATTATGTTTAATGAAACACCCTTCACATTTTATTAAGGTTTCAGAATAAGTCTGAGTTTCAAAAGGTGAGTTGAAAACAAAATTAATCAACTTTCATCTTCAATAGCAATGTGCTGAATGCTTCTATTAAGGAAGGCATTCATCACACAAACAGATTTTTTTAAATGTTCACTGTGTTAAATGTTAATACTTCTGTGTAATTATGTATAATTTCTCATATATAGATCTTGAAATGCTTTACAGAGGTGAGCATGTATCATTATCCCTCTTTTATGGATGGGGAAACTGAGGCAACAGTAAATCAAGTGATTTATTCAAAATCATACAGTGAGTTAGTAGCAGAATAGGAAATGGAACTTGGGCTTCCTATATCCCAGTACTGTGGTCATTCTGCTAGACCATATCTAACTACCCCTTTTAGGTCCCACAACATCCAGCCCTTCCACAGTCTGAGGTCACCCTCTGCTGGAATATCCCAGTACAGACAATGCTGGCAAATGTTACAGCTACCACTGAACCCTGATAGAGACTGACAAATGCCATTTTTGAGCTGTTGTTTGTGTTACTGAACAACAACATAAGTTTTGTGTATCTTGAAGGGTGGAATAATAAATAATGGCAAGGTTTTGCAAAACAATAAAAAAATAAAATAAAGTCTTTCACCACACCTTCCGTCCCTAAGCTTTGGTGGCTTCATACTCCATCAGGATTCTCTAATAGCTGTGATGGCACAAGAATAATGCTTGTCTGTAACACTGGCATGACAGTTGGCCGGCAGTGGAGGGGCTGACCTTTGTACAACCCAAAAGAATGGGAGAAAAAGAAGCAATTTTTCAGTTGATGTGGTGAATGCCCCTCCTACCCTAGTATCTGGACTGGCATATACACCACCAGGGCTAGGCACTTGGCTAGCCCAACAGCTACAGCAGTACTGCTCTCATGGGACACCCAGGAACTTCCACGTATTACAGGCTACTTGCAGGTTGGGTTGCTAGATGCAGCCTTTTTAAGAGAGGAAGGAGAAAGCAGAATTGTTTCTACAGGTTTTTTCTCCTTTAAAACATGTCCAGAAAAACCAGTCCTCTCAAAAGCTCTTTGATTACTAGTGAGGCAAAAACGTTCTTGTCTCAAGAGTTTTTCTTTGGTGTGTGGCTTCTGAAATGAGTTTGCTTCTGCTTTTCTTTCCAGAGTAATACTTAATGCTTATATAGCACTTCACAGTCTGTAACCTACAGACTGCTGGATGGTAGGTGTATCCACCATCTGTCTCCTCCACTCTTCCTCTTCTTTCCCTGCATGGAATGTTTTACTCATAAGTGCCAGTAGGCTTGAGCTGGAGTATGTGCTACATTTCAGACAGTCATGGCTTCAGCTATTGTGCCTAACCCACCACTCACTACTGAGCATGATTGTTCTCATGATTGTGTATTTAAAGTGGCATGTTATGAGGTGAAAGCCACTGATGTTGATTACCAAAATGAGCGTTTAAATGCTTGGAAGTGGGGGCCAGCAGGAAGTCTGTGTAGTTTGGGAGAGTTGCTCACCCCATATTAAATGTTATTCTGGTCCTGGTAACAGAGCTGGAACTGCCAGTGTTGGTTCTTATCATCTCTCCCATCACTATCTTGCACCTTTGACTCGAGATGGCTTCCCTTGAATTTTTTTTATCTACAAAGGAGGCAGTGTAACCTACTGGATAGGGCACTGGACTGGGACTCAGGATACCAGGGGTCAATGCTCAGGTCTGTAAGTGGCCTGCTGGGTGATCTTGGGCATGTCACTTACCACCACCACCCCCGTGCCTCAGCTTCCCCATCTGTAAAATTGGGATAGTGATACTGACCTTTTCCTCCAAGGGAAAAGCATTGGGATCTAAAGATGAAAAAAGAGCTAGGTCCTGTCTGAATTTTATAAACAATCCTAAACCTCTGGGCACAAAAGAGACTTGATAGGACCCTAGCAAAGCACTAATGATGGAGGGACAAGTAGAGGACTCAAGAAGTTATATGGAAATAATAAAAAGCTATTTAAAGGTTCCAGTAATGAGCTGAGGACAAATGGTTGATTGCAGTTAATTAATGATTTCAAGCTTAATTTTGCCTCTGTGATTTCATAAGTGTCCTAGCCCCTGATCATCCAGCAGTGCTGTCTGATGCTGAGATACTGTAGCATCTTGCTATTCAGTAAAGTTGTAGTAGTTCAGTCAGCGTGTCCTGCACGCTGTACAGTCTTTTTTGCAGTCACTACTGTCTGCAAGCTGGGCAGGGAATCTTATTGTTCTGTTACATTTTATTCAATAACAGTGACAATTTTCTATCTAGTCTTAGTTATGTAAGTTAACTGTACTATTTAATACCTGCGTTGGGAACTAATGGCAAATGGACTTTTGATTTGTTCCTAACTTCTGAAGAGAGTCCTGATATTCATGGCCCCACCACTCCCTAAGATAGACTAAGAGTTAGTGTTCATTTGTGCATTACTTGAGAATTATGATTTGTGTTACCATAGTGCCTAGAAGTCTGAGTCATCTGAGTCATTGTTCTAGACGTCATACAAACACGACGTCTGTCTGTGACAGTAAATCGCTTGCTGGAGACAAAGCCTCTTTCATGTATTTCTCTGATTGTTTTTGTCCTTGCCTTTGCAAGATTAGCACACTAACTGTGTTCTAACACATGCTGTCAAGTGCTGATTCTACAGCCATCCCACATTCCTCTCTGACGTATTGCTGTGCTTTTGTGGCAGGAGCGGGTGAATTTAGCAAGGCAGATTGAAAAGGTGGAATATTACAACAGCCGGGCAAAACAGCACAACTCTTGGTTCCAGCAAGCTGCGGAGGCTCTTGAAATTGATCTTGATGATGATGTCCTTATAGGCAAGTAGAACTGCTCACAAGTATGCTTGGCTCACTGCCTCCCCCCCCCCCCCCCCATCCCCTGCAGATGCAACTGTGTCTAGCATATGTCCAACCATACTGGAAGAAATATCTCAACCCTGAGGGGAGTCAAGGGGAGAGTGTGGGATGATACCACTTAAAACTGTATTAGCACTAATCCTCACAGCCCCTCTGTAAGGTGGGTAGATTGGGCTAATGACTTTCACAGATGGGAAGCTTAGGTAGAGAGATGTGACACTTCTGACACATTACTGAGGGGTCTGGGCTAAGAAGTCAGGAGCTCCTGTCAGCTAGCTTAGCCTAATTGAACATGCTGTCCCAGCAGGTCCTGCAAGAGTTTCATCTGTTCTATGACAGTGTGATGGCTTCTGTAACCCTGTACCCCCCTATGACTGTGTAGAATCTATTTCCTGCTCTTTCCTGTAATCAAGCAGCAGGACACAACTCTCCCTGTATATTTTATACAACAGTACACCAGGAGGTACGGATGGAGCGATCTGGGCCAAAGACAGAATGCCTAACCAAACAACTAAGAAGAGTAGTTATTCTGCAATAATTAAGATTAGTTAAAAATTGTCAGCATTTTGGGGGGGGGGTGGGCGGGGGGGACAGAAAATTGGGTTTCCACAGAGAAAAATCATGGAAAGTGCCTGCTTTCTGGGGAAAACCTCATCAAAAACCCAAACACAGAAAACTTCATGGTTTTTGACTAAAAATTTTCAGTTTTTTGATGGAAAGTTGAAATTTTCAGCAGTAAAAGTCTCATTTTTCTACCAGCTCTAGCTATGTTCACACAGCTCTGTGCTGCTTTGGTCATTTGTTTTTTTTTTTTAAACACCTTAACATTAAAACCTTAAATGCATGTGTCTGTTCTTGGATTTAATTTAAAAATCCCCATGTGGTGGTGGTTGATTTTGACCGACTTCTCCCCAGTCAATATGAGGCACTGTCAAAGGGCTGTTGGCAGAGTATCTTTGGCTTAAACTGACTGTAGCATGAGTGTCACTACATAGCTAAAAGAAAAGGAGTACTTGTGGCACCCTAGAGACTAACAAATTTATCTGAGCATAAGCTTTCGTGAGCTACAGCTCACTTCATCGGATGCATCTGCCCCCAACACCCCTCTGAGGTAGGGGAGTGCCATCATCCCCATTTTGCATATGGGGCAAATGGTAACTAAGTGGCTTGCCTAAAGTCAGACAGGAAGTCTGGCAGAGCTGGGAACTGGACCCAGCACTCGAGTCCTGGGCTAGCATCTTAACCACTTAGACCATCCTTCTTCCCATTATTCTGTTCATAATTGGGCAGCCCATTGAAACTTAAACAATTCAGAAGTCAAGATTCTCTCCTCAATTTCATTGGCTTGCTGGTACCCAAAATGGAGAGGAGGTGTGATAACCCCCAAGCACAAATCCATGGAAAGCAGGGTGGCTACATTAAGAGCCCTAAAGGGGGGCAGAAGAGAGATGATTTGGATCTTTATGGCTGCTATATTTAGAAGTACAAAAGATTGTTTAACTGTCATGATAAAGCCTTATTCTGTCTTTGGTTTGTCCCCCAAGGAGGACGATTGAATGAGCAAGAAGAGAGTCAGAAGCAAAAGATGCTGAAGGGAATGAAAAAACAGCTGAAACATTTGTTATCACAACCAGTATTTAAAGTCCTTCTGAAGACTAAATATCCAACACAATCTGGAAAGCTACTACTCCCTCATTCACCAGTGAGCAATTCAGAATCTGCTCTGAGCACCATATCAAAACAACAAGCAAAGAGGAGGAAGAAGAAAAAGAAATTAATTACAGATTAATTAGATAAATGATCAGTTGCACCATGGGGTGTGGGAGAGAAGAGTGGCCATTTTTCCTTAGATCTGGATTACATTCATCCATGACTGCTTATACAATGATGCAGAACAAAACACCTAGTACCATGTGGGTGGACATTCTAGACAAACAGCTCCTACATATTGTTGTTTGTACTAGCACGCTCTGGAAAATTAAGCTAAATGGCATTGGTAACATGAGAACTGTAGCTAGTTAATGTGTCTTGACTGTAAAAATCCTGTTTGCTGTATTCTTAATAACCTTTTCCTTTTAGCGTGCTAATGAAAGATCAGCTTTAAACAAAGTTATTAGACTAAATTCATCCCAATGAATTTGAACTCTTACATTTTAAAAGAGCAGGGAGAGACTAAGAAGGGTTCTTGCTGTGGAGCTCTACCTTTGCTAAAATAGACCTGCTGTGAAGCTTGACCTTTGCAAGTGCCAGTGCAGTGAAATAAGAAAAAAAAATATATAGACTTTTTGCCCATAAACCAACAGCTCTGGTTAACAGAATCAATCCCAGATTCCCATCTCCTTGGAGCTTTTCTGTGGAGATTAATTTCTCAGTTCCCTCTGCTGGGTGTAATTTCACTAGTCTCTGTTGATGTGCTCTATATAATATGCTACTGAGTTGGAATGGCAGTGTGCTGGAACCAGTTTTGTAAGAATTCTAATCCAAATTTAGATTTCTAAGGAAAAAAATCTTTGCTACTCCTTATTTGGTGTTCAAGCAGCTTGAAGGTGTGTCAACACTGTGACCATTGTTTTTGTGAAAATGAGAGCATGTCATGGAAGAAATGGGCACTGAAGTGCACATATCAATAAAACAAACTGTGCTTTTAATAAAAAGAATGAGGAGTACTTGTGGCACCTTAGAGACTAACAAATTTGAGTATAAGCTTTCGTGGGCTAAAACCCACTTCAGCGGATGCATGCTGTGGAAAATGCAGTAGGAAGATAGAGATTGTGTGTATGTATTCCCCCCCCCCCCCCCCCCGAAAAAATGGGTGTTGCCATACCAACTATAACAAGAGTAATCAGTTAAGGTGAGCTATCAGCAGCAGGAGGGAAAATACACACACACCCCTTTTGTAGTGATAATTAGGATGGCCCATTTCCAACAGTTGACAAGGTATGAGTAACAGTAGGGGGGAAAAAATTAGCATAGGGAAATCGTTTTATACAAAATAAAACTACCCATCCACTCCCAGTCTTTATGCAAGCCTAATTTAATGGTGTCCAGTTTACAAATTAACTCAAATTCAGCAGTTTCTTGTTGAACTCTGTTTTTGAAGTTTTTTGTTGTTGTAGTATTGCGACTTTTAGGTCTGTAATTGAGTGACCACTCTGAAACCTGTGCTTAACAACATTTTAAGCAGACTGTTGGAAATAATTGTTAAATATTTTAAGATCCCACATCATAAAGTGGGCTTCAATTAAATTACAAAATCCAAGAGCAGCTAACATTAACACAGAGTTAAGATTCCTTGGTGGTATGTCTTCCCCCTTGCAGACTACAGATGAGCAAGACCTCAAGCTTCTGACAACCAGGAAATACCCAATCAACCTTAGCTCTGCCCTCTTCCAGCAATGCCTCCTTTCACACATACCCTCACCCCTTTACTCTGCCAATGCCCCTGCTTTCTGAAAAATACAATCTCTTTTCCTTTTACAACCCATTCATTCTGACCTGTGGGATTCTACAACTGTTAAAGGACAAAAACAAAGAGTTTAATCCTGCTTGAGTAACATTCATTTCTACAGCAGTGGGATGGTCTAATGTTCTTTGGTGTAAAAGGAGGATGGGCAAGAAACCAGAAGAGTCCATGTGAGTTGAAGAAGAGATGCATCTTCAAAACTCACTATTTCTAGTATGTGAGAGCGAGATACTGGGGGCGTGGGGGTGGGAGGGAAGAGTTTGTCAAGTGAAATTCTAAAAGTTGATCACTGCTGCTTGTGCTGTTGTGTCTTAGCATGATTTTGATCACATCCTCCTCTCACCAAAAGAAAGGGAGCGCTTCAGCGTCTGTGCCTCCCTAAGGGGCTTTATAGCAGGCAGGTTGTACTTAAATTCCAGTAATAAGAATGAAGGGCAGATCCTGGTGCTAGATGCACAAACTTCCTTCCTCTCAGAAAATCTTTGTGATCTTAGACAGTTCTGACAAATTATAACTCAGTGTGGGGAGCACTAGCTAGCTTTAGGGAAGGGGGGGCAGAAAAGGTAGTAGTATAAATGTTGCCTCCTCTGCCAACTTTGAATAGTTTACATATGAGAGAGAAAAGTGATGTGTGTCAGACACTGGCTGAGCCAGGCCACTTTCAACCTCAGCTCTTTTCAGCTTCGTAGCAGGGTTGGGGACACCACAGGGGTTCTGTTTAGGGAATGATCCTAGTTGTATCACAGTCTATAGACCCTCTTATTACTAAGGCCTAAGACAGATGCTCTTTAATATCAGTTTGTGTATGATATGTGACCTCACATTCCAACTAGGTCCCCCCCCCCCCACAAAAAAATCACCAGAGGTTCTTTATGAGCACCCCTGTTGTCTCAAAATAAGTCAAAAGCCAATCCTTGTTCATGCTCAGGGAGGTGAGAAGAAGGAGTCTCAGAATCTATGACTCATGAAGCCACTGAATATGCCACAGAAACATGAACAGAGACTTAGCCCTTGTTTATCTTAGGGCAGGTCTACACTTAAAACACTGCAGCTGCACAGCTGTGATACTTAAGTTACCCCCAGGGGAATTCTGTGCCTAAACAGTCTACATATTTTATTTGTGAAAATAACACAATCACACCAGTTTCAATTATTTTGGTAATTTATTTTAAAATATCTGTCAACAAGTATGTTTAACAATACAGACAAAGATTCAGAATTTTTTTTTTTTTGGGACAAATAGGTTCTTTGCTAGACAGATTAATACAGAAACATATTTCCTGCAGAAGCAGTGCAAAGGCCTGGGGGAGTCAGGCGTTACGGAGGAGCTGAGGAAGAGGGAAGGAGCCTGGGAGTGAGTCTGTAGGGTTGTTGGGTGTGGGTGGTGGGGAGGCAGAAGGGGAAATTTAGGGATTTGGGGAGCCTCCCCCATGCAGACCAACTGACCCCTAACCTCTCCCATTCAGGCACATCTGCCCCTGCAGCCCCCTCCCATTCAGCCCTGGGCTTAGTGCTTTCACCCCACTGGCTCCTGAGCCCCCACCCCAGTTTTTTCCCCCCCTGAAGCCCAGTCTGACTCCTAGAAGCCCCCTGTGCCTCTGTCCTCCCAACCTGTGCCTCCTAATCTGGGTCTGTGGGTAGCCGGCTGTTCTGGCACAACAACCACCTCTGGTGGGTGAAAGGCAGAATGTATTTTCTACAAAAAAAAAAAAAATCATGAATTCTGCACATGAGCATTGGTGTCAAATTCCCCCAGGAGTATTATGTGAAGACGCTCCTACGCCAATGGGAGAGTGTCTCCCGTTGGCATACTTAATCTACCTCTCCCAAGAGAGGGTAGAAGCTCTCCCACCAACATAGTGCTTTCTACATGTAAGGTTAGGTTGGTATAACTGCGTTGCTTGGGGTGTGGATTTTTCACACCCCTGAGCGACAAAGTTATACCGATACAGCTCTGTAGCGTATCCAGCCTTAAGGGTTCATCTGCTGCATAAGCTCATGCCCTACCTGAAGTTGTAGTTTCCAGGGCAACCAACTGAGATGCTACCAACAGGCTAATGCTGTCAGGTGAGGAATAAAGCAACAGAAAGTGGATACAGATCCTGATTTCAATAAAGAACAAAGGGAAAGCACCACACAGAAAGCAAAGCACAGCAAATTTGATCTTTAGGCTGGGCTTATGCTCCATTTTTGTACCAGTATAATTATGTTGGTTAGGAGGGGTCTTTAACATTGTAGTTATACCAGAACAAACCCTAGGGTGGGCACCGTTATACCAGTATAGTTTATCCCACTTCCCTTATGGGAATAAAGCTATACTATTGTTAACACCTTTATGCCAGAATAACTGTGTCTGCACTTGGAGGTTGTACTGCTTTAACTACACTGAGCTAGATAAAGCCATACAACTTCCTAGTGAAGGCAGGACCTAAGGCCAGATTCTGTTAGTTTTCCCATGAGACGGTTATAACTTTAAGGAAATAATCAGGCTTAAATCTTTCAGCGGAACATTGAAGTCATTTCCAAAAAATATGTGCAAAGATATTCAGTTAAGTTATCCACATTAATTGTGGCAGTGTGATTAGCTAATTGTTGGAAGAAGTTACATGAAGTAAACAGAGTGCCTAAAATGCCAACACACGTAAGGAGCTTTCTGTAGAAGGGCAATTTCCAGCTAGGAGGACTTTACTAAGGAGACATTTCTTCTCGTCAGAGTTAAGCTTTTTGAGACTTATCACTCACCATATGGAATGTGCGCATGGCTACATAAAGACTGTCAGACTAGCCTAGGGCATATCCTCTGAAGTCTAGTGACAGAAATTAGAATGGAAGATAACCCACAGCATCATTCAGGCCATCCTTTCCCGACTAGCTCAAGTGAGGAGACTTCAACCCCAGCTAGTGAGAGACTGTTCCAAATAATGAGCTCTACTGTTATCAAGTAAAAAACTGCTATGTTTTCATGTGCTTTTATGTCATCCTACTAGTCCTAGTTTGAAAGATCACTAGTGCATCTGTCCACACAAATTGCACTGGAAAATTTGTCCCTTCCCCCTCCCATCAAAACATTTTGAAATTCATTTTTTTTTAAATCAGGTCATATATTATACCACCACCTAGCTGTTGGAGGCAAGTATTGTTGTACCCTTTTTACAGATGGGAAAACTGAGGCACAAAATGACTTGCCATGGGTATGCTGAGTGAACTTTGGCAAAGCCAGGATTAGCACCTAGATCCCCTGAGGTCCAGTCCAGTGCCCTATCCACTAGGCAACACTATCTCAAGTATGTTTTTAAAAAGCGTGAGCAGCCCCTGATGATCTGAACTGCCAGAGCAGTTAATCAGTGCTATTACCAATGCTGCACATGTTCCTGCCACAAAATCCTGGAGGCTACTGAAAGCAGAAAGTAAACCCACACAGAGCGGTCTGCTTCTGCTGCATTAGAGAAATTGCGGTAAATAAATATTGATAGGAAGTTCTACTCCGTACTTTGAAAGGCAAACCAGGAAGATCTCAACATTTAAAACAAAAACCTACTTATATAATCTCAAAATAGCAGGAACATCAAGACCTGTCCCTATTTTTGCCAGGGAGGTGGAGCTTTGAGCCTTGAATTGAAAAATGGTTAAAGGTGTTGAATCTTTCACACAGACAACTTTTCCTCTTATTTGTCAAGAGCTTGGGTTAAATGGGTATGAACAAAAGGTCTCTTCCTCACTAACTTACCCAGCTTCTAGTCTCTGGGGCTATCAGAATTAGAGCAGGGCAAATTTTTGACAGGTTCAGACCATTGAAACATTTCATGAATTCCTGTTAGTTTCATTGAATTGATAGTGTTAAAAAAAAAGTCTAAATTTGTAGTTTTGACTTTTAAAATGGAAATTTCAATTTTTATTTAAAACAATTTCAAAATTTCCTTCCATTTTCTTAGCAAACACATTAAAATGTTCAAACTCAAAACATTTCAGGTTGAACAAAATGTGAACCCAGAACAATTTGTTTTAAACTTTTTGGTTCATCAACAATTTTGAAAGTTTTTCATTTTAGTTTGATCCAAAAAAATTTAAAAAAAAAAAAAACCACGCTTCAAAAAAGTAAATAAAACTACACCAACAACTCCAGAACAGTTATTGGTTCGTCTCAAAAAAAAAAAAAAAAAAAAAAAAAAAAAAAACCACCACACAACACAATCCCATCAGTTCCCCAGCAAAAAATGGGAATTAAAGACCCGATATTTGTAATGTGAAAAAACAAGGATTTTTTTTCCAATCAAACCAAGCAGATTTTATCCTGCACTCTAAAATATGGTTTGTGTAGTATAAAAAAACCCATTTAATAATGTTTAATGATAGTGACTTTGTTAGTAAAAGGGTCTTTCAATTATCCCAGCAAACCTGTCTATTTTCAGAAGTATGGGTGTTACCAGTAACCAGATGCAGCTTTCCACTCACAAATCAAGGAAATGTTTGCATTTTTTTATTATTCTAAAATGTCTTATAAGAAGTGTCTTGAAAGGGCATATGCGCTCACAGAATGCTAATTATTTACAAGCCCTAAAAATACCGAGGTCTGACCGAGAATGGCGTACTGGTCAGAAAAAGTTCTCTTTATTACTCCTTACACTTTAATGAAGCAGTTTCTTATGATGTGATCAGGCCAAATCTCAGCTTGCATCAGGTTAAAAAAGGTCTCCCATGGCTAGGTTAAGAGGTGTAAGAACAGCTACCACTGAAGCATTTGTTCCCTGTTGGGAACAAAATGCCATAAATACAGGTTTCTGCTCTCCTTTCACTGATATTTACAACCATTTTATAAGCCTTGAAAAGCAAATTGGGCACTTGGATTTATGGCACAGTTTCTCCCCTCAGAAGTCTAGTGCCCAGCCCATACAAGCATTGTACTCGTGCTCTCCTGTGCCAAATGACTTCCCAAGAGGCAGCAACTCAGCAAAGTATATTGCTTTGCGATTGTACCAGTATAACAGTATCCTTCCTGCTTTGGTTTTCAATTAGCAGCAAAACTTCAGAGTTGTCATGAAACTAAAGGCCTAAATTTTCAGAGGTCATCAGCAATTCCTGGTGCCCCAGTTTTTGGTTGCCTGTTTTCATCAATTTCTGAAATCATGCATTAATTATATGTATTGCAATAGTGCCTGGGACCCCCTGTCGTGTTTGTACCAGGCCTAGCATAGCGAGATCCTGGTTTACAAAACAGAAAACCCCAGCCCCTGCCCCACAGACCTGTGAAAGTGAGGCCCCTTTCAAGGCATCTCAGGTTGGGTGCTCAAATCACTTTGAGTTTTAAATAATTCAAGTCAAAATCAACTAGGGAAGACTATGCAGATTCATTTGAATACTTCTAAATCATGGATATATTGTGTGATGGGAGGTCATTCCTTCCTTGACTAAAAAAAAAAAAAAAATAGATCCCAAATTGATACTATGACTGACCTTTATCAAGGCTTTGCAGATATTGGCTTTGCACACAGGCTCCCTTGATAGTCTAAAAGACTTCCCACACATGCTGGTAAACCTCCATTTAAAAAAAAAAAAAAAGCTATCTGCTATGAAAAACAGGTCCTCTGGAAACACTAGGTGTTATCCCAGCCACTGACAGAGCCACGTGTGCATATTCTAAGCAGACTGCAACAACTCTGCTAGAGCTGTATGCCACAATCACAGAATATCAGGGTTGGAAGGGACCTCAGGAGGTCATCTAGTCCAATCCCCTGTTCAAAGCAGGACCTATCCTGAAGGATCAACTGAATAAACTGAAGGATTAGCTGTTATAATGATTAACTGCTGGGTCCATCTCACCTGCAGTCCTCTGGAAGAGGTATTTAGAACGTGAGAGAGCACAATAATCGGAATGTGATCACATTGTATGGCCATTGGTTACTCTTAATGTTTCCTTTATTTAAATCTACAGGAAAGTCAGCATGCATTACCATAATTAATATGACTGAAACTTTGGGCCCAATTCTTTTCTGGTTTATACTTTGTTCATAGATTCCAGTGCCGGAAGGGACCATTGTGGCCAGCTAATCTGACCTGCTGTATAACAAAAGCCATAGAACTTCCCCAAAATTCCTAGAGCATGTTATTTTATATAAAAAAAAAAGTATTCATTTAAAAATTGTCAGGGATGGAGAATCCACCATGGCCTTCGGTAAGTTGTTCCAATGATTAATTATTCTCAATGTTAAAAAATTACACCTTATTTCCAGTCTGAATTTGTCTAGCTTCAACTTGACATTTGTTGTGTTATACCTTTCTCTGCTAGACTAAAGAACCCATTATTAAATATTTATTCCCCCGTGTAGGTAATTACAGACTGTGAGCCTTAACATTTTCTTTGTTAACCTAAAAATCAATGGAGCTTCTATAAGGCATTTTCTAATTCTTTAATCATTCTCATGGCTCTTCTCTGAAGCTCCTCTCCAATTTATCAACATTCTTCTTGGATTGACGACACAGAACTAAACAGTATTCCGGTAGCAGTCACACCAGTGCCATATACAAAGGTAAAATAACTTCAGCACTCCCACTTGACATTCCTCTGTTTTTCCAGTCACAGGATTGCATTAGCACTGTTGGCCACAGCATCACACTAGGAACACATTCAGCTGATCACCACCATGACCCCACCCACCCCAATCTTTCAGAGTCATTACTTCCCCCGATAAAGTCCCCTATCCTGCAAGTTTGGCCTAAAGTCTTTGTTCCTAGATGTATATATTTACATTTAGCCATATTAAAAACACACATGGTATTTGCTTGAGTCCAGATCAAGCTCTGCCAGTGACCTGTCCTCTTCATTATTTACCACTCTTCCAATTGTGTCATCTGCAAACCTTCAGTGATGATTTTATGTTGTCATCCAGGTCATTAATACAAATCCTAAATAGCACAGGGCCAAGAACTAATCCCTGCAGGACCCAACTGGTTGTGTGCCGTGACGTAAAACGATCATTCTAGTCTGTTTTAATCAAACTCATGCAATGTCAAGGCAAATTCCTTACAGAAGGCTGAGGGTATGTCTACCCTGAAAATGCTACAGTGGAGCAGCTGCAGACACTACCTATGCAGATGGGAGGGATTCTCCCATCACTGTAGGTAATCCATCTACCTGAGAGATGGTAGCTAGGTTGACTGAAAACTACTTCCATGAGAAACTTTAGAAAGGAGGAGGTCAGCCTGAGTTAAGTTTAGTCTCTAGAAAACATGAGATGATTTTGTTGTATATGTAGCCATTTGTTTCCCTATATCCTTTTTCACTATTACCTGAACCTTAAATCTTTGATAAATATATTTATAGTGAAAACAAGTTTAAGTGCTGGACAAGAGTTGAAGCGGTTCCTTTGGGGAATAGCAGACTTGGTATTTCTGTGAGTAGCCAGTGACAGGAGCTGGATATCACCAGGGCAACGCTTCAAGGGGACCTGAAGACTGGGGCGCACCCACTGTTAATCTGCAAGCAAAGAAAGGGCTGGCATAGTCCAGGGGAGAGTGCTAGAGTAGCCAGAAAGCCAAAACATGAAGGAGATTAGAGGGTTAAAAAACACCAAACAAACCAAAAAAGTTATTCCAGTTTGCTTTATGAATTTGATAGCACTTTTGCTATAGTCATTCATTCAGTTTGCCCTATTCTTTTGAGGGTTTCCACATTGCAACAGAGGAAGGAAAATATTGCAAACAATACAGGAAGATGCAACTAAAGAACGCCAACACTGGCAAGAGGAATCAAGGGCATGTGATCCCTGCAACTACTTTTTTCTTCTTTTAAGTCACCTAGGTTTCCCTTTAAAGTGTCCCTTTAAATGACTGGGTCTGTAGCTGAGCACAGAATTCACCACCCCCGCCCACGACTCCCAGGTAGCCAGCTACATGCTCTCTAAAGTCTCTCTTCTACTTAGTTATCATGACCAAGGATTGCTCTTTAGGAAGAGACATTTTGACAGCCACCGAGAGCAGACACTAGATGGCACAGATGCATCAGCAAATCTGTTCCTAGCCGTAGAAATGCAGCTCTCAGGACTGTGAGGAGTGAATAGGCTGGAAAAGACAAGGACGCTAGTGGATCTTCTCCCCACTGAGCGTGCAAGACATTGGACTGGATCATAGTCTGACAAACTGTCCTACCTACCACCATGAAGAACAATGGTGGCTACTAATTCACAGTGTAAGCCACCAGTTCCTAAACTGGATTTCGCACCCCTTGATAATCTGTACCTTATTCCCCAATAACCAGAAACTTCTATGCTTAAACTCTGTACTGTTTTCCTTTTTACTTCAACATTATCTTAATAAATTATACCCTCCCCTGCCCTTCTTCCTTAGCACTAGAGAGATGCCAAAGGCACACAGACGCTTACACCCAGTTTTGTTTCTCTTTGTTGCTTATTGAAATAGATTTCAGAGTAACAGCCGTGTTAGTCTGTAAGGTACCACAAGTACTCCTTTTCTTTTATTGAAATAGAGCACCCCAAATTGACAGCCGCCCCCACAAATTTCCTACCTCACTTTTATTTTGTCTGTTATTGAGCTCAGAGATGCAGAATTATGAAACAGAGGAGAAACAACGGCATTTAGGCTGAAGACATGGAGCCCACATTGTTCAGAAGCATTTTGCACTCACAGTGCTCATGTCCCTCGCTTTTGACTCCTCACTTCACCCTGTGCCGTCTTTGCGCCTGGGTGTAAGGACAGTGCAGTGCTTAACATCATGCTGGAGGCCAGGCAGAAGCAGCGCTGGGGAAGGCGGATGGGCAGAAGCGACGCAGTGAAGCTGAGTCCGATGCAATTACTTTAGGGCCCATCCACATTACAGATGGAACCACCATTTTGTAACCGCACTAACAGTTTACAGGGGGTCCGACTTGCGTCTGTACAGCAACTTTCTGGGCATCTTCCACAGCACTCCGCAGAATTGTGTGTTTAAGTGCGTGTTGTGGGGCGCTCCGGACAGTTATCCCGGAGCAGCTGCTGCCTGCGCCATGAACTAAGGCTTCCTGGTTTTTGTGGCTAGGCAGCTTCCTCAGTCTTGTGTCTTCCACAAGCAACTCCTCCCCACAGTCCACAGGATTAACCTGATCCACGAGTGGTCTGATCCCGAGCAGAGCCCTCCCTTGGGTACAGCGGATCGGCAGCCTGCCGTGGGGCCCGCGCGCCATAAACCCGTGAGGAGGCCGGGGGTAGAGGTGAGGTGAGCGGCCGGCAGTGAGGAGGTAGGTGGGTGGACGGATGGACGGACAGCGAGGGAGAGAGCCGCGGCCACCGGCAGCCCCCCTACTAGACCCTCCTCTCAGCGGCGCCCCCTGCCGGCGGGCCCCTGCCGATCAGCACCTCCTGCCTGCTGCAGATCCAATGTTCCGCAGCAGCCGGAGGGGTAAGGGGGAGGTGAGGCAAGGCAGAGCCAGGAGTGCCCTGACCCATTAGAAACTCGGCACCTATGTCCCAGGCCCTGCTCCCCCAGGGATGTCCCTGATCCTGAGGGCTTGGTGCAGCGCCTCAAAATTAGAGGCAGGGTGTCTCAAGCCCCTCACCTATTTGTATTGCAACTTCCTGCACCCCTTCTCTCCTAGTTCTGTGTAGTGGTACAGTTCACCATTATGTCACTCTGCCAGCTTGACAGTGCCTTTAAGGAAGACTAGTTCAGAAAATGTTTCTAGAGCCGGTAGGTGGAACAACTGAAGTGCAGGGGGGCTTGATTAGCTAGGGAGTCATCAGGAAGCTATTAGCCATGTGTACTGTTACAAATACATCTGGTAACATCCGCAAGCAAACAGCAGCGCTCCAGGCCATTATGTGGAGGAGGAATCTACCAGCTAGAATTTAGACATCCCACAGTATAGTAAACTGAAGAAAGCTTTGCTATATAGCCAGTGCCTAGTTGCATAAATCTCTAGTCCTAATTCACTTAATGCATAATTTTAAAGGTCTCCTTAATTTGTTTTCAGTAATTTCCCCAGTTCTGAGGGAAAGAGCCCTCCTTAAATACCCAAAAAGGGAGTTGAAAATTATTATAGATTGGCCTGGCTTGAATTAAATCTATCCTAACAGGCTCTATATTTAGTTACCTCTAATACTGAGGCCCCACTAAGGAATGCAAGTATACCATGTGACATTCAGATGTAATGCAGACAAAGACACTTAAAGACCTTGTGGAGGAAGACATCTTTAGCCATGTCATATTGATGTGACAATTGTCTTGGCTTAATGGCATTACACCCCTGCCAGTTGCTTGCATGCATGGATAGGGCAAACATCTTCAGTGGGGGTTGATGGCATTCAATGTTTTGCGGTATCTCATGGTAGAATTGTAACTTCATTCAGATAGGAATTGCCAGACCAGATCAGCCCAATGGCCCATCTTGTCCTTCATACAGTCTGACAGCATCCAGTGTCAGCTACAGAGGAAGGTGCAAGAAATCCCATGGCAGGCAGATGAGGGATAATCTGCCCCCATGAAAGTATCATCCTGATCCCCAATAGTTAGAGATTGCTGGTTTCAGGGCTGAAACCAGCAGTTTTATCTGCCTTCCAGTGGAGTTAGCATTAACCATTATAATTTTGGATCTGGTCATTCATACAACCTTCCAATCCCTCTGAATCTTACTAAATTCTTGGCTTCAACATCCTATGACAATTCATTCCACATTCCAATCACATTTCTTTTTATGTCTGGACCAGTCACTCTTTAGTAGGTCTAACAACTGGTGAGGATAGTGAGTGCTTGGAGAGATTTACCACATTAAGTTCTTACCTTCAGAAAAGTTATGTAAGATGACAACTTAGTAGGGCTGTCAATTAATTGCAGTTTATTAAAAAACTAGTTTAAGTTGTGATTAATTGCACTGTTAAAAATAGAATACCAATTAAAATTATATTTGAAAATGTAGAATAAGATTTAAATTACAAGACAATACAAAGTATGCAGTGCTCACTTGATATTACAAATTTGAAAAATACTAATTTTTACAGTGCACTACAGTACTTGTATGAGGTGAATTGCAACCTTTTGAGAGAGTGCAATTTACAAATTTAGATTTTTGTTGTTACATAATGGCACTTAGAAAAAAACAAACTTTAGAGTGTACAAGTCCACTCAGTCCTACTTCTTGTTCAGCCAATTGCTAAGGCAAACAAGTTTGTTACATTTAGGGAGATATTGTAAATAAGGGGGCAGCACTGTCACATGAAAGTGACAACAGGTGTTCACATGGCACTTCTGTAGCCAGCATTGCAAGGCATTTATGTGCCAGATATGCTAAACATTTGTTCGCCCCTTTATGCTTTGGAATGGTGGCCAGAGGCCATGCTTCTGCTTGTTACTATGTGTACTACAGTATCATAGAGGCCCAAAACCAAGATCAGGCTCCCATTTTACATACATTCTCCCCCCACCCCCCATAATCCCCCATTTTTATGACCTAAGGAACTGAAGCAATGAGAGATTAAAAGTGACTTGTTCAAGGTCACACAGAAAGCCTATTGCAAACGCCAGAACTGAACCCAGCTCTCAGTCTCAGCACAGTGCCTTAACCATCCTTCCTCTCCAAGGTCATAATGCCCCCTCAAGCACACACACCCAGCCCCCATTCAGTTTGTTGCTACACTGCCTGTGGCAGCTCACACAGTACTTCAAGCATGGTTAGATTTATGTATGTAGAATAGGAGACAGTGATCTTGTTGCAGAGAAGCTTAGTGTTTCCTATAAAAGTCCCTACTAGATTAGTAAAAGACTTATTTGTTACATTTAGCTCAGTATCGCATTACTGTAGAAATGTTTGGGAGCTCAGTTCTTTTGAGTAAATCCCTGCAGTATGGATTGGTTATGTTCCAGCATTCCCATGATGCAGATTTCAGGTGACAAGCAGCTACTTCCTCTATCATTATAGGGATTAGAAAAAAAATCCCTTCACCCCAATAAGAGTGTAGCTGATTGAGGTAGATTCCAGTTGTTGGATTACCTGGTCAATGCTGCTGTTTTATCCACCTGTCTAACTCAGGTATTCCTAATGCACAGCATTCTAGAGCTAGGGCTAAGGCACTTGCTACAGCAGAACAAACATTTACAGATAAAGTATCTTGAAGTACGTGCTTCTAGTGAAGGGTGACCAAATCAAAATCCAAAAGCCACCTATCATAGTGCAAACATCCTCCTCAGGGTGAAGTATCATGAGAAGTCATGGTTCAAACAGCTCAGACTTTCTAGTTTTAGATTATGGGACATTTGTTTTAATCCCTATGAGCCATTCATCAGACCTCTTGATGTGTCTCAAAAAAACCTTCCAGTGTAGATGGACTAAGCCTTACATGCATGTTCAGAATCTGACATGGATACAATCAAAAATACTATAGCCAGAGCCAATTAATCCAGGCCCAGATAAGTGGCATCACTCTGCTTAACTGGAGAGACAAAGGGAATAAGTGACAAACCTGAACAACATCAGGAACAGTGTAACACCTTCCCTAGTCTCAAAACATGTTGCAACATTCCTGCATTTAGCCTCATACCTCTGTGAAGTGGGTATTATTCCCATTTAGATGGCTGTACAGGCCAGTTACGGCCCCAATTCAATCCCTGTTCAGGGCAGCAGATAAGCAGGTGCATAGGTCCCATTAACTTCAATGGGACCTAAGTGCATTCTTAAAGTAGTGCTTTGATCCTAATCTGAGCAGGGATGGACCCGAGCATGTGCTTTCCTAAATTCAGGAATAAGGATCAGCTAACCTCACAAGAGCTTGTGGTGGAGTCAGGACTAGAGCAGATGGTTTGGATCCTCATCCTGTGCCGTAGCTACTAGACAGTGTTTCCTCCCATTTAGTAGTGGTGTTTGCAGACCACACTGGTCAGGCATGTACAGCAAACTCACAGGCTTACAGCTGAGCTGTTTCTTGCCATTAATATTCTGTTTGCTGGATCATATTAAAGAAGTTCTGTATTAAAATCACAAATGATTTTGATTCCCCATAGTTTAAATTCCAGGGTATTACTAATTAAGAGGTCTCTTGGTTTTTGGTAGTTTCTCTCTGTGTGTGAAACTTGCAAGCTGCTAATTGTATTAGTACATTCTAGGACAGAGTCTGTTCTCAAAGCAATTCACAGAGAGAGACTCAAAGCAATACTCGAACAACAGAAACAGCACCCAGAGACTCCCCGCCCTTTTGTTGTATTAACAATTGTGATTAAAATAGAGCTAGAGGATGTATGTGGATGGATGCTTGGTGTGGATAATAACTGAATGATCAGGGAGGTGCCAGCCTAAGAATGCAGTGTCCATTGGCTGAAGAAGGCATCAAGTGGAAATAACCAGAGGACCCCCCGGAGAGCAGACTGGAATCCACCCAACAGCCTCAAGAATGGGAGAACCAAAGAACAAGATAACATCTGGCAGCATGGAGCCATCAGGAATGTGACATCTGCCGATTGATTCAGCAACAGCATGATGAAGCTATTCTCATAGACTGGCATAGGAAGAAATTCCTATAAAAATAGACTCTAAAAAGTGAGAACTTTGGGGTCTGATTCTGCAAACCAGCTTCCAGAAGCATCAGATAAGCATCTGACAAGGTCCTGCTCCCTCCTCATGTCCAGGCCACCTGGCCAGTGGCTTGGCATGAACAACTCTAAGGCTGGTAACTATGATAACCTTGCAGAACCTGTGTGTGTTTGTATGAATGAATGTGTGAATAAATAAGAGATTGAATGGAATGTTTAGCTATAACTTTCTGTATTCACAAAGAATGTGGTATTTTGCCTTTCCCTTTAATAAGATCCTGCTGATTTTTATTTTATTGGTATAACATGTTTTCCCTTTGTTTCTTTCATGCCATTTCATAGTTAGTAAATGAGTGTGTTCTAGTTTTTTTTAAAAATGCTTTTCACTATGGTTATTTTAAAGTCAGTTTGGCATAAGTTTAAACATACCCATCAACCAGCTTCTTTTAGCCTCCAATAATCAGGATGATACCTTACCTGACATTTCCACCAGGATAGTCCAAATTAGTCTTCCACTGTTCTATGGATAAACTCCGTTATGGTGTTTCTTATCCTGAATTACCTAGCAAAGAGGAGAGAAATGTTTGACATAGGAAGAACATGTTACCTGCACTTTTCCTAGGTTTCTACAGTATGCACTTTTATCTCAGCATTGGCAAGTCAAACAACTCAGGGCATTGCACCACTGCCACCATGTCAAGGTTCCTTCCCCACTCTGAACTCTAGGGTACAGATGTAGGGACCTGCATGAAAGACCCCCTAAGCTTATTTTTACCAGCTTAGGTTAAAACTTCCCCAAGGTACAAACTGTTTCATCTTTTGTCCCTGGACCTTATATTGCCACCACCAAAATATCTAACAAAAACAGGGGAAGTGCCCACTTGGAAACATCTCCCCCTCAAAAATAATCCCCCCCCCTCTCCCCCAGCATTACACCCCCTTTCCTGGGGAGGGCTTGATAAAAATCCTCACCAATTTGCATAGTGAGCACAGACCCAAACCCTTGGATCTTAAGGGCAATGAAAAAGCAATCAGGTTCTTAAAAGAGGATTTTAATTAAAGAAAAAGAAAAATCCCTCTAAAATCAGGAAGGGAAATACCTTACAGAGTAGTCAGATTCAAAACAGGGAATCCCTCTAGGCAAAACCTTAATATACATCCCATTCAGCACAACTTATTTTATCAGCCATTTAAACAAAACAGAGTCTAACACATATTTAACTAGGTTGCTTACTAACTCTTTACAGAAGTTCTGACCTGCATTCCTGCTCTGGTCCCGGCAAAGTCACCACACAGACAGAAAGGACCCTTTGTGTCCCCCCCGGCCTTGGAAGTATCTTGTCTCCTCATTGGAGATTTTGGTCAGGTGTCAGTGAGGTTATCTTAGCTTCTTAACCCTTTACAGATGAAAGGGTTTTTCCTCTGGCCAGGAGGGATTTTAAAGGTGGTTAGCCTTCCCTTTATATTTATGGCAGCACACAAAGTCTGATCAATCTGCCATGAGTAGGAAAGATGGGCATGGAACAAATCCTGGTTCTGAACATCCCACCAGGTACAGTTCACAGTATTAATCCAAAGAACTTGTCTAATGGCATCAAAGTCTTCTTGGATCTCCACTTAACTGTGCCATCCATACCTGTATGAAATCCCACAGTTACTTCAATCCTTCTCTAAGGGATCTACTGATGCCTATACATCAAAGTGGAAAGTAGACCCTTTAGCAAAGATATTTCTACAGTTTAGACAGAACTATATTCAGCAATGGAGAATGGAGGGGGGAAACCAAAGTGTTAAAACAAGCTTTCTAGAAAGAACTTGAAACATAAAAACAAGTTTTGCTGTACTTTGCGGGGGGGGGGGGAGGGGGAGTCTTCTTTTAACTTGTACCCTTTCACACAATGGTGCAGCCCCTCAAAATTTGAGATTTACCAGCCTCTATCAATCCATTAAAGGAGAAACAATCCTATTAACCAGCAATTAAAAAAAAACAAATGTGAGAAGTTTGAGTGATCCCATACTGGAGTCTGGGGAATAAGTTAAAAACCAGTGGCAATAGGTCAGATAGTTGACCTGCCCAGAAAGTCATCTCATCAGGAAGATCATGATCTTCAGCTGCATTTCACTTAACAGAAAAAATAGGCCAGACCTACAAAGTTCAGGTGCAATTCAAGGTTTAGAGTCCCCTACAAAACTTAGGGAAGGGTGTTCTGATCCAGGGGTTTGGTTTAGTATATTAGAGATAGTTATCAAAGTTCAGATCCTGATCTGAATTCTCAGCCCTCTCCAATCTGTGGGATGTTTGGATGCTGACCTAACAGGTCCCAACTGCTACACCAGAGGAGAAATATTAAATAGCATGACAGACTGCTCTGTCCTATGCATGCAGGAGAGTTAATTGCCCACTTTATCTTGAATGATCTCTTGCAACATGCATTAACTCCCTATACTTACAATCTGTCCACCTTATATTTAGCTGTGATACAGAGTACCTTGCCAGACCTGAAGAAGAGCTCCAGGTAGCTCAAAAGCTTGTACCTCCCACCCACAGAAGTTGTTCTAATAAAAAGATATTACCTCACCCACCTTGTCTGAGTAATCTCAGGTGATGCAAGTGCACCTGGGTAGATTTAGCAACATCCTATTCCTTTAGGGAAAAAAAGCACAAGCTTTGTTGTACTAGTTGGTCCTCTCTCTAGGATCTAAGAGAGTGTTATTCCATCTAGTGCTTGCCCCACTAACTGTAAAACTGTTACCTAAAACTGTTCTGCAGTTAGTCAAAACAGTAACAGATTAAAAACAGGTTTGTGACTATTGTGCTAGGGGGAGGGGGGGGGGGAGAAGAAGAGAGGGAGGAAGCAAAGCTATATGTAAGAAGATGCAGGCTGCTGGCCCATCTCCCCAGCCAACAGAGGTTTAAACACCACACTTAGAGTCTGCTCAGGCCCTTTCTTTAGGGCACCATTTAGCAATGACATCAACAATAATTAGCAAACCCTAAAACAAAACAGCTTGATATAAATCCAAGAACTACCTTTTAACCTGACTCTGCAGTTTCTTTACCAGAGCCTCCCCACTCCTCCAGTGAGCTGGACTATCCACTTACCCAAGTATCAACCTGCTTCCTTCAACTCAGGTGCCCACTATCAAACTTACCTCTTTCTGCCTTTATATGAATCAGATGTTCATCAGGCAGTCACCTGATCCCTTCCCAGCTGGGGCTGATAATCACTACCCAGTTCCAAACACCTATTCTTAAAGAGGCTCTGCTTCAAAAAAAACAGGGCTGTCTGGCTCCAGGCCCTGTGGCCTTTAAAAGGATAGACCACACTGTTACAGAGACCTGGAAGAATTGCTTCTGCTTTTTACCATAGAAGTAGCAGGAGTGCCAAGTCTTGTCTTCTCCTTAGAGAAATCTCCAGCAAAAACAGAGATTTCACAGAGCTTTCCTGAAGGGGAAAGAGTGTTGAATCTTTACCAAAGAGAGCTTTTCTCCCACGTGTCTCTCAGGAGTTTGAGTTCACTGTATCTTGACAAAAGAACAAAACAAAGAGCCTGGTTCTCAACTGTACTGAAGCCCCTTTAAGTTATTCCATTGGCAAAAAGGAGCTATAAATGACCCCTGATGAATGTCCCCTCCATAAGGAGGTTTTCAGCAGGTGGAGAGCTGCTGGAATAACACTGTCAGCCTTCTCTTCCTGCTCCCAACATAAGAATGAAAGGGTGAAGGTCAAGAAGGAAGTGGGGGCAAAACACACTGCACTCCAGCTACCCTCCCTTGGCAGATGACCCCCAAGAGGCCATTGCAGTCTTAAGGCAGGCGCATCTGACTTCTCCATGAAACCCCGTGGCATAAAGTAGCAGAGAAACAGTACCTTATAATTTTTTAGAAAGCATTTATCTTTACTTATCTTTTTACTGCAACTGAGTAGAGGGGAACTATTTGGTGGTGGTGTTATATTTCTAAGGTAGCGGAGTCAACCAATCAATCAAAATGGTAGAATAAAGTAGTAATAATAAGGTCATCCCAATCGGTGGGCACATAGAAATAGCTGAAGCAGTGGGAGAGGGAAGGGTAGGGAATGGTTCAACTATAGGTTCTAGGTCCTGTTGTTTTTAATTAAGTCTGAAAAGGCAAGGCAATTGCAGCTTTCTCCATTTATTTCATAACTGCAGAAACATTGTTTGGAAAATGCATGCACAAGTAATATGACAAATGTGCTAAGAAATCCACTTAATTTCACTTGACAGTCACAGTTTCAAAACAAGTAAACACATCAGCAAATGGCAGACGGCCAAACTCTGGGATCTCTTCAACAGGTGTAAATCTGGAATAACTCTGCTTTATGCAGATATTAACTGAGAACATAACTGATTGATGCTCGGGCCCAGCATCTTCAGCTGGTGTAATTCACTTGACTCCTTCTAAAGCCTAGTCTGCACATAGGAGTTGTGCCAATAAAAGTTATATCAGTTCAATTAAATTGATGAAGCTATGGGTTGAGTGTGTTCACACTGCTCCTTGTGCACTGGTGGGCATGCTCGTGTCTACACAGGGCCATACTGCATTGATGTAGCTGGTATAGTGTGTGTAGGTATCTTAGGGTATGTCTACACTACGAAATTAGGTCGAATTTATAGAAGTCGGTTTTGAAGAAAGCGTTTTTATACAGTCGATTGTGTGTGTCCCCACAAAAATGCTCTAAGTGCATGTAGTCGGCAGAGTTTGTCCACAGTACCGAGGCAACCGTTGACTTCCGGAGCTTTGTACTGTGGGTAGCTATCCCACAGTTCCTGCAGTCTCTGCTGCCCATTTGAATTCTGGGTAGAAATCCCAGTGCCTGATGGGGCTAAAACATTATCGCGGATGGTTCTGGGTACATATCGTCAGGCCCCCGTTCCCTCCCTCCCTCCGTGAAAGCAAGGGCTATAAATCGTTTTGTGCCTTTTTTCTTGAGTTACCTGGACAGATGCCATACCATGGCAAGCATGGAGCCCACTCAGCTAACCATCACCGTACGTCTCCTGGGTGCTGGCAGACGCGGTACTGCATTGCTACACAGCAGCAATTTATTGCCTTTTGGCAGCAGACAGTGCAGTATGACTGGTAGTCGTCGTCGACATAGTCCTGGGTGCTCTTTTAACTGACCTCAGTGAGGTCAGGGGCGCCTGGGCAAACATGGGAGTGACTCAGCCAGGTCATTTCCCTTTTAAGTTTCGTCTCATGGCAATTCAGTCCTACCGGCAGTGCGCTGTCTTTTAATCAGCAGCCAGCAGAAGATGATGGCCAGCAGTCATACTGCACTGTCTTCTGCCGAGCACCCAGGAGATGACAATTGCTAGCAGTCGTACTGCATAGTCTGCTGCCAGCAAGATGTATAAAGATAGATGAAGTGGATCAAAACAAGAAATAGACCAGATTTGTTTTGTATTCATTTTCTCCTCCCTCCCTCCGTGAAATCAACGGCCTGCTAAACCCAGTTTTGAGTTCTATCCTTGAGGGGGCCATTCTGTTTCTCGCAAAGCCACCCCCTTTGTTGATTTTAATTCCCTGCAAGCCAGCCCTGTAAGCCATGTCGTCAGTCACCCCTCCCTCCGTCAGGGCAATGGCAGACAATCGTTCCGCGCCTTTTTTCTGGGCAGACGCCATACCACAGCAAGCATGGAACCCGCTCAGATCACTTTGGCAATTAGGAGCACATTAAACACCACACGCATTATCCAGCAGTATAGGCAGCACCAGAACCTGGCAAAGCGAAACCGGGCAAGTAGGCAACGTCAGCATGGTGACAAGAATGATGAGGACATGGACACAGACTTCTCTCAAAGCATGGGCCCTGGCAATGTGGGCATCATGGTGCTAATGGGGCAGGTTCATGCAGTGGAATGCCAATTCTGGGCTCGGGAAACAAACACAGACTGGTGGGACCGCATAGTGTTGCAGGTCTGGGACGATTCCCAGTGGCTGCAAAATTTTCACGTGCGTAAGGGCACTTTCATGGAAATTTGTGACTTGTTTTCCCCTGCCCTGAAGCGATAGAATACCAAGATGCACAGTTGAGAAGCAAGTGGCAATAGCCCTGTGGAAGCTTGCAACGCCAGACAGCTACCGGTCAGCCAGGAATCAATTTGGAGTGGGCAAATCTACTGTGGGGGCTGCTGTGATGCAAGTAGCCAATGCAATCAAAGATCTGCTGATATCAAGGGTAGTAACCCTGGGAAATGTGCAGGTCATAGTGGATGGCTTTGCTGCAATGGGATTCCCTAACTGTGGTGGGGCCATAGACGGAACACATATCCCTATCTTGGCACCAGAGCACCAAGTCGGCGAGTACATAAACCGCAAGGGGTACTTTTCAATAGTCCTGCAAGCACTGGTGGATCACAAGGGACGTTTCACCAACATCAATGTGGGATGGCCGGGAAAGGTACATGACACTCGCATCTTCAGGAACTCTGGTCTGTTTCAAAAGCTGCAGGGACGGACTTTCTTCCCAGACCAGAAAATAACCATTGGGGATGTTGAAATGCCTATAGTTATCCTTGGGGACCCAGCCTACCCCTTAATGCCATGGCTCATGAAGCCATACACAGGTAGCATGGACAGTAGTCAGGAGCTGTTCAACTACAGGCTGAGCAAGTGCAGAATGGTGGTAGAATGTGCATTTGGACGTTTAAAAGTGCGCTGGCGCAGTTTACTGACTTGGTTAGACCTCAGCGAAACCAATATTCCCACTGTTATTACTGCCCGCTCCACAATATCTGTGAGAGTAAGGGGGAGATGTTTATGGCGGGGTGGGAGGTTGAGGCAAATCGCCTGGCTGCTGGTTACGCACAGCCAGACACCAGGACGGTTAGAAGAGCACAGGAGGGTGCAGTGCGCACCAAAGAAGCTTTGAAAACCAGTTTTGTGACTGGCCAGACTACGGTGTGAAAGTTCTGTTTGTTTCTCCTTGATGAAACCTCCCGCCCCTTGGTTCACTCTAGTTCCCTGTAAGCTAACCACCCTCCCGTCCTCCCTTCGATCACCGCTTGCAGAGGCAATAAAGTCATTGTTGCTTCACATTCATGCATTCTTTATTAATTCATCACGCAAATAGGGGGATAACTACCAAGATAGCCCAGGACGGGTGGTGGAGGAGAGAAGCACCAGCAGGGGTGGTGGAGGAGGGAAGGACAAGGCTACACAGCACTTTAAAAGTTTAAAACCTTAAAACTTATTGAATGCCAGCTTTCTGTTGCTTGGGCAATCCTCTGGGGTGGAGTGGCTGGGTGGCCGGAGGCCCCTCCACCGCGTTCTTGGGCGTCTGGGTGAGGAGGCTATGGAACTTGGGGAGGAGGGTGGTTGGTTACACAAGGGCTGTAGCCGCGGTCTGTGCTCTGCCTGCCTTTCCTGCAGCTCAACCATACGCTGGAGCATATTAGTTTGATCCTCCAGCAGCCTCAGCATTGAATCCTGCCTCCTCTCATCACACTGCCACCACCTTTCAGCTTCAGCCCTCTCTTCAGCCCACCACTTACTCTCTTCAGCCCGCCACCTCTTCTCCCGGTCATTTTGTGCTTTCCTGAACTCTGACATTGTCTGCCTCCACGCATTCATCTGTGCTCTGTCAGCGTGGGAGGACAGCATGAGGTCAGAGAACATTTCATCGCAAGTGTGTTTTTTTTGCCTTCTAATCTTCGCTATCCTCTGGGAAGGAGAAGATCCTGTGATCCCTGAAACACATGCAGCTGGTGGAGAAAAAAAAAGGGACAGTGGTATTTAAAAAGACACATTTTATAGAACAATGGGTACATTCTTTCACGGTAAACCTTGCTGTTATTACATACATAGCACATGTGCTTTCGTTCCAAGGTCGCATTTTGCCTCCCCCCAGCGCGTGGCTAGCCCCTCCACCCTGAAGAAAAGCACCCTATTTCAACCAGGTGACCATGAATGATATCACTCTCCTGAGGGTAACACAGAGAGATAAAGAACGGATGTTGTTTGAACACCAGCAAGCATACACTGCAATGCTTTGTTCTACAATGATTCCTGAGTACATGCTACTGGCCTGGAGTAGTAAAGTGTTCTACCATGGTGGATGGAATAAGGCTGCCCTCCCCAGAAACCTTTTGCAAAGGCTTTGGGAGTACATCCAGGAAAGCCACGAATGCCAGGGCAAATTAATCATTAAACATGCTTGCTTTTAAACCATGTATAGTATTTTGAAAGGTACACTCACCAGATGTCCCTTCTCCACCTGGCGGGTTCGGGAGGCAGCCTTGGGTGGATTCAGGGGGTACTGGCTCCAGGTCCAGGGTGAGAAACAGTTCCTGGCTGTCGGGAAAGCCAGTTTCTCTGCTTGCTTGCTGTGAGCTATCTACAACCTCATCATCATCATCTTCCTCGTCCCCAAAACCTGCTTCCGTGTTGCCTCCACCTCCATTGAAGGAGTCAAACAACACGGCTGGGGTAGTGGTGGCTGAACCCCCTAAAATGGCATGCAGCTCATCATAGAAGCGGTATGTTGTGGGCTCTGACCCGGAGCGGCCGTTCGCCTCTCTGGTTTTCTGATAGGCTTGCCTCAGCTCCTTAAGTTTCACACAGCACTGCTTCGGGTCCCTGTTATGGCCTCTGTCCTTCATGCCCTGGGAGATTTTGACAAACGTTTTGGCATTTCGAAAACTGGAACGGAGTTCTGATAGCATGGATTCCTCTCCCCATACAGTGATCAGATCCCATACCTCCTGTTCGGTCCATGCTGGAGCTCTTTTGCGATTCTGGGACTCCATCATGGTCACCTGCAGCTTGCCATGCTGGCCAAACAGGAAATTGAAATTCAAAAGTTTGCGGGCCTTTTCCTGTCTACTTGGCCAGTGCATCTGAGTTGAGAGTGCTGTCCAGAGTGGTCACAATGGAGCACTCTGGGATCGCTCCCGGAGGTCAATACCGTCTAATTGTGTCCACAGTACCCCAAATTTGACCCGGCAAGGCTGATTTCCGCACTAATCCCCTTGTCGGGGGTGGAGTAAGGAAATCGATTTTAAGAGCCCTTTAAGTCGAAAAAAAGGGCTTCATCGTGTGAACGGGTGCAGGGTTAAATCGATTTAATGCTGCTAAATTCGACCTCAACTCCTAGTGTAGACCAAGGCTCAGAGTCCTTTGCAATGCCTCCAGGCTCACTGCATTGTGGGCAACCTTCACGGCATATTGTCAGATCCCTGTTGGCATCCGAGAGAATTGTGGGAGCAAGGTTCAGACACCTATCAGAACTTCCCAGACCATACCTTGTTCCTGCACCATTTGTGAACTGGTTGAGGCCTTGAAGAATGAAACATTCATTATTATAACAGGACAGTATATATTACTGTGCATCTGATGCTCCATTCCCAAACATGCGTAGTTATTTATAGCTGTGCAGAGTTGAGGTAGAACCCATCCAGATCAGAACGGCATCATTTTACACCCCCCTTACACTCTGATTTGGTAGCATTTTACACCACATTGTCCAGGTGTAAATGACTAAATGCATGTAATGAAGGAGAATCAGGACTTACGTTGTTGCAGTTCTAAAGGCCAAATTTCATTCTGAGTTTCACTGGTGTAAATCTGGGATAACTGCATCACTTCAGCTTTATATGGGCGTAACTAAGCATGAAACCCAGACTTTAAGCCCTGTTTTGGTCTCACTTACAGTCCACGTGTCCCGGAATTCAACATTAGAGCTCGTCTGCATGTTTTTTCCCCCCCCATTGAAAATTCTGATGAAAACAAAAAACTTCTGTTTTCTGTGAAATTTCATTTTTTTTCCTCTGAAAACTCCAAGATTTTGGCTGAACACACGAACCGTGGCACCACCTGGGAGCTGTCGTTTGCTCCACTATGTGCCGGGATCATCAGCAACACTACATCTCTCATAATTAGGTTCCGAAGGATTCGATCTTTACCGGTAAATCACAGTAAATGTCAATTTCACCATACACATACAAACCAACACAAAATATTTCCATCAGTAAGAACAGAAATATACAGATAGGCAAGGTAAGAAAAATATTGCTTGAGAACTTATTAGAGTTTGATTTTAGCATATTTACTTTGTATATTTTGACATGTGCTGTTGACAATTTGTGGTTTAACAGTTCTAAAGCTTCAACATTTTGAATCTCAACATCAACTGTCATTAAATGTGTGACCCCCCACCCCACAATTTCTTGCAACTGTGAAAGCTTAAATTGATAAAAATAATTTTTAAAAAATGCTTTAAAATAAACATCAGTGTTATCCAACAAAATTGTAATAAAAATCAAATTTTCCAAGTGTACTCGTAATGCTCCATGATCTCCCCTCTTGGTGAGGAAAAGCTGTGCATCATGGAGTTCCTAGTCATGGTGCAATATGGAAGATAAAGTCCAGAAAGGGGACATGAAGAGCAAACGGCAACTCCCCTGAGGTGCTACAATTCCCATTTTCAGCCAAAATATTTTGGTTTGTAGGTGAAATATTTCAACAACAAATTTTTTTGTGTGTGAAAAATTTAATTTGGTCAAGAACCCAATTTTTCCATCAAAAAACAGTTTTGATGGGAATTTTTTTGACCAGCCCTAGTTTGTATAGTGCAAACAAAGGGTGATGCATTGTACATTTTTCAATAAAAATGATACCCATCAGTTTTCTCCTTTGTATGGATATGCTGGGAGATGTGGAAGGTGTAATGCACAAAGGAAATGCAGAATATCTGGCCATGGTGGAGAAGAGAGTGGAGAAAGAGGCCTGAATGAGTAAGGTGTACAAAGCCTCCGCTCTGGATCTTTTAAAAGTCTTGGTGAAGCTGAATGCACATTACCCTGGTAAATTAAGCCTCACATAACTTTAATTTGCCTGACTGCCCCTTTTTATGTTGCCTCAGAGCTCATGGACTTTGGTAGAATTACTGGCGGGCCAGATTTTCACATGGATAAACTGCTGTTGAATCATTCCTCTAATGTACCAGCCAATAAAAATGCTTTCCTTCCCCAGCTCTTTCCACCTGTTTTTTTCCCTTTAAGAGACTCTCTAAGGTGCCACAAGTACTCCTTTTCTTTTTGCGAATACAGACTAACACGGCTGTTACTCTGAAACCTGTCTTAATGTACAGCTTTGCTTGACTTCCCCATGTCCCTCTTACTGTGTTCTGGGGGAGTCATTCAGTAGAGGTCTTTTTGAGAACTTCTTTTTAAAGCTCCTAACCTGTGGACTGACCAGTGATAAATAATCCCAGTTTTGTCTTAATAGAACCATATCACCTTCCACCTGAGACTCTCAAAGCATTTTTACAAATAGTATTGAGTTACATCTAATGGAAGAATTATCCTCATTTTACAGATGGGGAAACTGAGGCACAGAGAGGTGACTTGACTTGCCAAGGGTCCCATGGGAAGGCTGTGGTGGACCAGGAAAAAAAATCCCAGAACTTCACCATAAACCCAATTTCCCATCTCAACAATAAGCCATGATTTTTTTTATTCTTAGAAGAACACCACACAGCAATGATTCTGTTTTGGGCAAGGAGTAAGACCATGCTGAGGATAATGAATCTATGAGGTTCTAAAATTGAGCCCTTGTTTTAGCTCTCAAGTGGGTGCAGTGGGGCAATTTTTGTTCTATGTCTGTACAGCACCGAGCACAATGAGGTGCTGGTCCGTGACTGGGGCTCTGTTGTAATAACTGGGCCTATAAATTTACCTTAATTTTGAGCTCAACTGTGAGAAGTAAGGAAATGTTCACAGAATGTCACAGTAACCTATAATAATAAACAAATGGCAATAAAATAAGTTATAATGCTCACAATCAAAGAAGACAAGCAACAGATGAAAGATGGGAGGAAAAAACCACAAAAATATAATAAATTAATATTAATGGGCCCCCTCCATGTAAGCCATTATTAGTTGGCTAACTCCTTAGGTGTCATGGGAGACTTGACCATAAGGAAGCATCTCAACGTCTGAGCTATTAAACTGATATTATACTTGAACTGAGTCAAAGGCCATTAACCTAGTACTGAACTTCTTGTTACTGGCATTGAGTTCCTCTAGCTTTTCCAGCTGATAAGTCACTTTGTACCTTCTGTTTCAGTTTCTCCCCTTGGCAACAGGAAACTGAAACCCTTGTTATGACATCAGAAAAGTCTCGGACCAGCTGCTGTAAATCAGTACAGCTGAGAACTTGTCCCTGATGTAATTTCAAACAAGCCCACAGAAAAACACACACTGCAACATAATCATACTTGGTATTTACATAGCAATTTTCAGATAAGGATCTTAGTGTATGTTTTACAAACAACAAATTAACTGTTCTCACACTGTGGTCAGATATGTTTTATTGTATCCATTTTAGTCTTACTTTTTGGTCAAAGAATGGAATATCATAAATGACTCCTTACTAATTTCACTGGACATGCCATGGATAAAACCCACAGCTAGTAATGGACTAATACTATACCCATATAGCAAAACCAATGTAGTTTTCATTTACTTTATTGGTGGGCTTTTTGGCTTTTGAGTTATAGTCCAGTAATTGTGTGAACCAATGCCAAACTTGTGTGTGTATGGAAGACACAAATATTAAAAATGAAGGCACTAGAAAGAAGCAATTCACACTATGAAAAGTCAATAAGTCTGAGGAAGCTTGTATAATTTCCTCTCTTCCATTGCTTTGGAAACTGCAATACATTAATACAAAACAGTGTCACACTGATGCTTTCCCGTTGTTTTTAGGAGTTTGTATTACACCACCACCGCCTCCTGGAACTTGGCTTTGGAACTTCTTCTTGGTGATTCCCATTTTTCTGCTCTGAGTTTTGTCTCCAAGAGTAGATAGCAATGCCCCAGATTCATCAGGCTGAGTCACTAATTGCTGGATATGCTTTTTTTCCAGAATGAATTCCTAGTACAAAAAGAGAGGTTTCTTCCATGCAGACATTCACTCATGGAAGGGCTCCATCCTGCAGCCCTTACTTACACACATAGTCCCTTTGATGAAACTAAGCAGCAGTTTTATATACTGTCCACAGCGAGATATACTGAGTAAGGGATCGAGGATTAGGATTAGGCTCATTGGCCCCAGTTTAGCAAGGTACTTAAACACATGCCTAACTTAAAGCATGTGAGTATTCTCGCTGAAGTCAATGAGCCTATTCATGTGCTTAAAATTAGCCACATGCTTCAGGATCTTGCTAAACTGGGGGCTTAATCTGTGAATTAGATGGTAAACGCAAATCAATTGTATCAATTCCTTCTAATGACTCCAACACTCAGGATGTTCCACACACAAACTACAATCTTGTCTGGACTATAAGTGCATGTTTAAAATTGTCACACAGAGAAAGCAGGACTGACAATCCAACACACAGTGTTTCTGGTGAAAATCTGCAAGTACCACATGGTCCAAAACCCCTGCATTGCAATGCAGACAGTATTGGTATTTCAGAAATTGTTCCCAAGACTAGCTGCGCATGGCACTACTGGTACTGCAGGCTTCTGTGGTCCTCCTGCTTTACCTTAATGACGAGCTGCTGCGCTGGTCCCCAGAGCACTACAGCTGGCCCGCTCCCATTCAGCAATGTACTCTAACCACCAACGGGCACGATGGCTCAAAGCCCCAGTTTCACAACCAAGAGCAGGCCAAACGCCACGGGTGTGTAGTGGAATGGCTGAGAGATAGGGAAATATTATTCCAGTTTCATAGATGGTGAAACTGAGGCACGGAGCCATTAAGTGACTTGCCTAAAGTCACACAGTGAGTCATTAGCAGAGCTGGGAACTGAACTCAGATCTCCCGATCCCCAGTTCCAGGTTTTAAGTGCTATGCAGTGTGCCCTCTCCCACTATGTATATAACTAACCTCTACATATGTTGCTAGTACATGCACTACTGCATTTGCTCAAAGGCTCCAAAACACCCATTCTTGAATGAGCCAGACATCTGAGTCACTTAAATTTTAGCTGCCTATACAATCTGTATTCCCTTAGCAGCAGGCACCCCGCTGTCCTAAGCAGCTTTTCTATTAATGCTACAGCAGGGTTTGTTACTTACTTGGATCATGTCCAGTTTTGACAACCATTCCATTTCCTGCAAGGGGCCATAATGCTGCATGTGGCACTGCTTGGCCAGGTTGGCGATAGCTAACAGCAAGCTGCCTAGTTCTTGACTCTGCAAGGCATAAAAGACATTGGTGAATTTTGCCCCACAGAACACTTTGCACATACGGGTGCCTGGAATTGCTAACTTCCATGATGAGGAAACACCTCTCAAGACTATCACACAGGAGTTTGGCTGGGTAACAATTCTGCTGTGAGACCTAGCTTCTCCTCAGTGTGCAACCCAACTGCACTGCTGCCTGTATCTCTGCCCCCATTTCCTCCTACATCCCTCTCTTGGCCCCTCTGTTCTACCCAAGCTTCTCTCTTCCCTCCTCACTTGGTGCCCTTCTTTGCACAAGGTGTAGACCCTCAGCAACTGCCAATACTGACATTGACCCTTCCATCCTACACCGGAGAATCCCCCTCTTAACTGTTTCCCCTCCTCCCAGATGTCTTCTCCCCCATGGGGCTAGTAAGATTGGGGTCCCTCCAGATTGCCAGGCTTGCAGAGTTTAGCAATTTTCCCACAAGTCCCTGCTGCCTCCTGCCTCGACTCTCTGTCATGCCCCAGTCCATGGCATGGCTCCCACTCGCTGTTGTGGTAGCCTCACTTGGTGGTGAGCAGCAGCAGGGCTAGTGAGAACGAGCTGTGCCAAGTGGCAGCTGTGGGTGGGGAGAGGCACAGAAGTAGGGCATTGCAGCAGAGTGAAACCTAGGAAGATGAAGGGATGAGTGGGGAAAAGGGAAAACCAGAGGGAGCTCTGGGAGGGGCTAATGAGGGAGATGGGAAAAAAGGTCAAGAGGGAGAGGAAGTTTAAGAGGGAAAACTGGGTAGTAACTCATGGAGTGGGAGGAAGACAGCGTGTCCATAGGGTTGGACTGAAAAAGTCTCTCTAGGTGTCAGCTGGGGGCTATGTTGGGAGAAAACTTGTCTGTATGGAGAAAGGATTGTGCCTAAAGGCCTTGACTGAAATCCCCAGTTTAGACAATCAGTGACTAGCCATTTTCACCAATACCAACTCCTAGAGTAGACAAGGAAAGCCACTTGAAGTTCAAAATCACTGCTTGAAACTGGGCTAGACTGCACTGGCTACAAGTCATGGCCTACAGCCTCTTTGCCTAGCAACAGCAGAAGTTTGCAGTGGTGCAGCTATACCAGTAGCTAGTCTGTGATGGCTGTAACAGAGGCAAATCTCAGTGTAAACAAGGCTTGAATCCGTCCCTGGAAACCACTGAAGATACAGTGTTTGGAGCAAGTTGCTGCAGATTTTAATGGTAGTTTCTGTCTTTAACATTGTCCTTTTAGAAAGAACTGAAGTTTAAGAACATAGGGCTAAACCCAGAAGTCCTTACTCACACAACATTCCCCCTGACTTCAGTGAGGACTAACCCTGACCTGGAAGTTTAGCCCACACCAAACAACAAACTAGATGAAAGTAAATGATAAGTTGGAGAGCAAACCAAGAAGAGGGATGATGTGTGTATCTTAGAACAATGGGCACGTTAATGAATTCTGGGCCTGATCCTGCTGCCAACTCCCCCACTTGCCTCCAAGGAAGGAGGATCAGGCTCTGAATGTTTGTGATCTCACTCGTGTGCCAGTCTTTTCAGTTAGGGTATGTGTCTCCTCTTTTATCCATAGCTCATGTTCTGCTGGAAGGAACAGAAGGGGCACTTTTGAACTTACCTGATATCTGAAGTGACCTTTATCGTGGTTAATACTGACTTCCAGCTGCTTGTTTTTCTCCTGTATTCTGTTGCACTTCATTTGAAGCTCAGAAAGTTCCCAAATCAGCATCTAGGTGAAGTAAACAAGAATGCCCACTGGGAATGTACTTTGCACTGCAGAAGGAGTCTAGCTCTAGTGTCAATCATTCTCCTAGTGGCTTTCAATTTGAAGGATCCCAAAGCACTTTACAAATTAACAAACTATTTCACTAACAGTGAGTTACACTCAGAGGCAAGTTTTTCCCTGGCCACATGGCTCCACTGGGGGAAGCACAAGCTGGATCTGTTCAACAAGTGTTGTATAGGCTACCAGCATTCTCCGCAGCCATGACTCTGAAAAAACTGGGCCATTCTGCTCTCAATTACAGTGATATAAGTCTAAAGCAACTCCAATACAGTTAGAGCTTGTCCACATGGGAAGTTCTTCTGGAACAACGTAGGGTGCGAATTTAAAGAGCAATAGTAATTCTGAAGTATTTTGACACTGATTCTTGAAGGTGAGTGTCCACAACAGGGAGCAGCTCCAGAATAGCTATTCTGGGTCAACTTCCCTATATAGACAAACCCTCACTCTGGATTTACACTGAGCACAGAATTTGGCCCCTAATGCCAGGTTCCTGGCCTTTGAAGAAATAAAGCCTCCAGGTGAAATTCAAATGCTACTGTGATGGCCACCATCTTGGCCAACACACAGGGGAATGAACAAGGGCTCCCAAGAGCTGGAACCATAAGTCTCTACGACTTGAGCTGAAGAGCCAGGCTCTTGCTACATCTCTTCCCCTTCCCTTGTAGGAGCCTGGATCTAGCCCTCTGTTTTTATTAACAGAAATGTTAAGGATTATTCACTGAATTAAAAATAAAACACCTGGAGAAACTTTTCTCTATCAGGAATTGGCTTCAGTGGCCACAGTGTATAAGCGTGGGTCAACATTGTGCTAGAAGACCCATGCTGTGGACCATTACTGCATAGTCTGCCCTTGGACCTGCCTGACCCAATAGCCACGGGACATTCAATGGGGGATGGAGGGCAGAATGTGCCACAGAGATTGACACTACTAATCTGAGAGTAAAAATTTGTCCAGGGTGATCAAGTGATGAGAACATACTTGGTGTTTGTGATCAGAAATATTCCAGAAACTGTCCGTTTCAGCAGTTACATATGGACCTAGGTTTGCCAATTTTGGTTGGACATATTCCTGGAGGTTTCATCACATGACATAATCTTTAATTAATCTTTAATTCTGGAGACTCTAGGACAGACCTGGAGGGCTGGGGGATGGATCCCATCCAAGGGTTCAGTGGAAGTCACTGGTGCTCAGTATTTCACAGAATCAGACCCTTACAGACCCTGGCTTAACTCTCTTGGACTAACTACTATCTACTATACCATAAATAACATGCTTGATAACATTACAAGTTTTGTGGTATCATGTTCCCGTTGCAAGGTTTCAAGGCCATGCTGGCTTTTCTCAAAGTCATCTGACAGGGTGATCAAGTTCTTTATCAAGGTCTGGTTTGTAGCTGACAGCATCTCATGCCGCCTGATGATAGCTCCAATGACAGAATCTGCACCATACTCCAGATAGTCTGTAGCGGGACACAGGGGAAACAGCACAAAGGGAAAATAGACTTAGCTCACCATGTATTAGAGATGCTTTTTTTCCTTCCTTTTCAAGTTATGTACCGGATCCTTTAAGGAATTGAGGGTATGTCCTACACTGCAACAAAACACCCAGATGACTCATGTCAGCTGACTTGGGCTCGTGGGGCTCTGGCTGGAGCCAGGGCTCTGGACCCTCCCCCTTCACTGAGTCCCAGAGCCTTGGCTCCAGCCCAAGCCCAAACATCTACACTGCAATTTTATAGCCCCGCAGCCCAAGCCCAAGCCAGCTGACATGAGTCAGCCGCAGGTGTTTTATTGCAATGTAGACATACCCCAAGTGGCTCAGGGGAGATATTGTGTATCCACAGCTCCCACACCTTACAGGAGGGGGCCAATTGCACAATTGGGCCCTGTCCATGCTAAATAAATCTTTTCCATGAAAACTGACTCAATATTTCCAACTGCAAACATTCAACCCTGATGAGATGATTTAAAAATCATGAGATTTTTTTAAAAAATATTAAATTTGGAGTTATTTTTAGTTGCCTTCCAATTTTGGAGCCTTTATGTTTTCAGTCTTTTCTCCACAACCACAAGGATCAGAAGTGAATATTTTTAAACTGAAAGCTGACAGTCTTATGACTTATGAGAGTCAGCTGACTTCAGGAACTGGGATTTTAAGACCAACAAGTATTGCAAGACTCATGATAAAGTTGCAAGAGTTGGAAACACTAATGGATATCTGAGAAGGAAAAAAAAGACTTCTTGTTTTGATAGCATGCAGGCATGAGTGACTTAATTCCATAAAAATGTACCAAGTTTTTGAACAATTGACACCATTTTTATTAGTGCCCTTGACTCAAAAAGTAGAAGTGTGCTAATTAAATTTGTTGATGCAAAGTTGGGAGGCACTGTCAATGCAAAAAAAGAAGAGGAGGACTTGTGGCACCTTAGAGACTAACAAATTTATTTAAGCGTAAGCTTGTGTGAGCTACAGCTCACTTCATCGTTTTTCCACTGAATGCATCTGATGAAGTGAGCTGTAGCTCATGAAAGCTTATGCTCAAATAAATTTGTTAGTCTCTAAGGTGCCACAAGTCCTCCTTTTCTTTTTGCGGATACAGACTAACACGGCAGCTACTCTGAAAATTGTCTATACAGAGGAGGATTGGAATATTAAACAGGAAAATCTGGATGACCTTGAAGGCTGGAGTGACAGAAATGAGACGAAATTCAATAGTACAAAGTGCAAGGTCATCCACTTAGGAGGGTCTTATAAGAATTTCTGCTACAAGCTGGGGACTTGTCAGTTGAAAGTGACAGGAGGATGAGAGAGACCAGGGTGCAGGGATTGATCACAGGATGACTATGAGCCAGCAATGGATGCAGCTGTGGAAAAAGTCAAATGCAATCCTAGGATGTATTACGTATTGCCAATAGAGTCACAGAAGTATTAATGCCATTATACAAGGTACTGGTGAGACCTCATCTGGAATACTGTGTACAGCTCTTGTCACCCATATTCAAGAAAGATTAATTCAAACTGGAACAGATGCAGAGAAGAGCTACTAGGATGACCAGGAGAATGGAGGGCCTGTCTTATGAAAGGAGACTGGAAGAGCTTGGCTTGTTTAGTCTCCCAAAGAGAAAGCTGAGAGGGGATATGAGTGCTCTTAATAAATACATCGAGGTGTAGAGGGATAAATACGAGGGAGTGTGAAGAGCTATTTAAGCTAAAGGACAATGTTGGCACAAGAACAAATGGGTATAAAATGGCCATGAACAAATTCAGGCTGGAAATTAGAAGAAAGTTTCTAATCAGAAGGGTGAAGTTCTAGAACAACCTCCCAATAGGAGTTGTGGGGAGAAATAAGTGGATTAGTTTTATGCGAGAGCTGGACAAATTTATGAGTATGATTGGATGACAGCACTGCTTGTGATGGTGAGGGGCAGGGTTCAGCAGCCCCAGTGATCAATTCCAGTTTATGTCTTATGTTCCTAAAACCTTATGCTTCAGGGTTTCCGTTGGCCAACTGCAAGGGTCAGGAAGGGATTGCCAGTCTCCCACCAGTGGATTTTGGGGGTTGGGGTTATCTCCTTCCTCTGAAGCGTCATGGATGGCCATGACTATAGAAGGGACACTGGGCAGTGTGGGCCAGGGCTCTGAGGGGGCACCAAGCATTCTCTCTCTCTCGTGCTTGGCTGATTGGCTCTTGCTCATGTGCTCAGAGTCTAACTGATCGCCATATGTGGAGTCAGGAAAGAATTTCCCCTCAAGTCAAATTGGCAGTGACCTTGTGGGGTTTTGCCTTCCTCTACAACGTGTGGGTGCAGGTCACTTGCCAGGTTTATCTGGGTCCATGTCACTTAATTCCCTGCCATTGCAGGGGCCTTCGGCATTGGTCCTTCCTATTCTCTGCCTGTGGCACACACAACAGTCTGATGTCCTGTAGGCTGCAATACTTTGGTCTCATTTCAGTTGCTGGATTTAGTATGTTGGTGCTGGGTGGTGTTGGTGGCCTGTGACATACAGGAGATCAGACTAGATGAGCTGGTGGTTCTTTCTGGCCTGAAATTCTATGACTATGTTTCTATGACAATATAATGCAGTCCATTTTAAAAGATGTACTGAAATGTAGCTGCATCTCTCCACCACTGGATGGCACTGGTTCTATTACAGGGACATTTAACTTGTGGGAAGCTTGGTCAGAGGCTGTAACAGTTTTTCACAGGACAGAATATTGATACCATATAACAAGAGAATCTAAGTGCATAATCTGAAGAACCGGGTTCTCCAGCAATAGGATGGGACAAGGGAATTAAGATTTTGTACCAAAAAGTTAAATATGGCATAGAAGAGTCTGCTTAAAAGAATCTACTCTTAGTCATGAATTCTGAGTCATTTAAGCAGGTGATTGCATCACCCAAACTTGACCGTGTTGTGAAGTGAAGCTGGTAAGTTTCCATGGCTCAGCTTCTGAATGTTGCTAAGAGATGAATAATCTATAGACTTAACACCCAACTAGATGTTAAATGGCTGTCAGAAGAGATATCTATGATAATCTGATAACCTTTTCGTGCGCAATTATCACTTCAGCCTTGAGTCTGGGCTAGAGAACCAAGACCTGAAATACGCGAAAGAACTCAGATGGACGTTTTGATGAATTTAAGCAAAGTCTTATTCTATGAGAAATGTGCAAGTAACAAGGCAGAATCTGAGATTTGGGGAAATTAATCAAGTAGCTGATCCTTTATTTGATAGAGAAATAACAAGCTGCACTGTATTTACTTATGATAGACATAAACTGAAAGATAAACCACAGCATTTAAAACTAGAAGAGCTTGTATCAGCCAAAATATCACTCCTGTCAGCTAAAACAGGGTTTCTCAACTTATCAGGTTGGTGATCCCCTAGTCAAGACAAAAATGTTCATGACCCCATTACATTTAGTACAAAAGTAAGAGTAACAAGGTATCAGTGATAAACTCTAAGCTTATTGTTATTTGTGTTTTAAGATGTTGCCAGAGAATGCTTACCCTTGAAGGGTAAGAGTCTGTGAGGAGTGGAGGAGAAAGAGTTCCTTTGCTTTAGGTTGTAATAAAATATGTAATGCTTCCCACTACTTCCCCCACCCCGATTGCCTTTCATGACCTTGTGACCTCTGGGTTGCAACGCACAGGTTGAGAAACACTGAGTGAGAAACTGGTCTGGAGCATCTTCTAGTGACTCCAATTGTTTAATAAATAGGGAAGGAGAAATGGTCTGGGCCCAGGCAGGGGTGGCTCCAGCTTTTTTGCCGCCCCAAGCGGTGAAGGGGAAAAAAAAACAAAAACCAAGCCTGGCTGAGCTGCTGCCAAAGTGCTGCCGAAGAGGAAGAGAGGGACAGCAGGGCCCGCCGCCGAATTGCCACTGAAGACCCGGACATGCTGCCCCGATGATGGACAGAGTGCTGCCCCTTTCTATTGGCCGCCCTAGGCACCTGCTTCCTTCGCTGGTGCCTGGAGCCAGCCCTGGGCCCAGGATGCCTAAAAGATCCCCAGAAGCTCTGGCAGGAGTCATCTGTGGATCATCACCTTACTGCTGGGCACAATGGATCTGCCCACTGCAAGGATAAAGCCTAGCTTTCTTGGAGGGGTTGGTCCATGGCTGTGGAACAAACTCCCATGGGAGCTAAGAACTGCCTGAAACCTCATCACTTTCTGTTCCAAGGATAAGCTGCATGTCAGACTTTGCTTTCAATAGCAAACTTGCAGAGCAGAGCAGAAATAAAATACCTACGTATAAAAAAAAAAATTTAAAAAACCCATGCCCCTCCCTGAATAGATAAGTCTGAATGAGTAAATTCTTCTAAGAAAGGGCAGTTGGATTATACCAGCCATCAAGTGCTGGGAATATGGAGACAATGTTCCCACCTATTTTTATCCTGCATACCTAATAGAACTGGTCTAGCTCAGCCAACATGGTCCAGGTAGGCCTGGGCACCTTATCTTGCCCACAGAACAAAACAATGTGGGTCGTGCAAAATGGATTTGACTCACTGAACTGTCTCAACCCTGCTGTGATGGTTAGCGTGCTGCTTAGCAGGCCTGTTTGTGACTGAGGAACAGAAGCTGTCAGATGCTCTGTAACATGTGGATTGCCTTTACTTTTAAAGACACTCACTACTGGCGATGACTAGGCTACATGGCCAGGTCACAGGAGCAAAATGAGTCAGTGAAAGTTACTATTATTATACTTAAGGAGACTGCAGATGCAGTGTAAGAGCACTTACTGTCAGGCAACTGGTCAGTGATTTTCAGTAGGAAATCCTCATAGACATTTTGCTTGGCTACCTTCTTCTGCAGCTTCTTTTGTCTGTAAAAATGCAGCAAGAAATATGTAAAGCTTAATAAAAACCAATGAGAACATGAGGAGCTAATTACATGAATCCCATGTGTCAATTATGGCTTCTTGTCACACTTGCACTACTCAAGGGAAAGGATTTCCCTTATAGTAATGTGAATAATGGTGTTAAGTATGTTGCATATAAATGACATAGCATCCTTCATCAGATCCAAAAGTGCCCAATCAGTTCAGCCTCCCAACACCGCGTGGAAGTTAGTGTTGTTAGAATAGCATTACTGTACTATTATAGTCATACTGTATTTTCATAAATGAGTAAACTGAAGCAATGAGAGGTTAAGTGACTTGCCCATGATTATCTAACTAGTCTGTGACAAAGCCAAGAACCCAACGCTCCTGGGACCTTGTACCAATAAAGTCAATGGGAATTTTGTCAATAACTAATGAGATTAGGACTCTAGTGGCCTGCTTGAACCATGGGACCATACCGTCTATCCTGGGGAGGAGTGACTGAAGAAGATTTGGGGGTCATGGAGAGTAATCAGCTGAACATGAGTTCCCAGCACAATGTGGTGGCCAGAACAGGTAATGGATCCTGGGATGCATACAGAGGGGAATCTCGTAGAGGGGTTATTTTACTTCTGTTTTTGGCACTTGTGCGATCACTGATAGAACATTGTGTCCAGTTCCGATGGCCACAATTCAAGAACGATGTTGATAAACTGGAGAGGGTTCAGAGAAGAGCCACAAGAATGATTAAAGGATTAGAAGACATGCCTTATAGCGATTGAGCTCTTTAGGTATGTCTACACAGCAACTAGACATCTGCAGCTGGCCCATGCCAGCTGATTCAGTTCGCGGGGCTCAGGCTGTGGGGCTATTTCACTGCTGTGTAGAAGTCTGGGCTCAGGCTGGAGCCCAGGCTCCAGGACTTTGCGAGGTGGGAGCATCCCAGAGCTCGGGCTCCAGCCCAAGCCCAGAAGTCTACACAGCAATGAAGCAGCCCAAACTCTGTGAGCCAAGTCAGCTGGCATGGGGCATCTGCAGGTTTTTCTTTGCTGTGTAGACATACCCTTTGTGTTTATCTATTTAGCTTAACAAAGAGAAGGTTAAGGGATGACTTGATTACAGTCTATAAGTACCTGCATGAGGAACAAATATGTAACAGTGGGCTCTTCAGTCTAGCAGAGAAAGTTATAACACGATCCAATGGCCGGAAGCTGAAGCTAGACAAATTCAGACTGGAAATAAGGTGTGAATTTATAATGATGAGAGTGTAATTAGCCATTGGAACAATTTATCAAAAGTCACGGTGGATTCTCCCTCATATGACAATTTTAAAATCAAGACTGGATGTTTTAGGTATGCTCTAGGAATTAGTTTGGGAAAGTTTTCGGGTCTGTGCTATACAGGACGTCACACTAGAGGATCAGAATGATCTCTTCTGGCCTCAAAATATATGATACTGGGACTGGATGACAGGGGATGGATCACTGAATAATTGACCTGTTCTGTTCATTCCCTCTGAAGCATCTGGCATTGGCCACTGTCAGAAGACAGGATACTAGGGTAGATGGACCTTTGGTCTGATTTGGTATGGCCATTCTTATGTTCTTTTGAATCTAAGCATGACAGTCTCTCCCCCCTCACCCCCCCACCCCCCGGTCACTTGCCCATAGCCACAAGAGCTTTTATCTTCTGATGGTAAAAAGCAAAAAAGAACAGTCTTGTTAAGACCCAGGACTAGAAATCAGGAGATTTGGATTCTATTCCTGACTCTCAGAGACTTCCTGTGCAAACCCCTTTGTCTCTCTGATCTCCTGTTTGCCCATCTGTAAAATGAAGCGTATCCCTCAAGGCCATGTGTGCTCTGTGGACAGCTGGACCTAAACTCACCATCAAGGTCCCTGAATTGTTCAGGGATTTGTGTGGTAATTCTGTACCAGCTCCATTAAAAGTGGAGGGTTTGGATTAATTAAATGGGTGTTATTTATTTTATATTACATTCAATTTTTTTTAATATTGTAACCTTGTTCTCCATTCCTAGTGGAAGCCTTAAGAGCTGCAGAACCTGTCCAAGTTATTCAGTGAATTTAGCCCTTTGTTCTTAATCTCACTGGGGCAGGGATTGTTGTTTTGTTCTGTGTTTGCACAGTGACTAGCACAATGGAGCCTTGATCCAAGACTGGGGCTCCTAGGTGCTACCACAGTATAAATAATAAATAGTAATGTTTGCAAGCTGTCCACAAATGGAGCATGACTTTTACAAGTTTGCTGTTCACAGTTGTCTGACTAATATTTTTTGCAAACAAATTCCAGCCTGAGAGTGTGTAACTAAGTGGCTGCAGCAAACATTCTATCTTCATCTTTCAATACTCAAGCTGTGTGATTGGTCACCCATGTCACATGGTATCGCTTTTGTTTCCTGATTGGACAACCATTAGCAACTACTACTTCTGATATCACTCAAAAGCAAATCAAAGAGATGTGAATTTGCAAAATGTTCACAAATAGCTGTCTTGACTAGTCATCCCTTTTTAACTAAAGTGCCCACGGAGTAGAATGTAGCAAAAGCAGTATACAGTAAATGGTAAGAGTACATGGGAGAGAGGAAAGTTTGGCCAAAGGCTCCATGGAAAATTCAGGTCTTATGAAACATGCTATTTGACATGCTATTTGATTTTGATTGTTGAATGTCTTTTTGATTGTTATTAAGTAGAGATGGGACCAACCTACAGAGTTATTAGGAAAAGACAGCTAACAATTATGCGAGATTCAATTATTAGAAATATAGATTGCTAGATTTGTAATGACTGGGAGAACCACATGGTGAATTGCCTGCCAGGTGTAAAGGCTGCAGACCTCCCAAAACATTAAGATAGACTTATGTGCACTGCTGGGGAGGAGCCAGCGGTCATGGTACATGTAGGTACCAATGACACAGGGAAAGGTAGGAGTTCCAAGCAGTCCAATTTAGGGTGATAGATAAGAGATTAAAGTCCTGTCAGGGGGCAGGGGTGTAGATAGGGGTCAGGGCAGTCAGGGGACAGGGAGCGGAGGGGAGGGTTGGATAGGGGGTGGAGTCCCAGGGGGCAGTTAGGGGCAGGGGTTCTGGGAGGGGGAGGTCAGGGGACAAGGAGCAGGGGCGGTTGGATGGGTTGGGGGTTGTGAGGGGGGCAGTCAGGGGGGCGGGAAGTGGGAGGGGACAGATAGGGCGCGGGGGCCAGGCTGTTTGGGGAGGCACAGCCTTCCCTACCTGGCCCTCCATACAGTTTTGCATCCCGGATGTGGCCCTCAGGCCAAAATGTTTGCCCATCCCTTATTTAACTTCTAAAAGGGGAACTATGCAAAAGTGAGGATAGTAGTTAAACTGAAATTAAAAGGAACAGTTACAAGAGTGAAATGCCTGAAAACTGCATGGAGACTATTTAAAACACCATAATCATGGCTCAAACTAAATGTGTACCCAAATTAAACAAAAACAAAAACAGCAAGAGGACCAAAAAAAAAAAATGCCACTATGGCTAAACAGATAAAAGAGGCAGAGACAAAAAGACACCGTTTAAAACTAGAAGCCAAATCCTACTGAGGCAAATAGAAAGAAGCATAAACTCTGGCATTTCAAGTGTGAAAATATAATTAGGCAGGTAAAAAAAAAAATCTGAAGAGCAACTAGCAAAAGACAAAATCTCACACCATTTTTTAAAAATTACATCAGAAGCAGGAAGCCTGCCAAACAATCAGTGGGACCACTGGACGATTGAGGTGCTAAAAGAGCACTCAAGAAAGGCAAAGCCATTGTGGAGAAACTAAATCAATTCTACAAGCCATTACCCTATGATCCCACTGAGAGTTACCAAAAGCAACTACAGCATTTGCTCAAGAAACTTCCTGAAAAAGCACAAGATCAAATCCGCACAGACACACCCCTGGAACCCCGACCTGGGATATTCTATCTACTACCCAAGATCCATAAACCTGGAAATCCTGGGCGCCCTATCGTCTCAGGCATTGGAACCCTGACAGCAGGATTGTCTGGCTATGTAGACTCCCTCCTCAGGCCCTACGCTACCAGCACTCCCAGCTACCTTCGAGACACCACTGACTTCCTGAGGAAACTTCAATCCATCGGTGATCTTCCTGATAACACCATCCTGGCCACTATGGATGTAGAAGCCCTCTACACCAACATTCCACACAAAGATGGACTACAAGCCGTCAAGAACACTATCCCCGATAATGTCACGGCTAACCTGGTGGCTGAACTTTGTGACTTTGTCCTTACCCATAACTATTTCACATTTGGGGACAATGTATACCTTCAGATCAGCGGCACTGCTATGGGTACCCGCATGGCCCCACAGTATGCCAACATTTTTATGGCTGATTTAGAACAACGCTTCCTCAGCTCCCGTCCCCTAAAGCCCCTACTCTACTTGCACTATATTGATGACATCTTCATCATCTGGACCCATGGAAAAGAAGCCCTTGAGGAATTCCACCATGATTTCAACAATTTCCATCCCACCACCAACCTCAGCCTGGTCCAGTCCACACAAGAGATCCACTTCCTGGACACTACAGTGCTAATAAACAATGGTCACATAAACACCACCCTATACCGGAAACCTACTGACCGCTATTCCTACCTGCATGCCTCCAGCTTTCACCCTGACCACACCACACGATCCATCGTCTACAGCCAAGCTCTGCGATACAACCGCATTTGCTCCAACCCCTCAGACAGAGACAAACACCTACAAGATCTCTGTCAAGCTTTCTTACAACTACAATACCCACCTGCAGAAGTAAAGAAACAGATTGATAGAGCCAGAAGAGTTCCCAGAAGTTACCTACTACAGGACAGGCCTAACAAAGAAAATAACAGAACGCCACTAGCCGTCACCTTCAGCCCCCAACTAAAACCCCTCCAACGCATTATTAAGGATCTACAACCTATCCTAAAGGATGACCCAACACTCTCACAAATCTTGGGAGACAGGCCAGTCCTTGCCTACAGACAGCCCCGCAACCTGAAGCAAATACTCACCAACAACCACATACCACACAACAGAACCACTAACCCAGGAACTTATCCTTGCAACAAAGCCCGTTGCCAATTGTGCCCACATATCTATTCAGGGGACACCATCACAGGGCCTAATAACATCAGCCACACTATCAGAGGCTCGTTCACCTGCACATCCACCAATGTGATATATGCCATCATGTGCCAGCAATGCCCCTCTGCCATGTACATTGGTCAAACTGGACAGTCTCTACGTAAAAGAATAAATGGACACAAATCAGATGTCAAGAATTATAACATTCATAAACCAGTCGGAGAACACTTCAATCTCTCTGGTCACGCAATCACAGACATGAAGGTCGCTATCTTAAAACAAAAAAACTTCAAATCCAGACTCCAGCGAGAAACTGCTGAATTGGAATTCATTTGCAAATTGGATACTATTAATTTAGGCTTAAATAGAGACCGGGAGTGGCTAAGTCATAATGCAAGGTAGCCTGTTTCCTCTTGTTTTTTCCTACCCCCCCCCCCAGATGTTCTGGTTTAACTTGGATTTAAACTTGAAGAGTGGTCAGTTTGGATGAGCTATTACCAGCAGGAGAGTGAGTTTGTGTGTGTATGGGGGTGGGGGGGATGTGAGAAAACCTGGATTTGTGCAGGAAATAGCCCAACTTGATTGTCATGCACATTGTGTAAAGAGTTGTCACTTTGGATGGGCTATCACCAGCAGGAGAGTGAATTTGTGGGGGGGGGGTGGAGGGTGAGAAAACCTGGATTTGTGCTGGAAATGGCCCACCTGATGATCACTTTAGATAAGCTATTACCAGCAGGACAGTGGGAGGAGGTATTGTTTCATATTCTCTGTGTATATATAAAGCCTGCTGCAGTTTCCACGATATGCATCTGAGGAAGTGAGCTGTAGCTCACGAAAGCTTATGCTCTAATAAATTGGTTAGTCTCTAAGGTGCCACAAGTACTCCTTTTCTTTTTGCGAATACAGACTAACACGGCTGTTACTCTGAAACCTAAATCAATTCAGTCTTCAGTGGTATCTTTCAGAGGATATGGGGGAGATTCCCACACCAAAACCATTCTTTTTAGGTGACAAACCTAAGGAACTGTCCCAAATTGAGGTATTAATAGAGGAGTTTGGGGAACAAATTGAAAAATCAAACAGGAACTCAAATATGAAATTGCAGAACTACTAACTATGGTAAGTAACCTATCACTAAAATCAGCTTCTGTACCAGATGACTTGAGTATATCTAATGTGATGCCGATTTTTTAAAAAGGCTCCAGAGATGATCCTTGCAATTACAGGCTGATAAGCCTAACTTTTCAGTATCTGGCAAATTGATTGAAACTATACTAAAGAACAGAATTATCAAACTCACAGATGAACAAAGTATGTTGGGGAAGAGTCAACACAGCTTTTCTAAAAGGAAATGATGCCTCACCAATCTATTAGAATTCTTTGAAGGTGTCAACAAGCACGTGGACAAGGGGGATACGGTGGATATAGTGTAGTTGGACTTTCAGAAAACCTTTGACAAGGCCCCTCAAATAAGGAGTCATGGGATAAGAGGGAAGATCCTCTCATGGATCAGGTTTCAGAGTGGTAGCCGTGTTAGTCTGTATCAGCAAAAAAAAAAAAAAACCCAAGGAGTACTTGTGGCACCTTAGAGACTAACCAATTTATTTGGGCATAAGTTTTCATGGGCTAAAACCCACTTCACTGGGTGCATGCAGTGGAAAATACAGTAGGAAGATATATATACACACAGAGAACATGAAAAAATGGGTGTTGCCATACCAACTGTAGCGAGAGTAATCAATTAAGGTGGGCTATTATCAGCAGGAGAAAAAAAAACTTTTGTAGTGATAATCAGGATGGCCCATTTGAAACAGTTGACAAAAAGGTGTGAGTAACAGTAGGGGAAAAATTAGCATGGGGAAATAGTTTTTACTTTGTGTAATGATCCATCCACTCCCAGTCTTTATTCAGTAACTGGTTAAAAGATAGGAAACAAAGGGTAGGAATAAATGATCAGTTTTCACAGGGAAGAGAGGTAAATAGTGGTGTCCTCCAAGGATTTATTTATACTGGGAACAGAGCTATTCAACATATTCATAAATTATCTGGAAAAAGGGGTAAACAGTGAGAAGCAGGGATCCTAGAAATCCGTTTGCCATGGAAAAACAAGGAAAATCGATTTTCCGTTTTTACAGAGAATCTCTAGTTTTTACATTTTGTGAACAAAATAAAAATATATACAGTGGAACCCTGATTATCTGATCTAATTGGGACTGGGGCCAGATCAGATCATCAGAAATTCAGATAGTCAAGACAATGGGCCGAGCTCAGGCTGTCAGTCCAAAAATTGTAAATATATCAATAAAACTGTGTGTTCAGCTGATAACTATATATATTATGGCTAGGGAAACTAAAGTTCAGTGTTTCATTTTAATCATGGAAAAATGAAGATTTTCATTTTTTTTGGTCAGAGAATTTTTTTTTTTTTTAAATCATGGAAAGCTAGGATCCCTGGTGAGAAGTCAAAGAGTGCAGATGATACAAAGTTACTCAAGATAGTTAAATCCAAAGCTGACTCTGAAGAGTTACAAAGGGATCTCACAAAACTGGGTGACTGGACAACAAAATGGCAGATGAAATTCAGTGTTGATAAATGCAAAGTACCGCACATTGGAAAACATAATCCCAGCTATGCATACAAAATTGATGGGGTCTAAGTTAGCTGTTACCACTCAAGAAGGAGACCTTGGAGCATTGTGGATAGTTGGGTATGGATTAGCTTCCATATGAGGAGAGATTAAAAAGACTGAGACTGTTCATCTGAGAAAGAGACTAAGGGGGGATTTTATAGAAGGTCTACAAAATCATGACTGTTGTGGAGAAATTGAATAAGGAACTGTTATTTACCCCTTCACATAGCACAAGAACCAGGGGTCACCTAATGAAATTAATAGGCACTAGGTTTAAAACAAAAGGAAGTACTTCTTCACACAACATAGAGTCAACATGAGGCTGTTACCAGGGAGGTTGTGAAGGCCAAAAGTATAACTAGGTAAAAAAAGAATTAGATAAGTTCATGGAGGCTAGGTCCATCAATGACTAGCCAAGATGGTCAGGGACACAACCCCATACTTTTGGTGTCCCAAAACCTCTGACTGCCAGAAGCTGGGACTGGAAGACAGGGCATGGATCACTCGCTAATTACTCAGTTCTGTTCATTCCCTCTGAAGCATCTGGCATGGGCATCACAAGACAGAATTCTGGGCTAGATGGACTATTGATCTGGGCTAGATGGACTACTGATGGACTATTCTTATATACTTAAGGTTCTGGACTTTCTGATTTAAGCTTTCACAAAATGTGTACGTGTTCAAATCTGGGGGGTTAGCTCTCTTCTAAAGATTTTACCACTGTATACATTGCATGGAATGTAAGTTATCTGAGAAACTGAGCTGATCCTGCTAGTATTTGAGCCTTCAGGGTCTAGATTACTGCAATGCAAACCTGAAGTTTAGGTTTCTAAGCCACAAACACATGTTAGAAAGACACATGCAAAATGATATAGTAGAACTCGTTAAGTGGGCGGTGGAAAGTGAAATTTTTAGATAACCCTAGATGGGTCTGTTGCATACCTGACTTTGAGTTTTTCAAGTTCTGCTACCAGTTTATCTATCTCCGTCTGTTTTATTTCATTCATTTTTACTTCTGCTTGGTATTTCTGGAGTGCACGCCTCCTCTTCACATTACTTTCTGTAAGAAACTTGTCAAATTTAAGAGCTTGATTCCTGCTCTGGCAAAAAAAAAAAAAAGGACATATTTAATAAACCAGTGCAACACCCCATTCAGGGAAGAGACTTTTTGTAAAATCAATTAAATATGTGCATGCTCTGCTTGCTTATCCTTGTTAAACTAAAGTTTTACAAATCTACAAAGCCCCAGGTTTGTTTCCATTTATATTCCTGTAGGATGAAGAATCAGGTTCACACTAGGTACCTGACACCAACATTTATGTCACTGCTGAATTTAGCCCTACATGTTTTACTGCATAAGCAAAGGGGAGCAGTGTCAGTCTATAGAGGCTTTCAGGATCAACCCAATGCTGATGGAGCAATCTGAAAGTCATTCTTATCACTGTGAGTATGATCAGACAGAGAGCGAAGGAGAGCACATTGCTTTCACTTGGGAAAAAAGCATACCAGGCTGCAGCTCTTGCCTGCTCCAACATGACTCTGCCAAGCACTCAAATACACCATTGACTGCACCAAGCCCAGAAGCAAGTATGCAGATAGAGAAACCACCATAGCAGAGTCCTGGGAATGTGAAAAGACTGGACTAACTCCTCAGGGACCCTGAATGCTCTCTTCTCATAACACAGATGGGAAATGATGCTTACATCCTGCTGCTTTTTGGCAAATTGTGCTCTCCGCTGAGCCACAGCTTCCATCCGCTCTTTAAATTCCTGTCTCTTAGCAATCAGCTCTGCCGTGACACGATCAGCTTCAACCTCTTTCTTCAGAACCAAGGTTTTTTGCAAAGAGTTTGCATCAGTCTCAAGAATCTTGCTGGGGGCCTACAAGTGGAATTGGGTTTTCAAATCAATAGAGGCACATAACAAATTCCTGTGAAGTTCCCTTGGGTCTTGCATAAAATCAAATGCATCATTACTTTTTGTCTTAAAGTATTAACCAAAATAATTATTTTTATCCCCTTGCCCTCAAGGTACGGATTAAAATAAGAAAACAAGGATTCAAACAAGAACATGAATGCCACAGTTTTAAGGCCAAGTCCTGATCCTATTAAGGCAAATGACAGAGCTCCCCTTGACTGCACTGAGAGCAGACAGTGGCCCAGAGCTCCCAACCTGCCAAATGTGACCACAGTGTGGGAAAATAATTCATATAGAGGGACATAAACTGTACATCAGTGCAGGGGCTTAATATCAGCTGGGCTGTATTTATTTCCTAACAGACAACATTTTCTAGAATCCAGTCTTGATGGTGATACAATGCACACAGGACCTGATTCTCTACTGGTGTAAGTAAAAAATAACTCCATTTTGGTTAATGGAATTAGACTGGGGTAAATGAGAGAAGAATCAGAATTTACCGTGTTGGATAAGATACTTCAGAAGATGGTGTTAAGATGTGACAGGACATCCCAACTACAAAGAAGTGATTAGCTGAGGTACAGTGTCAGGTGTCACAAAAGCCTCAGAAGTTTGTCATTGACTTCTTCTTAGCCCAATCCTGAAACCCTTACTAAAAGCCTGCTCTACTTTCTAGTGAAGTCCACAGCAAAGTTCCCATTCAGGTCGGTGGGAGTCTTCCTAACTAAAGACGTCAGGATTGGGCCCATGGTTCTTGGAAGCTTGAAGCTGAAATTTCCTTACCAGAATATTTTTTTCCTGCTTGGTGCCCACAATGGTTTGTTAATGCTCTTTGCTAATTGGCCTCTCGTATTTGTGTGTTCATGAAAAAAAAGCACTGAGATGTTTTTGCAAAAGAAATCCCCCATATAAAGAATGACGTGGCTTGGTGAGGGGTGAGAGGCCCATGTTTGAACAGAGCTCTTGTAGGAGCTGACTGCAGCATCCTTTCAGCTGCAACTGTCATCACATCACCTCAGCAACTGATACATGGCGCTGAGGTAATTTTCCTGAGGAAAAGGGTTCCACGGCCTCACCTACAGGGTCGTCTTTAGGATTTATGGGGCCCTATGCAGTATTATTAAACTGGTGGCCCTATGCTGGTGCAACTGGTGCCCCTGCACCGGCACATTCGGCTCTGTGAATATGGCCCCTGCCTTCTGTCTAGGAAGGGGACTGCGGTGCGCACTGGGTGTGTGGGAGCCAACCTGCTCTTACCTGCTGTCCCAGTCATAGGCGCAGACTCCGTGGATGTCATGGGGAAAATTTAGTGGGTGCAGAGCACCCACCAGCCCCAAACTCCACCCCTCAGCCCTCCTCCCCCCACGCCTCTTGCGCACCGGCAGCCCCGCACTTACCAACTCCTCCCCCTCCCTCCCAGCGCTTCCAGAGTGCTGCGAACAGCTGATTTGCTGCGTTCAAGCTCCAGAACGGATGGGGAGGAGCAGGGATGGGGCGTGCTCGGGGAAGGATGCAGGGCAGGGATGGAGCAGGGGCGGGAAGAGGTGGGGCAGAGGCGTGGGGGAAGGGGGGAAGTTGGGGGCTTGGAGTGGAGCGTGCGGTCCACCATCGCCCGGCAAGATAAGAAGTCGGTGCCTACGGTCCTGCTGGTGCCCCAAATTTTTAGGTGCCCTATACAGCTGCATATGTCCCTGCTCATCTATCCAGCCACCAAACTCAGATCCTACAGCAATGAGGGCCATACAATTCCCATATAGACAGACACAGATGAGCTGATTCTTGATGACACATACACAGCACCCTGTTGAAGGGGAAGCTCTTGAAATATGTTCCCTGTGACACACACACAAAAGAAGGAGGCATAAAAAAAAACACATCTAACCTCGTTGATGATGGGGATATGAGTAACATCTTTATCCTCTTCTTCCCTGGGAAAACAAATGAGAGTCACCTTTACATGGGGAGAATTAAGGACACTTTGACAAGCCAGATCAGAGTGATAGAGTTTAAGGCCAGAAGGGACCACACTCGATTGTTGAGTCTGATCTCCTGTATATCACAGGCCACCAACACCACCCAGCACCCACACACTAAACCCAATGAAGAAAATGAGACCAAGGTAAATAAGACCCACAGGAGATCAGACTATTGTGTGCCACAGGCTGAGAATAGGAGGAACTGATGCACCAATGCCCAAGGCTCCAGCAATGGCAGGGAACTGATTAAGTGAGATGGACCCTGGTGTAGTTGGCAAGTGACCCACTGTAGAGGAAAGCAAAAACCTCCCAAGGTCACTGCCAGTCTGACCTGGGGGAAAATTCCTTCCCAACCTCACACATGGTGATCAGTTAGACTCTGAGCATGTGAGCAAGAATCAGCCAGCCAAGCACCTGAGAGAGAGAATGCTCGGTGCCCCCTCAGAGCCCTGGCCCACCCCACCATTGTACCATCTCCAGTCATGGCCATCCCTGATGCTTCAGATGAAAGAGATAAAAATACCCTCCCAGAATATATTCAGGGGAAAATATGCCTTCCTGACCTCTACTGGTGACTGCCTGAAACCCTGAGGGATGTGCTTTTAGTAATATAAACTGGCAGTGAGTCCCAGGGCTGTTGAGCCCTCCCCACCCTCACCATCACAAGCACCTCCATCATACAATTGTACTCAAATTTGTCCAGCTCTCTCAAAGAGAATTAAGTTGTTTGCCCCCACAATTCTTACTGGGAGACTGTTCCAGAACCTCCCTGCTCAGATGTTTAGAAACCTTCTTCTAATTTCCAGCCTGAATTTTTTCATGGCCAGTTTATAGCCACTTGTTCTTTGACAGTATTATCCATTAGCCTAAATAGCACTTCATATTCCCTGGTATTTACCCCAATGTAATTATAGAGAACACTCATAACCCCTCTGAACCTTCTTTTTGCTAGGCTAAACAAGCCAAGCTCTTCCAGCCTCTTCTCATAAGATAGGCCCTCCATTCCCCTAATCAGCACCTGGTCCACTTTAAATTCATCTTTCTTGAACATGGGTGGCAAGAACTGTACACAGTATTCCAGATGAGGTCCTATAAATGCCTTGCACAATGGCATTAATACTTCCCTATCTCTACTGGAAATGTCTTCCCTAATACATCCTAGGATTGCATTTACCTTTTTCACAGCTGCCTCACACTGATGGCTCAGTTATTCTATAATTGACCCCCACATCCAGGTCTCTTCCCTTTTTTTTTTTTTTCCAACTGATGAGCTCTTAGCTCGTAGCAGAAATTCTTATTATTAGATCGTAAGTGCATGACCTTGCACTTTGTACTATTGACTTTCATCCCATTTCTGTTATTACAGTCTTCAAGGTCATCCAAATCTTCCTGTATAATATTCCAATCCTCCTCTGTATTGACGATGTCTCTCAACTTTGTATCTTCAGCAAATTTCATTTGCACACTTCTACTTTTTGTGCCAAGATCATTAATAAAACTTAAATCCACATGATCAAATCCCAATAAGGTAGACTCACTTCACCTTTCTATAGCCAATAAATTGAGTTCAATGCTCTTTACAGTGTGAGCGACTCCTGAAAGAGATCTCTTGTGTCCACATTACAGGTTTCCTGGCACTTCTCTTAAAACTAGAAGTTTGCCCTGGTGTCCTTAGTTAAAAAACTGTATAAAAGTTTAATTTAGTGCTCTCACAACACGCAAGGACATACAGAAGTATTATCAAATGTTCAGATAAGTACCTGGAGAGATGAATATTATTTTTGTTTTACAAATACGAAAAGTGAAACATTGGCAGTTGGTGACCTGCCCCTGGGCAAAGAGTCAGGCAGAACTGGAACAAGAATTTAGGTTTCCATTACAAGATTAATCCCACTGCAAAGTGTCTCAAGTTATCATTTTCCACTTTGGTTTGTTTGTGTTCATGAGGGTTGTCATACTGGAGATTGAAATCCTTGAGTCCAGGGTGGTATAAAACTCTAGATATGACCCTTAAATGTGCATAATTAGAACTAATGGGCATGTCTGGTATGTTACCTATTCTTTTGAAAAGATGTTCTATAAAAAAAAGAAATGGCTGCCAAAATACATGAGGACTGTGCATCCTTGACCTCTCATGACTTTTTAGACAACCAGCAATTCAGCCAGATATGGTAGATTCATACGTGTGTCACAACTTCAGTATGTTGGCAAGCGGAAACCACAGTGATGACCACATTACAAACAGCAAACTAGACAGATTAACAGGGCACACATATGCAGCAGCTGCACATATTCAGTTTCCCAGATTTGTCCTGGACTTTTCCAGGCCTGAGTTTGCCAATTGTGCATGTGTGTCACATTATGCATGGTGGGTGTTTTTTTTAGAGACTCCATACTATCTTCTATAACTTGTAAGTTTAAATGATTCACTGCCTTGCTGTCTTCTACGCTACTCCGGGTTTGCAAGATGGATTCAGTTACAATAAATGGACACGTTCAGATGTTGCAAGCAATAATTTTATAGTAGAAATTGAGAAGGTTTCAATCTCACTAAATTGTCCAGCCTAAGAGCATCATCCTAGATAGCTCAGCCTCTGAGAGGTAAACTCCACAGTCAACACAGATCCCCGGGGGAGGGAGCTATTTTTATATGTCTACCATAAAGGCTACTACAATACTAATCAATCTGTTCTTATTCTAAATGCCCTAGAAACACACAGGGAAAGGGGAGATCGATTTCAGAAACTCAGATCTCACAGGCACATTCACTTTAACACTCCCCTTTTAGACTTTAGATTCCAAGAAATAAAACGTGAGTGCAAGTGACATCACCTACCTGTGTTCCCCTAACTGGGTCACAAAAACGTTCCTCCTCCTGTTTTCCAGCTGCAGTGAATACCTAGGATCATCGTTCCTTGGCACTGCCAGGGACTCCATGTAACTCATGATGAGCTCGGGAATCTAGCAGGCGACTTTCCCTACCTGCAATACTTCATACACAAGCCATGTGCGTTGCAGTGTCGTTCTCCTTCTGCAGAGGGGAAAGAGTTTGCAACAGACGTCTAACTACAACAAAGCAATTAGAAGCGTATCGTTTTAACTGCACGAGAGATGCAGAGCAGTCTATCTTAGTTGCAACTTCAGAATTTTGTATTGCAAATCTCCGGCAGAGCTCACTCACAAGAGTCGGGGGAATGCGAGCGGGTGAGCGTCTGGGGGGAGGGGGGGGAAGAGGGAGGAGGTGAGTTTGCTGTTGCTACAGTTACCTTTCAGTAGCCGTCCTCTTCTGGCGTTCCCCTAGCAACCCTGGGCCGCGTTCTAAAAGAGAACGCGGGACACAAGTGGATCAGGGCCTCAGTACCGGGAGAGTGTCTTCTCTGAGGGTGACTGGCTGGGCTTTGCTTGCCCAGGGGATAACTCCGCTGCATAGCTATGCACAGCAATCTCATTAAAACACCCTCTTTTTAACGCAATTCGAAAAGGAAATCACCCCCTCCCCCGCCTGACATCTGCAGTAAAAGAGCCCGGTCCAGATGCACTGAAATAAAGGAAAAATAAAAGCAAATCCTGAATACTTTAAGAATACAAACATTAAAAATGGCAGTTTGGGGTAAGATTTGTTTGAGCTTTCGGAAGCTGTTTGGCTTGCCTAATTCTGTCCTTTCCCCACAGTTCCCAATCTTTTTGCAGCATATCCCTTTTTAAAACCTCTCAAACTTCTAATGAGTTGATAGTGGACTAAGAGACTTGGGCACTGAGGTTCCCTTTCTGCAGAGCAGGTTGTGGCTATGCAAGTTTGGGAACCACCCTGGCTCCTGCCCCCACACACTGGGACCCCATCTAGGGGTAAGGAGGTTCAGTCAACATGATTTTTTTTTTTTTGAGGCAGCAGGCGGGGATCTTTCTGAGATGCTTACAGTGGTTCTCATCTGGATGATGATTTTTGTCAAGAGGACACCTGTACAATTCACACTAGACTGTGACCCACCAACTCATGACATCATGACCACACACAGCCTTAAGATCATATATTTTGCACAATATCAATCAACCTTTGTTGAATTCAAACCGTCAACCTCTGTGGTTAAAGGCTCCTTCTCCTATTCCCTTGACCCCCTGCACAATTCTTTTTAAAATAACGAGTAGCCTGGAATCTTCTGTGGTTTTTCTTTAACTAGATAGAGTTTGTAATCCAGATTTTTTTTAAAAAAAAAGTACAGAAAATGTCACTAGAACATCACATGACTAGTCAGTGTATGTCATTTGTATGTTATGTTATTTAAGATTTAAAATATAGTTTCCAAAGCCCTTTGAAAGAACCCTTGAGACTCTCTCAAATACTTTCTGGGTCCAAAGACACTGGGCTAGATCTTCAGCTGGGGTAAATGGGAATAGTTGAATTGAAATGAATGGAGATGAGCTCTTTTAAATCAACATTGGAACTGGCCCAATAATTCTGACAAACACTTCTCATGATAAAGGGACACATTCTCTGGTCCACTCCATACACTTTACACCATGTAAGTGCACATAGTGCAAAATTGACTAAAAGCATCTGGAAATAGATAGTGACAAATTCTACCTGGGCAGGGGAATTCTTCACCAACAGAAAGCTGGCAGAGGTGGCTCCTGGGCCAGTTGCCATCCCAATGTTACTACTCTTCTGCCACTTTAACTTGTGCTGGGCAGCTCAGGATCATGGAACCAACATCCTCCACTGCATCCAAGCAGAACTCAGGTGCGGTGAAGAATCTGTTCCACGAATCTGTGGGGGGAAGGGAGATCTAAAAGTAGAATACACCTATTTCCTTCATCACTTTTGTCACATAGCCAGGAAAAACTGTCAGCGGTTAGGGGACTATTCTTATTTTGAGTATTTATGTATGTAGCTTCTAGTTAATCAAAAGGGGACTGTATTTGTGTTTCCATTGATCTTCTATGCAATCTGTAGACCAAATGTTGTTCTCAGTTACTCTAGTGCAACCCCACTAATTTCACAGGATCTGCCCTAATGTAACGGAAAGCAAAATTTGGCCCTAATGGCCTGTAACACAAGAGTGAAACCCAGCAGCACTGGACTGATCTTTAGTACTGACACCAAGCATGTGGGATGGGTTAAGGTTACAAAAGGCAATGCTCATGTCACATGCCAGGTTCCGTATCCTCCAAAGGCTCCAGTGGTTTCTGTTACATCTTTTTGGTTGCTTGTTTTTTTCTTTTAAATCAAAAGCAAATAGACATGATTATGAAACACTCCAGCTCACCTAAACACTGAACCAATAACCACAGACATGTTTTTATCCTGATTTAAAATATCTAGAGATTTTCTTTTTATAACGTAAGAGCTTTGGTTCTGATTATACACTGCAAAATGAAAAACATGGATAAGGAGGTGCTGCTGTAACATTAGTGGGTCTCTGTCCAGGCTGCCTTTCTGAGATATTGTTAGGGTATTCATTGGCCGGCAACGGTGAACAGCAGCCACTGGGAGCTATGGGAGGGCGGGGCGGGGGGGGACTGCCTGCAGATGGTCAACGTAAACAAAATGTCTCGCAGCCTGCCTTCAGATTACCCTAATGGGCAGCGTACCAAAGGTTGCCAACCCCTGCTCAAAATATTAGGTTAAAGAGGAGACATTCCTGGGGCAGGGGGATCAGATTTATCCCACATCTGCCTAATGTGTGGTTTCTTGCACCTTCCTCTGAAGCATCTGGTGTTGGCCAGTGTCAGAGACAGGATACCAGACTAGATGGACCTTGGGTTTGATCCAATCTGGCAATTCCTATGTAACTGAAAAACAGGTAATTAAACTAGGCAAGAGATTAATATCTATCTATACACACACGCACACGCAGTGCGAACATGACTAGAGTACTTAAGTTATAACAAAAACAAAAGCCATTTTTGCATGATTTAAGTGCTCATGAAATGTGCTGTCCTCACAGCCCCAAAAAGCAAAGTCTTCTAGTATCTATAAAACAGGCACAGCATGGACAATATAAACATCCTAGCAGTGACTTGGTAACTTCAGCTCTGACCTTGAAGGATCCACTCTACATATGAGGCAGGCCTTTCTGCTGAGCTCACCCAAAAGGGTCCAATTCGTGCAGTTGTGACGGTTTTTGTGATGTGAGCATCTATCCATTGCTATCTGGATTGGGACCTCCAAATGTATCTCTCATAGGCTACTGTACAGCTTTCAGATGGCAGCAACGTCTGATCAGTGCTAGGCTGGATTTGGCCTGGGAACCTAGAGAGTCCCTATATCCAGTTTCTAATCCCTTGAAACAAAAACCTTTCCTTTCTCAGCAGCCACGTGGAAGCTACTAAATTCCACACACTCCATCACCACATTCTCTGATGTTCTTATAGCACCTCACATGCTGCTTATACCCATAATATGTCCCGAGCATACACCATCCAGAAGCACTATTAGATGCTGAGCTTAGACTCGTATATAGATACCACTGTGATGGGTGCCTGGGAAATACCTGGCGTAAACAGATGTACTAGGACCACTTTATACACTATTGAAACGGAGCCTTCTTTGGGACAGAGCATAGCAGCCATTCTTTACCAACCGTGCTGTAGGTCACAACTGGGTTTTAGTTAGTGAAGAAAAATGCATTTATCACACGCTGCCGAGGGAATGTTGGCAAGCAGAATTTATTCATCCACATTATTTATCTCTAGTCCTCCAAAAGGGCCACAGGCTGCTTAAAGGCAACAAGCGGCCAGAGATTTCAGCTTTCTTCTAAAGATCGTGGGGCAGATCCTCAGCTGGTATCAATTTCAATGAAACCAAGACAATTTACACCCGCTGTGGATCTACCCCAGTACTTGTAGGAGCAAAAGGACCCTCAGCATGAAGCAGGGCCATTGGCTAAATATTGACTTAGAAGGAACAATTTTTAAGTACCAAGATGATAGGAGTAGGTGCCTTAAAAATACCACAAATGGATAGACGGATAGTGGATGATAGAAATGTGTCACCAGTACTACTGTCTGTGGCATCTATTGTTGTCTAGCCAAGGCCAGATGAAGTCCCGATCTTGCTTACCTCATGTGTTTGGACAAGACACAGTGGTCTGTTGGCAGCTCAAATGGAAAAAAGACCCTGAGTTTATTAAAATATTAAGAGTATGACACAAGTCAAGACATTTCAGGGTTGATACTTCAGCATTAGTGTATGTTTTTGTGCCTGTTTTACTCTTGTCCATAACATGGTTTGGGTACTTTTGCCATTTGTGCAACAATCTTTTCTGTTTTTGAGTTTTCCCTGGAGGGCTAAGAGGACTCTAAATACAACTAAAACAAAGCTGGGGGCCAGTTGTAAATGTATTTGGTGAGCAGATTCTACTACCTTCAGTCAGACCATGTAGTACCTTACTCCACAGCTAGTCACACAGAAATTAAGGGAACCACATGTGTAATAATCTGCTATACAGTATGAGCAAGGGCAGAAGAATCTGGCTATTTACAGAATAGGGATAGGAATTAAACTAAATCAAATTAAGGCCACTTGAATTCTGTATGAGGGTGTTCACACATGAATTTAATGCAGTTTAACTAACCCACTTCAAGAAAAAATAATCCAAATTAACTAAAGGTGTGAATTTGATGTCCCTGAGTAGGCAAGCACTCAAACAGTCTCCCTGCTTGCCCCTTCTCCCTACCCAGTCATTCCACAGATAGGTTTGGAGAGGTCAGCTGGCAGGCAGGCTTCTCTAGGAGCTCCTCTTTTCAAATGAGCTCTGGTAGCCTTTCAAGTCCAGGTACTCATTAGTCAATCACCAAGGTAGTTACTCAGAGGTGGCTGAGATGGGCCTATTCTCTTTGAGCAAGCCCATCTCCCCTTAAAGGGGCCAAGCCCCACTGTGACAATACAAATATGTTTAAAAGAGTCCGCCTGCTTCTAAAGAAATGACTATGGAATGATATTTAGTATTTATCTAAACAGGGAGACTGAATTAATATAGGAAAGAAAAGGGGGAGGTTATGTTTTCTTGAGTTTATTAATCAATCTTGTCCCCTTGCATATTTGTGTCTCATTATTGTACCGTCTGTTGATCATTGCAGTGGATAAAATCCAGGAGCCTGCCAAATTACGAGGTAAGCATACAGTTATTTTTAACTAAATTAAATTTTACTCGTTCCATGGCACGTTGTGCAACAGACATACACTAGTGTCAGATGACATTCTGTCCAGACACTTATGCTAAATTTAACTCCTCTTGAGAGATATAGGGCAAACAATTAAATGTCAGCCCTGCAAAACAAACCTGTTGCATTATGATTTGCATTTAGAAGAGAAATAAAATCCTTCTTACCTTCTCATCCATAAACAAAGTAGTTGGAGGAGGATGTCTAAGCTTTCTCAGTGGTTGTAATTAGACTTCATTTGGACTGGACTTTAAATGATGAAATTAGACACATTTCAATTTGGCTGTACAGCAGTGAGTAAATAGAGATGACAGTGCATTGTCCTTCAGCATATGCTGTTCTATTCCTTTTACAGCTCTCTTCACCATAGTATGAGAGTGCCTTCTAGAAGTGCATTAAGTGACATGACTACACAACTGTCCTGCATGGTTCTCCTTTTTCTCCCCATATTATACATACAGAGGGCCCAGTTCTGCCCTCAATGAGGCCCCAATCCAAAAAAGCCCTTCATCATATGCTTAGTCTGAGCATGTGAGTAGTTCCAATTGAATTCCATGAAGCTACTCACATGCTTACGGTTAAGGACATGCTTATCAGCTTTGCTGGATTGTGACTTTAGGTGGATGTCTCTCCTATTGACCAGGCTGGCCCACAACATTTTGGCACCTGAGGCGGGGAGCTCAAATGATGCCCCCATACCCTCTCGCTTGGGAGAAAACTTTGAAACTCTGGGTCCTAGTGGCATCCCTCCCCCCCACACACACACAGTCTGGCACCTGAGGCGGGCGCCTCAGTTCGCCTCATAGTAAGGCCAGCCCTGCTATTGACTTCAGCAATAATTTTTTCTGACCCTTAGGAATTTGAAGGAAAGCAGATCTGGTATGCAGCAGACCTATTTTCATGTCATTGAAGGAAGGGGAAGGCAAGATTGACAGTAAAAAGTCACACATAGTCCTACTATACACAGTGGATGGAACAGTTGAAAACAGAACTTCCAAATCACAGCCCTAAAGAATGAGGTTTCTGTAGGATTTTTAAAACTTGTCTATAGAAATCTAGAGCAGGGGAATTGTTATACTCATGGCCTATAAACAGAAACGTTAAATAACATCAAATACTCTTGCTGGAAGGTTGCAATGTAAAACTAATTCATTTCTTAGAATCCAGAACAATAACACACAGTAACCAATAATAGAGAGACAAAGCAGGCTGCTCCTTAAGGCAGAAAGGCAAAGCTCAGCCCACCTTTTTCTGAATTGGCTCCTTCCTGACTGAGATCCCCAGATCACACACTTCACTTTCACAACAGAGAACTCACCCACACTCTTAAAGGGATAGCTTGCAATTCCAACAGTTTTCAATATACCACAGGTGAGATTCTCTATTAAATTCTACAGCTTGAGTTAAAAAGACTACTGAAAGGATACTTTTTGACCTGCCTCCAGGTAGCCACGCTAGTCACTAGCATGGATAGGGGCCACTAAGGGCCAGAGTTAGCTCCCATTCCCACCACTCAGTATAGGCAATTAGGGATAAATATCTCCTTATAAGATCAAAGGTACACCTACATTTTGGTTCTCAGGACCTCTGAAAACTGACTCTGTAGGGTCAGCTGCCTTATTCTTTTAGGGAAACGTCCTATAAAAAATAATAGAGAGTAAACCAACAGAATTCTATAGAAATTCTACAGGGTACCATATAAATATCTCAACAAACTATAAAATTTAGTAGAGACTGATATCCTTTCTGTCAAATTTTAAGCCAGCCTATTGGGGTTTAATAGAGAAGCACATTCCTACTATAGCTTTCTGTAGACTGGTTTAAAAATTTGATCAAAAAATCATTTTCTGTCACATTCTGTAGGATATCTCCATTAGGGCAGTGATTCAGAAACAGTGGCTTTGGCCATTATGTTCATTGTATGTAGTAGAATGATGTGGAACATATTGCCATTCTTGCCCTCATCCTTCCCTCTAATAATGGGTCTTCAGCTTCTGTTTCTGAAAGGTCAAGGAAAAGAACAAACCTTTCACTAGAACTCCTGATAAATCTCATTATAAAATATAAATGATATTTGCCCAACAAAGAATAGCAGAAAGGTGATGTTTACCCAAGTAAAAGGAACCTGTCTTTGTTTACATAGTCATGGAGGTTTTATTCATTGTGCATTATGATTACATATTCTCCTGTACTTTAGTCCCTTTTCATTTTGAATCTGTGTACTTGACCTTCTGATGATATTTGCAGAGAGAGGCTGAGACTGTAATAACTGCAGATTCCTCCAAGGTTTATTGGCTGTCAGGTCCAGCCTGAGTCAGCAAGCAGCTAAAATGGTGCTGAAGAGCTTATATATTTGTTGTTCCCCTTGGTGCTAATATGCTATCTCCAAAGAAGTGAGGACTCCCTCTGGACTGTAACTGAGATTCAGAAAGAAGTCCCTATGCAAAAGTGGATATAGCACGCTCAGCCACTATGCTGAATCTCTGAGGCAGTGGGCTCTAAAACACACCAAAATAAATCAGAAGCCATTCCACTCAAATCATAGGACGTACACTGATTTCACATTAAGGTGAGAGGAAACTTGAGTCTTAAAACTAATATAGTCTGAGAAACTTTTTTTTTTTGGGGGGGGGGGGGGGGGAAAGCAGATTCAGCAACACCAAAGCATTTTGCAAATTCATGGCAATTCCACCAAATTGCCGCTGTTGAAAAATATTTCTGAAAAAAAAAATCAAAACATTTCATTGACATTTTGGAAATAAAACATTTGTTTTTTCATTCAAAATGACTGTTTTTTTAAAAAAAAATGTAGCAACAAATCAAAAATGGTTTACATCAAAATGAAACGTTTCCGTTTTGTCAATATAAAACATTTCATTCAACCAGAAATGAATATTTTTTTCAATTTTTTTGAAATTCCCAGTGAACTGAAAAATCACCAGCTCTAATTCTGAGTTGATTGGGGTTGGAAGGACTTTGCAGCATCAGGGTCTTAGATAGCAGAGCCACCAAGAAATAATATATTCTGTAGACATCACACCTTAGCAATTACCCAGACCTTGGCATATTCGATATCTCACATCTTTTTTATTAGAAGTGTCATAGAATTTCAGGCCAGAAGGGACCATCAGATAATTTAGTCTGACCTGTATATCACAGCTACCAACATCACCCAGTACCCACATACTAAAGTGCTGCTGGCTTATTGTCACCATCATATAAGCATGGCCAAAGCAATCACTTCTCAGCCCATTCTTGCTATGGGAAGAAATTGAAACCTTCATCTATTGAAATTCTTGTCCCCTTGCTAGTTGGATGGAGTTTTAGTAGCAGCATGTGTGTGTGTGGAGAGAAGAATGGTCTGTTCTACAGAAATTGAAGCTAGGAGCTCCTGAGATCTAGTCCTAGCTCTAACACTGACTCCTTCTGCATCTCTGCCCTTCACCCTTCCGCCTTCCTTTCCCCCAGCTACAATGTTGAGCTAATAATAGTCTCCTTTCCCTGTTGTTAGGGTCCGTCAATGCAAAGCACTGCATAAACACTGAGTGTACGCGTTTCTCCTCTTTCACAAGTGCACTTCAGTGTATTTTATTGGTTGGCATTTTTTGCTACTATAACTCTAAATGTGAAAATTGAAATGTATGGTGTAAACAATGTTTTTAAATTAAGAATTTGGTTACAGGGTGTGTAAGTGCTGAGGAATCAAATAGAAGGCAGGTATTTGCCAGATGGTATAAAATAAAAAGCCATCTAAAACAAAATGTAGGGTCTATTGAAAATCATTTGCTTTTTCTTTGAAAGGGATCAGGATTGGGGGGTGAGTGTGGGGTAGGAGAGATGCACTGGAGTTTGCTGGTTATCTCTGAGAGTGTGCGATGGTAGTGAAATATAGCAGGCACACCAAATATCAGTTAATAGCGGAATCCCTCTCCCCATCGAAACCAATGGGAGTTGTGACATTGACATCAATGGAAGCAGGAATTGGCACCAGATTTTGATAAAGATGACTGTAAAATATGAGAATGCATGCATTGCACATTTTCTCAATGAACTACAACACCCATAATGCATTGCACCTAAAGACTAAGCCAAAGTTTAGAAGAGCTCTATGTTACCCATGAACAGTGTCACGCTCCAGGTAACCAATAGAATATCACCATGGACTATAGCTTAGAAGATATTGTGGTAAATGCTGTGACTAAATCTGCCATAAGAAATTCAGGTCAGGCAGAAAACCTAATTAAACAGCTGCTCTGCAAATGCATAATGTAAGAGATCCCATTAACTGGATCTTCTTGCATCTCATATTCCATGTGTCTTTTCAGCGCCCACTTTCTGCATTTGCTAGAGAACTACCATGTCTGAATGGCCAGCTGAAATGAAGTGGTTAGGTTGCCTATTGGAATTACAGTATCCATCAGACACAGTTAGTCTGTTGCATCTATTCAATATGTTCTTGCTTTCTCGATGGTGTCTGAATTCATCTGATCCAAACTCTCGAGTTTAGGCATCATTAATACCATTCCACTACTGAAAGGATAGCATACATGATGCGTTCATACTCATTTGCACATGAAGATTTCTAATCATGAGACAGCAAAAATGTTTCTATTTTCTGACTCCAAACGTAGAATCAGTTTCTAGTCTCACTGGCTTGCATGCACAAATTTGGTTTCTAGACTAGTCTTAGCTGCATCCACAGTAGAGGATCCTGCTGAGAAACAAGGCCTAAGGGAACTGAAGAGCTGATTAGTTAAAACAAAGGGAAGGTGAGCTTGCAAGCAAATGTAAAGCTGAAGCAAAGGTTAAAGAGGCATTTAGAAACTTCTGCTGGCTACTTTTGAGGAAGTAGGAAAAGGAACCTGCTTTTTTTTTATTTACCAAGTTTTCACAGGGTCTCCTCTCTTCCTCTTTCCTCAAACTCAGTTTTCCCTTTATGTGACCCATTCATGAGACCCTAATCCACTTCCCATAGCCACAGTGAGCTGGTTTATGATAGTGTTTTTCAGAGTAAAGAGAAAACAGATATTAATGTGCAGCATCCGAGTCTGAAAGCATTCCCAGAAAATGACATCGCATTTTATATTTATTTTTGCTGGTGACATTTTGTAATCTCTTGGAATTAAGTATTAAATTAAGATGCACAACTGAATGCGTCTTTGGGAAAAATATAAACACTTCTTCTACAATCATGATTGTTACTATGCTTTGGATGTGTTGTAGCAGACTTACAGCTTTGCTTTATTGAAAAATAAATAAAATGTATTTCTGTACATTAGTACTTCAGCAACTAATACTTCAAACTTCCAGAGGAGCTCCATCCAAGGATACAAAAACAGTTTTCCCTCAGGTAAATAGTCCTATTGGCTTCACATCAGTGAGATGTCAGGACTGAGCCCTACACATCCTTATGAGGTAAGTTAGAGCCATTATTTCCATTTGGAAGTGGGGAAACTGAGGCACAGAGAACTTAAGTTGCTGCACAAGGCTTCAAAGAGAGTCAGTGGTATCTGGGAATAGAACCCAGATCTCCTGATGCCCAGTCCTAAGCTTTAGTTATAAAATCATGCTTCATTATGGGAAAACTCTAAGGAACTACCATACCAGATCAAACAAATGGTACACATACTCCAGTATCCTGCCCTCAGCAATCAGCTGTACTGGATGCTTTTAAGTAAAGCAAATACCCTTTATACAACTGTGAATATCTGCACAGGCTGCAGAGTTCTCTCTTTTATGAGTATTTATCCAGGATGCAAAATGGGGGCTCCTAACTTGTGTACAGGGTGGTTCTAGTGATAGCAGGAAAGGTCACTGCTGACAAACTGCAGAAAAATTGCATTACTCAATGTATGCTGGTCAAAGGAGCCTAACAGGAAGACATAAATGCTACATTAAAAAAATAACCTAAAGGTGAATACATTTTTACATACTAGTAGACACATTTTCAAAGCCATTATTCCTACCACTGTTCTGCAAGAGGGTTCTCTCAGAAAGTTCTAACTGCTGCCAGTTTTGGCCCGTCTCTTGGGCAATGGATCTATGAGTCCACTGTCCTGTCCCTCATGAACCCACCTGGGAGGAAGCTAAGTGTTCTTTACAATAGTGCCATTGGCCAACAAGCTCCACAGGTCCTCTGGGATCTGCATGGATCAAAGGGAATCTGTGGCAGTCCACAACCAGCTGTTGAGAGGCCCTGTACCTCTGCACCAGCTCTGTATCCCTTATGGGTCATCCTTCCTGCATTCCAAGGCAGCACAGCTCTGATGGGGGATGATACATGTCCTAACCTGCCTTGCTCCACCCCTATCCCTTTCCCACTGCCTCACCCCTCACAGACCCCAGGACCCATAGTGCATCTTCCACAAGGTGCATGGGGGAAGGTAGGACAGTGCCATGGAGGCAGTGCTGCCCCGTTTCTGCAGGAGGAAGACACTGGTACATGGAAAGTCCTTTTCTCCTGTGGATCTTGGGACCGGAATCTGGCCCCAATGCCATTTTCTAATTAAATGCTTAATCCTGCAAGGTACTGAGCACTCCGGCCCCAATTCAGCCAAGCGGTTAGGCACGAGCTTGACTAAGTGCATGAATAGTTTCATTCAACTCAGTGGGACTCCACACAGCCAAGTAGATCTGATGACAGGGTCAGAACCTGAGAAACAAGCAGCAGGGCAGTTTTACAGAGGAAAAGAAAAAGAAGAGGAAAGGCTCTACATGTTAAATGAACAGTGGTTATCATTAAAACTAACTCAGAGAAGGTTTTAGGTTATGCTTAAAGGTGGAGAAGGGATTGCTGAGATGATTGTCAAAGGTGTGCAAGGTTCACACCCTAGGAGGTCACTGCAGCAATTGCTTCTTTGACTGCTAGCATTAGTGGTGGAATACCTTAAATGTGGTCTGAAAATAAGAATTGCTCTAACATCACGCTGTCGTGAAGGACAGAACATTCACCAGACAGCAGCTTAGAAGGAGGATGCATGATGAGATGGCCATCTGCATCACACCAGAGCAAGCTGGTCAAGGAGAAGGAACAAAGAAGGGGTACCTCTGATGTAGAAAGCATCTAAAAGAAGAGCAGGTAGACTGAAAGTAACTGAATAGATGAAGGAATATTACTAGGGTGGCTCCATCTAAGGCCACCTTATTGAGCATTAGTGTGATGGGTATTTATGCTCTGCGACCAGGCTGAGGCTCAACAAGGTGTTGACAAATGAAGGAAAGGGCCACCCACCATGAGCTTGCCCTCCATTTCGCTCATGGCACCAATATGGTAAGTGCTGGGAGAAGGAGTATTGGTATCAGCTGATTTCACACTTAGGTTTCTTCTGCCAAGGGCCTGGGGAAGCCTAACAGTCACACCTGTTTTCCCTCAGGTCTTCCAGTGACAAGACTCCCTGTTCACCTCTGGATCTCTTCCTCAGCCAGCCCTCAGGTTAGAGCATTCATTCTCCACTCCTCCCTAGTCAGCCTCCTACTGGTCAGCATTCTTCCTTTTAAGGCCCACATCCTGCCCAGGTGTGGCAGGGTGGGGCTAACTGAATGAGACTGACTGGCCTTAGGTTTCCCAGGCCCTAAAGGGGCAGGTCACCCATGTCTAGTTATTTTCAGTCCACCTGGTCTTCTTTTAGACTCCACCTGGATCCATATTATCTACTCCTTGAGCAACTTCTCTAAAGGCCACCATGAGGTATGTGACCACCATGGCACATACACTGGCCTTAAGCTGTCAAGGGAATGGGACTTTCCTTCATGTTCACATGCTATTTAGAGCAGTTCTTTCTCTGTAGTAAATGTTTATGGAATCATGTGTGGGATTGTTTCACAAGTGCTTCTGTGATATCTTGGAAGTTCTAAAGACTCGGGCTCCATGAATTCGAGTAGCCTTAAAATACATTAACCACTGTAAAACCTCAGCCAGCACCCACTGTCATGTTTGCCCTATTCTGTTTATGCAGCAGCAGCTGCAGCAAAAGCAGCTACAGTAGAAAATCTGCCTGCACCTTTCACCAAAAATAAATGAAACCCTCCAGGACCGCATACTTTATATCAAAAATATATTGCAATTTCTTTTTTCCCTTTAAGTTTCAGAAAGATATCCATATATGGTCTACTTGTCAAGGACAATAAAGAATGATGTAATAGAAAGGTCAACCTTGTGTCATTTAGCTACAGGATGCTTGATGAAATGAAGTTCTACAAATTAAAGCAACAAAGAAGAACTTTAGGATGGGTAAAAGTTTCTCCAGTGCATCTTCCAGCAGGAAATCTGAGATTCAGAACAACTTATATTTTGGCTGGTAATCCTTGATCATGGGGTGATCCAGAAATAAACTACAGGCTTCACAGTGAGAGCATTTCAAAGCTGCCCTGCAGTAGATCAGCGCACCCAGGGAAAGGCAAGAGATGAATACTAAAGGGGATTTTCTGTACTGAGACTTACTCAAGGAGAGAACTCTTTGCAGCATTATTGTTTTGTTTCAGAAACCATCAGGTAATGCAACTGTGCATGCTTTAAATTTACTTATCTTATGCAGAATCTATTGACGTGTTATGGGTTGTGAAAAAACTTCCTCCTATAATATTTTGTAAACTAACCAAGACTTTTTTTAAAACGCTCATCAGTTAAATTTAATTTGGAAATGGTTGGAAAGAATCATAGCTGCATAGTTTATTTACTTTTCCTTTACACAGAATGTGCACTTGGAATGTTTGCATGTCTTGTTTCTAAGGCACATGGAAAGATAGTTGCTGATGTTGTTGTGACATATTTAAGGTACTGTAAAGTGAATGCAGTGTACCAGGTATAGAGTAAACTAGCAAAATGATATTAGCAAATGGTTCCCTTCACTTATATCTCTGAAGTTGTTATTGCACTTAACTCTGTACTGGGATCCAGTTTGGTAAGAAATAAACCCTTTGCATCAAAGAGTTTGTGCAGACTCATGGTTTGACGGCATTGTGAGATATGCCAAGCTTACTTCATAAACAGTTAGACATGTTCTGACAGCTGGGGCTGAAATGGATTTGTTTACCTGGAAAGTTCCATCTGGAAGCCTATAGTTGCTTTATTCTGCATCGTGCTATAACTTGACCGGCTTGCATCAACCGTTATTGCAAAAGTATACTTGGCTGCTGCTGCTGCTGCTGCTGCCCTACATTATTTGTTTTCCCTCTAAACACGGTAATTCTGCATGGTTTCAAATGGAAAATCTTTTCATTGTTTAAAAAGCCCATGATATCCTTAGCAGTAAACTGCCATAATTTACTCGGAAAATTGCAGAGGTTTGACTGGCAATTTACCCAAAAAAAAAAAAAAAAAGCCAGATTCCCAACTGGTGTAAATCAGCGTAGCTCCATAGACTTCAACCCCATCTGAGGATCTGGCCCTAAAGCATGAAGACCTAAAGGCACAAGTAATGGCCTCGACCCCGCAAAGACTGAAGGACATACATAACTTTGCACATATGAGCAATCCTGTTAACTTCATATGTAAAGTTAAGTATGTGTGGAAGTGTTTGCTGAATTGGGGCCTTAAAAACTAAGAGAAAAAGAAACAGTAAGCCAAGAAATCCTCCTTAACTCTTTCATTTGGAGTCTCTTAATCTTGTTGTTGTTGTCAGCATGATCAATGCCATTTAATGAAGCATAAACCAAAGAAACTGAAGTTCTGTATCTACCTACAAGTTGAGCAGAGTGAAATCAGTGCTAAGGCAAGATCCCCTCCACTGCTCCTTTAATGACCTCTTCATTATCCTTGACCTACTATCACCTTTTCTAACAGTAAGCTGCAATGCTGCTTTCTTGAGTCTTTTGAACAGGGACTGGCTGTCTTGATACATTATGTTTTATGGGAGGTGCGTTCAGAGGCGACTTGTCGTTTCATATAAATTGTCATACTTAGTCACTAATTGTACTGAACGGTGGTTCAAGAAGTTAATGACCAACTTTTTATTCCCTATACTAATATTATTTATTTGCATTGGGTAGTGGCTAGAGGACCCACTCAGGGATCAGGGCCCCATTTTGCCAGCCACTACACACACACACACATACAACAAAAAGGAGGTCTCTGCTCCAAAGAGCATACAGTCCTATAATAATGATAACTACAGATGTCCATGGTTTTTTCCACAGAGGCAGATGGTGAGTCTTTACTCACATTGGTGAGCAGTTACTCACATGAGTAGCAACCTTGATTTCAGTGGGACTACTCATACATAACTGCTCATTCATGCAAAGAAGGAAGTCATGACCTGGCCTACAATGTTAGCACTTCATTCCTTACCATGTACTTTTGTCTCTGTTTACGCGTAACATATCCATGTACATTATGGGTCTGATCTTCTATGCCTTACTTAGACAAACTTTCATTGAAATCAATCCAATAAAAAGAAGAAGAATACTTAGCAAGGGGGAACTCTGCCTGTGCTGAAAGTGCAGGAGCAGACCCTACGTGGAGATGGCTGTGAATTAAAACCCAGGAGGATCTTGTTAGACTGAGATATTAAATTATAGCACAGTCAGCAAAATGGTACAATGAAAGAAGAGATCAGTAATGCAGCAATTCAGAATAGAGGCAAAGGGTTTTGGTAATGAATAGTGATGGGCAAAACGCCTCAACATTCAGATTCTGTTCCTATCAGGCACAATAGGTTCATCATAATTGTGTGAGCACAGGCTCTTGTGAGATTCTCAGTATTGCTTGAGAATTCAGGGGACATTCAGAAGTTCAAATCCAAATAAAATGTAGTCATTTTAACAGTTAAACCAGTAGTTTGAAACCTACAAGCAAGATTCATTTTCAATATGAAGAGATGGCTTGAATTGATTCTTACTTTAACTAAACTGGTTCAACCATTCCTAGCCACAAAAAGTTTTGATGGCACTAATTTCCCTTGCAGTGGATGTGGAATATTCAGTTTATAGGGGGCATTCATAAGGTCATTTTGGTAGCTCACCACTAAATTAAGGCAGCTCAGCTACATATCAGAAAAGCATTGTGAGAGGGAACAGTAACTTACCAGCTCTTGTGCGGCAGTAGACTGCAGGTTGGCTCCAGTCTGTAGAAAGAGAGAGGAAGGCCTGCTTCTTGCCTCAGCAGACTTAGTTCTGATACACCTGTTGCCCAGTCTTAAAATGGAGCAGTTTTGTTTTCTATCTTTGGTGGATTCTTGCTTAACTAGTCCTCAGGAGAAGTGTGTGTCCAGGCAGGATGTGGATGAAGGTGGTCATTTGCTGGTGCACAAAACAGGGAGACTGTTCTAAACATAAGGCACGTCATGAGGACAGGCATGTGGGCCAAGATTTTCAAAACTAGGGATGCCTTTTGTAATTCCAGACACTCACTGAGGTGCCTACATAAGGACAATAGTAGCCTAACTTGAGGCACCCATGCCTGAAATCCTTGGCCACAGGCAGGAGCTTGAGAAAGATGCAGAGGGGGCAGCAGATGGAAGGGGTGGGTCTGTCTGAGCAATGGGAGTCAGAGGGGGAGGAAGAAGATAAGAGAGCAAAAGAGAGAAGGAATGGAGTTATGTGGAGTGGAGTTATGCAGAGCCTTCTGGGCCCAAACCCTACCCATATACTACCCATATGCTGTGGGTGCAGAGGGCCCCTGACACAGCTGAATTGGCATGATTCCTCTACATGAGTAGAGCAGCATGTCTACACAGCAGATCATGCACACTGTTTGTGCCAGAGCTAACTCTCTGGGGGCAGGATGGTGACAGGCAGCATTTGGGGCTGGCTGGGGTTGGAACATCCAATGCTATGATGATTCTCGCAAAAGAGGCATGATATGGAGCCTATTCCAACCCTTTTGCTGAAGTTGAATGGAAAAAAAGGATTCCTTCCACCTCCCGCTCTGAAGGGCCCCAGCATCTAGTCACGTTACTTAGCTCTGGGCCATGGTGATTTGGGATTATTTATTGTTATTTATTTGTTTAGCAAGGACAATATAACTTGTGATGCAGGATCGAAAGCGCCTATTTGTTTGGTTATGATGACACCTCTGCTTTAGAGTACAGTTGTCCGGTAAAAATGTGACCTTGCTGTCAGAGCCCTGGATGTGCATGAAAAGAGAGACCTATTAGCAGAGAATGAGTGAGAATCAAATCTGGACTCTCGTCAGTAAGGAATCAGAATGTCCTCAGCTTTCTGTTACTTCGAGCCTGTCTGAAAATTCCTAGAAGTCAGGAATTTGGCTTTGGCTCCCTCATCCTTGGTCCTGCGAGTTCGATGAGAGAAACATGACTTACTAGTAAAAAAACTTTCTCTATTTTGGGCCCCATACCATTTCTCTCTGCAGGATGAGTCAGTGGTTGGAGCCGCTGCCAACGCTGTTGTTTCTGCACTCGCTGGGACTCTTGTCATAATATTTAGATAAGCGGAGAGCATCAATATGGATTTTTTTGCAAGTGGGTGGGATTGCTTAACCCATACAGAAGACGCAAGAGAGAAAATAAGAGCCGTCCCAAAATTCATGATCCCATATACCCCCCATTACACACTCTGCAGGTGATGAACCAAAAGAAAAAGGGGGAGAAGGACACTAAGAAATTACCTTCATGTCTAGGTTGTATGAGGCTTTCTATCATACAAAATGCCATCCAGCTACTTTGCCATGTACAGTCAGACAATGCGGTCTCCATACATCCACAGCACACAGACACCAGCCGCCAAGCAAGTACAGTGGATGATGGAGTGTAAAACAGCAGAGCAACATGTCAGGAGTTCAACTAGCCCGGGGCAAAGAGAGCCATTGGGGGAAGGTCTGTGTCATGGTACTTGACTTGTCTGTGGCACTAATGTCAAAGCATGGATAGGTAACAGAGTGGCTGAGAAGGGAGGTAGGGCCACTGTGGCTCTGTTCCTGCAGCTGTCAGCTGTTTGGTGGCTTGGCACAGATCCCTTGGATGCACAGGGGTCATAGCACTGGCCTGAGGCTGTCACTGCCTGTGTGCCAGCTATCACTGAAGACAATAATCAAATATCAGCCTTGTGAGATCTGGCATAAAACAGGGTTGAAGAACTTCAAGCCTCCAACCTTTTACTTAGACAACTGTTGTGGGGTACAGTTTGCATATTGTACTCCTTAATAGTCAGATTACCACTCCCAGCATGATTGAATACGTACAAAATCAAGGGTAACTCTCCGCCCTTAACTTTCCCTCTTTTGCTTTTGTGGTGCTTGGAGGCTGAGATCAATGCAGGCAGTAATCACATGTGTTATATACCCTGTGGCACTTTGCACAGCCATTATAAATGAGAATAAAGGTGAGTCCTTAAATCCACATTTCCTTGCTTTTGTAGGTTTTACTCAGGCTCTTAAATTTAATGGTAATCAGAGAAAACATCCCACGTCTCAATGGAAATATGAATAGAGACCGTCTTCACCGATTTTGACATATCCCTCCGCCACTGTAAAATCGAGCATCAGGGCTGTCTCCTCTGCCCTACAGACAAAGTCTATAAAGGTTGCTTAGAGCAGTGGTAACATATTGTAGCTGGAACATGAAATACTTTAAGTTCATGGGACCATAGTGATATGCCTGTGTGCCTGGCTCTGATGCACCACTGCTGCTCACATTCTATGCATCTGTACTTGCCATAACCCCTACCAGAGGGTTATGTTCTCCTCTAGCTGCAGTCTAGTGATCCAGAGATCGAAATGGAGAGTGCACAGTTACACAGGGGGCTGGCAGAGCAGAGTTCTTGGCCTAGTAAACTGGTACAGACACCTAGAGTGATTGGGAATGAATGGTGGTCTAGAGCAACAAAAGGTTATATGGCTCCCTACAGTATGTGCGTGAGAGAGAGACTCTGGGGCAAGAGGGGTGGGCATTTACCAGTGTGCTTAGAGCAGTACAAATGCTACAGGCCTGTCAGTGCCTGACATCTCTCCCAAGAACCCAGGCTTTTCTCTTCTGTTAGACCTTGCACACAGCTTTACAAAGTAGCAGCCGTGTTAGTCTGTATACGCAAAAAGAAAAGGAGGACTTGTGGCACCTTAGAGACTAACCAATTTATTTGAGCATAAGCTTTCGTGAGCTACAGCTCACTTCATCGGATGCATTCAGTGGAATAGGGACATTCCGTTCAGTGGAATGCATCCGATGAAGTGAGCTGTAGCTCACGAAAGCTTATGCGCAGATAAATTTGTTAGTCTCTAAGGTGCCTCAAGTCCTCCTTAGCTTTACAAATGTGACTCCTCACCCCAATTTTGAGCGAGCCCGTTATTTTGCTTATGGCGGCCTACAAAATACTTGGGAAAAGTCGGTTGCAATCGAACAGTCAGGAGAGCACCTAAAAAGGGATGCAACGTAATAGCCCTAATGAGAGGCCCTCATGGATCCTGCAGAGCTGATGGAGATCTGCACCAATGAGACTCAGTGCAAGGAAAAGGGACTCACCAGCTTTCAGATATCAGAACAGGGTGACCAGATGTCCCTATTTTATAGGGACAGTCCTGATATTAGGGCTTTTTCTTATATAGGCGCCTATTACCCCCCATTGCTGTCCCGATTTTTCACACTTGCTGTCTGGTCACCCCATATCAGAAGTTCTCTTTTGGCACAGTTGCACCTGGCTCTTGTTTCGCTATTAGAAACCCCATTGCTAGCGAAGTCATTTCCACTAGAGTAGCAGCATTAACCAGCTGTTTGCTTTTTCAGCCTTGTGCATTACTTCCTCTAAGGAGCCCCTTCCTGGGTCTCTCCCACTCCCAGTAAGCTGCTTTTAAGCATCTTGGGAGGGTAGCGACCTGCCTTTAAGGATTAACCAACAGGGCACTTCTGCAAGCCCATCAGATTTTTTTCTTTCTTTAAATGCAACCTCTCCTTATTTCTCCCAAACAGGTGATTATCTAGGAGTCATATTCACTCCTCTGCTAGTGCCAGAAGGAGGAATGCTGTCCCCGCTGCATGCTCCTTTCTTCCCCCTCCCCCAAATCCTATGGGAGACACACGGGTGGTTTTAATGTTGGGGCTTAGTGTACATTTGAGGAAGGAAGGAGACAGGGTGGAAGACACACTGTACAGCATGCTCCCATCCAAGTGGATATGTGAAATGAACTGGAGCTCTTTGAGCCCAATTGTCCACCAGTCAGCGCCTTGTATAGTCTCATATACCGTACCTGCAGAGAGTGAATGCAAAGCAGGCATCAATCACTGCCATTCAAATTGGGTAGCATTTTACACCCTCTTTGCACACGTGTAAATGAGTGCACAAAGTGTGGGGGCAGCAGAGAATCAGCCCTTGTGTCTGCACGGCCCTGAAAAGCCAGGGATTTAGCACAGGCTAGGGGTGGATGATCAATGGGAACATGGGCCTGCAGAAGTGCTGCTGTCAGGAGAGGGAGCAGATGTGCAGAAGTGAAACTGACCAGTATCTTTTTTTGTTGTTCAAGCTGAGTGCACTACAGAAAGTAACCTAATAGCCTAAAGGGTGAAAAGGGCATGGCAGGCCAGCTCCTCAGCTAGTGTAAATGGGATTAACTCCATGGAAATCAACAGTTATCTTGCTTTACACCATCTGGGGATCTGGCCCAGCAACTTTCATCTTCAATAATCAAAGACAAGTAAGAGTAACACAGAGGGGGGACATGTGAATGTTTTCTTTGATTCATTTTTAAACTGACAGTGTTTTCTTAATCCCTTGGGGCATTTCCACTACATCTTATTGCCCAGAGGTGCCCTCACCTGAAGGAAGCAGAAGAAAGTCTGCTTTACTCATTTGTAACTTCTCCCATTTAGCAAGAGATAAATTAGCTGGGTCCGCGAGGTGCAATTATTATAAGAGGGCTAAAAGAGAAAAAAAGAAATCAAGCCCATTAAATTTAAATGTTGCTTCTAGTGGATTCATTAAAATGTGTTTTCTCCTCGACTGAAAATATGCTAAGGACTCTGGTCAGTATAAGTCAAGGGGCAGATCTGACCCTGGACACAAAATGGTTGAACGTCACTTGCACATTTTCAAGATTTTGATTTTTACAGTTTCTTCTTATCCCCTGGTACTAGGCAAGCAGAGGATGGCTACAAAGATCACGGCCACAACAAACACCCAGAGAAAAACAATAGGTCATGAAGAGTACAGTCTGTACAGTAGCATGAGTGAAGACGAGCTTATTCAGCTGGCCATAGAACAGAGCTTGACAGAAGATCCCTCAGGTCAGTCAGCTGCCCAGAGTCATCAGAAATCGGTCATGACAGCCCCCGGAGAGCCACCTACGTTGACTCGTCCTTGCTCTCATAACCCACCAAACCAGATTTATCCTTGGCACAGGTGAGTGTGTGAGTGGCTGGAGCTGTCACAAAGCCCACAGTGGAAAATGGCTTTCTAAACAGGTTTATAGACCAGCACGGAAACGCGTTTAACAGACCAGTTTGTAATTAATTTACAGTGGTCAACTTCTGATCTCATTGCCACTGGGGTAGGTCCACTGGAGTCAGTGGCATTACTCTGGCCTGACACCATTGTCAATTAGATTAGAACTCGGGCCCGAATGTCGGCTAAAAGTTGTGGATCTTTGCAAAACACTGGACCAGTCCTGCAACCTTTTCTTACCTAAAGAGACCTCACTCAGGTGGCAGCCTCATCACGCCGCAGGGAGCAGAGTGCTTTCCTGAGTTAGTTCTAGTCAGGTGAGGCTTGCAAAATTTTTATGAAAAAATGTGGAATGGTTCTGATTTCCCCCCCCACACACACACAAAAGAACCAAACTACGTATATAAAACACACGGCTGTAAACACGACTGAGATGTCACAAACGTATTGCTTTTGTTTACTTCGGCACAAATTCTGAGCTCATGTACCCCCAGGTGCACCCGAGTAACTCCACGTCTAGGCAGACCCCTCTTACCACACAATGTCGCACTCGGGGCCAATGCCTAAGCAGCCCACTGGGTTACAGGAACCTGCTGTTTTAAAAAGCAAACATTTGTGATTTTCATTTTTAAAAATGAAAAATTCTCAAAAAAGATGGAAAAGGTCATTAAAAAAATCCAAATAATCAAAAAATAAAAGGTGTGTTTCAAACCCTGCAAAAGAACAACAATTTGTATATATTTTGTGTATTTTTGACAGCTGTAATTGTAATCTTATGACGCCACATTTATTACAGGCCCCCAAACAATGTGATGGGTGTCATGGGTGTTTTATATACACAGAGTGAAATCCTGGCAAAATTTCCATTCATTTAAATGGGGCCAGGATTGTACCCACTGTGATTGTTGTAGTGTTACACGATCTGGTGGAGGTACTTCTGTACGGCGCCTGATATAAGACCTGTTGTGTGGCTTGGTCATGTTGCTTAGTGTCTGAAGTGGGGATCTGATATGGGGCAGCTTCAGGGCAGATCTGTCAGCTTTGGCCCTGCACTCCGAAGGGTCCCTTGCCTCCTGCTGATTTTAGCACAGGACACCATCTGCTGCTTTGCACACTGACTGATGCTCTCCCACCTCTGCCTGAGCTCAGCAGTTTAGAGCTCCTATGCTCTGCAAGGGCACAGCCTGCCCACCCTATTACTAGGCAGGTATGGGAGCCTGCATGAAGGTTTGTGGCCCCAGGTCTTTAGCTGGCCTTGGACCTTGGTAGGGTAAGGTCCAGCATGAGGCCCGTTGCTGAATGCACAGTGCTAATGACCCTATTTCAGCCCCTCACCAGGCTTCCTCATCTGACTGTGCTCTCAGATCCTCCTTTCCTTGAGGTGAAGAATGTCATCTAGCTCTGTATCTTCCTCCTGTGTAGTGTGGGGGGGTTAACCTCATTGTTGTCTTATATGGTCATTCAAATCCCCTGACACTTCCTCAGTGGGCCAAAAATAATTCAGAGCTGAGAGAGCAGCTGAGTTCTGCACAGAGCAAGCCGTGGCCATCTGCTTTCATTCAAAGCCCCGGCGGCAGGCTCCTTCTCTCTGTGTGTCTCTTTTGGCTCCTGCCTTTATTAAGGGGCCTGAAAATGACCTGCTTCTCATATGCAGAGTATTTCTCTTTATTTCATTCGTGCCATCGCTACTCCAGGTTGGCAGCCCAGTCCGGAGGCCAAGCTCCAGGGTCATCTTGGGGGGTCAGACGAAGGTACAACGGCAGCCTGTTCATCACCCCCCAGCCTGTGTAAGTGTCTCCGTCTCGCTGTGTCTTGCTCCAAATTAGCCTTGTTGTCTGTCTGCCCTCACTCGCCAGCTGGAGGCTTTTGGGTGGCGGGGGTTGTGGCGTTATGTGTGTTGGGAGGAATGCATAGTACTGCCTGAGGGAATCGTATTCATTTCCTCCCTTGTCCACCCTACCTGCCCTCTCCTGCCCGCTCCCGAGCCCTCTACACACACTCAGTCACTCCTGGGCTATTCAGCCCTACGGCTCCCCGCACTCTACTGTGCAGGCTTCTGTGGGTCCCTAGACATCTGTGAGATGACAGGGGAGAGAGGAAAAGGGATGTGTGTGTTGTGGTTTATTTATACACACTGGCTTCCATGTCGCAATCACAACGGAATCAGGCGGGTGTTATTTTTAACTGCATCATGAAGTTCAGAGTTCGAGCCTGGGAAACAGGAACATAAACATGTCAAAGGGCATCAAATCTGAGTGAAGAAGCCTGATCCTTATCAATGCGCTTGGTCAATGTGTTCAGGACAGCTTGAGCCTCATCTGTTCACTGTACAGGGCTCCTATGTGCAAGGGTACATGTCCTCTCCCATGCTCTCAAGAGGGGCCGTGGTGTTCCTCCTCGCGGGCTGTGGCTCTGACCCTAAGGGGGAAGCTGCCATTGCAGGCTGGACTTCTTCCTTGTGAAAGAGAGTAATCGTGCTTGGCTGAGTACAGGTACTGTTGGGGAAAACTGCTGGATAGGTTAGATAGAGAGATCAGACAGGGAAGATGTAGCAGGGGGAGGGGACCAAACTGTGCCCATACTCCCGTGAAAGTGCTGGGGGGAGTGAGACCACCTGCATGGTGTTTGCATGTCACAATGCCTGTGAGGATGTGTTGAGGAGAGTGCACTGAGCACTCACTGCAGAAAGAGGCAACCTAAATTACCCTGCCTACCTGCTTGTGGGTGCTAGCAGGAATGTGACTGGGTATGTGTATGTGTGGGAGCCTTGATCACACCCCCAGTTAATCTGGCCATGCCCTTACGAACCCCCATATGCTCAGGGAGAGCCAGTAGCATCATTCTGCCTGGGGCCTGAATGGGGTGCTGGGAAGAGAAGATGGTTCCTGTACCATTTGTGCTCCAGCCCACCTGCTCTGGACTACTCAGAATAGACCCCATCCCGAATCGCTCTTGCAGTTGGAATTCAGCCGCCTGCTACCTGCCTTAGAGATGCAGTAACTAGTCTGAGCAGTTCACAAGATTCAGGGTTTTTTTTAAAACTGCCCGCTTCCTTCCTGCTCCTGCTGCAGAAGTTGTCCTGTTTCTGACAGAAACCAAGCAGCAGAGTGTTTATTCTTTTATAAAAAGAAAAGGAGTACTTGTGGCACCTTAGAGACTAAGCAATTTATCTGAGCATAAGCTTTCGTGAGCTACAGCTCACTTCTTCGGATGCATACTGTGGAAAGTACAGAAGATGTTTTTATACACACAGACCATGAAAAAATGGGTGTTTATCACTACAAAAGGTTTTCTTTCCCCCCACACCCCACTCTCCTGCTGGTAATAGCTTATCAAAAGTGATCACTCTCCTTACAATGTGTATGATAATCAAGGTGGGCCATTTCCAGCACAAATCCAGGGTTTAACAAGAATGTCTGGGGGTGGGAGGAAGAGAAAACCTTTTGTAGTGATAAACACCCATTTTTTCATGGTCTATAAAAACATCTTCTGTACTTTCCACAGTATGCATCCGATGAAGTGAGCTGTAGCTCACGAAAGCTTATGCTCAAATAAATTGGTTAGTCTCTAAGGTGCCACAAGTACTCCTTTTCTTTTTGCGAATACAGACTAACATGGCTGCTACTCTGAAACCTATTCTTTTATACTGACCAGCTGTGCTGCAGGCAATCACACAAGGGCTCCAATGAGACACTCATTAAACTTTCTGTGCTGCAGTGGAGTCTGCTTGGCTAGTGCATCTAGGGCCTGGTCCAGCAAACCCCTTACTGACACCAGTAGTTTTTATTCAAAGAACAACTCATGGGAATGAAGACTACTCACCTGGGTGAGGGGTTTTCAGGAAGGTGCCTTTAGGGATTTTCTAAAGAGCTAAGGGGCAGATTTTCAAGAGCTCAGATACCATATAAATATTTTAAAAAGGACCGGTTTTTCACAACTGTTCTGCATTCAGCAGCTCCCATTGTGATTCCTACAGACAGATTTTCAAAGGAACTCAACATTCGGAAAATCTGGCCACTTATTTTGGTGCCTAAGTGGAAACTGAGCATTTTTTAATACCTAGTCCTTACTGTGTTGTGTTTGGAGTTTCATTGGGGTGGACAGCTTTTCTCTTCCCCTCCTTAACTCAATGGACGTGATTTCAGATCTTTACACAAAGGTTCAGGTATTGATCTGAACTACATTGCTGACTTCTTAGAAACTGGACCAGCTGTCTTCTCAGAAGAGGCTCTCTTGTGAGGTTCCCAGCACTTTCTGCTTTCCACAAGAACAATCCCTCATGGTATTTCAGCGTTTCTACTTCTGGGCTCATTTCTTTTACACAATTAAGCAAACTTGTGCAAACCTCAGAAAGTTTGGTGCAGGTTAGGTGTGAGTTTGGAGCAAAGCATTGGGAAGAGGTTTCTGGACAGGTTTGACCATCCCGAGTTACCTTTTAGAGGAAAGCAGTACATGGGAGTACAATCACATAGTACTATAGAGCTAGTGTCCATTGCAGCCAGTGCACCCCAGAGCCACCAAAATCTTGCCATTTTAGTTTGCATATGTGGGCTCTAGGCTTTAAACCGTCTTGGTTTAAAAAAAAAAAAAAAGCTTTACTGTAATGCTGCAAAATGTCATTGGTTTTCAACATTGTTTTAAAGAGAGCTGGATCCTGTAGTGGAAGCAATCAAGGAAGGAGATGAAAGTGCCTTGCTCAATATGATGAAATCAGGGAAGAACCTTTCCGAACCTAACAAGGATGGTTGGCTACCACTGCACGAAGCTGCCTACTATGGCCAAGCAGGCTGCCTGAAAGTGTTGCAAAGAGGTTAGTAAAATAAAAACAGCTGATTACAAATGGAAGAAAAACTAAAAATATCAGCCAAAAAGAAGAAAATATAACCACTCCCATGTTCTGTTCACGGCATACACACAGAGACAGATTAATACTCTTGCTGAAAGGTTGTACTTGTAACACTACTTTATTTCTTAGATAACACACAAGAACCTAAAACCACAGGGGGACAAAGCAGGCTGCTCCCTGAAACAGAGAGGCACAGCTCACTCCACCTGACTGTAGGCTAGCTGGCTGCAGACTGAGTGCTGCTAGGCCCAGATCACACACTTTCCTACAGACTGCAAGCAGGATCAGGAAAAATCCTGAAATTTAAAGTGACAAGCTACAATTTTAACAGAGTTTTAATACATCGCACCAACCTTTGTTCAGTTCCTAGCTAAAAGACCCTTTACTCAAGCTTTGTACATGTGTATGAATTTCACCTATTTGAATAAGCAGCTTGCAGTCTGTACATAATAAACAACAGTTAAGATCTTAAGTGCTGATTGATATCTGTCGCTATTCTGGGTTGATGTAGGCTTGCCCCATATTATCTGGTTTCTTAGGGTATAAAATAGTGGTCTAGATCCTGAGCTGGTGTAAATCAATGTAATTCCAGAGAAGTCAGAGGAACTACACCAATATACTCCAGCTCAAGATCTGGCCTGGCCTCTGTTTGCTAATAGTTAATAATGGGGCTACTGGTTTACTTTTGGTTTCAAGTTCCCATTGGAGAACAGTTGCTCAATTGCTTTTTGAATCACCAGTTGCTATAGTCAACCTACATTTCTAACATTTTAACCTAATTTAGTGTCCGACCTATTATTCTCTAACCTATTTTATAGTCAATCTACAGGATGTTCTCAACCTACTTTGACTTTGTTTATTTGGGGTGAGGGGAGGGACCCTGAAGGATTTTGAAGGGTTAAAGTGCCTCGAAAAAGAAAATGCAGAGCACAGATTTTGGGTATCACAACACATGGATCTAAACACTATGCTCCAAGATGTCAAGTCAAAGGGCATGCTACATACCGATGGTCAGTAGGAGCACTGCTCTGGGGTGCACTGGCTTATGCTCTAACCCTTCCGGTTTATTTCTATTTCATCCAATAAATGGCACCGCCAGCACTGGCAGATACAAGTTGCACCTTTCTGATCCTCATGCAGACTCCCATCCTCTGCCTCCCCTCCCGCTGAAGACAGCATCATCACCCTTCCCCAGGCTTTCCACTGGGGCATGGCAGCTTTACATTGTGGCTCGGACTTCACTGGAGCCTCACCAGCAGAGTATGCCCAAGGGCCGCACTGAGTCATCCTGTTCTCAGGGAATACGTTGGCCACATCTTGCTCCTATCCCGTGCCAGTCACCTTTGCCGCTTGTGCTGATTGGTTATGAGCCCCTCAGTGAGAGAAGCTGGACTGCAGACACTCTGTGCAGTAACATGGTAAATTTTCCACCCCTTTGGGTCCTGGATTACCCCACCAGAGATGATGGTCTAGAGAGGGGCCTGAATTTACATCCAGATTTGGCTTCATAGCCAAACTTCCCCCAAAGCTCAGGATTGTTCAGATTTGGTGTTTCACTTTATCCCATGATACAGGCAGGCCCAGCCCCGAGTCCTCAACTTTGAATCCTCATCTGTACTTGATCTGCACTTCGAGGGGCTTGGCTGTTGTGTTCTGCTTCAGATCCGTTGCTAACATGCTGGTTAATTTCTCCATCAGTGAGATAAGGTGCCTCTTACTGATAACCAGAAAATGCATCACCTCTAAGGCTGAGTGTTAGCCAGCATGTATTGTTATGACTGTCTAAATCCAGGCCAGCTGTATAGATGAAAGCACTTTAATGTGTCAGCAAACTCATTCATGCATTTTTTTAGCGCAGCATTGATTTCTAATGCCATATTTACTGCAGCGTTAATATATGGAGTGATATGTAATGTCGTGATTTTATTTTCCTCTTTTAAAGAATCTTTCTTATCAGAGAGTTTTGGGTGGTGTTGCAGAGAATAGTGGAATCTGGTCTGGATGGCATGGCAAAGCCATCTCTTGGGTAATTTCTTAGCATTTGGTGTGTCATGTTTGAAATCATCATAGGAATGTAGAGCTGGAAGGGCCTCAAGTCACCTAGTCCATCCTCCCCACACTGAGACAGGACCAAGTATACTTAGCTCATCCCTGCCCCAAAATGTTTAGCAACAGAGTTCTTCGTTTCAGTTAGACAACATATGCTATATGCCTTACTAACTATGGAACAATGACATCTCATTAGCATACCCTGGAACCATTGATCAGCGTACGCTTCAGGAAGAGACACCGCTGTACATAGCAACAAGCAGGGGAAACCTGGACTGCCTACTTTCTTTGCTGCAAGCCGGGGCTGAACCTGATATTACAAACAAGTCCAGGGAGACTCCACTCTATAAAGGTAAATGGCCTGATTTTCAGAGGTGCTGAGCCCCCTAGATTTCAGCTGAAGTGGCAGGTGTTCAGCACCTCCAAAGATCAAGCCCATGTTGTTTCTATATGAGTATGTATGTGTTTTTTAAATTCAAAATTCAAAGCACCTATTAGATATCAGAACAAAAATAATTGAGAACACGTCAGTCGTTCACTTATAGTGTGGGCACAGGCACAAATGTACAGTATTTACTACAACAGATGTATGCTAATATGAAAAAATGCTATAAGGTATCCTGGGTACGCTACATTGTTGCTTTGTGTTGAGCACACTTTATTCAGCAAAGCCACACAAAATCCATGGAATCAGAGTTTGGAGAAGGAGAAGTTCTCTTAGGTCATCAGGTCCATCTCCTTGTGAATGGATGGTTCCCCATGGTACATTTTGTAGTGCTCTGTCTAGTGCCCATGGGACTCACTCTAGTGCTCTGACTAGCCTAGTCTTAAACGTATAGGCCCAGATTTTACAAAGTGGCCACTCTCTTTGAGTGCCTGGATTTATGGAGACCCAGCTTGACACTGGATTTTGAAAATCTGGCCCAAAATAGGCTACCAGATTTAAGGGACTGTTTCACTTTTCAGTAAATATAAAAGATGGGACAAAACATAGCATATGGAAGCACACCCAGCCTTAGAAAACTGTTACGAAAATTTACTAGTCTCAGCACAAAATCTGCTTGCTCACAGGTGGCAGTGTATTACCCAGGCAGCATATTACCTATTTCTTGGTGGGTCCCTTTAACTTTCTTATCACCAGCTCCACTGGGCATGGCTGCCAAAGTCTTTCAAAGTCAAAATGATCTTAAACTCAAACTTTGATAACCAACAGATTTCTTCCCAGTGCTCCTCCTGGCTGGAGGCATTTCTCACTTCTCTTCCAAGGCCTCACAAGGAGAACCCAGGTCACTCCTGCTCCTTCTGTGAGTAAGGGTTGAAGGCTTACTAGCAGAACAATCTTTCCTTATGTGATGCCTTATGTGATGCCCTTCTCCAAGGGTTTTATTTTGACTGGTTGGAGGCTTGATTGGGAGAGAAAGGAGCATTGCCCCACCCTTCATTACAAGGCTCCTGGTGCCTTAAAGAGACAGTCATATCTTCTCAGCAAGACTCAGTCTTACCCCAAGACCTCTCCCCCTCCCCCCAGCCAGCTCCTCCTCCCCCCCAGCACCTCCTGGCTGCCGGCAGCCCCACCGATCAACTCCTCCCCCTCCCTCCCAGTGCCTCTACCCACCATGGATCAGCTGTTCCACAGCATGCAGGAGGTGCTGGGAGGGAGGGGGAAGAGCGGGAATGGGACACGCTTGATTAAAGCTTTTTACAAAAGGAAAGTTGGGGGTGGAACTGAGTGGGAAGAAGCAGGGCAGGGGTGGAGCAGGGGCAGGAAGAGGCAGGGTGGGGATGGGGGCTTGAGGGAAGGGGTGGGATCAGGGGTGGGAGTGGGATCAGGGACAGAGCAGGGGTTGAGTATTCCCGGGGCAAAGAAGAAGCCGGCACCTGTGCCTGTGATTCTAGGTACCTCAGGTTCTAGCATGTTGTAATGGGGCACCCAGAACTGTGGCACCCAGAGTTAGTGGCCTCTTGAAAAGTTTGGCCTAAATGACCTGCTTTTTGTTGAAACAGCCTGTGAACGCAAAAACGTCGAAGCTGTAAGGATGCTGGTGCAGTACAATGCTGATGCAAACCACCGATGCAATCGGGGATGGACTGCTCTCCATGAGGCTGTCTCCCGGAATGACATAGAAATAATTGATATCCTGATCAAAGGGGGAGCCAAGATTGAAAGCAAGAACACCTATGGGATCACCTCTTTATTTGTGGCTGCCGAGGGTGGGCAGTTAGATGCTTTGAGATACCTTGCCAAGTGTGGTGAGTACAGTGGTGCTGTTCATTTGCTTTATATATTATGGCCTAAATATTCAAAAGTATCCACTAATTTTGGTTGGCTCAGTTTTTCAGTAGCCAACTGGAGATGAGACCTAGTTTTCAGAGGTGGTGAACACCTGTTGCTCCCATGGAAGCTTCTAGCAAGAACAGTCCACATGGGTGAGAAGGGGGTGCTGCTGGTTAGAATACAGGTGCACAATGATTGTGTTTCTTCAGTATCAATGGACACTCGGTTTAGAAGCAATTTGGTGCCCTTACTTTGTGCGGCAATGATAACACAAAAATTTTTGTGACTCTCACTGTACATGTGTATCATAAAAATTCAGGGACAGAAGAATAGGTCACAGACAGGGAAAGATAAGAATAAGATCAGAGTTAAATGTTAGCCAAGCACGGTCTGCTCATGAACATTCGGTAAGATATGACTTGAGCAAAGCTAGTTCTCCTCAAATATTATATCACTTTGTCCTGTTTTCCATAATGTTGAAGGTTCACAGTATGCAATGCTGTTGTACCTATGTCAGGATATTACAGAGACAATGTCAGTGAGGGAATATCTTTTATTGGACCAACTTCTGAAGTGAAATAAATAGATATTACCTCATCCACCTTGTCTCTCAGAAGGTCACAGGGAAGATATTTTTTTCCCATGGTCAAGGGACTCCCTCTTGTGGCATAGGGTAGTTCACTGAGGCTCTATTGTAGCTTTCAGCCATAGCCCTGAGTAGGAGTTTTGGAGCCACAGGTCTCCAGTGGGAGCAATGAGGGGCACAAAGCCTCCTAGAGCTCCACATCATGCAGAGAAAGTGCAGCATTGTTCATCTGTAGGAGGGTGCAGCGTACACTCCCTTTCTTGGACAGCCAGCTCTGTTGGCTGACAAGGTGGTAGGAGGGACCTTAGCTTGGTTCCTTCCCTCCCTATCCCTTTTCAAGTGGCTTGTGCTCCAGAAGGCAAGGATCAGTCTTTGAAATCTATGTGATTTTTGTCCGACCCTTTAGCAAGGGGCAAGAGGGGAGAAGACTTCTGGTACCTTCCACACTTGTACACCTGCGCTGGGGCTGGTCACCTCGTTATCCCCATTTTACAGAAGGCGATACCATACTCACCATTCCCACCTCATAGGGGTGCCAGGAGGATTAATGAGGAGGTGTTTGCAAATCACTTTGCAGTTGAAAAGCACTAAATACATTTATTAGTGTTAGGGAGGGGGGAGGATTTTAAAGTCCCTAGGTAAGGCCAAATCCTGCTCTCATTACTCATGTGAGGAGTTAGTCCCTTTGAAGTTACCATGTCTATTGTTGTGAGTAAGACAAGCAAGATATGGCCCAGGAAGAATATATTTCTTAGTCAGTCGGAGGAAGAATAAGAATATTTTGATTCTCATAATGAGTCAAGAAGTCACATCTCATATTACTTCCCCCCCAGAAAGGCCTTTTAGAATCCAGCTCTCTCCTGTAGTCCCATGAGTCTTTGTGCTCACTTCTTCTCAGGTGGGTTCATAACCTTAAAATCTCTCTTACACATGCACCAGAGCAGATTCCTGGCACTTCATGATGCATGTAAAACCAACCCTTTGGCTTCACCATCCCTTACAAAGAAATGATACATCGGCCCCTTTCAGCTGTGAACAGGCCAGCAAATACAAGGAGACCATGCTTAAGCCTGTCGTTAATGTCCAGTGCAAACAACAAATTTTATGTAGTTTATCAAATAATAAAGATTCTCAGCTGGTATAAATTGGTGAGGCAGCATTTAAGTTAATGGAGCTACACTGATTTACACCAGCTGGGAATCAGCCAATATGTGGTGTGTCAGTGTGTTTGTATAGATAGATAGAGTGGGCCTGATTCTCATTTACACTAAGGCCACTTACACCACTCTAGTCATGTAAAAGGACCTTAAAAGTGGATGCAAATATAATTATACTGAATATAATTTAATCTGTCTCCTTTACACTGCCAGAGCAGCGCAGCCTCCTTAGAGTAAAGGAGAATCAGACCCAGCATATAGAAATGTTGCATATAGAGTCCAGCGAAGGGCAACAAAAATGATTAGGGGTCTGGAACACATGACTTATGAGGAGAGGCTGAGGGAGCTGGGATTGTTTAGCCTGCAGAAGAGAAGAATGAGGGGGGATTTGATAGCTGCTTTCAACTACCTGAAAAGGGGTTCCAAAGAGGATGGCTCTAGACTGTTCTCAATGGTAGCAGATGACGGAACGAGGAGTAATGGTCTCAAGTTGCAGTGGGGGAGGTTTAGATTGGATATTAGGAAAAACTTTTTCACTAAGAGGGTGGTGAAACACTGGAATGCGTTACCTAGGGAGGTGGTAGAATCTCCTTCCTTAGAGGTTTTTAAGGTCAGGCTTGACAAAGCCCTGGCTGGGATGATTTAACTGGGAATTGGTCCTGCTTCGAGCAGGGGGTTGGACTAGATGACCTTCTGGGGTCCCTTCCAACCCTGATATTCTATGATTCTATGAAATATATTGATGAAATAAGAACTAAACTGCAATGAAGATAAGAAAAATCTCTAAAGAAAGATATGTGGCTGTAAAAATACAGATTGCAGTTATGGCTGATAGAGAACAAAAGATATTGCTGGCTTTCCAGTTCACTTTTTTCACAAGTCAGCTTTATGCGACATTGAAAACTAACCAGTTATTCCATCGTGATTTAAAACACTGATTTGAATATAATTTGTGGTTCAACTCAATTACATGTTAGTATTCCCTTAAAGTTCAGTTTTGAGGAAAGTCCAATAAAAGTGCCCAATATTTCCCAGCCATAAAAGACCCGCTGAGAATCTCAGTAATAATATAATTGTATTTTTACAATAAGCAATGTTTGCCATAAATAAAAAAGAAAGATTTCATTTATTTCTCATTAAGAAAGTAGCTCTGTTTTGTGTTTTGTCATTGAAATTCTCCTGGTGTTTCAAGCTACAGTATCTTTAAATTGCCAAACAAAACACAGATGTTTCAGCTAGGGGGGAAATGTTCTCTTTGGCGGGGAGTTTTCACGGCCAAACAAAAGACTGATTGGCTGTACTTTTTTTTTGTTTGTTTCTTATCAGAGTTTGGGAAGCAGAAAAACAATGGATTGTAATTCTCTTTTAAGATACCCATAGATCAGGCAGCCTGAAGGCAGAGTGGCACTGTGTATTACAATCGAAGCCCCAGTTTGGAAATTGACACAGGTTTTCAGGTCCTAAAACTGTGCCACAAAAATAGCTACATTTCAACGTGGTTGTGGCCCAACAATATTTTATCAGGGTTTATTCTTGCTGGTGTGCATATTAAACCATGTAATGACTAGAGCTAGTCAATACAAAAAATAAAATAAAATGCAAAATCCCTACCATGTTACAGAATCATCTTTTAGCCTGGATATATGCACAAGGATTAAAACATGGTTCTTCAACACAGGGTTATATAACATGGGACTTTCTCTGTCCATGCAGGCAAGAAAAGGCCATGTTATAACATGATTTCTCCTCAACCATATTTAACCATAGTAAAGAAGCTGGGGAGGGTGGGGCTGGGCTCATGACCAGAATCTAACTGTAGACACCCTTTGTGGGTATTATCCTGTGGGTACTGCTGTTTAATCTCTCTTCCTGTGTAGTGTATTACCACTTATATGCAATGGTTTGTCCTTGGTGGATTGGCTGGCCCCAGGGAATACCCTGTTACACTCAGTCCCTCAGCACTGGGGAAAACATTTACCTCATAGCAGAAACACAGTGAAGAAGACATAAGCTGTTCTTTTATTGCCTTGACCACATTCTCACCCCACCCCAGCAAATAGTGCTAGGAAAATATGAGCAATCACTTGACCTTACTGACAGTTTTGTAGTTGAAACCTTAGGTAAGTCATGGAGACTTGGGCTGTTGATCCAAAATATGTTACATCTGATTCTAGCCATTTAGCTCTTCAATGTTTTTTGTGCTCTTAGGAGCTGATATCAACACCCAAGCCAGCGATAGTGCCTCTGCTCTTTATGAAGCCTGTAAAAATGGACATGAAAAGGTGGTGGAGTTTCTCTTGTCCCAAGGTGCCGATGCTAACAAAGCCAATAAGGATGGGTTATTACCTCTTCATATAGCATCCAAAAAAGGCAACTATGAGTAAGTTTTTGGTGTGTTTTTAATCACTTTATTGTATCATTTCACCCTGTAGAAAGGAATTCAGATATTTTATTAAATTAATGGCCCAGATACTCACATATTTATGTCAGTATATCTCCATTAAAGTCAATAGAACAACACTTATTTATACCACCTAGGAATCTGGCCCTATATTCACAGAGTTTGGGTTTCAAATACTAAACTCAAGGGTGTGTTTGCTGGGATGGTATAAGCCAGTCATAGGGCCTTCCCTTCCACACCAGGGATGGATCCTGCTACCTCAGCTGAGATATTACTTATTAGTGGTGGGCCTTCAGAAGCAGAACATGCTGCCCAACTCTTCAGTGTGTTCAGATTTTATCACCATTTTTAGAGAACAATAACTCAAAGGCTGACAGGCGAGGAGTGGATAAATGACAGGCGAGGAGTGGATAAATGAATCTCTATGGCATTAGAGAGACCACAGCTGGAATACTGTGTCCAGTTCTGGTGTCCGCACTTCGAAACGGATGTTCAGAAGTTGGAAAGAGTTCAGAAAAGAGCTACAAGAATGATCTGAGGTCTGCAGAATATGCTATAAATTATAGTAACAGTCTAAATAAGATCAATCTGTTTTGTTTAAACAAGAGAAGGTTAAGAATTGATTTGATCACCTTCTGTAAGTGGGGAAAAGACTTCTGATAGATGGCTCTTTAATTTAGCAGACAGGCATAACAAGTTCCAGTGGCTGAAAGCTGAAGCTCGACAAAACACATTTTTAATAATGAGAGTAATTAACTATTGGAACAACTTACCATAGGATGTGATGGATGTGTGTGGCCCAACAATATTTTAGCATGGTTTATTCTTGCTGATGTGCACATTAAACCATGTAATGACTAGAGCTAGTCAAATAATGCCAAAAACCAATGCACTTGAAGTGTTTAAATCAAGGTTGGATATCATTCTAAAAAATATGCTCTTGTTGTAGAAACCACTTGGTGAAATCTATGCAGTTATGCAGGAGATCAGACTAGGTGATCCTAATCATTCCCTCTGGCCTTAAATTCTATGGATCTATTAATTTTTCCAGAAAATCCCCAAATAAATAGTAGAATCAGAAACTAAATACAGCTGCAAAATGTGTGTATGGATTTTTCCCATTTCATAGTGCATGAAGAACCAAACCTTTTTGACAACACCATGCCTTTTATCCAAAGATCTCCGTGCACTTTGCAGACATTAACTAAACTTCTCCATATTACTGTGATGTATATAAGGATTATTATTTTCTGTAACTGTACCGTTGTGGAGGCTGTATGTGCTAGGAGGCATCCCGGAGTGAATTTATGTAACTGATGTATATATTGCTATCATGTGAGTAGGAGTAGCTATTACAGCCTTTTGCTGGCATGACTCAGAATTCTCTCTGGGGTTTAAGTTAAAAAGAGATTTTCTTAAAAACAAACGTATTTTAAACTAGAAAAGGGTCAGAGCAAAAACCCGTTCCAGTCCTCCTTTCCTAAACTCTGGAAAAGTGGCTCTGAATCTGAATGCCTATACTAAACCTGAACAAGACCTCTCAGTTTGAACACCCCCAAAACCTGGACAAGTTTAACTTCAGTTCCAAAGCTCTCCAACTTGAGTCCAACCCCACTTTCAAAATAAGGGGCCTGATCCAAATCTCTCACCAGTCATTGCTGATTCCCATCAGTGCAAATGAGTTCAGAATTAAGTCAGAAGTCTTAGTTCCTTCACACTTAAAAGGTTGAACACATTTTTTGGTTTATAACTGCTGTGAACTGAAGTGAAACAAAAGTATCCTTTCTTTAGCGGCCAAAATCAAATATTTATCCAGATGACAAAGCTTTACCCCAAGTGGCCAGTCGTTCTTAATTCCTTTGGTATTCAGTATAATAACACCCTTCATGGTGACCTCTCTTTATATTCCTGCGGATTTAATATGTAATTCTCCAGGAATTCCACATTCAGACTTGCTGCCAGAACACGGAGGCTTCATAACGTCAAAAAGCCAAGAATGTGGTCCCAGGGCTCAACATTCAACTCTTATTGCTTGGTGTTTGTTTATTTTAAATGATGCCTTGTCAATATTAATGTAAAATGAATTTTGTTGGCATGGAATTCATAATTGTGTATCATCGGTGTCATGATCATAGCAAGAGGTCACTTAACCCCTTTCTTCCCAGTGCTCAGGAGTGGTGGTGGAGAAGGGCAGAATTTGTTTGTGATTTATTTTGATTTTTTAAAGATGGCAGTCAATCACTAGGTGCATTTTTATTGGTATCCTATTATCTACAGCAGCTGGGAGGCAATGCAGCCAGCAGTGGCATTGGAACAATTTGTATAGTGGGGTGCTGGAAGCCATTGAACAAAACTGAAAACCCTGTATATGATGAAAACCATTTCAAGCCGGGGGCGCTGCTGCACTCCCTGTGTCCCTAGTTCAGGCATCCCTGGTCTCAGGTGGCAGAAAGGGTCAGGTGGTAGGGACCATGGGGAATCTAGCATCACTTCCAGTGTGAGTATGGCACTTGGGTGGCCCTGTGAAGGAGGTGGCCTTGGGTGGCCATGTAAAGCAGTAATTGGCTTTGCTTGGATGTCTCTCACTGGGAAGAACCCCCCACCTTTGAATAGGAAGTACAGTCTGCAGCCTTGGAGGCACGGTCATGCTGAACAGAGCCCTTGGGGTCAGAAAGAGAGATGGGCTCCAGCTGCAAAATTAGGTTCCTGATACCCATTTTAGTGTTCCCCATCCCCAATCCTAAAATACATGCAGGGGGCTTTGGATCTGGGCTTTGGGTTTGTCACTTTAGCAAGAGAGGGGACATTTGCAAAATTCAGATCCAGAGCCAAGTACAGATTTCAAATACCCTCGGAGTTCAGGATTCTTCAGGCCCCTCTCAATCAGATACAGAGAGCTGGGCTGAGCACATTCACTTCTTGAGCAAGAGAACAAAAGCAACCCTTAAATCTTAACAAGACCCAGTAAATCACGGGATGACTAATGCTGGCACTTGGCATGGTGTAATCGCAGTGCTGCATGTGCTTTTTTTGCTTTTATGGCTATTATGAAGCATTTGTTGGTGATGGATGATAGCCATCTAAGCAGCACCCAAATCGCCTGGATTCTGGTGAGCATCTTTGTTACATGAGGTCAGTCTCTGCTTTGAGAAAGGCTCTGGGTGGAAATTTCCTCTGTAGGCTTTGGATCTTTTCCTTAAATAAAGACAAAACTTCTTCAGGTATATAAATAATGGTGTAGCTATAAACTTGCCATGGGAGACATCATAGTCCAACATGTAAATAGGCATATAAGGTTCTGCATGTCTCCAACTCTCATTTTAGTCCGAGTAGAGGAAGCTTAGCACCATTCAGGAGCAGCTAAGCACATGGCATCATCAGATGCTTTAAAAGTTATAATAATTACTATTAAGTTGGATTTATCCTGTAAATATTCTGATCATGGGATATGCTGAGCAGCTGCCATTGCAGTCAAGCTAAAGATGGCCAGTACCTTGTAGAAGGCACCCAACGTCTTGCAGGATTGGGCCCTAAATGGGTTTAAATGGACCCTAAGGGGGTTTAAATGTTTGTTGTTTATTTGTTAGTTATGATGGCTTAGGAGGCTCAAGAGCTGAGTGAAGGAATGGGTTAGTTGTTAATTAGTACTTATTCACCACCTGCTGTATAATTGCTGCGCAGGGATGGACCCAGGCAACAAGATTCAGATCTAGATTTTCTCAAAACACACACAAATTCTGGGGGTATTTAGCAGAGCTAGTCAGGAAATCTTTATTTCCCAGCAAAAAATTTCACTATACATGGTTATACTGAAATTTTTCAGGTTTTTGTCAAAAGCCCCAGACCCAAAAGTGGTGGGGGTTTTTTTGTTTTTTGTTTTTGTTTTTTTTTTAATGTTGGCATTTGGTTGTTGAGACCAGAAAAATTTTGGCCAGTCAGGCAAAAAAAATTCAGTTTTACTGAAGACTTTCAATTGATTTGCTGATTTTTCTCTGGTTGTGTTGCTAAAAATTTTCATTTTGGGAGTTTTCAGCAGACCCTCACTATCTTTTTTTTTTGTCATCACAAACAGACATTTCCCATGAAGATGACCATTTTGACAGAAAAAAGCATTTTTTCAATTAAAAAAATTTGTTTCTCAAATAAAAAGTTTTGACCAGTGTTTTAGATCTGTTTAGAGCTAGATGTGTTTTGATCAGGAATTTTGGCTTGATTTGTTAGAGAAGGGGGCCAGATAGGAAATTTGAAGCAGGTTCAGATTCTGAACCACACAAAAGCTGGGGTGTTCTGACGTACGGCTTTAGCTCAGGAACTTCTCTAGTGCTAAGTATTATTAATTATCCTGCCCACAGTATGACCATTATTTATTATTACTTGTTTTTATCCAAATCAGTGTTTACATCCCTAACTATCCTAGTTCAAATAAGAGAAAAAAGATTAAATGAACTAAAGTTTAATGCCATCTGATATAGTGTGTTAGTTGTCCATATCTCCGAACAAGCTTGCACACTTTTCAGAGACATTCTGAAGAACTAGCTAGCTTCTCGGGTACATATAGCAGTGCCTTCTATGAACTGGAATCAACACTGCTTATCTGTGTGTCAAAGACCACATGCTGCTATCACTTAACAGAGATTTTTCATTAGCTCAAGTGGCACAGGCTTATGCTTTTGCTTTTGGCACAGGATAATCTAAATTCTGCTCCCCTCCCCCATTGGAAAATTCCAGATAGCTACAATGCAGCATGGGGACTGCTAGAGCTGGGTGAAAAATTATTTGCACCTTTAGACCCCCTTCTAAGGAGACTTTTGCATCATATTCAATGTCTTTTCATTCACTCTTTACAAACCTTCATGTATTCATAGACCTGTTTGTGGAAGATACATTTGAGGCCCATGAGGAGATTACTTTAATCCCAAAATTTGTTTCACAAATGAACTAAATCTTTGTTGGACAACAGTAAGTTATAACAGTTGGGTTGTCTAGTTCAGAGAAGAGAAACTGTGTCCTGTGATTGAGCTCAGGTAAGGAGTTAGAAATAGTGAACGCACAAGGGAATACTTGCTGCGTCCAGCAACCCATAGGTTGAAGAATGCTCACAGAAAACGTACGTCAGGTTTGAAGCGTGAATACATTAATAAAAAACCCAGTCTGCTATTGATTTTCTCTTCTGTGGTGCTCATCACTATTAGTAACCAAATGCCTCACAGACTTCAATGAATTTAGACTCACAGGGTAAGTGTACGCAGCAACTAGACACCCGCGACTGGCCCATGCAAGCCAGCTCGGGCTCTCAGGGCTCAGGCTGTGGGCCTGTTTCATTGCTGTGTAGAAATCCGGGCTCAGGCTCGCACCCAGACTCTGTGAGGTGGGAGGAAAGTATTAATTATCCTCATTTTAGAGAGGACAATACTGAGGCACTGAGATTAAGTGGCTTGCACAGATTTCTTGAGGCCTCAGCCTAGCGCCATGACCAAAAATCCCACCTTCCTGTCTGTTTGCAGATGATTTATAAGCAGGAAGAAGGGCTAAACTCACTGAATAAAATGTTCATTGCAAATTGCGTGCCCATAGTAACAACTATGAAGACCTAAAAGCAACCATGGATTTGTTATTATATGTTTAATACTCATCACACTTTTATTGTTAAGGCTGTAGGATGATGGCAGCTCTATTTGAGTTGTTAAGGAAGCACCGTTGTTTCCAATAGAAATTCCTGTTTACTGAGGTTTATAATTTTGCTGTACATTTTTTTTCCTCTGGGCTAATGCTTGGCAATCTGCCTGGAAAACGGCTTTGGTTCTTTGTTTTATTTTAATTCCTAATTGTCCTTTTGGCTCATCACAACCAGACCAGCTTGGGTTGACTCCGATAGCCCCATGGAGTTGCCCCTCCCCATACCCACAGAGTGAAGGGCTCCAGAGTGGTGCCCAGTGCAAGGAGTTGGATTTGGTACCTGAAGTGTAACGCTGGCTTCGATCCTGGACCTGAATATACTCCCGAGATGAGCTCAGAACTGAGCTTCTGGCTTTGCTCTCTCCCTCTCGTTTGAAGCATTGTGAAAACTCAATGCATAGAAATGCTTCAGGGCCAAAACTAATCCTAATTTTTAAGGACTAGGGTGAGACCTAATGTGGGGGCAGATTATCCTACATCTGCTGGGTTCTTACTCCTTCCTCTGAAGCATCTGATGTTGGCCATTGTCAGAGGCCCCTTGGACCACATGGACATTGTGTCTGACCCAGTCTGGCAGTTCCTCTGCTCCTAACCCCACCCTGTCAGGATGAAAATGCACTGGCTGAGTTGTGGAGGATAACACGGCTCATGCCTGTGTTATCAATCCTTCACTTTCATGAGCAGCTGGCTCACTCCTGTGTCTCACTATTATTTGCTGTAGATTGTCTAAGGCTAACAGCTATCCACTGAATCCCCTACTTGCAGGATAGTCAAAATGCTGCTCCCCGTGACCAGCCGCACTCGGGTCAAGCGCAGTGGCATCAGCCCGCTCCATCTTGCGGCAGAGCGCAACAACAACGACATCTTGGAAGAGCTAATTGAGGCCGGCTATGATGTGAACACCACCCTCTCCTATGAGAGAGCCCGGCTCTACGAGGACAGGCGCAGCACTGTCCTCTACTTCGCCGTCATTAACAATAATATCTACGCCACAGAGCTGCTGTTGCAAGCTGGCGCCAACCCCAACGTCGATCTTATCAACCCCCTGCTAATCTCCATTCGCCACGGCTGCCTGAAAACCATGAAGCTGCTTCTAGACCACGGGGCAAATATTGATGCGTACATTTCTAGCCATCCCACTAGTTTCCCAGCCACCATCATGTTTTCAATGAAGTACCTCAGTCTGCTCAAATTTCTAATGGATATGGGGTGTGACGCCGACTCCTGTTTTAAGTGTCAGTATGGAAATGGCCCACATCCTGTGCTGGATCATAGAAGGGACAGATTGGATGATACCCCAGTGAACAAACAGCCAAACATAGTACAGGTAAGTCCAACGAATCTAATTGATCTATGATATTTATATGGCCACCATTAACATAGTCTCTGAGCCCCTCACACTCTTTAATGTAATTATCCTCCCAACACCCCTATGAAGTGGGGCAGGGCTCTTCTCCCCATTTGACAGATGGAGAACTGTGTCACAGAGAAGCTAAGTGACTTGCTGAAGGTCACACAGGAAGTCTGTGGTGGAGCTGGGAATTGAAACCAGATCATCAGCTAGTGCTCTAACCACAGAACCAGCCTTCCTACGTAGGCATTGATACCACTCTCTTTGCCTTGGTATTTGAGCCATCATGAATTAAATTACCTTGCTAGGTAGCACTCCCTGTTTCGTCTGGGATTTGGGCAGAAGAGATCTGCCTTGAAACATTTTCTATTTTAGACTTTTTCAATTAAAAATTTACTGGTAAACTTTGAAGATCCATTGCGTGCTCTATTGGGCTCATCCCCCAATAGTCCATTGGATGATGTGTGGTCTATTGTTCTAATGTTCCACTGTGTGCCAAAAGAGTGTGCTCTTTTAGTGGTCTGTGCCAGTGGTTCTCAGGCCAGCCTATGTCAAGAGGGGCCATGCTGCTCTTTTCTGGAGCAGGGTGGATGTTTTGACTCTACCCTTTTGATTAAAATCAAATTTGGTTTCTAGCCCTTCTAGCTGGGAGAGTAACCTAGTGAATGTTCATAACTGCAGTAATCTGGTTTACTGAATGTATAGCATTAGAGAAAGTGCGAGTCACAATATTTGCAACACATATATGTAAATTATAGTTGAGGTTCTCAAAGCCGTGTAGGGGAGTTAGACACATAGGCTGATATTTGCAAATCCACTGAAGGGATTTAGATGCCCAGTTGTGTAAATTAGCCATATTTCTGATATAGCCATATCTTCCACTATCATTAATGAAAGATTCCCCTAGACTGCTTTGAGAAGTCTGATTATACATTTTAATATATTTTAATAAGTAAAATGATCAAAATGATATGCACTGAATGGAAAGCTTTTTTTGGCCATATATGGAACAAGCAGTGTCAAGCAGTTAGCAATTATGTATTTTGGAGTTTGGGGGGTTGTTTATTTGCTTGCTTCTTTGGGGCAGAAATGCCACAAAGGATTCTGAAATCAGGGATTTTTATCCCTTTCCTTTTTCTTCTCCCCTGCACAGATTCATTTTTTATTATTTTTATTTTTAATGGTAAATTGCATTTGAAGAAAGAATGGGGTTTTAGGGATAGTGAAGTTTCTGAGAGTGTGAGAGATGTTGCTATTGTTGTAGGAACAACTGGGGAACCCCCTCCCCCAGTATTTCCATGCATCACAATGTGTGCATATGTGGCAAGGAAGTTGGGGAGGATCCTCTTATCTTGCACTCAGCCATCTGCTAATGTCCCCACCCAAATTTGCAATGCAACATGCATCCCTATAAGATATCCCGTGACAGCCCTTCCCCCACAAAGTCACAAGGGAGAAGTGGCTCCCCTTGATCTGTAGGGCACATTCTGTCTGGTTTAGTATCAGCTTATAGGGGGGTCAGAAGAGAATCCATCCAGCCCTCTGTGCCCAGAAGTATGGTCACTGAACAATGGCCTTTGAGGATGAAAATAGTAAAGGAAAGCATGTAGGGGATCCCCAGGAGTCAAAAGGCACTTGCAGGACCCCACAGCTCCTCCTGGAAAAAGATCTTTTCTTCAAGACAAATCTAGAGTGAAAAACCTTGCTGAAGAATGTAGGAAAGGTACACCCATAATAGCAATACACTGGTCCCAAACTAAGCATGTGCCTGTCAGTGGATGTACTGAGGCAGGCATCACTTGTGTGTCATGGTTTTCTTCAAGAAAATAACAAAACAGGGCCCATCAAGTACAGAAGACACGGATGAAACTCAACATAAAGTGTAGTGGTTAGAATTCTAAGGACAGAAGAAGGTTTTCGTTTATACCCATCTACGATTTCCAAGCCACTCAGAACCAGCTGACACTGTTCCCATGTAAATAGCTCATTTCCCATTCTGGGTCTCAACTAATATTATAATTATTATAGTGCCTAAAATTGTGCATAGTGTCCCACAAAACTAAGCCTCTGCCCTGAAGATTGTTCAGTTTAAACTTGACATGACAAAGCTAGTTAAAGTCATGTAAAATCCTATCTGTGCCTAAAGTAAAAGAGAAATCATTGTCAAACTAATTCTAACTGAGCATAGGAGGCATTTTCCTCTTTTTGTTATAAAATTTGCTTCTTGGCACTAGGGGATTGCTTAATAGAAGATGGGTATATATGGTTTAGCTTGTTAATATTTTTGAATACCTTTATACTTTGAAATAAAGTCCAGGAGATCATTTGGGACCTTCACCATTAAACTTCTCCTCATAAAATATATGGACTCATTATTTCAATCATATGAGATTACCTGAAATTACAGACATCCCAGACTTTTCACCAATAACTGTTTACAGACCAACAGCTGATAATAGATCTGAATTATTAATCTTTAGCCAGAAAAGATAACTAGATATCGGAAGATGAATTGAAAAGTACATCACTTGAAGTGAGCTGTAGCTCACGAAAGCTCATGCTCAAATAAATTGGTTAGTCTCTAAGGTGCCACAAGTACTCCTTTTCTTATCACTTCATACTATTACTATTGTTGCTAAAGTTTATTGTTCCAGTCTACAGTACTTAAGACTTCTATGAACATTAGGATAGGGAGATCAGTCTACAAATATATTAGCTCATGATTCCATAAAATCTTCCATTTACCTATGTAAAAAGGAAACAATTGGTTTCTTCTCAATTCACGTATTGAGAATTAGAATGTTGGAAATATGAAGATGAAGAGTAATTTACTGTAATGCCACAAGAGGACCTTTTGTAGGCCTGGCTTGACATGCATAATTGGACATGGCAAGGCCTCATCTCTTGGGAGACTGGATTAGGGAGAAACAACGAGGAGTCCTTGTGGCACCTTAGAGACTAACAAATTTATTTGGGCATAAGCTTTCGTGGGCTACAACCAACTTCATCAGATGCATGGAGTGAAAAAAACAGTCAAGCAGAATATATATTATAGCACATGAAAAGATGGGAGTTGCCTTACCAAGTGGGGGGGTCAGCTAACGAGCCAATTTAATTAAGATGGAAGTGGCCTATTCTCAACAGTTGATGAGAAGGGGTGAATACCAAGGGAGGGAAAATTACTTTTGAAGTGCTAACGAGGCCAATACAATCGTGGTGGACGTCGCCCATTTCCAACAGTTGACAAGAAGGTGTAAGTATCAACGGAGGGAAAATTACTTTTTGTAGTGACCCATCCACCCCCAGTCTTTATTCAGGCCTATTTTGATGGTGTCCAGTTTGCAAATTATTCATTTATTCTTTTGCATAGAGACTGTCCGGTTTGACCAATGTACATGGACACAAATCAGACATCAAGAATTGTAACATTCAAAAACCAGTAGGTGAACACTTCAGTCTCTCTGGACACTCAATAACAGACTTAAAAGTGGTAATTCTTGAACAAAAAACCTTCAAAAACAGACTCCAACAAGAAACTGCAGAACTAGGATTAATTTGCAAACTGGACACCATCAAATTAGGTTTGAGTTTAATCAACTCAGTGTAGCTTTGCTCTCTGCCAAATTAAGGAACCTGAGTGACAAGAATGGAGTAGAAAAGTCCAGAGCTATACCAGCCCCAGTGTAATTTTGTTTCTGTAACACTCACATTTCCTAGGGTTGCACTCTGTGGTTCCCCCCCCGAACATTTTCTGTTAGTTTATTTGATGAGTGTTTGAATGTAGTCTGTGTATATGCAGAGAGGGTGGCTGCCAGAGAAAAGAAGAAGAATACCATTAGACACAGGATCTGCTTCTGCATTGTCTTGCACTGTGTGTCATCATTTAAACCTGGACAAAGTGGGTATAAAGTGCTGCCATTTGGATGTGGTAGCACTTTACACTCACTTTGTGCTCCCTTTAGGCAGGTGTGAATGCCAATACCACGGGTAAGGAGTAGGAAAATCAGGCCCATATAGCCCAAACAGAACTTCTTATAACCGGAAGAGCAGGAGACCCACTGAAGTCTACTGGGGACCTTGCAACACAGATCTAATTTACTTGTCAAGGTTCCTTCCCCACTCTGAACTCTAGGGTACAGATGTGGGGACCTGCATTAAAACCTCCTAAGCTTACTTTTACCAGCTTAGGTTAAAACTTCCCCAAGGTACAAATTAATTTTACCCTTTGCCCTTGGAATTTCCACTGCCACCACCAAACTTTAACTGGGTTTACTGGGAAATGTAGTTTGGACATGTCTTTCCCCCCAAAATCCTCTCAACCCTTGCACCCCACTTCCTGGGGAAGGTTTGGTAAAAATCCTCACCAATTTGCATAGGTGACCACAGACCCAAACCCTTGGATCTTAGGGCAATGAAAAAGCATTCAGTTTTCTTACAAGAAAACTTTTAATAGAAGTAAAGGAATCACCTCTGTAAAATCAGGATGGTAGATACCTTACAGGGTAATTAGATTCAAAACATAGAGAATCCCTCTAGGCAAAACCTTAAGTTACAAAAAAGACACACAGACAGGGATAGTCATTCTATTCATCACAGTTCTTTTCTCAGCCATTTAAAGAAATCATAATCTAACACATACCTAGCTAGATTACTTACTAAAAGTTCTAAGACTCCATTCCTGTTCTGTCCCTGGCAAAAGCAGCATCCAGACAGACCCAGACCCTTTGTTTCTCTCCCTCCTCCCAGCTTTTGAAAGTATCTTGTCTCCTCGTTGGTCATTTTGGTCAGGTGCCAGCGAGGTTACCTTTAGCTTCTTAACTCTTTACAGGTGAGAGGATTTTTCCTCTGGCCAGAAGGGATTTTAAAAGGGGTTTACCCTTCCCTTTATATTTATGACACTTGGAAAACAGTCAGATACTTTGGTGATGATCATGACATGGCCCCCTAAAAGAAACAGAAGGATGGGGTTGGATTTATGTAGAAAGATAGGCCATATTTTTTAAATGGGTGCTGAAAGTCAGGCTTCTAAGATTGTATTTAGACACCTAAATGAGTGGCCTGATATTCAAAGGTGCTGAGCGCCCACCAGCTTCCATTGACAACGAGTTTTTCCTGCTTCAGGAGAAAGTAAGGGGGACGGCAGGCTTTAGGCCCCATATTAGGCCCAGTTTGTTTTTTGACACAGAATAACCTACATAGTGAAGCAAAAGCTCCATGTGGTTTATCTTGTAGCATCTCCACCAGACTGTTCCTTAGCCAGGAGTTCAGCTGCCCCACAAACCTGAAGATGTCAGGGAATCTACTGGAGGCGTCATCTTTCCTCGTTGAAGTCCTGTGCCCCTGCACTGCCTACCCTGCCAACTGCTACCTCAGACTTTCCCCAGACTAGGATCCCAAAGAAAAGAAAGGGAACATGCTAAGGGTGATAGAGCCTAAGGTTGTTCTGACTTTAAAGCAGATGCTCTGCTGGTATCCATGGAAAGCTGTGGGCTCTCATCCAAGCACCCAGCCACTCATGGATCCTTGACTACCCTGAGGACGCCTTTTTGGGTGACAGAGGATACTGTGCCCTATAGGTGGTTGATACCTCTTCCATGCTCCAGAGCCAGGAATCCACTGGGATTTTGTTTCTTTCACGCACAGTGGGAGAGGGGATGATTTTGCCCTCAGCAGCAATAAGGGGTTTTTCGTAGAAGTTTTCAGAGGGAAAATTAAGAACTGTCTTTATCCATGGTATGAAGGCATAACCAACATGATGTCCTGACAGTGTCTCCCCCTGAGGAACTTATCAATCTCACACTTACTGCAGTAGCTATGGTTTTTGTTTCAGTTTTGTGATATGGTGTCTGCTCCGGAGATGAATCGCTGGGCTGGGCCTATTATCGATGTTCTCCTGGATTATGTGGGCAATGTGCAGCTCTGTGCCCGGCTAAAGGAGCACATAGACAGCTACGAGGACTGGGCAGTCGTGAAAGAGAAAGCAGGTATGACACTGGGCTGAATTACATTACACAGGCCAGAATCGGTACCAGGGAAGTCACATTGCGGGGGGACAGCCTGATGGTCATAAAAAGCTTCAGCAGTCAGAAACCACCTTCCTTCACAGGTAGGACGCTCTATCATTGGATCCCTTGTGGAAAGGTAGGGTAGCTCTTTAGTGCAATTTCTACTGAACTGTATTTGGTGTCATGCTTATTAAATTCTGTCAGGTTATTAGTGGGAGGGTTTAATAGTGGGAGACTGAGTATAGTTAAGACAGGGATAGTCATTCTATTCAGCACAGTTCTTTTCTCAGCCATTTAAAGAAATCATAATCTAACACATACCTAGCTAGATTACTTACTAAAAGTTCTAAGACTCCATTCCTGTTCTGTCCCAAAAGCCGCTCAGCAAGACAGTAGCAGACTCTGAGATGGACTTCAGGAGTCCTAAACTCTAGTCCCCTCTTTCAGCACTACACCTAAGTGCCTGGGCAGCCACTGATCTCAGTGAGACTTCGCTGTTCTAGAGACTCTTTTGTGTTAATCCCTCTAGCTTTTATCTGGTTTATATTTGCATCTCCACCTTTTTGCTAAACAGTGTTTGCATTAGGGTTCAGCTCAGTTGGGGACTGATCCTGCTTTGAACAGGGGGTTGGGCTAGATGACCTCCTGAGGTCCCTTCCAACCCTGATATTCTATGATTCTAATGACAGCTGAGCTGGCAGATCCTCATGGCTCGCATTTTGTAATGCAGGGGATTACTTGGTGACCTGGCTCATTGGCACAAGGGTTCACCCTATTCCCCCTCCACACTTACAAATCTCCTTTTTTCCAGGGGATTCTTTCGGCCCTCTTCAGAATCCTGGGGATCCCTAAACCATTTCCCCAGCTACTTTCAAGGCCTCATATTGTGCCTACCATTGTTCTGGCCAAGGAGGGCTGAGCATGGTTCCTGGCTGAGCCAGAGGGGTTGCCACAGAGCTATCTGAAGTATTTCCTCTCTTCTTCCTCACATTGTGTCTCAGTTCCCGCCAGCCTGCGAACCAGGGGCATAGCTCCCAGCCCCATGTGGCAGTGTGATGTGTTAGCACATGGAGCCAGCTGTCCTCCCCCGGCAGGTCTGAATCTAGAACTTGGCCGGGCTGCAATGTCGGACAGACTGGAAGCAGGCTGTGGTTAGTGCGGGGCATGTATTAAGGTGCAAATGCTCATCCACCAGTAGCATACTTCAGCAGGTGTGTCAGGCACTGAGAAGATGAGCTGGGATGAGGGAGAAGAGAGGGAAGGAATCTCACCCCCCATCCCAGACAGCAGAGACACTCCACAGCCACAGCTGCTCCCCCATGCCCCCGCTATCTGATCTGCCCCACCCCCACTTGCAGCACACCTGGACCTGTCAGGGAGCTGAGCTGAGTGCTGTGCAGAGGATGTACACACCATAAGTGGCTCACCTCACAGTTCATCCCCTTTGACTGCACTGACTCCACTGCTGGGGGTCCTTCCTCCACAGCCCCTAATAAATGTCATGGCTCAGCATGTGAGGCACTGACCTAGCTTAATAACTCAACTGATCTGAAAATGCCCGACTAACATTTAGGTCCTGTCTCTTTTCCAGAGCCCCCCAGGCCTCTCGCTCACCTTTGCCGGATCAAGGTTCGAAACGTGATTGGGAGAAACCGCATTAAACTGATTGACACTTTGCCTCTGCCGGGCAGACTGATTCGATACCTACAGTATGATTATTCACAGTGACCTCGTGCAAACCTGGTGATCAGCAGCTTCCTGGTGCAACAACCCAATTCATTAGAGAGGAGAGTATTCACATGATCATGTTGAATGGACTGCATGATGGGAAGGATCACCCCATAGCTAATCTATGTGCATTACAATGCTGGAAAGGGAGAGAGAAGAAAGGGAGGGTGAAAGACACAGGGTGACACAAACAGGACAGACTACCCTTTGATTTTTTTTTCCCAAAAGAAAACAAGTGCTTTGCAATGTTACACACCTGAAAGCTCTGTAGGGAAGGGGACAGGAAAGCCGGCACTGAAAAACTAGCAGAGCCAAAGCCAAGTGACATTGTGGGATTCAAAAAAGACCTGAGGGTCTTTCCAAGGTTAGAGTTCTTCAATGCTCAGGAGTCAGTAATTGTCAAGAATCTGCATATGTGGGGAAACAATCACATTTCCCTGAGTGTTATTTTGTTTTCTGTCATGTTAGACTGAGCTGTTTGCTGGTTGCTAATTCTCTGGTACCTTGACATTGTCTCTCTCACCTATTTATTTTTTGTTTCTTTTGGCCTTTCTTTATGAACAGTTCACTTGATTTCCAAGCGTTAAAAACTCAGAACTTTTGAGATCCCCCCCCCCCCCCAGCAAAGACATTTTGTAAATATTGGTGCAAACCAAGAAGACTTGACTCATCCTAAACTCCTGTTTAAGTCAGTGGACATTTTATTTGAGTAAAAATCTAAGGACTGAAGGATTTAGCTCACAGTAAATACTGCTTGTGGTATATTAAAAGTGTATAAGAAGTAGACAGGGTTCTGGTGTAAGTGAATTTCTACAGTGAAGATCCAAAAGCAATTCTGAACTCCTTTTAACTGGTATAAATCCGAAATAGCACCACAGAAATCAATGGATTTTCTCCACCATAAAATTGCTGTGAGAGCAGAATCAGGCCCTGAAGTTCAGGTGACAGATTTAAGTGAAGCCAAGACACTGAGCTACTGTTACTTGTAGAAGAGTGAGATTATTTCAAAATTATAAACACTGGCACTAAGATTTTCAAAAATGGGTGCTCAAAATTAGGCTCCTATGTCCTTATTTATGCATTTAAAATAGTGCCAGATTATGATACACTTACATTAAACATTTACTTATGCCACAAGTAATTCCACTGAAGTCAGTGGGGGACTTGTGCAGTAAGGTGCTACTCAAGGAACATTACATTATCATAAATTGGCCCTAAATGGCCTGAATTTCAAAGTGCTGAGTACCCAGAAGCTCCCACTGACATCAATGGAAGCTGCTAGATTTCAGCCCCTTTGAAAATCAGATAACTTATTTGGCACCTATATAAGGATTTACATTAGACCCCTACCTTTGCAAAACTTGGCCTAGAAATACATAGGCTCTTCATCCTCTTATTGTAAACACAAAAGGAGTTTTGGGCTCCAATCTGATTTGGATTCATACCAGAGATTATCTGCACGTCCAACCATACATACATTAGGTATGATTTTGTGTGTTGACTTGCCCACCAGATACTGATTCAGATAGAAATCTAAGCAAAGCAGGGGAATTACAGTTATTCCTGACAAACAGGGCTGCATTGCACAAAGGTTTCTTTTTGTAGACTTGTACACCTTAACACAAAACTATTAAGTGTATTGCACACATGCATGTCTGTTTTTGCCCAACGTTTGGGGTGAAATACCTTCCAGCACTTGCGGAAGGGAATGTACGCAACAGTAGCAACAACTGCAGCTAATTGCACCTGGGTGTGTTGACTGTCCCCTTCCAAAATGCAGTGGCAGTTGAGAACCCAATGCCCTTTCCATTCAGATGGAGCTGTGCTCCTCTAGCAGAGCTTTGAAGAAAGTGATTAGTGCCTGGCCAGCTCCGCAGCTAGTGAAAATGGAGACAGCTCCACCCGTTGTCTTCCTTTACTCCTGCTGATGTGCTGGCCCCTCATTCTCAGGTCTAACAATGATGCTGACCATTTTCCCTCCTCCGGTGGGTATCTCCTGCACTCCAGACACACTGTCAGGGTAGAAAGGGAGATGAAGGACAGAAGAGATGCCAAACACCAGGCTATTTCCCACTCCAAAAACAATGATGGGCCAGATCCTGCAAGATGCTGAGCAGCTCGATATAGAAACCTCAGAGAGAAAATAATTCAGAATAGGCGCCCGCTCCGCAGTTAGTGTAAATGGGCACAGCACCCGTTACTCCAGTGGCGTAACACCCATTTATACCAGCAAGGATCCAGCCTTTGGTGTTTGCAAACAGTCTGCTGCAGGGAGCTCTGAAAATCACCCCTGCTGCCTGGTAACTCATCCCAGCAGCATGGCGCTTCAGAGAATTTTTACATAATTCTAAGAAAACAATTTTTGACACCACTTAAAACTCACCACATTTCCCCCTGTCAATAATGAACCATAATTTGCCAAGAAACATACAATAAAGAATCAGAAAAAGACTCACCCTGGGAGCCCTACTTGTGAGGCCAGGCACATTACCGCCTTCCTGAAAGGAAGCCGTAGAGCTGCTCAGACACAACCTTGCTTTTGAATATTTAGCATGAACATCCTAGGTGAACAGATGCATGGCCTGGCCATACAGCCCTTACTTATGCTGGTGAACACTTACTTCATTGAAGAGACTTATGCCTGCGAGTAAAGTGCACACCCACATGTGAAAGGATTCCACAGGCCAGCTCAAGTAGTCCTAACAGTACTGTGTGAACTAAGTAGCTTTTGATATATAAAAAATCACCTGTTTAGCTGGCATAGCTCACACCTGTGTGGGTTGAGCCTGGAGGGCCTGGTTCTTGCTTACTTCCACTACTATAAATCAGGAGCAACTCCCCTGAAATTAAACCAGTGTCACAGGCTAGAATCAGACTGAGTTGCAAACAGATATTGATACTGAAACCTGGCATGGTGGAGATGGTTTACCTAAATACCTATTTGTTGTATAATCAGATTATCCGAGGCCACCTTTTTGGTAGAATTATCTGCAATCACAAACCGTGTACATGCAGTAGTGCTGGGATTTCATAAGCAATCCAAAGCTGTGGAATACTATGGAGAGGAAACCTTTACATATGCAAAATGATCATGGGATGCAGGATTGTTCTGTTTTGTTGAACCTGGAAAAACTGAAACTGGGTATGGGTTGAGCAAAAGACGTATTACTCCTTAACTGGATACCTACAGGCCTGATTCCTCTATCATATTTGTATCGGTCAGGATAATACCGCCACTGAAATCAATAGAGCTACCCTGGTGTAAAATTAGTGCAAGCGAGAGCAGAATCAGGCCCGTACTGTGCACATAAACTGAGGAGAGATCACTCCATTGAAGATTTGACCTGGCAATCACAATATTACTTTATCCTTTCTGCTTGACCCTCACTGCCAGTCTTTCCACAGTTGGTTTACATTTATTTGCACTAAAACAGGGTAGGCTACCTCTCTCATACCCGATGTCCTGAATCTGTACAAATTCTCCTTTCATTTATAAAAATGAATACAGCTGTGAAACGGAAAAAATACTTTGGAGCCAAGGCTTTGGAACCAGTTCAGTAGTTCCAATATGCAATAAAATGGTATATTTTTATACATCAGGACAGACATCTTCAGTGATGAGAATTGTTTCAGCTGTTCCAGGAATATTAAATGGCCAGATTACTGTACTTTTTTATTGCAACATGTGCAATTCACTTTATGTTCTTGTGCACTTTTTTGTATAAAAGCTTTTTCAATTGTTTTATTATTTTTTGCCATTATTTATAAAATATAGTGTGGGTTTAATATTTTACATTTGCATTACATTTGAGCAAATGGTGGCTTTCCAATGTTATGTTTTTCAGCTTCTAAACAAAAGGCAAATAAACTAACATTCTAAAATGTTACCTGCTGCTCTGAGGACCTAGACAAAGAGGTATCTGGGGAAAGTTTGAACTAATCAAAGCAGTAATAAGTTATAATCTATAAACAGTAATCACAGGAAGAGGAGACTTGTATTGCTGGAGGAGAGACTGTAGCTTCCCAGAAGGCTTAAGAAGAATGTCTCACACAAACATTTGATTTCGCTGGGGATTCGTCCTGCTTTGATGACCTCCTGAGGTCCCTTCCAACCCTGATATTCTATGATTCTATGAAACCTCGTCAGTTACTTCAGCTACATATAATGATGTCATTCGCGTTCTGGAGCACTGCTGCTTCACTTCTTAGGATACACCAGAACTCCATGAAAGGTCCCAGCCCTGGAACTAGAACCATCCAGAGGTTGGGCTTTCCGTTTCGTGACGGATTTTGAAATTTGGCGTTGTTCAAACTTGCAAAGGAAAATTAAAAAAAAATAGTTTTAGGGTGATAAGTTTCATTTTGACATTTTGTTCCAATTCTGATGTTCCAGAGTTATCGTATTATAGTGTTAGCCATGATCCTACAAAATAAAAAGTTCTAAATGGAAAGTCACTTAAAATAAAAAAAAAAACAGAAGTGGTTTGACGTCAGAACTCTCCCTTCCCCTCCCCACCTTCCTCTGAAATGACATTGACCCAGTTTCATGAAGTGTTTCCATTTTGATGGAACCATACCTTCTGAAGTGGTTCCAGAGAGCCAGGTGCTGATCCCAGTCATCCTGCCTGCTGGCAGCCTGGCATAACACCAGTGAAGCTACGCTGGGTTCACACAGTTGTTGACTGTTCAGCATCTGGCCCATTGGTTTCAGTCCGACTACAAGTGTGAGAAAGGGTCACTGATGTGAGAAAGAGCTACAGGAACCCCTTGTCTGTAGCTCTGCAGCTTGCCTCTCTTGGGCCCATTTCTCCTTCTAAGAGGGAATTTTGAATTTCACTTCAATGGATGCAGGATCAAGGACACTGCCTCTTCATGGAGTCTTTTCTGAAGCAAGGAGGAGGTATTGAAGTGTGAGAGAGGAGCCAGACCCACACTTCCATGCTGGCCCCCAAGACTTTATGAACCTGATTCTTCTGGACCTTATGCTATTATTTACAACCATGCAAAGCTGGTAAAATGCTACCAAATCAGAGAATTGTGTTGTATAATGCCTTCTTTGCACAGGTGTAAATGACTTACAAGGAGAAGGAAGTTAGGACTCAAGCCTGGTTCATCTTTCATGCTGTTACTTTTAGACTGCAGGACTAATCCACTCTGGCTTCACTTCTGCATAAGCTACTCTCAGGGTTATCATTGGGATGGCTGCGAAAAAATGGGCCCACAGGCCAGAGAATTATCTGCATGCCCTTAATAAAAGTTTCAGGCAGTATACAAGACCAGATCCTCAGCTGGTGTGAATGCATGAAGTGCCATGCCCGTTTATACCAGCTGAAGAGCTGAGGATCCATTCCTCAGGGTTGTTTAGCTGATCGTTTTCTTTACGATAGTTAGGCCCTCAAAAGGTGTTGAACCTGATTCTCCTCTCACACAGGTGAGAATCAGGAGTAACTCCACTAAAGTCAATGGCACTACACCAGTGTAAAGCACCACAGTAACAGTAAAGGGACCTAGCCCATCTACCACTAAAATTATGGAAAGGTTCCCATTGTCTCCAGTGGGAGCTGGATTAGGCCCCGGATGCACATGGCCTGATTCTCCTGTCCCTTTTATACTAGTGTATCTCTATTGACCTCAGTGATTTACACCACTAAGTGACTGGAGAATCAGGTCCATAATATTTAATCGTAGGTCTCCTGTCCTATTTAACATCACTTCTTTGTAGGCTTTAGAGAAGTTTAACAAAACACTCCTTTTAACCTTTCAGAAGTGATTTCATCACACATGACCAGCTTTGCAAGTGAATAACTTGCAAACTACTAGAGTACTTATTTATCTGCAGCTTTCCATCTTAGAGTCAGGGCATGGCTACACTTAAACCGCTACAAAGGGACAGCTGCAGTGGAATTCTTCTGTCCACCTTGTGCTGGTTACACCGGGGGTTAGGTCAGCATGGCTACATCACTCGGGACTGTGGATCACCCCCGAGCAGTGTAGTCATGCCAATGTAAGCTCCTAGTGTAGACCAGTCCTCAGGCAGAGTAGAGAATTGTCCCTGGGAAGCTCATTGCCCTGATCAACTGAGGCTTGGTTTACACCTAAAACATAGGTTGACCTAGTTATGTCGCTAAGGAGTGTGAAAAATTAACCCTCCCCCCGAGATACATAGTTAAGCCAAACTAAGCCCCCTTTGTAGACACCTTTAGGTCAACGGAAGAATTCTTCTGTCAACCTGGCTGCTGCTTCTTGGGGAGGGGGATTTATGACAGCCCTGGGAGAAGCCCTTCAGAGCCTGTAGTGAAGTGTCTGCCCTACAGTGCTGCAGCAGAGCAGCTGTGTCACTGTAGCAGACAGACCCGGAGGCTTTAGTGCCAATGTGTTCACGCGCCGATCTTCTCTCTTATCTCACTAGTTTTGCACTTACGTGTTCAAATGCTAAACCATTTCCAGTCTATTCGCCTAGTTGTCACAGGGGAGGTCTGCTCTCATTCACACCAGTTTTAAACTGGCTAATTTCATAGCCTCCCGTGGAGCTACTCCTGACTTACACCACTGTGAATGATGGGAGAATCAGGCCCCCGTTTCTGAATGACAACGCCTTTACAAACTGAACCTGAACCTACTCCTTGGGAGGAAAATAAACATGCAGTCTGAACATACTTGAGATGTGGAGACAAATAAAATTACCTGCTTTATTCTTTTAAAAACTCTCTTGATATTTACACAAGAGAAGAGCTGAAATCGATTTACAAACTTATCTTCTGCATGAAATACTGCCCTATTGGTAAAAGAAAGTGACCTGAAAACCTTAACTGATTTCTTTAGAATGACTTTAAAGTACAAGAGACGTTATCAGTTTAATCACGGCATTGGTGCTGGTGGTACAAAGTGTCCCCCTAAAGACAGTCCCATATGGAAAAGGTCTCGTAGGTGTTACAAGTGCAGATTCCAAATGGTTCTTAGCCTGACACATCCTGGCTCAAACAATTATCTTAAATACAAGAGGCCCAGTTCGCCTGTCATTTAACTGCACTGGCTTCCGTAAGAGTTATTCCTGAATTATACCAGTGCAGTGAGGGGAGACTGACACCCAAATGTATTCACAACCACTATTTAAGTCAGCCAGCTTGTGCCTTTCCGATTAAAGGAGCAGCCGGTAATGGCTGCCCATCTATAGACAGAAGGAAACGACAGCATATTCTTCCCCGAAGAATTGCTCCACAGTGTGACTAGCTGATGGGCCAATGTCTGAAGTTACATTTGAATTTCATTTGAAAGAGCTACCGTACACAGCACAAAATCCCCTCCCCTCCCTCAGGCTAAATGTATCCAAACACATTGAAAATAGGAGGTGGCCCAGCCGGCTTGGTAGGGATGGGTTTCAAAACCACTGGTCTGTATAGTTTCTGCCCCATACTGCCCACCTCCTTGCAGAAGTGTTGGATCTCCCCTGTGGGTGCTGTACTTTTTCTCCATAGCCCGAGGCCTGGAAACGGTGACTGAGGTAGGGCTCCATGGGTTTGGTAAACAGGTTGTCCATGGTACTGAAATGGACAGCAGCTCCAGGCATTCATCCGGCCAGATAAGGATGTCCCGGGCACTTTGATAGGCTCCTTCTCCCCACTGGGTTGGGCAGGCAGAGGGGGGCTGCCTGGCTCTGTGGTATCGGGACCCTTTTTGCTTTTCTTGCCCTCGTAAGGAGGAAGGTCCCTGGAGTTTGGGAGCCCATCCAATCCGGCAGGAAAGCTCCCGACCAGCAGACTCTGAGTTGGTCTGGGCTCTTCCCAGAAGGAAGCAGGCAGCTGTCTTTTCCTCATGGGCACCTGATCTGGCCTTACAGACTCTGGGCTTTGCTCCTGCAAAACCTGTTCCCCACTGAAGTTCTCCTCCACCTCTGATAGCCTCAGGGCCTTTTCACTGGAAACTGTGCAGTGATTTGGATCCGTGCCATCTGGGTCTGAACTGCGATTTCTATCCTCTGCCCCCTTTTTGGAGCTGGATTCCATGGATTTGCTGGGGTGGCATCTTGGGATCCTGGAATATTTTTGAGAAAAACGTTTGAGCTGCTTCTGCAAGTATTTTCTGTGGTCAACTGAGCGGCGGCAGGGAGCAGACTTGTCCAGAGCGGCTTTGATGTCACTAGAGGCCAGGTTCACAAAATTCAGTAACGTTTTCACCTCACTGTCTGATGCCATTTCAAAGAGGGACCTTCCTGGAGATTTCCATCAAAAGTTTATAATCCCACTCCACACACCTGGGCAAACCTGTGAAAGCAGGAGGGACATATTCATGACTTCAAACCCAAATGCTCCCCTGCAGCAGGACAAAAATTGAAAGCATCAAGTAGATGAGAAAAACAAGAACAAATCAAACTTCTCAGCTGACCAAGCAAGGTGTCAGCTTGTCATGCTAGCCAAGTTTGAAACATCTGCCGCACATCCACATCCTTGCAATCACAAAACCTCTGCATGCACACACACACACACCCAGGACAGCTTGTTACTGCTGAGAACCAAATGGTTAATCTTGTTAGACAGGTAACGTTTAAAGCGTAAGCAGAAAGCTCAGCAGCACTTCCATGCCTCTGTAACCAAAACACACACACTGAGTAGATTGTCTCTCTAATATTGATTGTTACTGTATCACTGCTGAGAAGAACCCAGTTCCCCGGCTAATCTTGTTATACAGGTTATACACTACCAACCTTTAAAGAAGCAACCGGAGCCTCTGAGTGTTTAGAAGCAGTTTAGCAGCACTTGAGTAAGCTGAATGAATATCAACTCCTTCTAGTTAGGGGGCTTTCTCAGACCAATCAGAAGCCACTTTGCCAAATACAAAGCATCCCAATCAGGCATTAGGCTCCCCCATTCTCACATTCTTTGTCATCACAAATTGTCACCATGGGGACAGCCACAGAAAGACAGCTAATAAATACGACCATTTCCCTGTGATTTCTACCATTCTCCACTCTTTCCTCCACCCCTTTTTTCCTCCTCCACCCCTGTGAGGGCCTTCCCTTTGCTTCCCCCCACCCAACAACAACACAATCCAACATGATATGCTGCTGCTGAGTAAAGAAAGTTTAGACACCCTTTTCTCTAAACTACCCCAAAGCTGTCTGGAGGCTGGCAGTAACCATGCTTCAATGACACAGGACAATGCTAGTTTGGGAGACCAGGCTAGCCTGCTTTTAACTGTTCTTGATCAGGGCTTTTTTTTTTTTTTAAGGGAGGATGATGTCAGGAAAAAAGGTAGGAAAGGAACAAATCTCTAAAGAGATGTGCAGATATCCATGGAAAGGGAGCTTGAGCGCTCAAGAATCTTGTCTTTATGTTTGCCCCCTCAATTGAGCCACACAAAAGCTGAATTACCCATTCAAACTGCCCGGACAAAAGGATGGAGTTGGATAGTACTCTTGCATCTGTAGTCAAACAGTTAGAGACTTAAATCGAGTCGTCATGATGGAGAAAGAGTTAGACAAAGCCCATAGAATTGCCATCAGCAAACATTTTCCTGTGTCATATTAATGGGTCTCCATGACTCCCCCTGGCCTGGGGACAATAGCACAAGTTTGCACACTCGACTACTGTCACCCTGCCAACGCTGGCAAGGAGCAGAAACAGGACAATCCTTTAAGGGGAAAGCATGCCCACTGCAGGGAAGGGAAGAAGAGAGCGAAGAAAAGCGTGTGAAATGCTAATTGAGCTGCTTCCTTTACTGATCCAGAGTTATGCGAGTCCTCCTCCTCCTTGCAGGACTGTCCCAAGGGGTGGCACAATAACTTAATAGCACAGTAAAACCCGGAGTCCCATGATGCACATTATCCCCTTGGAGATCTGTGAGAATAGGAGAGCAGAAAAACCTGCCTCTGGTGAATTTCAGAAATGCCAGCCATTCAGAACTCAAGGCAGTTTGCACTCCCATCCAAACAGCCATCGCCTCAGGCTTGAGCAGCCATCAGCTGAACTGCAGTGTTCAGTTGGAAGACTAATAAAGATTATCATGCCTTTGAGATGGAAATGCAATATAAAGGCTAAACATTATTACTTATTATTATTAAGAGGGCCCAAATATAATCTCTGGCTCCAAACACATCCATGCTTTGGGGCTGTCTGAAAATCCAAACCCAGATCCAACTTTTGCAAACAAAAATCACTCTTTCAAGGGTCAGTTGCAAAGACCTGAACTTTAAAATCCAGCCAACATCCATATTTTACAGCTTGTGCCCATTTCTATTAATTTTACTTTCCGTACAGGAAAGAAAAGTGCTTGTTTATGCCATGTGGGGTTGATGACGCACTTTAAATTAAATGTCTCACTTGGCACAAGAGCTTGAAGACCTTATTCCCTTTTTTGCTCATCCTTTCCCCAGCCACTTGTGATGTCATCAGGAGTTCTGCACCTGTAAGGGCTATGTAAAAACTCAGGGCCAGATCCTCAGAAGGTGTAAATCAGCATAGCGCCATTGACTGCACTAAATGCATTGTTTTACCCCTGGTTTAACACAGTGTGAGATTGAAATCAAGCCTTAAGGCTTTTTCTTAAAGACTGGATTTACATGCTGGGCCAGATCCCCGATGTACTACAGCCCCTTTGTACCGGTCTCATCAGCACAAAGGATCACTGAAGCTGGTACGTCCAGCCAGCAGAGGCACAATCCCTAGGCTACCCTGCTTCTGGTGGGGCAGGTGAGGCCAGTGGTAAGAGGCATGGTTGGAACACTCCTGTCCTCTGGCAATCACCAGCTGCCAAAATGGCCCCAGCTGTTGGTTACACCACTGCAGTGGCTGCTCCAAACTATACTGGAATCTGGGCTGGCACAGATCCATCCCCAGCACGGGTGATCTGCAACAGTTTCCATTGCACTAGCCTCCCAACGGCACCCAAGCATCTGTCCCTCTGTTTCCAACTAACTGAGGCAGAAGAGGGTAAACATGCTTGAAGAGCCAATATAAAATTTCAGCAGACAAGAAGTTGAGATCTACTGATGCAAAGTGCTATATAAGCACAGCATGATCGTCCAGATGGGGCTGTAACTACAGTAGGCTGCCTTGCGTAACCTTTCCCACCATTCCAATTACAGGGGCGTTCCACCAGTGGGAGCGCTAGTGTAGACAACCCTGCCTCAGGAGCCTTGAAAGAAACTCTCTTGAGACCTTAGTCCTGTGTTATTCCATGCTAGAAATCTCTCTGCACTCTTATAATTTCAGTCCCCTACACACACACACTGCTTGGGAATGACAAGCAACCGTCTCTTGATATATTAATCAGAGACTAGTCTTCCAGTCCCAGTTCACACAGTGATCATTTTGCTTGCCAGGTCCAGGATAAATTTTTTATTCTGCACAGGTTAGATGAACAGTGTTTTCGTCCACCCAATGTAAACAGGTACCCTTCCAAGGGCTCATCTCTTTGCTTATTTCCAGGTAACAAAATTATATCTTGTGTGTACTTAACATATGAACCAGGCTGGATAAACTGTGTAAACCCTTGAGTAATGTAATCCCCTCCTAAAGAGCTTAATGGCTGCCCCAGATTTTGGGAAGAGAGTGTAACAAACAGATGGAAGAAGGATTTGGACTGCTCTGGGCTGTCACAGAATGTTAATGAGCTGTATCTGCCGAGGCTTGGGAAACTCATGTAACATAGTGAAAGGTACTACACAGAGCCTCCACTGGCACATGGAACAGAGCCACCTCTACCTGGGCAGCGTGTGAGCCCCCTCAAGTCTCCTCTGTGAAATGATTGCTGGGGCTAAGTGCACCAAGTTCACCCTGGCCTCACTCTAATGATGTGGATGGAGTTACCCTAGGATGGTGTCAGCTCATTCGTTATATGAGCTCTGAGCAAGGAGAGATGCAACACCTGGGAGGGTCAAAGACACCCCTCTGAGTATCAGTTCCTCCCCCACTTCCTTCTAATTTACTGCTTCCCTCAACCTTAGCTACTCTGGCCAGCAAGTGGGGTGAGTTTGTGGAGCTAAGGCTATGCATTCCCTGCCTACTCCTCACCCACTGGCTCCAGTGAGGTGCCTAGCCCAGCTTACTCCCACAGGCCTGGGCCCAAGGGCCAGTTACCCCCTGTAACCCTTTCGTGGGCTTTTTACCCCTTGCTATTCCCTTGGGCAGGTGTGGAGTCTAAGGCCATGTCTACACTACACTGTTAAGTTGACATAAGTCAACCTAACTGTGGAGGTAGACGCACTGCAATGCTCCTCCCGCCAATTTAACTCTCCTGCTAAATCGACATAATAAAACCACCTTGAAGAGAGGCATAGCGCTTATGGTGACGTACGTAGAGCAATACAGTGTCACTGTAGACACTGAGTTGCTTATGTGACCCTAAGTGGCCTCCAGGAGGTGTCCCACAATGCCCATTGTGACCGCTCTGATCACCAGTTTGAACTCCGCTGCCCTGCAGCCAGGTACTCAGGCATGGGCCCCTCCCTTTTTAAAGACCCAGGAATTTTTGAAATGCCTCTTCCTGTTTGCTCAGCCTGGAGAGCTCACATTGCATCTGCCCAGCTGACCATGCCGGCTCCCTGCAGCAAACTCACTCCTGCCTGAAGTACACTGGAGCGGTTGGATCTGCTGGGTCTGTGGGGAGAGGAAGCTGTGCAATTACAGCTCTGCTCCAGCTGCAGGAACTTTGATACCTCTGGGCAGATTGCTCATGGCATGGAGGAGAAGGGGCATGATAGAGACATGCAGCAGTGCTGTGCTAAGATCAAGGAGCTGAGGCAGGCATACCAGAAGGCAAGGGAGGCCAATCGTCGGTCTGGTGCATCATCAAAGACATGCCACTTCTACAAAGAGCTGCGCACCATCCTCTGCAGCAACCCCACCACCACTGCTAAGAGCCCTGTGGATAATTCGGGGTGTGGGATGGGGGGGGTGCTGGAGACAGTGGCCAGCAGAGTGAAGCCTGAGGATGACATGGTAGACGAGGAAAGAGTTGGAGGACGGGCATCAGGAATGTCTGGTGGCCTGGTGAGCCAGGACCTCTTCTTAACTCTGGAAGGGTCTAGCCAGTCCCAGCATTCTGGCTCTGGCAAGCCTGATGCAGAAGAGGGGAGCTCTGGTAAGTATTCATTGTGCTTTGATACTGCAGGGAGGCATGATGTAGAGGTCTCCTTTTTTTAATCAGGATAGAAGAGGGATTGACATAACCAACACAAGCACCATTTGTATCTGGTTTCATTCCCCTACGTAGCTAGGCATGGGGGCCCTGCGGAAAAGTTTGTTGATGCACCACAGGATGTCATAGGAATCCTCCATTGAGATTTCTAGGAAACTCCCTTGAAGGTACTCTGCAGTCCTCTGCTGAAGCTTTCTTGGGAGGCTGTCTTGCTTCTTCCCCTGCTGTAGGAAACTTTACCACACCAATTGGCAATTACTTCTGCAGGCAACAAAGCAGCATACATGTGAGCAGCATATGGACCTGACTGGCAGCCACATGCAAGCAGGAACTGCACACTAGAATCTTTGGTTACCCGCAGGAATGAGATATCAGCTGCTATCACCTGCACCTGTGGAAAATGGTGCCAATATTCAGAATAGTGGCCGTAGGCGCTCATAGTGATACCCCTCTGAAACTCCCCTCTGAAACAAGTTGTGTTTCTAACTTGTCTGCATCAAGGTTGTGAGTGCACTCACAATAGTGCCTCTGTCGTTTCTTTAGCTTCTGCAGTTCTGCCCTTGACTGTCTCCTCCTGCACACTGGCTGAGTGGCTCCAGATAAGGAGGATGAATCAGGAGTAAGGAATACATGTTCTGGGAGGTGCTGCAATCCTCTGATGCTTCAGATTGTGAGCAGAGAGCACGGAGAGAGGCTATCAATGAGAAACTATGTATGGGTAGCCGGGAGAAGAAACAAGAGCAGGAGCAGATGACACAGCTGCTACAGGGCCAAACAGACATGCTGAGGACCCTGACTGAACTGCAGACAGAACACATCCATTCTCACCTCCCCCTGCAGCCCATACAGAACTGCCTTCCATGCCCTCCCCACTCTCCACCCCCACATTCGTCGCTTATTCCCAGGCCATTTCAGTACCCCATACACTCCACCTAGGGGGACATGTATCATAATTACAGCTGGACATATACCCAACTGTGAGAGCCTCATTTGAAAATATGTCCTTTGTTTTCAAGTCCCTGGCACAACATAATAATGTTTGTACCACTGTTGAATAAAAATGTATTTATAGAAAGATAAGGAATCTTTGCTTGTGTCCTACAAATGGTGGTTGCTGCTGCTGAAATTCATACACAGTGGCAATTGGTGCATTTGCATTATAAAATTAATGCACACACAGCAATCATAACAAGGTTCATACTACAGTGCAAGAAAACAGTGTCCGGCTAAACGCATTATAGACAGAAACATTACTGGGGCTCATTGTCAAACGCTCCTTCAAAGCCTCCCTGATTTGAGTAGTCCCCCATTGAGGCCCTCTAACAGCCCTGGTATTTGGCTGCTCAAAATCGGCAGCCAGCCAATCCACCTCAATGCTCCACCCCTGCAGAAAATGTTCCCCCTTAGCTTCACAAATGTTATGCAGAACACAGCAGGCTGCTATGACCATGGGAGTATTTTCCTCACTGAGGTCTAACCTGACAAAAAGGCAGCACCAGCGAGCCTTTAATTGTCCAAAGGCACATTCAAAGGTCGGTCTGCACCTGCTGAGCTTACTGTTGAAGTGCCCCTTGCTGCAGTCAAGGTTTCTGGTGTAAGGCTTCATGAGCCACAGAAGCAAGGGGTAGGTTGGGTCTCCAACGATCACCATGGGCATTTCCACATCCCCACTGGAATCTTTTGATCTGGAAAAAAAGTCTCTGCTTGCAGCTTTCTGTACAGGCCAGTGTTACTTGAAGATGAATGCATCCTGCACTTTCCCTAACCACCCCGCGTTGATGTTGGTGAAATGACCCCAGTGATCCACCAGAGCTTGCAAAATCATAGACAAGTAGCCCTTTCTGTTGATGTGCTGTTGCAAGGTGATCTAGGGCCAAAATGGGGATATGCATGTCATCTGTCGCCCCACTGCGGTTCAGGAATCCCATTGCCACAAAGCCATCCACTAGTACCTGCACATTGCCCAGAGTCACAGTCCTTTGTAGCAGGAGGTGATGCACACTTGCATCACTACAACCCCCATGGTGGACTTCCCAAATCCAACATGACTGATCAGTAGTAGTCTGGAGTTGCCAGCTTCCACAAAGCGATCTCTACTCACTTCTCCACCATTAGGGCAGCTCTCATTCTGGTGTCCCTGTGCTTGAGGGCTGGGGCGAACTCCGCAGACAGTTCCAGGAAGTTGGCTTTTCACATCCAAAAGTTCTGCAGCCACTGTTTATCATCCCATACCGGCATCACGATGCGATTCCACCGCTCAGGGCTTGTTTCTCATGCCCCGAACTGACAGTCCACTGTGTGCAGCTATTCCATGAATGCCAAAGGCAATCTAGAATTGTTTCTTTCCACAGCAGCCAGAAGAGCAGACACCACGGAGTCATTAGCAGATTCACGGCTCCTGAAATACTGCAGGATCAGCCGTGTTGTATTCATACTTATCACAATACTAGAGAGAAGTGTAGGATCCATGCTTTGAGACAGAGATGGTGGGCACACAGTTTACAGGGGCTGTTGAAAAGAGGAAGAAAACGTAATCAGAAGCCCATGGAATGATGGGACGGAGAGCCCGCCACCATGAAGCACTGTGAACCCTTCCTAGAATACCCAACAGCAGGTGGCGCCATAGGCATGAGAAGTATGTGTGTGGGGGGGATGCTGCAGCAACCCCAGGTTTTCTGTGGGGTCCCAGCTGCCAGCCCCGTGCCCGGCCACACATGCAGGGTCCCGGTTGCCAGCCCTGGGTCTGGCCGCACACGCAGGGTCTGGGCTGCTGGCCCCACATGTGGGGCTCCGCTACTGGTCCCACACCTGCCCCCAGTCTCAGCCCCCTTACCCCTGTCCGTGCCCCCCCTCCTTGGAGACACAGCCCTGCTCCCAGCCTCAGTTGGTGGGTGGGGAGCACGAGGTAAAAGATTTGGGGATAGTTTTGCTGGCTTTCAGCACCCCCACTATAAAAAGCATTCCAGTGCCACCGGCGGGTGGTGAGTTGCACATTGGGATAGCTACTCTGGGAGCACTGCTCTCTCTGTCGATGCAAGAGTAGCAACAGTGGACGTGCTCCACTGTCACAAGAAGCGTTGTGTGGACATGCAAAAGCAATTTAATTGCAGTGATGGATCATCATCAACGTAACTTAAGTCGACTTAACTTTGTAGTGTAGACAGGGCCCACGTTCCATTCTAGCCCTTTATTTGCTCCATTGTGTCTGGCCCTTCCTAATGCAGCTGGTTTTAGAATCAAAGATCTCTGTCCACTAACACTTTCCTCTGCAGCTACTGTGCTGCTGCAGAAGGTAATTCACGATGACGAGGCTTTGTCCGCTGCTCTGGTACCCCTGTTCCCCTGCAGCTGGGTAACAATAGGAATCCTAAGGGGGATAGACTGGAGAGCAGGATTTTTATTTTGAAAACCCTTTCAAGGTCAGACTCAGGTTGAGCCGCATAGGGTTTTCTCTAAGAGGCCTCGGGAGCCCTTTTGTTCCTCTCTGCTCCAGCCATGTTCATCCCAATGTACGTGTGAAAGGAACAATTAACAATAGGGCACTTCTCTCTGAGTTTCCAATGCACTTTGAAGTGTCCACCCAGCAACGGCTTAAGAATGATACATCATTTTCCACTGTGAAAGTGTCACACTAGTACAGCAACTGAAAAAATGCCTCCACATGCCTGCCCAGCATGCAGACAGGGACCAGCTGGAGAGCCACTTCATATCTGACATGTCACCCTCGACAGCTCTCTTCCTGGGAATTTTCGGGATGCAAGGTTAAGTTATTCATGAGAATACACGCATTGGATTTAAAATTACAGCCAGGCTCTCAGCCATGCAGCCTTTGCTTCAAAACTGAAGCAATGAGAGAAGGGAAGAGAGGGTTTTCTTAGGTGGAAATACGGGAGAAGCGTTTCTAAAGTGTCATTTATTTTAAACCATGTAAGACTTTAGCTGTGTCCACAGCAAATCCTCCCACTACTTCTATACATACAGAGGCCTTGACTGCAATGGTTCTTCAACACCAGCCTAACTTTAACCATGTGAGTATCCCGTTGAAATCGTCGTACCACATTTCTTACTGATGGGGACCTTGAGTCATTTAAACGGCTCAGTGCCAATAAAAGCAGTTTCCCTGGATGTGCAAGTCACTTTATTCAGATGTGTCTCCCCCACCCCACCACCATGGCTTGAAGGGTGAGGTGTGGCTTGGTGGGTAGGAACAGGAGCTAAATCTGCTGGTTCCCTTCCAGTAACCTATTTACAGAATGGAAACCAGTGTTGTGAAGCCCAGAGCTGTCTTTAACCACCATTCATTTTCATCCTGTAAAACAAGATCCTGCTTTGGGCCGCAGCACTATGCATATATACAGGAGTGTTACGATCTGTAAAATGACTATTGTTATCACCTCCTGTCATGTGGGTAGTACAAAGGTGAGCTATTTCATGTTTATAAAGAGCTTACAGATTTTTACCTGAAAGGTAATGCAACATCATAGCTGTTGTGATACAAGAAAATCAAATATCAGAGGGGTAGCCGTGTTAGTCTGGATCTGTGAAAGTGGCAAATAGTCCTGTGGCACCTTATAGACTAACAGACATATTGGAGCATAAGCTTTCGTGGGTGAATACCCACTTCATCACTTGCACCCGACGAAGTGGGTATTCACCCACGAAAGCTTATGCTCCAATACGTCTATAAGAAAATCAAAATGCTTCCTTCAGATATTAGCCATGACTACAGTTAGTTAAATACCCCTGTACAAAAAAACGACTTTTTTGGCTAAAAATTTCCTGGAAACTTTATCCTGTTTTTCAATCAAAAATTTTAGTTAATATTAAAATTTGTAACTTTTTTGACTAATTCTATCGCTGACTGAAAGACGGGAGGCCATTTTCATAGAAAATCTCAACATTATTTTCTTTTCTTTTGGGTCAAAATTCCATTCTGCATCACATTGACAGCTTTAATTTAGCCACACTGAAGGTCTGTTTTTTTGCAATCAGGATAACAAGAGCATAACAAACAGGAAAGATCCCCTATGGGCTGCCTGCTTAACATCACATTTGTGTCTCTATTAACTACAGATGGAAAATTTAAAAAAAGTTTCAGTACACATGGATGTCCATGTCTCTTGAAGAAGGTGCCTTTGAGTTTACAAGTAACAGGTGGCCACAGAGCTGCTAAGTTCATTAGCTTTGCTAAATATTCTCAGGCCCAGATCGTTCCCTCTCCCTCCATAAATGGGGAGCATGAAAACCCAGGGGAAGAAGTGTGGGACACAGAAGTACCTCCTCCCCTTAGTCCTTTAGCAACCCGTCCCCAGGGGCCTGTGGAGGTCAGGCTCTGGGGGAAGGGTTGGCCTGGGCTCAGCGTTAAACCTAATCTAAGCATGTAACAGCATGCCCAGCGTGTTGTGTGGAAAGCCTAACAGTGTACTCTGCATTGGCATATCCGTTAATGAACAAAGTGCCCTTGTGGAAAGAGAGTAAGTGGGATCTGGTGACTCAAGCACAGGATGGGTGTCAGTTTTGGTGTTGGATTTGACGTTGATTTGTTCTGTGGCCTTGAGTAAATCACTTAACTTACCTATCTATAAAATGGGTATTATGAATCCTTACCTACCTGACATGTATATCATGTATTATACAGTCTCAGAGTAAACTACTATCCTACAAGAGGAGCCAAAGTCAGCATTTGAAGTATAATGCAGTCCCTGCTTTAACCTGTTGAGACACTTTTTCAGGGTGTTCGGACCATAGGTCACTGTGTTACCCCCTGCGCCCCCAGCTCAGCAAGAGACAATTGTTGGTGCTAAGCTGTGTTTCAGTTCCCTGGCAGTCTCACCCCTGAACTCCCCAGAAACATCCCCCTGGAGCATCCACCCCTATCACTAGACACCCCCAGTAAATACCAGGTAAGCTGTCCCCAGAGAGTCAGTGTACATACACCTGGAAGGTTACAGCTCAGGAGCAGGTCCTTTATAACAACACAGCACTGTATTTATGGTGCTAAATGTAAATCAAATGTAAGTTTGTTAACAAAGAACCCTTATTTACAGATTCTAGTGGGTATTGAGTAGGAATAATAGAAACAGAAATGGTTACAAATAAATCAAAAGTATAACATGCTCTCTAGAGACACAAGCTTAACACGCAGCAGTTTCTCACCCTCAGAGACTTCCTGGAGCGTATACTGGTTGTCACTCAATCTAGGATCCATTTGTTCACCACTCTCCACCACGTGTGTTCCTCAGTGAAGTAGATAATGGGGTGTTGTCCTTATACTCTGTTATAGTCCAATAGGCCTTTGAAATACATTCCTTTTTGTTCTCCAATGTGCTGGTGTCATACTGAGGTCTCATTCCCACATCAACCTGTTTTTCCTGTTGGCTTTATAGGCCAATGTATCTCCCATTGTTTTTGACTCACAATACTTAATTTACATATGGCAGAGAGATAATTACCTTCCCCCTGGTCTGGAAGAAACCTGCTTCTTCTTTTATCTGGTTATAGACTTTAAAGCATAATATAAGTAGGTATACATAATGCCTCACCTAGTATTTAATAAATACATTTCACAATGATATTAATCACTAGTGAGTCACTGGCTTTCATTTGATACCTCACACAACATTCTTTATAGATAAATACTATGATAGCAATATGTTAGCTGTAGTGAGTTTGTCAGGCCTGAGAGGAGTTGCTGACAGAACAATGAACCCTTTGCAAGTTGGTATTGGGGGGTTCTTAGGTCACACCTGCACACTGGATTTTTATATATGAATCAGTGTGACTGGCTCTTTCCTGCTAGATCCCTTCTTTCCCCTTTGGAGCGTCTATGGACACCCTCAGCCCCTATACGATTGTACAGCAGGTAAATAATGCTGAGGGATACTGAACTCATGTAAGTTACTTGGGAGAATCTCATTTCACCACTTTCGGTGAGATACAGAAAAAATTGCCATAGGTGGGAGAGTAAAATCCTGTTGATCATGGATCTTGGTCTATAGGGTTAGTCCATTCTGACTCCTGGCAAAAGCACTGATAGCCTGTCCCTTCCCTTCTTTAAAGGTTTCCCATGTATTTGTTTTACTGACTGAAGTACCTTGTGGATGCTAAAAGCATGAGCTTCCCCAAAATCTTTCTGGGGCATATTAAAGGAGAGGATATTTCCTCCTTCCTTCCTGATAGTCAAATGCACCAGAAGCAGTAACAGAGTCTGCAGCCCTTGTCTAGCTGAGGCTTTCAGAACCAGACCTCTGTTCGCAAGGCACTGAGGTGTTACTTTGCTTTCTTTCCTCCACTCCACCCCAACTCCTAATAAAAGAGCAGTATGACTCTGGCCTGGCATTTTAACCTGCCTCCCTCAGTAGCCACAGCCCCCCCGGCCATTTCCTTACTGATGGCCTCACCTCAGTTCTGCTCTCAAAAGTTGGAAATTGCTAACTTCATAAATATTCCCTAGCTGAACTTCATAGCTGTGTATGTTTGTCTAAACGCTCACATGGGCCAAAGCTAACAGGGGCTAGCTCACAGCCTGAGCAATCTGGAGAGATCCTGAGCTGCTGGGAAAGACTCTCTGGGCCACAGAGCCTCTTCCTGGCCCTGATGACTACCTAGGGATGGAGATAGCCTCTGCAGACAATGAGGATCCAGTTTTAGATCCATTGGCTTTGTGGTGGGATTCTGTGGGGAGCTGCAGAATGTTGTATTTTGAGGTGTACCGGGGTGTGGACACCCCGCACAAATGCCCTATTCCTGCCATCTGCCATGTAGTAGAACTGTGTCATTTCTGCTGTCTTCAGGCTTTTTTCTTGGGCTTCAGCAAGGATTTCGCTCCATGACATTAAGGGCCTGATCATGTGTTCTTTGCACACTCCAAATTCCTAGTTAAGTCAACAAGTGCTAGAGGTGTGCAAAGAACACACAAATGAGGCCCAACTATTGGGCCTGAATGATTGGCGGAGAAGGGCTGGAGCACTGAGCCGGGGAGAGCCTAAGCCAGGTGTGGCTCAGAATCCCATTTCTTTGTATCCCCAGCATTCAGGACTGGGAGAGGGGCACAGTGGGAGAGAGAGGGTTTGGTTAATTTGCAGTGCCTGATATTCTCAGGCTTTCAGAGTGGTCACCTCTCCACACAGGACAGCAGCAACCTGGCTCTAACCCAGGGAGCCGCTTTTACACGTTTCTACCTGGATTTCACAATCGGCGTTGCTCAAACCAGCATCACCACTGTGATTTAGCTGCCCGGTTTGCTGCACTTAGGGGCAGACTGAGTATTTGCTAAATGCGGAGGCTGTTAGGAGGCAGAGGGGAGAGAGCAAGAGAGGAGGGGGGTGGTTGCTACCCAGAAGCCTGCCATTCAGGCAGATGGTGGAATGATTTGATATGAATAGCTGCTGTCAGTCTCATAGAGTGAACTTTACAATTGTGCTACGTGTCGGACTGCATGTGACTAATGCCATTCTTCTGCTGGCTCCAGGCAGAACACAGCTGTTTTTTAAGGACAATTTTGGATTTATGGACAGAAAAATCCATAGCAAGAACCTGTTAGGAAATGCGCAACATCCAGCATTCCACTCTATAGACAGGATCAAATCCCTTCAAGCCTTTCACCACCTCTGCTAAGTCAAATGCATGTTTAAAGACAAGCTAGATTTTCTATTTCTCCACTCAAACAGGTAGGGCAGGGGTGAAAGCAGCCACAAATTTGGGTTGGTTTGCATAATTCCAGTTTATTTAAATGTTGCAAAATCAGGAAGTCAATTAAGTGACAGATGCTGCAGGTGGTTTCTGTTGAAGAGACAATACTGCAGCAGGGATGCAAAAAAAAGTTATAGCAGAAGCTAAAGATCTGACATGAATTGGAGATTTTGCATTTTAGTAGTTAAAGGCCCCAGTTCAACAGTCAGAAAATGCAACACACAATGGGCACTAGACCAGCAATGAGGCGAACCCTGCAGAGTGTGGAAGAGGAAGGGGTTTAAAGGTGAGCTAAGCGATAACTGTGCAGATTTGTCAGTCTGCAGCCTGCATGAATTTCTGCAGGGCACACAGCCCTGCTCCCTGTCCTGTTCGTCTCAGGCAGTGTTTCCCCCTTTGCTCCCCCTAGTGGGCCAGAATAACTCTTTCTTTAACCAAACAGCTGCTGAGTACCTGAGGTCAGGATCCAGGATTTGGCCCTCCCAACTTGCCATCCACACCACACCTCTTTTTTCCCCTTATATGCCATAGAACAAACATCCACCCCATCCTACCTGTTTGCTCTGTGTTGTGCAATGGAGGGGTGGGGGTGGGGAAGGAGGCATGCCATGGATGGCAATTGTATGTGGCCATGGGTGGGATTCCTTATGCTAAACCATGGAAAGCAAAGCAGCCCTTTTGTTGAAGAAAAAATTGCTCCTGTTGGGAGACGTAACTAGAGAAATGCTGCCAGAAGCAGCAAGGAGTGACCAGGATCCGAATGAAAGATTCTTTCATTCATAGATTCCAAGGCCAGAAGGGACCTGTGCGATCATCTGTTCTGACCACCAGCATAACACAGGCCACAGACTGCCTCTTGCTCCATTTTCAATGTGTGGGACATGAAGCCATCCATCTCCTTTTTTAAAAAAACACCTATGCAGGATCTGGCCCAGTATGCCTTAAAAATGATAGTCCTTCAAACGCCGTTTTAAAAAAGTGACTAATCTACAAGCAAAGTTGTTCTAATCCCCTCCACTTCCCATTATTTTGAACAGTAGTAAATGTCAAATAGAGAGATTGACTGCAGTGATGAGGGCATCCCTCCTTTAGTGCATGTTGCTCTGCTCTCATATGCCACCTTCATCTAGTTCTTCACCAGAGCTGGGATAGCAGTGCTCAGCCAGAAATATAACCACCAGCGTCATTCTTGCAACCTACCTACCGTGGGTTATTGTCTCACTTATGTAGTAGCAGGTAAAGAAAGCTCCTATCCCAGCCCTTCAGCCCAGGGTGAAACAATCGACCCCTTTGCTTGTACTAGAGTCTGGGATTGTTTCGGCTTAGTTTTGTTTTACAGGGCCAGATTCTCAGAAATTGCTTTCATTTCAATGGAGCCACACCAGCGGAGAACGTGCCCCGTTGAGTTGAACGGCTCTGTTGTTCTAGACATATACGTGTTTGACCATTTTATGGTATTAGCTACTGAAATATGTTTATTGATTTTTTTCAGTCTTATAGGAAAACCGAATGACATGACAAATGTTTTGTCTTAATGTGAGAGTCAACCACCGCTGCTGGACTTACTCACCAGGTGTCCCATTGACTTCAGGGGTACCGCAGGATTTGCCCAAGGTAGCTACCAGAAGAGTTGCAATGCTTCACTGTCAGTAACATGATCTATCCCAAAAAAAGTACTCCTCTAACTTGTGGCAGATGCACTGACATTTGAGAGGGATGATGTGACATGCTGAAAGGCTGGCAGAGCCAGAGGTAGGGGACACAGACATTGCCAAGAAGTGAGGTTTTAAAGAATAAAGGAGCCTGAAGCAGCAGGACATGCAAAACGGAATCTGTTGCTGCCATCCAGTTATATGATAAAGCTCCCAAAGAATGATAAACAGTGTGCAGATTCCTTATTTGATGGAGTGATTGTCATCTTCTCTATAGGAAGACTGGTAAACATACCTTGGCCCAGCCTTCTAGTGCAAGGCTGGAGTTACAGTTCATTGTTGCATGTTTCTCTACCTGGTAGTTAGCCCTTATCACAGACCTAATGAGGGACATGACTTAAAGCTGCGGTGACTGCTGCCGGGTGAACTGGCTTTCTCAAGCTGTGCACCAGATTTCATTTAGGAAGTCTGCTTGCCCTTGTGAATCCACCATGTGGCAGTTGGAGAATCTATTATGTATCAGGTACCTGTAGCTATTTTCCAGAAAGCCAGTAGATCACTCAGGGTAACCTTGGTGCATCTCCCATTCTAAACGTGCCACCAAAGCCATTGTTTAAAAAGCTGGAGGGGTGGAATGAGCAGTATCAGAATTAGGCATTGACAATAACAAATATTAGCTAGCTACCGTATTTCGAGAGTCCTTAGCACTCTGACACACAGGTGTTCCTTATTATGCATGGTCTTGTGGTTAAGCCAATGGATGGGGACTGAGGAGAGCTGGCTTCAATCCCCAGCTCTGCTACCCATTTCCAGTGTGACCCTGGGCAAGTCACTCAATCCCTCCATTTCCCAGCTGTAAAATAGGGAGCTGTAAAACTGCACTTTGTCCGCCTGGTGTGTTTAGATGACAACTCTTTAAGGTAGGAGCTGTCTTTGTGTGTTTGTGCCCTGATCTTGGCTGGGGCCTCTAGTATGCACTACCATCATATAAATGAGAACAACCACGGCCACTCCTTTATTACCACTTAGACTTGTCCTAGTCTCCCTGGTAAGAACATTAAAAGTATAATGTGTCAAATCAGTTCAATGCATCCTCCAAGCTCCAACATTGGCTAGAAATAAAAACATTTCCTGTCCCCACTGCTTCTTGTTGGCTTTGCCCTTTAGGGGTTCCAGGTTCAGGTTTGTCCCCACACCGGGCCAGTGGCACAAGCATTGCATCCGCTCATCTGCACTGGTCCCGAGACTGCCTCTCCGTCACAGAACCATCTCATTGCAACTGAGCCGATGGCTTGTTACAAGAGGGAGCTGCAGCTGGGACTTGAACACCTGTAGTCAACAGATACTTGGGCCAAGCTTGTCCAACAGGGGAAGGATATAATACACTGGCCTCGTGTGGGCATGGCCATGATGCCCTCTCGTAGCTGACCCCGGCAACCATAAAGCCTGCTATTGTCACACCGCTAAAGGACTCCTACTTTACCTCAAGTTGCACAGGTGGGTGCTTTTGGTGTAGAAGGTCCAAGGTTTGATCTTGGCTGATGGCCTGGTGTCTGTGAAGGTGTGGTGTAAGTCATTACATCAGCATATGAGAATGCTCCACTCCCGTGGTTATCAACATGAGGCACCATGGGAATTACTCTGTTTTCATGTGAACCCCTTGACACTCAGGAACAGCTCTATTTCCAGGGGGGTCCTCTGTTTGTGCCATCAGAACAGCTCCAACGCTACATGTGTCATGGACATGTGGCAGGTGAGAGTGACTCAAGTGCCTGCATGTGTCACTGACATGTCGCACATTGGTTTAGCTCTGAATGACATAAGTGAGTAACATGGATCAGAGCAGTTGCACAAGATAGTACAGGGACACAATGCATGAATTTGATGTTCATTGACTCAGTGGGTCAGATTCAACCCCTTCACTCATGGTTCTGTTGTACTCTATCAGTTTATACTACAGAACTATGTAGTTCTATGTAGTTTGTATATGTACAAAAATACATATATTTTTAATGTAATATAGCCGTGGCCATAAGACCAGATTTCTTAATTATCACAGATCTCACTGGCCTAGATTGTAACACCTTTGCTCATGTGGAGTAGTGTCTTACAATTGGGAATGTCCAGGGCTGCTTTCAGTTGCTGGCAAGCCTCTCCCCACAATCATTGAGCAGGTTTTATGGCAAGTCTGCCTCAGTTTCCTCTTTGTTCAGCCAATCACAATTTAGCCCTCTGTCTGGTAGCTCCTAACTAAGGCTTGAGCCAGATTATTAATAGTCTCTCCCCGCTCTGGGCAGCAAAGAGTCTAGAGAATCAGGAGGCCAGCAACCCTAGCAAAGGGTTGACAGTCTCCAGCCTCTTTGGGATTCAGATCCCTTTGCTCTACAAGTGTAAATAATCCCTCTGCTGGGGTTGATAGGGGAACCCAGGCCCACTCATTCCTCTAGGTTCCTATTCAGAGACCGTGTACAAAGCCACTGGAATCAGAATCTCCCAGTGCCTTACTGCTCCTCTGGACGGCTTCCTCCCACACCCTTCTAGTAGGGTGTTCCCCAGACTCATACTCTGTCATCCTCTCCTTCTGGAGGTCCAAGTACCTAGATATCTTCCTGCCAGTCTGTTGCTGAAGGATGCTGTCCTCAGTGGGTCCTCAGCCTTTCTGGCAGACACCTCTGCCTTAAGATCTGCAGCCTTTTTATCTCCTCAGCTGTTGCAGGGCCCCCAATAAGCCCCAGCTGAGAAGGCAGCTGATCTCCCTGTTAGGTCTTTAGTGACTGAGACAGCATGGGGTCTGTACGCCCCATGAGAGGGGAATAAAGTACTACTTAGAATGAGTAAGGGCAGCAGGATCTAGCTGAGGCAGCAGAACCAGGGTGGCGGCTAGCATCCACGCAATGGAAATATTTGGAGGGGGGGCTGATAAATGTTTCCATCCCCCTGTGTTCTCCATCCCCACAATGTCTCATGGAGGCAAGAGTGGGAAGCAGAGATGGGGTGAGGCGGCTGCCACAGCACCTGGAATTGGGCCAGTAGTTAGGGAGCAGGTAGGAACAGCTCTCCTCTCCCAGTAACACACAGTGTATGGCCCCGGCCGGGCGGGGCTGGTGTGCAGGGACCACACAGCAGTAACACAAGTGTATGCCTCCAGCTGGGCGGGGCTGGTGGCCATTTACATGACTCCCTGTCAGCCAGCCCAGGCTGGTGCCACCTTCCAGCCACCATGGGTCCCGCAGAGACACCCAGCACAGGGCAGGGGCAGAAGCATGTGCACAGGGTTGGGTGAGGGACAGGGCACCATCAGCTGGGCAGGAGGGCATCAGCACATAAGTGCCAGCTGCCAAGCGGGGGCAGAAACACAGGGCTCCAGCCTCCCAGCTTGGGTCCATGCTGGGTTATTGTGGCTACTAGCTCACTCCAGCACCACGATGCATGCAGAGGAATAAAACGCAGCACCATTAAACATACAGGAGAGCTTGGGAAGGACGCCGCTACTTAAAACAATGCTGACAATTTCTATATTTTTTAATAAAAAGAAAAGGAGTGCTTGTGGCACCTCAGAGACTAACAATTTTATTTGAGCATAAGCTTTCGTGAGCTACAGCTCACTTCATCGGATCCGATGAAATGAGCTGTAGCTCACGAAAGCTTATACTCAAATATCACGGCTGCTACTCTGAAACCTGTCATATTTTTTAATGTAATTGAATCTCAGTAGAAGAGAGAAAAGCCCACTGTAACTTTAAGTGGAAAAGCCAGTTTAATAGAAGGAATGGTATATGGTTAGAGCTGTTATATTTATTGTCTGCCTGGGTATAGTTTTTAAGAAAGAAATGGATCCCGAGGGGTATACAGGCTCAGTACCTTAGAATGGTGCTTCGGTAATGTAGAAAAACATTGCCCAGAGGCTTAATGGTTGCATGCTGCAGCCTACACTAGATATTTGGGTTCAAACAGCAGCCCAGCTCTCTCACCTTCTAGGGCAGGCAAGGGCTAAAAGAATTGCAGAACCAGCAATCTGATCTCCCTGAGGCAGGAAGAAAGACCTGTCCCTCAATGGTACAAGTAAGGAGCTGCTCCAAAGGGAATGCAGTCTTGTCCATTCCTCTGCAGCTGGATGGACCGTTGTTGCTGGCTGGGGCCTGGAGCTTGAGAGTGAGGGACAGTTAAAGGCAGGGGAAGGACATGCCTTCCCACCTGCTGGAGAGGCAAAATGGCTTTTGCTGTTCCTTTGTCAACAGCTATCTATAAATAGCACTTTGCAAACTAAGAATTGCTTTTGCTGGGGACACACACATTAAATTTTAGCCCCAGGTCAACTGTTGTGCTTAAGTTAGGAAGCCGGGTATAGGGAGAGGGGATAAAAAACTGCTGACACAATCTTAACCAGAGCTGCACAAATGTCAGTCCTATAATAATACCAAAAGGAAAGAAAAAGAAACTGTCACTCTGACAATTTGGATTTCAATGCTCTTGTGCCCAGCAGCACGAATGGATGCCCAGAGACTGACACGCTGTCAGAGTATTTGGCTCTTGCTGCTTATATAAATTGCATTGATTCACTCCAGGCGCTTCCATATCACAGTGCCGTCCATTTAGTAGGTAGAACAGCTACCACTTCTTTAGGGCTTGAGGGATCAGGGAAGCCTCCCATCCCAGCAATGTCATTGGTCCCTGTCCCGTCCCCCCCACTTTTTTTTTAAATGACACTTCTGGTTTTTTACTCACTGTCATCAGTACCTTGTCACCAACCTCCACCGAAAGGACAGAAACCTTGACTTTAATCACTCCCCCCATCGTTAAAACCCAGCTTGTTTCCCCTCCTTGAGGACATGTGCCTTATGCCTAACGTTTCCTTTTGAGTCATGCATGATACTGATGTGCTCCCTTTTTGGGTACAGAACTCTAGTGCTCGTAACCTGTTCGGAGATAGAGGTCTTGTCTGTATCCACAGAATAGCCATGGCAGTGCATGTTCCCCCAGCTTTCTTCAACCCTGTTGTGGAGAGAGAGGACATCTCTATGGAACAAGTCTCCATGGATCATTCAGTCCTTGGTGTCATTGCAGAGACTGCCAACAAGGTTATCAATTAATACCAATTGTGAGAGTGGTTTGCTGATAGGGACACCTGCCAACTGAGAACTTGAACTCAGACCAGACCAGCTACCACACTGATGACAGCTTTCAGTCACTGGGTATGGTGCAAACTGGAGACCTAACTGAAGGGCAATAGATCCCATTCTCATTCTCCTGAACCAGCCAGTTGCCCATGTTCTGAGTTTTGCCTCCATCTCAGTTATTACGAAATGTCAACTATTTTGATCCACAGCCCAGCAAACATTTCTGTGTTAGTTTCACTGACCTGTTTGGCCTAACAGCCTTCCATTTCTGGTGTCCCATGAACTCTTTATAAGAGACAAAACTCCCTTGGCGGGGGATTGGCGCATAGCGTAATAGAGACCTAGATGTTACAGGGGCTTTATAACTTTCTATCAGTGTTCAGAAAGATTAAAAACAAATTGAAAATATTCTTGCCTATAAGACACAGTTTTTAAAAATATTTGTTTCATTTATATTGACATAGACACAAAACCTGACACTCTCCAGGCCTTTGCTACACAGCTTGAGATGCTGTCATCTGTGATGTTCAGAAGGCATGAGTGTGTTATTCTACAGTGCATGTTTGGTACAGGATAACGTTGCCTCTAGTAAAACAGGCCCAAAGTGGAACAGAGGAAGTGTGGCAAGCACTTGCTCCAGATCTTGTTCTTTTGAGGGGTGAATGAGTAGGGGGATCCAAGAACAATCATCAGCCACATCACGAATAGCATCATCATGCAAAGTCTAGATAGAAATCCTATTTCAATATGTTGGTTGGGGCGGAGGGAAGAACACACTTTACAACGTAATCTTGGCCACCATTCACCTGGAGAAACCGACCACGCCCCATCACTGTGGGGCCTGATTCTGATTTCACCCCAGCATAAGCTGAGATTCAATTGACCTCAGTGGACTCACTCCTGAGTTAATAATTCCACTTTCACTGAGATCAGAGTCAGGAACTTTAGGCCTGATTTTTCAGAGGTGCTGCTGAACACTGACAATTCTCACTGACCTCTCTGGACCTGTGGGTGCTCAGACTGTCTGGGTACAACTTAAATTTCTCCTGGTCTAAGTTTCTATCTGCTTATCTGCAATTGACCTTGATATGTTATGTTACCACTAGAGAGCACTGCAGGGACCAGCTTGGGAGTTGGGACTGTCATCTGTATTGATGTTAAAGTTTGCACTGTCTATTTTCATCCATTACAATAATACCAGGGTTGCTTTCAGAGCATGCAACCAGCAATTTAAAGAAACACCACTGCTCTCTCCAGGAAAGTGGACATTTTTTTTCATCCGTATGTAAAATGAATCCAATGAAAAATCCCTCCCCTTGTTCCAGTCCTGACACATTAATGCTAGGTGGGATATTCTCCTGCTGTACTTCTGCCTTTTTAAGGATACACAATACCAGAAGCCACTGTGGGTAAAACAAAACAATGTATATGAAGAGTTAGGGCCTAATTCTACAAAATTTGGAATGTTCTCAAGTCCTACTGAATTAAATGGGAGCTGAAGGTGCTCAGTGCCTTGCAGAAGATGCTCAATCCCTTCCAGGATTGGGCCCAATTCCACAATCCTAGTCCAGTCAAAGGTATTGGTTTACACATGGAAGGTGGGATCAGGCCCAAGGTCTGCTATATAAATGTCAACGAAAGTTAGCGGAACAGAGAGCCTATATTAGCCCTTTTGTGAGTATACAGTTAAATATTATGATTATACACTTGAGTTCAGCACTTGGGATGTAACAATTCTGAGCTCACTCCTGCTTCCATGGAGTTTTGCCATTGATTTTAACAGGAGCAGGATTGAGGCCTTCTATTGCAAGCACAAACCCCCTATATCTGGAGTTAATGCTCCATATGTTTAAGATACTGTGGTGCACCTGGTGAACAGGTGGTGAATTCTGCACATAAGTGGAGGTGAGCAGCAGCAGCATCCATCAAAAGTGTTTCTGTAGAACGTGAAGTGTTTGGAGGGGGAGCTCAATAAGCTGAAATGAAACTGTCGTGAATATTTATGTGGCCAAGTACAGAATTTACACATCCATCCTTTCTAGTGATGATGATGATAGAATCATAGAATATCAGGGTTGGAAGGGACCCCAGAAGGTCATCTAGTCCAACCCCCTGCTCGAAGCAGGACCAATTCCCAGTTAAATCGTCCCAGCCAGGGCTTTGTCAAGCCTGACCTTAAAAACCTCTAAGGAAGGAGATTCTACCACCTCCCTAGGTAACACATTCCAGTGTTTCACCACCCTCTTAGTGAAAAAGTTTTTCCTAATATCCAATCTAAACCTCCCCCACTGCAACTTGAGACCATTACTCCTCGTTCTGTCATCTGCTACCATTGAGAACAGTCTAGAGCCATCCTCTTTGGAACCCCCTTTCAGGTAGTTGAAAGCAGCTATCAAATCCCCCCTCATTCTTCTCTTCTGCAGGCTAAACAATCCCAGCTCCCTCAGCCTCTCCTCATAAGTCATGTGTTCCAGACCCCTAATCATTTTTGTTGCCCTTCGCTGGACTCTCTCCAATTTATCCACATCCTTCTTGTAGTGTGGGGCCCAAAACTGGACACAGTACTCCAGATGAGGCCTCACCAATGTCGAATAGAGGGGAACGATCACGTCCCTCGATCTGCTCGCTATGCCCCTACTTATACATCCCAAAATGCCATTGGCCTTCTTGGCAACAAGGGCACACTGCTGACTCATATCCAGCTTCTCGTCCACTGTCACCCCTAGGTCCTTTTCCGCAGAACTGCTGCCTAGCCATTCGGTCCCTAGTCTGTAGCTGTGCATTGGGTTCTTCCGTCCTAAGTGCAGGGCCCTGCACTTATCCTTATTGAACCTCATCAGATTTCTTTTGGCCCAATCCTCCAATTTGTCTAGGTCCTTCTGTATCCTATCCCTCCCCTCCAGCGTATCTACCACTCCTCCCAGTTTAGTATCATCCGCAAATTTGCCGAGAGTGCAATCCACACCATCCTCCAGATCATTTATGAAGATATTGAACAAAACCGGCCCCAGGACCAACCCTTGGGGCACTCCACTTGATACCGGCTGCCAACTAGACATGATGATGATGATGATGATGATGATGATAAAGGAAAAAATAAATATTTTATTTGTCTATCATAAAAATGTGACTTGCCTGAGGCGAGCGGCCAAATAGGATTTTGCAAGTCCAAAGCTGAGTGTTGGGTTTTTTGGTTACTTTTTACCTTCCATGTTGTCATAAATATAAAGGGAAGGGTAAACCCCTTAGAAATCCCTCCTGGCCAGGGGAAAGCTCCTCTCATCTGTAAAGGGTTAAGAAGCTAAAGGTAACCTCGCTGGCACCTGACCAAAATGACCAATGAGGAGACAAGATACTTTCAAAAGCTGGGAGGAGGGAGAGAAACAAAGGGTCTCTGTCTGTATATATGCTGTTTCTGCCGGGGATAGACCAGGAATGGAGTCTTAGAACTTTTAGTAAGTAATCTAGCTAGGTACGTGTTAGATTATGATTTCTTTAAATGGCTGAGAAAAGAATTGTGCTGAATAGAATAACTATTTCTGTCTGTGTATCTTTTTTGTAACTTAAGGTTTTGCCTAGAGGGATTCTCTATGTTTTGAATCTAATTACCCTGTAAGGTATCTACCATCCTGATTTTACAGAGGTGATTTCTTTACTTCTATTTACTTCTATTTCTATTAAAAGTCTTCTTGTAAGAAAACTGAATGCTTTTTCATTGTTCTCAGATCCAAGGGTTTGGGTCTGTGGTCACCTATGCAAAATGGTGAGGCTTTTTATCCAACATTTCCCAGGAAAGGGGGGGTGCAAGTGTTGGGAGGATTGTTCATTGTTCTTAAGATCCAAGGGTCTGGGTCTGTAGTCACCTAGGCAAATTGGTGAGGCTTTTTACCAAACTTTGTCCAGGAAGTGGGGTGCAAGGTTTTGGGAAGTATTTTGGGGGGAAAGACGTTTCCAAACAGCTCTTCCCCAGTAACCAGTATTTGTTTGGTGGTGGTAGCGGCCAAACCAAGGGCAAAGGGTGGAATATTTTGTACCTTGGGAAAGTTTTGACCTAAGCTGGTAAAGATAAGCTTAGGAGGTTTTTCATGCAGGTCCCCACATCTGTACCCTAGCGTTCAGAGTGGGGAAGGAACCTTGACACATGTATCTGGTACAGATTGCAGGCTGTTATTTTTGCAATAGTTTGCAAGCTCAGGACCTTGATATCAAATTTACTGAACACACACAGAGCCCCACTGAAGTCAATGGGGATGGGTGAAGACAGGTGGATCTGACTGTAGGACTTGGGCCTTTTTAAAAAGTGCTTTAAAAGAGCCATATAAAGGCCCTCACAAAATGCTACCTTCAACTATTAATCTGGAGAAGGCAGTGCTTCCAGCCATTCCTCATTGTAACTTAAAATGTCGGTTGATTTGAACCCTTGCAAAGGAAACCAATTTTAATCCGCTACTTTTATGGCTGCAAAATTTATTCAGCATTTGCTTTCTTTTCTTCAGGAAGCACGTTGTCTCATCAGGGCTGAAAAGTGGAGATGCAGGAAGTATATTGCAGTGTCAATCTGCATGCCAAGGGGGTTACAGTAACAGGGCTTGCATTCCACCTCATTAGTAAGGGCTGAGCAGATCTCAGGACCAGTCTTCTTTCATTTAGATTCCTAAACATGGCTACGAGAGGAAGACTGGGCTTGTGAGTTAGACACAAACCTAGGGGTTGAGAGCTCTGTATTCAGGTCCTGGCTTTGACACAGGCTTCCTGAGCAGCCTAGTCTCCCTGTGCCTCAAGTGTCCCTCTGTAAAATGGGGGTGATAGAACTTCCTTTGTCTATACTGTAAGATCTTCAGGGCAGGGCCTCTATCTTACTATGCTATGTGTTTGTACAGTGCCTAGCACAATGATCTCAGCTGAGGCCTCCGAATGCTACTGTAATATCCAATAACTTTAGGTTACCCATGTTTGAACATTTTAGCCAGATTTCATTACCTTACTCTTAATATAATCCACAGTCTGAGCACCCCGCCTATGATGAGATGTGTACCCTGCATCTTGATGCTGCACCTAAAATGTCTTTTCCTAATAAATACATTTTAAAACATGATATTTTCAGCAAGCAATTATGAAATACGTTATGATTCCTATTAATAACCAGTAGAGGGCGTTTTCTGCTTTTACTTATCAATACATTTTAACAGGCTATGAAATGGCAGTAGCTTTTGTTATTCTTGAAATCTAAATTACATCTGGAGGACAATCCGAAAATCTACGGTGAGAAAATGGTAACAGTTCATGTTTGCAATTTACACACCCCACTGAAAAGTTTTAAAGCAATTTATGCCCATTACTCTTGCTGAAACAAATAGGAATTCAGCTTGGCAGCTTTTGTAAGAGACCAATGGGCCATCTAGCCTGCTATCCTGGCTTGAGATGTGGCCTACACCAGATGAGTCAGAGGAAAGCTGTCATTCAAGAAGGGTATGTCTACACTACATAGCATAGCATAGACACTACAGTTACAGAAGGGGTTTTTCCGTTGCTGTACTAAATCCATCCCCTCCAGATGTGGTAGCTAGGCTGACAGATTAATTCTGTCAACTTAGCGGTGTCTATACTGTGGCTTAGGTTGGTTTAACTACAGCTTCTAGAGGGATGTTTGATTTGTTTTACACCCCTGTGTGACACAGGTCAACTTTAACTAAGTTTCAGGTAGAGACCAGGCCTCAGTCACTTGTGCTATGCTGTACCCCCAGAGGGAGCTGAAGAGGCAGAAAATGGTTTCCCTCCCATTAAGGAGAAATACAGGAAAAGGTTTAATTATACATGTACACTTTGCTTTAGCCCCGATATATACCCGATTCAGGAAAGCCCTTGATTATGTGTGGTACTAATCAGGTCAGCACTGAAGCATGTGCTTAACTTTAAGCCCTATTGGAGAGGAAGGATGATCCAGTGGTTAGGGCATGAGCCTAGGATGTTACAGACCCAGATTCAAATCCTTGCTCTGCCATGGACTTTGTACGTCCATGGGCAAGTTATCTAACATCTCCGGGCTTCAGGTTCCCAGCTTTAAGATGGGGATAATCCCTACCACACAGGACTGTTGTGAAGATAAATACATTAAAAGAATCATAGAATATCAGGGTTGGAAGGGACCTCAGGAGGTCATCTAGTCCAACCCCCTGCTCAAAGCAGGACCAATCCCCAACTAAATCATTCAAGTCAGAGCTTTGTCAAGCCTGACCTTAAAAACTTCTAAGGAAGGGGATTCCACCACCTCCCTAGGTAACGCATTCCAGTGTTTCACCACCCTCCTAGTGAAAAAGTTTTTCCTAATATCCAACCTAAACCTCCCGCACTGCAACTTGAGACCATTACTCCTCGTTCTGTCATCTGCTACCACTGAGAACAGTCTAGATCCATCCTCTTTGGAACCCCCTTTCAGGTAGTTGAAAGCAGCTATCAAATTCCCCCTCATTCTTCTCTTCTGCAGACTAAACAATCCCAGTTCCCTCAGCCTCTTCTCATAAGTCATGTGTTCCAGTCCCCTAATCATTTTTGTTGCCCTCTGCTGGATGTTTTCCAATTTTTCTACAGCCTTCTTGTAGTGTGGGGCCCAAAACTGGACACAGTACTCCAGATGAGGCCTCACCAATGTCGAATAAGGGGAACAATCACGTCCCTCTATCTGCTGGCAATGCTCTTACTTATACAGCCCAAAATGCCATTGGCCTTTTTGGCAACGAGGGCACACTGTTGACTCATATCCAGCTTCTTGTCCACTGTAACTCCTAGGTCCTTTTCTGCAGAACTGCTGCCTAACCATTTGGTCCCTAATCTGTAGCGGTGCATGGGATTCTTCCATCCTAAGTGCAGGACTCTACACTTGTCCTTGTTGAACCTCATCAGATTTCTTTTGGCCCAATCCTCTAATTTGTCTAGGTCCCTCTGTATCCTATCCCTATCCTCCAGCGTATCTACCTCTCCTCCCAGTTTAGTGTCATCCACGCCATCCTCCAGATCATTAATGAAGATATTGAACAAAACCGGCCCCAGGACCAACCCTTGGGGCATTCCACTTGATACCAGCTGCCAACTAGACATGGAGCCATTGATCACTACCCGTTGAGCCTGACAATCTAGCCAGCTTTCTATCCACCTTATAGTCCATTCATCCAGCTGTTATACCAATAAAATAAAAACCAGCAGGATCTTATTAAAGGGAAAAAGGCAAAATACCACATTTATTGTGAATACAGAAAGAATAATAGTAAGCAGCTGTAGTTATAACATTCCATTCAATCTCATATTTATTCACACATTCATTCATACAAACACACACAGGTTCTGCAAGGTTGTTATCATAGTTACCAGCCTTAGAGTTGCTCATGCCAATCCACTGGCCAGGTGGCCTGGACACGAGGAGGGAGCAGGGCCTTGTCAGATGCTTATCTGATGCTCCTGGAAGCTGGTTTGCAGAATCAGACCCCAAAGTTCTCACTTTCTAGAGTCCATTTTTATAGGAATTTCTTCCTATGCCAGTCTATGGGAATTGCTTCATCATGCTGTTGCTGAATCAATCAGCAGATAGCACATTCCTGACGGCTCCGTGCTGTCAGATGTTATCTTGTTCTTTGGTTCTCCCATTCTTGAGGCTGTTGGGTGGATTCCAGTCTGCCCTCCGGGGGTCCTCTGGTTATTTCCACTTGACGCCTTCTTCAGCCGATGGACACTGCATTCTTAGGCTGGCATCTCCCTAATCATTCAGTTATTATCCACACCAAGCACCCATCCACATACATCCTCTAGCTCTATTTTAATCACAATTGTTAACAAAGCGAGATGAATACAACAAAAGGGCGGGGAGTCTCTGGGTGCTGTTTCTGTTGTTACAGAGTATTACTTTGAGTCTCTCTCTGTGTGAGTGGTTGTTGTTACAAAGAATTGCTTTGAGAACAGACTCTGTCTTAGAATGTACTAACACAATTAGCAGCTTGGAAGTTTCACACATAGAGGGAGAGAAACAGTATCAAAAACCAAGAGCCCTCTTAATTAGTAATACCCTGGAATTTAAACTATGGGGAATCAAAATCATTTGTGATTTTAATACAGAACTTCTTTAATGTGATCCAGCACAGCCCATACTTCTTTAACTTGTTGGCAAGAATATTGTGGGAGACCGTGTCAAAAGCTTCGCACACGTCCACTGCTTTCCCTTCATCCACAGAGCCAGTTATCTCGTCATAGAAGGCAATTAGATTAGTCAGGCATGACTTGCCCTTGGTGAATCCATGCTGACTGTTCCTGATCACTTTCCTCTCCTCTAAGTGCTTCAGAATTGATTCCTTGAGGACCTGCCCAATGATTTTTCCAGGGACTGAGGTGAGGCTGACTGGCCTGTAGTTCCCAGGATCCTCCTTTTTCCCTTTTTTTAAAAGATTGTGAAGGCCTTTGAGATCTACTGAAATTGTCATCATGAAATCAATCAGCCTTTAGGCATGTGTGTAAATCCCATGGAAGTCAGTGATAAAGTTAAGCACAGGCTTTAGTGCTGTCTTGAATCAGGGCCATGCTGTGCAAACTGATCTCCACATTAGCTTATCAGTTTGGACAACACTTAGATTCAGATAAAGCATTGTCATGCCACCGTGGCACTGTGACAGATACTAAACACAATGCTAATCTCAGCTACCCCCTCCTGGAATGCCATAGATTTTGGCACAATTGCCTCTTAATCCTTTAATAACAAACATTATGACTTAAACACTGTCTGAAGAGGACCAACTAGTTTTAATTGGAAATTCACCCCAGTGCAGAGGGCTTGACCAATGCCCTTAACCCAGAATTTACTGGGGCAGTGTCACCCATTACTAGGGTGGCCAACTTTCTAAATCTGTGAAAACTGGACACTGAGTGCCGGAACCTCCCCCGCCCCCTGCCCCGCCTCTTTCCCTTGAGACCCCACCCCCTCCACTTCCCCACACCCCACCATCACTCCCTGCTCTCTCCACCACCCTCCCCCTGATAGCTGAGCAAGGCTCTAGGGGTAGACAGGTGACTGGGGCAGGATATTGGAGTCATGCTCCGGGGAGGAGTAACTGGGGCAAGATGGAGGAGGGAGAACTGGGTTCCAGGGATGGGGGGGGGTGTATGGGGCAGGGTGGGGGAGGGAGAGCCGTGCTCTGCAGGTGGAGGGGTGAGTGGGGCAGGGCAGGGAAGAGACAGCCACGCTCAGGGCAGGATGCAGGAGCTACTGGTACCTCTCTCCACCAGAGCCATTGCTGAGTGATCCTCCAGGCTCCAGCAGCAACTGCTGCTTTTCCTGCCCCCTGGTCTGCTGACCGAACACTGCCAGGTTCCCTTTTCCACTGGATTTTCCAGTCAAAAACCCGACACTTGGCAACCCTACCCAATGTATCTGTAGCTATCTATCTATTGATATTCTGCATAACAAAGCAGGTAATGAAATAGCATTCTGTTTAGGGCTGGAATTTCAGAGGCAGAAGGACGCTCAATGCCTTAGAGGCAGAAAGTGCTTCATATCAGCCATCAGTAATTTCTTTGGCCAGTGAATAGGCGGCACGGATAAGCACTGGAAGGTATCCCATCCTGCCCCTCTGGAAACGGAATGTGATCACCATTGTGCATGAGGCCTGGAAGCTGTGGGCTGGCCAGAGTCGCGTGGGGAAAACGGCCCTCCTTGATTCTTTGCACAAAAACTTCCACAATTCTGAAATTCGAGCAACCTTGCATGCATGGAATTCTGCTTTTATGTAAAGTGTCATGAAATGGGGGTTTCAATTCAAAACTGACTTTGCATAGTTTTTTGAGCAACGATGGGACTTTCCATCCCTCAAAGGGTGGTCCATTCGTGAATGAGATTTCATTTTTTATGGCTCAGAATGGAAATTTAGTCGGTCCGCTTCAGCAGCAGGAGATTCTGGTGCCACCTGTAACCTGTTCAACACGGCTTTAAACACATGGGAAGACAGTCCTTGCCCCCAAAGAATTAACAATCTGGGGGTGGGGTGGGGTAATTCCACAAACATCTGTGCACGTTTAGCTTTCATGCAAGCAAGTAGTCCCGCCAAAATCCGTGTGTCTGTACCCAGGACCAGGGCCTCAGAAAGGCAGGGAAGGGCTGGGAGAGGAATAAAACCATACCACACGAATATTTCTTTTGTCTTAGTTCCTCGGTCGTGTCACCGATTCAGAGACGCTAGCACCATGTTGCAATGTCCGGGTTGCAAACACAAGAGAGCTGTTTCCATCAGAATTTAAAAAAAAATGTCAAACATTTCTACTGGCCCCACATTTTCTTCAAACTTCCTATGAGCCCAAATCTGAGGCCACACACTGGAAGGGAAGGCTGTGCCATCCCAAATACAAGAGGAATTGGAGCTTTGATAGCACAAGCGGAAAATGGTAGGAGACTCACCAAATCTCTTGTGCACATTTCCTCTATCAATCAATTTCCTAGTTTTCAGATACTGCAGTGAAGTGTTGGGTAGAAAAATGTTGTTTGTTCCCTGATCCAAATGGATCGGCTTTGATAAGTGCAGCCGGATTGATCTGTGCTGTGCGTCCTTTAACTGAGTTATGATGCATAATCTTCTGTGGAACAGAACATTTACATTCAACTGACCTAGTTGAAAAAATGCATTAATTTTAATTTATGTAAAATTCTCCCAATAGAAGAGCAAGAAGAGAGAGGAGATGCCTATTTGCAGTCCCTGCCTGCTTGGAGCTAAAGTGAAGTCCAACTTTTTAATAAGGATTTTTGAAATGGAAAAGTATTTTATGGATAATTTGTTCATGTAAATCCACATACAGATTTCTCTGCTCCTCTTTAGCTGATTGTGGTCATGAATAAAATATACTCCTTCAACTTGTCTCCTTTCTACTTTTGGGCACCCACTCCACCCCTTCGGGTTCTTAGGGCAGATTGATGCCTGTGGATAGGTGGAGAAACTCAACAGCTTAACTGAAGAAAGAATTCCATTTCAACTAGAGTTACGAAAACCACCGTCGTATTCTGCAGCTTTTGTGAAAGCTAATCCCGTAAATCGGGCTAGGTGCATTTGCAGAAGGTCCACATGGGTGGGAACTTTGTTTTGAGATTAATAGGTTAATAGCATAACAAAATTTACATCTTCATAGATCCTTTGATCCAGAGAAATCCCAAAGTACTTAACAAGCGGAGACACAAGCTATCTACAGCTTTGACCCAGCACAGCAGTAGTTGCTGCATATGAGCAACTCCTATAGGAACCAGTGGAAGTTGCTCCTATAAGGAGATTCAGACACTGGGACCACTTCATAATTTCACAGACATCTGGCCTTCTTCCAATTGCTCAGTAGATTCAAAAGCAGCATCGTGGGCTCTTTGGCAAAGATGCCAACTATGGACAAAAACGTCCCAGCACCTTGTGTTCTCAACTCTCCATCAATGCGCAAAGAAGAGCATGCGCTGACCCTACCTGGTGTTGTTGCCAGTGGGGCTGCCCTAGAGAGTTGTGCATTCGTAGGATGGAGCCAGCTCTGGGAACTTCGTTCTACAATACCTAGTATGATATCATCAAATGTGGTCACTCTGGCTTTCACAATGGTCCTCAACAAACTGTACATTTTGATGAGGATGGTCACTTCATCCACCTCTGAAATTAAGCATCCCAGTAGCACAGTTTAAGACAGAAAGGGGCAAATACCATTTCTAGGTGAAGCTACAGAGGGAATTTGGGTGGGCAGAATGGTTAGGACATCAGGAATAGTTCTCCTCCAAGAGGAGGGGGCATATCTTTTATTTAGGGTTTTTCACCATTAGGGAAGCCAGACATTGTAAATAAGAGATGGGCCCAAACCAGAATCCCAGAGTGAGCCCTTGCTCTAGACCCAGACTTCAGGGTCAGTCTTCAGCTCTGGCAGTTTTGGCTCTAGCAAAGCCGCTAGAAAGATGCTCTAAAGAGCTATCTGAGGATTTCTCCTGACAGAACAGAATCCTTGAGTGGCATAGAGCTAGCATAGATGTCTCTATGCTGTCCAGCTGCCCCTGTCTCCAGTAAGGGGGCTGGCAGCTGAGGGGCTGAGCAAGGACAGGATGGGGGAAGATCACATGGTATGCTCCATGTGCTCTTTGGCTCATACAGTGGCCCCTATAAAATTGCTGCTGGCCCTTTATCTCTGTAACTGGCCAAATCAAGATCCTCCCGAGGTCAAACTGTGCTCGCCCTACTTGTGCAGGGAGCCCCCTGTAATCAATGAAATTATTCACTGGGTATAGTCAGCAGGATTTGGCTTGTTGGACCTAAACACCCCTAAAAGGGGGAGCTCCAGCTCAGAATCTGTATATTCCCTTATTGTAGAGTGTTTTGATTCACCCATTCAGAAAGTTGTTTGGATCTAGATTCTGTTATGAGCCCATCTCTACTGAAAATACATCAAAACACATTCTGTTGTTGAAACAATGTTCTGCATGATAGCTCAGAATGTTTTCTTATATTAACCCTAACATCTTGTGTTACTTGGTAACTCAACAAAGTGCTCAACAAAGAATTAGAGAGAAGTATGTATATTGTAGCTGTGTGATTGTTACACCTCTGTTTTAAGTTTACTACACCTTTATGTTTCTAAGACCTTTCTCAGGATCAAGGTAGATGCCTATTTGCAGCTAAAATTGAAGTCTATGAACAGTGGAAATCCAGCACGGATGAATTTGGTCCCTGCCATGGGGTTTCTCTCTTCCCCTGCCCCAGACTGCATATGTAAAAAGGGCCCATTAACCCTGTGGCAGGTGGCACTTGGAGGAGAGACAGGGTTGATAAGGCCTGATGGCTGATGAAGCCCAGCTGGGGATGAGCTGGGATACGCATAAAGAGAGGAAGTTGGTGATAAGGGAGGAACTCTACAGCTGCTCCCTAGAGAGGTGGGGAGTTGGCAACAGACTGCGAGGCATAAGCCCTGAGATCCTGCTTTAAAATACAGACTCTGGCAAGAACTTGAGAGGGGGTGAAATAGCCATAGGGAGCAACAGTAATCCAGAGGGAGGCCAGAAGATAGGAAGGAGCCTGGGGAACTGCAACAAGATCAGAGCTTGAGAAGACTGTAGTTGCTGGGCATAGGGCCCCTGGGCTGGAATCCTGAGTAGTGGGTGAGCCCAGGTTAGGGTGACCAGATGTCCTGATTTTATAAGGACAGTCTTGATTTTGGGGTCTTTCTTACATAGGCTCCTATTACCCCGCACCCCGTCCTGATTTTTCACACTTGCTATCTGGTCACCCTAGCCCAGGTTCCCCTACCAGCCACTGGGGAAGTGGCACAGATTGGGCAGTGGAGCCGAAGACTGCCTGAGACTGTTTGTCCAGTAGGACTTTGATAATCCACAAGTGTAGGATTATAGTGAGCTGGCTGGAGGGGCAAGCCATGAAGAGGGAACAATAGAGTTGAGAGAGGCACCCCAGTGGTGAGTAGCAAACCCCATGGCAGTCCCCAATGTGCAGAACTACCAGTCATTTTGTTCCCAGGGTTGCTGCAGCTGGTTACGGAGAAGATGCCAGGCCTACAACACACCCACTGTGGTCTCCCCTAGAGACATTAAGGAAAGCAACAAGAAAGAACAAAATCTAAAATAAAACTAATTTCAGATCAAAGTAGGTGTTTTGTTCATAGAAAATGAAAGTGAGGGAATGTCTCCACTTAAGCTCTGAATTTGTGTATCAGTGGCTGTTTAATCATTGTCAGCGCTGTTCACGTAGTTGAAAAAGGACCATACATATACTATACTTCAGCTTTGAGGCTATATAATGCTATAAAATACAGAGAGTGATTTGTGACAGAAGAGAAATGTTGTTTGTCTCCTGCCAAAGAGCTGTCATTCCTGACTGTGCATAATATAAATGGCTCTCACACAACATGAAAAAGCTATTACAGAAAGTAACCTCTCTGTTTTCTAATAAATGCATTCCAGCAACAGAAGAGGTACAGTATGAGACAGGTATAAATAATGCAAAACCAGGAAAGTGAGAGGAATACTGTCTGCAAAAGGAAGTTTCCCTTCAGTTCCCAGGAACATTTCCTATGATTTATCTGGTGATTAAACTGCGGCCTTATTTATTTCAAATATTAAAAACCAATTGTCAGGTTTTTATGCCCCAATGATTCACGAGCTGTCAGATCTCCTTCCAAACACACACACATACACCATAGCATTCAGAAGCTTGTCTGCTTCTGCAGTTGGACCTTGACAGGGCCTAGAAACAAATGTTGGTGAGAATAATTATGCAATGATACAGCTAAGTGAAAGGAAAAGGGAGTAACTGAGTAATGCTAATGAGCCAATATGTATCTAGCTGTACTATGTATGACCGAGAAACTCTGCATCAAGCACTGCCCCGGGTAAATGGTATGGCAACCCTGGCATTAGTTACTAGAGGGAGTGGCCAAGACTCTCACAGAACCAGTCTTTAGATGATGTGAGAAGATTATTTTCAAGCAGCCTCTTCATTTTCAGTGGAAATTCCTGCAACTCTCAAGGGATTAGGTGGTGTTAAAGGCCTTGGTCCTTATGCCCTGCCTCCTTCAAATCTCAGACTGTGAATAAAAGTAACTGAGGGCTTCCAAAATGGTAGCCTTATTAGTTTGCAGATGTATAAATAACCATCCTTCTTCCTCTCATTTCCATACTTTTAATTTTACATGAATGGATATACCTTCTGTAGGCTGGTTGGCTGTCCTAGGCTGGTCAGATCCATCAGCCATGCCCAGTTCTGTTTGTAGCCCTTTCCTTGGGGATCTGTTTATTCCTCAAACACACAAACAAAAGGAAATGTGGAATAAGCAATAATTTTGTTTGGGACTGAGACTGAGGGACCCTCTGGCCGCCAATAGCTAAAGGGTTTGCAATTCCCTCAGGCCGAGGGTTTACAGAGCCTACTTGCCCACTTACAGCCTGGTGCTGCAGCCACAGGAGAGTATATTCTCAGCTCTTTCCTGGTCCCAGGCTCTCTCACAGAGCTGGCAGCCTCATTTATATCCTCTAGCTGAGACTCAGACCCAGTCGTTAGATGCTGTCCAGCTGGATCAGGCTGATTCCCAGCACCTGCCTGTCCAGCTTCCCTTCAGAACGGGCAGCTGCTCACTGCCCGCCCCGCCCCCAGGCCTTTAAAGGGGCAGACTGTCCTAGCATACATACCCAATACAGTTGGTCAGATATTTGCTGAGAATAATACTCATTGTGAACTGAGCCTTTTTTGTTTTCTGATTGAGAACTGTACATTCATTCATTCATTCAGTTTGTCAGAACTGGGCTTAAGTGGAACCTGCGTGATGCACAGCAGAGCTGGTAGCTGTGCTCTGAATAAAAGCAATTCTCATTTAAAGATAGCCTTTGCAAAAACAAAGCTTGTGAAAAATTGCCAACGTTATCGAATTTTTTTTTTTTTGGTAAAAAGCTTTGACATTTTTAAATCAACCTTTTAATCGCTTTAAAAATCAAACCCACTACTGTAATGGTTAAAAATAATCAAAAATGGAGTTATATAAATAAAACTTCTATAGACATTTTTTGATCTTGGTTTGAAAAACACTGATCAAATTTTGTTTGCTAAAACAGGTTTTTAATATCTTAGAAATTCATGAAATGTTATTAGCCAGTTTTAATCGTAGGCTTTTTGCTGGCCCTCTGCACAGGGGTGAATTTCATGCACAAAAAGCCGTTTCTCAAACGGCCATTAGGGGGAAAATGGTTCACATTCATACCAATGTCTGAAGTAGTGACCTGCAAGGGGTCATGACCAGGGCTGAGTTGAACAATGACTGGGAATTTGCACAAATATTTACCAATGCTATTTACAGCGTTCAATCAGATCTAATTGCCAGCATAAAAGCTCTCAGTTGGTATTTAGAAAAATACATTAAGAATCTGAATGTTTGTTGGCTTAGGAAGCATCACTTTTTAGCTAGAATATTGATTTGTATGCATAAAATTTAGACAATCTATTTCCTGAGAGGTTTGTAGGGAAAGTACCTTATGATTGCTGCATATTTTACATAAAAGAACGTTGTGCTTTGTTTCATTGCATGTGTATTTTATATGTCAGAAAGTGAGTAGTGTTTTCTTAAGTCCCCTTGCTACAAATCATAGTTATATGCCCTAGGCTGATGTATTAATTGTTTGTATACTGTCCATTCTGAAAGAGAAGATGGGCCACACCCTTAGCTGGTGCAGAGCAACACAGCTTTGCTGAAGCCAAGTATAGAATGTCTTTATTATTTTAGTCTATTGAAATGCAAAAATGAGATTTTTTCTCTTTACTCAAAGGTTTACAGGGAGTGCCTCCTACAACATCTGCAAAGCTAACTCATTATCCATCTTCACTTTCCTCCATAAAACACTTCTTTGCCACAATGCTGTTAACAATGGTTACACAGTGGTCACAGCACACCAGCAGCCCTTCACCAATATTGGTTGATTGTTTCCTTGCACTGCCCCACGTCTCTGTATCCATATATCATCTCTTGTTTTATACTTAGATTGTAAGCTCTTTGGGGCAGGGACTGTTCTGTGTTTGTACTGCACCTAACACAATGGGCTCCTGATCCATGACTAGGGCCCTTAGGTGCTATGGTAATATAAACAATAAGAACAGGGGATAAGAAGGAAAGTGTGAAAATATTGATACTGTAACGACATGGCTAGGGTATATATGCCGCTGCTCTCTGGTGGATAGAATCAGAACTGCTTTTCTGTGTCATAGCCCCAACATGGTTGACAGCTAATGAAGATTCTCCTTCAGCTCAGTAGTAGGGGCAAGTGTTTTTGGCATAGGAGGACGTTCTGCTGTTTCTGTGAAATTCTGAATGATCATAGCAACAACCATGAATTGCTAGGTGACCATGGATTTCTTACAATAACTTCTTTTATCCAAGGAGCTCAAAGCACTTTGCAAACCTTAGTGAATTAGGACTCCCAATCCCTGAGGTAGGCAGGTGCTGTTATGTCCATTTTACAGATAAGCACAAATGTCTGTGGCTCAGTTTCATCCTAAGAAGGTATTTATGCCTTGATCCTTGGCAGACTGTTAATTTCCACCTTGCACTCAGGCGTTAGCCAGCTACTGCATGAACCTGACTGCCTAAACTATTCACTCTAAACAAGTTCTACATGACAATGTATAGCAGGGCCTTTAAATAGTTGTTTTAATACAGAGTCACATTCGTCTGATTATGCAGCCTTCAAAGCTCAATCTGTAACTTTCTCTATCGGTCCTTCATGTTTCTCTATTTGCCTCCATTGCAAATGCTAATGTTATTTCCATCATTATCCTGCTTGCAGCTTTTAGATAGAGGGAGAGAAAAGTAAGATCTTTCACCCATATGTTTATCTCACTACCGGGAATTAGCTGAATGGAAGATGAGCACAAACAGCCTTCATTTACCAAGAAAAAGCAGGCTGGAAAGTGTCAAGAGATGCAATGAATGAACTTCTCTTGCTAATGGCTGACTGGTCTTGTTATTAATACAGATATAATGATGTTAAGCTTCTCTATTAAGTCAGCAGGCCTGGGCTATTGGTTACACTTCATTTCTTAGAAATAGACTCATTTTTCAATTACATCTTAATTTGCAGTGTCTTTAAATGCCTGGAGAATACAAGAAGTTCAAGAGCCTATTATTGAGGATGCTGCTGAGCTTCATCCAGACAAAAATGTTAATGAGATGAAGGTTTATGTTTGGAACTTACTTATTCTTTACTTGCAGGGACCTGTGCATTGGCTTGTCTCCCTTTTCTGAAAGAAAATAATTGGATCCGCACAGCTCAGGAACCAACACTTATAACAATGAACACAAGTAAAACTAAGCCAAGATCACACTGAGGATATGGCTGAAAACTTCCCACAAATCCAGGCTGTTCAGTCTTATGGATGGAGCAGTGCTATACCAGAGACCTCAAAACATTAACCCAAGCTAGTGAGTTAAGCAGTGCTTAACAGTTTAGGCTCAGACTGTGACTGGCCAGAGAGTGGGTGTTGAGCAGGGCAAGGGGAGAAGGATGGTAAGAGGCTTCATGTTTTTTGTCTTGTATCTATTATCAGCTCTTACTTTGGGGTTGAAATTTTAGTCCTTGCATATTCTGAGAGCCTCTGGGCTTAAGTTACCCAATGTCCCCTTGGGTGAGAGGGTTCCACACTGCCCGCTGTGCAGGGCTGTGGCAAAAAGCAATCTGGCCCACACTGTAACGCCATCAATATGGACCCCTGCAGCTCTACATTAGTATTATATAAACTGCATCCTTGGTGAGTTAAGGATTGAATAAAGCCAATGTTAACGGTTGCCAAGCACAGAGAGAGCTGCTGGCTCAGACTTAACCCTGGGAAGAAAAATGTAATGGTGGTTGGCAGAGGGAAAGCACTTACCTTGCCAGCAGCCTAACCTCACCATTAACTGGGTGACCAGACCACACACGCAGCCTTGGTGGGCTGCTGGATTCCTCTCTACTCTTGGACACACAGTGTGTATTACTAGAGTGTCGAGGTATGCTTTCCTCTATTTCTGGCTGGCATGGGGCCTCTGCCCTTTTCTCTCAGACAAGGAAAAAGCCACAGCGACCTACACACTCGTCATCTTCGTTAGACTTCTGCCACTCATTCTAGTTGGAGCTGAGTGTAATCATCACACAAACTGGAGCTGACGTAGCATTAGCAGCCAGTATCTTAATGCCCCAGCAAAACAGCAGCCCCACAAACTCCACCGCCTCTCCCTTTGTTTCCACACTGAATTCAAGGTCATATGCCTAATGTATAAGGGCTTTAGCAATCTGGGACTTGACTTTTTCAGGGACTGACTTATCCATGTAGAGGACTCCACAGGATGATGCATTTGGAGAGGCTGAAGATACAGGTTTCAAGCCCTGGAGGCAAAGTGCTTGTAGCAGTGGGACACCAGTCACTCAGCTCCTTGCCAGAGAAGACCACGTTAAATCTAAACTCAGCTGTGCTCTTATTTACCTTTTCCACAAAGTCTTCCTCCGGAAACAGCTTCCTTCCTTAAGGAAAAGAAAAACACCCAGGAATCATTTGAGAACAGAAAAAGAAGAATGATAGTGTGGACTTCTGGGCTTCTACATGAATGTGACTGCAAGGTAGGGGCCCCTAGAAATAGCTTAGATAAAGCTGCTGCAGCTGAGTAGCTTAAATGTGAAGGCAAGTAGAGGAGACACAGGAAAGCAGGTTAGTATAAGGGCTTGTCTACACAGGGTTGTCTGGGAAAGCTAATCAGAATTAACTAAAGGTGTGAATTTGAAGTGGATTAGTTAATCCGCATTAAATTCCTGGGCGAACACCCTCAGTCAGAATTAAAGTGACCTCAATTTGGTTTAACTTAATCCACTTCCAGAACGAATTAAGCTAAACCAAACTGAGGTCACTTTAAACTGCATGGATGCTGTTAATCAGAATCAAACTAATCCACTTCAGATTTACACCTTTAGTTAATTTGGATTCACTTTCCCGCAGGCCTCTGTTTAGACAAGCCCTAAGAAACTGGAAACTGAAAAGGTGTAAATTGTACCAGCGTAGGGCAGCATAGATTATGACCCTCTGTCAGGACCTCCCTCTGTTACACTAGTATTACAGTTCAGCTTCAGTCACAAGAGACATCGATTTGTTGCACGTAAGATATCCAGATCATGCAGCCAAAAACAAAAACCAAAGCCCAACCCCCAGAACAGTTGAGAAGCATGCAGGCTCTCAATAGGAGGTTCTCTGGACGGCCACAACAAAGGGTCTGTCAGGTCAGCAGAACTTGTTGTATCCCTCTCTCACTATCAGGAATGCTGTAACTGAACCTCTAGTTTCACTACAGCTTTTGAATTTTCGTCTCTTTCCTTAGTGTCAGCGCAACTTGAAAGGGAAACTTCCCTAAAGAGAAAGCTCTTTATTGCAAGTAGGCGGCAGTGGCCATATTGCTGGCAGGGCACGTCTCTACCGGCAACGTTAAAGCACGGCCTCCGCAGCGCGTTCAAGTGGCTTGTGTAGGCATGGCAGAGCGCTGGGAGACAGCTCTCCCAGCGCTCTAAACAAACCACCTCCACGCGGGGCGTAGCTCCCAGCGCTGGGGCACTTTCCACCCTGGCACTTTACAGCCCTGAAACTTGCTGTGCTCGGGGGGTGGGGGGGTGTTTTTTCACACCCCTGAGCGAGAAAGTTGCAGCGCTGTAAAGTGCCAGTGTAGACAAGCCCTTAGTCAAGCATGCTCACACAATGCACTTTTCCTTACATGCCCCAAACTCCCATTGCCTAAAAGGAAATGGGTCAGAAAGAATGCATGTGCTGGAAGGAAAGAGGCTGCTAGTGCCTTGTATGGGGGGCGAGGGGTGGGGGGGGAAGCTGTGCAGGAACAGGTCATCCACGTAAACTTTCCATCCCTGTCATGCTGCCAAGGTCAAAGAGACAGACATTGCTCTGTTGTGCTGAGTAAGTGATGGCTGGGCAAGTGACAGCTGTCTCGGAGCATGTCTACCTTTTACACGCACAGAGTTTAAGGCCAGAAACTCCCACCAGATCATCTAGTCTGACCTCCTGTGTATCACAGGCCACCCAGCACCCACACACTAAACCCAACAACCAAAGACAGAGCAAAGTATTACACCCTCCAGGAGACGAAACTGAACACCACTATCAGCAATTAAAAGGGCAATGGAGAAATTGTGTAGCTTGCTCTTTTTTGTCCAGGCCCTTCCATTTTTCTGCTCTTATTCCCCCCTCCCCCTGACACCACACACCTCCAGGGTGTGTACCAAACCCCAGGAGGCAGAGTATTGACACTGCACCACTGGAATGACTGAATCACAAAGGGCCAGTTCCTTGTATACATTGGGGTAAATCCTCCTCCCAGTGCCCAGCTTGAGGTGCTGGGCTGCCTGTTAGGAGCTGGGTGGTGGTGACCAGCTGGTAGTAGGGAAAGAATCTACATGATCGCTCCAGGCTGTGGAGCCACAGTGGAGTTGCTTTGTGGCTGGCTCTGATGCCCTGGGACTGCAGAGGCAGTCACTGGTGGATCCACCAGGGCCACTCTCTGCTCCTCCCCGGCTCTGCTCTCACAACCCCTTGCATGGCAGGCTGCTAGGAATGCTCCAGGGAGTGAGGCTCCATGCACCCACTTCCCAAATTTCACCCCCACTTTGGCTCTCTAATTGCCCTCTTTCTGTTGCCTCTGAATACTCAGTGCTCACAGGTGGGGGGAGAGAGAGTAGGAATTACCCCCATATGTATCAATCTGGCCTAGCTATGGGTTTGTAAGGGGGTAAGTAAAAGGTGTCCTTGAGGGTAAGCAAGACAGGGTAGACACACAAGGCAGAGTAAGTGATTTGCCCAAGGACACACAAGGAGTCTGAAGTAGAGCAAGAAAAAAAATCCAATCTCCTGAGTCCTGAACCATGGCTTTAGCTGTTAAACCAGGCTTTCCCCACAAGCTAGACTTGACTTGTACTCTGCACTTCCCTAGTACCTTTCATCCAAGGGTCTCCCTGCCCCTTACAAACATGTAATTGCTCTGACTTCACCACACCTCTTTCCATTTAAGAGAAGACATGGAGGCCCTGTTGGAAATCCCCTACTTTGCCACTTGAAGCTGACCAATTTGCACATACCAGACAGATGGTTTGGCAGGTGGTCATTCTTTGTACACATTGATTGAGAATAGAAAATTGACTCCAAAAATATAGAGGGACACAAGAAAAGGGTTTGTTCGATCTCAACCAGTGATCAAGCCAATGTAGTGTGGTTATCGGGAAGCTAGTTCTCTCTGGTGATGCAAAAACATGACTCAGCAATACCCAACATAGCAGTGTATGCTTTGGTGCACTTCTCATGCTGGGAGATTGATCCTTGAGTGCGTGAACCTGTATTTCCTAATCTTTTCATCTTCATATATTTGACTTAAATCTTACCGTGGGGAAGAATGACTCTTTGCCTGGTATTCAGTTCCATGGGATCTCTTCTGCTCAAAGTAGGTATGGCACGTAGATCAGCAAACTAATCTTTCAGTCCATTAGTGGGGTGGGGGAGAAATGACAGCTCCACACAGCTCTGTCACTCTGAAACTAAAATGCTGCTGGGAACAGTCAGAGAGATTTAACCTCCCCGATTAAAAAGACTAAACCTTCTGAATTTAAAAGCTGCTAATATTCATAACCTTTCCCTCTCAGAACCCAAAGTCTGTCTTTAAAATGCACTATTGACATCTGGGAATATCCAGAAGGCTGAACAGTTCTTGCAAATAGGATTTGAAATGTTTAACTTTCAGCTAACTTGATCGGGGACCAAGTCAAGAACTTGCCTTGGAAAAACTGGAAGACTGGGGATTTATGTAATGTAAAAATAGGTGACCCATCCATGAAATATTAGTATTTTCATTTGCTTGTTTAATTATAAAGCTATTAAAACTAGAGGTGGACCCACAAGCTATGGGTGAAATTCACCCCTGTGCAGAAGGCCAGCACAAAGAGTCTAGGTTGGAAAGGACGGGGGGGGGGGGCAAATTTACTGACCCTCCGAGCCACATATGATAATCTTCAGAAGTTCAAGAGCTATGCACACCTGCCGGGGTTCCAGCCCTGCTGGGAGGAGGGTCTCAGGGTTTCAGCCCCAGAGGAGGCATCTGCCAGGGCTGAAGCCCCGAGCCTGGGAAGGTGTGCCCTGCACTGATGCCGCATCACTGTGCTGCAGGGCAGAAACTCCAACCTCCCCCACCCCCAGTCTGGTTGGCAGAGAATGAGGGGAGAGACATGGAGGGCTCCACAAGCTGCAAATTGTAAAAGAGCCACATGTGGCTCACGAGCCACGGTTTGACCACCCCTGGTCTAGTAGCGAGGGCATTGGCTTATGACTCAGGAGTAGAGCTGAGCCAACATTTTTGGATGAAGTTTTTCAGTGAAAAATGCAGATTTGGCAACCCCAAAACATTTTGTGAACCTATGTTAGTTTTGCCAAATTGTTCATGTCCAGAAAAAAAACCCCAATCAATTTAAAAGTGACTTTTAAAATTTCCTTCAATATTTTTAATTGCTCAAAATTGAAAAAACATTATTCACACCAAAACAGGCTATGTTTTTTACTTTTTGATTTGTCAAAAATCCCCCAATTTTCCAGTTTGACCCAAAGCCATTTTTCACAATTTCGAGTGAACAAACAAACAAACAAACGTCAGTTATTTGCACAGCTGTGACATTGGGCAAGCCATGCCATGTGACATTGGGCAAGTCAATCTATCGTCCTGCACCGTTTCCCATCTGTAAAATGGGGATAATTCTTCCCGACCTCACAAGAGTGTTATGAGGCTAAAAACCCGATTAATGATCTGAGTTGCTCAGTCACCATGGCAGTGAGAGCCATATAAGCATCTAGACTGATAGCTTATGTGACCCTCAAAATAGGTGAAAAGAAAAGGAGGACTTGTGGCACCTTAGAGACTAACCAATTTATTTGAGCATAAGCTTTCGTGAGCTACAGCTCACTTCATCGGATGCATCCGATGAAGTGAGCTATAGCTCACGAAAGCTTATGCTCAAATAAATTGGTTAGTCTCTAAGGTGCCACAAGTCCTCCTTTTCTTTTTGCGAATACAGACTAACACGGCTGTTACTCTGAAACCTGTCAAAATAGGTGTTGCGCCAGCCTTCTGCCCAAGGGTGATTTTCACCCACTGTGAGAGTCTGAAGTCTAAGATTTGCAAACAACCCTCATCGCCAATGGGCTGAAGTTAATCCCCATATTTTTTCTTTGGGGGATGGGGGCAGATTTGAAATTTGGACCCAAATCTATAAGCTGCACCCCGAGTGAGATGCAGAGGATCATTGAGTCAAGGTTGTTAAAGTCATTCATTAGCATGGCTTTACAAGAACATATGGGTGTAATTCATCTCCAGGTAAGAGTTTATGGAGACAATTCTGTGCATCTAGCCAGGAGGATTTGTTTCAAAATCCGCTAAAACTCTCACACTTGTTCTCCCATTTGTAGGTGCACAACATACAGTAAACAGCTGAAGGAGAGGATGGTTATGTCCCTGCATAAAGAGGCAAGTGGATGGAGACAAAACTCTGGAGACTCATTTTCATAAACCCAGGGGCCCCAGTAAAGAGAAGGAAGGAGTCAACTTCCATTGCTGGCTGTATCTCAGAAAACAATGTGGTCCAATTCCAGTTCCTTGAGGTACAATCTACACATTGCTCCTGGCTCCTTTGTTGGCCATTTCATTAAAGTAGCAGCAAGGATAACAAATTCTATTAAATTCTACAGGATGATTTTAAAACAAATCAAACAAACCAAGAAGTTGGAGTATATCGGATAGTCACGCCGGATTACCAGAGTGGTCCTTTCTGCCCTTAAAATCTATGAACCTACAGAGAGGTTACCATTTTCCATTCAGCATAATAGGAGCTCTTAGGTGCTGTGGTAATACAACTGTATTACTAATAAATAATGAAATAATACAGTAGGTAGCATTGGGCTCTAAGCCAGGACAGAGTTTGCTTTTAATATATGTGGTAGATTGGAAACCCCGAGGAAAATTATGGACCTGCAACTGAGAGTAAAATTAGGTTGAAGATATTTTTATTGCAGTCTGCTCTGTTTTTGTACCTCCTTGTAAAGTACATCCACAAAAAAACTAGGGATTTGCAGCTGTAAACTGTGCACTGTGGAAAAATCCAGCAAAAGAAAGTTTCTTTATTCAGACCATTAAATAGATAGCTATAGAAGTTGTCAGAGTTCCCTCCCCACTCTGAACTGTGGGGTACAAAGGTGGGGACCCACATGAAAGACTCCCTAAAATTATTTCTACCAGCTTAGCTTAAAACTTCTCCAAGGCACAAATCCCTTCTTGTCCTTGGACGGTATTTGCTGCCACCACCAAGTGAGTTAGACAAAGATTCAAGGAAAAGAACCACTTGGAGTTCCTGTTCCCCAAAATATTCCCCCCAAGCCCCTTCACCCACTTTCCTGGGGAGGCTTGAGAATAATATCCACACCAATTGGTACAGGTAAGCACAGACCAAATCCCTGGGGTTTTACAACACTAAAACCAATCAGATTCTTAAAAAAAAAAACAGAACTTTATTATAAAGAAAAAAAAAGTAAAAAAAAAAGCACCTCTGTAAAATCAGGATGGAAGGTAATTTTACAGGGTAATCAGATTCAAAACATAGAGGATTCCCCTCTAGGCAAAACTTTAAAGTTACAAAAAACAGGGATAAACCTCCCTCTAAGCATAGGGAAAATTCACAAGCTAAAACAAAAGATACTCTAACGCATTTCCTTGCTATTACTTACTATTTCTGTAATTTTAGATGTATCATTCAGTAGGAGCTGGATTACTTGCTTGGTCTCTCTCTTTGTCTCCCAAGAGAACACACACAGAGCACAAAAACAAAGCCTTCCCCCACCCCCAGATTTGAAAGTATCTTCTTTCCCCATTGGTCCTTCTGGTCAGGTGCCAACTAGGTTAATTGAACTGATTAACCCCTTACAGGTAAGGGGATTCTGTACTTCTGGCCAAGAGGGATTTTATATTACTCCATACATACATAAAGGTTGTTACCCTTCCCTTTATATTTATGATGGAAGTACCAGTCTAATATGAGCTAATGCGCTAGTTTCAGAGCTAGTGTTTGAAGTGCTTTGAGATCACGACGCATTCCAAGCTACTACCCCACATCAATTAAATGCATTAATACTCTATTCTTCTTAAGTCTTAAATTAGCACTGTCATCCGTTTCACTGTGTGAGTCAAGCAGTAAATTATTTAGGGACAATCTGATTTACACTACTGTAAATTAAGAGTATGTCCACTGGCTTTAATGAAGTTACTACAGATACACCCCCATAGTGAGACCAGGATATGGTCCTTTGTAAATTGCACAGATTACATGAGAATAACCAAGGCATACACTGGGGAAATGGAGTGCCGATGCACAGGGAGAGATTTCTCAATGGGCCGTACTGTGAAGTCCTCACTCAGATAACATGTTAAAGTCAGTAGGGCCTTTTGCCTGAGGAAGGACTGAATAAGTCTCAGTCTATTTATAGAGAAACCAGGGTGTGACACTGGGTTTCTCAATATTCACTTCAATCCCTGCCTCCCCTGCTAGAGTAAATGTTTCAAAGGTGCCTAGGGGACATAGGAGCCTAAGGCTCATTCTTCAGAAGGGATTAGGCAATTAAGTTTGAAGTCTCATTAAAAGCCACTTTTGAACATGATGCAGGCTCCTAAGTGCCTAATTACTTCTGAAAGTGGGACTTGGGCTCCTACGCCCCTTAGGCGCCTTTGAACATTTTTTTACTAGAAGGTGGGCACACAAGTGGTTTAAAGATTGTACTTAAAGGAACAATCATTAGTAGTTTGCTGTCAAACTGGGAGGATGTATCTAATGGGGTCCAACCTGCTCAGTCCTAGGTCTGGTACTATTCCAATGTTTTCATTCAAGACTTGGATAATGGGAAATATGCTCATTAAATGTGCAGGTGACATCAAGCTGCAAGGGGCTTCAAACACTTTGGAGGACAGGATTAGAATTCAAAAGGACCGTGACAAATTGGAGAATTGATCTGAATTTAACAAGATGAAATTCAGTAAAGATAGGTGCAAAGTACTTCACTTAGAGAAAAAAATCAAATGCCCAACTACAAACTGAGGAATAACTGACTAGGCAGCACTATGACTAAAAAGGATCTGGGAATTACAATGGATCACAAATTGAATGAGTCAACAATGTAGTGTAGTCTTGCCAACATTCTCAGAGTCTAACTGATTGCCATATTTGGGGTCAGGGAGGAATTTTCCCTTGGGTCAGATTGGCAGAGAGTCTGTTTTTTTGTTTGTTTGTTTGCCTTCTTCTACAGCATGGGGCATAGGTCACTTGCAGGTTTAAACTAGTGTAAATGGTGGATTCTCTTTAACTTGAAGTCTTTAAATCATTATTTGAGGACTTCAGTAACTCAGCCAGCAGCTATGGGTCTATTACAGAAGTGGGTGCGTGAGGTTCTATGGCCTGCAATGTGCAGGAAGTCAGACTAGATGATCATGATAGTCCCTTCTGGCCTTAAAGTCTATGAGTTGTGAAAAAGGCTAATATTCTGGAGTGTATTAACAGGAGTGTTTTAAGACAGACAAGGGAGATAGTTATCCTGGTGAGGCCTCATCTGAATGCTGTGTCCATTTCTGAGTGCCACACTTTAAGAAAGAAGTAGACAAACTGGAGGGTCCAGAGGAGAGCAACAAAAGTGATAAAAGGTTTAGAAAAATCTGACCTGGGAGGAAAGGTTTAAAAAAAACAACAACAACCCTGGGCCTGTTAGACTTGAGAAAAGACCTGATAAGTCTTCTAATATGTTGAGGGCCGTTATAAAGAAGATGGTGATCTATTGTTCTCCATGGTCACTGAAGGTAGGACAATAAGTAGTGGGCTTCATCTGCAGCAAGGGAGATGTAGGTTAGATATTAGGACAAAACTCTCTAACTGTTAAGCTCTGAAATAGGCTTGAGGGGGTGGAATCCCCATCATAGACTCGTGGTAATGTAGGACTAGAAGGGACCTTGTTATGTCATCTAGTCCAGTCCCCTGTACTGAGGCAGGCCTAAGTATTATCTATACATCCCTGACAAGTATTTGTCTAACTAGTTCTTAAAAAACCTCCAGTGACAGAAATTCCACAGCCTTCCTAGGTAATTTGTTCCAGTGCTTAACTACCCTTACAGTTAGAAAGTTTTTTCTAAGGTCCAACCTAAATCTTCCTTGCTGAAGTTTAAGCCCATTGCTTCTTGTCCGGTCCTCAGAAGGTAAGGAGAAGAATATGTCACCCTCTTCTTTATGACAGTCTTTTACATACTTCAAGACTTATGTCCCTCCTCACCCCCCTTTTCTCTTCTCAAGACTAACTGTGCCCAGTTCTTTTTAATCTTTCCTCATAAGTCATGTTTTTCAGACGTTCAGTCATTTTTGTTGCTCTCCTCTGGACTTTCTTCAATTTGTCCACATCTTTTCTGAAGCATGGTGCCCGCAATAACCTCTCATGTCTTCCTTACAAGAGTCCTACTAATACATCCCAGAATGATGTTTGCTTCTGTCCTCACCCCCAAGAGTATTACATTGTTGACTCACATTTATTTTGTGATCTACTGAAACCCCCAGATCCTTTTCTGCAGTACTCTTTCCTAGGCAGTCATTTCCCGTTTTGTATGTGCAATTGATTATTTCTTGCTTCGTACTTTTCATTTATCCTTGCTGAATTTCACCCTGTTTATTTCAGACCATTTCTCCAGTTTGCCAAGATCATTTTGAATTTAATCCTGTCCTCCAAAGCACTTGGTATTGTCTACAAATTTTATAAGTATGGGCCCACCAAATTCATAGTCCATTTTGATCAATTTGGTCATAGGATTTTAAAAATCATAAATTTCACAGTTTCAGATATTAAAATCTGAAATTTCACCGCATTGTAACTGTGGGGGGTCCCAACCCAAAAATGGGCTGTGGGGATGTCGCAAGTCTATCGTAGGGGGATTGTGGTATTGCCACCCTTACTTCTGTGCTGTTGCTGGCTACTGTGTTGCCTTCAGACCTAGGCTCCCAGGCAGCAGCCATGGAGCTACCTGCAGCCAGGGGAGGTTCTTAGAGATGGGTCTGACCTGGCCCCAGAAGCAGCCCCGGCAGGAGAAGAATAAGTCCTGTCCCTCCCAAGCCCAGCCAGGATGAACATCTGGAGACCAGTGCATGGTAAGAGCCCCCAGGCCTGCTCCTCCCCTAAACTAGCCAGATTTCATAGGTGAGACCAGATTTCACAGCTGTGAATTTGGTAGGGCCTTATTTATAAGTGTACTCTCTGCCATTATCCAAATCATTTTGAAATATATAGAATAGAACCAGATGCAGGACAGATCTCTGCAGGACTCCACTCAATATGCTCTTCCAGCTTGATTGTGAGCCACTGATAACTACTGAGTACACTTTTCCAAACAGTTGTTCACCCACTTTATACTAGGTTTGTCTAGGATATATTTCCCTAGTTTGCTTATGAAAAGTTCACGTGAGACAGTATCAAATGTCTTACTAAAGTTGAGATATATCACATCTACTGCTTCCATTCCATCCACAAGGCTTGTTACCTGGTTAAAAAAGATGGTTTTTAAGAACAGGTTGGAGAAACACCTGTCAGGGATGATCTAGGCTTATTTTGTTCTGCCTCAGTGCAGGGGGCTGGACTTGACTTTTCTAGGTCCCTTTCCGCCCTACATTTCTATGATTCTATACCAGTAATGTTACATCCCCACCAGGCTGGCTCAGCTGTGTAGGCTGGTGCATTGTTGGGCAGTAGCCAAGGCTTTGCCTATTCCTTGCCCCTACCAGCCCACTCCCCACCTATCTGTGGAGGAAGGGAAGTAGGGGCTACACAGAGGTTGCTTCCACCTGCCCCATGCTGGGACTGCCAGGCACCTAGCCCATGCAGAAGAGAAAGGAGATACCTTAAGCCCTCTTAATTCCCTGTGAGATAATCAAACAAGGCATAATCTTGACCCAAAATATATTAAAAATAAAATTCAAATAATGTAGGTTTTTCCTCCTCTGAAGCACTTAGTCCAGTCTAAAAACACAGTGTGCAGACAAAGAGGTGCAACACAGAATGGAGAACAAGATTTTATTTTTCACTTTCATTCTCTTTTTTAATGTAATTTTCTCACTCGTCTTTGGCAGGACAGAAGGATATGGCTTTCTAAACTGTGCTCTCAGCAAGACTGCTGACTAAGCAACCTTTACACTCCTTCAGCCCTTGGGGCTTTTCCACCCAGATAATCTACAGTATGTTCTAAAACAGGAGAGAAAAAAGGCTTCTTCGCCCCACATCTCAATCCATGTATTCATCCATCTATCGATGGATCCCCATAGAACGAGAACAGAACAATATATGGTTCACTTTGGCTGATGGCGCCAACTTTCTAATTTCCCCGGAGGGTGCTCGATCCCCACTCCTCCCAAGGGCCGGCCCCCACTCCACCCCTTCCCCAGGGCCCCACCCCCACCCACCCTGTCTCTTTCCGCCCCATTCTGACCCCTCCCCTGAGCACACCCTGCCCTCGCTCTGGGAGGCGCTGAGGGGAGTGGAGAGGCGCTGATTGGCAGGGCCACCGGTGGGTGCTGAGCACCCACTATTTTTTTCCCTGGGGGTGCTCCAGCCATGGGGCACCCAGGGAGTCAGCACCTATGGATGGAAGGTTTCTTTGGTACACTGAGCTATGAGAAATGTAAAAACAAACAGTCACCAGTGATAGTTGTGGACAATGGACCTGATTTTCCATGGGGCTGCAACCTGGTCTTTCCTTGCTGGTGCACAAAGAAATATGCACACATCACCCGCATGCACGGGCAATAGAATTTTACTTGCATGTTGCATGTATACACACACACACATTATCACTAGTCTGTATGAAAAGTATATGTGTGCACTATTGTAGCCAGCACTATGGCAGGAACCTCTGGAGAATCAGGCTGTATATGCAGACTGTTTCCATTCATTTTTATTTACTGTTGCTATTTCTTTTGATTTTTAAATATATCCCAAGCTCTGGGTACCATGACAATTAGCAAAAGCACAGTACCTCCAAAAACAGATCAACCTCAACTCCTACCGCACAGAAATATAAACAGCCAGCCAGTAAACCACCAGAGTATCTCCACCTCTTACCCTTACTTTTCTGAACATCTCAACTTAAGATCTTCATCAAATCTTATTTCAAATAAGAACACATTTGTAAGTATGGTATGATCTGTGCTCCCTTTGTGCACAGTCTTTGGCAACAGACTGGTTACCTCTGCTATGACTATAGCTTGATGGATCAGTTTAATGCTCCCCAGAGCACTATAGTACATAAGGCTCTCTATGCGCTAATAACCTTTTGTTCTAATTGTCAATGAAAAGGTAATAGGGCCAAAAGGCACAGAGGTGTTTGCTAAGTGCATAATCCAAACCCAACAAAAACATCTGTGGCTGTGTACTAAAGTACTAAATTGGCAGCTTGCTAACAAAAGAATGGTTCTCGGAGAACATGTGTAGACTGCCCTGGTCATTAACAGAGTCCTGAGATCACAGTTGTTCTGTCTCAAATAAGAATAGTTTATTAACGTAACAAAAAGTAAACAAAATCTGTCACTCAAAAAGGGTTTTCTTTTACCAAGAACAAGGCCCAGCCCTTAGGCTCAAATCAGCTGAAGTCTCAGTGGACACACCCTTCCGTAAAGAACTGTGATCTGCGAAGCACAAACACCATTATTCTTAATGGCACAAAGACTTACACTTGCCCCTGGAAAACTGGGGCTACTACCCTGAACCTTCAGCTACCAAACCCATGAGTCTCTGCCACCCAAGCCAAGGGACCTAAAACTGGGGTGAGAGGAGATTCAGGCTCTGCTTCTGACTCTCCTTTCTTTACAAATGGAAACCAAACACAGGAAGGTTGTGGCCACAGCAGGTCCAACACAAGCCTTTCTTATACCCCCAGAGCAGTGAATCAGAACATGAAATCTCAATCAGCTCGTGTTATGAAAACTCATGTTTGCACTCCAGGAGAGTTCAGTCGGGTGGGGATCGCTCCCAGCACAAACAATGAATTCCCCTCACCAAGACCACCCTAATCATTTAAAATTAGTATCCTGCTGAGTTCACAAATGCAGTGTTTCTCAGGCATTGACAATCGAAAATTATATCCACAGATGCCAGTTTGTAGCACAGTTTATAGCCCAGGATCATCAAAACTAGCTGGTTAGATCTCAAGCTCAATGTGTAAACATCATGGGCCTGATTCTGAACTTCACTGACCTCCCTGGAGTTACTCTTGATTTACAGCAGGGTAAATAAGAGGGAATCGGACCAAGAGTTTTATAACTAAATTCCCATTTAACTAGAAGAGCCCCCAGGACTACAGATTCCTTAGTGAGACATTTAGATGGCAATATAGCAAATCCAGCAGTAGTTATTCCCCTGCAGCACACAGGCAAGTTACAGGATGAAAGGGACCATTGGTCTCTTCCATGGCAACTCTTAAGTTCCTAATGGCTTGAAAACAGCCATTCTATGAAATGTGGCTAATAGTAGTTTGTGCTTTGTTTTGAATTTTGCTTTTTGCTTTATTAGCATTTTAGTGGGAGACTGCTGACAAACAAGTATGTGTTCCAGGCATAATGTTCGTAGTTTAATCTGTGACACTCTTCCCTCTGAGTCAATAATTTACCAGCATCTCGCTACGGTGTTAGAAAACAATGTGCTGCTGGAAGGGATCTCTTTCCGATGAGGTGTACAATAAAACATCCTGTTCATTTGCGGTCCCCACACTCTTTTGACAAGGGCAGGTGTGTTAGCCCTGGTGGCTTGTCCAACTCAGGAATTTATTCGGCACAGTATTATTTCCTAGCTGGATTCAGTCCTCCTTATTTCTTGCCCCCAAAATCTTGGGTGCTATTGCTATGCATTGCTAAATAGCTTCTTTGTTCCTCCCCAGAGGTGTCTGCATGTCAGTGGTAAGTGCCATGATGTTTTGCATGCTAATAGCTCACAGGTACTCATGATAAGGTAAGCTCATGATGCTTACTGATACTTATAACTATAAATTGGTTTGATATCTTGTATTAAATCATTCTGTCAGATTCATGTACTGTAATGAGTGGGCCAATGTGTAACACTACACTCTGCTGAACAGAATAAAACCTGTTCTACTGCATATTAGGCCCTTTTGCATTGTCCTCCTGCCTATAGGCTGCAGCCCTGTGTCCTCCTGCTGTGGCTACTGCTGTCCCCTGCCTGTAACAAGGTATGTTTCAGCTGAGCTCTCAGGCCCTGTAGCCCCAGCTATCTAGCTGCTTCCAGCCTGCTGCTCCAGCTTACACACAGCCTCTTTTTAACCCCTGCCTGAGCCAGGATTCCTCCTGGTCTCCAGCAGTATCTCCCTTTCCTATGCTGAAGGGATTTTTGACACCCTCTATTGGATGGATGTCATATTGAGTGGTAACAGATTGCCCAGGAATGAGCCAGCAGGTTCACTGCAATGTTTATTAACAACACTGTCTTTCCAGAGGCATTTCTGGTTACATAAATCCCTCCTTTATTTCATAAGAATGAAGCATGGATTTTGTAGAGACCCACTAATAACAGTTACTGAAAAATGGAATGAAATATGATTCATAGCAGCCATAAATCATGAGTCATGTTCATAAGTACTAAATATTTAGGTACTAGTATTAGAGACTATACGCCTAGATCTAATCCCCAGCTCTAAACGCCCCTGAACTCTGAGGCATTCAGAATCCAGTACCATACCCAACGTTTGTGACTTGTGCCTATCTCTAAATAACCTGGAGAAAAAGTTGAGCTCAAACACAGTGAATCTCTCTCCAGCCTCAACTGATGAGACTTAAATCTTTCAGTTCTTTAAACTAAAATAGTATCAAAATAATTCTCTGTCTTTTTGTCAACTTTGTACATTCTTTTTGTACATTACAAATGCTAACAGGAGTGCACAGACTGGTAGCACAAAGTTTACAGAAAGGCAAAGAGATCAGTCATAAATCAATCTCCAGTGCTTCTTATTCAAAGCTAAATGTGGACTCTAAGCTCTGATGCTAGGGACTGACAAAAGAAATAATGCTGGCCCGGACAGAGATACTACAACCTACTCCTAACAAACACAAGCCTAAACTCTAAGCTCTGATGCTAGGGACTGACAAAAGAAATAATGCTGGCCCGGACAGAGATACTACAACCTACTCCTAACAAACACAAGCCTAAAACCTTTAATTCCAACCAAATTTGGCAACAAAGGCTCTTTAACCTAAAACGGCCCCCTGCTTTAAAACTTTGCCCAACCACAGAGGCATCTGTTGCCAACAGTCCAGTATTATAAGGGATGGTCCTTATTTAATTAAAAAATGCCCAGTCCCACACTAAATCAGTCTGGGTTGCCTTTTATGCCTAGTTTCGGCCAGGAGTTTCCAGACCATTGCTCCAGCACCTGAAGTCCGGGACTGAATCGTGCTCTAGCACTTCATTTGACAAAGTGCTACTGGTTGGCCACTTGGCCTGGCCAACGCATCACAATGCCACTCAAGTTTGTCTGGCACAATGGAGGAGCATCTGGGCCAGAGAGGTGGCTGGGCCAAATTTGAGTGGCATTGCAACCTGGTGCATGGGGTCAAAACACCATTCAAATTTGGCCCAGTCATCCCTCTTCCTTGCACTGGGTCACAATACCACTCAGCTTTGGCCAGGTCACTGCTCCATCTGGCATGCAGTGCTCAGAGCTGGAGACAGAGAGAAGCTTGGGGACTTCTGAAGTCTGCCCTGTATTTTAAAAATACAGTGGTGGCAACTCTTACCTAGGGGAGGTGGGGGTGGGAACGTTCTGCATTACCAATATACTGGAAGTTGGAGGGCTACACACACATTGCTTAAAAATAGATCAGATTGCCATCACCATGATCATTAATGCAGGGACCTTGGAACCCAGCATGTGACAGCCCATCTCAGAGAACACTCCGATCAAGACAAAGCATTTAGTATGTAGGATGTGGCTGCCGGTAGCATTGTTGTCCAGTGGCCTAGCTATGGCACTTGGGATAGCTCTGGCCCTGCTCTAAGGATTTCAATGTCCTTTTCTCAATCCTTGCCCCTCCCCAACAAAAAAATCCTTCATATAATTAATACAATTTTATATCAGCCCACACTAATGGAACATGGCTTGATGGGAAATGCTGAAATGCTCTCGCTCTCCCTGTACCATTCATTTAAGTTATACAGAAAATCAACTGGTGGTTTCCAGCCGTCATGGTAATTTATTTTTCTAAATAAGACATTTCACAATAACTCTGAGATGTCTCCGGGAGAGTGGTTATTGCCGGATAACACCACGCCAGGAATCTGAGATATTCATCTGCACCTTGTATTTCATATCTCCACAGGGGGGTGATTACCTCTTGATCACACTCCTTGCCATGATTTTTAAGCATTACTGCTTGGAAAAAAACAAAAAACAAAAAGCCCCGCATGGGAGAATTTCAATGCCAGAATGAACTGCAGGGGGAACAAGTCCAAGAATACTAGACAGTGGAAAGTAAAGTGATCAAGAACTGGAGAAAACTGCATTAAAAGCCTTCAAGTGCAGAGATCTTTGGGGTCTGGCCAAAGTTTAGGGACAATGTATTTATCAGGCATTAGTCTTGCTGAACCATAAGGCTTTCAGAAACAGCAGCAGCAAGCACTGAGCATTTACAAAAATATATCTTGCTCTATAATGTAGTGAAGAGCCATTTTGCAACCAGCATAACCAATTCAATGGCTTTCAAATACCTATAAAAATGTCTGGCTTATCCATTCTCAGTAAAATGTTGTCAGTTTTAAACAAGACCACGGTGAATTAAAGGCTGGCTCAAAACCAAGCAGAGCTCAATTATGCAATTGAGTAGACCCTAAGTCAGAAATTTAACATTTCCTGTACTCAAATCTGTGTTAGAAAATGCTGCAAGTGTCCTGCCATTTTGGTTTGCTGTTCTTGGAGACTTGCTCACCCTTTTATTAGGCTTAGAGTTTTGTTCCAGTCTGGAAAAATGGATTCAACCCCTAAACTGTGGAGGAGTTCTGATACAGATGCATTCAACATTGAATCCAAACACCCCTGAACTTTGGGAAAGTTCATTTCTAAGACTGAATCCAAAGTTTGAGAAGGACGTCCCTTTCTAGTCCTCCCTCATTGCAGATTCACTCCCAGTTTCAAAAATGTGGTGTATGTAGCTATACGATTTTCCTGTGTACAGACACGATGGTCTCTCCTGGAGGCTTTATGAGCTTGAGTGTCCTTCCCCTCATTTATTCTAGTGTCCATCAGGAGTAATTGTATTGAAATCAAGGCAAATATTCAACAATCGTCGCAATATAAAGATGGGAAAATGAAGCACAGACTGATTATGTGACTTGACAAAAGTCACACAGGAAGTCTGCAGCAGAGCTAAGAACAGAACCCCAGGTGCCTTGACTCCAAGTCCAAGAAAGTTCCATTGGAGGCTTCTCCACCTAGCCCACTTGGTGCTAAATGCCAGGCACTTGGGGAAAGAAAAGATGCTGGAAAAGTTCTTTTGGCCAGGGAACCACAAATAGGTGTGTGATTTCTGTGCCCCTTACCCAGAATGCCAGTTAGCAGGGCCCAAAGGGATGCCAAAGGCCCCCCTGCTTCCACTCCCAGTGGTGGGCAAACCTGTAGAACAGGGAGGAATGGATCTAGTGGGGCCCCTCAAGAAGAGCGCATTGGAGTACCATCACATATTGGTGACAGTAAAATATGCCACATGGTACCCCAAAGCCGTCCTGCTGTGCATAACAAATGCACCCACCATAGCAATGAACTCATGAAGGTCTTTGCAGGGGTCAGAATACCAAGGGAAATACTGACAGACTGGAGATCCAAGTTCTCATCCAAACTAATGCAAGAATTTTGCAAATTGCTGATGATCAAAGCCCTCAAGACCCCCATTTACCATCCATTGACAGAGGTATTGGTGGAGTGGTTCAATGGGACCCTGAAGGCCGTGCTGAGGAAATTTATCAACACAGACCCACAGCTTTGGGACCAAGTGCTGCTATCATTGCTATTCACTATACTGGAGGTCCCCGAAGCCTCCACAGGGTTCTCAGCTTTGAGCTTCTATATGGGAGACAGCCCCAGGGGATTTCAAACCTCTTCCCAGGCTTCCTGGATATTTCAGGAACCCCAGCTCATAGGCTCAGTGCCCTATGTTCTCCAACTATGGGAACGGCTGAAAACGCTAAGGGGTTTAGCTAAGGAAAACCTTTTGAAAGCCCAGCAAGTCCAAGAACATATGCACAGCAAAGGGGTACTGTTGCAAACTTTTGAACCAGGTGACTGGATGTTGCCATTACTCCTGATGTCCAAGTCAAAACTATTGGCCTGGTGGCAGGTGCTGTTTGAAGTGGTAAGAAGGGTTGGGCCTGTTGAGTATGAGATCTTTCAGCCCAGGAAACAAAATAAGATGCAAATTTGTCATGTCAACTTCCTGAAGGCCGAGAAAGTTCAGAAGGGCCTTCTGACCGTCCTGTACCCTCAAGGCATGACACCTCTGGACCTGGCCCCCATGTCAATGAGGTCAGAGCTCAGCCTGATGCAGGAAATTCAAATATTGCAGCTGACTCAGCCTTCCCCACAGTGTTCTTGGCTCTTCCAGAGAGGACACACCTCACCTACCACCACATTGCAACGATGCCTGGACAGAGGATACACAAGAATCACTGACCCTGCCACAAAAAAAAAGGCATGTGAGATGGTCCAAACTATGTTGAACCAGGGGAGAGGGGTGTCAAAGAGTCCCACAGTGAGTGGAGGAGTCCTATCATGCTGGTGACAAAAACAGATGGCTCAATGAGGTTCTGCATAGACTTTAGAAGGGTCAACACTATGTTGAGGTTCAACACATACCTGATGCCCTGGGTGGATGAGCTATTAGAGAGACTAGGGAACACTGAGTATATTTCCATACTGGATTTAACCAAAGAATACTGGCAAATCACCCTGGCGAGGGTATCCTGGGAAAAGACAACCTTCCCTACTTTTTCAGCCTTTTAGTTTGTAACCATGCCTGTCAGCCTACATGGGCCCACCTTTCAGCAAGTGATGGAGCAGTAGCTGCAGCCCCATGACCAGTATGGAGCCACCGACATTGATGACAATCATCTATAGCCACAGCTGCGAAGACCATATACAGCATGTCACCACAGTCGTCCAAATCCAAGAGGAGGAGGAGGGGCTTACCGGAAATCCTGCCAACTGCCACTTTGGGCAGAGAGAAGTGATGTACCTTGGGTACACATAGGACTAGGCCAACTACACCCCCTTGTGGATAAGGTCCAGGCACTAATCAATTGCCCGATCCCATCAACCAAGAAGTAGCTGCTATGTTCCCTGGGACTTGCCAGCTATGACAGGCAGTTTGTACCTGACTGTCACAATAGCCATCCCACCTTACCAACCTGGAGAAAGGCACTTGTCCCAGGAAGGTGCAAAGGGCTAAGGCAAGTGACAAGGCCTTCAGAACACTGAAGAACCAGCTAAGTTGGGTCAGTTCTCTTCCACTCTGACTTTTCAAAGCCTTTCATTCTTCAGACAAACGTGTTGGAACAGTGGGTCTCAAGACCACGTTATCCCAAGAGGTGGAAGGTGAGGAACATCTGATATTTTCTGAGTAGAAAGCTGTTCCCATGGGAGGTGAATTACTCAACAATAGAGGAGGCAGCCCTGGCTATAAAATGGGGCATAGAGGCCCTACACTATTGTCTAATAGACAACTCCTTCTTACTCATCACAGACCATGCCCCCCCCCTTCATTGGCTAAACTCTATGAAGAACACCAATGCCTGGATCATGAAATGGAACCTCTCCCTGCAGCCTTTCGACTTCCAGGTACCCCCAGGAAGGGCACAGGTAAACACCAACTTTTCCCCCTCAGGTTGGAGAAGAACAGCAGGAGGAAGAGGCACTGCCAGGTCCTAGCCTGAGGGGGAAGGTATGATGGGGTGCACAAGCCCCACACTGGTGAACTAAGGGTCAGTGAGCAGCTCTGGGCCCAGAAAGCATGCCACACCTGCTGGGCATGCTCACAGTGGAGGCTGAGTTCAAAACGCAGCAGCTCAGCGAAGTCTAAGTGGACCGAGCAGGGGAGCAGTCATGTGCTGCAAGCTCTCGTAGAGAAACCACTGAGGCTTCATGTGGCCGGAACAGGCCCCACCACAATGCCACCACAGGCTCTTCACCTATGGGGGCTGGGAGCAACGAGCCACAACAGAGAGGAAAACCCTCTGGAGCATGATCATGGGATTCCAGGGGGAATCCAGATGCAGACCAGTGGTGCCAGTGTAGAAACTGAAGCTGGGATAGAACGTGGCCCAGGCAGCTGGCGTAGGGGCACCCTCTCCCTGGCTGCACTGTTGAACTATTACTCACAGGGCCCTGGTTTGGAATTCGGCGGAGCAGGGAGGGCCTGGGTTCCCCTACCCTCAACCATTTTTCCTCACCACTGGGCAACATTGCTGTTGACTTGCCACTGGGCAGTGTAGCCAGATTTGAACTACACGCCCCCCCCCCAAACAAGGTCCCAGATTGGATCAGTGAGGCTCTATGTGGGTACAAGTAGAGCTGGCTGGAGAACAACAATTCCATTGCGTGACCACTTTTGAGGTAATGAAATGTTTTTGTTCCACATCAGAATATTTTCATGAAACTGAATTGTGCCAAACATCCCCTTTTGGATCAGAAAGCTGAGGTTTTTGCGCCCTCTCTGACAGTCCACCCTGAACATGAAAATCCTTCCTGTTGACTGATTTGTCAAAATCAATATGTTTTCACAAAAGGTTTTGGCTTTTACAAGTTGCATTTTTCAATGAAAAAGAATTCTGGCTCAGTTTCCAACCAGTTCTAGGTACAAGGGTCAACTTGTGAGGATCCAGTTGCAGGAAGTGGGGTCTTACACTGTAACCTACTCAGAACAGACCTCATCTGTGAAGTGCCTAGTATACATCTGATACTATTATAATAATAAATACATTGCGTAGGGCAAAGGAAGCTTGTTTAAGCTATTTTTAGCACAGTTGTTTAGAGAATTCTTAAGAGTTGCACTACTTAATATGGAGTGTGCTTATTTAACTTTGTTCAGCTATTTTACATAATTATTAATAGGACTGTGTTTGCAACCAGAGTACAATGCAATGTACAGCCACCACTAAATGGTTAAATTCCCCGGGGCAATTTCTGCCAATTGGTGTAACTGGGTGTATTTGGCCAACTGCACTGGGTGGGGATTAACAATCAGCAGAACAACATGTTAGAAGAGTTAGGGAAGAATTGGTAGAGGAAGTAGAAGTGGGTGGCAACCTGGGAAGCAGTGACCATGAGATGGTTGAGTTCAGGATCCTGACAAAAGGAAGAAAGGAGAGCAGCAGAATACAGACCCTGGACTTCAGAAAAGCAGACTTTGACTCCCTCAGGGAACTGATGGGCTGGATCCCCTGGGAGGCGAACATCAGGAGGAAAGGAATCTAGGATAGCTGGCTGTATTTTAAAGAAGCCTTATTGATGATGCAGGAACAAACCATCCTGATGTGGAGAAAGAATAGCAAATATGGCAGGTGACCAGCTTGGCTTAACAGAGAAATCTTCAGTGAGCTTAAACACAAAAAGAAAGCTTACAAGGAGTGGAAACTTGGACGGATGACTAGGAAGGAGTATAAAAATATTGCTCAAGCATGCAGGGGTGTAATTAGGAAGGCCAAAGCACAATTGAAGCTGCAGCTAGCAAGGGATGTGAAGTGTAACAAGAAGGGTTTCTACAGGTATGTTATCAACAAGAAGAAGGTCAGGCAAAGTGTGGGATCCTTACTGAATGGGGGAGGCAACCTAGTGACAGATGATGTGGAAAAAGCTGAAGTACTCAATGCTTTTTTTGCCTTGGTCTTCACAGACAAGGTCAGCTCCTAGACTGCTGTACTGGGCAGCACAGTATAGAGAGGAGGTGAGAAGCCCTCAGTGGTGAAAGAACAGAGTAAGGACTATTTACAAAAGCTGGACATGCACAAGTCCATGGGGCTGGATGCAATGCATCTGAGGGTGCTGAGGGAGTTGGCTGATGTGATTGCAGAGCCATTGGCCATTATCTTTGAAAACTTATGGTGATCAGGGGAGGTCCCAGACAATTGGAAAAAGGCAAATATAGTGCCAATCTTTAAAAAAGGGAAGAAGGAGAATCCGGGGAACTACAGACCAGTCAGCCTCAACTCAGTCCCTGGAAAAATCATGGAGCAGGTCCTCAAGGAATCCATTTTGAAGTACTTGGAGGAGAGGAAGGTGATCAGGAACAATCAACATGGATTCACCAAGGAAAAGTCATGCCTGACCAACCTAATTGCCTTCTATGATGAGATAACGGGCTCTGTGGATATGGGGAAAGAGGTGGACATGATATATCTTGACTTTAGCAAACCTTTAGATATGGTCTCCTACAGTATTGTTGCCAGCAAGTTAAAAAAATATGGATTGGATGCATGGACTATAAGGTGGACAGAAAGCTGGCTAGATCATCAGGCTCAACATGTAGTGGTCAACGGCTCACTGTCTAGTTGGCAGCTGGTATCAAGTGGAGTGCCCCAAGGGTCAGTCCTGGGGCCTATTTTGTTCCACATCTTCATTAATGATCTGGATGATGGGATGGTTTGCTCCCTCAGTAAATTTGCAGATGACACAAAGCTTGGGGGAGAGGTAGATATGCTGGAGGGTAGGAATAGGGTCCAGAGTGACCTAGACAAATTGGAGGATTGGGCCAAAATAAATCTAATGAGGTTCAACAAGGACAAGTACAGAGTCCTGCACTTAGGACAGAAGAATCTCATGCACCGCTACCTGCTGGGGACCGACTGGCTAAACTGCAGTTCTGCAGAAAAGGACCTGAGGATTACAGTGGATGATAAGCTGGATACGAGTCAGCAGTTTGCCCTTGTTGCCAAGAAGGCTAACGGCATATTGGGCTGCATTAGTAGGAGCATTGCCAGCAGATCGAGGAAAGTGATTATTCCCCTCTATTTAGCACTGGTGAGGCCACATCTGGAGTATTGCCTCCAGTTTTGGGGCCCCCACTACAGAAAGGATTGTGGACAAATTGGAGGGAGTCCAGCAGAGAGCAACAAAATTGATTAGGGGGCTGGGGCACATGACTTACAATGAGAGGCTGAGGGAACTGGGGTTATTTAGTCTGCAGAAGAGAAGAGTGAGGGGAGATTTGATAGCAGCCTTCAACTACCTGCAAGGGGGGCTCCAAAGAGGATGGAGCTTGGCTGTTCTCAATGGTGGCAGATGACAGAACAAGGAGTAATGGTCTCAAATTGCAGGGGGAAGGTCTAGGTTGGATATTAGGAAAAACTATTTCACTAGGAGGGTGGTGAAGCACTGGAATGGGTTACCTAGGGAAGTGGTGGGATTTCCATCCTTAGAGGTTTTTAAGGCCAGGCATGACAAAGCCCTGGCTGGGATGATTTAATTGGGGATTGGTCCTGCTTTGAGCAGGGGGTTGGACTAGATGACCTCCTGAGGTCTCTTCCAACCCTAATCTTCTATGATTCTATGATAGTATGGCAACGCATTGCGGGGGGGGGGGGCATGCAGGGACAAATGCCCCTCCCAGCAGCCGGGGAGCAGAAGAGGCGTAGCCAGAGTCAGAGCACAAGGGACAGGGCCAGAGCCTCTTCCACCGGCTGTGATACTGCTCAGTCCAGTGCAGCAGCTGCCTAGGAGAGAGCCTGGTTGCCGCAGCAGTGGGCTGACTCCTGCCCAGGCTCGGCTTCCAGGGACAGTGGCCAAGCGAGTTAGAGCCCTCCCTCCCCCTGCCACTGGCTGCCCCTCCCCAATCAGGCTCTCTCCAATGCAGCTGGCTGCGCTGCACAGAGCAGCAACTCAGAGCAGCTCCATCCCGCTCCCCGCCTGGGTCTGGCTGCCAGGGAGAGCAGCCGAATGTGCCGGGGAGGGGGTGGGGGAGGGGCAGTGCAGCAGGAGAACAGAGCCCCATCCCACACAGGTAATCTGGGGTGGAGAGACCGTGGGGAGGTCACATGTCCTCCCCTTTAGCATGTGCTCCCCCAGTATGGGGATGCACCAGTCGTCTTGATACCATAACCTCTCAGGAGGGGGATGGTGGGAGAGAAGACACTAGAAAGGTATCTTGGACCTGATTCTTCACTGCTTTGCATTTTCTGGAGTCACACCTGTGCAAATTAGATGTAAAATGCAACCACTCTGATTTTTTAGTGATTTCCAGCCACTTGGCACTCCCTTTCCACAGATGTAAATGACTACCCAAAATGCACCACAGGGGAGAATCAGGCCCTTTGAATCCACAGAGCCTATCAGCAGAAACAGATGCAGACCATAATACAAGCTTCCTTTTTCAAAGTCATGCAGAAGTCTCATTTATGAGATTTTCGGAGAACATCTGCAATACTCAATTCTCAGAACAAGCTCACAGCTGAAGATGTGGCTGGGGAATTGCTGAGCTAGATACCAAGCATTGTTGAGCAGTAGGAGACCTCATTCTCCTCTCACACTGGTTTAACTCATATGGTTTCTAAACACTTTGCTTATTATGTTACACATTTTATTATGGTGATTAGGTGGCTGGTGTAAATTGGCATAGCTCCATTGAAGCCAATGGCACCTCACTGATTTACAACAGCTGAACGTCTGATCCAATATTATCAATAACAGAGCTAATGCAAGAAAAATAAATTTTGTTAGAAGAACTAAAAGCACATGCCTCAGAGCTCCATCAAGATAATTCAACATACACTACCCAGATCCCTAGATTGAAATCAGATTGTAATGTTTCATGAGAGCTAAGTCAGCAAAAAGACACCAAAGCACATGAGCTGAATTGCTAAAAAATACCAGTACTCTCCATTTCAGAAGCACTTTCCAGATGAAATGTCAGCCTAGTGCTTTGACATTTAACAGATCCAGACTCAACACCCCTGTGAACTAGGTACAGTCGTCCCTATTAGGGAGTCAACATTTGTCAACAATTTCCATGCAGTGTTATTGCTATGTTAATAACAGGGGATATTGGCTGCCAAGTGCTGACTTTTTAATGGCTTCTTCTGCATGTATTAGTATCCATATTGTGCAGATGGGAAGACTGGGGCACAGAAAGAAGTAATTAGTACAAGGTACCACAATTAGTGTATGGAAGAGCAACAAACATATCAAACCACATGGTTACCAGTCTTGCCACAACCACTAGTCTATGCTTTCTCTCTACAGTTCTTCCTATACAAGGCTGTTTGTATCATAGAATTGTCAGACTGAAAGGGACCTCCAGAACTCATCTAGTCCAGGCCCCTGCACTCATGGCAGGACTAAGTATTATCTAGACCATCCCTGACAGGTGTTTGTCTAATCTGCTTTTAAAAATATCCAATGATGGAGATTCCACAACCTCCCTAGGCAATTTATTCCAGTGCTTAACTACCCTGAACGGTTAGGAATTTTTTCCTCATGTCCAACCTAAACTGCCCTTGGTATAATATAAGCTCATTGCTTCTTGTCCTTTCCTCAGAGGTTAAGGAGAACAAGTTTTTCTCCCTTCTCCCTGTAACAACCTTTTATGTACTTGAAAACTGTTATCATGTCCCCCCTCAGTCTTCTCTTCTCCACGCTAAACAAAGCCAATTTTTTCAATCTTCCCTCATAGGTCATGTTTTCTAGACCAGTGCTACTCAAAGTGGTGGTCCGCGGACCAGTGCCAGTCCACGAGCCATTGGCTGCCAGTCTGCACGCACATTGGAAAAAAAATTGCCAGTCCCCCACATCAGAAAGCTTGAGAAGCACAGGTCTAGACTTTTAATCGTTTTTGTTGCTCTTCTCTGGACTTTCTCCAATTTGTCCACATCCTTCCTGAAATGTGGCACCCAGAACTGGACACAATACTCCAGTTGAGGCCTAATCACTGCAGAGTAGAGCGGAAAAAATACTTCTCATGTCTTGCTTACAACACTCCTGCTAATACATCCCAGGAAATGTTTGCTTTTTTTGCAACAGTGTTATTTTGTTTGTTTGAAACAAAGCATTTGATGCCTTAGGTTATACAATCCTAATCACTTGTTCATAAACACTCTCAGTAATAAGTGTTTTCTATAGCTATATAGAAATTTTTTACAATTGTTGTGGGAAATGGATTTTGAGGATATATGTCAGATGAGCCAGTTTAAAAAAGGAGTTACTGAGGATGCCACAGTATAGAGGCAGTGGCTCTCAAACTATTTACCATTATTGGCTGCATATGCAGCTCTCTGTGTGTTATATGGGCTGCATCCACACAATATATATGCTACCCATATGGCCCTGAGGATGTCACATGGGCTGCAGCTGTGTGCTGATTGGGCCACAAGCGGCCCGTGGGACATGGGTTGAGAACCACTGGCATAGAGTCTATTACAACCGGGGATACATTTTTGGCCTGATACATTTTAGAGGAAAACAGATTTATCAAGACCAATGTCATCTGTTTGTGGGAAAAATAAGGAAAAGGTTAGATATTCTTTCTGGGATTGCTAGGTCTAGTTGTTGGCAATAGCAACAGAGCCCTACCTCCAATACTGGTTGAGTTGCATGTGGCACTCATTACTCCGTCTCCTGTTGTCTCCCATAGTCCCATTCATGATGGCTCTGCTCACATCATTCATTCTTCCCAAGATGCCCTTGTGTATTTGCTATTTATCTTGGGCTTTAGCTTGAGGGGGTTTTGTTTGTTTTTACTGGTATTAGGAATATTAGAAAGAGGTGTATTTAAACACCAGGGAAGAAGCTGATGAGAAGCCGAGATGTGAAGCTGCCAAACAAGGATTAGAATAAAAATTTGTCACCTTAGAAAGCTCTCTGCCTTCCATAACCTTCCTCAAAGAAACCCCCTCAGTAACCCTCTACTTCCTACTCTAGAGTCTGGTTTTCCTCTTGTTTACGTGGTTGTAAATTTGAAGTGACTTTTTTGAACTAAATGTGCTATGTTGGTGTAAAACTGGAGTAAGGGAGAAAAGAATCAGGCCCTGTATAACTAGAGAGTCCCCAAATGGCCTAATCCTGTTCCCATTGATTTAATGAGTGTTTTGCTAGTGATTTCAGGGGAGCAGGGGCAACCTTTTATTCACCTAAAAACACTTAAGCCAGAGCTTCAGCTGATTTAACCTGGAGTCAATCAATGGGGCTGTAGGTAAGTGGTGCAGGGGGATTGAGTGTGTGGTTCTGATCTTATATATTCTAGAGTTATTCTGCTTAAGCCAGCGGAGTTACACTACAGGGAGTAAGGTCAGAGTCAGGCGCATTACTGATAGCTGTAAATACTTGATAGAATCATAGAATATCAGGGTTGGAAGGGACCTCAGGAGGTCATCTAGTCCAACGCCCTGCTCAAAGCAGGACCAATCCCCGACTAAATCATCCCAGCCAGGGCTTTGTCAAGCCTGACCTTAAAAACCTCAAAGGAAGGAGATTCCACCACCTCCCTAGGTAATGCATTCCAGTGCTTCACCACCCTCCTAGTGAAAAAGTTTTTCCTAATATCCAACCTAAACCTCTCCCACTGCAACTTGAGACCATTACTCCTTGTTCTGTCATCTGCCACTACTGAGAACAATCTAGATCCATCTTCTTTGGAACCCCCTTTCAGGTAGTTGAAAGCAGCTATCAAATCCCCCCTCATTCTTCTCTTCTGCAGACTAAACAATCCCAGTTCCCTCAGCCTCTCCTCATAAGTCATGTGTTCCAGTCCCCTAATCATTTTTGTTGCCCTCCGCTGGACTCTTTCCAATTTTTCCACATCTTTCTTGTAGTGTGGGGCCCAAAACTGGACGCAGTACTCCAGATGAGGCCTCACGAATGTCGAATAGAGGGGAACGATCATCCTTGATCTGCTGGCAATGCCCCTACTTATGCAGCCCAAAATGCTGTTAGCCTTCTTGTCAACAAGGGCACACTGTTGACTCATATCCAGCTTCTCGTCCACTGTAACCCCTCGGTCCTTTTCTGCAAGACTGCTGCCTAGCCATTCAGTACCTAGTCTGTAGCGGTGCATGGGATTCTTCCGTCCTAAGTACAGGACTCTGCACTTGTCCTTGTTGAATCTCATCAGATTTCTTTTGGCCCAATCCTCTATTGGCCCAATACTTGAGCTGTTTATCATTGATATGTTACAGTTTTATAATTCATATTGTGCAAATTTATATTAAATCGTTAGACCATCATTTAATACCTTGATAGCTGCAATAGGGCATAATTTTAAATTAGAATTAAGAGTTAATGCATACTTAGAAGGAGAGCCCTTCACACATTTCTTGCCTGGCAGTGATTAGAGTTAATGAAATCTGTTGAGTGGGCATCCCAATGGATGCCTCTTAGCACCAACCAGTAAAGTCATTGTTTTTTTAACTTGTTGATCCTCTTTTAACATGATATTGTAACAGGCAGCTATTCATTTCTCTGTGTGTATCTTGGATAGAGAACAGTTTGGGGATCAAAATGTAAGTGTGGGTAGGTGCGGGGGGTACTGATGTCTTCATGTCTGTTACGTACTGCTGACAAAAATCATCACTTCTGGAGAGGCAAGGACTTCTGAAACCAAATACAAACCTTTTTACTAATTAAACACAATTAATCCCCTGTCAGTAAAGGCATAAACTAAGGCCAGGTGTACACTACAAACTTACATCTGTAACTCACTCAGAGGTGGGGAAAATCCAGCCCGTCGCCCAGTGTAGACAGCACTAGGTCAAAGGGAGGGCTCTCGGAGAAGCTCTCCCGTGGGCATAGTCGTGTCTTCACTGAAGCACTACAACAGCACAGCTGCACCACTGCAGCTCTTTAAGCATCGACCTGCTCCACGTACCCTTCTTGGCTTGTCAGGCGGTGGGGTGAAAGGGGCTGAAATCACACCCACAAAATGCATGGGGGTGCAAGTGCGGAATATTATTCACAGCCTTTTCTCGCCTTCACATGCCCAGGTTGTAACTGACTTTCTCTCTCAGCTGATGAAGTGGGTTCTAGCCCAGGAAATCTTATGCCCAAATAAATGTGTTAGTCTCTAAGGTGCCACAAGGACTCCCCATTTTTTCTCTCATTAGTACATCCCAACCTATAGACAAGACCAGGCTGTTTCCACTTAGAGTAGTTCCACCCCACTCTGACATGCTCCCAAGCATGCAGTGTTCCCACCTGCATGGAAGGTATTGGCTGTCAAGAGAGATTGATTAACACTGAACACTGTGACACCTTGTGTTCACTTAGCCCAAAGCTGGTAGAAAAATCAGGTATGACCCCAGCATACATCTTCATAAAAGATGTACTGCTATCAGGTTCAAACTGATGTGACCTGGAACCACACACTCAATCACACAGATCCACACACTCAATCCCCCTGATATGAATGGAGAAGTACCTAAAGAAACACACAACGTAACACGTAAAACATGATCACTGCTAAATTGTCATGGGACATTTAATTGAGCCTCATCATGAGAGGCACCAAGGACTCACAGCTCTTACTGAGTGCAATGGGAATGGCTGGTGCTCATCTTCTACTAGTGTAAGCAGAGTCAGGATGAGCTCTACCCTGACATCTGGTGGCAAGTCATGGTGGGTTGTGGAAAAGAACTTCAGGGGCTGATCTCATTTGCATAGGCACACCCACCCTGCCTAGATGACAGGTTTCAGAGTAGCAGCCATGTTAGTCTGTATTCGCAAAAAGAAAAGGAGGACTTGTGGCACCTTAGAGACTAACCAATTTATTTGAGCATAAGCTTTCGTGAGCTACAGCTCATTTCATTGTTAGTCTCTAAGGTGCCACAAGTTCTTCCTGCCTAGATGGTCACTTTGGCTGCTGTAGGAGCCCCAGTTTCTCTGTTATTGGGGCAGGAATAAACTGTTATTATCCTGATTATGTGAATCAAGGACAGTGGAACTGTACTTGGCCTTTTGTTATGATGGAGGGACTCACCATCAGCTAAGCAACATTCGCTAGGCAAGGGTCATGGGTTCCAAAACCCAGTGAATAGAGAGAGGCTGGGGATAGGTATTAATACTTGGTGGCATGGACCCCCTGGTGAGGGCCTTACATGCTAGTTGCACTTCCTCCTCTCCAAGTGTTGAATATCAGAGCTAATTTTGATTCTATTAGGAGTCTAGTTACAGGCTGCTAAGCTGAATTCACTTTGGGCTAATGGGACTCCCCTACTACAAGCTGAAATCACAAAAGAGCTAAACTTACTAAGAGCTGAAATCACTGAGTGTTGTGTTAAGTAGTGGGGGAGCCTGAAGATCTATTGCGGAGCAGTTTGCGGGACGGCTGGCAGAGCAGCTGGTGGAGCAGAGCAATTTGCGGGACGGCTGGCAGAGCAGAGCGGCTTGTTGGATGCCTGGAACAGCTCATGGGGGTGGCTGGCAGAGCGGAGCCCCATAGAGAGGTGGGGCAATCAGCTTTGGACCATGTAAGGTGCCCCTTAACCCCCCCCCCATCTCCACCCAGATTGGGAGGTAAAACTCTGCAGATGAACTTTTGAACTCTGGGGCTGCCCTGACCAGAGACAGAGACTTTTGGGTCATTGGACTTTTGGGACTTTGGGTGATTTTGGGTTGCTGGACTGAAGAACCAAAGGGAAAGGACACGCCCCAGTGTGCTTGGGGTGGGTTTTTTGCTCATGGGTTGAGTTATGAATCCTGTTGGTGGTGTTTCCCCAACATAGATTCATAGATACTAAGGTCAGAAGGGACCATTATGATCATCTAGTCTGACCTCCTGCACAACACAGGCCACAGAATTTCACCCATCCACTCCTGCGAAAAACCTCTCACCTCTGTCTGAGCTATTGAAGTCCTCAAACCGTGGTTTAAAGACTTCAAGGAGCAGAGAATTCTCCAGCAAGTGACCCGCGCCCCATGCTACAGAGGAAGGCAAAAAACCTCCAGGGCCTCTTCCAATCTGCCCTGGAGAAAAATTCCTTCCCAACCCCAAATATGGCGATCAGCTAAACCCTGAGCATATGAGCAAGATTCGCCAGCCAGATGCTACAGAAAATTCTTTCTTGGGTAACTCAGATCCCACCCCATCTAACATCCCATCACAGGCCATTAGGCCTATTTACCATGAATATTTAATTATCAAAACCATGTTATCCCATCATACCATCTCCTCCATAAACTTATCGAGTTTAATCTTAAAGCCAGATAGATCTTTTGCCCCCACTGCTTCCCTTGGAAGGCTATTGCAAAACTTCACTCCTCTGATTGTTAGAAACCTTCGTCTAATTTCAAGTCTAAACTTCCTGGTGGCCAGTTTATATCCATTTGTTCTTGTGTCCACATTGGTACTGAGCTTAAATAATTCCTTCCGACTCCAATATTTATCCCTCTGATATATTTATAGAGAGCAATCATAGCTCCCCTCAACCATCTTTTAGTTAGGCTAAACAAGCCAAGCTCCTTGAGTCTCCCTTCATAAGACAAGTTTTCCATTCCTCGGAGCATCCTAGTAGCCCTTCTCTGTACCTGTTCCAGTTTGAATTCATCCTTCTTAAACATGGGAGACCAGAACTGCACACAGTATTCCAGGTGAGGTCTCACCAGTGCCTTGTATAACGGTACTAAAACCTCCTTATCTCTACTGGAAATACCTCGTCTGATGCATCCCAAGACCGCATTAGCTTTTTTCATGGCCATATCACATTGGCAGCTCATAGTCATCCTGTGATCAACCAATACTCCAAAGTCCTTCTCCTCCTCCATTACTTCTAATTGATTCGTCCCCAGCTTATAACTAAAATTCTTGTTATTAATCCCTAAATGCATGACCTTACACTTCCCACTATTAAATTTCATCCTATTACTATTACTCCAGTTTACAAGGTCATCCAGATCCTCCTGTATGATATCCCTGTCCTTCTCTAAATTGGCAATACCTCCCAGCTTTGTATCATCCGCAAACTTTATTAACACACTCCCACTTTTTGTGCTGAGGTCAGTAATAAAAAGATTAAATAAGATTGGTCCCAAAACCAATCCTCGAGGAACTCCACTGGTAACCTCCCTCCAGCCTGACAGTTCACATTTCAGTAGGACCCGTTGTAGTCTCCCCTTTAACCAATTCCTTATCCACCTTTCAATTTTCATATTGATCCCCATCTTTTCCAGTTTAACTAATAATTCCCCATGTGGCATGGTATCAAATGCCTTACTGAAATCTAGGTAAATTAGATCCACTGTGTCTCCTTTGTCTAAAAAATCTGTTACTTTCTCAAAGAAGGAGATCAGGTTGGTTTGGCACGATCTACCTTTTGTAAAACCTTGTTGTATTTTGTCCCATTTACCATTGACCTCAATGTCCTTAACTACTTTCTCCTTCAAAATTTTTTCCAAGACCTTGCATACTTCAGATGTCAAACTAACAGGCCTGTAGTTACCCAGATCACACTTTTTCCCTTTCTTAAAAATAGGAACTATGTTAGCAATTCTCCAATCACACGATACAACCCCTGAGTTTACAGATTCATTAAAAATTCTTGCTAATGGGCTTGCAATTTCAGGTGCCAATTCCTTTAATATTCTTGGATAAAAATTATCTGGGCCCCCCGATTTAGTGCCATTAAGCTGTTTGAGTTTCGCTTCTACCTCAGATATGGTAATATCTTCCTCATTCCCATTTGTCATGCTACCATTATGCCTAAGATCCTCATTAGCCTTATTAAAGACTGAGGCAAAGTATTTGTTTAGATATTGGGCCATGCCTAGATTATCCTTGACCTCCACTCCATCCTCAGTGTTTAGCGGTCCCACTTCTTTCTTTGTTTTCTTCTTATTTATATGGCTATAGAACCTTTTACTATTGGTTTTAATTCTCTTTGCAAGGTCCAACTCTACTTGGCTTTTAGCCTGTCTCACTTTATCCCTACATGTTCTGACCTCAATAAGGTAGCTTTCCTTGCTGATCCCACCCATCTTCCACTCCTTGTAGGCTTTCTGTTTTTTCTTAATCACCTCTCTGAGATGCCTGCTCATCCAGCTTGGTCTACAACTCCTGCCTATGAATTTTTTCCCCTTTCTTGGGATGCAGGCTTCCGATAGCTTCTGCAGCTTTGATTTAAAATAATCCCAGGCCTCCTCTGCCTTTAGATCCATAAATTCTTCAGTCCAATCCACTTCCCTAACTAATTTCCTTAATTTTTGAAAGTCAGCCCTTTTGAAATCAAAAACCCTAGTTGCAGATTTATTTTTGTTAATCCTTCCATTCAGTTTGAACTGAATTAGCTCATGATCACTTGAACCAAGATTGTCCCCTACAACCATTTCTTCTATGAGGTCCTCACTACTCACCAAAACCAAATCTAAAATGGCATCCCCTCTAGTTGGTTCAGCAACTACTTGATGAAGGAATCCATCAGCTATCGCATCTCGGAAAATCGGAGCCCTATTATTACTAGCACTCGTTCACCAGTCTATATCTGGGAAGTTAAAGTCTCCCATGATCACACAGTTTCCATTAGTATTTACTTCATTAAAAATATTAGAGGGCTCTATGCATATCCAGATTAGATCCCGGCGGTCTATAGCACACCCCAAGCACTATCCCAGGGGAGGCTCCAGTAGTTTTCTTCCCCAATATAATTTTTGCCCAGACGGACTCTGTCTTATCCATTCCATCGCTTCTTATTTCTTTACATTCTACCTCACCATTGATATACAACGCTGCTCCACCACCTTTACCTTTATTTCGGTCTTTCCTAAACAGCACAGACCCTTCAATATCTGTACTCCAGTCGTGACGACTATTCCACCAGGTCTCTGTTCTCCCTACAATATCTGGTTCCACTTCCTGCACCAGTAGCTCTAGTTCCTCCATTTTGTTACCTGGGCTCCTCGCATTGGTTACAAACCTCTTCATTTTTGCTCTTTGGCCTCGCTCACATTCTGTGCGCTATTAGGCACGGTCACTCTACAGCCACATTGTTTCTCTCTGTTATTAAAAGGCTTTTTGCTACACTTAAACTCTGTGCTTGCGAGAGGGGAAGTGTTGCCTCTTGGAGGCGCCCAGCGGGGGTGGTATATATTTGTCCCAGGTCACTGGGTGGGGGCTCGAGCCGGTTTTGCATCGTGTTATTGGAATGGATCCCCTAGATATTGAACCCGGCCCTTGTTGCTGCCCACTCTGACGGGCAGATGGGTTACACTAGCATCAGGCCTGCTGGTTGTAAGTAATACATGCATTATAAACAAAGGCAGCTTGCTAAGAGGAGGTCTGGATAACTCATTCTTTTTCTATTACCCTGTTTGAAAATACTGTAAATTCACCAAAGACACCCTTAATCCCCCACTTTCCCTTTGTAGTGTGAGGAAGCATGTTTGGTTGCTGTAATTATTTTGACTCCCTCCTCATTTCTTGGGCAGCTGTTCTCCTGGCAGCTAGCTTCCATAGCATGCCACACTCCGTGTCACAGGGATCTCTTTGAGTTGGCTACTCTTTAGAGGGTCAAGAATGATGATGGCAATGGGTATCTGAGTTATGTTACTGACAAACTTTGCCAAAGCTTGTCCACAATGCAGAATTCATTCCTTTGTTTTCTTTTGTTGCCCTGAAGTAGTTGGAACTTTTACATATCAAAGGGCTAAAATGTGCTACCTAAGAAACGTAAGAGGTTTTATGGATTCCTATTCTGATGCTATTTATACCTCTTTTCATTGTCCAATAATTATTTGAAAAGTTTGAGTTTGAAGAGTACAGTAGGGCTTGTAACAAACGGGGTTATAAATTATCTCCTCTTCTGAGAAAATAGGATCATAGTAGCTAGAGATGAAATGGACCTTTAAGAAAATCAAATCCTCCTTCCTCTAAGAATGTTGGCTTGATCCAGAGCCCAAAGAAGTTAATGGGAGGCTTTCCACTGACTTCAAAGGGCATTAGATTAGTCCACAGATAGACAATGAATTATTGATAACAGTCCAGGGTTAACGCTGCTCCTCATCTTTTTAAGCACACAATAATGTATGCACAGTTATCTGTATTAGGCCTGAATCTGCAGTGGGCTTCATGCAGTTGGCTTCCTTTCACCCATCCAGAGCGCCTTGCAGGATCAGGAGCAGTGTGCAATGTATTTTGTATTTACACATGTATGTGTTTCTTTTTTCAGCATGTGAAGTGTCCTTTCTTTGCTAAATAAGATTTGGAAGAGCAGGTTATTGCATTTAACAGGCGGTTAAAAGGTGCATTAGAAGACAACCCAGTGTGAAGTGTGTCCTTATCTATCATTTCAGAACACTTTGAATCTGATTGGCAACATGCTGACAATGCTGAGGTTAATGAATTAAAGATTTATAATACAGGATGCTTAATGAAGTCAAATTAAAGGGCTATTGTTGTACAATGTGACATTTAATAATCATCATCATCATTAAAAAGTAACTCCCCATCACCACTGGCTAGCCCTTGTGGTGCTCCACAGCAATGCAGAATACATTTCAGTTAAACAACAAAACAAATAAAAACACACAGAAAAATGTGGTACCACTTTCTAGAAATGGTCAGGGATGGTAACATATAGGGGTCATCTGATTAAAACAGAAGGCTTACCCCATGTTTGGGACCCTCCTAAGTAAGTGGGCAGCTGTGAACATTTTATCCTATGTGGAGGTTTCTGGAAGGTATTCAAATGCAGTTCCAAGCAGAGTGCACAGCTGTGATCTAATCTAGAGGTGACAAAGGCTAGGTCTGCCTCACAGAGAACAGCTGCAACCTCCCAGCCAGGTGAAGATGGAAAAAAGCACTCTTGGCTACTGCTGCTGTTAGGGCAGCAAGAAGGTGTCATGGATCTAACGTGACCCCTAGATTGCAAACTTTCTCATCAAAAGGTGGACACACCAGATAGAGTAGAGATCATTTGGGGGAAAGGAAGTAGTGTGTCCGGGTTAAACCTCAGCCAGTGAGAGCTTATTTAAGAAAGAATTTGAAAAGCAACTAGCAAAAAAGACAAGACTTTTTTTTAATTACATTAGAAGCAGGACACCTGCCAAGCAATCAGTCAGTGGTGCCCAGGAGTGTCGCGTGTCTCCCACATTTGGGGAGGCTGGGCCTGAGTGTCAGAAGCTCTCTAGAAGTGGGAGGGGGCAGCTGTGCCTGGACCATGGCCCCACCCCCTACTCCACCCCAACACCTGCCCACGCGCAGCCTCCTCCCCCAAGGCCACGCCCATACTCCACCCCCACTCTGCCCTCAGGCCCTGGTCCCACTTGGCCCCCCAGGGAGCCCCTCTGCTCACCCGTGCCTCTCTCCCGCCTCTTTCAAAGGGGCCCCCAACTCACCGCTTGCACCTCTCTCCCCCTCCCACAAGGAACCTCCCCACCCGCCACTTGTGCCTCTCTCCGCCCCCTGGTAGTAAGTCCCCAGGACAGATGGTATTCACCCAAGAGTTCTGAAGGAACTCAGATATGAAACAGCAGAATTACTAACTGTGGTATGTAACCTATCACTTAAATCAGCCTCTGTACCAGATGACTGGAGGACAGCTATTGTAATGACTCTTTTAAAAAGGTTCTAAAGGTGATCCTGGCAATTACAGACAGTAAGCCTAATTTCAGTACCAGGTAAATTGGTTTAAAGTAAAGAAGCAAGTTATCAGAAACATAGATGAACATGATATTTTAGGGAGAGTCAACACAGCTTTTGTAAAGGGAAATCATGCTTCAATAATCTATTAGAATTCTTTGAGGGGGTCAATATACATGTGAACAAGAGTGATTCAGTCATCAGTGTACTTGGACTTTCAGAAAGCATTTTACAAGGTCCCTCAAAGAATCTTAAGCAAACTAAGCAGTCATGGGATAAGAGGGAAGGTCCTTTCATGGATCAGTAACTGGTTAGAGGTTAGGAAACAAAGGGTAGGAAGAAATGGTTGGTTTTCACAAAAGAAGGGTAAATAGCAGGAATCCCTCCCCCTCCCCAGGATCTGTACTGGGACCTGTGTTGTCCAATATATTGATAAATTGTCTGGAAAAGGGGGTGAACAGCAAGGAGGCAAAAATTTGCCAACTATACAACATTACTCCAGATAGTTAAGTCCAAAGCTGACTGTGAAGAGTTGCAAAAGGATCTCATTAAACTGGGTGACTGGGTGACAGAGTGGTAGATGAAAGTCAAAGTTGATAAGTGCAAAGTAATACGCACGGGAAAACATAATCCCATCTATACATACACAATCATGAGGTCTAAATTAGATGTTACCACTCAAGAAAGATCATAGTTGGAGTCATAGTTCCCTGAAAATATCCACTCAATAGCAGCGGCAGTCAAAAAAGCAAACAGAATGGTAGGAACTATTAGGAAAGGGATAGATAATAAAACAGAAAATATCATAATGCTTCTATATAAATCTATGGTAGGCCCTCACCTTAAATACTTTGTGCAGTTGTGGTTGAAAAAAGATGTATTTGAATTGGAAAATGTGCAGAGAAGGGAAAGGGCTATGGAATGGTTTGAATATAAGGAGGGATGAAAAAGACTGGGACTTTTCAGCTTAGAAAAGAGATGGGGGGGGATATGACAGAGGTTTATAAAAATCATGAATGGTGTGGAGAAAGTGAATAGGGAAGTGTTATTTATCTCTTTACATAAGACAAGAATGAAGGGTCACCCAATTAAATTAGACAGCAGGTTCAAAACATACATAGCGAAGTATATCTTCACACAATGCACAGTCAATCTGTGGAACTCATTGCCATGGGATGTTGTGAAGGCCAACAGTACAACTGAGTTCCAAGAAAAATCCATATAAGTCCATGGAGGATCAGACCATCAATGGCTATTAGCCAAGATGGTCAGGGATGCAACCCTTTGCTCTGGGTGTCCCTGAATTGTCAACTACCAGAAGCTGGGACTGAAGAACAGGGATGCATCACTCATTAATTGCCTTTTCTATTCATTCCCTCTGAAGTATTTGGCACTGGTCACTGTCAAAAGACAGGATACTGGGCTGGATGGACCAATTTGGCCATTCCCATGCAAATCCTGATCTTAGCCTAACACTGAGAAAGCATGCCAGACACATGGTCAGGGATTGATGTAGAGCTGAGTGTTATCAGCATACTGGTAGCTCTGTACCCCCCCCCCCCAAGACATCTCACTATCTCCTCTAGCCATGTCACAGAGGCATTGAGGAGTGACAGAAGAACTCTGCACGACCCCACTGAGGGTGCTACTGCAGTCTTAATAATAATGACAAGTGATAGAGCATTCTGGACAGATGACCAATCATCCTTTTTCTGGTTTCAGAGTAACAGCCGTGTTAGTCTGTATTCGCAAAAAGAAAAGGAGTACTTGTGGCACCTTAGAGACTAACCAATTTATTTGAGCATGAGCTCAAAGTGATGGTGATGGGCTATCACCAGCAGGAGAGTGAATTTGTGTGGGGGAGTGGAGGGTGAGAAAACCTGGATTTGTGCTGGAAATGGCCCACCTGATGATCACTTTAGATAAGCTATTACCAGCTGGACAGTGGGGTGGGAGGAGGTATTTTTTCATATTCTCTGTGTATATATAAAGTCTGCTGCAGTTTCCACGGCATGCATCCGATGAAGTGAGCTGTAGCTCACGAAAGCTCATGCTCAAATAAATTGGTTAGTCTCTAAGGTGCCACAAGTATTCCATCCTTTTTCTGCCATTCTGAGTGTTTACAGAGAGAAATCAGTGGACCCATTTCAAATATCTATCTCTGTAAGAGTCCAAAACTTTATCAGACCCACCTCAAAGGGTAAAGCACCAAAGGCAGCTGATACATGTAGAAGAATCAATATGGACACTTGATCTTTGTCCATTGTCAGAGGGATCATTGATCTGGCTACACCCAGATCTAAAGCCAGGCTGAAGGGATTGTGGGACACAGAGAATGCTAATTAGCACTGAGGCTGCTTCACCTTATTCTCCTGCTCAAGAAAGGATGATTACATATGTGACTGCCTGTACCCCTATGTTCATCCCTTTTACAGGACTATGATAAATTTCATACAAAATATGCCTTATGAGGGATCATCTGAAAACTCATAACTTGCTGATCATTATTGTCCTGGTAAAATGTGTGGCATCATTGTGTGTAAAGTTATAAGATTCCACTCTATGATGTTACTTGGGGCTTAGCTACACTTGTACTTTATACCACAATAAAGCTGCCCAGAGCGCTCTACCTTACTCCCCGTCCACACAGGCAAGGCCCGTAGAATGCTCTGACTCCCTGGCTGGAGCGCTCCTGGTACTCCACCTTGGCGAGAGGGATAACGGCTGTTGCGTATTGGCTGAGACGCCCCAGGGTCAGTGTGAACGAGGAGTTAAGTTACTGGGCTGTGATTGATCTCCGGAAACATCCCATAATCCCCTTAAGACAAGTGGTCACTCTTCCCTTTGTTGTGAAATCACTGCAGAAATGCAGAATTGCATTTCAAAGCTCTGTTTCAGACAGCGGCTGCTTATCTGCTTATCTGATCGGACAAACATTTACTGTTTGCTTTGAGTGAGTGAGTGAGTGAGTGAGTGAGTGAGTGAGTGAGTGAGTGAGAGGCAGAGGGGATTGGGGGAGCTGAACTTAACAGACACCGTGCTGACACACTCTCAGCACCCCAGAAACCCGTGTCTCCCGCCCCCCCCCATACACACGGCACACTCCACCCCACCTCCCTCATTTGAAAAGCACGTTGCAGCCACTTGAACACTGGGCGCGCTGCCCATAATGCACCACTCCCAATGCCACTGCAAGTGCTGCAAATGTGGCCACGCCAGTGCGCTTGAAGCTGTCAGTGTGGACAGACTGCAGCGCTTTCCCTAGTGCGCTCTCCGAAGGCTGGTTTAACCCAAAGCGCTCTACAGCTGCAAGTGGAGCCATAGCCTAAGACAGGTTCCAAATCTGGGGAGCAGTCACAAACCAGCTCCCAGGACAAAAGGCTAGCCAACGCCTCAGCCAGGTGTCAACAAAATCAAATAGACCATCATCTGGTTAAGTGGCCATTCTTTGGCAGGAAAGAGGGTGTGAGGGATAAATGCACATATTGAGAAATACAGCTCGGGGTTCCAGTCCACACAGACTTTGTCTCCTGAACCTCAGCTGGAGATGCTTTCTCTTCTTTGAGATTAACTACAAAAAGGGGAAGCAGACTCCCAAATTATCTCCCCCTTTCTCTCTACTCATGGCATCAACACTTGATGAACAAAGGAAGCATTTTTAGACTAGGGGAGGGATCCTGACTGAAAGAAATTCAGCCAATATGATTGCCTGTAACATGTGGTGAGAGAGACCTTCGCTTTGATTTCACTTAGCTTGTTAAGATAGGCATTAGTTGCATTTTATTTTTATTTTCTTGTAACCAATTTGGATTCTTATGTCTCATTACTTGTAGTGACTTAAAAAAAAACTATCCTTCCATAGTTAATAAACTTGTTTATTGTTTTATCTAAAACAGTGTGTTTGGACTGAAGTGTTTGGGGAACTCCATTTGAGATAACAGGATTTGTGCATATCATTTTCTATTAATAAAATGACAGACTTCATATGAGCTTGTATTGTCCAGGAGAGAGCCGGGTAGTACAAGACATACATTTCTTGGGGAAAGTCTGGGACTGGGAATTTGCTGGTGTTACTCTGCAGCGCAATTCATGAGTGGCTGGCTACAGGACTCGTACAATATAACGGGGAGTAACTTACATGCTGGAGGCTGTGTGAGAGCAGACCAGGAGTGGTAGCTCTCACAGCAAAGCAGTGTAAAAGGTATCCCAGGGTGGAGAACAGACAGGTCACAGCTGTTCAGTGGTCCAGATTGTCCCCTGGGTAATGTCACAATAGACAAGGTGATACAGAAAACAGCAGGCATGCAGTAACTCTTCTGTGAGCTCAGCAGAGGCTGCAGAGAGAGGGTGCATGCAGGGATGCTTAAACGAGCTCATTTATGAATTTCCTACCATCTGACAGGTTTCAGAGTAGCAGCCATGTTAGTCTGTATCCGCAAAAAGAAAAGGAGTACTTGTGGCACCTGAGCAGCTCCAGAGAAGCATGGGTCTCAGCTCCTTCTTTCATATTTAGGACCCAATCCAAAGCCAGTTGAAGTTAATAGAAGAACTCCCATTGACTTCAATGTGCTTGGAATCATGGCTTCAGTTTAGCTATCTTTGGGTCAGTGTGCAGCTGATTTACACAGCCTTATGGGGATTTCTTGCCTGTTGCCGTCAGGATTTAGCCCTTAATTTGCTCTCCTTCCCTCAGACAATCAACAGCACGGAGACAGTGAGGCTTGTTATACTGTTAATGCTGCACATATTTTTCTTTTAAAATTATTAACTTGGACTTCCCACCTGACCTCATTGTTTCATTAAATTGTCTCTGATCTGGGCTCAGATTTCAGTTGCACTCTAGGAAAACCTGGCATGGCATCTAGGAGAGGACAGAACAGCGACCTGAGATGAAAGTGACCAGTTAGAATACTTAACACCTCAACTGTGGCTCTTGTAGAGATCAGGGAAGGAGAAGGGATGAAGACGCGGACATAAGCATCATTGAAAAGGGAAACAGAACAATACAAAGCTAGTATATTTAAAACAACCTGGGATCACCCCCGATATTTTTAATAGCAGTTCTTTATATTTGTACATTGCTTTTCCCAGAGCACTTTAGTTGCAATAATACAAGGCTGTTGAAATGCAGGGACCACCAGGGTGCAGCTATCAGCCAATACACAACATGTTGCATAGGGGCAACTTTGGGTAAGGACACAGGCATTTTTCACAAAATGTGATGGATACTTTAAAAAATCTTTCTGCTGTGTGTAGGGTGACCATACATCCCGTTTTGGCCCAGACAGTCCCTTTTTTAAGCCCGGTCCTGGCCGTCCCAACTTTTTTGGCAAAGGTGGGCATTTGTCCCGTTTGCTCTTGTCAACTTGAATAGTTGGGGCAAATGGAACAAATGCCCACTTTTGTCAAAACAGTGGGATGCAGAGGAACGTTTTGGGGGGCGAGCGGCAACGCCAGCCCCACGCAGGGGGAGGCAGGGCTTGGGCGAGCAGCGATACCAGCTCCAGCCTTGCGCAGGGGGCAGGCAAGGCTCAGGCAAGCAGAGACGCTAGGCCTGCAAGTGGCGGAAGGGGGGACTCGGGCTAGCCCCACACAGTATACTGTTTTCCCTTTGGGAAATATGCTCACCCTAGCTGTGTGCGGACTTTAATGTCTCAGCCGATCACTCCACATATTAACCTGCATGGAGAATGTTTCATAATCACAGTGGTGCAACAAGAAATAAAGCTTTTTTTATAATTAGAAATAATAAAAATAAAACCCCTTCCTAGAGCATAAAGAAGGAAAAAAGAGCACAAGCCCAATGTTTTTATTCCCGCTGCAGGTCACCTTTCAATAAAAGCATCTGGAACTTATGATGAAAGCCTTGTTCACTCTGATCTTTTAAAAGTCTTAGATATTCAATGGGCAATATTTGTTCCTGTCTTCAGTAGTGTTTGGAGGAGTTCAAAGAATTTGGACCCTTTCTCTCCACTTTCTTCAGACATGTTTTTAACCCTAGACTATAAAGCCACCATCTCAAATGCAGACACCACATTCTGCTCAGAGAATGTATTTACATTGCTAAGAGTCTGACAGTTCATTGAAATGAGAGCGAGCCTGAAGCTCAGAGGCTACAAAGCATGACTTGTTTCATTGCAAGAGTGATGAAAGCCCCTAGAGACACATCGTATTTTGGTAAGAGATTTCTGTCATAGATATTTTCCATGCAGGATTATGCTGAAATAGATCCATAGAATGTGCTGACAGTATGTCTCAAGCAAGAGTGGAAGAAGGAGCATTCATTTCTATAAGAGGAGACCTAATTTTGGTTGCTCTTTTGTATATACAATACAAAACTTCATCCTAATCTGACACTTAGATCCAGATCCTAGGCCTTATTGGCATTGCAGCTCTGTAAGAGCTGGTTAGAGTGGGTACTAAGCCATGTTTATGTTATATATCTTATCCCAGAACCCTTGGGACAATGAGTTAAAGATAAGTTTTTGCCAGTCACTTTGCTGAATTCCAGAATCACACTAAACAAGGCACATTTTTACAGTCAGCTGTAAGAGGCCTGTGGTAGCAACTAATAACTACACCAATTAAGAATTAGATAGGATGGTCCCATAAGGATCTGTGCTCTTTGAAGTTCTAGCTGCCACTGGAAAGATAAATAAATGCAAAGCGTGTCATCGCAGCTAATAACTCCCCGAGATAGAGGTTACAATTATGTAATGGGAGTTAGCCTACATTTCAGCGATGACTTGCCATTAATTTTTCCTTGCTGAAAGGTCTTTTATGATTGGAAAAAGAAAAGAGGTGACAGAATGAAAGCATAAGACCTACCAGATTGCTTCATTAAGGTCAGCACTGACTAAGCACAGCAGGATTTCTTATTTATAACGTGCTGCTAATTCTCTGAAAAAAATAAATGATAAAGTACAGGCTATAGATAGTGCAAAAAGTTTCCTGAAACCTAGCAAAGTTCAAAGGACTAGAGTGAAACTTGGATCACACAAGGAAGTAAGGACTGAGAACTCCCCTTTCACACGGGCCAGCCAGACCTTGGGCCTGGGAGCCCAGGGGTAAGCAATAGCTGCATACACGCTTACATTCCCTGCTCCCACCTCTGAAGCAGGTGGGCAGGGAGGGGAAGGGAATAGACGGAGCCTTGGCATCATCTCCCTATTCCCTGGCCAGTACAAACGAGCCGGTGTGAGGGGGTGTTGTAATTTTTTTGCTGGTATACACTAGGTGAGAAAATTACTAATTCTTCCCTCCCCCACCCTGCCCACCCACACCCCAGCCTCTTACCTGAAGCAAGGAGGAATCAGGGCAAGGATTATGACTCTGTCACCATGCCCCCAATGCAATTGAACCACTCCTTTCTCAGGGACGTGCCTGAAGTCACAATGAATCTACCACAGAATGTCTGGGAGCACCAAGCTTCCTAAGACTGATTTGATCTCTTCCTTGTCAACACTAAAACAGGAGTCTAAGCTCCCATTACAGAGGTTCGAGTTCTCAGAGGCCTGCGAAGGAGAAAGACTGCTTCCCAGAGACATGAACCTTCCTCGGAACATAACTGGATATAGAAATGGGACTGGAGGGTGAAAAGGATGAGTCAGCTGTCATACATACATGTGGAAATGCCACTGTGATTGCAATAGTCCGTTACCCTGAAGCACTTGCAAAGACCAACCCAGGGATCTAAAAACCAAACCCACAGTGAAACCTGTATTAGCAGGCTGTGCTAATGTTTATTGTGACTCTTTTCCAGAGGAATGCAAGCTGGGTTGCATGAGAGAGGCACACATGAGTCTGGACTGTCCTGTCACTCACTTGTATGAGTTTTAAACTCCATTTATAACAGTAGAGCTACTCTGGATTTTCACCAGTGTACATGGGTGAGAGCAGAATCAAGTACCTGTTATTTAAAAATCATATACGCTTGCCTGTACGACCGGACCCATCCCTCTTTAAAAACAACTTCTCTCTAATGAACTTAAAGATGTACAAATTAAGGGCCTAATCCCCAAACTCTTCCTACCTTGAAGAGTCCATTGAAATCAATAGGCTTGACCCACCATGATTTTACTCCAATATAACTATATTTAAGTCAGTGGTGAATCCAGCCCTATGCATTGTGCAAAGATTTACTGCCAGGCATAGAGCTGTGAGTAAGCCCAGTACTGTCAGTGAGATTACTCTGGATAATAAGCACGTCTGGTAGCAAGTGTTTGCAGGTTGGTACTCTGAGCCTCATGTTTAGAGATGTGCAAAGATAACCCAATGCTAATTTTTTTTTAAGTGAAGCTAAATACTACACAAGGCTTTCCACTGCCAGCAGATGACATCTACAGCAATTTGGCTTCAGAGAAACAACATTTAAGGTGGAAATTTTGCTGAGCACAATCAGGAAAGGGAATTACAGCTGGTGTCTGAAAGGCTGGGAAGGGGGAACATGTTAAAAACGTTGAAATGCTTTTCAAGGTTGTCAGCATAAGCAGAAAGTGAAAGTCAGCTAACAAGACAGCCAGTGGCAGAGTCATTAATGCCAGTTACTAAATTCAAAGACTTAAGAAAGCACCCAGAAAATTAACAAGTCTGTGCTTTCATAATGGAATAGGAGTGAGCCAAGCTACTGACAAAGTGTTGGTTAAAACAGTTAGTGTGATGATACACATGGAGGTTGATTTATACAAGGAAGGTGAGACTGTAGTTTTCCTACTGCTGTTTTATTCTTAACTCCTTTCGTTACATGTCTCTTCTTCTGAAGTTTAAGGGAAAAAAGTGAGTTGAATATGTCTGTGTGGACCTGACGGGAGCAGAAACAAACAGAAAAAATTGTCAGCTTTACACTGCACAAGAATTCCTCCAAGCTGGCCTAGAAGGGCAGATTTATAGTCCTTTTGCACCACAGAAGTAGCACAAAAGGACCGCATCTAGGCTGTGGCTCTGGGCCCTTATTTTAAAGAGAATTGCAAAGAACATCTGTAAAGTAATAACACTTCACACTTCTCTGGCACCTATTCATCTGAGGCTGTCAAAGTGCTTTGCAAACTTTAATAAATTCAACCCCCATAAGAGAGATGATGACTAAGTATTAACCCCATTTTATAAGGGAAGAAACAAAGCAAAGACTTTGTTTTGCTCAGTGTCCAACCATCCAGGCTTTGGAATGAGTGGTTACTCCTAGGTTCTATCTCCTGCTTTAACCACTAGATCACACCAACATGTAATTGTGATATTTCCCAGTATGAAAGCATCTCTTGGTAATCCAGTGTAACTTGTAAAATATACAGGCCATATGCATCTGACTGCTCTTGTATTTAATTACATGTTTTCAGTGAGAAATTTAAATGGGAGTTCATAATTTATAATGTTACGTCATTGCGAGATTTTTTTCAAAGTCAAATCTAATTAAATGACTGTCAACATCAAACAAGAGGTTTAACCTGTGATTCATCGGAGCGTTTCTCTCTGTCAGATTTGCAGTTACACATATTAAAAAAATTGATCTACTTACATACATTTTGCTGGCATTGGAGTTATACACGTTATAAATTCTGAACAAATAGCTAGACCTTCAGCACAGCCATACCAATTTCAAAATGTCAATACTTAGGATGATCCTTCTGTTTTTTACTGGTAATGAATTTATCTGTTCCCAGGACCCTGCCACTTTAATCTGTGAGATTCAGCCTTCATGGCACTCATATTTTATAGCTCATTAAGAGATTGTGTAACTGGTGTATTCATTTTCTGAAAAGAATGATTTTGAAATCACTTTAACTGTACGGTATGAAAGACCCCTTAGTATCAGCGGAGTTCTCTTCTGTAATCCTTCTTCTGGAAACAGCACAAATTCCATGGCCAAGATTTGATAAGTAATTCTGGGTGCCTCACTTGTTGGTGCCTTAGAGGGGTCTGATTTTCAGAGAATGGGTGCTCAACAAGTTGGGCTCTCCAATTATAATGTATGTATTTATGTGGACAGTCTGCATATACACTGTATAGAAGTTATAAAAATACACTCACACTCAGACTAGAGCTGGGCCTGAACTGAAACCCCAGAACCAAACACTCCTGAATTGTGTGGGATTCAAGAATAGGAATCTGGATCCTGACCTAAATATCACATCTCTTTCCTTCTTATCTTGAACTGAACCAAAACACCAGATTGAACACCCCTAAACTCTGGTGACGGATAGTATTTAGATTTACATGTATCTGAGAGTTGTTAAACCTCCAGCTCCCCTACTGATTTCCTGGGGCATTGGTCCTCAGATGATTCAGGGGGAAGAGAGTTACCTATTGAATACCAGGAGCATTTTCTGCAGCAGCCTGGTTTTTCCAGGCAGGTCGTTCATCCAAATACTAACAAAGCCCAACCTTGCATCCCTGCTTAATCTGTGAGGTATACAAGGATCACATCACAGCAGAAGATGACACTGCTGCAAACTGTGTATATGTTCACTGTATAACTAAGAGATCTTTCCATTATTTGAATCATTAACATTGTGTGTTCTTAGAAGATTCCAGTGTCCCTTCATGCTTTGCGGCTAGCTGGGAGGTGACATGGGCACAGAGATAAGGCTGTTAAGATGAACTTGGGCTCAACTCTCAGTTCCATCCAAACTAAACACAGCATAGGATCTTGGGGGTGGGGGGAGGGTGTTGCAGAGGGACGTTTATCACCTTTGTGCATTTCCTAGTCTAGATCTGGCATCTAGCATAAATTACAGCAGCCTCAGGTCTGATTTCTCTTAAAACTTGATTGTTTATGGTTCCAAGGGACCAGTCTGGACACATACCTTTTACTGTAGTCACACTGCCCACAAGGTGCCATGAAAGGTATGATGGCATATACCAATTATGTCAGTTCTGTGCTACCTTCTATGACAGAAGCATTCACTGGTGGCCAAGTTTGCCAGAATACAGCCCCTTTCCACTGCCATAACATAACAGACAATTGGGCCCTTTCAGTTAAGATTCCACTTTGGATGTGCAGGCCAATATTTGTGCTTTTGAAAAGAGCTACAGAGTTCTTTTAAGAGTATATACAGAGTGATGGCCTTTTTTCCATCCTTAGTTCTATTTTAACTTTTTTTTTTTTTGCCTATGATATATAGTCAGAGCTCACCTGATTAGATAGTACACTCAAGATTAATAAGAAAGCTGCTTTCCTGCCACATGGTAATAAATTCTCCCTAATCCTGAATATATACTAGACATAGAGCAGGGCCTTCAACAAGTTTTATAGAGCATTAGTGTCAACAGTTTAAAGAGAATTGGAAAGGAAAAATAAAGTACCATCAGCAAAGAAAAATCCAAATTGTTCACTAAAAGGAAATTTGCCATGGGAGTTACATATGAAATAGACTTTTTGTTCAAAAGTCAAGAAAATGCTAAAAGTTGAAAAAGATAGTATTGATCAAAAATATTCTTCTAAAATAGTTGGATCCAAACAAAAGTTCAGGTAAGAGCCATTAATGAAATGAAAGCAAGACAAGATTTTCTCAAAAAAACAAAAAACAACACCCCCCCCAACCCCATACACTCGAGTACAGGAAAGAGTCCATCTTTCCTTTTGCAGCAAGGGTGATTTGTAATGTGAACCTAGATGCAGAAATACAATGTTTATCATTGGAACCCTTTGTGAGAGGACTCTCTTCTCATGTAACAGTGCTGGATTTATGGTCCCCTAGTCTTTCAGACTACTGAGCCTGAAAAAAGAGATCCTATTTTGTAGCAGTATATAAACCCCAATTTCATGTAGTGTCTCCTGTGTCACTTTTCATAACTTTCTAAAGGATCTGATTAACCAAAATGCCCATGTAGTTAACTTCCTACATTTTTACCAATCAGTAGAGTATTAATAAGCTGCCAGGTGAGACTGCAGAACCTCCTGTTGAGCTAATGGAAACTGAGCAAGCTAAAAATATTTGGAGAGATTTATTTGATTTCGCCACATGACATCCTCTATAATTTATCACTTCAGCTCATGCTTATTCTGTTTTCCTGGTAGTTTTATTTTAGAGGGAGGCCTTTATCTTCTTGCTTTTACCCTAAGCACATCTTGGAGCTGGAACCAACCTGAACCCATGTTTATCAGATCATATGTTTATCAGTGTCTTTTTGCCATCTGATGATCCAGGAGACATTTCCAATCATTCTGCTGAACAAAAATGAGCTGAAATCACAAATACTTAGGTGATGAACAACTAAGGCTACAGGCTCCTATTCTCTGTATGTGTATAATATGTATATGCATAAGTGCTGGAACTAGGGGTGCTGGGAATGCTGCTGCACCCACTGTCTTGACATGGTTTCCATTATATACAGGGTTTACAGTTTGGTTCAATGGCTCTCAGCACCCGCACTATAAAAACTGTTTCAGCACCCCTGTGTATATGTACACGTACACACAACCCTAGCACACAGACTAATTCTTTCCTGACAAGCTGCAAGAGGAGTCTCTGCAAGAGAAGAGAAGATTTGCTAACTTGCAGTGAAACAGATCTTTCATGTAATGGCTAATTAACTTAATCCCAACAGGTCTCCAGGACTAGACAGCTTTCTATGTAAGTGTCTTAAAACAAAATGAAACATACCATTTTGGAATATTCATCAAAAGCAGTTGAATAAAATGTATGTCTAAGGATAAAACCAATATGTCTTCAGTATTTCAATAGTCAAGACGGGAGACATGACAAGTTTAGGAAGTTACGAGCCAGCAGGTTTCCATCATATCCTGCCTCCAAGTGGAAGTGATCAGTTAAGTTGTATTGAAAACTTGTTTATATGTAGCAGTCTAATAGGAAGCAACATAGTATATTCAAAAGCTGCAGATCCCTTTGATCCCTTCAGCTTTTGTGTAAAGATTACAACAGGGTTCAAAAAGAACTAGATAAATTCATGGCGGATAGGCACATCAATGGCTATTAGCCAGGATGGGCAGGGATGGTGTCCCTAGCCTCTGTTTGCCAGAAGCTGGGAATGAGCGACAGGGGATGGATCACTTGATGATTACCTGTTCTGTTCATTCCCTCTGGGGCACCTGGCATTGGCCACTGTCAGAAGACAGGATACTGGGCTAGATGGATCTTTGGTTTTACCCAGTATGGCCATTCTTATGTTCTTAAAGCAGTGGTTCTCAACCTGTTCTCAGTCCACATCTAAGGCCCTGAGGATGTCACATGGGCTGCAGCTCTGTGCTGAATGGGCTGCAAGTGGCCCACAGACCACAGGTTAAGAACCACTGGTAGAAAGACTTGCACATTAGATATAACAGCAGCCCCTGGAGTTGGTGAATGTCACACATACACTAAAAGCAGCCATTTTGCAAAAGCAAGTCCCTAGCTGTTCAAACCAGAAAAAAATGCAAAAGCAAAATACATTCATAAACATGCAGCTAGAGGACAAAACTCTGATGAGAATGCAGTTTCTACAACAGATTAGTTTGTGGCAATAGAAATAAGTTAGCACAGAGTGAATTTCAAAACAGATACTAGAGGTGAGTGTAACATAACCATAATAAACATATGCAATACTATTAGTGACTGTCTAATAGTAAAGTAAAAAATATTAAGATTATTCATGTAGCAAAGCCAGACTGGCATGTGTGTTTAAGGACAGATACCACACAGCACACAGTGAAATAGTGGAATGGGAAGCTCCATATGTGCTTGGGTTACAGAAAAGTCTGCAAATGCACATGATCAAACAGGTGTATAACTTGTCTACTAAACAGGACATAAAGGATATCCTAAAATAACTTTATGTAGGGTTTAATGGAATAAGATGCATTAAGGATAATACCTCACCCTGATATAGATCCCATTAACTTCAATGAGACCACTCATAATGCATCAAATTAAGCATGTGTCTTTTCAGGATTGGGGCCTTAAATATTATCTATACATTAAGACATATAGCCAGTAGGGTGGTGGTGGTGTTTTACTACACCCATCCACATAGAACCTGAGTGCCTGAGCATCTCTCATACTGTAGAGTTAGAAAAAATAATTTATTAACTTAAAAATAAGGGCTTGTCTACACTTACTGGAGGAACAATTTGTGGCAATTGATGCATTGGTGGTCGATTTAGCGGGTCTAGTGAAGACCCACTAAATCGACCGCAGATCACTCTCCTGTTGACTCCTGTATTCCACCTGCATGGGAAGCACAAGGGGAGATGGTGGGAGAGCATCTCCCATCAACATAGCATAGTGTGGACCCTGCGGTAAGTAGATCTAAGTACGTTAAATTCAGCTACATTATTCACATAGCTGAAGTTGCGTAACTTAGATCAATCTCCCCCCATAGTGTAGACAAGGCCTAAGTATTTGTATTAAAGTCTTTTATAAAACTACATACTCCAAGAGCTTGTGTTTTGTGAGAACACAATGGCACAAGGTAAAATTTCAGGAGCCTCAGAACAAATATATTATTACTAATGAAAAATAAAGGTAGTCCTAAATATTTGCATGCCATAGGGCCGCTGACTAGCCTGTTCTTGTGGTCTCCTAGCCACCAACACACACAGGCCATTTCCCTTTCATAAAGTGTGCTTTTAATCTTCGGTTTCCAAGCACGAAAGAAAGAACCACACCCACCTTGTCTCTCTAATATCCTGGGACCAACACGGCTACAACACTGTAAAGAAGGAACCCTAGGTATACAGCAGACAGAGACTTCCGCACAACTCTCTCTCTCTCCTCTTCCCCGTTCTCTCTCTAAGACCACTCTTTACCTCCCAGTTCCTCCCAATTATTGAGCCAATTGCCTCATTAGCCCAGCAATTGCCACCCAAGTATCAGTGATCCCAACAGAAACTGATTAATTGACTTCAGTTAAACCTGCAAATCTCCCAGTGCTGCAGCAACCTCAGTGACCTGGGTGTTATAGATAGCCCCCGGTCACATGGCATTTTGAAACTGGCATGACTGTGCTGTAGGTCTAGTTATATGTTCAGAATTATCTTTCTAGTTTCAACTCTGCAGATTACACACAGGACATAAAATGTCAAGTAAAATTCTATACAGATAGGCTAAGATTTTCCCAAGTGACTAGTTCCTCCATTTTTGGGTTTTCAACCTGAGCCTAATTTTCAGAGGGCAGGTTCTCCGCACTTTCTGAAAATCAGGCACTTTTAAGTTGTCTCCGGTTGGGCACTCAAAAATGGAGGAACCCCAAATCACTAGTTGCTTTTGAAAAAATTGGCCCTAATGTATCAGACACAGACATATGGAAGATCACTCTTAGAGCAGTGTGACCAGCATTCCAAGTTTCTTACACTAGAGAACTGTAGCCATTCTGTGTTTACCCTGTTGATCCTGCGGGGAAAGGGTTAAGTTGTTTCTGCTGACTCACTGGCATAAGTGATTCATTACCATATCTTAATATAGGGGAGGTGAAGTGGCTTTCAGTGGTGAGAAGATTTTAGGTGTGGGGTGAGCACTCCTAAAGGAGGACCTGTAGGAGCAACCAGTCTTGGGGAGAACTTTAAACTGTTTCTTATCTTATTTTATTGTTGTTATTCTTTGTAATAATGCCAAACCTCACAAAAATAACCTCAGTGATTTTGAACTTGACATATTGTGACAATGGCTGCAGAGCATGTTGGGAAAAGTACCTGCTTACATATACCTACCCTTCCACCTAAAATGTTGGTGGTATTGAATGAAAAAGTGCACAAGGCCCTGCACAGATACAAGCTTCTTTTGTTAATAATAGGTGAGGAGACTACATGACCAGGTTTCTGGGGATATCACATCTCAACATACTGTGCTCAATGCACTTTACTTTTTAAGTCCTAACTTCACGGGAATTGATGCTAGGCAGAGACTAAAAGTGAACTTCTTAAGTGTTTAGACAAACTTAATGAACCCAGAGCAAGCAGTAGGACATTTTGTTTCTAAAAGATTTATCTCTGCTGTGTTGCTCGAGATATGAACCGCAAATGAACTTCATATTCACTTATAAAATAAAATCCACATTAATCTCAACTACTAGAGACAACAATAAATTGAACAAAAGTGAATCAGAGCTGAGAGACTTTGAAAACAACCACTCCATCACAAAGGACATGCACTTGGCCAACTGTCACAACATTGTTCATGTTCAGAAATTAAAAAGCCCTGGAGAATATTCTCAGTTAGGTCACATTTAACTGGTACAACATAAAACTTCAGGGTTCTGCTGGCAGTGCCTGCTGGGAAGCAACTGTGGAGAATAACTATCAACATCTTCCACTCTGAGGAGATTTGTAGTAAAACTCAACCCTTTTGTCACCGTGGGGCAAAAAAGTAAGTCACTGCAGGGAGGGAAGTGGAACATGGAGAAAGGAGCAGTGGATTTACTCTAAGTCCTTACAGTTCAATAAAACCCAGTAAGTTCATCCACTGTCTGCTGTAATGAGTCATGGATATGTTTATGGTATGTATGAGTTATGCTAGCTCTAGCTTTATGCAGTCAGCCTTTTGGGAGAATTACATGATTTAAGTCTTCTATAAATAACTGGCACTAAGTCTCCTCCTTTGGGTAAAAGGTCAATATTGTTCTGCTGAGGATGAATCTTCTGTTTAGCCCAAAGAACCTCCAGCATAGCTAGACGGGTAGGGCTAAATCTGACTTTCTTTAAAACCAGCACAACCCCAGTGTAGTTGATGGATTTGCATTGGTATAAGCAAAAGCCCAATTTAGCTCTAAGATTGGGGCGGGGGGGATGCAAAGATAGGAAGGAGAAGGAATGGAGAATACACTGATATTCTAGAGCTCTTTAGTAATTATTTTTATATTAGATTATAAAACATGGTGACATCACCTTGCTGTACTTAACTCAAAAGTATTTATTGAATGAGTCCCCCTTTCAGCAAAGTACATAAGCATGTTATGACCCTAAGAGCATCCCTATGCCAGAAGACAAGGGGGTCCCTGGTATGTAGCAGTGAGTTTGGGCTAGCCTGACCCGCTCAGTGTACCCCAACTCACTATTGTTGTAATCTGTTGTCAAGGAGTGTGAGGGAGTCAGGGCCCTGCACGCCCCACTTCCTGCAATTCACTGTGACTCTCAGCCAGCCAGTAAAACAGAAGGTTTATTAGACAACAGGAACACAGTCTAAAACAGAGCTTGTAGGTACAGAAAACAGGACCCCTCAAGTCAGGTCCCTCCTGGGGGGTGGGGAGCCCAGACCCAGGTTCTGCCCCCTTCTCCCCGGTCTCCCCAGCGAGCTCCAAATTGAAACTCCCTCCAGCAGCCTCATCTAGCCACACCCCCCAGCTCTTCCTCCAGCCTTTGTCCAGTTTCCCAGGCAGAAGGTGTCACCTGGCCCCAACCCCCTCCTGGGCCTAGGTTATGAAGGGCAGCTGCAATCCTTTATTTGCTGGCCATCAAGTGTCATCCCTCAGTGAAGTCACACCCTTATTTCCCATAACCATCTAGTATCAATGCAGACAGTAAACTAGTAAAACTCCCATGCAAGATTACCAGGTTAAAACTCCCTACTCCATCACATATGTGTCAAAAAGGTGTCATAGGAAAAATTATGGTGTGATGGATGTACGGACAACCCACAAAGGAGTATGCAGTTGTGCTGAAATTATAACTAAAATGTGTTTAAACCAGGCATGTCAGGGGACGTTGATAAGCAGATTTTCTACAGACAAAGGAACGAGGCCAACACAATCAAATCAGGTGTGGCCAAATTCAGTGGGCTATTCATTTTTATTGGTGGTTGTGGGAACCGATCCTTTGCACCCCTCTGAGTGACATAAATTACACTGACACAAGCACCGGTGTGGACAGCGCCATGTTGGTGGGAGAGCTTCTCCTGCCGCTATAGCTACTGCCCCTCGTTGGGATGGATTAATTATGCTGATGGGAGAGCTCTCTCCCATTGGCATAGAGCAGCTACACAAGAGATCTTACAGTGGTGCAGGTTGATATAAGAAATGTGCATTAAAGCATATTATTACAGAGGAATGGGAGATGGGTTTTAAACACAAAAGTTCCGCCTGTCTGGAAGATTGGATGAAATTCAAATTACTGACAGAAAAGATCTGTGCTATACAAATGATAGAGTATAGGACCTCATGTCACAATGATGGAGATCTCCTTTCACATTGGTGTAAATCTGGAGCAATTTAATTGAAGTCAGCGAAGTCACATGAGTGTAAAACTAGTATACGTTGAGTCAATTTTTAGGTGGTTATAGAAATGAGTTTAAAATGTGATGAACTGCTTAAATTAATCATTAAGGGAAAGCGAAAACACTGCGTCCTGCAAACACCTATACATAAATGTAACCTATCACACATGAATTGCCTCATTGAAACCAGTGAATCATGATCATTAAAATACTTTTGAAGAGCGGCGAGGGTTGAGGACTCTAGTGGCTAAATTTATCTGATCTGTAATCATGGTTCAAAAGTATAAAATGAAAGAACAAGATCTTTATATACAGAAAACAGTGCCGCTCTCTCTCTGTCCACTTCTTCTCCAGGACATATAGGAAAGTGTAGTATTAACATGATATGGTTAGGCAGGAGTAACATGCATTCTGAACATTAGTTTCCTCTGAGTTTCTGAGCAGATTTACTGCGAAGTTTTGCCAACTCAAAACAACACAAAAACAGCATTTACAGTATTCAAGTGCAGGATCAGGATACAGTAAGGACATTGGTGTTCTGGTAAGGACATCTCTGAGTTACTGTGATTATTCTATTCAGTTATATGCTCTGAAAGTAATCACCCACAAAGCAGGAAATTAACCACTCTTTGTGTGACTAAGACCTCCCACAATGAAAATGAAGCACAGGGAACACTGTGCACTAGAATGGCTATTAGTCTAAGATACCCTCCCAAAGGGAAGAGACCCTGCAAACAGCTCAATGTGGCAGCCCCAAGTGCTTCCATGGAGTCCCACTGAAAGAAATGGGACTGTGCTTGTGTGCAGGGGTCTGCCTTGGGAGAGTTCATTCCAATATCAGGTCCCAGCTATGGTCAGGTTCACAGATCTAGTTTAAAAAGGCATTCAGGGAACCAGTTGTCTCCACTCCGCTATGCCAGATTTACAATAACGGATTCATCCTGTTGAAAAACTGGTGCAACAGTGGAGAATCAAGCCCAGGATTTCTAATATACTCAATAAAGTTTCTATAGGCATAAAGAAATACATTTATGTCAGTCATTTCAAAACCTAGATGCTGTGTTGCTGTCATTATCATTCTGTTTACTTAATGTGAACTGTAAAATAATTGCTCAAGTGACGTCTAGACAAGCAGCATAATCTCCGAGCCAAATTAGGCTGACTTTTCCAAGGAAAGCTATTCTGACATAAGATTACTTATGTCAAGGTTCCTTCCCCACCCTGAACTCTAGGGTACAGATGTGGAGACCTGCATGAAAACCTCCTAAGCTTACTTTTACCAGCTTAGGTTAAAACTTCCCCAAGGTACAACTATTTTACCTTTTGCCCTGGGACTTTATCACTGCCACCACCAAACGTCTAACCAGTATATTACTGGGAAAGAGTCCGTTTGGAAACGTCTTTCCCCCCAAAATTCTCCCGAACGTTACACCCCCTTTCCTGGGGAAGGTTTGATAAAAATCCTCACCAATTTGCATAGGTGAACACAGACCCAAACCCTTGGATCTTAAGAACAATGAAAAAAGCATTCAGATTCTTAAAAGAAAAGAAAAAGTAAAAAGAATCACCTCTGTAAAATCAGGATGGTAAATACCTTACAGGGTAATTAGATTCAAAACATAGAGAATCCCTCTAGGCAAAACCTTAAGTTACAAAAAGACACAAAAACAGGAATCTACATTCCATTCAGCACAGCTTATTTTCTCAGCCATTTAAAGGAATCAGAATCTAACGCATATCTAGCTAGATTACTTACTAAGTTCTAAGACTCTATTCCTGTTCTGTCCCCAGCAAAAGCATCACAAAGACCAAGAGAGAGGCTTTGTTTCTCCCTCCCCCTAGCTTTTGAAAGTATCTTGTCTCCTCATTGGTCATTTTGGTCAGGTGCCAGCGAGGTTATCCTAGCTTCTTAACCCTTTACAGGTGAAAGGGTTTTTTCCTCTGGCCAGGAGGGATTTTAAAGGTGTTTCCCCTTCCCTTTATATTTATGACAACTTATAGATCTTATTAATACTAATTACTGCTGGTATGTTATATCCCTTTCCTCTCCTATTGTCTGTCTTGTCTGTTTAGACTGTAGGCTCTTGGGGCAGAGACTATCTATTATTTTCTGTTTGTACAGTGCCAAGCAGAATGAGGCTCCAATCTTGTTTGGTCCCTCAGCACTATTGTAATAAACGCAATTAACAATATTAGAAGGGCACATAAAGTTGCCATGTTAACTCTGGATTCCGAGAAAGCAAATTGGAAGCATCTGTTTGTAGATGGGGGAAAGATTAGCTTTGGTGAACGGTTTTTGTGCCAACTTGCTAAAAATGACTAGGGGCCATCCATGTCTATAGATACATCCATGTATATCCCAAGGGTATGCATCCATGTCTATAGATGAATCCATGTATATCCTCACCAAGTACTCAGCAAACTAGTCCATAATCACTTCTATAATTTAGTTTTAGATTCCATTACAGCAGCAAAAGTCAAAAGGATTAAACCAGAAGGAAGGTGTGTTGACTACAGAGAAATATTATATGCAAATGTAGATTATTCATGGCTGAGTCACAAAAACATGTATTCACATTCCAAACCTGATAAATCTGTCATGATTTAAAGTGCTGACAATATAATGCTTTGCATTTATTTAACACCTTTTCATCAGAGGCTCTCCAAGTGCTTAGCACATACTGGGATGAATTCAGAATAATGGCAGTTTCAGAAGGGTGCTTCAAGGTGTATTGTACAGCATCAAACTCAAATCGGCAGCTGAGGGTTGGGTGACGCATCTGGGAATTAAAAGAAGAAATAACCTAAGGGGCATGATAAAAGTAAAGCTAGGTCTGGTGATCAATAAAATAAAATTGGATTTTGAAAGATGGGAACAGTTTAAACTCTCTGTGAGGGAAAGTAAGCAATATAAAGATGAGCAATCCGCTAGATCATTATCTCTGTGCTAGAGAACATTCCAAGATTACACTTCAAAGTTTGTGTGTTTTTGGGTGGCATATGTAAAATATAATAGATTCTCCTTAATAAGGCCCAGATGCTGCTGCTTTTACTCTCATTTAGTAGCACCTTAATCCCTGAGTAATTATAGGACCAGATTCTGCTACCTTTACCCTTATTAATTATTATTATTTTATTTTATGTATTTGTATCACAGTAACCCCTAGAGTTAGGCATTGTACAAACACATTGAGCTGGACTGTGAACCTTTTACACTGATGAGCAGTTATTCCTATGGGTAGTCCTGCTGACCTCACTTGTGACTATTTCTGTGATGCTCAGCCCTGTGAATAAGGGGTGCACAATCTTGCCCCGAGTAAAAGACAATCCCTGCCCAAAGATCTTACAATGTAAGAGCTAGATTCTGACACCTTCACTCACACTGAGGAGTGAGTACCTTACTCCACAGGTAATCCCATTGCTCTGCCTACCCACATCTTCAGTCCGAGACTATAGCAAAGCACAGCCCTGACTCTCTGCATACTCACCACTCTGAGCAAGTGGGCAGGTAGGGGGTAGTGTGGGTGAAGATGCCCATGTGTGAGGAGGGAAGGAAGCTGCACCCTTTTAAGAGCTGCAGTATTTGCCTTCCCCTCTTTCTCACAGTGTATAAGGAGGAACTGTGATTCTCTGAGGTGTCTGGTCTTGGGGTGGAGCTGTTACACACAATTACCTATTCAGGGCTTATCCAAAAAGCTCAGTCTATCCCTATATAAGTTGTTTCTCTCTTCCGCCAAACATATTAATTTGTTAAGATAACACAGGGAAAGGAACAGAGCAGGATCTGAACGTTCAAAAAATTAATACCACAGTAGGGAGCAGATTGAACTGAACTGCTTTAAAACGTTGAAGATTGGAGGCTTAGCTTCTTCTAGCAGAAGATATATTTTAACATGCAGACGACTCCAATGGCTGGTGCAGGGATCAAAGCCAATAGTGTGTCAAAACTGTGGGATGATGAATTCTCATTGATGGAGAGAGACTTGAAGTGGGAAGATCCTACTATTTACATACCTACTTCCATGAGGTACAGTCCTGAAAGTGATTTTGAGATACTGTGACAACGTGTGATACAAATGATGTTTCAGTCTGTGTAATTTATGTCTTGGTGCATGAGAACATCCGTAACAGGGACCCAGTGTAAAGCATTTCAGTATCTTTGCTTTTTTTCTTACACTTCTACATTTCCAAACACACTGTCGTCAAGCCTAGTCGAGAACGTAATTGGTGATGGGCACACTGTATCATGTGTACATGCACTGGGGAGTGCAAGTGCAATTTATCTGACGGGTGAGAGGTGAACCTAAAAGCTATAGGAAACATCTGGCTTGAACAAAAAGAACAAAAGCAATGGAATCCTTATATAAGGCTGGCTGTTTGTCTTAACTTTCAGCCTCTGTGCCCATCTGTTAGAGTAAGCATAGAACTCACATACATTCAATGGGCTTTGGATCAGGTCTGGGGACCCAGATTGCTCAGGCATTTGGCAGTGGGAGAAAGAACCTTTCACTTCTCCACCACTAGTTAAATATTTATAATATTTTATAACATAACAATGCTTTGAACTTCTGTAGCAGCTTTCATCCAGGGACCTCAAAGTGCTTTACAAACACTGATGAAGGAAATCACACCTGAGGTAGGTAATTATTTAGATCCATGTCACAGACAGAGAAACGTGGAGAAAGAGGTCAGGTGACTCAGTGTGTGCGTGTGTGCATCCGCATGATTTTATAAAAGTCAGATTAGTCCATAAAGAATTTTATTTCTGAAATGCTACTGGCATGACTTCCCCTGAGTGAAGCAGTAGTGATTGGGTTCTCGCTACTAACAGAAATGTAACAGATTAGACAGGCATGAAAGATAGTTTATATACTGAGAGAAGGGGCAGGACAAAAGGGAAACACTGAGATATGGCCAAATATAGCCTTCTGTGTGCTGGAAAATCTTTGGTATCTCTCTCCTTTCTCTTGAGATAAACACACAGACTCTGAGAAAATACCCTTGAAATGTTGATAGTGGCCAACTGTATTGAAAAACATTCTGTTGTGTTGACATCAGCACCTTCAATCATATATCATGTAATGACTTATAGAGAGGTAACACCTTGTGACAGCTTCCATTACTAACAGCTGGAAAACAGATGGGTCTCCCTTCCAGAATGCAGCCAGAGCTGTAATATATTTTCTGAATGGAACAGAAGTGCTAGATATTTCTGAGACAAAAGACAAAGGGAATGCCAGCTCTAAGGATCAAATGCAGCCTGGCTACAGCAAGTTGGCACAATTGCCTCTGAAATCAGTGGAAGTTGTGTCTGGTTACATAGAGCTGAATTTGGTGCTAAGAGATTGATGATATCAGATTATAGAGAAATATCCCCTTCCACGCCAAAATTTGTGGAAGGGGGAAAAGTGACTCAGTAAACTCAGTGTGGTTCCTGATGCATTTATCTTCTTGAGGAAGGGACTAGCAGCCATGTGGACGGAGGGAACAGAGCAGTAGGTAGGTTTGTGTCTTTGGCCTGCTAACCACATACAGACCAAAAATACACAGGACAGTTGCTTAGGATCTTGGAATTCCAAATATTGTGCTAGTCTCCTCCACACTTCTCCCACCTCTACCCCCTTGCAGCATGGCTTGGTAATGAGCTGTGCTGCCAACAGTGGCCTAGCATTAGCTTTGTAATATCTTCCTGTTAGCTATGCAGTAATAACAGATCAATAGCCTTTTCTAAGCTTGTAATGACATATGACTCCAGCCGTTTGGACATGTAGCTCTTAACTCTCACCTTTGATCCATGTAAAGTATTAACCATAGTTCTAGCTCGGAGACAGGATCAAACTTGTATTTATTTTTCTGCCATTAACTAATATCAAGCTGTATATAATGTCATCACTGACTACATCAGATGTAATTTTGGTTGGTCATAATGGAAGCAACATAATGAGAGCTGATGCCACTGTCTAAACAAAAATACACTGTGGATTCTGTGGCTATATGAAGAGAGACTAACTTAGGGCTTGATTCTGCCACCCTTTCTCACAGTGAATAGTACCTTACTCCATGAGTAGTCCCATTGGAATCAGTGAGGATAGTCACAAAGCAAGATACTACTCAGTGTGGGTAAGAGTGGCAGAATTTGGCCTTTGATGTGTACATCTGGGCTAAGTGACAAATGAGGAAGTGATGGAGACGTGATAGTTGCATAAAGTAGAGTAGACACAAAAGCCATGTCTACAGTAGGCTGGTATTAACAACAGGGGGAACTATTTGATAAAATTCCCTGTATAGAAAAGGCTACAGTCCTAATCTCCCTGCATAGCACCTTCCTCCATATCCAGCTCTAGTGAAGTCAGTGGGAAGAATTGTTTCACAAGATACTACTCAGTAGGAGGAAGAATGGTAAAACTGAGTCGTAAGAAGAAAGAGTCAGTTTTGGGTAGTAACAAGGAGTGCAGTAATGGGATGAGAGTCAGAAAAGTAAAAACTAGAGTTAATGGCAGGGCAAACATCTTGGCTGTGAGCTCTAATAGCCAGAATCCTTCACTTGAGACTTTTAGAACTAAGTGGGACACAGCAGACAAGAATGTGTTTGAGGAAACAACACTGCTGGGGCGCGGAGGAACGTGCAGCGGGGCATAGCAGGACCCAGGCCAGTCCCCACTGGGGGCAGGGTGGGAACACCACCCAGCCCCACTCCGCCCCAGTTCTGCTCTAGCCCCTGCCCCCAGCCATGGCCCCAGCTCCCAGCCCCCAATTCCCACAGGGGAGGGGCGCAGACATGGGTAAGGGTGTTGCGATCATGAAAAGTTTGGGGACCACTGTCTTAGGCTACACTACAGCTTAAGTCGACATATATTATGTTCCTCAGAGGTATAAATTAGCCACCCACCACCTTGCGCCACATAATTTATGCCAATTTAAGTGCACCAATGCAGCTGTGCCACTGTAAGCTCTCTAGTGTAGCCAGAGCCTTACGGAACACAATAGTCCTTTCCTTCTTCCATCCTGTAGCAAATTACTTCCTCTCGAAGCAGTTGGTTTGGTTTTCTGGAATAGATTTCAGCTGCTTTCTGCACACCTGTAACAGAAGTAACAATTCCCCAGCAATAAGTGGAGTCCTCCCATCTCTTCTCTAACACACAGAGATACACAGAACTAGGTATCAAAATGCAAGGATTGCTGTCCCCTGGTTTCAAGCATATGCTGTGAAATGAAACAAACGAAGAATGGTGAGAAATAATTTGCAAAGCTGCCTTTCAGTTGAGTGTTTCTGATTACTTTTATTAATTATTGAATAATTTCATACATTATTCAAGCTTTTCCTATAGTTTATGGTATCATCAAAAAAAAACCCAAACCTGGAATCAATCAGCCACCACAGTGTGTTCCTGCCACCTCTATAAATGGTATGGATGTATGTAGGCAGAAAGGGAGTCTTTCTTTTGTGTGTTGAACCTCTATTTCACTGGCTATTATTTTTCTTGTTTATTTGTGTTTGGCCCACTCCTGTCTGAACAACTCTTCCTGGGTTATTCCCAATAGTTCTCCTAACTTTGCTTAGCAGGAGAATGGTATATAATAAAATGCAGTATAAATCAGACATACATAGATACAAACAAAACCCCTCCTCACTCTCTCTCTCTCTGTATCTTTACAGGATTTTATTCCAGGACCCTCATCATTTTATCTGAGCACCCAGAGCCAAATACCCCAATACATTTTGGAATCTGGCTATGAATCCAGATGTTTAGCTGGCCCCAATCACAATGATGGGCTGAACTATTTATCCCTGAGCTTTGCAGAAGGGTAGGATATTTAAAATCTGGGTTCTAACTTTACAGGTTGGGCCCCAGGTCTAATAAAAATAGAAGTAACGTGTAAAGAAGACATGGACAGAAAGGGAAAGAACTGAATTATGAAATGGATTGTCTTTAAAACATAGTAATGAGGAAATGTTGTTCTATTTCCTGGAAGTATATGAATGTGCAAGGGACAGATGTGTTTAACTTGTTCCCCTTTTGGTTCCTCCATTGTCTTTAGAGGGCAGCTCATCATGGGAGGAGGGCTTTGGCCTTGCTACTCCTACTTTTTCAAAGGCCATGGCCATTATTTCTGCAACACAGCTGAAAAGTGATCAAGCCAAGTAATCTCCCCTCTAGCTAATGGCAGGAACATAGAGTACCAGGTAATTTGCTGTCTTTTGAGAGGACAGGGCATCACTTTCACTTTTTCATCCAATGCATGTTGAGCTCCAGTTGAGAGAGTTAGATCCTAGGAATTTAGGGCCTGAGCCACATTCCTTCAATAAGAATTGGATTAGGCCCTCGGTGCTGCTGTCATGTCACATTAATAGCCTTTAGGCTGAATTCTCCACTAGATTCTAGAAAAACCACTCATAGCAATATGAAAGGAACCATCTCAAGTAGCTCAATCATATACATGCTGTTGATAGAAAGCCCCCTGGCTTGTTTTAGAGAGGATTCTGACTCCTAGGGGTTCATTGAAGAGACAGCCAGGAAAAGGATTTTATTGAAAAGTAAAACTAGAGATTTTCATTTCCTTTTAACGAGTTCTACACCTGCAGCATCCTCAATCAAATGTGCAGAGCTTCATACGTGATGCGTGCAAGTGAAACCAAATAAAAAGGAGCCAGTGTTGCTGGGCTGTGTCGGTCCCTAAAGCGACAAGGTGGGTGAGGTCATATCTTTTATTGGACCAACTGCTGTTGGTGAGAGAGACAAGCTTTCGAGCTACACACAGCTCTTCCTCGGGTCTGCGAAAGGTACTCAGAGCATCACAGCTAAATACAAGGTCGAACCTTTCCCAGACCTGAGGAAGAGCTCAGTGTAGCTTGAAAGCTTCTCTCTCTCTCACCAACAGAAGTTGGTCCAATAAAAGATATGACCTCACCCACTTTGTCTCTCAAAAAGGAGCCGCATAGATCATTATCCATTCCTCTGGGAAAGGTGATTCCCTGTTCATGCTCAATGTCTGGACAGTTCTATTAGCACTGTCACATGATTAAGCTTACTCAGTCTTAGACCCTATCAGTTTCAATAATAATATAGCCAATAACCATCCTATTTTTATTTTTCACTTATAAAAGCCTTAAATATAATAGACAAATGAAAGCTTTAACAGCGTGATGCAAAATAAAAAAATAGGTATTTTTACTTAGGGTTGGGAAAGATTTAGCTAACTGATGTTTAGTAAGTTATCTGCTAATTACAGAATGTTCATAGCCCAGAGGAATATGTACGGGCCATTATGTACTATCAATTTTTAAAGCAGAAGTCTGCAATGTAATTGATTAGGAGTTCTGCCTGAAAATGAATGACATGGTCTAGCCCTATGTTACTTTTATCTGAAGTCAGATCTTAGCAAGGGAACTGCAGGTAGAGAGTGTGGTGTGTGTAAGCAGTATATGTGTACAATCGTTTACAAGTGCAAATGGGGGGTATTAAATCCTAGAAAGTAAAACCAGGCACAAGTTGGGTAGTAACTAACACACGGAAAAGAAAGACAGTATTGCACTATACATTATCCTCTGGTTTGGCAGTAATTCAAGATATCGGGACTTCTTTGGGTGCTTTTAATAATTAATGGCACAATATTTTCCCTTTAATAAATAAAGAGCAATGATGCTCTAATCGGATCCATTTGCTGAAGACAACAAATCATGACAAACTACAGAAAGAGGACTACAGTGCGTGTTTTTGCACTTAACCAAGCAGCATTTCATAACAAGAAATCTGAAAATGCAAGCCCACACTTACATGCAGTGTAGTCATCGTACAGTACATTTTTCACCGTGAACATACACGTGCAGTGTCTTTGATTTAACATACCCACACAGAAAAGAACACACATATGAACACGAGCTATAGATTATGTCATGTAGCTTCATACATAGGTCCTGTTTTTATTCTGACTCAAACCAGTGTAGCTTCTTTGATTTCCATTAATATCATGATGCCCCAGGACTTATGTAGGGGGAAACCCATGAGAGGTTTAATTGAAACCCCTTGTGTTAAAAATCAAACTCCAGTTCAAATATTCCATTAACTATTAATTTAAAACTATGAAAATACAACAATCAGCTGTTTTAAAATTTTAATAAAGATCCTTACAACTTTGGGGATCTTATCCCTATACATCTGAGCCAAGGGGAGCTACTGAATGCTCAGAACTTTTGAAAAAAACCATTTATTTAGCTGCCTAAATATGACTCAGGAGTCTAACTTTAGGCATCCTTTTATCTATATTTTTGGACACAGGCAGTAAAATACTTTGGGATCCTTTAGGTGAAAGTCCACCTAAGACAAAAGCGGTTGTGTACCCGCACAGGCGTTTGGACAGAGTGGATGGAGGCTTTTGCTGAGTATTGAGGTGTGTGTGTTTGAGAGAGGTAGTGGTGTAAGTATGGTAGGATAATCCGGTACGTCATACCGGTAAGATATTTATCGCCGGTACTCCATGCCAGAAAGACACAGGAGGAGCAGAACATGGGGCCGCTGGGTGACCCCACGCTGGCAGCTCCTCCGGTGCAGTTGCATCACCCCCAGCCCTGTCTCTAGCCCTTCCACGCAGCTGCATCTCCTGCCTCGGATGTGTACAGCAGCCCCGCCGGAGGACGGGACAGGGCTGGTGGCAATACAGCTGTGCCGGAGGAGCTGCCAGGGTGGGGCCACCTCGCGGCCTCATGTTCTGCTCTTTCGCCGAGGTGGTTCTGGAGAGCCCTGTAGTTCAGAAGCCTCCGGCACAGCGGGAGGAGAACAAAGCCTCCGCCCCTCAGGTAGTGTGGGATAGATCATGGGAAGGGAATGGGGAGAACATGTGGGCCCCGGGCTGGGGATGGGGTGGGGAGGAGTCACATGGGAGATCACGTGGGGAGGTCACATGTCCCCCCTTTAGCTAGTGCCCCCCTTTGTGAATCTCCCATGAGTGCAGAACTAGCTTCTCGGCTTGAAAGGGGGCAATGATATTCTTGAAAAAGGAGAAGACAAAGTAAGACTGATGGAGAGAATATGCTATTGGGTATGACAAGGCTTTGAAATATCAATCATAATTTTCTTTGTTTGCGTGTGTATTCTTTAATTTTTTTTCCCCAGGTAGAAGATTAGGTATCTCAGTTGGTTCAGGAAGAAGCTAACTAAATTCTTCTTAAGTTCATTGGCATATGTCCAGAAATATCATTGGCAAACAGTAGAATGTTAAATGGCAGCTTCCAAGCCTTGACTGACCACAAAGCCCTTCCTTGAGATGTGGTAACCTTCATTTTCTTTGATTCAGTCTCCACTCCAGCTAAAAGCCTGCTAGCTATGTCAGAAGAGGTGGGGACAAAGTCACATGGGGGTAAATCCATAGTAACTTTCATGATTTCCATGATATTACTCCAGATTTAGAGCATTGCAACTGTGAACAAGACTCTTGGTCCAAGTCTCCAAAGCACTTTAATAATATCATAAAATCAGTCTATACTGAAAAAATAAATGTATTCTTATGGATAATCATAACCAGAATGGCTACCTGGAATATAAGAATAGCAATCATTATTCTTATTGCTAATCAGTGTTCCAGTTATTGTAATGTTCCCTGAATAGTCAGAAAAGCAGAATGTTATCATGACTGTATTGTTTATCACTAAATGTTTAAAAAACCCCAACAAGATAAACTAGTCTGATCAATGCTAATCAAACCAAGGACCTAAGTAAATATCCCACAGAACAGCCATTCAGGGTCACATTCTTCTCTTACTCTGGTGTAAATATGGAGTAACTGTTTACCTGAAGTTGTTGCCAATTTACTTGGGTGTACCCCAAGAGTAAAATATTGGTGTTGGTTTGTGTGTTACTTTTGCTAGATCATTTGAGTAATACAGTGCAAACAGCATTTTCCTGAAAGAGATTAAACTTTTTTCAAACAAATCTTGTTTAGAATTCAAACCGCATTTCCATGGCACTTTTCAGGCTCATTTTGCCAACACCGAGCCAGAATCTGGAGCAATGTTGTTTTATAGGTTCATAATGCCCAACATTGCACTGTGCTAAGCACACCTTGCAGGACAGGACTCATTAACTAATTCAACCTCAAAACACCACTCTCAGATAGCTGGGTTTTTACACCGCCATTTAACAGATAAGAAGACTGAGGCAGGGAGTTTAAGTTATTTGACCAAGGGCACAGAAGATGTCATTGTTAGAACTGAGATTACAATTCAAGAATTCTTGGGTTACTGGTCCTGGGATCAAACCACTCAGCTATGCCTGTCTCTCAGTATACGTATAGTATCTCTACCACAGAAAATCATGCGGTCCTTTTTAATTTTGGCTCTGATTCAACAAAACACTTAAATATGTGCTTAACATTAAACAAAAGGGTTTAAGCATGTGCTTAAAATTAATTTAACTTAACTTTAAACATGTGCTTTTGTCCTTTGATGAGGTCACAATTCAGAAAAGCACTTAAGCATGTACTTAACTTTACACACTTAAAGTTAAGCATTTTCTTAAGCTCTGCTAAATCAGGGCCTATAATTATTTAATGACCTAATCATATCATTTATCTTTCTCACAGAGATTAAAATTCTGGGGCCCTATTCTCCCTCTGTAGAAAACCAGTAAATCCCCCTGGAGTTAATGGAGGACACTGGTATCATATGTGGAGGAGCAAAGGGTCCATACTCAGCACTTACACATGCTAAACTCCCTTTCTCTTTAATGGGAGATTTGCCTGAATATAGACTGCAGGATTTGACCCACAGTTCAACATTTGATTTAAAATATTTACAGTCCAGTGGTTTCATTAATGCCAAATTACCACCCCAAAGCAGAAAAGGTGCCAGTCAGGTAGGCCAAAGTTGGCTCTTAGTTACACCAGTGCTGCAACTCCAGCTGTGGCTGCTCTCATGGAACTGGGAGTAGAGTTTGGTCCACTGTGCCCTTAGTTCCCTGGTGTGTCTTTGGGGCAAAGGAACAACACTTAGAGCTCGTACTTGAAGAATTGCTAAGGGCAGGAGAATCCACAGTTCTTTTGACATTAAGTCACTGTAAACACGGAAAGAAAAGAAATCTGTGTTGTATTTTTTGGCTTACAATGCCTTAAGCCTTATCTCTCATTCTGTCAGGAACCAAGAACTATGTATACAGATGATGCAATTTATTATCTTCTGTACTGCGATCAAGTGCTGAAATACCTTCAGGAAATCACCAGAAAGCCTGAAAAGCTTGCAGTCTCTTGAGACTCCAGTTCGGTAAAACTGTAATTGAACAAGGACAATATATTAAGCACTGTATGTTACACAGTAGACCTATGGAAAAGGAGAGCAGCTTTTTCAGCATTATTACAGAAAATATATTTATTGTACAATTACTGACTGCATCCAAGGTCATCAGCTATGCATCTCTCTCTATTCTGCCCTCTCTCTCTCTCTTTCTCTCTCTCTCACACACACACATTTACAAATAAATACATAGTCCTATTGGAACAAATTCATCCTGGTCCACTAAGTTCACCTGGATTGTTTACATTTATAAGACATTGCTGAGCTTGATTCCCTTCACACTTACACTAGTGTAAATCAGGGGTAAGTTCACTGAAATCAGCGGCGTTACATTAATGTAATAGTGGTGTAAGAGAAAAATTCTAGCCCTTATTTGCAACACATTGACATATTTTTATCCTTGCTTCTCAAAGCAGAGTCATGAAATAGTAATTTTGCTTAACTAGGCTCAATTTGTGCCAGAAACGTAGAGAAAAAAATTAATTTAGCATCTCCGCGCTCCCTCATTCAAACCTGTATATAAAATATATAACTAGAGCTGGGCTTAAGACTTCACATCTGGAGCCCAAACACTGCAATATTTGAGATGTTCAGCTACAGGATTTTGCTTTGTCCCTTCAAAAGACAGTGACCATTTGCAAAATTTGGCTCTGGATCCAGATTTGGATTTCAAACACCCCCACAGTCTGGGATGTGTTCAGATAAGACATTTTGATTTAGGCCCATCTCTCTACGTAATTAGAAACAGAGTGTGACACTAAAAATTGACTCAAGCTCTCGACGCAGCAAAAATATTTATTAGCATGTTGACATATGATAAATTTAACTTACAGAAACAGCCACTATTCACAGGCCCTCCCGCAGCTTTGCTCATTAACAGGCTCACTAAAAAACTAGACCCATTTTGCTTTTTGATCTTTCCACTCTATTTCTTCTTTGCAAAGAGGCAAGACTGTGCCACCCTTACAATAAAGGAATCTTTATTCACTTCCCTGCACGCGCTCTTAAATGTTCCAGTGTGCTTCATTATCACATAGAAACACAATAGAAATGAATGTCTCAAAGCGTCTTTCATTATTACATCTCACGAAACACCAAAAAAAAAAAAAAAAAAAACCATACAGCAAATAATTCACTCACATGACAGGATAATCCCACATGCCAGGTTGAAAGAAATGTCGCTTCCCAGCAGAAGGCATCTGACTGACATTTGTACCCTTTGTGGCCCATCAAACCTTCAGGGCTCCAAGTCGCATGGCCATGAGGGCACGCATTGAGGCCCGCTGACTATGTTTAAGGTTTGAGTGGCTTTTTTTTTATCCCTCTTGGTTGTCTTTGTTACGATATTTGGTTTTATTAATGTGCTTTAATCTCTGATAGGGAAGGCCCAGCCTGGGGTTCTACAACCACAGTTGTCACACACTTGCTGTGGGACCATCAACATGTCACTTAGGGCCTGACTTTCAGATATGCTGAGCACCCAATAGCTCCCTTTGATTGCAACAGGAGCAGCAAGTGCTTAGCGCCTTTGAAAATCAGGCCATAAACCTCTCTCGTCCTGTTTCCCTCTCTTTAAAACAGGGATGATGATACTTTCCTGACCCTGCTGGGGCTAAATCCATTAATACTGTAAAGTGCTTTGAGATCCTCAGATGGTAGGTGCTGTAGAAACATTCATACTAATTGATTGTATTTTCTATAACTGTGTCTCCTATAGTAGCCACTTGCATAGAAATGAGTAAAACAATTAAACCTGCAAGTGTTCCTGGGCTTCACTTATTCCACTGAGGTGCCCCATGGGAGGGAGGGGGGGTTTCTTTGCAAAACCACACTCGCCTCGAGCAGCAATGGGGGCGGGAGGGGGGGAGGGAGGAGAGGGGAAGCTTGTCAGTTTCCAACCTGCAATGATCTAATGATTTAATGAGTGTGGGAGAAAACCCCCGAGCCTCCCAAGAAGAAATCCCCGATCGAGTGTCATCAGGGAGGGAAGAAAAAGCACCGAGCCAAGTGCCAGACACACAATGGGCTCGCTAGATGGGCATGAAAAATCACTGCAGCAGCAGCAGGCAGGGGAGAGATTAAATTCACAGGCGAGCCAGGAGCCTCTGGCTTTGCTCTCATATTCTCCACACACACACACACACATACACCCCCTTCCTTTTTGCATGTGCAGCGTCTCTCTAGCCCTGTTGTCCTCCCTGCTCCCTCCCCATGGGCTCCGCATAGCCCACCTCTCTCTCTCTCTGTTCTGCTGGTTCTTGGGGCTCTGATGATGGACAGCTGAGGATCTGGTACCCAAAGGAACTGGCAAGGCACTAGACACCAAGCCTGCTACTTGCAGGAAGGGAGCGCTGTGCGGACGGGAGCAGCTGATCTCTTCGCTTTTGGAGAGCAGAGGGACTGAGGGGAGCGGATTTCACAGCTGATTTCGCTGGGGCTCCTGGGCACCTTGTCTGGCACTTTTTCTTGGGGGAGCCTGCGGTTCGGTTGCAATTGCAGAGAGAAAGAGGGAGGGATTGCTCCGAGACTTGGACTATCCTCTGGGGCTTCGCATCCTACCTACAGCCATTGAGAGCAAGTGGCATTTTGCAGCCTGGACCTCTGGGGTGTGGGGTGGGCTGTTTTATTTCCTCCCTTGCCCTCCCTCCTCGGAGCCCGAGAAACACACACAGGACTGACCGGGCGTTTTCTTTTTTTCTTTTTTTCTTTCTTTTGCTGGGCAAGCTCCTGTTCTGAGCAAGGAGCCCCTCACCTCCTCCCCCCGCGCACCCCGATGAGAGGCTGCTGGGCGCCAGGGATCCGGCTCAGCAGCGAGCGGAGGCAGAGCCAAGGGGGAGCCAGGCGGTGCAGCAGCTGCTACTGATCCTGCTGCAAACTTTTCTACCCGCACCCAGTGCCCCGCCAGAGCATGTAAAGGAAGCGCCAGCAGCGTCCTGCTTCACCTGAGACCCAGAGCCCAGCCCCCCGCCCGCCCCCAGGGTAAGGAGGAAAACAACAGCGAGCGGTCTGGGTGCTTGCCCTGAATGGCAGGAGCTGCGCTAAGAGCATCACCAACCCCCGTTCTCTTGGGGAGGGGGGTCCCCGCCGCTGGCATGTCCGAAGGGGAGGGGAGAAGGAGAAGCGAGGGCGGGAGGGCCGGGGGGCGGCGCGGAGTTGGTGACCGGGGAAGCCAGGACTTGCCTGTAGCTGCGAAGCTTTCCAAAAGCCCCTTCCCCACCCACCCCTTCAGAAATAAAGTTGGGAAGATCTCGGGGAGGGGAGGCACCGCGCTTTGGGGATGGGAGTGCGATCAAACGCCTTTGCTGTGCGCTCTCCCCGTTCAGGTACACAGGTCGTGAGCTGACGAGCCCCTTGGCCCAGAGGAGTGATGCTGATCAGAGAGCTGCTGCTGCTCCTCCCCTGCTGCTGGCCTTCCCTGCTGCTGCCCTGTGCCCTCCACCCCCTCTGGGGCTTCATTCAGGTAACCCCAACCTTGCCCCAGGCACTTCTAACTCAGAAGTTGGGTCGGAGGGGGCAGGCAGCACAAATGAACATCTGGCGTCAGTTACTGATGCCCTGTGGCCCTAGCCTGGAGTGGGAGAAGGGAGAGGACTCTCTTGAGCTGAAAATAATCACTGCTGGTTGGGGTCCTGGGGCTTCCTGCCCCATACTCTCCTGGTGGGGTGTGGGAAGAAGTGGCGTTTGATAGCTTCATCTCCTGGCTTAGGAGAGTGTTTAGAGACAGATACATATTCCTTTACAGTGAAAAAAGATGAAATTGGAGATCACTGTCACACAGAGCCCGAGAAAGAGACTCTGAGACTTCCTGTGAAATCCAGAGTGCCATTCAGATCTCCGAATGCTGCACTCCTGACACCTTTAAAGTCTGTCATCACTGCTGAAGATGGTTTTTAGTTTACAGATCAAAATGGTGCATTTAGAACAACTTCTAATTGCATGGGTTTGACTCCAAAGTGGGTGGTTTTAAATGGCTTTTTATATTTTTGGCATCTCAGAGGTACCCACTTTTAAATTGTTTCCTTATTTTCATATACTTCTGAATATTTGAATGTGCTACAGAGAACTTCAGTGACCTCTCAAACAGTTCAGATGGACTTGCACAGCATGCACATGGTGATATGTACAAATGTTAAATAACAATACTAGAGAGACAAGGTGGTTAGGTAATATCTTTTATTGGATCAACTTCTGTTGTTGAAAGAGACATGCTTTTGAGCTTACACAGAGCTCTTCAGCTCACCTCACAGACAGAAGTTGCTCCAATACAAGATATTGCCTCACCCACCTTGTCTCTCTAATACCCTGGGACCAACACGGCTACAACAACACTGCAAAAACCAATACTGTCATTCGTTACTTACTGCGATGTGTAAACTCATCCAGGGACATACCTTGTGTCCATCTCTGTCTGCAAAGAAACTATCACACTGTTGGAGCTATCTTAATAATAAATATTAAAATGATATACATATATATATAGAGAGAGAGAGCGCTAAAATGCACATGTGCATGTATTTTATATGATGGGTGAAATCCTGGCCCCAGTTAAGTCAATGGGAACAACTCACACTCATTTCCACAGGGCCAGGATTTCTGTGTGTATAAAATAGACTAGGTATGTACACACAGAGAATTGTTCAGATTTTAATTTTTGAAAATTGTTGACTTTGAAAACTGACAGTTGTCCACGAAGCAGGGAGGAATAGCCCAATATATGTAGCTTTTGCTTGCCTAGATATAATTTCAATTCCTTTTGATTACTGCTGATTACAGAGACATAGAGGCTTTTCTAGGGAGTCTAAGTGATCAACACCCTAGTGAGCCTTGTGTCTGTAGAACTCAAGTTGTTCTTTCTGAGCAAGATGTGGTTGACCTTTTTAAACATGTTGACAGTGAGAGGGTTTAGAGTGTAATTATTATAGGTGGCAATATGTACAAAACAAGGAACACATTGGGGAAGTGCTGAAAGCCTCATTCTGGTAACGTTTTGGCATGGTGTCTGAAGTGTCTCTGAACTGAGAATTCACTGAATAAAAGCTGAATCAGCTTTGTCCAGTCTCAGCCTCTGACTGTTATGTGGTGTGACCTTGATTGTAATGTGGGGTGACCAGTGACCTTTCTGCAGATGGACTCGGAAAAAACAGCAGACTAAAATGGACAGTGATCTTCCAATTCAGGCAACCAGGAAACCAGCAAAGCTAACTAAAATACATCCCTTTGATATTTTACACTTTATTTATAATATATGTCTTCAAAGCAGTAATTGATGAGCTAGTTGAGTACTGTTTCAGCACAGAGCAACTGCAGTTTCTTTTTTGGAGAAAACATAGCAAAGACTTAATGTCCTTTACTCTCTGTTCTAAACTTAGTGGACTCCGAAAGATTACACTGAGATTTTTTTATTTGTTTTAACATTTAACGTCTCTTATAAGATTTGTGAGTTCTCCAACTGCAATAAATCATGTATTCATTCTGCTGACTGTCCTGCTCTAGAATTGAGATGGCTAAACTAGTTTCTGTAAGTGAAAGCGTGCACCTTTAAGGAAAATGCAATGATGTGAAAAGAGCAACATTTTGAAAACCATCTCCTTCAAAAGATCAGGCAGTCGACAAAATTTGCATAAGCACCCTTCACACAAGTCACTCAGGTGATTTAATTAAAAATAAGTCAATAATAATTTAAATAGGTTGTGAAAAAGGCAAACCAGAGTTGCTCAGCCTCCCTCTGCAATAGTTTAGAAGTTCTCCTGATTCTTGATTTATAACTGCAACATTTTTAGTGTCTTGTGTGAGTCCGGTCAATCAATCTGCTCATATTAGAGTTTTTATTTGCCTTCCCCGCCCCATGATAAAAATATACGGATCGCATATGCATATAATAATGCAAAGGTCATGTGTGGAATAGCCAAGAGTGTCCTTAATGAGGCATGAAGTTTGAACATTCTTTGTATTAAACCTTAAACTGAGCCGTGCAATTATCCATATATGATCCTAGCTCTTTTACAAATAAGAATTCCCTTCCATCACAGATTAGACTCAAAGGGAAAATCATCCCAGGTGCAAGTTCTTAGAAGTAAATGGGCCAAGATTTTGGGTTATATTCAACCCTGCTGTAACTTCATTTACTAAGAAGGGATGAATTTGATCCATAATCTTTAGCTAAATAAGCCAAGCCTCATAACTTTGCCCAGACTAACCAGAATAATTCTCTAGCGACTTTTCTGTTTCTCAGGAAGTTTATGACGCACTCTCAGGGAAAAAAGTAGGACATGCCCAGAGACCCTGGGTTCCATGAGCATTTGTCAATACTGTTCCAGTTAGGTTACCCACAACTGAGGAAAGTGGCAGAGTTGCCAGAAATAGTGAATTGCAGTGGTTCAGGTCCAGTCCAAGTCCAAATGCAGCTTCTTTTTCCCCTATAGCATTTTCCAAACTTAACCTTTTTATGCGGTCTACACAGCTAAAAATCTTTTCCAGGCCCTCACCAGGTCCTATGTTGATTACTGTATCGTCCACCTCTCTGGCCTTCCTGACCCCCACATTGCCCTCCTCAGAGCCATGTAAAACACAGCTGCTAAAATGAACTTCCTTGCCTGTCTCTGTAACTGCGTCACCTTTGAATCTGAATCTCTTCATTGTCTCTTTTTCCATCACATCAGGTTCAAACTCCTTGTCCTTATCTTCAAGGCCCTTCAAAGCTATCTCTCACCCTACTTAACCACTGTTCTCTCACTGTCGTGCCCCCTTACCCTCTTCGTTCTGTAAATGATACCCACCTGACTTTCTCATTTATCTTCTGTTCCCACCACTCTCTTTGCTCTTCCTTGCATGCTGCTCCTTGCACCTGGACTACTTTACCTAAACTAATCTGTCAGGGTATCACCTCTTCTCATTCCCTCCCCAAGACCTATTTCAAGAAATGAGCCAGATAAGGGTGGCTAGGTGAGGAGCAGTTGATGTTAACTTATTTTAATAAACAAAATAAAACAAAAACCACCAAACCTCACAATACTATTAAATGATTTGGAAGCATCAAGCTGTACACTTTGCTGGCCCATCTATTTGCATTAATTATTACTGCTGCCCTCGTCCTCTCTCCCCTTAGCTTCCTGTTGTTCGCTTTGCTCAATTGTTGGGACTGGTCTTAAATCAGATTATAAGCTTGTCAGGGCAGTGACCATATTGTTCTATGTATTTGTATAGAACCTAGCGCCATTGGGCCCCAGTTCTGCTTGAGGCCTTTGAGGGCCACCATATACAAATAATTAAAAATAATAAATGGCATCATAAATTAATGGGGGGGAAATCTTATCTCAGTTTCACTGATGTAAATTTGGAGTGACTCTGTTGTGACTTCAGTGGAGTTATTTTGGATTTACACCAATGGAAATGATATCAGACCGCTAGACAACTGTCATGACAGAAAGTTATTGTCACATCAAGTAGGCAGTAAGAGTTCTTGATTCTCTATTAGTCGATAGCCCTTTTTTTTTGGTCACACTATCATCCTTGCACTTGATTCAGAATGTCTCATAGAGACCATCAATTGGGGACTGCATGTAATCCTCTATTCTCAAACGTGGAATCCATCCTGTGTCATGTAGCATGCAGATGAACTGCTGCGATCACGTGTTGTCCCATTGAAGTCAGTGGGGCTCTGCACAGGTGCACCTTTGCACCCACGTGCTATGTAATGGAGGACTTCGGACAGACTTTCTGTAGAAAATCCTTGATTAAAAAGAAACAACCTCACAGACATGGACTTTATATAACTGACTACACAAGCAAGCGATTGCTTTCCAATTTGAATATATTTATACCACTTTTTGTTTGCTTTTCTATGAACGTTTGTGCAAACAGATTTTTCTTTGCCTGAGTATTAGGAAATGTCTGACCTTTATGCAAAATACATTCACATAAATTGTTCAAACAATTATGAATAATGAAAACATTAATAAAAATCAGCTCTGTCCATAGGTAATTTGAAAACAGAAAAAGGATAAATTCTTTGCTACTGATAGTTCACCTAGCTCTAAGTCCAGGCAACGTGAGAGGCTGACCTGACAAATTACTGAATGTATTGAGAAAACCAGATTCAAAACAAAGAGTTAATTTTTTTAGGCAGGCCAATGAGACAAAACTTCACAGCCATGTCCAACAATAGAAAGTGTCACTGAAAGCTCAAAAGACAAGGAAACAAATCCTGGTCAAAAGTTATCTACAGATCACTAGTGACCCCTTGCAAAGACAATCTTTGGGCAATAAACTGAATGGAAGCCATACTGATATAGTCTGATAATTCCTTGTTTATGAAGTGCTTCTGAAGTTTTTCTGTAGCTAAGTTAACATTTGACAAAATGAACAAACAGTAAAGTTTGAGACAGGTCCATAATTAGCAGTAATCTTCCATAAAAGGTCTAGACTTTTTCAACATACCTTTCACTCCTGTCATCTTCTGTAAAGGCAGCTGACCTTGAATTATACACATTAGATATAGAAAAAGATCTATTAAGTCATGTGTTTCATCAGTCTCTGCCAGTGCAGGATTGCTCCCTACAGTACTTTAAAAGACTCAAGTAATGGCCTTTCATCAGAAGACTAATAGACATCATCAGAAGGAAAGATTTTCCTGAGAATAAGCCAACATTTTTCATATTCCTTTTCCTAATTCTATCTCATTACTCCTAGTTAATCGCCTTGTAACAATATTTAACTAATCCTCTCCCTCTATGAGGCCTTCATTCCAGTCCCACGTTAGTCCTCTTTCAGTTAACCTATACATCTTTAGTGTTTTTAAAAATCTTTCCCTTTAAGACAACCCCTTGAGTAAGGATGAAATCTACAATGTTCATAATTACTGAAAATGTCCAGATGCTCTGCTGTGTGACAAAGCAGGCAAGGGAGTGAAAGCCCACAGTTTTGAATCTCAGCCATTTGCTGAGAATAAATCAGTGTGAGGAAATATTGCCAATGTGGACTAAGGCATCAAAAAAATACCCCCAAAACAAAACACAAATAGGATGCACCACTGGAGTATGGCTGGACACATATAGGGTTAATCTTGTCTGCAAAATAATTGAGAAAAATGTCCACTGGATTCTGAAGACATGCTATTACCAGTCCACGGTAAGACAGCCTCTGAGGATTTAAAAGGCATTCAATAGTTCTAAAAATAGACAGAGCCTTTTGGCCTTGGCTGATATTAAATTAGAGTAATAAGTCAATCTAGCCTTCCCATACCATCACTATCATTGTATGTTTATACACAAAACTTATTCTAGGCTGTAAATGAAGAGTTTGCTCCAAATCCCTCCAGTGTTATTCCATCCCATGACTAGTCACCTCCATTTACCCTGGCTCCCAAGTAATTTTAGTGACCTAAAGTAACCACCAAATTGAATACCAGGACAAGCTATGAGTTGATAGCTTCCTTAGTTAGTTGCCAGTGTGCATTGGAATGATATTGCCCCACAACCACCGTGATGAGTATAAATTTTATCACTACCAACCAAAGCCATGAAAGACCCCAGGTCACAGCCCAGCACAGGTCACTAGAGTTCAGCATTATAGCAAGCTAGTGTTTTAACTATTGAGCTATCACTGAAACAATCATTAACACAACAATACTATTGTGACGGGGCAAGGCCAGATGGCTATAGAAAAGTAGTGGGAGATAGATATATTAGCTCCAGGCTAAACAAATCCCTGGTGCCAGGTTAAGTGAAATGGAAGCTGCTCCAGGTCAATTAAGACACCTGGGGCCAATTAAGAACTTTCCAGAAGGCAGGGAGAATGCTAGATTGATTGGGACACCTGAAGCCAATCAGGGACTGGCTGAAACTAGTTAAAAGCCTCCCAGTCAGTCAGGTGGGTGTGCATGTCAGGAGCTGTGGGAGGAAGTTGTGCTGTTGGAGAGACTGAGCAGTACACACCATATCAGGCACAAGGAAGAAGACCCTGAGGTAAGGGTGAAGTGGAGCTTGGGGAAGTGAGGGCTGCTGTGTGGGAAGCAGCCCAGGGAATTGTACATGTCATGTTTCTAAAAGGTCAGCTACCATAGCTGATACTATTAGGGTCCCTGGGCTGGAGCCTGGAGTAGAGGGTGGGCCCACCGGGCCCACCCCCACCTTTGCTCCCTGATTAATCACTGAGACTGGGAGACAACAGAGACTGTGCAAGGAAGGATAATTTCTCCTCACCTCCCTTGCTGGCTTATGATGAAAATGGCTCAGTAGACTGTGACCCTTGTCTCTAGAGAGAGAAGGGTTACGTGGAGGGTCACAGTGAGCCTCTGAGGCTAGTGAAATCTGCCAGGAAACTGGGACCCACGGAGGCAAGGACAGAGCTTTGTCACACTATATATAAGCAGTGTAAGAATAATGAACATGACATAGATTCTTCTGAGGCTTGTGAGCTCTGGGAGCTCAATTTAAAGAGAAAAAGAAGCCTGCTTATCAATCAGATTTATCAGCAGCTCTGGAGGATTATACAGTTGAGTCACTTTGATTCATTAGAGTATTCAAAGAGTCCATGTAAGTTCCTGGAAACTTTTTGGGATGGTCTATAGTCTGTTCATTATTACCTGATTGTAAGGGAGACAGTTGGAAAGTATTTGTGATTAAATTTGGGTTTTCCTATATTTGGTAATAGATTTTGATAAACTGTTTAAGATACTGAATCTTCTGAGGCATGCTGTTTGGAGCCTCTCTCCAACTCATCACTTTTTCTTTTCCCCTTTGCACTCTCTGCTGTTTGAGCTACAAAATACTATTTCCAAACAACCAAAGCCACAAGGTGTATTTAGGTATACAGTGCATGTGAACTGTACTGGGTGCACCAGTGGTACATTTGTTAAAACTGCAGTTTTTTATTTGGCCAGAAATATGTGAATATAATGTAACTTTAATATGGCCAGAAGATGGCATAAACTACACTTTCCCTTTGGAAGGATCAATGCATTTTATTATAATCAAATGACCGTTAATCAAAAATTACTAGATAGACTAATTTCTAAATTACTAAATTACTAGATAGACTAATATTACTGCCACACAGTATCCTCTATAAAGCCCCGGTTAAATAAAGCACTCCTATTCAAGACTACACTTATGTACATGCTTACGTCCCATTTACTTCACAGGGACTTGAGTATGTACTTAAGTGCTCTCCCAAATCAAGGTCTAAAAATGCATGTTAGACATTCTTTTTCTTAATTTCTGAGTCTTATCGCCTCAAAATAGGAACTTGCATAGATTCTTATTTTAAATATGAGTTTAAATTAATTGCAAAAGAAGTTGACCTCTAGAACTAAATACTCATTGAAAGCTATTGGGATGCTTGCATAATTTCACTTTTCCCAGAGGTTCACCTCTCTTGCTTAATCTTTCTACATTTTCTGTGGTCTCAGGTGAGTCATTTTAGGGTTCTTCGATATTTTTAAAGTTGATAATTGTGTAAATATTATACTCCTATTGTAATGCTAAAAATGTGAGTAAGAACTAGTTGTCCTGACTGTATGAAGATGCTGAGTATATTTTATACCAGCGGTCACCAGATTAAAAACATGAGGCAAATGGTGCCTACAGGATCCTACAAAGGCCCATAGCCACCTTTATCATTAGCACAGAGTGCATGTCACACAGGCTATAGGTCACAGCATGTGGTATTCCACCTTGATTGAAATGAGTGTGTGATTCATGTGGTCCTCAGATGGACAAAGTTTGGGCCCTTTTGTCTTATGTTTACAATAGCCAGAAGTGAAAGGGATCACTCAATAGATTCTGGACATAAAGAAAAGGTAGTTTTCATAGTATAGAAAAGAGATCTAATTTGGCCCTCAGTTCTCCCATAAATCACCATCATCACCATCCTGGCAAATCCCAACGGGACTTGGCCTCCTGGCAAATTGACCACCATCTGGATCAATCTCTGGCAAGGTGCCTAAGGTGGTGTGATTGTATATTCAAATTACCTGCTATGTCCACCACTGGCAATATCTTGTCATGCCACCAAAGCTTTAGATGCCCATGTGTTTGCTGGCTGAGTAGCAGCGTTCCTTGGTATACACACTTAGGAATGCTTTGGTTTTCCATTCTTATAATATGCCCATACCAAGAAAGCTGCCAAAACTGAAACAGTGAAACAGCCCCCAGCAACAATGGGGAGAGGCCAATGCTCCAGGTCAGCCTGCATGACAGGGTGGGCAGGCTAATCAGGGAGTCAGGAGGCCAGGGAGGTCCCATCCTCCATGTGAGCTGGAATTGCCTGGGTCAGACAGAGTGGGGCCCAGCTAGGGAGAAAGCAGGGGCCCAAGCTGAGCTGGGGAGCAGAGCTGTGCCAGATCCAGAGAGAGCAAACCCTGTCCTGGGAGCAGAGCTGCAGCCCCAAAGCCAGAGGCACAGCCCAGAGAGAGCAGACTTGCCCTGGGAGGAGAGCTGCAGCAACCAGAGCCAGAGGGGCCAGAAAAGCAGCCCACAAAGCTGGTCAGTGCTGGGAGCAGAGTCAGAGAAGCAGCCTGCAGAGCAGACCTGTCCTGGGAGCAGAGCTGTAGCAACCAGAGGCAGAGGGGCCAAAGAAGCAGCCCAGAGAGCTGGAGGCAGAGCAACAGAGTCAGAGTGGTGGAGCTGGGGCTGGAGCAGTCCGGAGCTGGGTGCGGTGAGCAGCTGGGGAGAGCGAGGGGGACCCTGGGCAGCTGGCTTAGCACAGGGAGACACCTCAGCCAAGAGGCTCTGTAGGCCAGGCTTGGATCATAACCCTGACAGGGCGGGGCCAACACTGGGAAGAAAGGTCCTACCACTTTGAGCCTGAAAGCGTGTGGTCACCACCAGAGCAAGTGTCCAACTCACAGCATCCCTGCAGCACAGCCAGAGCCTGAGAAGGAGGCCTGGGACTTACAATGAACAGACTGTGAACTGCCCTGACATTCCAGAGACACTGTTTGTGATGTTCCCTGCCTCAGAGTGGGTTGATGTGTGTCCTTTAACCTTTCCCATTTTCCTTATTGTTTTTAAAATTAATTGTTGATTAAATAACTTGCATTTGCTTTAAATTGTATGTAATGGCCAGTGGGTCAGAGAAGCGCCCAGTGCAGAGAGAGTACCCTGGAATGGGGACACCCTAGCCCCTGTCCTAGGTGACCACAGCAGGGTTGGGGGTCGAGCCCCCCAGGAATCCTGGGCCCAGCCTTGTTGGGGTTACGAGGACTCTGCCAGACAGGAGAGTGGAAGGGGAGTCCTCAAGGGCAGGGAGGCCACTGGGTAAAGGAAAAGTGGGAGCGAGGACTCAGATCCTTTTGCTAGCCCACTTCACCGGGGTAGTGCAGAAGCCAGGAAAGTTCCCCACAATAGCGGGACTATTCCCCCGCTTACACATGGCAGCAGCTGCTGATATACAAGTGTCCAAATATTTCAAGCATTCTCTAGCACTGTCTGTGATGCTGCCCAAATATTTGACAGTTGCCATCTGTTCAAAGTCCCAGCCGAACAGGTTAATACTGAGGTGATTGTAATGGAGATATAGGCTTCTTGATGGTAATAGCCAGGGACTTAGTTTTATCTGGATTAATAACCAACCAGATCAGCCATCAGCTGCAGTGATCTCACCAAACTAAACCAACAAGACAATTGAAGCAGAATGGCGTTCAGCTCAATGCCACAGACAGCTGTCATCTGAAGCTTTCCATCAATCACTTGGTATCGATATTGAACAACAATGGTGACAGACTGCAGCCTTGCCGAACTCCCGAGGAGATAGGAAACCATGCAATGTGCATGCCATTAACTTGAATGCAGTTTTCCGTTCCATTACAGAGCTCTTCTATCAATGACATTCTCTTCCCACAGATGCTAAGTCACCTCATCAGATCTCACAAATTTGCTTGTACTTTTTTTTACCTACTTCTGCCGTAAGGAAAAGGACCCTAATTCTCCCCACAGAAGTTAATGGGGTTGTATGTGTGTACCTGAGGGCAGAATTTGGCCCTAAGCATCTTGTAATGTTTATTAGCTCTCTTTAATTTGAGATAAGTTTCTAGGAAATAATTCATATTTTTCTTTACAGATCATTCAAGGTGAACCCCAGAAGTCATGTTCCAAGTCTGTAGCAGAGAAGGTTACGGAGAGTTGCCAGCAAATCTGCCAGTGTAGACCACCTCCTCCATTACCCCCACCTCCACCACCCCCACCACCTCCTAGGTTGCTTGTGGTCCCAAGTAAGTAAAGATTGGTACTACTGCCATATATCAGAGGGAGGGGTGGACAACAGGGGGCATTTGGACAGATGGAAAGTGAAAAAGTGCGAGAGGGCACAATTAAACTTGGTTGTAATTTTTCACTTAGTGAATGGGGAAAAAAAGTTCTTGGTAAAGGGAGAAACATATTGCTGATCAATTAATAATGTTCTGTTTTTGTAGAGGAGCCAGAGAAAATCCTTCCCCTCATTAAGCTTTGTGTTCCCTTGCGCTAAATGACTCACTAATGACCTAGCCTCAGGGAATGTATTCCCCACCTTGTCTTCTATATTTTTCCCTGATTTGCTTGATCATTTTAAAATATTTTACGACTCACTCGTTACTGGGTCTGCAGCTTAGAGATCTTTATGTACCTTCCCTTATGTACACCACAAACAAACCAGTCTCCATGAATAACCTAAAAGATAAACAATATGACTGGAGTTAGTTTTTGCTCAGTTGAAGTCAATAGAGCTATGCCAGTTGTCGGCCTGGTCTGTTATTTGTAACTTGATTATTTAAAAGTACAGTAACGGTGAGAGACATGTCAGGAGTGAAAAGCCCAAGCAAGCAGACTGTGCTTTCAGCCATATATATATATGAAGCGTGGAGGCACAAAATGCATATTCCCAACACCACCCAACTGGTGCACACAAACTCCAAGTAAATGGGGGGAAATGGGTACAATTTACCAGGCCCCAGTCACAAGGCCATCACTGTGAGAGGGGAAAAATCAGGCTAAATTTTGGATGTTTGAGTTCGACTAAATGTTATTTATATAATCTCGGTGAGTATGTTTTTACCTTTTTTTCTATCTGTGTGGGCTGGGATGGAGGCTTGTGTTATGAGTTTGCCCTAGGCCCAGTGAAATTTTGCTCATGCACGCCCATTATGCCATTGCTATCACAAGCTTTAGGCAGGCGTAGTAGTTGGAGGCCACTTCTCCCATCACATACAGGTTTGTGGACCGCTGGGCCCATACCATGAAAGAACACAATAGCTCAGCCCACCCATACCAAATTGCTTCTGCACTCCCACAAAGAGATTTTTCTAGAGTATGGAGTGTGAATCTCTGAAATGGTCTCTACAGCTTGCGCCATAGGACAGTAGAAATGTGTTGTTTCCACTGTTTTGGGAGTCTTACATTGCCAGGAATAAGGTGGTCAAGCAGAGGGAATGAAAACAATGCGGATCCCCAGCCAGGAGGTGTGAAAATGGAGAATGCTGCCTCTGTGAACTCCTGATCTCCAGACAACATGAGGTTGAGCGAGAGGGTAGGGCAGGTGATGGCATACCTAAGGCTGGGGCACCTCTACTAACCCTGCAAAGGTTCCACAATAATATTTAATAGGAACTGAATCTAACTTTTAACTGAGTTTAATTTTTGGATGAATCATTTCTGTGCTGCGGAACTCCCCTCACACACCCTCATGTAACGAGTCATCCCTCAGCCTGATTACTTGAGGGCTCCACATCAATCAACCAGAGCTCAGCCAATAGATGAAGGTCTAACCTGGTGATCTCAAGGCTAGGGATACAGGCTTCCAATGAGAGAAGCCATTCCAAGTCTGCTCAACGTCGCTACCATTGAGCAGCTGCTTGGTGGTCCTGACAGTCTGGCTCAGTCCCAGCCTGTGTCTGCTCCTGCTCCAGCCTTGTTGCAACCCATCTCTTGGTTCTTGATTTCTGCTCTGACCCTTGGCTCCAGTCCAGAGCCTGACCACTAGGCCTGACAGCTGCTGCTCCAACCACTAGACCTGATCACTGTTGCCTCAACCACTAGACATAACCATCCACTTCTCAGTTTCTGACAGTTTGTGCAGACTGCTTCCTTTTGTGCCTGCCTCCAGAAGCTGAGATGGAGACCCCTGGAATGCTCATCACTGAGATAGAATAATAGAAGATTAGGGTTGGAAGAGACCTCAGGAGGTCATCTAGTCCAACCCCTTGCTCAAAGCAGGACCAACTCCAACTAAATCATCCCAGCCAGGGCTTTGTCAAGTGGACCTTAAAAACCTCTAAGGATGGAGTTTCCACCACCTCCCTAGGTAACCCATTCCAGTGCTTTACCACCCTCCTAGTAAAACAGTTTTTCCTAATATCCAACCTAGACCTCCCCCATTGCAACTTAAGACCATTGCTCCTTGTTCTGTCATCTTTAACCACTGAGAACAGCCGAGCTCCATCCTCTTTGGAACCCCCCTTCAGGTAGTTGAAGGCTGCTATCAAATCTCCCCTCACTCTTCTCTTCTGCAGACCAAATAAGCCCAGTTCCCTCAGCCTCTCCTCGTAAGTCATGTGCCCCAGCACTCTAATAATTTTCACTGCCCTCTGCTGGACTTTCTCCATTTTGTCCACATCCTTTCTATAGTGGAGGGCCCAAAACTGGACACAATACTCCAGATGCAGCCTCACCAGTGCAGAATAGAGGGGAATAATCACTTCCCTCCACCTGCTGACAATGCTCCAGAGATGACAGAGTTGGTCCAGAGCCTTCGGGGTCAAGTTGCCCAGTTGCATCTGGAGAATGCCTCCCTCTGTTCACAGATCCTGGCAGCCACAGTAACCCTAGTACAGCCAGCTATGGTACCTGAAGGTTCCACTGCCAGAAAGATTTGACTGGAACCACCAAAAGTTCTGTGGTTTTCAGAACCAGTTCTGCCTTTTGTTCCTGATGCATCCTGCAATCTATCCTGATGATCAGACCAAGCTGGGGCTTATTATCAGTTTATTGACTGCTGAAGCCCTCAGGGCTGGCCTTACCATGAGGTGAACAGAGGCGGCTGCCTAAGGTGCCAGACTGTGGGGGGAGCACAACCAGGACCCAGAGTGTACAAAATTGTGTCCACTGCTGGTGCATATGTATTCTCTCTGCTCTAGATGCACAGAGATGGTGGAGTGCTATGCTGGAGAAAGAAGGGCACAAGAGACATAACAGGCAGGCAGGAGAAAAGGTGAGAGGGAATAACAGAAAGCAGCAGGAGCTGCAGGGAGAGAGATGAGGAGGAGCCTCTTATGTACCTCTCTAGCACCCCCAGGAGCCTGGACTGATTAACACCAGCTTCTCAGGGAGCTTCCTGTTTCCTGCTGCTTCCCTGAACCCACTTGAGGAGAACAGGCAGTCAACTGAAGTAGTAGGAACCAGTTAGGCCCTTAAGACTTTGATATCTTCCCTCACTCAGGCCCTGCTACCAGCCTGCTTATGTGTCCCCTTCAACTGAGTGTTGAGATCCACTATAGCTGGCACAGAGCAGCAGTCATGAGTGAAAGAAGAAAACGCCCTTCTGGGGCAGCATTCAGGAAAAAAAGAAAGCAAAGAAAGTTTTTCTAAGCAGGAAGGAGCTCTCCTGAAATACATAGACACAAATGTTCACAGTGAGCCTTCTGGCCCCAGTGAGGATGGAGTGGTGAGGAGATGCCTGATCTTCCAGTTAATCAGTGTGCAGGTGACCTGGCAACTACTGCAGCATCCGTATCTCATCTCAAATGGATGTAACCATGCACATTCCTGAAGAAAAGTGTAGATCAGAGAAGAGTGAGGTGGAGGTGCAAGAAACAGCTGCTGCTGAGTTTAGTTCCTTAAGTCTAGATGATCCAGGACTGTGGACCCACTTGAGCAGTAGCCTGAGGGACTTCCTTGTACTGCATGGGCCACAGCAAGTGAAAAACTTCATGTTCCCCAAAGACAATGAAAATAGAAGTTTCTATCCAACACATTACTGGCGTGAAATCCCCAGTGGTGACAAAGTGAAGAGGCCATGGCTTATGTACTCAAAAACCCAGAATGCTGCATACTGTTTTTGTTGCCAGCTCTTCCAGTCTAATGTTCCAGCCACATTGGGTTCTACAGGAACAAAGGACTGAAAAAATCTGGCTAGAAATCTGGCATGCCATGAGAAGGCAGCAAATCACCAGAGAGCATTCCATAGGTGGAAAGAGCTTGAGATGAGACTAAGGTTAAAGGCCACCATAGATGATCAGCATCAAGAGAAGATTGCATCAGAGTCTCTTTACTGGCAAAATGTTATGAAAAGGCTCATTGCCATTGTGAGAATGCTTGCTACCCAAAAGCTAGCACTGCATGGCACTTCAGATCAGCTGTATGTGCCAAACAATGGAAACATCCTTAAAATTGCAGAGCTGATGGCTGAGTTTGATGCTGTACTGCAGGAGCATCTAAGAAGAGTCACCACCAAAGAACTGTACACACACCACTACCTTGGAAAAACAAGTCAAAATGAGATCATGCAGTTACTGGCAACAAAAGTCAAACAGAAGATTTGTTTGTGGCAGATGTGAAGTGGAAGATGTGGCAGATCTGAAGTCAGCAAGATATTACTCTGTTATTCTGGACTGCACACCTGACATTAGCCACATGGAACAAATGACTTTAAAAGTGTATTTTGTAACAACAACAGAACCTAGTGAAAATGTCTCTTTAATGGTGACTGTCAGAGAGCATTTTCTAGAATTTATTGACATTGATGATACTACAGGAGCTGGCATGACAAATGTGCTTCTTAAAAAGCTGGAAGATATGGGAATTGCAATAGATGACATGAGAGGTCAGGGCTACCATAATGGCGCCAACATGAGAGAAAAGAGCAGAGGAGTGCAGACACGGATCCAAGAGTTAAACCCTCAAGCTTTTTTTGTCCCATGCAGTTCTCATTCACTGAACTTGGTGGTCAGTGATGCAGCATCAGCTTCTAGTGAGGCTGCTTACATATTTTTATGTAATTCAAAGCATCTGTTTTTTTCTGCATCAACTCATCGATGGCAAATTTTGAAGGAACATCTGAGAACATCCTCTCTGACACTGAAACCACTGAGTGCCACACGATGGGAAAGTCAAGTGGAGGCGATAAAACCTATCAAACACCAAATTGGGAAGATAGATGATGCCATAGTTGCCATTATGGAGGATAATGCTATGACAGGAACTGTTCGTGAGAGAACAGTGGCAGAGGGAAATGGAATCACCAGAAACATACATAACTTCACATTTCTGTGTGGCTCAGCCCACTCTGGATCTAGGTTGAAATCTGAGATCACGAAGAGACTCTGCAGTTCAATTTAATTATGTCACCATGCTTTCTGATCATGGTTAGTATTCCTTAGTTCTCAGTGCATGATCCACTCATCTCATGGAAGAAGCTTAAGATATGAGTTGAGTTGAGCTACTGTGGACAATCATGTCTAGGTGAGTCAGGGGCCAATGAAACAAGAACAAGTGCTGAGAAGCCAACTGCCTTCTGTGCCCAGCAGATTCAAGGAACCAACAGCTCATTAATCCCTGTGAAATATCAAGAGTTTGCTGACATATTTGATTCAAGGAATGCTGATATTTTGGCCCTGCCCACACCCTACGATTGTCCCATCTATCTCCACCGAGGGGCTAAAATTCCATTTGGCTGGATTTACTCCTTATCAGAACCAGAACTCAGGGCCCTATGAGAATACCTTGACAAGAATTCTGTAAAGAACTTCATCTGTCCAACCACATCTCCTGCTGAGGCCCCAGTTTTGTTTGTGAAAAAGGATGGCTCCTTGTACCTTTATGTGGACTATCATAACTTGAACAAGTAGGCTTTGCCATTGATCAACGAGCTGTTAGAAAGGATCAGTTCCACCAAGATATTTAACAAACTCACTCTTCATGGGTTTACAGCCTAGTCTATATCTGGGAGAGCAACAAATGAAAAACAGCATTTCGCACCCATGATGGTCATTTTGAATATCTAGTTATGCCTTTCGGTCTCTCCAATGCCCTAGCCACATTCCTGCACTTTGTCAATGATATTTTCAGGAATGTTTTAGACCGTGGGATCTACCTAAATGATTTCTTCATCTTCTTGGAAAGTCAAACCCTTCATGACCAACAACAAGTGTACAGCCTGCATGGAAAACCCAAGAAGTGTGAGTTGGACAGCTCTTCTCTTGACTTCTTAGGCTATGTAATTTCCTCTGATGGAATAGGTATGGATCCCTGCCACATGTTCACAATTGTGGATTGGGCAGCCCCAAGGAATGTCTATGATGTCCTGTGCTTCCTGGGGTTTGCCAATTTTTACCAAAAAGTTATCAAGGACATTTTGAAGGCAGTGACCCCAATTACCCTGCTGCTCCAGAAGAATACCTCATTTACTTGGATTCATGAAGCCCAATTTGCCTTTAATAGATCAAAGGAAGCATTTACATCAGCACTAATCTTGGTACATTTGGACCTGAAGCAGACACCTCCGATTATGTGATCAGAGCAGTGTTGTCACAACAGCACAGGCACCAGAATGTGCTCCTCTCTTGTGCATTTTATTCCCAGAAACTGATGGCCATGGAAGAAAACTATGAATTCTGTGACAAAGAACTAGTGGCCATCAAGGTTGCTTTTGAGGAATGGCATCACCACCTGGAAGATTCACATTTCCTGGTCCAGATATATACAGACAACAAGAACTTGGAGTACCCGTGAACTTCAAGGGTTCTCAACCAGCATCCAATGGTTCCTTTTTTTAATTCAGGTTCAGATTAACCCTGAACTGTCACCCATATACCCAGAATGGTAAACCAGATAAACTGTCCTGAAAGGATTAAACAAAGACTGTGAAAGGCTAGCCAACTACAAAAGCAGTTTTTCCTCCCTTGGTGTTCACAGCTCAACTGCTAGAAAAGGGCCTCATCCTCCCTGATTGAACTAACCTCATTATCCCTAGCCTGATTCTTGCTTGCATATTTATACCTGCCTCTGGGAACTTCCACAACATGCATCCGACTAAGTGGGTATTCACCCACAAAAGCTTATGCTCCAATATGTCTTAGTCTATAAGGTGCCACAGGACTCTTTGCTGCTTGTCCTGAAAGGGTGAGTACTTGGACAAGAAAAATAAGGGTTCTGAACCTGCCAGAGTACTGAAACCCTGCCATTTCACCCATGTGATGGTGAACATTGACTTGCTTTCTCTTGTGAAGCCCTTCCTAGCTCATGATCCATTTGTAGTAAATGTCAATCTTTTATGTCAACCTGTAAAGACTTAGCTCCTGACTCAAAATTCTCTGCCAAGAATGGGTTTCTCATGTTTAGGGACTGGATCTATGTCCCTGATGATGAACCACGTTCAGCAATACTCCAGCTCTGCTACAATTTGCCCCTGGCTAACCATTGGAAAATATTGAGGCTGTTCTCCCGATATTTCTGGTGGCCAAAACTACATGTGTACATTAAGTCCTACATTGACTCCCATGATTTTTTTGCTCAGATGAAGATTCCCCCACACTAGCCTATTGGTGCTCTGATTCCACTGCCGATGCCCTCCTTCCCTTCACCAAATTCACACACAATAATTTTGACCATTGATCAACCTGCCAGAGTCCTTTTTATGACAAATACAGTTTCCACCCTTGGTTTCACCCATCCATGCCATAAGCCTCCTATGTACTTGCAGTTTCCAACCTTCTCAAACACCTTCACTGCATCCAGGAAGAACCAAAAACCTACCTAGAGTCAGCCAAAAGAGATTACAAGCATTACAGTGAACTTCATCAGTGGGCAACCCCTCAAATTGCAGTTGGAAATAAAGTATGGCTCCAGCACAATACCTTGACTCTACCCAGCCTTCAAGGAAGTTAGATTATCGATATCTTGTCCAATTCTGGCTGATCCAGCCGATCAGCCCTGTGGCCTTCAAACTCCAACTGCCTAGAGCGATGAAAATGCACCCAGTATACTACATCTACTTGCGGAAAAATTACACTGACAACTCCTTCCTCGGATGAGAACAACTGCCATCTCCACCCATCATAGTCCAAGGGCCTGAGGAATATCTAGTGAAGCAGATCTTGGACTCCAAAATTCTCTTGAGGAAAGCTCAAGTACTCTGTTGATTGGGAGGGTTATGGTCGTTCACGGGAGCCAGCCAAAAATATACATGCACCTGACCTGCTTCAAGAATTCCATTGATCACACCCTGATAAACTTGGCCCAAAGACACCTGGTAGGCATCTTTTGAAGAGAACAGAACCCTGCTTTCTACTCTCAGGCCTCTCTTGAAGAGAGATGGAGGTGGTTGGTGGTGATCTCTTCAGAGAAGAGTGTCAAGGTTCCTCCCCCACTCTGAACTCTAGGGTACAGATGTGGGGACCTGCATGAAAAAACCTCCTAAGCTTATCTTTACCAGCTTAGGTCAAAACTTCCCCAAGGTACAAAATATTCCCCCCCGTTGTCCTTGGACTGGCCGCTACCACCACCAAACTAATACTGGTTACTGGGGAAGAGCTGTTTGGAAACGTCTTTCCCCCCAAAATACTTCCCAAAACCCTGCACCCCACTTCCTGGACAAGGTTTGGTAAAAAGCCTCACCAATTTGCCTAGGTGACTACAGACCCAGACCCTTGGATCGTAAGAACAATGAACAATCCTCCCAACACTTGCACCCCCCCTTTCCTGGGAAATGTTGGATAAAAAGCCTCACCAATTTGCATAGGTGACCACAGACCCAAACCCTTGGATCTGAGAACAATGAAAAAGCATTCAGTTTTTTACAAGAAGACTTTTAATAAAAAATAGAAGTAAATAGAAATAAAGAAATCCCCCCTGTAAAATCAGGATGGTAGATATCTTACAGGGTAATTAGATTCAAAAACATAGAGAACCCCTCTAGGCAAAACCTTAAGTTACAAAAAAGATACACAGACAGAAATAGTTATTCTATTCAGCACAATTCTTTTCTCAGCCATTTAAAGAAATCATAATCTAACACATACCTAGCTAGATTACTTACTAAAAGTTCTAAGGCTCCATTCCTGGTCTATCCCTGGCCAGAGCAGCATACAGACAGACACAGACCCTTTGTTTCTCTCCCTCCTCCCAGCTTTTGAAAGTATCTTGTCTCCTCATTGGTCATTTTGGTCAGGTGCCAGCGAGGTTACCTTTAGCTTCTTAACCCTTTACAGGTGAGAGGAGCTTTCCCCTGGCCAGGAGGGATTTCAAAGGGGTTTACCCTTCCCTTTATATTTATGACAGAGAGTCATACGAGCAAACTCATTTTTGATCATGTTGTGACCTTAATTGAGATTTGAACCCTGACCTGATAGGTTTGTACACCAAGGCCTCAACCATGAGCCTGGCTGCATACTTGCACAAAGGAGGGAGGGATGTAAGGAGCTCTCCTGTGTGGGCTACCTGCATTGCCAAACTGCACAGGAGAGCAAACAGCTGCTGTTGTGTTGCTACGCCCCTTCCCACACGGGTGGGTGGGAGTAGGTGGAATTGTGGTTCCATCTGTCAACATATTGGCCAATACAGCTGAGCTGGTGCAAAGTGGGACTGAACTGTGCCAGGAAAGAGGCTGGTACAGATTACAAGGGGGAAGCAGAAAACAAATTGTCCACATATTTATTCAAGTGACACCATCATAGGACCTAATCACATGAGCCACGCCATCAGGGGCTCGTTCACCTGCACATCTACCAATGGGATATATGCCATCATGTGCCAGCTACCAGCCAGATATATGCCCCTCTGCCATGCACATTGGCCAAAACGGACAGTGACTACGCAAAAGAATAAATGGACACACATCTGACATAACATTCAAAAACCAGGTTTCAGAGTAACAGCCGTGTTAGTCTGTATTCGCAAAAAGAAAAGGAGTACTTGTGGCACCTTAGAGACGAACCAATTTATTTGAGCATGAGCTTTCGTGAGCTACAACATCCGATGAAGTGAGCTGTAGCTCACGAAAGCTCATGCTCAAATAAATTGGTTAGTCTCTAAGGTGCCACAAGTCCTCCTTTTCTTTATTCAAAAACCAGTAGAAGAACATTTAAACCTCTCTGGCCACTCAGTAAAAGATTTAAGGGTGGCAATTTTGCAACAGAAAAGTCCTTCAAAAACAAACTCCACGGAGAAACTGCTGATCTTGAATCAATATGCAAACTAGATACCATTAACTTGGGTTTGAATAGAGACTGGGTGTGGCTGGGTCATTACACATATTGAATCTATTTCCCTATGTTAAGTATCCTCTCACCTTCTTGTCAACTGTCTAAATGGGTCATCCTGATTATCACTACAAAAGTTTTTTTCTCCTGCTGATAATAGCTCATCTTAATTAATTAGCCTCTCACAGTTTGTATGGCAACTTCCAACTTATCTGTATGTATATATCTATCTATCTATCTTACTATATGTTCCATTCTATGCATCCGATGAAGTGGGCTGTAGCCCATGAAAGCTTATCCTCAAATAAAGTTGTTAGTCTCTAAGGTGCCACAAACACTCCTGTTCTTAAAACAAATTGTGACTCCCAGGTCTGCTGCTGGGATAGCCTTACTCAGACTGGATGGCAAGATTCTAGTCCAGCCTTACACAGCCAAGTGATCTAACCCCAAATGACTAATTTTTTAACAAGTTATTGTGTTTTAAATGTATCAAAAAAATAAATTGCACGTCCCATTCCCTAGTAAATTTTAGACTAGCAAAACCGTAAGTGCCACGAATTAATGTGAGTTTCCAGCAATCCCTCTTCTGCAACAGTGTGCAAATATTCTTGTTAAATATCCGTGTTATGGATATTTCCTCTAAACTGCATTCAGGGGAGAGGCCAGTGTAGGGACAGGACAGGTTGTTATTAAATGGTTGATGCTAGAATTGCACACTGTGCAATCACTGTGAAATCATTAAAGTTGAAAGACTAGAGAGGCCTCAGCAAGAAGCATCAGCCTAGGGAGATTACAAGATCTTTATGTTTACAAGATAACGAGTCTGAACCCTGAGGCACTTCGAAAAGATTTAAGTCCTGATTCTCAAAACTCTTTGTCAAGCTTCCCAAGCAAAGGCCACAAACTGCTAGACACAATTCTTAAAAGCACTTTGCTGTAGAACTATTAGTTGCTAGAGGTTTAAATAACTCCCAGATCATTCCAAAATTGCTGTTGTGGTTTGAGACTAATTGTGAAAGTTCAGTAAGTACTAAGTTCTTTGTACATCCAGTTATTGTGGGCCTTGAATGTCCTTATTATGGTTAATAATAGGAGTATTTGAGGGGATGATGTGAGCATTAGATTGCATTGAGTGTCTGTTGAGACATTTGGGTATCAGATCAATGTGGCAAATGTTGAGCTCCATCTACTATTTTCTTATTGAATAATTACATTACAAATCGACTGCACAAAACCTATAGTTAAACGTAGTGACCACATGTCAGACATAATTACAGGCAAATGTTGTATTTTCTCTGATGGAGTAATGATCAGCTAATTCCCTCTACAGAAAATCAGGGCAAGGTTTCTAGCACAGCTTTACAGACCCAAAGAGTTAAGATAATTCAGATAATGTTCACTGAGCAGAAACTAAAACACACCTTTCGGCAGTCCTTGAATATTGTGGGAGCATGGAAGATTCTCAGTGATGCATTGCTGCAAAGATAACACTTCATTTGAGATGCTGGGGGAAGAATTCAGAAATCGGGAATCAAGGCTTTAAGTCCCAGCTGCTACAATATGCTCAGTGAAGTCAATGGGAGTTTTTCTTGAGTAAAACTGACTAAAAAACAAGGTTGTTGTAGTAGTCAGGGCGGTCCCAGGATATTAGGGAGACAAGGTGGATGAGAGAGATATCTTTTATTGGACCAACTTCTGTTGGTGAGAGAGATAAGCTTTCGAGCTTACACAGAGCTTGTGTTCATGTTTGGAGAAGAGCTCTGTGTAGCTTGGAAGCTTGTTTCTCTCACAACAGAAGTTGGTCCAATAAAAGATATTATCTCACCCACCTTGTTTCTCTAAAAAGCAAGGTTCACATTGTGATTGACTCCTGCAAGAGCGTGCAAGGAGGAGAAAGGGGGCAAAAAGGCTGTTTGTTCTGCTTGCACCCCTTATTCAGCATCAGCAACATCTGCTGTCTCTCCTCTAGCTACTCCCAAAAGGCCTGGCATGGTATCACCACCTCACCTGCCCCAGCAGTAGAGCCAGACCGCCCTATAGGGGAGTGTATTGGTTTGGCTGACGTTCAGTTAGTTAAACACTCACTAGTTTACAATTAGCTGAAATAATTGCTAGTGTGTGAACTGAAGCCATGTATACCAGCGATTGATTTGTTGACACTTGCATGTGCATAAATGGTTAGCTCTTTACAACTCATGAAAAGTCTGTCCCAAGCTCTCAGTTGAGATAACAATACCATCAATTCAGTGCAAAGCCAAAATGAATTACATCATTGCAGGGGACTCCACATCTCTAGGCTATAATTGCACTATTTTGTTTTTCAACAGGAAATCTTTTCCTTTCTCTCTGAAACTCCTGGAGTTGAATTTCGGCCACAGTAATGGGCCTAATTTACTAATGAGCTGAGCTAGTGAAAATGCTAAAAAAAAAAACCCCAAACCAACCACAAACCCTTCTAGAAATGGAGCAGCATTTTCGCGTGTGTGTCAGGCCGAACATATAGTTCAGTTTGTGAAAGCTTGCATGGTTTGTTCAGTGGGCCTTTGGGAAGGCTAAATAGAGTTGGCCACATCAGTATAGATTGTCACAGTATGGATTTGTAGACAAGGTGGATCTGAAGGGCAACTCAGGCTGAACCCCCTCCAGCGTGGGGGGAAGTTTCAATTCAGAGCTACAGCTAAATGTTATCGTTTGGGCTGTTCAGTCATTTATAGGATAATCCTTCTTACTAGTCTTTTCCTGTAGAAAAAAAATGCAAGATGAAATCTAAATTACTGTGAGGCAAAAGACTGAGGAACAGTTTGGGTTTATGCTTTTCCACCTACCTAAGTCCTCGCAAAGGCCTCTGATGGGAGATAGTCCTCTGTGGGGTGGGAGGGATATTGCAGTTGCAGAAACAAGTTCAATCTCCTCCCTGCTGGAGGACCCAGTGTGGACTCCTCCACCTACAAAGCAGGAGGTGCTGTGGACCAGGGCGGCGAGTTGTATGGGCCGGTGGTGCCTGGGCTTCATGAATATTCAGGGTCTGGGGGCCCAGCTACACCAATGTTTCGGGCCGGGTCTCTCCCCCGGCTCTGCCTGCCACCCCCACGTGTTCCTGGCCCCTCCTGCTGCCCCTGGGCTATTTGAAAGGGCCCAGGGGCCCGCAACTGCCACCACCAGCAGCACAGTGGGACTGCCCACGTTACAGCATGGCCACAGCAGCACTGTAACGTGGGCAGTGTAGTCACGCTTTATCGCTGCAGGAGAGCTCTCCCGGCGATAAAAAATAACCACCCCAAACGAGGAGTGGTAGCTGCACGCCCGGCGATAAAGCGCTGCCTATCCTGGCGCTTTTCAGCGCTAAAACTTTTGTTGCTCAGGGAGGTGTTTTTCACACCCCCCCAATGACTACAGTGTTAGGGCTGAAAGTGGCAGTGTAGACACAGCCTAAGGCGGCTTCCTGCTCGCCCGCTCTGCGCCGCTCCAAGAAGCGGCTGGCACGTCCCTGCGGCCCCGGGGGGGTGCCTCCATGCACTGCCCGAGCACCGAGCAGTTGCCAGAGGGGTGTGCGGGTCACTTTCGGAAGCTGGCACCACCTGAGGTAAGCACCGACCCCCCCAACCCCCTCTTGCACCCCAACCCCCGCCTCATCCCAGAGCCCGCACCCCACACCCAAACTCCCTCCCAGAGCCCAACCCCTCACGCCTCCTGCACCCAAACTCCCTCCCAGAGCCTGCACCCCCCATGTACCCCAAACCCTGCCCCGGCCCAGAGCCTGCACCTAGCACCCTAACTCCCTCCCAGAGCTCAAACCATCTCCCGCACCCAAACACCCTCCCAGAGCCTTAGACGGGATGTGGGGGGGGGTGTCACGGAGTGTGGGGGAGTCCAGGCCCTGCACCCCTCTTCCTGGGATTCACTGAGACTCTCAGCCAGCCAGTAAAATGGAAGGTTTATTGGACCACAGTCTCAAACAGAGCTTGTGGGTACAACCAGAACCCCTCAGTCAAGTCCTTTCCTGGGGAGCAGGGAGCTTAGACCCCAGCCTTGGGGTTCCCTGCGTTCCATCACCCAGCCCAAAACTGAAACTAAACCCTCCCCTGCAGGCTCCCTTCTGCAGCCTCTGTTCACATTCCTGGGCAGAGGTGTCACCTCCCCCTCCCCCTCCTGGCTCAGGTTACAGGCTCTCAGGTCTCCCATTGAAACTCCCCTGCCACATTCCCAGGTCAACACTCCCCCCTCCCTGCTGCGTCACAGGGGGGCAGGACTTGGACCCATTCTGGGCACCACCAAAAATTATCCAAACCTGCCACCTCTGGCTGCGGAGTGAAAAGGCCTGCTTAGGCAGTCAAGTAAATAATGCTCCAGCATATGCCCTGAGCAGCCACCTACAGAGCCTTGACTTTCAACTAAAGCTTCCTTTGCCCAGTAAAACACCAAGGTCCCACTGTCCATCATCTCCTAGGGAGAATCCCTCTGGGATGCAGGGGAATTGCATCTCCCTACGCAGCTTGGGTGAATCTGACTCCATAGCTATTCTGACCATAACGATATTGTTTTGAGTAGTGTCATTAAAATAGGAAACCTTGCCCAGCAAAATTCGGATTTTAATGAACAATTTTAAGCAGTTTTGAGCTAGAGGCTAATTTGATATAAAAGCATGTATCAGGGAAATCTCAGATTTACATTTTAGCAGAGACTGACCTTCACAAGAATTTCAAGCAAATACATTGTTACTTTAATAGAGGGATGATGATGTTATTCTTTCACCTTGCGCCCGGCATTGCAGAGATGAACACATCTGCCATCTGATAAGACTTCTGAAGTGAGACTTCATGGTGGAGAACTGTGGCATAGCAGGAAGGATGGGTGGGTCAACATAAACTCATGCCACTAGAAAGTCCTGGTAGGGATAATTAAATTGACAGAATATATTTTGCCAAAGGCTGCTCTAACGAGAAGATTATTAAGGTTTTTAAGTACAAGCAGAATGCTGAACTCAAAAAGCCATTTCACTTTGGGTAACACAGCTGTGAATTATAGACTTGTGTTGATGAGTGGTGTTTGTATTTTACAAAACAAAATTAACATCCTATTTTCTCCAGAATATATTTTCTTTATTCTGGGGATTGACAGCTCCAGGAAATGGTAACAGGATTCAGAGACTTTAACATCTAGCTAAAACCCAGCCCAGGAAACAGCACTCACAGAATATGGTGCAATTAGCTTGGTGACCTTAAACCAGGAGCCGTGGATCAGGTTTCCATATGACAGAAACCACCATGTCCATTGGCACTAAGTTCTGCCCTTGATGGCAGAGCCAGCAGAGATGATAAAGATTGAATAGGCAAAAGAGGCCAAACTCCTTGTAACCATATGTGGTTCTATCCCAATTCTAAACAGAATCTAACCCCCCAGTATTTAGCCCAGACTGGCCCCCTTCCTGATGTTTGGTATTATTGGAAATTCAGATTACAACCAAACATAAGCTTCACGTTAAGATTTATTCCTAAACTTGGGGGTTTTTTTCAGTGGTTTTCTGTATGAGACCTCTCTGTCCCAGACCCTACTTTTCTCTTCCTACAGAGAGAGAGAGAGGCTCTAGGCCTGCTGATATCCTGGTTGGAGCAAATAAGAGCCAGCTGCTAGTGTAATTCAGCAGTTATTTCTTTGCACCGTCATGAAGGGTTCAAGCACCTGACATGAGGATGCCACAATAGGGGAGCCTTACTCCCTGTGTAAGGTCCTAGGGCCAGATTTGTAAAGCTAATTTAGATCCTGAAAGATGAAAATAGGCATGCAGTGAGATTTTCAAAAGCACCTAAGCAGGTTAGGTGCATAACTCCCATGAAGTCTGGCCCCTAGTCTCTGACTTCCTAGAGATGATCTCTCCAGGACATACTGACAAGGCACTTTGTGAGGCAACTTGCACGCTATAACTGTTATGAGTGTGGAATACTTTGGTCTCTAGGGCTTTCAACCTGTCCGCTTCCACCAGCACTAAATTCACTTAACACTGAATATTTGTCTTTTGCAAATTATACTTATAGCTAGAGATGGTCCTAGGTGATTGCATTGGCATCTGGTTCTAGATCTGGTTCAGGTTTAGGCTAGTGATTGAAGTTTGGTTGACACATGTTACGGTTCAGCTTTAGATTCAGTTGTGAGTTTGTCTAGGTGAACAATTAGTGCGCGACAAACTGGGGTATAAATCCACCTTGTACTAGCCTGTCACACACTAACTGCCTGTGTGGATCCTGCTGCAATGCACTGAAGGTTCCCTAGTATGCCTTGATCTACTTCTGTTTCAAAGCAGCGTAGATCAAAGCACACCAGGGGACCTTCTAGTGCGTGGCAGCAGGATCCACATGGACAGTTAGTGTACAGTAGGCTAGCACAGGGTAGGTTTATACCCCAGTTTCCCATGTATTACTTGTTCATATAGACAAGCCCTGGGTCAAAAACTTGTCAATTTTTTTACTTGGGTGAAAAAAACATCATTATTTACAGCATTATTGATCTTAGGAGTATGGTGGATGATAGAAAAAGCAGAGAATACAACTATATAATTTGAAAAAATCCCAGGTGAACAGTATTAAAAATATGGAGTGTGCCTTTAAAATAGCAAAGGATAGTGGGAATTCTTTTTCCATACAAAAAGCCCTCAGAATGTTCAGATTCAAATTCTTCTCTCACTTACAGGGGTGTGAATGCAGAATATCTCGTACTGGAATACACTCAGAATCACATCACTGAAGTTGGAGTAGATTTGGTGTGGATTTACACTGGTATAAACAGAGTGGAAACTTTTGTCTTCAGGCTTTTCTTTGGGTTCAGCCTAAAACTGGAAACACTGCTCACGAAAGCTCATGCTCAAATAAATTGGTATGCATCCGATGAAGTGAGCTGTAGCTCACGAAAGCTCATGCTCAAATAAATTGGTAGGATAGTGAGTTTGTGTGTGTGTTTTTTGGAGGGGGGTGAGGGGGTGAGAGAACCTGGATTTGTGCAGGAAATGGCCCAACTTGATTATCATGCACATTGTGTAGAGAGTTATCACTTTGGATGGGCTATTACCAGCAGGAGAGTGAGTTTGTGTGTGGGGGGGGTGGAGGGTGAGAAAACCTGGATTTGTGCTGGAAATGGCCCAACTTGATGATCACTTTAGATAAGCTATTACCAGCAGGACAGTGGGGTGGGAGGAGGTATTGTTTCATGATCTCTGTGTGTATATAAAGTCTGCTGCAGTTTCCACGGTATGCATCCGATGAAGTGAGCTGTAGCTCACGAAAGCTCATGCTCAAATAAATTGGTTAGTCTCTAAGGTGCCACAAGTACTCCTTTTCTTTTTACTAGACTGAAGGTTGCTCTTTACTGCAAACAGGCAGTGATACAGATCAGTCTATGGAAAGTCTGGTACAGAGGCCTGAGAATGTCAACCAAAAATGGCATTTTAAATAAAACCTTAGCACCACCATGTATTTGGGTCTCATGTATTACAGAAAAAAACTATTTTACAAGTGTTTTAGAGTTTTAAAAAATGTTATTAGCATCAGACTTTGGTATCCTTCCACCTGTAAAGGCAGGTGCCTTAGTTACTGTGAGTCCAATTGTATAGAACACAGAAGAAGTTATAAAAACCTCTAAAGTTGACCCATAACGGCTTTTTCATACATAAAAATGCCATGAATTCAAAGTCCTTTATGTGAGGATCTTCCAGGGCTAGAAGTTGGGTCTCATTTGGAAGATGCGAAGTTTTCCCCTCCGTAGCGTAAGGCTCCCTTTCTATCCTTGCAGGGCTATAAGATATTAGACTTTAAAAATCATGACATTTTATGTATAGAACAGTGGTCAGGCCCAGGACTGAATGCGACTAATCCTCACCACAGCAGGAGGAAATTCCTTAGTTGGTGGGGAAAGAGGAAAGATTTCTCAGGCAGGTGGATTCAGAATAAAAGGCAGCAGCTTGAACTGTTCAGGAGTTTGGGATTGTCTACTGAACCCTAGGGAGATGGATTAGTGGGCAGGCAGCAGATGAGGCCATGAAAGGTACATGACAATACATTTATCATGTGGTTCTGCAATTGATCATGTGGCAAACATTTCCACATTTATGGGGTGTGTGTAATCCTATCTAACTGTCTATCTGTCTAAAAGCCTTGTTAGGTCATGTTGCCCATCACCTTCCCTGTTCAGGATTGTTTGGTACAGTAGATTTTGAAGTGTTTTGTCCAGTCCAGTTTACAATTAGTCAAGTGATAAGTTGCCCCCTCCATTACAGTTATCAGGATCTTACAGATGATTTTTTAAAATCTTTGGTAGCTGCTAAATCCATATTCTTAAAACTTCTTTTATCTTGAAAATGCAGCTTTTTATAAATTTTACTTTATTTTGGAGGTAAGAACATAGGGCCTGATTGTGCACCACTAAGGTCAATGGGAGTTCTCTTATCAATGGCAGAAGGTGCAGTCTTACACCATTTTGAGATTGAATAACTCTGACAGAGGGCATCTCAAGTATTAAACTGATTCTATACTGGAACACTCCTCTTTCTGCTTTGAGGTATATATTTCAGTGGCTTGGATCGAATGCCTCTCTTTTTATTAAAGCTAGCTAAGCGGAAGCTGTTTGTTCCCCTGTATGAATGACAGTCCATTTGTGCACATATTTCACTCTACTGATTAAGAAATTAAAACTCTTCAGTGAAGTTATTGATGAGTAATCCCTAGGTTATCTAACAAGGCCAGCAATGGAGTGCCTCATTTCGACAATTCATGAGACACTTCTTAATTGGCACCAACCCCTGTGGAAAAAGAAAAGAAGCAACTGTTCTGTTCACAGGACCACCGCCCTCAGGAAAGCATTATTTTTTTAAAAAATGCTAAAGAGCATGTATTTAAAATAACTAGATAAGGGTAATTTTTAAGCAGCTATCGTAGAGCAGGGAAGCTCTAATAATAATATCAACTTAATATCTCCAATAACAATATATCCAATAACAATAATTTATGACAATTACAATTATTGCTGTCACTATTAACTTAGTATTTATACTAGTAAATATCACGTTATAATTAAATATAAATCCTGGCAAGTAATAATGAGCCATTAAACAGTGCAGTATTTTACCATCTCTGAAGTGCAGCTTTAAAATGAACTAGTGTTTCATCAATCCATGGGTTAGAAATGCTTTACACTGAATCTATTCCTTGGAAAACACTGCTATTAAGCAGGGCATTTACCAGGGAGTCAGTGGAGTAAATTCTATTGTACTGCCACTGGGGTTACATTGGACACCTTCCTTTCAGTCCAGAAGCAATATTTAATCTTATTTTATAGCCCATATTTAAGGAAATGACTTTATCAGTGGAGCAAAGTAAAGGTCAGACTCTTAGTTTATCTTGGCAGGCTTTGGACACTGTACAATAGCTCAGCCTTTTAGGGCTTGATCCTGCAATGTGCTGATTCTCTTCAATTCCTATTGATTTCAGTGGGAGGTAAGGGTGACCAGCACCTCTAAGAAAGCTCTCAGATGCTTGAAGATGCTCTGGTTTTTAGATAAGAATGGTTGGTGGGAGTCCTGGGGGTATGCAGAGATAGAGCAGTCACTGCCTATATTCTTTCTTCGGCAACCCTGGGGCTATGCAGTACTCAGTTTCTCAACCTTAAAATGTTCATGAAGGTAGCTACTTTTAAATGGAGAATAAAGACTTTATATCGGGGCTTTTGGCCTGGTGCAATAGCTTGATATTTTAATATGATTCAATTGCTGTTTTAACTATACTGGGTTTTATGGACTTTGCATATGAAACCATTAGTAGACAGTGCCATGGAAATACAATGTAATACTATTAGGCTTAATTACATCTCTGGTTCACTGAACATTTCAGGTTTCACCTACATTTCACTGCAGCTGGTTTCTCATTTAGTTGTACTTCTCTTCTGTAGCTAAGGTATAGAAAAATTACTTTAGTTGGTACCTGAATGCACTTTAAAAAAGTATCTTGAATGTGCTATGCATTGGCGTTGTGAATTGGCCAGTTTTAGAGATACTTTTAAGATGACAAATGGAGGTCTTACTTTCAGCAAATATTGACCTATTATATTTTTAGAGGATAATGATAAATACTATTAAAAGGGATTATTTTATGTAGTTGCTGTAAACTAACAGAGATAGATGCTACACCGTTAACTGGCAATATTGTGAATTACAGACATATTTCCTGATATATTGTGTGTCAATTTTTGCTAAGCAATTTTAAGTAAATAGATTTCCAGGTTTTTCTTTCTAAAATTAACACTTTAAAATTGCCTGTGATTATCAATCTAATCCATCTGCTATTTTATACTAAGCCCATCATCACCCATAGTCTCTAAATGCCCCATAATATAAACAATTCCTTTGCTAGAGATGCACCCAAACCAAAATCCCAGATCCAAGTATTCCCAAATGTTAGAAAGTTATGAGCTTCTTAGTTCTTAGTTTAAAATTGGCTGAACCAAGTCCCAGATCTGAACACCGCTGAGCACCTGACTTTTGAGAAAAATTATATTTCAAACTTTGAAGCTTGGCTCATCTTTGGTAGTAGCTGGGGATTCTGTATGTTCCCAAAAGAAGTTGTTTAATATTTCAGAGGTAACATCTTAATCAGGTTAGTATCATTGAAATCCCTGAAATCCTTACATTCAGTAGTCCCAGTGACTTTGATGGAACAATACATGTGAATGTTACTCAACCTGAGTATGGGTTGCTGAATTGGGCCCTCAGTGTTCTTTATATTGAAAACTTTCCCAACAAAATACAGAGATGTCTGATTCAACAAGGCTAAACTCCCCTTAGGAGGGGTTAATTAATCATTCAGTGCGAAAAGTTCTGAACATCAGAGGATGGGTATAGGGGCTCACAATGTCATTTTTAGTTGTTTCCCTTTCAGCTTATGTCATCCCTCTTTTGAAAGGCTATTGACTTCTCTACAGTTCTGAGCCAGAGCCCAAAGACTGTTAGGCTTTCTAAATAATTCACTGTGATTTATGATGACTCATATAAAGGAGAGGCAGTATAGTACACTAGGAGTCAGGAGACTTGGGTCCTGTATTTGGTTCTGCCACTGCCTTGCTGTATGATCCTGGACAAGTTATTTAACCTCTCTGTGACTGCTTTCCCATCTGTAAAACAGGGATATTTATCCACTTTTGTTCTGAGACATATGGATGACAAGGACTAAAGGTTGGTATTATAGGGCTCAATCCGGCGCTTTTGCCAAAAACAAGGAGTAGCTGGCACACAATGCACTGACTATTCAGACTAATATTTAGTATCAAAATGCAGGTCACATAGACATGTAGCAAGAAAGAGGATGTGGCATTTGGACTTCCTGGGGAAGGAGACCTTCAGCTTGTGGTTATGGTCAGTTCCTTCTACATACGATGCAGAGACAGCCAATCACCTGCTGGTAGTTTGTACAGGAACACTTTGTACAGACAATTGCAATAATGATGTGTAGTGTCAAGGCAACCGGAGGTCACATCTTCCCATAGCACCTGGCAGGGAGAGGAGCGTGCATCAGAGGGCATGGGGATTAGAAAACTGGAAGGGATGTCACTGTATTTATCTAAGATACTTATATAGCCCCAATTACCATAGTATTTGAGCACCTCATAATCTTTAATGTACATCGGGGGGCATCTGGTATTTATCCTTACAACAAGTCTGTGAGGTAGGAAAGTGCTATTCTCCCCATTTTATAGATAGGGAATTGAGGCATAGAGAGACTAAGGCCAACTTTTAAAGGTATTTAGACACCTAACAATGCAGATAGTGGGATTTTCAAAGGGATTTTGAAACCAATGGGAGTGAGGACCTCAGGTGCTTTTGAAAATTACACTAAGTGCCTAAGTGAATCTTTAGGCAACTAATAAACTTAAAAGCTGGCCCTACATGATTTGTCCAAGGTCATACAGGAGGTCTGTGGCAACACAGAGACCTGGGTTTTCAAAGTCCCAGGCTAGCGTGTAAACCACTTGAATACAGCAATGTGTTTTGGAGGTTGTTCATTACTGAGCAATGCCTGTTACTGCAATGCAGAGTCTGAAGTAAGTGTTCTGGGCTAGAGTAGCCATTGTGAACACCTGATTGCATGATACCGGGAGCAAGAGGCCTACTATCTTCACCCAGGCCTTTTGCTATCTGCACAGCAAAGCTCAGTTGCCCCTGAAGAGGGAATGCAGAGCTCCACTTCAGACCTTCCTGCTGTTTTGCTACAGTACATTGTACACAAAGCCCCAGCGTCCTGGTTATGCAATTGCTTTTGCATCATAATTGGGCACTGAATTGGGTCTGTAGTGTAGAGTGCTGATTTCTGGTACCGCTATACAGTGTAAGAAAAACAAAGACATCATTGAATTACAGCAAGTGATGCAGGTCTTTAAAAACTTCCAGAGGTCTAATCTCTAGTCTATGTATAGATGTAAATGGATATGTGGGGGGTAATACGGATACGTGCTGAAGTGGGAAAGATCTGTAGGAAAGCACCTTTTGTGTCAGCTTTCAGAGTAGCAGTGATCTCTAATTTGGAGATAGAGCTCTGTCTCTTCCATCCTTGTTCTTATTCTTTCATATTTGTTAAGTGCCACTGTGTCTAGTGCTGTGCAGAAGACAGAGACCCTTCCCCAAGGAGCTTACCTGCAGTCTAAAAATATGTCTCCACACAATTGATTTGTTTCCGTAAGCCTACTTCTAAAAAGCCACTTCCTGTCTTAAAATTGTTCCTGTCTATAATGAGTTGTGTGAGGTCTCAGTTCAATTCACAGTGAGCAGGCGGCATGCCGTGGAAACGACCAAAACAGCTGGCACTAATTTTTACCCTTGTTAGTCTCACCAGAGAGGCCAAGGACTAAAATAGCAGGGAGATTGAACTATCCTCTCACAGAGGTGATCCCCAGGCAGAGCTGGAGTGTACTGTCAGGACAACGTAGGAAACTTGAACTACAGCTACCCATGCAGTACTGGTTCTGTGAACAGTGAGGATCAGCCTCCCAGGCTGTCAGTCTGGCACCTTTCACATGCATTAAATTTATCCTTTAAAAAATTGTGAGTGCACCTCCATGTATCGTTGTGTTTATTTTTAGATCCTGCCTAGGGGACTTGTGCTGACAAAAATAGAACTGGGAAAATATAGAAATGCAACTGTTTGCTGAACAGTGACTTCTGGTAACATGTTTAATACATTTTTAGGAAGCAAAGAGACAAAATTACAATAATGCTTAGTTAGAAGGTCTTGTGTCTTAATGGCTCTTTTTCAGTATGCTCTTCTCACTTCTGTGGCATGAACAATGCCCATAGTTTGATGGGATCACAGGATAATACCATCCATTGATTCTCAGTTGTGAAGAGGGGTATATGCATTTTCCTAGTATGTGACTTGCCATTTAAATGTGAGAATGTGTATGCGTGCAATGAAGTGGATGGCACTGTATGTGCTACCTCATGAACTACATCTCAGCTGCTTTACTGTTCTAAAGCACTGAGAATTACTGTCCCTGGGTCAGCAGTTTGTAACTGTTCTTCTGCATTAATACTGTTACCCAACTGTTGTGTTTACCTAATAGTTAAGTGCCAGAAAAGTCAGAAAAATAAGGAAAAAAGAGTTTATTAAGAGTAATAATACTTAACCGAGGCAGGTACATAGATCAATAGAAAACACTTACACAGTGGGGTGAACATCATTTATCCTCATTTTACAAATGAGGAAAATAATAACAATACCTACCTTGTCTATCGTACCTTTGATCAGTAGCTCTCAAAGCAGTCTACAGCAGAGATAAGTATCATTATCTCCATTTTACAGATGGGGAAACTGAGACACAGAGAGGCAGCACTGGAAATAGAACCCAGGTAACTTGAGTCCAGTACTCTATCCACTAGGCCATGCTGCCTAAGTAAAGAGAGATTAAAATTTGCATTTTCAAACTTGGGGGCTAAAGTTAAGGACAAAAAATAATCTGAACTGAAATAAATCTCTCCAGTAATTCTAAACCAGATTAAATAGTCACCATAGTTGCCTAGCACCAGACCCACCCTGCACGAGGCAAGACAACACATTATTTCTTTCTGTCTGGTCTAGGCTTTTATACTGTGATCACTGTCATGGTATCAGAGTCCCTATTTGGATCAGAAACCTGGCATCTAAGCCCCAGGTCAGTAGAAGTTTTCTGCCTCCACTCCTGTAATGTAATTATGGATAAATACAATGTTTGCATCTCAATGACAAGGGGATGCAGCGAGGTTCAGAATATAGGACACTGGCTGTGAGTCAGAAGACATTGGATCTGTTTCCTTATTTTGCTTCTAACCTGCTGTATGACTTTGGGCAAGTCACTTCACCTCTCTGTGCCTCAGTTATCTCCTCTGTAAAATGGGGCTAATAATCCTTAACCTTCATTTGTAGAGGGCTTTCAGATCTACAGATGAAAAGCGCTATACAAGAGCTAACCATATATCACAGCATAATGAGGGTTTACTGAAATTTGTGGTTAAACCTGAACCCAAACAGCTTTGGGATTCGTCAACCTCTAGAATACAGTTTTTACTACTTTCCATGTCTGCACTCTCCACATTCCAGCTACTACATGCATCTGCCACTCTTCACCCAACACTTACAGTCCCACTTCTTCCAATCTTATGCTGAACCATTCACCCCCTTCCTTGCTGTTTGCAATACTTCTGCAGAACCACTCCTTTCAGACCCCGCTTGCAAGCTCCAAGCATGTTCCTCACCTGAACATACTTTTAGAAAGGAAAAATAAAAGAAAAAGAAAAAAGGGAAAATGGACCATGTAGAAAAACATCTACAGTTCAAAGTCTGGGGACAGGACTTTCTCAAGCATCATCCCATACATGTTTTCATTACAGCAGAAGATCCCACTGCTTAGTGATTGCAGTATCCCTTTAAAACAGTAGCAGCACTTGCAGGGTATAGAGGTCTCTACAGCACAGATAGGGTTGCCACCCATCAGGGTTTTACCCAGACAGTCTCGTTTTTGGCTTCTGTGTCCGGGTGCCATTTAGTGTTGCCAAGTGCCTGTTTTTTACCAGAAAGTCCAGTCTAAAAGGGAACCTGGCAACCCTAAATGGCACCCAGACCAAAAGTCTGGTTACCGCTGGGTGGGTGGAGGCACCGGGTCACTAACCCACGCTGGCCCCTGCTCATCCAGGGATGCCTCCTACCTGCAGGCAGGCTCCTAAAGGCAGTCCAGCAAGCAACAGGGAAGGGGGGAGAGGAGCGAGCGACATGGGTGGGATCTTGGGGGAAGAGGTGGAGAATGGGGCAGGGACTGGGGGAAGAGGCAGAGGAGTGGGAGAGCCTCAAGGGAAAAGGTGGAGCGGGGGCCTTACGGAAAGAGACGGGACAGGGGCAAGGCCCTTGGGGGAAGAGGCGGGGAAAGGGCAGGGCATTGGGCGTCCAGTTACCAGCAATTAGAAAAGTGGCAACTCTAAGCACAGTGTAACAAACAGAAGTATCTCCTGCAAATTTCCACCAGCTGTATTTAAACAAGCATTACCAGGACATTTCCTGGTCAAGAAATCAGGCTGTAAATCTCACCAGGGCAGACTTTCTGGTGAACTTGCTGCTACTTCCTGGCTATGGTTGGGTTGGATATATAGTATGAATAGTCTATCTCATGGGATTTCTGATTTGGCTTCAGTCCAAATCTACAGAAAGTTCAGAGGTGTGTGATAAAGTAAAGAAAGAAAAATGAACTTTTTTGAATCTCACAACAGTTTGGCTTTGGTTGGGTTCTAATTTTGGGACAAGTGTAGTTTGCTTCTTATTTTATCTGAACCTGTTTGTTGCTAAGCTCACCCAGTAGCATCCATACCCCAGAGATGAGCACAGCTGGCAGGATGTTGATGGCATGGTGATATTTCTGGTTTGCAGGATTCCTCTGGGCTGGCTGCTTCCCCAACTGCTACGTTCTTGATCATATAATCTTGGGGAGTGGGCTCAAGTGGAGCAGAGTTATGACACTATGATGTTGAGGATTCACAATTGCCGAAATCCTTGCCATGATGTTTGGACATGGTTCAGTGGATATGAACCTGTCTGGTGTGGACTTTTATTTTATTGTCTTTTATTCACCCTTACATCCAAACCTACTTTATATTCCTGTGCCAGGCGCATCAAATCAGTCCTTCATGTTAATAATGACAGACACTCAAGAATGGCTTTTTGTTTGAATTCTGTCTTTTGTCTGCACAACTTGCCCATCTCTCTGTATTGGGGATATTTTATCATTTGATTCAGGGGAGCAGATTCTCTTGCAGTCAAAGGTCTTTCAAAAATTTCATATTTTATTGAGCCCATTGCCCTTGAGGCATCCCTTAATATTATTGTAGTATTCAGAGCTGTCTTTTGCTATGATTCTGTTTCTTAGAGTGAGAACAGTAAGCTGAACACTAGGAACAGAAGAGATCTAATCCTGACTCTTGACACCCCATAGTCCTGACTTCCACTCACTCCCCTTTTGAACTCAGACTTGTCATTTAAATATCTCTTCCCTCAGTTTCCCCATATGTAAAATGGGGATTGATACTATCTGCCTCATACTGATATCATTAGGATTAATTAGCCAGTGTTTTCAAAATGGTTTGAAGAGAAATACTATGGGTTATTATTGCCATTTGCAAATTGTATACAAGGGCAGTCACCTGCCAGGCTGTGAAGAGGACTGGAATCTAACAAACCTGGCTGAGAACTTTGTGCCATTATCAGCATCACCTTTAGTATTCAGTCTGAGGTGATTCTGCATGTCTCTCTCAGCAGATCAAGTGTCGCCTGATGAATTCTAAGGGGGAAAGAACTGTGAAGCGAAGTTGATGAGGTGACATCCTGGACCTGCCAGAGAGACACTGAAGCACAACCATTAATATTTTATTACTCGTATCTTAAAAATGGATAATCTTATTTAAATGCTTATATCTGAAATATTTTTCTTCAACTTTTCAGCCCACATAAAAACACTTTTGGCAAGAAAAGAAAAATTAAAAAAGGAGAAAGAGAAAGTACCTCTCAAATATACTGTAGGTAGGACAAAACCTTACTAAATCCTCTGGAGTCATTCAGAATGACACAGAAGCTACAAAACTATTGACAGTAGTTGGATACACACACACACAATGGGGGGGGGGGGAATGTTCCCCTCAATGAGCACACTTAACTCTAAGATTAATAGGCTTTTTATTTGTTTGTTGAAGGAACAATGGAGTCCACTCTGTTTGTGTGTGTTTGGAGGAGGTTAGCCTTAAAACATATAGATATATATGTATATTTTGAAAAGTTTTAGCATTGTTTTCCATGGCCTGCTTTCGGTTTGGAAGTGAATGTTTACTTGAGCTTTGATTTAGCCCAGTATAATCCTTCTTTGAAAGGAATGTGAGATTTTATGAACTAAACAGTTTAGGCTCATGGGTTCCAAAGCAAAACATGGGTAATATTCCTGCTGTCACACATTATTTTAAAAAGTAACACTTGAAGATCTATAATTGCAACAAATTTCATTCCAGTGCACTTTGTAAAACTTTTTTTTCCCCCCGTGTTGGCTGACTTTCTCTGTAACAGCAAATTTGGATACATACTACATGTTCTTATTACGTTAACTTTCCAAACACATTTCTAAAGGTTTCCATATAACAAAATACAATAAACAACTCAAGGACTCTTGAGCTAACATTGAGTCACAGAACATATTATAACATTGCCATTATTACAAGAGGTTAAATAAACCCAAATAAAAAACCTGAATCTGAACAGCCCAGAACTTCGAGGAAGTTCAGGTTTAGATCCAGAGCTGAACTTTGCACCTTGGAACCAGTTCTGCAAATGTTTATACACCACAGATGGAAATATGAAATAGTCTGGGTCTGATCCTCAGCTGATATAAGTCAGTATGGCTTAATGGAGCTATGCCAGTTTACACCAGCTGAGGATCAGGCCTTTTATTCTTAGACACTCGGGGCCTAACTCTCATTTATACCTAGGCTAATTTACCGAGGCCTACTTAAGGCTATTTTATACTGCTCGAGTGGTATGCAGCAATCTAAGGCCTCGTCGACACTAGGAATTTACATCAGTATAACTACTTCTCTCAGGGGAGCGAGAGACATAGCTATACCAATCTAACCGCAATGTAGACAGTGCTAGCTACCACCTCTCAGGGAGGTAGATTATCAACACCAACAGGAGAACCCCTCCTTTTGGCATAGGGAGTGTCTGCAGGGAAACGCTACTGCAGCACAGCTGCACTGGAGCAGCAGCCAGAGATGACTGGTACCTGCTGATAGTGGTGGGGCACGATTTAAAGGTTTGCCCCTCCAACAGCTTGAGTCACACACCCCAGGAATGCCGTTCCCCTTACCCTCAGTAGCCCATCCCTGCAGCTCCCAGCTGTTTGCTGCTGCCTCTCCCCACCACCACAGCATGCAGCTTGCCAGTTCCAGGAGCTGCCACATAGGGAGGGAGCCCAGCCGGCAAACCCTGGCAGAAATCTGGGGAGCCACATGACCCTGCATGCCCGCCCCATGTGTTGCCCCTGGAAACAGTGCCTCTGTATCACTTTATACCATAAGTATAAATGAGAATCGGACTTGGTCCTGAATTCAGCTTTTTTAACAGCAGAATTTGAATTGTAAACACTTACCCAGGGGAGTTCTCCTTCTCTTTTGTGCTTTCTTATATCAACAAATTACATTTATAGGACCTAGATCCCAAAGCCCACTTAAATCAATGGGAGTCTTTCCATTGCACTCCATGGTTCAGGCTCTTACAATTTAATCCTGATCTCACCCCAGTTTTATTAAATATAACACCACCAGGGCAAGTTCGGTATTCATTCACATCAGCATACATCAAAGTAATCCCATTCACATATACGGAATTACAGCAGATGTGCAGTGTAGCTAAAAACAAACAAACTGGGAGCAGAAATTTGGAAAGTGTGTCAGGAAACCATAGGATAAACACTAAGGCTGACATTTGCTGCTCTGGTTTCTGATTTCATGAGACCAGTTTTGTGTATGCAACTTTCATACCTCTGCCAACAGGACAGCTGGGTAGACAAATGAACAATTTGTATGCAGATATGTGGGATTTGCACACATGCAAAATGGTGTGCACACATTTGGTTGGTGCAGTCTGCTGCATGTATACAAATGGGACCACCCAATCACCATGCAGCTGGTTAAGAGTGCAACCCTATAAAATGATCAGCAATTAAACAGGTATAAACATTAGCAAATGTTGTTCCTTTAAACTAGTTTTAAATGCCAGCATGGCTTGAACATTTTGAAAGGTAATAGGAAGTGCAAATTAACAGAAAAGTGCAACAAAGAGCAATTTAACAGAGAAGTATGGCATCCACTGTCATGAGATTATAATCCGGTCAGATTAAATAACCAATTGACCATAGTTTTACTGAGTACATAAGAGTGTATGATGAGAAGGCATCATTTATATATGCTGGCCTATGTCTATTCAAGGATCTGAAAGTCAGTGGAAGTTCTTCCAGCCTGTTCAAGACTAAACTTTATAGGAAGCCAGTGTAAGGAGTTTAGAGAGAAACTGATTCACTGAGCCAGCCTGGCACACCTATAAAGATATGAATTGTGACATTCTAGATAAACAGAATCCTTGAGCTAATATGATCAGAAGATACACAAAGTAAAAAAATGACAGTAATTCAGACTTGAGAAGATACGGACACTCACTAGGATTCTAAATTGTTCTTACTGAGCAGCAGTGTCAGCCTGCCAATATTTTGTAAATTATGTAGAGAGCTGCATTAGTGATGGAACCACAATGCATATCCATTAGTATATCTGAGGTCAAGATGATACAGAGTTTAAGGCTTTGACCATGTACAGTATGGGCTAAACTCATCATTGTATTTCAAGGGACGGGTATTGTTGTTGGTGTCTATGTATTTATACACGTTATTTTGCACTCATATGGCTCATTTTGTCCGAATCGAAGTTGTGCTTTATAAATAACCCTCACAATTAGAGAGAAGTCTAAACTAGAACCCTGGACCCTTTGTCCCTGACCTCTTAAACTTCCCCAAACATCAGATCTGAATGTTGTGGCTCTGTCATATCTTTAGTTCGAACACCCCTGTGGAATACAAGAGGGGGGTATGATGAGCCAGAGCTAAATCTAAGGACACAAACTCCCTTCCCCTCCCCAAATTTTAGATTGGGAAAGGGCGTTCTGAATTCAAACCAGGATTCCACTTTCGCAGTTGTTCCGTTTCACTATCATGAGATGAACCAACTCCCTTCCCCCCCCCCCACTCAGAACAGTCCCGAATTTCAGTGTTCAAAATCCACCTTTCTGTACATCACTTCTCCTAACATCCCTGTGATTTGACTCAGGCTCATAGATTCTGACACGTCAGGATCTGTCAGTCATATTTAAAACTCCCTCAATTATCGCATTCATCAGTTATCTGACCTTCAGTCCATCACATTCAGACAATCCCTGTTGTAAGGTACTGTTTATCCCCACTTCACAGACAGGGATACCAAGGAACAGACAGATTATGTGAATTGACCAAGGCTATTTGGCAATACGGCAGAAAAACCAACAAGGGATTTCAAACCCCTGCTCTGTATTGGCAACGGGGAAATCATAGAATCATAGAATATCATAGAATATCAGAGTTGGAAGGGACCTCAGGAGGTCATCTAGTCCAACCCCCTGCTCAAAGCAGGACCAATCCCCAACTAAATCATCCCACACCAGGTCCTTTCAGTTCCAACCTGCCTAAGAAAATGTTCCAGTTCCTTAGAGGCAAATGAAAGTGCCTTTTAAACAAAATATACACAGTATAATTCAAAGCATATTAATTGAAAGCATATGACCAAACCTGGCCATCCTTACTCAGGCAATAGAAGTTCTGCAGGCATAAAGACTGTCTGATTCAGCCCATAGTGAATGTACACTGCTAAAAATATGCAAATGTTCCTTGGAGATGACTATTCTAGCACTCTTGACTTTTCTGTAAGAGCAAAATAAAAGCAAGACTAAAACAACAATCAGTTCTGATTTACACTGAAAGCATTCTTCCTCTTTAAGGCATGGAGTCATTTTTGTTGTAAAGAGGTAAAAGAGGCTACATTCATCCTTTATACGTCATGTCAGTGCACACCTGCCAGTTGTTTGGGTCTGATCCTGTAAAAAGATCCATATGCTCACACCTGTAGTCCTGAGAGCATCTCATGGGACTCTGTGTGGGCATGATGTTTGGGTATGTGGATCTGTTTTCAGGATCAGACCCATCTTTTGTTTTATTGGGATAGGTGTGTCCTCAGAACATGAGCAATAGAACGGACAGGCAGAGAATAAGCAGTGTTCTGATTCTGTGACTGCCTCCATTAGTCTTGTATATGAGTAGACTGATGACAGTTGTGCAGTCCTGGAATGGAGCACAGCTTCAAAGTCATGTACTCCTCTGCATCGCAGGGAACATAGTATTCCTTCCCTCCTTAAAGTTTGATTACATTACATTCACATTTAGTGCACATTCCCACACTCAAACATAATTAGCTTATAGTCAGTGTTGTAACAGTGAATACAGTATAACCCTCATGCAAAACAAATAACAGGAGCATTAGAGTTACAAAATCTAAGCATTATAAAGCATAGTAATGACCAGTCAGGGTAATTTTTATAAATATTCCATTAGCCTCACAACTACCTACATTCCATTAGGGACAGTATTGGCATGTAACAATTTACCTCATACACTATGACTTTAACTCTGACCCAGAAGACACGTCTACAAACTGTTCCAACGCTGTGGTGGGACTTTCTGCTCCTAGCTGTTTAGGAAGAATTTGAGGTCATAAATCAACTCTGAGGTTTGTTAAGTAAAAATTGAAACTTCATGGTGATTCTGTGGAAATTTCCTTTCCAAAGACAACCTGCAACTTCTAATAATCACAGAAGAGTTTGAGACTGACCATTCATACTAACATTTTGTAGCTGGGTTATTCTTCCATGGTGTGTTAATTTTTGGTGGCAGCCAAATGAATACAAATACTCACTGGCTGGGAGTATAAAATTAGAACTGGAGCTGAGGCTTGGAACGTTTCCTTGCAGTGATCTACAAAAGGAGTTGCAAGGATAATTTGGTCAAGCAAAGAACTTGTGTGTGCTTTTTCTGACAGTGAACTATTTTGCACAGTTCCTTTGATCTAATTGTACTTATTTTTATAAGCTTGTTTTCATAAGGCCCGATCCAGTTACACCAATGTAAATCTGAGGTAATACCACTGAGTCAGTGTGTTTACTTTGGATTTATGCTGCTGTAACTGAGAACAGAATTTGGCCATGAAGAATAAACCTAATAATACTTTGTATTTCATAGATTCATAGATTTTAAAGCCATAAGGGATCTTTGTTATCATCTAGTGAAGAGGTTGGCAAACTATGGCCCAAGGGCCACATCCGGCCCTCCAGACATTTTAATCTGGCTCTCAAGCTCCCACCAGGAAGCAGGGTCTGGGGTTGGCCCCGCTCCAGCTGGGGAGTTGGGTCGGGGTCTTGCCCCACTCCGCGTGGCTCCTAGAAGCAGCAGCACATCGCCTCCTCCAGCTCCTATGCATAGGGGCGGCCAGGGGGCTCTACACGCTGCCCCCACCCCAAGCGCCGCCCTCCACAGCTCCCATTGGCTGGGAACCACAGGGGTGGTGCCTACGGACAGGGCAGTGCGCAGACCCGCCTGGCCGCACCTCCATGTAGGAGCTGGAGTTGGGGCACATGCCACTGTTTCTGGGAGCTGCTTAAGATAAGTGCCACCTGGAGCCTGACCCCCTCCCATGCCCCAACCCCCTGCCCCAGCCCTGATCCCCCCCCCGAACCCTTTGGTCCCAGCCCAGAGCACCCTCCTGCACTCCCAAACCCTCATCCCCAGGCCCACCCCGGAGGCTGCCCCCCCAGCTGGAGCCCTCCCACCCCCCCCAAACCCCAATTTCATGAGCATTCATGGCCCACCATACAATTTCCATACCCAGATGTGGCTCTCGGGCCAAAAAGTTTGCCCACCCTTGAGCTAGTGTGACCACAGGCCACAGGACTTCATTGAATTAATTCCTGCTTCAAGTCCTATAGCTATGGTTGAACTAAAGCATATATTTTAGAAAAACACCCAATCTTGGTTTAAAAATTTCCAGTGATGGAGAAGCCATGGCAAGTTGTTCCAAAGGTTAACTACCCCCACTGTTAAACATTTCTGTCTTATTTCTAGTCTGAGTTCATCTAGCTTCACCTTCCACCCACTGGATTTTATTATACCTTCATCTGATAAATTGGACACGTCCTCTTAAAAATGTCTTGTTCCAATGTAGGTACTTATAGACTGTGATCAAATTGCTCCTTAATCTTCTCTTTGCTAAGCTAAACAGATGGAATTCCTTGAATCTCTCCCTATAAGGCATGTTTTCTATTCCTTTAATAATTCTCAAGACTCTTCTCTGAACCCTCTCTAAGTTTTCAATATCTTTCTTGAATTGTGGTCACGCAACTGGACATAGTATTCCAGTAGCCATTACATCCGTGCCAGATACAGAGGTAATATAACCTCCCTACTCCTACTCGATATTCCTGTTTATCCATCTAGGGATCATGTTAACCCTTTTAGCCACAGCTTTGCACTGGGATCTCATGTTCAGATGATTATCCATCATGACCCCCAAGTCAAGAGTCATAGAATCGTAGAATCATAGAATATCAGGGTTGGAAGGGACCTCAGGAGCTCATTTAGTCCAACCCCCTGCTCAAAGCAGGACCAATCCCCACTAAATCATCCCAGCCAGGGCTTTGTCAAGCCTGACCTTAAAAACTTCTAAGGAAAGAGATTCCACCACCTCCCTAGGTAACGCATTCCAGTGTTTCACCACCCTCCTAGTGAAAAAGGTTTTCCTAATATCCAACCTAAACCTCCCCCACTACAACTTGAGACCATTACTCCTTGTTCTGTCATCTGCTACCACTGAGAACAGTCTAGATCCATCCTCTTTGGAACCCCCTTTCAGGGAGTTGAAAGCAGCTATCAAATCCCCCCTCATTCTTCTCTTCCACAGACTAAACAGTCCCAGTTCCCTCAGCCTCTCCTCATAAGTCATGTGTTCCAGTCCCCTAATCATTTTTGTTGCCCTCCGCTGGACGTTTTCCAATTTTTCCACATCCTTCTTGTAGTCACTGCTTCCCAAGGTAGAGCCCACCATCCTGTAGGTATGACTTATATTCTTTGTTCCTAGATGTGTGACTTTACAATTGACTATATTGAAACACAACTTGTTTGCCTGTACCCCTGGGTGAACCACGGGCACGGGGAGGCTAGCCCCCGGCCCAGCCCGCCACTTCCACCTGAGGCCCCTCCCCTCCCTCTTCCCTCCCCCGCCGAAGCCCAGAGGTCCCCCTCCCCCCAAACCTGGGCTGCCTGAGCGCCTCCAGCCACACAGCCCTGAGCGGGCAGTGCACACCCCTCCCCCACCCCCCGCAGCCCCATAGTGCCAGGTGCGTAGCATGCAGCACCCCTCCCCACCCCAGAGTGCTGGGTGGGCACTTTCCAACTGATGATTTGTGGTTTGAATGACTAAGGCAGTTGTCATTCACAGCTGATGATCCAACCCACAGATGATGGGTCTGGTTCCTCTTTCACACCAGTATGACTCCAATGACTAATTCACACTGTTGGGACTATGAGGAGAATCAGGTCCAATGTGCAGAATGATTGAATACAACTTGGGAGAGTAGCACAAGTTTCTTGACTTATTTTGCATTGGTGAATGGCAAGACCTACCGCAATGTGTGTTTTAGCTAATTCTGGATAATAGGACTGAGCCACTTTATATAATTGAAAGTGATTCCCTGTCCACTTAAGAATCAAGGATACTGCGGAGATTTTGAGTGTAATATTAATTAGAGATGAGCCTGAGCCACAAAGTCCAGATGCAGATTCAGTTCCAAACTTTCAGGTCTTTGGACCTGAGCTTTTGGGACCAACAAAGTTAGGATCCTGATTCTGATTTAATGTAAAATGATATGAGAGGAGAATCAGGCCCATAAATTCCCCTGTAGTTAATGGGGTCCATCAGCGTGAGACCAATATGGGTACGTCTACACAACGAGTGTCAAGCCATGGCAGCAAGTCACAGAGTCCAGGCGGCCCAACTTGGGCTCATGGGGGCTCAAGCTGCTGCACTAAAGATAGCTGTGTAGGTGCTGCAACTCAGGCTGGAGCTCACCCCTCTCCCTCAGTTTCAGTGCCTGAGCTCCAGCCAGAGCCTCAACATCTTTGCAGCTATTGTTAGCGTGGTAGCAGAAGCCCAAGTCTGTTGACCCGGGCTCCGAGACTCACTGCTGCGGGCTGCAGCTCACTGTGTAGACGTGCCCTATGGGATCCTACTCAGGCACCTTTCTCACAGTTTTAGGGTATTTGGCTCCAAGTTTTTGTTCAGACTACCTCTAATATTTGGCCAGATTCAGCTCCCAGTTAGAGCGGTGTAAATGTGAACAGACTGTACTGAGTCCCACGGAGTCTTTTCACATATGCACCAGTGTGAGAACAGCATCTGGCTCACTGATTCTTTTAATGACAAAATAAAACATATGTGAGTTCAAATAATAGCCATTGCTTATTTTTATGATTAATTTGAAAGTGCTGGTAGGAATTAGATAGCAATAATTTGAAGTAATCATATACCTTACTGGGTTCTAAACTAACTGTAACAGCTCAGAAAAAAGACCTTTGCTCAATGAAGACCTTTCCTCAAACAAAAACCTCAAACACATAAGGAATGAGATGCAGAATAATAGTGAAAACAGTACAGTGTAATTACATGAATCAATAAGCATGTTCTCATCTGGAATGCTGCGTTCAGTTCTGTTCGCCCCATCTCAAAAAGGATATAGCACAAACAGCAAAGGCCATTCAGAAATGAACAATGAGAATGATTAGAGACATGGAAAATAACTCTGTCATGAAGAGACACTGTAAAGATTGGGACTGCTTACCTTAGGAAGGAGACAAATAAGAGGGCGCCATGATAAAGAGATACAAAATAATGAATGTTCTCTCTCATTTTTTACATCCATGTGCAGAATGAATTTTGTTATGAGCACCAATATGCAGGTGATGTGGGGTGGGGATGGGGCCAAGGGGTTGGGAGTGTGGGATGGGGCTCAGGGCTAGGCAGTGGGTTGAGGTGAGGGGGGTGAGGGCTCTGGCTGGGGGTGCAGGTTCTGGGGTGGGGCCAGGAATGAGGGGTTGGGGTGCGGGAGGAGGTGTGGGCTCTGGGGTGGGGCTGGGGATGAGAGGTTTGGGGTGCAGGCTGCCCCAGGGCTGCAGCAGGGAGAGAAGACTCCTGCCAGCCGTGTCTCACAGCAGCAGCCCAGGGCCGGGAGAGAGATGCCTCTCTCAGGCCGCCGCAGCTCCAGGGCTAGAACTGGGGCTGAGGGAGAGGCGCCTCTCCTCATCTGCACAGCCTTTGATCGCCTGGAGGAAACTTAGGTGAGAAGGTAGATCAGGAATTTCTATTCAGCATTCCTCATAATAAGAGAAGGGAATGAGACATTCAATGAAATTGAAAGGTGGCAAATTCAAAACTGATTAAATACTTTTTCACACAACAACGTGCAGTTAGCCTGTGACAGCCTGAGGAATGATGAGTAGGACACTAGTCTTGGACCCTGGAGACCTGGATTCAATTTCCTGCTCCACCAGAGACTTTGTGTGATCTTGGGCAAGTTACTTGGGGATCAGAGTACTGCTCTACCTTACAAGGTTGTAGTGAGGATAAATACATTAAAGATTGTGAGGTGCTTAGATGCTACAGTAACAGGAGTCATATAAATACCTAATCTAGACAGACAATACCATTGTGGCCAAGAGCTTAGCAGAAAAAGATTGGTCATTTCTAAAGAGAAACAGAATTGTAATAGTAAGGATTAAAAAAATAAAATCCAAAGAATTTTGGAAGGGATATAAACTCTCATGCCTCAGGGCATAAATTGACCTCTAACTAATAGAGACTAGGAAGAAGCTTTCTTTTGTGGATGTCCTGCAGGGTTTCTTGCATGTTGCTCTGAATCATCTGGGGCTGGCCACTGTCATAGAAAGGGAATCTGACTAGATGAACCAGCGGTCTTCTCCATTATGGCAATTCCTATGGTTCTTATAATTGATAAATATATGAAGATGATGATTCACGGTGTTGGCAGTAATATTCACTATCTCATCTCATCTTCTGTATTTTTCTATATTAATAATACTAGAGTGGAACCACCAAGATGTGTGTGTTGGATGAGCACTTGGCTAAGCCTTGTTACCACATTTTCATATTGCTGGATCCCCTCTCCATATTATTTGTTACTCTCACTCATCATGTCACGTCTAAAAACCAAATCCTGCCCCACTTTTTCATGTTGTGTAGCATTTACTGAGTTTTATGGGGCTACTCACGTCAGCAAGCACTGCACAGTGGTGGCAGAATGGGGCCCTTAGATTGTAAGCTCCTTCAGGCTGAGACCTTGCAATGTCTCCTTTGAAATGCCCAGTCCACTTTGGGGTGCAATAAAATAATAAATAATATTAAAATAGTTTTAAAATATTTTAAGCTTACTTCCACCCCATCTCATGACACAACAACTCCCATGTTCACTGCTTAGTGAGAACTAGTTCCATAGAATTTATGGTAATAAAATAGAAATTCAACTGCTGAGGACATAAATTGAAAGATGCATGATATAGTAGACTCAGTGCTGGGCTGGGAGCTGGGAACCCTGGGCTCTTCAAGTTACTTAAACTGAGGAGAAAAATCTGAGTTTTCTCTTCTGTTAAACAGAGATGATATTCACTTATCTCACAGTTAATGTTTGTGAAGTATTTCATCAACTGATGCCACTGAGGAAGTGCTACCCTTACCACAGACAACAGATCTCCATTAATTTTATGCATTAATATTAATGGAGATCTGTTGTCTGTGGTAAGGGTAGCACTTCCTCAGTGGCACCAGTTGATGAACTGTAGACCAGTAGAGTTACCAGCCTGACTTTATTATTTTGATTTCTTTGATTTACCATTTCTTTGATTTCCAGGCTGACTTTATCATTTTGATTTCTCTGTTACACATAGTGGCTTTCTTATGAATCTCTCTGCAGCCCTCTTAGGATGAATGTGCCTAGCTGTCCTACAGATCATGTCATTACAAAAGAATCTGATCACAACAGTTTTGAGGGAAGAGTTTGAGTCACATTTGTAAAATGTCAGTGGCTGATATAATATTAGGCTCAGAGAGTGAAATGCACCAGATCAAATCAGCACGTTCAAAAGACATTAAGAAGTGTCTGGTGCTACGTTTTGTTATTTAACTGAATGTTAAATGTTTTGTTATTTAACCTAGATGTTCCCATTGACTGATGCACTGCTAATATTTATTTATGGACAAATGAATTATAATCTTGGTCAGGTCACAAGTGCAAGGAGTTCACTGGTCTCTTCCTAGTCCCAGCTGTGTTGGCACAGGTGATGTCATAGATACATAGCTTCCAAAGCCAGAAAGGACAACTGTGAACATCTTGTCTGACCTCCTGTCTAGCACAAGCCATAAAACTTCCCCAAAATAATTTCTAGAGCAGATCGTTTAGAAAAATATCCAATCCTAATTTCATAATTTGCTGCCCTATAGATAGTTTGAAGGATTACACTTTTATCAGTAGATGTCAGTAAAAACAGATTTCAACATATCACCAACCGTCGGAAAAATATTTCCATTGATAATGGTTGAAATTTTCAGATTGGAAAAATAAGAAAAAGGCTATTTGGGAATTTAGAGTTTGTTTTAAGGATATTTACTTGGATATTTTGACATGTGATGTTGACAATTTCTGTTTTAATGACCACAATGTTTTGATTTTTTGAATCTCAACATCTACTATAATTAAACAGTTATTGTCTAACATGCCCATAATTTCCCGTGAACAATTTAAATTGATAAAAATCAGAAACAATGATTAAAACCCACAATTTTGTGCCATTGTGAAAATTTACATTGATAAAAATTGAAAAAAAATGCTTAAAAATAAACACTGATGTCTGACAAAATTATTTTTAAAAAAAAATCAAATTCTGCCAAGCCCATCTATAGACCTTCAGCATGTTGCTATCCTCTCCAGCCACAAGGGAAATGAATGTACCGCAGAGCTTTATCTCTGAGTTAAATGTCTCCCATGATTACTCCTGGTGCAGTTTACTCCTTGCTGTGGGCAGTGCCTGCGAGCACAATCTAGCCCTTGGAAATCAATACACTTTTCTTCTTTTAATTTACATTTTCATAAGCACTACATCAATTAATGGATATTAATTAAATGTATTAAAAAAGTGACCGTACAGTAGAAAAAAAATTGAGTAAAGTCCCCCAAAAGCTATTAGTAACTGTAATACAATTCCTGCGTTCTTTTAAACGAATTCACCATCCTCCATCCAAGGTTAATATGATAGCAGCTCCATCCCTGGTTGTAGGTATTGTTACTTCTCCCAGATAAACCTTTCCTAATTTTGTTTAAAAGCCTGAACTTATCAGCATGATGTTTCTCTATAAAACTAAAACTGATCCTGCCATAGATGGGCAATCACCAAGAGAAAAGACATTGCTCTCTGGCAGCAGAGCTGTGCCTTTCCCCTTGTGTCTGAATGCTATGTGGTGGATGATGGAGCAACACAAAGAACTGTGGCCAGCACTTGATGACTTGCTGCACCATGTGGTTCTCAAGCAATATTCATCCAGTACACAGCAAGTAGAGTTTACTGCTCAGAAAACTGGTCCCAGATGTGAAATAACCTCTATGTACATGTCTCAGGTCCTGGTGCAGTTATATATTCAGGGTGAATGAAGCCTATCTGATTACAAACTACTTATCGGGGGAACTCATGTATGTTTTTCACATTATCTTTTACAGCTCCCAAGTCTACCTTTTGCCCCACTGAAGAAACCTGGTGGCCAGGCCTGGTTATAATCATTGCAGTATGCTGCACCACACTAGTGTTCCTCTTTGTAGTTGTCATCATTTGCTACAAAGCCATAAAAAGGTAAGACTGTGAGCACCCTGATTGAGCCTACTCCTCAAAGTGCTTTTAGATATTTGGCTGTCATCTTGTGTCCTGGTTTTCTTTCCCTAATTCATCCTGTAACATCACTGCCGTTAATAGCCTGTCTGTGTTTTCATTATAAAGTTTTTATAACCTGACTCTTTTCCTATGTAACCGATGAAGTTCAAAGCACAACTATTCAGTCCTGAGGATGATTAAAATCTGTGAAGTTCAGATTTGAATGGGAACTTTGTCCATAGTGTGAGTGCTGGGATAGGTATCTAGGTTTTGGTCTGGCCCAGCACAGAGGTAGGAGCCAGCTGTCATGTTCAAATCTGGATCCAAGTCCTGTTCAGATTTTCCCCAGAATTCAAAGGTGTTCAGATTTGAGGTTACTGTCCAACACTAATAATAATAATCCCTTAGACAGATACAGTACCCTTCAACTCAAACCCTAAGATACTTCATTTGGGGCTCTTAAACTATCCCTAATTCTAGGTTCCAAATTGTCACTTTGGGACCCAAATGCAGAACTGGGTATCCTAATTTAATTCCATGTACACACTGTATGCAGCAGTCATTTCAGTTGCTACTAGTACAACCTGTCTCTACCATGCCAGCTGCCACTGGTACAGACTAGATCTAGTTAGAAAACAAAAAAACCACTCCTCACCCACCCCCCAAAAAATCACGTTTGTCTCATTTTCCAAGGAAAATGTGGAGTTTTTGGTGAAAAATCAAAAGTTGAAAATTTTTGGCCAAAACCTTCCAGTTTAAAACCAAAAATTTAGATTCAGAAATGCCTTCATGGTGCTTCCTCTTCCTGCTCCTGCTTTCTTCTATGGGCTAGACTCCCAGGCTGGATTATGTCTCCCATGGAAAACCACAGTCTTCCCTCTTACTGAGCTATCACGGTGCCTCAGTGGAGTCACTGGCCATAGACATATGATCTGGCTGGGAGACCCAGCCTGTAGAGAATAATAGGAGCATGAAGCATTACAGCCGCATTTCTGAATGGGAATTTTTTGTTTTTTTGGATGGAAACTGAAAAAAAAAATCAGTTTTCAGGTGTGTGAGTGGTGGGTTTTTTTGACAAAAATAGAAGTTTTCTGCAGAAAGAAGATACTTTTGTGAGATATTTCATTTAGTCAGAAACCCAATGTTCCATCAAAAACAGATGGAAAATTAGCCCAAGTACAGACATCTCAGTGTTGGAACGTTGTACAAGTTTTAAGAGCATCCACAAAAACCTATCCAGCAGATCAGGATAGGAAATGAAGAATAATGTAACAACTTGCAGCCAAAGGGAGGATTCAGAGGGCAGAATGGATTGTTCTGTAGCTAACTTACTTTATTAGTGAGTATACAGAAATCAACTTTTCTTTTTATAGTTTAGCCAAAACCTGTATATTTATCAATTTCAAGGACTTTTAAAACTTCCAGTTTAAATAGCTGAACTGTTTTAGAATGAGAATTTGCAGAGGACTGGATGGCTAATGGAATTGATAATTGGTAAAAAGTTTTGCATCGTTCTAACCCAACCTCAATAGATTAAAAGTTATTAGGTCTCTCATGACTGCTCAGTGGCTTCATTTGAAAAGCATTGGTGGTCTCAGTCCAATTTTAGTGGATAAGGTGTCCGTGTCACACAAACACCCATTTAATTGGGCTAGATAATGCTAAATATTCTGTGAATGATTACTGGCAGAAACGCTGCGGTTGTAAAATACACTCAAGGCAGAAGCAACTCCCCAATTCTACATTCACCAAGCAAGGGATCTCTCTTCAGAGCAGTTATCTCCTGGTGGATGGGAGGGTATAGAAAAGATGTTCACGGCACTGAAGGCTTAGCTACACTTACAGTGCTGTTCTGGTGCAGCCACACCTCTGTAGTGCTTAGTGAAGATGCTACCTACGTCAACTGTAGAGCTTCTCCATCAGCGTAGGTACTCCACCTCCCCGAGAGGCGATAGCTATGTCAACGGGAGAAGCCCTCCCATCAACATAACACTATCTACACCGGGAGTTAGGTCAGTATAACTGCATCACTCAGGGATGACATACCCACACCCCTGAGCGACATAGTTATACTGACATAAATTGGTAGTGTAGACCAACCTGAGTTCAGAGCTGCTGCGTGCCTCCAGAAGTCAGTGGAAAGCCTATGTGCATCTTGTTGCAGGAAGATCTGACAGGTGTTTTCATTTCTCTGAGCCAAATGCTAGTTTAGCTGCTGAGTCTTATGTTAATGATCACATTATTGACAAACACTAAGCTGAGAACTGCTCAAAGGGGAGATGAAGGTCTATAAAAGAGAAGCTCATTAACCGAAATTGGGTATTTTTCAGAGTAACTAGAGCATTTGTCGTCTGTAATGAATCCTTTCAGTAAAAATTATGTTGAATGGATGACCTAGAACTGTTGGCAATATTCCCCAATAGTTGTTGCCTTGATCCTCTTTCAGGAATATTTATTGGTAAGCCCTAGGAAATTAGACAAAATATGAGCTGAAGAAGAGCTCTGTGGAGCTCGAAAGCTTGTCCCTTCCACCAACAGAAGTTGGTCCAATAAAAGATATTACTTTCAACATGGAGACTCATCTGTTATGATTGAACAGCTTGTTTTTTGGAAAGTCTGAGAAATCCCCAACTGTATTTCCTGTTCCTGTTTCACTTACTCTCATCTGTCCAGAGAAAGATAGGAGAAACACAACATTTTTGGGTACGCAAAAGGAATTTAAGGGAATGAACCTAGGTGGCCCTCTGAGGCAGGTTCCATTCTAATATGTTCTCTGTTCCTAGCAGTGTCTTTTCAGTCCTTAGTAACACTTTGTAAATGTGCTTTGTCTTGGTCTTTGTGTTATGAAAAACGTGCTACTTGCCTTTCAAAACCTGCTAGTCCCTCCAAGCCTTCCTCCTCACTATATATCATTATTCATCTTCCATTACTCTTCACTTGGCACCTTCTTTAACATCACAGCCTACACCTGGAACTGAAGCCCACTTCTTGGGCACCAACCAGTCTCATTCCCATACCCACCTGTCTTCAGGAAGCCTTCCAACAGTAGTGCAGCATGGCTTCCTTTCTCATTTGACCAATGTATCCTATACTTCTGTGGCTAAATTAGATTGTGAATTCATTGGGGTATGAACCTGCTCTCTTCAGATAGAGGCACAGAAATCAGAACCACTCATGTTCCAATCCTTGCTCTGACACTGACTTCCTCTGTAGGCTTGGCTGAGCCGTCGGCTCTCTGAGTTGAACGGGAGTAGCTGTGCAGTGGATGCACTGCAGCCAGGCACACCGGGAGAAGTTACCCTAAGCAGCGCATGTCGGGGTGACCCTCGTTATGGGCTTCCCTCCTCATGCCAGTTCAGGCAACTAGAGCCTGTACTAGCGCTAAGAGAGAGCATGGCTTTTGTTCCCTGTCACAGTGTAGCTGATCCCTCTACAGTCAAGTTGGGAAGAGCAGAGGCTCCTTGTACTGCTTCCCCTTGTGCACTTGGACTGGGACTAGGAACAATCTGGCCTTTAACATCTCAATTTCCTCATCTGTAGAACAGGCATAAGAAAATTTACCTACTTCCCGGGGGTGTCATGGGGATGCATTACCTGATGCTTATTAAAGTATTTGAAGGGTACAAGTGTCAAGTATTATTATCATTTCATATGTTCTTTAAAATCTTGCACATGCTTATGGCACTCTAGCATTCCTAGATTGTTAGCTCTTTGGCAGACGGGTCATGTCTTCATGTTTGTACAACACCAGCAAGAGTAGAATCTTGGTCCTGATTGGGGCATCTAGGTATTACGGCAATATAAATATGGATTACTACTACTATTAAACACTAATAAGTCTTACCATTGTAAGGGCAACAGACGCCTGTCGTCAGCAGGGAGGACTGAACCGGGGACCTCTGGAGCTTAGTGCATAAGCCTCTACAGCATGAGCTAAAAGCCAGCTTCCTGTTAGCTAAGGCTGTACAGCAGACTCATTTAACTCTCTCTCTTTCTAAGTGGTCCCAGTGCCACTAGATGGGACAGAACACCACACCCAGGAGGTGTGTGGGTTACATCATCACCATATGTTCCTTGTTTTGTGCAATTAAAACAAAATTAAAAAATTCTAGCTAGCCCATCAGTTACAGGGAAAAAAAAGAAAAGTCTACATAAAAAACATCCACAGCAATTTAACCTCTGATTCCTTAATAAAAAAGCCTATCTGGCATGAGATCAGTCGCCACAGTGCTGCCCAATATGAATTAAAAATACAGATTTATATTTCTCTCAAAGTGTGAAAAAGGGAAAAGTCAGTGGCAGATCCACAAGTGTCGCAGTTCCAGTGGACATTGTTCCAAGTAATCTTACTGCAAGAACCTTCTGGAATCTTGGGCTCCCATTTGGTTGGGCCCACAAGTGAAGTGAGTTGTACAGCCTTCACCATCAATGGTTGCTATGTCGTGTTCGTCTGTACCATGCAGTTTGACATGGTTAGCAGTATTGGTGCTAAGAGGAAGCTGAGCAATGAAATAACAGGAGTCAGATGGGTCTCAGGTACAGTAAGAGTTAAAAGTTATATGCAGGAAAGCTTGGACAGAGATTTATTTGCACAGCGCTTGGTTCTACTGTATTAGTCCCTCACTTTCATAAGAATCATATTTAAAGCAGAAAAAAGAAGAAAAATCCTGTTGTATTGAGACTTAAATCTCATTTGGTAGTTTCAAAGGGCCAGATTCAATCAAACTCAGCCTGGTGTCTGTATGTGTTTGAGAGGAGAAGTGGGGGAGTGACCATTCTCCGTGCAGCAGTAACTCAACAACATTTTTACTGAATATGGATCAAAACTGCATCTCTTGGTTTTGTTTATTTTTAATGCTGGAAGTTCATGAGAGCATCAGTTTTAACTTTTTAATTCACAACATGCAATACAGTGCATTAGTGCTTTTCATGTGAAAACCTATTGCCAGAGCCAAATCTGCACGTTGCTGTCTCACCCTCTTGGCTTCCGTTAAAATCAGTGGAGTTACACCGGTGTAAACTTGACGTAACGGAGATTGTAATCAGTTCCTCAGTTTTCATTTCCATATGTGATCTAATGGCAAAATCTATCAATCAGCTTTAATGCTTAGAACACCACCGAGATGTGCCAGATAAATTATATGCGTAGAAAGACATATATGCGACAGATTTCCAAAGGGGCCTCAAAACAGCCTCAAAAATTGTGAGTGCAGATTGGATTTCTTGCACAGAGTTTTTCACAGCCTAGTTGTGCACCTGAGAAATTTATATCTGTGCATGCAAATTGTGATGTTCAACACCTAATGACTGGCTGTCAGTACGCTATCTGTATATGCACGTATTGTTGGCATGCACTGAGCAGCACTGATGTGTCATGCTTGTAATGCAGTTATATATTTTGTGGCAGCACCGTCATATTTTGGACAGAAAGGACACCTCAGGAATGTTATGTTGCTATTAGTTTCTTTTTATATTCTTGGTGACAGAGCGGTAGATATTTTGTTTAATGAAGGATATTTATCATCTGAAATTATTCAATGGCACATGAAAATTATTTAAGAACTGGTCAAATTTAAGGACTGGCCCTCACATACCAAGAGCAGCCATAACCTGTAACATCTTTCATCCAGGAATTTCTAAAAAATGTACAGAACACTAGTTAGAACTCAGAACAATACATGTAATAGATGTTATTCTATGCGTTTTGCTGATGGGGAAACTGAGGCACGGAGCATTTAAGAGACTAGCTAGTCACACAGCCAGTTATTATTAGTAATGTATTATAATAGCTGTACCAGCATATCTGAGAAAATGAACAGTTCAAATTCGAAAACATTTGTAGTTATTTTTCTAGTATGTCTCTGGGAAGTCCTATAACTCTTTCCCTTTTCCTTGAATGGGTGCATCCTGTTTAGTAAATGCAGATGAGCCAAGAAAAATCAGTAAATAGCTTAGCATGCAGGGAGAGGGACAATGGACATTTGACCCTCCTGGTATTACTCTAATTGCTGGTTGAACTCAAGATATTCAATGTGAGCTTGTTGTCTAAGCAGTACTATGTGGCCCACATCCTCAGTTGGTGTAAATCAATGTAACTTCAATGAACCCAGTGGAGCTATGCCCATTTAAATCATCTGAGGATCTTGTTGGGTCTTAAGATCATTTCTACGTTCCCTTGCAATGTAAGCACCTAGCCCATAGTACAACAGAAAGATTGCAGGGGGAAAGGGGAAATAGACAAGTAAGGAGGATTAAATATTGTTTGGTAAGTAAATAGATGAGATGAGGGAGGGAGGGTGATGCATTACATAATCCTATTCTGTAACTCACTAGTATGGCATTGTCTCACTATAAGAGGACTAAGATATTTATATAAATTTTTTTAAAAGTACTGTTGACTTCTTATGTAAAGTTAAGAGACAGCAGCTGTCTCCTGAGACATGAAGGGAATAGCCAACCTGAACATTCCAAGTCTCTGTGCCATTGGATGCTCCCGGTACTGGACTTTCTAGAAGATGTTTCAGATTATTTTTCTGCGTGTGAAAAGTCTGTATTAAAAATCTACAGCACAACCTCACTCTCTGAGATGACCTTTCAGCAGCCCATTTTGCCCAGGGAAGTGACTTCTCGGGTCTGCTGGATTTGTGGTAGGATGAATAACTCTGATCTCAATTGTATATCAAAGGGTTTGCGGACAAAAAATACTCTTGCTAAGTCAGCAGGAAAAAGCAGGCCCATGTTGGTTAACAAATTCACATAACAGCTGTTGTGCTCATTCTTGTAACTTTGCTAAGCTACAACAGTTACATATACGCTCCATAGCATGGGGAAAGATACTGTAAATACTTACATATGCATTTCCTTAAATAACTGGCACATTCACCTTCAAATCATATTCTAATATAGGAAAACACTATGTTGAAATAAAGTGACTGGTCAGATTTAAACTGACAAACAAGAAAATTCATAAATTAGGTATTCCAGAGGGTCTAATATCCAACATATGACATTTAATACCTTACATGCTGCAGTACCCAGGCCTAACAGGGTGGTTTCAGGATGTACTAAATAATCAAGGGAACCTTGAATTGCCTTTCTACATTTAGCTAAATGAACCAGTGGTACTCAAAGGAAAAGCATGGCTTATTATGGGCTGGACTGAGTAAATGACATAGACTGGAGGCAGAATGTATTCTAAAGTGCAATGGAAAAATATGTATCATCTATTAGAATAGCTTTTAGTAGGTTGATGAGAGGGTTACAATTAATCAACAATGTGGCCAATGCAGGAATATCATTAGTCAAGCTGTGGAAAAAGCTCAAGCTAACTCATCTAGCTAGAAGACTGGGACATAGGACTGTGATGATGGAGATTGTGCAAACAGAAGACAAACCCTTTATGAAAGCAGTTTCTGCCACCCAGAACCCCATTTCCAGGACCCAAAACTAGGTCCCTCCAACATGGAAGGGAGTCAGCCCATAGAAAATGCAGTTCCTCAGGGAGTAATGCTTTGACTCAGAGATGGATTTGGAAGGAAAAGGGAGTGGAAAAGGAATTTGGAAGGATTTGGAAGTGGCCAGAAAATCAAAAAACCAGTAAGTCCTAGAAAACATATTATAGCCTGAGTACCTCAGGGTTTTCCACAACAAAGTTCATCTATAATTTTATGGGCATCATAAATGGATTGGCTGAGTGCTCTGCCATCTTTATTCACAGCAAAAAGGACAAGGGATGTGTTGCTTGGCTTGTATTTCTAAGCACTTCACTATGGATTTAGTCTCCTCTTGCGCCTGGGAGTCAGGTTTGTGGTGGACCCACTGATCACATACTAAATATTCTGAACAACTGGACAACAGTCTTACTCTCGGCTTGAAACCTCATGCAGTGTCATTTTTACCTGTGAAGAAATGTGAGAAAGACAAGGTAATTTTGGTAATATCTTTTATTGGACCAACTTCTACTGGCAGAAGGGACAAGCTTTCAAGCTACTCAGAGCTCTTCCCCGGGTCACTTCTTGTTGTGTTATTTCATTTTGACCAAAATTTACTGAACCTGAATTTAACCAAATTGAATTAAAATTGAGTATTGTCTAAAAAGAAAATTATCCTTACTTCCAGCAATCCATGAAATTTGGCTATTAAAACACGTCGGACCCACATCTTTGCTAAGCTAACCTACGTTTATCATATTTCACATGTAGACACATTAATTCCACTGTGAATAAGAGTGGCAGAATCCAACCCTTAATTTACATAAAGCTGTGTGTGAGGGGGACTGGATATCTCAGGGCATTGGGTAATGGTATAAATACTTCTTAGCTCTTAACTTGTAAGTTCAGGTCCAGCCTGTGGGCTCTACTGTGCAATGACTTCCATGGGATTACTTGCGAGAGTAAGTGTTGCATAACTGAGCACTAAAGGCTTAATCCAAATCCTACTGGACTCCATGAGACCCATTCTATTGACTTCAGTGGCACAACGGGGTGTTAGTCTGCACGTACTGAAAGTTGGTACCATCTGATGGCTGTTTAATGGTCTATGTGACATGAGTTTGAGTCCCAGTGGATAAGTGACTGTCTCATCAAAAATCACTGCTACCACTTGTTAGCAGTTTCATTGGACGATTAAGGATTGAATAGGCATAGGAAATAAAAAATCCTTTCACCCCTACAGATGGTAGAGTTTGAAGCACATCAGCAGTCCTGTGTGGGAAAGTTGGCTCTGCTGCTGCCCACACAGTATTTGTTCTGTGGATCAGCACTGGACTCTGTCCTCCAGGACTGTCAGTCTGGAACTTGTATAAACACTGCATTTCTGCACAGCTGTAAAGGGGGCGGGGGGAGTAGGTTCCATCTTCTATTTGTCTCCTTTAAGATTACACAAACTTACACAAACATCCGGTTGAGGAGAAAGAGTGCTGCCATAAAAAGGAAAATGTCACTTTGTTTCCCCATAACCCAGAATGACAGCAAATTACAGAAAGCCTTTCCCGGTTTTTGTAACATCAGAGGAATGCCCCACATATCGCACAATTGATTTTCCATTAAAATGTTGTTCAGTTGTTGACTTCTAATTTACAGCGTATTGACTGAGAAGCCAATAGAAATCTATAGACCATTATGGTCAGTTCTGTGGCTCGATAACTTTGTGCCATTAGCACTAAAGAATATGACATTTTTCACTGTACTGTGGAGTTGTACATTAAATGAGACTACAGGCATGTGCAGAATGCTGTGTCCACCCAGCATCCTTATAAAAAATGCTGCAGGACTCGATGGTACTTGGACCAAATGCAGAAGGACCAATACTGCAAGATGAGGATGTGATGCTCAATTTATGCTAGTTCTATGCTGGTGTAATTATGTTGGCTTCACTGGAATCACGGTAGATTCCACTTATTATGAATGCCGCAGTTGCCAGCAAAAAGTTGCTATTATCCAGCAGCTGCCGATAAGCAGAAGGCAGGTTTGTGGGGCTGCAGCCAGGAAAGGAAGTGCTGGGACATGGCTTCTCTGCACCTCACAAACCTGCCTGCAGTCAGGGCAGCAGTGGGGAGTGGGGCCGCAGCCCAGATGCCAGGGCTTTCCACAGGGAGGGGAGGCTGTGGGAAGGGGGGCAGTAGGGACTGGGAGCCTGCGAAGCTGCCTGGTACCGCTCCCTACAAGCTGGGAGGGGAGACTGTGGGTGGGGCAGCAGTGAAAAGAGGTACCGTGCGGCTCCGGGAGCACCCTTGCTTGCCATGGAAAGCCCTGGCATCCCACCTGCAGCCCTGACCGCAGCCTCCCTTCCCAGTCGGCGGAGTTGGGACGCCAGCTGGGGCTCCCCAGTGAGGCGGTGATATGAGCCACCAGACCCTTACCTCCTGTGTGGTCCCCAGGCACAGAAAATTTGCAGAGCTGCATCAATAGCAGGAAGCGCTGCCAAGCACTTACATTCCAGCGCGTCCTTCCCTGGCTGAAGCCCTGCAAACTTGCCTGCAGCCGCGGCCTTTTTTCTAAACCAAAGTTTTCAATAAGCCACATGCCGATGCCAATATCAAAATCCCATGAACATTCAGGACAATGGGATGGGATTGGGTCCATGCAAAACGTTGCTATTAATTGGAAGCTGTTAATATCAGGGTTGCTATTAAGTGGTATCCACTGTATTCCCAGTTTGCACCACTGTAGTTAAGTGGAGACTCGGGATCATAGTAATGTTTTGAGGATAATAGGGAGTGTTGCCAACTCTCATAATTTTACCTAGGGACCACAAATGGTGTTTCTCCAGGAGTCATGTTAATATATGAGAATAGGGTCTTTCTTTTTTTTTTTTTAAAGTAAGTTTGTAGCCCTCATGATTGTGGAGAAACCTTGATATCATGACATGAGTGTACCCTAAAGACTCCAAAATCAGAAGGCAAATAAGACCCCAGTATCTTATTTTTGTAATAATCTCATTTTTAAGCCAATCTCAGGCGTTTTGAGGCCCCAATGATTTTTGAACACTTGGGGTTGAGAGTACTGGCACAGTTGAGCACTCAGCACTGTTTGTAGGAAGAGCCAAGATGGTGTTTAGCCTGATCTTTCCCTGATCCTGGGTTCAGTCCAGTCCCTGGTATAATTACAGCAGATTCAGAGCTACTCTTCATTACAGGCAGGATCCTGCTCCAGCAGTCAATGATCATTGAGGTGCTGGGATACTCTAGACATACTTTCTTTCTCCCAGGAATACTCCTTGAGATGGGGAGAGCATGACACAGAATGACCACTTTGGTTCTCCACCACCCAGGGATTCCCCTTACACAGAGGAATCTTGAGAGAGCCACTTAAGCTGGTTTAATAGCTGGGTTTTTTTGCCACTGAAGAGGTACAGAACATCTGGAATGAAGCCACTGGGGCCTGATTTCTCAAGGGCCTGAGCAACTGCAGCTCCCACTGATTTCAACTGAAGATGTGGATGCTTAGAAGGTCTGAAAATCAGGACCACGCTGTGGAATACCATGGGTCTGAATTTCCTCTCAGTGATGCTGCTTTTACATCTGCACAGGTCTATTAACTACAGTCAGGTCCTGTGCTTTTTACAAGGGCAGGAATAGAGTCATATTTGCAAGGACACTAGGATCCTCTTAATTTACACATATCCCAGTTTAAACCAAAATGTGCTGATAAAGACCCCAATGGCATTGTTTAGATATAGTCCCTAGTAATGGGTGGTATGGAGCCATACTGCCCCACGGGGAACACAGCCTCTGCAGGCCTGCTGTTACATCCCTTTATAGGATCAACTTACTTTACTCCCCCCCTACGCTGCTGACTGGTTATACTGGCCAGTGCATAAGGTGTGTGAAGCCAGAGTGTCACCTCACGCCCACTGTTCCTTTGAGAGCACCAAGAGAAAAGGAGCCCATGTGATCCCCCAAGCACAAAGGCTGCAGTTCTGCCTGGCCATTATATGGGTTGTGGAATTACGATGATTTGGAACCCACAACAACCATCAAATTGTACAGTAGCTACCTACGTAGCCACATGATCTTATTTTTGTTACCCCATCTTCCTTCCCCTCTACAGTATGTACTGCTAACTGTTTTACAGTGTTACAGTGTATTGCTAACAGCTGATAGCGATCCTGGAGAAAACGAGTAGACATGCTGTATTGGCAGAGTTGTGATGGAGGTAGCTTGAGTATGCTAACATTTGCCGTGATTCTCCATACACTTATATCAGTTTTAGACTAGTATCACTCCACTGAGTTACATATATTTATTCCCGATTTACATTGGTATATTCAACTGGAGCATCAGCTCCATTTTGAATGGCTCTGAAGAGTATTAAATGGCCATGTCAAAAAGCATTTGTGGAGCTTCACTATCCTTATATCACACAACAGCCACACTTCACGCTAAATCCCTGTGATGGGGTAAAGTGCTAACAAAAGGAGTAAAGACTCTGGAACCAACTGTGTGTTAGCCAGAAAAAGGCAAGAATGGGGAAAAGGTCATTTCCCATTCTGGGCCTTTGCAATAAACTAATCATGTGAAGTGGCTCAGATAGGGAAATAATGGAGTTCCCCTCTTTGATGTCTGCTTTTTGAGGCAGCGGTATGAAGGATGGCCATTTTCTTAGGGAACAATAACAAAAAGCTAAGCCCAGTTTGCTGTTCATTTGCTGTGACATGAAGAACCCTGTGCCCCTCCCCACTTGTATCTATTCTAACAGCATCATGATTGAGTGCAACCAAATTCTTCCACACACATTGTCTACTATGCTTGTCTATAAACATTTTAAGTGGGTTTTGTGCTGTTGAAAAATGCTGGTCTGAAATCCCTTAAAGACTGAAGCTCTCTCCAACCAGAGAAACAGCATGGCAGATTATAAATTCTTTGTGGCCACGACTGTTTTTGTTATGTGTTAGTACAGTGCTTAGCACACTGGAGCGCCTACATGCTACACTATACAAATAATTAATAATAATAATAATAATAATGGGCATTGGAACTGCAGGGTTCACCACATTACCCCCGGCCAAAGTGTTTTACTCCTGATCTGAAAGAACCAACTCTGTATGTGAGATGGAAGCAAAACCTCCATGTTTATCCAGTCCTCTGCCTCTCTGCTCAGCTGGGTCTAAGTAGAGAGAAAAGGTTTGAGGTAGACGTATAAGCACTGAAAAGACAACTCATTTATACAGACCCCCAAACAACTGCCAGACTGCCAGCCCCAAACTCTTGATACCCACCTGGGCTGGATTCAGACCAGTAACCTAGAAGTTCACAGATTGTCTAGCTGTTAATCCTTTGAACTCCCCATAACCTTTCTAAACTACAGGCTACATTTTGCACCCAGTCACAGTGATGTAAATCCTCAGTTACACCACTGGCTCCAAAGGAGTTACTTCAGATTTACACCAGACTGGGTGAGAGCAGGCTCTAGATTCATGGGCCCAGTTCTCTTCCTATACTGATGTAAATGAGAAGTAACTCATTTATATCAGACTGCCTAGGGAGGTTGTGGAAGCTCCTTCACTGGAGGTTTTCAAAAGGAGGCTGGATAGCCAGCTGTCTTGGATGGTTTAGATACAACAAATTCTGCATCTTGGCAAGGGGTTAGACTAGATGACCCTTACGGGTCTCTTCTAACCCTATGGTTCTATGATTCTAACTCCATGGAAGTCAATGGAGTTCCACTGTTGTAAAGCTGGTGTAAGAGTGAGTTTGCTCCCAAAATGCCAAGTATTCCTCCTGGTCAGAAAGGCTGAGTTATTTAACAAGCTTAAATTTTCTCCTTCCATGTTTTTGTTTTTAGTTTCCTTGCAGATTGGCACTGGTTTGTACTAAATCCTTCCTGAAGAAAACTATTGACTTCAGAGGGAATTTTTGCTTGAAGAAGGACTGAGTAAACCCTGAATAAGGGCTTCAGGATTTCAGCCATTGTCATAGCATTGCCATCATTCCTGAATGGCCATGGGGATATAGAAGGAGTCTGCCCCTATAGACAGCACTGGGATGGCAGCAACTGGGGAAGGCAGAGTGCTATACTTTTTAAGATACAGTAAGGTCTGATCCTTAGCTCAATCCTAACTGAGATTGTGGAATGCAGCACAGGCATAGTGCTTCCAGCATAGGCAGGCATAGTGCTTCCAGACAATGCCATTTGGTCACTGCACTTTGTTCCCATTCCCAGCACAACTGTGATCCTTGAGGTATCAGTTAGTTCTGTATTTCTGAGAGATCTAGGCCTCTGGATGCACATATGTAACTCCCATGGCATTCCATTGCCCACTGAGAAGGGACCAGGGCCTGGGAAACACAGGCCATAAGCTAATTGATGTGTTTGGTCCATAAAGAGGAGCAAAGCTCCGGAACTTAAATACTAATGACTATTTTCTGTACAGAGTGACCACAATTCCCTGTAGCTTCCACCCTTGCAAAAATAAAAATAAATCACCTTTTTGAAAAAGAAAAGAAAGAACAACAAAGTGCTTATAAATAGCCTTTACTGTGCTTACTTTCACTGAGCAGAAAAAGCCTGTTCTCCGAGCTTGTACAACCCACATTTTCATGTGCCCCACCCACATAAATCCAAGAAATGAGCAAAGCACCAATTAATACTGGTAAGTTGTAATGGTCTGTGTAAAGCTTATTTTTCAGATGTAATTAGTAAATGTTTGTAAAGCTCTTTGAAGATGAAAAGCACTGTATAATTACTAAATAATAAATAACAGTAGCCATTGTTCAATCTATACCCCGGGAGGGAAGGGGCTGAAAATGTTACAGGAACAGAATGAGAAGGGTTCTCATTTTGCACTCTCACTTGCACTCTAACGCATAATGTAATGGAGTTTCCATATTACTGACACGTAGGGCAAAACTGTCAGTACCTTCAAGTTGGCTTGTGTGTGTATGTGCACCTATTGTTGTGCATACAACTGATTGCACCCACAAAACCGACATTTGCCTGCAGAGATCAGGGAGTTAGGAACCTGCTATGGTTGTGTGAGTATGTGTAACAGGGTGGTCTGCCCTTCAAGGGGCAGGAAGTCTGGGGCCAGCCATCCCTGTTCAGTTATCAGCCCCAGCTAAGAAGGGGTAAAGTGATCCCTATTAAGGGCTACAAGAGCCCAGTGAGCAGAGCTGCAGGAGAGAGATAGGTTCCAGCAGGATACCCTGGAGCAAGGCTGGTGTGTCCTCATTCCAGCACTGGGATAAGCAAGGGGAAAAGCCTCTGGGAGTTGTAGAACAAGATTGGCAGAGGAACTGCTTTTATTTTGATGTTTCGCCTAAGTTTTATATTTGAAGAATCAAACCGTGTCCAGCAACAGGCTTGGGCATGGCAGTGAGACCTTCCTGGGCTCGGGGATACTGGCCACTAGTCTTGCCTGGTCCAAAACAGTGAGTACACACAATCAGAATCTGGGGTTGGGCTTGTTTTCTCATAAAGCCTCTTCCACCACTACATGTACACCATGGCTCCGACTTTAGTGAGCCCAGCTGTCAATGCTGCCTCCAGTATTGCAGATGAAACACCAAATTTGTGCTTGTCGGCCCCATGGGATCTCGCACATGGGGAACACCAAAAACTCTTTTCTGCTACCTGTTCAACATGTATGCAAGACCACTGGGGAGATGGTGTCTTCAGTATGCAGACGTCAGTCATCTCTATTTCGTAAGATCCAGATGGTGCAGTTGAGTGATTCATCCAATGTCTGGCTGAGATTAGGGGTCGGATGAGACCTAGGTAGCTGAGACTCAGCTTCAGTAAGACTGAGGTTAAGATGCTACAGGGAGTTTTCTTCACTACATTCCTGCTCCAGTCAGACTTGCCACAAGCTATGTTGCACCAGCATGAATGAAAACCATCATCACTAATTAATAGTTGAAGAAACTGACAGAGTAAAGGATTTGAGAAAGAAGGATGAGCTTGTGGTTAAGGCACTGCACTGAGACACAGGAGATTTGGGTTGAATTCTTTGCTTTACCACACGTTTCCTATCTACCCTGGGGCAAGTACCTTAATCTCTCGGTCCCTTCTTTATTAAATTTAGGACATTTTCCCGCATTCTTGGTCTGTCTTGTCTATTTGAATTGTTAGATTGTTCAGGTGCTACCATACAGCGATAATAATGACTTGCCCATGGTCACATCAGAAGTCTATAGCAGAGCTGGGAATAGAATCCAAGTATCCTGTGCCCTAGTCACAAGATCATCTTTCTTCCCAGTGATGAGTGGTGGTTTTGCCCAGCCTTTTCCAAAAAGATCAATAAAATTGCAATGTGGGATCCCTTTAGATTTCAGTGTTGTTTGTGAAGCTTATGTTTCATTTCTGTTCCAGAGAGGCTGCCCTTCCTTAGGCACATAATGTAGCATAATTCACTGCTCAAGCTTATTTCATTCAGATTCCCTTAGTAGAGACTTCTGATTTTTTTATTTAGTGACTTTTTACCATGTGGAATGGTCAACAAACAGAGTTCATTTTTTAGCTTAGGCCCATACAGTTAGTCTCTACTGTCATAAAAATCTATCAAAGATGTGTTCTGCACCGAAAACAACTGAGGTATAATGCTGTATATCAAATCTCTCTAGTTAGAAATTCCTTTCTGAGTTCTCTTTAGAGGGGCTTTTTTTTAATTAGGAGGTGAAAGGAGTGGGATCGGATTAGGTTGGGTTGCTATGAGTATTTTTTTAATGAAATTGGCTTTATTAAGTAATCCAGTATTATGATAATGCCTCCTTTCTTTCTAAAGGCTGGTATCCTGTGGACAGTAAGCAAGGAACAGAAGTTAAATCACTAGTTTTAAAGGGAGAATACTTAGTGGTAGTAGGGAATATGATTGAATTATCTCTGGCTGGCTGGTCGAGATTGTGCTGTCACACCACACTACATTCTGATCAACTCCATTGAAGTCTGTGGAGTTACTCTGGATTTACAATGGAGTAAGAATAAAATCCCCATCCCTTTAATTTATTTTAGGTTTCAGAATGTTATTTGTAATTTAAACAGGCCAGAACTTCCCTTCAGGCACACCCATTGATTTCAGTGGACTGGACTAGGTAGATCTGTAAAGGAAGAGCTTAGACAATCACATTTTATACTCTCTGACACCTTTGAACACAAGGTCAGGGAACTTATAAATGCTGATGAACAGCTGAAGAGCAGCTCAGCTCAGCTAAGAGTATTTTGTTCCCTGAGAGAGCCTCTGGGTGCATATTCAGTCTTTGCACAGGAAGGGGAGATTTGGCCACTTCTGAAGAGTGTGATGCCTCCAAAAGTGGAAATAGCCCAGAAGCCTTCAGGGCCTGCTAAAATTCACCCTAGAAATTGGCCATCTAAGAACATCCTTCAGAGAGGGCAGAGGTCAGTGTGAAATGCTGGCGATTTGAAAATGTGTGAAGGCTCTAGGGTTCAAACAGAGTAGAACAGCCTGCCCTAAGAAATAAGGCAGGTGGGGCCTAATCCAAAGCCCATTGATACCAACGTGACTTGCAATGGTATGAAAATGTGTTTCCTCACAGCCTAATAGAATAGGGGCATGCAATTCTGAAGGTCCTCAGAACCTCAATTTTACAAACATCAATCTTACGAACAATCAGTTATATTAAACATTTTAGGAGGGAACAAAATGTCACATAGGAAAAGTGATGGCGAAGAACAAGTCAACATCCTTTCACATTCTGATGTCTTTGATGCATTAGAAATTGATTTGCCATGGTTTGAACAAAAATTAAGTGATGCAGTGTACCATACTGTAATTTATGCATCCTACCTATCATCATTATGAGATATTCAGTTTTATGAATTCCTTCATCCCCAATTAGTTTGTAAAATAGGGGTGTTACTGTACACTGTAAAATTGAGATCAGAATCAGTGTAAATATTACCTACAAACTACCTGCTGGAATATACCGCATATACCAATTTTGGTAATAGATTTTTACTAGTTAGGGTGAGAATGTGATCATTTTCCTTAAGATTGCATTGATGGAACTGATTCTCCTCTTACACCAGTGTAACTCTACTGACTTTAGTAAAGTCACTCCTGATTTCCACTGATATTACACCAGAGAATCAGGCCAAATGTATCGTCATTAATGACTCAAGTGTGGTGACGTCTGAAATCAGATTTAAACAAGATAAAATTTATAAAATTAAAAACAAATTCTCTTACACACAAAGACCCCTTTTCCCTATTCTGGCAGTTTAAAGGTGCTTTAAAGTGGGTGTGTATTACTTTTATGCCCATTTGAAAGCCCCTTTTACACTGCCAGAATGTGTAAAGGGGCCTTAATGTAAGTAACTCAGAACTCAAGCCACATGGTCCAAAACAGAATGTAGCTGAAATGTACACCCATCTAAATCATACAGGTAATGTCATAGAATCATAGAAGTTGTAGGACTGGAAAGGAGCTCAGTAGGTCATCTAGTCCAGTCCCCTACACTAGAGGCATGACTATGTAATAACTAGACCATTCTTGACAGGTGTGAGTCTAACCAGCTGTTTAAAATCTCCAGTTATGGAGTTTCCACAAGCTCCCTAGGCAATTTGTTCCAGTTCTTAACTACCCAGCGACTTAGGAAGTTTTTCTTAATGTCCAATCTAAACCTCCCTTGCTGCAATTGAAGCCCATTGCTTCTTGTCCTATCCTCAGAGGTTAACAAGAACAACTTTTCTAACTCCTCCTTGTAACAACCTTGTATGTACTTGAAAACTGTTCTCATGTCCCCCTCAGTCTTCTCTTCTCCAGACTAAACAAAGCCATTTTTTTCAATCTTTCCTCATAGATCATCCTTTTTTTTTTTCTATTTTCATTCTAATTTGAGAGTAAGCTAACAGGGTGATATATTGCAATGATAAATACTGGGACAACATTATTTTTTAGGTACAGAATCCTAAATCTCTAGAACATCTTGGCTTGCCTAATTGGGCAAGTGAACTGCTTGGAATATGTACAAAAGCCTTGGGAAATTCAGAAGATTGGGCATTGACAAAAAATTGAACAGTACTGAGCGTGCTTCTGAAACTTGCACAGCTGCAGGTGCTTTTTATGGCAATTGTAGAGCATTTTCTTTGAAAGTGGGAGGTGATTAAGCCGGTAACCACTTCCTAAGCGTAATTAATAGTATGACTGTTACACCTTAAGACCTCAGTTATTGATCTGTGGGTGCATATTGCTGACACCTAAGTGGTCATTAACTGTAACATTTAATAAAAAGACGTTAGTGTTTCATAAAATCTCCTTCACACTTGGCTCGATTTCTCTCCAAAGACCTTCACAAAGTCTGCAGTTTCATGTAACACAACCCTGTGTATATACAGTGCAGTATTTTTACATGGTGGAACTGTTCATGTTCCAGCATTTTACAAATGCTGCATTAGTGGAAGACTTGTGTGTGTAAATCTGTCTCACTAATGTATAATTCTCTGCATGAAACACCCTATCCCCTTGCCACATCTACCTAATCACAAGTTTTTGGCATAAGACCTAGTATAACACCTCCAGGATTGTTCTACAGAGCCTGAAGCATTGAAGATGTCTTAGAGTCACCAGAGAGGTGGTAAAATTATAGTACATCTGCCCTTCTCATTCCTTGGCATCAGCTGCTCCGAAGAGAAACTCCCTGTAATGCCAGTGAATGCCTGAAGCCCCAAGATCAAGACATATATTGTAAAAGAAATTCCAGCAGCACAGATGAAATCTGACTTCCCAAAGCTTTCTAAGCTACCAAACATACTAATAAGAGAGCCAAATCCTGAAGTGAATGAGATAATTTACCGAGAATCATGGTGGATTCTCCATCTCTGGCAATATTTAAATGGGTATTGGATTTGTCTTTTTAGAAAAAGATATGCTCTATTACAAAAGGAGTTAGTTGTGGGAGGGTCCCTGGCCTGTGTTATATTGGAGGTCAGACTAGATTATCACACTGGTCCCTTCTGGCCTTGGAATCTATGAAGTTCTCAATAAAAGTAAGGTATGGGCTTTTGTGTATCAACACTGCCCTCCACTGGAAGGAAGTTCAAATCGGCTCTAATATATGTGGCGGTTTTCCTCTAGTGGCTGGAGGCCTAAAAAGCAAGTAAGTAAAAAGACCATACCTTCCAGTGTTACTCCACAGTCCCAGGTTTCCATATCATGGCCCAAGAATTTCTAAAATATCCTGTTTTTTTTTTATTTCTTCAATCAGAATGTTCAGATTTTTTTATAAACTACAAATGAATGATAGTACTGATATAAAATGTTTTGTGCAGCCTCTTTTACGCTCATCACATAGCAAGTGTGTGTTTCACACTAACCATTATTCAAGGCCTAAGCTCACACATTGCAATATGAGTGTGGTGAGTTAGTAAGCCAGCCAAGTCGGTGCAAACCTCCTGCTCTAGCCCCTGGGGGCGTGGGGGAGATAGAGAGCAGGTACTTGCCAGTTCTCTGTCATCAGAAGCATAGCGAGAAAGTGCAGTGTGGATGCAGAAGCTGAGGTCAGTCTTTTTTGGATCTGCTCTTTTGCTCCAGATGGAGCTTTCTGACTCCCATGAAACAGATCAAAAGAAGAAGCCAGAATGCTGATCACTTGAGGATTTAATAATTTTGAAAAATGTTGCCAGAAAAGTGTCTTTTTTTAAAAAAAAATTGAAATATGGTTGCCCTACATGTACATCCTAATATTACTACAGCTGGCACAAATTCCTTTAGCTGTAATGGAAGAGATCTGAGATTTTTGCAGCTAAAGGTTCTAGGTTTTACTGTTGTCACAGAAAATAACTGTCTTTGGTCAGTAAAGTTCTTTCATCAGCTGGTCCTGTAATTCACAGATCATTTTTATGATTTTATGAAAATTCACTTCTCACCATCAGTCATTATCAGTTCATGCACATTGGATGATTGCTTTCACATCCAGCACTCAAACTGTTTGTCTTTGCTGAAATTTAGATGGCTTCTCTTTTGTTTTCTTTAAACTTATTATAAATGTACAGGTCACTGATATGAAATGAGAGAGATTGTCCAATAAAAGTAACATAATTAACTAATAGTATAATACTTATTCCTCCGTTCCTGTCCTGCTTCTGCTAAATCAGGATTTTTTAAAGCAGGCCCATAACAAAACTGTCAGCTTCTCTAGACTTGCAGCATAGCAGTCAAAGTAGTGAATGCTTTTATTTTGCATAATTCCTATGAAAGTCATTTTTTTCTCTCTCTCTCTAGATCCAGGCAGGAAGTTTTAATTATTTGAAGTGCTTGTATATAAATGATCATTTAATTTCCTGATACTGTCTCTTTCCTTACTTTTCCGTTTGATGCCTGACAGGTAACACAGAGATTCTGATGAGAAGGTGGAGACACATTCCTTAAAGAAAGAAAGAAATGTATAACTAGGAACAAAGGAGAAACAGACAACCCAGAATTACGATTTCCAATTCTAGTTTATATGGGCTACCTGTAGAACCGTTCTCTTCATGCTTGTATTTATCTACTCCATTTTCTTCCCCCTATGGCATATCATTTTATTTAAAGAGGCCTGGCAAAAATTACAAATTATAGACTTGATTCTTTCCTTTATACCAATGTCTGTCGCTAGTATCTTCATTGAAGTTAGCAGCTCCACCCTAAAATTGCTGTGAGGAGAATTAAGTCCAATGCACATTAGTGTGTTATTTACAACACCTTTATTGTTAGTATTGAAAGAAAATGAAAAATCATATGTACTTTTCACTAGTGGGGCTGTTTGCTTACTTTTTCCATTCCATTCACTTCACTTTGGCCATTGAGAGCAGACTGGTTTGGGAGTCTATAGACTTCACTGTTTACTTGCTATGTGTTAGCACAGTGCTCATCTATACTTGGTTTTCTAACACTGCAGAGGAATGTTCGATCCCTTGCCCTTCTCTCCTCATGGCAACAGTTTTCATTAAGGTCCTGATCCTCGACTTCGCTCTGCCCCCTTTGTACAGCACCAAGAGCACAAAGGGCATGGTGCTGACAGTTTGGGATTCCACTGGCAAGGGAAAGCCTTGCCAGGTTTACTCCACCAGTTCCTGGCCCAAAGCCCACATAGGGGTTCAAATATGCTTTTCTTCAGCTATCCTGGGCTAACAGAACAGACCCTAAATGGGTCATTATTGAGGTTGCTTGAATTTGTTCTATGGCCTGAAGTGACCCCCCAGCTGCCTCCAGGGCTGAGTGGAGGGGTGGAAGCAAGGTAGCAGAAAGCCACTTATGCTGGCTCTTACTTTTATCCACATCTCTCAAAAAAAGGGGGAAAAAAAAAAGAGAGAGAGAATATTTCTATTCATATTAAATAGTTTTTTAAGCAACCATATTTTGGAATTGTGACACACTGAAATACTACTGCATTTTTTTTTTTTTACTCCTGTATGCTGAACTCAATAGAAATAAAACCTGCTTTCACATCACAGAGGCCCTGAAAACTCCATTTTTGTGGTTCTACAGTAAAAAAAATTTTTTGAAGTATTAGGGAAATATTGAATTTTAGAGCCTGACCCTTGTAGCTGCTATGAATTCCAGACATAGAGCCTCTTCAGCACTGGGCCCGAAGGTGCTTCAATGTACAGAGAATTCAGGCAGCTGAGCATCTCACAAGTTTGGGCCCTAAATTTGTAAATTAATTACATGTTGCCATTCTGAACTAAACTTTTATTCCCATTTCTAGGTGGTCCCATCCTCTTGAAGTTTTAATAAACCTACTTGTGGCAAATATTGCAGGGCATGATAATCTCTTGTTTAAATTAATAATCCACTGATCCTTTATTCTTTTTGTCCAGGAGGTCTTACACACCCATTCAAAACCATGTCACAACGAGATAAATAGGGCCAGACTATCCACTGTATAAAATCAAGATAGCTCTGCTGAAGACAGTGAGTGGAGCTATGCCAAATGCACACCAGCTGAGGATCTGGCCTAAAGGGTTTTGTAAAACAGGCAAACTATTTTCACTGGTTCGCTAAGATCAAGTGTCCCAAATGCTTTTCCTTTAAGAAATTTGCTGAAGAAAGAACATAAAAATACCACTTGCATTGCATTGTTGTGGTTGCATTTCAGTGTTGCAGAGAGCTAGCACAGAAGAGGATGTATATTTATCTGACAAACATGATTTACCATTCAATGTTAAGCTTTTATTTAACATTAGATTCTATAAACATGTGAAGTGTATCCATTAAATGGCTGTTCTGATGCTCTCTTAATTTTAGGATATATGCACATTAAAGCAGACGTGGTGGAGAGGTTATTATGGACTCTGACTTTGAAGCATCATTGCACGCATGTACTGGGAGCCATAGTCACCTGCTTTAAGCTATGCGGAGCTGCATGTACATTTTATTTGACACTGTTCCCTGTGATGAGTACACTGATTGATTTGCTACACATCAACGTTGTGTGTGTAGTAAATTGCACTTTAAAAGGGATGCAAACCACTTGTTAGAGAACCTTCTGTTTCTCCTGCCAGTGAGTGAGTATCATGGGTGTGAAAAGTTCCCCACTTATACCCTCACTAATTCTGGAGCACCTACCCCGTGAAAAGTGTACTGAGGTGGCAGTGTGTAAATAACAGTGCTATAGCACAGGGATACTCAGACCTCTGTGATTCAAGAGCTAAATTAGCAATCAACGTTACCCAAAAGACCCACAGTAGTGTGAATTCATGGTTTCAGTTACTATTTTTAAATATTATTCTCACAACAAAATGACTGACCAAGTATTATTTTATCAACTACAATTGTATACAAGCCTCAAATTGCTATATCATTGATATTCAATAATATAGCTAATTATTGAATGTTAACTAATGTTAACCCTAAAGCAGTCATGAGGGAAAATAGGATGCCATCACAGGAGAAAGCCATCATGACTTTGATGCCATCCCATTCCATTATTTTCAAGCTCTTGGAAACACGTTTAAGTGTGTATTAGGGCTAGTCATCAAGTGTCTCTGTGGACCTCTCTGTTCAACTGATGTTGGAGAGGTCTCACCCACTGGAAGGTAGGTCTTTCTGAATTTCCCATTGAAAGTTTTAAGATAGATAGGCCAGCTCTATATAGGCTTCACACTTAAAAAAATAAGGAAGAGCGGGGATAGTGAACATGAGATGGTAGTGAAGGAGATCAGAAAGCAAAAAGGGAGGAAGAGAGAAATAGGGAGGTGATGGTGCAAAACCATCTCAAAACAATACCAGATACTTTAATGGTATATTATGTTTGCTCCTCTAGTCTTCTTGGCCATACAACACAAGTAGAAGTGCCTTAAGCTAAAAGCCAACATCTTTATGAAAACCACTAGTGCTTTTGCCCTTGCTGTATGATGTACCTTTAACATTCATATTTACATGAAGGGTATACCACTTGGGAGGACAGGATTCGTGGGGGAGGTAGGATGCCTCACAGATGGTTATCCTACATGATGGAAAATGTTCAGATATGAACCTTGTGCTCAAGTCTATCTCTGCAGGGACCCTCTGAAAGACAGAACACTGATGTGTTTCCTTTGTGGTTGTTTCAGTTACTTATTGGTAGAGATTTCTACCCCTGCAGCACATTTCTGGAAGTGCGCCACTACCAGAGCTGAAGGTTGTAGACTGTTACCAGCTAATGACAGTGGTAAAAAGAATGGCAGGTTCAACTGTGAGCCTGACCAGACGGAACGGCTCACAGTATGCACAACTTTTCACCTTCAAGTCGCTGGTTCAAATCTAACCCATTTAGTTACCAACTGAAAACTGCTACATTATGACTGTTCAGTGGGTTATGTTAAATGAGTTGAAACTCAGTTCCTCATGGACCTGTTTCTCCATCATCACAGTTTGCATTACTTGGTGCTTTCAAGAGAGAGGCCAAGGATTGAACAAGCATGGAGACAGAGCTACTTTCTCAACCCAAGATGCACTCTCTCCAGGACAAATCTGAAGCACTGTGGTGGCAGGGGTTTGAGAAAACTTGCAATGCCCCTGCCCAGGATGTATCTGCTTGCTAGCTAAATCATGAATTCTTTTCCCAAAGGCTGTCTTTCCAGCAAGCAAATTCGCTCACATAGTTAAATACTGATTGGGACTGAAAAGCCAAAGAGCCTATGATACAACATAAGTAACTGAATCAACACGTTCTAGGGTGAGCAGAAGATTGGAGGAAAACAATTTCTGATTTGAGGGGGTAAAATGAAACATTTTGTTGTCTAGAAAACATTCTAATTATTAGCCTAGGACATTTCTGAAATGTCCTTGTTTTCAGTCTATATTCATAATGAAGATGTTTCTCTGTCCTTTCTTCTCCCCTTCCCCATTTGTCCTTGAACTTGTGATCACGCAAGGAAACCACTGAGAAAAGAAGAGAATGGAACCAGTCGAGCTGAATATGCAATGACGTCCTCCCAGAACAACAAAACAGTTGATAATGCAGTGGTATAATCTCCAGGACCCCCACAAGACATGGGAGGTGTTAAACTTTAAAAGCACACACACAAAGTATGCAAGGTGGGTGAAATAAGGAAATGAAAGAAGCTCTGTGGCCATGGACTTCATTTCAGGAACAGTGCACGTATCAGTTATTCAGAGAAGAAAAGCAGACTGCTCTTCAGCCTTGCTGATTGTCAAAGGGAAGATAAACTTGCCAATCAGGGCTACCCAGAAAAAAAGACCTCACAAAGGCATAATCAGTGCATGCCACATCTGTTGAAAGCAACATCATGATGCCTCCAGCTTCTGTTCCCCCCCCCCTTTTATTTTTGATTATCCACAAAGAGCTGCTTAAATTGGGTCCTTTGATGTGAAGGTGATATGTCAGAGTGGCAGCAATTTATTATAAATGGGTCTGAGATTCAGAGGGTGGAAGTCTTCACCTGCGTGCTTCTCCAGCTTGTGCAGTGTTTTCTTTTACAAGCTAGAAGCTTCATAGTCTCAATTAACTATTATTTTGTTATTAGAAGGAAAGGGTTTTCCATTAATCCACCGAGCAACCAAAAATTGCATTAACTTGTGAGTTAACCCAGGAAATACAGCTGCAGTCTGGTGACTATGCAATTTCCATGGCTGAAGACTTTTCAAACAAAAGAAGTCAAAGTATGATAATTGGCAGTTAGCATAGCTTATTAAAGATAAGATAATATTAAAAGGTGCTTTGAACACAGTTACTTCATAATCAGCCTCTATTTTCCCCAACATATCCTTTATCTCCTAGCTTTAAACAAGTTCTAAATTTCTCCTCCTCTGTGAAGTTCTGCACATTTACTATATTTGCATCACACAGAACCATCAGAGAATCCCTCTAGAAAGGATTTTGTTTACAGTTTGGAGTGAATATTTGGGCTTGATCATGTTGAAAGGACTAGCAGCACTGGAAACTGAAGTCCTCCTTATCTATCCGCTGATCAACTGCTGGGGCAGAAAACAAGTGTCATTTCCTGAAGGTTTCGCATTTCCTGAGCTGGCCCACCAAGGACTTTGTAGGCCTGACTTAGAGGACTATTTACTAGTGACTAGTAAATCGGTGTGCCCCTGTTAGCTCAGTCCTCTGCATTTCCTGAGTAGAGACTGCCAATTGTGCCAAATTCTATGTGATAGCTTTGTGATGTACCTTTTTGTGACATGGATTGCAGATTATTAAAAGTGAAGCTGAATCCATCAGACTCATTTCACTTAGGATCTCAGGTTAGACTTAATCAGTAATCCCCTAGGGTAAAGGCCAGTGTTTTGTCTACAGTATTGCCCACCCCGACCTTCTGACATAGGATGTTTGGAAATATTATTTTTGTCATTCAATTGGTATGTCTCCATTTATCACTGTGCTGAAAGTATCAATGCAGTGAAAAGAAAGTTATACCACACTCCGGCTTCTCGTCTTGCTGTCAAAGCTTCAATAATACTTTGTCTCTGTGTCTTTGAAAAACTCAAAACAAGCCATTGCAGTCTCATTGAATAAAGTAACTGCACGTTGGCATTAAAATATGTCAGTACTGAAACATGTTGATATTTTTAGTTTTACATAAGGATGGGCCTGAGCTGCAAAACTTGGATCTGGATTTCGAACACCCCATTGTTTGAGGCTTTTCCATGTCTCATGGTTTCAGGGACGCTGTGAAATTTGGATTCTGAAGCCCTTCCCCAGTAAAGTTCCAGGGTACTCAGGTCAAGAATTTTGTTTCAGACCCATCTCTAGTTTTCTATTACCTACTGAATGGATAGGGTATATGTAAATATATGTATCCTTTCACTGACGAAACAAAACGCTGCTATATACCGTTGCTGAGGAATCTATGGAGTTATGTGATTATTTTTTCAGCCTGTCATCCCTATATAGCAATTTAAGTACATGAATATTATTTTTTAAATGTCAAGTCTTTCTTGAGGTGGAGTGAATGCAAATGCAAAAGTGAAAAGAAATAAGTAATCCTTCACCCCAAGAATATGATCATATATTTCCCTGCTGTATTTATATTGTATGCTTGCATAAAATACACTGATATATTTTTAGGTGGAAACAACAATAACAGAATTTACAATTTGAATCTACGGTCCCAAATACTCATTGCCTAAGGCAATCACCCCCTAAGTACTATAATAAAAACATGTTACTGTCTTTCCAGGGTTTCTCAATGCATAAGAATATTTGGTGTAGTTAATTATGTTTTGTCTTTTTAATTTTTTTTAAAAAAAATTCATATAACTGTGCCATAGTTTGAGACTGGTTGCATGCATAGCTGACAGTATATAGTATGATCATGGTCCAGACTCCCCATTAGCACCTTACCTTAATGCTCGCTGATTTTCTTTATTTCCTAGTAAAGCTTTAAAGACATGCTCTGTAAGGCCAAGATTAAAAAAGGGGGTTGCAGATCACTACGTCTATTAAAATGTATGTTTTTGCAAAAAATCTAAGCACAGGCCATATGGGCTTAATCCTAATCTCATTGATTTCAATGGAAAGAGAATCTGACCCATGACCTAAAATACAATCAAAATTTAACCCATGCTCCCTAAATTATTTATAGTGGAATGTGTGACCTGAACAGTGAACACAAAATGGAGAGGCAGCATGTTTCAATGGAAAGAGCACTGGACAGGGACTTTGGAGACCTGGGTTTTATTGTCAGTTGTGCTGCGGACCTGCAGTGTAATTTTTGGCAAGTCACTTTGCCTCTCTGTGCCTCAGTTTTCCCCGAGGGTATAACCGTACTTGCTTTCCTTACGACAGTATCTTGAGATATATAATGACAAGCACTGTATAGGAGCTAAGTAGTAGCCAGATTTGTGGACAGTTTCAATGAGCATACTAAGGCTCATGAATTGTAAATTGTTGTTCACCATAATATTGATCCGTTATTGCTGAATGTGCACCTCAATGCATTTAAAAAGCAAACACATCTAAAATTCTTTCATTGGTTGCTGGCCAAGTTAGGACAGCAACAGTTAAATAAGCAATTTCTCCTCTCTGCTTTACCAAAGAGACTTTACTCTGAACATTCACGGATCTTGCTTTTGGAATAGGTAGAAAATTCTGCAGGGATAATTCTGCTTTTAGAGTCCGGACTTTCCCACCTGCAGTCGAATACATTGCCGCAAAATGTAAGGGGATCTTGAGAGGGGCACTGGGAGAAATATACTGGAAGTGGATTCCAATCTTCAGAAAAGAGAGGCCAGTGAGGTGATGCCTTGGGGGACAACTTCTGAGGCTTTCTGATGAGTTCAGGGTTTTGTTTAAGACTGCAAAGCTTCAATAAAAGGGGCTTGTGTGTTCCCTTATTACACATTTAATTAAATATAAAAGGAATAGAGCAGCCTTGAGAGATCAGTGTTGCACTACAACAGTGACCCTGAAGAGCAGGAATTGGCGATTCAAAATAGAAATTCACAGGATTTAAAGTATATTTTTAGCCTCTAGAATGATAAAGTGTTGAAAGGCCCTGTACAGCTAGATACACCAGATGAGGATCTGGCTCATGATGTGAAGTCAAGGTGATTTACACTAGCTGAGGATCTGGCTCAGAGAGTTACGAGTTTCTAGATTTGCATTCCTCTGTTACTAAGACAAGACTTTACTTAGTGACTATAGCTTTAACCTCTAATCATGGTCAGACTTGCACATAAACTACCTGAATATTTTATGTCTGAGACAATAAAATGAATTAACTATGATTTTTTCCTTTTAAATCTAATTTTAAATAAATATTTGCAATTAGAAGACTCATAGCTGAGACCAGCTCTAAAGGGTCTGATCCTGCAAACTGCTGAGCACCCAACCCTCACTAACATCAAGAGAGTTGAAGGTGCTTAGTCCCTTGCTAACTCAGACACAACAAACACATGACTAGCATAGAGCCCAGACCCTGCTTAGAAGCTGCAAAAACAGACTATAAAGGATGGACAGTTCTATCGATTTAAGTTATAGAATATACATGTACAGACCTGATTCTCCACAGCCTTGCACTCTGTGTTGTCATTTACACTATGCAATGTGGGTAGAAACCTATTGTTCAGATTTGGTGGCATTTTACACTCACTTTGTAGAGGTATAAATGACTATGCATAGTGTAAGACAATGGAAAAATCAGACCTATTATAAATATATATATTTACAATACTCCCTGCATCTGTACAAACAAAAATATGATTTTATACTGCAAAGATAATGTGTTAAAATTAATGCATGAATGTAAATATTCTGAGATCTGCCTTCTTGACTGTGTACCACATGTACAGATGAAAACAAATATTGTTTATGGGAAATCTGTATCGGTGGTAAATGACTAAAGAGAAAAAAATCAGAATTAATGTTGTCATGTTTCTCAAACAAGCCATTAATGTATATTTAGAATTTAAGGATATTGCTCAATAAGTATGTTCTGTACCAAAAACTGTGTTGCATATACAGATTGTGCAGTACCCTATTTAAAAAAGCACCATAATTAATTTTTATTTTAAATAAAAATGTAATTATAAGTTTCTGTGTCTTGTCATTTGAGTAGCTGAGAATCTATATGCATCAAAGGGAAACAGAAAAACAGAATGAAATAAGTACATTTTAAGGGCTTTTCTAATGTCACCTATATTAACTACAATTGTTTAACAATATAGTGCCTTATGATTTCTAAAATTGTGGCTATTGTCCACAACTTGTATTTAGCGGGGTTCCAGTTACATCCTCTTCACCAGTGCTTCCTAGCCATGGATACATGCACTGCATCAGCCAAAATTTTGATGTGCCTATCTGTAGTCCCCATACCAGATGCTTAGTACCGAAACCGCCCTCTCTTGCCTTAATGACGAACCCACAATGCGACTTCTGTGCTGGACCTCACCTTTCAACTCTACACACTCTAATCCCCAACAGCTCTTAGACTAGGAGGCTGCAGGATGCGTACGAATGGGAATCAGGAACTTGTTACGTTTTTAGTTTCAGGGAAAAGTGGTGAAGTAGTAACTTTGTGGTAGAGCCAAGCAATGAAACTAGTAAAATGTTACAGCTGCCCAAAAAAGGGTTAAAACTATTGGCATTATCTGTCTGTTAGGCTCAGTGGTATCATATATGGGGGAAGTGTGAATAAATTCAAATGAGTATCTCTAACTTGCCTAATAAAAATACTGCTTATCTTGAGAGTACATTCTTTACCTATCAGATCATTATCAATTTATATTTGTATTAGCATAACTTTACATTTTAGCACTCATAACCATGAAAGGAAAAGTTATGCCAAGTTTGGGCCAATGCTTCAATGGAACTACATCAGCTTACCCCAGCTCAGAACCTGGCCATTTGTATGGAAGCATAGGGACTTATCTTCAAATATATAAGGGTCCTGGCTGGTTTTAATGCCCAAGAGAAGATTCTTGTGCAATACAAAAATGTATAATAGCTGGCTTACTTCAAGCTTAATAGCTTTCAATGGCTCTTTGAAGATGATTTCATACTCCAGTTTAATTAAAGAACTTTCTGAATTGAAAAAAACAAATCCAATAGTGATGCAAAATTCTTGATTGCAATTTAGTAAGTTTAGCAATAAATCATATCCTATTATACAGTTGTGACAAAGCACCACTATTTGCACCCTACACTGCAGTAATCTTTGTACTTGTGCAGTAGCATTTGACAACTAATAACTCACTGATCAATAATATCGTGGTGAAATGTATGTAGCAACTTTATATGTAAAGTTGTAAATTCCCTCTGTATGATGGAGGGGGAAAGAATAAGGAAATAAGTTAAAAATTACTTAGACAAGTTAGATGACTTCAAGTCATCAGGGCCCGCTGAAATGCATCCTAGAATATTCAAGGAACTGACTGAGGAGATATCTGAGCCATTAGTGATTATCTTCAAAAACTCATGGAAGACAGGAGATATTCCAGAGGACTTGGAAGGGGGCAAATATAGTGCCAATTTACAAAAAGCGGAATAAGGACAACCGAGGGAATCACAGACCAGTCAGTTTACTTTCAGTGTCCAGAAAGCTAATGGAGCAAATATTCAACCAGTCAATTTGCCAGCCCCTAGAAGATAATAAGGTGATAAGTAACAGCATAGATTTGTCAAGAATAAATTGTGTCAAACTAACCAAATAATTGTCTTTGCTAGGGTAACAAGCCTTGTGGATAGGGGGGAAGTGGTAGATGTTGCATAGCTTGACTTTAGTAAGGCTTTTGATACCGTCTTGCATGACCTTTTCATAAACAAACTAGGGAAATATAACTGTCCTAGATAGAGCTACGATAGGCTGGGAGCGTAACTGGTTGGAAAACGGTTCCAAGAGAGTAGTCATCGGTGGTTCACGGTCAAGCTGGAAGGGTATATTGAGCATGGTCCTGCAAGGAACTGTCTGAAATAACTAGGATGAAATTCAATAGGACAAATGCAAAGTACTCCACTTAGGAAGGAACAATCAACTGCACACAGAGGCGCTGACTTTCTTAGTTCCCAGGGGGTGCTCGACCCCCCACTCCATCCCTTCCCCCAAGCCCTTGCCCCCATCCCACTTCTTCCCGCCCCGTTCTGTCCCCTCCCCCTGCCTCTTCCTGCCCCTGCTCCTCTCCCTCCCTCCCAGTACCTCCTGCATGCTGCTGAACAGCTGATCACCAGCAGGTGGGAGATGCTGGGAAGAGGGGGAGGAAATGATTCGGCAGGCTGCTAATGCATGCCTATGGCACACATACAAAATGGGAAATGACTGCCTAGGAAGGAGTACTGCAGAAAGGGAGGGTTATAGTACATCACAAGCTAAACATGAGTCAACAGTGTAACACTTGCAAAACAAAATGAGCAAACATCATTGTGGGATGTAACAACAGAAGTGCTGTAAGCAAGACAAATAATTCTTCCACTCTATTCTGCACTGCTTAGGCCTCAACTGGAGTATTGTGTCCACATTTCAGGAAAGATGTGAACAAATTGGAGAAAGTTCAGAGAACAGCAACAAAAATGACTAGAGGTCAGGAAAACATGACCTCTGAGGAAAGATTTAAAAAATTGGGTTTGCTTACTCAGGAGAAGAGAAGACTGAGGGAGACATGAAAACAGTTCAAGTACATAAAAGGTTGTTACAAGGAAGGAGAAAAATTGCTCTCCTTAACCTCTGAGGATAGGACAAGAAATAATGGGCTTAAATTGCAGCAAGGGCAGTTTAGGTTGGACATTAGGAAAAATGTCCTGTTAGGAAGTTAAGCATTGAAACAAATTGCCTAGGGAGTGTGTGGAATCTCCATCATTGGAGGTTTTTAAGAAGAGCTTAAGACAAACACATGTCAGGGTGTCTGTCGAGCACCCCCTGGGAACTAAGAAAGTCAGCGCCCCTGTGTGCAGTTGATTGTTCCTTCCTAAGTGGAGTACTTTGCAGAGGATTATCTAGTTATCACATAGTACTGCCATGAGTGCTAGGGACTGGACTAGCTGACCTCTCGAGGTCCTTTCCAGTCCTACACTTGCATGATTCTATGATGTTATTAGCACATGTTCACAAAAGTTGTTAAACAGGTCTATCCTAAACAAAGGAATATATGTTGAAGTCAATGGGAATTTTGCCATTTACTTCAGTAGGGCCAGGACATCATCCAAAGAGTGTTAAACCACTTGTAGAGATGAGGTGAAATCCCAGTCCTCATGAAATTAAAGGCAAAATTCCCATTGACTTCAATGGCGAGGAGATTCTGCCCCAGATCTATTAAAAATGAATATTCCAGGCATAAAACTGCATGAACTGTCTTATCATGGCTTGCCTCTTTGATCATGCAAGTTTCCCGGCCACCCAACTTTCTGGTTTCTCCTTGCACATCACCTAAACCCATGTACCTCCTCTCTCCAACTATCTCCCCCTGCCATTTTGCCTTGTGTCCTATCATCCTACAACACTCCCCCCTGCTCTGTCAAGCTGTTCTAGTTTTCTTTATCTTGCTGTTGCAATCTACTTGACTTCTTCTCCTTCCCAGATTTTTTTTTATTAAAATTCAAGGGTGATGAAGGGGCTAAAGTTACAATCTGATTTGAGGAAATTGGACAAACTGAAGTCAGGAAATGCAGAATTAAACTTGACTGAAAACAGGAGAAGAAAAAAAGGAAAACAAATTGAGCAATTGACAATAAGAGCATAAAATAGAAACCCCTTGTGAACTAGTATGTTCATTTCTAGTTTTCACTAAGACACTGTCTTTGACACTCCCAAACTTAGTATCTTACATGCTGCTAGCACATTTAAATTTGTCAATATGATGGAAAATAATGCTTTTTCTGGTATAAAAACCTGGGGATTGTGAAATGTGAAACACTGCACTGAAAGCAAATTGAAGGACTGGCACCTCCCCCTCCTCCTCTGCTCAGGTGAGAAAGAAGGTGACCTATATTGTGAAGAAGATACACATCCATGTCACAAGCCTTTGCAGTCCAAGGGGATAAAGATGTGACCACAGGAAAGCCCCACTGCAGCTTCCAGAGGCAAAGAAAAGATATCTGATACATTGCCAGCACCTCCCATTCTGGGTGAAGAAGAAACATTGATGCTGTAGTATTGAAGAGGAGCCCCTGCTATGAACAGGTGGTGATTCCGGAGAACAGTCACTAAAAAGGTAAGCCACAGTTATAGAAAAACTACAAAGATTTATAACTTATTGTGCAACTTAAAATTCAAAAATGCATTAGTCTTTAATTTGCCCAGGTTAGTAAAAAAAGTCAATCCATAATTGTCACTCAGTTGATTAATTTCCTAGACATTTTAATGATTTGGTCAAATGTGTGAGCGAAATGATCATTTAATCAAAGGAGTGAAAATTTCAGTCTTCTAATAAAATTCCTAGTAGACTAGAGTAAGACAATATATAGTATAAATATGCTTAGATTACTACAGCATGTAAGATACTAAGTTGCTCAATTTGTTTTCCTTCTAGGAGAATTTGACTCAATACTTGTAACAAAGTATAAACAAAGTTTCTGAGCACAATTGAAAGCATTCATAAATAATAAAGGAAATGGCAAGTCAAAATATCTCCAGAAAGACTTGTGGTGTGCCTAACTCTATAGGCCTGTCACTGGGAATCAAGCTTTCTGTGTGATACCAATGGAGTAACTAGGTTACTAGGTGTCAAGGTTCCTCCCCCACTCTGAACTCTAGGGTACAGATGTGGGGACCTGCATGAAAAACCTCCTAAGCTTATCTTTACCAGCTTAGGTCAAAACTTCCCCAAGGTACAAAATATTCCCCCCCGTTGTCCTTGGACTGGCCGCTACCACCACCAAACTAATACTGGTTACTGGGGAAGAGCTGTTTGGACGCGTCTTTCCCCCCAAAATACTTCCCAAAACCTTGCACCCCACTTCCTGGACAAGGTTTGGTAAAAAGGCTCACCAATTTGCCTAGGTGACTACAGACCCAGACCCTTGGATCTTAAGAACAATGAACAATCCTCCCAACACTTGCACCCCCCCTTTCCTGGGAAATGTTGGATAAAAAGCCTCACCAATTTGCATAGGTGACCACAGACCCAAACCCTTGGATCTGAGAACAATGAAAAAGCATTCAGTTTTCTTACAAGAAGACTTTTAATAAAAAATAGAAGTAAATAGAAATAAAGAAATCCCCCCTGTAAAATCAGGATGGTGGATACCTTACAGGGTAATTAGATTCAAAACTTAGAGAACCCCTCTAGGCAAAACCTTAAGTTACAAAAAAGATACACAGACAGAAATAGTTATTCTATTCAGCACAGTTCTTTTCTCAGCCATTTAAAGAAACCATAATCTAACACGTACCAAGCTAGATTACTTACTAAAAGTTCTAAGACTCCATTCCTGGTCTATCCCCGGCAAAGACCCAGCATACAGACAGACACAGACCCTTTGTTTCTCTCCCTCCTCCCAGCTTTTGAAAGTATCTTGTCTCCTCATTGGTCATTGTGGTCAGGTGCCAGCGAGGTTACCTTTAGCTTCTTAACCCTTTACAGGTGAGAGGAGCTTTCCCCTGGCCAGGAGGGATTTCAAAGGGGTTTACCCTTCCCTTTATATTTATGACACTAGGTTTTAATGTTGTTCAGAGACAGAGAGAGAAAGAGAGAGAGTTATGATGAATGGTGTTGCAGTGTATTATGTGATTTTGGTTCTCTGCATAATCATGATCAAGTGCATTTCAGTGGTTTCATTTGGAGACAAGTTCTGCTGAGGACCCCAGTATTTTAATGGAAGATGTCCAGTACAATTACTTTTTTAAACTACAATTTCCTTTTTGTCTGGCAGATGCTTTAAAGTGGTCACATTTGGAAAGGACAGGGGTCATGGTCTTAGAAAAAAAGAATTATATGGTATTAATAAATTGCTAGAATTAATAGTTTAAATGTTCATCTGACCACCAAAAATATTTCTCCCATACACACGTCTGGTCTTTTATTTAACAAGCATCATATCTGGCACCTTAATATCCTTTCTATGGCTACTATGCATTTAATAGCCATTTTTGTTCCATAAAAATTATCTAATTTTCAAACTAATACAACAGCTGCCCTTAAAGGTGACCCAAATCTAATTAACTGTCAGTATTCAAGACAAATACTAAGTATAAAAAAATCCTAGTGTGTTACAAACTTTCTATTCTGTGTCATATTTAAAGAGTAACATTCATTGTCAAATTTAGAAACCTCTCCCATCTCCTTATAAAGCACCATGTCAAGTTCCTATTCTGGACCTCAGCACAGGTTGAAATAAAGATTAATGATTCTCTTTAGTGTTACAAGTCAGACTCATGCTCTCATTCTTGCTAATGTAATATCAGTCTGGTTTTGTGACACTGCCCTGCCATCATATGAAAACGAACAAGTCTTTACATGGAGGCTGAGAACTCTCTGCTGGTACCATACTCAGGCTGTGTCTACACTACAAAGTTAAGTCAACTTAATTTATGTCGATGATCATCCACCACTGTAAATAAAATTGTTTTTGCATGTCCACACAACACTCCTTGTAATGGCAGTGCATGTCCACCATTGAGTAGCTATCCCACCGTGCAACTTGCCACCATCTGCCACTCTGCATTGTAGGAATGGATCGCAGTGCCTCCTAGGGGCGGGCTCAGCAGCCGATAATGCAGTTTTCTCCATCTCATCATTCCATGGGCTTCTGACTACATTTCACACTGCTTTTCAACATCCCCTGTAAACTGTGCACTCACCATCTCTGTCTGAAGTCTCATGATGAGTGTTATGAACACCACGCAGCTGATCCTGCAGTATTTCATGAGCTGCGAATCTGATAGTGACTCTGTGGTGTCTGCCCTGCTGTGCGCCATGGAAAGAAACAATTCAAGATTGCTGTTGGCATTCACGGAGCAGCTGCACACGGTGGACCATCACTACTGGGCTTGGGAAACAAGCACTGAGTGGTGGTTCACATTGTGATGCAGGTATAGAACGATGAGCAGTGACTGCAGAACTTTCAGATTTGCAAAGCCACCTTCCTGAAACTGTGTGTGGAGCTCACCCCTGCCCTGCTGTGTAAGGACACCAGAATGAGAGCTGCCCTCATGGTGGAGAAGTGAGTGGCAATCGCTGTGTGGAAGCTGGCAACTCCAGACTTCTACCGATCAGTCACCAACAGGGCCGGCTCCAGGCACCAGCAAACCAAGCAGGTGCCTGGGGCGGCAAACGTAAAGGGGCGGCAGGACATCGGGCTCTGGGGCGGCAATCTGCCCTCGGCGGCAGCAGGAATTCGGCGGCAGCTCCGTCACAGCATGTTTCATGCTCGGCGGCAATTCGGCAGCGGGGAGGTGTCTCTTCTTCAGTCGCCGGCGGCAATTTGTGTTCGGCGGGAAGGGTTTTTGGTTTTTGGTTTTTTTGCCATTTGGGGGAGCAAAAATGCTGGAGCCGGCCCTGGTCACCAACCAGTTTGGAGTTGGGAAGTCCACCATGGGAGTTGCAGTGATGCAAGCGTGCAGAACCATTAATCGCCTCCCCCTACAAAGGACTATGACTCTGGGTAATGTACACCCCCACTGTTTTGTCAATGAAAGCTGCCTTTTGTCAACAAAACTGCGTAGTGTAGACGTGACCTCAGTCTCAGGAGGGAAGGTGCCAGAGTATTTACTCCTCAGCCTTTTACTGTTGCCTGATTCATATACCACATAACTGCCGCAGGAACTTCCTACGTGAAGAGCTAAATTATGGCTCGTGGGAGCCAAAAGGTGTGTAACGGGGGAGAGGGCCAGCAACACACAAAGATGTGGGAGGGAGGCAGTATGAAAAGTGTAGCACTGGAGTGAAATGCATCTTAGTTCTAGTCTACACTAGAAAAGGTTTCCTGGTATAGCTATGCCAGCCAACCTCCTAATGTAGACGCAGCTTCTGACAACACAAATGTGCTTTGGCTGTAAAGCTTATACCAGTTCTCTGTCTGAAATAAGCTCTCTCAGCAAAAGCATTTTGTTGGTATAACTGTTTATACTAGGGCTTTTGCCAATATACAAATATAGCATATGTATATTACCCCTGACTGACATTTTTATCGTGTCAAAAGTTTCTAGTGAGAACTCCTGGCAGTGCAGCCAGTGTGCAGGGGGGACAGGGTCATACTCATATCTAGGATTCATTTCCCCCTCCATTAGCAATTTAAAATGGAAACTGAGTCAGACTTTTAGCTTCTATTGCTGTGTATGAATAATAGTGCTAGAATATACCAGTCCTGTTATGACTGACACATGCCACACCTTTGTGGTCTATTAGTTTCTTTAACCTACACACCTTTAGTGGACTGGATAAAGGGTGTTTATGAATGTCTGTATATATAATATATTGTCTGTGACCTGTCTAGAGAAAGGAAGGCTAATTGTAAAAAGGAGCTGGCTGGTTTGCTTTCACATTACCTGATATAAGTATGACAAACTAGGTTTTGTGCCTGGTAATAAGACTTTGAGTGCAATTGTGAGTGCATTTCCCTTTAAACTGTAGTTCAGCGTCACTTCACCCCCACCCCTCTCACTCAGAAATGCTTTCAGTATTTAAGATTTCATTTAACACAAACATAGTCAGAAGCGAAAAGAGAGTGAAAAGAAAAGCAGCAGTATGGCACACACGTCCAAGTGAATGAGCCTGTGAGCTAGAGACAGCCTTTCCCATTTGGGTTTGTAATTTGAGGATAATTCAATTAGACATTTCAAGCAATTTAAAATTCATGCATTGTCCAGTATCAAAGCATGAACTGTTTCAGCAGCAAACTAGACCTGACAGCATTAGCAGGCCAAGTAAAAATCCCAGTGTTTAAAATCCCAGAAAAGCCCTTACTTAATCATTGCCTCCTGGGAAAAAAAATGCAAAGGGCAGTGTGAAGTATATATTCAGATTAGTGGGTTCACACCTCATTTGCAGTCATCTGCGTAATAGAATACTTCAAGGGCTCGTAGAGTCTCTTCAGAGGGAGATTAAAATACAAATGCACCTGACAGCCCATCTGTTATACCTCTTCTAATGATAGCAGAGAGGCAAGCATTTAGAAAACAAAAAGGAATGGACTTGCAGCAGCTCATCAAAGGCCTGATTCATCTTACTGTTAAGTGTATTACCAAAGCACCTAAGAATTGAGATCAAGGCTCCATGGCGCTGTTCATACACATAGCAGGAGAAAGTCCCTGCCCTGAAGAGCTTACAGTCTAAACAGACAAAGAAAAGATGGAGGGGAGGAGGTATATCATGCTCATTTTACAGGCAGGAAATTGAGGCACAAAGATTAAGTGACTTGCTCAAGGTCACTCAGGAAGTCTGTAACAAAGCGAGGATTAAACCCAGAACTCCAAAGTCCTAGTCCAATGCTTAAGCCAAAGAAAACATCCTTCCTTTCTGCAAACCTCAGTCATACTGAATAGCACTTCAGTGGAATTATTTGTAGAGTAGAACCTCAGAGTTATGAACACCTCGGGAATGGAGGTTGTTCGTAACTCTGAAACGTTTGTAACCCTGAACAAAACATTACTGTTGTTCTTCAAAAGTTTACAACTGAACATTAATATATACAGCTTTGAAACTTTACTCTACAGAAGAAAAATGCTGCTTTTAACCATCTTAATTTAAATGAAAAACATAGAAACAGTTTCCTTACCTTGGCAAATTTTTTAAAACTTTTCTTTTAGTAGTTTACCTTTAGCATAGTACTGTACCTTTTAAAATTCTTTATTTATTTATTTTTGGTCTCTGCTGCTGCCTGATTGCGTAATTCCGGTTTCAAATGCGGTGTGTGGTTGACCATTCAGTTCATAATTCTGAGGTTCTACTGTCTGAATAATTCAACCTAAGAATTGCTGAATTCAAGGCTTAAGTTTTTTCACAGAAAACAAAGATGGCAGCAGCTTGCACAATAACTTCTGCACGAAAACACTGAAAGAAGTCAAGCAACACACAACATGTGGCGTTACTGGCAAGATGGACAAGAGAGTTGGTATTTCAAAATAAGCACATCAATTACTGATCAGTTGGCACTGTTGATGAAAAAAACTCTCTGCATGTAAAACTTCCTTAATGAGTGTGGATGTTTTTGCCTATTCAACCATTAGCAAAGCATCATGCTCAACAACAAAATCAACAACATGACAATTTAAAGCCACGAGGAGTTGAGTAATTATTTTCTTAAAATATAGTGTCGCCTACGACCTCTGAATTTAGCTGAAGAGAAGCTATTTGTCTCCTCCACAACACAACTGTACTGGGAGCACAAGATCACATTAACCTACTGACTGGCTGGCTGCCAGGCAAAGTCCTCTTCTGGTGGACTCAACCTTTGGCTGAACAAAGTCATTCATTTTGGCTAAGGTCATTTGGAGACAAGGCTGATAAAAGCATCTTGGATTCTTAAGGCCCAATTCTTGGGTTGGCTATATCCCCTTTGAGTTGTTCCACTGATGCAAAACAGGCTGTCAACCCAGCAGATCTCGCTAACTGGGAATTTCCCTAGCGGAGAAAGTACATGCAGAAACTTTCAAGGATGTACAATACTCGCACCCATTTTGCTCTAAGAATTATTATGCTGGACCAAGTTAAGATGAATGATCAAGACACTAAAATAAATAAATTTTATTTACATATATACACACACACATGCATGCTGTTGGTAGTATCGCCTATAGTTAATGTTGCCCAACACATTTCATAATACCCTGTTTTCAGTTGCTTATTACTGTGCCAAATTTAAACTGTTCGGATTGAAATTTTCCATGCTAACTGTCTGCCTCAGGCTGCTAAAATGAAGTAGCCATTTCTGAGAATGAGATTAGGGAAAAATATGTTGTTTTGCCCATGTTAAAATAATTCTTACAACCATTTCATTTAAAATGCTGTAAAATTCCATGCTTTGGAGAAGGGGACTTGAAATTTTAAGGTAGGTCACCTTGGTGTCAGGGATATCTTTTGCTGCCCTGTGAAAAAAATGTCCAAATCTGGCTAAATTGTAAACCTCTGAAAAGTTGTAGTTTGCACATCCTAAGTAGACACTTGTAGGAATTTAGCAACAAAGTTCTCTGAAGATTCCATCTGAAATGAGCATGCTCCATCCCCTCACCTCCTATCTGAGACCAGACTGCCCATGGATTGCCTCTACAGCACCACTTATCTAATGATCTCCAAGTGTTTTGCCAACACAAATGAAATCTTACACAACTGGTGTTATGGGTACAAAAGTAACTCAATTTTTTAGATGGATAAGATTAAGGCACTGAGGTTAGTGGCTTGTCCAAATTCAAATAGCAAGTGGATATACAAACAGAACCCAGGAACTCCAACCACACCACCATTTATCTCAGTAACATGTGTGTCTTTCACTGACTAAAGCAATGAGTGTAATAAACTGCTGTTTACCTACTCCCTTTTAATATATTACCATAGCAATAGTTACTGATGCTAAAAGATTTATTGCTGCTGTCTTCTCCCTGCTGGTAAAGTTTTGAGTGCATAGGCTATGATAAAGACAGTGAATATTTCTTTTTAAAAAAAAACCACTATTTTTCTTCCCTGTCCTCTAATCTTGACACAAGGAAATGCCTGCAGTGGTCCAGCGTGCACAGCAGCTACTCTCATTAGCTACCCACTGTTCTGGGTTTTTATGAGTAACTGCTCTGACCACCAGACCCCTCAACTCAATGCATCAATGGGCTTAAAATAAAGGAATTTTCAAAAGTAAGCAGCATACAGCCTAACAAATGCTATTAATCTTACATGTACATAGCGTTTTTCATCTGGATGAAATGGCCAGTTTTTACCATCTGCTCCAGATGTGTGCAAGAGTGGACTGGACTCAGAACACCCCTCCCTCTCCTTGCCCCTCTGTGCAGAACCTATATATAATTGCAATCCTTGTCTCTGATATTTAAGCATAATCTTAGGAGAGTACTAGCTATATTATATATACACACACATACATAGCAGAAATTCCACATTCCCTTGTAGACCTACACAGATTCTGACAGGTTTCAGAGTAGCAGCCACGTTAGTCTGTATCCACAAAAAGGAAAGGAGGACTTGTGGCACCTTAGAGACTAACAAATTTATTTGAGCATAAGCTTTCATGAGCTACAGCTCACTTCATCAGATGCATTCAGTAGAAAATACAATGGGGAGATTTATATACACAGAGAACATGAAACAATGGGTGTTACCAAACACACTGTAAGGAGAGTGATCAGGTAAGGTGAGCTATTACCAGCAGGAGAGCGGGGCGGGGGGAGAGGGGTGAGGTGGGGGGAAGAGGGAACCTTTTGTAGTGATAATCAAGGTATTACCCCCCCCCCCCGCTCTCCTGCTGGTAATAGCTCTCCTTACCAGATCCCTCTCCTTACAGTGTGTATGGTAACACCCATTGTTTCATGTTCTCTGTGTATATAAATCTCCCCACTGTATTTTCCACTGAATGCATATGATGAAGTGAGCTGTAGCTCACGAAAGCTTATACTCAAATAAATTGGTTCGTCTCTAAGGTGCCACAAGTCCTCCTTTTCTTTTTACAGATTCTGAGGAGTGGAAGGCAAGTATTTCTAAAATTCCACAATATATAAAATATTCATAGATATTAAGGTCAGAAGGGACCATTATGGTCATCTAGTCTGACCTCCTGCACAATGCAGGCCACAGAATCTCACCCACTCACTCCTTCGATAAACCTCTCACCTATGTCTGAGCTATTGAAGTCCTCAAATCATGGTTTAAAGACTTCAAGGTGCAGAGAATCCCCCAGCAAGTGACCCGGGCCCCATGCTATAGAAGAAGGCGAAAAACCCTCAGGGCCTCTTCCAATCTGCCCTGGAGGAATATTCCCGACCCCAAATATGGCCATCAGCTGAACCCTGAGCATATGGGCAAGATTCACCAACCAGATATCCAGGAAAGATATCTCAAATCTGTCAAAGCAAGTCCCTTCCCATGCCCCTAAACCCTATAGCAGAATCTTTCCTCATTTGGTTCTACTTAAAAGTCGCTGTGTTAAAACAGCTTCTTAGGGCTCCATATTTGTCTGTTACTGACTCCACAAAGAATTCGTTCAGTTTACAAGATTTTTTCCCCCCTAATTGCCAGCCCTGCAAACCCAGTCTGAACTCTGACAGAGAGAATTGCCCTGATTGTGCAAAACTGAAGTTAATGAGGTTCTACATTGGTCCAGGAGTCCACCTTTGAGATGCAAATTGCAGGATCGGTCCCTCTGTTCTTTTCTTCTCACACATAATCAGCTGTAATACAGATTCTGGGGACCAAAGTAGGTCCTCAGTTACACTTGTGCAACCCCATTGTTTTGAGATTATGACCTCCCTGACCTCTACGCATTCAACGGGTTTATCCAGGTAGAACTGATTGGAATTTAGTAAACACTTCCATAGCTGATGCATGAGAAGGGACAGAATTAATATAGCTCTCATAGCTGTGTGGGCTCTGCTGAACTAAAAGCAGTAGAAAACAGTATAGGTTTATTTTACTGACTTTAGTGACTATGAATTCACTAAACATATCTGTGGAGTAAGATGGTGCCATTTTACAGTGTCACCTTTCAAAGTAAAGCCATACTTTTAAAACTAATTCTTCACCAAAATCCTTCAATTATGTACTTCAGAAGTAGTAAGCATCCATCATACATTTGGGATGATGTTCGACTTCCAACGTTTGCTTTGAAAAATAGTTTTAATTTACTATAATGATTTCTTGTGACATAATCCCATTTATTTGTATTACAGTACACCTGGATGCTCTAACCAAGATCAGGGCCCCACTGTGCTTGGCATGCTATACACACACATGAGACAGTTCCTGCCCCACAGAGCTTAAAAGTCTAAGTAGACAAGGGGCGAGAGACTGGAAGCACTAATATGCCTCTTTACAGATGGGGTACTTAGGTACAGTACAGAGAAATGAATGGTTTTCAAAATGTGTTTTTCTGCTATAACGAAAGGAGAATAACTGCTGAAAGAAAACATGCACACCACTTTGCTTCTGCCAGCTTAATATGCTTACCTTGTGAATCACTGCATCCAGCCAGCTTTGCATTTTTTTTTTAAATAAACACAGGATTCTGGACAGATAGCTCATGGCACCATGTTCCACCATTCTATGCATTCTGGAATTTTCTGAGGTACATTGTGGGATGCCTACCAGAACCTACTGGAATTCTGGGACTTGGGATCAAACTAACAAACTCCCCTGATTCTATCCTGGTATCCTATAATTCATCTGGTTTTCACAAGCCCAGTCCCATTTTCAAACTGCTCTTAGCTAGCATAGAGGAAACACTGCTGGGTGCCACAATCCTGATAGCCATTAATATGAACAGGATGCTCCACATAGATTGGTGGTCATGCAGCTGGTTGGCTTTGGATGGGTTAGGAGACAGGCACAGCAATGCCACAGTGATACAGGGAGAGGAGAAGGAGGAGGAAATCAAGCAGTCACTTCTACAGGATATTTTCCTGGAATTGCTTCGCTGAGTGAAATGCTTCTGGAACTGGCCAATGAGCACCAACTGGTGGGACAGGATAGTGAGGCAGATCTGGGATAATTAGCAGTGGCAACAGAACTTCAGGAGGCAAAAGGCACCTTTCCTGGAGATCTGTGCAGAGCTCACCCTGGAACTGTGGAGATGGAACAACATGAGAGTCCCCTCAGCATGAAAAAGCAGGTTGGCCATGCCATCTGGAAGTTCACCACCCCCCAGTGGCATTTTGATGTTGGTAGATCTGATAAGGCTGCTGTCATGGACATCTGTACTGTTATTGAGCGGGTGTTGTGGGCCAAGTCATAAAGGTTGGCAATGCACAGTAGATAATTTATGGATTTGCATAGTTGGGGTTCCCAGATTGTAGAAGCCATTCATGAGATCCATGTGATTATTCTTTGCCCCCATACCAAACAGAGAGTGGGATTTCTCCATTATGGTGCAAAACCTGGTTGATCACCTCGGAAGGTTCACCAATATTAATGTGACTGATCCAGCTGTGAAGCAATGCAGTGTGAGGAAGCAGTGGATGACTGCTAGAAGAAAAATAGTTAATTCAAAATACAGATGCAACCACACAAACCTTATCTCCCACCCCACACCCCCCTGCAAAAAAGCCCACCCTCTTTCCTGAACAGGATAATTACACTTCAAAAGCAGATTAATTAATGTAGGCTAGGATGCCAGATAATTAAAAAATAGAACTTGTATGTGTAGACACAGGGCAATTCATCTTGAAAAAAAACTAAATGGTGGAGGAGGGGAGAAGCTTTCCCATGTAGACAAGGTCTTTATGATTTCTTTAAGATCACACAAGTAGTCTAAACCATAGCTGGGAATTGAATCCAGAATTCTAGTTCAGTTCTTGATCCACAAGACCGTCCTTCCTGTCTGCTAAACTGAGTACTTATAAACAAACATAGAAATATAAATATCATGAACAGACTTTTTTTTAAATCTGTACTGTAAAAATACATTTTATATTTGAGTGATCAAAGTTTCCTACAGCTGAAGGACTCTTCTTTCCATATCTTTTTTTTCCTTTTTTTTTTAGCAGTTTGTCACATAATGCAGAATACTTTGAACCTATCTGCCTCAAAAGCAACCTAGTATATCCTCTGTTCAAGCTGACTGGCCACATGCCATAGACAAGAATGACCTAAAAGGCAAACATCTATTCTCATGGCTGCAGTCTGTCAATGTCTTCTGAGTTCAATATGTGCTGAAGAGATACGCCTTTGCCTATGGAAACTGAGCAGATGAAAGACACTTCTGAAAGTACAGTCGTATTCAACTACATTTTCTGGTGGGCTGGCTAAAGCAAATGTCCAAATCTTGGTTGGCCAAAGGGCACTTCCTGGGGTCAAAGGGCTCTTCACGTGTTTGCTTTTTAATTAAAGCATGTCAATTACTGATCGCTTTATGTTGCATAAGCATCTGATTAAGCACCTGATTAAAAAAAAGTTTACCACTGTGGGTTGAACTGTATCAGTCTAGCTCCAATATGTTTACATGTACATGAAAAGTTTCTGAATTAAAACACAGGTGAAGTCCATTTATCTAAATGGCCTGCAGGATATCAGATACCCTCAGATAACTAGGTATTTGGACTGAGGGAAGTGATATTTTTAGCTGCAGTTTCACACTGAAATTTTGTTCAGTCACTGACCATGCTGACAGACCACCTTTGGGTGTTGAAGTTCTGTATCCCGCTGAAGTGGAAATGTTCAGTACTTTCATTCTATGCTCTTCCTTACTGCTGCATCGTCTCCAATCTGACATTAAACCCTCCTCACCACATCATTTTTGTTTGACTTTTTCAAATTTTGTGACTGAATAAGGAGTTCTCTGCCATTTAATATATTAAATACAAGCTTAATTCTTCCAGCTAATTTACTAGAGGAGTGGCAGCTAATAGAGAGAAAGTCCTTGTCTGTAATATTATTTACCTCTTGTTACTAGTAAGCAAAGTGGCACTTTTTTGCTCTGTGCTAGCTTGTTAAAGTCTGGCTTCAGTGCAGTGACTGCTATACAAAGGCAGCTCTCCGGAGGCTTGTTCGTCAGCATGTTTGAGCATCATTCTACATGACTTTCATAATTGCAAATTGGGATTTGCATGTTGTCAAGGCTGAATCCCCGCTCTGTCACTTTGAGTACAGAAGGTGGGGGCCCTTAATTAATTAATTATTAATTAAAATTAAATTAATTAATTAATTAAAAATTAATACTTGCCACTCCAGGCTTGTATTAAACTCCTAAGGTTACAGCTTTTCTGACCTTGGCTTGGTAAACGCTGCCACCACACAAATGCAAAAAAACCCCTTTGGGCCCAGGAAGGAGCACTTGGGAATTCCTCCCTGTGGGGTACACTCAAGCCCTTTCACCCCTCCCCTCCGGGGAATAGCCGAGAAAGAAAACAAAGAAAATTAGCTGTTCCTACCAGCTAACCCAACATGCACAAACCTCTTAGGACACCAAAAATCCAATCCTATTAATAAAGGTAAATTTTATTAAAAACTAAAAGGAAGAAAATACATCTGGAACTTAGGCTTTTGCTCGATTTTAAAAGAGCAATTCCAAAAATTAAGCGCCCAAAATAGCTTTCTTGGGGGTTCAGCTTAAAGGTTACAAGCAAACAAAAGCATCTGGGGTTAGCACAGAGTAGAGCCACAAGCCAAATAAAGAAATAAACCTGATTGCATCTAAACATTCCTTATTTACTTACATATTTGGGGGATAATAAGTTAATTCTAGGTATGATCTGATGAATTTTCATACCTGGTTCAAGCCTTACACAGCATTTCTGCTTATAGCATTGCTGCTCCGTGTCTCCTTCTCCAGAGAACAGCAGACAGAGGGAGAGTTTCTTTCCTAATTTTAAAAAGTTCTGCCTTCCCATTGGCTCTTTTGGTCAGGTGCCCACTCCTTTTCTGTTACCTGTGGGCTTGTTAACCCTTTACAGGTAAAGCAAGCAGAGAACAAACACCAAGAGGGATTTTACAGCTAACTGGCTGGCCGGGTGTCTATAAGGGAGCTACCACATCCCCCCCTTCAGTTATCACACATGAATATATTGATCCGAACATTGGGAGCACCAGGAAGGAGAGTTTGATGTTTGGATACTTTTCTATATCCAGATAACGTCTGGATTTCTGTGTTCTTGAATTCACTCTTCACCACATCAGAGGTCTGCAAGTCAACTAGTTCCAGCTGTAGCATGGCCATGTCTCTTATGGGGAGAACCTCACAGGCATGAGATGCAAAGTCTCCCTTAGGTGGTATGGAGAAATGATCACCTATGAAGCCAATTACATTCTTTGGCATGGGGAAAAAAAAGAAAAAAAAACTCTCCAAATCAGATGCTGAAGTTGTCTCTTAGCTGTTGAAGGAAGCTTGTCATGCCATGACTGATCAAATCATCTGCCTCCAGTGCTCACCAGTGGCTGCAGAGTTGAGCAAAGCACAAAAGCTTCCCAAAGCTCAGAATGAGAGAGAAATAGAAGCTTTTCAGAATAAGCTGGATGTAACTTCTCGACAAGGTCACAGATTTTCTTTTTCTGGCCTAGCAGCTGTACGGTCAAGGTATTCAGGTGGCCAAATACATCAACAAAATGCTACTTTGACCATTAATTCAGTATCTTCTAGAAGGGCCAGGTATTCAGCTGCTTTCTTGTGAGTGCTGTGCTGAAGGAAATCAAGAACTTGAGTCTTGGGCTTGCAGATGTGTGCCAGTGATGTGCCCTTACTGAGACTGCACTGAGGAGAAGATGATCTTTATCGTTTGCAGAAGTCTCAGAACCCAGCTCACAAAATAGTCTGTGTTGCAGACTTGAGGAGGCTCTGATTAAACTGATTATTTTTATCATGGTCTCCCTCACATCTTTCAACTACCCACTCAACTTGGCACACAGCACACTTTGGAGTATAACACAATGCAATGTTTTTACTAGTGGTGCTACTTCTGCCAGTCATGCCACAAGGCCCTCCCAATTTGTCCAGCATTTAAGGTACTCCATCCATTACGGGAAAGCCAGTCTTGCCTAGCTATAGCCGGAGTCCCTGTTGCCTCAAACAGTACACTGACTTTCTCAAATATGATACTCAGTGGAGGGGAGAAAACAATAACAGAAAATGTGGAAATGGCAGAAGTGCTAAATGACTATTTTGGTTTGGTTTTTACCAAAGAGGTTAGTAGTGATTGGACATCTAACATAGTGAATGCCAGTGAAAATGAGGTAAGATCGGAGGCTAATTTAGGGGGAAAAGTTAAAAATTACTTAGACAAGTTAGATGTCTTCAAGTCACCAGAGCCTGACAATATACATCCTAGAATACTCAAGATGCTGACTGAGGAGATATCTGAGCTATTAGTGATTATCTTCAAGAAGTCATGGAAGATAGGAGAGATTCCAGAGGACTGGATAAGGGCAAATATAGTGCAAATCTATAAAAACGGGAAATAAGGACAACGCAGGAAATTATACACCAGTCAGTTTAACTTCAAAACCCAAAAAGATAATTGACCAAATAATTAAGCAATCAACTTGCAAACACCTAGAAGATAATAAGGTGATAAGTAACCATCAGCATGGATTTGTCAGGAACAAATTGTGTCAAATTTAATAGTTTTCTCTGACAGGGTAAGAAGCTCTATGGATAGGCGGGAAAGCAGTAGATGTGGTATATCTTGACTTCAGTAATGCTTTTGACACTGTATCATGTGACCTTCTCATAAACAAACTAGAGAAATACAACCTAGATGGAGCTACTATGAGGTGTGTACTATAAACTGGTTTGAAAACAGTTCCCAGAGAGTAGTCAGTGGTTCACAGTCAAACTGGAAGGGCATATCAAGTAGGATCCTGTAGAGATCAATTCTGTGTCCAGTTCTGTTCAATATCTTCATCAGTGATTTAGATAATGGCGTAGAGAGGACACTTACAAAGTTTGTGTACAATACCAAGCTGGGAGGGGTTGCAAGTGCTTAGGATTAAAGTTCAAAATGAGCTGAAGCAAATTGGATGAAATTCAATAAGGACAAATGCAAAGTACTCTACTAAGAAAAGAACAATCAGTTACAATCATACAAAATGTGAAATGACTGTCTAGGAAGTATTGCAGACAGAGATCTGGGGGTCATAGTGGATCACAAACTAAAATGAGTCAGTCAACAGCAAAAAAGCAACCATTGTTCTGGGATATATTAGCAGGAGTGTTGAGCATGACCTGAAGTAATTCTTCCACTCTACTCCCCATTGATTAGGCCTCAACTAGGGGGTATCGTGTCCAGTTTTGGGTGCCACATTTCAGGAAAGATGTGGACAAATTGGAGAAAGTCCAGAGAAGAGCAACAGAAATTATTAAAGGTATAGAAAACATGACCCAGGAGGGAAGATTGAAAAAAACTGAGTTTAGTCAGGAGAAGAGAAGACAGAGAGGGGACATGATAGTTTTCAAGTACACAAAAGGTTGTTACAAGGAGGAAGGAGAAAAATTGTTCTCTTCAACCTCTGAGGATAGGACAAGAAGCAATGGGCTTCGGTTGCAACAACAGCGGTTTAGATTGGACATTAGAAAAAACTTCCTAATTGTCAGGGTGGATAAGCACTGGAATAAATTGCCTAGGGAGGTTTTGGAATCCCCATAGTTGGAGATTTAAGAGCAGGTTAGACAAATACCATACAACCTGCCTCAGAAAAATCCCCTGTATCTTTTGGCCCAGAACAATCTCAAACCAAGATCTATTGACACAGTGCAGCCAGACGGCATTGGAGATGGATCTGTCATGTGCTTCAGATGGAAACTGATTCCATCACCAGAGTAGCAATAAGTGAGACACCTGAAGGCAAGCGAAAATGAGGCTGCCCAAAAACAACATAGCAAAGAGCTGTGGAAGTTGACCTGAAAAACCTGGGGTACAGTTGGGGAACCACTGAAAGATGTGCCAGAAACAGACAGGAGTGGAGGAGTTTCGTTACTGCCCTAAACTCCAGAGGCGTAATAGGAACATGACAATGATTGACAAATACCTGTCAGGGATGGTCAAGATAATACTTGTCCTGCCATGAGTGCAGGGAACTGGACTAGATGATCTCTTGACATGCCTTCCAGTCCTATGATTCTTTTGTAAAACCTACTCCCTGCCCATCCAGCATTAGCAGTATCTGTAATGGACATCTCTCTATACCAGCTTCAGTGGACTTAGCCTTATAGTTAGGGTAACCTCAGGCAGTTAATTTGTGGCAATTAGTTCAGGACTCACCCAACACTTTTACTAGTATCAGAAGGATTGTTTTACTCAAGTGGAATGGCTGTTTTGAGATACACAGGCACAATAAGTGGTTCAATACCCATTGAACATCTTCCATTTGTCAACAGATCGAGGGACGTGATCGTTCCCCTCTATTCGACATTGGTGAGGCCTCATCTGGAGTACTGTGTCCAGTTTTGGGCCCCACACTACAAGAAGGATGTGGAAAAATTGGAAAGAGGCCAGCGGAGGGCAACAAAAATGATTAGGGGACTGGAACACATGACTTATGAGGAGAGGCTGAGGGAACTGGGATTGTTTAGTCTGCGGAAGAGAAGAATGAGGGGGGATTTGATAGCTGCTTTCAACTACCTGAAAGGGGGTTCCAAGGAGGATGGATCTAGACTGTTCTCAGTGGTAGCTGATGACAGAACAAGGAGTAATGGTCTCACGTTGTAGTGGGGGAGGTTTAGGTTGGATATTAGGAAAAACTTTTTTCACTAGGAGGGTGGTGAAACACTGGAATGCGTTACCTAGGGAGGTGGTGGAATCTCCTTCCTTAGAAGTTTTTAAGGTCAGGTTGACAAAGCCCTGGCTGGGACGATTTAGTTAGGGATTGGTCCTGCTTTGAGCAGGGGGTTGGACTTGATGACCTCCTGAGGTCCCTTCCAACCCTGATATTCTATGATTCTATGAACGTAGCTCTGAAGTTAGAGCCTTCGGCTCTGTAAAACATAGAAAACATCATTGGTACCAAGACATTACAGTGATGGATATATTATAAACACATAAAATAGAGGAGCCACTCTTTTTATCCCATTTCCAAGTCACGCATTTCATTGGACACAAGACATAATGGAGAATTTGGCATCCTACCCTAAAGCAGTTTTTCATTCAAAGCATTCAATATTTATGAATTGATTCTCTCTCCAGTGCCCCATTTCTCTTTGCATTTCTTCCTTTCCACCACACCCTCCTTGCTGCTACAATTCGTGTACCAAACATGGGGTGCTCAGCGTGTGGCCTATAGGTAGCTGGTGAAGTTATTATACAGAGGGTGAGCAATGCTCCCTTTTGCCCCAGATTTCTCAGACAGCTTATCACATCCTAGAATCTTTCATTCCCATTGGGCTTCACTCCTTTAATAAAGATGAAGTAGCTCTAACATGCTCCCTTTTCTACAAATTGCGAGAGATCTGCAGTGTAAATAAACAGAGAGTTTAGCCCATTTGCAGCATCTCAGGCCTTGGTTCACCAAGTTGCCCATCTGGCTCTCAACTGAGACAAGTTTGGGCCCCTGCTACTCTTAGTGGTGGAAGTGTAGAAATTTGTGCCTCTGCACAGCACTATGCCTTCCCTGTAAAGCTTCAGAATGTTCTCCCATCTCCCAAAGCATTTTATTACCTTATCTCCATTATTTAAACAAATGCAGGCCACTTCTCCAGACAGGTTCCAGGGCGCCACTTTATCAACATTAATGCAATAATAACCCTTTATCCACTGGATCCAACTTCTCCTTAAAAAAAATCACTGACTAATTAAAGTTCTGTAGATAATGGAATTTACATGCTATAGTACTAGATGTACCATCCTCTTCATTTGATCCCATTCAGTTATGTTTCACTGCTTTGTTTTATTTTTCTTATGAAGTCATCTTGACACTTGCCATTTTAGTTTATTTTTAAATATCCTGTTTGCGGAGCCAGGGGTGATCGGCTTAATGGATCCAGGCTGTTTTACACATTTGATGAGTAACTCAGAAGCACTAACTCAAATGAATGGGGCAGTTGCAGCAATCCAGCCTTTGCAAATAATGACCTGAATAATTTGGCACCATTGTTTTGCTTTCCCAGATGTCTCAGGAAACCAGCAGTTTACACAGAGATAAAAATCAAGCCCTTCACTCTAAAGAGGCTGGGTCCTCCAGAATACAGATGAGGGAGACTTAGAAAAAAAAAAATTACAAGGAAGGTGCCTGAAGATAGTTGGGGTTTGCAAGATAAAAGAAAGCAAACAAAGTCCTCCTAGATTTATATCTTTGTATTTTCAAAGATCCAGTAACCTCTTGCATTTATCACATTTGCAAGATTGATTCTCTAAAAGTGATATTAAGAATGCACAGTCTGCCCTTGTGATCATCATTTGATTATAAATCCAGACATGCGGACATTATCTGGGCTGTGGGGCTCGTAGAAACATGACAGATCTTCCCTCCAGTGAATTTATGGAGCTCTGACTTTCTTGGAGGCCGGCAGCACATTGCACATGCTGCTTGCTGTGAGACAAAAATGGAACGCTAACTGAGAATGGGAGGCCTGTTATTCAGCTTTGCTGAGTCAAAAATTCAAATAAAAAAAGGCTCCTGCTGAGAAAAAAAAATCACATTTAATTAGTAGAGAATAAAATGAATGTGCTGAATAAAATAAGACCAGAGCTATTGCAGAAGGAAAATTGGATTAATCTGTCTGGGAACTGTATGGCTGATTATTATTAATAAGTCTACTGAGCACTTACATAGCACTTTTTGGGCAAAGGTGAACCCCACTGTAAGCTTTCATTGAAGCCAATGGGAGTGCAACATAGATTGAAACCATCAAAATTGATGCAAAATGGTTATTCATAATAATGAGTCGCTTCTAATGTATATTATTTAAATTATTGCTCTCCTAGATTCTAAGGCCCTAAGGTACTATTGTAATCATCCATCCTTACCTCAGATAGCACAGACAATAGAACTTCCCCCCAAAAAAATTCCTAGAGCACATCTTTTAGAAAAACATCCCACCTTGATTTAAAAATTGTCAATGATGGAGAATCCACAATGACCCTTGGTCAATTGTTCCAATGATTAATTACTCTCACTGTTAAAAAATTTACGCATTAGTTCCCATCTGAATTTGTCTAGCTTCAACTTCCAGCCATTGGATCATGTTATAGCTTTCTCTGCTAGACGGAAGAGCCCATTATTAAATATTTGCTCCCCATGTAGGTACTTAAGGACTGCAATCAAGTTAATCCGTAACCTTCTCTTTGTTAAACTAAATAGATTGAGCTCCTTGAGTCTATCACTGCAATGCACATTTTCTAATCCTTTAATCATTCTTGTGGCTCTTCTCTGAACTCTCTAAAATTTATCAACATCCTTCTTTAATGGGCACCAGAACTGGACACAGTATTCCATCAGCGGACACATCAGTGCTAAATACAGAGATTAAATAACCTCTCTGCTCCTACGTGAGATCCCCCTGGTTATGCATGGTCTTTGACCATGGGATGGTGTTCCATGAAGGAGGAGTGCTGGGCAGAGACGGGCTCCACCTTACGAAGAGAGGGAAGAGCATCTTTGCGAGCAGGCTGGCTAACCTAGTGAGGAGGGCTTTAAACTAGGTACACTGGGATGAGGGGCGATCAGCAGGTTATCTCAAGTGCTTATATACAAATGCTCAAAGCCTTGGAAACAAGCAGGGAGAACTGGAGGTCCTGGTGATGTCAAGGAATTATGACGTGATTGGAATAACAGAGACTTGGTGGGATAACTCACATGACTGGAGTACTGTCATGGATGGTTATAAACTGTTCAGGAAGGACAGGCAGGGCAGAAAAGGTGGGGGAGTAGCACTGTATGTAAGGGAGCAGTATGACTGCTCAGAGTTCCGGTACGATACTGCAGAAAAACCTAAGTGTCTCTGGATTAAGTTTAGAAGTGTAAGCAACAGGAATGATGTAGTGGTGGGAGTCTGCTATAGACCACCGGACCAGGGGGATGAGGTGGACGAGCCTTTCTTCCGGCAGCTCGCGGAAGCTACAAGATCGCATGCCCTGGTTCTCATGGGTGACTTTAATTTTCCTGATATCTGCTGGGAGAGCAATACAGCGGTGCATAGACAATCCAGGAAGTTTTTGGAAAGCGTAGGGGACAATTTCCTGGTGCAAGTGCTAGAGGAGCCAACTAGGGGGGGAGCTTTTCTTGACCTGCTGCTCACAAACCGGGAAGAATTAGTAGGGGAAGCAAAAGTGGATGGGAATCTGGGAGGCAGTGACCATGAGTTGGTTGAGTTCAGGATCCTGACACAGGGAAGAAAGGTAAGCAGCAGGATACGGACCCTGGACTTCAGGAAAGCAGACTTCGACTCCCTCAGGGAACGGATGGGTAGGATCCCCTGGGGGACTAACATGAAGGGGAAAGGAGTCCAGGAGAGCTGGCTGTATTTCAAGGAATCCCTGTTGAGGTTACAGGGACAAACCATCCCGATATGTCGAAAGAATAGTAAATATGGCAGGCGACCAGCTTGGCTTAACGGTGAAATCCTAGCAGATCTTAAGCATAAAAAAGAAGCTTACAAGAAGTGGAAGGTTGGACATATGACCAGGGAAGACTATAAAAATATTGCTCGGGCATGTAGGAATGAAATTAGGAGGGCCAAATCGCACCTGGAGCTGCAGCTAGCGAGAGATGTTAAGAGTAACAAGAAGGGTTTCTTCAGGTATGTTGGCAACAAGAAGAAAGCCAAGGAAAGTGTTGGCCCCTTAATGAATGAGGGAGGCAACCTAGTGACGGAGGATGTGGAAAAAGCTAATGTACTCAATGCTTTTTTTGCCTCTGTCTTCACGAACAAGGTCAGCTCCCAGACTGCTGTGCTGGGCATCACAACATGGGGAATAGATGGCCAGCCCTCTGTGGAGAAAGAGGTGGTTAGGGACTATTTAGAAAAACTGGACGTGCACAAGTCCATGGGGCCGGATGAGTTGCATCCGAGAGTGCTAAAGGAACTGGCGGCTGTGATTGCAGAGCCATTGGCCATTATCTTTGAAAACTCGTGGCGAACGGGGGAAGTCCCGGATGACTGGAAAAAGGCTAATGTAGTGCCAATCTTTAAAAAAGGGAAGAAGGAGGATCCTGGGAACTACAGGCCAGTAAGCCTCACTTCAGTCCCCGGAAAAATCATGGAGCAGGTCCTCAAAGAATCAATCCTGAAGCACTTACATGAGAAGAAAGTGATCAGGAACAGTCAGCATGGATTCACCAAGGGAAGGTCATGCCTGACTAATCTAATCACCTTCTATGATGAGATTACTGGTTCTGTGGATGAAGGGAAAGCAGTGGATGTATTGTATCTTGACTTTAGCAAAGCTTTTGACACGGTCTCCCACAGTATTCTTGTCAGCAAGTTAAGGAAGTATGGGCTGGATGAATGCACTATACAGTGGGTAGAAAGTTGGCTAGATTGTCGGGCTCAACGGGTAGTGATCAATGGCTCCATGTCTAGTTGGCAGCCGGTGTCAAGTGGAGTGCCCCAGGGGTCGGTCCTGGGGCCGGTTTTGTTCAATATCTTCATAAATGATCTGGAGGATGGTGTGGATTGCACTCTCAGCAAATTTGCGGATGATACCAAACTGGGAGGAGTGGTAGATATGCTGGAGGGCAGGGATAGGATACAGAGGGACCTAGACAAATTGGAGGATTGGGCCAAAAGAAATCTGATGAGGTTCAATAAGGATAAGTGCAGGGTCCTGCACTTAGGACGGAAGAATCCAATGCACCGCTACAGACTAGGGACTGAATGGCTAGGCAGCAGTTCTGCGGAAAAGGACCTAGGGGTGACAGTGGACGAGAAGTTGGATATGAGTCAACAGTGTGCCCTTGTTGCCAAGAAGGCCAATGGCATTTTGGGATGTATAAGTAGGGGCATAGCGAGCAGATCGAGGGACGTGATCGTCCCCCTCTATTCGACATTGGTGAGGCCTCATCTGGAGTACTGTGTCCAGTTTTGGGCCCCACACTACAAGAAGGATGTGGATAAATTGGAGAGAGTCCAGCGAAGGGCAACAAAAATGATTAGGGGTTTGGAACACATGACTTATGAGGAGAGGCTGAGGGAACTGGGATTGTTTAGTCTGCAGAAGAGAAGAATGAGGGGGGATTTGATAGCTGCTTTCAACTACCTGAGAGGTAGTTCCAGAGAGGACGGTTCTAGACTATTCTCAGTGGTGGAAGAGGACAGGACAAGGAGTAATGGTCTCAAGTTGTAGTGGGGGAGGTTTAGGTTGGATATTAGGAAAAACTTTTTCACTAGGAGGGTGGTGAAACACTGGAATGCGTTGCCTAGGGAGGTGGTGGAATCTCCTTCCTTAGAAGTTTTTAAGGTCAGGCTTGACAAAGCCCTGGCTGGGATGATTTAATTGGGTATGGGTCCTGCTTTTGAGCAGGGGGTTGGACTAGATGACCTCCTGAGGTCCCTTCCAACCCTGATATTCTATGATTCTATGATTCTATGCATCCCAGATAGCATTAGCTCTTTTGGCCACAGCGTCACACTGGGAGCTCATGTTCAGCTGATCATCAACCATGACCACTCCCACCCAATTTTTTTTTTTTGTCACTGCTTCCGAAGATAGAGTTCCCCATTTAGTAAGTACAGCCTACATTCATTGTTCCCAGAAATATACGTTTACATTTAACCATATTAAAAATGTATATTGTTTGCTTGCGCTAAGTTTTCGAAGCAATCCAGATTGCTTCGAATCAGTGACCTGTCTTATTTATCACTCCTCCAAATTGTGTGTCATCTGCAAACTTTCAGCGAAGATTTTAATGTTTGCTTTCAGGTCATTGATAAAAATATTAAATACTGTAAGGCCAACAACTGATCCTTGTGGGACCCCACTGGAAATAAACAGGAAAACATTATTGAGGGGTTTACAGTTACAGTTTGAGACCTATAAATTAACCAGTTTTTAATTCATTTAATGTGTACCATGTTAATTTTATATCATTCTAGTTTTTAAATCAAAACATCATTCGGTACCAAGTCAAACACCTTACTGAAGTCTACATATATATTGTCAACGTTACATTTATCAACCAAACTTGTAATCTCGTTTAAAAAATGATATCAAGTTAATTGGACAGAATCTATTGTCCATAAACTCATGCCTATTTTCATTAATTACATTACCCTCCTCTAGTTCTTTATTAATCCAATTCCCATATCAGCAGCACTATTATCTTGCCCAGGATTGATGTCAGGCAAACAGGCTTATCCTTAACTCTACTGGCCATAATTTTTTCTGTGTGTGTATTTTGGCTTCCCTTATCAATTTTCTACAATTCCTAACTTCTGATTTATACTATCAACTTCCTCTTTCCTCAATTTCTTATATATTTATTTTTAACAGTTGCCATCACTTCCCCTTCAAATCAAGTTGTTTTTTTTTTTAAATCATCACAGCTTTTTCCTTCAGTTGTGGGATTATGGCTTTTGGGGCATCTAGTAAAGTGTTCTTAAATTATTCCCAATTTTTTTTTAAATTCTTCCTCCCAACTGATTTGGCTCAATTATTTTCAGCTATGTGAAACTGGCTGTTATAGCACCTAGTATACACATTACTGGTCTGGACTTGATTAAATTTATAATGTGCAAGCAGAATAAAGTCATGATTACATCCCAGTTTTGGGCCCTGCCACTACAGAAAGGATGTGGACAAATTGGAGAGAGTCCAGTGGAGGGCAATGAAAGTGATCAGGGGGCTGGGGCCCATGACTTACGAGGAGAGGCTGAGGGAACTGGGCTTGTTTAGTCTGCAGAAAAGAAGAGTGAGGGGGGTTTGATAGCAGCCTTCAACTACCTGAAGCGGGGTTCCAAAAAGGATGGAGTTTGCCTGGCTGTTCTCAGTGGTGGCAGATGACAGAACAAGGAGCAATGGTCTCAAATTGCAGTGGGGGAGGTGTAGGTTGGATATTAGGAAAAACTTTTCACTAGGAGGGTGGTGAAGCACTGGAATGGGTTACCTAGGGAGGTGGTGGAATCTCCATCCTTAGAGGTTTTTAAGGCCAGGCTTGACAAACCCCTGGCTGGAATCATTTAGTTGGTGTTGGTCCTGCTTTGAGCAGGGGGTTGGACTAGATGACCTCCTGAGGTCTCTTTCAACCCTAATCTTCTATGATCACTTGCACCTAGACTATCATTAACTTTTAGTTCTATTATCAGTTCCTCTGTCTATCAGAGGAAGGCCTAATATAGCATTCCCCGGTGTTGGCTGCAACACTTTTTGGTTTAGGAAATTCTCATCTATAACATTTAGAAATTCCAATGATGTTTTATGCAGGCAGCATGAGACCTCCATCATGTGTCACTCAAATTGAAATCTCCCATGATCACATGCTTTTTCCCCTCTACACATTGTAGATGGTGTAGAAGGAAGTAGTCCTCCTGTTCCGTAGTGTGATTTAGTGGTCTGTAGCAGACACCAACTGGTTCCCCATCTTGTGCTTTATCTGTTAGACCATTGATGCATAAGTATTCAAGGTCTTTTCCCCCCCCAAGTTAATCAGTGACTTGAGAACAGATAATGCCACTTTTGTCACAGAGAGCCACTCCCTATCCCCTTTTGCCCACTTGATCTTTCCTAAATAGTTTAGAACCATTGATTTTAACATTCCAATTGTGCAAATCATCCCACCAGGGTTTTTTTAATATATATTACACACACACAGAGTGTGGATGCAGCCCATATAACACGGAGCTGCATATGCAGCTCACAATGGTAAGTTGAGAACCATTGAACTAGACAAATTTAAATTCATAAACCCACATTATAGTACACAAGTCCACTGAAAAACTATTTTTGTGCATGTTCTTCTTTAAGGCCTTGCTTTTTTTTGTTTTTTTGTTTTTTAAAGATCATTTGTTTATTTCTTTTAATTTCCAGAGTTAATTTCCAGAGAAACGGGGAAGAGAACTGTATTTCAGCGGTCCTAACTGTCACAAATCAGGGGAAAGCCTTTCAAACATTTAATCTTGTAATGTAGTCATATGTGCAAATAACATTTGGAATGGCCTTCTGTAGTAGTTCTAGTTGGTGTACTTTTTAGAGTAGGACTATACTACCCAGAATCCTTAAGAAGTGGGGGTAGTCAATATTTTTGGAGAGTAAAAATTAACTGGGGTTGCTGCTTAGCAGCAAACTTCAATGCCACCATTTTTCACAATATATTCTGCATTCTCCTTTTGGTTGTTGATATTTTATTTTTAACACCTACACAGGACCTTGATATTGGTTTGCAATTATGCTAGGTGCTGTACATACACTGTCAAGGCTGATTCACCTCTCTGGCACTTCAAGTGCAGAAGATGGGGGCCTGCAAGAATTTCAAAAATTAATACTGGCCAGTCCAGGCTTGTATTAAACTCCCAAGATTACAACTTTTCTCTGACCTTGGATGTAGATGGGGTTTCTGTTATCCTGTCACAGTTTATACAGTGTAAGCTCATAAATTGTTCGCCCTCTATAACACTGATAGAGAGATATGCACAGCTGTTTGGACTCCCCCCCTCCCAAGTATTAATGCATACTCTGGGTTAAGTAACAAGTGATTTTATTAGATACAGAAAGTAGGATTTAAGTGGTTCCAAGTAGTAACAGACAGAACAAAGGGAATTACCAAGCAAAATAAAATAAACCACGCAAGTCTATGTCTAGTACGGTAATAAAACTGAATACAGATAAAAACTTCACTACTTCCAGTAAGCTCTCTTTTACAGACTAGTCTCCTAGTCTGAATCCAGCAATCACTCACACCCCCTGTAGTTACTGTCCTTTGTTTCGGTTTCTTTCAGGTATCTTTGGGATGGAGAGTCTCTCTTTTTAGCCAGCTGAAGACAAAATGGAGGGTTCTCTTGTGCGTGGAGACCCCCCCTCCTCTCTCCTATGCAAAGTCTGGGAGACACCTGAGCAAGTCACATGTCCATGCATGACTGAGTTCCTTACCAGCCAAGCCACATTGCTGGGAAAGCCAAGATGTGGATTGGCATCTCCAAATTCATTGTTGTCTTAAGGGCTTCTTGATTGGGCATTTACTGAGAATAGTCTTTTCTCAGGAAGCTGACCAACTGCTTCACTAAAACCTACTCAGAATCAAACAAGTATGCAGCCAATATTCATAACTTTGAATACAAAAATGATACATGCATACAAATAGGCTTAATAGATTCAGTAGATCATAACCTCTACAGAGATATGTTACATGGCATATGTAGGATAAAACACATTCTAGTTATGTCATATATACATTTATAAGTATATTTCCATATCGCCTTATGGGGTCACCATCACAGTGGTAATTTTTGAATAATCATTTTTGGTTTTCAGCTGAAATCTTTTAGGTTTTGGGCCAAAACCCAAAATCTTTGGCTTATTTGGATTTGACCAAAAAGTTTTCTATAGAAAGCAGACATTTCATAAAGGGATTGTTTAAATCAAAAAACAATTTTTTTTGAAAGTCTATACTTAAAAATGTTGACCAGCTCTAGCTGGTGCATTTTACTTCCCCGGCAGCAGGAAGAGAAGCAGTGACTGAGTTACAATTCAGAGCCACAACTTGGACCATGCCCTACTCCTGGAGCAGAGCAACTCCATGCTGCCCCTTATGCAGGTCAGGTTGCCTGTGAAGATCCAGCCTTCCATGACTAGCCCTGCTGATGTCAAAAGTTATAACTCAATGTGAGTATCAATCTGGCACTTTAATATGCACAAGGCCAGATTTCGATCTCAGTTACACAACTATAGATCCAGAGCATGGATCTACTCTGGATTCACAGTGGTGAAACCGGGATCAGCGGTGTTACATTAGTGTATCATAGAATCATAGCTATAGGGTTGGAAGGGACCTCAGGAAGTCATCTAGTCCAACCCCCTGCTCAAAGCAGGACCAAAACCAACTATATCATCCCAGCCAAGGCTTTATCAAGCCAGGACTTAAAAACCTCTAAGGATGGAGATTCCACCACCTCCCTAGGTAACCTATTCCAGTGCTTCACCACCCTCCTAGTGAAAAAGTTTTTCCTACTATCCATCCTAGATCTCCCCCACTGCAACTTGAGACCATTCCTCCTTGTTCTGTCATCTGCTATCACTGAGAACAGTCTACCTCCATGCTCTTTGGAACCCCCCTTCAGGTAGTTGAAGGCTGCTATCAAATCCTCCCTCACTCTTCTCTTCTGAAGACTAAATAAGCCTAGTTCCCTCAGCCTCTCCTCATAAGTCACATACCCCAGACCCCTAATCATTTTTCTTGCCCTCCACTGGACTCTCTCCAATTTGTCCACATCCTTTCTGTAGTGGAGGGCCCAAAACTGTAAATCCAAAGTAACTGAGATCAGAATCACTCAGACTAAACATGGACACATCAACCCACAGCTTAAACTACCACTAAATGGTAGGATACACACACCCCTTCTGCTATACCTCAACTGTAAACACTCAAGCCATGCACTGGATACGTGAAAACACTTTGTGCTAGTTGCACTCATCTGCCATCACATCCCAATGCTTAGAAACTAAACAGTCTTGTCAACAGCAGTTTGCTCAATTTGCTCTCCCTCACTGTTCAGAGATAACTGAAGATCAGCAGCAGAAACATGGATTTTTTTTATTTCAATGCAAATGACTATGGAAACTGAGGCAGAATGTGCATCCATCTTCACTGATGGGTGTGAGGGAATATGGAAGTCCCTGTAATTTTCCTACAGATCCTCTATTGCACATGGGCTCATTTCATGCACCACATGCAACAATAGTTATTGACAGTATTCACAACTGTTTCAAGGGCAAAGTAAATTTATGTACACATATATATCAATTTAGTAAATATCTTCCTTTAGTGATTTTGTGTCTCTCCTGTCAGACATTTAGCTCTCTATATTATATATTTATCTCAAAGTCCTGAAGAGACTACACTCTGTCATGTGCCACAGCAGAGAGATTTAAAAAAAAAAGAAACATTATACTCAACATGAGGGCTTTCAGCAAGCCCATTACTAGTTCAATCACCAAAACATTTTAGTTTAAGTGAATTAGTTAAGGTTTTAAGTTTTCCTGCTTGATTACTAGAGAGCAAAGGAAGGGTTCACGGCTGTAGAGTGCTTTGAACATCTACTGCACTGCCCAAGGCCCAAAGTGATTCTATTGGAATAATAATATATTGTATATTCCTGTAGGGCATTCCTTTTTGGAGCTGTCAGTGTGCTTTACAAAAATGATCAATTCGCCTCACAAAAACTGTGAGGGAGATAAGTAGAAAAGAGCTGTCTCACCATCGACATGCCCCCTCATGGCTGGGCATGACATAGCACCTCTTGCCTCATCCAGCACTCCCTGATGACAGTTGCTATGCTCTGCGTTGGTCTCTTCAGGATTCAGCCCTCTGGCCATGGCATCCAATAAATTAAATTCAAGCACCCATAACTTCACCCCTTCCCAAGCTCCCTCCTCCAGACTTTTCACCCCTTCCTGCATCAGCAGAGTCATCCTCCTTCTCTTGCGCAGAGTGGCACCTCATAAGGCTTTGTCCAGTGGTCCCTAGTTCCAAACTCAATGGTCCTTCTCCTCCTTTCTGCACCACTTTTTCCAGTAGCCAGTAGGGCAGTCCAGACCCTTTCTCTCCTCTAGTTTCCAGTACAGGGACCTTGTGACAAACAACTGTCTGCTCCCTTAGATTCCTTGCTACGTTAGCCTTCCTTCAGGCCCTTTCCTAGGCTACTGCACTTCTCCCTCTAGGCCCTTCCTTCACACTTTGGAAACCAAAGAGAGGCTTCCGAGCTCTTTCCCTACAGCCACCTTCTCCTCTGGGTTTCCTCCTTTATGCTCATTACCCACAACTGGGCTGCATCTTCAGCTGGGCCTGAGCCACCCTCCTGGTGCAACCAGGTACCTTAGCCAGCTTTAGTTAACCCATTTAGTACCAGTGGGCAATCTTCCTCCCTCCCCCCACTACAGAATGTTCATTATCTTCGTTTTACAGATGAAGAAATTGAAACACAGATGATTTGTCTCAGGTCACAAAGAGTCTAGAGCAGAGGCAGGAATAAGCCCTATTTCCTCTCTTCTAATTCAGCCATGTGAGTTAGCTACAAGACCAGTCTCACCCAGGCTGCCAATAGTTATTCAAATCCATGTAACTATGGTACCTCTCTCAATTAATACTTACCCAAATGGGGGGAAAGATTGTTCATTTAAAGTTATCACATACAGGGCCTATTCTTCAAAGGGCATATCTAAGTCCTAGAATTCAGAATGACTAAAACATAAAATGGTACTTTCAGTGCCTAAGGGTCAATTTAAGCATCTATAGGCAGGATTTGGAAATCCTATCAAGTGTACACATTTGAAAAAAAAAATGGGGCTGTCCATGATAAAGGAGATCAAAGAATTTGGGAACAAATCAATTTAATTCAACATCCATATCATTTCTTTTGTTCCCAATGTTTTGTTCCTGAGCATTAACTTACAAAGGATTTTAACTCAACAAATTCAATACAGGCCAATCAAAAAACAAACAAAAAAACCACTATCCTGAAACCCTCCCCTCTTTCCCACCAGCCTATTCACAATCATGTTTTAACCTCTAGGGATAAATCATTCTATTCTCACTCATTATATTCTCACTAAAAAGAAAAGGAGGACTTGTGGCACCTTAGAGACTAACCAATTTATCTGAGCATAAGCTGTCGTGAGCTACAGCTCACTTCATCGGATGCATTCAGTGGAAAATACAATGAGGATGTTTTATACACACAGACTATGACACAAAGTGAGGATGTTTTTATACACACACCACCCTGGATTTGTGCTGGAAATGGCCCACCTTGATTATCATACACATTGTAAGGAGAGTGATCACTTTAGATAAGCTATTACCAGCAGGAGAGTGGGATGAGGTGAGAGAAAACCTTTTGTAGTGATAAACACCCATTTTTTCATGGTCTGTGTGTATAAAAACATCCTCACTTTTTTTCATGGTCTCTGTGTATAAAACATCCTCACTGTATTTTCCACTTTATGCATCCGATGAAGTGAGCTGTAGCTCACAAAAGCTTATGCTCAAATAAATTGTTTAGTCTCTAAGGTGCCACAAGTACTCCTTTTCTTTTTGCGAATACAGACTAACACGGCTGTTACTCTGAAACCTATATTCTCACTGTTGGCATTCCCCATCATAATCTCTTCCATCAACATGAGTGCTTTGCAAAGAGTAATTCTTTCCTGCCACAGGATATTCTGCAGCTGTCTTAGCCAATGAATCTAATCAACATGCTGCAGTGAGCTAAATTACTACAAATGTGAGACTGATTGAAATTAGTGAGTCCTAACACTTGATCCTGGTATGAGAAAATGAGGCTTTGCATATTTAAACACCAAGCAATCTCAACAAGCTACAGAAGAATAATAGTCTGAGATGACTGGGTTGTGCTGTCAGTGTTGGATGAATTAATAAAACACCTAGTAAATCAATTGGCAGTGATGTGAAAGGTATTGGGTTTTCACTCTTGGTACTATTTCCGCATATGAAGTCTTAAAGTTAGTCATCCCCTCTCTTTATTAAAGATGGGTCCCAAATTTCAGGTTCAATAATGGGGAAATTGAGATCAGCCACCTGTCTTCACAGATGTGGTCCACTGTTCTTTCTTTATTTCTGCTACAGTATGCTGTGCTGACAAAGAGGCCTTGACGAATTCCAGATACCCCATCACAAGTTCACAACCCAGGAGCAGTGCCTCCTCCAGACATTACACTTGGTTCGAACACTCCCTGAAACAACACTGCCATAGCATATGGTAGGGACTACAGAGGTCTTGTTCACAGTGATCTGCTGAACCTGTTCAGCTCTATCACACCCCACTGCCATTGCCTAAAGGAACAAAAGAATAGGGAAAGCGATATCTATCTTGGCTGTTTGTGAGAGACTTAGAGCTGTGAAAAGGAAAAAATATTCCCATTTGCCATGGGTAGCAAGAAGCCATAAAGTTCGCACCAAGTAAAAAGCTGTATTCTTTAGTGCCTTAATGCACCAATTTAACAGCATCCAGGGTATGTGGGACTTCTGAAGATGGTGATTATAAACTGAGTTCAATCATTAATGGCCAGATTCGGCAACTCTTGGTCATACTAGGATTTGTCTATACTAGAGCGTTGTATCACTTTAGCTATACCAGCGTAATTAATGCAGTACAACCCAGCTAGAGGAGATGAAGATATAAATGAGTTTTATACTGTCTTCGTAGGGTCCCGGCCCAGAGCAAGCCCCACATGACTCTGCAGCCAACACATCTCATGACTGGATGTGGGGATGCTGGGCCTCTCTCTTGGCTGTCTTCTCCCGATGGCTATTCGGACCCTGTGGGGGTATGGTTCATTGACTTGGCCTGCCAAGTTCAGTCCCCTTCCAGGATACCTAAGTCCAGCTGTAACTGGTCAGGCCCCAGGCTGGCTTCTCCCAGCTGGTTTCTGCAAAGACCCTTCACCCAGCTCCCCCATAGACCTGCAGTAAAGTCCTACCCCATCAAACAGAATCACACTCTTCTTTCCCCGAGAAGCAGGCTTCTCCCTAGGCCTCTCAGCAGAACTCAAAAACACATACAAAATTAAAGACTACCAAAGCATCTTTTGCCCCTCTCCAGGCTTGATCTTCTCATCTCTTGTGAGCTCCTTGTCAACTCCCTATTCCTCTTCCAGAACACTGGGCCTAGCACCGCCTCCCTAGAACCTGGCCTCTTGTTTCAGGACCCATCTGTGATGCTGCCAGGCCAGGTGCCAGCTCATGCCAAGGTCCCCATATCTCAACTGAACATTGACAAAGACATAGTTGGAAGAAGTCTTGCTTGTCTGTGTGTTAGTATTGTTAAAATGGGTATTATTATAATTCTTATAAGAATCTGTTTAGGCATTTAGAGTTCATTACATGCTTGTGAGCTGCTGTATACATTGATCTCACCCCTAACATCTGTAGCCCATGTTGTAAGATAATATTTGAGAGGTTGTATTGTGAGCCTTTGTGACTGTAAAATCACAGACGGGAGAGAGACATAATTGGTGCGAAGGACTGATCTTCCCAACAGGAAGTGTCAATTGAGACCAGATGGACTATTGTGGGACATTGCAACCAGAATTTCTCTATGTCAACAAGAGACTTGTTGTTATTCTTACTCCTCCCCATGAAGAGGAGTCATGCAAGGGACTCCTCCCATCAGCTGAGCTTTGCTGCCAAAAGCATGTAGGAAGAAGAGAATAAAACCTCTAACAAGAAGAGACTGATTATCTCTATGCTGCTTGGACTCTGGGGGACAAAGCATAAGCATAAGCAAGAGATCCCAGCTGCTTAGCCTGGGCTAGCCCTAAAGGACACAGAGCTTGAGGATTATAAAAGCTTCTGTTTACCTTTTGAAATTTAAGAGTGTAACTTATTTGTGTATCTATCATGTAACAGGGTGGAACTCACCTCACATGAGCATCCCATTGTTCAGGAGTGCAGCTGCACCTCTCATAATTTATGGTGACCCATCACCAGTTTTGCTAACTCAGCCCTCTGGCCAAATCACACAGCATCCATGTGAAACACAAACAAAGCAGGCCCCTTCCAGAGTAAACAGTCCAACAGAGGCCTGTCACAATACCTGTCTTTAAGCAGTTTCACAGTCTTCACATAGTTCCAGCCCTGGTATCAAGCCATATCCTAGGGGTTCCTCCCCAGAGGCAATGGTTTCACCCCCTCTGGGTCCTTCTGGACCCAGCTCTCCAGGTGGGCCATTAAGCAGTTCAGTTCCCCTTCCAGAGACATATCCTAGTTCAATATTCAGTAAATTGCTGACCCTCTTCAGAATCTTCATTCCCCTCTCTAGGGTTAGGTTCAACTCCCTTCTCAGGAAGTGGATCCACTCCACCTGCAGCCAGTGGGGGAGACCCAGACCCACCCAGTACTCCAGGTCCCAGTCCAGGGACCCTATGACTAGCAGCCACATGCTACTGTGTCCTTTTGACCACTCACAATGCTACTACAGTTCCCTGGGCCACTTCCCCAAAGCCACAGCACCTTCACTCACATTTGCTTCACCCTTACCGTAGGGCTGAAGTCTTGTACTCAGTCCCACCAGCCAGCCAAAAGCTCCTTCTTTCTCCCCCAGTCCCTGTCTATGGTATTACAGATCCCTTGGGCCGGCCAGCCAGGAGCACCATCTGCACTCCTGTTACTCCAGCACACAAAAAACCAAAATTATCTGTCTCTAGCTTTGCAGCTCCTTTTATATGGCCCTCCTGGACCCTGACTGGCTGCTTCTTGCAGCCTTTCTCCAATTGACTGCTTCCCATGCAGCCTCTCTTGGCTGCTTGGAGGACTCAACTCCTCCGCCCCTTTCTGAAATGGGGTGTGGTAGGACCCTGAGGTCTCCAGCAGGGAGCCTCTGAGCCTGGTACACCCCATCATGTTTACCACTTTAATCTTGTAAATAACTCATTTTTTTCTTATTTAATAAAATCTTTTTATAGTTTATTATAGGATTGTCAACAAGCATTGTCTTCAGTGTGAGATCTAAGGTGAAATTGACTTGGGGTAAGTGACTGGTCCTTTGGGACTTAGAGTAATCTGAATATTGCTGTGATTCTTGTTATAAGGAACTAGCTATCACAAAGGCACACACAACTTGGTGGTGAGATAAAGCGAAGTACCCCACTACAATGGTAAAGGGAATAAGCATTACCAGTAAAAGGCAGCTTTATATGCATATAACTGTATCCACAGTTGGGTTTGCACTGATTTAACTATTTTGGTTTTAAAAAAAAAATCACACCCCTAAATTATAATTATACTGGTCCAGAAACTGTGTGTAGACCAGGCCTGAGTAGCCTCTTACTTTCCCAGAAGTCTCAGTGGAGCAATTCACAAAGTAAAGGCTGGGTCTCCACACAGGAAGAATTTGCACCGGTATGTCAGTTAGGGGTGAGGTTTTTCAGTGAAATAGTAAAACCATTAAAACCCTTTCCCATAGAATATCAGGGTTGGAAAGGACCTCAGGAGGTCATCTAGTCCAAGCCCCTGCTCAAAGCAGGACCAATCCCCAATTTTTGGCCCAGATCCCTAAATGGCCTCCTCAAGGATTGAGCTAACAACCCTGGGTTTAGCAGGCCAATGCTCAAATCACTGAGCTATCCCTCCCCCCTTTCTTGAATGCTTACAAAGTGGCTCACATATAGTGGTCGCTGCTGTAAATGGATAATAATACTTTTATCATCCATAATTGTGGTGTTAATGTTTTTTGCTGCATGCTGTGTTTTTTTGTTTGTTTTTTTTTAAATCCCTAACAAGAATGCCAACTTAGCCAACATGGCAGCCCTTCCTTTTCCCAGGATATCATAAAACATAAGCATTCTGAAGGCTACTCCACTGCCAGCTCAAAAGATTGACCTCAACGTCCTGTCCTTTACAATAATCTTTAAAATCCATCATCTGCAAACTAAGTTTAAGTCAGAAACCTAATTAGTAACAGAGAAAATGAACAAACAAGCTAGGGGGAAAGAATCTCATGCAGGTGGCCAGAGCTTCCCTGAATAATTCCTTGTGCAATGGTCACGCTTCAGAAATTTAATTCTCCATAATTTCATTTAGAATGGAAAAAAACCACAAGTAAAGTGATACAGGATTTCGTTTAGATTTTCACAGGCACATTCATCTAAAGTTTGTCTGTAATAGCTGAAGCTACCAAACATTACTTCCAAAACATTTAGTGGTGTGAAACAAGGAACAATACGACATATGGGACCTACTCGGCATTTACGTCCTCTATTTTTGTCTATCAAGAAGCAGCACAAAAAATAAATCTCCCTGCTGCCAAGTTGATTGTATTAATCTGATTTCTGTGGTACTTCAAGCTTGATTGCTTTCTGATTCTTATTTATTATAAGTGGTCTTAAAGTAGCTGAAATTACAGTTACTGTTCAGAAGACAAAGGGGAGACCACTTGAATCTGCGGTGGGTGGCATGTTTCATTGCTTTAATTAAAAGTTGTTCTAAAAAAACAAACACTTCTGTTGTTATTTCATGTCCCTTGACTGCAAAAAGTGTGCTTAGCCATTCAGACTATTTGGACGCTTGTATTGGCCCTCAGAGCTTTACAGAAGCTCTGTCGCCTATCCTCTCTGAGGCACAGAACCAATTAAAAGATGTGAAATTTCCTTTCAGCCTTGAAAATCCTCTCCATGCTGGAACTATGTTTACCTTTGTGCAATACTTTAAAGATTACCCATTTTAGATTAGTGTACCTACAGATGGGAGATTGCACTTACAGAAGCATATGGGAGAGTTAGATGCCCAACTCCAGCTGTTTTTTTTTCATGAAAATTGGATATCTAACGTCCCTTTGTGCCTTAACTAGAGGAAAACAGTCTCCCACTTGTTTGCCCTTCCCACATGAGATGTCAGCAAGCTTACCTTTCCCGCACTCCATTCCATGTAATATCTAGGGGATGATTACTTCATATATGGCCACAAGCTCTAGCAACAAGGTCATGCCTTCAGAGAATGATCAGCCAATAAGAGTTTTTTCTGGCAATGTAAGTCTTGCAACTGGATATCTAGCTACACCTTTTAGTAAGAGGAATTTCTGCTGAAATAGTCAGAAATGAAATTATTAGCTCTTATCTGTTTTTGCCAAGTTAGTTGCTGTTCAGTTTCAGATCAACTTACCTCTGTACTACTATTAACTTTTACTCCAAATCAGGGGTCAAAAATAAATGACAGTTGCCTTCCAATCTCAACCCCTCCCCTCAACTTGTGCAGTTTTGAAAATTCTGATCATCCTTTTTTTCTTGTATGCTTTTATCAGCAATGCAATAGTTAACTCTGAAACCTAATGGTGACGATTTAAATGGTAGCACAATTTTGAGATGAAATCTCTATCTTCCTAAAAGGATTGGAAAGGGGAAACAACTCTACTTTCACACTCTGCTTCCCTCCATTCCCAGCCAATTGCTCCAAAAGCATAGGTCAGACCAGTTGTTCTAAAGGAGACTCTTCATAGAATCATAGAATATCAGGGTTGGAAGGGACCTCAGGAGATCATCTAGTCCAACCCCCTGCTCAAAGCAGGACCAATCCCCAACTAAATCATCCCAGCCAGGGCTTTGTCAAGCCTGACCTTAAAAACTTCTAAGGAAGGAGATTCCACCACCTCCCTAGGTAACGCATTCCAGTGTTTCACCACCCTCCTAGTGAAAAAGTTTTTCCTAATCTCCAACCTAAAGCTCCCCCACTGCAACTTGAGACCATTACTCCTTGTTCTGTCATCAGCTACCACTGAGAACAGTCTAGATCCATCCTCTTTGGAACCCCCTTTCAGGTAGTTGAAAGCAGCTATCAAATCCCCCCTCATTCTTCTCTTCCGCAGACTAAATAATCCCAGTTCTCTCAGCCTCTCCTCATATATCATGTGTTCCAGTCCCCTAATCATTTTTGTTGCCCTCCGCTGGACTCTTTCCAATTTTTCCACATTCTTCTTGTAGTGTGGGGCCCAAAACTGGACACAGTACTCCAGATGAGGTCTCACCAATGTCGAATAGAGGGGAACGATCACGTCCCTCGATCTGCTGGCGATGCCCCTACTTATACATCCCAAAATGCCATTGGCCTTCTTGGCAACAAGGGCACACTGTTGACTCATATCCAGCTTCTCGTCCACTGTAACCCCTAGGTCCTTTTCTGCAGAACTGCTGCCGAGCCATTCGGTCCCTAGTCTGTAGCGGTGCATTGGATTCTTCCGTCCTAAGTGCAGGACTCTGCACTTGTCCTTGTTGAACCTCATCAGATTTCTTTTGGCCCAATCCTCCAATTTGTCTAGGGCCCTTTGTATCCTATCCCTACCCTCAAGCGTATCTACCTCTCCTCCCAGTTTAGTGTCATCTGCAAACTTGCTGAGGGTGCAATCCACACCATCCTCCAGATCACTAATGAAGATATTGAACAAAACTGGCCCCAGGACCGACCCTTGGGGCACTCCACTTGATACCGGCTGCCAACTAGACATGGAGCCATTGATCACTACCCGTTGAGCCCGACAATCTAGCCAACTTTCTATCCACCGTAGAGTCCATTCATCCAGCCCATACTTCTTTAACTTGCTGACAAGAATACTGTGGGAGACCGTGTCAAAAGCTTTGCTAAAGTCAAGGAACAACACGTCCACCGCTTTCCCCTCATCCACAGAGCCAGTTATCTCATCATAGAAGGCAATTAGATTAGTCAGGCATGACTTGCCTTTGGTGAATCCATGCTGACTGTTCCTGATCACTTTCCTCTCCTCTAAGTGCTTCAGAATTGATTCCTTGAGGACGTGCTCCATGATTTTTTCAGGGACTGAGGTGAGGCTGACTGGCCTGTAGTTCCCAGGATCCTCCTTCTTCCCTTTTTTAAAGATGGGCACTACATTAGCCTTTTTCCAGTCGTCCAGGACTTCTGGTTATCTGGTTATCTGTTTGTAATTTTAGGGCCTTTATGCCCTGAGATCCGGCCAAAAGGAAGCATCATCATACACATGTGGCCTGCATTCTCTCCAGTAAGCAGCAGTGGTTCATGCAAGTTCCCCAGAATTTTACACAATCCTGTAAGCTATCCAGCTCTTACATTTTTACTGGAAAATCAATATGCTTCAATGGCATTTTTTTTCTTATGACAGCAGTATTGTGAGTATCATAGAATCATAGAATATCAGGGTTGGAAGGGACCCCAGGAGGTCATCTAGTCCAACCCCCTGCTCGAAGCAGGACCAATTCCCAGTTAAATCATCCCAGCCAGGGCTTTGTCAAGCCTGACCTTAAAAACCTCTAAGGAAGGACATTCTACCACCTCCCTAGGCAACGCATTCCAGTGTTTCACCACCCTCTTAGTGAAAAAGTTTTTCCTAATATCCAATCTAAACCTCCCCCACTGCAACTTGAGACCATTACTCCTCGTTCTGTCATCTGCTACCATTGAGAACAGTCTAGAGCCATCCTCTTTGGAACCCCCTTTCAGGTAGTTGAAAGCAGCTATCAAATCCCCCCTCATTCTTCTCTTCTGCAGGCTAAACAATCCCAGCTCCCTCAGCCTCTCCTCATAAGTCATGTGTTCCAGACCCCTAATCATTTTTGTTGCCCTTCGCTGGACTCTCTCCAATTTATCCACATCCTTCTTGTAGTGTGGGGCCCAAAACTGGACACAGTACTCCAGATGAGGCCTCACCAATGTCAAATAGAGGGGAACGATCACGTCCCTCGATCTGCTCGCTATGCCCCTACTTATACATCCCAAAATGCCATTGGCCTTCTTGGCAACAAGGGCACACTGTTGACTCATATCCAGCTTCTCGTCCACTGTCACCCCTAGGTCCTTTTCCGCAGAACTGCTGCCTAGCCATTCGGTCCCTAGTCTGTAGCTGTGCATTGGGTTCTTCCATCCTAAGTGCAGGACCCTGCACTTATCCTTATTGAACCTCATCAGATTTCTTTTTGCCCAATCCTCCAATTTGTCTAGGTCCTTCTGTATCCTATCCCTCCCCTCCAGCGTATCTACCACTCCTCCCAGTTTAGTATCATCCGCAAATTTGCTGAGAGTGCAATCCACACCATCCTCCAGATCATTTATGAAGATATTGAACAAAACCGGCCCCAGGACCGACCCTTGGGGCACTCCACTTGATACCGGCTGCCAACTAGACATGGAGCCATTGATCACTACCCGTTGAGCCCGACAATCTAGCCAACTTTCTACCCACCTTATAGTGCATTCATCCAGCCCATACTTCCTTAACTTGCTGACAAGAATACTGTACCATTAATACCTTTCAGAGTAGCAGCCATGTTAGTCTGTATCCGCAAAAAGAAAAGGAGGACTTGTGGCACCTCAGAGACTAACAAATTTATTGTTAAATAAAGCTTAATAATAAATAATAAAATAAAAATTTATTGTTAAAGTTGTTAGTCTCTAAGGTGCCACAAGTCCTCCTTTTCTTTCATTAATACCTTGTTGATATTAATATGGGTGGACCAAGGAGGCTGTGTAGGATCTAGATCAGGGCAGGGCAAACTATGGCCCGGGGGCCGCATCCAACCCGTCAGACCTTTTAATCCGGTCCTTGAGCTCCCACTGGGGACCGGGATCTGGGGCTTGCCCCACTCTGCATGTGCCATGGCTCCCAGAAACAGCGGCATGTCCCCCCTCTGGCTCCTATGCATGGGAGCAGCCAGGGGGCTCCACACACTGCCCCCACCCCAAGTGCTGGCTCTGCAGCTCCTGCGGCCAAGGGGGGATATGCTGCTGCTTCCAGGAGCTGCTTGAGATAACGCCGCCCAGAGCCTGCACCCATGACGTCCTCCCATGACCCATCCCCCTGCTCCAGCCCTGATCCCCCTCCTGCCCTCCGAAACCTTCAGTCCCAGCCTGGAGCACCCTCCTGCACCCCAAACCCCTCATCCCCAGCCCCACCCCAGAGCCAGCACCCCTAGCTGGAGCCCTCCCCCCCCCCAACCTCCAGCCCCAGGCCAGAGCCCTCTCCCACACCCTGAACGCCTCATTTCTGGCCCCACCCCAGAGCCTGGAGTCCTCACACCCTCCCACACCCCAACCCCCAATTTCGTGAGCATTCATGGCCCACCATACAATTTCCATACCCCGATGTGGCCCTCAGGCCAAAAAGTTTGCCCACCCCTGATCTAGATCCATATTGGACTGAAAATAGGGTTCAGGTTAAATGTTATCAGTTTAGAAGCATTAAGTTTAAACAGCACTAGGTTTCAAATTTCATGCTACCAGAATCTTGTGAGTTGCTTTTGAATAGTGGAAATTTCACAAGCTCAGCTGTTCTCTGCATCCAAATGAGAACCAAAAAATAGACTCCCTCCAATTTTAGATCCAGCCTGGAACCAAAAAACACAGGAATAAATTGGATCTGGAAAGTCAAATATGAAACCCATTAAAATTCAAAGGGTTTTGGATTGGAGGTTCCAGTTTTGGTCTTCTCTGCTGTTTGTATCAGCAGCTGTATCCCTTCCAAGCCAAAGCTTTGAATAAAGAGAGAGAGCAACACGTCTCAACACAGAGAGCCCAGCCTGCTAGCCCCTCTGTTATACAGAGTGCAAGGGTTAATAGGAATGTAAACATCCCAAGATCAAAGCTTTGTGAAAGGTCAGTCCCTTGTCTCCAAAACTTTCCATTACTGAGGGGAGTGAGTCACTGTCAGGCTCTGTGCTTGCCAAATCCTTCTCTGGAGGTCAGAACTGTGCAAACCTTACAATTTTCACCTGCTGAAATCTGAACGGTGAAGTGAGGAGCTCAGCTGATTTAATCTTCCTTCTAGTCAGTTTTTCCCCTGGGAAGCACCAGCCCATCCCCTTAAACAACAAAATAAAAATTAGAGTCAGAATCATTGCTTCCTTTTTCAGAGGGCACCCAGGGGACATAGCACAGCCAGAGCATCTTCATTTGCTAGCAGGTACATTCCTGGTGACAGAGGGTAATTGCTTCTATAAAGTAAGCACCCTGAAGGCATGGTAAAATCAGCACAAGTGTGCATAGGCCTAAATCTTGCAGTCCCTTACTCAGGCAAAACAATCTGTTGCCTTCATAAAGGAGTTTTACCCAAAGAAGGATTGCAGGACTGGACACGCTGTTCCTGGAAAGCTGCTACCAGTTCAGCATGCTCCTGTTTCTCTATCACTGGAGTTTTCCCCTTTGATGGAACCAGCACTAACAAGTACGGCCCCCAGTGCTTTGAGCATTCCCATGTAGAGGCCCACAGGCCCACTGTGTAAGACAATGACATGCAGTCCATGGGCCTATGGATGGAAATCTGATCCAGAGCTACATTAGGACTCCCAGGAACTTCAAAAGCCATTTCCTTACAATAAGCAATATTTACCTGCAAAAATGGCACAATGTTGACTAAACCAGGTGTGTTTCTTTCAAATGCTTTCATCTGAAGTCTTTAGAACTATATTGTGGTTACGTTAAAAAAACTACGTAGGAATCTTACCTGATTGTGGTTTGAAACATTACCTGCCCCCCTCCAAAAACTAACAATTGGCTAGAAGCCCTAAAAATTAACAATTCCATTAATGCTCTCGCTGGAACTACTGGCAGTGCCTCACCTTGCATGGGTCTCCAGGAACGATTGTGTCTCGGGCAGACACAAAGCTTCCCAGAGATCCTGTGAGGCACAAGAATGGCACCATTCTTCACAAGGATACAGATGTTGGCCCCTCCTTGGCCATGAAGCTGTGAGGGACAGGGGAGGGCAAAGCCAGGGCCTCCCTGCCTCTTCCACCGCACCCTGTTTTTAGGGTGCTAGTACAGTGACTGCAACTGTGGCTGGCCCATAAACAGGGGGCAGAAGGGCACTGGCTCTAGGTATATTCTAACCAGCGCTCAGCCACAATTGTGCCCTAGACGTAACATGGTGAACAGAGGAACAAAATAGCTTGGGGCCAAACAGAGCCATGTTGTGTCGCTGTAGACTTAGTTTCCCAGCCACATCATTCTGCTCAGCTTTGTGACACTTCAGGCAATGTTATAAATAACGTCCTCATTTGAAGCAAAGCACCTTCAGCAGCTTAACGTCTGATCTCAGCATCACATATGGGGAAAATCAGTAGCCGTCTTGTGATTCAAAGGGAAGAGAATAAATTACCCACTGGGGCTATTTGTTCAGTATGTAGATGGGCGAATCGAATGAATAATTGGACAATGCAGATCAATTAAGCATACCTTAGGTAACAGAATGAATGTGCAAATTAGTATATATTAGGTGAATCAGATGCAATTCACTTTTGACAGGAAGGTAAAAAAAATATTCTAGCTAAAATATTGTTGCTGAAAAGGTTTGGGGATGGGAACTATCAGACAGAAGTTGCTCTCCTTAAGATCTGGGGTTCAAATCATTGAAGATTTATATAACCCTCGGGGCAGGTTTTTGCTCTAGGTTTGTACAGCATTTGTCTCACAGACAGCTCTCACTGGATCATAAATAATCATTAGAGATGGGACTGAGGGATAAGGTTCTGATCAGGATCCAGAGAGCTGCAGTGTTTGCTGGAGCAGAGATGTGGTGGATGGGCACAGGGAAGGAATGCCGAGAAGAAGAAGATTATGAAGTTTGAAAGCTGTCACTAGAAAATCAGCTGGCATAATAATATAGCTGCCCCCCCATAGCACTTTCTATAAATGCTTTGAAAAATCCATAAGAAGTGCTTGGATTAAGTGATATAGGATTTAATACAGATAAAGACAGTCCTAGAAAGTTCAGCGGCTCAGCCAGACTGGTCACCTAATGGCTGGGGGCTGCTGAGAGAAATGTACACAGCAATGGCTCTTCACACACCTTCTGAAAGTTTCAAAGCACATTCCCTGCAGTGGCAGTCTAGCATGGGTACATGGGAGGGCACAGACCTGGCTTTGCCTCCCACCTACACCCTGTAAGTGTGCACCATAGCACTGGCCAACCCCACCCCTTTGTGTGTGCACTTTGGCTCCAGCATGGGTGCCCTGGAGTGAAGGGGTTCCCCCTCTGCTCTGTCCTCCATCTCATACACCCACACAGGGCCAGCCACAATTTGGATCCCATTGCACTTCTATTCAGTAGCCAGGTATAGTTATAGATCCCATGTTCTTCTTAGCTCAGAGACTGCTGGCACTCCAGGGATACTACCCACCCCCAAGGGAATGAGGAGGAGGCAGGGCCATGTAGGGTGCACAGAGGAAGTGAAGAAGGCAGGATGTATGGGGGCATGCAACCCCTTCCTAAAGATGGCACGGCTGATCCTGTGCCCTTAGGAGCACTGCATCACCCCCAGCACTGTCCTGTTCCTTAATGGCACAGTCTGGGCTTTAATAAACACATCTGCAGGAGGAGGACTAAGGCATGGCAGCATTTGTCAAACAGCATGCAATATAATGCACATCTATAATAGGGTAACTCTAGAATCTATATATACTCTGATATCATTTGCCTGCATCACATCCCCACTGTGACAGTCCTTATCCCTCACAAGCTAAAAACACTGGGCCAGATCCACAGCTGGTGTAAATCTGGGTAGCTCCATTGACTTCAATGGAACTACAGCAATTTACACCAGATGAGGATCTAACCCTTTGTCAGCATTTGTACAGAATTTCCTCAAGTCCAGCAGCATAACAAAGATAGAGTTTTCAATTAATAATAACAATTTTTAAAATATGGGTTATTTATAATCAGCTTTATTGACATTTTCCTATGAGGCAAAAATTCTCAGGTTCAGAAAAGCTTTTGTAGAGAACCTGACTGCAAGTAATTTGATTTCATGGGAAAACTGTAGAACTGTCAGAAAAGCAAATCTGCCGAAAGAAAGTCTTATCTGTGACATTTTTATTGTATGTGTAAAACTTTACAGACACGCTGTTGTACCTTTTTGAAAGGATCTAAAATATTACACAGCCTAATCGTTTTTGTTTGCCCTGCTACTGAATTATACATAGACAAAGCTGACCTAGAGTTACACTACGTCTATCAAACGCAGAGCTTCCCAGCCCACAGTCATGGTTTGTCAGCTTTGATGGGCAACTGGTTAAAAACAATACCAGAGTGTAATGTTAGCCGGTGCAGCTCCCGGATTGCTCAATATCAAATTAGTATATTAGTAACATTTATCAAATCCAGCAAAATACTGGCAATTAATTGAATAATTTCCCATCATTTGGATCACAGATTTTTTTTTATGTTAAGTTTCCTTAGCAGTGAATGAAAAATCAGCCACTTATGAAAATAGTGCTTTTGTCTTTACTATTTGGTACATACAGGGTAATAATACATGGCTTATTCACTGCTGAAAAAATACTAAGCACCTCTGCCCCACACCCTGGTTCCTACTGAATTGGAACTGAAACCCTTGGAGCTAGTCAGGTCCAGCAGACCTGCCTTCCTCCCAGATGGTCCTGCACCACCTGACCAAATTCATTTCTGACACCAGCCTCTAACCTCCCAGAAGCAACCACAAGAAGGGGCAGCAACTGCAGCTGGAGCTGGGGGAGCACCAGGCCCTCTTCCTGGCTCCTCTACAGCCTGGGATAACTTCAGAACTCTTTACTCTTAACTTTGCACACTACCACTTGCTGTTCTGCTTCCTGTCCTTCCCAGCCTACACCTGCCAACCATACACGTTGCCCATCTCATCTCCCTCTCTTTCCCTCTTACATCCTTTTTCAGATTCAAACTCTTTCACCAGAAGTGAACAGAGTAATTCTAGATTTTTATCACTGTAGCTGGAAGCAGAGTGTCTCCTCACAACCTCTCCTCCTAAGCAGGGACTTGTCCCTCACATCCTAAACATGTGACATTGTAGGCCTAATAGTCTTGACAGCATAGGTTGCTGGAACTAGGAGTGCAGGGAGTGCAGCAGCCCCCCCTGGCTTGAAGTGGTTTCCACATATACAGGGTTTACAGTTTGGTTCAATAGCTCTCAGCATCCCCACTATACAAATTGTTCAGCACCTTTGCTTGCCAGTGTCATAACCTGATTTTAGGCCTAACACCAAGTTGAAGATCCACTCTGTTCACCAAAGCTGGGATTTTTAAAGGGGTTTAAGGGAAAGTCAATGGGGGTTGGGGATGGAATGCCCTTTGGCCCCTTTGACAATCCCAGCCCAACTGGAGAGCCAACTACTGTGGGTCAGATTTCCTGGGACTTTATGGAGGTGCACAATGGAAGAGCAAAGTGAAAATAGCCTTCCTGTCCTGGCACATCCTGAAAAAGGGCCTGGTAGAACTGCAATCCCTGGGCTCTTGTGACCTTCCCAACTTTAATGGGGCTGCACGGGCTGCAGTTTAGAGAAGCATTTGGCCCCGCAACAGGTTTATCACTCCCATGGTATCCCATATTGCATCATCACATTTTAAGCAGAACTGAAAAAATGATGACATATTATGGCCCCTGGTTAGGACTTTTAACCAGTGACAAGTCTGTAATTAGCGGTCACTGAATGGGCCAGATATGATGTCAGAGTAGAAATTAAAATCAACTGAAACACCATTTTATCTGAAGTGTATTTTTCGATGTGGATAAAACTGTGAGGTGTTTAAGGAAACTTGTGCAGAAAATTAAGTAACTCCAGGTGTTCAGAGCATCCGATAACCTTGCCATGCAGACACAGAGTTATGTAATTTACCAGTTGTGCTGCCTACATTGTAGTTTTAACAGTCATTTGATCCCAAGTGCCTGTCTTGTGTTTGAAAATTTCATAGTTCAGTGCAAAATAAATTGATTCTTTTACTAGGTCAGCTGTGGTAACAGCCACTGATTTAAGAAGCTTATCACAACATACGACCAAATGCTATTTCTAAGCTCCAGCTCTTTAAGAGGACCCAGAAGAGAGACCACAGCAATCCAAACTGACTCTTCTTGACACACATACAAAGAGATATGAATTCTGGGAGCATAACAGAACAAGATTAGTTTGTGTTATTTGGTAGCATTTTTATGGAACACCAAATGTTATTTACTTCCTAATCTGCCTACAAAATACAAAGAATTGCTACTCTGAGCTACTTCAGAGATAATATGAATGACTCACTTGAGTTGCATATTAGCCTCAAGCAGCCTAAAGATATATTTTAAACTGTTTAAACACAATTAAAGTAGATCATTCTCTTCTCCTTAAGGCTGCCTACATTGTTTCCAGAGATTTATATTACACTGTAAAAATTTCACCTTGTGTACACTTCGTGTTAAAGCACACATCTAGCCACGTCAAATGTATGAACTATCAGTATTAGCTGGCATTATTAAAAATATCCCTAGTAATCTGTCACTTCTGTCATCCCCCTGGGGGTTATTTGTTCATTTTGATTTTATGCCTTCTTCCAGGCTGTCCCTTACGCTGGAACAGCTTCCCAATTAATATAATCAGTCCTCACTTCCCTGCTTCAAAAAGACCCATTTGTTCCATGATGCATTTTGATTATAGTTAAAGATGGACCAAAACCAAAGCCTTAGATATTGACATTCAGATCTTACCTTTGTAGGGGGCTGAGCCAAAACTTTGGAAGAGTCTGGATGTGAATCTGGATACAAACTCTGCAGCTCTGATCCATTTCTAATTTTATGGACTGTCCACCAGCATATTTTGCATCCCATTGTTCTGTACTGTAACTCTGGGTGGTTAGGCCTCTGGGGCAGGTTCTATGCACAGTGCTGCCTACGCTTACCACACAATAGAAATGATAATGATTGAGCAAATGTGGTTCTGCTCTGGAATGCAACTGTGTACAAGTAACACTGTGGAGCTCAATGGTTGTCTTTCAAGGACTCCAGATGAAGTACATTCCCTTTACAGGTTTCAGAGTAACAGCCGTGTTAGTCTGTATTCGCAAAAAGAAAAGGAGTACTTGTGGCACCTTAGAGACTAACCAATTTATTTGAGCATGAGCTTTCGTGAGCTACAGCTCACTTCATCGGATGCATGCCGTGGAAACTGCAGCAGACTTTATATATACACAGAGAATATGAAAAAAATACCTCCTCCCACCCCACTGTCCAGCTGGTAATAGCTTATCTAAAGTGATCATCAGGTGGGCCATTTCCAGCACAAATCCAGGTTTTCTCACCCTCCACCGGTGAGAAAACCTGGATTTGTGCTGGAAATGGCTCACCTGATGATCACTTTAGATAAGCTATTACCAGCTGGACAGTGGGGTGGGAGGAGGTATTTTTTCATATTCTCTGTGTATATATAAAGTCTGCTGCAGTTTCCACGGCATGCATCCGATGAAGTGAGCTGTAGCTCACGAAAGCTCATGCTCAAATAAATTGGTTAGTCTCTAAGGTGCCACAAGTACTCATTTTCATTCCCTTTACAAGTAAACTTGTGGGGGTTTTCCTAGCTGTCCAAATCACAAACTCACTAGGGAATCTAAATCAAAATGGGATCCTTTCTATCTTCCCCATTATCACCAGTAATACAGGTTCTGCAACCTACATTCTGCCCTCAGTCACACCTGTGCACAGTGGAGTAATTATCTCCAAAAGGTTGCAGGGTGAGGGGTAGAGACACTCCCCCCATCATGAAATCCCCCTTCACTGCAACCCCCAAAAGAGTTCCAACACAAGTGCCTTTCGCCCACCTTCCTTTAAACAAAAAACAGTTTTTACTTTGCTCTGCTCCTGCCTGTCTTCCTCTGGTGCTGTCTTTGGTTGTTCCTGTCCTGTGTGGTAGCAAGCTCTATGTGCTAAGCAGAGTTTCAACTCTCCCTCTCAACTACCTACTTTGTCTCCTCTCTCCCCTACAGATTCGTCTCTGTGTGAAATCTTCTCACTCTCACCTGTTTCACACAAACTCCCCCAATGTGTCCTTCTCCCTCTCTTCCAAGCCACCTCTCTCTCCTCTTGCTTCTGAGACTCTCATTCCCCAAATCCCACCCAGTCTCTTTTCCAAGATCCCCCTCACACTTGCCCACCGTACCACTTCTCCAAACTCACCTCAATCTCTCTCTTTCACCCCATCACTCACCCTCCTCTATATCCTCCTATCAGCTTATTCCTTTCCCAATTCCACTGAGAGCTGCCCCTTAGACACTGTGTCACCCCCTAGTGCCTCTCACTTCACAGCTGTCTCCTGGTTAGGGTTGCCAACTTTCCAATTTCTTAAAACCGGACACCACGGCTCCCCTGTCACTCGCTCCCCTCCTCCCCCTGGTCGCTCATTCACACACATACCCTTTCCCCCCGGGGACTCACCCGCCACCTACAGAGCCAGGCTGGGAGCTGACACAGAGCCTACCTGCCTGCCCACAAGATACAGGTAGGAGGCAGCCCCAGCTGAGAAGGGGCTGGCGCAGGTTGATGACATGGTCCCCCCCGCCCTGGCCCATCCTAAGCCCCACATCCAGGGCCAAACTGGCAGGGAGCAGGGGACAGACTGGTGGTGGTGTTTGCAGGCAGCACCGTCCCCCCCACCCCACACCTCATTCCAGCACCCCTAAAGGCAATAACCAGATTTTTGGTGTCCGGTCAGTACTTCTGACTGGACATCCGACAAGTTCCCCTTCAACCAAACTTTCCGGTCAAAAACCAAGCAGCTGGCAACCCTACTCCTGGTCCCTGTCCCCCCATACCTGCCCCTTAGTGCCTATGTTACTTGCCTCCCCCTGCCCCCAGTGCCTGCCTCCCCAGTGGTGTCCCCTAGCACCTATCTTGCTCCCCAGTGCTCACCCCCTAGAGGTTCCCCAGTGCCCATGTCACCCCCTAGTGTCCATGTCAACCCAGAGATGCCCCCCAGTGCCTACTCCCCCAAAGGTACCCCCAGTGCGTGCCCACCAGAGGTGCCCCCTAGTGCTCATGTCAGTCCCTAATGCCTATGTCACCTCCTAGTGCCCCCCACTGAGGTTCCCTCTAGTGCCCATGTCAGCCCATAGTGCCCGCCCCCCTAGAGGTGTCCCCTAGTGCCCATGTCACCCCCTAGTGCCCATCCCAGCTGTCCTCCCCGGTGCCTGCCTGCCCCTCACAGCTCCTCCATGCCTGTCCCCCAAGGGAACAATGATTGCTGCACATCCAGCCCCCCCAGCTCTACAGCGGCTGGGGCCAGGGGCCAGGCACAAACCCTAAGGGGCCCAGTTCCTGTCTGTCCTGCAGGAGCAGATGGCAGCCCCCTCCTGGCTGGAGGCTGCAAATGCAACAGCCTCTTGCTCCTGGAGCTTTTAACAGCCAAACAGCTGATCAGCAACCTGCAAGAGGGAAAGGGGGGAGAAATAGGATGCTGAGCCGAGCTGCACTAAGCCATTCAGAATCCCTTTCCCTCCCACCCCTTCACAGTCTGCCAAAAGTTGAAGGAAGGCATTACTGTTGCCCGCCCCCTTTCCCAGCCCCCACAATGAAAGCTGGAGAGGGAGATGTCTTCCAAACCTCCCTCATTACACCCATTATCTTCAATGGGGTTACACAGGTACAAGCTTTGCTGTTGATAATGCACCACAGGGAATGCATTTTAATACAGCCAGATGTAAAGTTATACATCTAGGAACAAGGAATGCTGGCCGTAGCTACAGAATGGGGGACTCTAGCCAGGAAAGCAGTGACTCTGAAAAGGATTTAGCAGGTCATTGTGGTTAAATAACTCAATAGAATATTCCAGTGTTGTGATATAATAAAAAGGGCTAATGCAGTCCTTGGGTGTATAAACAGGGAAGTAGTGAGTAGGAGCAGGGTGGTGATTTTACCTCAGTATATGATATTGTGAATCTGATACTGGAATAGTGCATACAGTTCTGGTGTCCACATTTTTAAAAGGATGTTGAAAAACTGGAGAGAGTGGAAGAGCCACACAAAGGATCCAGGATTGGAGAAAATGCCATATAATGAGAGATTTAAAGAGCTTAATGTATTTGGTTTATCAAATAAAAGATTGAGAGGTGACTTGATTACAGTAAGTACCATCATGGGGTGAAAATCCTGGGTATTAAAGGGCTCTTTAACATAGAGGGGAAAGGCATAGCAAGAACCAATGGCACAGAAATGAAGCTGCTCATATTCAAATTAGAAATATGGCACAAAATTTTTAACACTGAGATGATTAACCACTGGAACAATCTACCATCTCCTGATGTTTTAAAATCAACACTGGATATCATTCTGGAAGACAGTCTTTACCCAAACTCAAGATATGGGGCTCAATACTGGGGTAACTGGGTGAAATGAAATGGCTTGTGATGTACAGGAGATCAGACTAGATGATCTAATTGTCCCTTCTGGTCTTAAACTCTATGTGTAAGGGGGGGAATAGTCCCGCTATTGTGGGGAACTTTCCTACCGTGGTGAAGTGGGCTAGCGAAAGGATCCGAGTCCTCGCTCCCACTTCCTTCACCCAGTGGCCTCCCTGCCCTTGAGGACTCCCCTTCCACTCTCCTGTCTGGCAGAGTCCTTGTAACCCCAACAAGGCTGGGCCCAAGATTCCTGGGGGGCTCAACCCCCAACCCTGCTGTGGTCACCTACGACAGGGGCTAGGGTGTCCCCACTCCGGGGTACTCTCTCTGCACTGGGCACTTCTCTGACCCGCTGACCATTACATACAAGTTAAAGCAAATGCAAGTTATTTAATCAACAATGGGAAAGGTTAAAGGAAACACATCACCCTGCTCCGTGGCAGGGAACATCACAAACAGTGTCTCTGGAATGTCCAGGCAGTTCACAGTCTGTTCCTTGTAAGTCCCAGGCCTCCTTCTCAGGCCCTGGCTGTGCTGCAGGGATGCTGTGGGTTGGACACTTGCTCTGGTGGTGGCCACACGCTCTCAGGCCCTAAGTGGTAGGACCTTTCTTCCCAGTGTCGCCCCCACCCTGTCGGGGTTACGATCCAAGCCTGGCCTGCAGAGCCTCTTGGCTGAGGCGTCTCCCTGTGCTGGGCCAGCTGCCCAGGGTCCCCCTCGCTCTCCCCAGCTGCTCACCGCACCCAGCTCCAGACTGCTCCAGCCCCAGCTCCACCACTCTGTCTCAGCACTGCTGCTGCTGCTCTGCTGCCAGCTCCCTGGGCTGCTTCTTCGGCCCCTCTGGCTCTGGTTGCTGCAGCTCTGCTCTGCAGGCTGCTTCTGTGACTCTGCTCCCAGCACTGACCTGCTTCCTGGGCTGCTTTTCTGGCCACTCTGGCTCTGGTTGCTGCAGCTCTCCTCCCAGGACAGGTCTGCTCTCTCTGGGCTATGCCTCTGGCTTTGGGGCTGCAGCTCTGCTCCCAGGACAGGGTCTGCTCTCTCTGGGCTGCTTTTCTGGTCCCTCTGGATCTGGCACAGCTCAGCCCCACTCTGTCTGAGCCAGGCAAATCCAGCTCACACGAAGGACAGGACAGGACCTCCCTGGCCTCCTGACTCTCTGATTAGCCTGCCCACCCTGTCATTCAGGCTGATCTGGAGCATTGGCCTCTCCCCATTGTTCCCGGGGGCTGTCAGTCTCAGGGTGCTGATTTCCCATCGACCCTTCCCCCTTTTTCGTACTGGGAGCTAGCCAACCAAAACACCCCCACTGAATTGTAGTAAGGGGGCAATAGTCCCCTTACATATGAATCTATGAGGGAACAGAATCTAAATCTCTCTCTCAACTGTGTTGGTTCTGCAAGGCTAACAGGAGTAAAAGAAATAAAATCTTTACTCAAGCAATTATTTTCTGGACCCCAGTCCCCCTCCAAAGGAGCTGGGGAAAAACACATTAATGCTGAGTGTGGTAGTAAAGGGTATGTTTTAAATAGGATTTTAATATACAGCTGACATGTATATTTATTCTTCTTCTAGTCAGTGCATTACAGTAATAAATATGAGAGATTGTTTATGAATCAACAGAATTAAATATTAATTACACGAGGTGATAAATTCTGGTCTTTTTAGGAATTCACCAAAAGCCACTGAAGTCAATGAAAGTCTTTCCATTGACTTAAATGGGCTTTGGATCAGTCCCTTAATGCTGTTAAAATTCATTTGTTATTAAACAAACTTTCTATGCAATATTATGCCATAGCTATAATTTGTTATCAGAATGCAAAAATTCAGGACCAAACCTTCTCCTACTGAACTCTAGGGTAAAACTTCCCCAGACATGAAAAAGAGCAGAATCGGGCTGTACATTTTTAATTGCACTGTATACAAATATGCACAAAAGACTAAAATACTGTAGTCACAAAACTCAAGAGGTTTCCATGAAGCTTACAGGAAAGTACAGCACAAAATCAGTGAAGTGACAAGTTTTTTTTTTCCAAAAAAATAATAAACCATACTTGATAGGTGTGGTAAACATTAAACAAAAAGACAAATGAACTGGCACAGTTTAACAACCTCATTTCTAAATGTGCTTTGTAATAATGCTCCTCCCAAGCTGCTGTTTTCCCAAAACATAATGACAAAAAGCCTTATTGTAACATCACTGTTTTATAGTGACAAATTTTATTGCATTGCCAACTGCGAGTTTAAAAGAAAAAGCTGTAGAAAGGATCCCAAAGCACCACCACCGCCCTTTTTTATTTTAGTGTGTGTGTGATTATCATCCAAAATAGCAACATAGCACTTTCATGTGTCACTAGTCTAGTTTAAAAAAAATAGAAGTTAATTAAAGAAAAGTGAGTTTTGTTTTTTTTCAAAAATAATATAAAGAACCCTTTCAGAATCAAATATTTCAATGATTAGAAATATGTTTAGCATGAAAGATAGAGCCCAACCCTGCAAAAATTCTTGAGTGCAATCTCAACGACTTCACTGGGACTGCTCGTGTGAGCAAGAATTTATGTGTGTGATTACGAAATTGGCAGGATCAGGCTCTTAGCTTTGCCCTGTGCAAGCTTTTGCACAATTGTCCTAGGCTAAAAAGCATAGATAAAGTACTAATATATACAAAAATTAGCTTTAGTCTTATAGCTTTAACCCTATTATTGCTAGACCAAAAGTGAGGATTTGGAACAATTCACATAATTCATAGAGGATAAAACTGAGATGCAGCTTCAGATGACTGAATTTCCACTTGAGCCATTTTAAACTGGGTACACTGCAGCCACTTGCGGAGTACGGATGAGCTATTGTTCATTTGTCCTGACCCTTGTAACATCCTCAGGCTGTGGTGGTTCACGTTATTCTGAATGGCTTGAAGGCGCAGTTGGAGTCCAGCAGATAAATGCTATTAAAACCAGCAGAAGGTTGAGTTTCTGTCTTTTATTCAATACATACATTAAATCAGGATGATGTAAGATTTTTTGCCAGGCGCGGATTTCTGAAGGAGAGGATTCCCCCTGCATGCCCCACCTCCCTTCATCCCAGGTGTCTTTCTACCTCATCTCCAACCATCGACAAAGATGTTGTCACAAGGGGCATGGATTTCAGGCCACCATCCCCAAAATCACTACGTTCTCAACAGCAACTTTAGGTGGAGCTTTCTGCACAGCCTTTATTCCCATCCACTCTTGACTGACAGGACCCATTGGTATGCCTCATCCTCATTTCTGTCACACACAGGGCCACTGAGCACTGACCATCATCATCCAACCAGCAGACCACAGTAGGTCAACGTTTAGGTTGACCTGATTTAGTTGGGGATTGGTCTTGTTTTGAGCAGGGGGTTGGACTAGATGACCTCCTGAGGTCCCTTCCAACCCTGATATGCTATGATTCTATGAACGTCAGGTGCTGTAGAACTGAAAGCCACCCTCTGAATCATGGGTTCTCAACCTGTGGGTCGATGTCAGGGGGTTATGGACCACCCTGCTTTCCTTAGCTAGTTACATGAGAGCAGAGAGGGCCTCCCACCTAGATCCTAGTTAGATGGAAGTCATGGGTGGCACAGCGTCTCAATACGGAAAAGGTTGAGAACTACTGTCCTAAATGATGCCTCAGCCCATTCAAATTTGGCACAGTCAATGCTGGGCCACTGAATGTCCCCAAATACCAAGCAGTTTGCATATTATAACGAGATGTATGTTGAAAAAATAATACGGCGTTTTTATGATGCATTGTCAGAGAGTTGGGAACTTGAGTCCAATAGTCTTATTTCTAGAGTACATTCAGACAAAGCAAAGAACAGAAATACCAACAAGCATGAAAGAACAAGAGAAAATAACTTACCTTTAGATTTGACTGAATCATTGGCAACCACATGGGTATTAGCTGTACGAAGAGACAACAAATGTTTTGTTAGTATACTATATGGGCCTATAAATCTGTTCCAGTTACAATGAGCCAGAGCAGGGTATAGCTAACTCATTTAGCCCTTTGAATGGATGGTGACACATGCTGAAAAGACTCACCCATAAATATGGAAATGTCTTTGTAAAAGATGGGCATGCTGGACATGTGGCATTCAGAGGTTAAGAGCCAGCTTTGATCATTTGTATCCTATTTCACAATAAGGAGCCATTAATGGTACTATTTTAAGACAATATTGATAGTTTAAAATAAAAATCCATTAAAAGGAATATTTCCCTGGAGGTGTTTTCTTAACACCCCGGTGCGCAGGTATTGGAATGGATGCGGTTCAAGCATTGCACAAAAAGGTGCACACCGCTGCAGATGTTGAAGAGCGAAAAGGATTGAGGCAGAAATTCATGATGATGCAGAACATTTTATATTCTGATCACTGACCATTGTTTTATAGGTGAACAATTGCAGGCATCCATGCTATACTCACACATCTAATTTAGGCCCAAGACCTCCTTTCACCATATAGCATGTGCAGCAGACAGTGAGCTGGGCATCTTAGTGCTGGGGCGGTGGAAAAGGAATTTTCCCTTCAGTATGCCAAGCAACTGTGGAGTTGCTGTACAGCTGTTATTGCAGCCCTCCATGGGGGGGATGGGTGAACCCATGTAGCAGTGGATCTTCCAGCCTCACCCTTGCCATGTCCTTATCCCTCATCTCCAACTGATCTGTGTGCATTGGCCTAAAAAAGCCCTCCCTGCACCCTACTCCCAAGAGACAGAAGGCTCACTCATCAGGATGAAAAAGTACCTCTTAGGCTTTGACCTATGCCTGGATTTATTTTCTCCAGGACAGCGCCTCATCAATCTGCACTCAAACCTCCCACTGACTTCCCTGGGAACTCTATTTGCAGAGCAACTGCAGGATCAGGGCTTCATATGGTCATACTCCAGACACCAACAGAGTAGGAGGGCTCTGGGAACCCATAATCCAAGAGCTGATATTTATTTCTGGCTATATCTCTTAACAGAACTTTTATTTGAGAGTAACTTTACATGACAAGCCTACAGAAACCATTTCTATCCATGCTCTCCAATATTAGTTTAACCACTGGGCATATTGTTCTGAAATGCTTCTCCAAATGGCATCAGAATTTGCAATTTACCAATTATGCTACTGAGAGTTTTGGGTTAAACCTAATCAGTATTGACAGCATTAGATAAAGCATCATTCCCCCTGTTCATAGAATGCTAATTGTTTGTCTGGCTGCATAACATAAATTTCAGTGCTGTTTTGCTAGTGGATCATATGCAGCTCTGTCAGTATTGATTACTTGGTCCACCAAATAAAGAACCATATGCAATCTTCCGCTTCTGCAGGCAGATGGATGCCAAAACAGATGGAACCCAGCCAGAGAATAGGGGAGCATTAGCTCAGTAATCTCCTTCCCTGGGACCTTGCAGAAGCTCCTCCACTGGAGCTCTGATTACTCAGATCTATGTGGGGTTTTGAGAGGCAGAAATAGGACAGTTAAAAGAGTACCCAAATTCCATGGCATGCTCCTCCTGCTAACTTCACAGACTTACCACTGGAAATCTGATCAGGTGCTCATGCTGCTCCTATGGGAGCTAGCCAGTGGCAGCATGTTTCCTGCCAAAGGGGAAGGAAAACTGGTCGGGAAGCTGGGCAGAAACACAGGGTCTCTTATGTACCCCAAGATCCACACAAGGTTTAGGAGGACTGACCCCTCTGCCTTGGGGGATGGGGGCGGTGTTAGAAGGGAGCAAATCCTCTCCCTCCCACTCCCCCCACTGTCACCTAGCTGGATGGAGGTTGAAGAAATTGAGCTGGAACACTTGGATTTTTTTTCTTTCCATCTCTCGGTCAGGCTTTTCTCCAAAAGGGGGAATATGGATTAAAAATCAGTCCAAAAAGTACTATCTGACAATAAAATCTGACAATCTATCCCAGGGGGAAGCATACACAGTGCAAGCAGGTGGGGAACATAACACCAATGGCTAAAAGTAGATGAAATCAGGAGGTGGACCTCTCGCCGCACCAGTCAAAGAGGAAGGGGAGTTGTGAGAAAGTGCTGCTCCCTGCCAGTGAGATGAAAGAAAGCTCCTCCTCTGCTTTTAGTTTAGGAAGATCTGCAGTCCCCTATCTTGCTCCACTTTCCCTGGCTTTACCCTCCCCCCATCTCATTCCTAATAAGGTTCCCCACCACATCAGCATCCTAGTAAACACACTTCCCGTAATCCATCTGGCAACATGTGACCCTCTGACTCCCCGTTGTGGTGGTCATTACAATTACACATTTTTCCTGTGTCTGTTGTGATGAAGTTGTACAATGGCCTTCTTGAACATTTTAATCACATCTGATTCCCTATTTAGAATAAGAAATACAGCAATAAACTTAATTAATGAAGATGGTAAGTATGCAGGTTTTAGTGGCAACCACTGTGCTAAAAAGGGGTGGGCTTGGTGGTGGTGATCTGATTTGCATAATGCAAAAAGCTCAGGAAAAGTATATTAAGAATGTGCTGAAACTGAATAAAAAAATAAGATTATTTTTCACTCCACTCTCTCCTCCTCACCATTCTCTAGTGATAACTTATTTTCGTTTGAAAGGCTTACATCTACATAAAGGAAAGGTGCTTTGAAACATAAAATATATTCTACACTTAATTACCAACAAGGTCAAGGCAATACAAGATTTTCTAAATTGTCTGAAACATAATAAAAAACAACAATCAGCCAACAATCAGAGAGCCGTTATCTTTGCAACCTCTGCATGTAGGTTAGGGCCATGAACATTCAGGTCTTCTCTGCAACCCTTGAAAATAAGACAGTTTCAAAGCTGATTTGAGGTAAATTTCATGTTTGTAACTTAATGTTTTCCACCTTTTTTCATTTGTGGACCCCTAAAAAATTTCAAATGGAGGTGTGGCCTCCTTTGGAAATCTTAGGCATAGTCTGCAGACCCTCAGGGGTCTGCGGACCACAGCTTAAAAACCACTGCTATAAATTATGGAGGTGCCAGTCATGGCTCCACAGTTAAAGTTGAGCTTTGCACTTAAAGCAGGGATTCAATCTCTTCGAAATGTAAATTACTGACATATACTCTCAATCTTAACTCCATTGTAACATAGTTTTTGCTTGGGAATTTATTGCAGAATTTGTGTGAGATGCCTTTTCTTTGGGTGGGAAGGCAGCTTTAAAATCCACCCTGGGCTTCATAGGATCCTGATTCATAGGTGCCGAATCAGTGCACCTCCTGGGAACCCTGTCCATGACCCATCCTGGGACAGCCTTGCCCACTTTTAGGGCCCCAACCCGCAGAGCTCAGGTACAGAACTGAGCTCTTTACCCTATTATAAATCTGAATTTTAACATTTGCTAATAGAACCTGAATCTTTTCAATCCAATCTGCTTCATGTTCAGTCATCCGCTAGGAAGTGAAATGCTATCTCATTCCAACGTCACCCTCTCCAAGAGAGGGTCCAAACACCACATTTACTGAAGGGAAATACATGAAGTGAGGCAGTGAGAGAGTATGTCTAAAATGTTTTTAGAAATTTCATTCTTTGATCAAGATATTGTCATGTAAGGAATGTTTAAGTAGCTGTCAAGGTTCCTTCCCCACTCTGAACGCTAGGGTACAGATGTGGGGACCTGCATGAAAACCTCCTAAGCTTACTTTTACCAGCTTAGGTTAAAACTTCCCCAAGGTACAAACTATTTTACTTTTTGCCCTTGGACTTTCGCTGCCACCACCAAACGTCTAACCGGTATTATTTTATTAGGAAAGAGTCCGTTTGGAAATGTCTTTCCCCCCCAAATCCTCCCAAACGTTACCCCCCCTTTCCTGGGGAAGGTTTGATAAAAATCCTCACCAATTTGCATAGGTGACCACAGACCCAAACCCTTGGATCTCCAGAACAATGAAAAAGCATTCAGTTTCTTAAAAGAAGAATTTTAATAGAAGAAAAAGTAAAAAGAATCACCTCTGTAAAATCAGGATGGTAAATACCTTACAGGGTAATTAGATTCAAAACATAGAGAATCTCTCTAGGCAAAACCTTAAGTTACAAAAAAGACACAAAAACAGGAATATCCATTCCATTCAGCACAGCTTATTTTCTCAGCCATTTAAACAAACAGAATCTAATGCATATCTAGCTAGATTACTTACTAAGTTCTAAGTCTCCATTCCTGTTCTGTCCCCGGCAAAAGCATCACACAGACAGAAACCCTTTGTTTCTCCCCCCCTCCAGCTTTGAAAGTATCTTGTCTCCTCATTGGTCATTGTGGTCAGGTGCCAGTGAGGTTATCCTAGCTTCTTAACCCTTTACAGGTGAAAGGGTTTTTCCTCTGGCCAGGAGGGATTTTAAAGGTGTTTACCCTTCCCTTTATATTTATGACAGTAGCTCTCCACAGTACTACAACAATATAACTCCATCGGCTGTTAATTTTAAAGGAGGCATGGTAACAGGGTATCAGGTATCAGTTTTAGCTTTTGTGTTACTGCTGGACACTAATGGCATTGCTATACTGCAACATAAGCCTGTGCTTGAGCCCGGGCTCAAGCCTAACCCCCCCTTCCATCTACACTGCAATTGTGCTAACCCAGCATTTGGACCCAGGGTCCCAGGACCCTGCAGGGTTGGAGGGTCCAAGCTCAAGTTAAGCCAGAACCCAAGGTCCGAGCCCTATTGCCTTGCAGTGTAGATGCAGCCACGCTTGACTCAGGACCTGGGAGTCAGCCGGACGTATCCCACAATTCCATGGGAAAATGTCCATAGTACTCTCTATCCCAACAATCTGCAATGCACTCTATTGAAAATGGAAGCCATGCCCCCTTTGTAAATGGCAGCAGCTCAGCGCTAACTCAGTCTCTCATAATCACCAATCTGCAAGCACACATTCAGAGAGCCTCCTGGGTTTGCAATGGAGAGTGAACAGATCAAGTCTTTGGCAAAGCGAACTGCTTTCTGGTAACATGCAGGGCAGGCAGTAAAGTTTTCCCACAGTGCATCATGGTCCTAGGGCTAGAGCAGCCACATTTCGGGGGGAGGGACGGGATGCTAGGGAATCTGGGATATGGTTACTTTGACTCAGGTCTGTGCACTGCAATATGGACACCAGAGCTCTAGATTTCAGCACAGGTTCGAAAAGTCTTAACATAAAGTCAAGCCCAGAGCTCCCTAACACGGGTCAGATGACTTGAGTCCCATTAACCCTGCGCTTACGTTGCAGTGTAGACATACCCTAAGAGGCTGAAAAAGAATAAATACACAGTGGCTTGCTCTAATGCAATACAACAGCTCAACTATACAAAGGAACACAACTCATCTAGACGCACAGGACTAAGGACTGCTTTGCTTGCTGTTATTTCATCTAAAAACAGCTATCCAGAGTGGAAAAGCATCTATAATGCTAAAAGACTTGATTTATCCTGTGTGACCACCCCAGTTCTTTCCATTTCTTCTTTGATTTGGCTTGTTTTACTCAAGGAACACTGGTCATCCACAAGGGGAAAAATACTACTTTATTTAAACTTTGTACCAAATGCTGCAGGCCACTGATTCCCAAAGGAGTTTTGCACAAGCAAGGCAAGCACAACTTGGCCCTGGACTGGTGAATAGCCTATTGTGCTTTCCTAAAAGAACAGGATTCACCATCTAATTATATTCAGTTAAGAAAGAAACACACACACACAGGCATTTAATAAAACCAGACATTATTCAGGCACAAGTCTTGTGTTATCACCCTGAAATAATTTGAGTGCCAGGACATAAATGTGATCTGAAAAGGAAGCTGAGTGACACCAACATTGTTAGGAATTAGAAATTGGTCCAAAATGGAAATTTAAAATCCAGATTTTGAATGCTGCTGCTTGCAAAGTTCAGGGGTGTCTGAATGCAGACTTTGGATTCATTCTGTTATAGGAACTAGGAGTAAATAAGATACAAAGTCAAAATTCAAGGGCAGTTTGTGCGCAGGGTTTTGGTCTATGCCTCTATGTTAGGAATTTTACTCTTTTAATGTTGTGAAGAGCTATATTCCTGCACTGACATTTAACCTCAGCCCCTTCTAGTTTCCCCTCCTAGGAAGTCTCTTAGAAAAAAGGTCCCTACGAATCCTTAAAAGAAGTATTCACAACATGTGATTCACCTACCTTGACAAATATAGTGGAATTGCATTCTTGTAAAGCCTCCATTAAACTAATCACATGCAGACACACCATTTCCACCATCTGAAAGAAAAAATATTAAATAAATATCCAGTGTAATAATATTGTGAACCCAGCCAACAGTCTCTAGGGATAGTCTCACTCCATTTTCTTGGCAGCTATACTGGGGCATAAGCTGTATGTTTTTTAACCACTGACATTTCAGGTTAAATATCACATGATGACACGGGGGACATTTCTATTTAGTAAGTCTTTCTCTGATGCAGAGCACCTATCTGTTAGAGTGCTCTATATATTTTAATTCCTATTGCACACCAAGACAAACTGTCTTCAGTTTTCTTCCTCTCAGTCATTGTTCCTTCTATATGTCCCTGTTGGGTAGTTCTTATCAATCATTGAGTCAGAAACTGGTATTTTTATTTACTGAATTCCTTTTAAAATTAACTTAGTCACAAAGATCAGATTTTATTTTTTCCATCTGAAGGTGATTTATTGTTCTGAATTGGCAGAGGGACCATGAATATATAAAATTATTTGATTTTATAGCATGAAATACGGCATATGGAAATATTAGCTTTTTGGTAGTAAACAGCATTTTATGTTTTATGTTCTGTAAATGCATAGGTACAAGGAGACAAATATCTTGAGATGGCAGTGAGTATTTGCAGTGCCTGTCTGAACTATGCATGTATTCCCCTATATAACAATAAATTTAGCTTTTCAGTATTGCTTGTCTCCTTCGAAGAGCTTTACAAACACGAACTAAATTGAACTTCAAAATACCCCTGTGAGAATAAGTATTATCCACATTTTACAGAGCACGTAGCCAAGGCAGAAAGTTTAATAACTTGTGCCAAGGGCCACAAAATGAGTCATTGTTAGAACTGAGATTAAAACTCAGGGCTTCCTAGTCACACACCTTTCCCCTTAGATTTGACCAAGCATCCGGCTAGTCAGAGGTAGAGGTCATGCAGAATTTCAGTTGATTTCACTAGGAGCTTCAGGCTTACAGCAGCAATTCCCAAACTGTGTTCAGTGGACTACAAGTGGGTCACAGAGCACTTAATGAGTAGTCCATTGACAGCGGGCTGGTCACCCAGGCTTCTCCACATTTCCAGAGGTTAAAATCACATGAAAGGACAGCTATAAATATATTAAGTACTTGTCTAATGTGACTTTAATGTAAACAATTGCTGTAGTTGGCACAAAAATATTCCAGCTGCAGTCCATGTGATTGCAAATGAAATGGAAAATGCCCAAACCATAGAGGGAATGGGAGGTAGTCTACATGATCATACATGAGCAGGGAGGTGCTCCACAAAGCAGTCTCTACATAAATAGGTGGCCCACATTCTAGAAAATGTTGAGAACCCCATGCTTAGAGGACTGGGCTATATGTGAGGAATCTCTGTCTTGGGCCTAGAATCAGAACCTTCAGAGCCAAACCAGCAATTACCATTTCAGCTAATGGAGAATATCCATCACATTAGTAGAACCAGAAGCTCATGACGAGTCTGGCAAGTGAGAGACAAGACCACTGTGTACCTTGCCCATCTTAAGCAAGCTGTCAACCATGAGTGTGCAAACAGAGAGAACTATTATTCTAGCACTGTGCATGCTTTAGGGCCCGAACCTATGAGGTACTCAGCAATGGAAGTCAATGGGAGTTTATAGCACTTGGCACATATCCGGAGGCACCGGGAAATTTGCATAACATTGGGTCCTTAGTGAACTACACCTACATCCTGCACCTGCATGCTAAGCAGATGAATAAGATGAATAATCTGTAACAAATAACTAATTAAACAAATTTGGCTCATTTTCTGTTTGCGAAATGTCTGAACAGACGGCAGTCTTCTCAAATCATTCATTACTCAAAAATATTTGCTGAACGATCTCTGTGGATTATGCTCACTCAATAACTTCTTTGCAACCAGTTGACTGTGAGAGTTCAATATTGATCATTTGAACTGTTTTGACTGAATACATGGGTCACATGGTAAAAACTCAAACAAATATTTACAGAATCATTCTGAAGTATTTGATCAATTTTGCGATGCAAACTCAGAAGCTCTAACACTGAATAGCACTAAGATCCAATAGAAGTGAATAGCACTCAGATCCTTGTTCAGATCACTACAGGGTAAAACTATTGCTAGCTATCTTTCCCTTTGAACTCTCAAAGGTAACATATACTGCACAGCCAAAAGTAGCACAATTGCTTCACAAAATTATGCATAGTCCCATGTATTCAGTTTTAAACTTTAAACCTAAAGTTTTGGTTTGGTTTTATATATATCTGTAATAAACAAATCTGTATACAGCATCTAACTCACCACTTTGTTATGTGCCATAAGCTGTAGGATACTAGGTGTCACTCGGCTCCAGAACTCCAGAGCTGTAAGGATGGCTGTAAAGCTAAACTCATTTTGATTTTGGACCGTAGGGGCTACTGCTGTTTGTTCACAATACACTGTCCAGAGCTGAGCAAATATAAACGCATGGAAGAGGGAACACATGTGCAGCACTGATGTCTGTGGAAAGAGTAACAAGAAAAAAATGTTTTTCTCGAAAAAGTATAAAGTACTTTCCCCATCAAAGTACCCCCATTATCATAAACCTCCATCAAATTAAATCCCCCAAGAAGTTCTCCCGCATCAGGTACTCACTGATCAAATCCACCATAACTATCAAAGTGTTTCTCTCGTTGCAGTAAGTGAAAGGCATCTGATAACAGCTCATGCATGTTGAAATAATATGTTTATATTTACACCCTAAAAGCCCAATCCTGCAAACAGATCTGCACATACAGGCCCTTACCTGTGCAGATGTGTAACCCACACACCTTCTGAGTGTGGTGTTCTGTCCCATCTAGTGGTACCGAGACCACTTAGAGACGGTTAAATCAGTCTGCTCTACAGCCTTAGCTAACAGCCAGTTGGCTTTTAGCTCATGCTGTAGAGTTCATGCACTAAGCTTCAGAAGCCTCAGGTTCAATCCTGCCCGCCAACAACAGGGGTCTGTCGGCATTACAGATGCACTACGGGGTATTAAAGTAAGGGTCAGAGTGTGAAGACCACTTTGTCCTTGGGAACCAATCCTGCTGAGTTTACTGGGGTAAAACGCTCATTGCCGTCAATGGGAGGCCTGTAGGAATATGATCTTAAACATGCTACTGCCCAAGTCAGTGGGAGTGTGAGTTTCCCAAGGAAACATGTATCCATACAAAATAAATCATTTTACATCAATTTCTTTTAATCTGCAACCCAGCTCCATCTTACCAGAATATAAACACCCCAAAACACCTCTATGTTACAGTCCCATAATGGGAACTTTGCAAGACTCGCTGTGCAGTTTTACAGATGTACCTGAGCATGAGCCTTTAATAATAAATGTTAGATATAGTGATTTCTGACAGACACGCCAAAGAGCTGTCACGATTCCTAGACATGTCACTAGTTCATTATAAAAAATGTTCTACTGTAATTCAGGTCATAGATATTTTCTCTGTTTAAAAGTGCAACAGTGATTCATGACCAATGCCACTATGACTGCACCAAACACTGCCAGGGTTGCTTGGTAACTGGAGGGAAGTATTTGAAAGAGCAAAAAGAACTAGAAGGAATGAATGGGAAGCAACAGTCTTGAATGGGTGAGGGGAGGCCAAGTACTAGACAAGCATGTGATCATTCTACTTCTGTAGTTAATAAACTCCTATTTATTATTTATTTAATAAACACATACTGCCTGCTGCATCTATGTTAATTATTGTCATAAATGGTTTACGATTTGCAACATCACTGTTCATCTTCAAAGCACTTGACAAATCAAGCTGGGCTTGAGTCCATCTGTTTGCAAATATTAAGTCTTTTTTTAATCCTCACACTACCTCTGTGATGTAGGTTAGCAAGTCTTATTAGAATAAATAGAATAGAATAGAATAGAATAGAATAGAATAGAATAGAGATATTTAGTCACTTGCTAAAGGGAGAGTCAATGTGGAGCTAAGAAAGCTAGACTAAGGACTCAGAAATTTCCATCTCCCACTCCTGTGCTCAGACCACTAGACAGTGATGCTCTCAAACAATAAAATATCTCTAGCAAGCTGATGTTTAGTGAATTTATCACTATGAATTTCTATGTCTATTGGGGCAGTTACCTTAAGAAAGACTGGGCAGGTTTGGGTTTTCTTTTCTGAATTATGATCATAAGTTTTTTATTATGCTTCCAGTTTCCTATATCTTATGAAGACAGCAGCCTGCTAACTTTGGGCAGTTTTAGTATGGTGGGACCATTATTGAACTAGAAAGTGGGCAGTGTAACTTTAAAACACTCAAACAATACTGCTGGAATATTTTACATGTACAAGGGGTACCATCTGGGAGTTTAAGCCACTTTAAATAAGGCATTAACATGAAGTTGCTTTTAAGATATCCAGAGGAGGAAAAGTTGTAAGATGCATCTTCACCTCCCTGAAAAAAACCACAACTGGTTAAGTGTTTGCAATACTAATGGCATTGCATATTGTGTATCATCTTAAACCCCTGGAATCCCTTACCTTTGATTGCTCTGGAAACCCAATCAGGATAACAATAAGGTGGTCTGCGATGTGGGAGCCAGCATCCAGAGGAATTGGCATGCAAGATGAGGGAAAATTCGGACAGACGACGTTGTGTGTCAGAGACCCCAGAAGTAGCCAGGAGAGTAAACGAATATGAGATACACATTCGATGAATTCTTTGGGCCTGTCAGAGAACAACTGATTTTTACAATGCAAGTGACCTTTGCTTTCTCTCATTAACTGGGAATCCCGTATGTTTGCAAAATGCTGCCAGTGCTTGCTAGAGTCGAAATCGTTTGGACAGCCTGTGGGAATGGCAGGTGGAGCTGCGTTTGGATTGGCTGACCTGGCATGGCATTAACATGCCCAGCAGCACTTGTTCTGTCCTTGCAAAGCAGAAATTCTGCACCAGGCTGATGTGGCAAACTCACAGAGCCACACACAGTGATTATTTGGATATAAATGATCAAAGGAGCTGTATATCATGATTCCTCTGTATATTAAAGACTGGGGTTATGGCACTGGGCTGTGATTCATAAGATCTAGACTCAGTTCCCAGCTCTGCCAGAGATTTCCTGGGTGACCACGGGCAAGTCACTGGATCTCTCGGGATCTCACTTCCCCACCAGTAAAATAAGGTTAATAACACTTCCTTTCTCCCACCCTTTGTCTGTCTTGGTCCATTTAATTTGTAAGTTTTTTGGGGCAGGGACGGTCTCTGATTAAAAGATCATACATCGTCTAGCACAATGAGACCCTGATCTTAGCTGGGGTGTCTAAGTGTTAGTGTAACACAAGAATAACAATAGTTTCCATAAATTTCATCTCAATCCAAGATCCCCTGGCTTTCACAAAGCCTGGAATTTAGATTACTTAGTCATCTGAATTCAGAGGCACTGAGAAGAAACGAATTTCAGGTCAGAAAGCAGTTGCCTAGCAGACCTCTGACTGCCATTTTTCATTATTAATTTAATATCAACAGTGATTCAAAACACCCATGAGGCATAACAATAATACATTTATTTTATTCATTGGCTTTTCTCTGGTGTTCAGCACCTAGGACCTGGGGCTTCACAAACATTAATTATCCTCATTTTACACATGGCGAACTGAAGCCCAGGGAGATAATAAATTAAAGTATATGTACAGCTTCACAGATTAAATCCAAAGAAACTCTCATATTGTGAAGTCTTTTTTTAACAAATCACCTTCAGAATGGGCCCAATCCTGACGCCCCACTCATTTACATTCACTCCTTACACAGGCAAACTGCAATGAGTAAGGAGTCAGGAGTTGGCCCTATATAGCTAGGTTTACAACCAGAACTGATTGAATACTTTCATTCGGTTTTACTATGAACTCAGATTCTCACATCCTTATTCAAATTCATCCCTGATGTAACTTCACTGAAGCCAATGGAGTTACATCATGGATCCATTTGGGACCATGACGCAACACTACTGAGTGATAAAGTACCTAGGGGTGACAGTGGACGAGAAGCTGGATATGAGTCAGCAGTGTGCCCTTGTTGCCAAGAAGGCCAATGGCATTTTGGGATGTATAAGTAGGGGCATAGCGAGCAGATCGAGGGACGTGATCGTTCCCCTCTATTCGACATTGGTGAGGCCTCATCTGGAGTACTGTGTCCAGTTTTGGGCCCCACACTACAAGAAGGATGTGGATAAATTGGAGAGAGTCCAGCGAAGGGCAACAAAAATGATTAGGGGTCTGGAACACATGACTTATGAGGAGAGGCTGAGGGAGCTGGGATTGTTTAGCCTGCAGAAGAGAAGAAGGAGGGGGGATTTGATAGCTGCTTTCAACTACCTGAAAGGGGGTTCCAAAGAGGATGGCTCTAGACTGTTCTCAATGGTAGCAGATGACAGAACGAGGAGTAATGGTCTCAAGTTGCAGTGGCGGAGGTTTAGATTGGATATTAGGAAAAACTTTTTCACTAAGAGGGTGGTGAAACACTGGAATGCGTTACCTAGGGAGGTGGTAGAATCATAGAATCATAGAATATCAGGGTTGGAAGGGACCCCAGAAGGTCATCTAGTCCAACCCCCTGCTCAAAGCAGGACCAATTCCCAGTTAAATCATCCCAGCCAGGGCTTTGTCAAGCCTGACCTTAAAAACCTCTAAGGAAGGACATTCTACCACCTCCCTAGGCAACGCATTCCAGTGTTTCACCACCCTCTTAGTGAAAAAGTTTTTCCTAATATCCAATCTAAACCTCCCCCACTGCAACTTGAGACCATTACTCCTCGTTCTGTCATCTGCTACCATTGAGAACAGTCTAGAGCCATCCTCTTTGGAACCCCCTTTCAGGTAGTTGAAAGCAGCTATCAAATCCCCCCTCATTCTTCTCTTCTGCAGGCTAAACAATCTAGAATCTAGAATCTTCTGCAGGCTAAACAATCTAGAATCTCCTTCCTTAGAGGTTTTTAAGGTCAGGCTTGACAAAGCCCTGGCTGGGATGATTTAACTGGGAATTGGTCCTGCTTCGAGCAGGGGGTTGGACTAGATGACCTTCTGGGGTCCCTTCCAACCCTGATATTCTATGATTCTATGATTCTATGAAAGTTGGGGTTGTTGAAACATTTAACATTGAATTGTCTTTGTTTCAACATCCATCATCAAATCATACCCACTGTCATCACTAACTGCATTCCCTTTAATCTGGCAAGAACCCCAGAATTATTGTGGGAATTTCTGCCTCATTGCTCTTCTTTTGGGGACAAAAGTGCTCTTACCCCTGTTGCATTGCAGAAGGAGGATGGTACAGCCATGGCAAGTAACGAATCACAGCTTTATTATCTCTGTGATTTCCTCGTGTAATTTCCATAGCTGCAATCTGAGCTAAACCAACTTTGAGATGTCCACCAAAGGTGTCTTCATGCAGTGGCTGGGAACACGTCTTCATGTGACTCTGCAAAGTAAAGATCTGATTTTCTATCCAGTAGGGTATTGCACTAAATCCACTTTATGCAAATTCTCACATATTGTCTGTTCACCTTCAATCACCCATACAAAGAAAGAGGCAACATGTGCATGCATCCTTTCTATCAGCAAACCCTGTAACTATGTATGCAAACTAGCTTTTGCATACTCTATTTATTTAATTGCACATCAAAGGACTCAATCTTTTCACAAGGTAATATAATTTGCACAAGAAATTACCAGCTTTACCCAGGCAAATAGCCATTTGCCTTTTAAAATACAGTATTTTGCCTCTTCAGTGGGTGAGAGACCATTTTGCATGGCTCATTTTTTGTGAGGACATTTAGGCCCTGAAAATCTAAGGGCAATGTTGTATCAATTGAGTGGCATATGCTTATCCCTGAGAACGTATTTTATAAAACACTGTTGTGAGCTGTAATGCTTAACTGGTGCTTCTTGAGATTCCTCCATATTCCCAAATGTGCTAACTCTGAATTGTCTATTGCTATTGCAGATGATGGCAGTGTCAACTGGTGTCTGGTTTGCTTAAAGGGACAAAATGTCCTTTGCACAATAGAGGCCATATTATCAGCTGGAATAAATTGCTATAATGGCACAAAAGTCAATAGACCTATGATTTTCATCAGCGGAGGATCTGGCCCCAGTAATTTTAGTTCAACAAATGAAAATCATTTAACTGAACTCCTGTTTCAGGAGTGCAAAATCTTCCAGCACAGACAGACAGACAGATCTTTTGCTTATGTTCAGATAGTGAAATTTATAAATTCAGCTTTCCTGACTTTCTAGAAATTTACATTTTATTCCAAGAGAAAACAAAGACCATAAATAACCGAACACAGAAAATAAATGAGAATATGGCTATGCTGAGACATTATCATGTGCAAGTCTAATATAATGCACTAGTTACTAATACAGGACTGAGAAAGAAATGCACAATTAAGGTCTCTTCCACAGAAAAACACTTTATTAGAACTAAACTAACAACTTTTAACTAAATATTTATTCAGCAAACTTCACCTCTTTTTTTGTTCATTGAATGTCTGCAAACACTGCTTTCCTTAGATTTATTCATTAGCTGATGAACAATTTCCCCCTTTCAAATTCAAAGCCTTGTTATTCACAATTTGAAATCCCAAATCAAGTTGTGCTCCTAGGTTGTGATTGGTCATATAAGTCACATGATATTGTTCCCATCACCTGGATTGGCTAGTGTGACTCTGACCAACAGAAGGAATACTCGCAGAAAACAAATGTACAATGTGGATAAACTTAAAATCCACTTTCCAGGGACATTTGCGTTAGTGAAACCCAGTCAATATGAACATTCATGTAAAATGAGTATGAATGGGCATGAACATGGATGATGTGGACTTGTTTAAAATGCTGACTGAACATTTGCAGGTTTTTTGGTTTGGTTTGGTTTTTCCAGTATTTGTCCCGTTATATAGGAGACATACAATATGTTTCTGTCTGCATCCCTTAAAAAGGTAAATCCAAAAAGGAAGAGGCTACAGCTTTTCCACCTACAAACTTTCCAGACTAAATATATACTTGCCTTTACATTTTCCAAACTGAACCAGAACCTCAATAAACCATTAATTAAAATAATGGTCATATTAGCTGGCTTTCTACTGTATTCCTTCAAGCAGTCTGATTCGTATCTCATATGGGCTGAATCCAAGCAACCTAAAATTTGGAAATGCTTTGATTCTGATCCAGATTTCAACCCCCAAATCACAAAGTTTAGGAGTTTGCTCCCTGGTTTAATTTTGTCCCATGAAAGACAGATCTATGAAGAACAGAGAAGGGGGCTTAGTTCAGGTCCATCGCTTGCTATACAAGGACTAACAATAAACATGAAGAACTTTTAGATTCTGCAAAGACTTATGCAGCTGTGTAATTGAAGCAAGTCAAGGTGGATGAGGTGGTAATATCTTTTACTGGACCAACTTCTGTTGCATGTAGTGGTCAGAGGGCTATAGATGGTGACACCTCTGGGAATGATGTTTTGTTTCTTGCATTTACTCAGAAAGTAGATGTCGCTGTTCAGTTTTTCTTCCTTTTTCTTCATGTGGCAGAGTTTCCATTTCAGATGGAAAAATTTGATTTCTTCCTTTGTTGTTTGCAATGTTGTTGTAGCCGTATTGGTCCCAGGATATTAGAGATACAAGTTGGGTGAAGTAATGTTTTATTGGACCTTTTACCTCACCCACCCTGTCTCTCTAATATCCTGGGACCAACACAACCACAGGCACCAGTTTCCTCCAGGTACTCAACCTCCTGCTCGACCCCAGGCCTCACCCCCACTTGAGCCCTTCCTCCAAATCCCCACCCCTACCCTGTCTCTTCCTGCCCCCGCTTGGCCCCAGGCCCTGCCCGCACACCCACCCCACCTCTTCTCCCAAGCCCCATCCCTGCTCCATCTCTACCTGCCCAATTCCGCCCCCTCCCCCAGTGCACCCCATCCCCACTCCTCTCTCCTCTCCCCTCCCCCCCCAGCACCTCCAGCACACTGCAGAACAACTGATCGAAGCAGGCAGGAGGCACTGGGAGGGAGGAGAAGGACAGAGCTGGCTGCCGGTGGGTGCTAAGCACTCCCTAGTTTTTTTCCTGTGGCTGCTCCAGCCCTGGAGTGATGCATTTGCATGAGCTTTTGCAAGATTGGAGCCTTAAAGAGATGGCAACAATTTAGTAAAATGGGAAAAGAAAAGGGAAGAAGAAGGAATAAAAAAAAGTATGCGAGAGAGCGAGCTCTTTTGGGGAATATTTCACAGAGAGAGGTAATCTGAATATATTTACAAAGATATGGTTTCCATTTATGGTTTCAATCAAATTCACGTTTTCTGTGGGATAAGTGTACAGGATGAGTCTCCCTTAGTTTCACCACTGATTCATTTTTTAGTATATTTGGAAAGTAATTTAGAATGTGCGAATAATTTTTTAACAGGGAAAAATCAGAGTGGGATGGGAATTCAGTTCAGTTGAAAATGATTAATTAGTTCATGCTTTAGAGTGGATCACTACTCCAGTGCAAAAGAGGAAAAAAGCAGCTTCCCCTACTGGAGCATTTCTAAAAGCTGAATGGGGTTCAAGGCAGACATTCAATAGGGCAGGAACTGGAAGCAGAGATATTTCTCTCTTTAAAAAATTTCTTGTGGGTCTCAACAGAAGCATTTTTTTAAGGTTTTACCCAGGATTCCTCCTCATTTGTGTGGCTCCCTGCAAGAACACGTTCGTGTGAAGATAAAAGATGAACTGGTAGCATGAGGCGATCTAGTGCACGGTCACTACTTTTCAGAAAAAGACTGACACATTCCAAACCTTGGCATATAAGGGAAGCAGCAGACTTTGCCCATTGTCCCTTACAGACTGACCTGTGCTGCAAAATGCATTGGAGCAAATCAACAGCTCTTTAGGCACAGGCTAGAAGTGAACTTGGGAGATTAGTATTGGAGCCTCCCTAGAACTATGCATATGTCAGAGCCCAGGGTGCAATGTGTGAATGACGGGAATATGTTTTCTTGCTAGTTAGAATTAGGCAACACTAGTTGTACTAGATCTGTTAACTGAGCCTTAGATCACACAAACACAATTTGGCAACTGCTTGATTTGACTGTGTTCAGTGATGGAGTGACCTCTGATTCTGCTGACGAACTTCCCCTTGGATCACTGAGTTCCTGTTGTTCAGACACTAACGGCCTTTTGCCAGATTTTAGCATTGGCTGCATCTTTTACAGCTTTTGGACTCTCTTCTGTACTTCAGAATGACCTCTGTTCCATACTCCCAAACCATCAATTTGTCTTGCAAGCTTTGTATGGGTTACAAGTAGCAAGACCTGTTTACATCCCCTCCTGCTTTACTTTATGTGCTAACTGGATGAAATCCACTCCTGTGCAAGGAAGCAGCACTAGATCAACAGACCATTTAAATCCCCCTTAACACCATTTTTGAGGATGTAGGAGGTATTTAAGCAGTGCTATTGATATACCTGTGCTTCCCCTCTGCTCAGAGGTGAATTTCAACCACTGTGCATGTATTTTCAGCTCCAAACTATACTCAGAGACTTGTTTAGAGAGACAATGTTACAATTTAAGTTGTATAAATAAAAATAAATTATTAGTAATAGTTATTTATTTTACAAAACTTAATAATAATATAAATATTTATATGGGATTTTTTAAAATTAAAATATTGTATTTTAATGTAAACATTTCTCTGGCATGTTTGCTATCCAAACATTGCAGCATCAGGCTAATGTATAAGAATCAGAAAATAACACTGACTAGAAACCAAAGAGAAACTTATTAGTCTATTTCCTTTGTCCAAACTGAATGAAATGCATCATCACACATGAGGAAAAGAAAACTGGAATTTTAAAATTATTACAATTTTAGTAGCACATGGTTAAATCATACACCCCTAACAAAGACAAGTAATGTCTGCGTGTGTGTATAAGGGATGCAGGATTGGTCCATTAAAGCAGAATTAGTAACATGGATACAGAAATTTATTTTTCTGTATATGATTGTTTAACCTGACTGTCCCTTCCAAAGCAATCTTTGTATGATATTATTTTTCAGCATCCACATTTCAAAAAATGAAACCTGTGTTTTTATTTGTGTGCTTTGCATATTCAAATCCAGCCCTAACTTCAGCCCTTTCCATAAGCTACTTTCTTGTTTTTCCCTGAAGAAGTGACTAACCTATGATAACACTAGCTTTAAAATGGAAATCTCTCTGTTGGTCATTTTCATATAGGTCTCTCCAACTATGCTATTTACAGAAAGGATGAAAGTCATAATTAGCAAATACAATTTGGGTCAACATATCCCCGTACCGTACTCACCTTTAATTTGGTTAAGGTATGCATATCAGCAATAAAATCCAGCACATCATTAACGTACTGCCTCATGCACTCCATTGCTGCTGTTCCACACTTAAAAAAAACAAAACACAAAAAAACTGAATTTAATCATCTGGTTTTTGACATATTCAGGTTTCTGGATTTATCTCATGTTCACTGAAAAACATCTGTTTCTTGACTGCTTCTGATGGTGTACCATTTAAACTGAAATATTCCTTGGGAGTCTTCTTTGCAGTGAAGTTTTCCCCATTATCCAGAAGCATATACATAAAGCAGCCAATCACAGAATTTCTCATCAGTGACTGTAATAAAAGGTTAAGTGAAGACCTTTTCAAGAATATTAGTACAGTGTCCTCCTTGAACTTTTCATGGGGCCTGAATCAAAGTTCACTGATGTCAAAGGGAGTCTTTCCATCAGCTTCAATGGGCTCTGGATAAGGCCCCCAGTCCCACAACTTTTCAAGCAGCTGAGCTCTCCTCTGAGGCAAATTGGTGGGCTGAGCCCTAAGAAATTGAAATACAACCACAGGCATGGATCCTCTGTGTTCATAAGAACGAGTCCAGTTCAGGAAACTTATGTAAAGAACACAGTCATTCTTCCTTGCTCACAAGTTCCCAGTGAAGATGGCACCAGAAAAACTGCTTTTTAATCACCGAGCTAATGCTTTTCACTTGTTAACAGAGACGACTGTGTGCACCACAATTTTTGCTAGCAGAGGTTAGTGGAATATTTTCATTGACAAAGTACTCAAAAGATCAGCACTTTGCTACCATTTCAAATTAACTAAAAAAAAAATTGTAAAACATGCTAAATTTAGATCACAATAGTTTTCACTTCAAAACATGTAGGGTTTAAAAAAAGGTAAGTGTTTTCAGAGTAGCAACAAAAGTACTGTCTTCACAACACTTTGGGAACATGCAAAATTCTGGGAGTCCAAACTGGACAAAGCAAAACGGTGTAAGACTTTTTTTAAGAAACTGAAACAAACCCCCCTCCATAATTACAAATAGCCTTAGGGAAATAGATACAATAAAGACAGTTTCTTTCCTTCAACTCCTATTTAAATGAAGAGGACAGATGGCACATTGGGCTCAATCATGAGCCAGCCTACACACCAGCAGCACAGGGGAATTAGGGAGTATAAAACATGTCCCTATGCTCTTGCATGAGCTATCTGCATTTCAGTCACAGGTGGGTAAGCAGCTGTGCCAGCATACAGGGAGAAGTAATCTGTGCCAGGAAAGGGGCTAGCTTGCATTACCTCCCCCATGGAGCAAAAGGGGAGCAGGGACCAAACTGTGATGCAATAAAGTCACAATTTAGTCTGTGCTCTGTTCCTGGGAAGTGCAGTTGTGCATGGCCCCTTACTCAGGGCACACTGCCAGCTGCCAGTCTAGCCCTCAGTTAGTAAAAGATCTGCAAGGCACATGCCGAGCAATGCAGTGAATTAAATTACCAAGCTAAACATAGGTCATGCCAGAGAGCTCTTCATAAAAGCTTTGTGAGAAGGTGCATACAGCTGGTGGAGTCGTCACCTTCATCCAAAGGCAGAATCCTCTGAATCTGAGGGGTTGATTTTCAGGAGTAGTGAACGCCCACAATTTCAGCTGAAGTCTGTGGGAGCTCTGGCTGCTCAGCACCTCTGAAAATCAAACTTCTATAAATTCAGGATTATTCTGGGTCCAGTACACTTACTGCATTACAGGACACCATTGTTTTATCAAATTTCATATCTTGCTTCCCAGAGTGGCCAATACCTATAGCTTTAAAAGAAGAAAAAAGTCATAATGCAGCTGCCCTGTAATGCAATACTGTATGTTGGGAAAGAATATTCCTCTTTGACCCCTCTAGTAAATGGTGTGCATCCTAAACATGATTTAGTTGGGGTTGGTCCTGCTTTGAGCAGGGGGTTGGGCTAGATGACCTCCTGAGGTCTCTTCCAACCCTAATCTTCTGTGATTCTATGAACTGATCACCTTTTACTGAGCATAAACAACAGCCAGTGTTGTTTTTGTTCATAAAATTATTCAGCCATAACTGAGTTTTAGTTACTGAAATTTGAGAATCTGCTCAAATTCTATATTTAAGCAGCTGACCCAAGTATTTCTCATTTTTCTATGTTAATATAAATCTACATGGTGCTGAACTATAACACTTTCTGCCTGTTCAAATGCTATGCCTGTCAGTTCTCCTGACAGGATAACAAACAATAAAATAAGGTCACTGGCAGCCCTGTCAGTGTCCCCTCCATCCAGTTTACGTGGACTAAGGATTCCACATTGGTTCTTTTAAACTGAGTGATGGAATTATAAAAGATATTGTGCGCAAACCTCCTGAATAATAAACCTCTATTGCAAGAGATTTCTCTCCTACTGTTTATTCAGTTTCTTTCGGCAGGAATATGTTGCATTCAAACAGCAGAACAACTTTCTCTTCTGTTAGTTCTTCTAAAGTGAACAATTTATTCCATGTCTTGTTATATCGAGACCAATCTGGCTATTTTGATAAAAATAAAATTAAAAGGTTCTGTTAGGAGAGGTATTAATTATCATTGTGGCTTGGAGTTAAAAGTCATAGAATCACAAAAGTTAGATATAGAAAAGACCTGTTCGGTCATCTATAGTGCTGGTGAGACTTGCACATAGAAAAGCAGTCTGCAAACCCTGCAGCAGATTTGGAATGACTAAGGACAGGTCCCAGACCCTATCTATTTACTGGTATTTGTGCTACACCCAGCATGATAAATATGAATACCTTACAGGATTATTTAACTTTCTTCTTTACCTGTGTCTTTCTTTTGGGAAAGTGGGGGCAACAGTCTGAAATCTCCCTGCTTATGACATCTTTTGGGGCATTCAGCTGGTCTGCTCCCCAGTTCAGTTTTCTGGAGACTAGCAAGGTAACTCCTACTTGACTGAGAAGCCCCACTGAAGTCAATGGGACTTGTCATGTGAGTAAGACTACTCATATAAAGTAAAGGCTGCAGGATCAAGTTGCGTTACTTTAAATTTTTCTCAACATTCTATAAAAATGAATCATCCAAGCTTCTATCTTCAATGCCTTGGTAAGCCAGAAGAGAAACAAAAGTAAGAGAAAGGACATTTCCATTAACAATCTGAACATCAGAACTGACTGAGACATTTTTAAGAAAAGCAGTAACAAAGAGATGGAGTGTGGTTCAGTACTTACTCCAGGCATAGATGCAATCATCTGTTTGTGCAAGATTGTTGACTCAGCTAGTTTTGTTCCAGCATCTGCACAAACAAACTAATAAGAAATTAAAGATGAATTATATTTATAAGAGCCTGAAGACATTAAAAAGTAATTTAGGATTTTATTAAACTCAGCTCAGATCTCTTTTTGCTTACTTTTGTGGTAACTTGCTTTTGGACACATTATAAACAAGCTAATTTGTCTGTTATAAACAAGTTAATTCATCAGATAGAAAAACTGACTTTAAAGTATATGAATTGACATATATATGCTGATTTGTGCAGTAATGGTTTGAAGAAAATTATAAGATAATATAGGAAATTTTCAATCAAACCTAAATATATTTGTAATCAATAGGAAACTTTTGCATTTCTCCAAAAAAACCTCAATGGACTCTTCTTATTGTGATGGATATCAGAAGTAAAGGAGAATGGATCAATCAGCAATATTCAGCTTTCATGAATCTCTATTGCAGAACTCTATCACTGGAGTTACACTAAGGATGAATTATATTAATGGATTTTAAATTCAGAATGGACCATTATGATCATCAAGTCTGACCTCTTGCATAACACAGGCCATAGAATTTCACCCACTAATGCCTGAATCAAATCCAATAAATTCCTGTTTATCTAGAGCAGCTGTCATTGAACATTATCATGATTAATTTTTCCTTGTTTTTCTTGATTCCGTTTTTAGACTTCTATTTATTCTTCATTCCCCTGCCCCCAAAACCACTGATGTCCACAATATTCATACACCAGGCCTTTTAATATTGTTATTTATTCTTTATATATCTCCAACACTGTGCTAGACATTTTGCAGACAAGATGATGAGATCCCTGCCTCAGAGAGTTTACTATCCTAACAAACATTGTCCTTGTACTGGAGCAATTCTTGTAGTTTCTGTCCATAGATATGCAGTATGTCATCCCCCAAAGAGCAGACACAGAAGCAAGGTTCCCAAGCTGAGGTGTCAACCTGGATTTCCTCAGTGTATGTTGTGGTTTCACTAATTTGGGCAGCTTCAAACTACATAATATATCTATTAACTGTTTGACACACAAGTCTGGCACCATTGTCACCACTGATTGTCCTCAATCTTGGCCCCAGATGTCCCCTGCAGTGCCTGAAGTTGCATTTCTAGTCTTATATGACCTATATCTTTTGTAATGTATTTTAATTCGAATATTAGTATTATATACCAAGACTAGGAAACACTCATACGTTAAACTTAGATCTTTGACGTCAGTCTGTTCTTTGGGGATAAATGCCATGAAGAGAAAACGATGTGTAGGGTAACATTCACACAGGGTCTCCCCATATACATGGCGTGATTCTGATCTCATTTACACTAGTTTCATACCAGAGTAAAGCCAATGGTTCCAATTTATACTGAAGAGCGATCATGATGTGACCCATACCATTACAGTGAGGGTTGGTCAGAATCTGTTCTGTGCCAGAGCTCTATTTGGCATACGGAAGGACGAAGAAGGCCTCTGGGAGCAGTTATGGTATGAACCAGCCACAGTGATATTTAAAAGGAGTACTTGTGGCACCTTAGAGACTAACCAATTTATTTGAGCATAAGCTTTCGATCCGATGAAGTGAGCTGTAGCTCACGAAAGCTTATGCTCAAATAAATTGGTTAGTCTCTAAGGTGCCACAAGTACTCCTTTTCTTTTTGCGAAGACAGACTAACACGGCTGCTACTCTGAAACCAGTGATATTTAAAGTAGCTGTTAGGCTGCTCTAAATTATGCCACAGGTGGAGGAAACTCAATGGACCCTATACCAGTGGAGGATAGGAATACTCCTGACATGTCCCCCAACACACCCTTGGCACATCCCCTATTCTGAGAAGATATGCCAGTAGGAAGTTCTCCTCTGCCAGAGGAATTGTTTGTTGAACATTTGTTACTGTATTATGGTCCTTTTGCACCACACGAGTGGCACAAAGGGGACATAACTCACTAGAGAATCTGGCCTGGCATTTCTAACACATTATGGTAGGTTATCTGCATTGCTATAGGTAAAATATTGTGTAAATATTCAGTAATTTCAAGTCAACTGAGAACATCTGCTAAAGTGAAACATTGTTGATTTTAAATATTATTTTCCCTTAAAACAAAAAAGCCTTATTAGCTTCCTGTTAACCTACTAAATGCAAAATATTCAATGGGGTGGGTTATGCAACAAAGATTAATATAAACATGAACAATGGCTAACAAAATCCATAAAGTTTGTAATGAGCAATTAGCTTAGCTTTAGCTTATAATTTTGGTTACCATCTGGCCTGCAGCTGCAAGGATCCTTCCAGAGCTGAACTGCAAGGAAGAAGGGCTGGATAAACCAAACTAATGCCCAACTAAAATTTCGTATTTCCAGTTCAACTCACTGACATTCATATTAACTCCCTACAAATACTATGAGGCATCAAGTTGTCACCGGCAATAGATTTAGTACCAGTCATACATAGGATCACATTGCAAAAAGGATGGGAAATATATGTTGGATCTCTTCCTAACATTGTCTGCTAATTGAGATAAAGTGGTTGGGTAATGAATAAATGACATGTCTGCTGAATTTGGGTGGGTAAATATCCATCTGTTCATGCTCAGGGTTCTAAAAAAATATTTGCGAGAAATATCTTAAAATGTGACCTTCATCTTTGATCATTTCAGCCAGTTATGCATTATGATTAAATTCTGAGGACTAGATCCTCAACTGATGTAAATCAGCATGGCTACATTGAAGTCAAAAGAGCTACACAGATATACAGCAGTTGAAGGTCTTGCTCAAAATGGGTGCCACCTCATGGGGCTTGTTGTTAAAAAGGGGAAATAATAAAACATGTAAGTTAAAAAGAAATGAAACATCGGGCCTGATTCTGAGCTCTCTTACACTGTTTTAATTGCACTGACTTCCACAGAGGTAATGCAGGTTTACACTGGTGCAAGGACGACAGAATCAAGCCCTTGGGATTTAAAATGTTAGTAGAAGAAGCAGTTCCTATATAATCTGCATGGGCCACACCTGCATAATGAAGATATGGTGTGGGGATTGCAAAGCAGGCATGGCCATTGGCTTCTGGCAAGATTTCAGTGTTATCCTGTGTTGAACAAAATTTGGATGCTGGGCAAAAAAACCCCAAGAAACCTTGCAATAAATAAATAAATCATCAACATTTAAAAACCGTGCTTAAATAGATGCTTATACTGAGCTTGTGAATATCAATTTTCAGAATACAATTAACCCTAATGGAAAGTTTCACTAATTAATTTAAATATTTGGATATAAATGTTGATCAACATGTAAAACAAAAAAACAGAAAGAAGAGGATATAATACTGAGGAACCCAGAGAATTTGGGAAACTACATTATAAGAGTCTAAACCAACAGTTTCTGAGTCTGCAAACAATCATTTGTGAAATGTTAATATGACCATAACTACCTGCCAAACTCTTTGGTTAGACCAGTAACAAAATGAAAGTAATAATACGCTACAGTAGACAAGCATGTTTCACATTCAGTTAATGACTCAATTCTAGGCCAAAGTCAAACCTTCAACTTTTCTAAGAATGACAGTTGAGAATTACAGCAGTACAGATTTGTTCTCTGAATTATTGGACTTTTCAGATAAACAAATCTCTGCTTAACATAATGCAGAATAGCTTCTGAAGAAACTAGGGACCAATCCTTAGTTGTGTTGAGTGACTCCTGAGGAGGGTATTGTAGTTGTAAGAATGCTTGATAGAGATCTTGTAGGTGTTTGTTTCTGTCTGAGGGGTTGGAGCAAATGCGGTTGTATCGTAGAGCTTGGCGGTAGACGATGGATCGTGTGGTGTTGTCTGGGTGAAAGCTGGAGGCATGTAGTTAGGAATAGCGGTCAGTAGGTTTCTGGTATAGGGTGGTGTTTATGTGACCATCACTTCTTAGCACCGTAGTGTCCAGGAAGTGGATCTCTTGTGTGGACTGGTCCAGGCTGAGGTTGATGGTGAGATGGAAGAACAAATCCGCACAGACACACCCCTAGAACCCCGACCAGGGGTATTCTATCTGCTACCCAAGATCCATAAACCTGGAAATCCTGGACATCCCATCATCTCATGCATTGGCACCCTGACAGCAGGATTGTCTGGCTATGTAGACTCCCTCCTCAGGCCCTACGCTACCAGCACTCCCAGCTATCTTCGAGACCGGACTGACTTCTTGAGGAAACTACAATCCATCGGTGATCTTCCTGAAAACACCATCCTAGCCACTATGGATATAGAAGCCGTCTACACCAACATTCCACAGAAGGATGGACTACAAGCCACCAGGAACAGTATCCCCGATTATGTCATGGCAAACCTGGTGGCTGAACTTTGTGACTTTGTCCTTACCCATAACTATTTCACATTTGGAGACAATGTATACCTTCAGATCAGCGGCACTGCTATGGGTACCCGAATGGCCCCACAGTATGCCAACATTTTTATGGCTTACTTAGAACAATGCTTCCTCAGCTCTCGTCCCCTAATGCCCCTACTCTACTTTCACTACAGTGATGACATCTTCATCATCTGGACCCATGGAAAAAAAGCCCTTGAGGAATTCCACCATGATTTCAACAATTTCCATCCCACCATCAACCTCAGCCTGGACCAGTCCACACAAGAGATCCACTTCCTGGACACTACAGTGCTAATAAGCGATAGTCACATAAACACCACCCTATACCGGAAACCTACTGACCGCTATACTTACCTACATGCCTCCAGCTTTCATCCAAACCACACCACACGATCCATTGTCTACAGCCAAGCTCTACGATACAACCGCATTTGCTCCAACCCCTCAGACAGAGACAAATACCTACAAGATCTCTGTCAAGTGTTCTTACAACTACAACACCCACCTGCTGAAGTGAAGAAACAGATTGACAGAGCCAGAAGAGTACCCAGAAGTTACCTACCACAGAACCTCTCCAACTCATCATCAAGGATCTACAACCTATCCTGAAAAATGACCCATCCATCACTCTCACAGATCTTGGGAGACAGGCCAGTCCTTGCTTACAGACAGCCCCCCAACCTGAAGCAAATACTCACCAGCAACTGCACACCAAACAAAAGCACTAACCCAGGAACCTATCCTTGCAACAAAGCCCGTTGCCAACTGTGTTCACATATCTATTCAGGTGACACCATCATAGGGCCTAATCTCATCAGCCACATTATCACAGGCTCGTTCACCTGCGCATCTACCAATGGGATATATGCATCATGTGCCAGCAATGCCCCTCTGCCATGTACATTGGCCAAACTGGATAGTCTCTACGTAAAAGACTAAATGGACACAAATCAGACGTCAAGAATTATAACATTCAAAAACCAGTCAGAGAACACTTCAGTCTCTTTGGTCACTTGATTACAGATCTAAAAGTGGAAATTCTTCAACAAAAAATAACAAAAAACAGACTCCAACGAGAGACTGCTGAATTGGAATTAATTTGCAAACTGGATACAATTAACTTAGGCTTGAATAAAGACTGGGAGTGGATGTGTCATTACACAAAGTAAAACTATTTCCCCTTGTTTATTTTCCCCCCTACTGTTCTTGTCAACTGCTAGAAATGGCCCACCTTGATTATCACTACAAAAGGTTCCCCCCTCCACTCTCCTGCTGGCAATAGCTCACCTTTCCTGATCACTCTTGTTACAATCTGTATGGTAACACCCATTGTTTCATGTTCTCTGTGTAAGTAAAATCTCCCCACTATATTTTCCACTGTATACATCCAATGAAGTGAGCTGTAGCTCTTGAAAGCTTATGCTCTAATAAATTTCTTAGTCTCTAAGGTGCCAAAAGTACTCCTTTTCTTTTTGCAGGGAGGGAGAGTCTCCTGCAATGGTCCCCAAGGAAGGGACAGTATGTCAGGGAGGAGGGGAACATTTTCAAATGTTCTGGAAACTTTGTTAATTTAATTAAAAAAATCAGACCTCACGAAGTGCTGCGATTGAGCAAGACTGTGTATTGTTTAAGGAGCCCTGAAGGGGAAAACAGGAGCAGGGTGTTGCAGAGGCACCCCTGGCCACAAGGTGGTGCTCCAGTGGATGACACCATGTGACAGGGGAGTTAAAAGTGCCCCACACTAGGGGTGCCCTGCCCTGAGTGCAAGGGGAGCTGGCAGAGCTGCACAAGCCAAAGGGAGTTTTGCAGTGCGGGTTGGTGGTGTCTATCCCTATGCAGCACACAGCAGCTGGACAGCAGAACTAGGCAGAACACCCTTTACAAAGTGCTGTAGGGAATCATTCAAACTAAGCTCTACTTGTCAATTAAACCAGCATGGTGTGTATTTAGCATACTCCCAGAAAGCACAAGCAAACACATTATAGCTGTCCCTTGCAGGGGCTGTTCGGAAGAAGAGACTCCCTGTACCTCTTCCAACCTACTCAGAACACCTGTGACCCAGCCAGGCATAATTAGGCCCAAAGTGTTATCACCTTCCTAGTAAAGTGTGAAAAAATTATTCTCATCACATTTAGTATATATGTCATCAGTAACGCTGATGGCAGTGAGTAATCTGGAATTAATGTGGGTGTCGAATATACATTCCAGTAATTCCTTTGTTATTCAGCCCACGCTTGATCTATCATTAAAATAAAGTGTTCCTAGCCCCCACGTTATCTCGATCATCTGGAGTGAATCCCAATGTACTCTATGCATCACACGCAGAGAGGTGTATATATACATTAACAGGTGGGGGGGGGGGGGTTTGCAGGAACCTTTGTGCAAATAAAACTGTCCTTGTGTTCATTTCATGCTACCTCTGCCACAGGTTTGATTAACATGATACAATTGATATGAATTTTCTACAGGCTTCTCTGTGGTAACGTGGGGAAATGAGACATCTCATTTCAAGGATATTGAAATAAATCTAAAATAATTATTAATATATGTGACGTTACTAGCTGATTATTTTCAAGGGTGTTTCTGTGAATTTAGTGTATGGGGAAAGTGCTGGGTTACCAGCAACTGTAGCTCTATATTTACAAGTAGATGAGAGGGAGTTTTGTTTAGCAGCTAGAGCATGGGATTGAGTCAGTAGCTCTGGGTCCTATTCCCAGCCCTTAGAAAGCACTCAGACTCTACCTGGATCAGGCACTTGGATAGGTGGTTACACCTTACACAAGATAGGTTGACCAGTTCCTAGCGGACAAGTCATTACATCATTAAACCACCAAAACTGTCATTAATTGGCACCCTTTCCAGCAGTCTCAACAGAGGAACTCAAGCTTGAATCGGCTTTGGAGATGAAAGTATCTTGTCACAGGTCAAGGTAGCCCCAGGACTGAAGTGAATAGATACAGCAATGTGGAAAAGCTGGAACTGCTTAGCCTGTGATGCAGTGGCAGTCAGGCTATGTCTACACAAGCACTTTAATCGGTAAAACTTTTGTCAGTCAGAAGTATGAAAAAACACCCTCCTGACCAACAGAAGTTTCACCGACAGACAGTGCCGTATCGGCGGGGGAGCGTCTCCTGAAGACACAGCCACCGTTGCTCACTGGGCATGGTTTAATTATGCCGATGGGAGAGCTCTCTCTCATCAGCACAGAGCGGCTACCCGGGAAATCTTACAGCAGGACAGCTGCAGCGGAGCCTCACAAGAGCAGGCCCTAAGCACTGCACAGCCATCAGGTGGTAACTTTGTTCACTACCACCCCGGGCTGGATTTGGACCAGTGTTTTGAAGAACACTAACAATTCTCTGAGCCATTCTCTGAGTCTCCTCCTTTTTAATTTCTTTGGGGTTTTGGATGACACTACCTGAAGTCCCTGCTTAAAAAAAAACACATTTCTGATTTTTAGTTAAAGTGAATAAAATCACTTTTCCTCACACACAAAAAAATCGTTTTTTTCAATACTGATGTTATAATAGTTGTTTTCAGAGTTTTTCTAATGACTCTGCAATTTAAGCTGTCGGTTTTACTGTTCTGTCAATAAGCAACTGCTTAGTTTCTACAACTAATGTACCAGTGAGACTCAGGAGAGGTAATATATGCGCTGTGCGGCACTGGCCAGATAAAAGGGGGAAGACACTGTGATGAGCGGGACATTGTGAATGACCCAAGGAGGGCATCTACAGAGCACAACATCCTGCTTTTGGCCGTTTGTGTCATTTTAATGCTGACTCCGTCATTTTAAAACTATCTAATGCAAACATTGGCCAGCTCATTGTACAGCAGAGGACAGCTACTGCCAGCTGGTTGTGTTCAAAACTGCTGGTCCTCAGGAGGGGGTCTGTGCTGGATGGCATGTTTTTTCAGTTTGGTTCCACAGGAGTCCTTAAAATTCATCTGCCGTTAAAGTGGGATCCAAACTAGGACACTGGATCTTTCTCACGCCCTTGAACCTGAAAGAAGTCTGGATCCAGGTTTGCATTTCACAACGCAGGCTCATCTCTAATTTAGTCACATAGGTAGCTAGGATAGATGAAGAGTTCTTTGATTAAAGTTGGGGTTTTCAAAGGAGTCTCTGGGAGTTAGGCACCCAACCCCAATGGACTTCCAATAATATTTGAGTGCCTAACTCCCTTAGAAAATCCCAGCCTAAATCCTGCCTTGAGCCAGCAGAATAGCAAGGGAGGAGGAGAAATGTTTCCTAGGCTTGGTCTACACTACGAAGTTAGAAGAATGCTTTCAACTAGGGGACAGAGTAGCAGGCGTGTTAGTCTGTATTCGCAAAAAGAAAAGGAGTACTTGTGGCACCTTAGTCTCTAAGTCTCTAAGTCTTAGTCTCTAAGGTGCCACAAGTACTCCTTTTCTTCTTTCAACTAGGGGAGGATCCTTAATGGCCTAGACGGACATGCTGTGGAGACAACTTTGAGGCTCCTCTAAGCAGGAACAAATTGAATCTTTGCCCATTAGCATGCCTTGCTAATCACAGTCTATCACCTGGCTAGCTGTGGGGCTATGATATGAACCATGCAGACTGAGACTCCTTTGAGATGGGATGTGCAGGCTAGCGCATTAGCAAAAGTGCTGTGGGTCATCAACATCTTTAACAATCAGGCCACTTATTTAGGTGCATAAATATGAATTTAGGTGTCCAAATTTAGGCATCCATGTTTTCAGATGTCATCCTTAGTTTTGAAGGCACTGGTTCGGACAAGCACATGCTTAACGTCACATACTTAGCTTTTATTTGGAATGGTGAAGGGCTGAATCACTACTTCGGTGCTTTGCTGAATTGAGGTCTGAGCACTCACAATATGTTGATAGCACGAAATAGTTTTAAAGGCTTATCTACTGTACCTGTACCAACAGCAGCAGGTTCGTATCTGGTAAGGGTGACTTTAACTTCAGTGCCTGCAGTAGCTCTAAGATGACGCTGCGGGACAAGTAGAACTTATCCCTTTCCTAAACAGAAGAAAAAATAAAATAAGTGAAGATGTCTAGAAATTCACCTAAAGTGCACTGATACCAAACACTGCACCACAGTGCTCCCCATAGCCTCAATTTGTTTTTCCATTTGTTTTTAATTGAGAAATTTTAAAAAATGAGTCAAGAGAAAAGAAACAGGTGTGTACCTTTGGCCTTCCCTCCCAGAAAGCATTCAAATAATGCACCATTCATTTGTACAATACTATGGGCCTGATCCAAGGCCACAGAAGTCAATGGAAAGACTCCTATTGTCTTCAGTGGATTTTGCATCAGGACCTGTCTAAGTGTTTGTATATTTTATATGTAAAGTATAGATAAATTAAATTATATATCTATACACATATAAAGCTACATGGTTAGATCTACCTTATAAAGTACAAAAGAATATGGAGGTCAGTAGCTAGGTCTGAATCAGAAGAACAAAATTAGCACTAAACTCATGTAGCATAAGTCTTTTATTAAGCCTATCATAAAAGCTCCAAATTTGATCTTGAATTCTTCCGTTGTTTCCCCACAAAATGAGTGTCTCTGTTAAACCAGCTCGGACATCTATACAGACTTCATCAGCCAAGCAGTACTTTTCCACTTCCACAATAAATCCCTCTTAGTTACAGCTTGTTCAACAAAAAAACATTTTAAAGCATGAGGGAAGATTAGGAGATGGAGATTAGAATCTGTCGGCCAAGAACACAAATTTTGGAGATGGGACAGATGATGAGATTAGCTGAAGATGTTACAAATCTCAATCTGATATTTTCTGACCTTAGGAGATAGGATATGTGGAACCAATCTGTAAATTGTTATTGAAGCTAGCAGCTCAAGGGGTTTTGATCACTACCGTGCAATTTGAATGAGGCAGTCCTTTTACTAGCTCCGCCACTGAATCCTTGATCCTGCAAACATTTAGGGCTTGTCTACACTACCGATTAAGTCAATGTAATTTATATCATGCAGGGGTGTGAAAAAGCCACCCCCTCTGAACAACGCAAGTTACATCGACCTAAGTGCTGTCCACACCAGCACTTTGTCAGCAGGAGACGCTCTCCCACCGACTTTGCTTCCCCTCATTGAGGTGGACTAATTACGTCGACTTCAGAGTGCTCTCCCATCAGCACAGCGCACTTCAGACGTGCTTCAGTGGCACAGCTGCATTGACGCAGTTGTGCCGATATAGCAGGGTAGTGTAGACTAGCCCTTACACAAATGATTAATTTATGTACAAGAGTAACCCCATTGAAGTCCATTGGACTGCTCATGTTAGTAAAATTTAGCATGTGCATCAGTGTTCACCGCGTCAGGGCTTTTTGCTCTTTATGGCATCTGTAAATGGGTATAATTAATACTTGCCTCTACCACACAAAAGTCTTGTGAGGTTTCATTAACCAGCAGCCATGCAAGGTCGTAAGTGCAACTGAGAGGGAAATCGGCTGAATGAGCTGGGGACTGGGAAGAGTCTTGGCTCCGCCCCCACAACACTGAAGGCTGCATAGCTCTTCCTCTTCGAACAAGCCTTTCCGTTATAGCAAGAATGATACTCACAACAGTAGAGCTGGTCAGTGGATGACAATTCCATTGCACAGCAACTGTCAAGGTTTCGAAAGCTGTTTTCATTACTTACTGTAACAAATCCAAAACCTTTTGAACGTTTTAGTGAACAATGGCATTGTACCAAAATGTACGTTTTTTATTTGGGAAGCGGTGTCAAAACGTCTCAGGTGTTTGTCTGTCCTAGTGGGTAGGACACTAGCCTGGGATACAGGAGACCCAAGTTCAACTCCCTGCTCTACCTGAGTCAAAGGAGAGTTTATCATCCCAGAGCACTCTGATTCAGGAAGCTTCCCACACCAGTGCCTTAACCACCAGGCTACAGAGCACAACAGCCCTTTTCTCTTAACCCCAAAAAAGTAACTTGTTGAAGCCAAAACATTTTGGCTTTGACAAAACAGCATATTTTGATCATATGAAATTTCACTGAAAATGTTCTGACCAGCTCTATGCATTGTTACCTTAGTCTACGCAAAAGTGGCCCCATCCCCAAACCATTACCACTAATGATAATTTAAAGAGAAAAGGAAAGGAAAGAAAAACTGTAGCAAACAAATCAACTATCATCAACAAACGAAAAATACCCCAAGCAGAGTTTTTACCCTAAAAAGGGAGCAGAACAAGAGACTCCATAAACTGGACTAGGGGATTTGCTACTGATTTTATATGCTAGGCATTCAGATACTACAAGTAATGAGCAGCAGCATAAAACCCTACAATAAATAGCCAGACAAACAGCACTTTGCTAGACACTAAAAATCATGGACTGAATAGAGACACTGGATTTACGGCTTATTGCAACAATCTGTAGCCCACTAACCCTCCTTTTTATCCTATGACTGCAGGGTTATTTACAGGCCACTTCACCTTGAATGGTCCCTCAGAATATGTGCTAACTACTTATGCTAAACTACCTGTTCAATCTGATATTTAGCTGTGACACCCTGAGTACCTTTCCCAGACCTGACGAAGAGCTTTGTGTGGCTCGAAAGCGTCTCTCTTTCACCAACAAAAGTCGGTCCAATAAAAGATATTACCTCACCCATCTTGCTTCTCAGAGCGCTTCAGGCAGCGTATGCTGCTCTGGATATAGACCTGGTACAGTTTACTCCCTCCCCAGAGCAGTGGGGGAACCATAGTTTCTGTGGATCACAATCTCCCTCCCAAACTATTCTAAGGACAATATAACAAAGCACTACTCTTTACTCAGTGCAGATTTTTATCTTGTGCTCTAGTCCTCCATGTTTGTAAAGCACTTTGAGATCTGCAGATGATGTGCAAATGTAACGCCAACAGACCTCGGTCATCGGGATTGAACCTGGGACCTCCGACGCTTAGTGCATGAGCCTCTATTACAGGAGCTAAAAGCCACATGGCTCTTAGCCGAGACTGTAGCAGACTCCTAGATCTTTAGATGGGCTAGGTACCACTAGAGCAGGGCTGGCTCCAGGCACCAGCTTTCCAAGCAGGTGCTTGGGGAAGCATTCAAAATGGGGCGGCAGTTCATGTCCCATGGCGGCAACTCGGCGGCAGCTCCGCCGCTCTTCCAAGCGTGGCGGCAACTCGGTGGCAGCTCCAGGGGTATTGCGGCAGCAGCAATTCGGTGGAGACTGCTTGGGGCGGCAAAACTGGTAGAGCCGCCCCTGCACTGGAGGAGGACAGAACAGCTCACCAAGCAGGCATGGGTACACAAACAAGGCCAATAAACTCTGGAGAACTTCCATCAGTTGAAGTTATATTTCTGAAATAAACTCCTCTGCTCATACCCATTATTACAAAGAGAGCACAGCAGTGCAAATAAATGTCTGCAGACTGATTTACTGATACTCTAGATAAAGAGCTACAGTTCTTAGATATCTGAATTAAAAACTGAATGGGCCTGATTCTGCTCTCATTTACTCCATTGTACATCAGGAGTCACTCCACTGAAGTCCATGGGCCAGATTCCCTTTCTCACTAAGGTCCTTTACACCACTCTGTTGGTATACATTACACAAATAAATGTAATTGACACCCACATAAGCCCCCTTTACACTGCCAGAGTGGTGTGAAGGGGCTGTAGTGTAAAACTGAATAAGGCCCTATGCAGTTACATAAGTGTAAAACTGGTATAAAAGAGATTGGAATGCAGCTTTGTTCAACTTTGTTCTATCAAAGCTCACTCCCTCAACAAAATGCAGTGGGCCTATATAAGGAAAGGCTGCTTAGCAAGCCTTATATAAACCCTACCAGCAGTATGTGTGGACACAGTGACCTTGGAGAGTCATAGGTGTGGAAACTTTTGAGGTTTATCTTATCACTAATTCTAATGACCCTCACTCAAAAACAAAAAAAAAGTCCCCAGAATTTATTCAGTTCCTTAATAGAATAGTCCATAACCCACAAAACAAGCCAGGAAAACAAACTTGATTTTTCTGTTACTTCAATGGAGTTATACTAAATTACCACATTTGAGGATCTGGCACATTATAATTTGCTCATAAAGTTTCAATAGCAAGATGATGTCATGTACAATTCAATGCCACATTTATTTAATATGAGTTCTATAACTGTTCGTAAAAGGCTAAGTTGGGGTTCAAACTTGAGTGGCTGCAAGAGATAAGAAATCCACAAAGCATCCACTTAAGACTTGAAGAGACTGAGAGGGAAATTGAAGATATTGAGATTACAATCCTCAGAGGCAAAGCTATTTGCATGAGAGTACCATTGGCATTGACAAATCAGACCGGTGACGTAGAAAATAAACTCAGATAAGGAAATATGAGACTGATGTGAGTCCCAGGAAACTTAACGACAAGAGAAACTGAGATATTTCTCCCACAGAGGATTAGGAAAATGTTGGATAAAAAATGTTGACCAACTCTACAACTTTGACCTCTAAAATGTGTGCTGTGGGGGAATGCATTGCTCCTTGGAAAGGGATAAATACCAGCCCATGGCATAAGAGAGACAAGGTAAGTGAAGTAATATATTTTATTGGACCAACTTCTGTTGGTGGGAAAGACAAGCTCTTCAGCTACAAAAACCTCTTCTTCAGGTCTAGGAAAGGTACTCTGAGCGTCACAGCTAAATAAAAGGTGGAAGAGATTTTTTTAGCATAGGTAGTTAGCACATGTTCTAAGTGACCATTCAAGGTAGAGTGGCTCACTAACAACGCTGCAGTCATAGGAAAAAAAGGGCAGAGTTAGTGTGTTACAGATTGTTGTAATAAACCATAAATCCAGTGTCTCTGTTCAGTCCATGATTTTAAGTGTCTAGCAGAGTTATGAATTTAAGCTCCCAGGCTCATCTTTTAAGTGTTGTGCAGGTTTCCTTTGAGAATGAGGACTGATTGGTCAGATACAGAGCAATCATTTCATAAAAAGTGTTCACCCACAGGTGACAGGTTGTTTTTGTCTTTTATCATTTTCCTATGTGAGTTCACTTGAGATAAAAGCTTTTATGCTCAGAGTACCTTTCACAGACCTGAAGAAGAGCTTTGTGTAGTTCGAAAGCTTGTCTATCTCACCAACAGAAGTTGATCCAATAAAAGATATGGCCTCATCCACCTTCTCTCTCTAATATACTAAAACCAACACAGCTACAACACTACTACATACCCCGTAGCATACACATAGATTGAGTGTGCTATTGTTGCTATGGTTGGTTCTAGCAGACAAAACTAAGTTGTGTCATGGACAAGTGAATCTGAGTAGTTCAAGGGTTCACAAATTGTATTCTGTCCAGCATGCAGTCCTGTGTGGTATTCTGTCAGAGAAATCAGTCCTTTAGATACAGGGATTTCCAGGATAAGAAACACAGAGAGCTGAACTGGTAAGTTTCTCCTAATTGCAGTCATAAATTCGCTAATTCTAATGAAAATGTATGGTAAAGATTCAGCAATAACAAGGATAATGTAGTGTGAAGTTCTACTAAATGAAGCATTTTCTGGGTATAAATTGCAGAAAAAACATTTGCTAATGATCCCATTCTGGGTCACCAGTTCGCATTAACAAATTCAAGCAGGAATTTTCACCAAGAGATATAATCCAAGCTTCCTGTTTGTAATGAAATAAGTCAATATATTCTTAGAATATGTGACTGGCAAACATAAGGGGAAAAATGCTAACCAAGATCCACACCAGAAAGAGAACTTTATTGAAATGAGGTAGTGATAGTGTGTATGTGAGGAGAACTGGATATTTCATACACTCCAAGATTTGCTCTGGTAGCTCTGGATGAATTCTTTTATCACAGCCCAAACACAAAATGATTCAGGTGTGTTATATTGAGAGTGCCAAGTGTTATTTTGGGACAAAGATTTTCAGATAGTTTCTCATTTTAAGACATGGTAGGAATTTATGCTATCTATACATTATAGTATCCGAATTCAGCCTCGTAACACCTCTGTCTGGTAGGGAAGGATCATGGTCTCCATTGTAAAGACTGGAAAAAAGCAAGTGTGATGGGGCGTCCGCCCCATACTGGCCTATAAAGAGTTAAAGAAGCCCTAGGGCGGCTGTGTGAAAGGCAGCCAATAGGAGATGTCCATATAAGAATAGCTTCTGGGAAGGGCAGGTTCAGTTGCTCCCTGGTGTTTGAGGCTCCTGCCTTGCAGGAGGAGAAAAGCTAGCACCTTGGACAGAGCAGTGCTGGGCAGGACCAGGGGAGTGAGAGCCAGCTCCCAGCTGACTGCTGGCATGCTGAGGCCCTGAGATAAGGGCGGAGATGGTGCTGGGGCTGTGGGGAAGTGGCCCAAGGAAGTAGGCTGAGAGGATGAAGGGGATGCAGAGCATGGCTGCCATCTATGGGGTCCCTGGGCCGAGACCCAGAGTAGTGGGTGGGCCCAGGTCCCCCCTTCTCCTCCACTCGCCGCTGAGGAAGTGGCTGGACCATCGGACTGCAATACATTCCCCCGCAGAGGGGGGAGCACAGAGTGTGGCACAGCCAGAGGGCTGTGTAATGAAGGGGATGTCGCGGCTCTGGGAGAGACGTGGGTCCTGAAGCAGACATGACGGCAGCCAGACACCACCAGAAGAGCTAATCCCCATGACAGCCAGCAGGAGGCGCCACAGTGGTAAGTTGCACCCCGTCACAGCGAGGCACAGAGATTTTAAGGGACTTGACTAAGGAAGTCTATGGCAGAGCTGGGAGCCAATTCCACATTCCTGACTCTACTCCACATGACCCATCCTTCTGTCCTTTATGCCGTTGGAGTAATTATTTCTAAACGCTGGACAGGACCTCCCAGATATAGGATCTCTTCATTCGTAAAATCTATCTTTTACATGACACATAAAACCAAGGTACTGTCCACTTGCTGTCGCTAGAGATAGCAACTTTTTGCAAGAGTTCACCTGGGTGTCTGACAAATTCCATCTATCTGAAGTTCCCCCATCATTTCAGCATAAAATGATTTTCTTAATTTTCTTGTCATTAAACTGTTGCTGTTATTGATGTTACCTTTATTATGGATGCCGCATCCCCTTTTAACAGGTAGCTATATTCTGGTGAAGGGTAATGTGATCCCTGGTGTACGTGTGTAATATTGAATTGGTAAAGCATGTAGTTACTTATGAAAGAAATTATTTCCCTGGTATTAATTATTGTTCTGATAATAATGACTAAGTTGGGAAATTGTCTACTTTAAGGCTGGATAAGGCTTGTGTTTATTGCTTTAACAACTGAGTTGATGGACTTTATGGAACTCTGCTAAAAGTTTTGTCTGTTTTCTACTGTTTGTGTATTGTATATCCTCTTGTCAATAACTGATATAAAAATGCATTTGGCTAATTATTCATTATTATTATTTGTACATATTGTGATAGGGTCGGGCCAGATGGCTACAGGAGAGCGATAGAAGGCAGATATATTAGCCCCAGGTTAAGTAGGTCCCTTTTCCCTGGGTAAGGTAACAGGGAAAGTTCCAGAACAATCAGGAACCTTCTGGAGACAATTAAGACAGACAGGCTGATTAGAACACCTGCAGCCAATCAAGAAGCTGCTAGAATCAATTAAGGCACGCTAATCAGGGCACCTGGGTTTAAAAAGGAGCTCACTTCAGTTTGTGGTGCGCGTGTAAGGAGCTGGGAGCAAGAGGCGCTAGGAGCTGAGAGTGAGAACATATACTGTTGCAGGACTGAGGAGTACAAGCATTATCAGACACCAGGAGGAAGGTCCTATGGTGAGGATAAAGAAGGTGTTGGGAGGAGGCCATGGGGAAGTAGCCCAGGGAGTTGTAGCTGTCGCACAGCTGTTCCAGGAGGCACTCTAGACAGCTGCATTCCACAGGGCCCTGGGCTGGAACCCGGAGTAGAGGTGGGCCCGGGTTCCCCCCAAACCTCCCAACTCATGGTCAGACACAGGAGGAGTTGACCTGGACTGTGGGTTCATGAAAACGGCCAAACTGAGGGCTGTCGTGAAGCTCCAAGGTGAGCAAATCTGCCAATAAGCGCAAGACCCACCAAGGTAGAGGAGGAACTTTGTCACAATATAGAGTGACTTTCATCCAAGTATCTCAAAGAGTTTTCAAAGGTGGGCACCTATCATCTCCTTTTTACATGTGTAGTAACTGAAACACAGAAAGGTTGAGTGATTCATACAAGGTCAAACAGGGGTAGAGTTGGGAATGCACCCCAGGTCTCTTGACTCCCAGTCCTCTGTTCTATAAGTCCACACTGCTTCCCTATGAACTTTCCTGTCAAGACATGCTACCAGCCATAGGACATTTGCAAAATATTTTGATTTTTTTGACTGCCAGCGATGTGTGGTTGAACACATATACTCGGGGATGTTTGACAGGATTTACATTTTCTCACACATTTTTAAATCATGCCAAATCCCAGACATGAACTATACCGGAGTGAATTTTCACAGGCATAAAAGGTGTATCTTTGTGATCCTGTCCTCACAACCTCTACAGCAAGTTCCCTTTATTTGTGCCTGTACCAGAAATATGAAAGTCAATATTATTGATAGGCACTGCATCAACCTAACTACTGATTAGTCAAGCTATATTAAAACTGCTGACATGACTGAGACTTAACATTGATTTCAGCTTTTACCTATGCATTTCCCACTTAGGGAACTCATAATTTTTCTTCCCTGTTTTCAGTTGTCCCTAAGGAAAAACATCAGCTCATTATTACCTTAGTGAAGGCTCGGTAGCATAAGCCGCACAGTTCCACCAGGTAGGCCAGAGTGAAGACATCATTCTGAATGACAAAGCTTAGTAATTTTGAAAATGGCTCAAGAAGACTCTGCAGTGAAATATGATTTTAGGGAAATCAATAACTGAATCATTCAGCAAAATAAATAACATTCAAGTTCTGAAAAGCTTTAATGGAACAGAACCTTTATTTTTAACTCTGAGGATGTGTTGCTGTGGTTTACCCCATTTCAGACAAAAGGCTGTTCTGACATATGTCTTCATGTTTACAAAACAAATTAGAAGCAAAGGAATAGAAAACAGAGTTTCACCTTTAATCCAGTGCTTACTTGATACCAGTGCTTACTGGTAGTGCTTACAAAAAATAAACTCCTATTGACTTCAACAGGAGTTGCACTAGTGAGTGGACTGCAGGATCAGACTCTGGGGAAGTTTATCATTACAGTTGTTTTAGAAAAACATCAAACCTTTCGGAAGCTATACATTCGCGCACACACTTTCATGTGACCTAGATTCTGAAGCTTCTGGCATTCATTATAGAATAGTAGACTGCAAATTTTCATGCTCACATATAATACTTCTCTAGCTAGGGGATAAGGAACAAATTTGTAGTACAGTGAAGGATGGATAACTCTGTTAGAGAAGAGTTGTGTATTTCTGGAACTTACCCGGGTGGCACTAGTGGTAGGTATCTTCAACAGGCAAATCATTATTCTTAAACTGGAATCTAAAGAACACTGTGGAAAGAAAAAAGTTAATGTCTTCATCTGCACACCTCTTGTTTGTAATGGTGACTGTTGTAAACATACAATAAGTGAAGTCAAAAAACCATCACTTCTAAATTATCTTTAATGAGATGCTGCCAATTTAAATATCATGGGCTGTATTGTCCTCTCCAGCAATAAAGCCTACAAGAGGAGGATTGGGAGGAGGAAATCTCAGTAAGGCTTGGCTTGCCGTGTTCACTCCAAATTGCTCTGTCAAGGACGCTGACATTACCCTCTGTAGAACAGAAAATCTCCAAGTTTTCTAATCCAACAGAATTTGATTAGTATGGGAACATGTTCCTGAGGGATTAACAGGAGTCCAGTGTCCTATGTTTCTGTAGCTGCTCTGGGCCCCAGTGTCTCTCTCCGCTCTTTTTCAGCTCTGTGTAGCTCGAAAGCTTGCCTCTCTTACCAACAGAAATTGATCCAATACAAGATATTACCTCACCCACCCTGTTTCTCTAATATCTTGGAACCAACATGGCTACAACAACAGAAGATGTATTGAATGGTGTCTTACTGCCAGAGTGGTGTTTTTCAATGGGACCGCTCGGGGAGCAACTTGTTTTTCAGTATAAGTAAATGTATCGAAATCTGGCCCTTAAACGCTGATCCAAAACCGATGGAAGTCAATGGAGAGAGTCGCACTGACTTCAGATGACTTTCAATGAGGCCTTTGGAACTTTGTTTACTGGAAAAGTGCAGGCGCCATGAATGTTCACAGCTCAGATCCCAGAGCCGCTGAACTCGGTCTCCACAACTATATCCTGATTAGGTTCCTCTGATGGGATTATAACCTAGTCAGTCAAGCAGGATGTGTTCAATTTCTGATGCCTGAAGGCTTATCTACCTGACTGGCTATTATGTATTCATTAATTTTAAGAACTTATTTAGAGGTAGCTTTTCTTCCTATGGTATTTAATTCTTCTAAAGGAGGTAACAGTGAATGAACTTTTTATTGCCAAGAATGTTGATTATCATTAATTTATTGTCCTAATCTGACAAAGAGAGGACCTGGAAGGTGAGGAGGAGAAAAATATTCCCACCCCGGCCATAGTTATGGTGGCTACTAGATGGAGGGTATAGACAGAGGGACGGATCAGGCACTCTAGTGCAACCTGATCTACTGGAAATGTCAGGTAATTTACAACAAAATATTACAAACTATGCTCTGTTTGTATACAACTTTCAAACAGTTTGCACATGCCTTAGCCAATAGTAGCACAATCCTTGTGTCAGATGTTTTAGTTGATCAGTTACATATTACCCTTATAAATAAAAAACTGCATTACATGCATCATACCTTAAGTGGCAAAACACAAGGCAGTTTGGTAAAGAAAGTCTGAAACTGGTTACTAATAGTGGTCCAGAGGTTACTAGGAGAATCCATTGGCAAAGCTTCCATAAATGTAGCAATGTTTTCCAAACAACGTAGCATTGCGCCCCCTGCTGGCAAGTTCTTTTTGTTGTTTAAACCCTAGAAAACAAAATGCAGAATTTTAAAACAAATTAAACATCCAAAAATGACCATCTAAACAATATTTTAAAACACACTTACAATAGCCAAGGTCAGAATAATAATGCAATTTCTGTCTTCTCCCACAAATAATTTAAAGTACATTGCTTCTATATAGCATCTACCACTGATAAAGTATGAGGCAGATCATCAACAGGGATAGTGGTAAGGAAAAGATTAGAGCAGCATATATTTGCGGAATCATCTTTAGGCAACTGAAAGACACATCCATTAAGAACCAGCCACCAGCACGTCTCTGGCCCAGCAGACCACGTGTGACGAATTGTCTTGTACATACCTATCATTTTCCTATATTGGAAAGAATGCCAGACTTGTGCAACTGTTGATTAGACTGCAATTGTTTTAGTTTCTAGTGGGTGGCCTGAAAAGATGTAAGCACTGCTAAAGTATTGTCAAAAGCTTTGCTTATAGGGCTACTACTGGAAGGAAAAGAAGCAATCCCCATGTTCCTGGTAGTGCTGAAAGATATATACCCTATCAGTGTAGAAGTGAGACTTGAGGTAGAGACAAGTTAGGAGGAGACGTAGAATGGAACAAGCAGAGGGACTAGACTATAACCTCAAGGGATTCCACAGAGGAGGATTGCAGAGAGGGAATTGCCATTAGATACAGAGGAGAAATGGTTTTACATGCAGCAACAGAACTATGACAAGAACCATGCACAGAAATGGAAACAGTGCAGGGGAAAGGAATGGCCTGCAGCAACAAGGAGAAGGGAGGACCCAATAGCTGTCAGGAGAAGTGAGAGCAAAACTCTGACTGAAAATGGTGGAAGATATTATGGCTTGATTCTGCTTCCATGTAAGTCAATGCAAATATTCTCATTGCCTTTAATGGTGTAGGATCATGCTCTTAGAATGTTAGAGAAGGACGGAAAGATATACTTGGTAGTACCTAATACAGTCAGCCTTATTGTGGACATACCTCTAATAGTTGGCTCAGTGCAGCTACGGAGCTCAGCTCACTGAAGTCCATAAGAGATGTAGCCAGGGTCCGTAAAAAACTTCCATCTGGAAATCAGAACCACATCTTTTTTATAAGTGTTGGAATGATTGAGATGATTGCATTTCTGTCACCATCACTCAGGCATTGCACATTACCTTTGATATTGCTCTGGAACAGCTGTGGAAATATACCATTGGGAGCTAGCTGATGGAAAATGCAACGGAGGAATTGCTTAGCCACACCGGCAGCATTACCAGGGATCATCATGCTGAAATGAAGGAAAAAAGAGGGAGAAATTCCCTAGTGGATGAAAAATATTTCCCAAAGCTGAAAATTGGAGAAGGTAAAGAAGATCCTATGCTTTCTAGTAACTCAAAGCCAAATTCAGTTATGAATACAAGAAGATGGTAATAATAATAACTCCTAGGTCTTATAAAGCACTTTTCATTATTAGAACACAAAGGAGGCCAGGATCATTATCCACATTTTACAGATAGGGAAACTGAGGCACAAGGAGGTAAAGTGACTTGCCAAGATCACCCAGCAGGCTAGTGGCGGAGCTAGGAATAGAGCACAGGCCTTCTGAGTCCTCCTGGGTGCTCTATAAAAGTTCCTGATCCAGCAAAGCACGCAATCACAGGCTTAACTTTCATGACTTCAGCAGGATTATTTACTTGGTTTAAGTTAAGCAAGTGCTGAAGTGCTGTGGCTTGATTCTGGCCTCAATAGCTAGTTTAATTTTTCCTGATTCTCTACATAGTGTCAGGAATGTTATTGCCATTGAGTCTTCAGGATTTGAAGCCCAATCCTGCTATCTTTGAAGTCAATGGCAAAACTCTCACTGATTTCAGGGATGCAGAACTTCCACACTTGTATGCAAGCTCCCATAAAGCTCATTCATTTATTCCTCTCCAGCACCTTCCAGCCAAAGATTTCAAAGCACTTTCCAATCATTAATGAATTAAGCAGCACAACCTTTTTAAAATTTCCAAAAATGAACGCAGCCCATGTGATGTCCCTGTATAAGGACAGTAGTCTAATTGCATGATGGGACATCACCAGTAGGTGTTCTCCAGAATTATGGATGACTGACTTAGGCTATGTCTACACTACTCCAGTAAGTCGACCAAAGTTATGCAACTCCAGCTACGTGAGTAACATAGCTGGAGTCAACATAGCGTAGGTTGGCTTACTGCAGTGTCTGCACCACACTGGATCAATGGGACACACTCTCCCGTCAACTGACCTTACTCTTCTCATCCGGGGTGGAGTACTGGGGTTGACCGGAGAGCGATCTGTGGTCAATTTGGCAGGTCTTCGACCCTGGTGCATCAATCACCAGAGCTTCGATCCGGTGGTAGTGTAGATATAGACTTAGTTAAATGCATACAGATGAAAACCCTTCCCAGGGCCATAAATTTTATTCACCAGCATAATGGGAAAACCACATATATAACGAGACATGGAAATGAGCTACAAAGGTGTGGAGTGAAATCTAGGATCTGTAAAGTCAATGGGAGTTTTGTCACTGACTTTAAGGAGGCCTGGATTTAATCCCTGATCCAGGTATGAATTTTTCCAAAGTTCAAGGAGGTTTGGATCTGGGCTTTTTGGTCCAGGCCCATCGCTAGAAAACATGAGATATTTGTACCCACGTAACAAAGGATAGGATTTGACCATTTGTTTATATATCTAGCACACTTTTGCGGGGGAAGTGGGGTGTTACTGTACCTTTCTGCTTGATTAGAAAAACAGGTACTTGACGCCAACCTGGAGTAAACAGCAGAAAACAGCAAGTCAAACAAAAGTACTGTTCATAATATTTTTAATCAAGCCAGTAAAATTACCAGTAAGTAAAAGTTAGTAAGTAGACATTTCGGAGAACATGTTTTAAAGGTCACAGGAGACCCTTTGATCAGATGCACAGGGGACTCAAATTCATTTTTGTAAAGGGTAAGAGTCAAAGTCAGTCTTGCAATATTGTCATAAATATTTGCCAGTTGAGACAAATTCTACTTGCCCTCCCTTATCACCATAATGATAATGAAAGTATCTTGTATTCATACACCAAAAACAATTAATTACTCACCCTGGGTAATTTGGAGAGCAGAAATTTGCAGGAATAGTGTAGGAACTGCATGCTGACTAAAATCAACAGGAGTTAGGCCCCTAGGTGCTTTTGAAAATCCCATTAGGCATCTATCTGCATCTTTAGGCTCCCAAATACCTTTGACAATCTGGCCCTAAGTCGCTTTAGTGCTTTGAAAATTTTACCCTAGATCTTGGGTCTCCTGACTCCAACTCCTCTGTTCTAAACATCAGACACTACTATCTTCTCTAAGCAGTAAAATAGTAAGTCATTCACTTGTGATGCACAGGCATAAATATCATGTGTGTTAATAGACTGGATATAAGGGGGCAATGTACCTCATAGTGTTTGCACAAAAATAACTTCAGAAAAAAACAGAAAGTTTACTAGGAATGTAAGAGCAAGTACACTGAAGCCACCTTAATGTGTTCATGCCCATATCTACTTTTAGGGGGAGTATGCCTTGTTCTGCATCTATTCAAAGCAATTCCTTCATGGGCCTGTAACTGCACCTTGATTAGTAAAAAATAGTGGTGACCAAGACTGAACACTAGGAAATGACAAAGTACGTTCACCATACTGGAATGCCCCAGGTTATATACCATCTGCTTCACTAACAGACTCAGATGTGTCTCACAGAGGATGCAGTATTTCCACTTCAGTGAGGAAAATGTACCACGTTCCCCCCACACTTTGATAACTAATCTTCCGGAGCTTAATTGTTCATGGCTTCTCACTGGCCCTATTAGTGCTGTATTTATGAGTAACAAGTAGGATGGATGGCATCAGTCTAGATTGGAAACTCTACCTCCTCCAGAGTTCATTATCACTGACAGCAGGGAACTGCAGCCTCAGAGTTAATGGAAATGGAGGCCTTGATTCTCCACTATCTTCAAGTGGAGTTCAGACATAGCAGAGAGGGAGGGCTGCAGGCAGCCAGCTGCAGTTTCAGGATCCTTGACCACCAACCCCCTGAATAAATTCAAGCTGTAGGGGAGTAGCTTTAATTTAAACCACGGACATAAGGTTCCTCGGGGGTCTTATGCCAATGGAGAGTCAGGTATAAGAGAGCTCTGCTTCACAACCACCACAACCTGTCCTGCTCAGGCATCACTCCTGGAATACCCCGACAAACACCTTCCTTCTCTCTTATCCTGGGGGTTGTGAAAGCAGTTGGCAGAGGAGCCATCTCCACCAGCCCTCTGCTAGCAGAGAGTTCTCTGTACATGGAGAATTCTCCAATGGTCATCTCTCCAAATGGCTTCATAGCACGCAATGACCTTAGTTGACCAGAGCGCCTGGTCAAGACTGATCATTTCCCAGGTTTTGGGTAACATAACTGAGCGCGAACTGCATGATTATTATACACTCAACAGCATAATCTGTAGCAGCAGGAGAATTTCAGTTAGGTGCAAGATATTCTCCAACGAGCATTCTTAGGATATGTTTGCACTGCTCACTCCTCATGTGGCATGTAGAGTACCTACACTGCGTGCTCCCCCTAGCACAGGTATAAACAACAGTGTAGCTAGTGAGGCACTGCTTAGGCAAGTGGAGTAAAGACATTCCTGAACCCTGTGGGTATGTGCCCTACATGGCTCTTTACATGCCCAAACAGTGCCTCCCAGGTCGATACTGTTATTTTTAGCAGCATACTTTCCTGCTGCTGAAGCCTTTCACCACCACAGGAAGCTGCCAGAGCCATTCCCTGACACAGGGAAAGGCTCTGGCAACTCCCTGTGGTAAGGAAAGGGCCCAGTAGCAGGGGGAAGAGCAGGGAAAAGCTCTGGCAGCATAAGGATGCAAGGATTAGAACCCAGGTCTGAAGAGCCTGGGATAGCTGACATTCCCACCAGGAGCCTGTGCAGAGCTCCAGCCAGGGAGCCCTGTTGAGAGTTGGGCCCATAGGAAGTACTACCCAAGGGAGCCAGAGTGACAGTATCCTGCGACCCTCTGACTGGCCAACCACCCTATTTAGCTCTGAAGGATGCCCCAGAAAGCTATCCGAGCAACAGCACAGACTTTGGGCCTGCTGTGATTCCAGACCTCTCCTGATCTTCAGCCTCTGATCCGAGCCTGACCCCAATTCCTACCTCCCAATTCCAGCCAGGTATTACCTCTGATTTCCAATCTCTGACCCTGGCCTGACTTTGACCCTGACTCTTGCTTATTGAACCCAGCTCTAACGATTCCTCTGACGCCTGGCTCACTGACTGTGTGGACTCCAGCCCAGCTGTGACCACCTGGCCAGACCACCTATGCCCTGATCCCTTACCCTGCCACAGGGAATTGCATGTAAGACTCTAGCAGCTTCCTGCTGCCAGAGCCTTTCCCCGCTGCATCCCCAGCCAGAACCTTTCACTACCATGTGTAGTTACAAAGCTCAGTGTGGACACAGCCTGCTATGCACTCAGCACTAGCTACACATACTACCAGTGGCATGCAATGTAGACATGCCTTTAGACAACTCTCTATGTCCTGAATCACTTACACTTCTCAGTATAGCTCTTCAGGGCATTGCTGTTGTTTCATTTTAACAGTTTCAAAGTCTTCGGGTATAAACTTTCTTCCATCAGTTATCCCGGCAGAGTATATGCCATGGAGGTTCTCATCTCTGAACCAAGTGTGATTGGAACTAGTGAAATTTATCATGCTCTACTTCACCTTCATTTTGGGCTGCCATTTTTCAGCTACACAGCAATGACCAAAAAAAAAAAAAAAAAGCGAGACACCACCTCAAATCTACAATACCATTGCATAAGGCGTGGTGTACTAGATTGGTGCACAGAGCACTGTCCCCTTCCTCTAGAGCCAAGATCCATCTGCTTCAAATATGGTTTTGAGCTATCTGATCTGCCATCAGGACATCCCTTTCAGTTCTCCTAGGGAATTCATCACAATTCAAGGGCACAAAAATCTTCCTTTCCTCATAAAAGAGAGAGAGAGAGAGAGGTCCAAAGGTTACCTTCCTACAGACTGCATGATGTCCAACAACAAAGGAGCAGCCAAATCTGGGCTGAGGTGAATGAATGTGGAGAGAACAACTATGGCCAGACCTAGTGTTTCTTCATCATACTCTTCGAGGATAGCCCCACAATCATGGCATCTGCAAGGAAAGATATTAGAAACTAATATTATTTGTTCAATTAATTAGAAGAACCCATGTTACATTGAACTTTTTATGGCTAAGAAAATAGATCACTGTGCTTTAAACCCTGTATACAAAGCACTTTTCACTAGCCCCATCAACAGGCAATGTTGATCTGTGGCAGGTGGTCAGTTATTCCAGTCTGTGCTTTGCATCGATCAACAATAAAGCAATAATTTGATGAGATCAGATTACAGCTCTGGTTATAGACTCGAAGAGGAAATGATAGGATTTTTATGTGGGGAGGAGGCCAAGAAAGAGTCCCTTTGTTTTTAGAGAGGTCTCTTTCTGTTCCAAACCAGTTTTGCTGCTGAACTGCTGTCCCCTCCTGCAATGCTGAGAGACAACTCTGAACGCTCTGAAATAGCTTTGTAACGTCTAATCATAAGGGAGAGGTCAGCTGCAGGAGAGATGAGGCAGGGTTTTAAAACCACATAAAAAGACAAACAAACCAGGGAAAAAGGTACATCGCAGCCCAATAGGGAGGATTGGTTAATTTGATCAAGCAATCGCTTATGACTCCAACAGATTGACATTTTAACTTAATGGGATGCTACAAGCAATTTCCGTCCCTTTGTGTCTCAACAGGAGGAGAAGATGCTAGCAAGGTTATGAAAATCAATCTCATTTGGTTCAGCATCTGATGCCAAAGCTTTTGGAAAAAGGCCAAAGAAGATGCATGAAATGAGCCCACTTCTTGGGATGTTTAGCATTTACCCAACATAATTTTCAGTTCCACTGAAGACTCACATAACAGCCTTGCCCTTCTCTAGTAAGCATCCTGGCAGTTCATCTAGTGGCTAGAGCATAGGATTGAAAGCCACAACTCTTGGGTTCTACTCCCAGTTCTGCCATTGAATTAATGGGTGGCTTTAAGCCAGCTACTTTGCCGTAAAAAGAGTACCATCATATTTACTTACAGTGCCTCAATGGGATTTTGATCAAAGAATTAATGTTGGTAAAAGGCGTTGGGGATCCTTGTAGAGGAAAAGCATATAAGTGCAAAATAGCAGTAGTGGTGGTAACCGTAGCATTCAAGGTGCTGACTTACAGTCATGGCTTTACATTGCAATGGCAAAGCCATAGCAATTCAAAAAAGCGATAACTTTCATTTTAGGGAGAAAAAACAAGTTTTCAGTGGATTACAATGAGCCCTTACAGTAAAAAACAGAGAAAGCTCAATTGCAGAATTAAAGTCTTTGTTAATTGTGGATACAGTATTATTTCATCCATTTACATAACCAAATGTAATAAAAGTCCCTTCCCCTAGATCAAATCCATAGAAACAAAATCAGTCACGCACACAATGTGTAGATTCACATCCATCTTAGGTTAAGACTACCATTTTGAGTTTAATTAAGGCCAAACAAATAAAAACCACTCCCAGTTTCAAGGCAAAAAGCTTTTAGAACCAGCCAAGTCCCCAAACTTGCTTACAGAAAATTCTACCCAACCAAGAGATTAAGCAGAGCGCAAGAATTAGTGAATTCCCTGATCGCTGCCATAGAAACTCTAATACTTGAGTGCCTCCTCCCATCCCACTATCCACACAGATGGCAATGGTTCTCCGAAATCTCATGACGTGAGCTTTTCTCACAAGATTTCTTTCAGTTTGGACCTTTTCCAAATCAAATCTAGAAAAGAGACTCCTTCAGGCATTGGATCTGACTCAGATCCAAAACCATTGCAGTGAATTCGTATCCAAGGGTTTGGAGTGCAGGTCCCAGTTCAGGCCTATCTCTAGATCATCAAAAAGCCCCTTTAAAGTAAGATTTCCTTTCTCCCAAGGATACAGTCTTTATCCTGTTTATGTTCCTTTAAAACTGGAGGAGTCCCATGCAACAGGTACCATGGGTCTTATCTCACACCAGTGTAAAACTGGTACAAGTAACAACCTTGCCTTTAATAGCGTTACTTCTGATTTGCACCAGGGGTAAGTGAGAAGAGAATCAGGCTACACACCTTTCTTTATGTACAGTACTAGGCAAACGGTCAACACTCAAATAATGAAACAGTACTACTAATACTCACAGCCACCTGTGCACACACATACTCATGGCCCAGCATATTCATAGCACACCTGGTTTGGAACATTTTGAAAATTTTCCCTTGCTACAAAAAATTATGCTACTTAGGAGAAAATTTGAGAATGTTCTTTCACTGAGGCAGGGCCCATCCAAATATGTTCTGAAGCTCAGTACTTTTTAACTACCAAATTATTTGAAAGAAATAGAAACTGACTTACTTGTCAGTCATCATAGTAGGTTGGTCATCGGCAAATTCTTCCGGGGCTGGTACAAACATACTGACTATACTGGGTGCTGACAGTAAGCTGGATTTGGTGGCACCTTGAAGTCATTAAAAGAAAAGAAGCAAGGTAAATGGAAATCTGGAATGGACATGTGTGAACAAAAAAAGCCTTTGCAGTGTATGTAAATAAAAATGTGTCTCTCTGGAGAAAGATACAACACATTCTTTGGTTCTGTCAGACTACTCCAATTACTTGTGCTTATTTTATTTTTTAAGGGTCAGGAATTATTTTAAAAATTGAGATCCTAAGGAAGTAAAAGAAACAAACTGAAGGTGGTATGACTGCTTCAGTGTTAAATTGTCAAGTTTTTATCCCCTCATTCTTTAGGTAGAGTGGATGATCCTACAGTTAGTATGAGACTGGGTGTCAGGAATTTTAGATTCTTCCCCAGCTCTGCCCCAGAATTTCTGTGTGACTTTGGGGAAGGAAGTCACTTAACATCCTCTTTGCCTCAATCACCCCATCTGAGAAATGGAGATGTCACGGTTCCTCCCCCACTCTGAACTCTAGGGTACAGATGTGGGGACCTGCATGAAAAACCTCCTAAGCTTATCTTTACCAGCTTAGGTCAAAACTTCCCCAAGGTACAAAATATTACACCTTGGACTGGCCGCTACCACCACCAAACTAATACTGGTTACTGGGGAAGAGCTGTTTGGACGCGTCCTTCCCCCCAAAATACTTCCCAAAACCTTGCACCCCACTTCCTGGACAAGGTTTGGTAAAAAGCCTCACCAATTTGCCTAGGTGACTACAGATCCAGACCCTTGGATCTTAAGAACAATGAACAATCCTCCCAACACTTGCACCCCCCCTTTCCTGGGAAATGTTGGATAAAAAGCCTCACCAATTTGCATAGGTGACCACAGACCCAAACCCTTGGATCTGAGAACAATGAAAAAGCATTCAGTGTTTTACAAGAAGACTTTTAATAAAAAATAGAAGTAAATAGAAATAAAGAAATCCCCCCTGTAAAATCAGGATGGTAGATATCTTACAGGGTAATTAGATTCAAAAACATAGAGAAACCCTCTAGGCAAAACCTTAAGTTACAAAAAAGATACACAGACAGAAATAGTTATTCTATTCAGCACAATTCTTTTCTCAGCCATTTAAAGAAATCATAATCTAACACATACCTAGCTAGATTACTTACTAAAAGTTCTAAGACTCCATTCCTGTTCTGTCCCTGGCCAAGACGACTACAGACAGACACAGACCCTTTGTTTCTCTCCCTCCTCCCAGCTTTTGAAAGTATCTTGTCTCCTCATTGGTCATTTTGGTCAGGTGCCAGCGAGGTTACCTTTAGCTTCTTAACCCTTTACAGGTGAGAGGAGCTTTCCCCTGGCCAGGAGGGATTTCAAAGGGGTTTACCCTTCCCTTTATATTTATGACACGCCCCCCAAATCTCAGCTAGGGTGAAACACTGGCTGGGATTTCTTCCTGGAGCTCTAGGAAAACAGAGTTAATAAGACACATGCATCTCTAAATATACTACCAAGTACATAAAGACTAACAATATTTTCCACATCTCAAGGACGATTTTAACCAGTTGATTCTGGGAAACTTTCACGGGAGAATGCATCAGCCACTTTGTTAGAAGCTCCTGAGATGTGTTGGATGTCGAAATCAAAATCTTGGAGAGCTAAACTCCACCGAAGAAGTTTTTTGTTAGTTTCTTTGACGGTGTGAAGCCACTTTAGTGCAGCATGGTCGGTTTGCAGGTGGAAACGCCGTCCCCAAACATATGGGCGTAGCTTTTCCAGAGCGTAGACAATGGCATAACATTCTTTTTCAGTGACTGACCAGTTGCTTTCCCTCTCAGACAGTTTTTTGCTGAGAAACACTACAGGATGGAATTCTTGATCAGGTCCTTTCTGCATTAAAACTGCTCCCACACCACGCTCGGATGCATCTGTGGTTACTAGGAACGGTTTGTCAAAGTCTGGGGCCCTTAGTACAGGGTCAGACATGAGTGTCGCTTTAAGCTTGTTAAAGGCCTTCTGACACTTTCCGGTCCACTGAACAGCATTTGGCTGTTTCTTTTTGGTTAGGTCTGTCAGTGGGGCAGCGATTTGGCTGTAGTGCGGTACAAATCGTCTGTAATAACCGGCCAAGCCTAAGAAGGATTGAACCTGTTTCTTTGACTTTGGGACAGGCCACTTTTGGATAGCATCCACTTTGGCCTGTAGGGGGCTGATAGTTCCTTGACCCACCTGGTGTCCAAGGTAAGTCACTCTGTTGAGGCCTATTTGACACTTCTTAGCCTTAACAGTTAGTCCTGCCTCCCTTATGCGCTCAAGGACTTTTTGTAGATGTTCCAGGTGGTCTGCCCAGGAATCCGAAAATATGGCCACATCGTCAAGGTAGGCGACTGCATATTCTCCTAATCCCGCTAGGAGACCATCTACAAGTCTTTGGAAAGTGGCGGGTGCATTTCGCAGCCCGAAAGGGAGTACATTAAATTCATACAGCCCGAGATGTGTGATGAAGGCTGACCTTTCCTTGGCAGATTCATCTAGCGGTACCTGCCAGTACCCCTTGGTTAAATCCAAGGTAGAGATGAACTGGGCCCGTCCCAGTTTCTCTAATAGTTCATCAGTGCGTGGCATTGGATAGTTGTCTGGGCGAGTTACAGCATTTAGCTTACGGTAGTCCACGCAAAAACGTATTTCCCCATCTGGTTTGGGAACTAGAACCACTGGAGATGCCCATGCACTTTCAGAGGGGCGGATTACACCCATCTGTAACATATCCTGGATCTCCCGTTCTATAGCAGTTTTAGCTTGAGGAGACACCCGGTAAGGGTGGACCCTAATTGGGTGAGCTTTACCTGTGTCAATGGAGTGGTATGCCCGTTCAGTCAGTCCTGGGGTGGCTGAGAACGTTGGCGCGTAGCTAGTGCACAGCTCCTGGATCTGCTGTCGCTGCATACGCCCAAGGGTCATGGAGAGGTTCACCTCTTCCACACCACCAGCACATTTCCCTTCGTAATAGACACCTTCAGGCCACTCAGCGTCGTCTCCTCCCTGGGCTGTAAACTGACAAACCTTTAATTCTCTGGATCGATTAGAAGAGCTGAGAGGCGGTGGGTTGCTCCGTGCCGCCGTCCACGCTCTCTGGAGGCTTTCATCTGCTTCCTGTTCGGTCTGGAACTGTTCCCTTGATGCTGGAGACATCAGTTCCTCATTGGATGGGGACATAGGCTTGGTCCCTCTGGAAGCGATATAGGGGATGGAGCTGTTTCTGTTGACTGTGAACCGCTCTCCGCTGGTGCACTATGTTGGGATTCAGGCTCCGGCTGAGCCTCTTGTGTAGGGTTATCGGCTGCTGCCAGTTCAGGTTCGGTGGGGCCCTCTGGTGTTGAGGTTGCAAGTACTGGATTCAGTGCTGGCACGGGGTCTGGTGTTGGTTGTTTGGCTGGTTCCGGTTCTGGGACTGGTTCCGTCTGGGTCTCTGGGACTGGATCCACTACTGCTGTTGCAGACATTGGCCTGGGGTCCGGGTCCATCACCTCTGACCGGGCCCTGATAGAAGTTTCCGGAACAGAGCTAGGCCTCACGGCTTGTTTAGCCTGGCTGCGGGTGACCGTTCCCACCCTCTTGGCCTGCTTCACGTGATTGGCCAAGTCTTCCCCCAACAGCATGGGGATGGGATAATCATCATAGACTGCAAAAGTCCACATTCCTGACCAGCCCTTGTACTGGACAGGCAACTTGGCTGTAGGCAAATTGAAAGAGTTGGACTTGAAGGGTTGAATCGTCACTTGGATCTCTGGGTTGATTAAATTGGGGTCCACTAAGGAAGCATGGATAGCTGACACTTGTGCTCCGGTGTCCCTCCATGCGGTGACCTTCTTCCCGCCCACACTCACAGTTTCCCTCCGCTCCAAGGGTATCTGGGAGGTATCTGGGCCTGTGGACCTCTGGTGTGATTCCGGTGCAATGAACTGTAATCTGTTGGGGTTCTTGGGGCAGTTGGCCTTTACATGCCCCAGCTCGTTACATTTAAAACATCGTCCAGCTGACGGGTCACCGGGGCGAGGTGGGTTGCTGGAGAACGGGGTGGTGGGACGATAAGGGGTCTGGAGGGTTCTTTGGGAGGTAGGTGGGGCTTTGGGCAGCCCCCGGTAATAGGGTGTGGTCTGGGGTGGTCCCTTCTGGTCTCCGCTCCAACTGCGACCAGTTTTCTTCTTCTCTGCCACCTCCACCCATCTGGCTCCAATCTCTCCTGCCTCGATTACAGTTTTGGGTTTCCCATCTAGGATGTATCTTTCTATTTCCTCAGGAACACCCTCTAAGAATTGTTCCATTTGCATTAGGAAGGGCAAATTTACTGGAGATTCAACACTTGCTCCTGATATCCAGGCATCCCAATGTTTCACAATGTGGTAGGCATGTCGGGTAAATGACATGTCTGGTTTCCACCTTAGGGCTCGGAACCTCCGACGAGACTGCTCGGGTGTTATCCCCATTCTGACTCTCGCCTTGGATTTAAACAGTTCATACTTGTTCATATGTTCTTTAGGCATTTCAGCTGCCACCTCAGCTAAGGGTCCACTGAGCTGCGGCCTCAGCTCTACCATGTATTGGTCAGTAGAGATGTTGTACCCAAGGCAGGCCCTTTCGAAGTTTTCTAGGAAGGCCTCAGTATCATCACCTGCCTTGTAGGTGGGGAACTTTCTGGGATGGGAAGTGGTACCTGGAGAAGGATTGCTAGGGTTTGTTGGTATATTCTGCTGGGCCTTTATCCTCTCCATCTCCTCCACATGCTTCCTTGCCTCCATTTCCCTCTTGTGGGCAGCCTCCTGTACCTCCTTCTCCAGCCGCACGAGTTCTATCTGTCTTTCATGTTCCCTTTGTTTTTCCTCAGCCTGAAATTTGGCTAATTCCAGCTGTAGTCGAGCCGAGGATTTGGCCATTCTAACCTCTCTGTTTTTAACTAACTTTACACCCGAGGTTTAGAAATAAACAAACAAAACTTGGCTGTAAAATTTTGCTGTGCTGGAATAGAATACCTATTCTCTGATAGTGATTGTCAGCCTACAGAAAAAGACAATTCCCTTGTCTCTGCTCTGGGCCCAAATTAAAGCAAAAAACCTCCAACTACTTGGAAACCTGCTTACCCAGCCCAAAGAAAAAAAAATTTCTTTTCAAACCTGTGCTCCTTGTAAAACAAAAAAAAATCAAAATCCTAAAAAAAACCCTGCCACTTTTGTCTCCAGGCAAATGGGTAGAGCACACACCCCCTATTTACTTTTAGGAAGAAAAGAAAAAAAAAACCTCTGGGTTGGAAGACTGTGAATTTCCCTGCAGGAGTTAAGTACCCTGCCTCCAGGCAAAGAAAACCTGCAATTCACAAGATAATCCCCTTTTGTCTCTGCTTGGCCACAAAGCAGAGAGAAACCAAGCTGCTTTCAGTTTCAAAGCTGCTTTCTGGACTTCCTAAAAATTCCTTTTTAAAATCTGTATTTCTAGTTCAAAAAATCTCAACTGGATCTCAAAATGATTTCAGGTTAATCCCACCACTGTGCCACCATGTCACGGTTCCTCCCCCACTCTGAACTCTAGGGTACAGATGTGGGGACCTGCATGAAAAACCTCCTAAGCTTATCTTTACCAGCTTAGGTCAAAACTTCCCCAAGGTACAAAATATTACACCTTGGACTGGCCGCTACCACCACCAAACTAATACTGGTTACTGGGGAAGAGCTGTTTGGACGCGTCCTTCCCCCCAAAATACTTCCCAAAACCTTGCACCCCACTTCCTGGACAAGGTTTGGTAAAAAGCCTCACCAATTTGCCTAGGTGACTACAGATCCAGACCCTTGGATCTTAAGAACAATGAACAATCCTCCCAACACTTGCACCCCCCCTTTCCTGGGAAATGTTGGATAAAAAGCCTCACCAATTTGCATAGGTGACCACAGACCCAAACCCTTGGATCTGAGAACAATGAAAAAGCATTCAGTGTTTTACAAGAAGACTTTTAATAAAAAATAGAAGTAAATAGAAATAAAGAAATCCCCCCTGTAAAATCAGGATGGTAGATATCTTACAGGGTAATTAGATTCAAAAACATAGAGAAACCCTCTAGGCAAAACCTTAAGTTACAAAAAAGATACACAGACAGAAATAGTTATTCTATTCAGCACAATTCTTTTCTCAGCCATTTAAAGAAATCATAATCTAACACATACCTAGCTAGATTACTTACTAAAAGTTCTAAGACTCCATTCCTGTTCTGTCCCTGGCCAAGACGACTACAGACAGACACAGACCCTTTGTTTCTCTCCCTCCTCCCAGCTTTTGAAAGTATCTTGTCTCCTCATTGGTCATTTTGGTCAGGTGCCAGCGAGGTTACCTTTAGCTTCTTAACCCTTTACAGGTGAGAGGAGCTTTCCCCTGGCCAGGAGGGATTTCAAAGGGGTTTACCCTTCCCTTTATATTTATGACACGCCCCCCAAATCTCAGCTAGGGTGAAACACTGGCTGGGATTTCTTCCTGGAGCTCTAGGAAAACAGAGTTAATAAGACACATGCATCTCTAAATATACTACCAAGTACATAAAGACTAACAATATTTTCCACATCTCAAGGACGATTTTAACCAGTTGATTCTGGGAAACTTTCACGGGAGAATGCATCAGCCACTTTGTTAGAAGCTCCTGAGATGTGTTGGATGTCGAAATCAAAATCTTGGAGAGCTAAACTCCACCGAAGAAGTTTTTTGTTAGTTTCTTTGACGGTGTGAAGCCACTTTAGTGCAGCATGGTCGGTTTGCAGGTGGAAACGCCGTCCCCAAACATATGGGCGTAGCTTTTCCAGAGCGTAGACAATGGCATAACATTCTTTTTCAGTGACTGACCAGTTGCTTTCCCTCTCAGACAGTTTTTTGCTGAGAAACACTACAGGATGGAATTCTTGATCAGGTCCTTTCTGCATTAAAACTGCTCCCACACCACGCTCGGATGCATCTGTGGTTACTAGGAACGGTTTGTCAAAGTCTGGGGCCCTTAGTACAGGGTCAGACATGAGTGTCGCTTTAAGCTTGTTAAAGGCCTTCTGACACTTTCCGGTCCACTGAACAGCATTTGGCTGTTTCTTTTTGGTTAGGTCTGTCAGTGGGGCAGCGATTTGGCTGTAGTGCGGTACAAATCGTCTGTAATAACCGGCCAAGCCTAAGAAGGATTGAACCTGTTTCTTTGACTTTGGGACAGGCCACTTTTGGATAGCATCCACTTTGGCCTGTAGGGGGCTGATAGTTCCTTGACCCACCTGGTGTCCAAGGTAAGTCACTCTGTTGAGGCCTATTTGACACTTCTTAGCCTTAACAGTTAGTCCTGCCTCCCTTATGCGCTCAAGGACTTTTTGTAGATGTTCCAGGTGGTCTGCCCAGGAATCCGAAAATATGGCCACATCGTCAAGGTAGGCGACTGCATATTCTCCTAATCCCGCTAGGAGACCATCTACAAGTCTTTGGAAAGTGGCGGGTGCATTTCGCAGCCCGAAAGGGAGTACATTAAATTCATACAGCCCGAGATGTGTGATGAAGGCTGACCTTTCCTTGGCAGATTCATCTAGCGGTACCTGCCAGTACCCCTTGGTTAAATCCAAGGTAGAGATGAACTGGGCCCGTCCCAGTTTCTCTAATAGTTCATCAGTGCGTGGCATTGGATAGTTGTCTGGGCGAGTTACAGCATTTAGCTTACGGTAGTCCACGCAAAAACGTATTTCCCCATCTGGTTTGGGAACTAGAACCACTGGAGATGCCCATGCACTTTCAGAGGGGCGGATTACACCCATCTGTAACATATCCTGGATCTCCCGTTCTATAGCAGTTTTAGCTTGAGGAGACACCCGGTAAGGGTGGACCCTAATTGGGTGAGCTTTACCTGTGTCAATGGAGTGGTATGCCCGTTCAGTCAGTCCTGGGGTGGCTGAGAACGTTGGCGCGTAGCTAGTGCACAGCTCCTGGATCTGCTGTCGCTGCATACGCCCAAGGGTCATGGAGAGGTTCACCTCTTCCACACCACCAGCACATTTCCCTTCGTAATAGACACCTTCAGGCCACTCAGCGTCGTCTCCTCCCTGGGCTGTAAACTGACAAACCTTTAATTCTCTGGATCGATTAGAAGAGCTGAGAGGCGGTGGGTTGCTCCGTGCCGCCGTCCACGCTCTCTGGAGGCTTTCATCTGCTTCCTGTTCGGTCTGGAACTGTTCCCTTGATGCTGGAGACATCAGTTCCTCATTGGATGGGGACATAGGCTTGGTCCCTCTGGAAGCGATATAGGGGATGGAGCTGTTTCTGTTGACTGTGAACCGCTCTCCGCTGGTGCACTATGTTGGGATTCAGGCTCCGGCTGAGCCTCTTGTGTAGGGTTATCGGCTGCTGCCAGTTCAGGTTCGGTGGGGCCCTCTGGTGTTGAGGTTGCAAGTACTGGATTCAGTGCTGGCACGGGGTCTGGTGTTGGTTGTTTGGCTGGTTCCGGTTCTGGGACTGGTTCCGTCTGGGTCTCTGGGACTGGATCCACTACTGCTGTTGCAGACATTGGCCTGGGGTCCGGGTCCATCACCTCTGACCGGGCCCTGATAGAAGTTTCCGGAACAGAGCTAGGCCTCACGGCTTGTTTAGCCTGGCTGCGGGTGACCGTTCCCACCCTCTTGGCCTGCTTCACGTGATTGGCCAAGTCTTCCCCCAACAGCATGGGGATGGGATAATCATCATAGACTGCAAAAGTCCACATTCCTGACCAGCCCTTGTACTGGACAGGCAACTTGGCTGTAGGCAAATTGAAAGAGTTGGACTTGAAGGGTTGAATCGTCACTTGGATCTCTGGGTTGATTAAATTGGGGTCCACTAAGGAAGCATGGATAGCTGACACTTGTGCTCCGGTGTCCCTCCATGCGGTGACCTTCTTCCCGCCCACACTCACAGTTTCCCTCCGCTCCAAGGGTATCTGGGAGGTATCTGGGCCTGTGGACCTCTGGTGTGATTCCGGTGCAATGAACTGTAATCTGTTGGGGTTCTTGGGGCAGTTGGCCTTTACATGCCCCAGCTCGTTACATTTAAAACATCGTCCAGCTGACGGGTCACCGGGGCGAGGTGGGTTGCTGGAGAACGGGGTGGTGGGACGATAAGGGGTCTGGAGGGTTCTTTGGGAGGTAGGTGGGGCTTTGGGCAGCCCCCGGTAATAGGGTGTGGTCTGGGGTGGTCCCTTCTGGTCTCCGCTCCAACTGCGACCAGTTTTCTTCTTCTCTGCCACCTCCACCCATCTGGCTCCAATCTCTCCTGCCTCGATTACAGTTTTGGGTTTCCCATCTAGGATGTATCTTTCTATTTCCTCAGGAACACCCTCTAAGAATTGTTCCATTTGCATTAGGAAGGGCAAATTTACTGGAGATTCAACACTTGCTCCTGATATCCAGGCATCCCAATGTTTCACAATGTGGTAGGCATGTCGGGTAAATGACATGTCTGGTTTCCACCTTAGGGCTCGGAACCTCCGACGAGACTGCTCGGGTGTTATCCCCATTCTGACTCTCGCCTTGGATTTAAACAGTTCATACTTGTTCATATGTTCTTTAGGCATTTCAGCTGCCACCTCAGCTAAGGGTCCACTGAGCTGCGGCCTCAGCTCTACCATGTATTGGTCAGTAGAGATGTTGTACCCAAGGCAGGCCCTTTCGAAGTTTTCTAGGAAGGCCTCAGTATCATCACCTGCCTTGTAGGTGGGGAACTTTCTGGGATGGGAAGTGGTACCTGGAGAAGGATTGCTAGGGTTTGTTGGTATATTCTGCTGGGCCTTTATCCTCTCCATCTCCTCCACATGCTTCCTTGCCTCCATTTCCCTCTTGTGGGCAGCCTCCTGTACCTCCTTCTCCAGCCGCACGAGTTCTATCTGTCTTTCATGTTCCCTTTGTTTTTCCTCAGCCTGAAATTTGGCTAATTCCAGCTGTAGTCGAGCCGAGGATTTGGCCATTCTAACCTCTCTGTTTTTAACTAACTTTACACCCGAGGTTTAGAAATAAACAAACAAAACTTGGCTGTAAAATTTTGCTGTGCTGGAATAGAATACCTATTCTCTGATAGTGATTGTCAGCCTACAGAAAAAGACAATTCCCTTGTCTCTGCTCTGGGCCCAAATTAAAGCAAAAAACCTCCAACTACTTGGAAACCTGCTTACCCAGCCCAAAGAAAAAAAAATTTCTTTTCAAACCTGTGCTCCTTGTAAAACAAAAAAAAATCAAAATCCTAAAAAAAACCCTGCCACTTTTGTCTCCAGGCAAATGGGTAGAGCACACACCCCCTATTTACTTTTAGGAAGAAAAGAAAAAAAAAACCTCTGGGTTGGAAGACTGTGAATTTCCCTGCAGGAGTTAAGTACCCTGCCTCCAGGCAAAGAAAACCTGCAATTCACAAGATAATCCCCTTTTGTCTCTGCTTGGCCACAAAGCAGAGAGAAACCAAGCTGCTTTCAGTTTCAAAGCTGCTTTCTGGACTTCCTAAAAATTCCTTTTTAAAATCTGTATTTCTAGTTCAAAAAATCTCAACTGGATCTCAAAATGATTTCAGGTTAATCCCACCACTGTGCCACCATGTCACGGTTCCTCCCCCACTCTGAACTCTAGGGTACAGATGTGGGGACCTGCATGAAAAACCTCCTAAGCTTATCTTTACCAGCTTAGGTCAAAACTTCCCCAAGGTACAAAATATTACACCTTGGACTGGCCGCTACCACCACCAAACTAATACTGGTTACTGGGGAAGAGCTGTTTGGACGCGTCCTTCCCCCCAAAATACTTCCCAAAACCTTGCACCCCACTTCCTGGACAAGGTTTGGTAAAAAGCCTCACCAATTTGCCTAGGTGACTACAGATCCAGACCCTTGGATCTTAAGAACAATGAACAATCCTCCCAACACTTGCACCCCCCCTTTCCTGGGAAATGTTGGATAAAAAGCCTCACCAATTTGCATAGGTGACCACAGACCCAAACCCTTGGATCTGAGAACAATGAAAAAGCATTCAGTGTTTTACAAGAAGACTTTTAATAAAAAATAGAAGTAAATAGAAATAAAGAAATCCCCCCTGTAAAATCAGGATGGTAGATATCTTACAGGGTAATTAGATTCAAAAACATAGAGAAACCCTCTAGGCAAAACCTTAAGTTACAAAAAAGATACACAGACAGAAATAGTTATTCTATTCAGCACAATTCTTTTCTCAGCCATTTAAAGAAATCATAATCTAACACATACCTAGCTAGATTACTTACTAAAAGTTCTAAGACTCCATTCCTGTTCTGTCCCTGGCCAAGACGACTACAGACAGACACAGACCCTTTGTTTCTCTCCCTCCTCCCAGCTTTTGAAAGTATCTTGTCTCCTCATTGGTCATTTTGGTCAGGTGCCAGCGAGGTTACCTTTAGCTTCTTAACCCTTTACAGGTGAGAGGAGCTTTCCCCTGGCCAGGAGGGATTTCAAAGGGGTTTACCCTTCCCTTTATATTTATGACAGGAGATGATAATGCCTCAAGGATGTTGAGGCATAATTCATCAAGATTTGAAAAGGCTTAGAGATAGTTGGATGGAAGGTGATTTAGAAATGCAAAGTATTATTAGTGTTATTTTCAGTTAAGAAAACTTTTAAAGGCAAGCTATACCGATGAGGCGGAACTGACCGCCTACAGACCTTGTCATAGAGGCATACAAATAGTGCAGTCACATATGGCTCCCCCTTGCCCCGGGGGCACTACTTCTGTGCCCAAATCATGGGAGATGGGAGCATATTCTTGGTTAAACAGGAAGGGCTGAAGGCAGTAGGAGCCTCATTAGGACAGGTATAGAATAGGTGGAGTATCCTGGTTGACAGGACTTGTATTGATGTTATAGGACACCATGTCTCTGAAAAAGCTAACTTGTTCTCCAGAATCACAGCTTTTTTTTCCCTTTTTTTAAAATTATTTTTAAAGGTATTTCTCTAGCTATTATGGTTGTGAAAAAAACCTCTGGAACAATAGCAAAGAGAGGTGTGAACTGCCCCATTCATCTCAATGAAGTGTTAATGCAAGTGCCCTGTGATGATATTTTAATATCAACATTGTTAATTATTTCTTTTCTCAGGTAAGAAAGAACAGGAAAGGTCACACATCTACACAACCTATCAAGTACTGTCTCATTTTGATGCTACAACTGAGTGGCATTTGTGGGACAGCGCCATTTCTTTTTCCCCAAAGTTAATTAAGCCCCACTGAGAAGAGCCAAACTCAAGGAACCCAGTGGAACTCAGATTATCGGTATGATCACACCTGCATGGTCCACGCTGAGTGGCACCTCATTTTGAAGTTGCACATGCATGGAGCTCATTTTGTGGTTACAGCTTGGAAGAATACCAATGTCTTTTTCCCTCCAGTTTGACCCTTGCAGATATGGAAGGGCTGGAGGTGACTGAAGAAGCCAGCAAGAAAACAAACAGCAATCTGAAGGCCTCACAAACAGAATTCACAGCCAATGTTGAAACTAGCCTATTGTAATCCTCATCACAGGTTAAAGAAATAAGAGGTGGATTGTCTGACTAAACCTGATACAAATGGAGTTGCTATTGATACGGTCCCAATAGCTGCTGTTGCAAAGGCAAGCTCAGACCAAATGATCTATATGAGATCCCATTCTAGACTAATAGGGAGGGTACTGGGTGCTGAATGCTGCTTTAATGAAAACAGAAGTGTCAAACAATTGTTCTGCTGAGTTTGGAAGGAAACATAATTCTTTTCTATACAAGCTAAGACCCTATCTTATATGTTAAGTAATGGTCCCTGTGAGATTACACTGGATGCAGTAGACAGTTTAGAAAGTCTTGAGAAGTCTTCAGTGATATGGGAAACCATCGAGAATGCCAGAAATAACAGTTTGTTTGAATATGTCTAGCGAGTCTTTGCTTCATAAACTGATTCACTTTACCTTCCATTTTATCATCATGCTGGAAGCTTAACTGATTCCATCTCTAGCTACAGGTTACAGTATAGAATGCAAATGCTGGACATTGACATAATCATGGCTACATAACTGGAAGTAAGGCTAAGCTGCTAATAATAAGAACACTTGTGCTGATCTTGTGGTGAAAAGTGAGAGAGGATGCGATTCAAACTAGAGAAAGGCTAGTTCATGATGCCATTAAAATGCTGTAAGGAAGACTGAGCAGTTTGGATGTCAGGAATGAGTGTTCAAATAGCTAGGAAGTGGGGACATGGTGACTCAGGGAATGGGGCATACAGTCTTTCACTTCCAAGTCATCAGTTAAGTCCAGACGAGCAAGGCACTGACGAAGGCATCTAGGCATCCATCAACTACCCATGTCCTGTGTGAAATGAATTGGTGGTGTCACTCTAGTTGAACAGAACACAAAGCCACCATCAACCTTGTTAGTAGTCTCAGCAGAGAGACCAAGTTTGAATAGACATGGACACTGAACTAACCTCTTATTCTTAGTGGTGGTCCCTCCAGGTCAGGGTTTAGGCAAACTGAGACATTGCACGGCCGCTTCCCATGCTGTATCTGTTCTGTGGATAAACAGACGACTTCAGACTGTGGTACTGTTAACGCAGCGCCTATCGCCAGCACCACAAATTCACTCCAACAATTAAAACACCACCATCACCACACACATACACAACAGCTGGAAAACAGAGGGTTAAATCTCTGAGCATGAAAAGAGAAAAGAAGAGAAGAAAAGAAGGTAAAAGAGAGGTCCATAGAGGAAGCAAGAACTAGATTTAGCAATATCAAAGGAAGCCTTTTAGGAAAGCTCAAAGTCAAGGACATTTGGTAAGAAATATAGGGCTAATTGCAAGGATTCAGCAAGAAATGGGATATGTAAAGAGTCACAGAAAGAGTAAAAGTTAATGCTTAGGGACACTGAGGGATCAGTAGTTCATGGACATGCTTGTGTTGGCATAGGATAGACACACAATGAGTTTATTTTTCAGAGAAAGAGATTGGGAAAGAGAAGTTTGAAACGAGAGATGAAGAAAGAGAGGCACGGTACCCAGGTTAGCTGGACTGATGTAGAAAATATAAAGCAGCCACAAAATGATGTGAAGCTAGGGATTGCAAAAGTTCCCTTGAAAAGTTCAGGTGGTGTCTCAAGCCATTGGAGGAAGTGACTTGAAGTGAGGTCTTTTGGAGAGAAAGGTGACAGATGTTGAAAAGAATGCTAGTGGATTCCCAACAAGAACATTAAGATGCAGCTCCTCAAAGATATAGTGAATAGAATATTGACTTGCCCACTTGGAAGACAGGTTGAATAGCTCACATAAGAGGTAAATGATAAACTATATGGTTCTATACTAACAGTGGGAAACTAAATGGGAAATACTAAATGGGAAAACAGGGTTACTGTGTAAGTTTTGCTAACTGAAGTTTCTGTGTGAGATAAACTTATTTGATATGTCAGAAGGCTACCATGGACCCGCTATCAATGACAAATTCTGAACTAATGATGTGGGGAAGGTTAGGAAGGGAAACTGACAATCCACTTCATTCTGAGGATGGATATCACAAGAGAAGCCATGCCTCAGAGTCACAAATGGAATGGGACTGATGGGACTTAAAAGTGAAAACTGAATTAAGCACAATTTTTTAGACCAATCTCCCCACTAATGTGGCAGTGGGGACGTTCAACAAAGTACTACGCTCTAGGTCACTGTTTTACAGTTCTTTCCCACCCTCTTGTCACCTCCTGGTTTGCTAGTGAAATTCTAGCAGCATCATTCTATTATGGCACAATGAAACATATGCCAGAATTCATCATTCTGTGACAACTTCAGTGAACTATAGAAGATTTCACACAAGAGAAAAAGAATGAAAAGAAGAGGTTAAAACTTTTTTCGGGTGGTTAGTGGGGACATTCTGTACTTAATTCAGTTTTCACTGTCTGCTTTGCATTTCACTCTTAATGAGAAACATGGAAACCCAGTATGAATTACTGAGCGGAAACCCCATGAGTTCTGCATGAGCTGGCAAAAGACTCCCAAGCCTCTGCCTGTGGGGAAGTGAGAGTCTCCTTGGCATAAGGTTTAAATGCTTGATGTCTCAATATGATGCGGGGGCGGGGGGGAGGTTTGTCTTTATACAAATGATTCACACACACCAGGTGAAATCCTGGCCCTGCTGAAGTCAGTGGCAATACTCAATTTGATCTCAATAGGGCCAGAATCTCACCTAGCTGTATACAAAACAGTAATGGTCATTATTTTAAAGGAATAATATCCCACTACAATAGATCCATGCTGATTCACACCAGCAGAGAATCTCATATAATTCCACTGTAGACCTGAGCTTGGTTACTTTTCTCCAATGGAAGAATGGCAATGGCTCACTTATATTCACAATAATTGATCACAACAGAAAGAGGCACTAACTGGTTTAAGGGAATGGAAATAAAGAATAGAGAAGCATAACTTACCAGTGTCCCATGTGCTGATATTATGGGGCGCACTAGATTGGTGTTCCAGCTGTCTCTTCATTAGCTGGTTCATTGTCAGAGCTCCCAGGGAGCCCCTTTTCATCTGTCTGAACTGAGCTGCAAATCAGAATTTGAAAAGAGTTCAGAGAATCACACAAGCTGCTCTTATTCCCCCGATTTTGTCCATCAGCATGAAGGAGGTACTGATAACATCCACAAAGACCAGCTGCTTGCTCTCAGAATTTTATTCAAAGTAATCTGCTCTATTCACATAGTTGTACATGGTGAAATTCTGGCCCTACTGCAGTCCATGGCAAAAATCCTGTGGATTTCAGTAAAACCAGGATTTCACACATAGTGTCTACTATCAATTCCTTGGCCTGTAATCTTTATTCTAAAATACAGTGAAATGTGTTCAAGACACCACTTTTCTTAGACATCCCTAATGCTTAAGAAACCACCCCAAAGTATCGCCAGACATCAAATCAGACTGTGACTAGCCCATGTGTGCACACGCTGCAGGAGGGTGTCTTCCCCAACAACCCCCTTTCATTTGCACACACTATTCTAGAGTTAATCGAATGACAGTCTCTGCACCTGGGAAAGCATGAGCTCTGCTCCCTCTAGGCACCCCTAGGAAAAGAAAGTGGGTGAGGATCATAGCTTTGTGCCCCACCCTCTGCAGTGGCCTGCAGAGTGCAAGACACATTACGTGACTGGTGCATCCTGCAGTCTCGCTGAACACCCTGCCACTGAGGAAAGGATTGCATGTCTCTCTGAAGCTCTCAGGGGTGGGGTGGGACTCCATACCATCTTGTAGACAGGCCAGCATCAAAATAGCACAACATGGCCCTTTGTCCCCTCCACTTTTATTAGAAGACCTCATTCTTTAAGTAGCCAACTTCTGCTGGTCCATCAAGTTGCCAATTCCTATATTTTTTTTTCACCTACATTGCTGTATATTTTACTGAAAATGACTAGTTGTGGACAATACTCCCTGAATAAACCATAATGTAACCAGCAATTAAGACCAGTATTGTAATATATTTCCCTAATACTCAAATGGAAGGAGAAACAGGTGATGGGATGCTCCCAACCTATCTTCTTTTTCCATCCTTTCAACAGGAAGCATCAAGATGGGTGAGCATGGCTCCTTTATCAACCCAGTCTGAGCAATGTATTTTCCCCAATGAAACCAAGACTCATTGCCTGAAACTGATTCTTGGGTCCTGAATCTGAAAAGCAATCGAGCATGTTCTTAAATCCATACCTATTCTGGAAAGCTTTTAGCCATGTAGATTTAAGCATGAGTTTAAATATTTTCTTGAAGTCAGGCCTACATGATATCAATGTGAAACCTCTTTGTCATGATCATTTTCATTTGCTACTAAAAGAAATCTAACATAGTTTTAAAATAGTATTAACATGACACCTGACAGTACAATTATAAAATGCCCAATAGTAACCAGCTAAGCTTAAAAAAAACAAAAAAACAGTCCTTGACATTGTTAACTGAAAAGGCAGAACTGGAGATGAGCACAATCCATAATGTTCAGATCCAAACTTTGTTCAAAGTTTTGAGGCACTGAGATCCCAGGTCTTGGGTTAGATCCATCTCAATGTCTAACTGCAAAGAAGGTTCAAACCCAAATGAAATAGAATAATGGAATCACAGATAATGTAGGACTGGAAGGGACCTCTTTAGGTCACTTAGTCCTGTCCTTTGATCTGAGGCAGGCCTAAATATTATCTAGATCATCCCTGACAGGTGTTTGTCAAAACTGTTCTTGAAAACATCCAATGATGGAGATTCCACAACCTTCCTAAGTAATTTGTTCCAGTGCCTAACTATCCTCACAGTTAGGAATTTTTTCTTAATATCTAATCTAAATCTCCTTTGCTGCAATTTAAGCCCATTACTTCTTGTCCTGATCTCATCTCATAAGGAGAACAATTTAAAGAACTTTCTAACAGAATAAGTACCAGTATCCAATTTATAATAAACAGAGCAATAACATCCACTGGGAATCTGCTCATCAAAACAATTTCATACACATCATAATGAGAAGCATTGTAGGATTTCCCCCATTTATACAATACCCTTTCAATATATCAAAGCACATTTAAACTCCATTCGGATTCAATAACAAAATTATCCAACTCTGCAGCAAACCAAACCTTGCATAAATGAGCTTCAGGAACTGAACCGAATTGTGATTGCATTTAATATTTAACTTTTTTGTTTTGTTTTGCAGCTGCCTTTCACAGCAAATTAGCAGAAAAATCTAATTTCCATCTCTTCCAGTGCAAGGGATTTTAAATAGATGCTTTATCAGTTTATCAAAGACCAAATTTCCCAGTGAAAGAATGGCAATTAATTTCAGAACTGACAATGTTGCTTGGAGTGCAGAAGACTGTTAAAATCTAGGAAATTATCTCTTTGAACTTCCTTACCAGCTTTTATGATTGTAATTCAAGTTTTTTTAATAAATATTCAACATTATCAAAGTGGTGTTGAGTTGGTTCATGTTTTCAGAGTTATTTACCTGGTTTCTTAAGGACAGCTGTGATTTCAAACGTTGAAAAAACAAAAAAGCTGCCTCCAGCCTTTGAACTGTATTGGAGCCAAGTCGGTCGCTACAGAAAAGCATGTGACATTTCACGTAGTAGGATTGTACCAACAGAAATATTATTTCCATGATTTGTTTTCTACCAATAACTTGAAAAAGTCTAGGGAGCAGATCCTCAGCTGGTGTAAATTGTCATAATTCAGTTAGACTTATGACAGTGTGTATCAGCTTAGGATCTGCCCCTATGTTTCTTTCTGTCTGTGGAAATTCCAATGGGAGAAGACAGGCTCCATGGGAACTCTTCCTGATCAGGATTTTTTGAAAATGTATGCGTCTATAAACCAGCAGCCTAAGTATAATTATGTATTCATATTACACTAGTGAGTAGTGCCCTCAACAGAGGTCAAGGCCCCATTGTACTAAACACTGAACAAACCCATAGCAAGAGACAGCCCCTGCTCCAAAGAGCTCACAATCTAAATAGACAAAAAAGATAAAGAAAACATTTTTATCCCCATTTTACAGATGAAAACTGAGATACAAAGAGAAAAAGGGCCAGATTTACAAAGGTGTTTAGGTGCCTAATGATGCAGAAAATTACCTAGTGGGGTTTACACAAGCATCTCAGCAGGGTAGGCACCTCATGTCCAATGACATCAGTGGGAATTCAGCAACTAAGCTGCCCCAATTTAGTTGCTTTTGGAAATCCCCGTAAGTGCTGAGCTGCATCTTTAGCTGCCTAAATACTTTGTAAATCTGGCCCTCTGGACTTGCCTAAGGTCGCACTGGAAGTTGGTAGTGCAGCTGGGGAACTGATTCCAGCTCTGCCTGAGTCCTAGACTGGTGTGCTGATCTCAAAACCATCCTTCCTTTTACAGGCCTCATATTACTTCCACTGAAGTCAGTGGTTCTTGGATATCACTAAATAAATTAATACTCAGCATTTTTATAGCACCCTATGGGCCGGTTTCTCCTCTCACTTAAACCCCATTTGCATCACTGTAACTCCACTGGCTCCAGGGCAGTTACATCTGATTTTCGTCAGGCCCAAAATCTTGAAAGAACTTCACTAATATTAAATGATTAATGCTCACAGCTCTCCTGCAGAGTAGTTATTATTATCTCTGTTTCACAATTGGTTAAGTAGCTTTTCTCAGACCACATAGCTAGTAATAGAATCCTGGGGAGTTTCTGTCTCCTGGTCCTGTGCTTAGACAACTAGATAATGCTACATCTCATTCGAACTGCACACACAACATCAGCAAAAGGCTGCGTTCAGCCACCACCTCCTCAAAATTCCACTTATTGCTTAAGGATGTACAATGCATATGCAGCAAATCAATGTCCATGAAGTTGGCTATGTCACAATAAACTGTGTAGTCCTTAATTGCAAACATCATGCTGGCATTTGGAGAGTTAACAAATCTAACAATGCACCACATAAATATGCTTCCAGTCGCATAAAGTTTGGAGGAAGATAATGTGCCAGATGCTGATGCATATTAGATGTACAAATGCAGTAACTGAGTTTCAGTTCTTCAATCTAGGGGAAAAAAACTTACTTGATATGGAAGAGTGACTACTTGTCTCTGGCACACCTGCTTCAAGTGTTGGAGCAGAAGATGATTCTCTTGGCATTTCCAGAGTTGAAAGTCCTTTAGCAGTGGGATCTGCAAATGGAAATGGTGCTTAAACTCTGAGTGCATTATTTAAAAATCAGAGAACATTTTTTCATCAGCTTCCTTCTCTGATTGCCATTTTCACATCTTTTCAATGTTCCATTTGCCATCTGGCACCCTCCAGTGATGTTACAGGAGCACAGGAAGTTGTTTCTAAATCTCTTTTTAAAGGAGATTTGTGGATAAGCCTCTTGGAGACTATTCATATATAGTACATACTATAATGAATAAATATACATAAAGCACCTGACTGATCTCAATTACAAAGTGTACATCAGGACTAACTTAATGGAAGTCAATGGAGTAACACTGATGTAAATCCAATGTAAATGACAGAATGCCACAACTCTTGCAGTATTTGGTATTATTCTTAAAGCTTCAGTTCCTAAAGTCATTTGATTGCGTGAGAATCTCTGCTTTCATTTAAAAAAAAAGTTTATTGCCATCAGAGTTGCAGAGAAAAGCTTGAAAATATGCATCCTACAGTTTAAAAAAACGGAAAAGAATCCCAAATCTAATATTTTTAAAAAATCTCATGATTTTTAAGCTAATCTCATGATTTCTGAGCAGCTGAAGTTATCAAAACTGAAAGACTCAAATCCAAAGTTTCTCCAGGCATTACTAGCTGTCTTGTGCAAGCACAAAATAACTAAGAAAATGTGAAGTTACATATTATTACAAAAAAAATCTCAAGCAGGAACCCATGGGTTGTTCATTTGAAGAAACAGATCATCTGGACAGTCCACTGGGAAACCCATTATGTCAGAATCCTTTCAAAGATATTAAAGCATGCAAGTGTCAGCATTTTGCAATAGGTGCTTGAAACTGTAACCAGCAAATTATGATAACCACATCAAGCCTACTTTCCTAAACTATAATAAATGTATCCACAAACTAGTAAACTAATCAGGATGATAAAATAAACATAAAACCCTTAGACAACAAGATATGTAACTCATTCTGGTCACTACCTGCAACATACAGCATTATAAACCAAGATCATTTAATGGGACATTGTGAATGTTTTATGAGGTGGTATAATAATACACTCAGCGATGTGTAATCATGTTGCTCTTTAGTGGATAAATATTCTCTTTAGTGGATTAAGAGGTATGATGCTAACATCTCTGACAACCCTTCCAGTTCAGCAGATGTTTGTGAATGTACGTGTGAAACCTGGTTCTCATTGATTTGCAGGCTCTAATGGCGAAAAAGGGGTTGAGTCTGAACAAATCCAATTTTCCCGTGGCCACCTCCCTTTGCAAACCTGTACAAAGCGTTTAGGATCAGTTGGTTCATTTTCACTTGGTTGCACTGGCTCTTTGGCTCACTGGAACCACAAGTGGGACTAGGCTTCAGCCCTGACAGAACACTGACACTGATTGCCGTTAAATACATTTACCCTTGCAAAACTGGAATATAGTTAACACATCAACATAAAATAATGAGACCGTTCTCATTAATGGGGGGATGGAAGGGCAATTACAGGAGGTGGAGCTAGACATACACAAAAACTAGGCTTCACTTCTCATGCAACAAGATAACTAGTCGTAGGAATATTTTCCCTTTTGAACCTGTGAGATCAATTACTGTGCGTGACCCCCAACTGAGCAATGAGTCCCCACTAACTGAAAAATACTGATGGTACTAGGCCACTGCTTCCAAAGTCCAAGAGAAGTAGGGGCCACCATACATTTTTTAAAATTCTTTCTGGCTTTTCTAGCTGGATCACAGCATGTAACTTCTGTCTTGTGGAGAAACCAAATGAAAATACGTTGTGTTGAGATCAGTTCAACAAATCACGCTACAGCAGAAATATCATGGGAACTCTCACAATAAATGGGGGCTGAACTTGAAATATACCACAAACGATGGACCAATAAAGTTCATGGATACCCAGATACAGCAAAAACAAAAGTATCTGCAAAAAGCTTCATGGGAACGTTTTGTGAAGAACAAACTTCAAGCAAATCTCTACTGGTTCCAGGCTGAACTTGGAATTAGATTCCAAAAGCTAACAGTCTGCACAGCCCTACTCTATACAATCTTCTTGCCATCTATTGACTACAGCCCGCAGAGGAAATAAGTTCTAACAGCGAGTGAATGTTGCACAGATTACACTGATAGATTTTAAGGCGAGAAGAGACAATTGTGATCATCTAGTCCGACCTCCTGACACACGCCATAGAATTTCATCCACTAATTCCTATATCAAGCCCAACAACATTTGTAGTTGAACTAGAGCATCTCTTTTAGATATGCTATCACCCATACATGATACTTGTGTAGAGAGTACATTCCCAATTGATTCCAACACGTTCGACAGCAAATTCACTGAGAAGCAGACACTCTGGAAGGGTACATTTATATGAGATCCGTTCTGACATTTTATATCCTACTGTCTGGCGTGTAAACAGGACTGAGTGATCAAACAGATACATTACTAAAAACTTAAGTAATAACAGCTTTTGGTTTGGTTTGTGGTTGTCCTCACCTGTCTCTTTCTGTTCTCCCAGCTTGTCTAGAACATTAAAGGAAACATCAAGGTATTCTCTCTGTATAGCACTCACAGCAATCTTTCTCTGTTTTCTTTGCCTGGGAACAATCTGAATCTTAAATTCTGACTCCTCAGCTTCTTCCTCCTGTTTCTGTTCTGTATCAGATTCTGTGCTGGCATCAAGCTTATCAGGTTCTGTTTGGTTTTCAGAGTCTTCAGGAACCTTAATAAGGACAGTTTTTACATTTGAACTTGGAACTGGTCCACTAGGTTTAATTTCTTCCATACTAAGCTCAGAGTTATCATCAAGGGACATCTCAGGGAGCGCAAATGACTTTTGCAATAAGTCTCGCTTTTGCTTAAGTGTTAGTGGGCTCCCACAGGACACATCTTGAAGTTCCTCTGGCTTAGCTAACTCTTCAAAGTCTTTTTGAACTTTGGGAGCTGTGGAGGGGATTTCCTTTTTTCCTAATGAAACATTATTGCTCGCATCCTTAGATGTAAAGTCTCTCGAGCAATCCTCAATGCTGAACTGTACGAAGCGGGTTGCACTGAGGCTGAGGCCAGAGGCACTGATGGGAGATGAGGGAGATGACACAGCAGTTTTGCCAGAGATACCATCATTTAATTGGTTCGTTGTTTCTTCTTCTTCTTCATCACTCTCCACTATTCTCAGGGGAGGAAGTGGTTCAAAGACTAGAGAGTCACTGTCTGAAGTGGAGAGGATTGAATGTTTATCAGGCCCTGATGTTGAGTCAGAGGACAAATCTATCAGATCTAAATCCTCTTTAAGAACAGGAGGTTTCACTGGAGAATCCACTTTTACTTCATATGTTTCCATGCAGTTTAGCCTGACTTCTGGTATGACAGGTCTCCTTATTTCCTGGAAGCTTTCCATGATAGAAGGATTCTCTTGTGTCTCTGTATTTTCAGTCCTGGTAGAAGAATTCTGTCTAGGTCGTCCATAATCACTGTGTCTATGCATGGTGTAAGCAGCAGTGGCGGGTGGTTTATCTAAATCACACCGGTCTATGCAGGACTTCCTACGATGTTCATCTAATGTAAACAACAGGGAGTCTGCATTCCCTATATCAAGAGATTTTTGTTTTAGAGAGCGCAGTTTTTTTTTCTGAATGCTTTCTTCTCTCACACAGTGTAGAATGCTGTCTTGTAACGCCCCAGTTTCTCTATATTCAGCCAGTTCTATTTCACCTGATTAAAACAGAAAAAGCTAGTACTATTTTACTGGGAGATTTTTGGCAGAAATCATGTCTTGATCTCATAGTTCAGCACACGACTGACATTTCAGATACAAACCCAGTGTTATGACAGTTAATCTTCAATCAAAATCATCTGAGATTTGTTCTCATCTCAGAGTCACACTACAAAGAATTTTGCCACAGGCAAAGAAAAAGCCACTGCCCAGATCACTTTACTCAGACCGGTTTCAGAGTAGCAGCCGTGTCAGTCTTTATTCGCAAAAAGAAAAGGAGTACTTGTGGCACCTTAGAGACTAACAAATTTATTTGAGCATAAGCTTTCGTGAGCTACAGCTCACTTCATCAGATGCATTAAATTTGTTAGTCTCTAAGGTGCTACAAGTACTCCTTTTCTTTTTTACTCAGACCATTAGATTGTAAAAGCAAATTCTCAGCTTCCACCAGATGTACCCTCCATAGGGTCTATTTGGCCCTATATATTGAATAAAAGATGGTGTGTTGAAAAGGTTTTATTGGCATCCATGTGGGACGGCTGCATTACTTATGAGTGGTGAAGCCACCCAGTAGGTTTATGGGTCATCCCAAACATACGTCAATATCACCTTTACACCATACCTCCCTGTATTCTGTATATGGCATATAGGTTAGAGGAAAGTGGTTTTAGAAATATTTTATTTTGCTGTAGCACTGCTACAGTACCAAGGAGCTCTAGTCATTACTGTTACTATAGATCATTCTGCCTTGGAAACCCAATGCCAAAAACAGAAGGAAAAATTACTCCAAAAGTTCAGGCTAGGGATTGTCAGAAAATTAGTTTTTTGCTACCAAAAAAAAAAAAAAAGGATAATTTAAAACCAAAAAACTGAAAACTGAACATTTTTCAGGTTTGGGCAAACAAGAACTGAGTTTTTTTAAGCAATGGAAAACCAAAACATTTTCAACAACATTGGCATTATTTCCACAAATATTTCCATTTAATCAAAAAGCCAACTTCTGTCAAAAGAGAAGCTTCAACTGAAAATTTTCAACCACCTCCAGTTTAGCCATTAGTAGAAGAGTAAAAATTTAGAAACTTCTCAAACTGAGCTTTAAATAGCATTTCTATATATTATAGAGTCACATTTTAACAAGAAACTATTGATTTTGTGGCCCAACATCATAAGATGCCTTAAAGAGGCCTTATTTCTGGAAAGTACTGATTTTCAGAGAATGAGTACTCAAACTCCTACAAGTGTGTGAACAAGAATATTAAAATGATGCACAGTGACAAAGTATACATAAATTAAGGTGTTAGCATGCTACAAGCAGCAGATTATCGTATTTCTTCACAACTTAACTCTGATAAAAAAATTCATACTTCTCTGGGCATTCATCTCCACTGGTTGATATTTCACCATTTTGCTGCCACCAATCCTTTTCAGCCTTGCAAAGAATGTCTGAGACTCTTTACTACAGGGTCCAGTTGGGGTGTCATGAATATCAGATTCATCAAAGACACTGTCTTCCTCTGCTCGGGAAAGAAAATCATTATTACTCCTCAGAGTCAGACCTTGCACAAGAAACAGAGCCTATGGACCAAATCCTCAGCTGCTACACATCAGTTTTTAAAGTAGAAAATTTAAAACGTTTTACAGGTTTGTAAAGAAACCCATATCATGGTAATACCATTCAAAACACACTTTACAGCTTGAACGATTAAGGTCTGAAAAGTAAGGAACAGTATTTTTTTCTAAGCAGTTAGTGCTTGTTGTAGCATTCACCATGCACAGTATTCGGTGAGATCCTCAGCGGGCATAAATTGGTGCAGCTCCATTGAAATCAGCAGTCCTGTCACAACTAGTACAATGAAATACAGCAGAGATGTTGGGAGAGATACTGGATGCTGGGCAAATGCATCCTCTGCATCAGGACTATCGCTGACTGAGATAGGATTACTCCTATTGCTGGTCCTCTGAGCAGGAGCAAAATGTACCCCTGTCTAGCATTTGCTGATGATACTGGCATATGCATTTGCTGATTAGAGGCTAAATATGACTGTTAATCTGTAGACAACACACATACACACCCCTGGGGATGTGGGAAAGGGCCAGCCCTTCAGTTTTCCAAAACACTATGGAATGATCCTGGCCTATTTCTTGCAGGTTTGGGAAAAACCTTCCTGTACCCCCTTCCTGCTCTTCCACACTAGTAAGTACAGGATGAGATTCATCCCTCAGTTTAATAATAATACTCTGTGCTAATATAGTAAGTTTGTCCATATACAGACCATTTCATTTGTGCATTGCAAAGCACTTCCCAAAAGCCTAGCATAGTAGGTAAGTAGTATTCTCCTTACTTTACATAAGGTGAAACTGAGATGAAGTGTGGTCCAAGGCCACACAGTGGGTCTAGCTCCATAGCAGAGACAAGATTAGAACTCAGGGTTTCTTCAATCCTTACAAACTGCCCATTCTCCTAGACCATGATGTCACAAGTTTCTAGACATTCATTAAAGACATCTTTTAGAAATACTAAATCTCTGCCAGCAAATGTGATTCCATTTTACAGGCTGGCATATTGCCAGTTCTCCCTGTCACTATAACTTACTTGTACAGATAAAGGCAAAGACAAACAGATGGTGAAATTAGTCCAGAGTCATCTGAAGAAACAAAATAGTCTGGTTCTCAGTAACACTAAGGCCGCTTTGCGCTGCCCTAGCAGCATAAAGGTGTCATCAAGTTGTTGTAAATATAAAATATAGAATTCACATCCATTTGAAGGCCCCTTTGCACTTGCAGAGTGGTGTAAAGTAGCCTTAGTGTAAATGAGAATTTGGACCTCTGTTTGACTGACATGTTTATCATTCAACTTTTCAAAATGCCAAGCACTAAGCAACATGCAGCAAAGCAGAAAAGGTACTGACAGAAATAAAATGACAGAGTGGGCAGAAAACGCATTCTAATTTTACTCGTTTTGTCTTTTATCCTGCGGAGATAGTCTTTCACAAAAGTCTTGAGTAGATTTTAATCACAGTGACACGGGATAAACTCTAGGTATCCAGCCCACACTCAGTAAATGAAAGGTTTTAGAAACTGAGGGTAAATTTGACCCTTCTGTAAGTATTTTTCTCATGCAAGAAAAACAGATTGCTGCACACCAGGAAGAGTCTTTGTCAGGTAAGAAGGTAGTAACAAATTCCCTAAAAGGCAGCTATGTTTTATCATCAATAGAACCCCTCTAAGAAATTATCCAATTGGTTTATAATAGAATAATAAAATTTGCAATTGTATAGGTTCTCATCCAGGGATATCAAACCACTTTTCCAACTCTAATTTTCACATTGCCCCTGTATTACTGTACCGATTTCATAACTGGCAAAGTGAGGTGCAGAAAAACTAGCTCACCTTCCATAGAGCAGACAGGAAAAGCTGGGAATAGAATCCAAGAATCTCAGCCCTGCCTCTAACTGCTAGATCACACTCCCTCATCACCCACGGCTTAATGAATTAAATCAGTGGCTACTGCAGAAATTTAAATATTTAAAATACCTTTTTCCTTTTCACTATATCGGCTTATGTTACTGTTGTCACTGTACAAAGGACCGGCGGTGGCATGTGGCTTGCAGCTGTGGTACTGGGCGTTGAGCGTGTTGACTGTTATGTAGATCAAATGCAGCACAATCTTGCTGATGTCACAGTCTCTGTACGGATACTATTCAGTGAAATAAAAAGATTTTACCTTAAAAACTAACTTTGCCTCTTGATTTGTCTATAGTAGGCCCTTCCCTTGAATAAATATTGAGGTAATAATATAGAACTGGCCAAGCATATTGTCTTCTGGTGGCCCTTGGCACTCCTATGATCTTATGTTTCTAAATACATCCTAGAAAGCAGGAATATTCCTCCACTTTGTAAAGAATGCTTTATAAAAAGAAACTATAGATAACTATAGATAAAACATTTTGAAGGATTCCCTATGAGGATAGTTTAATATATTATTTCCTTGGTTTTTATATGATAAAGCAGGCTTTTAATGATACCTCAAGAGGTCTTACCAGACCTATTTGCAAAATATTTGCTATTTCACTGATTTCCAATTTCTCCATTTTGTTCTGTATTTCTCCATGTGTTCTGTATGTCAAATTACGGTCAAAGCTTCAGATCTCAGCTCCAATAGGTACTTTACTGAAGTTATGTTCTTTACAACTCACATAAAAACATTATGTGAATTAAGAACTCCAGTTGTTAAATTGACACTATTAACTTAAAATTTAGTCAATTTTTAAAGTAGCATCAGATATTACAACTGAGTCCACCTGCCAGTTTTGTGGTTTTACAACCCATTTTCCTGAATTCAAAAATATTTTTCTTGCTCAGGCTGTTAGATGAAAGAACCACATCAACAATGGGAGAAACTGACTAGCTTGTTGACTGTATAGGGTAAACAGTGAAACTAATTTACACAAATTGAAACTAAATACACAAAGTAAACAAACTGAAAGAAGAGAGAAAAATGTTTCCCTCTAATCCCTTTTGGGTTTAGTAGGTTTAGGCACCACCTGAAACAAAATTTAGACTGAAATGTGAATTTTAAGATAACACCCCTTCAAGACAACGAACCTTGTAAAGAATGACAAGTAACGCCTTTAACCACATCTGCCGAATATGAGGTTTGATGGACCAGAGGGAGCAGCGGGGAGGCTGCTGGAAGTAATGTCTTAGTTGAGGACAAGTGCAATACTTCAGCACCTGAACCACTAATGGAAGGAGATGTTTTCCCAGGTTAATGTTATAGTCCATCACCTGAAATGAATATGAATTTAGATTTTAGTGCACCGACAAGAAAATCAATTCCACATATGTTACCAATTGCCATACTACAACAGTAGTTTAAATACTGGGAAGGTGAAGGGAAATAAGGGCCTGCGGGGAGTTTCCACGATCACCTAGAAAGCTTTCAGGAAGTTTGCTGTTTTGTTAGCTCTTTGCATGGTATCAGCCTGATGAGTCATTTACTACAACACGGCCACTATGTTATTTATCATTTCAAAACACACTATTGGCAAAATTTTCAAATCTCCCCAATTAAGTTGCAGAGACAATATATGTATCAATGTCTGCTGTGGTTGCTAAATACCTTTTTGGTGGGTAGAAATTGAGGATGTGCATCAACAAATGTGTGTTCACGCACACAAATGCCCAGTTTGCAACCGATGAGTGCAGCCTTGCTTATAAAACGTAGCTCAGCGGATCAAATTCCGCCTTCAGTTACAACAATATTTATCAACAGGTTGGCACAAGAGCAAATTAAGGCAAAAACTGGCCCTTTATGTCATGTTATATTGTGAGGCAATGCAAAAAAAAAATGTTTGGGAGATCAGTTAGCCATGCAAATAGGTTTTGAACCCATAAACAACTGAATGTTGCACATCTCTTGCTTAAATACCATCCTAGTACTGAAGGATGCAAGCACATTTTACTCTTTTAATACATTGTTCAATTAAAACAACTTTACATTTATAGCATTGAAAGTCAATGCACTCTTAAGTGCCTGAATCACTTTTGAAAAAGGGCACATAAGCGCCTAAATCACTTAGGCGCATTTGAAACTTTTCTCCAAAGGCCTATGTTATAAACCACTTTCCAAACAAAAATTCTCAGTGATGTAAAATCTAGTAAAATGGTTCATCCTGTAATTAGACCCTGTTTAGCTAGATGGGGAAAGTGTGTTAGCAAGAGGGGTGTTTAAAAACAGCTCTGGCTAGCACAGTCTGAACTGTAGTGTGCACAGGGCCTGCTCATACACCAAAATATATCATGCTGGGTCATTCTCGTGTTATAAGACAGTGTGATCATGGATGGACGAACAGGACCAAAACGAACTTATACCCATGTTAGGTAACCAGCTACATTTGCCAACTCTCATGATCTTAGCATGAGTCTTTTTATATTAGGTGTTTTTCTTCAGTTCCCAGGTCCTGGAGTCATGTAATCAGCCAAGACTCCCATATCTCTTTGTTAAAAAAAAAAAAAAAAAGTTTCTAGCTCTCATAATCGCAGAGAAAAGCTTGAAAATGTCAACTCTAAAGGTTTCAATATCAGGAGGCTAATAAAAATTATCCAAGTTTTTTTAACCTCATGATTTTTAAGTCAATATGATTTTGTGGGCCTGACTTATGATTTTTAAATATTTGGCTTAGCAATTCCTCACATATAAATGGGTGGACTAATCACCTCACTCTCAGCCCCTATACACACACACACACACACGTTATTTTCCAAACTTACCCACTGTTGGGATTTACATTCATTTTTTCATTAAAGTAGCAAAGCCCTAAGACTGGACTGTATATACAAACACAAGATTTAGCTCCCAAGCTCCAGCACAAGTGGACTGACTAGGCTTTTCTATGCAGAGTTTCCTGTTCTTGTCTCCGTCTCCCTATTACATTAACATTTAACATTCCTTGAGTCAAACTAATGAGACCCACCCTGTCTATCTACCAATATACATAAACTGTCAGATGAATATATAGTGCATCTCCATATATGGTCCGAGAGCCTGACATCTGATTGCAACAAGGCTATAACGTGGCTCTGTAACATGAGTATACTACGTTTTGACCAAATCACCACCACAGGTAAGACCAAACTGTGTTATAACAAGTTTCAGAGTAGCAACCTTGTTAGTCTGTATCCGCAAAAAGAACAGGAGTACTTGTGGCACCTTAGAGACTAACAAATTTGAGCATAAGCTTTTGTGGGCTACAGCCCACTTCATCGAATGCATAGAATGGAACAGATAGATAGATAGATAAAGAACATGAAAAGGTGGAGTAAGAGGCTAATTAATTAAGATGAGTTATTATCAGCAGGAGAAAAAAAACTTTTGATATGATTATCACTACAAAAGTTTTTTTCCTCCTGCTGATAATAGCTCTTCTTAATTAATTAGCCTCTTACTCCACCTTTTCATGTTCTTTGTATGTCTATGTCTTCTTACTATATGTTTCATTCTATGCATCTGATGAAGTGAGCTGTAGCCCATGAAAGCTTATGCTCTAATAAATTTGTTAGTCTCTAAGGTGCCACAAGTACTCCTGTTCTTTTTGTAATAACAAGGTGTCTCAATGCAGTCCATTTTGTATTTCAGACAAGCCCTGAAGCCAATGGCACTTTTCTACATGTTATATTAAGATTTGGGAAGTCTAAAGTTATATATCCTGACTATAGCTCAACCATAGGACTTAAAGCACAGTTTTACAAAGTATTATCAAGGCCCATCTGTGCTATATTCTTTCCTCCAAAAAGAACTGTCCAATACCACCACCTGGTGGAATAACATCAAAATGATTTTACCTTGCACAATCTTATTTCAGTGTTTGCTGCAAGGAACAAAAGGTATCTATCTTACATAAAAATAGCAAAGCAGCAATATTAGGGTGTAAGGAGCTGAATACTAACAATAATCTTTGGAAATAATGTTTTCTTGAGCTAAACCTTCTAAGATTAAGCTCATGAAAGTTAAAGCTAATAAACCAGCACATTCATCCAATCCCACCATTTGCAGAACTGGCCGCAGAAAGTAAATATTTATAAATTTTGTGTTATGTTAATGTTGTATTTTACAAAGTTCCCTTTTCTTGTGAGCAAATGCCAGTGCTGCAATAAAGAGTGTGGCTCCAACAGCCAAGGAGATTCCCTACACTATAGAATGCTCCCTTATATCAGAAGTAAAAAAAAAAAATCATAAAACAAATTCCAAATTAATATTTTCACACTAAAGACATGGAGTAAAATCCTGGCCCCATTAAAGCGAATGGCAAAGTTCCCACTGACTTCAGTGGATTCCACCCATGGATCTAAATTTTCAAAAGTGAATAGTGCTTTTGTGAGCCCAACCTGAGACACCTTAAAGAGACCAGATTTTTAGAGAGTGGGTGTTCAGCACTTCTGAAAATCAAGCCTTTCAAAAGGTGTCTCAAGTTGGGCACCCCAAAATTGTGGCAAGCACAATTATTAGTTACTTTGGAAAATTTAGGTTATGGTTCTACTGTCTAACTTCCACCTTCTGAACCTTCAAGCTCAACACAACACAATTGGCCTGAACCTCCTTTCATATACAGCACTATATATCCACAGTAAGTAAGAGGTAAATCAGGAACAATACACTGTGACTGCATCTTGATATGTCTGGTGTGCAGTTTGTACAAATGCATCCTAATCTAAGTGCCCACGTGCACATGGACCTGATCTGCACGTATAGATGTCTGCATGTTTTGCCTGAGGCTGCATGTGAACTTCTGTAGATTCATCCATCGCACCCTGCTTTGGAAAAAAAGGGTGCTTCCTCCAATGTGTATAACAAAAAAGTCGATGAAAAAGGTGATATTCTTGCATCTTTATTGGGCATTTTTAATATGTTTTATGGTTATTTGAACTACTGACCATTTTTCTCCCTTAAAGTTCACGTAACAGGGAGTTTTAATAAGGAGCTATGGGGAAACATGGCAGCAATGAAAAGACTTTGTCATCAAAAGCAATAATGATACTCTGCAACCATGTAGCCCTTTTCAGCCATGTATCACTTTACCAGTGTGAGCCCTTGTGAGATAGGGAATTATTGTGGACCCCATTTTACAGATGAAGAAACTAGAGCACAGAGAGAAAAACTGACCTGCTTGAGGTTATATAGCATGTCTATGGTGCAAATGGGCATAGAACCCATGAATTCTAACTTGCAGTCTCTGTCTTTAACCACTTTCCTTCCTTCTCCAAAGCAATAGCACTAGGAAAGGTACTTCATAAGTCTAGACTGAGCGTTTTGAAGGGTGAACAGGCAACACAGCCCTTCTCGCTCTCAAATTCATCCACTTATTACAATGAGAGCATATATCTAAGGTATTAGGTTTGTTTACTGATCACTCAACCAGCATTTTTAACACTGTAAAGGAGACTGCCTTGCAGACATTTCAGGAACCCCAGACAATGGTAGCTGGCTGGGTGAGGTATTTTGGTGCCAGCTCATTGGATCACATATGCCCAGTGAGAATAAATCACACCTACTTGTGCTATTCCAGCGATAAATGCATTAAAACAAGTTGAAATGCGCATTTTCTGAGGCGCAATCATGAAGCATCCTTCCTGTTGATCATAGCCAAGCAAGACATACAGATGGCGCTTCACTGTGTTGAAGGCTTTAGCACTGCTGATATCTGACTCAGCACTACTTTCATCCTTTGCCATAAACTTCATTAGCACAGTAATCAGCTGGTGGACGGTCTGATGATCAATCCCAGCATCCTCTGGAAGCAGGTCCTTTATTGTATTGTCATTCTCTGGGGATGGTTGTCCTATCAGCACAAGAAAGACACTGATGAGAATGACTGCAGTGCAAGGCAATAAAGAATCAGGCCAGAGACATCTATCCAAGAGACTTCTGATCCTATATGCACTTCTAAATGTCTCACTTCTGACCCTATACGCACATGTGAAGTCAGTAGGAATTGTGCATGCATTTCTGAGGGCAGTAATCTATTCTTGCCTTTAGGCACTTTAGGTATACGAAATTAACTCCATATTTTGTTGAAGTCAAAAGCTTTTCAACTCCTCAAACGTCCTCAGTGAACAGTTATACTGTATGGGACTGATTCTGATTTCTGTTCACACCAGTGTAACTCCACCACGTTCTGTGGCTTTACTCCTGGTTTACACTACTGTGAGCAAAAGAAGATTAATATTTTATGGGTTAGAGCCACAGTTGGTGTAATTCATCATAGTTCCATTGACTTCAATGGACCAAAATTTACTCCAGCTAAGGGTAATCCCAATAAAACCCAAAAAATCCCAGTGGTGGGCAACCTGCGGCCCATGGCCCATCAGGGTAATCCACTGGCGAGCTGTGAGACAGTTAACATTGACCGACCGCAAGCACAGCCGCCCACAGCTCCCAGTGGCCACGGTTTGCCATTCCCAGCTAATGGGAGCTGCGGGAAGCAGCAGCCAGCATGTCCCTGCGGCCCATGCCGCTTCCTGCAGCTCCCATTGGCTGGGAACGGGGAACTGCGGCCACTGGGAACTGCGGGCAGCCGTGCCTGCTCACGGTCAATGTAAACAAACTGTCTCGCAACCCCCCAGCAGATTACCCCAATGGGCCACATACAGCCTGCATACGGGCCACAGGTTGCCCATCACTGCTTTAGAGGATAAGAGAGAGGGAAAATCCTGCATTTGATCAAATAGAGAATAAAGGATTCACCTTCTAACATGCTTAGTGCATACTTCTCTCCAGACACAGAAGAAAAGTGGATTTACCTGAATAGATTGTGCCACTTTAGGTTTATCCAGGAAAACCACAGCTTCCAAAGGAATGCAGAGACCCTAACTATCATCCAATGCTGCTAAGTAAATCCCTAAAATCTACACAGAGTGTGTTAAGGTATGCTGTCTGATAGTCTAAGCCAAATTGTTGCTTATACTGTAGTATACTATAGTATCATATCATATATATGGCTTTACAAAAGTTAAATATTTAGTACAAATATTGTCATTATTATTTTCCAGTGAAAGAAGTTGGATTTGATCATTCCCCTGCAGTGCATGCAACCCAAACAGTACTGCATGACAATCCGAACAAGAGGGAAATTGACTAACTGAGCATCATTGTCCATTCTGACTGAATGCAAAAAGGAAACAAGCAGCAAAAAGAACAAACAGTAAATTAGATTTATAACATTCTTTCCATTTTCATAATCTAAAACCTTTTCAGCAACATTTTTAGGTAAGGAATATTTTTAACCCTTATGATTTCTAACTCATAGGTGCACAGGAGCACCACGGAAAAAAAAATGGTGGGTCCTGGGGCACGCACTGGCAGCCCCATCAATGCCTGCCCAACCCCCTCCCCAATGCCTCCTTCCCGCCAGCAGCCCCACCAATCAGTGCCTCCCCCAGCACCTCCCACCCGTCGTGATTAGCTGTTCTGCAGCGTGCAGGAGGCACTGGGGGGAGGAGGAGAAGCGAGGGCGAGGCACACTCTGGGAAGGGGTTGGGGTGGAAAGAGGTGGGGCCTTGTGTGAAGGGGTGGAGTGGGGGCAGGGCCTGAGGCGGAGCCAGGGGGAGCACCCCCCGGCATATTAGAAAGTCGATGCCTATGCATAGGTAATGGAATTAGGTGTGCAGGGGGTTCTGCCGCACCTCCTAGCTTGAAGTGGTTTTCATCATATACAGGTTTAGTTTGGTGCAATGGCTCTCAGCACCCCCACTATACAAACTGTTCCAGTGCGCCTATTTTAACCTATCAGGGCCCCTTTATTTGGCCCATGAAATATTGTCCTACATTTTACCATATGTCTAAACAGGTCTTTATTATTGAGATCCTTCACAATAGAGATGAAGTATCAGAAGTACTGAGTATCTACAACTCCAGCTGAAGTCAATAGGAGCTACAGCTGCCCAGCACGTCTAAGTATGAGGTTTTTTTACAGCTAACAATATGTGAAGGTATAAAGCAGAAGTGTTGGTAGAGTATACAATGTACTGTAATTCCAACACAACCTGTTTAAATATTGATTAAAATAAAGTACGTGCTGCATAATTCAAATTCACATTCTTTTTTTCAGGTATGAATTAGGGCTGCAGCAGTGGCTCCCAGCTCCACGCTCCAAGCATTGTGACCTGGCACACGGTCTCAGCACCACTCTCATTCAAATTTGGCCCCAGACCTGAGGAAGAGCACTGGGGAGCTCGAAAGTTTGTCTCTCTCACCAACAGAAGTTGGTCCAGTAAAAGATATTGCCTCCACCACCTTGTGTCTCTTATCCCTGACCCCTTTTGGTCCTTTAGAATTCAACTGACAGTGATAACCTTTCCAAACAATTCCACAGCAGAGATATAATTCTCTATTAAATTCTATTGAATATTTCCTCTAAAAAGGACATCAGTCTCATTCAGACGATTTTACAGTTTTTTCTTTAGCCCCCTACTGGTTTCATCTCTATTAAATTCTGCGTGACTTTTCCATAACATAAAAAAATGTAACTATGGAACTGAATGAGTCATTAATGTGGGTCTAAATCTATCCCAAAACTTCCACATACAATTAAATGAGTAAGGAATCTGATAAAATTATCCTTTTTACTTTTGCTTACTGAGCTGTGTCTTTCAGAAACTTGAAGATAAGGAAATATTCAGCCTTGCAATGGGTATACAGTCATGGCATGAGTTAATGGATACTTCCAAGGACTTTTTCTGAGCTTTCACTCTCCAGAGTTAGTGTTATGCTCTTATGAGCATGCAAAATCTCATATCTGCTACTTCTCTCTGTTATCAGCATCCATTATGATGCCTCTGTAAACTACAACAGGGAAACTGGGGGGGGGGGGCAGATCCTCAGCTGCTGTAAATTATCATAGCTCCACTGAGGATCAGCCCTGGCATATGTTAATTACATTGTCCTCCTCCTACTGGCTAGATGTCTGCTTCTTTAGCCATTATTATAGGGCAATTCATAAACAAGGACTATTGGGGGATTTGAGTGGTATTTGGTTTGTTATTTGTTTTAAATATGGAAGAGTCAACTGATCTAATTTAATAAACAGATATTTCGATATTACCCACCAGTTTGTGACAGTTCTAAGGTATGTCAGATTTGGAGACTAAATTTCTTGCACACATACAAAGTGGGAAATTACTGCCTAGGAAGGAGTGCTGCGGAAAGGGATCTGGGGGTCATAGTGGATCACAAGCTAAATATGAGTCAGCAGTGTAATACTGTTGCAAAAATAACAAATATCATTCTGGGATGTATTAGCAGGAGGAAGAAAAATTGTTCTTCTTAACCTCTGAGGATAGGACAAGAAGCAATGGGCTTAAATTGCAGCAAGGGCGGTTTAGGTGGACATAAGGAAAAACTTCCTAACTGTCAGGGTGGTTAAGCACTGGAATAAATTGCCTCGGGAGACTGTGGAATCTCCATCAATGGGGATTTTTAAGAGCAGGTTGCGCAAACACCTGTCAGGGATGGTCCAGATAATACTTAGCTCTGGCTTGCGTGCAGGGGCCTGGACTAGATGACCTGTTGAGTTCCCTTCCAGTTCTATGATTCTAATCTGAGACCCTTTCACCCTCAAATTACCTCATGACCTATCAAAATATATCATGAAACCCCAAACCATGATTAGACTGCCTCATACTAAACATGATCTCTTTGTCTTTTAGTACAAGCCACTCAGTGGAATTCCTGCCTTCTGTGACAAAGTGGGTTGGAATGCTGAACAGAATTAATAATGGCCTGATCCTGTTTCCTTGATTCCCACAGAACCTCCACTGATTTCAACAGGAGTTTTGACTGAGCTGGGACTGCAGGTTTAAACCTAAAATGAAGGAGTGGATGGGGACAAGGATCAAATCTTTACTTTTACATTTTCTCCGTGTAAGAGAGAGGTGTGTTTTTTGATAGCAGATGTGCAGAAAGTATTTGGAGCCATATTGGTTCTTTGGAAAAATCAGTCAAGTTCAGTATCACTATCCACAAGAATTCATAAGTCAAGCCTCCAAAAATCATGAGTTTTTTTTAAAATATAATAAACATTGGGTTCTTTTTGCCTGCAGGATTCCAAGTCTTTGGGATGCATTCAGGTCATTATTAAGGCTTTTCTTCACCATCAGGAGGGCTAGAAACTTCCAATTTTTTAAAACCAAAGCTGAGATTCTCACATAATCACCTGAATCCAGAAGTTGAGTCTTTAAGAATACAATCAACTATCATGAGACTCATAACACAATCATGAAAGTTGGCAACACTAAGTTAGGTAATGTGCAGCTAATACTTCCCATGTGACAAGGGAATCGACCTTGGTAACCCTGACCTCTGCCAGGTGACTGGGGCCTGGGAATAAAGAATAGTCACTTCCAACACTCCTGCGTATCACATCTGTTATCAGATTGTGACAAAGTGTAAAGGCGCTCTGGCATGCAAAGACTCACCTAGTCTCTGCCTGCCACATGATTGATCTGCATGGGGCTATGAAAGGAAGGGGTGCTGGTTCAAAGGAGGCTAGCATCGAGCAAGGTTGTGCCCCTGCCCTTCCCAGGTTGCTGAAACTGGGAAGGCCTAGCAGGTTATCACTCAGTAGCTTGAGTTGATTTGTTCTGGTTTTGAGCTTATATTTTAGCAAATAAAGCTAGTCCTGAAGAAAGGGACATGAAGAGACCCTGTATTTGGGACTTTATTTTTCGGCACACTGATTTACACAGACCAGCAAATAATATTACTATTATTATTTATTGTGCAGTGACACTTAGGAGCCCCAGCCATTGAACAGGACTCCATTGTGCTAGGTGCTGTACAAACCCAGAACAAAAGATCAGTCCCTGCCCCAAGGAGTTTATAATAAGTATAAGACAGACTAATAGACTAAGCGTATATAATTTACAACAACTTGCAGGCCAAAATTATTCCTTCTTCTGGCACTCAACATTTTAAGAAAGAACCTTTTTGATAAGCTAGTGCCTGATGCAAATTATATCATGATCCAATAAAAGAGATAGCATTCCCTCCCTTCTTCCTGTATCCACTATACACCCCTCTCTTCAACAGAGGAAGTACCCACCTGGCGTTTGCTCTGGTGTTCCACCAAGTGCAGGAGCAGACTGTTCATGCCTGGTCAACCTCACAGCTAAAAACCAAGAATAATTCTGTTTAAATAATCAATAGAGACAACTTACACTTCAATATATGCTCAGCATTAAGCTGAGTTTGATCTAAGAGCATTCTCAAGTGTATGTATTAATTGTTATTATGCAGTGAATGTAACATTTTAGAAGATTGATTTTTGTGGAGTTGTGGTTTTATGCTCTCTATCCCTTAACTCTAGTCTCCTTTATTACTCAGTTTTTCTGGTCCAAGATCATTAAACTAGAAGGACTCGTGCAGCATCCAGAGTTAATCAATACAAGTTACATAAGATTCACAGAAAACTATAAGCAAAATAAATTTGGTTTTAATTTGGTTCTCTACTAATTTTAGAGAAAAAAATCTAATTAATTTTAGCAGCTCATTGGCACCGATGACTCAGGTTAATTTTAACAAGTATTATATTATACAGGTTGGGGATATTAAGTGTGGCTGAAGTGTCTTAAGTACAGGACTAATTAATATTTGTAAAGTCCTCTAAAAATGAAAAATAGATTTGTCATTTTTCCTACAGCATATTAAAAATATTCTAATCATATATATTTTTACAGCACATGCAACCCAGAGGATTTTGAGAATCAATTTCCTCGTATGTAAGAAGGTTATAAAAATGTTTTGTATGCACATTATTATACTGCTAAAGGAAATCTGCAAATATAGAATGGCTGCAGCAAAGAATTTGTTGTTTGAAAAGTGCCAATATATAGTATAGTGCTGCATAAATTGACAAAACATATTAATTAATAATTATCAGTAATAACTGAATCACTTTCCAAAAGCTACCTCTAGTTCTCGTCCAAGTAAGCAATACATTAGCCACCTTACGTAGATTAAAAACTATCTACAAACTTGTGTCAGAGCATTTCATTCTATCCATAAAACAAGTACAGCACAAAACTGGAATGTTGTCCCTGTTATTTGGAAAACTCACTGACTTCTAACTACCTGAATAATGTCTGAGTCAGTCCATAACCCAGATATGCTAAACTGTCCCAACTGGATGAATACTGAAAGTCCCATTGTGTACTCAGCAACAGGATGCAATCTTAAGGGAGAAGATGCAGGCTTATCACAAAAATATAAAAGGATACTCAACGGATTTTGGTGGTTAAGGTTTCTGGAAGGGAGAGTGCTCTCTTTGATTCCCCGGGTCCCTTCACACTGTCCCTCAGGGAACGCACGCTCTTCTGACGATTACGTGCAAAACGAGCCCTCTTGATCTTCCACATTGCTGTATCACTGAGATTGGCAACATTTGTCCGGACAGCAGTAATAGCTTTACAAATGCAATCAACCAAGTTAGGATTCATTCCACAACATATTTACTGCAATCCTGAAAAGTGCCACATGCAGGCAGACCCCAAGTCCCACTGAAGTCAACAAGCCTTTGACTGGCTTTGGGTGCAGGGGCTCCACCTGGGAGGAACTCATTGCATGATCTGAATCATCAGCTATGAAACCCCGAACAGTTGACATATATATTTTAAAAAGTAATTTTGATCCTTCTCTAAATATTAGAGATGGAACAAAATGAGGCCCTTGAATCCAAACCCTTTTGAATTGAAGATGATGATGAATGAGGACTTCACCCTTTAAGAGAGCAGAAATCTCATGAGAACAGCTCAGAAAGTTTCAGTGCTGTCAAATACAAGCTCGGACTGCAGACCTGCTTTAGTCTCAGACTCAAACGCTGAACTGCCTGCGCCTAACTCAGATCTGCATCTGAACAGTGCCCCCTGAGTCCTCTGAACAGGGTTCTCCTCTCCCAGGAGATTATTACCAGTAAACAGAGGTGAAAGTAAGCCGGTACGGTACAGTACAGCGTACCGGCAAGAGCTGGTACACAGCCGACCATACCAGCGGGGGCAGCTTCCCCAGGCAGGCAATTTAAAAAGGCCCTGCGCTCCTGGCATTGGCTGGAGCCCCTGGCCCTTTAAATCGCCGCCAGAGCTCCGGGGCTTCCAGCCACCACCACAGCTACAGCTACTGTGGGGCTTCCGCAGTGATTTAAAGGCCCCACCCCTTCCATCTGAGGCCACCCCCCACCCACCTGCTGCTCAGGACCCCGGCCCTGCGTACCAGTAAGTCTCTTAAGTTCCTTTCACCCCTGCCAGTGCACTTCAATTAGCTTTAATGGAATCACTGATGATCTGGGCACATGAGACATTGAAGCCCTTTGATTTTTACAGTAATTAGAGATCCAAAAGCAAATAATCAAATCCCCTAAACACCATATGGTTATGTTTGCAATGCCAAGAAGCAAAGGGGCAAAAGGTGGACATCTGAAGCATAGTTATATATTAAATGCTTCCAAATATTTTTCACTTTAAGTTACTGATTTAAAAATTACAAATCAAATAAATCATGTGAAAATAATCATACAAAGACAAGTGCAATTATTATTTTGTCTTAGCCCATTGGAGGATGGAAAAAAAAAAAAACAGGATCTCCATGGGTATCTTAACAGGAAGCCAGGTATGTGCAGTACCTCTGGTAACAAATGTCTGTTACAGACACAGTGGGAATTATTAACTGTTGTATGAGCCCCAATGTAATATCATCATTCCCATTCATCCATTTGTGTCTTTTGGACTGTATGGCTTCTGGGTCAGGGATTGTCTCTTTACCTATCTTTCTACAGCCCCCAGCAGAATGAGGGCCAAACATGACTGGAGCCTTTGGGAATAATAATAAATACATAATAATAGTATAATTAATTTATTAATTAATAATAATAATAGGGCAAACTAAAAACCCCTCTACACTAGGGCTCAAGAACAGTGTTTGGGGGAACTGGTTCTAAAGAACATTCAGGCTAACTCAGTTTGACCCTGACTATTCACAGAACCAAATTATGTTTCAACAAAGTCTGAGAACCATGTTTTAACTAAAGCAGAACATGGTGTTCAAAAACCTTCAAATATAATGTATCCTAATCTGGTCTAGGCATGTTCACACTGGGTTATCCACTTCTAGTTTAAAATGACTACACCAGTTCAGCAAACCTGGTTATAGCCCCACTGCAGATGGGGCCTTCGCTTCTCTCCTTCCCTAGTTCAGGGAGCTGAATTCCAGCAGTGGTGAAAGGTAATGTGTTTCCGATTCTGCTTACTTGTTGGAAAAGGGAATTCTTTGTTGCAGTCCAGATGAAGCTGTGCTTCCAGAGACAGTGTCTCAAAGCGATTCACAAAGAACTCCCAGCTCAAAGCTGGAATGTCCTGCTTTAGAAAATGAAGGAGCAAAAGCTTGCTGAGAATTGTGGGTCTGTCTTTGACAACTGTATCAAACTGGAAATCAAGGCAGAGGCACAGACCCTGTGGAGGAAAAAAAGAACAGAACTCAAATGTAAAGAGTATAACAAGTGTTCTTTAAAATAGCGAGGCAAACCTCACAACTTCTCTAATCAGCTGGTAGAGAAGAGGAGCCTGTTTCTGGTCTCTCACACATGTCAGTTGGGAATAACTCTACTGAAGTTGATGGAAAACCAGTGTAAGTGAGGGAACAATTAGGCCCTCGTCATTTTGAATGGGGGATTTTCCATTTTAATTTTTAAAAATACATAGGGTAAAATGTTGCCATATAACCTATTACATGCAACACACAAGATTCTCCCTGATCACACCCTGCTGCTCTCTTGGTTCCAGTGAAGTTATACCAGCGTAGTGGCCCCAAGTCATTTTAAAGCAGAGGAAGCAACCCAGAGTTCTGACAAGCAAGGTATACAGGAATCAATGCAGTGCATCTAGAAACAGTTTCAAACCCAAACCCCACCGTTGCTATGACATACCTGTCAGGCTGGTAATACTGTGGGTATTACCAATGCAGATGTGCACACCATGCAAAACCCTTTGCCTCAGAATTCTTGGGCTGAATTCTGCCTTCATTTTCATCCATGCAAACCCATTACTTTCAAGGAGTCTTCAAAAGCAAGGGGGTTCCGGGAATTTAGCCATTTATTTCCAGCAGAGCCATAAAAGTAGCATTGGGGCTAGTGCACTTAAGTCAAAAGCTAATGGAAAGGACTTTGCTTGCCAACAGAAATCCAAGGAGTTTGATATAGTTTTCATGGAGAGTGGAGACTATTGAAGCATGTACCACTAGAAACATATGTTACCTCCCATTCATTCAATCCATGAAACATGATGGGACTTTAGCAGCAATTCTACTGGTTCAACTGTTCTAAGTAATCAAAAATGTTATTTTAAATGTTTTAATAACTACATAGCTCAAAACTATAGGTCTGATCTTGACCTTCTAGTGTACCCAAAATTCCCATTGATTTCAGTAGGAGTTTTAGGTAGGTAGGCTCAGGCCCCAAATGAGAAAGATCTAGTACATGGTTAAAAGTATCAAAGGCACTAATCTCATAAAATGCTGCTGTGTTTTATTAGCACAAGAATTTTGAGCTTGCTGTCAACATTCATGTTTGAAAAAGACAACAGAGATTAAATATTTAACAAGTACAGCATATGTGGGACAAGTCTGTCTTCCTCAACAAGAACCACCTTTGGCCAGACCACAAAGAAAAATCTGGTTTGGGCAGTTATTTGCAGCCTTTGGCATATGCAATCAATTTGTCAAAGCACTAGGGACACATCTGAAAAGATTTACACAGGACTGGAGCTGAGCAACTCCCACTGTCTTCAGCAGAATCCACAGTCCCTGAGCTGTGCTTTGAAAATCTGCCCCATACATCGTATAAAATAGCAAACTCTTAACTGCATTTTATGGGCAACTGTACTGGAATTATTACTTAAATACTGTTTTTGTTCTATCTACCAGAAATAATTTATACCAGATATTGCACTAAACTTTATAATGAGATTTTTTCATCTTGCTTATAAATGTAGGTCCTGATCCTGCAAAGATTTATATATGTGCTTAATTTTAAGCACAAGTAGTCCAATCAGTAGGTCTTCTCACATGCTTAAAGGTAAACATGTGTATAAATCTTTCAAAGATCAAGGCAATAGGTAGCTTTGTTTTCATAAAAATTTCTGCTATCAGTTTACCTGTGAGTAAGGCCCTTCATGTACAGTGTTATTTTATTTAAAAATTCCTAGTAATTTATCAGTGTTTACCACAAAGATAAAAAAACGGGTGAAAATCAGTGCAAAAAATTAACTTCACTGTTTTCTGGTAAATATTGGGAGACAGGAGGACAGAAAAAACAACATATAGAGAAAAGTAAAAATACTGAAAGTAAAAGGAGTTTAATGCTGTGGTTTATTTCATAAAATGTACATTAACAGTTCGTACACATATGCACATGTGAGTGTGTGAATCTTCCACTACTTTGCCTTACTTTAACAAACAACTCACAATTACACTTAGACTAATTTATTATTAACATAAACACATTTACCTTATATAATGTATTAGATTTTCTTAATATAAACAGTATTTTCCTGTACATGATTGGTCCAAACTTAGGGTGAAAATCAGTAAAAACTGAATAATAGCTTTTGTAAAACCTGGGAAATTTTCAGTAAGAATCAGTAAAAACTGAAAACGAAGGGCCTTCCTGTGAGTCAGTAGATTTTTGAACTATATTTTTTTCCCCAGCATTAAAAATAAAATCACCCCAATTTGTTTTACCATTATAAAAATAATTATATTTTTTCAAGTAATAGCTCAGATGCTATAGAACCCTACTGGAAGCTCTAGTGTTTTGGACCAGAAGACTGGCACCTCTAGAACCTGTAAAGGGCATGTTGCCTCTGTGTCAGTTAGCTACTGAGAACCTTAAGATGCTGTGTTTTCTGAGGTTATAGTGATGGGCCAAACTCCAGACTATGAATCTGAACGCCTTTGAACTTTGGGGGAAAAAATGGGTCAAGATCCTGTCTTTGTCACTTGCACTCATTTCTAGCTTTGATGTATGCTTTTGTTCCATATGGTGAACCTACCTGCAAAGCTGGCCTCTTTATGGTGTCAAGTAATAGCCCAGCTCTTGTAGCCACTGCTGGGTTGACATCCTCCACAGCAGTCAAAAAACAGCAGAACGCATGAGCCAAAGAATACTTCAGCAGGTGATTTTTTGTCACTGAGTGAATATCCAGAAACCTGCACAAAACAGCCACTTTCTCTACTGCAGCAGACAAGACCGCAAAACAAAGAGAATATTCACATTAATTCAGGCAGTGACCTGTGTTTTGAACAACATACACAGGCCTGTATCTCATCGAAAACAACAAAGAATAATTGAAACATCAACTTGTTTCCACTTCCAGCTCTGTGCAACAAGTGCACATTTTTCTCATCACCTCCAATTACTTACAGGTTCCCAGATTCTCCCCTACACTACAGCCACTTTGTTTCATAGCGTCAGTGAAAAGTGGCTCCAATGCCAGCACAGCCAGCCACAGGAGGATCATTCCAGTGCAGGAGGATCTTTTGAAGGCACAGAGCCAGGACAGCTGCTTCTACACCACCCAACCTGCCTACAACTGGCAGGGCTAGAGGAAGGGGCTTCTAAATTCATAGATTTTAAGGCCAAAAGGGACTATTACGATCATCTAGCCTGACTTTCAGTATAATACAGGCCAATAAAATTTCATCTGGTTCTCTGCATCCTAGCAATCGCAAGCAGCTGTAATGGCCCTTCAGAGGCACTGGCAAACAGCAGAATTTAGAGCAGCTTTTAGATGGACTGTCCTGGTGTACCGCTGGCCAAAGACCTCTTTACACCACACCCCTTTTCCTAAGCTGTCCTGTGCACTCCTTGTCTGCAGCCAAGGATGTGGGCCAATAATTCCAAAACCAAAATCCAGTGGGCTTGAGTCTCTTCTTCCTTACACCAGTGTAAATTAAAAGTAACTCCACTGAAGTCAGTAGATTGACACCAGCGTAACAGAGGAAAATAAGTAAGGCCCATTGATTGTAATAGCTGCTCCTTTCTTTTCATTCCCCTATTTCAAATACCAGGATCATTTTGATTTGAAGTTACTCCTCTTTTAAGGAGCAGACGAGAACACTCACTGCTTCTTGGCATTAAACCTGAACTTACATCATGGGCCTTGATTGACCAGTACAGAGAATATCAATCCAATGGGCAGTAATATATATCTGTTTTTTCTGATAACAGAAGGGTAAAACTATGCGTGGAGATTACTAGAGAATTTTATCATGCTACAAACATACACCAATAATGGAGAACTAAGTTAAATAACATTTAAAAGGCGATCCAAGAGGGTACACAGTGAGTAATGCTCCATGACTGGAGTTTTGTAAACTAGGCTAGCCTGAGCACTAGGAAATGGACTATAAGGAACAATCCTGCATTGATTAGAGATAGATGGACTATGTGTGGAGGACCTACTGGGTCTTTTCTATCAGTGTGGTGTATGATTTTATTAAATCAACCACCAGAGCAGCCAATGAAGACAATGAATATTTAAAAACAAAAAAAAAAAAAACACTTATGGGTAGCAGATGGAAAGAAACTATAGAAAAAGAGCTTCTCTACCTTAAACAGCCAATGTCAACTACAATACCTGCAACTGACAAAGCCCCTTCCTCCCTGCCATATTAACCCCCATGCAAATATCATACACTTCTCAGACCTACCTGCTTCAAACCTCATCTTCCAGTCTTTGCTGTTAAAATTGCTGTTTATGATTGTCCAGAAAATATCAGCTCCATGAGGAAGCGACAGAGCATGTAGAAGAAGTGGGACAGCCAATGAAGAAAGCTGAGAGAAATCAGACTTCACTACTCTCCATAAGCTAGAAGGACCAACAAAAGCAAATCTGATCACAGAATCTGTCTTTTACTTCACAGAACATCCTTCATATTAAATGTCAACATTATGTTGCTGGGGGGAATTTGCTTAATAAGAAAAGGGGTAACATTTGTGAGTTACACCCAGCACCCATGTTAACAATTCAATGTTGCTGTATGTGGAAGTCCCATATTCCCCTGCATCTATATTCATTTGAATTAATTTTTTGGGGGGAGGTTCTAGCAGTTTTTTGGAAATTGTCTATGATAGACATTCACCAGCATAACGGAGACAGAAATGTATTACTCCACATGAGAAACATACATCTGGCTCGTAAAACAAGCAGTGTGTGCAACACAGGAACTGCTATGCCTGATCAGATCAAAGGTCGATCTCATTTGGTGTCCTCTCTCCAACAGTGATGCTTTGGCACCTGCTTACAGTTGGTTACTCCCCTTTGGTTTTACCCTCGCCAAATGACATATTTCTCAGCTAATATTAAGAGGTAGCAGGGAATTTTCGAACCATTTTTTTTTATAGAAAACGTTGTTCCTGCAAAATCTAAGTGGTCTTCGGTAAAACTTTAATTTTACCAAAATGTTTTTGATTTTTTTTATTGGGAAAATCTAAATGAAATATTTCATTTCTGACGGGGTGTTCCTGAATCAAAAAACTTTTCAGTTTTTTTTAACTGAATTAAACATTTTGTTACGGGTCAGTTCAACATTAATCTGCGTCCACCCGGGCAGCTGCAGTGCCTCATGGAAGCTGTAGTTCAGATGCTTCATGCCCTCTTTCTCCCCCTGTGGGCTTGGCTCCCCAGCCAGACTCTATCTCCCATGGTGCACCTCATTCTCCCCTCCAGATGCTCCCTTTGTGGCGCATTACAGGGAATACCGTCTGTGACAGGAGCCTGGTCCATAGAAGAGAATGGGGAGGAGGGATGTACCCAAATTACAACCCCTTTGAGGCACTGCAGCAACTCAGGCAGACATAGTTCCCTGTCAAACTGAACCAAAACATTTCAACATTTAATTCCAGTAAAAAAATTTAATATTTCAATTTTTCATCCAGATTTGGAACTGACAAACATAAGAACAGCCATACTGGGTCAGATCAATGGTCCATGTAACCCAGTAGCTGATCTGCAGTCAGTGGCCAATGCCAGATGCTTCAGAGGGAATGAACAGAACAGGGCAATTAGCAAGTGATCCATCCCCTGTCATCTTGTCCCAGCTTCTGGCAGTCAGAGGTTTAGGGACACCTAGAGCATGGGGTTCATCCCTGACCATCCTGGCTAACAGGCATTGATGGACCTAGCCTCCATGAACTTATCTAGGTTTTTTTTTTTTAAAACCCAGTTATACTTTTGGCCTTCACAACATTCCCTGGCAACAAGTTCCACAGGTTAACTGTGCATAGTGTAAAGAAATACTTCTGTATCTAAGTTTTAAACCTGATGCCTATTAATTTAATTGGGTGATCCCTGGTTCCTGTGTTATGTGTAGGGGTAAATAATACTTCCGTATTCACTTTCTCCACACCATTTATGATTTTATAGACCTCTAGCATATCTCACCTTAGTCATCTATTTTTCTAAGATGAATAGTCCTAGTCTTTTTAATCTCTCCTAATATGGAAGCCGTTCCATACCCTTAATAATTTTTGTTGCCCTTCTCTGTTCCTTTTCCATTTCTAATATATATCTTTTTTTGAGATGGGCTGACCAGAATTGCATGCAGTATTCAAGGACTGGGTGTACCATGGATTTATAGAGTGACATCATATTTTCTGTCTTATTATCAATCCCTTTCTTGATGGTTCCTAACATTCTGTTAGCTTTATTGACTGCAACTGCACATTGAGCAGATGTTTCCAGAGAACTATCCATGATGACTCCAAGATCTCTTTCTTGAGTGGTTACAGCTAAATTAGACTACATCGCTTTGTATGTACAGACAGAAACAAAATGTCAAATACCAGAATTTCCTGATTTTCTACCGGCTCTAGCTAATGTCTAATATAAACACTGCCATATGCACTCTTGAGAACAGAGATATTGTGCAACCCTTCTTATTATTATCATTATTTATACTGCACCACAAGTGCACGTAGTGCCTTACAGACAAATAAATAATCCAAGAAAGCTCTGAAGATTTAACAATTTAAGATGAATCCTGCAAGTCCTTACTCACACAAGTTGTCCCACCAAAGCTGATTGAATTGCTTACGCTAGTAAGGTGTTTACATGATTGGGCCCCAGAGCAATAAGACTTGACATAAGGAGAGACAATAATGGACAAAAGGGAAGGGAGGAAAGAAAGGAATGAGATCTACACAATGTCAGTTTCTTAGTAAATGAGATGACAAGTTCGTTGTTCACATGGCCAAACTCCTTGAAAATAAACTACAGCAAGTGTTTCAGCCCACAGCACTCAAAACAGAACTTATGATTTAAAAATAAAATTCACATGCTGTACATAATTCTGATCTGCTTTTCCTTGAACTGTTTTTTTATTATCCACAAATCAGTTTCATGGACAATATATGACCATTCCTGGAACCAAATTTGCACTGCAATCAGGGAGGCACAGTGGTCTAGCAAATGGAGCACTGGACTGGGAGTTAGGATACATGGGTTCTGTGTGACCTTAGAGAAGTCACTTCACTTTTCTGTGCCTCTGTTTCTCTTCTCACCCTTTGACTATCTTGTCTATTTAAACTGTAAGATCTTTGAAGTAGCAACTGCTTCTCACTGTGTGTTTGTACAATGCCTAGCAAAATGGACCTCTGATTCTGGTTGGAATTAAGAAGCATTAACTGTAATATAAATTAAAATGACAATTCCTGGGTTAAAAGCATACCTTGCAATCAGCATGTGATCTTGAATGTAAGCTAAGAATTGTGGATGGTCCTTTCTTGAAATGTACAAACATTCCCCATGAAGACAGAGAATCTTCAAACAGTTCAGCATGTTAAAAAGAATGTCTGGCTCTTCAAATCTGGCCATTTCCTGTGCAAGCAATTCATGTAATTAATACTACTCTCAAAGCAGGGATGTCATTAAATCAAATATATAAATTTAAAAAGTAATCAGCTGTACCTGCAATATAGTGTATATGAGCTTCAACGTAACCGGAAGTTGCTGGTAACAGAATTTTCTTTCAGTGTCATTTTTTATTGATGCTAAAATCAAGTTACATTAGAGTCATTAATCATCTCTTTTGCTGGTTGGGAATGAAACTAGAAAATAAACCAAGGGAAGGTGAGATTGCTGCAAAGGGCAAATGCATCCCAGCTGTATCTCTACTGCAGTCAGTAGAATTATATCAGGAATTAATTTGACCCATAAAATTTTTCTGTGTGATCAAAGGAATGGGTTTTTTAATGATTTTTTTCTTGGTCCAACAATTTTGCTATATAAGTGTATAAATGGAATGCAACTTTCCCATAGAATGAACAAATTTTAAAAGTATTAAATGCATGAAAAACTATCAATTTCGTGCTGTTGAACTTGCAAGGCTACTTCAAATATTTGTATCTTTTTTTTAAGAAATAAAGCCAAACCAATGCTTCATTTAACACCTAGTTCAAATGTCCTCCTAACTTACTAGCATTTTCTGTTGTCTCTGTATGATTTCCTGGGTTTTCTCCATGTTTTGTTGCAGATTTATTTTCCTCTTCCCCTTCAGTTCCTATAATAAACTCGGGTCTAGTATACAGAAGACTATCCTCCAGGTTGTCTGTGGGCTCCTATAAGGACACAATAATGATTATACCTAGCTCTTATTTAGTACTTCTCATCAGTAGACCTCAAAGCAGTTTACAAAGAAGGTCAGTATCATCGTCCTCATTTTACAGATGGGGAAACTGAAGAATTCAATTCATTTCTTGATGTACAGACTTCCATACACAAGGCCAAAACCTGATCTTTAAGTTAAATCCTGCATGCATAAACAGGGCCCAAACTGAGCATGAATGGACTGTACATTCGAGTGTGGTACTGTCAGCAGTCTCAAATCTAGCCATTCAAGTAACTCTCATAAAAAGTAACAAAGGATCGTTAATGATCACAAGTGGCCAGGAACTTTGGTTAAGATGTTCAAAAGGGACTAGTGATGTGGGGTGCCCAACCTGAACCAGCTTCGAGGGACCTGACTTTCTAAAGATCAGGCCCCTTTAAGGGACCTCAAATCAGACACTTGAAAACTGAATCACCTAAAATCACTAGTCACTTGAAAATCTTGGCCCTTGGTTTTAACTAGTTATATAAACAACTTTGAAGACGAAAAGCACTAAGCAGCATCCTTTTTATCTGAAAGACATCACCTCCAACAACAGAGCCCTGCCAGCACTGGTTCAATGCTGATATAGAAAGAAGAGTGCCAACTATTGTATCAATATCATTGCTACCGAGTGCGCCTTGAAGATTTCCCATACAAGCTTATGAGATCTGAGAAGTCAATGGGAATTTTGCTCTGGAATTCCTCTATGTATAAGATCAGTGCAGTTCATTTCCTTATGACAGGCTAATTAAAACAGGAGTTTGGGAGAACTCTCATAATTTGTCATTTAATTACATAAGCTATTTGTTTCACTACTTACCACCAGTCTGATTTCTTCTTTTGGAGCTAGTCGTTCCAGCAGCTCACAAGCCAGCTGGTAACAGAGAATGCTAGACTGGCACAGGTTACATTCTACTACTTTTTCGTCCTTCTGACAGGTGTGAGAGCCACCCCAAGGGGCCTGAAATACATTGTTTATGATGGAAATTATGTCCTTCGAGAGACTGTTCTCTAAACCCAGGGTGATGCCATCATCTTGGAGTTCCATCTGAAAGTCAGTGACAGAACGGTAAGAAATTAACTATTTGATTAATGATCAGTGCTCTTCCTATTCTGCTTATTCTCACATTACTGCCAGTATTAAATTAACAAGACAGAGTATGACATGTAGTGTGGCTCACAGTTTCAAAAGCAGCCACTGATTTTGGGTGCCCAACTATAGACACCTAGGGTGGGATTTTCATAGCCACATAGGAGATTTGCATGTCCGATTCCCATTAACTTTAATAGGAGATTGGTATCTAAATCACTTAGACCACTTTGTAAAACTCAGCCCTAGCGCCATCCTTGGGTCCAGCAGAGATGTGTTTAGTGCAGGACTTGAGGGGAGAGACAAAGATGGCTTTACACTAACTTTGTGCTTTCCCCTGATCCCTGACTCTGTGGGTTCCAATTCAGCTCTCAGCACAAGTCAGACCAACCACCTGGGCTCCTTTCATTTATCCCAGTTGGTAACAGTCCCAAGGGGCCATTACACCAGCTGAGGATCGTCAGAGCACAGCAGCGCTCTGGCCACATCCTCTTTCCTTCCTACACTCTTGCCATGCCCCTAAATCAGTGACTGTGACAGCAGGTTGTGTAGAGCTACCTATGACAACTCTATGCCACCCTGGGACTCCTCCAACCAGGAGCATCCTAATTTGTCCACTCAAGGGAACTTTATGTCCTCTCTGAATCACTAGAGTAGCACAAAGGGACTTCAGCAGAGGCTGGGATCTGAAATCTGAGCCTGATTTTTAGAGCTGCTAATCACCTACAAATCAGCTGTTGGTGGAGGGGGAGGGGACCAAAAATGGAGGCACTGCAAATCAAAGGCCATTTCTGAATATTAGGACCTATATCAAGAGAGCATTATACTGGGATATGCCATTTGAAGTGAGCTGTAGCTCATGAAAGCTTATGCTCAGATAAATTTGTTAGTCTCTAACTTGCCACAAGTACTCCTTTTCTTCATCCTGATTAAGTAGCTGTTCTGAAACTGAAAGGAAGCAATTTAAAAAAAAGTTGGGAAAGACTTAAATGAAATAAAACACTACATGAAATAAAAAAGACAAGAATGAGAAAGACATTGACTGCACTTCATCTTTACGGCTGCTCCTAATCTTATTTGGTAAATTCTATATTAAAAGGTCAGAGCTCAGAATGTCACACCAATTTAACACTTGGTTAAGTGCCACTGAATCCCTTAACATTGGATGAAGGCATCCCCATTAAGGAGGTGTCTTCACTAGGAAAAGAGATGCATTTCTAACCAACATGAGGTAAAACCCTAGCTGAACACAAGGCAGTTGGTTAGCAGTGAGGCTCCCCCAGTCTTTAACTCGACTTGCTAACTCACGTGAAAACCACAGACTGCCTTCACTAGGATTCTACCTCATGTTAGATAACTCAAGTTAAACACACACCTTTTTCCTAGGCTATGTCTACGCTAGCACTTTTGTCAGTATAACTGACGTTGCTCAGGGATATGAAAAATCACCCCGAGTTACACAGACAGAAGCACCAGTGTGTATAGTGCTATGTTAACAGGAGACACTCTCCTGCTGACTTAGCCACCGCTGCTCGTTAGGGGTGGTTTAATTATGTCAATGGGCGAGATCTCTCCTGCTGGCATAGAGCAGCTGCATTGGTAGACATGGCCCTAGTGAAGATAGACCTTAGGGGTTCTTAACAGATAAGTTTGCAATTAGTGCAGCACTTAAAAGAAATTCGCTAAACTAGTGCAAATCCATGTGCACACACTTATTTTAATTGAAAAGTGGTTTATTTTGGTTTTGTTTATTTCTGTTCTTAAGGACTTGTCTACCTACAGAAGTGTCTACACTTAAAAGCACTGTCGATGTCCTGCTATAGCACTTCAGTGTAGACACTCACTACAGCAATGGGATGGGTTCTCCTGTTGCTATAGTCAATCCTACTCCCCAAGAGGCAGAAGCTAGGTCAAAGGAAGATTTCTACATCAGTCTAGCGCTGTCTATGCTGGGGGTTAGGTCAACATAACTACGTCACTCAGGGATGTGTTTTTTTCACACCCCTGTGCGACTTAGCTGGGTCAACCTAACTTTTTAGCGTAGACCTGGCCTTAAATCAGTTTATAAAGTGACTTAGTTAAACCAATACAAACCTCTATGTGAACATGTTTATTCTGGTTTAAGTGTGGCTTATTTTGATTCAGCCTAATCAATTCAACAACTTGTCCACAAGGAGTTTCCATCAATTTAACTAAAGTGATTTAAAATTATAATCTTAAATTAAACCTGTGCAACTTTCTTGTACAGACAAGTGCTGACACTGACTTAAAGTAAACTAAAATAAGTCTGGTTTAAACCAAAACAAGTGTCCACAGTGCCTTTTGTACCAGTTTAACCAAATTAGTTTAAAATCACACTTGCAGTTAAATCTATGAAACTCTGCATGTTGACAGCTGTAAATTGATTTCTACAAAGTCCCAATAAAGTGACCAGTCTGATTACACTGTTTAGATCCACATATTTTTCATGTCTTTTGACTTTTGTGTTCATCTAAACATGGGAATAGTTAATTTCCTTTCAGGTCACTCAGAAAAAACATAGGTGGGTTTCAAGTATTGAGAACTGTATTTTTGCATCAGTTTAACAATCGAAATTCTTTATCTGCTGGCACCTGCTTCAGGATGAGATCAAACATCAGTATGAAGCAGTTCAGATTCATTTCATCTTCATCACAGTCAAAGTCGATAGTCCTCCCTCCAGGGTGTCCAAAGTTCTTGAAAGGGCTACGGAAAGGACTGAGCATGGGGCTGCGAAATGGGCTCTGGAAAGGACTTGGGAAAGGACTCAGCATATTGTGCTGAACCCTGCGCCCAGGATCAGAGACAACACTCACCTGAAGAAACAAAAAGTGGATACACGCAAGTCAACTTTAAACACTTGGGCATTGGCTAGTATGATACTAAAGGAAAGGAGGGAAAGTGGTTTACTGTTCCCTGTTAGGGCTGTTTCTTGTACATTTTCAACTGGTTCTTAATGCCACTAAACGTTAAAATATATTATAAATTCAATGGGCCAAATTCTGCACTGATGTACATGTTGGTGTACGCAAGACAGTTGAGGTCAAATTAATGCTTGGTGTAATTCTGCTGATCTCAGTAAAGTTACATCAGAGGTGAATTTGGCCTCCTAGTGTAAACTGGCCAGAAAATGACTACAGAAGATAAAGGAGACAAGTTCCTTTTGCTTATCATAGAATGTCAGATCAGTGTAATCTAACCCCACAAATGCTCTGAATGCAGGGTAGTGGCTGATGAAAAAAAAGAGGGTATATTAAGAAAATAGTTTTCAGAGTAGCAGCCATGTTAGTCTGTATCCGCAAAAAGAACAGGAGTATTGGGGCACCTTAGAGGAACAAATTTATTAGAGCATAAGCTATCTGTGTGTGTGTATATATAATATATATATATATATTATATATATATATATATATACACACACACACACAAGTTGGAAGTTACCATACAAACTGTGAGAGGCTAATTAGTTAAGATGAGCTATTATCAACAGAAAAAAAAAACTTTTGTAGTGATAATCAGGATGGCCCATTTAGACAGTTGACAAGAAGGTGTGAGGATACTTAACTTAAGGAAATAGATTCAATATGTGTGATGACCCAGCCACTCCCAGTCTCTATTCAAACCCAAGTTAATGGTATCTAGTTTACATATTAATTCAAGCTCAGCAGTTTCTCTTTGGAGTCTGTTTTTGAAGCTTTTCTGTTGCAAAATTGCCACCTTTAAATCTTTTACTGAGTGGCCACAGAGGTTGATGAGTTCTCCTACCAGTTTCTGCATGTTATGATTCCTGGTGTCAGATTTGTGTCCATTCACAACAAGTAGGAGAACACTTCAAGTGAGCTGTAGCTCACGAAAGCTTATGCTCTAATAAATTGGTTAGTCTCTAAGGTGCCACAAGTACTCCTTTTCTTTTTACTTCAACCTCTGTGGCCACTGAGTAAAAGATTTAAGGGTGGCAATTTTGCAACAGAAAAGCTTCAAAAACAGACTCCAAGGAGAAACTGCTGAGCTTGAATCAATATGCAAACTAGATACCATTAACTTGGGTTTGAATAGAGACTGGGAGTGGCTGGGACATCACACATATTGAATCTATTTCCTTAAGTTAAGTATCCTCACACCTTCTTGTCGTCAACCGTCTAAATGGGCCATCTTGATTATCACTATAAAAGTTGTTTTTTTCTGCTGATAATAGCTCATCTTAACTAATTAGCTTCTCACAGTTTGTATGGTAACTTCCAACTTATCTGTATGTATATGTATATTACTCTATGTTCCATTCTATGCATCCGATGAAGTGAGCTGTAGCTCACGAAAGCTTATGCTCTAATAAATTTGTTAGTCTCTAAAGTGCCACAGGTACTCCTGTTCTTTTTTTTAAGAAAATAGTGTCAACTAAGGTGATGCCTAGATGTGTCACATAGCTGAAAAGCAACTAGCAAGAGAATATAAAATAAAGCAACATAGATACAGAAAATTTACATCCACACCATGATAGGCACCCCACATCACTCCCAGTAACACACACAAACTCCCATAGTGGTGCAAGGAAGTACACTGTCAGACCACACATTTGTCTACTTTTAGGCCAACTATTGTCTGAAATACAGTATAGTCAACCTATGTGTTTCTTCTGTACGGTGTTCTATAGTGGTCCTGGACTGGCTGTGTTATCCTCTATGAGTTTGCTGTCTGCAATGCCAATGCTACAACAGATGAGGATCCCTCTACAACCCAGGGATTCTTCAGTTGCCCATTTGCGGCAGCTTTTAGCCCCTTTGCACCATTAGTGGAGCTGAGGATCTGACCTTCTGAGTTTAAGCTACCTGACTGTCACATGAGCTGTGTGTGGTGTCATTTAGCAGTATTTCTGTTTGCCTCTGAGTCAGACTCCTAGCATAATAATAACATTGTTCTCTCCTGAATATTCACTATGCCTGTGGGCACCAACCTATCTTCTTTTGCTCCACAGAATCCAAAATTTGGAATTTTAAAGCCTGAACACATTTTAACAAGTGGCTTTAGTTTACATCCATTTTTGCACCTCTACTGCAGAATTTGGCCCAATATAGGTGTGCTAAAACATGAAAGAAACATTCCACACCTCACCTGCAGTGCCAGCAAACAAATATTCACTGCTTTCATAAACATTGCATGCCAAGTAACTGCAGAATCTTCCGTTGTTTTTCTGTAACTCAACTAAAAGTAACTAAATGCAGCAAAAATGTAAAGATTGGAAGTGATGTTAAAATATGAAAATCAGAGGATAAACTCTACAGTTCTGAGTCACAAGGAGCAGAATTCATAAGGCTGATGAAAGCAAAAGGACATGCTTCCACTGATCGTTATTTATGACACATGCTTGTGTTTCTGTTACACAAGAAACAGTACAGTGTTTTAGAAATGAAGTACTAACAGATTTTCAGAATTTATGCACAGGTTTCAGTAAATATGTTTGCTTTATTTTTCATATTTTCTCTGTTTAAGACTAGTGAATTAATTTTGGAAGCCAGAGTCAGATAGAGGAATCCATTGCAAATGGAGGCGCTGTTAGAGAAGCATTCAGTCAAATGTCTGATCTATTGCTGCTGGTCGCATGAGTTAAATATTGGCCAGTTTGGGTTTGTGCTGCTGCGAACTGGTTCATTTGATTTGTACAGCAGACAGCCTAGAGATTCAGAGTCTACGTTGTCTGCTGACATATTACCAGCAGATAACACTTTAAGGACTAGAGGAGAGAAATTGAGACAGGATTGGATTTAATTTAACTGCAATGACTGAATATGCATCTGCCACCAAAAAGGCCCCCTCAAAAAGCCTCTAAGCAGGTTTGCCTATTGGACAAAGTGTTAGCTCTTAGCAATAAGTCAAAGGAAGCTGCTTCTCTCTTCTTCCATCAGAGGTAAATATTGGAGAGTGTAGAGGCAGGTTAGGTGAAATACAAGGAAAAATGGAGGGACAAGGAAACGAATTCTGCTCTGTCACCACCACCAATAAGTGCCTAGGCCCTACTAAACACGTGCGACATGAATATGAAAGCTCACCCTAGATGACGAGATGTCCATTAAAAATTGCTGGTTGATAGTAGTGGACAGAAGATACAGAAAATGAAAATTGTTGGAAAAGTTAACACAAAATAAATACTAGTGCTTAGCTATTATATAGATGCCATACACCAAGTGAAACAGTTCATTCAGAAAGAGATTTCACAATTACACTCTACCGAATTATTAATTTATAAATTAAAACTGATCAAATGGGAGGCTGGCATTAACTTAAGCTGTGTTGATTTTTATCACTCTCCAAATCTGTACTTTGTTTCCTATCAAGTGCTAGAGTAATAGGCAGCAAGTTTTTAAATCTTCATATGCAAATTAAAAGGGAAACTGTTTTAAGGAGAAAAAGAAAAAAAACAAGACGAAAGATAATACCCTTCGAGTGCCAAGATTCCCTGCCAGTTCACTGACTCTTGATTTTCTTTGATTTGCTAACTCTTTGACAGAATTAACTCCATCGGAAAACATACTGATCAGTAGCTGAAGAGGAACCACAATGTCTAACTCAGATAACACCTAAAGAAAGATAAAAATAAAAAAGCATGAGTTTTCAGCTCGGACCAAAAATACTAACTACCTTTATAAATACTTTAACCGTGCCCCTACTTCAACAAGGTCCATAAAAATGTGTCCAATCAAACTACTCACGTGATTGAAGTGAAAGTCAAATGGGACTATTTGTGCTTAAAGTTAGGCACGTGCTTAAAGTCAGGCACATGCCTAAGTACCTGGCTGAATCAGAGCCAAGCAGACCTGTCTGAGTACTACAAAGAGCTCTTTCCAATATGCTTGCAACTGAAACCTGACAACTCTCTTTGCTGATATTTAAGGCCCCATTTACTCACAAACATTCTGATGTGAGGTGTTTTCACAAGATGTTTTCGTGAAGCAAAAATGACACAACTACTAGCATGAATAATTATTCTCTAGGTGTATCCACTAGTACTATTTATTATTTGTATTGTAGTAGTCCCCCAAGGCTCCAATCAGCATAATTCCTGTGGCCATTCTGAAAAGCTCTTTTCATTATTCCTCAGTAGATTCATCAAACAATTTCAAATATTGGTGAACAGACCGGGGCCTCTTCCAGTTCTCAAGGGACCCATCACATGCAGCAAATCACCAAGAGGGAATTCTCACAGTGACCCCTTCATGAACAAACCAAAGACAAAACTGTGCTCGCTTAAACTAGTCATCGAACAGCTGTTAATAAGCAAATCTGCAAAAGTCACAATCTGTTGGTGGAAAATTTGCCAACAGAAAAAACTATTACAGCCATCAACTAAATTGTTCTCTGCAAATAGGTCACCTAGCATTGACTGCAAGTAACTCTCATCAGTGCAGGAGCAATAACAATGGACATAAGTGTTATTCACAAAAGGTCAACTATTGTAAAATGCACATGGCCTTAAAGGGAGCTGCACTCTGCAGGATGAATCTCTGAGGGACAATCGTCCAAGTAGCTGCTTAGTACGGAGGGGAAGCACATATGCTTGGGTATATCCCGATGTGTCGAAAGAATAGTAAATATGGCAGGCGACCAGCTTGGCTTAACAGTGAAATCCTAGCGGATCTTAAACATAAAAAAGAAGCTTACAAGAAGTGGAAGGTTGGACATATGACCAGGGAAGAGTATAAAAATATTACTCAGGCATGTAGGAATGAAATCAGGAGGGCCAAATCGCACCTGGAGCTGCAGCTAGCGAGAGATGTTAAGAGTAACAAGAAGAGTTTCTTCAGGTATGTTGGCAACAAGAAGAAAGCCAAGGAAATTGTGGGCCCCTTACTGAATGAAGGAGGCAACCTAGTGACAGAGGATGTGGAAAAAGCTAATGTACTCAATGCTTTTTTTGCCCTTGTCTTCACTAACAAGGTCAGCTCCCAGACTGCTGCGCTGGGCATCACAACATGGGGAATAGACGGCCAGCCCTCTGTGGAGAAAGAGGTGGTTAGGGACTATTTAGAAAAGCTGGACGTGCACAAGTCCATGGGGCCAGACGAGTTGCATCCGAGAGTGCTAAAGGAATTGGCGGCTGTGATTGCAGAACCATTGGCCATTATCTTTGAAAACTCGTGGCGAACCGGGGAAGTCCCGGATGACTGGAAAAAGGCTAGTGTAGTGCCAATCTTTAAAAAAGGGAAGAAGGAGGATCCTGGGAACTACAGGCCAGTCAGCCTCACCTCAGCCCCTGGAAAAATCATGGAGCAGGTCCTCAAAGAATCAATCCTGAAGCACTTACATGAGAGGAAAGTGATCAGGAACAGTCAGCATGGATTCACCAAGGGAAGGTCATGCCTGATGAATCTAATCGCCTTCTATGATGTTCTGTGGATGAAGGGAAAGCAGTGGATGTATTGTTTCTTGACTTTAGCAAAGCTTTTGACACAGTCTCCCACAGTATTCTTGTCAGCAAGTTAAAGAAGTATGGGCTGGATGAATGCACTATAAGGTGGGTAGAAAGTTGGCTAGATTGTCGGGCTCAATGGGTAGTGATCAATGGCTCCATGTCTAGTTGGCAGCCGGTGTCAAGTGGAGTGCCCCAGTGGTCGGTCCTGGGGCCGGTTTTGTTCAATATCTTCATAAATGATCTGGAGGATGGTGTGGATTGCACTCTCAGCAAATTTGCGGATGATACTAAACTGGGAGGAGTGGTAGATACGCTGCAGGGCAGGGATAGGATACAGAGGGACCTAGACAAATTGGAGGATTGGGCCAAAAGAAATCTGATGAGGTTCAATAAGGATAAGTGCAGGGTCCTGCACTTAGGACGGAAGAACCCAATGCACAGCTACAGACTAGGGACCGAATGGCTAGGCAGCAGTTCTGCGGAAAAGGACCTAGGGGTGACAGTGGACGAGACGCAGGATATGAGTCAGCAGTGTGCCCTTGTTGCCAAGAAGGCCAATGGCATTTTGGGATGTATAAGTAGGGGCATAGCGAGCAGATCGAGGGATGTGATCGTCCCCCTCTATTCGACATTGGTGAGGCCTCATCTGGAGTACTGTGTCCAGTTTTGGGCCCCACACTACAACAAGGATGGGGATAAATTGGAGAGAGTCCAGCGAAGGGCAACAAAAATGATTAGGGGTCTGGAACACATGACTTATGAGGAGAGGCTGAGGGAACTGGGATTGTTTAGCCTGCAGAAGAGAAGAATGAGGGGGGATTTGATAGCTGCTTTCAACTACCTGAGAGGTAGTTCCAGAGAGGATGGTTCTAGACTATTCTCGGTGGTGGAAGAGGACAGGACAAGGAGTAATGGTCTCAAGTTGCAGTGGGGAGGTTTAGGTTGGATATTAGGAAAAACTTTTTCACGAGGAGGGTGGTGAAACACTGGAATGCGTTACCTAGGGAGGTGGTAGAATCTCCTTCCTTAGAAGTTTTTAAGGTCAGGCTTGACAAAGCCCTGGCTGGGATGATTTAATTGGGGATTGGTCCTGCTTTTGAGCAGGGGGTTGGACTAGATGACCTCCTGAGGTCCCTTCCAACCCTGATATTCTATGATTCTTCACTCCAGCCGGCCAGGTTTATGGGTTGGTACACAGGAGCAGTGGAGTCAAGGCAACAAGTGGTTTTGATAGACTCCAAAGGGAATCCAATCTGGCTCTTCACAAAAAAGGACCCTTAAAAATTGCTTAAGTGTTCCTGAAGTCATTCGGCAGTCTACGAAGCAAATTAGGTGCAGACCCTAGAGTACAGCTGGGGAAGAGGCAGAGGTGCTGGGCCTACCCTCAAGACACAACCTACAGCCAAAGGAAAAACGGGCTTCTAGCCTTCCACCAAAAGCTGAGACCTATCACCTGAGATGGGAGAGTGACATCTAGCCTCCCTTGTAGGCAGTGAGCTACCTATCTGCTTGCACTGGGGGTAAGCGAAGAAGAAAAAGACTTCCTGACCCTTAAAAAAGGTTTGATTCAGAGATGTGTGAAAGTTCAAGATAGCTCTTTTATGTCTGAACCATTTCACCCATTTCTAATTACAACCCCAGTAAGCTGCTTCAGCATGACCTATCCATAATAGTCACTTACATGCAGCCAGAGCAAAGCTTGCTCCTGCACAGAGGAAGGATAGCCCGTGAATCGACAACTAATGAAGCCAAACATCTCCTCCATGGAAAAAGGGAGTGGGCAAAGCTCAATATCAAACATTTTGCTGCAAAGAAGAAGAACAAAGATATATGATCATTGGTTTGCTGTTATGTGCAGTACATAGACTGTACATGGACAATTAATAGAATACCAATCACAACTAAATAATACGAACACCTCAGTAGCGTATCACTTGCATGCTCATTTTGCATCACACAAGGAGTATGTCACCTGCAATTGTCATTCTGACTCCTGGGAGTTATTCCTGAGTTTGGTGGGTCTGTCATACATCATAACAATTCAAATTAAATTTCAAAGAGTGTTCAGTTAGGTGATGCAGATGGATTGGAGAGATTAGTGAACAGAAATATTTTCATCTGTTAGTGATGACTTTCTCTATCTCCAACACATAGAAATAGTTCTCTCCTTACCTTTCCCCCACCAAAATGCATTTCATACTGGAGACAGGCCTCAGCCACTAAGGATCGACTGTAAGTTTAAGAGGCACTGTGTAGCTGCACTGTCTCAGAATGCATGAAACAGGGCACTGGGTCTCTGAGAGCACACACCCTGGCTTCTCCTTTACTCCAGAGGGGAAGTAATTTGCTCGACCAGTAGCAGACTACTCCACTTCTGTGCTAGCTCAGCTGTGCTGGGTAGCACAAGCCAGGGCTCTGCCCATTCCCCACCCCTGCATACCCACTCCAGACCCACCTGTAAGGGAGAAGTAGCACTTCCCTGGAGGCTGCTCTCTCTACTGTGCCAGAACCAACTGGACGTGTTGTCCGCTCAGGGCAAAGGTCAATCTAGCCCTACTTTTGGATCATGATACAGATCCAATGATACTGTGGAACTTTGGATCAAATGTTCCAGTTAAGGTCCAACTTTAATTTATTAATGACTCAGCTGCATCTAGTCACTGTCTCTTCTATTGCATATAAGCAAAGCAGTTCTAAAAGCCATTTTTATTCAACGTCACCAATTTCTTGTGCTAAAACCCTTGTTAATTAATATACTCACCACTGTTACAGCTCAAGTACCTGTTTACCTACCTTAGTACTTCCCTGAACTCTTTCAGTTGATTATCAGGCACTTCTGTTCTAATGGCTTCCAGCCATTCTGGCATAATACATTCCCACACAGGCTGGTTTATTACATTGTATGGAATCAGGCAGAGGATGCGATTCAGACCTTCCTTTAATTGTGTCACAGTGCTACAGGATTTGTCCCAGTATCCACCAACCTGAGGGCATTTCCAGGAATAGTGTTTATTAGCTATTATAATTCTTGCATTTGTTATTTGTGTAGCATCATATATTTGCATGGCACCTTACAGACATTAAATCATGATGATTGATCAATAGTAAAGTTCTGTGGATATTTCAGATTCAGCCATGGGAACTGCTTTTTTTTTTTTTCCCATATGATCCAGGGGAAACTGAAGTGCAGCTGAAGATTTAAATGCAGTTCTCCCTGTCTGGCCCAATGACTACTTAAGTATTTATCCACAGTACAGAAAGACTTTGTAGTCCAGTGATTAGGGTAGCAAGCTGGAAGGCAGAAGACACCAGGTCCAGTCCACTTTCATTATTTATCCAAACATCAAAAGGAGAGAGTGAGGGAGCCCCACACCAGAATATCCCATAGCTCAGTTGATAGAGCCTTCTTCTGGGTGGTGGGAGACCCCACTTCAAATCCCTTCTCCCCCACTGGCAGAGATGGGGAATTGAACTTGGGTCTCCCACATCACAAGTGAGTGCACTAACCACTGGGCTAAAAGTTACAGGGCGGGTAGTGGTACCACCAACAATAATGGTATAGGTGCCTAATTTCAGGAGTGCTCACAGCTGAGAATTGCCAGCAGAGATAGGTGCCTATTTCTGGCAGTAGGATAGGGCTTATCACACGCCTGTCTTGTTGGCACCTCCCACTGGCTAGCTGGCTTCCTGCCTAGCATGCTGGGGGCTTTTGTTTTATTTAATTCTAAGGTGCCTGCCTCTGCACATTCATTGTATAGGAGTTTAGGTGCCTAACTCAGGCATTGTGTATCACAGTGATTTTCTAGGTGCTTAAAAGTTAGGCATTCTGACACTCAACATAACCACGCCTAACTTCTTTTCTGAATCCAGCTCTCCGGAGATAAGGAAGAGGCCCAGGGAAAGGCAGCAAGGTGCAGGAGGGAACCACACCTTGACTGGCGTTTAGAGGTCCCTGAGCTGGAACCTGCAGTAGAGGGTGGGCTCAGTTTCCCCATTAGCTACTGAGGGAGTGGCACCTGGGGCAGTGAATGGGAGGACTGCCTAAAATTGCTGGTGAGCAGGGACTTTGGTACACAACCCCGGAAGGGAGGAACGTTGAATGACCTGGCTGGAGCGCCATCATGAAGAGACAGCAGCAGCTTCTGGAGTGAGAGAAGGGTTGCAGACCAAGAGCAAGAGACAGAGATGGAATGCAATCACAAGAAGGGCCCTTGGCTATGTTAAGCTAATCCCCAGATGGCCAGGAGGAGGCACCATCCTGCAGTGAGTAGAGCACCCTGTCTCAGAGAGTTAGGTGCCTAACTACCCTTATGGGTCTGGGCCTGTATGCCTTGATCTGAGGGCAGAATTTGTTCCTTAAAGTTTCTGAATATACCACAGTAAGACTTCAAGCATTATGGCTTTCATAGAATCTTTGGACAAAATACAGAAAATGTTCTTACCCTGGCAAACTCCATTGGCTTAGGAAGTAGGCACATAACCATGACATCAAATCGAACGTCACAAACGGTCTTCAGCCACTTGGTGACAAACTGAGGTTTGAGTTTTTCCACCAGGCTACCAACTTCATCATCCATCATATAAGCTGTGGAATGAAACCACTGGAAGACCATACTAACCAGGCGAGCTAAGCTCTCTGTGGGAGTATTCTCACTGGGAGTACAAAGGCTCACCTGGAAGACAGCAAAAACAAACCTAATTTTCCATTTATCCCAAGATACTGTGGTAACTGCTGGTGGGGAGGGGACGGTACCATTTTCTATAAGTTTCTTCATCTTCTCTGAGATTCCACTCTGCATCTTGATAATGGGGTAATGGAACTACTTGCTTCTCAGTATTTGTACGACTGCAGCTCAGATGTGTATTAACTGAAAAGCATTATCATCTGACAGTCTCTTTGAAATGAATTGCTGATCTCTGTCCAGTTCCTAATGGAAAAGTGTTCACTTGATGCTAACTGGCACCATTGCTGTCAGTCTCTGCAGAGGCCTAGGTTTGCATAGGCGTTCAGTAAAATCATTGATTTTTCACTCTACCATCAAGAGATGTTCCCTCAAGGTCAGGGATGAGGCACATTGACAGAACAGAGCAGGGAAGTTTGTACTGCTGTTGCCTATATGCTACACCTCCTGTGAATATAAAGCGGCCTTCAGCTTTCAGAGAAAACTGTTTTAACCACCATAGATGGACACAACTCGATACAAAACAAGATTGGAATCTCTGCCCCAAAGTGCTTACACTCGAAGTTTAGACAAGGAGATATTAGGAGGGTGAAGACAGTAAGGTCACATCATCATTTGAGTCAGTAGTTCAAACACCTTCAGAGTTAGGGGGCCTAACTCTCAGACCTGCCAACATTTGTAAACAGAAAGCCGAAGGGTCTCATTTACATATATTTGCATAAATGTCTCTGCCCTCCTACACCATACCTTAATACCACACCCCAGGGCCCCAGCTCCCCCTCCCCTTTCCTCAGCCTTCTGGAAGAGGCCTTGTAAATGGGTGCTGGCCCTTTAAGGCCCGAGGAGGTAGTCACCCCATTCCATGTGTCCTGGGAAGCAAATGAAGCAGTTACTGGGGGAGAAGAAGATGGTCCCAGGGAGTAGTTAGTGTTGGAGACAGAAATAGTACAAGACCATCCCAGACCAGTGCTCCTTTTAAGGGCCTGAGACTAGGAGCCTTGTAGAATGGCTGGGGCAAGACTCCTTGTAGCCCCAGCCAGCACAGAAGGGGGCAAGACTCCTTGTAGCCCCAGCCAGCACAGAAGGGTTTGGGGTTCTTAGACCCACATGGGGGAGGCCCAGAGTGTAATTAGTTGACTGAGAGGCTCCAAGCCCAGTCGAAGGGACAGGCTGATGCCACACAGCTGCTGAGGGGGAAGAGCTCAACTGGGACACAGCTCAAGAAAGGAAGGCAGTGAGATCCCTGAACCAGAGGAGAGAGTTTACAGGCCAGGGAAGCCAGGACTGGCAACACAGTCCCAAAGAGGACTGTGCCACCCTAAACCTGAGGGGTGAGCAGAAAGGGGTCATTTAGGGATCTGGATGCTACTTAATAAGTTAAACTCCAGAAGAGGGGGAATATGGTTTCAAAGACCTTGTTGTGACTGGATTATTCTGGGAACTCAGTGGGAAACTGAGGCAGGGTACCTGCAGGGCCACCCAGATCATGTGGAGGTGCCCTGGGACAGCACCTGTCTATAGGCCTCAGTAGGTGGCCCTCCTCTCCTGCTGTCCCCAATCTCTAGTCTTTGGGGGGCTGCCAAGGGCAATCACTACATCCCCGCAATTCAGAGAGAGAGAGAGAGAGAGCGCACCCCAGGATCAATCATCGGGCTGGGAGATACTCTTTCTACCCTCACCCAGCAGGTCCCAGCCCTGCTTAAACTCTGGGCCCTGCCAGTTCCCACCCTGCAGGCTTGGGGCATATCTATTTCTTGGGCAGGGCTTCCCTACCTACCCTAGGGAGACACCTCTCACCATCAAACCCCTTTGGAGCTACTCCCAGACCAGCAGGACTCAGCTTGTGAGCACGGCAAGGCGGGTGAAGGACTCTGTGCCATCCCTGCCCTCCCCTCTGATCCCCATGTGCTCTCTCTGGATTGGCTGGTGAACAGTGACCCCCCTTGATGGCCCCCTGAAGACTAGAGATTGGAAAGGGCAGCTGGGCACCCTTTGAAGCCAGGAGGAGAGGGCAGCCCATCAGGGCCCCTCCCAGAAGACTCTGACGTAAGAGGGGAAGCTGGTACCCAGGGTTTGATATTAGGGACAGAGGGTCAGAGACATGGTGGGGATCAGGTGGGGGAATCACAGGGAGGTCAGTGGTACATGGTGGATTAGGGGTAAATGGGGAGGATGAAGGCAGCAGAGGAATATGGGGATGCTGGGAAGTGGTTAAAAATACTTGGGGGATAGGACGTATAGGGAGCTGCAGAGCTGGTAGGGGGAAGCTGCATCCCAGCATGCTCAGAGATCAAAGGCCTGGGGGGTTCACCATAGCTCAGCCCTTTTGTTTACCCTGCTGGGAGGCCAGGGGCAACCTCTGCCTGCTACACAGGCTGATGGAATGAGCTGTCCATTTAGCCTATGCAGCAGCTCTGGGTTCTCCTTCCCCAAGAGGTGGGTAAATGGGAAAGGACAGCCAATCAGAAGGGATTTCCTGGTACCTAGGAGTTTTCTTGTAGCTGAGTCTAAAAACCCAGAGAGTTAGTAGAAGTGGATTCTCCTTTCACACCCATTTTACAAGCAATGTATTCATTTGATTCAATGAAGTTACTCCTGTTTTTCACCAGAGTCAGTGGAAGATGAATCAGGCCCCACAGGGATTTTTAAATTTCTTTTGTTCTATATAAAGCATATATTTCAATACTGTAGTTTATCAATGCCCTTGAAGAACTGGACTCAGTGGTACAGAGGGTGGACGCATGGTGGCCCAAGTCTTGAATGGGGACTAGACATAACAGGGCTGCATGAAAAAAAGGCACAGAGGCAGGTGTGGCATGAGGAAAGAGGGTACTCAGACACACGGCTGGGACTAAAGGCGACAAAAGCAGAGCGTCCTTAGGCAACTTCTTACAGCCACATACAACAGGGCTGAGTGGAACCACCAACACACCACCTTAGTTCTCTCCTCCAGAAGGAACTCTGAGGCAAGAAGATTTACTCCACACTCTACAAATAGTTTGCAGATAAAATAGGTTAAACTACTGGTTAAAATGCCTAGAGCAGAAGTTCTCAAACTATGGACCACAGACAGCAGGCTGGTTACATGGTGCTGTTGCCTCATCCTTATTTCCACATTAAAAGACACTTAAATCACATTAAATATTTGCTTAATGTTACTTTTCCATACGGGCAATTGCTGTGGTTGTCACAGTGATGTTATGCAGTCCAAATGGGAAGGGAGAAGGCCTACATGATTGCAAACAAGAAGGGAGTTGTCCACAACATAATTTCTGTTTTAAGATATGGTTCTGGCTATGGAAAATTTTGATCGCTCCTCACGGAACAAGGAAAGAGCTTTTGGCTAAGTGTGTACTGGTGGTATAGGCCCAGATGGTAGAGATGTATGAAACTGAGGGTATGTCTACATTGCAACTGGTAGCATGTTTCCCAGCGTGGGTAGACCCACGGCTACTTGGCTATTTTTAGTGCACTAGCTGAAGCAGAGCTAGCATATGTCCATCTACCCACATGGGAAGCATACTCCCAGCTGCTGTGCAGACATACCCTAAGTGGTTACAGCAGCTAATACAAACCTTTCCATCAGCTTTAGTCAATGTGGATTTGTACCTCCCGAGTTTCATTCTGAATTGCAGGTTTTAATCAAACCAAAATTCAGAGTGAAACTCCATCAAAATCTGTTTCACCTTGTCATAAATATAAAGGGAAGGGTAAACCCCTTTGAAATCCCTCCTGGCCAGGGGAAAGCTCCTCTCACCTGTAAAGGGTTAAGAAGCTAAAGGTAACCTCGCTGGCACCTGACCAAAATGACCAATGAGGAGACAAGATACTTTCAAAAGCTGGGAGGAGGGAGAGAAACAAAGGGTCTGTGTCTGTCTGTATGCTGCTCTTGCCAGGGACAGAATGGGAATGGAGTCTTAGAACTTTTAGTAAGTAATCTAGCTAGGTATGTGTTAGATTATGATTTCTTTAAATGGCTGAGAAAAGAATTGTGCTGAATAGAATAACTATTTCTGTCTGTGTATCTTTTTTGTAACTTAAGGTTTTGCCTAGAGGGGTTCTCTATGTTTTTGAATCTAATTACCCTGTAAGATATCTACCATCCTGATTTTACAGGGGGGATTCTTTATTTCTATTTACTTCTATTTTTTATTAAAAGTCTTCTTGTAAAAAACTGAATGCTTTTTCATTGTTCTCAGATCCAAGGGTTTGGGTCTGTAGTCACCTAGGCAAATTGGTGAGGCTTTTTACCAAACCTTGTCCAGGAAGTGGGGTGCAGGGTTTTGGGAAGTATTTTGGGGGGAAAGACGCGTCCAAACAGCTCTTCCCCAGTAACCAGTATTAGTTTGATGGTGGTAGCGGCCAGTCCAAGGACAACGGGAGGGAATATTTTGTACCTTGGGGAAGTTTTGACCTAAGCTGGTAAAGATAAGCTTAGGAGGTTTTTTCATGCAGGTCCCCACATCTGTACCCTAGAGTTCAGAGTGGGGGAGGAACCTTGACACACCTGGTTTCAGACTTAAAAAAAAAAAATCTTTAAAGCACAAATGCCCCATTACTTTGATCCAGATACACTAGGCTTTGGGGAGTTCATCAGCACAGATTCAAGCAAACAGTGCATGAACCTTCGCAAACCTTGAATTAACATGGGCTGAATTTCAAATTTGTAATAAACAAAACTCTCTAGTGGATGAGTTTAATATGGACTGCGAGGGTGTGTTGCAAACATTCACAGAGTCTTATTTGGCAGAAGCAGGGCGGAGGCTGGAAAGCATCTTTTCAAGACTGAAATAGATTTAAAAGTGAGTGGGGATGGTGAAGAAGAAAGACAATTAATTTGGGAAATGTGTAGTGGCAAGACATCAAGCAATGGAGAAGTAATGAAAAACAAATTAAAATTAAATGGTATCTAAAATGATATGTATCTTGTGCTTCCGCACTCTGGTGTACGCAGAAGTGCTCCTGTTACGTTTGTCACTAAAACTACAACTGAATTTCTGGAAACTAAACTTAAGGAAAAACCTTCTTACACAGGGAGAAGAGAATGTGAACAGTGCTGGGAGTACTTCAATAATAACTTCTGTGTCTGAAACAGAAGAAAGGGGCAGACTGTTGAAAGCAGAAAGAGTGAAAACAGATTTCTTCTAGCAAGACAAACTCCTCTTGTTATCCAGTTATGCAAATCATGAGAAAAGAACTAACGAGCCTAAAGTATTTGCTTATTATAAAGATAACAAATCTGTGGTGCGGCATCCTTCGTAATGAAAGGAGCAATAATACCATAGTAACAAATTCACTGTCTGGGATGTGTCAGCAGAAACACAGAAGTTCTTGAAGACAGTGGAAAGCACCAAAGACTGAACTCTTATAAACTAGTTATGCACATTAGAAAAAAAATAATGAATACCTTTGCCTTTACCTAGAAATAGTGTAAAACATATCCTTGTAGAACAGTTACAAAGATACGGTATGTAACATCATACAGAGGTGCACTTGTAATCCAATGATTACAGCAAGTAACTCAGTCAGGGAATCTGGATTCTCCTCCCAGCTCTGCTATGTGACCTTAGAGCTTGTCTGTATTATAAAAATGGCACCAATTTAACTAGATCAATCCTTTCCTGTTAAATGACTGAATTAAGCTAAATGAATTTAAGAGTGAGGTCAATGATAGGACAGATGACCCTACACGAAAGAGGGGAGAGGGAGAAACAGCAAGCAACTCTTACCAAGAACCAGATTCCAAACTGGCTCAGGATGCGCTGGTCATGCTTGTCATCATCTTTGTTATCAAATTCAGTGTTGTCCAAGGAATGATGGGAAGAGGAGAGGCCCATCTGCCTCCTGCGGTTGAGTTCATACTCTCTCTGCTCAGCATGGAACTCTGCTTCTTTCAGCAAGCTGCAAAACAAGGGGAATGTGGCCCGTACTTCAGCCTTCCTACACTGGAAGAAGGTAGCTGGTCAGTGACTATTACAAGTTAAAGCACTAGATTTCATTCATCTCCCTGTGCACAGTGTCCTTGAAGGGTAAAAAATATAATGAAATAAGATAAAGTTCCAGCTTTCAAGGCCAAATTTTGCCACTCAAACACATGTGTACAAGTCCCTTGGCTGGATTCTCATCTTTGCTACACCAGGATGATTTCAGTGCAGTCACTCTAGTCTCTAGTTTACGCTGGTGAAACTAGGATCACAACCTGGCCCTGGGATTTGCAAGTACAAGTGTGAGGGTCAGGATCTGTGTGTTTGTTTGCCTCATTACCTGATCACAGCTTCCACAGTACAAACTAGTTCCTCCGCCCCACACTCCCGCGTATTGATTGGGGGAGGAGATGTCTGATAGAGGTGGGTCTCTGCTGCTGCCCCAACTTCACTGCTGTGATGGTTTGAATGGCATCTTTTGCAGTAGCGCACCGGCCTGTTTCCATGACGGCCACAGCAGCCTGCTGAGAAACAGGTGACGACAGCCCTTCTGACATGTGAGCTACAGTTCTGGAAACAAACAGATTTTATCATGCCACATGTGGCAGTAAGTGGAACTGAAAACGAGAATGAAAATCAACATAACAGAGCTAGCTAATATGTTGGCATTTTTTAAAATTCACTAGCGATGGGTCCAAAACATCCCCGGAGCCAAGCATTACTAAACTTCAAGCAAAGATACATGTAGACCTAGACTTGAATGTCATGGATAGTCTCCTTTCTCTGGAATGGGCCAAATCAACGCCTCAGCCAACAACCTCAACTTTCTGGCTTGGGCCAATCTCTAAAGGTAATAATAGCATCTCATTTTCAGTTCACCTGTACCCAATTTATTTCTAAGTCCACCCATCCGATTCAGAGCAGTGTGATTCTCAGAAGCAAACTAGAAATACAGCAAGGAAAAGGAGTTCACTTTGTTGAATATTTAATACTTGTGTCCTGCAAAATTCTCTCACTCCCTAATTATAACTCAGAATTTTTGAAAGTTACACATAACAGGGCCAGATCCTTAGCTGGTTTAATTCCATGTAGCTTCATTGATTTCAGTGGAGATATGCCAATTTACACCAACTCATTAGGGGTAACTTTCAAAATTTCTGAAATATAAACTGACTTCCACTGAGCTATGCCAATCTATACCAGCTGAGATTTTGGCTCGATGTATAAGCTTTCTCTAGCACGAGACCTTGAACATGTCTATCCATACTTATTAAATTATTATTAAGAAAATTTTGCTAGTATGTTTTGCAAGCAGATTGGTTTCTCAGTACTCTGTGTAGGGTCCGATACTGAAGACTGAGTTGGTCTTTACTTAAGCAAAAAATCCACTGACTATAATGGGAGTTGTGCCTAATAAGGACTAATTCAGTACTTCAGTATTGTGGCCCAGAATACATAAAATGCTTGGATTTTAAATTAGTAGTTCATACTCTCCTCTTTATAAGTAGTATTATACACAGACTGGTAAAATCAATTGCACAATAAGACTGCTTTGTTAAGCTATCATTTTAATGGAAACACCTCAAAATCAAAAGTCAAATGGCAGCAATTCTGAGCCAAAACAAATCTCACTGATAAATCACCTTCATTTCCCCTTAACAAATGTGGCAATGGATACATAATGAAAAAACTTCAGATGGCAAAAAATATACCACACAGTAATGGGATGAAGTTACGCACAAACACACCAAATCATGCCCCATCACAGAAACAACTTAGTCTTACCTTCTTCTGACATATAGCAGAAATTTCAGCTGTAAGGGGAAGGTATATAAAATATCAACACAGTACTAACACTTTTCTCCTTTACCACGGCAACCATGGGAGAAACAAGTTTGTAAAAAAAGAGCCTCCAGGGTTTGACTTGACTTTCTAAACATTATCCTTTTCCTCCAGCTATATGGTAGGTTTCCCTACTTGTATCTGAAACACATCAGATAATTGATGTCAACTGTACCCAGCCAATGTGTTGAATTCTAGTGAAAATTCCAGTGAAATTAATGGAAGCTTTGTCTGCCAAGGGACTGCAAAGTCAGGGCCTGTAATTTGAAGGAAAGTTCTTCATAATACTCCAACGAGAGACTGCTGAATTGGAATTAATTTGCAAACTGGACACCATTAAAGTAGGCTTGAAAAAAGATTGGGAGTGGATGTGTCACAAAGTAAAACTATTTCCCCGTGTTTTTTTCCCCCTCTACTGTTCCTCACACGTTCTTGTCAACTGCTGGAAATGGCCCACCTTGATTATCACTACAAAAGCGTTTTGGTTTTTTTTAAATTTTTTCTCCTGCTGGTAATAGCTCACCTTACCTGATCACTCTCATTAGTGTGTTTGGTAACATCCATTGTTTCATGTTCTCTGTGTATATAAAATCCCCCTACTGTATTTTCCACTGCATGCATCCGATGAAGTGAGCTGTAGCTCAAGAAAGCTTACGCTCAAATAAATTTGTTAGTCTCTAAAAGTGCCGCAAGTACTCCTTTTCTTTTTATAATTACATTCACTTTCTATACTAGCAGAATTTAAATCGGTGCCTCTTTCTCTCAACCAGCAAATCATAACAAACACCTGGGTACAAGGGCTGATAAAATGCAGACCACTGAAATCTAAATGTGAGCCACAACGGCCTTTCTCTCCTGCATGGATGTGTCATCCCACACAGACTACATGTCACCGAATGCAATACTTCAGCCCCAATGCCAGGCTGCTTGGGTCAAGTTAGGTCGCTGCATGCTGTAAACTATAGGGTATGCAAGAGAGATGCAAGCTGGTAGGTCCTGAAGTAGGCAAAGCAAGGAATGCTCATGCATGCCAACTCTTGTGAACTGATGGCAAGAGTTGCAATTTCTGAGTAAAATTAAGCCTCACTCATGGTTTTGCAAGAGAACTCTCAAAGTCAGGGAGTTGATGAGTCATTACACTAACTAAAAAGAAAAGGAGTACTAGTGGCACCTTAGAGACTAACCAATTTATTTGAGCATAAGCTTTTGTGAGCTACAGCTCACTTCATCAGATGCATTCAGTGGAAAAAAACTAAAAACTATTTCCCCATGCTAATTTTCCCCCTACTGTTACTCATACCTTCTTGTCAATTGTTTGAAATGGGCCATCCTGATTATCACAACAGTTTTTTTTAATCCTGCTGATAATAGCCCACCTTAATCGATTAGTCTCGTTAAGAGTTGGTATGGCAACCCCCATTTTTTCATGTTCTCTGTATATATATCTTCCTACTGTATTTTCCACTGCATGCACCCGATGAAGTGGGTTTTAGCCCTCGAAAGCTTATGCTCAAATAAATGTGTTCGTCTCTAAGGTGCCACAAGTCCTCCTGTTCTTTCTGTTGATACAGACTAACATGGCTACCACTCTGAAACAGGATTTTTTTTTCCTCAGCCATGGCACAAATCATGTGTTTCCAGTTAAACAGGAGATACCCCATCCTAAACAAAGGAAGGTGTTTTCTCCATAGGGCAGTTTATTCCAAAGTACTTTGAAAGACAATGAGAATTCATTTAAATATCAGGTAAGCAGAGCTATCAAATTAACAAGAGACAGCTGGCTGGCTACACCCCAGCAGGGGAGAGAAAGTTCATCTGATAGAAGGGGAGGAGGGCCAAACCTCAAATAAGCATGAACTGAAAAAAATCCTGACATCTGAGAGTTCTAAAAGCGAGGCTTAATTTTAAATCCTGTCAGCCGCCCCCAGGCATGGCCAGGGCTCCAGCTGTCAGCCCTGGGCTGCTGGTGCCCTGCCAGAAGTGGAAGAGGGGACCCCACTGCAGCCCCCCAGGTCTGGGGAGGGTGAAGAACCTTAAGAAGCAGAGGTGAGGCTGCCGGAGGGGGGGCTGAAGTGAGGAGGGTGAGGGCTGATGGTGGGTTCTGAGCAGATGGGGTGAGTGCTGGGAGGGTGAACTGAGGGTAGTCAAGGTGGATGGGGTAGGGGGCTGAACTTGAAGGGGAAAGGAGTCCAGGAGAGCTGGCTGTATTTCAAGGAATCACTGTTGAGGTTACAGGGACAAACCATCCCGATGAGTCGAAAGAATAGTAAATATGGCAGGCGACCAGCTTAGCTTAATGGTGAAATCCTAGCGGATCTTAAACATAAAAAAGAAGCTTACAAGAAGTGGAAGGTTGGACATATGACCAGGGAAGAGTATATAAATATTGCTCGGGCATGTAGGAATGTTATCAGGAGGGCCAAATCGCACCTGGAGCTGCAGCTAGCCAGAGATGTCAAGAGTAACAAGAAGGGTTTCTTCAGGTATGTTGGCAACAAGAAGAAAGCCAAGGAATGTGTGGGCCCCTTACTGAATGAGGGAGGCAACCTAGTGACAGAGGATGTGGAAAAAGCTAATGTACTCAATGCTTTTTTTGCCTCTGTTTTCACTAACAAGGTCAGCTCCCAGACTGCTGCGCTGGGCATCACAAAATGCGGAAGAGATGGCCAGCCCTCTGTGGAGATAGAGGCGGTTAGGGACTATTTAGAAAAGCTGGACGTGCACAAGTCCATGGGGCCGGACGAGTTGCATCCGAGAGTGCTGAAGGAATTGGCGGCTGTGATTGCAGAGCCACTGGCATTATCTTTGAAAACTCGTGGCGAACCGGGGAAGTCCCGGATGACTGGAAAAAGGCTAATGTAGTGCCAATCTTTAAAAAAGGGAAGAAGGAAGATCCTGGGAACTACAGGCCAGTCAGCCTCACCTCAGTCCCCGGAAAAATCATGGAGCACGTCCTCAAAGAATCAATCCTGAAGCACTTGCATGAGAGGAAAGTGATCAGGAACAGCCAGCATGGATTCACCAAGGGAAGGTCATGCCTGACTAATCTAATCGCCTTTTATGATGAGATTACTGGTTCTGTGGATGAAGGGAAAGCAGTGGATGTATTGTTTCTTGACTTTAGCAAAGCTTTTGACACGGTCTCCCATAGTATTCTTGTCAGCAAGTTAAGGAAGTATGGGCTGGATGAATGCACTATAAGGTGGGTAGAAAGCTGGCTAAATTGTCGGGCTCAACGGGTAGTGATCAATGGCTCCATGTCTAGTTGGCAGCCGGTATCAAGTGGAGTGCCCCAAGGGTCGGTCCTGGGGCCGGTTTTATTCAATATCTTCATAAATGATCTGGAGGATGGTGTGGATTGCACTCTCAGCAAATTTGCGGATGATACTAAACTGGGAGGAGTGGTAGATACGCTGGAGGGGAGGGATAGGATACAGAAGGACCTAGACCAATTGGAAGATTGGGCCAAAAGGAATCTGATGAGGTTCAATAAGGATAAGTGCAGGGTCCTGCACTTAGGACGGAAGAACCCAATGCACAGCTACAGACTAGGGACCGAATGGCTAGGCAGCAGTTCTGCAGAAAAGGACCTAGGGGTGACAGTGGACGAGAAGCTGGATATGAGTCAGCAGTGTGCCCTTGTTGCCAAGAAGGCCAATGGCATTTTGGGATGTATAAGTAGGGGCATAGCGAGCAGATCGAGGGACGTGATCGTTCCCCTCTATTCGACATTGGTGAGGCCTCATCTGGAGTACTGTGTTCAGTTTTGGGCCCCACACTTCAAGAAGGATGTGGATAAATTGGAGAGAGTCCAGCGAAGGGCAACAAAAATGATTAGGGGACTGGAACACATGAGTTATGAGGAGAGGCTGAGGGAGCTGGGATTGTTTAGCCTGCAGAAGAGAAGAATGAGGGGGGATTTGATAGCTGCTTTCAACTACCTGAAAGGGGGTTCCAAAGAGGATGGCTCTAGACTGTTCTCAATGGTAGCAGATGACAGAACGAGGAGTAATGGTCTCAAGTTGCAGTGGGGGAGGTTTAGATTGGATATTAGGAAAAACTTTTTCACTAAGAGGGTGGTGAAACACTGGAATGCGTTACCTAGGGAGGTGGTAGAATCTCCTTCCTTAGAGGTTTTTAAGGTCCGGCTTGACAAAGCCCTGGCTGGGATGATTTAACTGGGAATTGGTCCTGCTTCGAGCAGGGGGTTGGACTAGATGACCTTCTGGGGTCCCTTCCAACCCTGATATTCTATGATTCTATGAACTGCTGGGGTGGTGATGACGGGGGCTGGGAGATAAACTGAGGGGGGGGTGTTGAACTGAAGAGGTTTGGGTGGGGAGACACCTGATGGGGGACTGGGATACAGGATTAATTGCTGGGCAGGAGAAGGGCAGATGTGGGGGTGAGAGCTCCTGCAGCAGGGGCCAAAAATCACCTTATCCATTACATGTGGGAGAGTGGGCAACACTGTTACATGCACACCTCCTGGGAATGAACAAGGGGAGGTCAGAAATCAAGAGACTGGCCTAAAAAACACAATATAATCTTTTTTTTAAATGTTATGATTTTGGGGCCAATGATTTTTGGGATCTGACTCATGATTTTTGATCTCTTGAAGCTGGCAATACTGACTGCTGCACTGGAGAGAAGGGATCAAATGGCACCCACCCAGAGCCACCCTTCCCCCAGCATGCCTCTGCACCCAGAACTGTGCAGGGAGACCACTCCACACTGAAGGCATTGGAACCTAGGTAGTGACTCCCATCCCCTCACCATGTGGGCTTGGGAGAAGACAGAAAGAAGGCAGGAGCCAGCCAGAGACTGCAGCTGGTGGGAGCAGAAGCAGCCAAAGAAGGGTCCTTTGGATGTCTGAGCATTCAGAGAACTTTCTAGTTTTGTCTGGACCTTCTCTGCCCTGTGCTGACTGGCTGTTTGCTCCACCCCCTCCTCCTCCCTCTCCTTCACATTCTCTTCACCTAAGTTTCACTCCACCCCTGCACCTCTTCCCCTCTTGTCTCCTGCCCCACCCACACTTTCCCTTCCCTTTTCTTTCCATTTAGCTAATCCCCTCCTAAGTAAATCCACACACACCCCAAATGGCAGAATTAACATGTTTGCTGCCCTCACAGTGTTCATTCTGCTTGTGTTCTACCCCTTCCCTCAGCCTGTCTGTCAGTCTTGTCTATTTAGATTGGATGCTCTTCGGGGCAGGGACCATCTGCTAGTCTGTGTTTGTACAGCACCTAGCATAATGGGGCCTCACTCTTGGTTTGCCCTTCTGGGCTACCATAATAAACATGATTAATAACAATAATGACTAGCTAATGTTTGCACACTGCTCTGAAGATGCTAAGGAGCATTTAAGTGTAAACAATTATTATTTTCTAGGATTCGGTGTGGTCTTCTTGGATGTATAATACCTAAGATAACAGAGAAAAATAAACAAACTTATGATTGTAGAGTCACAATTACTTGTTATTCATCCTTAAAGTAAATCTTACCTTGTGGCAGGAGAACATCAACCAACCATTCACTGTGGTCCCTAAAATAATTCAAATATTTAATTAACATCCCTTTTTATTTTATTTTTGCACAAAAGAAACATCAGTGACCTACACTGTTCTGAAAAAGCTTTTCTGTAAATAGCACATAATAAATAGTGGGCTGTTTTAAATCAGTTCTCTTTGTTATGCCCTATTGATTGTAAATTATCACTGTGCTGATATCTGTCCATGTTCAAGGCTTTCAAATATTACTTTGAAGATATTAATTTAGCAATTTAGAAAACACAATGTGTTCTGTATATACTGAGATTAAAAACTGATGGTGAACAGTGTTAGACAAACATGAAAAAAGGAAAAGTACCTGTTCCATACACTGTATATCTGTTTAGAAGCCATGGCTGCAATTAAATTTGATTACTTTTCCCGGCAGCTTTAAATCAAGGATGACTTCAAAACCAAGATGACTTCTGTGAATTTAATTATTTTTCCCTGCAGCTGCTATGATACAGAGGTGTCTGTTAAACAAGGGCCAAAAATAAATATACACAGCTTCTGAACTAAGCAGAACTTCGTTCATTTGCACTAATGATTGGGAGACACATTGCAAATTAGTGGATTTTGTAAATTAACAAGTTTCCAAACAAAACTTAAAATGTGAGGATAATTCATGTCTGAATGTATTTCTGCATGTACTTCACAAGTGTGATCTAGTTTTAACTCCTTATGCAGCTGCTTCATGGTATGCATTAGAGAATGTTCTGAAGTACATTTTCCATAAAAGTAACGATGTCTCAGCAAGGGAGACCTCACTACAGTGCTCTTAATGGTGAGGAGAGACATTGTTCTTGTGCAAAAAGGGTGTGGATTCATAACTTAAAATCATAACATTCACAAATCTTACCTTTAAGACTCACTAACGTGAAAACTAAAAGCAAATGCTGTTCGCTTTGGGCCGGACTCTGCTACAATTACTCGTACCAGGTAGCACCTTACTTTACAGGTGGGTCCATTAACTTCAGTTGGATTATTTGTGGAGTAAGATTCTATTCAACATGATTGAGGGTGTTAGAATCTGGAGCTGTAAACTCATTGTATGCAGCTGTTTTTAACCAACTATTTGTGATCCTCGTTCATCTCTGAGTCTTAGTCTACCCACCCTGCAATCCTCTGGCTGCATTCTTCACACAGATAAAGCGGGGGTGGCTTATCACCCAGAGCCACAGACAAGGAAGGTTCTATGCACATCTGAAACACACAGGAAGAACAGAATGAACTTCTCTCTCCAAGAAAGTGCTCTGGTTTCATAACAATCCAAGGGACCAATGCTACAAGGTAATGAGCATCCACTGGCGTCAGTGCTTGTGGAGGGCATTTTTCCTCTTGCAGGAGGCACTCAGCACCTGCCAGTGTTGTGTCCCAAATGGTTTCCGCCAAAAACAAGCTCAAAACAGGGAACCAGTCTGTGTAAAAGGAGAGCAGTGTCAGTCCTGTTTTCTGCATTCTTGCTTTAAATGGGCCTATAGGAGTAACACAGGTGTGTCTTTGTTACATTACTATAACTAAACACATGTATTATATTTCATGGTCATTGCAGTGCTTTAAGGGCTTGGCTACACCTGTGAGTTAGAGCGCATTAAAGCAGCCCCGGGCGCCCTAGCTTACTACCCATCCACACTGGCAAGGCATGAAGAGCACTCTGACTCCATGGCAACAGTGCTGCTGGTACTCCACCTCAGTGAGAAGATTAACGCTTGTTGTGCCTTGGCTGAAACGCCTGGGCGTCAGTGTGAACGAGGTGTTGCATTACTGCGCTCTGATCAGCCTCTGGAAATGTCCCATAATCCCCTTAAGTCAAGTGGCCACTCTTGTCATTGTTTTGAACTCGCTGTAGGAATGCGGATATGCCCTTTGAAAGCTCCGTTTCTGACAGCCGACTGCTTATCTGCTCTGAGACAAAGCAACCATTACTGTGCAACGCTGTGTGTGAGAGAGGGAGACAGGGGGAAGGGGGGTCTGCTGCTGTCTGAAATTAGAAGACAGCATGCTGACATGCTCTCAGCCCCCCCAAAAACCCACTCTCTCTCCCCCCACAACACACTCCCTATCACACTCCACCCCACCCCACCCCCCATTTGAAAAGCATGTTGCAGTCACTTGCATGCTGGGATAACTACCACAATGCACTGCTCTCTGTGTCCACGCCAGTGCGCTTATAGCAGTCAGTGTGGACAGATTGTAGCGCTTTCCCTACTGTACTCTACGAAGGCTGGTTTAACTCAAAGCGCTCTACATCTGCAAGTGTAGCCGTGCCCTAAGAGGCAGAATCTCATACAGGAGAATTTGGCTCAATATTTTTAGGCCAAGCTAAGGTAGAATTCCAGATCTTTCAATCTCAGTGGTGTCACTTGTAACACCTATACACTGCAAGTATACACACAACATGGCTCTTGGCTATACAGCACATATGTGATAACAGAGATGGAACCCAGGGGCTCCGGCTCTCGAAATGCAGGCCTCTGCCACCAGAGCTAAAAGAATAACTCCCCTGTCTTGCACTAGCGGTGAGGCTTTTATCCCCTTTGTGGGTTAGCCATTAGATGGCAACATGATCACATATTTGAGCAGATGCATTACACTATTTAAGTACTTGGAAGCAGGACAGTCGTAGGTCTGGACATGGACACTGTGACAGGTTGATCTTTCCCTTACGGGTAGTGGTACCTAGAGGTCAGCCCACCCCAGTCACATGGCATGGTCCTGTGATGGGGTGTCCATCCCACACAAGGCCTGAAGGGGGTAAGGTGGACCAGTTAAGCGCCTAGACTGCACCTGAAGGAGGAATCAGGGAGCAAGCACCAATTAGGGACGAGGTTCAGAGGAACAGGAATGGTGGGGTGAGGGTGCTGTATAAAGCCCAGTAGCTGAGAGAAGAAGGGGGCAGCAGAGAATGAGGCTGCAGTCACTCTCAGGATGAGGGAAGGAAAGGTAGGAAGCAACCCAGGGATACAGTAGTAATGTTTAGGACTGTACAGACCTTGACTGTTTGCTTCAGGGTCCCTGGGCTGGAACCCAGTGTAGAGGGTGGGCCTGGGTTTCCCTACCAAACACTGTGGAAGTGGCACCATTAAGGGGCAGTGAAAGAGAAGACTGCCTGGGACAGTGGGTCCTAAGAGACTTTCCCCCTGGAATGGGAAAACTACAGTGATCTGGCCGGAGGGCCAAGCCTCAAAGCGGGAGCAGTTGAGTCCCAAGAGAACGAGATTGAGAGGGGGACAGAGCGCAACCATAGGAAGAAGCATCGGCCTGGCACAGCTAATCCCCAGATGTGGCCAGAAGGAGGCGCTCCAGTGGTGAGTAGACCATCCTTGTGACAGGCCCCCTTTAAGATTTTTTTTCGGGGGTGGTGGGGTGATATAGAAAGACCAAGAAGATACTGGGGACAGAGGAAATGGTCAAGGGAATAAGTAGTGTTTGGGAGGAATCACATTACTGTCTCTTTAAAGGCCCAGGACCAGGATCTTTGCAGAATGAGTGGGACAAGACTCCCCTCTCCCCCAGCCAATTGGGATGAGCTTTAAGAAGGGGACCATCTTATATGCTGCTTCCCCACTCCTAGCAAGGCCGATATCACTAGGAGAAGGCTCATGTGCTGGATGGGGAAAAGTGCCCAGCTGAAGGTGAAGCTGGCTAAGACCTGTAACTGGCCTAAATCACAACTCCCAGCTCCACAGACGAGAGCTGGGGGAACTCCTGTCCCGAGGAGCGAATTAACTACCTAAACAACAGCCCCAGGTCCTTGCAGGAGAGTTAGAAAGATTCCGGTTCAGTGCCAGATTAAAAAGAGTTTTGGGGCCCTGTGCACAACGGAAATTGGTGGTTCACCCCCCCCCCCCCCCGTCCTCATTAAACTAGAGCAGGTGATATACAAGATAATCACCGCTCTAGGCAAAACTTCATTTTGCTGCCCTGCTCCAACCCTCTATAGCAGAGGTTCTCAAGCAAGGAGGTGCACCTCCCTGGACTTTTGGGGGGAGGGGTGGAGGTACAGCAAGCCTTCTGCTGGTCCAGTGATTATTGTAAAAGTGGGGGGCTGAGCTCAGGTCACAGGACCACTCACTCCAGTATGACCCAGCTACCCTGTGGCATGACAGCGGTGGCTGGACCAAATTTGAGTATAATTGCAACCTGGCACACAGGGTCACAGCACCAATCAAGTGTGGGATTTGTGTGTGTCGGGGGGCGGGGGGTGTTGTTTTGTGTTCTGGTAGGCCCTGTGCAAGTTCACCAAGGGCACATTGGTTAATCTGGGCCCACTCCTGTCTGAAACAGGAACATGCTAATGGCTAGAATTACAGCCCCAGTTTCAAGAGGAAGGCTGGGGGGTCACTCTAGATGTGGGAAACCAGAAGGGAAACCAAAAGGACAGTTTGGAGTATAGCCCGGGGAGTGCCAGAGAGGCTGTAGAGCCACAGAGAACAGAGGTCTCTGTAACACAGCAGTGAGAAGCCACCCAGGAAACCAGACCCTCTGGAAGAGAGGACCACAAAATGTGAACTAGAGGAACAGTCTACAGGAGCAGTGTGTTAGGAAGCACACCAGGGAAACAGTAAAAGGTTGAAAGAAATTGACATCAACCACTTTATACAGGGTTCTTAGCCTGGAATCCAGAAAATGGCCAGGCCTAGGCTCCCCTACCAAACCCATCAGGAGGGTTTACTAAGGTCTTGAGCAAGTGGGCCACACTCAAAGAGCTCAATGACTGTATGCCCCTCATCTAAGGTGACTGGCCTGCTGAAGCACTGGACTCTTTAGCACCCTGAAAGGGGGAAAGGACTGCCAGCCATCCAGCCAGAGGGCTAGGGTTATGACAAAGGACCAATGAGCAGGCTAGATGGTGAGGGGGTCCATCAGAGTAGGATGCAAACTGAAGCAGCCTTGCTGTGTCACCCAGTTTCATCACAAGGGGGCAGTGAAGACAAAAGGCAATCACTAACAGACATCATAATATCACTTCTAAATGAAATTAAAAGTTTCTTAATCTAGCCAAGAGCTTGATCTTGCTGCGAATGACAGGGTATATTATTCTTTGGATGTAACTTCCATCCTCTCTCTATTAACAAGAGTTTGGGGCATGTATCGAAGAGAGAATAGGCCTCAGTTCATATATCTCTACATAGCTCTGATCTTCATTCTACAAAAAGTAGTTCAGATGAAAGTCCATTCGAGACTTCTAAGCATTAAGCATTTTCATGTACAAACCTTAGAACTGTAAATCTCACTAAGAGTTACTCTCCCCACTGAATGGCTGGAGTCTTCAGGTCACAATGCAACACCTACCTGTTATCTTTCTCTGGTGATGGGAGGACCTAACTGGGGGTGACTGGGAAGGGATGGATGAGGGGCTGGAGTTGGAATATGCTGGGTGGGAAATGTTGGGAGCTCTGAAGTCAAGTGTGAACATCTTTTTTTTGCAATTATAATATACTGGGAGCCTAGTTTGCTGGAAGGGAGAGATCTGTCAAGTGTCATTTTGATCAGTTTAATTGTTTTAATGTTTATACAGTGCCTGGAACATAGGTTAGGTCTATAAATAAATAAATAGCTTTACTACAGGCAGTGTGCACCAGACTTGGACTCAGTAAATGTGGATTCTATTCCTGACTCTCCTACTGCCCACTGAATGACCCTGGGGTCTGAATGACTTAACCTCTCTGTGATTCCTGTTTCCTGTAAAACGGGGATGATGCTATTATCTTCTTTCTAAAGCACTTTGGAGAATATAATAAGTAACATTTTTGAGAAAACATAACACTGGGGTAGCCAGAGACCACTCCAGAGATTTTCCATGTGGATAGTTGCCAACTTTTTAATCTCACAAAACTGAACACCCCTGCCCTGCCCCCTGCCCCGAAGCCCTGCCCCTTCTCTGAGGCCCTGCCACTGCTTGCTCCATCTCCCCTACCTCCGTCGCTCACCCTCACTCACTTTCACGGGGCTGGGGCAGGGGGTTGGGGTGCAGGAGGTGTGGGGTGCAGGCTCTGGAAGGGAGTTTGGGTGTGTGAGGGGACTTTGTTCTGGGGCAGAGGGTTGGGATGCGGGAGGAGTTGCACGGTCCTGGTGGCACTTACCATGGGTCCCAGGAAGCGGCCGCCAGGTCCCCTAGATACATGGGCAGCCGAGGCGGCTCTGTGCCCTGCCCTCACACCGGCAGGCAACGCCCCCACAGCTCCCATTGGTCTTGGTTCCTGGCCAATGGGAGCTGCAGAGCCGGCCCTTGGGGGAGCGAGGGGGGGCAGCACATCAAGCCTACCTGGCCGCCCATGCACCTAGGGACTGCAGGGACCTGGTGGCTGCTTCTAGGAGTTGCGCAGAGCTAGGGCAGGCAGGGAGTCTGCCTTAGCCCTGGGCCCCTGCTGTGCCGCCGACCGGACTTTTAACATCCCGGTTGGCGATGCCAACATCCCAATTGGTCAAAAACAGGACACTTGGCAACCCTATATGTGGCCCGCAACCATCCTTATATTTAATATGGGGACATAGCTCATGGAGGCTCCAGGATGAAATACTCCATCTTCATCCGAGCAGCCAGGCTACATAGGCCATCAAGATGTATTCTTAGGACCTTTAGTTTCCACAGGCCATGCTGCCATCTTAGTTCCTGTATCTGATCTTATGGAAGTCAATGGAAGTTTTGCAACTGACTTCAGTAGAAGGCAAAGCAGGCCATTAAAGATACGGGTAACTGCAAGCAATTTCCATGCCAAACTCAGCCCTTGGTTACATACAAGTCTTACCGACTTCAGTGTGTGACCAGAGACAAAATGGGGCCCTAGCTTCAACCCATGGGCTTACAGAAATTTTACAGTAAGGCCTTCAACTGGGCAAAGTTCTGGTCCTGTGGAAATGACTGTTACCTTCACGGCTGGTTTGTTAATTGCATTATGGCATTCAATGTGCTGGCAGTGGATGGGATTCCAGGCTGCAAAACCAAAACACAGCTGATTAACAAACAAATATTATTCATAGGTACCATTTATGCTAGTGCCCAGATGCCCCAATCTAGACTGGGCCTCATTGTGCTATCTGCATACAAATAAAGAGGAAGACATGACCCCTGCCCCAGGAAGCATACTAGTAACAACAACAATTTATAACATGCCTGTCTGGATTAGGAGGTGGACTGTATTCCCACACACAAGGGTATAAGGCAGGAGTAAGGAACCCTCCCCAGCAGCCCTTTCATTTCTTTCATGCTACCCAGACTTTGGATTAGTTTCTGACTACCTCCAGTGAGCATAGAGGAGTAGCCTGGAAATTGTGGCCCCCTAAAACACATTTCTTTCGCTGAGCTGTTCCGAGGCCAGCTCAGCAACACACTATCCCTTACTAAGGGCTGTGTCCTCAATGCTCAGATTTTGTCACACATTCCAGCCCTCTAGTCTAGGGAATTTGTGCCCTGCCTAGTGGGGAACCCCCTCTGATCAGCTGTCTTCCTCACTCGCCTACCTCCTGGGGCTGAGCAACCAATCAGAACTGCTACAGAAAAAGCACTCACCACCACCCCATACCAAACCAAAACTGTTCTGACAGGAGGGGAGGGGGAAGGAGGGAACTAAACAGACCACTGCTCAGGGCAACTCCATCCCATCCTCTGAGCAATGTGAGGGACAGGACAGCATGAGTGTTCTTCCGCAGCCCCTCGAGCTGCCCCCTGCTCACAACTGGAAAGGGGAGAGGGTACCCTGCTGCAGTCCCCCAGGCCTGAGAGTGGGGGGTGAGAACCCAGGAAGAGCAGAGAGGAAGCTGTGGGGCTGAACTGAGAGGAGTGGGGTCAGAATTAATTGCTGGCAGGGAACATGCAAATTTTGGGGCGAGAGCTCCTGTAATGGGAGCCAAAAATCACTTTACCCAATAAATGTGGAATCGTTTGCAACACTGTCATGCACACGCTGGGGATGGGCAGGAGCAGTTCAAAAACCAGAAGACAGACCAAAACCCACAGAATGGAATATTTTAATTTTAGAAAGCCTATGATTTTTGGGGACAATCTCATGATTTGTTGGGGTCCAAATCTTATTTTTGCTCTCTTGAGGGTGACAATACTGTGGCCCAGACACACAATCTAGCACTAAATGAGCCGCACAACAATTTAAAATATAATAATACAATGAACAAGATCAGAAACCAGCAATATACAAAGCAGAGCAACGTTTAAATCCCAATAATCTGACTTCATTAAAAAGGGGAAGGGAATGCTACATAGGAGGTGACAGAAATCAAATATTAGAGGTGTATTCCAGGGGCATAATTTGGATTCAGATCCAAGTTCACATTCTGAATGTCCCAAAGTTCAGGGTTATCTGAGTGTGGGGTTCTGGTGCCAGCCCAACTGTACTCCAAATGGAAAAAAAATCCAAAAGGACAACACAATACAGTATTGAAAATATGATTCTTCAAAGCAGAGAGATGGGGTTAAGGCCAACAAGCAGCAAAAGGAAGTTCCCCACCTTAAGAACCACCCCAGCAGAAGCACAATCCCCTACCAATATAAGATGCAAAAACTACACAGAGGAAGGTGAGCGTGAGACCTTGTGCCATCCACCTACTCAACTTCGTCTCTCTCTTCCTGCTTTCCCACATCCTTCTTTCCAGTCCTGGGAACTTTCCTACTGAGCTCTGTTTGCACCTGACTCCAGTGACAGTAATAGCTAGAAGAGGAGTCATAGCAACGGCAGCAGCTATAACAAATGAGGCATCACTAGCATCCAACTGACAGTAGAAAGGGACATGGAAGGGATTCCTTCTTGGACCTACAGGGTACATTTATATCCCGGTTCAGGACTTTTCACTGTAGGTTTATGGGGAGAGGGTTATCCAGTTAGTGTTGGGACTGACACACTGTATTTATTGGATCTGATCCAGCTTCTACTACCCATAACTACTACCAATTATCATCACCTTTTGAAAGCACACTGAAATAGACATTGCTTATACTTAATATATCTACCTATAGAATATTGTAGTTAGGATCACTCTGACAAGAGTTAACAGCTAACACTAGTACACACCAGACCACCTCATTTATTGTATTTATTTGGGTTTATACAAACATTTTTGCACTTACCTGTGTACTGCAGTCCTCTGTACTCACTTATTGCCCCTGGCGGTTTTAAATTGGGCCAATAGTGGAATAGCATTTGTACTGCTGGAGGTTTTACTTGAGAAGGACCATAAGCTATTACATACAGCAAGTCCTAAGGAAAAACATGTGTAGCTGTTTAGTTTGCATGGTGACAAAACACTACTCATTTCATAACATTACTTGATGTATGTTTTCAAATGTGCATACACGCATAAAGATTGTACACATTTTACACCCTGCCCACCACCTTTTGCAAACTCTTTGGGGGAGATTAGATGGCAACTCTACTGGTGTTGCGGTTCAGTGATGAGACAGAACACAGCTTTATGCAAGCAAACAGGCTGGTCAGCGGAGATGGGCTGTTCTGCCCCCCCGCCTTCCACCTTCTCCTTTTTTTATATTTCTCCCCCTAAGCATTACACACTGCTACACAAAGGAATGTATGACGTTGATTCATATGCTTAGTTACCATCCTCTATCTACTACAATCCTGGTTCTCAGGCCTTGAGCCCAGGCTAAAAAAGCCTCCCACAGTTGCTGTCCAAACAATCAAGTTCTCAGGGTTCATATCTAGCCCTTGTCCTTGGAAAGAGCAATGTGTGCATTGGTTCTAGGAAACAGTCAGGGTGTGCCCCGCCTGCTTCCAGGTGGAATAGCTAGACATTAACCCTTCATACTGGTGTGTTTGTAAAGCACCTAGCATAATGAGTATGTGATTTTGACTGGGGCCTCCAGCTGCTACCACAATGCACATCATATATAATAACTTCAAACAAGTTAAGCCTTCTGTCTAGATACAGACCAAAAAGGTGGAGTTTGAATCCATAACTGGATTCAGATTTGGTTCAGGCTAAGGATAAGAATCCAGACTTGAGGTTGAATAGGGACTAAATTACCTCTGGCCTCAATGATACTACGCACAAACCGTCCTCATAAAAATTCAGTCCAATATGAACTAGTAAGATCTCTTGCTCTTACAAGATTTTTCCCAACTTGAGCCACATTTAAGCAGGATTCAGAAAACGGGCCCTGATCTGAAGAGATGGAACAGCATCTGTAAATTCCAATTCTGAGCAACCAACAGCTGCTTACCCCAAATTCAGCAAGAGGATCACATACGGAGATCACGACTTCTGACTTTCTGGCTCAAAGTGACTACAGTTTTCAAACCAGCTGGTTTTCATTATTGTAAACAACATTGTCTATGTAAGGTATATTTGGTCACAAACTTACTTTCCATACTTCTTGCTTATATTTCATGAGGCATTCCAGTAACTGACAATGATACACTGAGAGAGAAAAGACCATATAAGCATGACACTGAAATGGAAACTCAAGTTCAAGAAATGGCTTGTGTCCCATTTAGTTTAGTTTATTGAATCTACATTCTGTTTAATTCAGTGTTTATAAAGTGAACAATTTGCTAAAGGCTCATCATCCTGGGGTTAGAGTAGATAATTGAGCGTCCGAAATTAAATGTCAGTAGTTTGTTGATGCTGAGGAATGCAGTAAATGATGAGAATTACTAGTGTACCGAATTTTGGCACTTACTCTTTACACAGAGATGGAGTAGTTCCCCTTGCCTCCATCTGATTTATCTGCCTATTCACTTAGACCTTGTTTTTATGGCGGTATGTGAATATATAATGCCAAATTCAGCTCTGGTGTAACAGTGTTGTGGCTAGAGCAGGGATCTGGGAGTCAAAAAGCAAAATACTTCATACAAAAATCTCATTCATATTTAAAATTTGTCATATAAATAGCTTATTTCTAGGTTGTGGCCTACTTTTATTCAGCTTTGGTTAATTAGGTTTGTATTGTGGGAGACTTCTTCACATGCTCATGGTACAGATGGCCCAGTGCATTTCAATATCTACACAACTTTATAAATAAATAGAATAGGAGAGAGTTGTTTATGGCAAAGAGAGTCAATTCCTATGGGTCGAATGTTGTCTTCACTTGACAGTAGTGTGACCTCACTGACTTCACTGGGGCTGCGCCAATGTTAGAGAGAGCAGATTTTGTCTTCAAGTGCTTTTTAATTACAATTAAATTAATTACAGTTTATTTTGGAGCCTGTAGACAGCTGTCTTGCTAAAAAAGTGACAACAATTGTGATTCTAGCAGTATAAGAGTCCAGTATATGAGACAATAAAACAGATTCTATCTACCTGATAGTGGTTAGTAATTCCCTGTTCCCACCCAATGGGAGCTACGGGGGGCGGTGCCTGGAGGCGCACCCAGGGCAACACACAGACCCCTGTGCCTCCCTTCCCCCAGGTTCCAGGCGCTTGCCGGAGCGGCGCGGGGGCAGGGCAGGCAGGCAGCCTGCCCTGTCCCCATTGCACGCCAGGCTGGAGCCCACCCCCCTAACCCCTCCTGCAGCCAAATCTCCTGCCGCACTCCAAACCCCTCCTGCACCCCAACCCCCTGCTGCACCCCAACCCCCTGCCCTGAGCCCCATGCCGCACCCCGCACGGGAATGGGGGCAGGGAAGGGGTGGGAAGAGGCGGGGCCTCATGGAAGGGGTGGAGTGGGGGCGGGGTGCCAGTGATGCGGCCCCTGGGCCAATGTACTAATCCTCATGTGGCCCTCGTGATCATTTGAGTTTGAGACCCCTGTGTTAGAATGTTCCATTTTCTGGTGTTAAGCTAAAATAAGCAGGACTGCTTTAAAGTCTCAATTTCAAAATATTTCCATCGATAATAATCGAAATTTACAGATAGAGAGAGTAAGAAGAATGCTGCTTGAGAACTTATTAGGGTTGGATTTAAGAATATTTACTTTGTATGTTTTGACATGTGGTGACAATTTGTGTTTTAATTGTTATAAAGCTGTAGCTTTTTTCAGTCTCAACATCTACTGTCACTGAATATTTATTGTCTGATTCCTGACCCTGTTCTCTGACCCCCCCCCCATACCCACAACTGTGAACATTTAAATCAACAGAAATTAATAAAATATGCTTAAAACACATAATTTTGTACATCTGTGAAAATTTAATTTGATAAAAATAGAAAAAAATGCTTACAAATAACCGACATTATCTATCAAAATTGTAAACAAATAAAATAAATAAGGAATCTGGACAAGCCTAGTTATCTGGAACATTGCTGCTTCAAATACCAGTCTCAGAAATGGCAAGTTTTAACTGAAAGGATTATTTTTAAATCCCATTTTGCAATACCAGCATGGAGAGGAAGAGCATTTCCAATTGTCTGAACTTCCAGTGAGCTGAGTTCTCAAACACTCTCTTTGACGTAATATTTCATGACTCATACCCTTGACAGAGAGATACAAACAATGGTGCATATTTATTTATACATACCAGGATTTGACGTGTACTGCATTGCAATCATTAGCATTGAAGATGCAGACAGAGTGACGTGTGCAGGCACTCCTTCTCTCCTCGAAGATCCCACTTAAAGGGAAGCAAAAAATATCTCCTAGCGTACAGCAAGAAAAATTAGAAAACAACTGCACCCAGTTTAGATTTTGACTGACGCAAATAAAATGCATAGGGCTGCATGTATTTTTTAAAAAAAAAAAAAAAAACGTGATGGGGTAAAAGCTCTCTGATGGCAAAAGAAAGACTATTGTAGATGTGGTGTTTGCTCACAGGGTTTTAGCCCAGTTCCCCTGAATAGCAAGGTTTCTGTCTGACAGCTGTGCTAGCAAAACCCTGCTCCAGAACCGTGGTTCTCAAATTTTTCAGTCTACAACCCACAAAATGGCCAAAATATCAGCTTACAACACACCATAGCCTACAGTCTTTTGCTGTTAGGATTTAGGTCCTTGTGGGAAACAATGGGAAGCTTGGGGAGCTACTGAGTGGGGCAACAGGGACAATGAGAGGAATGGTGTTGAGGAATGGTGGGTGGGGCTGGAGTGGAATAGCGTGCTGGCTATTGTTGGTCTATAGCAGGGGTCAGCAACCTTTTAGAAGTGGTGTGCCAAGTCTTCATTTATTCACTTTTATTTAAGGTTTCACATGTCAATAATACATTTTAACGTTTTTTAGAAGGAGGGATCTGGGGCAAAAATTGGGGATTTGTCCTACTTTGAGCAGGGGGTTGGACTTAGATGATCTCCTGAGGTCCCTTCCAGCCCTGATATTCTATGACTGAAAGTCTCTCTCTCTAAGTCTATATACTATATAACTAAACTATTGTTGTATGTAAACAAGGTTTTCAAAATGTTTAAGAAGCTTCATTTAAAATTAAATTAAAATGCTGATCTTACGCCGCCGGCCCGCTCAGCCTGTTGCTGGCAGTGGGCTGAGCAGGGCCAGCGGCCGGGACCCCAGACTGGCAGTGGGCTGAGTGGCTCAGCCCGCTGCTGCTCAGCCCTCTGCCGGTCTGGGGTTCTGTCCGCCGGCGCCTGCCACCCAGGGTCCTGGCTGCCAGCCCCACTCAGCCCACTGCCGGTCTGGAGTCCCGGCCCTGTCCACATAGAGTAGGTACCTACCTTCTCCCTGGTTCTAGCCATTCTCTTCCTCTCTCTAATGCACTGAGATGAGGGTGGGAGTGTGCTGAGAACAGGGCTGGGGGTGAAGGAACAGGCTGGGGGTTGGGGTGCAGGGTCTGGCCAGGAGCTAGAATGAGGGAGGGGGCTCAGGGTAGGGGCAGGAGGTTTGGGTGTGGAGCACTTACCTGGGCAGCTCCCATTTGGTGCGAGGGGTGCAGGTGGGAATGTTGGGGGGCGGTGTGCAGGAGCTCCCGTTTGGTGCTCAGGGTGAGAGTGGGGATGTGGGGAGTGCAAGAGTCAGGGCATGTGGTGTGGGGGGGCTGGGGATGTGTGGGGGATGCCGGAGTCAGGGCTGGGGTTGTGGGCAGAGGGCTGGGTGTGTGTGAGGAGGGTTCAGGGCAGAGGGCTGGGGTGTGTGCTGGGGTTGTGGGGGTGCTCCCAGCCCCCTGCCCTGAGCAGCTCACAGCAGGGGGCTGGAGGGGATAGGCCCTGATTCCACTCCCTTCCCAAGGTCCCTGGAGCAATGAGCGCGCTGTGGCTCCGCTTTTACCTCTCCCGCTCCTGCTCCGTAGCAAGGGCCATCAGCTGATCAGCTGCAGAAAGGGAGAGGAGGAGGGGCACGAACCCTGCACACTGGGGGAAGAGGCGGCGGGAGTGGGAAGCCTGCCTGCCCTGCAAGAAGAGAGCGGTGGGCAGAAGGCGGAATAGAGCGGGCCGGGCCGGGCAGGATTTTTAGTGGCACGCTGCTGTCTGCCCGGGTCCAGCAGACAGCAGCATGCCATTAAAAATTGGCTCGCGTGCCATAGGTTGCTGCCCCCTGGTCTATAGCATAGATTTGTCCCTAGGCAACATAATTTTAAACACTATTTTCAAACTAAATCCCATTTCTCACTAGCTGGGATAACTATACTAGGACAGTGATACCAACAGCAGTGTTTAAATATGGGAGCTATGATTTTGATTGTAGGAGATAAGACTTAATAGACCCTAGCTGGAGCTTCTGCTGCTCTCCTAGTGGGCTGATCAGTGTTGAGCTAGTGGTCACCACCAGCTAGGATCCTGGGAAAGCCCTGAAGATTGAGGGTATTTATTGGACTGCCATCATTCATCTCTGGATATCAATGGCAGAAACAGAGTTACAAAGCAAAGGCTTGGTGGAGCCCATTGCTGGGGTTATGAGCTGCTTAAGCAAGTGGGGTTAGTGGAAGAGAGGCTGTGAAACAGTTCAGCAATGTGGTATAGATGGCCAGACCCACTGATCATAGCACTCATACAATGAATATAATTGATACCCCTGAATGTACACGCCACAAGTGTAATTACCTCTGATTTAATTACTGCTCTGCTGGAACTATTCTCTGCCAAGTCAGTATCCCAGTAATTACATGCCGCTCAAAACAATCCCCAAATTATTATGGCATGATCTGTTTGTGAGAATTTATATTGCGAAATATGCATTCTCCCGCAGTTCTGACCTAGCATTTAAAATACAGTCTACAGAGAAAAGGTACCATGCGGTATTAGAAACAAAATATAGAGTTGGATTGATTTATACAGTGATTTGAGAAAGCTGTGTTAGAAAAAGGCAATTGGCTAACTATTGCTCTCAGTTACATATGTACAATATCTACTGGGGGGACTAGTATCCATTTAACTAAAGACAGAATTAGGCTTAATAGGTTGTTTTGGAGACTAGTTTCAGAGATTTGAGGAAATTCAGGATTGGAGGAGCACTCTATAGAAAGTTCTGCATTGGATGCATTTTTCAGACTAGCGTAATGGAGAGATAAAGCTTTAGTTCAAGATTCTTTAAAACCACAGTGAGACTATTGCATATTGATCTGTATTTCTATAGGATCTTCCATCCACAATATAAAAGAGCTTTAGAAAACATTATAGAATCAAGCCTCACAAGACCCTCATGATATAAGGAAGTATTATTATTCCCACTTTGCAAATGGGAAAACTGAGGTACAGAGCTGTTAATGGCCTGCCCAGGGTCACACAGCAAATCTGTGGGAGAGCCAGGAATAGTAGATAACAGACCTCCTCAGAGTTCTAGGCTTTAGGACACTAGACCATGCTTCTTCCCATATTCTGTAGATATTTGCTGTGCAAAACTCCCAGTACCATTAATGAAGCTCTGAATGCAGAAATAGTTCATACTGTTAGATAAAGGACTCGAATATCCTGGGACCAACATGGCTACACAACAACACTGCATACAGCAAAGGTCTATAGAGCTGATAACAAAGGGTTATGGTGCAACTTGACTCTTGTTATAGTCCCCAATCTCCAAATTTGTGAAATGTGAAAAAAGACATATAGAGTATTTACAGCAGCTACTGAAAGGTCAGCAAGCTTTTATCAGGTACATAGATGAGTGTTCAAAACACAGATAGTCAATACTGCTTTGAATCCAAAGCTTGCAGGGATTTTAACTTTATGCAGTAATTCAATATCTTTTCAAAGAAAAGCAGAAAATCAACTACCTATCAGATTACTTCCTGACAATTACAGTTAGAACAGATTCCATTGGCACCCATAGTTACTCAGTACAAAACAATAAGATAAATAGATAGAGCCAAATTCTGCCATTGGATGTCCATCAGTTATATTGACCGTAGTTGTTCATGTGCATTCCGATGCAAATGTTACACCTATTGCTGGTGCATCTGTATTTTCAGGACCATATTGTACATTTGCTCTGTATTCAGGACTCCCACTGCTGCCATTGGAAGCTCTCAGTGTAATAAGTACAATATATCACCTGAAGATGTTTTATTTCACCCCTGAAGTGAAAAGAAATAAGCTAGTAATACAGCATAGAAAGTAGACATTCTGTAGAACTACTTACTTCCTCTGGTAAGAGCAGCCACACTGAATTATTTTTTGTAGGCAAGCAAGTGGATTAATATGTAACCACATCCCCATGGTAAATAAAACATAACTATGGTCTAATGTTATTTCAAAACCCTATATACTTTCTGAAACGTAACATTATTAGAGTGAACTCCACTTACATATAGCCATAGGTAGAAAAGAGGTACTGAGATACTCTATAATATCCTTGTGCAGAAATGGTGGAAAGGTGGCTAATGTTGAAATCATTGTATAAGGCAAAGTACTCAGGATGTCATCATTGAGAAAAGGAAGCAAACATGTGGTTGTGTAAAAAATTGACTGTCCAAGATCTGTCAAAGAAAATTCAATAAACAGAGCATCATTATATTAGAAAAAAACATGATGTATTTTTTGGTTTATGGACTGTTTACAAAACTATCATAATAACTTACACTTAAATTGTGCCTGTCTCCCCAAAATTGTTTAGAAATTTAGTTGATATTTAAACAACACACAGGAATCACTTCACCCACCATTATAATGAATTTCCTTCTAGGGTGGAAGGAGGCAGCTGTTTAACAGCAAATAGCAACAGTTTAGAGGGAAATGAACTCTGTAAAACCAGCACAGGAGCATGGATGGGGGCGTGGGTTTAGGTAGGGAGAATGCCACTATCAATGTTAGAATTTGGCCAGGACATTGGTATATTAACCGACCTATTCTTGCAAAGAGTGCCGTAGAAGCTGTCATAACCACAGGAAAGCAGAACCTAAGTTTTAAATCTCATTCAAAGAGCAGCAAAGTGCCTCCAGAACACCAAACTGGGGCACTGGTTCTGTGCTGACTCAGAGGGAAGAATGCCACTGTATTTTCAACATGACAAGTGATTAAACTGTTGAATTCATTACCACAGTAAGTCATTGAGGCCAAGAACTCACCAAGATTTAAAAAGAGATTGGATATTTATATGGATATCAAGTATATTCAGAGTTATCATAATTAATTATACCCAAAATTGTGGAAGGGATATTAAACCTTGTGCTTCAGGGCTTAAGCCAATCTTTAGATATCAGGATCAGACCTGTGAGGAGGGAGGCAGATTCTCCCACATTTGCCTTCCTCTGAAGTATCTGGTGCCGGCCACTGCCAGAGACAGGATACTGGACTAGAGGTACCCTTGAGTCTGATCCAGTCTGGCACTTCCTATGTTCCTATGAATCACAAAAACCACCCCCTGCAGCACCTGGGTTTCTAGTCCAAGCTCTGTGACTAACTCACTATGTGTCCTTGGGCAAGTCACTTAGGCAGCCTGTACCTCTGTTTCCCCATCTGTAAACTGGGGATATTTATACCTACCTTTGTAAAGAGCTTAGAGATCTATGGCCGAAAAGCACGCTATAAGCTCTAACAATCGTTACTGTATTCCATTTTAGTGTTCCTCAAAGGTCCTCCATGCAAGGGCCAGATACTGCAGGACGCAGAGTGCCTCTCTCTTGCAATAAATGCTCAGCATCTTGCAGAAAAAGTATTAAGTACAAGGGTGGCCTAGCTTGTGAAATCTGACAGGATCAAAACACAAGTGGTCTGGCTGAAGGCACAACAGCATTGTTCTTACCCAACAGATCTAAGTTGTTCTGATAACTAAATTTTATTAAAGACATTACTAAGCTGAAGGAAGGAATAAATGACCAGTTTCCTTGCAAATTTTAATCCACTGTACATACATCATATCATCTCTTTCTACATCTCTACTGGGATCAAAATATGATATCAATCCCAAAGGAATTCTGAAAGCAACAGGGAACTCTTTCCTGTTAAATTAATTCATATACTTACCAAAACTTAGCAGCCTAGAGCACAGTTCTCTGCACCTCAGTGTACAAGTAACACCCACTGAAATCAAGATAGATACTGGTATCCTAAGATGGGGAGAACTGGGCCCCAGACTTTCAGTAAAGATAACCACAGTCTACAAAATTGAATACTGGAGGAGTTGACTAAGAACAATATAAATAGCAACATGTAACCAAAATCTAACAAATTTTGTGATGAGATGATTCAAAGCACTGTGCAAAAACCCCTATTTCTGTATATTCAGACTTACAATCCTTTCTTTTTACCCAGTTACATTTTAAACCAGTCTCTATTACATTGTTAAAATGTTGTTAAGATCTTTTATCAAATCCACTTCACATTTTACTCAGAGATGGGCCTGATCCTCACATCCCTGAGCAATAGTGGGCTCCAGAATCCAAACCCAAAGCCAGGTCCACAATTTGCAAATAGGCCCTGACTCTTCAATGGAGTCAAACCAAAAGGCCAGATAAAAATACTTCCATTTTTTGAATAGGTTCAAAATCTAGATCAGTTTAGGCCCATCTCTATTATTTTATTAAGGCCATGTCTACACTACAAAATATGTTGACCTAACTTACATCAGCAATTATTAAATCGCTTGTGTGCACGCACACTTGGGTCCTTGTGTCAGCAGTTCACCTCCTCACCAGGATCACTTGTATCGATTGAATTGTCAGTGTGGGGCATTGTGGGACATCCCCTGAAAGCCAGGAACAGTCAATTTAACCAACACAGCGTCTACACTGACACTGCGTCAACCTAATTACATTGACCGTGACTCTATGCCACTCAGAGAGGTGGTGTTACTAAATCGGCATAAAGAGGCGCTTACATCGGCAGGAGCCAAATTTATGTGTAGACACTTCCACAGCTAGGTTGACACAAGGAAGCTTACGTCAACATAACTGTGTAGCGTAGCCCAGGCCTTACATACCACACATGGATTCAGAGCACTGGATCTACGTGTACGGTAAGGATTCAAAGACCTGCTTACCATGCTGACCATGCTGTAGCAAAGGAACTAGATCCAGCAGAGTCACCAATGTCACGTAAAGTCCTTGATAGTCCAATGATGGGTAGTCTGATAACTGAGCATCACGACTTTGCTGGCCGCGTTCAGATGGAGCATCTCGCAGGACGCTGTAAAGGAGGGAGCGAGTAACAGTAGGGTTGATGGAACTGACCTGTGGTCTTAGAGATGGGGTGAGTGGGAATGGCACAGGAAAAAGACACATGGTCATGGGCACTGTCAAATTGGAGGCATCTTGATTCTCCTTCTTCCCTGTGCGGGACAAAATGCTGTTGGGGGGACAAAGAAAAAAAAGAGACAACAAAGACACAAAGAACAGCACATTACATTGAAATGACACTATAAAACAAATAATAAAACACCAGATATACCCCACATAAGATGCAATTTCTACCAATACCAGTATGTTGGCAAATCTAGCAACCATTCATTTCCATGCTTCAAGAGAGTAAAATTAAAAATTGCCATTTGTAAAAATTTTCATTGCATCTCATGTGTTATCTGGTTCATAAGGAGCAAAAATATAAAAATGCATGTTTCAGTGCCATACCCATGTTTCACAGTTAAGCAGAATTTGGGAATTGAGCTGCTTGCTATGAAAAGAATAGCTGTGTCCAAATAGCTGGAGAATTTGCTTCTGAGAAGGTTTGGGGGAAATATTTTTTCAATAACATTGTTTGAACCAAGGGAGTGAAAACTTGTAAAATATAGGTGTGGCACTTTCAGAAACATGTTTTAGCAAAGAATAAACATGTGGGTTTGTTAAGATAGTCTTAAAAATCACATGTTTATCGCATCAAAATAATGTCTGTATGTATTTTATGATACTGTTTCATGACATTCCGTCAGTATCATTTGAGATAATGAAGTTTAAACAGGCACATGGATTTAGAAATAATATAATATTTCTAAAATGTTAACTAAACTACATTTGGAGAAGCTATAAAATAATATATAGTAGATGATCTTTAGCATATGTTTGAGAGCTAATGATAATGGTTGTTTATGTGTGTTTCTAATTTTGCCCATATTTGGGGAGGAAACATTTTATTTTATGAATACAAACACTCTTTTGGTAAATAGGTACTTCCAAATCTAAGGGCTAAGCAAGCAATACCAGTTATAGAACTGCACATCAGACAGTGTGTTATCATACATTCCTGCTGCTACTTACGTTATTATTCAACAAAACTCACTACAAACTAAAGGAAAGATAATTTCAAAAATTAAAATAGTTTAGTGGGCATCAAAATAGAGACTAAAAATCAACCAGCTTGCTATGTCTTTTTAAAATTGTTATAAACACGTTAGTCCAATTGTTCTGAAATGATTAATAATTTTAAAAATAGAATAAATTGCTGCTTAAGCAACAAAGGTATATTTTGGCTAGCCTAACAGAAAATGAATATGCATTACAGGGCTAGCTAATAAACTTTTTCATGCTCCTATAAAAGTATCATATACTATTTTAATATATTAAACAATAGACCAACTTGTTTTACATGTACCGTACCTGTAGGGTGAGCTTCCAAAAGTGGCCAGTGTTGGCATACCACTACTCCCATTGAAGTCAATGTTAAAACCAATAAAGTATAGATGTGGCATTGAAACATCCATTGACTTCAGTGGAGCAGAGTTAGGTCAATGGTAAGCGCTTTTGAAAATTCCACCCACCCTACACAGAATTCAGGCCCCAATCTTTCAAATACTTAAACACACGTGAACTTTACTCACGTGTTGTCCCATAGAAGTCAGTGTGACAACTCACATGAGAAAGTTTCACTCATGCTTATGTGTTTGCAAGAGAGGGCCTGATTTATTTGCCATATATATTAAAATTTTTATAATTACATCTCTGAGCAAAGGTGGCTATAGTCAGGCATGCCTGATCTGTCAAGTATGCAGATGTTATATATATACAATATAATCTACCCTAAGAAAAGTTACTGCATAATTGTTTTTTTCTTATTGTGCCTTGTATGCCTGTAAATTATTTTGGTTTCTGTTACCCAATGTCCAGTCTAAGAAAAGTGGTAACAAGACTGTTCTGTCAGTTTTTATGAAATCATATCAGTAAACCAACCAAGATCTATTAGGATTTTAAAAGTGAATTATCAGAGTGCTGATTCCTCTTTTTTGGATTTGCTTTTTTAAATTTGGTTGACTTTCATATGATACATTTTGCAGCTTCTGATTTGAGATGTGGAGGTATTAAATTTCATTCAACCCCTCTCTCTGAACAGATGCTACCCAGTTATCCACCAAATTCAGTTCCTTCACTTGCTAACACGTCACTCCCTAGAAGTGCTGCCCCGGGAGCAATATTTCCAGGAGGGACATTACAGCATTAATAAATCCTTGTTTTGGAAAGCGTAAGGCCATGATGGCTAACACTCATCTCAGGGCCTCCCTCTTCCTTAATATAAAGGTGGGACTCATGGAGACTACAGGTCCCAGCATACAATACTCCATCTTGATCATAGAGGCCTTCTATTCAATTCAGGTATTAGAGATGTGCCCTTACCAAAGCCCCAGTTCCTACCACCCCAAACTCAGAGAATCTCTGAATCTGGATATGCAGCTGACCCCAAATTCTATAATGCGACCAGTCAAAACTCCAGATCCAATAACAATCCTGAACTCTGAGAAAGTTTGGCTGCAGATTCAGATCTGGCCACTGTAGCTCGTTCCCTTTTCTACTCAATATGGAGCACTGTACACTGGGACCTGTAGTATCTGCAGGCACCTCCATACTGAATCTGTCCCACTGTATGCAAATGAGTTGCCAATGCATCTCTTAACTGGTCAAAGTTTGGGCTCCCTTGCTGCAACTTAGGCCACTCTCCAAATTACTACCTTCCCGAGGTGTTTCTTTGAGAAATGGTGCCAGAGAAATTGCATCTCTCCATACCCAGGAAAAGCAGTAAAAAATATCTTGTGCATTAATAACTGTTCATTAAATAAATAATTTTGTCTGTAGTTAAGAAATGCACAGAGGGAGTTTTTTCCTCAGAAAACAAGAAAGAAGCAGGTATTCTATAAGACGTTTATTATGTTCTAGGTCAATCCTAAAGTGAGGGAGGAAAGGCTGGAAATGAGAAATGCATGAAACTTAAATTCATGCTGTAATGTAAAGAAATGCTTCTGCCCAAAGAGAAAATTGAGGAGGAGCTAAATGAATCAATATGTTATGCATTGTGTATGGTGATTTTATGTGATGTTTATTCATAAAAAGTAAATGCCTCACTTTTTTCAACCATAGCCACTTCTTCCCACCCCCACCCCTGAGTCTGTTACATCATTGAATGTATATAAACGAAAGGACCAAGTTAATCCTTGTTGCAACTAAACTGAAGCTACTGGTATTACACCAGATATGACTTTGACCCAAAACAGTGGGACTGCCCCACGCAGAAGAACTAAGACAATATGTTTATAACACAGAAAAGTAACTGTACTGTCAAGGTACAACAGGTTGCAAAAACTACACCTGCTAAGACCTAGTATGCTAACAACTGAATGGGGTATATTTGACTGTGTTTATACTCCATTGTGCAATAATGAGTGTGTACGCGGTGATAGTGTGAGAGGCAGAAAGAAGGCTTCAGGGAAACTCTTGAACAAAGTCTTGAGCAAGCCAGGGTCTTGAGATGTTTGTTTAGGATAAACCGACTTAAGATCCCTGAAAGCGGAATTGCGTGCACTGGACAGGAGTTTCCTTCTTTCCACTTGCCACACACTCAGTGTAGGGTAAGGTGTTTTGTCTAATCCCTGTCTTGGTGTGAACAGGTGCATGAAGTTGTGGTGGGCTCACACCACAGCACCCAGGTCCAGAACCAGATTTCAAACACTCCAAAGTTAAAGGAGGTCTGGATTAGAGATTTGATCTGGCCTATTCTGAGGATACAGGCAATGGACTATATGAAATTCAGATCTGGATCCAGGGCTGGATTTCTAATGCCCTCTCCCTAATTTGGGGGATGTTCAGATTCAGCATTTTGATTTGCCCATTATAAAGAAAGAGGCCATCTATGAAATTATATCCAAATCTGAATATACACTGTGAGTACCACCTCAAATCTTATCAAGGTCAGGGTAATCAGTACCAGGGTTTTGGTTCAGTCCAACCTCTAGCATGAAATAAAGAAGTTAAATGGAATTGCTCCCTTCATATGGAATTAACAATTCTGCAGACTTAAAACAGCCACACATAAAAGAGTTGTGCAGACCTCTAAATTCTGCTTTTGTAACCTACAAAACTAGCTGCTTCACTCAGGTAACGTGTATTTCTACATATGTATTTTTCCTGTTAACACAGAACATGGAGTGTTTCTGAATTCCATGGTCTCTGAATGTGGGCTCTCAATGAGTTTTTCATTCAACTTTAATACTTGCTTGTTAACATATTTTAGAGCAAGAGAGAATGTTTCTTCTCTCCAAGATTGGCCAAACTTCCAAAGCAGCCTCTTAAAGTATGGGTGCAATTTTCTAAGCGTATATATTTTTGTAGGTGCAAATCAGGTAGTTATACACAAAAATGCACCGTGAACTCAAAACTATCTGCATATGAAAAAATATGCCACAAAAATGTAGGCATACAAAAATTATATCTGCAATGTCAAAGGCCATCTCAAGGCCACTTTGAAAATTTAGGTCAATGAATCCATTATACTGTGGGAAAATTGGAATATAAGTAATGTTCCTAATGAAATCCCAAACCTATAACAGCTCTCTTTAACAAGTTGAAAGGTGATATCACCTATCTAAACCTATTCTCTAATCATACTTCGAACTTATTTGTTTTTATATTGCAACTAGAGTGGACTAAACCAAATCCCTAGATCAGAACAACTCTGAACCGTTAATGTCATTCAGATCCAGATCTGGATCCAAACTTTGTGTCTATGCCCATTGCTATAATAGGCTGAACCAAAATCCAGATCTGAAAGCCCACTGAACTATGGGACAGCTCAGCTTCTAGTTCTGCTGCTCAGGCTCATCTCAGTAGGATCCTACAGCTTTAGGATTCTCAGAGCGGTCACAGTCAAACTTGTGAAATTTTATAGCAACCTTCTCTCTTCTTTACTTCAAGCACATGTGTGCACTCCACTAACCTAGAATAGGTCCAAGCAAACCATATTTTGTTCTAGAATCAGCCACTCAACAAGCAACTCAACTGGGCAAATTGGGCAACAGCCAATGCTGTAATTTATTTATACCATATTTTTAATTAAACTGAGCTCTGACTCCTTCTGGTTGAGCATTGATCCATAAGATCCATTAACCAAGAAGAAATCAATACATATCCCCTAACATTTTTTCTCTTGAAGAGCATAATTTAAAACTTACCTCAATAAAGTCTGAGAAAAGTATTTCAGAGTGTTTGCAATGTCAGTTCCAGAGGGCACAGGGTAAATGTTGTGAAGAACGCGGTTATGGTATTCCTGTAGGTAGCGGATCTTGGAAGCAACTGGATTAAAAAAAAAAAAACACAGAGACTTTCATTTAGCTTAGTTCAGGTTAAGACACCATATCAGTTTTCTACCCCTACTGTATCGTTAAAATTCATGTAGTGAGCTAAATCTAAGAGACAAGTCTTTCCAATCTTTATTGTGGCTGACTGAATTGAATACTCTGATTAAGGAAGGAAGAAAAGGGGAACATTTTATATAGTATTTTTAAATCTGTCCTACTCTATGCTAAAAGGTCAAACACTTAGTGCCTGTCTCGTGTTTTCCATTCATGGATTTCAAGCCTCATTTATAATGTTATGAGCTGGGTGAAACCTTGTCATGGGTTGAGTTCAAACCTCATTGAGATTGGTAGATGTGAACTATAACTATATGCATAAGCCCCACCTAAGACAAAAGGTGTGTGTGAACCCAGGGAGCTCCTGTCTGAGTATTGTTTTGGGTATGTGTGTGGGTATAAGGGAAGAGAGATCACACAGAAACTAAGGTCAGCCAAGAACAGACAGAGTGAGAGAGCACCTGCAGCAGCAGCTGAAGGCATGTAGCTAACCCGGGAAGAAATCTAGGGAGAGGTTTTTGGGTCACAGGCTCAGGCTCAAAAGAGTGCTCTTGGTGCTGTGAGCAAAGGAAGTTGTTTGTTTCCTTCTGCGCTCAGAGACACAGGACTTCGTACATTCTTTGTAAACAAAATAAACTGTATCCAAGAAATACCTGACTACCACCAATTTCTCCTCCCAACTGGAACATGTACAGGGTTCCACATTTTGACTAGCCACTGAGGTCAAAAAGGGGGAGTAATAATTATTTATTCAGTAAGTCACACAAAACTCACGTGAGATGGATAAGTATTACTACAGTCAATTTATGGATGGATAACCTGAGGCAAAGAGAAACTCAGTGGTTTGCTCTAGGCCATGTAGTGAATCAATTGTGTAAGACTGTGTACAGTTTATTTACATCTATAGCAGGCAGCCTGGTCAGAGGCGGGGTGGGGTCAGGGATGGTTCAAAGCGGCTTTTCTACAGTGAAGTGCAGGGGGGAGAAATCGTAGCTTTAGAAAGCATAGCATTTTCCTTATTCTAATAAGTTCCTTTCCCTATTCATGACAGAATACCTGCAAATGGACTGCTGGTCTTCTATTTTCTACAATAAAAGTCACTCTGTGGTTAATTGTAAAGAAAGCTCAGCACGTAAATCAGTTATAGGCCTAAGCTTAGAGGGCACCCCTATTTTCTGTACAATACCACAGCAAACAAATACACTATAGCTATAGAAAAGGTCAACATTTTTGTTAATATGAAATACTGATGCTACTTCACTATGTCACTTTGTTGTTGTCATTCTCCAAGAGTGGACAACATGACATAATAAATGTCAGCACAGCTTAAGATTTTAAATGCTTTAACTCTTCTTTAACAAAGAAGAGAACTTCTAAGTGCACGTTCACTTTTCTCTCTGCAATGAGGAACATTACGGGTGGGATTTTCCAAGCACTCAGCACTGACCTGACTCTGCTCCTATTCAAGTCAGTGTTAAAAATCCCATTGACTTCAGTGGAAGCAGAACTGGGCAATGCTAGCACTGGTGAAAATCCTGCTCTATAGATACATAAAACAATTTAGGAACAAAGTAAGGCCATCCATCACAACATGCCAGACTACAGCTAAATGTAGGTATCTCTTGAACAGATTTACTGTATATATTTTGCTTTGATCAGCTCCCCCAAGTGAACTATTCTATATATTTATTAAATACAAAAACTATGGTAAAAATATTCAGATTGCAAAGCCAAGCTCTTAAAAGTTAGGAAATGCCAGAATTAAGGTTGCCTATGCAACCTGAATTCAGCCCTGTTGGATGTATGCATTATGATACTGATTTTAATTACATGATCACATTTTATTTTTTCCCCATGACCCCTGCACAAAATTGTGTATGCCTAAAGGGGAGCTCAGGTTGAGGCTGTATCTCTAATTTTATGGATAACTTTCATAATTTAAAAAAAAGAGTCCCCTCAAAGTCTCCTTTTTTTCCAATGTGCAATTTTTCATGTTTGTATCTTTGCACTAGCAAATTTTTTGCATAAACAAGCTACATTTGTGCATCCAACTGGGTATTGATGGCCTTGTGGGTCACACTGGTCATATTTTGTCCTCAACTATCCATTCAGTGGACTCAATACAATGATATACAGATGGGTGGGACGAACAAAATAGAAGGCTAAAGAATCCAGTAGCAAAAATCATGCTCTGAGTTCTGAAGGACTACAGAATAAATGTGTTAAATCTTATTCAGTGATTATGCAAGGCAAGGAAGGCTTTCTTTCCCTCCACCACAATATCTATGACATTCTGGTTACCAGAACTGGTGCATTTGGGTTCTCCACTTGTGAGCAAAATAGGCACCTCAGATTTAAATGGATAAAGCTTTTCTAGTACACCATGTATTCTCCCTGCGCATAACGTCTGTTATTACTGTTTACTGATACAGCCTTATAGGTGTAAATGGCCCTTTACAAATACGGAAGAATATGGACCCCTGTTCCCAAAATCTCGTTAGACAACTAGACTAGAGAATATCCTTTGCGTAGGTGCTCAGATTCCATGGTAAGGAGAGTCATACAGTATAAATACATGGATTAGATTAGGAGAGAGCCTTTTCTATTTACTAAATGTTGTTTGTGATGCCAGTCTCCCTCGTGTAAAGGATACGAAGCCTAGTAGATTTTTAAATAATCAGGTCACAAATCAGAGTTCCCAACCAAAGAACAACTCACAGCTGGATTTATAGTTCATTGCAGGTGCCATGCTACGCAGTCAGATGTCCATAACTGAAACAGGAAAACCAATGCCAGAGATATTAGTCAAGCTGTATTTTAAAGAGCCTCATTCATCTCTACAGCCAGTTGTTTTCAAGAGAGGGCAAAGCATGTCAGGAGTGCTGTTTTGTGCAAAGTAGGAAACCTGTTTATTTCTATTAAGAGGGTTAGTGCCCAAATGAAATCAATCAACATAAAAGATCATTCATAAATGCAATAGCTAGATAATAATTGTGTTTGTAAAATGAGTCACTTCATGTTGCTTTTGCTATCAGACCACACCTCCCATAGAAATTTAATTGTTATGTCCCAGGTTACTGAGAGCTTTTTTCAATGAAAGCACTAAATCAAATTGCAAACCTTGGTACCTAAAGATAGGCTCCTAAATCCAGTGCAGGCATTGGATTATAAGTAACTGATTTTGAAAAGTCTTGAGCATCCACAAATCCTATTATCTTCAATAGAAAATGCAGGTGTTCAACACTTTAGAAAAATCAGGCCACTTGTACTGATGTGTCTAAATATGGATTTAGGAGCCTAGTTTTAGCTATCCATGTTTTAAAATGTTGACGTAAACATCTGCTAGCTTCAATGTCTACCTCCACGCTGCATGTGCATCTAAACTCCCAGATTCCTCTTTGAGCCTCTGACACAAGTGCAAAATCTAGGTTGGACTCTTTGGAGATGGTCTCCTTGGTTGTTTCAAAGTCCTGGGCAGGAAAATAGAGGATAGTGGGCATTCCCAGAACATTACTTACCATGAGCAGATGCCAGTTTTTATTACTGGAGGACAAAGGAATTAACGGGTGATCTCCAGGTTGTTTGCTGTCAGTGGGTGCTATACTGTGCAATAGCTCAGCTCCATTGGAATGCTGTGGTGATAGGCCTAATGATGAGTATCATTGACTTTACTTTTCAGAATGTGCTCAGAAGGAGACCCAGGTAGAGAATAAAGAAGAGTGCCATGAGCAGGTGACCTCCTGTGACCCTCTATTGGCTGTCACCTTTCGTTAGGATGACCTGCTATTGCTCAGAGCAGCAGGGGACAAACTGTTGCTTGGTCATGTATTCCTGAGAAGTTCTACACCACCAATGATTAGGATTGGAATTTTTGCTCTTCTGATCTGGTCTGTGTATTCTTTCACTTTAGTTTTTTCAGTTGTTTCATGGTAAGTTCTGGACTCATCATTGCTTGTCGCACCTACCTGAGACAATCTGGTTCTTGCCTGTCAGTCAAGCAGGACAGTAGCAGTGGCAGCATCAATTGAGGCTTGAGGGGTAGCCTGGTAGTGGTGCATAAGCCAGGATAATTCTTATTGGAAATCATCACCATTTGTCAAAAAGTGCAGGTGAAAGAGAATTGGAATTATGCAAAGAGCAAATAAACACACTTTACAATGCCATAAAGAGCTAGGCAAGGGAGAAGCTTTGATAAACATATTATAAAACAGAAATTCAGTGCGTTAGGAATTTCTGTATCCCCAACCTTAAGCATCATGAGGAGGAGAAAGCCAGCTTCAGGACCGGAACAGAGGAGAAATCCATGATCTGGGTCCACAAGTGAATCCCATTTAAAACCAGTGTATACACCAAAACTGTAAAAAAGGGGGGTAAGTCCTTAAAACTAAAAGAAACAGGGAGAAGGTGGTACCAAAGTGAGGGTTCCAGAGCAGCACAAGGGGAAGAAAGAGTAAATAGCAGCCTGCAGAGTGAGTGAAAGAAGCTCAGAGTAGAACAGGCCAAGAACATTAGGGGTGAGAGAACGCGAAGGCTGATAACAGCAAGGGAAAATATCAAAAATGGTGCTGATGGAGAGGGTGGAAGAAGCAGAAGGAACTGTTCCATATATCAATGTGAAGTAATCAGAGGTGAGATACAGAGTAGCATGAGAAGGGAGAGATGTTCAGAAAATGTGGGAAAGACAGAGAAAAAAAGTAGCACAATGGGCGAGAGCAGAACATTGCATCATTCAGAGAGGGACTACAGAATTCTCTTTCATTTTTAAGAGCATAAGAATGGCCATACTAGATCAGACCAAAGGTCCATCTAGCCCAGCATCCTGTCTGGGATGCTGTGGCCAATGCCAGGTGCTTCAGAGGGAATGAACAGAACAGGTAATCATCAAGTGATCCATTCTGGCAAACAGAGGCTAGGGACACCATCCCTTGATTTATAAAAATGCACCCTCCATAAAGGATGCATCTAGGCCATCAGCACAACACTTAAAAGACAAAAATATCAGCTACTGTAACTAAGAGATTAATCCCAAAAGTTTAAATAAAAAAAAAAAAGATGCCCCTTTGTCCTAATCAGGCAAAGGCCTGTAAATAACCTGAAGATCAACAGACATGGACCAGAGAGCGAAGTGAATTTCAACATCCAAAATGTCAGATGAAATGATTCCAGCTGGGCCAGAAGCACTCTAAGTCCTTGATCAAAGAGCAATCCCGACACACCATTAAGATAGTGCATCAGGAGAAAAGGTTATATGGATTCAGTGCTGGTCTACAGTGGCATTTTTCTTAAAATTTCCTGCTATTGCACTAGCAAATATGCCAGTTATTAACAGTAGTAACAATAGTCGGAGTTCTGATGTGGGCCAGCTGCTTGCATTCTAATAACCATCATCTGACTTTGCTGGCAGAGTAGATCTAGAAAACACGGCAGTTAAAATGTCAGTGGCTACTAGCAGCCACTCAAGGGTATAAGTCAACGGAGCTCCCCTGGTGTTTGTTAGCAGCAGTGGGGAATTGTCAGAAACAATAGCGTAGACAAGGCAAGAGAACGATGACTTCTGAATATACACAGAAGATGCATAGTGTGAGCCACAGCAGCAGGCCAGCTTCCCTGCTCTGTCAACGAGCTTCTTCATGGGTAGACCACTTTTAAGACTGTGAGGGGCAGATCACATTCTATGTTAGTTCAATCTGTGGGCTCTCTGCGGAGACGCTTCAGACAATTAGTTGGGTGACTTTTTGACACAGACACTAGGACCTAAGCTAAACCCGCACTTCAATTCATACAAGCCAATGAAGCTGTCAGCTCACTTTGGGTCACTACTGATCAGGGCTAGTGATCAAGAAGTGTTAGGCTCTGTATTTTATCACTAAATCCACAAGCCAAACCAAACCAATCAATCATTTCCTCCCCTTCCCACCCCCAACACATAATTATGTTGCTTTCCTTTTAATGGAGCATGTAAATATTATCTCATTGGTAAGCATGCAAAGCAATAAGTGAAACCTTTAAGGGCTATTAAAAGCAACCAAAACAGTTTGGAGACTGGGGTTAGTATCAGCACAGGTATTGAAAAATCACCAAGTGCAAGACTTCCTAGGGAAGAGAACAGACACTGAAAATGATGTACAACAGCATTGAACAAAGGCTGGGAAGCTTTAACCCACAGCTGCCATTTACAGCAAGGGAGACTGATCAAAACACCTAAAACCAGGCCCTAACCAGAACTAGGTCGCAGGGCCTGGCTTCCCTTCTATCCTCCTGTCTTGGAACAAGGCAGAAAGGCCTCCGGTTTTTAACTCAGATAACATCAGAGCACAAACTGGCCACCCTTGATAGGGTTTCTCATCAGTTGTGTGAAATAAATCGCACTGCAGAGACAGCCAGACACCCCAACACAGCTCAGCGCGCAGGGACAGGCAGCTGATCCATTGCAGGGGCCGTGTAATAGATCCCCCCCGACACACCCTCCTCCTGCCATCCGCCCCCGTGGCCAGCTCCCAGGACCATGGACAGTGCAGCGCCCCTCCGCCGCCGCACCCGGCCACACCCCAGCAACCCCCCAGCCCTGGCTGCGCCCTCCTTTCCCAGGGGAGGGGCCGGGACCGAGCCCCGGGCGCCCGCTACTTACACTGCTCCGCTTTGGTGGACATGATGCTGGCCGGCTGGAAGTGTTTCGCCCCAATCTCGGTGGCCTTTGGGTTCTTCTCTCCCGCTCAGTCCGCCAGGAGCCACGGTCCCGCCCTGCTGCCCAGGCGCGAGCGGCGGCCCTCCTCCCACCCCTCTGCCGCTCCCATTCTGGCCTCGGCCAATCTCGCCCTGAGCAGCCCTCCGGAGGCCCGGGCAGGGGCAGGGGCCCCGGCTGCTGCTGCTGCTGGCCTGAGGGGAGAAGGGGGCGCGAGTGGGGGGCCCTGGCGAATTGCACAGGGAGCTCTCCCAGCGAGGGGGAGGCGCGATTCCATTCACAAGGAACAGCCTCTTAAAGGGGAAGCTCCGCTCAGCCCCTAACCTGGGGCTCGGAGAAATCTGGGAGATTTAAGCGCCCGATACTCTTTAGAGCTGATGTTTTGCAACAGGCCCCCTCACCCCACGCAATCAAATGATTTTTTTCCCCCCTTGTGTATCAGTTTGGCACTTCCTCCTCCCAAACGGCAACGAGATCAAAGGGAAATCATTCAGTTTAGGCTGGGACTAAATGGGTGTGGGTTGTATTAAAAGCTCTTAAGCACAGGCTTGCCGCGGCTGGGTTTTACACACACCCTGAGTTTTGTTCTGGACCTGACTACAAGAGCTCTTCTGAGCCCCCCTATCTCCCGAGTGCTGACCAGGTACAAATGCAGGGCCCCTGAACCTGGGCGGCGCGTGAGCCCCACCCTTCGGGGAGACGATCCAAGGGGCCCCTCACCTTCAGCCAGAGCAGCCCCCAGCTGAACAGCCCCGGGCCCTTCTTTCTTTATTGCATTGGTTTTATCATTTCTGTAGGGCTCTGGCTCGCCTCCCCCACGCAGTGGAGGCCTCTGCTTCCCTGCAGCCCCAGCCCCATCCCACTAAGGATAATTTCCCAGGCTCCAGTTCCCAGCCAGACCCCCAGCTTTCCATTCTACTTCTCAGTTCCTCTCTCCAACCTCTCTGCTCCCCCAAATCTCCCTCAGTTCTGGACACGGGTGAGGTGGGCGGGCTAGTCAAGGTGTGGGAGTATCATCTCCCTTCCATTCGTTTTTTTGGGGGGAGAGGCTAATTCAGTGGGTGAATCAGTGTTCCACACCCCCAATAGTTACTAGTTCCAGGCAGGGCTAGATTAACCCATGGGCTAATAGCCTTAGGCCCTAATCTTTAGGCCCGCCCATTTTTAGGCACTATTGTAGGCCCTCCATTCCATATTGAAGTAACACCCGAGCGACGGTAGCAGGGCATTGGGAATTTTTTTGTCTCATTAGATCAGGGGTGGCCAACCTGAGCTTGAGAAGGAGCCAGAATTTACCAATGTACATTGCCAAAGAGCCACAGTAATACGTCAGTAGCCTCCCGTCTGCTCCCCCGCTCCAGCCCCCAGTGCCTCCCCCTCCCCCCCATGCCTCCTGCCTGCCATGATCAGCTGTTTTGCATGCACAGGAGGCTGGGGGAGGGGGGTAAAGGAGAGAGGAAGGGCACAGCACATTCTGGGGCAGGGGTGGAGTGGGGGCAGGGCCAATGTAACCACTAGGTGAACTAGGCAACCACCTAGGGTGCCAAGATTTGGGAGCCCCAAAAAGCGGTGCCTCCAATTTTTTTTTTTTTTTTGCTTCATCCAAAATGGGATGGGGCGCAGTTCCGTCCTTTCCCCAAGCCGCCTTCCCCCATACCTGGGTTTCCCTCGCTCTCTGTCTCTTCCACACACTACATTGGGCAGCTCTGTCCCATTCTGTGCGCAGGTTACCTCATGACAACCCAACCGTGCATGCAAGGAGGGTTCGTCTTTGTTCCTTTCTCCTGCCAGGGAAAACCTCTGCCTGGAGCAAATAAATCAAGGAGCCGGAATCAGAGGGCTTGGGAATCGCCCCCACGGGAAACTTCCAGCCTCTCTCTGCCAGGGAGAGGGCCGTGGCAAGGCATGGCTGCTCACACTTTATCAGAAGCCCATGCCCTGGACCCGAGGCAGGGCATATCTTCTCACGGGCGAGTAGGGCTGGCTCTCCGGCGACCTGTCTCGGTTGCATTTCCCAGGCACTTTCCTTGTCTATGGGGAGGGAGCGAGGGAGGAAAACACTGGAGAGGAGGAGGAGGAGGGAAGGAGACACAGCGATGGAGGGAAGGGGGGAGAGGACGCAGCGGACAGGGAACGTGGGGTCTGAAAGGGAGAGGTGGAGCACGCAAGACTGACCCTCCAGGGTGCGCCTCTGTCTCCGTCGTCCCCACTTCCCCTCCCCCTGGCGATCTGCTTCTCTCCATCTGGTGGTGCTTCTGTCCCCCCCACCCTTCCGTCTGGAGCTTCCCAACATGCGGGGAAGAGCCTCTCCAAAGCGAGTGAGCCGCTGAGGTCCCTGCGCCTCACTGCGGGCTTCCCCTCTCTCCGTCAGGGCGCCGCACTCCGTCCGATTCCACTTCGCGTCCAGCCCAGCCTTGCTGCGGCTGCAATCTTCCCGAGAGGGGTGTGTGTGTGTGTGTGTGATTGCTTTCCTGGGCTCCTCACCATGATGACACTTGAATTTGGTGATCTATGTGTAATCAACAGCACAAGCACTAACCACCACTGCCTCTCCCCGCAACCCCTCTCCCCCTTCACCTCCCTGCTCCCCGGAGGAGCAAAGTTCTCCGGAGAGGCTGTGCTGCATAGTTCTGAGCACTCCCTTTGTTACTGCAGCTCTCTGGGGCGCAAGGTGGAAGTTTCGCCTAGGGCACAAAATATCCTTGCACCGGCAGAGCAGGGGGTTGAGCAGTGAGCACTCCCCAGCACATTGGAAAGTTGGTGTCTGTAGCTCCAGTCCCGGAGTTGGTGCCTACGCAAGGAGCCGCATATTAACCTCTGAAGAGCCGCGTGTGGCTCCAGAGCCACAGGTTGGCCACCCCTGCCTTAGATATTGCTTTGTACAAATTAATCCATCAAGATTGTGAATTCAATTTATGGTGGTTGTGATTTTGTCTTTGTGGGCCAAGTAAGTGTTTGTGGGCCCAAGCACTTTGTACACGGTAGGCCTAAACTGGACAATAGAAACCATGTCGAAGAAAGGAGGATGGCAGAAATTGAAGGAGGCCAAAGAAAGACGGCAAAGACCAGATGTAGTGCTGAAAGATACTCCTTCTCTCCTAAAGGTTTTTCTGCTACTAAGTCTGGTGGTGAGGAAGTCCAGGCGAATACCAGCCCAAGTGACCCTGCAGTGCCTGCGCCTGATGAAAAGGAGCAGCCTCCTGTGACTTCTCTAGCTGTAGTCTCACCCCACTCCTCAGAACACTTTCCCAGAGATAGTAATACAAAAATATCCTTCTCCAGTGATCCAGGCGAGCGGGACATGACTTCTCAAGATCTCATTGCGTACTAGACTGAGAAGGTCCCACAGAAATGCCAGAATGTAGATGCTGATTTTTCATTGACAAAGCGAGAGTACACCAATCGGAATCGTTATCTGACCAAATCAATGTTTGAATATGTGAAGCCTAACAAACAGATTGGCAAGCGAGAATGGCTCATTTATTTGCCTTCTAAGAAGAAAGTGTAATGTTTTTATTGCTTCCTGTTTTCTGATACCAAAAAGTGGGGAATGTTCTGTGAAGGCTTCAGTGATTGGAAGAATACTGCATACATTACCAATCATGCAATGAGTGAGCAGAATACATTGTCAATTAGCAGCTACCACGCCCAAAAGAAAGTTAGTGGCAGAATTGATCATCATCATCATCACTCCCATAACCACGTAGGTCGTTGGGACAACATCATTGATGAGCAATCAACCAACTGTCAACACCCCTGATGATTGTGCCTCAGTGCTTGAGTCTCCCATCACGTTTGTTTGTCATCAGGTTGGTTTTCTCTGCACTGATTTCCATGCCATATTTTGCAGAGGTTTCATCCAATCATTTCACAAGGTTGGCAAGTTCATCTTCGCTGCCTACCAGGCCATCAATGTCATCAGCGAACCAAAGATTTGAGATTGTTCGCCCCACAATGCTGACTGTGCGTATGTGATCTTCTGGGGCATCAGTCACTATGTGCTCCAAGTAGATGTTGAACAGTGTGGGCGAAAGAAGGCAGCCTTGCTGGACTCCAACAGTGGTGCGAAACCACACTCCTATTGTGCCATTGATGAGAACTTCACTACTGGCCTTGGCATACAGTTGTTTAATGGCAAGAATAAACTTACAACCAACATTGTACTTCTTCATGGTTGCCCAGAAAATCTGGGCAGAATTGATACCCAAATGGAAAACCAGTTTTTGGAGGTTCGTGCTTATTGGAAGAATGTTCTGAGACACATAGTTGAAACCATAGTTTTTCTTGCTGAGTGTGGTCTTCCATTCCGTGGCTCAGATGAGACTGTTGGGTCAAAACACAATGGCAATTACCTTGGCAATCTAGAGCTAATCGCTAAGTTCGACCCTTTCTTAGCTCAGCACATCAGTGAACACGCAAATTGTGGAAAAGGCCACACATCATATCTATCAAACATAATTTGTAATGAATTCATTGCACTGCTGGCAAAGAAGACACTATCCGCCATTGTAGATGAGATTAAAGATGCGGGATATTTTTCAGAGTCCATTGACTCAACACCAGATATGTCACGTAGATCAGCTGACTGTCATCTTGCATTATGTGCTACCCAGCAGACCAGTTGAGCATGTCATGACATTCATAAACATCACCAGCCACACAGGGGAGAAACTTGCCTCGTACCTACTCGACTTCCTCACTGAAAATGGGATTGACATCAGCCTTTGTCATGGCCAAAGCTATGACAATGCAAGTCATATGAGTGACAAATATTGAGGGATGCAGGCGCAATGCTTTGGTTGATTACATACCATGTGCTGCACATTTGCTCAACCTTGTTGGCCAGTCTGCCATGGATGGTTGTGTTGAAACAGTTTCTTTGTTTGGATTTGTCCAAGAATTGTACAATTTTTTTTATCTGCATCAACGAGACATTGGATGATTCTTAGAGATTCACTACCAAAGGGATGCCCAGGGCCCAAATCACTCTCAGGGACATGGTGGAGTGCCAACGCTGAAGCTGTGAATGCAGTTGTTCTGGGATACCCCAACATCCTTGAAGCGCTAGAGGGCATCAAGGATGATCAAAAATCAGCAGCAAGAAAAGATGTGAAGATCCTGAGTGATGCAATGCACACTTTGGAAACTGGTATTTTGTGTGAGCTCTGGAATGATATATTTCAATCATTCAGCAGGTGCTGTCTAAGCTTGCAAAGTGCTCAAATTGACCTTTCCATTGCTGTAAGTCTAATGAGGAGTCTTGGAACTGTTCAACAAATGCGGGATAGTTTTGATAGTATGAAATTCAAGGGGCTGCAAGGACTGCTAACCATGAATATAAGCCAGCCAAACTCAGCAAAACACAGAAGACATGCAACGATGCAACTGCCCACTCACTGACAAGGAGGCCTTCAGAGTTAATACCTTCATTACAATCATCAACTAAAGAGTTCATTGAACATAGGATCGAGGCTTACGAAAATATTGACAAAACCTTTACTGTACTGACAAATTTTTTGCCTAACATTTCAAGTTCTGAAGTCAGTGAAGGAATTAAATGTCTGTGTCAGAAGTACCCAGACGATCTTCCAGCAAATTTTACTAAAGAATTTTTTTAATTTGTTGAATTCACATCACTCTCAGATATAGAGAGAAAAGATGATGAAAGCAAATCTATTTGGATGTACCGAGTTATCACTGAATCCAATGTGATAGAATGTTTCCCAAATGTTGAAACTGCTTTACGACTGTATTTGTCACTAATGATTACTGACTGTAGTGGAGAACATTCCTTCTCTCTTCTAACAAGGGTCAAAAATGTCCTCCAATCCACCATGACTCAAGAGCATCTCAGTGCTTTGTCCCTCTTGAGCATTAAGGATGCAATCGGCTGGTCTTTGAATTGCGATGACATCATTCATGACTTTGCCACAGCTAAAGCTAGGAAAAATTTTTTGTTTGTTTGAAGAATTGAGTATGGTGAGAGTAGAATAAACTTGTTAATTTTACATAAATAATCTATAAATATGTATGTAGATAAATGCTTGATGACTTCATAATTTTTTTGCAATATGTAATTTATACTTAGGCTCTTCCCTCCCATTAGCCTTAGGCCCCTCATAACCTTAATCTGGCCCTGGTTCCAAGAGGTAGGGGGCAGTGTTCCCCCATCTCACAGATAGGAGTGCTGGTTATAAGGCAGGAGGGAGGAAAGTGGGTGAGGGATATTCCTCCAGCATGGGGGAGCTGCTGAGTTGGATGGGTAGTGTAAGAAAGTTCAGGACATGTGTTCCAGAAGCAAATGTATCCATGTGTCCTGCTGTATCTCTTGGGTTATTCCATGACAGTTACCACCTGAGCTGTAAATTCAAGAACTTTCCCATTTTCCTTCTGGACTCACTAGGGACATTTCTTAATTTCTGCCATCCAGGACATCACTAGGGGCTCTAGTCTGCCCTCCTTTGGAGAACTTCATAGGGAAGATCCATGTGACAGAGCAACAGGATTCTATCTGCAAAGGTCATGGGGGAGCTGTAGGTTACAGATAAAAAGCCTGCTGGAAATAGCCTACCCCCAAACAGCTGATAGGCAAGAAAATAGTGAGGCCATGGAAGCCAAAGAGGGCTGTGCTGCGGAAGCAAGGGAGCCTGAGTACACCCTATTTGCACAGTCAACACACCAGGGGTTGATGACGCCCTGGGCCAGGCTGGCGGTGGCGTTTGCAGGCAGCAGTTGTGAAGGGGCAGGGGTGTTGTCAGTCTCTCTGGGTGATCTGGGCCAGGCTGGGGAAATGCCATTTCCTCCCCTTGCTGTGTGTGCAAGCTGAATGCCAGGCTCCACAATGAGACATATGACCTGAGCTTAAGGGTGCGCTCCCCCACTCTCCTGGGCTGGGCCAAGCCCCCATCCAAATGGCACAGAGAGGGAGGTGAAGCTGCAAAGTCACCTTTCCTCAGTTGCGTCTCCACTGCTGGTCACGCATGTCTCAAAGCACCTGGAATGGCTTCCCACGAAGATGGAGGGTGGGGGCAGAGCCAGAGAGGAGGGTAGAAAATAGGACATGATCCAAATGCAATCCTGTGGCATGGATTGGCACCCCCCTGGCTCACAGAAGTGCTGCCCCCAGCTCTCTGCAAGTGCCCCGCTGTGGACTGACACTCTGCAGTGGGCAGTGCCTTCCCCCCCCCACATACCCCCCGTTCTGGCTCCCCTGTGGGCAGTAACTGGACTTTTGGTGTCCAGTCAGTACTTCTGACCCAACATTGTTCAGTTTCGACCAGACTTCCTGGTTGAAAACTGGACACCTGGCAACCCTAACAGCAGGCACTTCCAGTATCGGGGGTCTGTGTCTAGTGGGGCTGGAAGTATCATGGTACCTTAGCAGCTGCCTTCAGCCAAAGCTCATTGAAATTAATGGAAAGAGTCCCATTGACTTCAGTGGGTTTTGGATCACCTCCCAGCTGCCTATTTCTAATAAAAGGCATGGACCTTGCAGCATGTGCTTCACCTCACTGCACCTCCTTCCCAGAGCAGAGGTTACAGGGTCAAACCATCCCGATGTGTAGAAAGAATAGTAAATATGGCAGGCAACCAGCTTGGCTTAACAGTGAAATCCTTGCTGATCTTAAACACAAAAAAGAAGCTTACAAGAAGTGGAAGATTGGACAAAGGACCAGGGAAGAGTATAAAAACATTGCTCGGGCATACAGGAGTGAAATCAGAAAGGCCAAATCATACCTGGAGTTGCAGCTAGCAAGAGATGTTAAGAGTAACAAGAAGGGTTTCTTCAGGTATGTTAGCAACAAGAAGAAAGTCAAGGAAAGTGTGGGCCCCTTACTGAATGAGGGAGGCAACCTAGTGACAGACAATGTGGAAAAAGCTAATGTACTCAATGCTTTTTTTTGCCTCTGTATTTAGAAAAGCTGGACAAGCACAAGTCCATGGGGCCAGATGCGCTGCATCCGAGAGTGCTAAAGGAGTTGGCGGATGTGATTGCAGAGCCATTGGCCATTATCTTTGAAAACTCATGGCGATCGGGAGAGGTCCCGGATGACTGGAAAAAGGCTAATGTAGTGCCCATCTTTAAAAAAGGGAAGAAGGAGGATCCTGGGAACTACAGGCCAGTCAGCCTCACCTCAGCCCCTGGAAAAATCATGGAGCAGGTCCTCAAGGAATCAATTCTGAAGGACTTAGAGGAGAGGGAAGTGATCAGGAACAGTCAGCATGGATTCACCAAGGGCAAGTCATGCCTGACTAATCTAATTGCCTTCTATCATAGAATCATAGAATATCAGGGTTGGAAGGGACCTCAGGAGGTCATCTAGTTCAACCCCCTGCTCAAAGCAGGACCGATCCCCAATTAAATCATCCCAGCCAGGGCTTTGTCAAGCCTGACCTTAAAAACTTCTAAGGAAGGAGATTCCACCACCTCCCTAGGTAACGCATTCCAGTGTTTCACCACCCTCCTAGTGAAAAAGTTTTTCCTAATATCCAACCGAAACCTCCCCCACTGCAACTTGAGACCATTACTCCTTGTTCTATCATCTGCTCCCACTGAGAACAGTCTAGATCCATCCTCTTTGGAACCCCCTTTCAGGTAGTTGAAAGCAGCTATCAAATTCCCCCTCATTCTTCTCTTCTGAAAACTAAACATCTCCAGTTCCCTCAGCCTCTCCTCATAAGTCATGTGTTCCAGTCCCCTAATCATTTTTATTGCCCTCTGCTGGACTTTTTCCAATTTTTCCACATCCTTCTTGTAATGTGGGGCCCAAAACTGGACACAGTACTCCAGATGAGGCCTCACCAATGTCGAATAGAGGGGAACGATGACGTCTCTCAATCTGCTGGCAATGCCCCTTCTTATACATCCCAAAATGCCATTGGCCTTCTTGGCAACAAGGGCACACTGTTGACTCATATCCAGCTTCTCGTCCACTGTAACCTCTAGGTCCTTTTCTGCAGAACTGCAGCCGAGCCATTCGGTCCCTAGTCTGTAGCGATGCATGGGATTCTTCCATCCTAAGTGCAGGACTCTGCACTTGTCCTTGTTGAACCTCATCAGATTTCTTTTGGCCCAATCCTCCAATTTGTCTAGGTCCCTCTGTATCTTATCCCTACCCTCCAGCGTATTTACCTCTCCTCCCAGTTTAGTGTCATCTGCAAACTTGCTCAGGGTGCAGTCCACGCCATCCTCCAGATCATTAATGAAGATATTAAACAAAACTGGCCCCAGGACCGACCCTTGGGGCGCTCCACTTGATACGGGCTGCCAACTAGACATGGAGCCATTGATCACTACCCGTTGAGCCCGACAATCTAGCCAGCTTTCTATCCACCTTATAGTCCATTCATCCAGCCCATACTTCTTTAACTTGCTGGCAAGAATACTGTGGGAGACAGTGTCAAAAGCGTTGCTAAAGTCAAGGAACAACATGTTCACTGCTTTCCCTTCATCCACAGAACCAGTTCTCATCATAGAAGGGGAGGAGGTGACCAGCCCTCTGTGGAGAAAGAAGTGGTTCGTGACTATTTAGAAAAGCTGGACGTGCACAAGTCCATGGGGCTGGATGGGAGGGAGGAGCGAGTGAGCGGGGGGAGTGAGTGACTGGAGGTGGGGGGGGGGGCTGTAGTAGTGTCCAGTTTTAAGAAATTTGAAAGTTGGCAACTCTATGTGGCTGTACGTATAGAAAGATGCACTGCAGATCTGATAGAAGCAGGCCACCTCAGGCAACTTTCCTCTGCAGAGTGAGTTTCCTGCCTGTTATAACAGTGAATTACTATGAAGAGGGCCCTACCAAATTCACGGCCATGAAAAACATGTCACAGACTGTGAAATCTGGTCTTTTCTGTGCCTTTACCCTCTACTATACAGATTTCACCGGGGAGACCAGTGTTTCTCAAATTGGGAGTCCTGACCCAAAAGAGAGTTGTGGGGGGTTGCAAGATTTTAGGAGGGTCACGGTATTGCCACCCATACTTCTGCACTGCCTTCAGAGTTGGGCAGCCGGAGAGTGGCGGCTGTTAGCCGGGTGTCCAGCTCTAAAGGCAGCACTGCCATCAGCAGCAGTGCAGAAGTAAGGGTAGCAGTACCGCAACCCCCCCCGACAATAGCCTTGCAACCCCCACCCCACACGCAACTCTTTTTTGGGTCAGGACTCCTACCATTACAATACTGTGAGATTTAAATAGCTGTAATCATGAAATTTACTATTTTAAAAATCCTATGACCGTGAAATTGACCAAAATGGACATGAATTTGGTGGGGCCCTAACTATGAACTCCAGAGCACAGAGGAGCACATGGGACAGAGAAAAACTGAGATTCTGGGTGTTTCCTTTAAATATATATAGTGTCCACATACTATAGTGATGGGGCATTATAGAAATCTAGACAGATGGGTGAAGCAGGAGCAGGTGGGAAAAACGTGTTCCTCTTCTAATATAAGATTTATTCCCTCACAGAGTGCAGGAAAATTACAGGTATTTCTACATGATTGAACAAGGTTTTACACCCATCAGCCTGTGATTCATGTATACAGAAGATAATGTCCAGGCTTGCACAAAAATTCTGGGTAGCAAAAACTATCTATATCTCAACTAAATCCTGTACAGATCACATGTTATTTGATGAAACTAGTTTGGACTAGTTTATTAATGTCATTTTAGAGAACAAGTCACTCAGATGTTTTAAGTTGTGCTCTAATATCAGCAGGCAGCAGCTGCAGGAACAGTGTGAGCTCTGGGGATTTATTTCTCATCTCTTGCCACTGAAAAGAGGTCATTATTTTCCAGCAAGTTCCCCATGACTTTGTCTAATAGGCTGCACAGAACTCCTGTGGGAACTTTTTAAAAAACAGTTAATGGTTTATTTTCACGTGCCTTTTACTGCTTTGTGAAAACTAAAAATTAACAGGAAAAGCTTTAGTACTAGAAAGTTCATAAGTAATTAGTACAAGACATATTTGTAACAAAAAATGAATGGAGAAGCAAAGACATTTGGACCAATATATTAAAAATGCAAAAGAATAAGTGATACTTGCCTCAGATAATCAGTGAAATTTTCTGGATGTTAAGATGCAAAGTATAATTAACAGAGCTGCAAAACCTGCTTCTATCAGGCAAATTTGTTACTGGCCAAGTTCAACTTTGCTGTCCCAAGAGACACATTTAATTATCATATTTTTCCATTCATTGGTGTGTGTGTTTTTTTTCCCCCCACATATATAGTTGCTTTAACATTATCTCTGTTATAACAGTGGAAACTTTGATTTCATTATAAGATGTAAGAAGTGGACTGGGTTTCCAAAGCTACATTCTGTATGTATTTGACTGTTACAGTGGATGCAATTTCTTGCTAATAAACTCTGAACAACCACATAAAATGCAGTTTTATTTATTTGGTTTTAATCCATTGTGCTGGCAAGCATGCTTTAAGGAAGGCAATTCTTATTGAAAAATACAAAAGATCAAATCAGACCATTTTACCTTGACTAGTATGGAAAATTCCATAAAGTGTTTTTAAAGTAGATGTCAACATGTAAATTTACATACATACAGTGTTGCTAATTCTTGCAATTTTGTCACAAATCTTTGGTATTTTCCTCAAAGCTCCAGCTCCTGGAGACATGGGATTACAAGAGAATCTCAACTTACATTAAAAAGAAAGAAAGAAAGAAAGAAAGAAAGAAAGAAAGAAAGTACATTTCTAACCACCATGGTTGCAGACCCCAGTGCACCATAAAGATTCAGGAAAAGAAGGAAAATAAAAGGATCTAATTAAAGAGAAAAATCTCATGATTTTTGTAGAGCTGACTCATTGTTTTTTACTTGGGGTTTGCAATACTGCATATGACAGTGGAGTAGGCAATTCACCAGCAGGAAACCCCCTTGCATCTGGTCACAGTGGGTCTGGCTGTAGTTACTCATTTGGAGCTCACAGGCAGGACATTAGCTCCAGAGGCTCAGTGACATTCTACCCTCCAACCAGGTCACATAGGGCCTTGCTCCATTCAAGATGTACAAAGCAGTCCAGCCAAAGGATAGTCATAAGCTCAGTCAAGAAGTTACCTGGCCTGCCCCAAGTCTATGCCTCAACATCTCTACTCCTCTGGTTTCAGGAGCCTTTTTGCCCATCCAGATTTTTCCCTGTCAGGGTAGACTCACAGCTCTCTGCACCCCTTAGGTGAAGGTAGGGAAACCCAGGCCCACCCTTTCCACCAGCTTCCAGTTCAGGGCTTTCTGGAAGGCAGCTAAAGTCAGCACCCAAAGGTGCTGTACTACTGCTTTCCTGAATTACTTTCTACCAGTCCCTTTCTCTCCTCAGGCAAAGTAAGACATGAAACAACATATATCAAAAGGAAATCACAGACCTTCTAAGTGTCAAGAATCCCTTTGCTCAGTAGGACTGGTGGAGTCACAGAGTCAGAGATCGCAGGCAGCTGAACACCCGCACAGCACTCACGACAAAAAGCTAACAGGATACACATCTCTTATCCTCCACTGCTACCGAGCCAGTCTGTTCTCCTTTTAAGCTTCTCCTCCAACCCAGGCATGCTGTGCAGGTGTGGTGGGGAGGGGTTAGCTGGGCTCAGAGTAGCTCCTTAACCCCTTCCTTTGTGGTGCAACGTTTGTGCACCCCCATCACACACAACAATGGTCAGATCCCGTTGGATTTTACTTGTCCCTAAATCCTAAATAAGCATTAATCTTCACTGCATACCTATAAGGTAGATCAGTATTATCATTTACAACTGAGGAAAGACATCGACGTAGGGCTAAACTGGGCCATTAGCCTCAGCCCAGAATAAGGGGCAACATGTATCTGTGCTGACTCAGAAGGAGCTATGGGAAGGAATTGTTCCTTTGGGCTCACAGTCTCTGGGTTAATGTGACATCAGCAAGACGAATGCCTGGGCATCACTAGGAGTGGAATCTGTTAGTGACCATAATGAGTGAAATTCACTTCTGTGCAGAGGACCAGCATGTGTTTGTGCATCACTTAAGACTTTGAAATAGGACTTAAGTGGGTTAGATCTCATGTTGGCTCCCTGTGGAGAGTGAATTTCACCCAGGGAGAAATGTCAGTGTCTGTGAGCTAAAAAAACCCAGCAAGTATGATAAATGCTCTAAATTATTGGGTAATTTCTTTAGCCATCAAAAGAACAAAATGCTTAGTTTGTTGCCGTGGTAGAGGGGTTCAGAGAAGTAAGTGACATCCCACATTGAGAATTAGTACCATCCTGATTAACATAGTCTTGGACTCTTAACAGATTTGCTTTATTAGCCCTAAGGAACACAGTGTTAGTAACTGTCATTTAAACATGCCATGTTTGTGCAAATTTATGTCAGCCACAAGATTTTCTCCCAAAGCCTGAATTTCATTTTATTTTCTGCTATGCCTCTCTTTACCCAAAATTGGCCAAACCAGCTATTTATAGACCAAAAGCAGACGTGCATTTTATGAGTTGAGAGGGAAAGTGTTTAAAAAATCACCCTCCTCACTCCTGCTTTGGCCTCTTTGCACCTGGTAAAAGCACCGCCCTGGTGTAAAGAACCACTAAAAGCTTAGTTCTGAGCTGGCACAGGAACTGTGGCAGACAGCCATAATGCTGCCTTCTGAGGACTCCCTAGCAACTCCTGGCATAGGGGTATCCCAGAGCTGGGGCTAAGGAAGGGGACACACTCTGTACAGTTCTGCAGCGATTCCAGGTGACAGTGCACCACCTATGGCATTCCAAGGAGGTTGCTGTAACTTAGACAGGCACCACAGCTGTCTAAAGTTTGTCAGGAGCCACACCAATCCCTAGAGCAGCCTAGGATTGGGAGGGCACAAAGGTCGTTTAAAGCCACCATTCCGCCCAGCACTGGGCTATGAGATCTGTGCTGTGCCCTTTAGAGACATGGAACAGAATCTTATCCCTGGGTTCTAATCCCAGCTGTACCCCTAAATTGTTGTGTCACCTCAGGCAAGTCTCTTTGCTGCAGCTTCCCCACCTGTGATGCGGGTTACAGGACAATGCTATTCATCTACCTTTGTAAAGAACTTTGAGCTCTTCTGGTGGTGACAAGTGCTGTATCAGGGCTAAGGAATACTAGTAATGAACCGTGAAACCCAATTCCCATTGCAGAAAGAGAAAAACATCTAAAGATGGGCTGAAAATTTGAATGTTCTTTTATTTCTGAAAAATGCTTATATTTTAAACAATCCTCCAGATAACTGCTCTGATTTCTGGGAAGCATTTCTACTGAAAGATAAATATCCCTATGTTCTTATGTCTCCAAATGTTATACAATTTTTTTACCAGACTTTCATCTAGTGCCATTCCAAATGCTTCAATAAACTGTTGACATACTTTATTTACTTTGTTATAAACAGGCAACCTCACTAGATATTATCATATCTTAGAAGGACAAATACAGTAACTAAAATATGTCATGTCTTGCTAAATTATTTCTTGTATATTAAATGAGGTAGGAATAACCAAATTAGGCCCCTGATCCTGCAAGCATATATGCACACTGAATAATTTTACACAGAAGAATAGTCCTATAGACTACTTATGTTTGCAAAATCAGTGCTCCACAGTGTCTTCCTGCAGCTATCTTTCTGTTTTCATCTAATCAGTACTGGCATGGTTTGTTCTCTGGATATCAAGAATCTAGGCCCCAATCCAAAACTCATTGAAATCTGTCGGAATCCTTCCATAAACATCAATGGACATTGAATCATGCTGCTAGAATTACAGTGACAGGGCTATATTTTTCTGCAAACAATAAAAAGCATCACTATTTATAAGCTATCATGGAGCCCCCATTCTCTCCAATTCGTAAATGTCTAAAAGCATTTAAAGTGGAGGAGAAGAACCAGACAGTTCAGCTTTTTAGAAAATCGTATTTTAGAAGCATACTAAGAATTTATATTTTCACTTAACTGAGAAAGAAATTGCATTGAAATCCCTGTTTTCAGAAGCTGTGTTTTCATGTTACCATGAGTTGTTTTACCCTTAATGGAGATGGACAGCTAGCAAAATATGATTTGTATCAGGCATCATGGAGGGTGGACTCTATATTTTGGCAAACCAGAAATGTAATCATTAAGAGATCTGACTTGAACCAAGAATAATACCATTTAAGTATGACATATTGAACCATTATTATACTTATTTAAAAAGAAGACTAGAGTTTAAAATATTTGCAATACATCCATTATAAACATAAAACATGGAAAAATCCTTCACATACCATAAATCTAAACATAAAAGTTTAAAACAAATTGATGTTTCTGCCAACCGCAATTTGCAGGATACATTTATTCGAGTACGAATGCACAGGATTTCTATTGAAACAGAAGACACACAAAAAGTTAAAGAGTTAAAGTCAACTTAAAAATCACCCTTCTCTGTCAATATTTATTCCTATTGTTAAAACTAACCCCTAATACGTGTAAAGCAGAAAAGGATTTTAAAAATAATGATTTCTCTGTATTTTTTCAGTTAGCTTAGCTTGAACTTTCGAAAGCACACTGGGCCAGACTCAGGCTGGGTCTGCTCAGTGCAACTCCTGTTGAAGTCAATGTAGTTGAACCCACTTAGATCAGGCCACACTATGGCAATTTGTGTCAGTTTTACTGTTTTCCCTATATAGTCAGGCCTCACTCCTGCAAATAGTTATGCACTTGCTTAACTTTTAACCTTAGCCCATTGGAGTCAATGGGACTGCTCAGAGAGCATAAACTTGAGCACCTGCATGAGGCTTTGCAGGATGGGGACCTGAATTAGTAATTTTCCCTGCTTGTGTGAATTTTTCACATAGTAACAAGGTGGTTGATGTAAAACCTGAAACCACGTTTAGCTCATTTATTTTTTTAGTTGACTAGACTTCAGGTTGACACACTTGCTTTAAAGATACTCCATAAAGGAATATTTACAGCAGATCTGAGGCTCCAGGTCTTAAATAGGAAAGCACATCTTCTACTTCTTTTTATAGCTTGGAAGGTGGAACAGGAACCATCCAGCTGGTCCAAGGACAGCCAGGGAAAATGCTGATAAACCAATGACAGTCTCCTGAATCAAAGGAAAGAAGGTTAAATGAGGCTAGAAAAGTTGGAATGCCTCCAAAGGAAGCAGTCTGTTGCCGACCAAATGATATATTACTGAATTACTACCACTCTAATCCCAGTAATGTGATAGATTCTAAAGGAAGAACAAACAACAAAGGATTATTATACAAATTTAAATGAGACTTACTAGCAGAAGTACTTCAAGTCATCCAAAAAACAAACTGTGATTTTAAATCTCAGACCACTGCAAATGCAAAGAACTTTCGAAGAGTCCCCAGGGTTTAGCAGCTTTGCAGCTATTTCTATAGATACAGTGCATTTTCTGTGTATTTTTTCTGCTTTCCATAAAATCTATACAGAAAGAATGTCACTTTGGTTGAGAGCTACATTTGCACAGATGTTTACCTCAAAATGAGTCACACAAGACACCCTTGTGCATCCATGAAACACGGTGGGACAAAAAAGGGGATGCTACAATAGAGAGGAGTTGCTGGGTAAGGTGTTTATGGTGGGGGATGTAATTTTGACTCATTGTCTAGTGTTGGGATAATTGGGAGCAGTTACTGAGTGATTTCTGTTGGGGAATGTAATCAAGACTCATATAAAAGGGCATTTCAGGTAACCAGGCTTTTGCTATATATCTCTGTGTTGGTGTGAGAGGAGGATTCCCTTTCCCACAGATAAGGAGCCAGTCCTTCCAGCCTGCAGGGAAAGAGGAAGCTTTGGGTGGAACTCTCCTTCCCCTAGAAAGAGAAGGGTGCCCTGGGGAAGAACTGGCCAGCCCTTCCACCCTGTGGGGAAAGGAGTGCCTGTGGGAAAACATTTTTTGGCCCCTCTATATGAAAGGTGTAAGAGGAGCCCGCTTGGGATGTACTGACCACCCCCCGCAGCTGTGGGTGAGGTTTGAAGTCAGGAGGATGAAGAAAAGGAACTCACCACTAGTCCCACGTTCTCCTCAGGTGGTTGGCTGTGGAGGAGGCGGCTGCCCCTGCTGACAGTCCTCCAGAAGAGATGGATGGAAAGGAGCCGGGATCCATGGTGCACTGGAAGGGCCATCATCCTTTCTAGGTGAAAGAGGAGGTCACAGCTGGGGAATCCTGACCAAGCAGCAACTATTGCTGTGAGGAGCTGGATGGCTCTGTCCCCTCACCTACTGCCAGGAGCTTGGTGTTGGGTGCGGAGTTCTTCTCAAAGAAGTAAGGAGTCCTTGTGCTCAACAACCAAGTCCTTTTATTTTTAAGACGCATGCATGAAAGGCCAACAGAAACCAGAACATACTGTGGAACTGCAGCCTCTGGCTCAGCATCTGCCGGAGTGCTTGTGTCTGCTCTCCAAAGCTAAGACCTTTGGATTACTGCAGCCACCTCCCACAAGTTTACTTAAGCTACTGAGCCCAGGGAACAGGAGGAGTCACTCCCTGCTGCTGAGAGAGACTGATAAAGGGGAAGGGAGCCTAAACTGTAATATCCCATCACCTCACAAATATCTGTCCCCCATCACTATTAGGCCCTTGAAATCACTCCCCCCAACAAACCATCACTCCCCAAAATTATATGTTCCCTGAACTTCCCATCTGTCCACAACTACAAATAGCCCATCATCTTCCCCCAAAAAATTATCTGCTCAACGAACAACCAGCCCCCTCAAAATGTTTCTATCCTCCATTGTAGGCATTCAATATACTTCCTTCAGCACTCTCCCCCAAATATCATTGGGCTCAGTGGTGCAAAGGGGCTGTAACGTGCCCTAACTGGACAGTTAAAAGATTTCTGAGGTGGCTGAGAATGCCCAGGTAGCGTACAGCTGGCCCCTCCAGCTCTAGCCTTGGCATAGGAAGTATGTCAGGAGCATGACTTAAGAAAAAGGGGCATGGCCAGAGATGCTGGGAGGAGATTAATCTAAATTGCTATGGTGGACAAAGAAGCCAGAAGAAGACAGGTGTACGTGGAAATGTGGGGTCCACACACTACCCTATCCTTTACATCATGTACTGGAACATCTTAGAGAGCAACATTTTCTTGAGTTATTGTTATTATTCTCCAGAAGTGGGCAAGGAAAATTGCAAACATGTATGAAGATCAAAGAGATAGCAATATAAATAGACAAGCACAGAGACAAAGGTTAGTGGGTAAGGGAACCACACAGAGGCAAAGTGACTAAGCAGAGCTCTCTGTCACATATTTTAACAATTCTGCTTTTTTTGTCTCAGTAATTTTACCTTCTTCCTGTGTTTGGGGAATCATAGAATCATAGAATATCAGGGTTGGAAGGGACCTCAGGAGGTCATCTTGTCCAACCCCCTGCTCAAAGCAGGACCAATCCCCAACTAAATCAAAGAGAGACAGACAGACAATGATTTTCCCTGCACACTTCTCTGGTGTCTGTCCAATATCGATATGCAATGAACTGGGGCGAGTAGAGAATTTGTCCAATATCAAATTTGCCTGACAAAGTTTTTGCAACTCTGTTACATGTACTTTGTCACCTTAACTTTGAAAATGCCTCATTCGTTATCTGAGGCAGGTATCATTGACTTGTTTGCATTTTAATAAGTTATTCCATATGTCTTTGATTCTCTGTTCATTTTTGTTATAAATATAGATTATTAATTACTTGTGCTCTTTCTAATGCCTAGAGCTTTTGTGTTCCCTATTAGTCTTCATTTTGTTTGTATATAGAAGGGAATGTGGCCATAAGCCCTGGCTAGTTTACAAAGATCCCACAGGAGTTTTGCACATGCTGTACTAGACAGTTGTAGGGAAGATGCTGGAAAATAATGACCTCTCCTCAGGGCAGAGACTTGAGAAATTAATTCCCAGATCTCAGTGTTCCTTCACTTCTTGTCTTACATTCATTCTTGATATTACAGACTTGATATCATTTTACACCGACTTTGCACAGATGTAAATGACTACACAGGATGCAATGGTAATCCAGACCATTGTGGCTGATTCTCACACTCAATATGAGTAGAGAAAACACCTCTTTCTTAGGCCCTGATTCAGCAAAATACTTAGACATGTATTTAACTTTTGGCCCTCTCCTTTGTCCTCAGTTCCCACCATTTTGCCACTGAATGGAAAGGGGGAAGAGAGAAAAAAAGAGAGGAGGGGAGGAACCAGAAACTGAAAACCCAAAACTTCTTGATTTCAAAAACTTAAATAATTTCCTTTTTTCCCACTAAATCAAATTAAATTTCCTTCTAAAGGAAAATTTTCTGCAAAAATGTTCATTTTTGAAAAAGTTTGTAGTTGTTACAGAAAAAAAATTGAACAAAATAAGTCCTCTATTTGTAGGCATTCTACTGAGCAGAAAAGCAGTCTGATGCACATGGGGAATCGGATGTAAAAGATTTGGCACCCACTTACCAGAGAACTCCCCTTTTCAGAAAGTTTCTCATGCTTCTCCAAATTACACAAAACATTTTGACTTTCAGACATGAAATCCATGGAATGTTTAACTTTTTATGAATTCTAAAAAGTGTGTTTATGTCTAAGTTTCTCTTATTCCTTAGCATGTTCTTCTGTGCCAGGAACTTCACGCTTACTTGGCCCAGGGCCTTCAGTATTAACCTCTGCTGATTCAGTCTAAAGCTTGGGCTAATCGCTTGATTACAAACCTCTCAGGACCCCCTGGGTATATCCTCTGGTGGCTAACCTGAGACGCCACCTTTACTACCCCAGGATACATTGCTATTTTTAGCGTGCTACCTGGAGCCGAGCACATCTGTCTATTCAAACTGGGAAGCAAGCTCCCGGCCGCAGTGTTGACGTACTCTTCGACTATGTCTACACTTATGGTGGCAATGTAGAGTACCGACACTGCACATCCAGCTAGCATGGATATAAATAGCAGTGTAGAGGGTGAGGCACCGCTTAGGTGAGTAGAGTGCTGTGACCTACACACCTGAACCCTAAGTATGTACCCCACATAGTTCTCTACACACCCAAGCACTGCCTCCCACATCTACAGTGCTAATTTTTTGCAGTGCAGTGTCCCACTGCCTCCAACATGCTTGAGTCTTTTTCTTTTTAAATGAAAGGCTCCAGCAGCAGGGAGGCAATAGAGAAAGGCTCTGGCAGCCACACTGAACTTGTAATTGCAAGGCTGCAACACAGTAAGGAAATGAACATAAGGAAATACCTTTTCACACAGTGCACAGTCAGTGTGTGGAACATGTCGCCAGGGGAAGTGTGAAGGCCAAAAGTGTAATTGGGTTAAAAAAGAACTAGATAAGTTCATGGAGGATAGGTCCATCAAAGATGATCAGGGATGCAAGCCCATGCTCTGGATGTCCCTAAGCCTGTGACTGTAGGACTGCTGGGACTGGACTGGACGACAGGGGATGGATCACTCGCTAATTACCCTGTTCTGTTCATTCCCTCTGAAGTATCTGGCACTGGCCACTGTTGGAAGAATTGAAAAACGTTTTGCTTCGGCTAGTTTCAGCAATACTTCTTTCATGGGTTGCAGGGAGGTTGCATGAGGACGTTAGTACTCCACTGCATTCTTTGAGGTTGATGCAGATCATCAGCTCACCTGGCTTTCTCACTGCCACTGTACTGCTTGATCCACTCTGTGATTTTTTTCACTGCCTTTCTAATCCCATAAGGCTGGTTTTTCTTGTCTTTCTCTTTTTTTTGAGCTCTGCTACCAAGGTCGCTCACACTTTACATGACTTCACCTTCAAGACCACCTCTAAGTGGAACACACCTGGCAGGTATTCAAGATCATGAAATAGATCCCTCTAGTCAGCCATGTTCTTTGCATAGAGGTCAGCGGTGTCCTATCACTGAATAAATTGCAGCAATTTGGCTGCTTCGTTTGGAGCTGTCCTACAGATGACATCTTCCATCTTCTAATTCATTGTAACTAGTACAATTTCCTCACATTTTAGCTGTGAGGATGGGTTATGAACCTCTTGTATATTCTATATTATTCTATACAGGTTCTTATACCACCCTTATCACCGTAGTATCTGATGGCCTCCCACTAGTGCCTCCTCTCCCAAGAGGGAGATCTGTGTCTTTAATGCAGTATTTTATTTTGGCTGTGTTTTTATTTGGGGGGATTTTATTAAAATGTGCACACCGCTATGTTTATTTTATGGAAAGCATGGTCAAAGAAATGCGCCTTACATTTGGAAGAGAAAGTCAGAAAATTTGAGATAGTCCTTTCAAGACCATCTTTCATTTCTGTGTCTAAATGTTTCATATAAAAATCATGATACACTGTCATTCTAACTTGACACCATTATGTGGGACAGCTGGACTCCCATCTTGTCTCATTTTCCAATAATCGGTGCACTGTATTAGGTTGCATGAGGAACCACGATCCACTTGACTAATTCTTTGGCAAGGGAACAATTAGTCCATGAGTTTTGTTTTTAGCTCTGTTCTGCATGTCTGCAGTTATATTTTCCCTCCTGATTAGGATTTGCTCAGTAGTGGAGTTGGTTATGCATCAAAAGGCTTAAGGAACCATTTTCTTTGGGGCATGATTTTATGCTCGGATTATTTTGATGTATAAAGATCTAGGGCATCTATCAGTCAGAAGGTTAGGTACATCTTGATCTTATAATGCAGACTGCAATGGCAATATATACATTAATAACATGTTAAGAAAAATGTATTGTATAACTTTTCTTATGTAGTAATGGCAAATACCTACAAATCCATCAGAAATCATGCAAAATTGATATCTTTTTCTATTCTTTCCTCTTTCTGATCCATCTAGCTTTAGTAACTCCCCCCATATATGTTCTTGAAGATTATCTTTGACTCTCTCTTTCCAATTGTCTTTGCTTTTTTGCAGAAGGGGACAGTTGTGTAGAATTAGATTTAATTAGATTCGGAGACATCACTATCTTCCAAAAATATGTTCAAAGTAGCTGCCTGGCTCATAGGATTAAAACAATGATTTCACAACCGTTTAAAGCTGGAATAAGTCCATTGAAATCAATGGAGTTTCACCAGAAGAAATCTGCTGGGATTTAGGCATCCAGTTTGAGAAATTTTGGCCACAGTACTTTTTGTTTGTTTGTTTTTTAAACTGCCCATATTTAGCCTACAGTAGTTTGAATGAAGACAAGGCAAAGCAGGCCAATTTCAAATTCTATGGCTTTTCTGTTGAGGTTTTGTCTTTAAGAAAATCTAAGGTCTGTTTCCCAGGGAGATCTCTGGTTATCTAGACTTTGTTCAACTATTATTTTAAAATATGGTGCTAATTATTAAGCAATCAATTTGAAAACACCTAGAAGATAAAAAGGTGATAAGTAACAGTCAGCATGGATTTGTCAAGAACAAATCATGTCAAACCAACCTGACAGCTTTTTTTGACAGGGTAACAAGCCTTGTGAATGGGGGGAAGCGGTAGATGTGGTATATCTTGACTTTAGCAAAACTTTTGATACTGTCTCACACGACCTTCTCATAAACAAAGTAGGGAAATTCAACCTAGATGGAGCTACTATAAGCTAGGTGCATAACTGGTTAGAAAACTGTTCCCAGAGAGTAGTTATCAGTGGTTCACAGTCAAGCTGAAAGGGCATATCAAGTGAATTAAGGGTCCAGAAAACATGGCCTATGGGGGAAGAATGAAAAAAATTGGGTTTGTTTAGTCTGGAGAAGAGAAGACTGAGAGGAGACATGATAACAGTTTTCAAGTATATAAAAGGTTATTACAAGGAGGATAGAGAAAAATTGTTCTCCTTAACCTCTGAGGATAGGACAAGAAGGAATGGGTTTAAATTGCAGCAAGGGAGGTTTAGATAGGAGTTACGTGAATTCCTTTCAGTAACTCCTAGGAACCATTTGCTTGATTAAGATGGATGGAAACAAGCAAATATTTTTGCTTAAAGTGTTTTTATGAATGAAGCAAAAAGATTGGGTCAACTTCAGCCCCAGCATAACTCTACAGGTGCCAGTGGAGTTATATTAGGGATTAATGTGGCCCAGTATCTTTAATTCATGGTGTAATATTTATACCTCTATCCATCACCACACTGGAGCTTGTTGTTTCTTTTCAGTGTGAACAGTGCCACCTGGTGGACTCTGTGGATCTGATTCTCCTTTCACACCAGCTTCATCAGGCATAACTCCATTGAATTGAATAGAGTTGCTCCTGATTTGTGTAAGTGAGGAGGGAATCAGGTCCTGAGTGTTTACTAGAAACTCCAGAGGAGAAAATCAAGAGTAAAATATCTCTTGTTCAAGAGCAGTATGAAAGCAGCCGTATTAAACAATGGAGTCATCATTTCACTTTGCACAAACAACTATTTTCATGTTAATTTGTGCAGGAAATAGCCCAACTTGATTGTCATGCACATTGTGTAAAGAGTTGTCACTTTGGATGGGCTATCACCAGCAGGAGAGTGAATTTGTGTGGGGGGGTGGAGGGTGAGAAAACCTGGATTTGTGCTGGAAATGGCCCACCTGATGATCACTTTAGATAAGCTATTACCAGCAGGACAGTGGGGTGGGAATAGGTATTGTTTCATATTCTCTGTGTATATATAAAGTCTGCTGCAGTTTCCACGGTATGCATCCGATGAAGTGAGCTGTAGCTCACGAAAGCTTATGCTCAAATAAATTGGTTAGTCTCTAAGGTGCCACAAGTACTCCTTTTCTTTTTACATTATTTCTGTTAATGATCAAGTATTTAATGGGAACTAGTTTATCACCCATGGCTAATTGAAGATGTTGTCTTTTCCCAAGGGTAAAGCATTCTTTGATGTCATATATTCTAACTTAATTATCTTCACCCAGAAGTTCCCAAACTTTGCATGGTGAAGACTACATCTTAATAGTAAGATTGACTGGATACTCCCCTCCCCTTTGTAATGAGGGACTAAAGCTGTTGCAGAAGCATTTTTGCACCAAAACATGAATTTACTTTACATACAATCTTCCTGCCTCCTAAATGAGTATTCATCCCCTTTAGCTATGTAAAACTTTTGTTGAATAGAACTTTTCACATTGCTTCATGAAATTGGGCACACAATTCATGGAAATCTCTAAGGATACGTCTACACTTTGAGCTGGGGTATGATACTTGCATGAGCTGTCATCAGGTTAGCACACTAAAATTAGAATGTAGCCATGGCTGCATGAGCTGCAGGATGAGCTAGCCACCTCAAGTACATGATTAGGGTGTCAGATGGGCAGATACTCAGGGCCTATCCCATAGCTTCCAAGGCTACATTGTACTTTGAGCATGCTTGCTTGTTGAGAGCTAGTGCAAGTGCTTCCTTGAGTTGGGAATCCCACCCCCAGCTTTAAGTGTTGACATACTGTGACGGGTTTCCTGGGGTGCAACCTGGAACTGATGTACCGCTGAACCCTCTGTCTTACCAACCTGGGCTTCCTCTCACACTGTGACAAGCTGCAAACCTCTGCAGGTACTGCTCTTAACACAGACATCCACAGGCAGGGACACACCCAGCTGTGTTACATGAATGCTTTTGCCAGCCACTCATGAATCAACAATAGAGAGGCTCCAGCCAATTCCCCTCAGCACCTTAGCCTAGGACCCCAGAGCTATACTGTCCTGACCTGGTCAGAAGCCTGACCAGTGTAAGTTTATTTCCCAGTCTGCCACTTCTACAAAGAAAAGTGAATGTGTACCAGCTTTTGTACACTTCAAGCAAAACACATTGTTTTACATAAAATATAAAACAGATTTATTAACTACAGAAAGATGGATATTTCGTGAGTATAAGTAGTAAGCATACAGACCAAAGTTGTTACCTAAAAAATAAAAAGTAAAATTGCAATCTGAGTTCTATTAACTCGACAGGATTTGAATCAAGCAGTGTCTTGCCCTGATGGTATAGTTCCTTACTACCCAAGCTGGGATTCTCCTTTCCAGCCTGACACCACTGCCCCCATTCAAATTATTTGTTCTCCAGGCATGTTTCCAGGTGATGAGTTGTGGGGGGGAGTGAGGACAAATGATGATGTCACTTCCCCTCCTTTATAGGTTCTTCCAGCTTGCTGGAAAGATCTTTTGCTATGACGTGAGTCAAGCAGTCTCCATTGTTTATGTACTCTCTCTGAGCGGTCTCCATTATATTCAGTTCCTGGGGTAGTCCTTGTGAGTGCGTATTCCCCCTAGTGGGCCATCATCAGTGTCTGGCTGCCTCATTGTTGTACCTGAAAGGCTGGTTGTGGGTGTTTCCAGATTCACAACATATTTCAGTAACATACACATAGCAAAACTTCATAACTCCACATACAACAATAACACATACAATTTAACAGCATATTAATTGTACAAAACATATCATAATCATATCACTATGGTAAATATGGGGGTGACAGGGTGTTGCTTTTGGGTACAGAGTGTCACACATACCCTAAGAGAAGTCTGGTTGGCATCTAGTCAGTTCATATGGAGTATCTTCCCATACAACCCCATTTCTGACTAGTTGGACCTGTTTCTCCCTTAGCTGTTGCCATCATCTGAAATCTTTCCTCTGAGTTCATGTGCCAGACGACCTCTTTCCCCTCCACTGCCAGGATCTTCTTGGGGTTTCTGGTTGGCATGCTCCTCTCACCATTCTTCCCCTGCCCCCAGAAGCCTTCAGCAGCCCAGCAAAAAAGTTCTGCTACTCCCATATGTAGGTTTGGAAGGATTCCATGTTTATTGGTAAATGTCAATAAACAATGATTTCACCAATCACATACATATTTCTATCAATAATGATCAAAATTTAAAGATAGGCAAAGTAAGAAAAATGCTGTTTGAGAACTTTAGAGTCCCACTGTAATGTGTATGAAATGTGTTATAATGCTGGCATGAGAGGAACTGGAGCAGGGGCGCCACTCAGGTAGCTTTAACTTTTTGAATCTCAACATCTACCATCATTAGACAGGGTTCAAAAAAGAACTAGATAAGTTCATGGAGGCTAGGTCCATCAATGGCTATTGGACAGGATGGGCAGGGATGGTGACCCTAGCCTCTGTTTGCCAGAAGCTGGGAATGAGCAACAGGGAATGAATCACTTGATGATTAGCTGTTCTGTTCATTCCCTTTGCGGCACCTGGCATTGGCTACTGTTGGAATACAGAATACTGGGCTAGATGGACCTTTGGTCTGACCCAATATGGCCGTTCTTACATTCTAAATAATTATTGCATGACCCCCTTCCCCCAGGATTTCCCACAACTGTAATAATTTAAATTTAAGTTCTTTTTAAAATGCTTTAAAATAAACATTGATATTATCTGTTAAAATTTATTAAAAAATCAAATTCTGCCAAGCCTACTCATATCTAAACACTGTATTCTCTAGTGGGAGAAAGAAGCAGGCAAAATGCACCATCATCAAGATCTGGACATGCTCCTGTGGCTCTTTGCTATTCATGACCTCATTCTGGGTGGAAGTCCGCACCCTAGTGCAGAGGACAAATCAAAGCTCTATACACTACTTCAATCTCCCTATTGGGACTTAGTTTCACTTAAGTAAAAAGTGGGGCCTCATATTAATAGAAAAAAAGTAGCAGGCCTAGTGAGTCAAAGATGTTAATGACACCCCTATTGTTACCATGTTAAATAGTTAAATATGGGGAGGTTGTAAACACAGAGGGCTTACTTACTAAGCAAATATTGTACATTTTTTAAAAGTGAATTAAGAATAAAGAGGCAAAAGAAACCAAAAGCCCTTAAAATATCTTTTAACAAAGTCTAAAAATGGAAAGTGTATTCATTTAAAACAGTCTTATTTGAATTTTAGCAAAATTCTTTATACAGGGAATATTGATTAGAATCCCTTGCTTCTTTTTTTTTAAACACTCCTTCTTAGTAAAAAGAAGGGGAAGGTTAATTTTGCTGATGATTTTGTCTTTAGCTCCAAGTCACTTGTTATCTCTTCTTTTTAGACACACAGGCTTATATGAGTAGGATGGAGAACAGGAAAGAGATGGGATTTAAAAGAAGATTTTTCCAGATCTCTCTCTCTCTGTGCATATGGGATGGCATGATATAAAGTATGAAGGTGCTTGAGGGAAATCTAGAACTGGTGAGTGATGACTGCTGGTGTTGGTAGCAGAGAAGGGGCAGAGGTCAACAGCTTGGTAACATGGACAAAACATCAGACTTAGACACATTATTAAGATAATCAAGTATATTTTTTCCACTTAACTTCATTGGGCTAAGGCTTGACTTCACTGATTGAGTCCATCTCTGTATGTGGGATCCAAGCACTGTCAAACCTTGGATCAATCTTGAATTGGATCCAAACATCTTACCTGGAGCTCATTTCTAATTAAAAGTGTCTCTTTAGTACAGCTGGGGAGGAACCAGCTGATCAGCTTTATGGGAAATTTCACAATTTCTAATTTTGTTCCATTCCAGAATGAAAACAAAAATTTGAAATTTTCCATTAAATGCATTTCTGAAAAAAAGTTCATTTCACTTTGAGCAAAAAGTTTCATTCAGTAAAATCAAAACATTTTGTCTGATTTTGACCTTTTAAAATTATTTTTATATAAAACCAATAGTTTTATTTCAAAAAGTCATTTGTAACAGAAAATGTCAAAACAGCACCATCTGATATTATCAAAACACTTCATTTTGATTTTTTCAAAACATTTTGTCAAAACCAGCATTTTTTGTTGAAAAACAATTTTAATAAAAAACTTCTGAAATTAGTCAACCATGGAATGTTTGCAGCTCATTTCTATTAGTTCTGTTCACTAATGCAATGTATATACCTAACTCAGATGTATATGTAAACCCAAACATCTTACCATGGCACATGTTACTTGTAAAAAGAACATCATCATCATCAGTAAGGGAATCTTGACCTTCAGATACACAGGGACAAATTTTAGAGTATGCAGTTTTAGGGGCCTAATGATACTGACAGTGTGCTTTTAATCTTCATTTATATAGATCTACATTTCAAACACCTCTCCAGGGCCACATTCTGAGGACTTCATTCTCAATTGTTATTTAAAAGCCATTCTTCCTTACACTTGAAAGGCCGCCTTTTGTTTTTTGCTGAATGCTTTCTTTCTTATATTCTTACTTTTCACCTTTAAAAATTTTGATATTTGCCTACCCCCTCTACTATCTCTAGGCTCAGCGTCTGAAACTCGTTTTCTAACTGAACACCTGTGTTGAAAGAGGAATTAATATGAAAAATGTCCCAGAATAATTATCCATTCTAAATGCCCAGCTCACAATGTGCCCATGCAGCACATTCTAGCCTGTTATTGTAATGACTTTGGACCAGAAAGTGAGCCCCTTATTCCCATTAATGAGCAGCTTCCATGAATAATCCCACTGAAGACAATCGGACTACTCCTGTGAGTAACTACTCAACAGTGTGAGTAAGGGGTTCATATTACAGCCTTTTAGGGTTTTAATGTAGGACTTTGATGTAGAAGACCATTCACTTTACCCATTTTTGGCTCCATAAATCCTGAGGTGAGAGCAATGTTAGCACTCATGATTTGATCTCTTGCACCATGTGGTGTTCTTCTTAAAGCCCCAGCCCCTAAACTCATATGAATATATGTGAATAGCAACTTTCATTAAAAGAAAAAGTTTCTAGTCCTTGTGGTTGCAAAGAAAACATGAAAATGTGATCCAAATGTATCCAAAAGGCTCAAAAACCAGAATGCAAATAAAAGGAATCCAAATTTATTTTCTCTTTTTAAATCTCATAATTTTAACCCAATCTCATGATTTTGGGGGCCTGACTCCTGATTGTTGAATGGTTGGGACTGGCAATACTGTGAAAGTGTTAGCTATATAGATAATTTTTCCATCTGCTTACACAGCCAGAGTTTGGATTGCTTTCCCATTCAGAGATTATGGGGATACAAATACCCAATTTGTAAGTAGACAAAACAAAGGAGATGATATGGTTGTTGTGTAATGTACTTGTCTGACTCTGTCTGGAATACTGTGTTTGCAATATTTCACAAGAACCCTATTAATTCTGTAGCCAGTAGTCATTTTGGGGGACAGCAAGTGTGGCAGGGAGATTGAAAGGAAGGTGGAGAAAGCCAGGAAAATTTTGCCTTTAAACTTCATGGCTTGAAACATTAAAAAAATTTCTATCCAGGGAATGCATTTTTGCTTTTTCTCTCTTTTTTGGTGGCTTACATTCACTTGATATATATGACCCAATAGCTGCTTGTTCCACAACTCCAAGATCTTTGTGTGGCTTCTGTCATACTATCTTGAGGCATCTAACAAAAGAAAGCAGGGCATAAAGCAACCAGTATGTTACTGTATTTCCTAAGATGTGCTGAGCACTTGCAACTCCAATTGACTTTAAGTGGACATGAGGGTGTGCAACACCTCTCCAGATCAAGCCATAAATTATTAAAACAGATTAATGAAGTAATAAAAAAGATTTTTCACACCGGGTAACGGATGGTCTACAATACATGGTTCGGTCAACGTAAGCTGCCTTGCATTGACCTAGCTGTGGAAGTGTCTTCACTTAAATTTGGCTCCTGCCAATGTAAGTGCTTCTCTACACTAATTTAGTTATACCACCTCCCCGAGCAGCATAGACTCAAGATCAATTTAATTAGGTCAACATAGTGTCAGCATAGACACTGCATTCCTTACGACGTTAACTGTTATTGGCTTTCAGGAGCTGTCCCATAATGTCCCACACTGACAATACAATTGATACAAGCTTTCCTGGTGAGGTTGCGCACCACTGACACAAGGAGCCAACCATGTGCATACACAAGTGATTTAATAACTGCGATGGCTGTATGCCAACATAAGTTAGGTTGACCCAATTGTGTAGTGTAGATATGGCCTTTGAGTGGGAATCAGTGGGATGGGGGGAAAAGGTGGAGTGGGAAGGAAGATAGAACTCATGAGGAGCCAGGGGAGAACTGGGACTGGGTGGGCAAAGAGACTGGGACAGAGTATTGGGGGGCAGGTAGAATGTTAGTGAGGAGTCCCGGGAGGGAGATTAGGACTGGGAGCCAGTGGGGATGGGAAACATTGATGGGGAGGTGGCAGGGAAAAGAGAGATGTATGGAACATGGAGCTAGGAGGAGGAAAACTGGGACTAGATGAGCAAGGAGATTGATACAGGGAGCAGGGTGGGAAGATTAGGACTGTAAGGAACAGAGCAGAAGAGATAAAGTAGATGGGTCAAGCTTGCAGGACATGGGCAAAGAAGACTGTGCCTGCTAGAACACACTCTCCTCCAGAGCCTGGAATGGAACCCCAGATTCATGAGTCGCACCATTCCTCAGCTGGCTCACTGGCAGTGTTTCATTCCTTACTCATCCTGCTCCACACAGAGAAGGACAATCTACTACTGCTATAAGTTATTCCATTAGCTCAAGTGGCAGAGGTTTGTGTGGTGGATCAACCCTGCCAATGAACTATGTGGATGTCAATAATTATTAAGGTTACAAAGTCAAAAGTTAAGAAATGCCTGGGCAACCTTAATATGGCCTGCTTGTGTGTGTGTGTGGATTATGATACACGCTTTAATGACATGATCAGATAATATTTTTTTGCACAGGACCACTGTTCCCTCTGAGCTGTGCGCGTGTGCGCACGCACACAGATCCTAAACTCCACGCACATGGCAAAACACCACTCGCACAAAAATTTGCAGAGAAGCACAACAATTTGCACAGAAGAAATTTTCTGGGCACATGGCCTGTCAAAAATTAGAGGGAACATTGCAACAGGACCCCTGCCTCCTTCAGTGCACAGGATAGACCTGTTGTGGGGATGAATCAGGGATGTGCAGGACTGTTGTCTATAGGACTCGCTTCATTTATTGCAGAAGCTGGAAGGTGTGACATGAATGAGGCGGGATCACAGGAAGAGAGAGGATAGTCTCATGGCTAAGGCAGTTGAATGCTGCCCTGGGGAATTGAATTCTATCCCCGCTTTTGTCACAGAATTCCTGTGTGATACTGGGCAAATCACTTCAACCAAATTTTTCACAGGCTATCACTAATTGTGTGTTCCTCATTTTCTGAGTGCCTGATCTGAGACCCTGAGGTCTGATTTGCAAAAGTGGCGAGCACTCAAGCAGTAACTGAAGTCAATGGGAGCAGTGCTTTGAACGTATAAAGTGCTGTACAATGCTAAGTACTGTGAAAAATAAGGGCCTAGCTATGTCAAACTGGGCACCCTGGGTTAATACCACCACATCATTTAACATAGGTGGTGTGAAAATAGATTAATGAATATTCATGAGCATCATAGAAAAGCCCAGGAGGAAATAAATAATTCTGTCTTCATAACAGAGTTTGAATAGTCAGTAAATAAAGCCTAACAGCCACACATTGAACAATGAGGTGAAAACAAAATATTGAATAGATGCGGATTAAATGAGCACTGCCCATCCTGTGCACTTAATGAGGTAGTGGTCCTGTGGAAAAAATAAATGATCATGTGATTAAAGAGTGTGTCATAATACATACGCTGAAGGGGACGGAATTAAGTTACTGACACAATCTTAACTGAGGAATTTCCTAACTTTTGAGCACTTGACTTTGCAACCTTAATAATATTCTTTTAACTTTTTTTTTAAATGTGTAATAATGGTTAATTTATCAAACTGGCTAGGAATCACATCTGCAGGAATACTTCATTACTGCTGCTATGTTTGTTGGTGATCTATGTATCACAGACGTATAAATGTGCATATGGTGGAACAATTTGTCTAGCAAATGTAAAAAGTGATGTTGACAGAGTCCCAAGAGAGAGCTGCACAGCCTGGTCTCATTGCTGGTTCTATCATACCACAGCAGGAGCCAGGCAGCAAGAAAGGCATGTGGGAAATAAATAAGGGGAGGGTTAAGATAAAGAGCTGGTAATAGCCCAGGCCTATATGCCTGGAGTCTCACATCAATATCACCACTAAAGATGCCTACTTAGCATAATAAACATCAATCTCTAGTCTTATGTTTTGCCCACTTGAGAATACTGTTACTTTCTGCTCAATTACTAGTCAATATGTGGTACTTTAAAGGGTGACAGACTTTTTTTTTTTTTTACAGTGATATACTGCCCTGAGCACCATAAAATTGAATTGCAATCTATCCGGAAAAAAGCAGTGGCTGGAAAAAAACAGTGGTAAACTGGACAGGAATGGTTTGATCTATAACATTATAAAGTCACAGTTCAGGTGGCCATGAATAAAGAAGTGTTGCTTTCAGCAAAATATAATTATACTGTCTGAGTAAGGTGATAATATCAACTCTTTGAATATCTGAATATCTGAATATCAACTCTTTGAAGTGTTTCCTTCAGCCTAAAAAGAAAAGGAGTACTTGTGGCACCTTAGAGACTAACCAATTTATTTGAGCATGAGCTTTCGTGAGCTACAGCTCACTTCATCAGATGTTTACCGTGGAAACTGCAGCAGACTTTATATACACACAGAAATCATGAAACAATACCTCCTCCCACCCCACTGTCCTGCTGGTAATAGCTTATCTAAAGTGTTTCATGATTTCTGTGTGTATATAAAGTCTGCTGCAGTTTCCACGGTAAACATCTGATGAAGTGAGCTGTAGCTCACGAAAGCTCATGCTCAAATAAATTGGTTAGTCTCTAAGGTGCCACAAGTACTCCTTTTCTTTTTGCGAATACAGACTAACACGGCTGTTCCTCTGAATCCTTCAGCCTACAAGCTCTGTAACTTCTACCTTTCCAGGGTTAAACTTTAGCCAGCTCTTCTTCATCCAGGTGCTGATCTCGGCCAGGCACCCGGAGGGCCATATAACAGTGGCATTAATGTAAATTGTGAATGCCATACAGAGTTGTGTGTTAAGAGAGACAAGGTGGGTGAGGTAATAATATCTTTTACTGGATCAACTTCTGTTGGTGAGAGAGACAAGCTTTTGAGCTTACACAGAGAAAAGCCTGGAAGCTTGTCTCTCTCATTAACAGAAGTAGGTCCAATAAAAGGATATTACCTCACCCAGCTTCTCCGTCTAATATCCTACAACTGATACAGCTACAACACTGCATATTTAGTTGTTTGTCATCTGCATATTGTTGATATTTAAATCCATAAAGTGCAATCATTTCTCTTATCAGTTGCATATAAATAAAAAATAGGACTGTAGAGAGAATTGAGCCAAGTGGTACTCCACGAATTGGGGGGTGGGGGGTTCTGATGGGCACATGACCTTAATCAGTAAAACTGGGGATAATAGCATTCCCTTACCTCACAGGAGTTTTAAGAGGGTAAATACATTAAAGATTGTGAGGTGCTCAGATACTATGATAATGCGGACCATATAAGTACCATAGATAGACCGATATCCATGAACTGTAAGAGATCATCCATCAGTACCACCACTTGCTTTTCTGTTCCATATTCTAGTCTGAAAACAGTTTGTGAAGAGTTTGTCTAGGATATTGGCTGTGGTCCTGTGGACTGTTGCATTTTGAAGTTGACTTTTTCCTAGCTTCTCAATAAGTTTGCTTAGGAATGGGAAATGTTATGCCCTGTAGTAGTTAGCTAGCTCTGTTGCACCTAGGAAAGTTTGCTGAGTGGAAGGATTTCTTCCATACGTTAAATGTTAGAAAACTCAGTCAGAAGAGGACATAACTGATCATAGCTCTTCTTCACCAACAAGCAAATATGTGTCTAATTCACAGGTGGTGGGCCATGCCTTTTTCAATGTGCCCAGCACTTCTTACACAATGAACACGCTAAGCTGGGGAGAGAGAGGCGATCTGGTGTTTGGAATGTGTATGAAATCCAGTTCCATGCACTCTGAAAAACCTTCCCAGATGCAGGTTATTTTCCCAACACAGAAAGATGCTTGTTCCTTATAACACATGGTGTTGGGTTCTGCTGTGGACCACAGGCAATCAGGTTTGATTAAGTGGTTCACACTCTACCCTCCGCCCCACGCAATAATAACTCTTTGAGGCATGTTTGTGTGGCTTCTGTGGAGTCAGGGAAAACTGATCTCTTGGCCATATTAATTTCAATATGATTTGATCCTTTCTGGATACATCTATTTACAGAGAGTTTTCTTGAAAATAACTGTTGCAGTAGCAGCGGAGCTAGCAATGGTAGGATATGCAGCAGAAAAAGGACCTCTGGCATTTTTATTACTGTATCAGCTAGAGAAGTGGTTTTCAAACGGCGGGTCGCAACCCAGTACTGGGTCGCAGAATGTAAGGGACTGGGTCGCAGCGGCTCTGGTCAGCACAGCTGACGGGGCCATTAAAGTCCCGTCGGCGGTGCTGCCTGGCTAAGGCAGGCTAGTCTCTACCTGTTCTGACACCACGCTGTGCCACGGAAGTGGCCAGCAGCAGGTCTGGCTCCTAGGCAGGGGGACCATGGGGGCTCCACACACTGACCCCGCCCCAAACACCAGCTCTGCACTCCCATTGGCCGGTTCCGGGGTGGGGGACAGTGCTTGCGGGCAAGAGCTGCTTGGAGCCACTTGTGTGCCTCCACCTAGGAGCTGGACCTGCTGTTGGCTACTTCCAGGGCGCAGCGCAGTCCATGGTGCCAAGAGAGGCAGGAAGCCTGCCTTAGCACCCCAGCTGCGCCACTGACTGGGAGCCGCCCGAGGTAAGCCCGTGCCCCAACCCCGCACCCCAATACCCTGCCCCAGCCCTGAGCCCCTTCCTGCAACCCTAACCCCTCATCCCCGGTCTCACCACAGAGTCTGCACCTGCAGCCCAGAGCCCTGACCCCCTCCCGCACCCCAACCCCCTGCCCCAGCCCAGAGCCCCTCCCACACCCAGAACCCCTCATCCCCAGCTCCGTTGAGTCGTGGGCATCAACAATTTTCTTCAACTGGGTCACCAGAAAAAAAGTTTGAAAACCACTGATCTAGACCTGTTCTGACCTGTGTCTCCTCCGAAACATAGCTAGCATACTTTTGGCTGCTATAAAAGTTGGTCCAATAAAAGATATGACCTCACCCACCTTGTCTAATACAATAATGCTAGACAAGTAGAAGAAGCAGGGGGAGGATTAGAGCGGCCAGATTCTGATCTAGAATACACCAGCATAAATCAGGGGTAATTCCAATAAAATTGCAATCTGACTGTGATCAGAATTTTGCTTGTAATCTGTGAACAAGCTCACAGGACGTTTAAACAAAACAGGAGCTAAATTCATTCTTGTTGTAAGCAGCTACCACTCCCACGGTAGTCTCAGGACACCAGTACTATGAACCATGGTGTAAATTACACGTGCGTGTTCAAATGGGCCAGAAAACGGCGAGAAGAGGGGCAATGCTGTGACTTGCCCCAATTGGGCACGCAAAGCGAGCACAATTTCCACACGGCGGCGGCGGGAGGGGCGGTGCCGGGGAAAGCAACGAACAGAAGATTGCAAAATAACAGATGCCAATCGGCACCCCCTCAGGCGTGCTGGTCAGGCTCCAGGGGGCTCACGTGCTTGGACCTGTTGTGTTTATGGGCCGCGCCACTTGGCCCGGAGCTGGCACCTGGCACACGCCAGGAGCAGGGAGGGGAACACCCACGGCGGCGGGACCCGCGCGCATTGGTGGCCCCGGTGCTGACTGGGCTCTCGGTGCGGGCACATCCCCACCGAGGGCGGGCGTGGCCCGCGGGAGACCTGTGGGGTGCTGCCCCCCCCATGCCGCCCCGCCTCCTCGCTCCACGTCGCCGCCCCGCGGCTCCTCAGCATCCGCGGCGCTGCCTTGCTCGGTTCCTCCTCACGGCCCGCGGCTCCGCCAGCGCCTCCGCCCGCCTGCAGGGGGAGCCACCTGGGCGCTAGCCTTCCCCTCCCTCCACGGCCAACCACGTGAGCCAGGCGCCGCAGAGCCGCCGCCGCCGCCGCGCAGGCTCCCTGGCGCTCCCCTCCCCAAGGCTAGGGCTTGGGATCAAAATGGCGGCGGCGGCGGCTCCGGCACTAGCGGGACCGGGGAAGGGAGACAGGAGAAGCCGCTGAGCGGGCCGGGCTGGGCCGCGTCGCGAATGGAGGCCGCGGGCAGCAGCTGCTGTTGGAGGTGAGGAGCCACCGGGGGCAGTGTGGTGAGTATCTGGGCTCACGGGCCACCTCCGGGCCACGGCCCCTTCCACCGGGAGCTGGGCTGTTGCTCCTATCGCAGTGGCCTCTCTCCCGCAGGGCTCCCGGTACTTGTCCAAGAGCTGAGCTCCAGCCCAGCTGCCCCAGACCGCCGTCTCTACAGCGCTGGGGCGGGGCTGGACTATAGCCCTCCAGCACCACCACTGCCCACCTGCCCCAGTGTTGGCCTGCGGCCCCCTTCACTCTCTCCCTCCAGGTTCCCCTGCGCTCCCACCCTAGTGCTGGGCTGCAGGGCTCCCCTTACACCCACCTCAGGCAGCTTCCCCTTCTGCCTCGTACTGAGTTGTAGGGTTCCCTTTCAGCCCACGGGGCTTGGCTTAGTTTTCCTTCTCCATGGCTGTCTTCAGGGTCTCGCTTTAAGCCAGTGAGTGGTTGGCCCCCTCTCCACTCCACAGGACTTTGCACCGTCCCTGTGGTGGGTTGTAGGACCCCCACTCCAACTGTTTTTCTCATGAATATCTCATTGCTCGCTCATCTTAAACGAACTTGGAGCGCTTTGCGGATAATGTGCGTGCTTGTCCCTCTGGAACATTCCCAGTGCTGGTGGGATGGGGTTTTCATGCTGTTGGCTTATGCCTCTCACTTTTCCTCTGTCACAGAAGGGTGTGATGACTCCCACCTCACGGGTGGAAGCGGTGTGAGACTTCATGTGTTTTTCAGGCAATCTGAGATTCTTGAGCAAAAGATGCCCAGAAATGCAAATATCATCCTAACAGATAAATAGGAAGGTAATAAGACATCAACTTTGTAGGATTTGCACCCATTTAAACCGCATCTGGATTTGGCCCAGAGAATTCAACACAGCATCTTTTAGCTTTGTTTCTTTTTCTTCCTAGTAGCCAAACCAATACAGCATAATGTGATACATCTGAAATGCTTGGCAAACTGCATATACAGCACCACTGAAATGCAACCTCTTCTGGTGTGTAAATAATAACACTTTGTATTTCTGTTTCCTCTTACATCCATTTTGGACATGGGTTTGTTAGTGGTAATAACTTTATCTACCTTACACAGAGATGTTAAGCTTTGATTTATTTGACTAAAAGGTGGTATAGAAGAGTACATCTCATAGCACTTTACAAACATTAACACCACTCTCTGTGGACAAGTATTATACTTGTATTACATAAGGAGAGGGGAATTCCTTTTACTTACATTCACTGACTTATGTTTCCTGCTTTGAAGCTCTTGTTTATGAAACCAGAATACAAATGTTTATTTCCCAATTAGAAGTTCAATGCAAGCGTAACTGTCTGGCTTAGTAGATGGAACTTTTATTCTTAGTGAGGGGTGGGGTTATGTTCTCTCGTTTTTCCAGATATAAATAAACTCCGTGGATTGTATTGTCTGAACTTTTAAAAGGTAGAAATGGTTACTCTTGGCAGAATATCTGAAAGTGTAATATACTCAAAGGAATGCTCTTGTGGTGTGTGTACCTTCAGAGAATAATTTTCCTATAACTAGAATTATAATCGATACATTGAACCTACTATAGGAGAACCTCAGAGTTGCAAACACCAGAGTTATGAAATGACCAGTCAACCACACACTGCATTTAGAACCAGAACTATGCAATCAGGCAGCAGCAGAGATGAAAAAACAAAACAAAAACCCCAAAAACAAATACAGTACAGTACTGTGTTAAATATAAACTACTAAAAATAAAGGGAAAGTTTAAAAAAAAGTTGACAAGAAAAGGAAACTGTTTCTATGTTTGGTTTCAGAGTAACAGCCGTGTTAGTCTGTATTTGCAAAAAGAAAAGGAGGACTTGTGGCACCTTAGAGACTAACCAATTTATTAGAGCATAAGCTTTCGTGAGCTACAGCTCACTTCCTCAGATGCATATCGTGGAAACTGCAGCAGGCTTCATATATACACAGAGAATATGAAACAATACCTATTCCCACCCCACTGTCCTGCTGGTAATAGCTTATCTAAAGTGATTTCCAGCACAAATCCAGGTTTTCTCACCCTCCACCCCCCCACACAAATTCACTCTCCTGCTGGTGATAGCCCATCCAAAGTGACAACTCTTTACACAATGTGCATGACAATCAAGCTGGGCTATTTCCTGCATAAATCCAGGTTCTCACATCCCCCCCACCCCCATACACACACAAACTCACTCTCCTGCTGGTAATAGCTCATCCAAACTGACCACTCTTCAAGTTAAAATCCAAGTTAAACCAGAACATCTGGGGGGGGGGGGTAGGAAAAAACAAGAGAAAACAGGCTACCTTGCATAATGACTTAGCCACTCCAAGTCTCTATTTAAGCCTAAATTAATAGTATCCAATTTGCAAATGAATTCCAATTCAGCAGTTTCTCGCTGGAGTCTGGATTTGAAGTTTTTTTGTTTTAAGATAGCGACCTTCATGTCTGTGATTGCGTGACCAGAGAGATTGAAGTGTTCTCCGACTGGTTTATGAATGTTATAATTCTTGACATCTGATTTGTGTCCATTTATTCTTTTATGTTTGTTTTTATTTAAATTGAGATGGTTGAAAAGCAGAATTTTTCTTCTACACAGTAAAGTTTCAAGCTGTATCAAGTCGATGTTCAGTTGTAAACTTTGAAAGAACAAGAATAATGCTTTGTTCAGAGTTATGAACGTTTCAGAGTTACGAACAGCCTCCATTCCCAAAGTGTTTGTAACTCTGCTGTTCTGCTGTACTTCGACACCACACTCTGTATACATACAGCACTTAGTGACTGTTTCCTGCACATACACATACTAATCACTGGCCTAGTGAATCAGGTTTTTATTATCTATGACTTGAAAAGTTGGTGTGTTAGGCAGTAATTGGTAATTCAGTTCAAATGTTGACTTGCCTGGGGTCTTCATGTGGGAAAGGAGGACATTTAGAAAGTCCTGTTCAAGTTTGCAGTCAATGTTTGTTTCTATTCCTGATGCTTTCCAAAGAACTGACACCAAATTCTTTATTGTTTGATATATGCAGTGGTGTTGTAGTCATGTTGGTCCCAGGATATTAGAGAGACAAGGTAAGTGAGGTAATATCTTTTATTTGGCCAATTTCTGTTGGGGTGAGAGACTGAAGAAGAGCTCTGTGTGGCTCGAAAGCTTGTCTCTCTCCCCAGCAGAAGTTGGGCCAATAAAAATATTACCTCACCCACCTTGTCTCTTTATACTTTGACACAGTCTCACTAAGTTATGTTAATCTGCTTCAGGATGCTGAGCAGCGTTTAGAGTAGGTTGACATTTTCCTCCCAATTTTATATATTCGGTCAGACTAGAAACACAGTTTTAAAGTTTGGAAATCTCAAACTACTTTTTCTTAGTTACTCTGGCTTAATTTTTTATGGTTGTACTTATTAATGTAAATGAGTCTCCTTGTATGTCCAGATTCCCCTGCTGAGTCATAGATGGTTGTGTTGTAATCATGTATACCTGGCATTGGTTGATTTACAGAGATGCATATATGAAAGACTTGAATTATTTTTATAAGCCATCTTAGAATACATGCATAGACATGCTGCTGGGCTGTTTCCTCAGGTTTTGAGCCTGTTTAGGAGACAGCTTGAAATTTTGTGTGTAGACATATTACATATTCTGATGCAATTGTAGAATAAGCAGTCTCTTAGTTCATTTCTTTGAATTAATTTCAGCGGGACTGTCAGAGCCTTGAGGCCAAAGTTAGCCTTCATTTGAGATAAGAAGAAACTGCTGCATATGTGATACAGTACCAGGTTTGTACCAGGTTCATACCAGTGGAGAAAACAAGAAAACCTTTAAAAATACATCATACTTGCTATTGGCATTAGTTAAGGATTTATTGTGGCAAACTCTTGTTTAAAACTTACAAAAATATAACTAGAACTGAGGCTTTCATACTACTAAACATGTTTGTGTAGATGTATTTGTGAAGGTTGCCAAATGGCTTTTGAGACTGGTATACACTCTCTTCAGAACAGATGCAGAAAAGTAATCAGCAAGCTTAGTCTTGTGGTTAGATCACACAACCTGAATATAGGAAATCTGTATTCAGATCTGGCTCTAACCCCAACTCTGTGATACTGGGTGAGTCACCTAATCGCTCTTCTTCTTTTTACTGCCCAGGTACTCTCAGGAATGTGTGAGGCTTAATTCTCAATGTGCTGCTAAATGCTTTGATGGAAATTGCTACACAATTGCACAATATTTCCCATGTTAATCTACCAATATACATATGCTGTGACCTGACAGGACTGTCTTTGGGGATGAGAGAATAATTGAATTTTCATGCCCATTCAGTCTTTGTCCTGTATACGACTATGGGCAGGTGCACACTTAAAAAGCTGTAGCGTTTCAGTGAAGACACTGCTCTGCTGACAGGAGAGCTGCTTCTGTTGGCATCGCTAATCCACCTTTGCAAGAGGCGGTAACTATGTCAATGGGGGAAGCCCTCCCATCGACACAGCACTGTCTATACTGGGATTAGGTTGGTATAACTGCATAGCTCAGTGGTGTGGATTTTTCTCACCCCTGAGTGCCATAGAGACATAGTTATACCAATATAAATTTGTAGTGTAGACCTGGCCTACACTATGTGGGAGGGATAGCTCAGTGGTTTGGGCATTGGCCTGCTAAACCCAGGGTTGTGAGTTCAATCCTTGAGGGGGCCATTTGGGATCTGTGGCAAAAAAAATTGGGGATTGGTCCTGCTTTGAGCAGGGGGTTGGACTAGATGACCTCCTCAGGTCCCTTCCAACCCTATGATTTCTATGATCTTTCTTTCTAAGAATCCCATGCACTGCTACAGGCTGGGGACTGACTGGCTAAGCGGCAGTTCTACAGAAAAGAACCTAGGGATTACAGTGGACAAGAAGCTGGATATGAGTCAACGGTGTGCCCTTTTGGAGGAGGGATAGCTCAATGATTTGAGCATTGGCCTGCTAAACCCAGGGTTGTGAGTTCAATCCTTGTGGGGGCCATTTAGGGATCTGGGGCAAAAATTGGGGATTGGTCCTGCTTTGAGCAGGGGGTTGGACTAGATGACCTCCTGAGGTCACTTCCAACCCTGATATTCTATGATAATCTACCAAAAAGTATAGTAATGGTGGTTTTGAGTGCTAATGACTGCTGGGAACTGGACTGAGATCACCACAACACGCTTCACAGATAAACCAGTACACAATCTCTTTACTTTTTATTTTAATCTTTTGAAAAAAGAAAGGAAAGCAAAATAGCAAAGCAGGCTTAAGGAAAACTTATTTTGTAACTTGTATCTGAAATATTAGCTGCAGCTTCTAATTTTTAGTGCAGTGGTGCTTTTTACCCATTTTTTCTCCTAGCTAGACTTACACCAGGAAGTCAAATAATGTCAGCAGCTCATCTGGGACCAGGATCCAGGATCCTCTGTGCTTGCAGTTCTTTGTTCTCATGACTAGAGCACAAAGCTCTCTTGCAGCATTAAAACATTGAGTTAAATCGGAAACTGTTTAAGTTGTTCATTGAATAGTACAGAAGTCCACACCAAACACTGAAGGACTCTTTATATTTTAAAAGCGTGTAATTCAATAACTAAGTAAAACTGAATGGTTTACAGATTTTTTGGGGGAAGGAGGGTTTAGCCTCTGTCCTTTTCTTACATTTAAATCATTCCTGTAATAGCCATACTGGATCAGACCAGTGGCCTATGTAGTTAGTATCCTTTCTCCAGCAGTGGCCAGTACCAGCTGCTACAGAGAGAGAGAGACCTGCAGTAGGTAATTGTGGGATAACCTGCCTTCAGGGAAATTTTATTTCAAATCCCTCAAAGTTAGAGATTAGTTTATGCTCTGAAGCTTGAGGGTTCAAATAACTTCCAGAGCTTTTTAAAAATATATATTTACTATTATAACTGAATAATCTTCTCTATATAAATGTCTGATCCTCTTTTGAATCCTTTTAGCTCTTTGGCTTCTATCTTGGGGCACTGAGTGCAACAGTCTAATTGTGTATTGTATGAAAAATTTTACTGTTAGAATTTGCCACCTCTCAATTTCAATGAATGTCCCCTTTTTCTTGTACTGAGATGAACAGAAGCTCCTGATGTACTTTTACCATTTGTAGTTTTTGTAAACTCACATCATATTTCCTGTTGTTTGTGTCTTTAAAGTCAACAGAGTACATCTTTTCAGTCTCTCCTCATGTGAGAATTTTTCCATGCCCCGATCATTCCCGTTGTTCACCTTTGATCTCCCTCTTTCTACTATATCCTATTTGAGATAGCATTATTTCAGTATGCTAATTTGCAGCTGTTACTCTTAAGTATGGTAAAAGGAGTACATTTGTCTCCCAACTTCTTAACACCAAAGACTCAAGACGATCATCCCAAGGGAAATATATTTGTCATCGTTAAACTTTTAACTAGTTAATGAGTATAGAAAATCTTTCCCTAGCTTTTCAGCTTTGGTTTTTTCAAGAGCTAATAATTCTGCTACTTTCAGAACTAATTGACAGATCTGTGTTAAACTTCTACTGTTAGTATGGATGCCTCAGTATCAACATGTAGAGGCTTGCTATTAAATGTCACTTTGTCAGAGTTACGTACTTTGAGACGTGTCCCTCAATTAGTGGATCTGAAAATTTAGTGCCAACCAATGTCCTCTTATGATCTGGAGTCAGATATTGAGATTAGATGCAACTATGGCTCGCTTGTATGTAACTGATAGTCCAGTGGTAAGATTTTAATCAGGATTTTGCTTAAATACTTTGTACAAACCTGTCTAACATTAATCCTGTGGAGTGTCTTTTGTGTACTGACATAAATAATATTTGTCAGTTACCTTAGGAGTGTGCCTAAGAAGCAGGATCTCTTTATACAATGTGATACGAGAGGGGAGTTGCCTGTCTTTGCTTTGATAACTCTGCAAAGAAGCAAAATTAAAAAGCTTAAAAGTAAAGTTATTGCCATGAGTTAGTCATTCTGATAAATTGAGGAAAAATACTTCTAAAAAGCTAGGAAAAATAAGGAGGTGCGTTTTAGGAAACAGTATAAAATCTTAAATCAAACTCTCCTCATTGCCTTCATGGCTCAACACAACTTCATCCTGGCCTACATCTTGGATCTCATTGTGTCTTCCTTCACTCCACTAATGGTGCCACCTTCAGTGCTTTTGTTGTTTCCTTCTCCCTCTCCCGCCTCAGTCCCTTATACTTTGGAAACACTTGCCAGGCCAACACCCGTCTCACTCATATTCCTTGGAAAGACTTCCACAACGTATACGTGTGAACATGCAGTCAAATGCCATCTCTGTCTCAGTGTTACTTAATAGAAAAGACTGGTGGTGGAGGAAATTTGAGATAGTGTTAACTTTAGCTTATTTTTCTTCCAAGTGGGTTTTATCCTCTGTGTATCATGGTCCAGTCCTGCAAACGCTTATTCATGTGAAGCCTTGTCTACACACAAACTTGCACCCCTTTAACTAAGGTTATCTTTAAATGTTTTTAAATTTATGGAGACACTCTTGGTTTAAAAGTAGCTTTTATCAATTTAGTTAAGCTAGTTGGTTTAGCCAGCTAGTTAGTTCTTTGGGGGCAAGGACTGTTCTTATCTGTGTCTGGTAATATGTCGTAGTCTCTTCTTTCTGAAAAGAATACCTATATTAACCTAAGCAGCTTGTGATGTTTGCATTCCTTCCAAGGTATCTTAAATTTTTTAAGGAATATGTTCACGTATTATATACTGATCTCTTGTGAAGTATTTTTCTGAATGACTGGATTGCTTATCTCGGGGGTTCTCAAACTGGGGGTCGGGACCCCTCAGGGTGTCACAACGTTCTTAAATGGGGGGCGGGGGGTCGCGAGCTGTCAGCCTGTATTCCAAACCCTGCTTTGCCTCCAGCATTTAAAATGGTATTAAATATATTTTAAAGTGTTTTTAATTTATAAGGGGGGTTGCACTCAGAGGCTTGCTATGTGAAGCAGGTCACCAATACAAAAATTTGAGAACCACTGGCTTATCTTGTGTTAAGATGTGAAATGAGAATGTTGCTTCCCACAGCAACTGCAACACTAATTTTTTTTTTTTACAGACTATAACAAGATACTATAATGCCTTTGCGTGATAGGGAGGTGGTTCAAGTTTATCTTTTAAAGTAATCCTAATGAAAGGAAAGGTGGTTTGGTTTTTTTACTCTTTTCCTCCTGCTCCCAACATATAACTCACCTTTTTCTTTTTATTCCCCACCTTCCCCCCCTAAAGTCGACCATTCAAAACAACACAATGCTATAAGATAACAGCAGGGGTAATCAATTAATTTTTGACAAGGTCCAAATTTCTTTGTCAAAATGTAGTCAAGGTCCAGACTCCAGAGAAAATAATACAAAAATAACAATAAGTAAGTAAAGATATTTGCAGTCTGTTCATAAGTGTCTGGCGGTCCAGATTTGTCCTGCAGTTCAGCTATCGATTACTCCTGGATTACATGGTTTGTTGGGGCCTGTGAAACCCTGTTCTTTCTCCATTTGACTTCTCTGGTCATCCCCTCTCCTTTAGCTCACTCTTCATGAAGGCTCTTGTCTTAAACCAAACATGGAAATTCATTTAAGGTTGACATTTTGTCTTGCCCCATTATAGGCATCTGTGCTGCAGATGTCTGATATGTGGGTGATGAACTGATACAGATATAAAGTCCTATTGTACATGGAAATAGCTGAGGTAATTAGCTTTATTTCTCAATTTCTTTTGGCTGTGTGCTTTCTTCAGAAGCATTATTATAATTTACTGGTAAAGAAAAAAACAGTTAAATTAATCAGACCTGCTACTTGCCGTGCAGATTCCTCCATTACAGTCTGATGTACCTCTAGGAAGTTTTGAGGTGCATTATACTATTACGTTCTTTAAACGTTCTGCATAGATGGAAACATTAATACTAAATATTGACAAAATGCATATTTTGGAGCCATGAAGACATGGATCATTTGGTATAGTAATAGAAGTGACATTTTTAACTATAAAGCAAAGCAGTGCACTTTGCAATATTTTTGTTTCGAAACTGTAAATGTAGTGTAATTGACACCGAATATGATGTACTAGGTGAAAGCTCAGTATTTTCTAACAGGTATCACATACAGTGTGTAGAAGAACATGAGAAATATTGTGTTATGACCTGACTTTCAGACATACCAAGCACCCGTGTTCTCACTGAATTCTGTTATAGTTGGTGCTATGGGGTTTGATTTTTCCAGAAATGTGCATATGCTGGTAATTCAGCCATCTATTATGTCTGAATTGAAAGAGAATTGAATGCTTACCATGTTCTTTTTGTTGTTTCTGAACTATCAGATTTGGATCATAAAGTAGCTCCCATCTCTGACTCAACCATTAAAATCACTTTAGTTTTTATTCATTTATTAAACACCTCCAGAAAAAAGATTTATAATGGAAATACTGAAAGACTTTTTATTATAGCAGGGTTATCATTGACTGCTACAATATTAATTTCTAATTACAAATATGTAGACAACAGTCTTGGGAAAGTGTTTTTGGAGGCATTTCTGTGCTTAATCTAGGCTTTTATTTGACTGAGTAAATGACTCTGTAACCTAGGCAGTACTGGTGATAAAATTCTTCTCTAACCATTGAGTCCAGAAAATATCAGTAGTCAGTTACCAGTCAGAGATTTACAAAAGATCAGTATTTGCTTTTGTAATTTTGGATTAACTATCATTTTAAGGAGAGTACACTCAGAGATTGAGGTATATTTTTTGTCAAAATATTTTTATCCTCATTACTGAGAACATCTCAAGTAATTCTGACACATTGAACAGTTTTGCAGTTTATTGTTATGATACTTGCTGGGGTACTCAGGGTTGTGTAACCCCTTACCACACCTGCCCTTAGGGTGAAGCAGCCTTGTCTGTGCCTGCTGTGGAACAGCTCCCAGAACCCACCAGCCTCTGGTGACACAAGCACTGCCTTCCAGGTCCTTGCAGGCTTTGCTCTCTGTGTGTAGATATACTCCCTTTGATGATCTGTACTTTATTCCCTAATAACCAGAAACTTCTATGCTTAAACTCTGTACCGTTTTCTTTTTACTTCAACATTATCTTAATAAAATTATTAAATATGATAGGCACATACCAATCCCCAAGTCCTCAGAGTGTTCTCTGCAATGTCTAGCCAGGTGGGCCAGAGTTACCAGGTCTGCTGTTCCCACAGGAACAGTACGTAACAGCTTGTGAGATTCAACTGAGGAGCAGCACTTTGCTTAACACCACAGCACTGAGATGTTCTGTTTTCACTATAAATATGTTACAGTAGATTCCACTTATTAGTAACCCCTTGGTTGCCATCAAAAAATTTCTATTATTCAGCAGTTTCTAATAAGCAGAAGGCAGGTTTGTGAGACTGCAGCTGGGGAAGCAAGCACTGGGAGGTGCCTTCCCTGGCTGCAGCCCTGCAACCTACCTGTGGGAAGGGCAGAAGTTAGGGAGGATGGTGGGGCTGCAGCCCAGATTCTGGTGCTTTCTGGGAGGTGTGGGGCCCACGGAGTTGCATGCCTGTTCCTCTCTATGTGCTCTCCAGGCATCAGGGCTCAGAACTTCCTTCTCTGCATACAGTCCCCCAGCGGGGCACAACCTGGAGGGCACAGGGAGAGGTACTGTGCAGCTCCAGCATCTGGGCTGCAGCCGCTCTCCCTGTTACTGCTCTGCCCACAGCCCTTTACTACTTGTGTGGTCCCTGTGTGCAGGCGGGTTTGCCAGATTGCAACCCCAGAAGGAAGGGCTGAGGTAGGCTGAGACTGCAGGCAAGTTTGCGGGGCTGCAGCCAGAGAAGACATACCCCAGCACTTTCTTCCCTGGCTGCAGCCTTGTAAACCTGCCTCCAGGTGGTGTCTTCCTTCCAAAAATGTTTCTAATTAGTGGTGTGCCATTGCTAGTATCTGAATGCCATTAAGACTGATGTTAATGGGATTCCCAGCAATATGTTGCCAGTAACCGGAAGCTGCTAATATCAGGATTGATATTAAGCCGAATCTACTGTACTATCAAATACTAGAGATTCAGGAGATGGCGAGTAAGGATATTGGGAACAAATGGTTATGTATAAAGCAAAATCATAAAATGCTTTCTAGAGACTAAACTTAATAGGCTAACCTCCTGTCTAAAGAAGTTTGTCACCCAAAGTCCTCTACAGCGTTTTCAACCAAGATTGGCTGAGACCCTGCTTTCATGAATGCAAATACGTAGTCCATTTATTTCCTAGGTGCAGGATGCCCAGGTGTTGTCTTTGCTTTCTGGAAATACCCCCGTCCCCCGAGTTCATTGTCTTTACTCCTAGACAGGCTAACCACTTTCCCCTCCCTCAGGTTATTTTTTTTCCTGTGTTCATTTCTTGTTGACTTCATAAACATTTGACTTTGTTTGTAAATGGGAAACTATTGTAAGCTTAAAATGGTTAATTTACATCCTGGCAGATCCAATTCTTAATCCCTGCCTGGAAAAAAATGAGGAGTCCTTGTGGCATCTTAGAGACTAACAAATTTATTTGCGCATAAGCTTTCGTGGGCTGAAACCCACTTAATTAGATGCATGGAATGAAAAATACAGTAAGCAGTAATATATATAACAGCACATGAAAAGATGGGAGTTCCTTACCAAGTGGGGTCAATGCTAATAAGGCCAATTCAATCAAGGTGGACGTGCCCATTCCCAACAGTTGACAAGAAGATGTGAGTATCAATAGAGGGAAATTACTTTTTGTCGTGACCCAGCCACTCCCAGTCTTTATTCAGGCCTAATTTGGTGGTGTCCAGTTTGCAAATTAATTCCAGTTCTGCAGTTTCTCATTGAAGTCTGTTTTTGAAGTTTTTTGTTGAAGAATTGCCACTTTTAAGTCTTTTATTGAGTGTCCAGGGAGACTGAACTGCTCTCCTACTGGTTTTTGAATGTTACAATTCTTGATGTCTGATTTGTGTCCATTTATTCTTTTGCATAGAGACTGTCCAGTTTGGTCAATGTACATGGCAGAGGGGCATTGCTGGCACATGATGGCATATATAACATCGGTAGATGTGCAGGTGAATGAGCCCCTGATGGTGTGGCTCATGTGGTAATGTCCTGTGATGGTGACCCTTGAATAGATATCCGAACAGAGTTGGCAACGGGGTTTGTTGCAGGGGTTGGTTCCTGGGTTAGTATTTTTTGTAGTGTGGTGTGTAGTTGCTGAGAGTATTTGCTTCACATTGGGGGGCTGTCTGTAAGTGCGGACTGGCGTATCTCCCAAGGTCTGTGAGCGTGAGGGATTGTCTTTCGCGATAGGTTGTAGATCCTTGATGATGCGCTGGAGAGGTTTTAGTTGGCGGCTGTACATGATGGCTAGTGATGTTCCTTGTTGAGCCTGTCCTGTAGTAGGTGACTTCTGAGTATCCTTCTGGCTCTGTCAGTCTGTTTCTTCACTTTTCCAGGTGGGTATTGTAGTTTTAAGAATGCTTGATAGAGATCCTATAGGTGTGTCTCTGTCTGAGGGATTGGAGCAAATGTGGTTGTATCTTAGAGCTTGGCTGTAGACAGTAGATCGTGTGATGTGGTCTGGATGAAAGCTGGAGACATGTAGGTTTTTGGTATAGGGTGGTGTTTATGTGACCATCGCTTATTTGCAATGTAGTGTCCAGGAAGTGGATCTCTTGTGTGGACTGGTCCGGGCTGAGGTTGATGGTGGGATGGAAATTGTTGAAATCCTGGTGGAATTCCTCAAGGGCCTCCTTCTCATGGGTCCAGATGATGAAGATGTCATCAATATACTGCAAGAAGAGCGGGATACTAGGGGATGAGAGCTGAGGAAGCGTTGTTCTAAGTCAGCCATAAATATGTTGGCATTCTGTGGGTACCCATATTAGTCCCGCTGACTTGAAAGTATAAATTGTGACTTTGTCCTCACCCACAAAGTTCAGCCACCAGATTTGCCGTGACGTTATCGGGGATACTGTTCTGGTGGCTTGTAGTCCATCTTTGTGTGGATTGTTGGTGTAGAGAACTTCTACTTCCATAGTGGCGAGGATGGTGTTTTCTGGAAGATCATCAATGGATTGTAGTTTCCTCAGGAAGTCGGTGGTGTCTCAAAGATAGCTGGGAGTGCTAGTAGCGTAGGGCCTGAGGAGAGAGTCCACATAGCCAGGCAGTCCTGCTGTCAGGGTGCCAATGCCTGAGATGATGAGGCGTCCAGAACTCCCAGGTTTATGGATCTTGGGTAGCAGATAGAATACCCCTGGTCGAGGTTCTAGGGGTGTGTCTGTGTAGATTTGTTCCTGTGCGGCTTCAGGGAGTTTCTTGAGCAGATGGTACAGTTTCTTTTGGTAACCCTCAGTGGGATCATATGGTAATGGCCTGTAGAATGTGTCAGAGAGTTGCCTAGCAGCCTCTTGTTCATATTCTGACCTATTCATGATGACAACAGTACCTCCTGTGTCAGCCTTTTTGATTATCAGTCTAAAGCATGTCACCTTTTGGTGTCCTGCTTTTGTTTTACATGTTTAAGAACATAAATTTTCTGGTACAGATACATAACTCTTTTAGTAGTACATGTACATACTGTTTCATAATATCAGTGACCAGTGTGACACTGACTTTCATTTGAGGCCTCACATAATGTTGTGTGGTGAACTGGAATGTACACAGCAGATGCATGAGATTTCTGTAACCCCCTTCACCCTCTTGCAGTTGGCCTTAAGAGGGTCTTCAGTCACAATTATTTTGATGAGAATGTCAGTTGTAATTAATAGGCTGCGCCTTTCCTAGGTTTTCTAGGGATCTGTTATTTTTACGCAGTTGCCCTATTTTTCACCTATAGCTTTTTGTATTTTTGTGGAGAAATATTTTTGAAAATATGACAGTATTCATACTGATGAGGTACAGCTATATTAAAACTGAGGTAGATTAGGTCCTGAGGATCCTTACCAGTAGAAAATGTTCTCAGTAAGCCCCTATCCCTGTAGGTTCAAATTTCCTTTCTTTTTGAACAGAGAGCTGGAACTTATTTCTTTTGACATTTGTTAGCATCTTTGAGTTTGTACGAGCTGTAATGTGATGCAAGGATCACTTTTGCCTCTTTCTAACATACTCATCACACCACACGTTCCCTGGGTTTAGCATAGTTGCTATACTCACCAGCACCTCCACTGCTGGTATTAGTGAAGTGAAAATCTATGCTTGCCACCTGTATGACAACGAATTTGGGTAACGTAAACTCTAACTTCAGTCCCCTATTTCTCTTGGTCTACCAGCTTTTGGTACACTGGCTTTCATACTTTTTAGGGCTTGAAGGGACCACTCTGATCATCTAGTCCAGTGGTTTTCAAACTCAGTACTGGGTCGTGAAATGTAAGGCACTGGGTCGCAGTGGCTCTGGTCAGCACCACTGACGGGGCCGTTAAAAGTCCCGTCAGCGGTGCTGCCTGGCTAAGGCAGGCTAGTCCCTACCTGTTCTGACATTGCACTGTGCCCTGGAAGCAGCCAGCAGCAGGTCCAGCTCCTAGGTGGGGGCGGCCCCAAGGATCCGTGCACTGACCCCCTCCTGAGCACTGGCTCCACACTCCCATTAGCTGGGAATCGGCCAATGGGAGCTGGAGAGGGGGATGCTTGTGGGCGGGAGCTGCTTGCTTGCCTCTGCCTAGGAGCCAGATCTACTGCTGGCCATTTCCAGGGTGCAGTGGTGTCCATGGTCCCAGGACAAGCAGGAAGCCTGCCTTAGCATCCCTGCTGCACCGCTGACTGGGAGCCACCCGAGGTAAGCCTGCACCCCTGCCCCAGTCCTGAGCCCTACCCAAACCGAGAGCACCCTCCTGTGCCCCAAATCCCTCATTCCGCAACCCCACCCCAGAGCCTGCACCCAGAACCCTGACTCCCTCCCACACCCCAACCCTCTGCCCCAGCTTCATTGGGTCACGGGCATCAACAATTTTCTTCAACTGGGTTGGCAGAAAAAAAGTTTGAAAACCACTGATCTAGTCTGATCACTTGCATAATACAGGCCATAGAACCTCACCCAGTAAGTTCTCTCTGAGCTATAACATTTCTTTTAGAAGAATATCCCATCTTGGTTTAAAGACTTCCAGAGATGGAGAATTTATCCATATGTCCCTAGGTCATTTGTTCCAGTGATTAAGTACCTTCAGTGTCAAAACTATGTGCCTGATTTCTAGTCTGAATTTGTCTAGCTTCAGCTTCCAGTGCCTTTTTCCGGTAGATTAAAGAACTCTTCCCCATGTAGGTTCTTGTAGGTACTTATGATTGTCACCTTTCAACCTTCTTTTGTATAAGTTAAATTGAGTTTAAGTCTTTCACTATAAGGCAACATTATCCATATTGCAGATATTCTTGTAGCTGTTTTCAGAACCCTTTCCATTTTTTCAGCATCCTTTTTGAAACGTGAACACCAGAACGAGACACCCTAGTCCACTAATGGTCTCATTAATGCTATATACATAATGCTGTATAATAATTCCACCTTCTTTCTCCTAACTAGATGCTTATACATACAAGGATCACGTTCACCCTCTACACTGGGAGCTCATGTTCAGTTGATTATCCACAATGACCACTACGTCTTTTTCAGTGTCATTGCTTTTTAGGATACAGTCCCCCATTTTGCAAGTGTGACCTACGTACTTTTTTCCTAGGTGTGTATGACTTAGCATTTAGCTTCATTGAAACTGATGTTCAAATGAGCCCACCTTACCAAGTGATCCAGGTCAGTTTTTGTAACTGATCCCATTGTTTATCACGCCACAGTTTGTCTGAAAATTTTACCGGTAATTCTTTCTTCATTAATAAAGTTTGAGTAGCCTGGAGCCAAAAACTGATCCCCATGAGACTCACCTCTGCTGGGTGATGATTCCTCTACTAAGGATTACTTCTTGAAATCTCATCAGCCAGTTTTGAATCCACTTAATATGGTCTACATTGGGTTTTTAATATGGTGCTAATGTTTTAATTGGAATGTCATGTGGGACTAAGTCAAATGACTTATGGAAGAATATTATGTCAACACAGTTATCTTTATCAACCAAACTTGCAGTCTCATAATCAAAAAACAAGATCTGTCATCCTGTTTACCCTTTTTAAATACTGGCACATCATTAGCACTTTTTTTTTTTTCTTGTTCTCTTGTCCCTTGTATTACAAGATTGAAAACAGACATCAATTATTCAGAGAGCTCCTGGGTCAATTCTTTTAATGCTCCTGCATGAAAGTTATCTGGTCCTCCAGGTTTTAAAAAACTTTAATAGCTGCTGTTTAACATTCTCCATGCTTACTGATGGAATAAAAAAAATCATTATCACTGTATGGCTGAATATATCTTGCTGCTTTCCAAATGCAGAACAGAAATATTTAATGATTACTTCTTTTCTGCATCATGACGGGACAGTTTCTCTCTGTCTCTCTCGTCATTACAGCCAGTATTTTGAGTGGTACTACTTTAGGAGTTGCCTCAACAGAATGCTCTAAGATCGGTATTATCTTCGCCCAGACAATTCTTCAAAAGAGGTCAGAAGTTGGTTTTCCTTGTGGGATTTACCACATGACTTCACCTCAAAACAATCAAAGATTGAGATGATTTAAACCAAAGAAATTGTGTGCTAGTGTAGCTAGTCTTTGTGTAGCAAGAGTATAGCGAGGTAGGTATGTCTTGGATTAGTTGTAGTAAAGGAAGATGTTTCTAAAGAGCCCATTCTCCTTTTATCATTTCTGACTGTCCTCTGCTCAGCCTGTCAGATGCAAACTCCTCTCTGGTGTCAGAGGTCGAGAGCTGCCTTTTTCATGCTCCCTCAGTCCCAGCCATTGGGTATCAAAACTGGTTGCAGTGTGTAAAGATGTGACACAACTGACTAATGTGTAAAGCATCTCAACAATGTAATGTGATCTGGTGTACCACTGGGAGGGAAAGTGTTGGCTATTATCTTGTGTATTTTCAAATGTTCACCTCTGGAAATATTTTTTCAAAAACCAACACTTAAATGTCTCTTTGATCTTGACCTCACTTTCCTCAGCCAAAAGGTTAAAGTGACTGGGTCCTGGCTTGCATATTTCATGTCCCTAGCTAGAGTTGGTAGACTGCATCAATCTCTGTGTGTCTAAAGTTTACATTTTTTTTTTTTACAGTTTCCTCTTACTAGTATTTCTTAATATTGTGTTTATTAACATCCACTCCTTTATAACAGAAATCTTGTAAAACTTGTTTTACAACTTAGAGAAATTTAGTATACACACACACATACAATTTATAAATTGGCCTAAGGAAGTCTCTAAAGCTGCTTTTAGTCACTTTCTTCAACTTTATATTGATCAAACACTGTGAGTGATGCTTTTCTACTCTTCCTCTTCCATCTTGTCAGTTGGTCTTTCATTATCTCATGTTTAGGTCCAGGCCTCTGCATCTCTTACATTTAGATGCATAACCTGTTCATTAGTTGTCCTATCAAAACTCTAAGCAATATTAAGCTTTTCCCTCCTATTTCCCTTATTTTAATATCAAGTTTAACTTTGACTATTTTTATAGGGGCTTCTCCTTCTGTAGTAAACAGAGTTCTCAAACTATCAGGTTTTGTGGCAGGCATTTACCTCTTCCAGCAAACTCCAAAAAGTTCATTAGATTTCTAAGTAGTCATCTTCCTTTTTTTTTCTTCCTGCTAATAAAACTCACTTGATGGATTAATTTTTCTAGTACCAGAATTTCCCACACCTTAGTATTCTACTTTATATTAAATCTAAAATATGGGTAGAGTAACAAATTTTCTATAATTCATTTTAGGATGTGGATGCAGAAGGCAATTTTATGCAAGTTCTGCTTTCTAAATTAATCATACTAGTTACCTTGGTTCTGCATAGTAGTATTTGTAGAGCAAGTCATAAAGCAGGAGATCTGAATTCAGATCCTTGGCCCAGTCTCATTACCCAAAGACAACAGCGCAGTACCATGTCCAGCTTGATAAATGAAATTAAATACAATCTCTTTTTAAAAAAAAAAAAAAAAAAGGACTTAAGGGTTGATTTTGCATTTTTAATCTCCAGTGGCAACAAATGTCCCAGGACGTATGTTTAAGGGGAGCAATTGCGGGGGGTTGGGGGGAGAGGAATGCGTGGGGAGCCAAATTTATGTCAGGGTATGTCTTCACTGTAGGCTTAACCTAGGCTCTTATATGGGATTTAGACCAACCACCCATCATCCACACACACAACCCCTAAGCCCAGGTTTATATGTGCTTTGAACCCAGGTTTGCTTGCCCAGTGAGGGGTATAGGTTAGAACCACAGGTTTTGTTGTAAGTTGGGTTCAAATGTACTTACACTGCAGAGGGGAAGCAGCTGAAGCCTGGGTTATGAAGCTTGGGTTTTGATAGTCCTTCAGTGCCAGTCCACAATGCCATAGCCCAATCCTCTAAGTCTGTATTTTCTGTCCCTTCTACCTACTAACTTTCCATTCATCTCCGATCTACTAGAAGCAGCCTGCTGGCTTATATATACCCGGTCAGTGTTTAAGTCCTCATGGCTTGCTCCATTTCTGCACTGATCAGCTCAGGTGAATAATGTGAGAAGATGCCATCCCAGTGTGCTGCTAGCTGGCTAGAGGATCACGTCAGGGTTCTGGTTGCCCTCTGGTGTAGGTACAGCAAATAATATAGTTTTGAGATGCACACGAAACTGTCCTTTTCAAGAGGCTGCCAGAGGAGGCGGATCAAGTAGCCAACTATCCAGTGTCGGGAGTGAATTAAAAATGTCAAGCTTGCCTATCCCAAAGGACACCAATAACAAGTCAGGCAACTCAGTGTCTCCTTGCCCCTAACATAAGGAGTTTGAATCAAGTGATGGCCATAGCCCCAAGTACTGAGTCCACCATCATGCATGCTAGGCTTTTGACCCAGAATGGCTTGGGGTTTTTTTTGTGTGTGTGTGTGTGTTGTTTTTAGATCAGGGACAGCAGGGGGTGCAGAAGAGCTGGAACAGACCAGGTGGTCTGATGGTCTTGGGGACATCCTGGATCTATATTCTGACAATTATTTGGGGATGAGCCTGGGGAATGGACTGCACAGGAAGCAGCAGCAGAGATGGAGCTACAGCTGAATAACTGGCTGCTTCCATTTTCATTATTTGGGGGGAAATTGCAACTTAAGTGGGAATATTTCCCAGGTTATGACTAAGGCTATGATTCTGTCATGGAGATCACAGATTCCATGGGGTTTTTTTTGGGACCTCCATGACTACTTCTGGGGCAGGGCTGGAGCAGCTGGTAGCCCTGGGGCTGCTGGAGCAGAGGCCACTGGAACAGCTGACTGATGACCAGCCCTGGGATCACCAGAACAGCGGCTGGAGTTGGGTCAGCTACCTTGGGGCGGGAGCAGCAGCAGTCAGTCCCAGCTGCAGGAGCAGCGGCGGGGCTAGAGCTATGGGGTGGCCTTAGCTTCAGTTCACCCTTTCTCCATCCCCCTTTCCATCCCTACATTTGTGATTTAAGATGGATTCCAAGCTCTGTGTGGGGGGAATGGATATTAAACATGCAACTAATGATTCAGTCGAGCTATGTTTGAACTAATTACTGGAGGATGGGGGGAGAATCAAAGATGGGATTATAGGCTTAGCAAGCATAAATGCATATTTCCACATAGACTCCTTGCCTTATAACTTTCTACACACTGGTGTACTATTACACAGTTATACCAATAAGAGTATTAACTCCAGACAGTCTGTATTTTAAGTCCCAGTGGTTGTACTAAGTGGAAAAAGTCCTTGGTGATTGTGGTACTTGGTCTCCTGATGCTGTGCAGGCCTGTGGGAGGGGAAGGAGGATGTGGTGTTCTCAAGTTTCTGTCTCTTGGGTAAACATTCTCTTACTGCTTTCCTGAATTTTTTTCTCCACTCCTGCCTGGCTGGTGATTTATATATAATATAATTTTTTTTATGTCAGTGACCCGAGATGGTTGGTGAGATTCCTGGGCAGGGCACTCTTCCAGTGGCTGCCCTGTAGTTTACCATCTCTGTCTGTCTGTTGATTTACAGTCAGCACATGAGGGGATATCTACTTTGCACAACACAATAGCAAATAAACATATATCTACACATAAGCGTTCATGTACACACACTGCAGTAGTATGCTTCTTGAGGCATGTTACCATGTGATGCAAGGATGTGGGCAATGCGGGCACATAAGAATCCCTAATTTATTTTGCTTACCTGAACCCAGCCTCAGTGATGACTGGTGCAATCTCTGACTGCCTATATTGGACTTGTAAACCGGCAGTGTCTTGAGTCCATTCCTGATGGAAGCCCTCACCCTTATTCTCACAGATGTTGGTGTCCTTGTGCCAGATACCAAGAGGCATAGGCCGAATGGATACTGCTAGCAGAAAAATTGCAGACTCAGGCCTTGAGAGGCACATGTGCTCCTGAAGTGGAGCACCCATAGGGACATGCATCTTGAAGAAGTGCAGTTCCTGCTCAAAGTGAATGACTTCTTATGGTCGACCAAGACCTTCATGACGATTTGAGTAATGTCCATGCTGGTTGACATATGCTGCTTGTGCCGGGCAAACAATTGGTAGAGGTATGTCATCAGTGGCTCCAGTGCAGTTTGGAAACCTCATTCTCTCAAAGCCAGTTGTTTCAGGCACACTAACTGTGTCCGCTACCCATGGGTAAAACACAGCAGTACCTGCCCCACAAAGCTCCATCACTGCAGCACTGAGTGAGCTTGCAAGCACCAAAGTGGTTAGGCATGGACCTGTGCAGTGTAGGGTAGCAAACTTCCAGATGGCAGTATCAACCCACTTCTGGATTGGTATGGCTGCCCTTATTAGCATGATCTGGCACTGAAAGGTCAGGGCAAGATCCTTACATAACTCCATGAAGATGTGCTTTCTCATGGGGAAGTTCTGGAGGCATTGCTGATCTTCCCACATCTGCATGTTGATGTAGTCACACTACAGGTTGCTGTACACTAGAAGTGCCAGTCCACATACGATAGATGGTATGCGTCAGCTGTCTCTGCTCTGCCATATCAACATCTAGCTTGCATGATCTTTTAATGAATAACTGTGGTTGCCTTAGGAGGTCGCAAACAGCTGTTGAAATGCCTTCCACCATATCCCATACCTGTAACTGCATCTTGCTGAAACAACAGTGCTGCCAAAAGTAGGAAACAGTTCATGCACCTGATGTGGGAACCATGCCTTGGCCTGGATGGAAAGGAAAGAAGTAAGGAGTGTGCTGAGCCAGAAGTGTTTTATGCTACTATGGTGGCAGGCTGTGAACACTTCCACACAGAGGCTTGGGAAGGACAGACAAGTTCTCCCACAATATATTGCAAAATTAAATCAGAGTGGCTCAAGTTAGTCAGGCACTAAGAATCCTGGGATATGCCTACAGAAATCCTAGCAGTTAACTTGGACTACTGCAGGACCAATGTGGCTGCAGCTATGTGGGTATGAGTCAAGTGTAGCTCTGAAGTCTTGCAGATGGGTTTGGCTAACAAGAACGTCTGAGGATCAGCGGGGGGGGGGAGGAATAAACAAGGGGAAATAGTTTTACTTAGTATAATGACTCAACCACTCCCAGTCTCTATTCAAGCCTAAGTTAATTGTATCCAATTTGCAAATTAATTCCAATTCAGCAGTCTCTCGTTGGAGTCTGTTTTCAAAGTTTTTTTGTTGAAGGATAGTCACTTTGAGATCAGAAATCGAGTGACCAGAGAGATTGAAGTGTTCTCCGACTGGTTTATGAATGTTATAATTCTTGACATCTGATTTGTGTCCATTTATTGTTTTACGTAGAGACTGTCCAGTTTGGCCAATGTACATGGCAGAGGGGCATTGCTGGCACATGATGGCATATATCCCATTGGTAGATGTGCAGGTGAACGAGCCTCTGATAGTGTGGCTGATGTGATTAAACCCTATGATGGTGTCCCCTGAATAGATATGTGAACACAGTTGGCAACGGGCTTTGTTGCAAGGATAGGTTCCTAGGTTAGTGGTTCTGTTGTGTGGTGTGTGGTTGCTAGTGAGTATTTGCTTCAGTTTGGGGGGCTGTCTGTAAGCAAGGACTGGCCTGTCTCCCAAGATCTGTGAGAGTGATGGGTCGTCCTTCAGGATAGGTTGTAGATCCTTGATGATGCGTTGGAGAGGTTTTAGTTGGGGGTTAAAGGTGACGGCTAGTGGCGTTCTGTTATTTTCTTTGTTGGGCCTGTCCCCCGTGTCGTGTGTGTCGTCCGTTCCCCCCCCCCCCCAGTTCCTCAGACATTCTTGTTAACGCCTGGAAATGGCCCACCTTGATAATCACTTCAAAAGGTTTTCTCTCCCCCCACCCCACTCTCCTGCTGGTAATAGCTCATCTTAAGTGATCACTCTCCTTACAATGTGTATTTTTTCATGGTCTATGTGTATATAAAATCTCCTCTCTGTACTTTCCACTTTATGCATCCGATGAAGTGAGCTGTAGCTCACAAAAGCTTATGATCAAATAAATCGGTTAGTCTCTAAGGTGCCACAAGTACTCGTTTTCTTTTATCAGAGAGAAAATCCTAAATATATGGAGGCTAAAAGAAAGGAAAGCAGCCTTCTTTTTGTACTTTGGCAGCAAGTTGTGGAACTCTGGATGCTCGGACAAGCATGTTAATATAGATCATCTAGTTTGTTATAAGAGCTATGACAATAGCTTTTATTGGGCAAACCTGCTACAATCTATAAAACTATATGTTGAGGCAGGAAAGATGGTCTTATGTTTCACATTTGGGAATCAGTAGGTCTGAGTTCTATTCCTGGCTCTGCTGATTACTTCCTCTACTTTTCAAACTTTTGTACTGGTGACCCCTTTCACACAGCAAGCCTCTGAGTATGACCCCCTCTTATAAATTAAAAACACTTTTTATATTTAACACTATTATAAATGCTGGAGGCGAAGCGGGGTTTGTGGTGGAGGCTGATAGCTTGTGCCCCCCCCCCCCATGTAATAACCTCCTGACCCTCTGCGGGCTCCCGACCCCCCAGTTTTAGAACCCCTGCTCTATTACTTTAGGAAAATTAGAGAGACAGAATGGGTGAGGTATAAAATACACCTTGTTTCTCTAATATCCTGAGACCAACACGGCCACAACACTACTGCATACTCACTTTCGGAAGTTATAACTAACTCCCTCTGTGATCAATCTGTAAAATGGGAATAATACTTTCCTATTTTATGAGGTATTGTGAGATATTTAGATATTAGTGTTAAGCCCCATAAAAATGGCTATAAATAAAAGCAAATCTATTTTGGTGGCCCAGAACATAAGAATTCTGAATAGCCTTTGTTTTTGTGCTTTTTTGCATGCCAATTCCAAGACAACTGTTACAGTTCACTTCTGTTTTATGTGATATTGTTAATTTAAGCTCTGAGAACAAACCAAAAGTGGACATCTACGCTTAAGGGTTCTTTCAAATTCGAATTGTGAAAGGCTTTAAGAAGTATTAATCTTCACATATTTTTAAGAATGGATTTCCTCAGTGCATAAGAGAGTTGCTGCTTTTTGGAAGTGAAGATGCCATATATTTATATTTTTTAAAATTATTTAGGCTTGGCTAATCAACTTACTGATGCTTACTAAATGGTTAGCACTGTAAACATGCTGTACAAGAACCCCAACCTCTTCTCTAATAGGTTTTTTACCACTAAAAGATTAGTTTTTGAGTCTTAAGGTATTTTTTTCTTGACACTTTGACTATATATGCTGTGCTGATAGTAGCAGCTTTTGCCTTGTGCAATGTTTCTAGTTGGACTGCATATTTGAAAACTAATTATAGCAGTTGTCAAACAAAATGGCTGAAGCTAATTATGTGCTGTGGAAAATATAAACCGAATTCTCAGATATTTGACTCAACTAGAATGAAGACTTATCGTATAGGTTTTTTTTCAAGGGGGGTGGGAGGGGAACGCTGTCCAAGCAATTTCCTAGTTTGGTTTAAGCTTTAACTGATTCTTCCTGGAAAAGTCATACAGTAAAAAAGATTTATGGTTCTATAGCACACAGAGAGATGCATTAAAACCAGCAGTATATTTTATAAATATACAGGAAATTTAAAAGCACATAAAATGTTTTCAACTTTGTTTTTGACAGCCTGAAATATTCCATGACAATTATATTGTCCATCTTTACTTTGCTAATGACCCTGCGGCATATTAATTATATCAAAAAGAGGATTTATTTATTTTATTTTGTGTACTTAAAAAAACAGAAAAAGAATACTTCCTTTTGATTTGCCCAGAATGTTTTTTTTTTTTTTTTTAAATTTCAGATTTCTCAAAAATATGCCACGGTAGCATATTATATCAGAAGACATTGCAAATGCCGGAGATCAGTTTAAATTAGGGGGATTTTCCTCACTTTTTGTATTCTTTGTAAAGGTGTGCAGTTAGACTTGGTACTGTTCAGTGATATTTGCATGGGTGGTTTTTGGGGGTGGGGGGCTGGGTATATTTAATGCTGTTGCATAGCACAGATGTAAAGACATTTTGTCTTTGAGTCAGATAAAATTAAGCAACTTTCCGAAAATGGAAAGTCATTGCAGAAGACATGCAGTCGTGTGTAATTTGAACAGAAGTCCTAGAAGGTAAAAATGGTGGCTTGTTGTTGAATTTGCTAGACCAAAAAATGTTTCATGTTCATCAGCTTCTTGAATGAGATATGAATTATTAAAGTCTTGCATGTAAATCTGATCAATGCAAGTAGGTTGATTTTAAGCTTAGAGCACACGTGTAATGCGTTGGAAGGACGTATGTGGTGATAAGATTGAGATTCAATTTGTCAGTATATTAAAACATGGTTGCTTGAGAGTAGCTTGGTACAGTATATAGGGACTTAGTACTGCTATTGTATTAGTCTGCTGTATAGCACAACATTTTTTTGTTGGTTTTGTTCTTCTGTCTGGCCATTTATATAAATGTTGCTCTTTTGGGGTGTGGGGAGTGGAATCCTTGGATTTAGCATTTCCTGTTGATGAAATTTTTTTGATTGCTGCTAGGACAGGATGTGTGCACAGAGTATCACTTTGAGCTGCACTGATCTGGTCTTGGCCTTGGGTGTCAAATTCCAACTTTGCCTATTGTGAATGGCCTTGAAAAGTTGACTGCTTTTGTAAATATACCCTCTTCTATTTTCTTTCTCTCGTGTAATGCACCCCCAAGGCTACACATGTGTCATTGTGGAAGAAGAAAGCTTGGTTGTGGTTCTCATTATGGCACCAGAGAGCTTTGCTGATGTTTCCTTCTTGCTTAAGCCTTGTTGTGAAGGTCTTAGAATGAAGGACCAGGGTTACTGTGGTTTTTGTTTTTGTTTTTTTTTTGTTTTGTTTTCTCCAATTTGTAAAAAACCCACTTTTTTACAGGGAAAAGGGTTTTTTTATCCTAACTTCATAAAGGAGCACATTGTCCGAAGCTTGTAATTCTTCAAGAAAGCCACAAGAATAGTCTTTCCTAGTACAACTGACGAATTAGGCCTACTCTTTGTACTTGCTCCTTAGTAACCTCTGATACGCTTTTATGCCTAGTATGAAGTTTTGACCAAGCTAATTTGAATGTGCCGGTTTCTTAAAAATGGTCAGAAATGTAAATTTAACTGTCCTTTCTACTGTGATTTTTGCTCACTGTTTTGATGCAAAGAACTGTGAAACAGCCTCCTTTGCAAGCACGGATTTGGAGCTATAGATTTGGACTATCAGGTTTTTAATGCTAAATGAGAAGGATAAAGTCAAGATTACTTTCCATCAGCTATGTTTCTTCCTCTTTTGGCCTAAACTTATGACCTTCATATTTGTGGTCAGGCTAGGTAATTGAAAGGTTCTGTAGTTTCTCTAGGTTTTTTTACTATTGTGTTCAAATGCTTTAACTACATCAAGCCGGATTTCTTTGAGATTAACAGTAGTGTCAGCCTGTAGTTGACTGGGCCTTTCCAAAATCTCCTTCAGTTGGTTTTGTTGCACAGTCTGTAAAGTTCTTTTTTTGTAAATATTTGACATACTTATGGTTGGACCTTGCCTTTCAGATGTTACCTCATTCACATTGTCACTAATATCCTCGGACCAACACGTCTACAACTACACTGTGTACAGTTGTTTTTATGGTATAATCACAGCACTGTGCTATTTCTTGGTTGTCTAAGATTCCATTTTCATGTTTTAACTTTAAGTTTGTTACTTGATATTAAGTCCAAGGAATGGTTGGGTGACCAAACACTGTAGTATCCCTAGCCTGGATAAAAGCAATAAGAAACAAATGTGTAATTTATGCAATTGGTATTCCTAACTCTGAACATGAGTTCTTAATGTGGCCAAAAGGCTAATGTGATCCTTGGAGCTATAAACAGCACTATTGAGTAGGAATAGGGGGAGGCTATATTACCTCTGTATTTGGCACTGATGCAATCACTACTGGAATAGAATGTCTAATTTTAGTGACCACAATTCAAGAAGGATATTCTTCAATTAGAGAGGGTTTGTGAAGAGCCACAAAAATTATTAAAGTTTGGAAAACATGCCTTATCATGATAGACTTAAGGAGCTCAATCTGTTTATTTTAACAGAAGCTCAGACTATATGATCACAATGGTCTCATCTGGCCTTATAATCTGTGAACTCTTTTTTGCTCTCTGTGTAAAGTGTGTTCATTTAAATCAGTGGTTCCGAAACTTTAACAACCTGTGAACCTCTTTCACTAAAATGTCAAGTTTTGTGAACCGCCTCCTAAAAATGAATATTTCCAGGGATTTTCTCCTTTACCTGAGTATAAATGACAAGAGCAGTGATCTTGGAAATATAAAATTTTTTTTTATGACATGCTTATTACACACTATTATTAATTGTTTATCATTACAGTATTTTGTTTACATTATGAAAACAGCAACACTCTTCCAAGACCTCACTTTCATAGCTTGTATCACTTTGAATAAGCCAGTTATAAGACAAGGCTCGTATGGTTCATCAAGGAGTGTCAGATGTAAAACAGCATGAAGGTATTTAAGAAGCCAACTAAAAGAGTTCCTCCTACACAATCATTCGGGTCTTGAGCAGTCCAGGCAAACAATGCACGTTGCAACAAAGTTTAAATGTGTTCTTCGTAATAATTTTAAAAACAATACTAGCTGCCTATTTAATTTTAAAAACAGCAAAAAATATCCACCTCCCTTTCCATTTCTTATAAGGAGTCTTGAAGTTTAAATCTCCTCAGTGTGACAGATATGCTTGCTTTGATCTGCTTAGCTGTTGGAAGTCCAGGGGCTCCATGCTGCTGGCCCCGGACTGCCTGGGGTCCCTAGGGACAGCTGTCCACCATTAGGGAGTTTTTTCCCAAGAACCCCCTGTAACATTTTGCAAACCCCCAGGGGTTCATGAACCCCAGTTTGGGAACCACTGATTTAAATTGTAGACATAAAAAGCACATCATGTTCGTGTAAGTAACTTACTAGCCTGTTCAGTTTTAAGAGTAGGACATTTCATAATTCTCTGCCAATAACTCCAATTCCAGAAGAAATATATAGAAAAAAAACAAGCTTTCAAAATATGAGGGGGAGGAAAATATCAATCAATTAAAATTTACAGAAGTATTCCATTACACTTACAATTCATATATGTAGTTAATGACCCGTACTGACGTGAACATTCGATAACTTTAACTTTAACTTTGATCTATAAGATATAATTAAATATATGTATATCATTTAAATATATTCTAATTACACTTTCCTTCATACATCTATATCTTGGGCTAAAGAATTCTTTCAATATAAACATTACAAATATGCATCCCTTTCCACATATATCTCTGTGCTATTTGCATGGTGGCTGGTGAAACTCCTATGGTTTCCATAGAAATGGCCATGCAACACCAGAAAGCAACTTCAAGAAGAACAAAGAGACTGCTAAAAAGGAGATAAAACAGCAGACTTTCAAGCATGAGGTTTTGGTAAGGTTGTGCAAAGCATATTTTACTGAATGTTTCACTAAATTCCTCCCATGCTGAAATCCCACGTATATAAATGGAATTTTTTTTATTGTGGAGTGACCGTTTTGACACAGCCTACATCGTCTTGGGTGACTTTTTCACATTAGATATTCTAGATTTGTTGAAAGGATTCACTTTGATTATTAATAGTAGTTAGAATATATAGCATCTAATATTTTTGTAATCCGTCTCTGGCTGAAATTCGCTTATTCATCTAATGTAATTTGGGAAGTTTTAGCAACTAATTTTTACTGAATGTATGCAACACTTGAGCAGCTTTAAATATTTGTGAATTCTATTATCGTGTAGACTTATGGGCCACTTGCACATCTTGCTCATCCAGATATTTCGTTGACTTCAGTGGGGACTTTGGGTGCCCAAGAAACTTATACCAAGAGATTTCAGTCAATTGCAGTTTAAGGACTGGTTACTGTGAGGTGCTTAGTGCCTTCTGCAAGTGTCCTGAGCGTCCTCAGCTTCCATTGACTCACTGTGTCTTGAGTGTACTCTGCACTTTTGAGGATCAATCCCCAAGTACAACTAACACACAAGGAAAATAGGGCTGAGGGAATAGAAATTAAATGACTGTTTATAATTGTCAGTAGCTGTGACAGCTTTACAGTCACTTCATGATATTTAAGAACAGAAACAAGAGAACCTTGTAACCTTCGCTCTTTAGTTATGTATCCTGCAAGATACTAAAGTTGTTGAATAGAGAGCTCAAGAAAACAAGAGTATCTTCTTTATAGAAACTAAATCTATTTATAATTAAACCAAATTTTGGAGTTGGCAGAAAAAAAAATCATTCTGTCATCTTCTGTTTGACAGGTTTTTCTGAGCCCCTGTGCTGTTTGAGACAGTTTTTTTCCTGTTGCTTAAGTACAGAGATTGAAAAACTTACTTACTAGCCCAAGTCCAAAGCCTTCTAACTAGAAAGAATATCCTCCACCTCCCCTTCCCCACCACAAAAGTCGCTACTCTCAAAGTCATGTCTTCTATGATTTAAAGGAATAAAATGTGTACTGTTTGCCAGTGTTAGAATTAAATACAGTTATCTAACTTTGTACATTTAAATGCAACTTGTTAATGTTGGTTGAACAACAGAACAAAAGTTAATTATGGGGGGGGGAGAGGGTTTGTACTACTTGAACCTTTATACTGGTATAGTTAAAATGGTACAAGTTTTGTATGAAGATTAAACCCTTAGACTGTAAGCTCTCTAGGGCAGGGGACTGTTTTTTTCTTTCTATACAGTGTCTAGCACAATGGGTCCCTAAACCTTATTGGGGTTCATGGGCTATTATAATAAGGAATTTTGTAGACATATTTCAACTTAGACATTATAAGTACATAATCCCCTCCATCCCATGCATCTGTGTTTTCATTGCGGCAGAGGATGTGCACCTTAAGCTGCTGATATTCAGTTGACAATTAGGCTGTTCCCTATGGTGATAAAATGTTAACACTGCAAATTGAAAACAAATCTAAACAGATCTTCTTGAGAAGAGGAGAATGTAAATAAGCTTGTGCCTGTATATAGACGCATAGACAAAGCAGTAAAGAAACAATGCAAAAAGATAAGCGAAATTGGATAGAAAGTAAGGCTAGTGAAGCTGAAGAAGCAGGGGAAAGAAACAGTACAAGAACAGTCTACACAATCCTGAAACAGTTAACAGGATATGGATCAAAATTCAGAAGTGTCCCAATGAAAGGGGAAACAAGGAGAAATTTTGAAAACACAGGAGGAACAAGAAAATAGATTGGTGGAACACTTCAAAGAAGTGCTAAACCAACCAGAACCAATTACAAGACTAGAATGTAACAATGATAAACCATTAGACTTAGATATAGATGTATCTGAGGTAAAAATCAAAGAAGTGTTAAAAAAAGCACTGCAGAAGCTGAAAAACAACAAGGCACCTGGTTTGGATGGCATTCATCCTGAAATGCTTAAATATGGAGGCAAAGACGTGGAATCAATCATCTATTCGCTATGCAACAAAATATGGATGGAGGAATAAGTGCCGGAAAAATGGACCCTTGGTATCATCAAGTTATCAAGGAAAGGTGATCTAAACAATTGTTCAAATTGGAGGGGAGTAAGGAAAAGTCACAGGAAAAGTATTACCAGCAGTCCTCCTGAACAGAATGAAAGGAAAGATGGATACCACTCTACGTGAACAACAATCTGGTTTTAGGCAAGGGAGATTGTGCACAGGCACTGTTTTCACCCTGAGATGGATTATTGAGAACACAATTTAATTCCAAGGCAGTCTTGCCATCAATTTTGTGGACTTTCAAAAGGCATTCAATAGTGTAAACAGAGGAAAAATATGTGGAAAATTGTGGAACAATATGGAATTCCAGCAAAATTAGTTAACATTATGAAGGTATTCTACGCCAACTCAAAATGTTGCATTAAAATGGAAAATGGTTTGAGTAAGCCATTCAGTATCAAGACAGGTATAAGGCAGGGCTGTGTCCTGTCTCCATTTTTGTTTATGCTAGTCGTTGACTATGGAATAAAACAATGCAACAGTGATACATACATCCTAAAATGGAACAGTTAAAGGCTATTTGATCTAGATTTTGCTGACGACATTGCTCTTATCAGTGAAGTTGCCAACAGACTACAAAAATGTACAAACAAAGTAAAAGTAATGGAGAAGATACAATGCAAAGAAATGTAAAGTCATGTTAAAGGGAATTATAGGGACAGAAATCAAAATTGAAGAAGAGAAACTGGAGAAGGTGAACAATTTTACATACCCTGGAAATACCATCTGCCAAGATGATAAAAGTTCTAAGGAAATAAGAAGAATTGGGAAGGCAGACGCTGCATTTGGAAGAACATAAGAATGGCCATACTGGTCAGACCAAAGGTCCATCAAGCCCAGTATCCTGTTCTCTGACAGTGGCCAATGGCAGGTGCCCCAAAGGGAATGAACAGATAGGGCATGGATCACTTGACGATAACCTGTCACCCAATCCCAGATTCTGGCAAACAGAGGTTAGGGACACCGTTCCTGCCCATCCTGGCTAATAGGTCCATCAATGGCTATCTTCCATGAATCTATCTAGCTCCCTTTTGAACCCTGTTTATAGTATTGGCCTTCACAACACCCTCTGGAAAGAAGTTCCAGAGGTTGACAGTGTGTTGCATGAAAAAATACTTTCTTGTGTTTGTTTTAAACCTGCTACCTATTAATTTCATGTGGTGGCCCCTTGTTCTTTGTATTATGAGAAGGAGTAAATAACACTTTCTTATTTACTTTCTCTATACTACTCAAACATCTGACAACTCAAAAACATCTCCCACAAGACAAAACTGAATGTGTACAAAGCAGTTATCGCCATCACAACATATAGCAGTGAGACATGGCAACTTACAAAGAAAGATATGCAAAAGCTGGATGCATTTCATCACAAATGTCTGAGAAGAATATTGGGAATAACATCTAGAGGAAGAGGAATGAAGAAGTCAGAAGAATTACTGGACAAGGCACTCTCTCACAAGTAATCTACAAAAGAAGACATCAGTGGCTGGGACGTGCTGAGAATGGAAAAAGAATGCTTACCAAATGCCACCCCTTGAATGGAAGCCAGAAAAGGCAAGAAAAAAGAGAGGAAGATCGCGAATAACATGGAAACTAACAGTTCTGAATGACATCAAGCACGTCAACATGAAATTGGAAGATTTGAAGAGAAGGGCAGTTGACAGGCAAAGATGGCAAATGTGGGTAGCCCAATATGCAGCAAAGCACGGGATGGACTAAGGTCTAAGGCAGTGGTCCCCAACCTTTCTGTGGGAATAGCACATTCCTATTCCCAGAAGACTGAGGTGGGCGCCAGACACCCGCTGCCGAAATGCTGCCGAGAAGTGGCAGAAGAAAGAAGCGTCGTCGCTGAGAAATGGCAACGCTTCTCGGTGGCATTTCGGCGGGCGGTTCTCCGGTGGCCTCGCTCCACAACGGCATTTCGGTGTCCTGTGGGCACACACATCTGTCCCAATGGGTGCCATTGCGCCCGTGGGCACCGCATTGGGGACTCCTGGTCTAAGGTCCGTACATACAACATGAATCGTTGTGCTGTATGTCTTTGGTGCTGAGTTCCCTGGTTTACCTCGTGCCTCACAATATTTACTTGTACATGATTAACTACCTTTTGACATTAAAGTACACCTTATATTTTCTATAAGGAATTTATTTTATGTGAAAACTTGGTTTGCTTTTAACAAATTTATCTAAATTTTAGGGGTGGTCTACACTAGAAAATTATTACTGTAAGCTAGGAGTTTACACTTATAATTATAATGGTTTTAAGTTCTGGTGTGGATGCAGTTATAATGGTATAAAGTTGCATTCTACTAGGATAGTTTATTCTGCTTTCCCAACCAGAAGAAGCTGTACCTGGTTTAATCAATTTCATACAGTGACAGCTGTACCTACATTAAAGGGAATTCTTGTCATTTTAACTTTAAAGCTTTGCTGCTTTAATTATCAGTATAGTATAGGCAAGCCCATAATTGTAAACTTGCGAGCTAAAAGTTCATGATACAGCTATCCTGTTACTTGGCGATTTTAACATGCAACTGCATTATTAATGTGAATAATTTGGAAGAAAAATATTCTTTGATCTTCATCCATGGGATGATCACTTTTAAAGTTCTTTTTGTCTTGAAAATTGTACTTGAGGATGTCCGATTAGGAACATAAATGAACTTTTTCAATTTAATATATTTTAGCGTAACTACTGAGAACAATGAACAAAACTAAATAATTTATTGTTGTTTTTGTTTTTTCTTTAGAAATGGAAGAACATAGTCTGCTGGATCGGGGATTGAAGGTTTATAATGGATTGTGGAATTATACATTGAAGAGCCAGCAGGCGGCATGCCTGAGTGACTAAAGAAAATGGGTGCTAATGCATCTAACTACCCTCATTCGTGTTCCCCAAGGGTAGGGGGAAATTCGCAGGCACAACAGACATTCATAGGTAACTTTCAATTCTCCTGCCATTTTTATAACGTTTACTGTATTGTATGTGCTTGTATTGGATTGCTTGCAGTATTGGTAGTGGAATGCAGAGCCTTTTATCATCTTCACCTGTTTGAATCCACTCAAGCTCAGTAGTGTGTGAAATTTGGTACTTTTTAATAACTAATTGGCCTATGTGCAAGATGAGTTGATGTTTCCAGTTCCTAATGGACAGATGTCTATGTGATTAAAAACCACCATCACAGTTGGCTCTCTGAACGATCTCAACCATACATGACAACTGTCCTTGCTTATAAGGGACAGATGGTACCTGTTAAACAGTACATGTACCATTTTTCTACTTTGTTTGCTCCAGAAAGCTCTGTGCATCATATTTTAATAGAATTAAAATGTTTCTATTTTTATTCCTACCTCCCCTCTCTCTCTTTCTCCTCTTCCCCCCGCTCCCCCCATGTCCTCTTTCCTGTTGACACTGTCTGCACAGAGATTGAATCACTTTCTCCCCCATAGAGATGATCACTCCAGTATATGGTTCAGGCACAACCTGGGAAACTTCATCCTCCTGTCCCTACTACATTTTTCTTTTGATAAACAGAGGCCTTTATTTTCCAGCAGCACTAAAATCACTTAAACAGAAATTTGTGTGTTTTAGGAGCTCTGAAACCAAAGATCTTTGGAGGTGTATGTGTGTTTCACAGTGGGAACCCCTAAACACAACCATAGTACAAAAAATTAAAACGCTGAGTGGTTTCACTGATGGCATCTTTAAAAAAAAAAAAAAAAAAAAAAAAAAACTTATTCAGAAATCTGGCAGCCTAAAGATTGTTCTTGTAATGGTATATAGCATAAATGTTCTTATGCTACCACTTATTTTCTTGGATTACCCCTTGTTGAGATTTAAAATCCTAAATTGTAATGTAAGCACATAGTTATGTAAGATGTAAAACTCCTTTTTTTGAGTGCTTTGACTTCTGATGTGGAATCAATAGTTAACCAATGATCGTGATGCAATGTTATTCCTATATTTAATCAGGTTTCAGAGTAGCAGCTGTTAGTCTGTATCCGCAAAAAGAACAGGAGTACCTGTGGCACCTTAGAGACTAACAAATTTATTAGAGCATAAGCTTTCGTGGGCATATATAATCTTCTTACTCTAGGATCCATTCTCTGCATCCGATTAAGTGGGCTGTAGCCCACGAAAGCTTATGCTCTAATAAATTTGTTAGTCTCTAAGGTGCCACAAGTACTCCTGTTCTATATTTAATCATCACTGAAAGTGCAGATATGTCCTAAGCAGAGAAGCATCTGCTATCTGCGAATACTTTTTGAATATGTATCTTTTAATCCGCCAGAAGTTACTGAAAATCTGAGTAGATGCAATCTTCATTACATATTGCTTATCTCCAAAGTAGACTCTCCATTTTGTGTGTATACTCACCTTAGGATGCCAAGAAAACTGTTGTAGTAAATATCACCTGAGTGCCTACAGAGTATGGGACATTACTTCCTGCAAGGCTTTAAAAATTTAAGTGTTTCACGTATATCCCTTTAATTTCTGATTAACTAGCAGTGGTAAACAAATTGAGCTATCTTCCTTTACAATCCCAAGCTAAAGTCTTTCCACTATTGCAAGAATGACAGTCACAAGATTGATATCTCTATCTACCTAAATGCTGCAACCCTCCCCCCAAACAGCTGACCCTGAAATCAGTCAACAAGCCAACCAGATCATACCCCAAGCAGTTTTACCCTGAAAAGGAGACATGCCAGAGACTCCATGGAGTTAACTAGGAACTTCGCTATTGCTATTAATTATATGTGGAAGATGTAGTAATGGGCTGCAATATAAAACCCTAAGATAGATACCAACGTTTGTTGTCACCTCTAAATTTCAGCGGCGCACAATTTATCCAGTGAGAATTGAGGTTGAGATTTTCAAAGAAGCCTAGGGAAATAGGGCATCAAATCTCAGTGAGAATCAATGGAAGTTAAGCACCCAGTCCTCTTATGGCTGCTTTGAAAATCCCAGCCTAAAACCCTACAATACCATGATTATATATGCTATATAAGAAGGATAAATAAGGATTATCAGGGCCTTTCTCCTAATATCTTTCCCTACCTTTTTTCCTCCCTCTTGTCTCCTTGCCTTTTTGTCGTCTTGAGTCTTATTTCTTCGTTCTTTTGGTTCCACGACAGAGGAAAACGGATATTTTGCTCAAACAGACTAAGACTGTTACTGAGCGTTTCAGCAGTTGATCAAATAACTAGTATTTATTCTTAGAAATCATCACTTTTCTAGACGGTGATTGTGTATGGAACTTGTTTTCTATTCATGAGATTTATTTACTTTCTAAAAATAGAACTGGATATATGAGAACAAGGTCATAAAGTGGTTTTGTATACACTAGCTTTTTACTTCTGGGGATTTAGGTTCAAATCATGTTATCTTAGACTCTATTTATTCCCCATTAAAACTTGATACCACCATCCTAGTATAGATATAGTCAGATAGCTACAAATTGAGAAAACTGATAAGCAAAGCAGTTGGAGTATTGTCATGGTGCCTGCCTTGTGTTGCTAGTCACTTTCTTCCAAGAACACTAAAGTCACTTGCAGCTCATAAAGAGAGAGTACATAAAATAGAAGGTACACCCTTTTTTTGCTGCTGTGAGAATACGTTTGTTCCACTAAAGATTTAAACATAACATATTCATCTTTGTTACTGCTTTGCTTTCAAAACTCAGAATAAGGCTTTCATACCATTTACTGTGGTGAGATGCCTGTTTAAGGTTTTATTTTTAAATATAGTTCTACAGTTCCATTCTGAAAAAGTATAGGCATGCGGAGGACTGGATAAATCCCATTATTATTCAGTGTCAGTTGGCCAATCAGTTTCTTAGGGCAGTTATCTCTTTTTTGAAATGTTTTTCTGCTCAAAGACCAGTATAAACTGAGGAGCATGAAGCTATTGTCATCTTAAAATTCACAGCACTTAACAACTCAGTGTCTCACAGGGGAAAAATAAATTCTTTAATTTTCTTTTCCCACTGTTGCACTAAGGAGAAAATCAAATCAGCATATGGAGACATTAATTGAAAATAGTGTTTTGCAGAGAGAAGCTGAGTTGCTAAATGCTGCTAGATTACAACAATGACCCATCTGTATCTTCAGGCTTTCTCATTTTTTCCCTCTGGCTCAAACCTGGGTGACATACAGTTATTAAAATAATAGTGTACTATTAGTCTCTCAGAATAGATAGGCGAATACATTATTGTGAGTAATACTGTAATAATAATTACAGTTAGGGTCTATACCTTGTACATGGTATCTAGTACATGCTAACTTGAACCATGTTTTGATTTCCAGTGGTGATTCAGGTGCAAGTGAAAGAGAAGAGGGGATGAGAGTTCTGCAGTCCTGGTCTGCATTTTTTTTTACTTTATTTTAGGTGCTTTTTGTAATCTTATATTATTTTGGAGCCTGCGGATCACAGAACTATCAAATGCGACTTAAGTACTTTTAATTTTTTTGCAAGTCTTTTGACATTTTGCATGTCCCTTTTTTGGAAAATGCACTTTAACATAGTGTATTTTATGGAATTATAATTTACATAGTGCCGCAAGTGTGGGTGGCACTTCATTGATAGAAAATAAGAGCAGAATCCTGCTCCAAGCTTTCTATCTAATATAAAGATCGCACAAATAAAGATGTTGCAATGGGGAGATCAGTGAACAATAAAACATAGGGAGAAAGGATGTTTGTTTTTGGAATTTTGAAGTAGGATATTTTGGCTTGCAATCATTTGAGTTGTCCTTAGCCTTTCATTTAAATAATCTTTAGATAATTTTACTGGTTACTCATACTGTAAACTGGATGCATTCCCTGGTCTGGTAGAATTTAAATGAAGCTGGGTACAGTGGGAGAGACACTTCCTTCATCCACAAAGTGTTGCAGAACCAGTAAAGCAAATCCCATAAAATGGAGGGCGAGTTTTTAACTGCTTTTGCATAACAGGTAAACCGGTAGAATTACATAGCCATTTGCATTGGTGACAGTGAGTCACAACAATTTACAGAAAAATTATTTGTTCCCACAGTCCACCAGGTTCTAAAAAGTGGTTTCAGCTGAGTTTGTGCTTTTCACAGTTCACGTGGCTTAATGTGAAATGCTACAATATTAGCTATATAAGTAACACTGTGTTTTCACAGGCTAATTTCATGGTAATGTTGTAACATGAGTATCACTCAATCCTACTTAAAATAATAAAGATCTCTTAGAGAAATGTACAATAAAGTATGTACGTTATAAAGTCTATAATAAAACTTTTAGTTTATATAGGGCACAGAGGCTTAGAGTTAGTTGAGAATAGAGGTGGAGTAGTGAATCTGCAGACTGAAAAAGATAGACCCACACTGTGTAATATCAATAGACATGTAAAATACTTTATTAAAAATTATATTTGAAAATACTATTCTAAATGAGCATAGTTACCGTAACCATTTTGGAATTTTTTTTGTAATTGCTAGATTATATCTGCTGCCTTTCTAAAGTAGACAAATGTATTTCCCCATGTAAGGTTTGTTTGGTTTAGGTGAAATCTTTTTCCCACCTGTCATATGGCAACTGGAAAAAATAAGACTTTCGTTGGTGTGTTTTTTGCCATGTTTGCAATAGTGTATTCAGAGATTGGAGTTTATAAGTAAAATGAGGCCAACACATGGGTTGCAACAAAATTTTAAAAATTTGTTAAATGAAATAAAAATATGCAAAAAGCATAGTTTGGTCATGCCTTTTTCAATAGATACAGTTTGGAAATGCAGTCAAAACATTTGTTTTAAATTAAAATGGTTTCTCACAATGTAGTGCGTTAGGGTGGGGTCAGGAAACCATATTGTATTTGTGAACTTTAGAATTAGATAATACAAATTTATTATCTACTCTGGAAAAGTGGATCTTTTGCCTCTGGTTAGCAAAACTGTGCTACAGGCTATTGCTCTGAGATGAATAAATGAACCTACAGTGATTCATTTGCAAATCTGACTAGTGCCTATTTAAAGAACTTGATGTAAAGAGAAGGGAAGATTATGTAAATTGTGATGACATTTACTAATCTTTATCTAACGAAAGATACCAGTGGTTCAGCATTAAATTTTTTCTTCAAATGTTTTTAATCCCATTAAATTTTCCTTTCATCTTCAGGAACGTCATCCTACTCTCATCAAGGTTATGGCTGTGAATCAAAACTGTATAGCCTTGACCATGGCCATGAGAAACCTCAAGACAAGAAAAAGAAAAGCTCTGGCCTTGCCACCCTCAAAAAGAAATTTATTAAGCGTCGGAAATCTAGCCGGTCTGCTGATCATGCCAAGCAGATGCGAGAGCTCCTCTCAGGCTGGGATGTTAGAGATGTCAATGCATTAGTAGAAGAGTATGAGGGAACTTCAGCCTTAAAGGAACTTTCTCTACAAGCGAGTTTGGCAAGACCAGATGCCAGGACACTACAGAAAGACATGGCTGATTTGTATGAGTACAAATACTGTACTGATGTAGACTTAATATTTCAAGAAACTTGCTTCCCTGTGCATCGTGCGATATTAGCAGCAAGGTGTCCATTTTTTAAGACACTGCTTTCTTCCTCTCCAGAATATGGAGCAGAGATAATAATGGATATCAACACAGCTGGCATAGACATGCCTATGTTTTCTGCTTTGTTACACTACCTTTATACAGGAGAGTTTGGAATGGAGGATTCGAGATTCCAAAATGTTGATATCCTTGTGCAGCTTAGTGAAGAATTTGGAACACCAAATTCCTTAGATGTTGATATGCGTGGGCTGTTTGATTATATGTGTTACTATGATGTGGTTCTTAGTTTTTCATCCAACTCTGAACTGGTAGAATCATTTGGTGGAAGTCCAAACTGTTTAGATGAAGAGCTCAGAGCTCACAAAGCTATTATTTCATCACGGTCACCATTTTTTCGACACCTACTGCAAAGGAGGATACGAACTGGTGAAGAAATCACAGACCGAACCCTGCGGACTCCAACTAGAATTATACTGGATGAATCTATCATACCAAAAAAATATGCCAAGGTCATTTTAAACTGTATGTATACAGATGTGGTGGACCTCTCAGTTTTGCACTGCAGCCCCTCAGTGGGGAGTCTAAGTGAAGTTCAGGCTCTTGTAGCAGGAAAACTAAACATGACTAGGGCTGAAGAAGCTATGGAGCTTTATCACATAGCACTGTTTTTGGAGTTTAACATGCTTGCACAAGGTATGTAATATTGTGTTCATTTTAGCTCCTCAGATTGAATACAAGGTTAAACTGCTTCTTCCTTTTAGTTTTTGGAAACGTTTTCCCAGTCACACTTGAGTTTTATTATGCCATTAGATACTAACTCTTATTTATCACATTTCATCAGTAGATTTCAAAACTCTTTACACAGTATGTGTCATTGTTCTCATTTTACATATGGAGAAACCAAGGCACCAAGGAAAACTTGAATGGCTTGCCCAAATGTCACCCAGTAGTGGCAGAGCTGAGAATAGAACCCATGTCTCCCAAGTCCCATCCAGTGCTCTAGCCACTAGGCCACACTGTCTCCATAACATAGCCACTTATTTTGGAAAGACCAAAAGCCAGGACACTACAGAAAGACATGGCTCATTTGTTCTGATCTACTTTTGAGTCAGGGTGTGCTAATATGAGTACATCTTTGAGAAATGGCACCTGAAAAACAGGGCCCTTTACTGTGTCTCAACTAGGACACCCCAAAAGTGGGGCACCTAAAATCACTGGTCACTTTTGTAAGTCTTGAATTAAATCTTGTTTAATATTTTCACTTCAAGGGAGGGAGCAAGGTCCAGTGGATGGAAAATATGAGCTGTGTTGGTACTGAGTTGCTGTGTGATCTTGCGCAGAGCACTTCATCTTTCTGTGGCTCTTAACTTACTCATCTGTAAATTGGGGATAATTTCATGTATTCCTTTATAAAATATTTAAACTCTGTGGGTGAAAAGCATGATATAAGAGATTAGATATTAAGTTTCACTTTTAGCATAGGCTTACTTGTTTAAATGAAATACATTTTTGCTTGTTTGAAAAAGAATGAAGGCAGATATCCATTTGTGGGTGTAAATGACATGAGACGGGAAAATTAGTGAGCTTTGTTAAGCCTCATCTTGAGACAGAAGAAATATTCCGAGTTTCATAATAGGATGTAAATTGTTAAAATGTATAAATTTGAATGATTGGCTATATAGATTATGCAAAATAGATTACATGATTTCTGCGTGTTACTGGGGAAGTTCAGAGCAAGGGAAGGCTTTAAATTCGTAAAGATACATTGATAATTGAAAGGATATTTAAACAATTTTTCAATTTTCAAAAAAGTTTTCAAATAAAAATTCAGAGGAGAGAAGTTGATGGCTAGTGCCTCTCAAGGTTAGATTAATGAGAAATATCACTGAATATAAAGAAGAAGAATGAAATAAAGCAAAATGTATGAAACACAAATGTTGGGCATTGTGGATAACAGGAATAAAAAGTGGTTTTAGCTGCAAACATTTTTCTGGGTTTTGAAAAAATCATTTAATCATTGACAAGTAGGACACTTCCAAGCAAATGGGGTGGTGGTTAGGGAGTAATCAATTAATGCATAATTTGGGCTTTCATTTTATGTTGTTGGTCCTTACATCTGTGAAGATAATGCAGACAGCTCCAATATACCTGCAGACTTCTGGTGAGGTCAGGTGTTGGCCCTTACTATCTGTTGTTGTTTGAATTTAAGGTGCTGCCATGTCATGCGTTCTGGGAGTTGTACCTTTGAAGTATCTGGTATTAGCCGCTGTCAGAGGCAGGATTCTAGACTAGTATTGCAATTTGTATGCTCTTATCTGGGACACCTTATAATGTTGCAATGAATTTGAACAGAAGATGCCGTATATGGCAGGTCAAGTATATAGGTAGCTTGGATCTGCTGGAGAATCACAGCATGGAGCAGCAACCGCAGTGCTTCTAATCTCCTGTCTGAGGGAGTAAAGATCATCTCTGTCCTTTCAGGCCACCATTGCTCAGACCTCCTCCTGAGTACCTTTTTTTTTTTTTCTCCTTTTCATGGAGGCCCTTTCCTACCCAGCTTGACATTGGACAGGCATTGTGTAGGTATAACTGAGGGTATAATTTGTCCTGTGGCATCTTTATTATTGACAATGATGCATAAAGTAGAGAACATAGCATGACATTCAGAACTCAGTTTGTCTTCAGTGTTGACAGTTGTAGAGAAAAAAAACATAATTTTACTTGTAAACTGGCAGATTTGTAATGGAATATATTGAGACTATCTAGTGACATACAGTACTGTTATGCCATTTTTTAAACAGTCACTTTTCAAAGTAGATCTGCACTTCAGATATTTCCTAACTGTAACAAGAAACTTGGATAGCTTAGAAAACTTACAGAATATAGATTATTTAACGGACACTGCCAGAATCTTTCTAGTCTGCAATGTGGGTATTAAAGAATAGATGAAATTACTGGAGGAAGATCATCTCTTATATGGGCGACTGTAAGAGTGATATTGAACTGTGGAAGACAGAAATGTGGGATGTTGACTTGTTTAAGTAGTTTGTGCCCTTTCCTAGAGGACTATATCAGGAAAACATTTTGTAGGTAATAGTATTGAAGGCTGTGAAACAGTTCTTGATGCTGACATAAGAACTACTGAAACATGAAGGATGCATGTTTCTTGAAGAATGCTACTGCAGAGTTTTCTTTCCTGTAATATTACTAGAAATGTGTCTGAACCATGAAAAGTAGAATGAACTGGACTGTAATGAAACACTTTTCTGTAACCTCTACAGTCGAGGAATGTGAAATGTGTGTTTGGCAATAAGAAATATCATTGCTTCTACTCTGAAGGTGTCAGAGTACATGGAAAACCACCTGTATAATCTCCTGGCTTGTCAGTTTAGCAACTACATCAGAAAGTTGATTAGTCCATTGCTCTTGTATAAGAATTTTGTCAGTGTCCAAATGAGAATCTCTATGATGATAAGAAGGAAGGTACCAGAGCAATATATGTCCATCTTGCAAGCAAAGCAAAATGATGATGATGATGAAATTGGGAACTAAAGAGGTATGTTCCAAGTCATGATGAGAGAGCTTTAGTGCCACCATCCCTTGAGGTCTCCTTGGGTTTCAAAATTTTGATAGTGGAATTTTCAGATCAATAATTGTTTGTGTATTGCTGTTTTATATTGCAGTTATGGATTAACTTGACAAATAACATAAAACATATTTTAAGGAAATGAAACTGCAGGTTTTAGTTCATAAGTAAAATGTGACAAAATATACAACTGTAGCTAATCAAAGTAGTAGGTATTAGTTTATTTGTAAGCAGTAACATTTGTTACAATCTAAAAACTGGAGTATTTGGCATATGAATTTAAAGCAAATAGTGAAAATATGTTCTTCGAGTGCTTGCTCATGTCAGTTCCATTCTAGGGTGTGTGCGCCCATGTGTACAGTTGTTTCTGTAGAGCCAGCTGTGGTGCTCTCTGGAGTGGCACTCTCATGCGGCGATATATCAGGCACCACCAGCCCTATGCCCTCTCAGTTCCTTCTGACCGGCCTTGACAGTTGGTTGGAGTGCCTGGTCTTGCTTAGCAAGAGCATTAGCAACTCTTCACTGTTCAGATTGTTCTCCTTTGTTATTTAGTCAGTGATTAGTTAGCTGTTAAGTGTTTTAGTAGTAGTTTAGTAATTAGAGTCCCAGCTGGACTTTGTCCTGGAGCGGGGCATGTCCCGCTCCCCTGGCTTTAAGCCATGTTCCAAGTGCAGCCGGCCAATGCCCATCAGTGACTCTCACAACAGTTGTCTGAAGTGCCTGGGAAAGTCTCATCGAAATGACAGGTGCTGGATCTGCAAAACTTTTCATCCCCGAACTGAAAAAGAGCAGGACATTTTGATTTACGGCCCCCCTCATGGAGGCTGCTCTGTGCCCAGCATCGGAACCCTCTCACTCGGATTCCACGCTTACTACCTCAGTGTTGGCGTGCAGTGCACTGCCAGCACCAGGTTCCACCCAGCACTGTTAGCCCTCGCCAGTATTGAAGAAGTGGTCTGTCATCTGGTCTGCAGGCACCACGAAAGGGAAGTTCAGGCAAAGGACCTGAGCTAGGCCTCATGCCTGCAACGGAGGCTTTCATGGGTACCAGTTGGTGGGTACCAGCCAGGGACCCATTTCCGACTCCAGGGAGTGGTAGGGGATCCCAGCAGGGCCATCTGTGCTTGAGGTGGGCCCGGTGGCCAGAAGAACAGTTAGACCGACTGGCACAACAGACACCTGGCCGCATGGCGGATTCCACCAAGACACCAGCTCAGACGACCAAGCCTATGATGGGACTGCCCCTAAAGGCAGTGGAATGCCCCCGGACTGTAGGTGGTGTTCCCCTTCACCATGGCCAAGGACCCCAGTACTGCAACCCCGGTCTCTGGCCAGGAGGCCCAGATCTCTGAAGCCACGGTCTCTGCTAGCAAGACACGGGACTCCGGAATTGCGATGTCGATCCCCGTATTCTCTGTATCAATGGTCCTCCCGCCAGAAATTGCCAAAGCGCTGGTCGCCATCGCCTCTCATGTCACCTAGGCGTTGGTCTCCTCAGATGCAAGACCATTCCTGGTCATGGCACCAGTTGCCGGTACCGTTCTGCAGGCAGGAACTGGCCCTCACTTTCCCTGTACTGATTGTCGACAAGAGTCAATCAACAGTCTCAGGCTTCCACAGCCCTGCCCTGGTCTCCAGAAGGACAGTGGTCTGGGTTGGATGAACTGTTTAGCCCTTCCCCTGTACGGGACGAATCATCTCCCAGCTGGGAGCCTGCCAAGGTGCCTGTGGTACCAGTATGGGGCATTAGCCCGCCCAGTGGCAATACTGGAACCGTACTCCCACAGTTCCTCCCCAGGTGTCATCGGACAAGTTACCTCTGGCACAGCCAGCATCGGAGCAAGAGGCCCAATCTGAAGCAGTAATCCCGAGGTGGTGCAGTCATCCTCCTCATCCATGGATGAGCCGGTGGTGGGGCCCTCACAAACTGGTAGCCCACCAAGCACCAAGCCCTCCTTAAAAAGGTGGCAGCCAACCTGAACTTGGAGGTCAAGGAGCCCAAGGACCTCTTCAGTGTCATTCCTGCCTTTGCTCCAGCCTGGGTCACGTGGCCCGTTCTCCCAGGGGTCCTGAAGATCACCAAGTTGGTGTGGCAGACCCTCTCTTCCATTTTGCCCATATCCAAGAAGGCGGAAAAGAAGTACTGTGTTCCCACCAAGGGGTTTGAATACCTATACACCACTCTCTTGTGGGGTCCCTGGTTGTGTCTTCCGCCAATGAAAGGGCAAGGCAAGTGGCACCCCAAAAATAAAGATTCCAAGAGACTAGACGTATTTGGAAGAAAGTTGTTTTTGGGGTTTTTTTGGGGGTTTTTTTTGCTCTGTCTCTCACAGCAAGCCTCCAATTTAGGGTCTCTAACCATCAGGCCCTATTTGGCAGGTACAATTTCAACCTGTGGGACTCCATCGGCAAGTTCAAAGAGAGCCTCCCACAGGATCTGGTGCAGGAGTTCACCACTCTCATAGATGAGAGCAAGGCGGTAGCCAAGGGTGTCCTCCAGATGCCCTGGGATGCCACAGACTCTGCATCCAGGGTGTTCACCTATGTAATAGCCATGAGGCATAGCTCCTGGTTACAGACCTATGGGCTGTCCCAGGAGATGCAATCCAGCCTCCAGGACCTCCCATTCAAGGGAACGGGGCTCTTCTCTGAGCTAACTGATGCTAGGCTCCATGACCTTAAAGACTCCCAGGCCACCCTCCACTCCTTAGGCCTTAATATTCCTCAGTGGGCCAGAAAGCTATTCCGCCCCCTCCACCATTGTTGAGGTCTTGGCGTACCCCTGGATCTGGCTCCTACAAAAAGGACAAAGACTGTTTTTAAGTGACACCACCTGCCGTCATCTCATCCACCTGTTCAGCCTGGTTCTTCCAGGGACCAAGGCACCCAGAAGCAGTCGTTTTGAGGGTGTGCCCGAGGATGATGCCCCAGTCACTGTATCGGATCCGCTCTCCGTCTTCCTCAACCGCCCCAGTCCTTTCTGGTCAACCTGGTCCCATATCACCTTGGACCGCTGGGTGCTTGACACAGTTTTGTCGGGTTATACTCTGCAGTTTGTAGCTGACCAATCCTTCCATTCCCCTTCCCCATCCCTCTCCAGGGATCCTTCTTACAAGCAACAACTTGTTCAGGAGGTTGAAAACCTCATGAGCCTAGGGGCAGTGGAAGAAGTTCCACAAGAAATGGAAGGAAGAGGGTTTTACTCCTGTTGCTTCCTCATTCCGAAGGCAAAAGGGGGCCTAAGATCTATCCTATACCTGTGCCACCTCAACAAGTCTCTCAAGTTGAAGTTTCATATGGTCTCCCTGGCCTCCGTCATTCCCTCCTGAGATCCAGGAGACTGATAATCTGCCCTAGACCTAAGGACGCGTACTTCCATATTTCCATATTCCCGGGGTACGAGCGTTTCCTCAGTTTCCTGTTGGGCCAGCGCCACTTCCAGTTCACAGTGATGTCTTTGGTGTCTCGTCGGCCTGGAGAGTGTTCACAAAGTGTTTAGCGCCAGCGGCCGCTTACCTGCAACATCGGGGAGTCAAGGTCCACCTGTACCTTGAGGACTGGTTGATAAGGGGCCAGTCCTCGGATCAGGCGGAGGCATCTCAGTCTGATATGTTCCACCTGCTGCTCCCTGGGCCTGATAATAAACTACCCTGACTCCAGTGCAACCTATAGAATTCATTGGGGCAGTACTCGAGTCTTGAGGAGGAAGGCTCTGGCTCAGTCCCAAGCCATAGTGGACCTCATCTTGTCTCTGTGCCCAACCATTCACCACCTCCCACATGTGTGTGAGACTGTTGGGTCACATGGCAGCGTGCACTTACGTGGTCAGGCATGCGTGCCTCCGCCTCAGGCCCCTACAAGCATGGCTGGTGTCGGTCTATGTGCCCAACCAGCACAGTACGGATCGGGGTGCCGGACAGCGTACTGTCGTCCCTTACCTGATGGCAAGATTCCGCGTCAGTGCTGGAGGGCAGTCCCTTTCGCAGCCCCAATCTCATTGGTGACTCTTGTCTCTGACGCTTCACACAGGTGGGCTCCCCAACCCAGGTCCGATCTCAGTACTCAAGGCCATTTGTCCAGTCACGATCAGTCCCTGAACGTCAATGTCAGGGAGGTCAGGGCCTCTCATGCAAGGCAGTTCGGGTCCTCACAGAAAACACAGCCACCGTCTTCTGTATCAGCAAGCAGAGGGGAGTCAGGTCGTCTACCCTATATCAGGAAGTGCTCTGGCTCTGGGATTTCTGGCTGCAGCATGACACCCATCTTGTGGCCACTCACCTCCCAGGGGCTAGGAACACTTGGGTGGACCACCTCAGCAGAACATTGTCATTTCACCACGAATGGTGCCTTCACCCAGAGGTGGTCAGTTCTATCTTCCACAGGTGGAGAACTCCCCAGGTGGACCTATCCATATCCAGGCAGAACAGGAATGCCACGTCTTCTGCTCATTCCAGGGCAGGGAAAGGGGATCTCTGTCAGACGCCTTCCTGCTCTCGTGGTTGGGGGCTCTGATCTACACCTTCCCTCCGGTGCTGCTGCTGCCTAGGGTCCTCATGAAAATCAAGCAGGACAGGGCGAAGGTCATCCTCATAGTGCCGGCATGGCCGTGCCAACACTGCTGGACCTCTTGGTGACGACCCAGTTCCGGACGCCACTCGGGACGGACCTGTGGTTCCAGAACCTTGGCAGTCTCCTGCACTGGAACTTGGCAGCGCTTCATCTGACGGCTTGGCTGCTACGTGGCTAAACACGCAAGAATGACAGTGCTCATCCAACGTCCAGCAAGTCCTGTTGGGGAGTAGAAAGCCTTCTACCAGGCCCACCTACTTGGCCAAATGGAAGCGTTTCCCCTGCTGATGGTGGATAAGGGAGTTTGTCCTGAGCGAGCCGCATTGCAGGTCATTCTAGACTACCTCCTACACCTCAAGCTTCAGGGCTTGTCGCTTTCATCTCTAGTGCCTATCCAGGACATCTGTAGGGCGGCCACCTGGTCATTGGTCCATAGCTTCACGTCCCACTATGCGCTTACCCAGCAGGCCTGGGACAATGCTGGCTTTGGTAGAGCAGTACAGCAAGCTGCCAAGCGGTGAATTCCGAGCCCACCTCCACAGATATTTCTTGTGAATCACCTAGAATGGAATGGACATAAGCAACACATCTCGAAGAACAAGTTATGAAAGATAGGTAATCATTTTTTTATCATTTTTCATGTCTACTTCTAAGTGTAGAACCTCTCAAAACTCAACAGTTTTTGTGTGTGTACACACACTACATACTGGCAAAATGATTAGCTCTCAAGAATATTAATGAGGGAACTAGAAGCTGAAAATAAAGCACTTAAACACTGAACGATTGTGCTATTTTCTTTTATAAATAAATCAGAAGTCTGATTCCCAACAAATGAAAGTGAGGAATTTAAAGATGCTCAGTAAACATCACAAATGTATAAATTATACTCCTGGGGGAATTCTGCGCCACTGTGTATGAACAGAATTTATGTCCACAGCAGATTTCTTTGTTTCCCCACAGAAAACTGACTTTCTGATGGGGAAAGCAAAGGGATGCCGCAAAAGTGGTCATGCACTGCTCCCCAGCAGCTCGGGTGCATTGTTTTGGGCGTACAGAGCAGCCAGCAGAGAGAGAAATCACTGGGGGGAGGCAGCCAGTGGCTCCTACCCTATACGAGGCTCAGCTGCTAGTTCTGGCTGGGCTGGGGAGGATGGGACTTCCTCTTCCCCTGTAAGGAGTGGCCAGGGCTGGGTCAGTCACCCCCAGAAACCTCTCCAGTTGCAGGAAGCTCTACCCCCACCCCACGCACTTCCTGCCCCATCACTCCTCAGCTGGCGGGAGGAGGGGTCACTGTACAGGGAGCTGCTCTCCCATCTGCCCAGCCCCTGTGCATCTGGACCCACCTCATACCCAAATAGTGCTGCCAAGCCCCACACCCTAACAAGCCTCACCCTCTGCATCTGGAGGTCCCCACCTCCCTGCATCAGGACCGCACCCTTGCAAACAGATCGCCCATCCCCCCTGCACTCGAACTCCCACCTGAACAAGCCCTACCCCACCTGGACCACCCTGACTAGCCCCCTTCATCCAGGACCCCACCCCACTGAGCCCCACCAAGCCAACATCCCTTTGCTGAGCCCTCCACACCTAGACTCCCACTGCTGAACCCCAACCTCCTTCACCTGGACGCCCCTGTTTATCCAGTTTCCCTCACCCCCGCTTCCCTCACCAAGCTGCCCGCACCTGGATAGCCCCACACAGAACCCTATCATCTCGCACCCAGATCTCCTCACACTAAGCCCCTCCACACCTGGATGCTGCTGGGCTGAGCCTGCCTGCCTACATCTAGTGTGCTTGGCAGGAAGGGACAGAGCCCCGAGGTGTTTCTGCGGCAGGTCTGGCCTTTGCACTGTGTCAGGATCAGGTGCAGTCTCACCACTGAATGAGTGTCCTGAGGGATGGGGGAGGGGCTGCATGGTGATCTCCCACCTCTGTGCAGTTAGTGGCCTGTGCTCTCCACTGCCATGCTGGAGCCTCCACATTTATTTATTGACAAATAAAATTTGCTGAATTTTTAATTTTTTTGGCACAGAACTCCCTCAGGAGTAAAATCAGCTTTTAAATTGATAAACTGTCATATTTGGACATGAAACTGAGTGCAAAAGGACATTGAGAGAGAATTATTGATAGTGAGCATAGAGAAATGATTCTATTAGGTGTTTCTATGACACAACTGAAGAACAACTAAAATTTGACTCACTACCTACATTTTGTTTTACTTCTGCTAACTTTTTTTTTTAACTGAAACATTTTTGGCTCAGCGTGTTTTAAACTGTTTCAACTAAAGATGATAGAATTTCAACTTTAATTATATTTTTATTCTATTTTCATGAAGATAATTTTAAATTATTGGGTTTAATTTAAGTATTCCTTATTGGGGCACAGTCATCTTGAAAACTTTTCTGTTTCATAATAATTTAAAAGTAAATTATGTGCTTTACCCTATTCCTAAAGACCTATGCCAATTTCTGAAGACTTACAAAAATATTTTTCTGTTTTCAAATTTTTTCTTGCAATGGAAAAAACAGTATAGAGGGGAGATGGACTATAAACAGGGGAAAAGTGAATGCAAAGTGCTATCCAATGTAAATTTTTAGGCTGGAAAGTGGAAACATGTTTTCTCAACTTCAGTTACAGTAATCCTAGGTATTAACTTGTCCCAATGCTAAGTTTAAAAGTCCAGTGCTATTTTAAGACGTTTCCCAGTAACTGGATATCTTTGAACTTCGTAGAAATTTTGTGTTTGCTACTTGTAGCTTCAGGTTAGTGGATTGTATCAAAATTTAGTGGGGGGTTTTTTTTGGTGCCCCAAATTGTGATATCCCCATCACTGGAGGTTAGATAAACACTGTGAGGGATGGCTTGGGTATACTTGATCCTTTCTCAGTGTAGGGGACCAGACTGGATGATCTCCTGTGGTTCTTTCCTTCCCTGCATTTCTGTGGTACTCAGAAATTCATATTTCCCATTTATCAATGTTTTGATACCAAGATTTGTGGGAAAAGGTATAATCTCGGTTAAATGGAAAAGTAATGCATTTTATTAATCAAGAAAAAAAGATGGGTGTGTTTAGATTATCAAATCCTTTAGCACAGTGCAGATTTTTTTTTTTAAGGGTAACCACAATAGTAAGTTTCAGAGTAACAGCCGTGTTAGTCTGTATTCGCAAAAAGAAAAGGAGTACTTGTGGCACCTTAGAGACTAACCAATTTATTAGAGCATAAGCTTTCGTGAGCTACAGCTCACTTCATCAGATGCATATCGTGGAAACTGCAGCAGACTTTATATATACAGAGAGAATATGAACCAATACCTCCTCCCACCCCACTGTCCTGCTGGTAATAGCTTATCTAAAGTGATCATCAGGTGGGCCATTTCCAGCACAAATCCAGGTTTTCTCACCCTCCACCCCCCCCACACAAATTCACTCTCCTGCTGGTGATAGCCCATCCAAAGTGACAACTCTTTACACAATGTGCATGACAATCAAGTTGGGCTATTTCCTGCACAAATCCAGGTTTTCTCACATCCCCCCCACCCCCATACACACACAAACTCACTCTCCTGCTGGTAATAGCTCATCCAAACTGACCACTCTTCAAGTTTAAATCCAAGTTAAACCAGAACATCTGTGGGGGGGGGGGGGTAGGAAAAAACAAGAGGAAACAGGCTACCCTGCATAATGACTTAGCCACTCCAAGTCTCTATTTAAGCCTAAATTAATAGTATCCAATTTGCAAATGAATTCCAATTCAGCAGTTTCTCGCTGGAGTCTGGATTTGAAGTTTTTTTGTTTTAAGATAGCGACCTTCATGTCTGTGATTGCGTGACCAGAGAGATTGAAGTGTTCTCCGACTGGTTTATGAATGTTATAATTCTTGACATCTGATTTGTGTCCATTTATTCTTTTACGTAGAGACTGTCCAGTTTGACCAATGTACATGGCAGAGGGGCATTGCTGGCACATGATGGCATATATCACATTGGTGGATGTGCAGGTATACGAGCCTCTGATAGTGTGGCTGATGTTATTAGGCCCTGTGATGGTGTCCCCTGAATAGATATGTGGGCACAATTGGCAACGGGCTTTGTTGCAAGGATAAGTTCCTGGGTTAGTGGTTCTGTTGTGTGGTATGTGGTTGTTGGTGAGTATTTGCTTCAGGTTGCGGGGCTGTCTGTAGGCAAGGACTGGCCTTTCTCCCAAGATTTGTGAGAGTGTTGGGTCATCCTTTAGGATAGGTTGTAGATCCTTAATAATGCGTTGGAGGGGTTTTAGTTGGGGGCTGAAGGTGACGGCTAGTGGCGTTCTGTTATTTTCTTTGTTAGGCCTGTCCTGTAGTAGGTAACTTCTGGGAACTCTTCTGGCTCTATCAATCTGTTTCTTTACTTCTGCAGGTGGGTATTGTAGTTGTAAGAAAGCTTGACAGAGATCTTGTAGGTGTTTGTCTCTGTCTGAGGGGTTGGAGCAAATGCGGTTGTATCGCAGAGCTTGGCTGTAGACGATGGATCGTGTGGTGTGGTCAGGGTGAAAGCTGGAGGCATGCAGGTAGGAATAGCGGTCAGTAGGTTTCCGGTATAGGGTGGTGTTTATGTGACCATTGTTTATTAGCACTGTAGTGTCCAGGAAGTGGATCTCTTGTGTGGACTGGACCAGGCTGAGGTTGGTGGTGGGATGGAAATTGTTGAAATCATGGTGGAATTCCTCAAGGGCTTCTTTTCCATGGGTCCAGATGATGAAGATGTCATCAATATAGCGCAAGTAGAGTAGGGGCTTTAGGGGACGAGAGCTGAGGAAGCGTTGTTCTAAATCAGCCATAAAAATGTTGGCATACTGTGGGGCCATTCGGGTACCCATAGCAGTGCCGCTGATCTGAAGGTATACATTGTCCCCAAATGTGAAGTAGTTATGGGTAAGGACAAAGTCACAAAGTTCAGCCACCAGGTTAGCCGTGACATTATCAGGGATAGTGTTCTTGACGGCTTGTAGTCCATCTTTGTGTGGAATGTTGGTGTAGAGGGCTTCTACATCCATAGTGGCCAGGATGGTGTTATCAGGAAGATCACCGATGGATTGAAGTTTCCTCAAGAAGTCAGTGGTGTCTTGAAGGTAGCTGGGAGTGCTGGTAGCGTAGGGCCTGAGGAGGGAGTCTACATAGCCAGACAATCCTGCTGTCAGGGTGCCAATGCCTGAGATGGGGCGCCCAGGATTTCCAGGTTTATGGATCTTGGGTAGTAGATAGAATATCCCAGGTCGGGGTTCCAGGGGTGTGTCTGTGCGGATTTGATCTTGTGCTTTTTCAGGAAGTTTCTTGAGCAAATGCTTTAGTTGCTTTTGGTAACTCTCAGTGGGATCAGAGGGTAATGGCTTGTAGAAACTCGTGTTGGAGAGCTGCCGAGCAGCCTCTTGTTCATATTCCGACCTATTCATGATGACAACAGCACCTCCTTTGTCAGCCTTTTTGATTATGATGTCAGAGTTGTTTCTGAGGCTGTGGATGGCATTGCGTTCCGCATTGTTTGTGTGTGTATGGGGGTGGGGGGGATGTGAGAGAACCTGGATTTGTGCAGGAAATAGCCCAACTTGATTGTCATGCACATTGTGTAAAGAGTTGTCACTTTGGATGGGCTATCACCAGCAGGAGAGTGAATTTGTGTGGGGGGGTGGAGGGTGAGAAAACCTGGATTTGTGCTGGAAATGGCCCACCTGATGATCACTTTAGATAAGCTATTACCAGCAGGACAGTGGGGTGGGAGGAGGTATTGGTTCATATTCTCTCTGTATATATAAAGTCTGCTGCAGTTTCCACGATATGCATCTGATGAAGTGAGCTGTAGCTCACGAAAGCTTATGCTCTAATAAATTGGTTAGTCTCTAAGGTGCCACAAGTACTCCTTTTCTTTTCACAATAGTAAGTGGTTCTTCCAATGATCACTGTATAAGATGAAGAAGGGAGACGGGTAATATTTTAGCCTCACATAATTAGTTCTCATAAATCTCCAGTAGTGTACTATTCTCTGCTTCCATATCTAGTATATTTGAAGCTGTGACCAAGAATACTAAGTTTAAAAGATTTAAAGTATGAGAGGTGCACCTAAGATGCATGGAATAGAGTTCCAGAGATGTTCAGTGATTTCTCACCAAGCAGTCTGATTATGGAATAAATAGTATCTTTGGAATCATTTGAAAGTCAGTGGAAATTTGAAGTCCTGGAGAGTGAAGCTTTTTCAGGGTTGTTTTTTTTTTAAGAAAAACAACCCCCCTAAAAAACTCTTGGAAATCTATTTATATATTAAAAGAAGCTGTTAATAAACTAGACTAGTGAAATGGTCAAGAAATGCCAGCATTAAAGTTGTGTGCACACAACCCTAATTCTTCCTCTTCGAGGATATGTATTTCAGTACAGTTTTTAATTACATGATCAGATAGTTTTGTAAATACAATATAATATCTTACACACTTTCCCCATCATCTAAGATAACTTGAAACATCTTGTACTATATGCTACTCTCTATGCTAAAGGGTCAATAATTCACTTTATGAAAAGAACACAGTAAAAGCTATTTCAGATTGAGTCAAATTCTGCATTCATTTCATCCACTGACCTTCAGTGAGTTGTAGGATCCTAAGTAATTTTTGAAAATGAGACTTAGGCTCCTAGGACACCTTTCTTCCTAGTGAGGACATGTTCTTTACTCAACTGGATCTCAGTTTAGTTAACTAAATTTAGCTAAGTTCTGATGAAGACAACAAAGTTTGTACTTTTCACACAATTAAAATCCTAGGGTCCAGGTCCAGGTAAACGCTTGGTGGCTCCTTAGTGTTTATCTCAACTTGTTAACTAGTGTGAAAATTACAAACTGCCTTATCTCACTAGGATTTTACTCATGCTAGTTAACTCAAGTTAACTAACTTGAGTAAAGAACATATCTTTTTTTCCTCATGAAGAGAGCCTTTGGCATTTTTGTAAACTTTAGCCTAAGTCAGCAATACTGAACAATATTAATATAGTGTAGGCACATGAAGAATGAAAAAAATGTAATAACTTGCTACAGAAATAGTATATGGTCATGTAATAAATTAAGACTGTTGGGGGAAAAAAAAGGTAATACTGTATATTGCGATTTTAATACCGGTATTTCCTGGCCTCTTTGTGCTTAATGGTGCATTCTTAATGTTCCATTAATTATTTCATTTTCCTATGGAATAAATATGTACGGTAAGTGTAAAATAATTATGCCTGATTCCGATTTACAGACTCAAACTTCAAACATAGTAGAACCATAGTTTACTCAGTAACATCTTAAATTTACAACGGAGGCTACCCGGAACTTGCAAAATAGCCTTCCAGACTGCTGTTCCTTTTTTTCATTTTGACTGACTTTCTGTGGGTATCTGTAAGATTCAGAACAATAGTTATTCTAGTTAGCACACTAAATGTGTGACTGTATACCTATCAAGGAAAAGTATAACTAATTATATGTATGCAATGACACAAGTAACAGGATTCATTTTAATCAAAGCAAAACTCCACCTATTGTACTGTATGTGATGGTATAACTCTTATTCCACACCAGTGTTCTTTTTGATACCACACGACCCCTCTGGAAAGCAGCAGCAGATGTTCAGGGCCTTTCAGATTGGCTTTCCAGTTGACAAGGAATACGTGACATGGAGATAGAGTATATTCTAAGTGTAATTTATTTTCTTTATACGCACCTGTCCTGGAGTAGAGGTGGTCGAACAACATTCAGGCTGTCCCTTCTCTCAAGAATCTCAGCCTGAGACTGGTGTTCTTCTCTCTTTGGAACTTATAACAATTGAGATACATGTTTTGACATTTGAGTAAGCTGACCCAATCTTAAGTGTTGCAGTGGTACAGCATATTTCTCTGAATCAGGAGCACAACTCCCACAAAGGCTTTTAACCGTTCTATTGCTCCTCATTTAATGTACATCACTGTGCTGGAACAGTTGGTAGCTGCCCCTCCTCTTCCCCTTCCTTTGAGCTTTCTTCTGCCAGCATTTACTAGAATCACTGGCTTACTTTTTGCCACTGAGGTTCCCATTTTTTACTTTTTTGTTTGTTTGTCCAAAACATTCAGCAAGTGAACAGGAATCTGTCTGCTTTTAGAGCCTATGTCTCAAAGCGACAGCTTATCTAACTAATAAGAATGTAATTAATTGAACTAGAATCCTTTTTATCCTGCATATTAGATACAGATTTCTGCGTGTAGGACTTATGGGCAATCACCTTCCACCTTTTTCACTAATACTGACTTCTCTGCTGGGCTGCTCTATGGAAGGATTCTAGCTATGTAGCAAATTCCACTCACTCCTGAAGTGCGTTTGGTCTCCTTTTGCTGACTTTGATTTGCAAGTTTATATCCATCTTTGCGTCAAGAAATTGGTCTATTGCCAGTGTATCCTGGATGTCTTCACAGGTATCTGGATATGCTAGATAAAACAGTCTCCTCAGATCCTCTACTAGTTTAGTTGTGGTCTTTACTTTTGCTCTTTTCCTGTGCCTTAGCTGAACCCTTTCTAGCTCTGATTGCTGGCTCCAAACTGTATATCAGGAGCTTTTACAGTCTGGATAGCTGTCTTTTCTGAGGATAAGTTATGCAACCCTATCAGAACTGGTTCACTTAAATTGGCTGCTAGAAAAACCCTATCTGTCCACCTTTCAACCATTCATTTGTGGTATGATGTTAAATTGGATGAAATGAGCCTCCCAGAAAGTTTTTTCCTCAAACTGGGACAGTTAGGAGTGATCTATCTGTGCTTCTGGATAACGGAATGGGTAAAAAGTGCTGTAAATCCTGTCTCACCCAAGTTCTCTGGCCCAATTCAAGCAGCTGAATCCTGTGACATTACCTCTACAGATGATTTTTTTTCAGCTCCTTAAATCCTTGCTGCAGCTCCTCCCTGTTAGCAAGTTCCAAATTGACCAAAGCTTTGATTCTCCCTGGTTTCCTGGAAAACATCTTGGTTCATGATAGTCAGGTTGCTGATCCTCTTTTCCAATCTGTTTTTGCCCTAGCCCGGACTGGGCATTTGGAAGGTGGGCTTCAAAATTAGTGCAAACACTTTTTATAGCTTTTAATCCAACTATTTTTTTTTCTATTTCTTCCATACCATTGTCCTACTATCTGTGGCCCTGCAGGCTGGCTTCCCAGTGGAGAAGTAGTCAGTAACACAGAGTCTGGGTATATTCTAAGTGTAACTTATTTTATTTACACAACCGGTCCTGCAATAGAGGTGGTCAAACAGCATGCAGGCAATCCCTTCTTTAGTAATCTGAGCCCACTTCCTAAGGGCTACTCTGCCTTGAGAATTGACTCTCATCAGAGACCAAGGCAGAGAGCAAACTTTCTTCTGTTGCTCATACAACACACTCTCCAAGAACCTCTGCACATTATCTTGCATAATCAAAAATAACAATACGGTATGTCTTCCCAAGGCAGACCATTTGCTTTCATGCTAATAGGAAAAAAAAATTAGAAGACTGTGTGCAACAAGGCCACCTGGTGATACCGGCCATATTTTTCACACAACTCCAAATACCATGCAGAGTAGCCAGCTATTAAGTTGTGTATAAAGATCAAGACAAGGCCCCACGTCAGTTTTGTTAATTTTCTTTAATGGAGATGTTAACATTTGAAATTCCATTACTAGCCTTTATTAGTAGCTTTTTACTAAATCTTCAAACCAAATTGCTAAACTTTAGATAGCTGCCAGACATCTGCTATGAATCAAATAGTACCTTTCAGATTAACTGAGTATTCAATTAAGAATGAAGCCATTGATTTTATTTCATAACTAAAAAATAAATTTGCTCTTGAAGGACTCTCTACTGTTCAAATGAAAATGTTTTGCTTTACTTGGAGCCTGATGTAACTTCCATTAAAGTTAATTGGAGTGTTGCAACTTACTCTAGAATCATAAATTTTAATGGAAATCAGATCGGGCCTTTTGGAGTATGAACTAAACTGGTCAGAGAACATGTCTGCTCTATAGACCGATTATGTCAATAACACTGGACCTAATGCTCATAGGACTACTCGGGTAGGAAAAAAAGTTATACTTGGGCAGTAAGTGTTTATAGAGTTGTAGATCCTAAGATACTGTAGCATACTATGTAAATATCAATTGTATTAAGATTTTGCCTGTCTGTAGTTTTTCCTTATCTAGAGATTGAAGTTGGTGTGGAAAACAAGTTTAAATTGTCTGAAAAATTAACTTTAATTCCAGGCCTCTTGCTATATGTTGTATCATTATTTTTGAGATGCTGATTTAGTTTCTCAACAGCAGTAAAAAATAAGACACTTCATTTCTTTCAAAGCCTTATTCAGTCTTTGATCTGGAGGCACACACCATCTAACATCAAAGTACTCTTGATCTCAGCAGGACTGACATATCCAAGTGCCAGGAAACCCACACTAGCAACATTAAATGTACATAAATGTATTGTGGGAAAGTTAGAGCAAATATTATGTCAGTTATAGATCAGTGCAGCATGAATAATCAAGTACTCAAAACTTGTTTACTCATTTCAACAAAGTAAAGTAAATATAAGTGAGTATATCTAAATAGACAATCTAAATACACAATCTAAAGTAGTGGTTTTCACACTTTTGTATTAATAACGCCTTTCATACACAGCAAGCCTCTGAGTGTGACCCAATTTCCCCCCCCCAATTAAAAACACATTTTTGAAATATATACATTTAACACTATTCTAAATGGTGGAGACGAAGGAGGGTTTGGGGGTGGAGGCTGACAGCTCGCGACCCCCACGTAAAAACTTCACAACCTCATGAGGGGGGTCACAGCCCCCAGTTTGAGAACTGTTCCTAGAATGGAGGATTTGGTCTGTTACGAATAATTATGGCATTTAAAAAGAAATTCAAATCTAGCAGGGAAACTGATTGAAAGCACTGTCCTGTTTTTTCTTTCAGTGGCCTCTTTATGTTCCAGGGTGCATGGCTTTACACAAATACTAAACAGTGTTGGCTAACTGCACTCCCTCCCCCACTCTTCCCACTCACTACAGCTTCCCCCACATTGTTCCCATGTTAAAGTTCTTCCTTCTGTTTTAGTTTGGTTGATTTGGCAGCTCTTTCACTTCTGTTCCATGATTATTTCCTGTTCAGCAGTTTAGCTCATGCAGTTTGAATGTGCTTCTTAAGGAATGTTGAAGCCAAGTTGAGGGCCATTATCAACTGATAATTACAAACAGAGCTGAAGAGGTAAATGCAGACTTCAGGCTCGCTAAATCCATACAACTTTGTGTATCTGTTTGCTGTGTGACAAACTAAATGAACTATTTCAGGTTTCAGAGTAAATGAACTAAGAAGCTGTGCATGTGAGTGCTTTTCCTGGTTATTGAATCATTTGTATGAAGAAATTACATGCTGTCTTTAACGTTATTGTCACAAATCTTACTCAAACATGCTGCAGTTCTTTTTGATTTTGAAATGGGAAAAATTCATATTCTTCTCAGCATACCGAGGAAAAAGGACATCTTTTGTTTTTTGCCTGGAAATATTTTAATATGCTAAATGTGTGACTGTTAGATATCTGTGACCTTTTGGTGGATTCAGTGTTTCAGAAATCCAGTTGTTGAAGCTTTTGTGAAGAGTAGGTAAATTACACAACTATTTTGTCACAATTTAAATATTTGACTTGAAAAATCTTAACTTGATATGAATTATCCATAATAGTTATTTAATGTGTTCGTTAATAGCCTTTTGCCCCATCTAAGAAAATGTGTTTCCATGGACAACAATAAGCTACAATTAATATTAAACAAAATGGTGCATGGACTAAATTTAAGACTGTTATGAAAGAAAAAATCAAATAGGATATCAAGTGCATAAAATAAAGCCAGATGTATATTGAAAATGGGCAAAGAATCATACTTTGTATTGTAGCAATTAAGAAAACATTTTATATTCAGCCTTCCAAGAATGGTAACATGAATATTTGAAATTTTTAATGGTTATAAAGTATGTTTAGAAGAAACTAAAGATTGAAAACCTGAGAAAGTTGAATTGTAAACATCCTCTGAACAGCAGAAAAGAAACCTACATTTGTTGAAGTAGGTCAGAGGTGCAGAAAACAAACTCGAAATTACCCTTTGAACCAGATAAGAATATGAAGTGGCACTCTGGCCTTAAATCCATCAGCTGTTCTCCTCTGAAATCTGGAGTTCAAATGTGGCTTTCTTAAATGAAATGTCTTTGCTTGCCTCACTCTGCTCCATGGTGAATTTCTGTCCTCAAAACAAAAACACGTGTGTATGCACTTAGGGCTTTAAATCTGATAAGAGATTGCAGGCATTCCACATTTGGTCTCCCACCTATTAGAAACCCCAGGATGACTGGCTATATATGTACACTGGGACAGTGGTATTTTTCCAACAAGAGCACTGGAAAACCCCACTGGACTACTGAGTGTTTTGCCACTCTCTTGGTCTTCTGCCAGGAAGTCTTAGAGCAGTGAGTGAGGACAAACTATTACACTAGTTGGGGATTGTTTTGAAGATAAGAGCAACTTGCTTGCTTGGAGTGCTTAATAAGGGCTGCTGTCTTGAAGAAACAGAGAATCTCCTGGTGAGATAAGACTCTCAAAAAATGTCACTGAACTCTAGAATGGACTGAGAGCAGATGAGTACCAATGCCATTTGTCTCACCCATATTTTAAAAAAATCAGTATGTCTAAGGACTTATCCTTTTTGTTTAAAAAAAAAAAAAAAAGCTTTCTGTTTTTGTTTTACCCCTAAGGGTAACTACTTTGTGTGAAAACAACAAGGAGTCCGGTGGCATTGTAAAGACTAACAGACTCCTTGTTGTTTTTGTGGATAGATTAACACAGCTACCTCTCTGATACAGTGCGTGAGCTATCTTGAGGTAAAAGCACAGTGGAAGCAAGGCACTTCAGTGTTACCACAAAGTGAGCTCAGAGAGGTCAATCCGAGGTTTGAACTTGGTGAGCTGATCTCTTTTTTAAACCAGGATAGCCCACATATGCATGTTAGTTTACCTGAAGTAAAAAAACACATTTTTTGGCAGTAAAAACAAACTCTTAAGATCAGCTGAGGATACCAAAACCTTTTTTCTAAATGTTATGGTATACTACCGGAGTGCCATATCTCTTAAGTTAAAGAAAAGTGTTAATCACCTGGGAGGAGAAGGCACTATGCTGAAGTTAGCCTGCCCTGTACCTGCCACTGGACTATTCAGATTACGATGAAAGATTCCCTCTGAGAAAGGCCCCCTGTGTCCTATGCAATTATGGGGCCATGCAAATTGGTGTGTAGTATACCTTTTTTTTCCTAAAAAGGTTGCAGTTTCCTGTTTGTGCGGCATAACTCCACCATTTTGCTGTTGCTGCTTCTGTGACATTTTACCTACCTGTGCAAAGCTCCTAAATTCAGATTGGAGATGAGGTGCTGTGCATCTGGGTGGGCAGGCATTGTTCTAAAATATTTTCAAGAAACATAAGAAGACATGGGTACCTCCTGAGGTCTACAGGAGATTGGGGTCAGGGGGTGGGGAAGGGCTGTTGGTAATCTGCATGGTGAGAATTGGAGGAGGGGGAAGCAGTGGACCTAGGGGGCTAAGGAAGGCAAACAGGGATGCTTGGAAAATAAGTTACAAAGACCACATTAAAAGCTCATTAGTTGCAGCTTAAAAATTTGTGTTGTGCATACAACCAAGTTTTAATAGTATGGCTGATGGTTATCAAGCCTATCTAAATTTTAATGCTTCCCCAAGTCCCTCTTACCCTTACTGGGTGTGACTACACAGCAAAGAAAAACCCACGGTTGGCCTGTGCCAGCTGCATTAGATTTTGGGGCCGTTTAATTGCTGGGTAGACTTCCGGGCTTGGGCTGGAAACCCCAGGCTCTGGGACTCTCCGAGGTGGGAGGGTCTCAGAGGCCGAGCTCCAGCCGAAGCCCGGAAGTCTGTAAAGAAATGAAACAGCACCACAGCCCAAGCCCTGCGAGCCTAAGTCAGTTGCTGTGTAGACATACCCACTGACACCTGGATCCCCAGTTAAAATTTCTCCTTGCCTTCCATGTACATCCCTGTGCACATAAACCCCTTTCTGTGGGCTTCTGTTGGATGGATACCTTCTCCAGCAAGCAGAACTGGTACATCACCTCTCTTTCACGGGTCTCTTTCTCCCTTTGGTCCACTGCTGCTTTAAAATAATAAATCTAAGGTTCCTACCAAGAAATTTAGATCTGATGTGCTAGATGAGACGTGGGGTTTTGATTCAAGGTCTTGTCCAGAATAGGGAAGAATTCCTCTCTTTATTTTCCTCCAATTAAGTTGTTACAGTAGAAGCTCAGAATTATGAACACCTGGGGTATGGAAGTTGTTTATAACTCTGAAATGTTTAACTGTAAACAGAATGTTATAGTTCTTTAAAAAGTTTACAACTGAACATTGGCTTCATGCAACTTTAAAACTTTACTATGAAGAAGAAAAATGCTGCTTTTAGCCATCTTAATTTAAATGAAACAAGCACAGAAACAGTTTCCTTGTCAATTTTTTTTAAACTTTCCCTTTATTTTTTAGTAGTTTAGGTTTAACACAATACTGTAATGTATTTGTGGTGTTGTTTTGTTTGGTTGTTTTTTGTTGTTGTTTTTGTCTCTGCTGCTGCCTGATTGCACGCTTCCAGTTCCAAATGAGGTGTGTGGTTTACTGGTCAGTTCGTAACTCTGAAGTTCTACTGTAGTTGCATTCAGCTTGATTTATAGCAAGGTGAATTATCGCTTTGGCAAGACCCCAGGCTATAATTCAATCTGTTCAAATTGAGCTAAAGGGCTGTCTACACTGAAAATCCCACTGAATAACAATTGAGCAAAGTTAGCTCAATCAGGAGAACTTGATTGAAAAAGCACCTGTTTTCCTTGTCTAGCCAAGGCCTAAGAGAGCAAATTGACATCCTACAAAAGAAGCCTGTGTTTGTCTCCTGTGAAATAGTCTGATAATTTTGTAGAGGTATGAGACAATAAGAGATGTGAAGGGCAAAATTTGGCTCCATGGGAATCTCCTAAAGATCGTGGTAATGGCTGCCAAAGCTTGGAGTTAGAATATTCTCCGGCAAGTCTGGCAAACAGGTCTTTGGAAAGGTTGCCCCCATCTGAATCTTGGGGACTGAAATACATAAGAGCCATATTGGCTCAACCTGATGGCCCATCTAGCCCAGGATCCTGACAGTGGCCAGTGCCGGATGCTTCAGAGGGAATGAACAGAACAGGGCAATTTCAAGTGATCATCCCCTGTCATCCAATCCCAGTTTCTGGCAGTTGGAATCTTAAGGATGGTTGGAGTCATGTCTTGGCTAATAGCCATTGATGGACCTATCCACTGTGAATTTACGTAGTTCGTTCTTTAACCCAGTTATTGTTTTGGCCTTCACAATATCCCTTGTCAGTGAGTTCTCTAGGTTGACTGTGTTGTGTGAAGAATTACTTCCTTATGTTTGTTTTAAACCTGCTGTCTGTTAGTTTCATCTGATGACCCCTTATTCTTGTATTATGTGAAAGGGTAAATAACACTTCCCTATTTACTTTCTCCATACCATTCATGGTTTTTAAAATCATAGACCTCTGTCATTCCTACCCTTTAGTCTCTCTTCTAAGCCTGAACAGCCCTTTTTTTCCCCTCTTCTCACATGGAAACTGTTCCATAACGCTAATAATTTTTGTTACCCTTCTCTGCTTTTTTTCCAGTTCTAAAGTATCTTTTTTTTGAGGTGAGACAACCTGAACTGCACACAGTATTCGAGGTGTGGTTGCAATGGGCTTGTATAGTGGTGTTATGATATTTTCTGTATAATCTATCCCTTTCCTAATGGCTCCTAGCATTGTTAGCTTTTTTTTACTGCCACTGCACAGTGAATAGATATTTCCATGATGACTCCGAAATGTTTCTTTAGTGGTAACAGCTAATTTAGATCCCATCATTTTGTATGTATAGTTTATTTTTTCCAGTGTGCATTACTTTGCACTTACCAAGACTGAATTTCACTGCCATTTTGTCACTGGGTCAAGCTTTGCAACTCTTTGCAGTCAGCTTTCTTGAGTAATTTTGTGTCCTCTGCAAATTTTGCCACCTCATTATTCACCTCTTTTTTCCAGATCACTTATGAGTATGTTGAACAGCACTGGTCCCAGTACAGATTCTTCGGGGGACCCTGTTATTTACCTCTTTCCATTGTGAAAACTGAACATTTATTTCTAGTGGGTTTTTTCTTTAACTATCATTTCAACCCATTTGCCTGGTAATGAAGTTAGGTTATCTGGCCTATAATTGCCAGGATCACCTTTTTTTTTTTTTTTTAATTTTTTTAGATTAGGATTATATGAGCTATCCTCCAATCATCTGGTACAGAGGCTGATCTAAGCTATAAGTTATGTACCACAGTTCTGCAGTTTCATATCTGAGTTCCTTCAGAACTCTTCGATGAATACCATCTGATGCTGGTGACTTATGGCTGTTAACCAGTTTGTTCCAAAACCACCTCTACTGACACCTCAGTCTCAGACAGTTTCTCTGATTTGTCACCTAAAATGAATGGCTCAGGTGTGGGGATCTTCCTCTGCATTGAAGGCTGATGCAAAGAATTCTTTTAACTTCTCTGCAATAGCCTTGTCTTTCTTGAATGCTCTTTTAGTTCATTGATTGTCCAGTAACCCCATGCGCTCCCTGGCAGGCTTCCTGCTTCTGATATATTTTTTTTTAAAAGTTGCTGTTAATTTTTGTGCTCTTGGCTCTTCAAATTATTTTGGCTTGCCTTATTGTACTTTTACATGGGAGCAGAAAGCTCCATTCCACTGGGAGGAACAACACTGTGGCTCGTAATATCCTTTAGGTAAATCTTTTTCCTTGCCAGGTGGCTGTCACTCATAGCCATATGACTGCCTGGAAAGAGACTAAATTGGACTCTTTCCATAGCCTAATGTTCAAGATGTACCAATTTTTTTAGATAATCAAAAGAGAGTTCCATTATTGCCTAACACTTCCTTGCTTACCAAGGAATTATTTAATGTGCCTGTATTCTGTCACATTCTGTTTTGGAGAAAGGACTATTTCCTTTATTCTGTACTTCAAATGAGCCTTGCATCCAATCAGTGATATATATGGTCACTATACACCTGTCAATCTCAATAGAAAATTTAAGACAGTTGATCAATTCTTTTGCTTTTCTGCATTTTTTAGTAATGTTGTTCAGCTTCTCAGGACTAGACAAGTATGTGATAAGAATCTCACTGAAATGCAGATTTTCAGTCTTGCACAGTACAGCTGTAGTCATCTTTTTCCAAAAACAAATGTTAGGTGTAAAATATATGAACAGCATTTACTTTGAAATAAATCTCTTTAGGATTCTGAGAAGAGACTTTCCTTTTGAGTGATGTCAGAGTGTTTAGCTCTGCTTATTTCCTTTGAACCAAAAATCTTTTCATGTAGTTTTCAGACTTCAGGACATTTTTGGAGTAATCGGATAGTCTTTTTGCCTGCAAATCTGACTCTTTATAACCAGATTGCACAAAAACCTGCAGTGCAATTTGGCAGGGACAGAATGAATGCAACAAGAAATCTAACAAAAAAACAAGCCCACCTCATAAAAAACTCCTTCAAGAAGTCAGACTGTTTTGTTTAGAAAAGTTAATCCTTCTTCTAAACATACCATCATAAATCATCTCCCAGAGCTGATAGGTTTTCATTGCCAAGTTCTGCTAGAACTTCTTATTTAAAATCAAAATGGAAAAGGTTTTAAAATAGCAGTTCACTAAAATGTAAATTATTAAATCTCATGGTAGTTAAAATGGCTTCTAAACCATACAAATTAAGCTCCAAGATCCGGTTTATGACATTTTGCAACACACTATGAAGTATTTTAACAGCTAAACTTCCCAAATGATTTCAGCTTACCCCCTCCTTTTTAAATAGCCTTTCTTTTAAATGTTAATCTTCAAAGATCTAACATGGGATTTTTGAAGGATCTAAAGGGAATTAAGCACCCAACTTCATTAGGTTCCTTTGAAAATCCCAGGTCTGCACATGTAGGAAAGACAACTGTAACTCTTACACAAATGTAAGTAGCATTCAAGAGCTTGTGTGTAGGTCTCTGTTTTAATTGGTCATTACTTTTATTTAACAGCTTTCATTTTCAGAGAATATTTTTTTTCTGTGCCTTGGACATCACCACTATAAATGAAGGGTGTGTCCGTAAAATAGAGGGCAGCCAATTTGAATAGAGGATATTTGAATCTGGCACTCCCTCTTCCACAGGCTCTCACTACAGGGTCCAGTCTGTTTTTGCCTTGCTCCTAGAAGCAGCCGATGCCCCAAGTAGGCCTTCCATATATACTAAACTGAAGCTTGGCCCATGCAGTTGTAGAGGGTGAGGGGAGACAAATCTTCAAATACTATGAGAGCAGGAGCACTGAATTTGCAGAAATCTACTTCTAGCCTTCCTGACAGCAATTCTATTCACTGTAATCAGGAGACAGCTCTGAGATTCACCACACTAAGTCACCATTGGGAATAGTGTGCTTATCTCACTGAAGGCACCACCCTTTCCTGAAACTCTACAGGGAGCCCGACACCAGTGACTAAGATGGCAACATTTAACTTGTTGAGGCATAGGAGTCCTCAGATATACCTCTTGTGAAAGTCTGTTCTTCTCTTAGCATTCAGCCATGTTGTGGCCTATAGGTGTATGCGGCCGCCTTGCACTGAAATGCCTACAACAAATTCCATAAGAGAAGCTAAGACTTCCTCTGTAAAGAACATCACCATCTTCCAAAGTGTTCCTGGGAAAAGTTCTCTTGGTTCATACTTCCATCTAAAAGTTGGTTTAAAATAGGCTGTGCCATTTCAGATGCTGACATCAACCTACCAAGAACCTCTGGAAAACCATAATCTGGAACCAAGTATCCATGAGCACTGGCTATTCAGTCCTAAAGTAAATGCAGTTGTCATTTCCCACTCTAATTCTACTGACCTGCTTCAATGAGTGTATCCCTTTATGATCCCAGGGGGCAGTCAACATTAAGGAGCTGAGTGGCTCTTGGAGCTCTACAATGGCATATGGCTGCTATCTGGTGGATAATGAAGATCTATCTTTTGGGTTCACCAAGACAATCTGCAGAAGCCTATCTAAGTACATCTTGGCTATTAGCAGTTTCACTTATTTTAATATCGTTACAGCACCGGGGGGCTGTTTAGGGTTTAATGCATTCAAATTGGGTGAGTGTGGGGGAATAACTTCTATCCCAGAACACTGAAAGAGCTGGCACATGAGATTGATTGTATATACCAGTGCTAGAAGTCTAAATAATAAGATGGGTGAATTAGAGTGCCTTGTGTTAAATGAGGATATTAATATAATAGGCATAACAGAAACTCAGTGGAATGAGGATAACTAATGGGACACAGTAATACCAGAGTACAAAATATATCAGAAGGACAGAACAGGTCATGCTGGTGGGGGAGTGGTACTGTATGTGAAAGAGTAGAATCAAATGAAGTAAAAATCTTAAATGAACCAAACTGTACCATAGAATCTCTATGGATAGTAATTTCATGCTCTAATAGTAAGCATAGAACAGTAGGGATATATTACCGACCACCTGACCAAGATGCTGATAGTGACTGTGAAATGCTCAGGGAGATTAGAGAGGCCATTAAAATAAAAACTCAATAATAATAATAATAACAACAATGAGGGATTTCAACTTGACTGGATACATGTATCTGTCATTCAGTCATTGATACATATTGACTGGATACATGTCACCTCAGGACAGGATGCAGAGAGAAAGTTTCTCGACACCTTCTTGGAGCTTTTTGGAGCAGCTAGTCCTGGAATCCACAAGAGGAGAGGCAATTCTTGATTTAGTCCTAAGTGGAGCACAGGATGTGGTCCAAGAGTTGAATATAGCTGGAACTCTTGGTAATAGAAACCATAATATAAATATCCCATAATATAAATATCCAGAGCAGCCCAACACTGTAGCATTTAATTTCAGAAAGGGGAGCTACACAAAAATGAGGCGGTTAATGAAACAGAAATTAAAAGGTACAGCGCAAAACGTGAAATCCCTGCCAGCTGCATGGAAACTTTTAAAGGACACCATAATAGAGCCTTAAATTAAATGTATACCCCAAATTAAAAAACACAGAGAACCAAGAACGTGGCACTGTGGCTAAACAACGAAGTAAAAGAAGCAGGGAGAGGCAAAAAGGCATCCTTTAAAAAGTGGAAGTTAAATCTAGTGAGGACAATAGAAAGGAGCATAAACTGTGGCAAATGAAATGTAAAAATATAATTAGGAAGGTCAAAAAAGAGTTTGAAGAACAGCTAGCCAAAGACTCAAAAAGTAATAGCAAAATGTTTAAGTACATCAGAAGCAGGAAGCCGGCTAAATAACTAGTGGGGCCACTGGATGATCAAGTGCTAAAGGGTCAGCAACATGTCAGTGGTAAAAATTTTGAGGTCTGTAGTAATTTCTCAAAAAATTGAATGATTGAATGACATAACCTCCCCAAATGTCTGTCACTAAGTATGGTAATTTTGTCAAGTGTCCATCGTGCAACATGGTGGTGCTGACGATAAAGCCATTGTGGAGAAACTAAATTAATTTTCACCATTGGTCTTCATGGCTGAGGTTGTGAGGGAGATTCCCAAACCTGAGCCATTCTTTTTAGGTGACAAATCTGAGGAACTGTCCCAGATTGAGGTGTCATTAGATGACAAATTGATAAACTTAAACAGTAATAAGTCACCATGACCAGATGGTATTCACCCAAGAGTTCTGAAGGAATTCAAATATGAAATTGCAGAACTACTAACTGTAGTCTGTAACATTTAAATCAGCTTCTGTACCAAATGACTGGAGAATAGCTAATGCAACATCAATTTTTAAAAAGAGCTCCAGAGGTGATCCTGGCAATTAGAGGCCAGTAAGCCTGACTTTGGTACCAGGCAAACTGGTTGAAACTATAGTCAAGAACAAAATTGTCAGACACATAGATGAACATAATTTGTTGGGGAAGAATCAACATGTTTTTTGTAAAGGGAAATCATGCCTCACCAATCTGCTAGTATTCTTTGAGGAGGTCAACAAGCATGTGAACAAGGGGGAATATAATGTCAAAGGCTTTCTGAAAATCTTAAGTACAAGGTCCCTCACCAAAGGCTCTCAAGCAAAGTAAGTGGTAGTGGGATAAGAGGGAAGGTCCTCTCATGGATTGGTAACTGGTTAAAAGATAGGAAACAAAGGGTAGGAATAAGTGGTCAGTTTTCAGAATGGAAAGAGGTAAATAGTTGTGTCCCTCAGGGATCTGTACTGGGACCAGTTCTCTTCAATATATTCATAAATGATCTGGAAAAAGGAGTAAACAGTGAGGTGGCAAATTTGCAGATGATACAAAACTACTCAAGATAGTTAAGTCCCAGGCAGACTGCGAAGAGCTACAGTGTTGATAAATGCAAAGTAATGAACATTAGAAAACATAATCCCAATTGTATATACAAAATGATGGGGTCTAAATTAGCTGTTACCACTCAAGAAAGAGATCTTGGAGTCATTGTGGATAGTTCTCTGAAAACATCCACTCAAGGTGCAGCGGCAGTCCAAAAAGCAAACAGAATGTTGGGAATCATTAAGAAAGGGAGAGATAAGGCAGAAAATATCATATTGCATCTATATAAATCCATCCATCTATAACAGGATTCAAAAAAGAACTAGATAAATTCATAGGATAGGCCCATCAATGGCTATTAGCCAGGATCGGCAGGGATGGTGTCCCTAGCCTCTGTTTGCCAGAAGCTGGGAATGAGCGACAGGGAATGGATCACTTGATGATTACCTGTTCATTCCATCTGGGGCACAGGGCATTGGCCACTGTTGGAAGACAGTGATACTGGGCTAGATGAACCTTTGGTCTGACCCAGTATGGCCATTCTTATGTTCTTATGTATATTTATTAAAAGTACTTGTTATCTATTTGGGAGTGATACCGTATAACTAGTGAATAGTTACTGTCATACACATATTTAAGAAAAGGGGAAAAGAGCAATCCAGGCAATTAGATCTGTTAGTCTGTACCTCAGTAGTGTACAAGGCTTTAGAACAAATTATGTGAAAGAATAATTAAATTAATGAAGGCAAACGGAAAAGGGGGTATAATGCAACGGTGGGTTTGCCAAAGATTGATCATGCCAGACTAACCTGATTTCCTTCTTTAAGGAGATAACTGTTTTTTTCAGATAAGGGAAATTCAGTTGATCTAATATACTTGGACTTCGGTAAAGCATTTTACATGGAACCGCATGGGAAATTTAGTTACACTTTAGATGATGGGGATTAGCACAAGATTTGTGAGGTGTGTAAGGACCTGGCTAAAGGGAGATGGCAATGGGTTATGCTGATAGGTGAATGGCCAGACGGTGGTTGCCAGTGGAATTCCTCAAGGACTGATCTTGGGACCAATCTTATTTAATATTTTTATAAATTAGCGTGGCACAAAAAGTAGGAATGTGCTAATGAAATTTGCTGACGCTACCAAGTTGGGAGGGATCATCAAGGTCATCCAAGTTTTCCTGAATAATATTCCACTCACCCTCAGTGTTGAAGACTGGAATAACAAAAATGGGATGAAATTCAAAGTGCAAGGTCATGCACTTAGGGTCTGATAAGAATTTCTAATGTAAGCTGGGAGCTCATCATTTGAAAGCAACTGAGGAGGAGAAAGACATGGGTATGTTGGTCGATCACAGGATGACTATGAATCACCAGGGTGATGTGGCTGCAAAAAAGGCAAATGTGATGATGCATTTCCAGTAGAGAGAGAAGTATTAATGCCATTGTATAAGGCACTGGTAAGACTTCATTTGGAATATTGTGTACAATTCTGGTCACTCATGTTCAAGAAAGATTAATTGAAACTGGAACAAGTGCAGAGAAGAGCTACTAGGATGACCAGGGAAATGGAGTGGAAACTGGAAGAGATTTGCTTGTTCAGCCTGGCAGAACAAAAGTTGAGAAGAGGATATGATTGCTCTTTATAAATACATTGGGTGTGGGGGATGGGGAGGCAGGAAGGTAAACACTGGAGAGGTGAATAGCTGTTTAAGCTAAAGAATACTTCTGGCACAAGAACAAATAGGTATAAACTATCTATGAACAAATTCCAGCTGGAAATTAGACGAAAGTTTCTAACTCTCAGAGGAGTGAGGTTCTGGAACAGCCTCCCAAAAGAAGTTGTGCAGACAAATTAGTTTTGAGAGAGTTGGACATATTTATGAGTGCTATGATAGGGCTGTTTGTAATGATGGGGTGCAGGGTTCTGCAGCCCTTGGAGTCCCTTGTGGTTTATATCTTGTGTTCCTAAAATCTCATGCTTCAGCTGATAACCTATAGAGGTCAGGAAGGGATTTCTCTCCCACTCCCCCAAATGTATTGTTTTAATCTCCTTCCCCTGAACAATCGGGGATGGCCCCAGTTGGGGATAAGCACCAGCCCACCCCACTCAGTGTCCTGAGGTGGTACCGACCATTCTCACTCTGAGGCTGACTGGTCCTTGCCTGTATACTCAGTGTCTGACTGATTGCCATATGTGCGGTCAGAAAGTAACTTCCCCCAGGTCAGATTGGCAGTGACAATGGGATTTTTTCACCTTCCTCTGTAATGTAGGGTGCAGGTCACTTGTTGGGATCATCAGGCTATATTTCATTTAATCAATTTCCTGCCATTGCAGGGCCTTGGGCACTAGTGCACCTTGGTCCCTCCTGTTCTCTGCCTGTGGCACATGATAATCTCCTCTCCTGTGGGCTGGAATATTTTGGTCGGTGGGTTTAATGTTTGTGTGTAGGTGACCTGTGATATGCAGGTCAGACTGGATGATCTGGTGATCCCTTCTGGGCATAAACTCTGACTCCTGGATCAGGACCTCTTTGTGATAGATGCTGTATAAATAGAACAAAAAATGCGCCTTACCCCATAGAGCTTACATTCAAAAATATAAAACAAGACAACAGTTCGTACAGATGGAAAACAACCAGGAGACAATGAGACATTATTAGTCAGCAGTGGTCATAGGACACTAGCGGCCTTAACACTCTGAATTTTTTTTCGGTATCACTGAGAAGGAGAGTTTTAAGGAGGGATTAGATGATAATACTTTGTAGTTGCTTATGGGGAGCTCCTTCCAAGCGCAAGGGGCAACCGAGAAAGAATGAAGGTGTTTGTTTGAAAATTTAACAAGTTAAGTGTTTAAAATTTAAAATGTACAGAAATCTGCTCATCAGAGATACCACTAGATTTGTTTGTTGCCATTTTTGGGAGGTGAGGAGAGCAGGGGAGGATAATAAAACTGAGGTTGAGATTTTCAAAGACGCTGAATTCCTTTAGTTGCCTAACTTTCATGGGCTTTCAGTAGTAAAGAGCCTGACTCCTTTTTTAGATGCTTTTGAAATCTCAACCCTAAGTCAACAAGACACTTATAACCACCACAGCCCTCTAAAACACAAACTGTGTTAATCCAGTGGTTATTACTTCAGGGAAGGCCTGAAAAGAACAGATGGACCTTGAACTATGCCTCAAAAATCAATGGACTTGGGCTTTGTAGCACCAGTGTGGTGAAATGAATTAAAAAATAAGAGGCCATCCACTGAGCACACTGCTGTTGGCACTCAATATTCAGTCACTTTTCAAATACTGCTGGTCTCTCTCCGGAGACCAGGGCACCCTCAAAAAATGGTTGCACTGTGGTTGACGGCTCCAGGTGAAGTTCTTGGGAGCTGGAGGTCCTTGCCTATAGCTGACTCCCTCCTGCCAGAAAACAGAAGATAAGTTTGCTTTATCTGTGGGTCACAATGTGAAGCCCATGTGCCTGCATGTTTCTTCCCACATAACATCAACTACATAAACTGAGAACTCTCCCCAGAATGCTCAATGAAGTGACTGTCTTTTCAGATGAAAGCATCTCACACGGTGTCTTAATAACAAATTATAAATGAAAATAATGAAACCAGCATGTGTACAACCAAGTAAACTCTTTGTAGTAGGGACTTCCTTTAATTTGTCTGTAAAGCACTATGTTTATTTGGGGAGTTATATAAATCTTACTACTCTTGTATATTTGATACCTATCTACTACCATTTTGGATACAACAGAAGTGGAGAAAATGTTTATGTATCATTATACTGACTTTTCACCTTTGTTCATAGTGGTTTGTATCTTTTTGATTTCATTAATATACCCTGATCAGCTTTGTCAACCTTATCTTTGTCAACATATGAGCTCTTCGTGCTTGTACAATTCCTAGCGTAAAGGGGCCATGATCTGGATTAGGCACTCTGGATGCTACCATATTATACATCTTTAATATATAATAGAACAGAATGAAGTCCACCAGTGAGATTCAGTAATAGAAAATAATTTTAAAACAATTTCTTAATATTTTTTTTTGTTTTAATATGCATCCTTAAAGGGGATGATATTGCAGAAGATTGTCAGGAATATCTATAAGATAAATAGCAAAGCATTCATGCGTAATATTGCCTACAGTTACTCTACTGTATTAATTTGATTTCCTAGAAGCTTTTCATACACTTTGACCATCTCTTTTAACTTTGAGGACAATGCCATTTCAAGGTATTTTTAAAAGCATCATAGATGTTCTTAAGATAATAGTGGTTACAGCTTATTCAACTTGGACATAAAATTTACTATAATGAGTAATCCTGGGGCTACTCATGATATTAAGTACTGTGCCTGGTGGTAAGTATTTGCAGGTTTGCACCTGAAGTTGGTTGTTAATGGAAAAAGATTAAGATTGGTTTTATGTGCAGAACTAAATGGAAAGTACTTAATAAAAACAGGTTACAGTTTGAGAAGAGTGGCATCATCAGTGTAAACAGTAGTGATCCAAAACGCAAACATTTTGTAAGGAATTTTATTGTTTTTGATAAAACTTCAGATAATGTTTTGTTTTTAAACCAAAGGGAGCCATAGTGTAGTATCTCAATTCAGTAACTACAGTTTCTTCGTCAAACGATCGTCCCTGTTGTATTCCACTGACGGTTATGCACGTCTGCCCACCCGGAGCTTTTTAAGAGTAGTAGTGTCCCTTGGTCCATGCATGCACCCTTGTTTCACTTCATGGTACTGACTGAGGTAATAAAGGGCAGAGTGGACCGACAGCACGCTTAGTTCCTTTTCACCACCGCATGGTCGGTGCTTCTGCTGTTCTCCCATCCCTTGTGACGCACTTCCCAAACTTAGCAAAAACCACTGTTTTATTCTTGCACTTAGCCTTTTACTGTTTTTGTAATAGTTTTTAATTATAACAGCCCCCTTCCTTTTCTTCCCTCCCTTCCCCCAGCACCAAGCCTGAGTACATGATTATGCTGAAGATGAGGTTCAAGATCTGTGCTTCTTGCCTTTGCTCGTTGGACCAGTGATTAGCACCAGTTCTGCCTATACTGTTTGGGGGAAGCCCATGTCATGTCCAGGTGCCTTATCTGCCTCCTCCTTCCCTGCCTGTACCTGGGAAGGCCAAGTTCTCTGCCTCAAGAAGCACCTCATAGAGCACCACAGTTGGACTCAGGCCGGAGATCCTCTCTCCCCTTCCCCCTGGTACATCAGTCTGAGCACTCAAGGAGTTCACCTCCTACCATGGAGTTCCAATTTGGTTCCACTGGTACCAGCACTACAGAGCCTGTGCCGGGGCTTAACTGTGAGGCAAGGAAGCATGCGCATAAGCATGGCAATAAATCTTCCTCAAGGCCTAAGAAAGATGCCGCATCGTCCACAAGTTCCAGTCACAGAGAAGCAGCATGATCCAAGGTCCGCAAGCACAAGAAGTTGCATCAGAAGCCAGACCCATCGGTCCCAGTTTCGGAGCAGCGTACCTCCTCTGCATTGGTGCCATTGAAGTCCCAGGAGTCGTCGCTTCCGAGGAAGCCCTCCACTCCCGTTCCAGCTCCGGTTCTGTCTGTGGAACCTGTGCTGTTGATACCAGAGAGGTTTGAATCCACTCCCAGCCCTCATGAACTGATTGCCCTGGGTGCAGTGAGGTCTCCGCATTTTCTGGTGCACTCACAACCTAAGCAGGCCCACTCCCTTATGTTAGGCATGCCGCCTTCAAGTCATGTTCCTGCATGCTCCCCTGTGGCTCACGCCACTCCACCAGCTCCAGTGGCATCACCCTTTGAACAAGGATCTGACTCTTCATCAGAGTGGGAAGACTTCGACAGTACACATGGTCCACCGTTCCTGTACTATTGACAGAATTACATGACAGTTCCACCAGCCCAGTGGCACTATCCTGCCCTGCCCCAGCACAGGAGTCACTGATACCCAGCTCCATTGGGACAACCACAACAGCTGTAGGATCTGCCTGGCTGGCTGTACTGGGGTTCTTGGTGGCTATATCTGCCTTCAGAACTATCCTGGTCTACCTGGGAGGAATCCCATATTTTGCCACTCCACCCTTCGTCAAGTTGACATTTGGAACCAGGACTGGAGGATGCACCAATTAGCCAGGGTCTGACAGTACTACTGGATACAGAGCGGTTCCCCTCATTGTCTCCTGATGCGGCTGAGTCATCGACATAGTCTTCTCCCCCGACGACTACTGCCAATTCCAGGAACACTTGGGGAGGGTGGCACCTACTCTACACATTCTGTTGGAGTTGATGCAGGACAGTCAACATCAGTTGATGGACATTCCGCATGCATCGATACCAACCAGAGTGGCACTACTGATCAACGATGCCATTCTCCAACCAGCCCACACTTTCTGGCATACCCCAACCACATGAACTCCCACCCCAAAGGGATCTGAGTTTTTCTTACCCTCCACAACATTTTTTGGTTATCTAAGCTGCTTCAGAGCAAGACAGGCAGCAGCACATGCATTCCAACCCAGCTGACAAGAAGAGGTTAGACCTTCTAGATTGCAAGGTCTTTTCCTCATCCAGCCTTCAGTTCCGCATCTCTTACTACTTGGCACTGCTGGCTAAATATGACTTCTTGAAATATGGCCAGTTAGAGGACTTTGTGGACAAACTGCCCAACAGGGTCATGCCCGCTTCCACTCTGTTCTGGAGGAAGGCAAACTGGTAACCAAAATGATGCTACAGACTGTGGTAGATTCCACAGACACATCTTTGCTCACTGTAGCTACTGGGGTTGTTGTGAGGAGGGAATCCTGATTACACTCCTCTGGTTTCCCTAGAGTGGTTCAGAACATAATAAAAGACCTCCCCTTCGATGAAGCCCACCTTTTCAACCAGAAACTGATGATTTCCTGCATTCACTTAAATGCTCTAAAGCCACTCTGCGGTCGCTGGGTATTTATAAAGTTTTATCGTCCATCTTCTGCACAGTGATCTAGAGCTTCCCAGGTTTTCCACCAGCGAGCCTATTAGCCTCCCTAAAAGCATCCTGAGACCCAGAGGTCTGTTTGGCACTGTCCTCCGCACAAAACACCCTATCTTCATGTAAGTTATTTCTGAGTGCATGTAAAGAGCCACCTTGCGCCCCACCACTTTTACCAGTCACCCCCCTGGTGGGGGTGCAGTGTTGAGCTTTCTACCAGCATGGATCCCTGAGATTTATGCTGGGCCCTTGACCCTTCCAATACAGAGCTCTCCCATTTGGACTCACTACTGCTCCCTGGACCTTCACCAAGGTTTTCTCTGTAGTGGCGGTCCACCTCCGGCATTGAGTCCTCATCTTACCTTACATGAACAGTTGGTTGCTAATGGCACGGTCCAGATGAAGAACTCAAGCGTCAACATCCCAGCTGATCATGCTCACCCTGAGGAGAGGAGGAGAAGAAATACCAAAAAATTTGACTTTGGCTCTCATACAGTCCCTGGAGTTCATTGGAGCACAGGTCATTGGTTGACATGACCTCTGCATGTGCTTACCTGCCAGAGGACCAGTTCTGAACCCGGCTGGAACTGATCATTTTGTTAACTTCCAACCACTAAGTTCTGATCAGTGCTTGCCATTCCCTTCTTGGCCATGTGGCACTGTGCCCATACCATTGTTGTTTCTGCTGTCTACAACTGTGGTTATAGAGCCCATTCTCCACTCCATTCCTTGGATGCCATTCTGACTGTCCTCCCTTCAGTGTTGGACAAACACAAATTAGGTTTGCTCCAGGATGTCCTTCCTTCCATCCTCCCCAAGCATGCTGATCATTACAGATGCATTGCTGGATGGATGGGGTGCCCACATGACTCAAGGAACTCGAACTGCTTGGAAGTACAGGCTGCATATCAACATCCTACTGCATCGGGCAGTACAACGAGCATGTCACGTCTTTCTCCCATCCATCCACTCCCGTCATGTTCTCAAGTTGGACAATACCACTACAGTTTACTACATAAGCAAGCAAAGGGGTATGAGGTCTCCAGTACTTTGTGCAGAAGTGGTACGCCTCTGGAAATAGTGCATCGTGCACTGTATCCTGTTGTCAGCAGCCTATCTCCTGGGGACTCAGAATGTAGTTCCATATTCTCTCATCAGGAACTTTGTGACTGACCATGAATGGGAGCTACATGACTCAGTAGTTGCAGACGTTTTTGTTGTTTGACGTTTTGGTGGCTTTTGGCCAGGGATCTCATTGCCTCCAACGCCAAATACTCCCAGTACTGTTCCAGGGGCATGCTCAGAGCCTGCTCCCAGGGCAATTTCTGGTCCTTGACTGATAGGACCAGATCAGTTATGCCTTCCCTCCCTCCGCTTCTGCCCCATGTCCTTCACAAGATTTGACAGGAGAGTGAGAGGGTCCTTCTGATCACCCTGTTCTGGCCTCTCCAGTTCTGGTTTCCCCTTCTTCTCCGCATCATCCACTCATGGTACCAACATTTCCAGAACTCCTCACTCAACACAGAGGCAGGATCAGACACTCAGACCTGCAGATGCTTCACCTAAGAACCTATTTTGTTGATGGGCATCTTCGCTAGTGTGGCAGGAAAGAGTCCATGAGGCAATCCTACCAGGCCAAATGGAAACGTTTAGTCTTCTGAGCCCAACAGTCTGGTACCTGGCATTCTGCTCCTCCTGGACTATCTCCTATCCCTAAAAGCATCAGGACTCGCTCTCAGCTCCATCAAGGTGCATGTCACAGCCATTAGTGTTTTCCACACCCTCTATGGAAGGACACAGTTTTTACTCACCCATTGACCGTTAGGTTCTGGAAGGGCCTTGTGTGAACATATCCCCTTGTCCAACCCATCACTCTGCAGTGGGACCGTAACCTTGTCCTAATGGCACTCATGAAGCCACCCTTCAAACATCTGGCCTCCTGTTCTCTTTCTCTTCTCTCTATAAAGGTTGCCTTCCTGATAGCTACCATCTCTGCGAAAAGAGTTGGCGAAATGGGGGGCTGATGGCAGACCCCGCTTTCACCACATTACATAAGGGCAAGGTTTTCCCATGCTTACATCCTAAGTTTTTTTTCTAAAGGTGGTTTCCTGTTTTCACCTCAACCAACCCATACGCTTTATTGCCGCCTTTCCAAAGCAGCACTCTTCAGCAGAGGAATGACAAGAAGAAAGTCAAGGAAAGCGTGGGCCCTTACTGAATGAGGGAGGCAACCTAGTGACAGAGGATGTGGAAAAAGCTAATGTACTCAATGCTTTTTTTGCCTAGTCTTCACAAACAAGGTCAGCTCCCAGACTACTGCACTGGGTAGCACAGCATGGGGAGGAGGTGACCAGCCCTCTGTGGAGAAAGAAGTGGTTCGGGACTGTTTAGAAAAGCTGGACATGCACAAGTCCATGGGGCCAGATGCGTTGCATCCGAGAGTGCTAAAGGAGTTGGCGGCTGTGATTGCAGAGCCATTGGCCATTATCTTTGAAAACTCATGGCGATCGGGGGAAATCCCGACGACTGGAAAAAGGCTAATGTAGTGCCCATCTTTAAAAAAGGGAAGAAGGAGGATCCTGGGAACTACAGGCCAGTCAGCCTCGCCTCTGTCCCTGGAAAAATCATGGAGCATGTCCTCAAGGAATCCATTCTGAAGCACTTAGAGGAGAGGAAAGTGATCAGGAACAGTCAGCATGGATTCACCAAGGGCAAGTCATGCCTGACTAATCTAATTGCCTTCTATGATGAGAGAACTGGTCCTGTGGATGAAGGGAAAGCAGTGGATGTGTTGTTCCTTGACTTTAGCAAAGCTTTTGACACGGTCTCCCACAGTATTCTTGCCAGCAAGTTAAAGAAGTATGGGCTGGATGAATGGACTCTAAGGTGGATAGAAAGTTGGCTAGATTGTCGGGCTCAACGGGTAGTGATCAATGGCTCCATGTCTAGTTGGCAGCCGGTATCAAGCGGAGTGCCCTAAGGGTCGGTCCTGGGGCCGGTTTTGTTCAATATCTTCATTAATGATCTGGAGGATGGTGTGGATTGCACCCTCAGCAAGTTTGCAGATGACATTAAACTGGGAGGAGAAGTAGATACGCTGGAGGGTAGGGATAGCATACAGAGGGACCTAGACAAATTGGAGGATTGGGCCAAAAGAAATCTGATGAGGTTCAACAAGGACAAGTGGAGAGTCCTACACTTAGGATGGAAGAATCCAATGCACCGCTACAGACTAGGGACTGAATGGCTAGGCAGCAGTTCTGCAGAAATGGACCTAGGGGTGACAGTGGACGAGAAGCTGGATATGAGTCAACAGTGTGCCCTTGTTGCCAAGAAGGCCAATGGCATTTTGGGATGTATAAGTAGGGGCATTGCCAGCAGATCGAGGGACGTGATCGTTCCCCTCTATTCGACATTGGTGAGGCCTCATTTGGAGTACTGTGTCCAGTTTTGGGCCCCACGCTACAAGAAGGATGTGGAAAAATTGGAAAGAGTCCAGCGGAGGGCAACAAAAATGATTAGGGGACTGGAATACATGACTTATGAGGAGAGGCTCAGGAACTGGGATTGTTTAGTCTTCAGAAGAGAAGAATGAGGGGGGGATTTGATAGCTGCTTTCAACTACCTGAAAGGGGGTTCTAAAGAGGATGGCTCTAGACTGTTCTCAGTGGTAGCTGATGACAGAACAAGGAGTAATGGTTTCAAATTGCAGTGGGGGAGGTTTCGGTTGGATATTAGGAAAAACTTTTTCACTAAGAGGGTGGTGAAACAGTGGAATGTGTTACCTAGGGAGGTGGTGGAATCTCCTTCCTTAGAAGTTTTTAAAGTCAGGCTTGACAAAGCCCTGGCTGGGATGATTTAATTGGGGATTGGCCCTGCTTTGGGCAGGGGGTTGGACTAGATGACCTCCTGAGGTCCCTTCCAACCCTGATATTCTATGATTCTAGGGCATGGTTGGTCCGCCCCACCCTTTATCACCTCTGTCGATATGAGGTGAAACAAGGGTGCATGCGGAGACCAACAGACATTACTACTTTTTAAAAGCTCTGGCTTCGGGCACATGGTGCATGCGCATAAGCCTTGGTGGAATACAGATAGGGACCACACATATCAAAGCACCTCCAGTTACAGGTAACCTCCTCTTTCTATTAGAGCACACAAGCAGATGAACAAAATTATAATTCTGTTTGGCTTTAAGAAGATTCAGTTTGAATGATTGCATACATCAGAATGCTGAAACACGGTTATAAATGTTTTTAAATGTACTCAGAACTCCATAGTTTGACCCTTTCTAATCTTTGTCTACAGGGCTCTTCTAGTTTTATTTAGATTTATGCAGTGATGGGAGCCGTATAAGACCTTAGGTACAGATTTAGGTGCGTGTTCTCCTTAAGTATTAAACTGCCTCTAGTAGTCTTGCTGCTCTGTTTTGTTTTTGTAGGCTGTGAGGATATTATTGCTGAGAGCATCTCACTAGACACTTTAATTGCCATTCTCAAGTGGAGTTCTCAGCCATATGGCTCCAAGTGGGTATACCGCCAAGCATTGCATTTCCTCTGTGAGGAGTTTACCCAGGTCATGACTTCAGATGTCTTTTATGAACTGAGCAAGGACCACCTGCTGACTGCTATCCAGTCTGACTATTTACAGGTAAATGTTTAATCTCCTCCTTCCAAAAGTAGTTAATTATGTTTTGAAGCTGTATTTTACATTTAGCAGAAGCATTCAGAGTGAATAAAATCTTAAATCTTCCTAAATGGGAAGAATAGATATTAATATTCTTGTGCATTTGTGTGCGCAGAATAAAGCTTTCTCTTTAACTCACGTATACACAAAAACCACAGTAGAGGAACTGATTAAGGAAAGTACTTTGTTTTCTTGACTTTTAACCTAACTTAAACTGGCTGTATAAACTATTGCTTGAAAGTCTAAGAGTAGTCCACAGCTGTGAATTATTTTAAATGAAACAGTTCTAGGTTAAACTTTTGCCTTGCCTGTTTAAGTTTTTATGGAAATTGCAGTCTCAGTTTTGCTACTTTGATGTGTAAACTGTGTGCAAGCATTATTTTGGTTTGTGTTTAAACATACTGCTTATTTTTTACCTTAGAAATATTGATGATTACACTGATCTTCTGTGAGGATGTATACTGTTTGCTCTTACACTTTTATTGAAGGGGCAGAAGTTTTGAAACCATAATATATGGCCTTTCTCTAAAATGTTCATTAGTAATTTAAATTAGATGTTAACAAAAACTAACAAAATTGATTTGAAGAGTCTTAATAAAAGTTTCTTCTTTCATTCTTCAACTCCTGTGATGTGGCCATTTCACTAGTTTTCCACTTATCAGGTTCTGTGTAGCCTGGAAAACTATGAACTTCTAATGACTTTGAACTTCTTTCAACAAGTGGAAAAAATTATCATGGGTGGCATCAGCCCACATCTTTCCTTTCCAAATCACCTTTTTAAACAACTACAGCCTGCTCTACACTGGGGGGGGGGAGGGATCAATCTGGGTTACGCAACTTCACCTACGTGAATAAAGTAGCTGAATTCGACGTGCTTAGACCTACTCACTGTGGTGTCTTCACTGTGGTGAATTGACTGCTGCCACTCCCCCGTCGACTCCGCCTGCACCTCTCACGGTGGTGGAGTACAGAAGTCAAAGGGGGAGTGATCGGGGGGTTGATTATCATGTCTAGACTAGACACGATAAATCGACCCCCGCTGGATCGATGGCTGCCTACCAATGCGGCGGGTAACACAGACATACCTAAAGAGTAGTCACTCAGATGAACCTTTATTTTTGTACTTTCCCACCTGTCTGTTTTCTCTTTCCTCTCAAAGTAATTATGTTTGCAGTGTGGCTGAATGTGTGAGCTAAATCTAGACTCCGAATGACATAAGTGCCATTCTGTGGCAGTGAAATTCAGCCAGCAATGCATTTAGCCTCTGTGTCCTTTCTTCCCTTCTCATTTAGAGTCTGCTGATTCAAGCCAAAGCTCCTCATAATTTCATAGTGATGTGCTGTAGATCCTGGAATAACTTCTGTAACTTCTATGGCTTGATGAAAGTTCATTCTTAATCATGATTTATTGGCATTTTCTCATGGTCCCAGACTGCTAGTTCTTGTAGTTTGGCCCTTGGCATCCTAGAAATAGACAATAGGCAAAGAGTAATGGCCATACTGCGCCACACAAGTGATCCATGAGTAACAGAGCTGGTTGGATGTCTTTTGACAATGTTTTTCATCAGAAAATGCCAATTTGTTAAAACTAAGACTTTTTTGCAGAAACATATTGGTTTCAATTTGAAGATTTCTCGTGTGTAGGATGGAATTTCTGGTCAAAACTAGAGAGAGACTCACTGTATAGTTGACTGATTAGGGCATTTTCCTGGGATGTTTTAAAACCAGGTTCAGATCTCTCTCTGAATTAGGCAGAGCAGGGACTTAAATCTGAGTCTCCCACATCAGAGATAAGTGCCCTATACGTGTGTAAGTAAGAAATGTCTTTTGATGTGGAACAAAAACAAATGTCAAAACCTCTCCTCACCCCCTTAAATGAATTCTTGTTTTCTGACCAGCCCTAGTTAGTAAGCTTCTGCGACTTGGGAGATATGTTGAAGCAGTTATGCTAATGGCCTGCCTCTCTAACACCTTTGTCTTAGAAGAAAGGTTGTAACTATGGGGCAAAATTTAAGAACTTAAGAGTGAAACTATCCAGGCCATGTCCTAGAAGCTTCAGTTCTGCAGCACAAATCTGTCATGTCAGTCTTTACATTGGGTGTTCCCAGTCCCCAGGGCAACTGGGGGCAGACCAGATCTTTTTCTCTGAGCCTGGGCTTAGAACCGCACCTCAGGAAGAACTCTCCAGAATTCTCTGCCTCCAAGTAACAGACACAATAGTCTCCAGGTCTCCATCCTTAGCAGAGCTTTCAAAAGACGTTTAACTAATGTCTTGGTTTCTTCAGTGGCTTCCAGGTATTCCTCAAAACTACAAAAGAAAAGCAGAAAAATGTGTTTGGCTTTCTGAGAAGGATTTGAAGGACAGCATCTCTTCTCCCTTTCCCACCCTCAGAAATGGCAGATGGAGAAAACAGGCCGAAGGAACCCAGCTCCCAGCTGGAGTATGGGCAAGATCCACACCAATGGACTCAAACAGGCCACAGTGAAACCAGCTCCCAGTAGGAATGGGTCAAGGTCTCTGAGCAGTGCTTCAGGATTGGCCCTTTCCTGGGAGTGGACCACTTCAGAAAAGGAGGCTTGAGAAAATCTGAGAACTGTATGCAGTAGAACTCACTCATTGCTCCAGAGGCAAGTTGATTCTTTCCCCAAAGTAAATTAAAATATACCAACATGATTAAGATCTTTGTTAGCATCAAATGATGCAGGTTGCAATAGTCCATCTCGTGCTCATTGGAACAGTAGCACCAGTTCCATGGAGAGAGACACATTTTGGTACAGTCACACAATTGTCTGTGGTACAAAATAAAACAATGCAGCCCATTTAAGATCTCAGGTCTTAGCTCTACAAGGAGATATACATTCCAAATGGAAATACTGAAATCTATCATTACAGAATTATCTTCCCAGAGTTTCAGAATATGAAAACAAACTCCTGGAATCTAGTGAATATATGATTGGGGAGAGTCACTCAAAGATACTTTGGCTTCTGTTACAACAAGCATTTTCAATATAGTATAGTCCCCTTTTGGACTTGCAACTTCTGCATGATTATTCACAAATGCCATATCATCCCTTCCTTCAAGCAAAAGGGATTTATGTCTACCATTGTCCAACTGGCTTCTCATCATGTTATGCAGGGCCCAGAAGCCATCACCAAGTCTCTAGAAACATGACTTTGAATGAACAAGTGGAAGGGCCAGTTACAGCCTTCACAAAATGTGGACATCTTCTATTTTCCAAGACCACCTTTATTTCAGAAAAGAGATAGAAGATTGTGTCTTATTTGCCAAAAGTTAGCACATGCCTCCTAAAATAAACTGAGTCAGTTCCTGGGGTAGTGGGTCTTGTGTTAACACCCAGCACAATTCTTGCTTTGTTTCCAACCATGAATTGCAACAAATCAGTATATATAGATCTTTATCCAGATCTATAATCTCATAGTGAACTGGTTCTTAATATTATTTAAGTTACCAGATGTAAAGTCCAGAGAATCTGGTCATCAGTGCAGGTCCCAGATTGCATGTAGAAATATATCTAGACTCATATGACTTCAGAGGGGCTGGGTGGCCCAAGGAGAAGACATGGAGTATACCCTGTCTCATGCGATGGACCATCACGCTCACTCCTTCATTTTTAGCAGATGATTCTTCAGACACATGGGGTATGTTTCTAAAAAGGCAAAAAACCTTCAGCACTCTTTGGAGAAGCAGCTTTGCTCATGTCCTGTCCATGTTCACTCTGTTCCTCGGGGTTCTACACCAAGAAGGAAAGTTAAGGTCTGCCAGCTCAGCAAGACACACTTAGAACTGAGGGAATGCTGTTGACCATCTAGCCTTTAAGTGCATCCAGTGCTGCCTAACCCATCAGCTGGGAAGCTGAGAGAGAGGAACTATGGTCACTTGTTCTAAAATGGTGATAAATATTGTACTAGCATCTTAGAGGAAATTTACAAATTTTGTCTCTGTATATATCACTTGAGGTTTAGATATTGGCATTACAAGAAAGAGACAGGGGCCAAGTCGGCTGAAGCAAAGGATATTGTAGTGTTTTTACAAGATTCCCCAACCATGGGGATCAAGGCCAAAACTGCTTGGAAAGACAAGTCAGTGACTGCAGGCATATTTCACTGTAAGAAACCCATTCCTAATCATTGTCACATAACAGATTCCTGAGTATCACCAATCTTAACAAATCTCTCACAATGTGAAGATTCCTGTCATGATCTTGATCTGTGCAATACAAATCCTAATAAAACCAACCTTCAGCTTCAGTTTGTATGTCCCTTCCTCTTCTCACTAAAACTATCTTGCCTATTCACCACCTTCTTTCCCAGGGGCTTTTAGAGCTTGCCATGCTTCACTGAAAACCTGTTATATGTTCTATCAAACATGGTGGTTCCATTACTAGCCAGGCCTCCGTCCCCACTTCCACCTGTAATAAGTGGTGATATTGTCCTTCTAGATGAATCCAAACATCCTAGAGAAGTAAAATTCATGTTAGATGTGAACAGAGCTTACAGGGGGTAAAATTCCTCTCACTACCATGCATTCTGTGAAAACAGCAGCCATTTAATGGGCAAAGAGATCACGTGTGTTATGATGAGACCTCCCACCCACACTTTCTCAAACACTATGTTGACATCTTCAGTCCTCCTGATGCAACGTTTGGTAGCAAAGATGTTCCAGACCAGGATGCCCCAGTAACCCACAAGTTCATCTTCAATCCTGTGTGGGTAAATTGAATCCTTGCTCCCTTCCTAGGGATGGCTTTCTGCATCCCACTGTGAAGACTGACAGAAAGGGGACTGAGAGAGGTAACATTCTGTTACTTGTGAATTTTCATTCTAGGACTGTCCTTTGGAAGGTTGGAATATGTCCAGGGTATTTTCTTGCTATTGCTCTCTTAATCACTTTGAAAGGGAAGAATGTGTTTCTCCAGGAAATCCCTAAATTTCATGTCACAACAATACTTCAAATGGTTTGAGTTGAATAGTGCTTTTGAACTTCTATATAATTAGTATTCTTCAGCTTTGGAAGCTATAATTCTGGAGAGTTCCTTCTGTGGGGTAATCCTAAATTCAGGCTCTGAGCAAAGATCTGGTCTGTTCCTAGTTCCCCTGGAGACAGGGAATGTCCACTGTGAAGTCTGTCTGACATGGAGGGTTCTAGAATAAAAATTCACTGATAAGACACAATTTTCCCTTTTAAGCTTACAAAACTTGTTTTTGAAGATCATGTTCATGTCTGTAACTGGGGACATACTAAGAAAATTATATTTTTACAAAGTAATATATAGGATTGTTATAGGGTTACCACCTTTGAAATGCAAAATAAATGCATCCCCACCTCACAAGGCAAGCCTGCTGCAACTCCAACCACAAGGTAACTTCACAAACCCCCCTTCAGCAGCCACTTATAGTATCTAGAGAGGGAACACACATAAGGTTGATAACATAATTTTCTTTTTTTAAACTGCGGAAGTGGGAACACTGCAGCATCTTTAGCTGGACACTAGAGCTGTCAAACAATTTTGAAAAATTAATCGCAATTAATTGTGAGTAGGGCTATTGATCGCAGTTAACTCACGCGATTAACTCAAAAAAATTAACTGATTAAAAAATTAATTTTGATTAATCACACTGTTAAACACTAGAATACCAACTGAAATTGATTAAATATTTTTGGTTTTCTTCATTTTCAAATATATTGATTTCTATTACAACACAGAATACAAAGTGTACAGTGCTCACTTTATTATTTTTTGTTACTAATATTTGCACTGTAAAAATGATAAAAGAAATAGTATTTTTCAGTTCACCTCATACAAGTACTGTACTGCAATCTCTATCATGAAAGTGTAACTTACAAATGTAGAATTGTTTTTATTAGATTGTTTTGGTTTTTAGTGCAGTTATGTAAAACTTTAGCACCTACAAGTCCACCTCAGACCTTCTTCAGCCAATTGCTAAGACAAACAAATTTGTTTACATTTACGGGAGATACTGCTGCCTGCTTCTTATTTACAACGTCACCTGAAAGTGAGAACAGGTGTTCGCATGTCACTTTTGTAGATGGTGTAGCAAAGTATTTACGTGCCAGATATGCTAAACATTCATATGCCCCTTCATGCTTCAGCCACCATTCCAGAGGACATGCTTCCATGCTGATGATGATCGTTAAAAAAATAGTGCATTAATTAAATTTGTGACTGAACTCCTTGGGGAAGAATTGTATGTCCCCTGCTCTGTTTTACTCGCATTCTGACATAAATTTCATGTTATAGCAGTCTCGGATTATGACCCAACACATGTTGTTTGATTTACGAACACTGTCACTGCAGATTTTGACAAAATGCAAAGAAGGTATCACTGTGAGATTTCTAAAAATAGCTACAGCGCTTGACCTAAGATTTAAGAATCTGAAGTGCCAAACAAAATCTGAGAGGGACAAGGTGTGGAGCATGCTTTCAGAAGTCTTAAAAGAACAAAACACTGATGCAGAAACTACAGAACCCGAACCACCACCACCAAAAATAAATAAATAAATAAATAAATCAACCTTCTGCTGGTGGCATCTGACTCCAGTCATGAAAATGAACATGCATTGGTCTGCTCTGCTTTGGATTGTTAACGAGCAGAACCTGTCATCAGCATGGATGCATATCTTCTGGAATCATGGTTGAAGCATAAAGGGACATATGAATCTTTAGCGTATCTGGCACATAAATATCTTTCGACACAACAGTGCCATGCAAATGCCTGTTCTCACTTTTAGGAGACATAAACAAGAAGCGGGCAGCATTATCTCCTACAAATGTAACCAAACTTGTTTGAGCAATTGGCTGAAATAGGACTGAGTGGACTTTTAGGCTCTAAAGTTTTACACTGTTTTTTATTTTTGAGTGCAGTTATGTAACCAAAACAAATCTACGTTTGTAAGTTGCACTTTCACAATAAAGACTGCACTACAGTAATTGTATGAGGTGAATTGAAAAATATTATTCGTTTTGCTTATCTTTATTACAGTGCAAATATTTGTAATAAAAAATAATATAAAGTGAGCACTATAGACTGTTTTGTGTTGTAATTGAAATCAATATACTTGAAAATGTAGAAAAACATCCAAAAATATTCATAATATACTTAAATTGGTATTCTATTATTGTTTAATAGTGCGATTAAAACTGTGATTAATCACAATTAATATTTGTAATCGAGTTAATTTGTTTTGAGTTAATCACTTGAGTTAACTGCGATTGATGGCCCTACTGGGCACAAAGTTTTAGCATTAGATATCTTTCCCCACTTCTCCCCCCAGAGTATTGTGATGATGATGGAAAGCTTTAGATCCTGCTTTTTTTAAAAAAAAAAAAAAAAAAAAAAAAAGGGGTGGGGGCAGATTAAATTATTTCCCTGGCAACTGGTAAAAATACCGGCCCAGTGGTAACTCTAGATTGCTGAGAAGAAAAGGGTGGAGCATGTGGCACAGGTGAGTTCCAGAACTTTTTATGAACAGAAAGAATTTATTAAAAATGGAGATTTTTTTTTAACTCTAGAAACAATATTTTTAAAAAAAACTTTACAAACTCCTAAAAGAGAGAAGGCAGTGGGGGCAGACACTTGTAAAATCATAATGAAAAAAACCAAACAGCGTTAGCAGGTTTGAGGAGGATTTATTTTTGTTTTTTTAAATAGTCACTTTGTAGATTAGATGAATTACACCAGGTTCTTTGCAAACTGTATTGCTTTGGGAAACGTATATTGTATAGCAGAACCTAAAGCTAGATATTCCTACTCTATCTTTTCCTAAGTTTAGCTATCAGTTTTACTACAAAGTACTTGAAGCAATAGTGGTACAGTAGAATGAAGGCTAATGTGAATATGCTTTTGTTGTGAGGTGACTCAGTTAAGTTTTTTGAGAAATATTTGTATGTTCAGTGGTTCCCATGCAACGCATTGTTAATAAACTAAGTATGCATTGTGTTCCCTTTCTTTATTGTAGGCAAGTGAACAAGATATTCTTAAGTATCTTGTTAAATGGGGAGAACATCAGTTGATGAAAAGAATAGCAGACAGAGGTAAGAACCTTGTTTTTAAAAAATGAATGGAATGGAGGACATTTCAAACTGATAGTTTGTAGTTCAAGAAAACATGTAATCTGACTATACTGTGAGCAAAGGAAAGCTAAACAAAAGCACTACACTGGGAATTTGTCTTCACTGAGGGCATGTCTTCACTAGCAATGCCATAGCAGCGCTTTAACATGGCTGTGTAGTCACAGAATAGTGCTGGGAGAGAGCTCTCCCAGCGCTATAAAATAATCACCTCTATGAGGGGAGTAGCTACCTGCCCTGGGATCACTGTCTACACTGGCACTTCACAACGCTGAAACGTTCAGTGCTCAAGGGGGTGTTTTTTCATACCCCGGAGCAAGAAAGTTGCAGCACTGTAAAGTGCCAGTGTAGACAAGCCCTGAAACATCAGCAGTAGCAAATAAACATTGTAGTAGAAAATAGCCAAAAGCACAAGCACTCTTGATATTAGAGAGACCGGATAGGTGAGGTAATAACTTTTATTTTATCTTCCTCGGATAGTGAAAGAGACCAAGCTTTTGACCTACACAGAGCTCTTCTTCAGGTCTGGGAAAGGTACTCAGAGTGTTACAGCTAGATACAAAGGGGGATCAGTTAAAATAAGACCATTTAAGACAAAATGGCCAGTTAACACCTCTACAGTCATAGGTAAGGCCCTACCAAATTCACGATCTGAAATCAGCCTTTCCCTGTGCAATCTGATCTCCCCTGCTGCTGGGAGCCTGTGGCTCCTAGCTGCTAGTCCAGCCATACTGGGGAGGGACAGGACTTGTCCTTCCCCTGAATGGCTGCTCTTGGTGGGGAGATCAGATCCACCTCCAGAGGCAGCACAGAAATGAGGGTGGTACGCCCTCTCTTCTGTGCTGGAGCAGGTTCTCGCACTACACTGGCTGGACTTGGGACTTCCTTAATCTGTCACTGGCCTGGACTAGGAGCCCCCGGCTGGGATGCTCCTAGCGACATAGGGGAGATTCTACCCACCTTCACCTCCCAGAACCTCCTCTAACTGCAAGAATCTCGGAAGCTGCTACCTAGGCAGCACAGAAGTGAGGGTGGCAATCTTGGATCCCCCAACAACTTTGCAACCCCCCCACGATCCCATTTTGGGTTGGGACCCCTATGGTTACAACACTGTGAAATTTCAGATATGAACATCTGAAATTGTGACATTGACCAATTTTAAAACCCTCTGGCTGTGAAATTGACCATAATGGACCCTGAATTTGGTAGGGCCATAGTCATAAGACAAAGGGGGTTAGTTGGTTACAGATTGGGTTTATGGCTTCTTATAACAGTGTCCATGACTTTTGGTGTCTAGCAGAATTTTGGATTTAAGTTCCCAGGCTCATCTTCTGAAGGTGTTGTACAGCTATGGAGTGATGGTTTTTTGAGAAGCGTTCGTCCAGAGGTGATACGGTGTTTTTGTCTTTTTTATTTTTCTGAGTTCTTTCAGGAGCATAGTGATTGTCTCATTTCCCCCACTGAATTAAAGGGACATTTAATGCACTGGATATGGTACACCACATGTTGTAATAGTAATGTGTAGAACCCGTGGATATTGAAGGGTATGTTGTGGTGGGTGTTGAACATCATACCAGTGGAGATATGTCTGTAGGTTTTTTGCATCTGTTATGGCAGGGTCTGGTACCATTTTGAGTTTGTGTGTCCTGGTCTGTGGGGAACTTACCTCTGGAGAGGGGATTTGGGAAGGATTTCTTTCAGGATATGGTCCTCATCAAGTATGGGTTGTTATTGCTTGTTTGATACCCCATATGCTTTCCTATGTGGGATGATAGGTGACAACTAGGAGTGTGTGGTCAGCAGTTTTTTTTCTGATATTGAAGCAGGTTCTCTTGGGGTATTTGGGTGGTCCATTCCATGATGCAGTCTACTTCTCTGGTGGAATATCCTTGTTTCTAAGGCAGTGGTTTTCAAACTGTGGGTCACGACCCAGTACTGGGTCGCGGAATGTAAGGCACTGGGTCGCGGCGGCTCTGGTCAGCACTGCCGACGGGGCCATTAAAAGTCCTGTCAGTGGTGCTGCCCAGATATCCCCTATCTGTTCTGACACTGTGCTACACCCTGGAAACGGCCAGCAGCAGGTCTGGCTCCTAGGCAGGGGGGCCACAGGGCTCTGTGCGCTGCCCCTGCCCTAATCACCGGTGCTACACTCCCATTGGCCGGGAATCCGTTGCGGGGGGGGGCGGCGGTGCCTGTGGGCAAGAGCTGCTCCAAGCTACTTGCACGCCTCCGCTTAGGAGCCGGACCTGCTGCTGGCCACTTCCGGGGCATAGCGCAGTCCGCAGTGCCAGGACAGGCGTGAAACCTGCCTTAGCCCCCCCACTGCACCACTGACCGGGAGCCGCCCGAGGTAATCCTGCACCCCAGCCCTGAGCCCATCCCAAATCCCTCATCCCTGGCCCCATCTAAGAGCCTGCACCCCCAGCCCAGAGCTCTGACCCCCTCCCACACCCCAACTCCTTGCCCCAGCCCTGAGCCCCCCCAAACCCAGAGCCCCCCTCCTGCGCCCCAAACCCCTCACCCACAACCCCACCCCAGAGCCTGCAGCACCAGCCCAGAGCACCCTCCCACACCCCTCATTTCCACCCCGCAGCCCTTACCCCTGCAACTGTGGATGAAGGGAAAGTCAAAATGAGCTGATGAGCTCATCAAAATGAGCTGGAGACCGTGCTTGTCCCATTAGTGTTTTTTAATGCTTGTAATTTAATTCTGTGATTGCATATTTCTCTTTTTAAGATCTCACTCAGTTCCTTCCAAATTTCAACAGCATCAGCAATAAAACAGCTGTTTCCCTGCAGGCTACAGAAATAGGCTTCAGGGTACTCAGCATGTGTTCAGCATTTCTCTTAAGCCCAATGTTGTGAACTTTGGCTGTGACAGTGCCATCTATTTTTTCATGATTTTGTTCACAAACTGTCATCAGATTAGGCCAGTTCTTGATATAGTGCCCAAAGCAGTCCACTACTGAGTTCCATCGCATGTCTTGTGGGAGAGTTAGCTTGGTTCCTCCCACTTTTTTCAAAGCAGCTGCTGCAAAGTGGTTGTTACGGAAGTTTTTTACAGTTTCAACAACATTAGCCTTTATTTCGGGAACACTGAAGTCTTTGGTTAGGAGGTGCATCAAATGAGCACTTGAACCGTATCACAAACTTATCTATGGTTGTTTCTGGATGATGGAGATTTTTTTTTTCTTTTTGCTACAGATGATATATTGTGGCTATGTGGCATACATTATGTGACTGAAACACTATCATTGGCAGATAACTCTAAAACTATAGAAAATGATGGTGATCTTGAAGGTGGATAGTTTTCAGAATCCTGTATGTTGAGGATGGATTCTCCTCAACAAAATAAGTCAATGCAGTTGTTTAATTATTATTACCATACTGCTCATTTAATATTACTCACTGCATTCACTAACACTCAGTACTTCTTTAAAGGTGAGATTGTAAAAGGAAGATCTGCCTATTTCAGCTATTTATTTTTTTTATCACAACTGCATCTAAAATGATAGTACCATAGAGTAACAACTAAATTTTTTGCTCAAACATGAGAATTCAAGAATAGTCCAGAAGGAAGTCAGGCAGTCTTTAAGAAAGAAGTATGAAATAAAAAAGGTTACCAACCTGAAGATCCTGCATGTTCAGACATGTTCCTTTCATCATCTTCAGTGCAGCTTCCTCTTGAAAAGGAACACTTCTCATGATGATGTTTCATTCGCGCAACCAGGCCTTGCATTGCTTTGTTGCACTGTTTGTATTTTGCATGCATGCCTGTCTTACGCCCAGATGGAGGAACTTCATTAAAATTTTCCCAAACTGGGTCTCTTTTATGGCCTGCTGCCATTATAGGTTTTCCCTTCCAGTGAGAGAGTGACATGGTAGATCTCAAATAAATGAAGGCTACGCTCAGACCTCAAGGCTTCTGGAATATGCTGCTCAAACAGTTTCACCTTTGTTTCTACTGCCTGTCCCCTCCCTTCTCACATTTATCACCAGACTACTTCTCCTTGTCTATTCTGCCCCCAAGATCTTCTAGTCATTGAACTTTTTGAAACTTTTCATTTTTAGAGAGAGGTAAGGGATTGACTCTGTGTACCCAAATTTGAGGTCCGTTATTTCTCATCTCCCTATATTTTATTTATGTATTTATTTAAAAACATTTTTGCTGTTAACAAGCATGTTATGTCTGGAGATGCAAATCCACACTTTGAGAATTGCAAAGCTAAGCATCTCTGATGGTATCTTCTAGGCTGAGCACTGAGTCCCATTGGGTAGATAGAAAGATTAACCTAAATAATCTATACAGAAGCCCCTGAAACTCCATAAAATTGGGTCCCTAATCCATGAACTGTTGGAACTCATTTATAAAACTTTTCTTAAACATTACATGAATATATTCTCATACTGTAGAATTAGAATTTATAATCCCTATTCCATGAAGAGATATCTTTGAGCTATGATGTCTTTAGATCAGATTTTTTTGATAAAATGCTTTTTGAGGGGAAAAAACTGATTTCTTAAAATTTATTTATTTACTTTAAAATCTTTTTTATCCACCCTGGTTTTGTGACGCATTTGTTCAGAAGTTCTTCCTCAAGGTGGCCCATGAATAGCCATTCTAGTACTCCTGGCTATTCCAATGATTTGGATAAAGTTTGTTGTTGAATGTAAAATTGTTAAAGCTGAAGATGAAAAGGATGAGTTTGACAATGTCTGTGGAGTGGATATCTCAGTGTTGTCCATTGTCTTCTAGATATTTGAGACAGGCAGCAGTTCTATTGTTTTGAGATATTGATGTATTTAGGAAGTACAAGAATGGTGTTCTGGGGGAGGTTGGTGTTGTGGAGTTTCTGGAGAAAGTCAGTTGTGTCGCGGAGGAAACTGTCCCTTTGTGGTGAGTGGTTTGAGGATGGTTTAAGAGTCCTCATATTCCTACAGTAAGAGTGCTGTGGCCAGATAAAATGGGTCTGCCTGGGTTCCCTTATTTGTGTATCTTGGGAAGATGGGGGATGAGGTCGTATAATTTCTCAGAGTTGTTTGGGAAAGGATTTGATGATATCCCTAAATTGTTGGTTGAATAGTGGTGTGGGATCTTCTTTGATTCCTTTATAATAGGTGGTATCAGAGAATTGTCAGTCGGCCTCATTGACGTAATCATCATGGTTGAGGACTACAGTGGCATCCCCTTTGTCTGCTGGTTTGATCCCTATCTAGCGATTGGATTTCAGGGACTGTATAGCTGTCCTCTCCGCAGTGGAAAGATTGTGGTGGATGTGATGCTTGTTAAGAATTTCACTGATTATTTTCCTCAAGCAACTAATGTAATGATCAAGTGTGTAGTTTCGTCTGCTGTGGGATGTCCAGTCAGATGATTTTTTTCTTATGACTGTCTGTGGGCGTATGACGGTAGTTGTGGGTGGTGCTGTCTTTTGTTGTGAAAGAATTGTTTGAAGCAGAGTCAGCAAAAGAATTCTTCTAGTTCTCTTGTAGTATGGTGTCAAGTTCTGTGGTGGGGAGAAGTTCAGTCCCGTGGAGAGTACGTATAATTCAACTGCAGTTAAAGGAGCATTGATAAGTGGATGATTGGGTGTAGTGTCCAAGTGGTGGGTCCTGGTTTATGGTTTCTGCTGAATGTGGTGTTCCGTGGTTGTCAAATAGTTGTAGTTGGTTCCACTTTCTGTTTTTGTGGTGGGTAGATGTCATCAGGTTTTTTATAGTTGTTTGGGGGTTCTTGCATGATCTCTGGGTGGGTTTCCTGATATTTTTTCTTCCAGTGTGTAGAAGCATGTGATTTCTTGTTTTAAGTAATCCCTTCTGGAATATGTGAGGTGCAAGAGATGGTTCCTCAGTTTTTTCTGAAGTCGTTCTGCAGAGCTGTTCAGCATATTTGCAGTTGTATGTAGTAAAATGTGTGTTGTATCTCAAGCAGAAATAATGGGCTGGATGCAGAAATTATTAGATGGGTTATATGGCCAGTGCTGTATAGCTGACTCAGTTATGATAATGGTCCCTTTTGCCCTTAAAAATCTGTGAAAATAGTCTGGTCTTTCTTGGAAACCACTGGGGAAAGGGAAAGAATCCACAGAAGAGTATTGAGGAACTACCAACAGCTGGGGATGAAAAGAGTTTTTTGTTGCTGCAGGAGCATGGTTTTGCAATGGCCTGAGAAATATCTATACAAACCATCTTTCTGTCAGTTTAAGCAGTAACAAGCCAGATAAAAAAATAAATATTGGGGAAATGGCTTTGGGGCAGGTGACTCTCATCCATAGGAACCAGACTGGATTGTGCTGGTGGCATGCAGGTTCATTTTGTGGGAAAACAATACCAGGCGCTGTCACTGACTAAGCAGATGTCCTTTTTCTTCCTGCAACAGAAAGGTAGAACTTCTGTTTTCCTCTTAAAAAAAATGTTTGTTCAGATGGAGACTATATATTTATTATTCCTTTCCACAGAGCCCAATTTACTGAGTGGTACTGCCCACAGTGTAAACAAACGAGGGGTAAAGAGGCGAGATCTTGACATTGAGGAGCTGAGAGAGATCCTGTCTTCTCTTTTACCTGTTGTCCGCACTGAGCACATTTTACCTATGAACAGTGAAACACTGAGTGATGCTGTAAGTTTTTCTTCTCCCTCACTCCACAATCTACCTTTCAGACACACAGATCTAGCCTATGGGATTTTATACTTCAAGCAGTGCAAAAGTCCTGGGTTATTTTACCTTTTTGAGATAGAAGCACCAAAATGTTATCAGTCAGAATATTTATGAACTTTTGTTATGGATAATTATCCTAAAATGATTAGTTTTTAATGCAAGTTTTGTGCAAAATTTAAAATTTGGAATGGCTAGTGAATTTTGGATCCAAGTGAGTACTACTTGATTAAAAAAAAAAAAAGATTTCACTTAAATTCCTCAGGGAGTATGGCTGTACCTATTCAGAGTGTTTGGTTACTAAAATATTAGTAATATAAATTGTAATATGTTCAGTTTAAAAATTCTGTCTCTTACAGATGAAGAGAGGCCTCATTAGCACCCCTCCTTCAGATATGCTACCAACATCAGAAGGTGGAAAGTCAAATGCCTGGCTACGGCAAAAAAGTGCTGGGATATATGTTAGGCCACGACTGTTCTCACCATATGTAGAGGAGGCAAAGGTAACCATTGATAATATGTGGACATTACTAAACTGGTGTCAACAAGGAATTCTGCAGACAGAAAGTTTCTGTATATCTTGTATTATGTGCATGTGCTGGTCTAAAATACTAACACTTACAGTTTAACAAAGCTTATGGGCCTGATCATCAGACCCAAGTCTACAGCTTGTCGGAGGAATTTTGACAACTTTTCTAGTCAGAATTTCCTGATTCACTGAAATCAAAATGTTTTGATGAGTCTTTGATTTTGATGAAATTCTGAGGGAAGACTTGCCTGGTGGGCTGATGGAGAGCTGAGAGCCTGGGGGTTCTGGCTTCTGCTAGGTGGAGAATGGCAATTCCACCTTTCAGAGAATTTTGAAATTTTTGGTTTTCATTCCAAATGTAAACTAAGCCACATTTTAAAATCTCTAAATCCTCTGCAAAACAGAATGACTGTCTTTGTCCAGCTTTTCTGAAGCCCTCCGTTGTGCACCTCCAACAACCATCTTCCCATAACTCACCTTAAGGTAGCAGCTGAGGTGTAGGTGATGTTCTAGGATAGGCTTAGGAAAGGGCCAGGGCACGTGTGTGATGGGGCCAGGAGTAGGATGCAATCTGGCAATCCTGGATCACACAGTGGCCCCTTGTAGACCACTGCTACATGTTAAAGCAGGCATGACTTACGCCAGGAGCTGGTTTGGCCTCAGCAGTGTGTAGGCTTGGGTGGCAGAAGGGCAGTGTAAAGCCAGCTATGCTCATATCCCAGCGCTGCCCCTCCACCTCCCTCCCCCCATGGTGCTCTTCTGCATCTGAAGATCGAACTTCTGTAATCATAAGAAGAGTCCATAAGCATGTGAGATTTTGATTTTTTTTTTTGAGGGGAGATTCCTAATTTGTTCTTCATGGGGTCAAACTAAAGAAATTCCAACATTAAATTCCTTTTTGCTACCATTAAAGGGCTCTTTTGCTAATGTTAATCGGAATTAATTCCTCCATGTTTTAGATCTTACCTAAAACAAAATTGGATCTGGCCAGAGTTACTCAAAAGAACTAAGACATTTCCACTAAAATATCCACTTACCCTCTAGTTTGTGTGTTAGAGAATATTGTTTAAAATTTCTAAGTCTAACATTGATGTAGAAAGAAAAGGAGTACTCGTGGCACCTTAGAGACTAACCAATTTATTTGAGCATAAGCTTTCGTGAGCTACAGCTCACTTCATCGGATGCATACTGTGGAAAGTACAGAAGATCTTTTTATACACACAAACCATGAAAAAGTGGGTGTTTACCACTACAAAAGGTTTTCTCTCCCCCTACCGCACTCTCCTGCTGGTAATACACACTGTAAGGAGAGTGATCACTTTAGATAAGCTATTACCAGCAGGAGAGTGGGGTGGGGGGAGAGAAAACCTTTTGTAGTGGTAAACATCCATTTTTTCATGGTTTGTGTGTATAAAAAGATCTTCTGTACTTTCCACAGTATGCATCCGATGAAGTGAGCTGTAGCTCACGAAAGCTTATGCTCAAATAAATTGGTTAGTCTCTAAGGTGCCACAAGTACTCCTTTTCTTTTTGCAAATACAGACTATCACGGCTGTTACTCTGAAACCTAACATTGATGTGTATAGCGGCAAGAAAAGGTATTGGCTTAAAAAAGTTAACAATAATAAATCTTTGATTGTAACTTCTATTAGTGTAATGCTTTTAAGATAACAGATTTAATATTTGTGGTTTTTAGCAATCTGCATGAGGGTGCATTACCACTAGTCTTAAGGAAAAACAAGATGATACATTCTGTAAATGTATTTATTGCCTGGAATCGAGGTGTCTGAGTGTGTGTGTTTGCTTGGTTCCACTGTTTCTAAATCAATCCTTAAGTATTTAGCTTTGTATGTGAAAAATTGATTCTCATGAACATTTTATTTTTGACCTTTGATGCATACATACTCATTTTGCATCTAGTGATTATATATGTTAATTCATATACCAAATTAGTATTGTTATGCACAGAAGTCACATATTTCCAGTTTCATCAAATTCTCTTATACCTTCATTAATATTTAGATACCTAAATTACCCTCCTGCTCATGTAAAGAAATTAGTTTAGAACTAAATGAGAACTTTAATCAGGGTGTCCATGAAAATCCCCTTCTGTCATCAGTTGAGAAGTTTTAAGGAAGCATGTTTCACCTCTAGGAAAGGTGCATAGTGTGTTGGCTTAAAGGAAGGATTATCTTTAAGAGTTATAGCATTAGGAGTCAGGAAATATGAGTAATATTCCCTCCTCTGTCTCGAACTACTTGTGTGACCCAAGGGGGGTGGGGGAGAGCGGACTTGACTCTCCTTCTTCCATCTATAAAATGAAGATATTATATTTCCAGCATTATCTGTGAGGGGTGCCTAAACTTACTTTGTTGATTGTAAAGTGCTGTGAGATTTTTTGAGTGGAAAATACTCTAGAATACCCAAGTAATGTTATAAATTGGGAGCAGAAGAAATGGGTTTGTGTACTGTTGGGCCTTCATACAGCACTGTACTGTGCTTCCTACGTACTTATGGTATCTTTTAAAAGAATTGATCTGCATATTTCAGGGGGCAGTAGTTGGTTGTGTTATGGTTACTCCATGTGGCAAATGACTTTGGAAAAGTAGTAATTTTTTTTAGCAATTCTTATTATCTAACTACTATTATTTTAGTCAGTGCTAGATGAGATGATGGTGGAACAGACAGACCTAGTTCGTTTGCGGATGGTTAGAATGTCCAACGTCCCCGATACCCTCTACATGGTAAACAACGCAGTGCCACAGTGCTGTCATATGGTTAGCCACCAGCAAATCAGCAGTAATCAGTCCAGTCCTCCTTCAGTTGTCGCCAATGAAATCCCAGGTAAGAATGCTAGCTGATCTGCAGCAAACTATTTACTGTCCTCTGGGGGTTTTGTTCGTGGGGATTATTAAATTCTTGTTGTTTCCCAGAATTTTCACATCTGGGGTTGGTAGATGGACTTCTTGTTTTAAGAGATTTCCTCCAAGGACTCTGAGTTTGGGATGAGTAGGAATTTTTTTTTAGTAGAATTCTAATTGTGAGGGAGAGGCGCCCTGGTAGAAAGGGTGCTAGTATTCAGTTAGTTTAGAAGCAGTTTTATAAATGAGACTAGAATCAAATATCTACTTTACAGAGCTGTCCATAACTGATAGCATTCAGCTATGCCACCAACAGCAGAAGAAAGAAATACTGCCATCCTATAGACTAGACTCAAAAACAAAAATCAACCAAATGTCAAATTAGATAACACGTTGCACTGTGCCAAATTCAAACACTAGTGAACTGCCAATGGGAAAAAGTTCCCCAAAATAAGTTGGCCTTGACTGAAAATGTTCTGTTGCCACTCCTGAAAAATTCCACTCCAAGGACATGGAATGAGAACATCTTGACCAATCTTAAATGCCATTGTAGCTGGGTTCTGGGCAATTCAAGGTTTAAAGATTGTCGTCAACACTTTGACTCACACTTGAAAACAAAGAGTGAGCCAATGCAGCGTTTTGAGCACAAGGATTTTGTTCTGGTAGTGGCCCACCTTATTTAATGCTCCACTAACAACATGAAAGAGGGGTTGTTTAGCCAGGTTCATGAGCAGGGAAATCACTAGAGCTGTGGACTGAGCCAAATAAGTTTGTGTTACAGGCATATGTTACAACAGGCTGTGCACTCATGCCAGGAGCCGTCCCTGGAGCACAGAAGCAGAAAAGAGCTGGCCGCCTGAAGAACCAAACGGCGTTCTCCTGTCTGTGCTCCAGGGACTAGCTATGATTCTCAGCTGATCATTCCCCCATAAGGACAAGACTGAACATTTTGGGCTGGTAGCGTGACATGTTCCTGAGGCTTTGTGAACCTCTGCTGAACTGTGCCTGCAGTATTCAGGTTAGGGTGAGCAAACTCTTGTCAGGGTTGCTTTGGACCTGTTTGAGTTTGTCTGAATCAGAAATCATGCAAGAGCTGAACTTGGCCCATGAACTCCTGAGTGAAACTATATTGTTCTGTATCCTGCTTCTACAATGGATGTAATCCAGACAACACTAAAATGTGTGTGATTTTAGAAGATCGAGTGTGTTGACTTATGAAAAATAGCTCCAAACTCAAGTCAGATTATTGTTAACAAACCTTTTGAAGGGAAGGCTGAGTCATGCTGCCTTGAAATCTTCCTTTCATATAGTGTTACCTTGATACATACAGTGTTTAACTGTCTGAGTGTTTTGCCATGGTGAAACAGAGTACAGTGGAGTTGCATCATCCGCACATTTAACTTACGCTAATTCAACTATGTGCTCTCAGCAAAAAAAAAAAAAGAAAAACAACAATAACTCGCGGCAGTGGAGTACTGTAGAGGAGTCAACGGGAAAGCGCTCAGGGGTCGATTTATTGCATTTAGACTAGATGCGATAAATTGACCCCCGCTGGATTGATCGCTGCCTGCCAATCCGGTGAGCATCTCACTGCGCTGAGTGTGATTCTAGTGTTTAAAGATACGTATTTTTCGTACAACATGGCCCCTAAACACAAGCCAACTACTTCATCTGGTGCTGAACCTAAGAAACAGCGATCTATTCCAACGCTGGAGGAAAAACTGGCTGTGTTGGACTTACTGAGAGACGGTATGTCGGTCTCCAATGTGGCGCGTAAATATGGCCGCAACGAATCTAGCATCCGTGTCATCAAGATTTGAGAGAGAGAAATTCGTCAAGCCATGGCATCAAGTACTCCAGTAACTGCTAAGGTGAAGAGCCAGGTGCGTGATAAGACTTTAGTGAAGACTGAAAAGGCATTAAACTTATGGCTGGAAGACATGAACCGTAAACGTGTGCCTATCGATGGCAACACGTTGCGAGAAAAGGCTCTTAGCCTCTACGTGCTGTTCAAACCTCCCACCTAAGAGGGACAGCCTTCTGATGAGAAGGAATTCAAAGCCAGCCATAACAGTTTTAGAAACCGCTTCAACCTCAAAAACGTGCAGACTACTGGTGAAGCTTCATCTGCCAATGAAGAGGCAGCAAAAGCCTACCCCGAACAATTAAAGAAAATCATAGAAGAAAAGGGCTATCTTCCGGAACAACTTTTTAATGCTGACGAGACTCGGCTCTTCTGGAAAAAAATGCCCAACCGCACTTACACTTTGAAATCAGAAAGACAAGCCACTGGCTTCAAAGCAGCTAAAGACAGTGTGACTGTGTTGTTTTGTGGCAATGCGGCTGGGAATTTAATAAAGTCGGGCTTGCTCTACAGGGCTGTAAATCCCTGTGCCCTAAAAGGCAAGAACAAAAATCTCCTGCCTGTGTTCTGACAATCAAATAAAAAGGTTTGGGTGATGGCAGCATTACTTCTGGATTGGTTCCACAAGTGTTTCATTCCGGAGGGCAAGCGGTACCTCGAAGAGAAAGGACTTGACTTTAAAGTGTTGCTGATCGTAGACAGATGGCTCCTGGCCGTCCTGAGGCACTCCGGTTTGCGCATAACGACATTGAAGTCGTCTTTCTCCCTTTTTTATTCTTTCATTCTTCCGTCGCTCTCTATCTTTGACTATATGCGATTTTCATCTTACGCGCTGACTTTAGAACCTAACCCCCGTGTAAGATGCAACTCCACTGTATAGAGGTTTGTTTGAGACTCTTAGAGATATTGCAGATCTGCACGTTTTTACTATGTTGGTTCATATGCCAGAAATAAAAAAAAACATTTTGGAAAAATTAGCAAGTCTGATATTGCACAAGGGTGGATAAAAATCAATTATTTAAAAAAAAAAAAAAGATAGCTCATCATAGAGTAGGGATTATAAATACTAATTCTATAGTATGAGACAATATATTCATGTAATGTTTAAGAAAAGTTTTATAAATGAGTTCCAGCAGTTCATGAATTAGGGACCCAATTTTATGGGGTTTCAAGGGCTTCTGTATAGATTATTTAGGTTAATCTTTCCATCTACCCAATGGAACTCAGTGCTCAGTCTAGAAGATGCCATCAGAAATGCTTAGTTTTGCAGTTCTCAAACTGTGGATTTGTGTCTCCAGAGACAACATGCTTGTTAACAGCAAAAATGTTTCTAAATAAATAACATATAGAGGTGAGAAATAACAGACCTCAATCCTATTGTCCCTCTGCAAATTTGTGTACACAGAGTCAATCCCTTACCTCTCTCTAAAAATGAAAAGTTTCAAAAATGTCAATGACTAGAAGATTGTTGGGGGTGGAATAGATCTGGACAAGGAGAAGTCTGGAGATAAATGTGAGAAGGGAGGGGCAGGCAGTAGAAACAAAAGTGAAACTGTTTGAACAGCATATTCCAGAAGTCTTAAGGTGTTTCTGAGTGTAGCCTTCATTGATTTTGAGATCTACCATCCCATTCTCTCATTAGAAGGGAAAACTTATAATGGCAGCAGACCGTAAAAGAGACCAAGTTTGGGGATAAGAACCATTCAAGAAATATGTTTGCTGATGATGTTTTAAAGAAAGTCACACCAGTGAACTGGTAGAAGTCACTTAAGCACTTGGATTCAGAGACTGTTGAAGTGATGATCTCACTTTTAGCAGCAGTAGCTTCTTCTGTCGGTGTAGAAAAAATAGTTTCTTCCTTTGGACGAATTCATTCCAAATGATAAATCGTTTGGGATCTGAAAAAGCAGGAAAGCTTGTTTTTCTTTTCCAGATTATGACCAACAGGAAAATGAAGGTGAAAGACAACTGAGTTAGCTGCAGAAGCCAATATTTTAAATTTCTCATGTTGAGCTGGCTGTCATTGTTGATTTAATTTTTTAGTTAAAAACAGTTTTAACAAAAACAAACCTGATTTTAAAAAACTTGAATGTTTAACTAAATTCAAAAATTCATATGCTTGTTTTGTTAATATATTATATGTTTGCTGTTGAAGAAAAAAACCAGAATACATAACGTTGTTGTTTTAGTTAAATAAAACAATTTAAATATCTGTCTAGTGATGTTTTCCTCCTGATGCAACATGGCAAGAAAATCCTCCAAATACTAATGACTAACCTGTTGAACTGGAGATAGTTCACCTCTCAATGACTTCATAAATATCTGCTTCAATTACCTTTGGTAAATGAAATAACCAGACAATCATTCATTTTCTGATATAGCTGTAAAACGAATCCGAAAAGTTTTCAGAATAACCTATGTTAAAAATATATAGTGTGTACCTTCTAAAAATGAAACCCACATCTATCTCTGAATTGTGAAGAATATGTATTAAGGTTATAACAACCAACAAGAATGCACTTTTATGTAGAAATCCATTATTAAATCAAGTCTTCCTGACTAGTGATTTAAATCATTATTTAAATCAAATCCACCATGTACTGCACACACTGTGGTGATCTTTATGAAACTAGAAGCAATTGATGTTTGATTGCAGTTACGTGACATGGTGTTTATTTCACCTCTGAAATGGAAATACCCCATGCATTGCTTTTGCTGTCTAATCCATTTAATCTTTGTGGACATCACAGACGGTAATATTTTGTCATTGGATAGCTGGTGAGGTTCACGATTCAGACGCTGCATTTAGGGAGGCTTGAATTTAACTTTTCTCAAGATATGCACATGTTACTAGGGACAGAAAATTCTCAAAGAAATATCACCCATCACCAGACAGCAGCAAAATATTACATGATAGTTGTGCAATAGGATAACCAAATAACCAAAATTACATATGATTTCCTTTTGGAAAGGCTTCTAATTATTTCAAGGCAGCTGCATAAAACAGTGTAATTTTCACAGGTTTATGTTGGCTTAAAACTCATATAATTTCTTTAAAATGCATTTTCTGTAGTTATTACTGGTACTATGGTCTTGTGATCCCAGTATTCCACCAAAAACATAAATTGCGCCAAGAATATCAGCATATTGTTGGCGTATAGTATTCTAGAGGGAATGTGCAGTTGAGATTTAAAATATCATGGTGCCCAATTCATAAAATTCCTGCATCCTGTAAGACGTTTACAAAGAAGAGTATATTTGTGGTTCGCTTTCGTAAAAGCCAGAAAAATGGCACACATCCTTAGCACTAGTTTATTCTACACTTTATCCCATAAAGATGCTCTAAGGCATTAAGCACAAATATGTAAGTCATACTATTCTTGGCTCGGTGCCAGTCGTCTTCAGCAACGTAGTCAGCCTAACATTAATTCTGAATGAAAAACTAAAGTTAGTCACAGCATTGAATTGCTTAGTTCCATTAATGTCTTAAGAAATAAATTCTCGTGTAACTTTTTACTGTCATTTTTTTCCCCCACAGTTCCCCATCTCCTTGTTCTTAAAGAGATGGTCAAACGGCTCCAGGAACTCCGTCATACTGAGCAGGTTCAAAGAGCATATGGTCTTAATTGTGGAGAAGGAGCCACTGTCAGTTATGAGATTCAGATTCGTGTATTGCGAGAGTTTGGACTTTCTGATGCTGCTGCTGAGCTTTTGCAGGTATGGAAAATTGTCTGGATAAGTTTAATTCCTTCTCCAGAGTGATTTGGTGCAAATCTTTTGAAAACTGAATGTTTGACTAGGACTGCAACAAAAACAAACGTATAGGTGTTCACTACTTTTTTTAATCTGCCCTTGTATTTACACTCAGTGATCAGGTACTAGTAATGAACTGCTTGTTGGAGGTGTAGAAAATTGGATGCTAGAAAGAGGGTGGTATTCATACATTGTAAAATGGGCTTGGAAGTGAAGAATTTTTACCAGTGAGAAAATGCATATTTTTATTATATCAAATAAATTAAGCTTATTTCCAGCATCAACCAGCAGTGGCATTTGTTGAAAGAAGTGGAGGAGACAAAGAAGGAATGTTAATGCTTCTTTTTGGAAAAAATGCTATAATATGGAGTGAAAATGTCCAGTGCCTGATTCCAGTGATGTTGGTTACATGTAGTCTCAGAATCTGAGAAGCTGTTGTTATTGTCACTGTGCAAAGCACTTGATGTTCAGACACTTCTCTCTTACCTTTAAAAAATTCTCATTGGGGAAAGGGCTGATAATCACACAGACTCAAAGTAGATAGGAAGGTGAGAAGGTCTTTGCAATAATGTAATACAGTGGTGGTAAAATACACTGTTTTTGAACCCCCTGGGGGAACACCAGTAGATTTTTTTAACTGATTACACATAAGAATTCTTACATTTGTCATTTAAAACAAACAAAAAAAAACTCCAAGCACCCACTAAAGAAGAGTTTTGTCTTTTCCTCCACTTGAACTGGTTGGTTAAATGTTGCAAAAACGGTGTTCCAGTGCTTGACACTGGTTTGAATTCTGATTTGTTTATTGGTTCAGTAACATTTGCAGTGTTTGCTATGCATGAACATTAGAGAATAGGTATACTTGTCCCCCAAAATAATATAGGTATTGCACAAGCATTCAAGCATGAGTAGGAGCAGACTGTGCTCACTATTTATTATTTGCTTTTTGTAATTTGTTGGTTATTTTCCTGTTTCAAAAAGCTTCCCTCTAGGCACGGAGCAAAAATTATACCATGTGACTTAAGTGACCACTCACTGTAAATAGTGAAAATGAGCAATTTGTGAACAACTTGTAGGCTGCAAATTGTTCATCCAAATGACTCTGAATACTTAAGAATAACAAATTGGTTCAAGAACAAGTCATGAAGAGTGAAAAGGACTAAATATTTAGATAGTAAGTCAGTCCTTGCTCCCTAAAGAATTTACAATGTGCCTGTACAGCACCTACTGTGATTGGTGGGAAGGGAAAGGGGCAATTTTGATTGAGGCCTCCAAATGCTGCTGGAATGCAAATAATACATTTGGATATCTTGATCACGGTGAGTAATTTGACCAGTGAAGCTGATGCAAGGCTCTCGCCTCTGACTCGTTCGTGATCAGCTCTTCGTCACCTTCTTTGAGTTTTTCAGTGTATTATTTAAAATGCTGGGACTAACTAGTCATTGTATTAATCTTAGATTACAAGTCCCAATCTTTGGTCAATTTTATAGGAAATCTGCCCCAAAAACCACAACTTTTTTTAATGTCTTCTATTTTGTTGCGTTGCCTTGCAGAATCCTCACAAGTTCTTTCCTGACGAGCGATTTGGGGATGAAAGTCCACTCCTAACTATGAGACAGTCTGGACGATGTCGAGTTAACAGCACTCCCACTGCAGAAACCATGTTTACAGAACTTGACTCTTATGTGGCCTTCCATCCACCACTGCCCCCTCCTCCACCTCCTTACCATCCACCAGCTACTCCTATTCACAGCCAGTTCAAAATGGGCTGGAAGCAAAGGGTGCCGAGTCAACATCCCTCACGTTCCTTTTCTTATCCATGTAACCATTCACTGTTCCACTCCAGGACAGCTCCTAAAGTTCCCCCACCCGTCTACTTACATGGTGTCAAAGCAGCAGCACCCCCTGATTGCACTAACACTACAGGACTGGGGAGACAAACAGTAGCTGCAGCAGCAGCAGTAATGGCAGCTGAAAAGCAAGCAGTAAGTGCATCTTTTTTCCCCCCATTGAAGTAATTTGTTGAAAAGGAAAGTTAAGGTGAAATGTAATGACCTAACATGGCTTGGAGGGAGGTGCAAAGGCTGGGTTTATAACTCAGTGGGGAGCATAAATAAACCTTCTCCCCTCCACCCCTTCTGTAAAATACCTGAACCATCATGGTAGAGGGAGCCAAAACAGAAGGAGCAGAACTAGTGGAATAGACAGGGGCATAGGTGGATGTAGGTGTTACTCTTGCAATACATATTCACTTGAGAAGTAATGTAGACAGACAGGCATGTGGAGGAAATCCATGGAGAGTTCTGAATGCCTGGGGGGTAATTTTGAATTGGATTCTAAAATGAATAAGCCGGTGGCAGGTGATGGAGAGTGGGATATATGTATATTTAGAAAGCGTTCATGGATTAATATTTAAAGGTAAAGAAAAAATTGTGTAGGAAGACTGGCTTCCTTGAATGAAGCTGACTTCATTCATATGATTGGTTGTATGTCTGGATAGAAATGTAATTGCTAAAAGCACATTTTAAAAAGAAAAGTTTTAATGTTGACATTACTTGATATCAGTTCTAGGACTCCTAAACCTGTTTTGAGACTGTGCATGTCTCCCAACACACTATACTTCAGTTTCTGAAAACCTGCTTATAGTCACTCAGATCTTTCCAAACAATTTATATTTACTTAAATCTGACCTTCTGTATGCTTCTGCACTCAAAGGTGACTTGTTTTCAGTTGGTAAAACTCAGTTCAGCTCTTTCTAAATCAGTAGTTCTCAAACTTTTGTACTAGTGACCCCTTTCACATAGCAAGCCTCTGAGTGCGACCCCCCCTTACAAATTAAAAACACTTTTTTTATATACATTTAACACCATTAGAAACGCTGGTTGCAAAGTGGGGTTTGGGGTGGAGGCGGACAGCCCATGACCCTCCTGAGAGGTCCTGACCCCCAGTTTGAGAACCCTTGTTCTAAATTATTTGAACTTGGTAGAAATTGTTTTCATATTTTAAGAAAAATATTCAAGAGCTTTCTTATGCTCCCATTACAAAATAGCCCTTTTTTAATTGATTTCAAACTTGCCATGTACTTATTCCTCATATTAAGAAATGCCTTTGACATATGTTAGTGTCTGAAAGTCATGCACAAAGCTTGCATGCTTATTAGCCGCTAGATTATTAACAAGCAAATATATGGTGCGAACTCCACAGATTGGAGTGAGTGAAACTGCTTTTAAAGAAGGAACTTGATTTAAAACACTTGTATGTATGCTGCTTTGTATTCTCTTTAACATTAACTTAAAGAAACCCCCCACTCTCTTGAATGCAAAGTAATAACTAAGTATTTAGCATAGGAATTGCCCTACTGGTCTCTGAACAGTGACCAATACTAGATATTTCAGAGAAAGGTGCAGGAAATCCTGTAGTAGACAGCCTGCCTACAGGAGAAGTTTCTTCCTGCACACTCTGTTAGTAATTGCCTCATGCTAAAGCATAAGGAACCATTTTAAATATCCTTTTATCGTTTCTAACATAACTTTAGACATTGTCATCATCCATATAAATCCTTTTTTAAAAAAAATCTTACACCCTTGGCCTCTTTATCCTGTGGCAATGGTGCTCCAAAGTTGGTTTATATTTTGGGGTAAGAAGTATTTCCTTATTGTATTGCCTTTCAATTTCTTTGGTTGTCTCCTTATTTTTATATTATCTAAAAAGTCTAATAGGAATCCCAACTATCTTTTCTATACTTCATTATTTTGGATACCTTTAACTTGTCCCTTATTCATTTTCTTACCAGTTACAATCTTTTCAGTCTCTCTTCCTGTTGAAATCTTTCCATGTCAGTTCAATTTTCACTTTATCTCTGCGCCCTTCTTTTTCTGTTACCCTTTGAGATTGAGTGACTAGACTTAAACACAGTATCTCAGGTGAGGGCATACCATTAATACATAAAATGACATAATACATCCAGTCTTTCCTATCCCTGTTTTGTTAGACATACCAATGTTTGCTCAGCATGCAAAAGTGGGTGGGAGAGGGGGGAAGTGTTAATTGAGGTAGGGAAAAGTACACCTGGCTATTTTTCCTGAGTGATTACAATTAATTTAGGAGCCAGAAACATGTATGATTGTTTCAAATTATTCCTTCTCACTTGCATTTAACATTGACTTTTTACCTGCCACTTATGCTGCCTATTCACCTATCTTTGCTAGGTCCATCTGAAGTTCTTCTGTCTTCTCTAGTCTTGACTAAACTAAATAATTTTGTCATCTTACAAATGTTGTCATCTCACTACTCACTCCCTTTTCTAGATAATAAATATATTAAACAATTCCAGTCTTAGCAAAGAATCCTTGATAGAGTATCCTGCTGTATCCTTTTGCCATGCTGAAAATTGACGATTTATCCTGACTTGTCTTCGTTTCTAATCAATAAAAATGTTTACTTCTCAATCCATGAATATGTAGCTTCCTCAGTAGCCTTATATGAGGGTTCAAATTTGTCAACTTCTTCTCCTTTATCCATTCTTTAGCCAGTGTGGTCAAATAATTCTAGTAAAGTAGAAACGCACAATTTTCCTTCACAGCCCTTGTACTAGGTTATCGCTGTCAAGTCGTGTTCATCTAATGGTTTACTGGAGATGATAAAAGTAGAAATTATCATTTTCCTGGGAGGTTTATTGGTCTGTAATTGGCAAGATCACCTCCAAACATGTAACAAGGAGAGAAGAATCAATTTCATAACTACCACAGCAATTTTAACTCAGCCATATTGTGTGCATATAAATATATAAAGCATAAATGTAATTATTCTGTATTTACAAAATACAGAATATGTGCAGAGAGGTTGCAACCAGATATATACATTTCCTGACTTTTATGCATTTAAATTCTCAGCCATAATGTTTCACTAATGTTGTGTTTTGCACTGAATGTATATTTTTTGAAAAACTAATATTGTAGGTGGCTGAAAGCAGTCATATTTAAAGTTTGTTGACTGGCAGTCTGAACTTGCACATGTAATACATTTTATTTTGTATTGTTTATTGAACAAAGGACTAAAATTATCTTCTTTGTCAATTGAAAGTAGCTACCATTTCATAAGGGAGTGGGGAAGAGAGATTGGACATGGTTTGCTCTTTGCAAGGGAGGGACATTCTCTTGGGATTTGATTAGTTGCATATTCCAATGTAGAAATGATATGCATGATCTTTTGCCTTTTACGTATTATTTCCAAGGGCAATGTGCAGAGTTGGATGTTTTCAATAGTTGCTTCTCAGTGCTAATTCTGGGTAATAACCTGCTTTTAAAGCTGGTTAGTGTGGATCAAATGTATGGAATACAGTAGATGAGTCCCTCCTCTAGGAAACTGAAAAGTAAACTACTGATTGGTATGGTGTGTGTGTGTGTGTGTGTATATATATATAAATATTAACTGATTTGGAGTAGCACATGCTCTTAAACAAGTTTTGAAACAATGTTGAATTTACTGGCCAGCATTGCTCTAGAAGACTGAAATGGGTTAGAAAGGAAAAGTATCACCAACTACTAGAGAAAATGATGATATAGATAAATGTTATTCAAATATAGAAGTAAAGGAAAATACAACTAAAGTTAACTCTTTTTTTTCTTTTCTAGTGTACTCAGCCCATGTTAAATGAGTTGATGCCAGATATTGCTATGGGTGTGTCAACGATGTCTCTAAAGGACAGAAGATTGCCAGAGCTCACTGTTGACACAGAATTAAGCCAGCCAGTAGCAGAGGTCGGACCTGGACCACCCCAGCATATTTCATGTATTCAGACTAGGCACATACACAGTTCTCGAAAGAAACATGCAATAGATCAAAAAATCGATACTCGAGAAAATCAACAGGAGTATCCAGATTTCTATGATTTCTCTAATGCTGCATGCAGACCTTCAACTCCAGCACCTAGCAGACATACTCCTTCACCTTCCCAAGGCATGTATTTTGGTCCAGATTTGTATAGCCACAATAAGGCATCACCGAGTGGCTTAAAGTCAGCCTATCTACCTAACCAGTTATCTCCTAAAAAGCAAGAGGATTCTAGGAGAGAATATGTGCTTTCCCAAGATGGGCATCAGCACAGACAAAAGAATGAGCCAATACACCTCGATGTCTTAGAACAACCTCCCCAGCGGTTGGACTTGGCATTGGCTGCCCAGGAAAATGCTGGTAATGGCCCAGTTCACATCAGGGGAAGAACAAAAATGGAAACTGACTTAACGTATGGGCTAACCTCTAACAGACCTTCACTCTCTACGTACAGCTCTGAGATACAAGAAGAGCGATCCAGCAGGAGACTGACAGAGGAAGAGCCTCTGGAACACGAAGCACAGAGAAATACAGATTTGGAAAGGGAAGATGCAGTAAGCAGAGGAAGGAGGTCTCCAAGCAAACCAGACTTTCTATACAAAAAATCTGCCCTCTGAAAGCAACCTCCACTATTTCTCTGTGCCTGAGAGTTGTGAAACACCCCGTTCTTCACAGCTTTTGGCCTGACATTTGTCAGACAAATTCATTAATGCCAGCAGAAAACTCAATTTTGCTCACTTTTTTTGTATATACATTGCTTTATTAGAGACAGCATGCTATCAGTTTATTTTGAATGCTGCTTCTGGGTTTATTTTTGTGGTTTGAAGATATTAAGTCTTTACAAAAAATAGCTGGCACTTTTTTTTTACAAATTGGTAGCCTTTTGCACCTGTACATTTATTTTACCTGTATTAGTTTTGTACTAATATGTTAAACTTTCTTGTTACATTTAAAGGACTGTATTTTCATACTTCTGCATTTTACCTTTCACCTCCCAGTTCTCTACGTGCATTGGGTTGCACACTATGAAATGTATTTTCTTATGAGATAGTAACAATGTGTTTATTTTTGAATTATGTAGGAATTCCAAAGAACAGCACATCAGAATACTTTTTTAGTAACATTGTTTGTTGAGGTCTGAAATCTTCCTGGTCTATCACTACTGCAAATCCAGTCTAATACCATTCTGTTTCACGAGTCATGGCAGCTGGTCTCCATTCATTCTGATTCAGCAAGTCTAGTCTAAAACATATGGCTGAGGCTTTCAAATGAACCTAACGGATTTCGATTTCCAGGTCCCAGTGAAATTCATTTGAAGTTTGGTGTTGCAGCATTCGGCTCCTTTGAAAATCTCAGCCTACGTTATCTGGTCCATTTGTGATTTTGGAGAACTTCATGGGCACTGAGAAGTACTTATTATCAGACTCATATGATTGATTTGTGAAGAAAACTTAGAAATACTGCAGATTGATCGTAACATTACTGTGCTAGACAGGATACCCTTGAATTGGGCTGTGTGAAGGTCAGAGTTCAGAGGATTCATGCCAAAACCTAAAGCTCTAGGAAGATCAGGCTTAGTATCTGATGATGTCTAAATTATAACACTGTCAAATGAGAGGGCTGCCTCTCTAGGGGAGGTGCTGAAGTGACTGCTCATTGCCTTCTTTTGTTCTGCCTATGAGAAAAACAAAGGGCTTTAGTCTACCTGATGTCATTCAGTGTTCCTTAACATTTTAAAGTCTTGAATTTATCATTTCAGCTGTTCTCTTGTGAACAAATTCATGGACTGAAGAGTAACTGTGTTAGCTTCATTGGTTGCATATGGCTTAGTACTTTTTAAAATTACACCTCTAGCCCCTTGATTAAAACAGTAATTTTGGGGGGGGGAGGGAGTCCTGACTCTTCCACTAACATGAATATAAGGTAGAGAGGAGACACTGGTGGTTTGGGTACGTCCCTTGCCATTGTGCTGCGGTTACACGGTATAAGGGGTTTAGTGATACTCATTGAAAAGTCAACACTTGCCAATAGTTACCCCACACTTATTTCCCATTCTGAATGTTGTGAAGACTCTGGTATATGATACCACAGTGTAGTAACTTCTGGTAAATGCCTTTTTTTGGGTTGGTCACTATAACAAAAGATCTTGTAGCAGTTGAAGACCTCAATCAGTGTGAGCTAAAGACTATTTTAACCTTAAAAATGCTTAATGCTATTTAAATGTAAATCTTTTTCAATTTCCTTTAGTATAAGTCAATTTTCATGTAAAAGATAGGTGTCTCTTCTTGCCCATCCCTTCCCTGCAAAACTCAAAAACAACCTCCCCGCCTCTCATTAATGTATACAAGGCTTAGGAGCCATAAGACCTTATTGTGCAACTATATACTGAATTCTAAATCTAGAAAGTGGGGGTTGGGTAAACTATCATGGGTTTGTGATCTAATAAATCATAATCTCTCCTGCAGCGTTTTCATACCATGTTAAGATTCCTTTAAGGTACAGTCATGTTAGTCTAATGATACTGGGTGGTGAAGGTTGACTAAATCACAGTTGATAATTTGTTTTTTTCATCTTAGGAGGCTTGGTTTGAAATTTGGGTTGGGTCTCAAGTACAAAATGCATGTGGTGATTCTAACCTCATGTCTAAATCTATGTTGTGTTCATAGAATTGTAACACAGTGTGACAGTTGTCCTGACCTCCAGCAATGTTAGGATGGGTTAACACTGGTGTCGCACTGGCTAGGGACTGAGGTGCATTGGTCTTGCTCTGTGAAGTCTGTCACAACATTTTCTAACACTAATTCTTAGCCATACGTACTCCTCCTCCCCCTCGACCCCCCCGCCATGCTCATGAGCACTAAAATCAATGTAACCCTCTCCCAAAAAGTAAATTACTACTTGCATTGAAGCCTGTGTTCAAATGTTAGTAACTTGATCACTTTAAATCCTAGCTTCCAACAGAAGACTTACTTTTCTGTATAACTTATTTTACCTACACCTTGATAGGTCTGCTTACCGGAAACCTGTTTTAGCTATTGATGATATTTGATGTGGTACTGTATGGTAAACTGTGCCTCAACTCTCTTAGAAATAGTATGAGTAGTTATTTGATGGAACTTGTGGAGGGGTGGCTTGTGAAGAAGGCTGACAAGTTTTTTGAGTATATTTTGAACGCACCCATGAAATGTGTTTGCGGTGGAATATGTTGGTGAAAAGCTTTTTATTGGAAAGTTTGTCTGCCCTTAGAAACCAGTTGCCACTTTCAAGATCTCAGAAGCTGGCATTTCACACCGTCAAGCAGTACTTAAGGAAAAAATCCATGAAAAAGCTTGACGTCCTTGACAGGCCATAAGACAATCAGGCCACTAAGACAATCTGCACTTTCACTTACTCATATTGATCTGGGAAGAAGATAGAGAATTGCTGCTGATCTCAAAATATTTTCAGCGGAGGGTAACCGTTTGTCATCTTTCGTTGGGGTTTTTCTTATTTTAAATTGTAGGATTTAATCTACATTCTGAATTGTCGGTAAAGTTTAATTACTGAAGCCAAAAGTTGCATGAGACAGCATTGTAGTAATTGTCCTCTAATCCCAGGGGTGTTTTATATTTTTGTGTATAGTAAACATACATCACTTCCCCTCCCTCGCCCCCCAAGTCCTAACCAGTTTAGAAATATCATCAGTTAAGTGAGATGATTTTTTGTTTTTGTTTGTTTTTTGGTGGAACCTCCAGGTAACAGTGGCGTGTCTCTTGCAGATGTATCAAAGGAGTGTTGTCTAGTTTGTATTTCCTGTGTCATCACGGGAATCTCCTTGAGAAGAGACTTAGCTTGTAATGCTGACAGTTGTTTCTTCTAGTTTTTAAGTAGTATAGGCAAAGTAGTCCAAATTATGCCCTTGGTTTAAGTTGATACAACCCATTTTTAGTGAATGGAGTTGCCTCTATTCATCCCAAGGTTAAATTTGGCCCCAGGCTTGTATAACTGGACATGTGAAACCTAATAAAAAGAATACATGCATCCTACTCTTTAGAAGTATTATGCTGAAACTAATCTTCACTCCCCTCACCCCAAAAAGCAGCTGACATACTGGGGTAGTGAGTTGTCTCAGCTACTTAATACAAAAGACATGTTACCATTCCCTATGCTATACTTCATCTCTCTTCAGTTTATTGGCTGCAGCAGAAGCCCCTTGTTTACATGACAGACTTTCAAATTAAAGTGGGAATTCTAAGATCTCTCTGTTCTTCCATATAGTTCTGAATTAGAGAGAACACTGCTTACCCATTTAACATTGTTTGATGCAAGATCCATCAATAGATGTTTACTTCACAAATCATAGGATGATTTCCTGTTCTTGGTTTATTTAATGTTCATTTACTTGAAAACATCAGTACACAATCTTTTATTCAAAAACAAAACACAGATTTCTCCTTCCCCCCCCTCCCCCCGCCCCATTTGCCAACACTGTGTATGGATGAATACCTTAATTCCTGAAAAGGATGCTTCCTTTAAATTGTTTTGCTGGTTTTTTTTCGTATCTCTCTACTTCTGGAAGGTGGTCTGGCCTTCTGCAATGTTACATTTTGTTTATTGTCCTTGTGCTGTTACTGGTAGTCAAGTGCCTTCAATGCTAAAGGCTCAGAAAATTTTCTTAAACTGACTTCATGTCCTATGCAAGTGTTTTTTCTATAACCTGCATAACCAGTACTTTGTAAAACTTGTTTACGCTTCAATTGTACATAGTGTTTTTTTTAAAAATAGTATTTTATTTAGGTACCTCCAAACTTGAATTCTAGTCTCGTGTGATGCATTGTAAAACAATACGTTTCTCTTTTGAGTACCATTACAGTTGTAAAAAGGTTTTCACTGGTTCTATTTTTCTACTGTTGCTGAGAAGCATGTACCATGACTTTATCCTACATATAGTTGGCATTTCAAATAAATGGCTTGTATAGAAAGTGCTTGTGTAAAGCTTTTTCTGTTCAGCCACCTAAGACAATTGTGTTTCATATCCATCAGCATGCTCTTAATTGATAGAAATATCCCTGTTGACTTATTGGAGGAATAGAGCACATCTTAATTACTATAATCATAGTTACCTGTCTGAGTTTAGAGTCAATGCTGTCAAAAAAAGGAAAATATAGAGAAAAAATATTTCCCTGTAACAAAGAGTCTTAGAGGAAGAGAGTAGATTATAGGTGCTTGCTCTTAGAACAGGACGTTCTTCTCAGACATTGCCTTGAATTTTAAGGCTGTGATTCACACTAATGGGAGAATGGGAATTCAAAGGTAGTGATTTTGCTCATTAAATAGTTATGTATTTTTAAAAGGTTTTATTTGGGTAAGTGAACTTTCCTATATAGGGCCAAGTTGATCTTGCTTTATTTAGGTGACTAGTCCCAGGGAAGGCAAACAAATTGTTAGTAAGGCAGCAGGACTTGGCCCTTGACCTAGAAGCCATTTATATCCTAAAGAGAACAGAACAGTTGAAGACCTTCACTAAACACAGAGCATTCATTTCATGGACAATTTGCAGTTACCCAAATCAGTTAAGACGTATGAAATCAATTTCTCAAATTTACAGTATTTGATTATTTCAAAGCTGTAAATTAGGTTTACATATGTAAGCCAGGCTACGTTGAATAGTTTGATTTTGAACTGCAGCTGACTTCTAGGTTACCTCATATTTAGTTTTCTTTTCTGCCTGATGCCTCAGGTGCATTACAAAACAATGTTTCCCCCTTTGAGAATAGGGGCATTACTTCCTACATCGTAAAATAAGTTAGTGCCAATTTTAAAATGGCTTTTTTCACAAGTCATGTTCTTCCAGACTGATTCTGGGGCAGGGGGGCAGTGTTCCAGCTTTAGGTTCTTTAGGAAAAAAGCAACTCTAAAGTATATTAGATGCAAATTCAGACTACAGAGGTAAAATAGCTGGTGCAATGTATAAGCGGCCACTGATCTCTTCAGTTAAACTGCTTTACTTGATGTGTTTAAAAATGCAGTGTAAAAACAGTTGTTTTCAAAGTATGCCTCTTCCCATGAAATTCATATGCAAACTGCTAACTTCTAATGGCAATATTTGGATAAAAATCTAGTCCTTCACAAGGAAACTATCTACTTAGTGTGTGAAATGGTGATCTAATTCTTTAAGAGCACTGCCACCTTTATAAAATTCCCCACTAGCACTAAAAACTGTTTGATGTGGGCAGAGACGTGTTATAGATCCTGAAACCTGTCAGATTAGATAGTAACCTAGACTGTATGCTTTCCCTGGGTGCTCCCACTGATTATAGTAGTTGCCTCTACCCTTCCTGAACTGTTTACTTTGCCTTGCTCCCCATCTTAGGCTGCCATGGCTGGAGGAATGACAGCAATTGAGTTAAATGCCAAAGGATCCAACTCAACTGATGTAATTTCCCACAGCCTCCTGGAGCCAACTTTCCTTCCTTCAAAACACACTTCTATTGCTTTCAAACAGCACCATCCTTCCTGCTACTCAGACCTGTAGCTTCTTCCAAACTTCACCCCTTTACTTTCAAGGTGGGTTGCCATTTGAATAGAAGGCAGCCTTCCACCACAGATCTTAAAAGTTGCCTGCCAGCAGAGTTCAGCTACCTGGAAATCAGGAAACAGACCAAAGGTTTAGCTTGTAAGAACTAACAATTGTTTTTAAAACAGATTTCAGGCTCAGCAGTTATATGCTGGTCTTTGGTGATCACAGTAAGCAGTAGTGGATGACCTTAAATCACTTCAGAATAGCTTTATTACTGATTAAGGAGGACCTTAATTGGTGTCCTGTCTCCATGGTTCACCCCTGTGCCCAGTATTATCTATTAAGATGGCTGATTTCCCATTATTTCTGCTAGGATTACTCAAATTAATGCCTTTGCCCCCACCATAATTCAGTTGTTTCTTCAAGTGCTTGCTCATGTTGATTCCACTCTAGGTGTGTACGCGCTCACGTGCACAATTGTCAGACTTTTGCCTTAGCAGTATCCATAGGGTCGGCTGTGGCACCCTCTTGAGTGCCATGCTCATGCGTTGGTAATTAGGCGCCACCAACCCTACACCATTTCAGTTCCTTCTTACTGCCCGTGATGGATGGTTGGAGCGCCTTGTCTTGCAGATCACAAGAGCATTATTGGTTCTTTACAGCCTTTGTTATCTTCTTTGTACATAGTTTGTAGGTACTTAGCCATTAAGTGTTAGTTGGTAGCTGAGTCCCAGCTGGGACTTCACCCCAGAGCAGGGCATGCCCTGCTCTCCTGGCTTCAAACCATGCTACTCATGCAGCAGGCCGATGCCTATCAGTGACCCCCACAACAGCTGCTTGATGTGTTTGGGGGAATCCCATAGAAAGGACAAATGTCGAATCTGTAAGAACTTTTGCCCTAGAACCAAAAAAAGGAGCGGGATATCCGCTTGAGGGCCCTCCTCATGGAGGCTGCACTTCGTCCTGCACTGGAGCCCTCCCACTCGGCCCCCACGCCGAGCACTTCAGCATCAGTGAGGAGCACGCCACTGGCACCGGACTCTACCCAGCACCATTCCCCCTCGCCGGTGCCAAAGAAGCAGCAAAAGAAGAGGCGGCCCCCGGCACCAGAAGGAAAATGGGCTTTGGACACAGGACAAATGTCTGGCCATGTGCCCGCCCCAGGGCTTTAGGAGGGTACTGTGGAGGTCAGATCCCCCCAGCCTGACCAGGGATCCACCTTTGACTCCAGGGAGCAGCAGGAGACCTCGGTCTCTGCCAGGGCCCTCATTGCCAGAAGTGGCCCTGGTGGCTGAAGAACAAGTAGGCTGACTGGCACCACACCAGGCAGACACTCGCTAAGACCCCAAGATCTAAGGGCAATGGAGCGCTCTTGGTCACTGGACCACAGGCACAGATCTCCATCTCTGTGGCCTCAGACCTGGGCACTGTATCCTAAGTCTCCGACTAGAAGGCTCAGGTCCTTGGCACGCTCTCCACCTACAAGACATGGGACAGTGGAGGCAAGGTGCCGGTCCCCATACCATTGGTACTGGCGAGCTTCCTGTAGCCCAGACGTTCTCCCAGATGTCAGTCCTGGCCAGGGCAGAGCCACACCTTGTCATGGCACGGGTTGCCTTTCCCCTCTCCCCCTCCTGCTTTTTGGCAAGCAGGCATCGTTCCTTGCCCTTGCTTTGCCAGTCACCAACCAGAATAGGCCTCAACAGCTCCACCCTAGTTGCTGGAAGGGCAGTGATCCGAGTCAGACCCGGAGTTCAGCCCCTTGCCAAGAAGGGGTGATTCACAGCTGACTCGTGAGGCCAGTGCAGCACCCGCAGCGATGTGACAGCCGGGACAGGGGCCCGCTCAATGGCCATATTGGAACTCGTGGGGCATGCCTGTAATGCCGGTCCTGTATTCCCACCAGCCTTCCCTGGCCACCTCAGACAAACTGGACCCGGCCCAGAGTTGGAATGCGGTGCCGAATCTGATGTGGGGGCAGCGCAGCAAGCCCCTGCACTGAAGGAGCCGTTGCTGGAGAGGGAGGAGGACCCTGTCCCTCCACAGGTGGTGCAGTTGCCAGAGTTGTCCCCGGACGAAGCGGTGACAGGTCCCTCCCAAATGGGCAGTCTCCCTGACATGGCTGCTAATTTGAAACTACAGTTTGAGATTGCTGAGGAGTCTGACTTTGTTATATCATAGAATCATAGAATATCAGGGTTGGAAGGGACCTCAGGAGGCCATCTAGTCCAATCCCCAACTAAATCACCCCAGCCAGGGCTTTGTCAAGCCTGACCCTAAAAATCTCTAAGGAAGGAAATTCCACCACCTCCCTAGGTAACCCATTCCAGTGCTTCACCACCCTCCTAGTGAAAAAAGTTTTTCCTAATATCCAACCTAAACCCCTAAATCCCCCTGCAACTTGAGACCATTACTCCTTGTTCTGTCATCTGACCCTTGAGAACAGTCTAGATCCATCTTCTTTGGAATCCCCTTTCAGGGAAAGCTGCTATCAGATCCCCCCTCAGTCTTTTCTTCTGTAGGCTAAATAATCCCAGTTCCCTCAGCCTTGCCTCATAAATCATGTGCTCCAGCCCCCTATCATTTTTGTTGCCCTCTGCTGGACTCTTTCCAATTTTCCCACATCCTCCTTGTAGCGTAGGGCCCAAAACTGGACACAGTACTCCAGTACTTATCATCCTTCCTGTTGTCCTTGCCTCTAGTTTCTTTTTACAGTGGAAGTCTCATGACCGTATACAGGAAGTTGGCTAAATCTATACACACCAACAGCCTTATTCCTGGGTTGAAAGATTTACTGTTTAGACTGGATGCATAAAGCCTAACCTGCACAACAGTAATTTTAAAAGCAACCATGACATGCAGATTGTCTGAACAGTAATTTTATTTAAATTTTACAGAATTATTTTTGAAGTTGAACTGCATATTTAACTCCAGTAACAATTTCTACAAAAAGAGCATATACAGTACCCAGAAATGTAGTTTTAAAAGCAACTTGTCATATCTGCATAAAACAAACCAATTAACTGAGTATCTATTTCTGCCAAAACTAGGTTTTGCACAGTGAGGCAGTCAAACAAAATTAATGGGGAGAGTAGTAAAGGACAAGTTTAAAAACAAAAAGCAATATGGTTGATGTAAAAGCAGACTCTGGGGAAAATACAAGCCCTTCAAGTACTATACATATCAACTGGGAGTTTAAGATTAACCAATGTAAAAATCTTCTCAAGAAACTCACTTTAAACTAATATGTAAATTCTGATATTTAAGTTTTGTTTTAAAGGACTTAAGTTGTAGATTGAGTCTTATGTCAAATAACCAGCAGAGTGGTTCCAAAAAGGTCACAAGTTTATACGGCAGCAAAGAAGAATAAGTCAACTTAACATTTTAAAATCTTTCACTAACATTTAAAAGCTAGAACAGCTTAAGGTAGGTCAGTTTTTAAAAACCCCAAAAGCTTAGTTTGTAACCTATTAGTATCATCCCACATTTTGCATTCCATTTACATTCTAGTGAGAGGATAAAAGTGACAGCATTCTATTAATGTAAGATGTTACTGTACAATGAAACATGAACCAAGTTTTTCTAAAAAAGTAAAAAATAATGCCATAGGCTGTTGCTTGAAGACCAGTCCATGATTCCTTAATCTCCTCTGACCCAGAAAATACACTTCCATAGCAACAAAGGAGTTAGTCTCTGCAACTACAATGCAATTTAAGTTCACATAATGACCCTACTTTTAAGCTGTGATTCTCCTCTAAGGATTTAAACATACTGTAATGTTTAGAGAATTATGCCCATCAGTCTGGTTAAACATTCCAGGTGAATGAGAACCTTCTGCCTTTGTATTGTAAACTTATGATAGTACCACTACACCAGAAGAGTTAGTATGGCAGTATTCAGACCAACAAAGCAACACTATACCACACTACAATGTAGATTTATCACCGATACAGAAGGCTGTCTGCCCCCATCTTTAGTATGGTATATAGCTACAGGTACTAAAGTGAAACAGGTCAAAGCCTAAAAGGGACACACAGTGGCACTAAAGTTGTTTTAACAAGGACCAATTCACTCCCTCTGAAACAAAACCAACTTTTGACAACTTAAGTATACTGATGCTGTCTGAAATCTGCATGATGCGTTGCTTTGCTATGACATATGTATAAGCTACAAAAGTAAGAAGTATTTTATGGAACAGAGCGAATGAGCAGAGTTGGAGGAGACCTCTTGGAAAGCAGGATTTAGAGAAAGAGGTCAAATATTAGCATAGGTGCCACTTCTATTTACTGAAGGATGTTTTTTCCATTTGTCCTTATGAAAGTCAAAGCCTTTTCAGTCTAACTGCAGTAGTACTGCATCCTATTTGTCCGTCTTCTCTTGCGTGACTGAAATTCTTCAAAGAATTGCTGAATGTCTTCTCTTTTAACAACCTGAGAATAAAATGAAACCCAAGTTGTGACAAACTAGTACAATAAAATAAAAGGAGTACTTGTGGCACCTTAGAGACTGAGCATAAGCTTATGCTCAAATAAATTGGTTAGTCTCTAAGGTGCCACAAGTACTCCTTTTCTTTTTGCGAATACAGACTAACACAGCTGCTACTCTGAAACAGACAATAAAATACATATCTGGAAAAGACAATCTAAGAGAGAAGTTTCTCAGGATAGATTTGCAATGCACACAAAACATACACTGTATCACCAGCAGTATCAAGAAATCCAATTTGTTAAAAACAATGGTCCTGACCTGCCCAGTACAAAAGCATAAGTTCAATAATAAAGCATGTGAACTACCATCCTGCATGGCAAAAAAAGCAGCCCCAAGGGAAAGGAAGTAAAATGTTAGAAAAGTATAAAATGCTTGTCCAGCTCTTATGAACTATCAGGAACTCTAATTACAAAGTGAAATAAGGTAAGTGAGGTAATCGCTTTTACTGGAACAACTTCTGTTAAACAATCTTTCACGTTTACACACAGTAAGCTCGAAAGTTTCTCTTTCATTAACAGAAGTAGGTCCAATAAAAGATTACCTCACTCACCTTTACTCTCAAATATCCTGGGATCAACACTGTTACAGCAACACTACAAACAAAAATGAAATGACAGTAGGACTGTAGTGGGTTGAAGACTGCATAATTGCATACACAGTGCCCGTATTTCAGCCAAGCTAGGAACAGAACCAAACACAGTACCAAAATGTCTCAGCTGAGGTATTCTGGGGAAAAAAACCCATGGCTTTGAAGGTAAAAAGAAAGTTTAAGGTGTAAATTCTAGCGCGGACTGACAATGGGATGTGAAGGCCTTGGATAAAGTATGACTGAATAGAGCAAGTGTGGTAGCAACACCTGTTCTTGCTCTTTTAAGAAATGTTAAAGTGAGGCTGACAAAGGACACACAAGAGACTTAAGATGTTTATGTAGAAAAATGTCATATTGGATTAAAAATTCAACTCATTTATTTTGTTTATAAACTGCACTCATCAGTACTTTAATATGCTGATAATGGGTTGTTACAGAATAGAAGAGCCTAAAGATAAAGACATTATGTGCACAATTACAAAGAGCCCAAGCAGTCTCTCAACCTTTCCTTTACTACAGCACATGCATTTTCTCAACCCGTAGTCAAAAATTTCTATTTCATTCTATTTTCACCCGTGCCCCCCCCCCAAAAAAAAACTATGGAAATTTTAACCTGTCATAAAATACGTATTTTTTAGAAAACACTGTTTAGTTATAGCTTACTGTTCCTTCATCTGCAAATCTCCTGAGGTAGTCAGTCAGTTCTGTCTTTAGGTCGTTGTATTCTGGAAGAAAAAAATGGAAAAAACCCTCAATTGTCTGCTTCAATGATTGTTTGCTATCTCCTCTTGATAACTAGTAACTGACTAGACTTGCCTCAGTAAATGGATTTCAAGTTTGGATTATAAATTAATGAAGAGCTGCAGGAAGGGTTTATCCTAAGGTGGTTCTTAATTCTGTGTATCCTCCTACTCAATAACTTCACTTTGAGCACAAGTTGCTAACTGTTAGAGCTGTGAGCAATGGTGGCTTGTGACTTTGACAGGAGAAGCACAAATCACAAAAGTTATATCCACCCCCACTAACTGAATAGTAATAGCTAAAATACACAGAAAAGATCATTCTCAATTAATCGGTTTGCAGAGAAAGAAAAATAATTCCAAATAAACAAGAGACAGTTAGGACATTTTCATATTAATTTAAATGCTGGCTTATATTAAAGTCCTAAGCATAACTTGACATTGTTCAGCTAATCTTATATCTCTGCTATGAGCATTTTCATGCATTCAGATACCCTGCAGTCACGATGTAACTATAATATAATCACATCAACTAAAAAAAAAGGCAACATTAGCACTTTAAATAACACAACTTAGAAAACTGCTTTAAAAAAAGGTTTTATAATCACTTGGCAAATCAGAACCTGACAATCACATATTATTTAGTGGACTATTTGCTATAAAAATACAATATCAAAAACTCATTCAAAAAATTTCACGTCATAGCAAGAAACTGACAGTTATACATCCATTAAATGACGTAAGCTTACCTTATTCATATAGTGAAAATCAATCAGGCTTTCTTTTGAAGCAAAGCGTGCAATAACATCATCGTACCAGGTCGGTTGCTTCTCCAGGAAAGACAACAGTTCTTTTTCAATGGATATTGTGGCTAGTGCACTAAGACAACCCTGATCCATTGTGCTCAAGTATGTCTTGATGCGTTTAAGGCAAGAAAAGATGCTTTTCACACACACTGTTGTTGCTGGTATAGTGGCAACTAAGCAAAAAAAGCAGTACACTTCCTTAAGCACCTCACAGAGCCCAGTTTCATTGATTAAGCGCAGCACGTTGCTAACAGAACGATTTTGAAACTGCTCATCTTTGAAGATAACACCATACTCATTCTTGAGATGATCTAAATCAAAGTAGCTGCCATAAGAATTGGAGAGTGAGGTAAAAGCATCTGTGGGGAACTGTTTCCTGAAAGCTGGAAATCTTGATGACTCTGATAGCTTAATGAAATGGAGGGCCTTTATGTCTACAAACCTGAGAGACAGCTGCAGAATGATGTTATCAATGATATCACTGTATAGTTGTAAATACATTTTCTGACCATCTTCAGAGGATCCATCTTCCAAATCCAGCCTATGCTTTTTTGAAGGTGAAGGTAAGGCAGTGAGGGCAGTGGCTGCAGAATTAAACACCTCTTTGAACTCCTCTTCTTTATGCAGATCACCAATCCTTGTGATTGTTAACTGAACTTGCAAATGGCAGTAATCTACATCAACAGTCTTTTTCTGAAGAACATCATCAAGAATGTCAGTGATGCTGAAGACGTTACGGTAGGAGTATGCCAAGAAAAGGAACGGGAAGTCATTTAGTTTTGTAAGGTATCCTATGGCTTGTCGCCGAGATTCTCCATCCCAACCACTGGTATTGACAATCTCCTGAAATACTTTGCACAGTTTCTCTCTTTTTGAGACAATGGCATGTAGGACTCTGCTGTTGGATGTCCATCGAACTGCACAGAGGGAAGGTATCCTTTAGCCCACAATTTGATCTAGCAGGTCACTGTGTTTGCTCAAGCGTGTAAAAAAATGTGGAGAAGCCTTCCAAAGTTGCAAAAAAGCCACGGGTTTCTTTAATACGCTGCGCCCCTTGCTGGAAAACTGCATCTAATTTGTGGGCAAAACAATGCACAAACAGAGCTTGTGGAGCTGTTTTAATTAGGGCTTGCAGACCTCCCAGCAATCACTACAGCGCCATCATATGAATGAGACACAAGTTTTCTTTTGTAATTGTATTTTAACAATACTGAATCCACAACCTGCTTCAAAGCAACTACGGTTCGATCTGCACTGTCATTTTTAAAACCCATGAACCGCTCCTGTGTTTGCCCATTCTTGTCCACGTAGCGTAACACAAGTGAAAGCTGGCTTATGTGAGAAATGTCAGTTGTTTCATCTACCTCGCAAGCAAAAAAGCTGCACTCTATCTCACTGTCAATGTGGGATATTATTTCTTTAGCCACACATTCGATCAATTAGTTTTGAATGGTCTTTAATAAGTCAGAAAAATGGATGCATTTTTCTGCCAATAAACATTCAATCTCTTGTCATGACAAAAAAAAAAACCAAAAAGTTCCCTGTAATTACCCTGATTGAGAGATTGTTCCATCTCACAATTGCAATGGAATGCAAGTTCCTGAAGAGATAAAACTGAAATATCAATTAGTCGCTTCAAAATCTCTCTGTTCTTCCTGACTTTCTTGTTGTGCTCTAAGATAGCAAGGTGCCTTTGCTCACTAAGCAACACATCTATAGGAGTGCTTGCCTGCTCTAAGCGTTTCAAGGAAACTTCATTTTTTATGTGCTCTTGTGATGAGCTGTGTATAGATGTGCTTCGTGACAGATTTTTCCAGTCAGTAACCTTCGTTAGCGCACATGGTTTTTTTAGTTGAAAGAAGCAAACAGGGCCAACAATATAGTCTGTTACTCATAGCACTGCCCGTTAGCCATTTATGGACTTTGTACCAAGATGTCTGAAATTGCCATGTTCTTTTCCTGCCTTTCTTCAAGACCTCCAGGGCTGGTGTTATTCTGCCTTCCTTAATGACTGAACATCTCTCTTCTTGATATCTTAATGAAAATCCTCTTTTTCTCAGGTCACACACAATGTCATTTTCTACAGAAGCCATTACTGAAAATTTTAAAATCTCAAATTCAAAACACACGTCACCAAGTTCAGAACTGGCCTTATCTGCTACAATCCTGCCATGGCCTCCAACGGTGGTTACCATAGCAACACCTTTATAAACTGATGACTTGGTGTGGTAACTTGCCATGGTATCAAGGTAGGTCCTTGGGGCAATATTAGCTTTACCAAGATTTGAGCCTCATGCAGCACTACATTCTTCTAACTTTTTGGCATTGCATTTCACTACTGGACAGTGAGTTGTGTCAGATTTAAATCAAATCACAAACACTTCTTGTGGATTTGTGAACTTATTTAATATCTATGTTTAAGTGTAAATCTATATTAATTTAATAACAAAGACTATGGAAAATCTATCTTGCAGCTTTTAGGAATTCTTGGTTAGGCTGTACCTCATTTGCCTGGGCAGACGAGCTGGCTGTGAGGAAAGCGAAGTACTATCAACACTAAATGAGATGGATCAGAGAGCATAGGATACAGATTCCATTTCTAGGACTTGGCAAGTCTTCAGCTCAGCCCACTGTTTCCTTACCAGATTCACAATACACCTCCCCACAGCAAGTTACATATAGCAATCTGTACCTTTCTGAATGAGAATTAACTGAGCAAGAATCAAGCAATTTGTTCTGTTCTTGTAAATTTTAAACCTAAACCACTGATTTTTAGGAGCAACCAAGCATGAACACATACTCTGACACCACCCCTATGCCTAACATCACTGACACATACTTTCTATATAAGGGAATTCCCCTGTGCTTAGAGCAACCAGCTTAAATGGGCATTTTAAGGACAAAACAAACCTAAGAATCAAGCGCTATGAATAAATTAATACATCAGTACTAGCTGTTCTTTATATGTGAAGCGAGCTTCATTTGTTCAAAGCCTCGAGGGTTTATTAGCTTAAGTTCACTGGAGCAGAACAGATTCTACTCTGAGGTACAATAGTCACACTGGCACATTGTGTTCTTCAGAAAAGTGGTAAGAGCATGAGTTGATACAATTGACAGTGTCTTCCACGTAGGAGCCCTAATTTATGACTCAGGACTCTGGCTTTTTGGCTCAGAAATGCTCAAACACGTCAGATATAGTGCAGCCTCTTGTAGAGGGACTGTTGCACCATTTTTTCAAGTACCTCCATCTTCATGTCTACAGACACTGGACCAGAGTTTGGGTATACTCCACAGAACACTGTCAGGAAATTCCATCTGCCCTGAAGCTGACGATTCCCCCACCCCGCAAATAATGCATATAAGAAGCTAACTAAACAGTAAAATTAAGCGAGTGCTTGACTTCCTCGTTCAGTGCTATGCTTTTCATGGTTACCCTTCCCTGCCTATTATCTACTTCTAATGACAGCTGTGCAGGGCAGGGAAATTGTATTTACACTGTTGATACTATATACATAATGTATGAACACAGAAAACAAAGCTAGCTAATACTAACATGTCAACTTTCGAGAAGAAATTACCACTGCCAGAACACTGACGACCTGCTGAATTAGAAAACAAGCAGAAGTTTCTAGAAAATCTACTACTTTAATGTAAATAGTAAACAACAGGCTGGAGACAAAAACATTCAAGGTTTCCTATAGAAATTTGTCTGGAGGCTAGTTAAATAGTCTCTTATAAGTTGCTTTTTAAAGACACGGTTGCTATTTAAGTAGAAAGTCTATTAAATAGCTCTTTTAGGTAAGATATGTATTTAAAATGCTATGCTGAATTCCCAAAATGAAGTTATATTTACCACAGATGAGTTCTACTTGCTGGACTCTGTTCATGCTATTAAGCGTGTCCATTAAAGGATCTCTTCTGTCTGTTTCCTGGTCACTTGTACCTTTATTCTCATAGGCCAAGACAGTGTCACATTCATCAATCAGGAATTGGACATCCAGTTCTGAATACATTTTCTGAAGAGTAAAGTAAAAGTTATTTTCCAGCTTAAACTTTACGGACCATCTGCCAACCTTTCAAGCCCTCTCGCAAAGAAATAACATTTACCACATTGTTTTATATCTGCAAGTATTTCAGCCATTTCTTGTGAATGCTTCCAGAACTGTGCTTACTTTAGACAGTAGGTAAATAAATACAAAATGTTCACAGGCTATTATATACAATTAATTCTGAAGATGAGAAAGTCATCAGATAAGATCCACACTTGTTTCCTTAGGTTAGTGGAATGTTTTCCAGTAGATATTTACATTCAGAACAAGGAGGTTTTACAAACTCTTATTTGACTTCTCTCAGTAGAGTCTTCAAGGAACTAATATAAATGTTAGCCTAGAAAACAAAATGCATACATACTAAACAGTCTTTGCATGTGCACAATTTACTCCGCCAGTTAGACGGCCAAAAGGTGGCAGCATCCTTCTTCAGAGACTGTTTGGTCTGGAGTTCTTGCAGCTTACAGACCGGTTTATCGTTCTTTGTAACTGTCTGAATTAAAATGAAACAAGTCAGTATTTTTCACTTCTATTTTATTTCAAAGGGGTTTAATTCAGGTTTTTTCCAGTTTGTCCTTTTCTTAGCTACAATACTGTCCTGCCTTGATCTCCCCCCCCCCCTTTTTTTTTTTTTAAAGCTCCCTAATGTGGTGTTCAGAGTAAAGTTCGAATTAGGACACTGCTGTATACCCAGGAGAATCAACTAAAACTGCTAAAGACATTCATACTCTAAATTAATTGATTATCCTTCTTACAAATAAACATCAGATTCAATGCAAAAGCTAGAAAGGGCTCAGAAATCAGATCTGAGCTAGCCTGATGGCACAGTTACAGTGGGTGGTACTTCCACATTAGCAAACAAATTTAGAAGTGATCTCAGGCTGATCAAGTAACAAAGGGGGTGACATCAGAAGAGGAATGGAAGATCTTTGCTGAACATACTGTATTCCTGTATGCCCTGGTCTACTGGCTGATCAACTGACACATTAACCTTTCACAGCAGTATTTACTGGCACGTCCACTGCAGTGGAGACTGTGCTAGGACAATTACATAAACTTTGAGTAATATTTAAGTAGATGAAGTATAGAAAGGGAGCATGGAATATATGTTTCCCATTCACACAACCAAAAGAGGAGCTTTGCCTACACTAAGCAGAGCGGGAACATAAGACCATAAGAAAAATGTGCAGTTTACCTCTGGACATTTCGACCCAGAACTAGTAGATGGCTCATTATACTGTTCAACTTGCTCTTCCTCCTTGATCTTCCCTTGGAGATCTCCTCCACTTTCCTTTTTGACTTCTCTGTTCTGTTCTTCAGTTTCCTTGACATTCAGCACAATCCTTTCATCTTCAAGTGAGGTCACTTTGGTCACAGTAGGAACTAGAAAATGTATATCCATAACTAACATAAGCTTGCTGGACAAAGAAATCAGTTTCAGAATTTCTTTTGATACTTTTGATTTCTTTTGTCATACAAGTGCTCAAACTGCAATGTACACTTCAATAAAAACAAGGATATATTCTAGAGCTATCTGGGGACATCATGTTCTCATTAAACAATAATAAAACTGCTTAATCTTTTATCACAGCTTCCTCATACCCCTCGCGCCTCTTACTGCAAAAACAGTGTTAAAGAACAAGTCGCAGTAAGTTTATTTTTATTAACTGAAAGACCGATTTAAACTGCTTAACTCCTTTGTGCCTTCCCACTTCCAAAGCAGAAAAGAAAACTTTCATTGTTCTTTCATCCTGAAAGCCTAGAGTTTACTGGAAAATAATGGAGAAAACGGGGGAGGGGGAATACCATGATTTCTCACAGTGCTGAACGCTCCTAGGATGCTAGTCTTCCTCTGAGTTCTTGAAATTCATTGGTATTTGAAAAAGATTGGATGGTAGCCAGGTACTTTCTCTGATTTTATTTTAGTATTTTATTCCTGATATACGCTTGAAACTTTATTTTTTTCAGACAAACAGAAGGAAGAAACCAAAAAAAGTTTAATTTATTATAAAATACACTTTTAGAATGTTTACAGAGGTCTTAAAGACAAACAAAAAGAACAATATTCTGTGAGGATGATGAAACAGTCTCCCAATTTTACAGAGGCTTCTCAAAAAACAAACTGGTTTAAATAATTTCTCCATATATATCTATAAAGTGTAATTATGAATCAATTACAAATAAAATTAAGCAAACATACATAAGCACATCACTCTCAAGACCTGGAACACACTGTTGCAGATGCTCTTAAATTCTGAAGCATGAAAGACATGACTGCTGCTCCTTAAGAGCACTGCTTCTCCCTCAGTCAGTGAAATTGCCAACATAATTTTCTAGAGTGATCGAATATTAATCAAAGTGATCAAACATTTCACTGAGACCATGTGCTACAGTTTGCTCTTTACCTCTTAGTTATTTTACCAGGAAAAAGCCTCTCATCTCTTTTCAAAGCAATCCTGGGGGATATAAAAATGGATAGACCTCCACTAGCTTCCTTCATGATTTAGTGAAGCACTCTCAGCACCAAGAGCACTACAGTGCTAGAGCATATTATATAACTATGCTATTTGGTTCCCCGTATATAATGGGTTTACTTCTTTGACATGTAATCAAGTGTATGCTCCATGCCATACCTATTCTAAGAAAAAGCACTGTCATGTATTTATACTACAAGAGGATTCCATGTATGAAATCCTTGGACATCAACCCCTTAGACACATCCTGAGGTAGCCAACTTTTTATGACCTGACAGGTCATAATCAGCAATTGATATAATCAACCATTTGGAAGTGAGCACCTTCAGCCAGCCACCTGCTGTGGAGCAAAGCAATTTAACTTAAGAACAGCCAAACTGGGTCAGACCAAAGGTCCATCTAGCCCAGTATCCTGTCTTCCGACAGTGGCCAATGCTGGATGCCCCAAAGGAAATGAACAGAACAGGTAATCATCAAGTGATCCATTCCCTGTCGTGCCCAAAGGGAAGATGATTCCCTTTCTTTCTAGCTCCTACATTACTTCTACTTCTGAAGAGAAGAATGTGCAGCAAAGAACACTAGGACTCCTGTATTTATTTTGATTAGACAACTGGAGAGTTGTTTTCCCTAGGAGAGACCACATCCCAAACAGAACAAAGGGGAACTCTCCAAATCCATTCAATGCAGAATCACCCTTCAGGGTCCATTCAAAGTTACTCCAACATCATCTCTCCCCCAACCTCTGTTTCCCTATACCTACGCCCAGTGCTGTAATGTCTTTTCAGTAATTTTGATTTAGCCTAGAACATAAACACCGGGGGGCAAGAATCAAGTCTTTTTGCAATATTTGCCATAAACACCTACGCTGAGAAAATACACTTATAAACTACTTTCAAAACTAAAAAAAAATAAGATTTTATAAAACTTAAGAATTAGGCCTTCCTTTTTTTATAAAGCAAAAAACCTAAAGTTGCCACATAAGCTACTTTATTGCCTGAGGTTTTTGTCTAAGTAGTAACACAATCTCTTCAGCCTTATCAGCAAATATGTCTTCCACTTGATAGGCTTATGTGAGTTAAGTCAGCTATGTTTGGGAGGTTTATAGAATGAAAATATTAATACAGCTCTCCTAATTTTACCTGCTAACTGTGAAGTATACGCCCAAAGAAAAGCACAGCAATTCATGCAGGCCTGGCACACCATCTCATGGAAGTCCCCGCTCTCAGGGGGAACTGCACCAAGGTGCTGTCAAGAAGAAATAGGAACATATGACAGAGACACATTAGTTGCAAATTAATAGATTCTGCAGAGTATTTTTTGCTCTAGGTTTAGTGGCAGAAAAACAAGCATCATGCCCACCTCTTCCCTCATGTTTTCAGTATTCCCATTATCAGTATATTATCCCCAGTTTGTCCTCCATACCTAGCATCCGTACTGCTAGAAGATGAGAGAGGACCAATCAAATTTAAGGAATGTATCCAGATTATTAGCCTCTCTTCACATGTCAATCCCCCGAGAAGTCTGGATTCCATCAGCCAAGACAGCGGGAATACTTATGGATACTTTCAAATCTTGACTATCCTAAAAGGACAGCTACCACACACTGCAGTTTTAAGTAGCCCTCTTATTTAGTAATCTGAGATTCTCTAAATGCTGAACGAGGTTTATAAAACATTGTATCCAGCTTCAGAATGGAAGCAATGTGAAAAGAGTTAGATACAAAATCTAAACTGTCTTCAAACAAACTGGTGAGAAACATCAAGATGAATAAAATTACCTCCATTTTCTTTTGACAAATGTTTATAATTACAGCTAGAATATTCATCAAAAATACTTAATATCTAATACAAAACATTTAGGAAAAAAAATGCTATGATTTATCTGAATCAGAGCATCTATAATTAATGCAAGATATACTATACCAACAATATTCCTATTTCATGTCTTTGTTCCAGGACTTCAACCATTCTACTTGCTTCAGTCTGGTTTTGAATTTCACCATCTACCCTTCCCAACATGATAAGCTGAACCCCTAACCCTGCATAAAGCAGGTGATTTTCAAAGGCAACAATGTGACCCAGGCACCCAACTCCCATTTACTTTCAATGGTAATTGGGTGCCTTGGCCATTTGCCTTGAAAAAAATCTTCCCTAAAGTTCCTAATCAGGCACTGAGTGTGCAGCTTGTTCCCTCCTATCCAAAATAGATATGGCTCTAAGTTAATGTCCCATTAAATGAGCTGCCATTCACCACAGATCATGATCACAGTTGATAATGGTGTGCTCAATAACCTTCTCCAATTCCAATGAAACGCTATCATTCAGAACAGTCTTCCATAAAACAAAGTTTTAGATGTCTATTGTCACTTATTAGGACTAGTTTATATAATAAGAGCAACCTTGAATAAAGTAGAGGTCCTCTCCATTTTGCGTACTAGTTCATCATGAGGACTGCCAGCATGCAAGAATAAAGATTTAGGTTTTTTCGTACAGCCTGAAAAGAGCTAATCTGAAAACTCTTGCCCTGGTTCTCAAAAGATCCCTGTCTACCTTTCCAAGTAAGATTTGCCATAAGGAAAACACTAATTTTAGCCTATTTCCAGACAAGATGACAATTTTGTTAAATACATATCCTTACCCTTCCATGGAACCAGTCTTCACAAACTATGCACTGGATCATTTCATCTGGGATCTAGAAGAATGGTTATATTATTAGCAATAATATCAACCTTCAAAGTTTCTCACAGGACTTTAAGTGCCATGTATTCTGAAGAATATACAAGTGAATCACTTTCCACAGTGAGACACTTAAATCGCATAGCCATGATAAATACTTACAGCCTCACCAGCCAAAGTTTTATTACATCATAGAAGTCTTTATTAAATCATAGAATATCAGGGTTGGAAGGGACCACAGGAGGTCATCTAGTCCAACCCCCTGCTCAAAGCAGGACCAATCCCTAATCTTTGCCTCAAATCCCTAAATGGCCCCCTCAAGGATTGAACTCCCAACCCTGGGTTTAGCAGGCCAGTGCTCAAACCACTGAGCTATCCCTTTGAAGCACTTGTAATTTGTTATATTCTGGCGACTAGAGATTCCCAATTGTCTAACAAGATTATTTTTGCATTGTTGCCAGATATGCTCTCTGTGACATTCTGCACTCCAAATTTACCATTGTGATGTAATTATGCTATGTTTTGTACAAAGTATGCCTTGTGAAGTATCATTCTAAAAGTCTTATCTGCTAAACATTAATATCTCATTGGATTGTATGTGAAGTTATGAAGTTTTGCTATGTATGTGTAACAAAGATATGAAGTTGGAAACATCCACAACTAGCCTTTCAGGTAAAACAATGAAGAAGCTACCCAGTGCTAATAGTTCATCAACAAAGACAATGGAAGAGCTTAACCTCACCTCTGGACTCTTCAGTCAGCTATGGGCAATGGCTGCCATGACTCAGTGGGAACATGCAAGGGCTTGTGACCAAATCACATGATACTGAACTCCATTTTGGTACCAGTACTTTTCTACAAACTGGGCTGGAAACCTGATTTGGAACAAAGAGTTTCCTGCCATATGGAAAAACTATATAAGAGGGAAGTGACCTCATGAGTAGGAATCACTCCCCTACAAGACAATACCTGGAAACACTGGAGGAACAAAGACTGAACTGAGGAACAGGGTCCCAGGTGGGAAAGAAAAAAAGCTTCCTGCATGTGTAAGGAAGCTAAAATCTGCTTGTATCATCAGTCAGGGTGAGATATTGCTGATTCAAATCCTATCTAGTTTGTGTGAGACAGATTGCGATTTTAATTTCCTAGGTAATCTGCTTTGATCTGTTTGCTATCACTTAAAATCTGTCTGTAGTTACTAAACTTGTTTTATCTTAACCAGTGTGTTTTTAAATGAAGTGTCAGAAGCTTGGCTCTGTAAGCATGGGCTGTTGCATATCTTCTCCACATCGAGGGGGAAGCAGACTAATTTAATGAGCTTGCACTATACAGAACCCTGTACAGTGCAAGATGGTATAATTCTGGGTTTATACTCTAGTAGGGGTGCAAGGCTGGGGAGCTGGGAAATTGGCTGGTGCCTTCATTGTCAGTCCATGAGCGGCTTAGGTAAAGCACTCAGGTGACAGGCGTGCTACCTACTGTCCTGTTGGGTGATAACAGGGCCTGGAGGGGCTGGCTGGGCATCACCAGCAGAGCAGTGTGGGAGGCCAACCCAGCTGAATGGTATGAGAGCACAGTAGTTCCAATGGCTTCCAGGCTTCACCCCGGGGATGACAACTGGTCACACACTCACAACAAAAAAGACAGACAAAAATCATCTCTTCACTGCAGTGCACTTACGACCCCTTTCTCATAAGTGGAAGTGTATAAATAATGGACACATCAGAAGCAGAAAGAGGTATTTATGTTAGGAGTCTCATCAGGTTTGCAGTAGGAGAGCTAGACCTGCTAATTCAACTTTAGAATTCTGTCAAGCATAATACAAGACACTTTGGTTTATTATTAAAGCATTGTTGTTTTTAAATAGTCTTTCATAATAAAGTGCTAAATGCCCCAAAACTTGGCAGAGTTGATGTTGTACTGTACTTCAAAATTATAGTGTTTGTCATATTAATTTATACATTCATATGGGTTTAACAAGAAACCAGATGTTTGTTTTTCTGCATTTGCTATTTTGGTATTGCCTATTCCCAAGATGCCCTCTGTGACAAGAATTCACTATTTCTTATACAAGTATATTTTAGTAATATTTTATACTATTCAAAAATACAAAATATTTAGCAAAATACTATAAACACGTTCTAACTTTCCTTATCCATTGAAGAGGTGAGAGACAGACTAGCTATAATTCAATATTTTGAAGAGAAAAAAAAAAACCCTGAAATATTATGTGCCAGTCAAGTAAAGTGGTGAATTTTAATTCAGATATGATGGCTTCATAATGTACAATACTAGTGCTGGGAACTTTGATATGGAATATGTTTTTTGTCATTAATTTCTTAGAGAATGTGCTTTGTTATTTAATAATCTGAGGGGGGGTTTATTATTATTTTGAATTTTCAGGTGAACAAATACAGAGTTGAGACATTATGATAAAAAAATAATTGGAAATCCAAGATTAACACACAAGCTGACTCACTTTATTGTGGGAACTGCCCAGCATTAATTTATCAGGATGTAGGGGTAAAATGAAGCATGATTTTATCTGTTGATGGGGGGCTGGCCCTTCATTTAAGTTTTTGAATGGAGAAACAGCATTAATTTATTGCCCGTCTTCCTTGTCTATCTTAAGGCAAAACATAATTGTACTCTTAAACATTATGCAAATGCAGACTACTATGTAAAATGATTAACAAAAGTAACACCGCAGGTAAGATCTCTCTGTTAAGATGGAGTCCATTCTGTGGAAGAATTTGATGATCATCATTCTACATGAGAACACCCATACTGGGTCAGACCAAAGATCCATCTAGCCCAGTATCCTGTCTTCTGACAGTGGCCAATGCCAGGTGCCCCAGAGGGAATGAACAAAACAGGTTATCATCAAGTGATCCATTCCCTACTGCTCATTCCTAGCTCCTGGCAAACAGAGGCTAGTGACACCATCCCTGCCCATTCTGGATAATAGCCATCGATGGACCTATCCTCCATGAACTTATCTAGTTCATTTTTGAACCCTGTTATAGTCTTGACCTTCACAACATCCTTTGGTAAAAAGTTCCACAGGTTGACTATATGTTGTGTGAAGAAATATTTCCTTTTGTTTGTTTTAAACCTTCTGCCTGTTAATTTCGTTTGGTAACCCCTAGTTCTTGTGTTATGAGTAAATAAAACTTCCTTATTTACCTTCTTCACACCAGTCATGATTTTATAGACCCCAATCATATCCCCCCCCTTAGTCATCCCTTTTCCAAGCTGAAAAGTCCCAGTCTTATTAGTCACCTCTCACACGGAAGCTGTTTCATACCACTCATAATTTTTTTGCCCCTTTCTGAACCTTTTCCAATTCCAATATATCTTTTTTGAAATGGGGCAACCACATCTGCACGCAGTATTCAAGACCTGGGCGTACCATGGGTTTATACAGGGGCAATATGATATTTTCTGTCTTATCTATCCCTTTCTCAATTATTTCCCACACCCTGTTTGCTTTTTTGAGTGGATGTTATCAGAGAACTATCCACAATGACTCCAAGATCTCCTTCTTGAGTGCTAACAGCTAATTTAGACCCCATCATTTTATATGTATAGTTGGGATTATGTTTTCCAATGTGTATTACTTTGCATTTATCAAAATTCTATGCAGAAAAAAAGTCTGTGCACTTTATCCATAGTATTATTACTAATTGTGCATTTCTTACCTCATCTTCAGGATCAGGATAAGGTCTTTTACAAACACAGTATAATCCGTAGAAGTTGTGATTATATTTATTGCCTGAATTCACTTTTCCCTTTTCCTAGAAGGGAAATGGGGTATATGTTTTAATGTACAACCTGGTGAAAAAACATGAACTTTCTTGAGAGACTGTACAACCTGAAGACAATTCTTGTCCTATTCTAATCTCCTAAGAGATGACCCACATAAACTTACTGGAAATAGCTTGCACTGCAAATTTTTGAATTTGCTGTTTCCACAGTCACAGCGGAAGTTTCTGGAAAGAAAGAGACATAATAGTTCAGATTGTTTATGCTGTCTTAAAATAATGTCTTATTCTTATAAGTGCTCCTTATTTAGAGCTGTGACACGCTCTCACAAGCTATTTAAACAAAAACATATGTGAGAATTGGCTAGACTGTCCTGAAGCCTTTCCATCTCATGCTGTGATTGTCAGATCTCAGCTCAGCAGTGTTGAGTTACATCAGTATTTGGCTGGGAAACCTCAATGGAAGATCTAATTGTTGCTGCTGTAACTACTCACATGCGTAAAGGCAAACACATGTTTTACTGTTTGCAAGACTGGGGCCTAAGTTAGTTGGATGTCATGGGAGCCTGTATTACTGGACATACTGTCTTTTGGATGAGAGATACAACTGAACTCCTTCCCACTTACGATCATTCACTGATCACTTACGATCACTCCTTCCCACTTACGATACAAACTGAAATGTTTGTACTAAGAGGGGTATTAGTTGGGGTGCTCTAGGTGGGAAAACTCTCCCTTGGGCATTACATCTGCCTACCAAAGATTCAGTTTCAATACATTCTGATGATAATCTTCACCTAATATATTCAAATATTTTTCTTCATTTAATCTACACTATTGGGTAGTAGTGCTGTGTTTTGTTGAACAGCCATTACATTCTACCCAAGAGGTGGCTGCATGCCAATGATTAGCACTGTGAACACTACGTATTTTACTTGATTCAGATGCACGTGGCAGGCCTTAATATTTAGAAAGTTCTTTACGATGAATAAAAGTGCTTATAAAGCATGTGAACAAGAATACTTTATAATTTAACAGAGAAACATAATCTGTACTTTGAAAATAGGTTTTTTTAAGATCAATGTTGTTTTTTCCTGAAATCAACTCCCCCCAAACCCATGTAGTATTTGCTTTAATGAAAGGACCCAACTGTACTGTGAACCTCTTCCGTGCCATTTCTGCCTCTGCAACCAGCAAATGTTTTCCACACATACCAACACCTCTTTAAGAAGATGGGCACTTAGCATAAAGGCACAGATGACTTTTTGGTGTGATGCTTTACTTCTTCACAATATGACAAATAAAAAAAAGTGTCTCAGAAATTACTCCAATATCTTCCTCTTCCGAAAAAGCTTTACCTTTTTGTATACAGTTCAAATAACTTGTGCGTGCCATGACATTCATAACTGCAGGCTAAACAGATTCCTGCTGGTTCTTCTCCTGGGGGGGTGCAAGTACTGCAGGCATACAAGGCTTGTCTTTTCACAGCACCCTACAATGACAAGATAAATGACTATAGAAATGCAGAAATAATTGAAGGAAGATAACTCGCTGTTGAAGTAGTAAATGCAGTTTGTGTCAGAAGAACTGGATTTAGGAGCAAGTTAGTGTTTGGTGGGCAAGCTGACAGTGGGTGCAACAAACATACAGTACAAGTCATTTAGTTAGTACATTCCCAAAGTTGCCAAGTGCCTTCTTGTAGTCCAAAATGCTGACCTATGAATAGCTCTTTAAAAGGGGATAGACTAAAATAAATGCCATGAAGATATGAATATATGTTTCCAGGCCCTGGAAATGAAAATTTTTTTTCAAGACTAGGCTCTTGCAATATGTGACATGCGCCCTCAGCCCTGTACTTGAAGAAATACGGAGTGGGATAATTTGTTGGAGAGGAAACTATGGGTTAAGTGAGTTCAAAGCTAGGCAGAGTGCTCTGGACACCAAGTTCTCTATTTACCCACAGAGCAGGCAAAGACCCCAACTTTGTCTCCCACCAATGACCATCACATAACATTTGCTGGCCAATGACTGCATTTTGTCTGATGGGGTAAACTCTTGAACTGTGCTGTTGTGTAGCCCCACTATCAGCCTGCAAACCATGTGTGGGAGAGAGAAAGAGCACAGAAAGACACCCTACCAAAGACAGGGTATCCCAAAATACAAGGATGTTGGACCTCCCCCTCTGCCCCAGAGGCACCATCTCCGCAGTCCAGCCTTGCCACTGAGCTTGCCACAAAGGGGGCACCGAGTGCAAGGCACAAGGGGAGGCCAAGCACCAGCCCCCGGCCCCCAGTGGCACTTGGGCTCTGGCTCAATAAGGACCCCACCTAGGGACTCCGGAAGAGAATCAAAGACTAACCCCGCCCCGCAACAGCCTCACCACACACACACCCCGCTTGTTCCCTCGCCGCCCCCCCCCATCGCCCCACACCTGCCCCGCCCCGGGGAGCCGCTCCCCGTACAGCTGCCTCAGCCCCGAGCCCGTCCCCCGCTGTTTCTTCTCCGCCTGCAGGAGACTCCCACCCCTCCGCCGCCTCCCGGCCCGAGCCTCTGGCTCGCTCGCTCGCTCGCCCGCCCGCCCGGCGCCGCCCCCTCACCTGGGAGTAGCTGCAGCGCTCGTGATCGCTCCCACCCAGCACCGCCCGCGCCTCCTTCTCCAGCTCCTCGTTCTCCGCCAGCACGTCAGCCAACGAGACCACGGGCTCCTCCGGGGCCCCCGCGCAGCCGCCAGCGGGCTCAGCGCCCCCGGCCGCAGCCTCCATCGCGGGATCCGACCGAGGCAGATACGGCACAAGGCGGGAAACGAGACCCAACGCTGGGGGGCGCCGCCACAACGGAAGCGGAACTGCCAACACACCACGTGACACGGAAGACCGCAAAACAAGGGTTCAGCGCGTGACACGGGCCGACGGGGCGCATAGCAACAAGTCACACAGGGTGGGGCGGGGCTGGTCAGTACCACGTGACGGAGGAGGCGGTGTCACATGACGGGGCAGGTGGCGGTCGGACAATTCCCGCGTAATGGCCCCGCGAGAGTTGCTGCGCGCGCCGTTCGGCTCCTGGGGCGAGTTTGGAGGGGCCGTTGCCTCGTGGGCGCCGAGGGCTTCCGGGTTAGGGCGCGTAGGACGGATTCCGATTGGGCAGTTCCGCTGCCGGTCTCTGCCCCTCAGGCCGGGCTGCGGGGATGGAGCTGCGGGCGCAGCTGACCGGGCGCGAGGGACAGGAGTGGCCGCTTCGCGTGCGCTGCCAGCCTGAGGCCGGCGCCGGTGGGGAGCTCCGGGGGCTGCTGCGCGGCCTGTCCCAGCTGCAGGAGCAGGTCTCGGCGCTGCTCGCGCCCCTAGTGGAGCAAGAGCGCGGGGGGCTCGCGGGGGCGGGGACCGCAGCGGGGTCACTGGGTGAGTGAGGCGCGGGGCCTGCGGCGGAGCTGCTGGAGTCGGGGTGGGGCTGAGTGGCTCTGGGCCAGGGGCGGGCAAACTTTTTGGGCTGAGGGCCACCTCTGGGTATGGAAATTGTGTGGCGGGCCATGAATGCGCAGGAAACTAAAAATTCATGTTCCGACAGGAAAGGAGGACTTCTGCCACCTTAGAGACTAACAAATTTATTTGAGCATGAGCTTTCGTGAGCTACAGCTCACTTCATTGGATGCATACTGTGGAAAATACGGTGGGGAGATTTATATACACAGAGAACATGAAACAATGGGTGTTAACCATCACTCTCATTACAGTGCGTATGGTAACACCCATTGTTTCATGTTCTCTGTGTATATAAATCTCCCCACTGTATTTTCCACTGCATGCATCCAATGAAGTGGGCCGTAGCCCATGAAAGCTCACGCTCAAATAAATTTGTTAGTCTCTAAGGTGCCACAAGTCCTCCTGTTCTTTTTGTGGATACAGACTAACACGGCTGCTACTCTGAAACTTGTTCAAACAGGGACACTCTTACAATAATTACTGGGCTGTTTGTGGATTTTACCACACAATTTTGCTCCTGTCTGAACACAAATTGAATGTTGGCCTGGATTTGTCAGGCTTCACGTCATTGGAACTCATTGAGATTTACTAGCCCCCTGCTCTCAGAAATCTCCTCTCATGTAGTTTCCAACAGCCCACAATTGAGTCGCCTCTGGGTGCTAGGAAAGTCATCTAAGCCAACAAGTAGCAGGCAACTGAGCTTGCACGTTTCAGGCTGTGATGGCTCATGAGGCACGTTTGGGGTGTGCAGCTGGAGTAACATGCATGTCCTCTCGCCCATAATGCAGAAAGGCCTGGCAGTGGAGCGGGGCAAACCCCTAACCCCATTCCTGGGTGGGTGGAGCGGGGCAAGCCCCCGACCCCATTCCCCGGCTGGAGCGCTGGGGTGGGTGAAGCAGGGCAGTGGAGCTCGAGGGCCAAATTAAAAGGTCTGACAGGCCGGAAGTGGCCCACAGTCCATAGTTTCCCCCCCCCTGCTCTGGGCAGTAGCTGGGCATGGCGCTGACGGGGAGGGGAGGGAAGGGGTTGGGTGACAAAGCATAAGCCCCAGTGCGGTGAGAACTGGGTGCCAGGCGCTCGTGTGTCACCCGATTCAGTTGGCCGTGAGACTGCTGGGGTTGCCCAGATGAGCCCTGCTCCACCATCGCCCCGAGTGTGTGCGGGCGCACGGCAGCCCTCATTTGTCTCCCTGGTGGTAGAGACGTGGATTGGAGGCAGGTGTGTGTAACTGCACGGCATCCTCTTTTGACTCAGCCCACATGTTCAGGGGTTGCCAGTCCATCAGCCTTCCCTCCCAGTGCTACATAGGAAGGCGCCTGGTGTGGTGATGAGGGTGCTGATCTAGAAAGGGTGGAGAATCACTCACATTGATCATTCAGTTCCAATAGAAAACCCAGTAAGTCTGTTGAATGTTTTGTACAGGAGTAATTTCTAGAGGGTCAGAGCTATCACAATCCCTCCACCTTAGGGGATAGAAACATAACATTCAGACTTGTGGTGACCTTTTCCAATAAGAAAAGCAGGTCTTGTGGGGTTTTGTCTGTATCCTACACATAGTGTCAGTGCAGAATCACACAACAAAATGGTATGGACTTACAGATAAAGAATGTGAAGAATCCATAAATAAACAACTTTGAATGACATGGTTTCAGGGGGCAGGGGGAGCATGTTTCAGCCACAACTTTTGCTCCAGGAAGGCACCTGGAAAAAAAGAGTTTCTCTGTCCTCTAACCCATCCACAGTTTTTCCTCAGGAAATGGATTTGTGAGTATTTTTTGTATTTCTAGTATTAATTTGTATTATAATTTTAAAAGGTGATGTTGGGGAGGAAGAGGCGGAGGAGGAAGATGAAGAAAACAACACTGATGTCAAAATGTGTGTGGATGGACCACCTTTAAAACGGACAAAAAGTCAGCACTCCTAACTATTGCCTTAAAAGCTATTTAATTTAAAAAAAAAAGACTTTTCTGTTGTTGCAAATGTTAGTGTTTATATTGCACTGTTGTACCTCTGGAAGAAACTATTTTTGGAAACTAGACAACTACATTTGTGTTCCTTTTGGTTAAGTTTTAGAAGGAAAATGTCTTTTTCTTTTTCTGGTATTTAATGTTACTAATAAAATACCTGACAAAAAGAGAGTGAAGTGTAATGTTGTAGATTCTCTTACATGGAAAGAAATTAATTCTTAAGTATTTGGGAGGAAGAAATTATGGATTGCCAGTGTCAAGAGGAACCTTTGTTTGCAGGTGTCTCTTTACTAATCTAGCCACTGAAGTATGTGGTTTTGAATCTTTTAAAAGTCAATATTAATTTGTACTGCTTCTGAGCTCCCTGTATTTTTCCTGCCACTCTTAAAATAGAGTACGTTACAGTTAAAAAAAAGAAAAAGCAAGTTACTCTGCTGAAATATATTAAACTACAAGAAACAAACTAACAATTTTATATAAGGGTGCTATTGATAGGGGACTTTATAAAATAACTGGAGTATTCCAGATCTGCTTAAATACATTAGCAAGGAAGTAGTTATTTAAAAAAAAAAAAAAAGTTGATCAGCTTTACAAGAAGCCTAAAAGATCCGTTTATGATGTTGGGTCTCAGGTACATTTGTGTTTAACACTTAACTTTACAAAGACGTACACATAGATATTTGGAATCAGAATCGTGTAGCTTTGGGTACCACCATAATTCAAATAATAACTACAAAATGTGCCATAATTTGAAATGAATACTAAAATACAGTGTTAAACCAATAAATGCAAGAAATTATCAGGAGAATTGTGTCAGTTATGTAACACCAACAGTGTCTTATCTATCTAAAAAAACCATAAACTACCTCACAACAATGTTGTAAGGATGAATTGGATTATAAAATACCCTGGAAGTGCTAAGTATTGTGTAAAAATTTGTCTTTATTTGGATATGGGCATTAAGTACAGTAAGCATTGTCAGTTTTGCGGTTCACTTGGTTGACAGTGTGTCTGATCTGTTAATTAGTTTTGTGTGGTTTAGCCATTACATCAGATATGAATAAAACAAAGAAATAAACTGCTTTTATAGGTCCCTCATTGTGAACCATTCATTACTTCACTATAGTCAGCACTGAAAGTTTGTGGATTCATTATCTGTCTAAGGGATTTGCCTTGCCACCCATCATTACAGTGTTTTAAGTGCCTTCCAGAAAAAACAATTTGGGAGTACCAAAATCCCTGGTGGACTTCATGTATCTGTCTCACTTCCCTTTTTGGGTTATAGAGACACTGCATGAGTAGGGTTTTCTTCGTTTATTATTTTTGCTTTTTAGGTTGTTGCTGGTGTATTGTTCTGGTTATGTTGGAAAAGCTTTAATCTGTTAGTAGCTATACATACTGCCATGCAATAATAGCTAGTGATTACTGTGACTACTGCTCTTGATTGGCTTATTACATATATGAAGAGTGCAGGCAGTCAGTGTGTGCTAAAACAACCTGTCATTGTTACCCCATCTTGATCTCCCACTCCCCTCCACTGGTTTGTTTTTCACTCACCTGCTAAATCTTGTGCAGTGAGCTCTGCCCATGAAGTTCCTTACTCAATTAAAAAGGGGGGCTTTGCAGGCACAGTGGTCTGCCTGCACAGAGCAACTTGCAGGACCTAGGCCTTTAGATTATAAATCCTTTTGGAACAGGGACTGTCTCTTGTACATGTTTGTGCTGGGCCTAACAATGGGATCCTGACCTGGTTGATTGTATCACCATATAATATACATAAAATACACAACTGCAATAGTCAGGTTGTAACATTAATCTTATAGGAGTTAAGTTTACCATTGCATCTGCAACTCTGCCTTCATATGGTGGTGTTAGCCATCTGCTGTAGCCTGTTGCTCAGTTTGAATTGCACTGAGCAAGTAATGAAAGACACTTGCATTGCATGCACAAAAGAACAGAATGTATTTACTCTGTAAACCTGAAATTTTACTACCACACAATTGAAAAACAATTCATTATCTTTTTGCATATAAATTTGTTTGGCAGTCTGTTTCTGATTTAAAAAGGGAGGGGTTGTTAAGTGCTGCTAGAGTGACAGAACATAAAGATGTTCACATTCTACACGAGTTACATTGGATATCCTCCATGTAAATCCAAGTGTCTACTGCATGGTATCTGACAAGGAGGATATGGTTGCAAGGTAGTGACTTTATTCAGTGAAGGCCTGGGACAAGAGATAACAAATGGAACAATGAACTCTGGTCTCATGTTATGCTGCAGATGATTAGCACTAGGCAAGACATCAAAATATATGTATATTTAAACTGATTCTAAATAAAGTTTTAGAAGAGCAAGGCATTCAAGACTGACTATTCAAACAGCGGGAGCTATGTCGACTGTAATAGCTTACATCTTGCTTTGGGTGTTCTAATGGAAGGTGGATGATGCTGGTCTGATGAGGGCTGAATGTGATGTCTGGCAAGTTAGTTGACTATGCTTCGCTCTTATTCTGCAATGTAATGTATGACCAGTGCCCTGTATGTTCTGTAGCTGTAGAATCGGGTACCAGTATCTCAGCTTTCATTTACAAAAAATTGTTTCTAGCCCTCATGATTGCAAGGATTACTTTGAAAAGGTGAACAGAGTACAAATGGATACTTACCTGAGTTGTAAGGTGCCTGAACTAATAGACCTAAAAGGTGTGAACTGCCCTGTTAATCTCACCTAGTTTGCAATAAATGCCACAGTTCTATGAACATAAAATTTGGCATTTTTCCAAGAGGCTGTGGAATTGGCCAGTTTACTGTGGCCAGGTACCTGGAGGTTTTTTTCCTCCATGCCCAGCTACTATGTGCCTGCAGCTGCATCCTGGCTTTCCCCACTAATGATGGGTGACTGGATTAGGGTATGTTTCCTGTAGTATCTCATGTACCAGCCCATAGGGAATTGGCCACCAGAGTAAGAGTCTAGCTTCCAATCAGTGTGTGGAGGCAGTGAGAGAGAGAGGTTGGTTAATTGTGCTGTCTGGAAAACAACACAGCAACCAATGATGAAAATGAACTGATAAAGCTGGCTACAAACTTCCCATCCCTCTGGTGCATAAAAACAAAGTTATGAATGAGGCTGTCTGGGTAATATAAGAACTCAGGTCTGTGAAGATAGCCTATGTGGTGAACGTGAGGCAGGGAAAGGCTCCAGCAGCAAGATACTACACTGCTAAAAATAGCTGTGTAGATAGGGCCGGCACTGCTTGAGTGTAGAGGTGTGGATGGTACATGGCCACAGGATAGTGTGTCTTTACTTGCCTAAGAAGTTCTTTACTGTCTAAACTGCTACTTTTACCTGTGCTAGGGGTGGGTATAGTGTATGTACTCTATGTGCTGCTGTAAGGAGTGTGCAGTGGAGATGAACTCACTGTGTACAGGACATTCTGTTGGATTACCTGGTTTCTGGGGATGTTGGTTTTTAAAAAAAATGCTTTAAAATATATTTTACGCTTTAAAACTAAGTCCTCTATCTCTAGGTAACAGCCACTGCTTGAGTTCAGCTCAGCCAAGGGAGCAGAAGACTGCCGCATAAGCACAAGCAAAACTGTCCTTGCCCCAGACTCTCTGCTTCTGATGTCTTTATGGGCTTGTTCTCTCAGCAAAGTGTCTGTGCTGCTAGTGCCCTGCCTTTCTGCCAATTACCTCTCCTACATCACCACTGCTCTGGGCCTCTTTTCTGGAACCACAGCGCAATTCTGATGTAGTCTTTTCTGTCACTTGTGCAGGCTTCCTGTTTCTCTTTACCCAGCTGGGTCACTTTTCCTCAACCCCTATGTAAACTGCATGGCTGAACAGCTGTCTTACCGCTCTTTCTCCTAACTCCCTGCCCCGCATCTGTCCACTGTGTCTGCTCTCCCTAATGTTTACTCCCTTAGGACTGCTTCTGCTCTGGCCTGCTGCCCTAGTAGGCCTTACTTCTTATCCGGAATGAATAATGGAGAAGGGAAGTGTTGGTCCATAATGAGTGGATTCATGACACTACAGTGGAATATTTTTCAAGAGGAGGTGCTGAATAGCCTACATTTGAGGAATAGAGCAGTCTTGAGACCAAAATTAAAAAGTGAGCATCAGCAAAACAGGTAACATTGAACCATAGAATGGAGAATAGGCTTATTTAGGTTAGTGTTAAATGCATCTATTGTCCTCTAAGCACTAACCCACTTCTTAAAAGGCAAGTACAAGATCATATGGGGGGAAAGAATTCATGCACTAATTTGCTCTGTTGAGAATTTCAAACTTCTCAGTGAGAATTACACTCTATTTGTTCCCCCAGCCAACAAAAATCCAGACCAGAAAAATTTTAAGGTTTTATTGTTTAAAAAAGTTATTCATTCACAATGCATTTAGTCCCAAAAGACACAAAAGTTCAAGAAATGCATTCTTAAAAAATAGTAGCAATTATAAGATGCTCAAGTTGCTAGTTTACACAATAACTCAGTCACTTGCAAGAGTTGAGCTTGCATTCTAGGGCTTAAGTAGAACCATAGCTGATGCAAACTTTTTAAAATGAAACACATGGTGTTAGTTAAAACAGTTAATCTTTTCATGCATTAGTTTACACCATGCATGTGTGGTGAGGTCAGACTAGAGTTGGTAGTTAATACACATTCTTAAGGCTAAGAGAACACCAAACTCCGCATTTGCAAAGTTGTCAAACTAGAGATGATGATCAACAAGGATGTAACGTTGGACAAGAGACCCAAGAACCAGCTACAACAATAAGTATGCCAGAAATAGCCACAGAAAAAGCCTTGCAGTGAAAGGCCTATCAAACAGCTTTTTTTTTTTTTTTTTTAAGATTTTTTTTTGAAACTTCAGGTATTACAGTAGAACCTCACTGTTTTGAACATATCTTGAATGGAGGTTGTTTGTAACTCTGAAAGGTTTGTAACTGAACAAAACATTATGGTTGTTCTTTCAAAGGTTTACAACTGAAAAGAGACTTAATATAGCTTTGAAACTTTACTCTGCAGAAGAAAAATGTTTTCCCTTTATTTTTTAGTAGTTTGTTTAACACAGTACTTTATTTGCTTTTTTTCCCTCCATCTTTTCAGCTGCCTGATTGTGTACTCCTGGGTCCAAGTGAGACATGTGGTTGACTGGTCACTTAGTAACTCTGAGGTTTTACTGTACCCATTACCAAAGGTAAGATATTGGACTTCACAGCTCTCTCATGTGATCTTCTACAGCAGTTCCTATTTTCTAGTGCAAGTTGAAGAACTGTAGTCTTATTCCCATGATCTTATTGTAGTCTTCATAGGAGCTGTTCTCTGATGAACAGTGTGACCAAAAAGAAGTTTTTGTACCATAATTATGAACTTAAAAACTTACAGTAATTCATTTTTCCACCTCTTAGAAAATGTTTAGTATTTAAAGCCAACTGATAAAATTCCCTAATACAAGCTAAGATCATTTTAAAAGTCTAAAGTTATGCAATTTCTAAAGAAGCTGTGATTCTACATGAGAGAATCTCATTAGCGAGTATCTAGAAGCCTTTAAGATAAACTACTTTTTAAAGATGACTCTATAATTAAACTAGCTGTTTAGAAAGTTTGATATTCATTTTGATTTCTTACCAACTCTGAATTTTAAGGAAATCTCCCAGTGACACAGCTCCCTTGGTGCTAGAAATGGTGGTGACTAACTCCCTGCATTTCTACCACCCTCTTCTCTAATCCTGAGCAAAGCAGGTCTAGACAGTAAAGTGGTAAAATATTGGTGAGCAGTCTCTGCACTAGCCCTCTTAATATCAAATCTTTCATAAATATCCCCAATTATGTTATAGTTTGTGCATTTCTCTGCATAGCTATTTCCATAGCAGATGCTCTCTGGATCCACTAGTATAAATAGAAAGTGATTCTGCCTTCTTCCATGAACATCAACTACTGAAATCATTCCTGTATGCTGTCCCCATCCAGAAAGGCTCAGCCTGTTACATAGAAGAGCTGACTAATCTGTGAAAGGCCACTCGATTGCTTGACACTGAATCAGACTACCTTTTTTGTTACTTTTTGAAATTTCCTCCCTTATAGGCCATTCTTCTGCAAAAGATCCTACCCACAGAGGCACAGATCTACTTTCTTCTTTGTACCTGGCAACTTTGAAATTCATGTTCTAAATAAGTTTATATAGGTTTAAACAGATTTTAAAAAATTAAGAAAATTGTATCACAGTATTAAAGCTCTGCCTTTAGAAAGTTGATTCTTCCATTCCTACTTAACACTTTTTCAAGACTCCTTCTTTAGCTATTACACGTCACAATTATTACTTTATTACACTTGCTTTCCTGTAAAGGGTAGATTGTATGTTCAGTTCTTAGCACCCATGCTGGTATTTAAAACCACAGAAACAGAATTGCTCCAAATGCAAACGAAAGATTAAGAATGTTTTAGCTGCTGTGTTTAAATACAGTAACACTGAAAACACAGCTAGAGGAGAAGTGACTGTAATCTCCCCAAGATCCAGGCAGTCCTAGAACAGGTGGATGTTTCTGCTCCAGCAGTACAGTAGAATGTTAACATTTATTATAATTATAGTGGAATTCACATAACTGACACAAAAAGGGGTATAAATTATCTTGTCTTGGGCTTATTGCTTCTGCCTCTTGGAAGACTCAGCCCTGCACTGGTTTAACATTCACAAGGTTATCTCCCCAAGGGCTAGAAACTTTATTTAGCCTTTGTGGATTTGCCGAGCCAAGCAATGTTCTCAGTGGCCAAGTGGAACTCTCAGAGCCTGCTGCTGAATTTGGTTAATGGGCACTCCTTGACAATGTGTAGCAACGATAGAAACTTTGATTTCCACTAAAACCAAAGGGGCCACAAAGTAAGCGCCTCTATGGCATACTAAAATAGGATGGTTCAATTTGATGGGGAATCATCATCAAGCGGATGTATTTCCAGTGGGGTCCTGTAGGCATCGATTCTTGCCCTATGGTATTTATCATCATCACTGACCTGGAAGAAAACATAAAAGCATCACTGATAAAGTTTGCAGATGACACAAATTGGGGGAGTGGTAAATAATTAAGAGGACAGGTTACTGATTCAGAGCAGATGATGATTGCTTGACAAACTGGGCACAAGCAATAATAAGTGTTTTAACATGGCTAAATGTATATATCTTAGAAAAAGAATGTAAGCCCTATTTAGATGATAGGGAACTCTATCCTAGGAACCAATGACTTGAGCACAATCTATTTATCTTACTAAAAAGAAGATTAAGAAGTGACTTGATTATAGTTTCTAAGTACCTGCATGGGGGAAAAAAAATGTAATGGGCTCTTCAATCTAGCAGAGAATGCTATAATATGAGCCAGTGGGTGGAAGATGAAGCTAGACAAATTCAAAGTGGAAATAAGGTGTCCATTTTTAATAGTAAGTAATTAACCATTGGAACAATTTAGGAAGGAGCATGATGGATTCTCCATTACTGTTTTTAAATCAAGATTGGATGTTTTTCTAAAATCGTCAAAGAATTATTTTTGGGAAGTTCTGTAGCCTGTTGTATACAGGAGGTCAGATTAGATGATCACAGTAATCCCTTCTAGCTTTAGAATCCATGATTCTAAATTAATAGCATGGTAACCCTATTGTCAGAATTACTTGCTATGCCAAAAAGGTCACTGAAAATGGAGAGTGAAATTAAGATATAGGACAACCACCAGTAATACTTATACATGTTTTTGGAAAATAACTCAGGTACTCATTGTATTAGTGGGATTATTTAGCTCACTTGTTAATTGGGAGAAAGATTGGATATCCTTGTAGCCTTTTATTTGTTTGCATCTCACTGGTTTTCCAGCAAAGAGTTGATGGACACATCTTCTCCCATTTTTATAATAATTCCCCAATGCACAGTTGATTCACCAAAAGCTGTTCTAGTTCCACTCACACAATGAAGCACAACAGTAGTGAACTCAGTTACCATTAAGCGAAAAGTATGGAGAAGAAAATAAAGAAAAATGAGTTTTGTAGAATCTCCAGTCCACTGCCAGTTACCAGCCTCTCTTTGGCATCAGTGAAAAGATGTTAAAGGCATCACACCTCTGGGCCTAGACCACTCCTCAACTTCTGCCTAATAAAATATGGTATTGTGCAGCCTGTAACTCACTGACTATGAGAGAGAAAAGGACTATCCTCACTAAAAAGCTGTTCAGCCATACTTCATTCTCATCTTTTTAAAAGGATAATTCAGAATTGTAGCGTGCAGTAGTATTTAAAAAAGGAGAAAGCAAAGTAATGTGTTAAATGCAGCTTTTATCAGCATGTTCTAATCTTTTACATTTACCACAGAAGTGTCTATTTTCATTGATTCAAAGGGAAAGCTTGCACGTAATCTTTATTTGCACAGTGGAGTATGTATGATTGCAGAAGCATACTTCCCCAGGATACTTCATAGGGAGGGTGGCAGTTTTGCATCATAAGGCATCAAGTCTCTCACAGGGCTCTGCTATTCTGGCTAGTATGATGGGTCCATACTTTAAAAAAAGCATGTTTTTTTTTAAAATAGAAAGCAGCTACTGTTCAGTATTTAGCTGTTTGAAAGGAAAGGCTCTTTCCAACCTCCATTCAGAACTTCAGTCTTATGATTAGATCAGACATAGGTGTTGTTCCTGAAGCAGCTATTGAAACCGGAGATTGAATTAAGTGTCAATCAACTGTAATCTACTGATCTGATTAGAGGCCTTTACAAATGTTTGGTGCCGATTGCAAACAACAGCCAAGCAGATCGGAATGATGCAATAGCCCACAGTTTTGGGGTCAGCTCTTGTACAGGAATAAAGGAACAAAAACATCTGTAAATATGGTATTAAAAATATAATAGTCCAGAGCCAAAAAGGCAGGGACAGCAGTCGTGCTTTTAAGGAGTGTGTCCATGTGGTTCCTTCTCGTGGCTCCTCAGAGTGCTGTTGAATGTGCTCCAGTGCTAGTTTGTTGTAAGTCTCATTTATTTCAAAGACATAGTAAAAAGCTGCAGCACTTGCTAATAGATACAACCCCACACCAATCCATCCCATCCTCTGGCGGAAGTTCATCATTCTCCATGCTCTGCACCTTTAACAAAAACAAGACAAGCATTCAGTAGAGATATAATCCAGTGTTTGGGTCATGAATTACTTGGTATGACAGTATAACTACTAGAAACTACTACAGGTACATCCTGTTTGGGACAGTTCTTTTTTTCCTTCTTTACATTAATAAGGTGTCATGCATTACTGCAACAGCATGCTAGTGATAGTCAATTACATAACCCCTTTACTGTGATTCTGCTGGTAAAGTGAAATGGATGACCCAGTGTCTACTGGAGCTTGGACAAAGGGCTAGCTGACTGAGGCTCAATCTTGACAAGACAGAAATAGCATTAATTGTGACCAGGCTAAGAAAACTGGCTAGACTTGTACAAGCAATACTAACTAAATAGCCATTATTTGAAAGTTAGGTTTGTAATTTAAGATCTTATTAGACTTTGGGGTTCTCCTGAATGCCTAGGTAGCAGCCATGTCAGAGGACACGTTTTTCCATCTGCATTTAGTAAGGCAAATGCAGTCCCATTTTGGATGGAGACCCTGCTATACTTATGTCTTCATCACCTCAAGATTAGACTATTGTAGTGTGCCCTACTTGGGGCTACACCTATAAGAAAGTTCAGAATACATCAGCCATCTCTTAATTTGCATTTTTCATAGGAAGCACTATACTAATTTCATTTGAGCTTTAAGCACTGGCCTTGACTTTTACAGTTCTAAAAGGTTGAGAGACTCCCACTATCCTCAAACAATATTACTGCAGTCATCGCCATCTGAGGTGCTTGAGCTGGAATGTCCTCACTGTAGAGAAGGTGGAACTGTTTGTAACACAATCTTTGAGGGGTCCTTTACTTCAGAACATATTCTATCCACCACCCCTTGGTCTACCCGAACCTGAATTTGTTAATTGTTCCAAACTTTCTGGTTTTCCCTTTTTCTGTGACATTTGGAGAGGGGACTGAAAGAGGTTACATGGTAACACAGTATTAAAAAGATGTGAGGTGGGTCTGAATGAGTAATTGGTAGTGGTTTTAATGTATTTAATATAGTTGATTCTTTATTGAGAATTTGAAATACTGCAGAGGCTCAGTGCCTAGTAGGAGCACTTCTAATATGTATATTTTCAGACTAGAAATAATCTATAATACATAAGATACCGAAAACAGATTTTAACATGAATAGCTAACAAAAGTTATAACAGCTGTCTAGCTCCCGGTGTCCATGTCAAACAGCTACCCCAAGGGGTTGTTTTGGTGACAGATTCACAAGTTGTACCTCAGCCTTGAACTAGAGGAACATTGGCAGGGCAGGAAAGTTGCCAAGTTGTACTTATTGTGGCTAGATGATTTATATAACCAAACAAAAACAGTTTTTTCCCCCCAGATATTCCTATCCAGTTGGTAACTTGTACTTTTAAACAATGTAAATACAAGTCAAACAACTGAGCAGAGTGCCTCATTCTGATATATTAGATGTGTCTGTCAGATGCTTCTAAACCACCATGTTATTCAAAACAGTTTAAAAGAAGTGTTTAACTATTGGGTAAGTACTGCCATAAAAATGCCAGAGTATATGTTTACCCAACAGCTTAGTGGCAGTCTAGTTTTTCCAGTAATTAGACATTTTATAGTTGTCTATTGGTAATTTCCTTTTTAAAAAGGAGCAAAGGAACTTGAATAAATAAATGGACAGATATAATTAAAACTGCAATACAAAAACTAAGAAATTCAGAGTTAACAAAATTTACTTGTATCATTTTAGTTTCTTACCTCTCTCTTTCACACAACAGGAGTTACAGACAAAACATCAGCCTTAGTTCTGAATTAGTTTAGAAAAGTCAATAGAGATCATTGCTTGGAAACCCTAACATTAATTTCTTGGTTTACTGGCTTGGAATTGCCCAATTCTCTATTTATAGCTACTACAGTTTTCCAGAATTAGTATTAAAAAACCCACACATTTATTCCAGTTCCTCCACTCTCGCACCAAATAACATTCAGTCAGAAAGTACAAGTTACTGCTGACTTAAAAACATGTGATCTTAAACACCAGTCACTTCCAAATGACCATGAGACTTCAAATTATACTTTGGTCAGAAAGCACTCTTGCAGAGGTAAAATATGGTACGCTCCTACAGAGATCCAGCAGCTGGAGATGGTCACCTGCAACTTGAATGATGCCCCACTTTTAGCAATCCTGGGCACACAACTTCCCCAATAATTAAGCCATTATTTTCCCTTTACTATATTTATGTAAATGTAAGGGAAGTATAAGCTTGTGATTACTTTCAATATGTTGTTACATGGAACAAGCCCAGGCTTATAAACTTCTAAAGTATTACATTCACACACAAGTTAAAGATGAAATCTAGATTTAAATGAAATTTGTGATTGACTATTTTCATTTTATTGCAAATCTCTTCGTGTGCAAGTTGTACACCTATGGCATTTGTTGCCGTCTTTAGGGAAGTTTATCTATGTACAGTTTTACACTGAAGAACTAGTTTTAGATGCTGCTCATGTTTGTGTTGAGTTGGAAGATGCTCTAGGATTTTCAGTGAAAGATGCCAGAAAAACAGTAGTACTTCCATGATATAGGTCTTTAGAAAATTTAGCTAAGGAAACCTTACTGTCAGCACTCCCCTCTTGCTGAGGCACCGAGAGATGATGTGGCTTACTAAGGTCACATAACAGGCACGTGGCAGAGCTGGGCTTTCAGGAGTTTTTGACTCAGACCACGAAATCATGCCGCTGCCACAAAATTGAGTCAGGAACAAGTTATAAGGGGTTGTATGCATTATAGTAGCCAAAAGCTATGCTTTTAAAAGCTCTATAAGTGTCCGGAGCAAATGCGAGAGACTAAAATTTAGCCTGCAGGCTCCTCCGGGCAAGGATCTGTCTTCTAGCTATTTGTGAGTGGTGTAGACCCAGCACGATGAAACTGAAGCGATGAAGAAAATAAGATCCTTCCCTCCCCCACAGCGATACTCCTAAAAGAGAGGCCACCCCCAGGCTACGTGCCCTCCCCGCGCCGGGCTGCTCCCTCTCCAACCCACAGGAACACACCCGGGAACGGTCCCGGTCCCAGGAACCCCGCACGAAACTGGTTCCCCTCCTCGCCTCCCCGTTCCCCTTCGCACCCGCTTCACTCCCCGCTAGACCCCTCCCCGGGTGCGTGCCTGGGGCAGCCCCACGAGCCTTCTTCCTCCCACCGCCGGCGTGTGCCTGCCTCGCCCACCCGGGCGGCCCGGCAGCGACGGTCCCTTCCCCGCTCCGGCGAGAAGCGGCTTCTCCTACCTTCCTCAACTGGAAATGCGGCGGGCGAGCGGCCCGATCCCATCACCCCGCTCCCCCGCGCCGGGAGGGGGCCGGAGCCGCCGCCCAGCTCGATCGCTGCCTCCTGCGCCGGGCAGCAGCAGCCATCTCCCTGCGGCCACTGGCCGCCCGGCCGGAACACCTGCGCTTCCGGGAGCGGAGGCTTTCCACTTCCGGTGTACTCTGCCCTACTTCCGGGCCCCAGGCGGCGCTGACTGCGCCTTGTGCCGCCGGCTGAGCACGTGACGGGGCGGGGGCAGAGGAAAGAACTCTTAGCCACCGCCATCTTGGATGGGGCCTAGGGCCCCACCTGGCTTGCCAGAGCACGCCCAAGATGGCTCTTGGGCAGGGCCGTGTGGCTCTCATGCGCTCCATACAGGCGCAGGGCTGTAGCCCACCCTGTGATTGTTAGTGCCTCCCTGGTTGTCACCAGGGCTTCAGCTGGCCCCCTCGGTCGCTCCCAATCGTCACCCTCACCCAGGTTTTCCCGCTATCATCCCTTTTTGGAGGTCGCTGTCCTGGGAGGCTCTGGATAGACGTGTAACCAGTGGAAAAGTGCTGGAGATGGTTGGAACTCAACAAATGCTAGTGAGAGATCTTATGAAAAGAGTCGCTTTGCAGGGTGTGTTTTAAGGGGTTCAGCTGTGATTAAGGGTGCCAGAGACTTTGTAGAACTGGGAGGGACGCTGGCGCCAGAGGGGCCATGTCCCCCACTTATTAACACGGGAGGGAGCAGCATTGTCCCCTCCAAACTGCAAGCTTCAGGCCTGTTGGGGACACTGGGGCGTGGCCACTACGTAACTCGAGGGGATGGAAGACCACGAGTGTTGATGAAGCCCCCTCGCACTAGGCCCAAGTGTCCTTGCCCCCCTTCCACCCCGCCTAGAGGCACTCGCCGCAGTTATGCGTACTAGGCCCAAGTGTCCTTGCCACCCCCATCCCCCCCCCCCGACTGGAGGCACTCGCCGCAGTTATGCGTACTAGGCCAAAGTGTCCTTGCCCCCCCCCCGCCTGGAGGCACTCACAGCAGTTATGCTGAGGATCTGCAACAATATGTTGCAGAGTCAGACTGCCTGAAACTAAACAAGGCCAAACAGGGCAGTTTCATCATGGAAGAACAATGCTGAATAAAGCAGCTTTATGTATGGTTTAACAGATGGTACAGAGAACAAGGGAACTAGCTGGTAACTGGATTGGCTGGCTATATGGATACTTAGGGCAGCTTGCTATTGGATAAGTATGCTGAAGAAAGGATGTATAAAAGCCTGTGTAACTTCCTGCTCTGTGTGCAGGATTTGAGATTCTATTCTTCCTGTACCGTGTTTGCAGCTGCAAATAAACTTTCCTGCTTCTCCACCCTGTTGTGATTATTGGGTGATGCACACCGGGCAACGAACCTTACTGTTGTTCGCCTCTGGCACTGGGTACCGGCAACAGGCCCAGTGGTCGATTACCCCCCGGGGCCTGTGCCCAGAGACCTCAGCCAATTTGGACCACCTGCTCCTCAGCCTTGCTCTTCCTCTTCCCCTTGAGAACCCGCCCCTGGGTAGACAAGGAGACGGAGCCTGTGTAGAATGAGTATATTCCCCCTGCCCTGCCTTACGGGGAACTGGCCAAGCCACTTGCCCAAGCCCTGCATGGACTTGGCTGAGCCCCCTTTCCCTTCCCCCCCCCGAACCCCGCATGTAGAGCTGGTCTGTACCCCTTCTCCCTTCCCCACCGGCCCCTCACATGGAGCTGGCCCGAGCCCCCTCTCCCTTCCACCCTTCCTGCCCCTCCACGGAGCCAACCTGATTCACTTGCCTAAGCCCCTTCCTCCCGCACATGGGGCTGGTTTGAATCTACCTCTCGCCCCTGCCCCGCTCCAACCCTGCTGCTCACCTCTCCCCCCATCCCCTTTCTGGCAAAACTGGGCATTTGTGGTGATCAGTTGGCAAGAGCAAACGGGAAAAATGCCTGGTTTTGCCAAAAAAAAAAATTGGGACATCCAGGGCCAAAACTGGACTTATGGTTATCCTAGATCAGGTGTCCCCAAATGTTTTCGGTTGTGCCTCCCTTACCTGGTCTGCGCCTCCCCACCCAGGAGCAGGGGCCGGGGTTGTGGTTGGGGGCTGGGAGTGGAGCCGGAGGTGCTGTTGGGGCATGGCCAGGAGCAGAGCCATAGCTGGGGGCAAGGCTGGGTTAGGGCCAGAGCAAGGCTGGGCACAGAGCAGGGCTGGGTCGTGCACCCTTTTCAGTCCCCACCACACCCCTCTGAAGGTTCCTCCGTGCCCCCCTATGGGGGGTGTGCCCCACAGTTTAGGGACAACTATCCTTGGCTGGTAAGAGCCACCAAGGGAGCCCAAGCAGCTGTGGAGAGCCAATGGTCATCCACTTGGCCTGGGTGGGGGACTGGGGTGCCCAAGAGCAGCCCCTGGCCTGTGTCCCTGCCCCCCAAGATGTACCATCAAGGGCTCCGCACAGTGACTCTCTGGAGCTGTTACTAGCTGAATGAATTTGCCTAATCATCTCCTGTTGTTCTCCTATATGCCCTTCCCGTGGAAATACATACAGTCCCTCTATAGCACATAGACTGCTGCATTTTTAATACAATGGATTCCAAAGACATTAAACTCAATTCAGTAAGGTTTGTCCATGATGTTACAGGAAATTATCAGTCTGTCACAGAACCTTTCGCTTGCAGGTCGTTGGTTCAATTCTGTTAGTTATTCATTACTACTCATCTGAAATCTATCTGTCTTTGTCTGTCTATCTAATCTCTGTTGCCAACTCTTGTGATTTATGGTGCAGCTTATGATACCAGATGTTTTTCTAAAAACCCTAGTTCCTAGAATCATTTGAATACATCAGAATCTTAGCTTTCATTTTAAAAAAACTGTCTGGCCCTTGTGGTTGTGGAGATAGGCTTGAAAATGTGACCCCCCTACCTAGCTTGACAACCTGAAGACAAAAAATCTACCCAAAGCCCTCCAGAGGTATTATTTAAAAAAATATCATGGTTCTTAATTCAGTGTCATGACTTTTGAGGGGTTGATTCATTAATTTTGAACATGTGTGGCTGGTAGTACTCCTGTCTATCTCACACTCATCACTCTGGTTTCAAAGTGCCTTACAAGTTTATTAGTAGTAGCCAGTTCATTTGCAAATATTTGTGACCATCCAGTATTACAAAGGGATTTTGACTGTTCTATATATTTTTTTCTCATGGATCTTCCATGACGATGCAGTGGCGCGGGAAAGTTATCGTTAATGGGGCAAGAAACAAAGCAGCTCTGCCGAAGAACCTGCAGCAGTGGATTGCCCAGTATCTCCACGAGAGTTTCCTGGAGATCTCTGAGGGAGATTCCCGTGAAGTGAGGAAGTGTATCAACAGCCTGTTCTGCTGCTCAAACTAGGCATGAGGTGGGAGACAAGCCTGCTTTCTGCCACCCTCCTGCCCCCAACAACTCGCTTCAGCAATTCCCCAAATCAGATCCACTTACCAGGGGCCTCCTCTCCTGTTTGCGCTTTGCCAAGATCCAACTGCTATGACTGGCTAGCTCCTCCAGGGTAGAAAAGAGCTCCTGACTGCATGCATCACTGGCCTCTGAGTCATCCTCTGCCTCTGGGTCCCCCTCCCCCTCTTCATCCAAGATTGCCTCCTCCTGACTCGGTCCACTCTTGACTGGCACGCAAGCCAACAAAATATCTACAGGGGCCTTCGCAGTGGAGGTGGGGTCACCACCGAGGATTGCATCCAGCTCTTTGTAGAACCGGCAGCTTGTGGGCGCAGCACCGAAGCGGCGGTTTGCCTCCTGCACTTTGTGGTAGGCGTTCCGCAGCTCCTTCACTTTGACCCTGCACTGCAATGTGTCCCGGTCATGGCCCTTTTCTTTCATGCATCTAGAAATCTGTCCATAGGTATCATAATTCCAATGGCTGGAGTGCAGCTGTGACTGCACTGCCTCCTCTTCCCAAATGCCAATGAGGTCCAGCAGCTCGGCATTGCTCCAAGCGGGGGATCGCCTGGTGTGTGGAGCAGGCCTGGCCACCTGGAAAGATGCGCTGAGACTGCTGCATGCATCACTGAACAAACAGGAAGGGGACTTTCAAATTTGCAAAGGAATGTATGGGGCTGATGGTTGGTCACCTGAGGGCAGGGCAGTAGAGTTCAATCCAGTGGCCAGAGAGGCGAGAACAGGCATTGTGGGACACCTCCTGGAGGCCAAGCACAGCGCTGTAATCGCCACGGTGCCTACTCTGGCACCACAGCGCAGTAGCCCCAGCGCAAATAGCTCTGTGCCTCTCGTCGGGGTTGTTTTCTTAGAGCGCTGCATCTACGCAGTGTCTGCACACCAAGTGGCTTGGCCGTGTGTACACCTCGGGAGTTACAGCACTCAAAGCTGCTTTACTGCGTACAGGGGCCTAAGTTTTGTACCTAGTTCTTATGGTGATTAACATTAAGATGTGGCCATGAAAGAGACAAATGTCATCTTAGGATGTATCGGATGAGGTATTTCCAGTAGAGACAGGGAAGTATCTCTGAGCGCACCTATGGAATCAGGCCCTGGATATGACCTGGGTGGCCTAACGCCCATGTTTCCCCAGGTTGGTGAATCACTCTGGGGCTTGGGAGTAGGTGCTTGAGTGTCTAGATTGAGGCAGCACTGCACGTGCTCAGATGCAGAAACATAGGCACCTAAGGAACTGTTTACTCCAATTTATGCCAAGCAACTTTAGGTGTCAGCAGGCATAGGTGCCAACTCCATGGGTGCTTACCCACAGGGAAAAAATGGTGGGTGCTGAGCACCCACTGGCAGCCAGCTCCCCCCTCCCCACCAGCACCTCCCGCCCCCCAGTCACCTCACTAATCAGCACCTCCACCTCCCTCCCAGCGCCTCCTGCCTGCTGCAGATCAGCTGTTACACCACGTGCAGGAGGTGCTGGGGGGGAGGGGGCGAGGGTAGGGCACACTAGGGGGAATGGAGGCGGGAAGAGGCGGGTGGAGTGGGGGCTTGGGAGAAGGGGGCGGAGCCAGAAGGTTGAGCATCCCCTGTCAGATTAGAAAGTTGGCGCCGCTGCCTACAGGTTAGGTGTTTTGTGGATTGCAGCGGCACCTAGAACTGGGACTTAGGTGCCTAAGTGCTTTTGCAGATCCCACCCTAAGTGCCTGATCCTGAACTATTAGAGTCATTGGGAGCTTTGATGTTGATTTCAGTGGAGCAAGATGGCAGCTTTTGACCACAAAGAATCAAGCCCATCTTTCCCTATAAATTCACGTGGCCATGTTGAAATATTGGAGAATATACGCTTCTTACTGGGGCAGATTTGTGACAGCACAGCACCCAGAACAAACAGCAGAATCCTTTGATATGAAGCAATTTCACTTTGAGTCCTATTCTGCAATCTGTACCTAGGCTATGGTCCCACTTAAGTATTTCTTCTAACTCTGCTTGACAGAGTTCCTCTGAAGCCCACCAGATGGTGCCCTACACCACACAGAGTATGTGTCATATAAAGACACTGAATTAAAATCTGGCTCCACTTAGGTCAATGGGAATTTTGCTACTGAGTCCGATGTGGTTAGGATGTCACCCTCTTTCTTTAAATGTGGGTGAGCCACTGGGCCCTGATCCTCAGCGATATTTAGGTACCTAACTCCCATTGATTTCAATGGAAGTTAGGCATCTAAATACCTTGAGGCTCTGAGCCTCAGTGCCTGATCCTCCTACCACTGAAGTCAATGGCAAAAGTTTCAGTGAGAGCAGGATTAGGCCTTATTTTAGAATGATTTCCCTTCCATGTTTATAAAAATCTGTGAAGTCCATCTATGAAAAACTACAGATTTAAATTTATGGGAATTAGCCTTTTCCATAAATGATGTCATCATACTGTTTATTTTTAAAATGAATGAAGATCCAATAGATTTCATTAGCTATTGAAGGTTAACAAACAGATACAGACTCAGAAAAAGAAAATTTAAATGGAAGATTGGCAAGACTTGCTAACAGCAAAGAAACTCACAAGCAAAATAATGGAAGCCCTGTTGCTTGATACATGAAAATTTAGATTGGACAAAGCACTAGAAAACACATTGCAGAGAGCTATACTACACAGGAACTGTACAGATATGTTTCTTCATCCTGTAATTTCTATGACTCAGAGATGTCCCCAAAGATATTTATAAATGAACTAAGGTAAATTCTTGGTCATCTGATTTATAGGGACCAACAAAGGTCTTATTCCATAATCTGGGAAAGGTGTAAATAAATGGTACAAAAGTATGTAACAACTTTACAGAAATGCTGAGAAAGTTCTGGATTGTGGAATGATGTGATCACTTTAAGGGGATGGAATGATTTGGCTTTGGATATGTGATTACTGGATGAAGCATACAAGGCTCCAGGACCCACCAGTAGTTTCCTCCCATTTTTCTGAAAATAAAGGTCTGTAAAAGGCAGGATTGTCAGTCTCTAATAGCTTTCCTATCTTTTATGTGAGCCCAGAACTGATCCCATCCCAATACATTAAAATGGATTTACCATTAATGTTTGACGGTCAGTTAAATTCCCTGTATTCATGAAATTTAAAAGCACCTAAAGCCTTTGGAGTAAAATACCCTGTTATGTTACTGAATAGTTTAGCATCATATTGCTTTCTGGACAGCCGTGGAATACAAAGCTAGACCATGATCCTGCAATGGCAGCTGTGCAGCACTCCACTGACTTCAGTGGGAGTCTGTGTGGCCTTCGGGGTCCACCTGTATGCAGCTCATTGCAGGTTGAGGGCCTGAAAGTATTTGGCAAATAAAAAAAAAGACACCAACATTAAAACAATGTGCAGAGGTTTCTTAACATCCAAAATACAACGGACTCTCGCTAGAACGCGGGATTTGGGATCCATGCACAGTACCGTGTTAAAATGAATTCCAATTAAAGTAATTAAATTTGGGATCCATGGCTACGACCGCGTTATATGCGAATTCGTGCTATATAGACACGCGTTCTAGTGAGGGTCCAGTGTACTTCCTACATTTGATTATTAGAGGGCCTTAGGGATCCTCCAAACCTGACACTTAGACCAATAAGCAACCCTTCTAGTAAGGTTATTTACTGGAACTTCCAGTGTAAGGATGGACCTGTTTTTAGTATTTTGAATTGTGCTGCCATGTAGAGTCCACAGTCATGGATTAGGGCCACCACACTACAATCAGATAACAAAAAGCTGGTCTAGGCATACCATGAGAGACAATAGATGGATACAACAAATAAATGAGGGAACACAAGGTAAGAGTGCGAAGATCATGATAAGCAGCATTCACAGCATGCCAACTGCCTAACCCTTTTCGAGTTCCTTGTAGCGATCCTGCCAGAGTTGAGTTTTAAGGAGTGATGTGAAGGTGGACAATGTGGTGGCTTTGCAAATATTGGTATGGGGCTCCATATGAGTTTTTAAAATTATTGTACCTGTTTGCATACTATTACTGAGGAACTGTTTCTACAGACTTGGATGTGATGAATGATACCTCCATACACCTCACATCTCTAGCACATAACTAACCCTCAAAACTATCACTTAAGCACATGGTACTCAGATTTGATTTTATTATACTTTTGTAAACTCACTCAGTAAGTTTCACATTGTTGATGTTACTGATTAATAAAAGAATGGAACAGGGTTCCAATGAAATGGGGATGAGGAAATGACAGCATGCATGTCACGCAGGTCCTCATGTTATTTGGAGGGCTGTTTGTAAACTGCTTGTACAAACATTTGCTTTAAAATCTTCCAGACTGAACTTGTAAAGCAGTGGAAAGGCACAATCAAGTCCTAAAGGGAAGTGTGGAAGAATGAAGGTGGCATAACTTGAATGCTCAGCCAAGGTCAAGGTCTTAGTTTCCATAAATACTTTAACTCTTCAATTCATTTTCAGGCTCTGAAAAGAAAGATTTCTTCTTTGGAATTAATGTCAGTACTGTGAGTAAAACTACTGGTTTTGAGACAGACAGACAGAGAATGGAAGAGAAAACATAAAAGAAACATGCAAATCATCATTAGCCTAGAAGAAAAATATAGGAGAGAACACTTGATTCTAGGGATGTACAAATAAAAAACTGAAAATGATGGCCAGTTGGGCTTTAGCATATTTCCAGAATAATATACATAGTAGGTTACAGCCCTTTTGTTTTTCCCAGAGACTGACAGTCTCTCCAAGACAGCAATGTGTTTTAATTGATCAGATACACTATCCAGTCTCCTGTTCAAACATTTAGAAGAGATTGTGTGCACTGAATAAGCTGGGCAACATCTATCAAATACTGATATCACATTAACTGGTTTGTTTGTATCTGCTAATTTATACAGTAAGTCACTCACAATACAGAACATCAGTATATAGGTGAAACAGCAGAATAGAGTCAGACAGCAATTTCTTGGTTTTTATATACTTTTGTCTTCTTATACCCATTTATCATTTAATAATACAATTAATTGAAAGGTTTGAAATAGAGAAGTGATGATTTTGGTGATTCAGTAGGGGGGCAATTTTCCTTCTGAGCCAGTCATGAATTAGTGACCCAGCATGGCTCTGGAAGTGTTGACTTTCAGATGACATATGTAGGAGGGGCCAGGACTCCCTCGAGCCTCCCTCCCCAGGTCCCACTGTCCTTCATTTACCCTCTCTACTCTCCCAGTGGCTGAACTTGTGGGAGTTCTCTGGGGCAATCGCTCCCTGGCAGAGGGCTGGTTCCTCTTCCTCCCTTCCTCTTGTGAGAGAGGAGGGTCTGGCTGGCACAGTGGTCAGCCTCTCAGGCAGCCCCTGGATAGGGCTTTACGGGCTCAGTCTCTCAAAGTCTATTGCCCCTTTGTGGGCTTTACTTCCTACTCCTCTTCCTGGGGCGTGTTGCTTGGCTGTCAGCTGCGGTGACTCTGGAAGCGGTGTGTTCTATGGCTGTCTCCTCCTCGACTGGCCTGTTTCTGTTACTAGCAGTTTGTGTGGAGCAGCCTTCTTCCTGATAAGCTTCCCCTTTTAAGCCCTTTCTTCTCCAGGACGAACAGGTTGTGCAGGTGTGGCTTATTAGCGCACCACAGGCCCTGAGGAGCTCATTAGCCTCTTCCTGACCAGTGGGAGGGCATGTCCTTTCACATACCCCACCTCTCAAGATGGAAGGCTCTTCGGGGTGGGGAGGGGCTTTTGCCCAAGAAAAGAAATCAGCATTAGAAAGGTCTTTGCCCCGTCGGTGCCATCCTCAGAAACTGTATGATTGTTATACAAGGTATTATCTCATTATGCAAGGGTTTGTGTCCCTTATGGTCTGGATCCAGCAAAGGGGCACGTGATTGGTGATTAGGGAGAAGGGTAATACCTGCGGGCGTTTACTGCCCATTTGATCACTAATGTCTCCTTTTTGATAATAGAGTATGACTTTTCCCTAGGGAATAGCTTCTTACTTAAGTATAGGACTGGGTGTTCTTCTCCATCGAAGTCCTGTCAGAGAACAGCGCCAAGACCGGCATTTGAAGCATCTGAAAGTAGTATGAATTCCAGAGAGAAGTTGGGGTTAAAGAGCACGGGTGCCTGGCATGGTTGTGTTATCAATTCCCTGAATGCTTCCTCCCACTTCTCATCCCAATGGATCTTGTTAGGGTTGTTGCCTTTCATGAGGTGGGCCATGACTGAGGTGAAACTGGGAATAAACCTCCAGTAATATCCGGCCAGGCCAAGAAAATCTCTCACTTGCCTCTTCATCTGGGGCATGGGGCATGTAAGGGCCTGCACCTTGTCGACCAGAAGTTTCATACAGCCACCCCGTACATGGTACCCCAAATAGGTCACTTCATCCACAGCCAACTTACATTTTGCCAGGCAGGCTGTAAAACTGCTGCCTCCTGTAAGGTTTTTAGCACTGCCCTTAAATGCTGCAGGTGTTCTTCCCAGGTGGGATTGCAGATGACTATGTGGTCAACGTAGGCTGCTATGTATTGATGGTGGAGGTTGAGGATCTGATTCATTAGCTGTTGGAAGGTAGTAGCAGCCCTGTGGAGGCCAAAAGGCATGGTCTAGAATTGGAAAAAGGGTTGGAGAAAGTAGTTTTCTCTTGTGAGGAAGGGGACAAGGGGATCTGCCAATAAACTTTTGTCAGATTGATGATGCTCAGGTGCTTCGCCAGTCCCAGCAATTCTAGTAACTCATCCACTCTTGAAAGTAGGGATAAAATTTTGTGATTGCATAAGTCTTCCTGAAATCAATGCAGAGCCAAACTTTACCATCTGGTTTGGGAACGAGAAATGTGGGGCTTCTCCATTCACTTTTGGATTCCCTAATCACCCCCATCTCCAGCATTGCTTATATTTATTATTGGACTGTATCCCACATCCTTCATGATAATGGTCTAGGGTTCTTCTGGACTACCAGCCCAGAGTAATCTCTAGGTGATGCTGGACCAACTGCATTCTCCCCAGGTGGTTGCAGAACACCGCTGCAAAGTCCCCAACTAGTTGGAGAAGTTGTTTCATTTGTGCAGGAGAGAGACCCTCACTAGATCCCCTGATAATGTCACTGGAGCTTTGCCACTGTGCACCTGGGGCCTCAATTCTAGATCATCAGGGGTTCCCACACTCTCCAAGTTTTGAGGAGGTTCACATTGCTAGACCTGGGTTTCCTTCCTCCTCCTCTAATAGTTTATGGGCCCTACCTATCTGACCAAGGGGTACCTTGGGGATCCCTCTGTTGCTGGCTAGCTGAAACGCTGGGCAGGAGGAACAGTATTCTCTCACATCTGGGTGTATGCCGGGCCAGTAGAATTAGACTAATATCCAAGCCAATATCTTCTTTCTCCCCAGATGTCCTGAACAGGGGATATCATGCGCCAGCGGCCACACGGCCCATCACTACTGGTGTGGTATCAGCAACTGGGCCCTCACCACTCAAGTTTGCTGATACGTCTCGATTTGGTACAAGCGCTCCTTCCCCAGTGCAAAGTGCAGGTACTGTTCACCTCCCTGATGCTCTGCTATTTCTCCCCCCATGGTGGCCAGTTGCTCATATGCCCAGCTCAATTTAGGGTTGTTTCTCTGCTCTAGCATGAAATTTCCACCCCGTGGGGGGGCTTCTCAGTCTTGATGACCTACCTCTTCATCCCCTGTGGAGATCTGCAGCTGTATTGCTCAGGACATCCCTTCTCCGGGATCATTGGTTTCCACAAGGTTTATGAAGCTCCCAGGAAGTTCGGTCCCCACTTGGTCCCTGTTCTCACTTGTTGCCAGGCCTGGGTATTGACAACTTGCCAAAAAAGAGGCCAGTCCCAACCTATGATCATGGGATAGGCCAACTTTTCTGCCAAGGCTATGGCTATCACTGTAGAATGGGCCCCCACTGTCAGTTGTAACCGCTGGCTGAGGTAGGTTTTAACATCACAGATACATAGAAGGTGAATCGTGTTCTTCGGAGTGGTATTACTTCCCACCATGGAGGCCTGAACCACCATCTGGCTGCAGCTGGAGTCCAAGAGTCCTTGAACCAGCTTCCCTTGGACCACCACTGATACCACCAGCTCAGTGGGAGGGGTTTTTTGCACATGGGTTTCCGCTGTCCAGCCCTGGGCATACTCGCATTCCGTCAGCGGGCACTTCCTTTTTATGTGCCCAGTCTGCCCTCAAGAGTAGCATGTTAATGGGCTGAGGTGGGCTGCCTTTTTCCTAGACTGAGGAGAGCCCATCTGTGGGGTGTTAACAGTCTGAGATCCTTGGTGTTTCTCTGCATGGCATGGCCTTTGTGCTCGGTGTCCCTGTCCCCTTCGTGCTCCATCATCATGGCCTCAGCAACTTGGGTCTTTTGTGCTCCTCCAGGTGGAGCCACTTCCAACAATGTTCTTTCAGCTGTTGTGCTTGTGCTACCATTCGGGGTCTGATCCCCTTGGGGTATCTCAGGTATGGGGCTAGAATAAGAGCCCATTGTTCTGTGGGCCACTGGACTGCCAATGCCACACTCTCAAGCATGACTAAAAAGATTTCAGGGTCATCCTTCAGTCCCACCTTGGTGAGCTTCACTGGTACCATTGAAAGGACCCCTTCAGTGGAACTGTGGCCCCCCGGTGCCTCCTGCAAGCATATGACTGGTACTAGCTGCTGTAGCATTTCCTTTTGGAACTCCTGCTGCTGGGTCATCAGTTCCCTCAGCTGCAACTGTTGGGAGTCCTGGACTTGCCGTTGGGCATGCCACTGCTGCAGCAATTTCTGTTGTAACTGCTGCTTCTGGGTAGCTTGCTGCTGCTGCATCTCCACCACCTATTTATACCACCGCTCCGGTTCCATCTTGCATGGAGCAGCTGGGCCTTATCTTTTCTAAGCCCTTTCCCTCCCCCAGTTTTAAACCCCTTGTATCAGGCATACTGTGCCTGCATTTTCCACCACTTGTAGGATGGGGTGGGACTCCCATCCAGGTCTCACTGTCCTTCATTTACCCTCTACTCCCCCACTGGCTGCATTTGGGGGAGTTCGCTGGGGCAATCGCTCCTTGGCAGAGGGCTGGTTCTTCTTCCTCCCTTCCCCTTGCAAGAGAGGAGGGTCTGGCTGGAACAGTGGTCAGCCTCTCAAGCAGCCCCTGGATAGGGCTTTAAAGGCTCAGTCTTTCAGTCTATTGCCCTTTCATGGGGTTTACCTCCTACCCCCATTGGCTAAGATTCAGGGAGGCTTCTGAAGCTTTGTGTTCTGCAGCTAGCTCCTCCTCCTCCTCCACAGGCCTGCCTCTGGAACTCACAGTCTCTGCATGATGTAGCCTTCTTCCTGGTCAGCACCCCTTCCTTTGGTAAGCTTCCCCTTTTAAGCCCCTCTTCCAGGAGGAACAAACTGTGCAGGTGCACCTTGTTAGCGCAGCACAGGCCCAGAGGTGCTTGTTAGCCTCCTTCCAGCCCCTGGGAAGGCGTGTCCCTTTACAACATATAAAACCTTAATCCTGACCACTTGTGGTCATTGAAAACCTCCTAGCATTCACAAGCATAAAGGTATCAACTCTAGCGTCCTGACCAGACATGAATTTGTGAAGTTTATGTTCTGGCTATGTAAATTCTCTTCACAGTTTCAGCTGCTTACATTATTTGCCTTCAGTTTTACCCTAGACAGTTGTGTAGTACTGATGCACACTGTTATATAGTTACCATGTTCCATTTCAGAGATGGGCACCTTTCATTGGGGGAATGAAGTACTACTTGTCTACAAAGTTTGTAAAGCACTTAATGATCCTTTGGGACTAAAGATGTTACATCCAAATGAGATGATAATAGGAAGTCCTCAAAGTGATTATCTAAGTCACATTGTAAAAGTGCTGATGCCAAAAGGACTAGCAATTGGGGCAACAAAATGCAATTATAGATTTGAATTCAAAACTTTCCCAAGGTTCAGAGTTTTTAGACTCCAGAATTTTGATTCCGATCCATCTTTAACACCAGCTAAATATAAAATGAAAATCTAATTACACTGCCCTCCATCTGCATGCAGATTAAAGGCCCTATAGGTACATATCAGGTTCACAGTAATAAAGAAAGACAGAGCAGTGAAAGAAAATTTTGCAGTTATGGCTATTTAACTCTTTGGAAATGGTGTCTCTAACTGCAGCAGAACATCGCTAATTTGCACTAATGACTGGGAGAACCGTTGCAAATGACTAAATGTTGCAAATTAGTGAGCATATGAACAAACAAATAAGCAAGGATAATGTATCATAAAATGTATTTTATTTGTTTATTTAACAAGTGGAACTTGGTTTTAATTATGATACTTCATCATAAATGTGTACGTGTTCTGTTTGATATTTTGTAAAAGAAATGGAGTATCAGTGATATGAACCCTCACTAGAGTGCTCTGCTATTAAATATTCACAGAGGAATGGGAGAGACTGCTGTTTTTCATTAGAGATGGCTTCAAACTGAAAACTTTAGACCCATAATTTGAACCCTGTTCTTTCCTATCCTTCAAGTTTAGGGTTATTCAGATTTGGGGGTTTTCTCTGGCCCATTATGAAAATATAAACAATTAGTAAGGTTCAGATCTGAATCCAGCTTTGGATTTAATCTCCCCAGTGTTTAATATTGTTAATTCCTGGTCTTCTAGTTCAGGCTCCTCTGTTAACATTCAGCCTAGCCAACAGGGTCAGGAACTTGGGCTGGCATACAGTATCTGATCACCTGTGGAAGCAGTTTGTCAGTCCACCCACCTCCCTCTCGTGTATGATAGAAAAGAGACAGAGAGATGTGTATGCTTCGAAAACAGTTAAAGATTTATTAAGGAAATTGACAAAAGCAGGGATGGGGAATGATAACTAGAATAAACAACCCAATACAAATGCAAATGTGGCTGCCCCCACATGAATCCATGGAGACTCATACATGGACATGAATCCTAGAGACTCATACAACCCTTAACCTTGGCTATATTTAAACTAAACAAAAGGAAAACACAAACTACCCCAATACTGTACTGAGTCAGAGGAGACAACTTCAAGTAAGACAAAACAGCTGATGGTGGTGTATCTCGTTGTAGCTTGAGAGTATGGGATCCGAATCCTGGACCTCCAACCAAACTTCGCAGCCTGACTTGGGCTATGGGAGGGAGGAGCAGCACAGGACCGTCAGCAAAGATCTACTGGAACCAGGATTGAAGATAAAGAGGTCACTGGAATCAGGATATAGGTAGGTGTTATAGTTCGTGTGTGATGATAAGTGATGTCTTCTTGGCCGATGGTGTGGGCCCGCAGTCACTGAGGAAATCCACGCAGATCAACGTGATATCTGGCTGCCGCTCTGATGGACAGCAAGAAAGTTCAGGTGTGCAACCCTTTTTATAGGCTCAGTGGCATGAACCTCGTGGCCTAAGCTGGTTCTAACTGCCCCCTAAGAATCTGTTGCTCTTTTCCTGTCACTAGTTTGAAAAGGTGCAAATGTTCTGACAAGAAGGAGCAACAACATGGAGTCCGAGTTGTCATTATGGCATAACACCATCTTGAATCATGGACTCTATTGATTTCTGTTCCATAATTAACTCATTTTATACTAATCATTACAGTGCAAACATTAATTCAAACATAAACACTAACATTAACATCGTTAAACATACATTTAGGGGAAAACTTCCCAACACCTCCCTAGGTCTTGAGGGAGATATTCAAAAGCACAAATGGGAGGTAGGTATCCAACTCCCATTGGGAATTGAGCCCCTTGGTGCCCTTCCCATTGATGAAAATCTCCCCTTTCATGAACAAATTACAGACTTCACTGTGGAATTTAGCAGTTTTACTGCCTGACGGGAGTGTTTCTAGGTGATTGAAGTCTTTGAAGTGTATTGCTAAATGCAACAGAGAGCAGCATATTACAAAACATTTACTGAATGCAACACAATAGCCACTGGAAGTTTCATATCCTGCTATAGAACATATAAAGCAGAGGTGACCTATAGGTGGTTTGTAAACAATAGACTTCCATGTGGTAGGCCAAGACACCCTCAACTTTAATATGGGCTGAGGTAGGCCTCAATCTTAGCATGTTATGCTTTCTTGAACCACTCAGCTCATGACCGAGCATCCTATGCTGGGACCTAGAGTTTTGGCTCTCACCTCCATGTTAGAGAAGAAAGTAGATACAAATTAAATGGAATTCTTAGAATCTGGAGCTAGAATGCAGCTGGTTAGGTCATCACATCCTCCTCATGTAGTATTTTTTTCAATTGTACATTTAGTAGTGTTCTGTCTAGTCTAGTATCCAATGTGTCAAGCAATGGGGCTTCCACAAGTTCCCTCAGGAGACTGTTACCCTAACAGATAGAACTCACTATCAAGAAATTTCCCATGATATTTCAAGTATGACCCTTAGACTCCTGCCAAGTGCCAATATGGCCTTTAGGCCACTGGCAAGGTGCCAATTTGCCCTGAGTTGGGCAAATTTTGGATGTCCATTATTTAAAGAGAGAATGGAACTTGGCTGTATCTAGAATGTTTTTCAGTAAGCAAGTGCTAGGCCATCTATTTTCACTTCGGCTATATCTACACTACAGACCTTACAGCGGCACAGCTGTACTGGTACAGTTCTGCCCCTGTAAGGTCTCCCGTGAAGCCGCTCTTTGATGGCAAGAGAGAGCTCTCCTGCCGGCATAATTAAATGAGCGGCGTTAGCTATGTTGGCAGGAGAGCCTCTCCTGCTGACATGGTGCTGTCGACACCAGCACTTTTGCCGGTGAAACTTATGTCGGGCAGGAAGTGTTTTTCACACCGCTGACTGACAAAAGTTTTGCTGACAAAAGTGGTAGTGTAGACAAAGCCTTTCACTTTCCTTTGCCAAGTATTTTAGTTTCTCAGTAAACCGGAAGTTTTTTTTTTCCCCAACTGAATTCAACTAAGATTGAAACTGCATCAGCACTAAAAGTGTTAACCTTTGCAATACATGAGTAATATGGCTATTGAAATCCATTTTGGTATGGCGTCTAGCACATTTTATTTCTTTTTTATAACAAGTACATTGACACAAACAAGTAGAATCAGGTATGTTCTGTGTCTCCTTTTATAGTAAGTTAACACTCCATTGAGTCAATTGTAACCATCTTAAAAGTTATCTGAAAACCTATTCATGTGCTATGGCATAGTCGCTGCAAATGAGTTGTTGTTGCTCATTGGGTAAATCATGACTACTTTGCAGGGACTGTCCATATATTGGTGCCAAGCAGAAAAGAGGGAAGCAGAACGACCATAAAAATAAACATTAGGATTTTGTGGACCAAGAATTTGCTTTTACCGTGTAACTACAACTACTGACCAACAGCAGATTTTTATTGTTGATCATACAAATATCACAGAAGACTCAATGACAAACAAACACAAGGGGTGAGAGCCTTTATAGGAGGCAGAGCTTCTGCTGGTTAGCATAGGGGGCTACAAGTCAGGGGACCCGGGTTTATTTCACTGGAGTGATCTTGGACAAATATCTTAAGCTATAAAATTAAGATAACGCTCACCTTTGTAGAGCACTTTGAGCTCCTCACATGAAAGGCTCTTAATTAAATGTAAAGTATTATTATAAAGTTGGATATTTTTTAAATGATGGAAATTTGAAGCAAATTAAATGCAACCTCAGGTTTCTGGCAAGTTGCCAAGGAGGGCCTTGGTGGGAGGCAAACCCACAGCTAGACCAGGGCTGCTAACTCATCTGCCATGGCCTCAGCCCTCCAACAGAGCCTGCAGTGGCTCAGCCCTCAGGCATGCTGCAGCAGTTTATCCCTTGACAGGGCCCAGGTCAGATGAACTCCAGGCACAGGTATTTTACTGACCTTGCTAGACCGCCTGCAATTTAGTCTGTACAACAGCACTGCTTGGCCAGGAACACTCCTGCTGCCTTGCAGTGTTACAGACTCCATCGGCTTCTAGTCTGCTCTTGGTCTGTTCCTCCTCCTGCCCCAGCCTTATCCCAGGCCCTTCAGTCTTGTCCATGCCTTACTTTGACCTCGCTCCAGCATTGTTATAGACCCGCTCCAATCCTGCATCTGTCTCCAGACCCTCAGGCTGACTCCAGTCCAGCTTCAATCTTCAGTCTGCATCTGGACTCCAACTCTGATTTTGATTTGGCTTGTCTGCTCTGGACTGTGACCTCAGTTCTGACCTATGGCCTTTCCTCAGACCCTAGTTTTAGTGCAGCTCTTGGCCTAGTCCCAACTGTATGGCCGGCTCCAACCACAAGGTCTGACTGCCTAGAACTTAACACGTGGTGTCACAAAATCTGACCATCCCCTCAACTACTCTGTCTTTCGTTCTTACTCCCATTGACTTTAATGAGCATTGGATCAGATCCTCAGATCTCTCCTGCAAATCTTGAGAGTACTGTCTTTTTGCCTACATGAAGTGAGGGGAGAAGGAAGGTGGTAAAAATAAGAAAACCCAAACAAAATCAAAATAATCATCAAGATGTGCTCATGGACTATTGAGTAACTATATAATCTTATTTCTGTCTCCCTGCCCCTCTTCTTCTTTGTATCTTTAAGACCCTTCCAACTTGTCATGACACATTTAGATAGTACATCACTGTCCTAGAGAGCCAGGTACGTTTATTTGTTTTGTCAGCATATAGGAACTGCCCAAGCTCCATCTAGACCAGTGTCCTGTCTTGAACAGTGGCCTGCACCAGATGTTTCATGGGAAGGTTCAAGAAACCTGCAGCAGGCACATAATCTACCCTCCATGAAGTTATTCAAAATTGGTTTGCGCTCCAAAGCATGAGGTTTCCTATTCCTTCCAAAAATTTTATTAACACTAACTATTGTAATATTCTTGTTATCCATATAAATGTCCAATCCCTTTTTAAATTCCCGATCTCAGTGACATCCTCTGGCAACGAGTTCCACAGTTCAATCATGTTGTGTGAAAAAGAATTTTCTTTTGTCAGTTTTGATTTTGCCGTGTTATGTGATAGGAGCTTTTGATCTAACTTCTCTAGTCCATTCATTATTTTATGTACTTTTATTATGTCCCCTTTCCTTTTTAGGGTAAACAATCCCAATTTTTTTTAGTCTGTCTTTATATGTGATTTTTTTCATGCCCTTAATTATTCTTCTCATTGCCCTTCTCTAACTCCTCTATTCTACACTCTCCATTTTGAGATGGGATGAGCAGTGCCACACACACTATTCCAGAGGAGGCATCACCATTGTTTTATATAATGGCAATTCTCCATGCCATTCTGTATCCATCCTAACGTCTTTGCTTTTTTTGACCACAGTTCTGTGCACTGAGCAAAGATCTTCATTGGGTTGTCTGGGGTACTGGCCAGGTCTCTTTCCTGAGATGAGGAAAGAACATTTTTGGGTGCTTGAAAAATATTCACCCAAAATGATCCTTCAGACTTGACCTTTGGTCCTGTGTCACTGAAGTTCTGATCTAGTCTTTCTCTCTTGCTAGCAGCCACTTCTCAATGAAGCCCTTGAAAATCACATTATATATGTTTTCTGGACAGCCACCAACACTTTGTTCCTGGTTTGTCTAAATTACTTTATAAAGATTTGTCTTCTTTCGAACAAACTGTAAATAGCCCTTTGAATCTCACATAGATGTTTGCTAAATTAGTCTCTTAGTTTTCATCAGCTGAAGGAAGAATTACACTCTGTTACCACCCTCTGTCAGGGCCTCTTTTTAAAGAACTAACTGAATCTTTTATAAATCCTATCCAGGCTTTTGAACACCATGTTATGATAATGCTTCATATTTCATTGGTTATCACCAAACATGAACTGATGGTTTATTTCATATTAAGTCCAATTAATCTTGGCAGGAGACAGGGAAAATGCTTGCTTCAAAGAAGCATTGACCCTGCATTTTCAGACAATGACCAGGTGGCTTCAAAGGCTGGGAGGAATTGACTAGGCAGATTGAATAAACATCAGTAGAGAGGGCTGGTAACTGAACACTTCCAATTTCAAATAAGATTGAGCATTCAATAGGCAATGTCCGGAGCAGCTGTCTGTTCTATAATTGATTACATATATTTCAGGACAAACTGTAGTTTTGATCAAACAAACAATGGATGTACTAACTAGATAATTAATTCAATAATGCTCGGATGGTGCTGATGAAAGATTCTACATAAGTGCAATTGGGATTTAGAGGAATGTTGTGTCACTCAATATCTTGGTCTTCAAAGAGAAGGGAGCTACCAGAACTGATCAGTCAGAAGCCAGGGAGCTAAATTGGGGCTGGAGAGGAACAGTAAGAGGATATGTTGTTTGTAAGAGCGGATCTGATCTAATTTTACTTTCCTCTAGTGAATTTAGTGTTCATGAGTTGCCAGTCTGATGGCCCCAGAAGACTGAAGTCTTCTATTTATCTACAGAATAAACACAGCAATGAAAGCATCCCACACAGCCCCGTCAATGTGCCTCAGTCCTGTTCTGATCTAGGAGTAAGAATAATTCAGTCTGTGGCTCTGATTCTCCTCTCACTCATACCTGTGTAAATCAGAGTGTAACTACTGAAATCAATGGACTTGCCCAAGTGTAAAACTGGTGTAAGATCAGAATCCACTCTTCCGTGCTCCGTCCAAGGTGGGCCAATCTTCCAAGAAGGGGTGCCAGCTATTGTGATAGTTTTTGCGTAGTGGACACCTGTCACTGGCAGGTGGTTTGAGAACACCAAACTCATTTCTACTAGGCCAGCAAAAAGCCATCAGAGGGTAACAACTAACCTGGCACCAACATAGTTTTGTTACACCATCGGCTGCAAGCAATTGACACAATGGTAAAATTCTCACATACCCACCTGGGAAGCCAGGCCTACGCATCTAGGTCTTACAGTGCAAAAACACAGGCCTCTGCCACTTGAGGTAAAATAGATGTCCTGCAGTTGGTAGCAAACAGGTCTTTTATTGTCTCTACCAGCCAGTCACTAGAGGGCAATATGATTTCTCTCTCCTTCTCCTTCTCTCTGTCTTAATCACTCTCTCAGCACAGAGTATATTATGATAGAGGATACTAACAACTACCCTAGAGAGGCACTCTGATATGCCCTATCACTAGTTTATCACCAACACCTGAGTCATGACTCTAACATGGTGAGAATCCTTTACCTGTGCTGGCTTATTGTCCATATTTCTTGTCTCGATCAATAACAAACAGCATTAATCCTGAATAAGAAAAGGATAAGGATTTGTTTATTTTTATCTTGTTTTTTCCCTTGTACAATTCTGACCCTCCCGTGTCCAGAATTATATCTTATCAATCAATTCTTATTTAGTAAGTTATAAAGTGCATTTTTCTTTGCATTAAAACAATGAGAGCTTGTAGTTAAGTTATATTCTTTTTATGCAAACATGATATAATACAGAAACAAGAGCCTGCTGCAAACTGCAGCCTGCAGCTATTGAATCTGCCCCCGCAGCACAGAGTCTCATCTTCCAAAAGTATGTAACCTAAATCTCCCTTGCTGCAGATTAAGCCCTTTTTTTTTTGCCCTGCCTTCGGTGAACATGGAGAACAATTGAACCCCAGCCTCTTTATAACAACTCTTAACATATTTGAAGACTATTATCAGGTCCCCTGTTGTCATAAATATAAAGGGAAGGGTAAACCCCTTTGAAATCCCTCCTGGCCAGGGGAAAGCTCCTCTCACCTGTAAAGGGTTAAGAAGCTAAAGGTAACCTCGCTGACACCTGACCAAAATGACCAATGAGGAGACAAGATACTTTCAAAAGCTGGGAGGAGGGAGAGAAACAAAGGGTCTGTGTCTGTCTGTATGCTGCTCTTGCCAGGGACAGAACAGGAATGGAGTCTTAGAACTTTTAGTAAGTAATCTAGCTAGGTATGTGTTAGATTATGATTTCTTTAAATGGCTGAGAAAAGAATTGTGCTGAATAGAATAACTATTTCTGTCTGTGTATCTTTTTTGTAACTTAAGGTTTTGCCTAGAGGGGTTCTCTATGTTTTTGAATCTAATTACCCTGTAAGATATCTACCATCCTGATTTTACAGGGGGGATTTCTTTATTTCTATTTACTTCTATTTTTTATTAAAAGTCTTCTTGTAAAAAACTGAATGCTTTTTCATTGTTCTCAGATCCAAGGGTTTGGGTCTGTGGTCACCTATGCAAATTGGTGAGGCTTTTTATCCAACATTTCCCAGGAAAGGGGGGGTGCAAGTGTTGGGAGGATTGTTCATTGTTCTTAAGATCCAAGGGTCTGGGTCTGTAGTCACCTAGGCAAATTGGTGAGGCTTTTTACCAAACCTTGTCCAGGAAGTGGGGTGCAAGGTTTTGGGAAGTATTTTGGGGGGAAGGACGTGTCCAAACAGCTCTTCCCCAGTAACCAGTATTAGTTTGGTGGTGGTAGCGGCCAGTCCAAGGACAACGGGTGGAATATTTTGTACCTTGGGGAAGTTTTGACCTAAGCTGGTAAAGATAAGCTTAGGAGGTTTTTCATGCAGGTCCCCACATCTGTACCCTAGAGTTCAGAGTGGGGGAGGAACCTTGACACCCATCAAGACTTTCTTTTCTCAAGACTAAACATACCCAGTTTCCTCATAGGTCAGGTTTTCTAAACTTTTTATCATTTTTGTTGCTTTCCTCTGGACTCTCTCCAATTTGTCCACATCTTTCCTAAAATGTGGTGCCCAGAACAGGACACAGTACTCCAGCTGAGGCCTCACCAGTGCTGAGTAGAGTGGGACAGTTACCTCCCATGTCTTACAAATAACACTCTTGTCAGTAGACCACAGAATGATATTAGCCATTTTCGCAACTACATCACATTGCTGACTCTTACTCAGTTTGTGAGCCACTTTAACTTCTAGGTCCTTTTCAGCAGTAGTACCACCCATATGCGCTGACATACTCATATCCTAGGAGGTGCTCGACCCCTGCTCCGCCCCAGTCCCCGTCCCCACTCCACGCCTTCCTCCAAGCCCCCACCCCAGCTCCGCTTCTTCACACCCCTGCTCCGCTTCAGGCCCCACTCCCACTCCACCCCTGCCCCGCCTCTTCCCACACCCACTCCGCCCCTGCCCCTATCTCACCTCTTCCTCCGCCCGCTCCTCCCCCTTCCTCCCAGTGCCTCCTGCACACAAATGAACAGCTGATTGCAGGCAGGTGGGAGGCACTGCAGGGGGGAGGCGCTGATCTACAGGGCTACCAGTGGGTGCTCTAGCGCCAGAGTACCCATGGAGTCAGCACCTATGTTACCATCTTGCCAATTATTCCTCATTTAGTAGTTGTGCATTTGATATTTTCCTTGCTAAGTGAAGCACTTTGCATTTGTCTTTGTTGATTTCAGACCAAACCTCTCATTTGTCAAAGTCATTTTAAGTTATAATGGTGTCCTCCAAGGTGCTAGCAACCCCTTCCAGCTCAGTGTCATCCACAGATTGTGTGAACATACTCCCCACTTCATTATCCACGTCATTAATGAAAATATTGAATAGTGCTGTACCCAGGACTGATCTCTGCAGGACGTCACTAGATACATCTTTCCATTTTGACAGCAAACCACTGATAACTACTCTGAGTATGGTCTTGGATCCAGTTGTGCACCCATTTTCTAGTAATTTCATCTGGACCACATCTCCCTTGTTTGCTTATCAGACTGTCGTGGGATTGTGTCAAAAGCCTTACTAATATCAATATATATCGAGTCTACTGTTTCTTCCCTATCCACCAGGCCAATAATCCTGTCAAAGAAGGAAATTAGGTTCTTCTCTGAGTGCTTGTTCACATAGATTTCAATCAGGTGTGCACGCACTGTATGCACGGTCGTCGTAAATTTTTCCCTTAGCAGCTCCTGTCGGGTCGTCTGTGGAGCCCCCTGAAGTGGCGCCTTCGTGGCACTCAATATATGACCCTGCTGACCCAATCGCCCTTCAGTTCCTTCTTACTGTCCGTGACGTCCGTTGGAACAGTGCTCACTTGCTCAGCAAGTGCTCCCTTAGCATTCTTCTGTTAGTCATTCGAGTTAGTGTTATAGTAATTTAGTATAGATAGGTTAGATAGTAGGTTGGGAGCGGAGTCTCTCCTCAATCCCTAACCGTTCCCCTCCTTGGTCTCCGGGACATGCTGCCAGCCCAAGGCATTAAGCCCTGCAGTGCTTGCAATAAGTCTTTGCCCATCAGTGACTCCCATGACTCCTGCTTAAAGTGTCTGGGGGAAGTGCACCAAACAGAATGGTGCAAAATCTTTTCAGCCGATAACCAAGAAGGAGCATGATTTCCGCTTGAAACAACTTTTAATGGAATCTGCTCTCCGCCCAAAGCCGGCTGCAGACCGTCAGGACCCAGCACTGAGCGCATCAGTATGGAGCGCTCCAGCATTGGTGCGCAACATGGTGCCAAGGAAGGATTCTAGTATAAAAGACCCTTGACACCGGAGCCACATAAGTGCCATAAGAAGGCTGATAGGGGGCGCTCACCAGCTAGGAAAGCCACGGGACTGTCAGGGGATGCACTACCTCTCATCCTGTTGAGCTCTGTGAAGACGTCTACACAGCAATGTAAGCCCAGTGTCAGTAGAACTCGGTTTAGCAGACCCTGGGTTAGTTAATTTTGGGCTTGAGCATCTACACTCATATTTAATAAGTCATATCTCAGGTTAGGATTGTTGAACCCTGGATCCTGACCAGGGGCTCCAGTGTCTACACTGCATTATGTGGATCCAAGTCCATCCATCCATATCCCAGACTTCCCAGCACCCTCCCATAGCCTTTGGCTATGGTTTTAGGGAACCACAAGAAACCGCTATATGTGGGTTAGAAAGGGTAGATTATGTAAAACTGCTATTGCACTCTCTTTTACCTACACTTTTGGTGAAGCACAGGCCAGAGTTCTGTCTTTTCAGAAATCATGACACCCAGGGCTCTTGCATTCAAACTCCCTGAATGGAGGTGTTAATAGCAGCTTCCAGTCACCTTCATAGAGAAAATACCACTCAATTTCTTAGGGCTTGTCTACTTGGGGACACTCAGGAAAGTTAATCCGAATAACTGATTAGTTAAACTGCATTAAACTGCTTAAATTCACATCTTTAATTAGTTTAGGTTAACTTTTTCTGAGTTAGACAATGCCATGTAGACAAGCCAGCAGTAAACAAATATTTACATTGAATGCAACAACAAAAATTAAACAGCGTTTGAAATACCTCTCAACAACTTTTAATACAAAACCTATTAGTTAGTAAATCTTCCTCTAGAGCTTTCTACAAACTCTTTCTGCTGCCATTACCATACACATTCATGAAAGGAAGATTTGGTGTATAATACCTTCAATACAGTCAAGAGCTGTGTGACGTTGCACTCCATATGTTTATGGAAATATGCTTATGAGTGTAAATATAATGTACCTGGAATATGCTTTATGCAAAAGGTCTCTTGTAAGGTATCATTACAAAGCTTATAATCTACTGAGTGTGTTCATCCTATTTGTATTCATGTATCATTCTTGTATCTGCAGCTAGAAATATGAAGTATTACTCTGAAGTCCTATTGTAACTATGCAAAGTGTGGGCCATTAATGATGGCTTGGAATCTTGATGACTCCCATTAACTAGGATAATTGGTAGTAAATGGCTCTGTTTACTTGTAAGCCTTCCTGTATATGTAGGTGCCAGACAGTGGGTAATGAAGTCTCACAGGATATGTGAACATGTCACATGATACTGGAATCCATCTTAAACCTAGTGCTTTTCCATTTAGAAGGAAGGGTGGGAACCCAGAGAGAGACAAAGGATTCCTGCTTTGTGCCAAAGATATAAAAGGGGTTGGACCAGAACAAAGGTGGCTGCCAGTCATGAAGAATCCCCTAGTTACCACCTGAGCTGGAACTAACAAGAATTGTACTAGGGGGAAGAATTGGGCTCAGACTAGTAAGAAGTCTAGTCTGTGAAAGAAGCTTATTGGAACATCTCTAAGGGTCAGATTTACCAGTATTCAGTTCCTTAAATGTATTAGGCTTAGACTTGTTTGTTTTGTTTTATTTTGCTTGGTAACTTACTTTGTTCTGTCTGTTATTACTTGAAACCACTTAAATCCTACTTTTTATACTTAATAATATCACTTTTGTTTATTAATAAACCCAGAGTAAGTGATTAATACCTGGGGGAGCAAACAGCTGTGCATATCTCTCTATCAGTGTTATAGAGGGTGGACAGTTTATGAGTTTACCCTGTATAAGCTTTATACAGAGTAAAATGGATTTATTTGGGCTTTGGACCCCATTGGGAGCTGGGTGTCTGGGTGCTGGAGAGAGGTGACCTGCTGAGCAGTTTTTGGTTAAAGTCTGCAGCTTTGGGGGCATAGACCAGCCAGGGTCTATGTTGCAACCGGCTAGCGTGTCTGGCTCAACAAGGCAGGGTTCTGGAATCCCAAGCTGGCAGGGAGCCTCAGAGGTAGTTTCAGCCCATCAGGTGACAGTCCCAAGTGGGTCTCTATGACCAAACCCGTTACAAGCTGGTCAGAAAATTTTTGTGAAAACTGACATTTTTCATGTCATGTCATATTATGCACTATTACCATATGTCACTATAGTCAAAATATTTTCTTTTCTTTTTAAAATCATTAAGGACAGCTGCTACTTAGTAATGATTGAAATATCTGATCTTATTTTCTAGATGAAAGTATCTCCTGCTTGTGTGTCAATGAAATAGTTTGACACTTTGAACGAGAAAATAAGATAAGCACTCAGTGTAGTAATTAGAGGAGCAACTGTCTTCAACAGCCTTGTGTTAGCCTGGAATGACTTGGCGTCAGTAAGTGAACTAATTGGGGCTGTTGTCATGGATGTGTGCACTGCTACTGAGAGGGTACTACTGCCTCCAGTCATAAAGTTTTGGCAACATGCAGGAAATTATTAATAGCTTTGAATGCTTGGAATTCGCACATCATATCAGGGCCTTTGATGGAACCCACATGTCTCTTATTTGTTGTCATCTTTTCTCGCTACCCCGTTGGAACTCATCAACAGGAACAGAGTCATGCAAGGCCTGGTAGATCATCAAGGTAGATTTATTAACATTAATATGGGCTAGTCTGGATAGGTCCATGATGCCAGGATTTTTAGAATCTTGCCCCTGCTTTATGCAATGAAAATGGAACTTTTCTTCCCACTATGGATGTTAACAATGTTGTGGTTCCAGTTGTTATTCAGGGAGACACAGGTTATTTTCTACTTATCTGGCTTACAAAGCCTTTTACTGGACACTCGGACAGGAGAAAGGAGCTGCTTAACTCTGTTATGAATAGTTGCAGAATAACTATGGAGTGTGCATCTGGAATACTGAAAGGAAGGTGAAGATGTTTCATAATAACAAGGCTAGAGGTTTCTGAGAAGTGTCTGTCTCGTGTTATAGGTGCTTGTTGTGTTTGCACAACATCTGGGCAAGTAAGAGAGAGAATATCATGGAGGCACAGAGACTTTCAGAATGTTATGAACAGCCAGACAGGGTGTCTGTATCAAATGTCCTCACAGGCTAGGGAAGTGTTATGATCAACACTCTGAGAGCAGGGTGTAGGGGAGGAAAAGGAATGTAGTTTAATGAATTCAGTGGACTCAACTGAATACGATAAAAGAAAAGGATTACTTGTGGCACCTTAGAGACTAACAAATTTATTTGAGCATAAGCTTTCGTGAGCTACAGCTCGCTTCATCGGATGCATGCAGTGGAAAATACAGTGGGGAGATTTTATATACACAGAGAACATGAAACAATGGGTGTTACCATACACACTGTAACAAGAGTGATCAGGTAAGGTGAGCTATTACCAGCAGGAGAGCGGGGGTAGGGGGGGGACTTTTGTAGTGATAATCAAGATGGGCTATTTCCAGCAGTTGACAAGAACGTGTGAGGAACAGTAGGGGGGGAAATAAACATGGGGAAATAGTTTTACTTTGTGTAATGACCCATCCACTCCCAGTCTTTATTCAAGCCTAAGTTAATTGTATCCAGTTTGCAAATTAATTCCAATTCAGCAGTCTCTCGTTGGAGTCTGTTTTTGAAGTTTTTCTGTTGAAGAATTGCCGCTTTTAGGTTTGTAATTGAGTGACCAAAGAGATTGAAGTGTTCTCCGACTGGTTTTTGAATGTTATAATTCTTGACGTCTGATTTGTGTCCATTTATTCTTTTACGTAGAGACTGTCCAGTTTGGCCAATATACAGTTGTGACTTTGTCCTCACCCATAACTATTTCACATTTGGGGATAATGTATACCTTCAAATCAGCAGCACAGCTATGGGTACCCGAATGGCACAACAGTATGCCAACATTTTTATGGCTGACTTAGAACAACGCTTCCTCAGCTCTCGTCCCCTAATGCCCCTACTCTACTTGCGCTACATTGATGACATCTTCATCATCTGGACCCATGGAAAAGAAGCCCTTGAGGAATTCCACCATGATTTCAACAATTTCCATCCCACCATCAACCTCAGCCTGGTCCAGTCCACACAAGAGATCCACTTCCTGGACACTACGGTGCTAATAAACGATGGTCACTAAACACCACCCTATACCGGAAACCTACTGACCGCTATTCCTACCTACATGCCTCCAGCTTTCACCCTGACCACACCACACGATCCATCGTCTACAGCCAAGCTCTGCGATACAACCGCATTTGCTCCAACCCCTCAGACAGAGACAAACACCTACAAGATCTCTGTCAAGCTTTCTTACAACTACAATACCCACCTGCGGAAGTGAAGAAACAGATTGACAGAGCCAGAAGAGTACCCAGAAGTTACCTACCACAGGACAGGCCCAACAAAGAAAATAACAGAACGCCACTAGCCCTCACCTTCAGCCCCCAACTAAAACCTCTCCAACGCATCATCAAGGATCTACAACCTATCCTGAGGGATGACCCATCACTCTCACAGATCTTGGGAGACAGGCCAGTCCTTGCTTACAGACAGCCCCCCAACCTGAAGCAAATACTCACCAGCAACCACACACCACACAACAAAAACACTAACCCAGGAACCTACCCTTGCAACAAAGCCCATTGCCAGCTGTGTCCACATATCTATTCAGGGACACCATCACAGGGCCTAATCACATCAGCCACACTATCGGAGGCTCGTTCACCTGCGCATCTACCAATGTGATATATGCCATCATGTGCCAGCAATGCCCCTCTGCCATGTACCTTGGCCAAACTGGACAGTCTCTATGTAAAAGAATAAATGGACACAAATCAGACGTCAAGAATTATAACATTCAAAAACCAGTCGGAGATCTCTTTGGTCACTCGATTACAGACCTAAAAGTGGCAATTCTTCAACAAAAGATCTTCAGAAACAGACTCCAACGAGAGACTGCTGAATTGGAATTAATTTGCAAACTGGATACAATTAGCTTAGGCTTGAATAAAGACTGGGAGTGGATGTGTCATTACACAAAGTAAAACTATTTCCCCATGTTTATTCCTCCCTCCCCCCACTGTTCCTCACACGTTCTTGTCAACTGCTGGAAATGGCCCCCCTTGATTATCACTGCAGAAGGTCCCCCGCCCCCGCTCTCCTGCTGGTAATAGCTCACCTTACCTGATCACTCTTGTTACAGTGTTTATGGTAACACCCATTGTTTCATGTTCTCTGTGTACATAAAATCTCCCCACTGTATTTTCCACTGCATGCATCCCATGAAGTGAGCTATAGCTCATGAAAGCTTATGCTCAAATAAATTTGTTAGTCTCTAAGGTGCCACAAGTACTCCTTTTCTTTTTGAGGATACAGACTAACACGGCTGCTACTCTGAAAACTGAATATGATGTAAAGGATACGCTTTGTGAATTGATTTTATAAGGCGTTATTAGGGAGAGCTGCATCCTAATGAAATTTTTCAACAGTGTGCTATTGTAAATAATTCAGAAACTTTCCTGATGACACAGTGCAAACTTTAAACAACTAAAATGGTGCCGAAACAGCCAGAGTGCAGAACAAACCCATCTTTATGCATCTGGGGTCACAAAAAGCTGTGAGTGGGATTGTACTTGTTCTTCTTCCCTGCAGGGGAGAGGGGGTTGATATGGGAACTGTATGTCCCTTGCACTTGGGGGTATGAAAAGGGGATCACAGTATTCTGTGTTCTCTACAGGCTGTAGGACAGGGTTAGGTTGGGATGTTATACGTGAACACAGTGAACAATGTTGACCAGAGAATTTGTCTGCTTCTGCATCATGTCCTTTCCTACATATCCCTTTCTCTGTCTTATTGCTCCATGCACTCCTTTGCCCTTACGTTTCTCGTGGGGCCCTGTGCTAGTTAATATTTTTATGATTGACCTGGACTCAAACATAAAACTGTCACTAAAAAGGTTTGTAAATGACTCAAAAATTGGGGAAGTGTAAATAATGAAGAGGATAGATCACTAATACAGAACAATTGGGATCACTTGGTAAACTAGGGAGGAAGCAAACCGTTTCAATATGGTTAAATATAAACATACACATTTAGGAACAAAGAATGTAGGCCATACTTACAGGATGGAGGACTCTGTCCTGGGAACCAGTGACTCTGCAAAAGATTTGGGGGGTCATGGTGGATAATCAAATGAACATGAGCTCCCAGTGACCAAAATGGCTAATGCATAGACAGGGAAATCTCGAGTAGAAGTAGAGAGGTTATTTTACCTCTATATTTGATGCTGGTCCAACCATTGCTGGAATACTGTGTCTAGTTGTCTTGTCCACAGTTCAAGAAGGATGTTGATAAATTGCAAAGTGTACAGAGAAAAGCTACAAGAATAATTAAATGTTTAGAGAACTTGCCTTGTAATGATAGATTCAGGGAGCTTAGTCTACTCAGTTTAACAAAGAGAAAGTTAAGGGGTGACTTGATCACAATCTAGAAGTACCTACGGGGGAACAAATATTTGATAATGGACTTCTCAGTCTAAGAGAAATGTGTAACACGATGCAATGGCTGGAAGTTGAAGCTAGACAAATTCAGACTGGAAATAAGGTGCACATTTTTTCACAGAGAGAGTAATTAACAGAGTCGTGATGCATTCTCTGTTACTGACCATTTAAAAATCAAGACTGGATGTTTTTCTAAAAGATATGCTCTAGGAATTATTTTGGGGAAGTTTTATGACCTGTGTTATATAAGAGATCAGACTAGATGACCACAATGGTTCCTTCTGGCCTTGGAATCGATGAAAAGAATGCCTAAACTCTCTCTGTAATCTTAGGTAGCCAGTTTACCTCATTTAACTTTACATGTCTGAATAGCTAAAAAAATCTTAGGCAGTGGCCAAACTGTGGTTTGCGTTTTCTACTGTTATGCTTTTAACTTTGTTGCAATACAACTGCCTTGGATGATGTGTGTGTAACATACCAAAGTACAAACCAGACTACTGAGCAGCTGTGTCACTGCTGCCCTGCAACCTGGGGTGCCTTACAATGCCTTGCTGAAGGAGCTCCCACCTGGGCCACTCACAAGCATTGTTCCAGCATGTAAGCCGTACCCTGAGTGTGTGTGTGTGTGTGTAACTGCAGCCTGCCAGCCACACTTGGGTTACACTCTGGCTCTCACCAGCCTTGGTTGTATTGCAGTGTGAGCCCAGCACACCCCCAGTCTTCGATTTTCCTCCAGAAATGTATGTCCTGTACTGCCCAGCCCTCTCCTGGGCAATACAAACTATATTAGTTCCATTATTTCTTTAAAAGGAATAATATATACACAACTTGCCATCCCAAATGGATTTTCCCAGATACTTCAATTAAACACTGGATTAGATAAAACAAGAAAACTAGTTTATTAACTACAGAGAGATTTTAAGTGGGCACAAATAATGAGGCATAAAATTCAGAAATGGTTTAAAAAAAAAAGATAAAACTGTACTAGTCCCTAACTTAAACTATGTTAAAATTCAAAGCAAAGTTTTCTCACCACATGCTTTCAGCAGTTTTACTGACAAAACTTCTCAGGTCAAGACCCCTCCCCTCGTCCAACAGCTGCTTCCTTTGTCCCTTCACATAAGGTGAATCAATATGGGGAGCGGTGACTTGGGGTGTTTGTTCATCCTTTTTATACTTTCAGTGCCCCTGTTGAAAAACATTTCCAGCAGGGTATTGGAAGACAAAAAGTCTATGGGAAAGGAGTGCTTTCTCCCCTCTTGTTTCAGAATTCTATGTTTCCCTTCCTGCTTAATGACTCTGTTTACTGCTTAAATGCAAATTAAGCAGAGCACACATTCCTTTGTTTGCGACAGACCTGTTCACCAATCTCAATTTGGAACATGTGTTAACAACACTGTACAGTGGAATCTTGTAACTTCATATACAATGTTGCTACACATATTTTATCAGGACAATACTGATCAGCAAATTATGAGTTTTCAACTGACACCTTACATGGCATACTTTATACAAAGATTATTACAACAGTGTGTAGGGTGTGAATGCAGGGGTACATGCTATCACAATGTGTTTGTCTTGTCAAATGTTTATCTCTTTCATGTGGCCTCCATACTGCACAGCACTGCATAAAGGTGTGGGAGGAAGAGATGGTTGAGGGACAGGGAACATGAAACAGCATGGGGATGTGGGGGACAGCACATTTGGTCTATGGATGTGAGAATACATATATTTTTAGAGGGGTCACCTGCTTTTAACCATTTAACTTTCCTGCTTGGATGCCATTTTGAGCATACTGTGGGAGCTGGAAAAAAAACAAGTAAATAGAGAATTAGGGGTGTTGCACAAGGATGGATATGTCCGCCCTCCACAGCACAACTTGTACCTGGGAAAAAAGCTTCTAAATCCCCCAAAACAGGCACTAATGGGACAGTATTTAATACGTAATGAATGAGGTTCCTGCTACAGCACTGTCACTCTGGGTCTGTGGCTACATCTTAGGCGGTGTCTCCAGAGGCACTTCCAGATGGGTCTGAGGCTGGCTATAAGATCTGAAGAGATCGTGGCTGTTGCTCCTGTTCAGGGACAGTGGTTACCTATGTGGTTTTCAAAGACATATTTGCCTCATTGTGGGCAGTAGGCAAACAAATGCTGGGGTTTTGTGGTGGCCTCTCAGGGAAAAATCTAGTTCAGCTCCTCATAGTAGCTCATGTACTGGCAGCATTACCAGATGTCTTGTTTTTTGTCTTTGGCACATGAACCTTATAGAGATATAATTCATTCTGTAGTGGCTATGCCTCTTTCAAAATGGATGAATTATAGCACGATAAGATGCCAGATAAGATCATTTGTAAGTGGAAGCAAGGGAGTTTATATTGAAAAATCTAGATATACCAAAAAAAAACCAAATCCTTTCCTGTATGAACAAGGTCTATGAGTTGTACCAATTTAATTATTTCAGAAAAAAAAATCACCCCATAATCAAAATAATTAAATCAGTACAAAAACTGTGAAGACTAGGCCTCAGTCTATAGTGAGACCCAATATGCAGCATGTGTCACTTGAGTTCTTCAGAGCTTGAGAGGAAACTGCAATGTCTCAAGGCATAAGTAGATCCACGAGTGGTACCATTTTAGCTAGACTGGTGTAGCAAATCCAACCCTCTTTCCCAGAGCGTCTCTGCCTTTCTTTGGACTTAAAAATAAACGTCTGCAATATAAAGTTGTCATAAATATAAAGGGAAGGGTAAACACCTTTAAATCGCTCCTGGCCAGAGGAAAAACCCTTTCACCTGTAAAGGGTTAAGAAGCTAAGATAACCTCGTTGGCACCTGACCAAAATGACCAATGAGGAGACAAGATACTTTCAAAGCTGGGGGGGCGGGGGGGAACAAAGGGTCCTCTCTGTCCGTGTGATACTTTTGCCGGGACCAGAGCAGGAATGCAGGTCAGAACTCCTGTAAAGGGTTAGTAAGCAATCTAATTAGATATGCGTTAGATTCTCTTTTGTTTAAATGGCTGATAAAATAAGTTGTGCTGAATGGAATGTATATTCCGTTTTTTGTGTCTTTTTGTAACTTAAGGTTTTGCCTAGAGGGATTCTCTATGTTTTGAATCTGATTACCCTGTAAGGTATTTACCATCCTGATTTTACAGAGGTGATTCTTTTACTTTAATTAAAATTCTTCTTTTAAGAACCTGATTGCTTTTCATTGTTCTTAAGATCCAAGGGTTTGGGTCTGTGTTCACCTATGCAAATTGGTGAGGATTTTTATCAAGCCTTCCCCAGGAAAGGGGGTGTAGTGCTTGGAGGGATATTTTGGGGGGGAGACGTTGCCAAGTGGGCACTTCCCCTGTTCTTTGTGTAACACTTTGGTGGCAGCTTTTAACCTAAGCTGGTAAAAATAAGCTTAGGGGGTTTTTCATGCAGGTCCCCACATCTGAACCCTAGAGTTCAGAGTGGGGAAGGAACCTTGACAAAAGCTTATGGGTTACACAGGCTGTGGTCCCTCAAAGACTTTTCAGAGAAACCAGAGACCAGCTTCCACCCCTAAGAACTGATTGCCATCCATTTGTATTTTCAAGGCTTCTGTCTTCTCAAGGAAATGGGCTCAGAAACTTACTCTTTGTTTTTAGACAAAGGCTGAGAGTCTCCTTCAGATTTCTTAGTTTTACAAATTAGGAAGAGTGGTGGCTTCCAGAGGCCAACTACAAATTCATGGGTCCCTGGGTCCCAGTCCCATTCCACTAGACCCTTGTGACTTTAAAATAAATAAAAATTGACATTTTATTTTAATCTAGCAGTAGTACGAAAACAAAGGTCTTTTAAATAACATAAAATAATAATGAAAAAGCCAGACTATTAGCAATGAAGATCATGTCATTGCCTTCTTTCCATTCATTACAAAAAAACATATTATGGCCTTTACCTGTTGCTAAGGGATAGTTGAAAAAATTCTTAATTCAACGGGCCAAACTCCACCATGGTGCCTTTGAATACAAGCCTATTGAAATAAATGGAGATGTATCTGCTTATTCCTGGGTTAATTTCAATGGCATTTCAGCCATAGCTAGCTTGCTTACCTGTTAGTTAACCCCCAAACAATCTAACAAGTGCAGAGGGGACTGACTGATCCACCTGGTTGGCCAAACTGCCCAATTGGCAGAGCGGTTCTTAAGACCAGCAGCAAATGCTGGGTGCTCAAAGTGTTCACCTGTGGCTGTGTTAGCTTCCGATCCTGCCTTGTTCTAGCTTAGACCCTGCCATGCTTCTGCCTTCTCTGACTCCAGGGAACTTGGTTTGGACCCAGTTCTTGACTCTTGTTTGCCCCTGGGTTCTGGCATTCAGCCCGATTCTGGTTCTGACCCTTGGTTCCATTTCCCTGTGCCTAACTCCTACTCTGGCCACTAGGCCTGGGCCCTAACAAGAAGAGTGATTGAAAGGTTCCAGTTACGCAAAAGAAACCTAACTGAATTATAGCCAGAGTCAAGATGAAAGGGAAGGTTGTTGTGATTTCCTCAAGAGGCCATGATTTTAATTGTCCCAAACTCTTAGTCAGCATAAAGCACCTCATAATACACACCTCATAGCAGTGGACCATGAGCAAGTCAACCTGATATTAAAATGTGTTCCCAGTCAGGAACTGGATACATAAGAAGAACATCAGAACATAAGAATGGCCATACTGGGTCAGACCAAAGATCCATCCAGACCAGTATCCTGTCTACCGACAGTGGCCAATGCAAGGTGCCCCAGAGGGAGTGAACCTAACAGGTAATGATATAGTGATCTCTCTCCTGCCATCCATCTCCATCCTCTGACAAACAGAGGCTAGGGACACCATTCCCTACCCATCCTGGCTAATAGCCATTAATGGACTTAACCTCTGTGAATTTATCCAGTTCTCTTTTAAACCCTGTTATAGTCCTAGCCTTTACAACCTCCTCAGGCAAGGAGTTCCACATGTTAAGTGTGCACTGAGTGAAGAAGAACTTCCTTTTATTTGTTTTAAACCTGCTACCCATTAATTTCATTTGGTGGTCTCTAGTTCTTATATTATGGGAACAAGTAAATAACTTTTCCTTATTCACTTTCTCCACACCACTCATGATTTTATGTACCTCAATCATATCCCCCCTTAGTCTCCTCTTTTCCAAGCTGAAAAGTCCTAGCCTCTTTAATCTCTCCTCATATGGGACCCATTTCAAGCCCCTAATCATTTTAGTTGCCCTTTTCTGAACCTTTTCTAATGCCAGTATATCTTTTTTGAGATGAGGGGACCACATCTCTATGCAGTATTCAAGATGTGGGCATACCATGGATTTATATAAGGGCAATAAGATATTTTCCATCTTATTCTCTATTCCTTTTTTAATGATTCCTAACATCCAGTTTGCTTTTTTGACTGCCGCTGCACACTGTGTGGACATCTTCAGAGAACTATCCATGATGACTCCAAGATCTTTCTCCTGATTAGTTGTAGCTAAATTAGCCCCCATCATATTGTATGTATAGTTGGGGTTATTTTTTCCAATGTGCATTACTTTACATTTATCCACATTAAATTTCATTTGCCATTTTGTTGCCCAATCACTTAGTTTTGTGAGATCTTTTTGAAGTTCTTCACAATCTGCTTTCGTCTTAACTATCTTGAGCAGTATAGTATCGTCTGCAAACTTTGCCACCTCACTGTTTACCCCTTTCTCCAGATCATTTATGAATAAGTTGAATAGGACTTACCCTAGGACTGACCCTTGGGGAACACCACTAGTTACCCCTCTCCATTCTGAAAATTTACCTTTTATTCCTACCCTTTGTTCCCTGTCTTTTAACCAGTTCTCAATCCATGAAAGGATCTTCCCTCTTATTCCATGACAACTTAATTTACGTCAGAGCCTTTGGTGAGGGACCGTGTCAAAGGTTTTCTGGCAATCTGAGTACACTATGTCCCTGGATCCCCTTGTCCACGTATTTGTTGGCCCCCTCAAAGAACTCTAATAGATTAATCAGGCATGATCTCCCTTTACAGAAGCCATGTTGACTTCTGCGCAACAATTTATGTTCTTCTATATGTCTGACAATTTTATTCTTTACTATTGTTTCAACTAATTTGCCCGGTACTGATGTTATTCTTACTGGTCTGTAATTGCCAGGATCACCTCTCGAGCCCTTCTTAGATATTGGTGTTACATTAGCTATCTTCCAGTCATTGGGTACAGTAGCTGATTTAAAGAACAGGTTACAAATCATAGTTAATAGTTCCACAATTTCACATTTGAGTTCTTTCAGAACTCTTGGGTGAATGCCATCTCATCCTGGTGACTTGTTATTGTTAGGTTTCTCAATTAATTCCAAAACCTCCTCTAGTGACACTTCAGTCTGTGACAATTCCTCAGATTTGTCACCTACAAAAGACGGCTCAGGTTAGGGAATCTCCCTAACATCCTCAGCCATGAAGACTGAAGCAAAGAATTCAGACTGAAGCAAAGAATACACATTATCTAGGGGCTCCATCTGGCCTCAGGTGGGGCAATTTTGCCTGAACTGACTCTGCAAGGTAAACAGAGTGTTGTAATGTATTTAGCAACTGATAATGCAGCAATGTACAGAGGAGGAAACAAATTCCTTGGGTATGAAGTTATTGAACGATTAGACCCAGGAAATTTACAAGGAAGGAATTTCCCAAATTTTCTCATTCCCATGATTAAATCACTGAACTGACATCACACAATTTAACTCCTATTATTAGGAATTGTCCTCCCATGTACCTGTAAAGTAATCTCCAAACTGAAAAGAAAGCAAAACAAACAGTGAAGTGTAAATAGTGACAAGAAATTGTATTTTTTATTATTCTGCAGATACTTCACTACCAAATGAAGTACTTATAATAAGTATCAGAGGGGTAGCCGTATTAGTCTGGATCTGTAAAAGCGGCGAAGAGTCATAGAATCATAGAATATCAGGGTTGGAAGGGACCTCAGGAGGTCATCTAGTCCAACCCCCTGCTCAAAGCAGGACCAATCCCCAATTAAATCATCCCAGCCAGGGCTTTGTCAAGCCTGACCTTAAAAACTTCTAAGGAAGGAGATTCTACCACCTCCCCAGGTAACGCATTCCAGTGTTTCACCACCCTTCTACTGAAAAAGTTTTTTCTAATATCCAACCTAAAACTCCCCCACTGCAAGTTGAGACCATTACTCCTTGTCCTGTCATCTTCTACCACTGAGAACAGTCCAGAACCATCCTCTTTGGAACCACCTCTCAGGTAGTTGAAAGCAGCTATCAAATCCCCCCTCATTCTTCTCTTCTGCAGACTAAACAATCCCAGTTCCCTCAGAATCTCCTCATAAGTCATGTGGTCCAGACCCCTAATCATTTTTCTTGCCCTTTGCTGGACTCTCTCCAATTCCTCCACATCCTTCTTGTAGTGTGGGGTCAAAACTGGACACAGTACTCCAGATGAGGCCTCACCAATGTCGAATAGAGGGGAACGATCACGTCCCTCGATCTGCTGGCTATGCCCCTACTTATACATCCCAAAATGCCATTGGCCTTCTTGGCAACAAAGGCACACTGTTGACTCATATCCAGCTTCTCGTCCACTGTCACCCCTAGATCCTTTTCCGCAGAACTGCTGCCTAGCCATTCGGTCCCTAGTCTGTAGCGGTGCATTGGATTCTTCCGTCCTAAGTGCAGGACCCTGCATTTATCCTTGTTGAACCTCATCAGATTTCTTTTGGCCCAATCCTCCAATTTGTCTAGGTCCCTCTGTATCCTATCCCTACCTGCCACCGTATCTACCACTCCTCCTAGTTTAGTATCATCCGGAAATTTGCTGAGAGTGCAATCCACACCATCCTCCAGATCATTTATGAAGATATTGAACAAAACCGGTCCTGTGGCACCTTATAGACTAATAGACATATTGGAGCATAAGCTTTCATGGGTGAATACCCACTTCATCGGATGCATGTAATGGAAATTTCCAGAGGCAGGTATAAATATGCAGACAAAAATCAGGCTAGGGATAACGAGGTTAGTTCAACCAGGGAGGATAAGACCCTCTTCTAGCAGTTGAGGTGTGAACACCAAGAGAGGAGAAACTGCTTTTGTAGTTGGCTAGCCATTCACAGTCTTTGTTTAATCCTGAGCCGATGGTGTCAAATTTGCAAATGAACTGAAGCTCAGCAGTTTCTCTTTGAAGTCTGGTCCTGATATTTTTTTGCTGCAGGATGGCTACCTTTAAATCTGCTATTGTGTGTCCAGGGAGGTTGAAGTGTTCTTCTACAGGTTTTTGTATATTGCCATTCCTAATATCTGACAACTCTCCAGACAACTCTCCAATACCTAATTCTACAGGCCACTTTCCTCAGATCCCACTGAGGAATACACTAAGAAACTGCACCATCTATTCAGGACACTCCCTACACTAACACAGGAACAAATCAACATACCCTTAGAGCCCCGACGGGGGTTATTCTATCTACTACCCAAGATCCACAAACCCGAAAATCCTGGATGCCCCATCATCTCGGGCATTGGCACTCTCACTGAAGGACTGTCCGGATATGTGGACTCTCTACTCAGACCCTACACCACTAGCACTCCCAGCTATCTCCGTGGCACCACTGATTTCCTGAGAAAACTACAATGCATTGGTGATCTTCCAGAAAACACCATCCTAGCCACCATGGAGGTAGAGGCTCTCTACACAAACACCCCACACACAGATGGAATAAAAAGCTGTTAGGAACAGTGTCCCTGATGATGCCACAGCACAACTGGTTGCTGAGCTCTGTGACTTTATCCTCACGCACAATTATTTCAAATTTGGTGACAATATATACCTTCAGACCAGTGGCACCGCTATGGGCACCCGCATGGCCCCACAATATGCCAACATTTTTATGGTTGACCTGGAACAACTCTTCCTCAGCTCTCGTCCACTCATGCCCCTTCTCTACCTACGCTACACTGATGACATCTTCATCATCTGGACCCATGGGAAGGAAACCCTGGAAGAAATCCACCACGATTTCAATAGCTTCCACCCCACCATCAACCTCAGCCTGGACCAATCTACATAGGAGGTACACTTCCTAGACACCACGGTGCAAATAAGTGATGGTCACGTTAAAACCACCCTATACCGAAAACCCACCGACCGCTGTGCCTACCTTCATTCCTCCAGCTTCCATCCCGGATACACCACAGGATCCACTATCTACAGACAAGTGCTGAGGTACAACCACATTTGCTCCAACCCCTCAGACAGAGACCAACACCTACAAGATCTTTACCAAGCATTCTCAAAACTATGATACCCACACGAGGAAATAAGGAAACAGATCAACAGAGTCAGACGTGTACCCAGAAGCCTCCTGCTGCAAGAAAGAAACCAACAGAACTCCACTGGCCATCACATACAGTCCTCAGCTAAAACCTCTCCAATGCATTATCAGTGATCTACAACCCATTCTGGACAACGATCCCCCACTTTCACGGGCCTTGGGAGACAGGCCAGTCCTCGCCCACAGACAACCCGCCAACCTGAAGCATATTCTCACCAGCAACTACACACCGCACCATAGTAACTCTAACTCAGGAACCAATCCATGCAACAAATGTCGATGCCAACGGTTCAGGATTAAACAAAAATTGTGACTGGCTAGCCAACTGCAAAAGCAGTTTCTCCTTCCTTGGTGTTCACACCTCAACTCCTAGAAGAGGGCCTCATCCTCCCTGATTGAACTAACCTCGTTATCCCTAGCCTGATTCTTGCTTGCATATTTATACCTGCCTCTGGAAATTTCCACGACACGCATCCGATAAAGTGGGTATTCACCCACGAAAGCTTATGCTCCAATACGTCTGTTAGTCTATAAGGTGCCACAGGACTCTTTGCCACTTTTATTATAAGTAGTGACTACTTCCAATAGTAAGCACAAGATCAGACCCTAAAATGTTATGAGTAACATGGACAAAGTTTGAGTACACCGTGTGATTTTGTTGTTGTTGTCGTTGACAATATCTTTTTAAAATTACAGTACAGTGAATGTGGTTAATTTCCTAAACTGAACTACACACCCCTCAACAACCAGTTAAGCGATAATAGTTAGTAGTATGAATCCATTTTCTTTGTAGTCTTTCAAATCTCATGCAATCCTAAATGCAAACTCTGACTAAACTCTTAGACATATGCAAAGGTCAAATGCTTCTCCAGAGATCTCCCCTAGATTGCAACCCTTTTCTCTTTACCCCCTAATGCTTGTTCAGCACTAGCCTCTTCTTTTTCCCTTCATACAATCTTGCCCACTGGTGCAAGAGTTCTATAGCTCCTTTGCTTCTGTTTTTATAGGGACTGCAAATGCTCAATACCTCTGAAAACTGGGCCTCTGATGTCTGGAACAAAGTTCTTGTACCTTTCTGCCTATCAGTTCTCCACCAGTTTTCCGAATAAGAATGAAAAGCCTACATTTCTCATGGGAAGGAAATTCCCAAAAACTTTCTTTTGGGAAAATTTACACATGTTGTTTCAGTAATGTTGAATCATTTTTTTTCAATAATGTCAAAACATTCTAATATATAATTTAACATACAAATACCATACAAGCAAAAAATGAATGAAATGAAACAAAACACCATGGTATTATCAAAGAGAAACAAGAAAGCAGAAATGCCTTGTTTTGATTTTTTCCCGTTGAGAATTTCACCAAAATGGAGGTTTCCACAAAATGTTTTGATTTCAGTTAAACTGCATTTTCTGAAACTAACTGTTCTGGTGAAAAAATGTTGACGAACTCTATTTATAACCATTAATTAACTTTGCCAAATGGTTGGGGATATCATCTGCATGAAAGATGTTCTTAAAAAATAGAAGTTGTAGAATATTAAGTGAGTGGAAGAACACTTCAGATTGCTGACTTGTAGCTGAGTGAAAGGGATATACTCTCATTCTCCTTTTGCAGTATTTGAGATAGAAATATTATTATAATATACATTTTTCAAAAGTGCAAGCAGAGGGTATTTCCACTCTGCTCTGGATATTCCACACCCTGCATAAGGTCAAACATCTCCTTTGTTTACAGTTTGTTGGAATTTGACTTTATCATTGGCATTAACAACAGCAGATAGTAAAACAGCCTGTCCTGCCCCTGGGGGAATTCTGTGTCACTGCACAATGCAGATTTTTTCAGAAATTACAGTTGGGTGCGCAGAATTTTCTTTTCCTCCCACAGAAATGGGCTGCAGAGATGTTGGCTGCCATGGGGGGCCGCTAGACCTGGCAGAGCATAGCTCACAAATAAAAGACAAGGCCGGGGAGAGAACTGGATGGTTCCCTGCACACCCTGAAGGAAGGAGGCCATGGCGTGCAGGAAATTCTGTGCAAGCCTGGGACCCAGCGTCAGACTGTTTCTCCCTCTGGATCCTTGGCCTCTGTGGGGTAAGGGATGTGAGTGTCTTGGCTATGGAAGGCTGTGGCTGGACTCTGGGGGGAGGGGGTGTGAGTTCCTGGGTTGGGGGTGTGTGGCTGGGCTCTGGTGGAAGGGGGTGTGAGTCTCTGGGATGCGGGGGCGTGGCTGGGCTCTAGTAGGAGGGTGTGTGAGTGTCTGGCCCCCCAGCTGGATTCTGTGGGGGAGGAGGCAGAGAAACAGGAACTGGGTTGTCATAGGGGTTTCTTTGACACTCTACTCCTGGGGGAAATTTTCTGTGTGTCTGTATTGTTACAGACATACTTGTTGACAGGTATTTTGAAATACATTACCAATTGAAACTGGCATGATTATATAGTGTTATTTTGACAAATAAATTGACAGAATTTTACAATATTCTGCGCAGAATTTTTAATTTTTTGGCACAGAATGCCCCCAGGAGTACTGTGCTTACAACCCAACCCAAGCCAGGCACAGTTTCATTTTCCTAAGACCTTTCTATTTCTACCTCTTGTTCCCTCTGAATAGAGGCTCATACCTACCTTTTTTCTAGCCTGGTGCAGTTAATAAGCCACACTCATTATGGCTGCAATGAGTCAGCAGAGTTTACCCAACAACTTTATATATGCAGAGTCCTCAACCTGGTTTTACAGAGCATGTCACCAGAAAAGGGTTGTAGATCCTGCCAACTTGTTACAGAAAGAAATAAAACAATTTGTATAAAAGCTATGTTACGCAAATATCCGTAGTGTCATGTTTTCCATCCTCGAAGAGAAAAACATGATTTTTGGTTTAGATGATGGGTTGTTTTTTTTCAGATTAAGGGACACAATAAAGAGAGACACTTTGTATTTGCTCTGTGAGAGCTCACTGTGATTCAGTCTGAAATATTCTGCATCTGAATTAAAATACAAAATGACAGGTGTCTCTATATTTAAAGGTGTGGAACATAGACAAAGAATGAACATTAGAACTGGTTGGCAAATTATTTTTTCCCTATGCCAACAAATTTAAATAAAAAAAGTTTTTGTCAAACATTTTCTTCAAAATTGTTCAAGTTTTTGTTGACCACTGAAAAATTTGGGGTCTTTGATTTTTTTCAGTGCAAACTCATTTTTTTAAAACTATTTTTTGTTTCTAAAAAATTCCTGTTTAGTCCAAAAATCATTTGTTTAAAAAAAAAAAAGGCAGCGCTTCTGACCAGCTCAATTGTCGTCATCTCTTCCTAGGGGCTCTAGGACCCTGTGAGGTGGGAGGGTCTCAAAGCTCAGGCTGCAGCCCAAGTTCAAATGTCTACACTGCAATGAAGAAGACCCTTAGCCCGAGTCAGAGGGCTCAGGCCAGCTGCAGGTTTTTAATTGCAGTGTAGACATACCCTTCATGTTACATACACCATACTTGCAATGACATGCACACGGAATGATCCCTGAACCCCCTATTGATTTCAGTGTGTGTGGGGGGGGGGGGGGTCTGGGCAGGCATGAACCTACACAGAGCTCCATTGCAGCATTGGGGCCTTAGCTACTACTGCATTTAGAAAAGGGGTACAAGGGACAGCATTCAAACTGAAGATATGATAAGAGGGCTTTCCCTGCCCCTACTGAGGCTTGTTCTTATATTTGTCTAACTTCAGCCTGTTCTCAGGCCCCCGAGAAACCTCCCCCACCCCAAAAAAATTAATCAGGGACTTCCTATGACCTCTGTTACACAGGAGGTCAGACTAGACAACCATTTTGGCCCAATAATCTATGAAAATCTCAGCTGGCGCTGCATCCAGCGGTGGTTTAACTGGAAATACAACATTGAATAGAATAAAAGGGAGGAGACTAAAATGTTCTTGATCTCCAGTCTTGTCTGAAATCACTTTAAGTACAGGGAATATTATCTTTCTGGTTTAAAAGGAAATATATGTGATGTCCGTGTTTTCTTTCTTTCAAATGGTAAATCTTGGGAGCGGGGGCAAGAAGATGAGGCAGGGGATCAGCTGAGGGGAAGATCTCCTGTGTTTCATTTCCAATCAAAGGCAGGTATTGGTGAGTGGACAGGGGATCATCCCTCTCCCCTACTGCTCAGCGGTCTTTGCTGGGGTAGCATGTATCCCTGGCTCATAAAGACTGAATAACTCTGAAGAAGAGCAAGATTTTGCCTTTCAGATGCCCGCAGTTCCACTGAATGGAAGGTAGTAAAGGCAGCTTTTCTGGGCTGTGTGTGAAGGGGGACCCCCTACCCCCAGTCCTCTTGCCCCCCGGCTTCATCCTCCCCTTTTAGAAATGACTCATCGTTTAACACTGGAAAACCACACTTTTCAAACCCCATCCTCCACCAGGCCACAGGAGAGAGCACTAGCCCAGGCACGACCAGCCCTAAAAAGGGGGGGGGGGGCGGGGGGGAGGGTGTGTGTGTGTGTGCGCGCGCGCGCTGCGTTTTTAAGGAGCTGGAGCCCGGTGCTGCCCCCTGCAGGTCCAGCCGCAGCGGTTTGCCCCTGCCCGCCTCCCTGCCAGGGCCCGCCTGCTGCGCGGCAGAGACGCGGGGAGTAGGTAGGGAGCCGGGTGCCGGCCGGCCGGGGCTGCGGCTCGCAAGCTCTCCTTCGGGCAGGAGGCGCAGCAGCCTGGCGCAGCCCCCGGGAGGGTGTGTCCTTGCTCGCCCACCCTCCTGCTTTGGGGGTGGAGGGAGGAGGAACCAGCCGCGGCAGGAGGAAGTGGAGGCGGCTCGGAATAGCGGGCAAATGGAGACGTGAGAGGCGGCAGCAGCAGCAGCAGCAGCAGCGGGGGAAGGAAGCGAGCTGGTCTCCCGCTGCCCGAGCGTGCAGGCCGACGGCCACTGGGGCTCGCCTCTGTAGCCTGGGGCAGAGGCTTGCTCGGGGCTCCGCTGCTGCTCGGAGAGCCGCGGCGCTGTGCTCGCTCCGCGGGCTGCTCCATTAGCGCACGGAGGAGGATTTCAGAAGGTAGAAGCTTCCCCTCCGCCAGAGGCACCTTCCCACTCAGCCTCTCCGCTTTCCCTTTCCTGGGAGGGCCTGCAAGGGGATTGCACGCAAGTTACTGCTGCTCAGGGAGCCTGGACCCTCCCCGAGCCAGCCAAGCGCGGGGTCTGTCTGGGGAAAATTGCTGGCGGCTTCCGAGACAGCCTCTGATTTTGTTGTTGTTTAAACAACAAAACCCAAGTGCATAGGAAATATTAAAGCCCCTCCCCTGGATTTTCCCGTTTTGCCCCTCTCAGAGTTCCTTGCACCCCAAGGGCTGAATGACTTCCCTCTAGAGACTTCTTTTTTTGGGAGGGAGGCACCTCCGTACCAAGCTGCTGCATCTTGTGTACAAGACTTTTCTCTTTCCTCCTTTAAAAATAACTCCCACCCCCACTCCGCTGGAGGGTAAGGAAAGATGCAGACCTTTCTGAAAGGGAAAAGAGTTGGTTATTGGCTGAGTGAAAAGAAGATCAAGAAGCTGAATTTTCAGGCCTTTGCAGAGCTCTGCAGGTAAGGAACAAATCCTGACGAGCTATAATGGGGGGCACGGGGCAGTCAACCTCCTCTGTCTCGCTAGAGCTTTGACAGTCTGTCTTTTACCCTCTCTCCAAAGTACATTTGACATTGTGGGCCTTCAGCTGCATCTCTGGTTATCAAATTAACATGCAATTATATTATAGTATTGCTTAAGAGCAGGGTGACTGCTGCTTGGAAATTGAGTCATAAATTTTAACAGCCTGGGTCTAGGATTGTCATGGAAGCAGTGCCTGGCATGGTGGTGAAGTGAAAGCATGCTATTGACTTGGGGTTCCATTGTGGGCAGGGACAAAAAAGAAGTTTGGTAGCCAGGCTGCTTTAAGTTGACCTTTACTATTACCTGTGTAAGAAGGTTTTCTTTAATGTTTTCCTCTACATTGCATACAAGGAGTAAGAAATCTTAAACTGTGCATGGTGTCAATTTCCACTAGGCTAGAAGTAGCCGGGCAGAATGGAACTGATACCCAGGCATCCATGTATCATTCTTTTGGGGAAGAGAGAGGAGCGGTGTACATTGACAGTCTTTCTTGGCAGACTGCATGCATGACTTCCACCCCCTACCTGTTCAGTATCCCTTGACCCCAAACCTGGTTTTCTAGATCTTGATCTGAAGTCTCTTTGCTTCCCTTTTTCATATGCATGATACTGTTGATATGGCTTTTACCATAGTATGTCGCAAACTTCTGAGAAACTCGAGTTTGAACTGTGGTTTTGATTGTGTGAGTGCGGATGAGACATAGTCATGCTCTGAGACTTGCGCACATTTCTATTTGCACATCCCTCCTTGAGCTCTCCTGTTTTCCTGATAAAATAATCCAAATCAGGCTTTTTTGAATCCCACCAAGTTCTTTAAAGAGAAGCATGATGGCTTCTGTTAATAAATTCCATGTGGGTGGCTGGTTAATTTTCTGGGTGTCATACCACAAAATATTGGGGTTTTAGAATATTTTCAGTCCCTGTGTAACATTTTAATCTTCCAGGGATGCTTAGGGGATTTCTGCATTAGTGTAAATGCCTGTATTCACCCCCATTGGTGGGATGTTAGACTTTTTACTACAGGTTACTCTTTTAGTTATACAACTACTATTACGGGTAGTTACAAGGACATATGCTATATTGCTTAATAGAATCTGTTAATAATTTGATTCCATGAGTGAAGTAACAGTAAATGTCAGAGTTTTCAACTAACTGGCAAATGTGAACTATCGGAGTTCATTATTAGATTTTTTCCCAATATTAAAGTACCTCTTAATTAACTACTGTTCCTAAATTCACTCTGTTTACACACAAACTTTTAAAATTTGGTGTCAATAATATGCATGTCATACTAGATAAGTCTCCTATTTTCTTAAAGTTTGGCCAACGTCACTTATGATTAAGGAACTTTCACCACAAGTTCTTTTTGTAAAGATGAAGGGGAAAATGGAAAAGCAGTTTAACCAAATGACAGAAAAGTGGCATATCAGTTTGTGTTCCAATCACTTTGTATTTTATTAAAATTCACAGAAATAAGATTTTGGGTAAATTTACTGTATGTAAATAGATCACAAGTTCCAATTTAATATATAATTTCCCTTTTTGGTCATGTAAACAAACTGCTTCATTAATGACTGATGCTGGGGCTAAAACCTGCCTAACTGACTTTCTGGTTCATTTTGGTGCTGTACACTTTTTCCTGTGCTCATAAAAGGATCTGATGATTACTGTACACCAGATTTCATAACCTAAAACTAATAGGGCTGTTATGTTAGACTCTAAACATACATAGATTCTACTCTATTTCTTTGTGCCAGGTATCCAGCATTCTGCATCCTCTGTGTAGGAATCCAAGTTTCTCTGCCCCTCTCCCCTCCCCTCCCCTCCTCAAACCTTCTTGTTTCTCTTTCTGACTGTCTTGTAAGTTGTTTAATTTTCCCACATTGTGCACTTGTATTACTGTATTACGTAACACTGCTCTATAATTTCCACACATACTGCACAATTATGTTAATGGGTGTTACTGGCACTGAAGTGTAAATAGGCCCAGAGTCTCAGAGTACAGCTGCTGAAAGGCGGTTTAGCTAAACTGGTTTTAAAAACTGGTCCATCTGTTTTTTTGCCTTGTCTGTGCTAGTGCTCCAACTCATTTTTAAAACCAGTTAATATTTCTGGATGGATTTCCCCAGTTTAGACAAGGCCTAGTTGAGGAAGGATGACTCAGTGAAGAAAATGCTAGGCTGTGAATTGGGAAGATCTGCATTCTATTCCCACTTCTACCAGAGACTTCCTGTGAGATTTTTTTGGCAAGTCACTTAGTCTTGTTGTGCCTCCATTCTCCATCTGTAAAATGGGGATAGCAATAACGCTGCACCTCATGGGGTATTGAGGACATACACAATAAAAGATTGTGATGTACTTGAATACTGTGGTAATGGGGGGCCATATCAGTACTACAGATAGATATGGGCTTGATCCTGAGATGAGTTCTATGTGCTTGGCACCCTTGAAATTAATGGGGAGTTCCAGCATCTACAAAGGCCTCTTTCCCAAAGGAAGATGAGGGCTTTCACAGAGAGCTGGTCTGTTTAGCATCAGAAAGTGAGCTGTGCATTGAGGGCAGTAGTGAGGTGCCAGGAGTCCCAGAACTTCCATCCAAACCAGGCTAAGTGGCAAGAATGTAATAGCAAACTATCTGTGGTAATAGCAAACTATCTGTGGATCTGTCTGAGGGTGTACTCAGTGACATGGTAGATCTTGGAGTTACTCTGCATGCCAAGTCACATTTGTGCATTTCAGTGTCCCAGTGATTAGAGCAAGAGTGCCTGGTGCTGCTGTTCTCTTTCCACAAAAGAGGAAAGTGGATGATAGAAGTTGTGCTGTAAAAATCAATTTCTGCGAGTTTCCACCAACATGAGAAAATGGAAATGAGGGATTCCACAGAAACTCCACTTGCTGAACACCAGTTGCAACAACCCCTTGTGTGAACAAACCAAACTGCTTTCCGGCTAAGAAGTCTGAGTGACAAGTCAGCCACTGATTGACAAATATGAAAAAGCGAAGGCACTAAATCTTGTTTGGAGCCTCTAGGTGCTACTGCAATACAAATAATAACTAACAGTTTTCAGGCTGTGGATTTTTGATTAGTGTAGACAATGTCTGGATTGGTTCAGTGGAGGAACACTTCTTTTTTCTATAGAAAACCGAATGGATAAGATTTCATTATTAGGATTCTACACAAAGGGGACATTCTTTTTCATTATCTTGAGTGTTTGAGTAAGTCCTCCTACAGTGCATGTATCACTTCTACTTAAGGCCATAGAAACTGGTTTCACTGGTCATCTAGCATGTTTTTGTTGCTTTAGGATAAGAATATTTGTATGGGCCTAGGAAATAACCGTGGTGAATTAGAGCATTGCACATATACATATTTCTTCCCCCGCCCTCAGCCTGGCTTCTGTGATCTGTGGAATTTAGCTGCCTTTGTGCAGTTAAACCTCCCTAGTAGCATTTTATAAGCTACCAGTCTTAGCAAATCAGCTTCATAAAACAGGGGTAAACACTACTGTCAGAGCTATAGATAGGTGTGTTTGTTTTTTTCTGTTCTGAACTTTTATTCATGTTTCTTATGTTTACTGGACTAAGCACAAAAAGCCAAATATGAGATTTGATCCAGAGATTTAGGAATAATTTTGATCTGAGAATATTAAATTAAGCATATTCTTTGTATAGCAAACCATTAAGTATATTGCATGTTTTTCCAGGAAGAATTTGGGATTTTCTTTAATCTCAGCTCCCCACAAAAAACTAAATACTGATTTTGTTAAATGCATGGCTTGTGCCAGTTGGCTTCAAAGACTGCAGAAATTATAAAAATTAAACATAGGCATGCTGGTCAATAGCTCCAATTGTTACCTACACTGGTGTGCAATATTGTATCACGAGAAGTCATACAAGGAGTAATAGCAGGGAGTAAAGTTTCTTTCTCTGCAATTCTCACCAATAGCTGCAAGCCATCAGGTGTTAGAAATTATCCTGAAGGTGGGAGTGAACTACAGATGACCTTTTGGGGGTATGGGGGTTCAGTGCTCCTTCTTCCCGCAGGAGTGACCTTTCTTCTAGCCATGGATCGATGTACTGCCTCTTGAAACCACTGTGAACACTGTCCACAGTGAAGTGAGGGGGTCATCTTCCTCCACCCCCAAAGAAAGTTTGCAGTGTGTTTGCTACATTCTAGGATCCTAACTACTCTCTGGGATCACAGACCACACCCACTGGGCTCCAGGAGTGGCTCAAATTATCTATATTTTCATTACATGCCTGTGTTTAGTGGACTAACAGTAATTTACCTTAGATTAAGGAGCCAAGAGTCCTTTTTCTGGTACATCTTTTTTTCCACAAAGCAGTTTGATTTAGGATGATAATAAATCTGGCCTCTTTATATTGCAGAAGGTTCCTGAAAAGTAGTTCCTAGTATGTGCATATGTTAATTCCTGCATCTCTACTTTCAATTTTGTTGGCTCCTTACTAATTCAGAAACCACCACTCCTGACTATGGGGAGGGTTTAAATGTAAGCAGTACTCTCTGAAACAGAAGTTTGATCTGAGGTGGGATTTTAGGGTTGGTGTAGTTACAAGAACACCCCGGAAAGTTATTTGAACGGCATGTTAGGAGAATGAAGATTGATACTGTTCATCCTGTGATACAATCCAGATAACATGCTGTTCATCTGAAAACTTGACAGCTTCCTTTAAGATGACACTGAACATATCCCAGTGAAACAGTGGAGCAAGGCATCTGAAATGCAGACATAAAAAAAATAAGCACCTGGCTTGGATGCATCCAGTCTATTGCTAATTGAAACAAGCACTCTTCTATTGGTGCATTTTTCTTCTTATCGCCTTTATTTCTCATTCATAAATCCAGTAATCCACAATAATGGTTCTATTTGTGTGGCTGGAACTTAGTTTTATTCAGAAGGCATTTTGCCCTCTACCTAATCAGAGGTACTTTTATAGTGTCTGATATCTTCAAAGTACTATACAAACTTTAGCTAGTCTTCATAGCACTCAAAGTAGTAGTATCCCCATTTTACAGCAGAGGAAAACATATTAAGGTGTGTGGTGGCTCTCGTAGGAGTCTCTCTCAAAATGACAGTTTTAGGCTTCCATTTTTGAGGTCGCTGTAACTTCAGGTTCAAGGTCCTCCTCTTGCAAGTTAAAAGGTGTTTTTTAAAAGGTGTATGAAAGTCAAGCTGCGTTCTTGGCTCATGTAGGAGCACCAGTAGTAATGGTTCTTCATTTGGAACTGAATGAATGGTTCCTGTGAAGCGAGTCAAAATAGAATCCAGCTTGCTTTCCCGTAGTCACGGTCGCTCTGCAGAGGTAACAGGTAGTCAGTTTATTGTGATCAGTAAAAGTGGCAGCTGTGACTTTGAAGGCCCTTGGGATCTGATCTATAAAGTGAGAAGGTGCTACTTTTCTGGTCGTAACTGCACGTTTAACTGAGTCATTGGCAGAGCCAGATCTAGAGCTAGGAATTAGCGTCAGTTCACACACAGGTGCTAAATTTCACCCCAGGAGAGGCAAGCTGAAATGATGGTTTGATCTTTATTGATCTAGTGCTGCATAGTTAAGAGTACCACTTAATCCATGCTGACTTCTGAATTGGTAACTTGAAAGCCCTCAGGGAACTGGGATGTCTCCTGCTTTTATTATAGGTCGCAGGTTCTTGTTCCTCCTGTTCAACAAGAAAGCTCCTTCCACTATTTCCCAAACACACACCAGTTCTGCACACTCATCCTGGTCTTGATCCCCATGCAGTCCATTGTGGCACTGAACCCCTCCTGCTCCAGCTGGCAAACAAGAGTTTGGGGCAGGTGGGGTCGGGGATCGAGGACAGGAGAAGGTGGAACACTGAATGCTTGCCAAGAACTCTGGATCCCACACCTTTGCTCAGTCTGTTAGACTATTATCAAAAAGAAAAGGAGTACTTGTGGCACCTTAGAGACTAACCAATTTATTTGAGCATAAACTTTCGTGAGCTACAGCTCACTTCATCGGATGCAAGCTTATGCTCAAATAAATTGGTTAGTCTCTAAGGTGCCACAAATACTCCTTTTCTTTTTGCGAATAGAGACTAACACGGCTGTTACTCTGAAACTTGCCTTAGACTATTATGTTTGGCGGGTGTGTGTGTGAGTTGAGGGAACGTTCCTTTGAAAGAGTGCTGTCAGGCTAAAAATCAATATTTTAAAGAGGCCTTACCGCTGTTGGACATTTGGGTGCTAAGCAACAACAGTATGTCTTTTAAAATGTGTAAGAACAAGCATTTCCTTCTCCAGTCTAGGAAAATGACATTTTAACATGGCTTTTCTAGTGAAATTCTCCTTGCTAATTATGTCCAGAGTATCTTGAAGATGTTGTTTTTTTGTTTTTTTTTAAATAAGTGTGAACGATACTGAAGAATAATGAAGACCAAAAGCTATTTCTTTGTGGATCAGTTTCACTCCATATGGAGCCCTTTGGATTTTGATGAGCAAGATCATTGTTACAAAGATGATGATGATGATGATGATTTAGACCTGTTATGTTACAATCTAATTAGTGAGCTAAAGTATAAGGCCTATATATACTAAACCAGCGGTTCTCAACAGGGGGTCCGCAGAGCCCTGCGGCTAAAACCCAGAGTGTGAACCCCAGCACCTCTCGCAAGCCAGGAACTGCGGGGTTGAAGCCCCGATCCCTGGTACCCCCTGCCTGATTGAAGCCAGGAGCAGCAGGGCTGAATTCTCGAGCCCCAGTGCCCATCATGGGGCAGAAGCCCTGAGCCCATGGGCAGAGTTGGGGGGACACAGAGGTGTTCCCCCCCCCACCCCGAAACTACAGTGCAAGAGCAGGGCAGTCCTGGGGCACTTCCACCCCCCTACCCCCACCACCTTCTCTCCCCACCCCCTTCACTCGCGCAGGCGGTAAGAGCTGCCTGGGCAGGGGACCTGGCTCTGTGGCTGGCAGAGCCCTCGGGGAACAGGAACCGCAGGGGAGCCCTCCTGGCACACAGCCCCTAGCTACCCCTCTCCCTGCACCCTGAGCTACCCCCTCCGTCTGCACGCAGCCCCTAGCTATACCCCTGCCTGCACCCTGAGCTACCCCTTGCCTGCGCACAGCCCTGAGCTACCCCCGTCTGTCCTCTGAGCTATTTTCAATATTTTTGAGCTGAGGCCCCTACCTTTTGAGTTATAATTTTTGGTTGCGTGTGCCCTTCTCTTCCCCCCCCCCCAACCCAGACAAGCGGGTGGCCTGCTGAGGTGAGGCAGTGGGTGGAGGTGACACTCTCTCCCCAGACCCTGCCGTGCAGAGCTGGCTCAAGCCCAGTTGGCCCCTGCCCACCCAAAATAGAAGTCAAACTACACATATGTTCAAGCCCCCTCCCCTGCTGGGCCCTGAAGTTTTTATAGCATGTTGTGAGGGCCTCAGAAAGAACTGCTGTACTACACAACCTCACTTCCTAGAAAAGTGTTAGAATGGAGAGGTCAATGAGGCTGTAACATTGAGGGTTTTTATATTTGACACTGTACCTTCAATGGAAACAGTATTTGGCACCATAGCTTTTTGATTTCATGTTGGCTCATCATTCCCCTGACACTTACAAACACCTCTGAAATTAAGGAGATTGGGGAGAGGGAGAGTGGAAAATGAACTACCTCAGCTTTGATTTTGAGAAGTCACTAGTATCTAATGTTCCCAACTCGCTTTACATATTTAACAAGCACTAAAATGGCAGAGCATATTGAGAATTGAATGACTTAGTGAGTTATCCTTGGCAGTGGTTGGCCAGCAAACTGTTGAGGCTGTGCAACACTGGAATTAGCTGTGCCAGGATAGTGTGGTGGGTCCATTTTAGACTGAAAACTGAAGGGATTTATGCATAAAAACATGATATCCAATCCAGCGATAGCTAATTGTTAGCACTTTTCACTTAAGGATTTTAAAATGCTTTACACACGTTGGCGTAAGCTTAACAGCAAAAATATTTATGCCTGGTTGTGGGGAGAGACATGACTGAGGCACAGAGAAGTTGACTCCAGGACACAGTATAATTTAGGGCTTATCTACAAGGAGCAGTAACATGCAGTAGGGAGGGTGTAATTTCTGAACCTCACTAACGTGTTGTGTACTAATTGGTCCACATGGACCCTGCTAGTGTCCGCTAAAAGTTCTCTAGAGTGCTTTAATGTGCTATAACAGTACTACATTAAATAGTTCAGACATTTTTTTAGAGTTCAGCATAGTAAAGAAACTGCTGCATTTGGGTATATAATGCTGTTTACTCCCTGTCTCACTTTGCTAAAGCTATCTGCAAGTTGAGATTATCAGTTAATAGCTAACTGAACAAATGGTGTGTGTGAGAGGTGGTTAACGGCATTGGACAGAAATGACAGTATCATAAGTGTTCATTTGTAATTGGCCACCCTCATCTCAACCACAGTGATAAAATGCTTTGTGTCTCACTGTGCCACTTGTAAATGACTTCTACTCTCACAAGAACCAGTGTCAGAGGTCAGCTTATTCTTTATCTTGTCAGCAGGATTTCATTACAAGGGCGTAAAGGGACAAGTGTTCAGATGGGAAGGCCATGATATATAATCGGCTTCAGAACTATGTAATGAATATATTATTCAGCAATATATTAAGAAATATCCTAATTCCTGGATTTAAGTGTCATCGTTGTACTAACTGTACTATTTTAAATGTGTTTCAGTGAGACTCTGTAGTATTTCCCTTTAACCTTTTTAGATTAAAACACATGAGATGTATGTAAAAAATAATGGATCTTACTCCTCCATTTGTTTGTATTGTAGTAGCTCCTGGATGCCTCAGTCAGGGCCCCACTGTACATGTATGTAACAAAAAGAGAGTCCCTGCTCCAAAGGCTTTACAGTCTTAAAACCAATCCTGCAATTGTTGGGGACCACTGCACCCATGTGGAAGCCTGTTCAGGCATTGGTGCAGCAGTCCTGTCCACCTGTTCGCATTTGCAGGATCAAGGCCTAAGTGTATGACAAGAGAACATATGGCCACAACGAATAGATGGGGTGAGAGAGAGCACAAAGTACTAGTGAGCTTAGTGATAGGTGGAATAAGCAGAAGTAATAGTACATCAGAAGCCTAGCCACTTTTGGGTGTTTTGTAGGCATCATGAAGAGGTGAGAGATTTGAAGGATATAAGGTGTGTTCTTGTCCCTTTTTAGTCTTGGTTCTTGGCCTTGCAATGATCTTTTTTTTTTTTTTTTTTTAGGAAAGTGTGTGTGTGTGTATATATATATATATACACACACTTTGTTATACATATATTTACAAGGCATTCTGAATTTACTTCCATTTTGCAGGGTTCAAAATGTAACCAGTTTCAATGTTAGTTTTTTTAAATGGTTATAAACGCTTTTTATTTTAAAAACATTTTTTGATAAATGAAAAATGTTAGTTAACTTTTCAGTTAAAAGGGTTGCAAAATAATTAGAAGTCCCAACAGTTTCTCAAACACTTTTGTTTTCAGGAAAAGGTGTCTCTCTCGCCCCCCCCAACCTCCAAGCAGACTATGGCCTGTTTAAAAGAAAAGTCAGCCAGTCTGTCTTTATCCTTGCACTAAACAGTCATCAAATTTTGCATATCCCAGTACAGCAGTACGGGCTCTTGTGTAAAACACAGCCACCACTTTTAGTGAAAGACAGGAAAGAGCCAGGACTCTTGAGGTACAGTTTATTGGCTAGGTTTAGATGATTATGGTACCTAATAGTGGCTTTCACAGAGCAAAGTACAGTATAATGCAGGAGCAACATGTACCTTTCTGTAGCCAGGAAGTGCAACTGTTGTTTCAACTCCAAACAAAATCTGTTTTTGTCCTTTGAATAATATTGTGAATGAGGAGCCTCTTTTGTTTTCTGTTAGTTCGCAGTGCTTGTTTGGTGCAGTATTTAGAGTCACGAGAGCTTCTAGGTCCTTGCACTGTAGTCACTCAAATGAACTTTGGTTGCTAAAGAAAACCACAGACTTCAATGTGTTTAGGTCTGGCTGGAAGACAAGAATTCCATTTTGTGAAAAATGTCAAGGTTTTGGCATTTGCTTCCATTTGGCATTGACACCTTTCAAAATTTTATTTTGGTTAAAAAAAATAAATAAAAACATACCTCCTTCAACCCCTCCCGAACAATAGCTCGTAGTCTGTTGGTTAGGGCACTCACCTGGGATGTGTGAAACCCAGGTTCAAGTCTCTCAGCACTGACTGATTCAGAGCAAGGACTTGAATCTGGCTCTCCCAGATGTGTGCCCTGACTACTGGATTACCGGCTGTTCTGGTTTCCCCTCTTTGTCTGTCTCTCTTCCTGATGAAAGTTTTGTCAAAACATACATTTCTGCAAAAAGTTTTGGTTTTGACAAATTTGAATTTTTGGTGGGGAAAAATTGTCTCAGAATTTCAGATCAGCTCTAGTTTGCACAATGATCATACCGCTGAAAATGTTCTGAGACTGTGCTTTGCAAGAGTGAGAGAGAAAAAGAAAACACAAACACACTGGTCTAAAATTGCTGTTTCATCTAGACACTGCATGTAGCCTTACATGTGTACTGATAATCCAATTCAGTGCTTTCATCCTGTTTCCCTCTTCTTTTTCAAGATGTTTGATGATGCATCTTTGTTTCTGGGGTTAGTGTCCAATATAGAACAGGTTACTGGGAATCATGTTCTGAGAAGCTCTCTTTGAGGCCAGAGCAGTGTGGTAGAGCGATTAATGAAGGTCAGGATTTAGATATGCTTGCAGTTTGAAGGGGTGGGAAGAGGAGTATAGATGAAGCTTGTTCTGTGGATAAAGAGAGGGCTTAATTCATTGGAGCTGTCAGTCTGGCACCTTTCATGAGCAGTAAAAGAAAATTGCTAAAGTCTATGTGTGTTTGTGGGGAGGGCCTGTCCCTTTTAGGATATCTTCCAGAGAATGCTAACATTAATCTCTAGCTGAAAAAATTAAGAGTAACAGAAGGAGGGAAAAATCCTGTATAAATGGAAGACCTCACGTAGAAGCTGCAGCAATTTGAGGCAGACCTACGGGGCAGAGGCCATATGATTATAAAGCGTGGTTGCCTCTTGCTATCATTTGAAAGAACAAATGTTTTTTTCCTTCAGATTTTTTTTGTATACTGAAACATCAATTCTAAACTGGCTGTCCCTGGGAGATGACCGCATGCTGAGTCCCATGAGAGACAGCATCTTGTGTTGCTCCTTAGCAACTTCTGGACCCATGGATTGCATCCAGCCCTTAACATGTAGAAGGAAAGGTTGCCTCAAGATGGGTCATTTGTGGAAAGAAGGGTAAACCTTTAGGGCTCTGGACATCTCTGGTAGAGAAGGGAAGTGTATTTTGGCTCTGGGGCATGCCTCCATCTGTGCATAATGTTTTCTCTCCCTCCCAAAAATTTCTTTGGGGCCTGCTGGCCCTACACATGGGTTAGCGATAGAGCTAGTTGGGGGAAACGGTGCTGGAGGGAGAAACTCATGAATATTTTGTTCACAATTTTCCCGATTTTTATGCTGTATTCAAAGTTTTTAAAAACGCAGCTGCTTTAATTATGGTTTAAGAAAACAGGGTGCTGTTAGGTGGGAAAACATAATACTTCAGCAAGGTGTTTTCCCCCCTTATTTTTGTCCTCTCTGTTCGGAATGACGTTCTGGGCTGTGAGCTCCCAGGATCTGTTTGTGAGGGAGTTAGTGCACGGAGCTCTCTCCGAACATGTGGATAAAGGGGGAGTGGAAATCCTTGCTGGCTAGCTGATTTAACAAAACATCAAAACAATTAAAAGTATGTTTAAGCTGTCAGCCCAGTGAAAAATAATTCTGGTTTTGTTTAAAAAAAGCTCTCTAGCTTGGTTCCCTTCTGATTCCTCTACTGGAGGAGCTCTAGTGTAGCTCCAGGATTTGTATAGCACACAGAGGTTCATTGATCTCAACTGCTCTGCTGCTTAGGGGCAGCGGAACTGTCCCCAGCAATGGGGAAGCTCATGTCTTTGGGGACAGGGCTTTCTTGAGGGCAAGCTCAAAACTCTGGAACTCATTTATGCAGGAGCTTTGCTGTTTTCTAGTCCACATGTAAAAATGCTCCTCCTTTGCCCTCGTTTTCTCTCAAAGTCTCACATAAGATACCCATTTGTATGGTTAACTAATCAAAACCAAACCGTTCCTAACATACAACTTCATACATCTGTCCCAGAAGAAAGGGCACTGGAGTGGAGAGGAAACCATACTTCACTGATGTTTGTCAGCTTGTGTGTTTTTTAACTTGGAAGAGCACTTGGGTGTCATGTTGATGGGCATGGTGTACCTGCATTGGATAGAACCTGAGTCTCCCATGTGGCAATGTGGAGCCCTGCTGCTATGATGCTGGCATGACCTAGAAGTGATCGTGTGAGAAATAAGTAGGATCATCTTGGTGTTTTATTCTACAAGTTAAAACAGGGAAAAATGTTTTGAGCCAAACTGTGTGTCAGGTGTTATGTTTACCCGTGACACTTTCATTTTCATGTATATGGCATGTTGACATTAAATGGTTATTTTAAAATTAAATACTTGTATAATACCTCAGTATGTGCTGTGCGGACCACAAGGTCTCTGAGCACAAGTTTTCTTCCCCACTGTATGCTCTTTGTGCTGCTGTGGGCAGCAGTTTCCTCAGCAGCCTGGCACCCCATGTTTGCTCACAATGAGCATTGTTTGGGAGGAGGCTGGCACAGTATACTTTTGCTCTGATTTTGATCTCTCTTTTGTACAGTCAGTTAATGTGACACTACTGAATCCCACTCCTTGTTGCCAATTTTTCACCTGCTGTTAAAGTAGCAATAAACGGTCATGACTCTAACTGCAAGAGATTGGAGACAAAACTTTGTTTCGGTGTTTGCTTTGTGCTTTTGTCAGTGGTTTTTGTATAGTCAGTTACATTGCTTCTCTTTTTTTTTGTGTGTCTCTCTTCTTAGTATGGGTATTTCTAAAAAAATAGGGAAGGCAAAGAAAAGTCTTAAACATGGGGATATGTAATTGTGAAATCATAACATTTGGCAGGGGGGGACTCAGGGTTAGGTGTTACTATTTTGAATTCATTTTAAGACTGAAACTACTTTTACCTATGTTTTTAAACCGACTAAATTACAAATTGATACCGTTCCTTTGAGTGAGAAGCGCTCTGTGTTAGCAAGCTTCATGGTGAAACTCATCTAGTTTTTTAAAAAACAATTGTCGTTACCATAATTAATAATTTCTATTGTTTATATGATGTTGTGCACCTTAAAAGGAAGGTGTGGTCCCAGTGGTTTGAGCAAAGGATTAGAAGATGAAGTCTTGAGTTCTAAACCCAGCCCTGCAATTGACTTCTCTTGGGCAAGTCGCTTACCTGTCTGTCCATTTCTCCATATGTAAAGTAAAGATCCAGTCTGTCTGGAGGTGCTGTTTTGCAGATGGATTAGAGGTTTGTAAAGCAGTTTGGACTTGAAGAGTGCTAAGTATTGCTATTATCAAAGCACAGTACAACGGCTAATCCTTACCTTTTGGATTTAGAGCCCAGTCCAGCACCCACTTTGCATTGACTTCACTGGGAACTCTGTATGCATGTCTCTTTCGCACACACCCAGACACCGTCTTCCCATCTTTTATTAATGGAGAATCTGAGACACAGGGCGGTGTGGTGGGAAGTTATTTTTCATGACCACACACAATTGGTAACAGGGATGTGGCTGGGATTAGAACTGAGAACTGTCTCCCTTCCATGCTAGTTGTACTAAGTCTTTGCTGCTTCTGTAAACTTATAAATCACTAAAACAGGAACTTGGGCCTGTTTCAAATCAATATGGTTACTGTGGCAGGTTGTCACTGAGCTGTGCTACTAGGATCTCTTTTTTTAAGCACATTCTGAATACATGTTTGGCCCAGGGAGATATTCTTTGTAGTAATCTCAAAATGTTTTTGCAGCATCAAGTACAGTACTCAGATTTCCTGTCTCTTGGCACTCCTGCCTCCTTGTCTTATGCTGAGTGATTTGTGTGTGAGAGAGAGAAATGCACAACTGCTCTTACACTGTGTTGTCTGCTGCCTTTAGTGAGGCGTTTTAGCAGAGGATATTCAGTCCTAGGAGCACAAACAGTGCTTTTAAACTTCAAAGTAAATTGCCATTTGTGGGCAGTGTTTTCCTTTTTGTGGTGCAACCTAATAGCACTATTAACACATTGCAGTGAGAGAGGGATTTAGGTGAAGTGTTTTCAGCTAAAGCACATATTATTCAGTCTTGAATAATGTCTTGAAACTGTGACGCCCTGCCTCTGTGTGGGTGTCTTTAGCTGGCAGTAGGGCTGCAGGAGATAATTATTGGAGCCTTTTATGAAGGCAGAGTGACTAGGGGCTGCCATATGCTAGCCTGATCTCCTTTGCTGTAGCAAAAGCTTGTTCAGAGTTCATTTCCTTTTCTTTTTCTTCCCTTTAACACAGCCAGCTTCCTTCTGAGCACCCCCTTGTGGCGAGGGGCACCTCTGCAGTGTTCTGCCTCTGTTTTGCCCTTCTTCAGGTCTCCTTAACCCCCCCCCCCTTTCCCTCCAGTCTCTCTCATCCAATTGTAGCTTCTCTCGGGGTCTGTGTTTTTATTTTTAATTACCACAAAGTTGTAAAACCCAACCAACCCAACAAATCTTCCACCCAGCCATAAGCTAGGCCTAGCCCTTTCTCCCTGAGGTACTCTCTCTTCCTGGTGTCTGACCAGTGGGAGAAGATGCAAGGCTTGGCCTGCCTTCTTCTAAAGGAAGAACAAAACTTTCAACTGGGTTGTCTTACCCAGCTCCAGCTCTGTTCCTTGGGCACTCTCTCCCTGAAGGTTCACTCTGCAATTACTCTTCTAGTTCTGCCCTCACTGAAATGCCCCCTGACCCTTTATAGCCAAAGTGCAGCCCTACCTCCTTAATTGGCTCAGCTTGGACAACTGCTCTGGCATAGAGAAGCTCTTATTGTTTTAATCACAGTGGCCTGCCACCCTGTGACATTCCCTCAATATATTTCATCTGCATGGGAAAATCGTTCGCCCCCGAGAATGTCAGGAAATTAAATTGTTTACTCAAAATGTCTGTCATGAACACTTACACTAGCCCAGGAGAGCTCTGAGACATTCCTTCGAGCAAGCCCAGAAGAGTGGGATCTGTATCTCTTCATCTGAACTGTAAATGTAAAGTTCACCCACAGAGTTTGCTAGGCACTCTGCCCAGACAGTTTTAAAATTAGACTAAAATCCTGCATTGCTGTAGCTATGTTGGTTCCAGGATATTAGAGAAGCAAGGTGGGTGAAGTAGTATATATTACCTCATCCACCTGGTCTCAGGCAAATCCTATGCATTTATAAATGTTCTGTGAACAATTTCAGTCTCTTGGGGAAAAAAGAAAAGGAGTACTTGTGGCACCTTAGACTAACCAATTTATTTGAGCAAAAGCTTTTGTGAGCTGTAGCTCACGAAAGCTTATGCTCAAATAAATTGGTTAGTCTCTAAGGTGCCACAAGTACTCCTTTTCTTTTTGCGAATACAGACTAACACGGTTGCTACTCTGAAACCAGTCTCTTGGGAATATTTTGAATGTCCTCCCCATGGTCACAAATATTTCAAGCATTCCTTAACCTGAAATGAAGTGGACTTCAGATTGAGGATAGGTGGCAGAGGAAAGGCTTATGGTGGATGCACAGGACTGGGAGGCAGAACTGGGATGTGGGGGAAGTCTGTTCTTTGCTCTGTCATAGGCTTTATTGTCATTTAGGCAAGTTAGTTAATCTTTTTGTACTATTATTTGTCTCTCCATAGGGGATTTAATCTGAAGGTCTTTGATGCATGTCAGGTAACTAGCAGCACACGAGTCACACCAATAGTGTGTACATGTAATGCCTGTTCTGTTTTCAATTTGCATGGTGTAAACACATGGTGTCTGTATGCTGTGTACTGAGGGATAGCACTTTCCAGTGCTATACCAGGGTTCTTTACTTCACCGCTGAGCAGTGGGCGGTCAGGGAGTGTTTTCACTGTGAATTGTGGGAAGCCCAGTGGATTCAATTTTTTATTTTTTATTTTATTTTTTTTAAATCCTGTGGTTCCACTGTCTCTGTGCCATACTTCCTTTCTGGGCTGGCATGCACCGATTTTTAAATTGCTGTGGACCAGCACGGATCCAGCAATTCTTCATGCTGCTAGGGCGACGAGAGCGAATACGTGCAGGCTGCTTGGGTTGTATTACAGCACTTAGAGCTGGATGGATTCTGCCTTGGACTTTGCCTGTTGCACCACCAAACATGATGCAGGAGCAGGCGAATATTCTATGGCTGCAATAACAGAAGGGTATTCTGCAACTGTTGGCAGCCGGACGAGGCGGACTGGTTTCTGGATCACCTATGCAGCGTTCAGTGCCATTTCTGAGTCTGGGAAACCAGTGTGGGTTGGTGGGAGTGGACTGTTCTGTTAAGCTAGGATAATCAGCGGTGGCAAGAAACCTTCAGGGTGGGGAGGGCTACCTTTTTTTTTTTTTTTTTTTTAAGGCAGAACTGACCAGGAGCTGCAGTGAGAGCAGACCAGCATGCAGTGCTCCCTACCATGGAGAAACAGGTCGCCGTGGCAGTCAGGAAGCTGACCAACCCAGAATGTTACCAGTCTGTAGCCAACCAATTTGGCATGGGGAGATCAGCTGCTGGGGCTATTCTCATGAAGGTCTGTTTATGCTGTTGAGCTGGTCCTGTCTAACTGGGTCTTGAAGCTGGGTATTGCTCAGGAGACTATTGATGGCTTTGCATGCATGGGGTGCCCAAGCAGCACTGGGACAATTGATGGAACCCATGTGCCTATTATTCTGCCCCCCTCCTTCCCAGGATGCAGAATTTATAAACAGAAGGGTGCATTTCTTCATGGTGTTTCAAGGACTTCTGTGTCACTGTGACAAGTTTACAAACATAAATGCAGAGTGCTCTGGGAGGTCCACGATGCTGGGATCTTTTTAAATGAACGGAGAAAGGACTGTTTGCCCCAGGAGAGCTGGGGACATTAATGGTGTGGAGGTTGGTCCGGTTATTCTGGGAGACCTGGCTTATCTCCCGATGCCCTAGCTTAGATAATGAAGCCATACACTGGCCGCTTGGACAGAAGGCAGGAACATGTTAACTATCACCTGAGTAGTTGTAGAATGGTAGTCAAATGTGCATGTGGCCCTTTGAAAGGCAGATCTTGCTGCTTCTAGAATAGGTAGAGTATCAGAGGGGTAGCCCTGTTAGTCTGGATCTGTAAAAGCGGCAGAGAGTCCTGTGGCACCTTATAGACTAACAGACGTATTGGAGCATAAGCTTTTGTGGGTGAATACCCCCTTTGTTGGATGCATGTAGTGGAAGTTTCCGGAGGCAGGTATAAATATGCAAGCATATTGAATATAGAATAGGTTGGAGGTAGCAGAAAAAAATGTTCCAAGCAATATAACTGAATGTTGTGTTTTGCACAGTATTTGAGAGCAAGAGGGAGAGTCCTACTGACGGGCGGGCGGCTGAGGTGCGGAGACTTGTCCGGAGGCGTGAGCAGCCAGCAAGGCATCACATGGAGAGCACACACATCCCATGGGAATGCTGTCAGGGATGCCTGTTGTTCATATTTTGAGTCACATGCCTGAACATGTTAGCCCGTCGTGGGGGTGTTAAGATGCAGACATCGCGAGCACTAGGATATTGCGTGTGGGTGGCTGAAGTTTGATGTTCCCTATGTGCTTTTGTCAAAACCTTATGAATGTTTTCATTCTTATTTAAAGGATTTTCTGTGCGAAATGTGATGACTCGTAATGGATGTATTGTAAATGGTTTTATTATGAAAGAACAATTAAAAAAACTAATAATAAAGTTTTAAGGGAACCAAAAATATCATCTTTGGTTAGTTAAATGTGTTTTTTCTAAACACAGTCTTAAAAGTTTGTGTGAAGTTGGTTACTTTAATTCCTGCAACAGAGCAAACAAAGTTCAAAGTGCAGCAGCAAGAACACTTTAAATACACAAGAGTTTTATGGTTGGGTGGGGAGGGATTGTATAAAATTACAGGTGAATATAAGCCTTGTCTCTGGCTCCTCTTATCAGCATAGGGTCTGGGACTGAGTGCCTCAGCTCAGAATTCTCAGGGGCATTGTGGGGCTCAAAAGAGCTGGTCTCCCAGGTGCAAGTGTCTTCTCAGATCCTACCTCTGGGCACCAAAGTGAATGGGTTCTGCTGGGAGCACTGCTGCGGGGATGTGGAGGGTAGGAGTGGCTTCTGCCTCAGTAGCCAGCATTGTTCAGGGGCTGAAGGACTTGGCTGGGTCCCAAAATATGGGCCTGCAGGACCTGCTTGCCTAGCAGGAGGGCATTCTGGCTTAGGGTAGTGTCCATGAGTTGCCTTTGCAACTGTGTCTTTTTCCATGCTCTCCTTCACCATGACAATGCTGTTCTTGGCCATAGCGACACTTTCTCTGGCCCCTGTGGTGTGTCCTTGGCAACTACAAGTATCTTCTGTATTTCTTTCTACCTCTAGGTCTTACTGTATGGCCTCGTTTTCCTCTGTGACTCTGCCATGAGTTCTGCAAACATCTCGTCCCGAGTCTTTCTTTTCTGCACCTCAGGTTGTCCAGCCTGTCAGCAGTATGTAGAGGCCTGTCCTTGACGGTCTGGCTGTTGCAGGTGCTATGGGAATAGTGGGTTGGGAGGAAACAGTCGCTGCTTGTTCATATTTCAGTGGGTTTTTTTAGTAAGTATGTGACCTTTCCTTCCTGAGACGCTTCGCACTCTTGAGGGAAACATCAGCGCTGGTAAGTGGTCTGCATGTGTGGAGGTCCTGGGTGCATTTTTGATTTGTCTACTGTATCTGCTTTTGTGCTGTTGGGGTGGGGGCAGGGAGAGCTATCTTCCAGCGCACAAACAAACCTGGAGGCACGACTAAGGCATCAGAGGCGTAAAGGAAGGGTTATGGGGACTGGAGACTGAGCTGGACAGTAATCCCCTCTTGGCTGTCTTCACTCTTGATGATGTTACACGGAGGTAGGTGACTTGGAGGCAAAGAATGCTCATATTCCGAAAGGCAAAGGGAAGACCGGTGAGATATGTTGTGAAGTTACTCACCAGAGTGGCCCCTCCCCGCAGAAATATTGCAGGAGTGTAAGGGGCTGGCAAGCTCTCCCGGGGGTTGTGGCCGTGTAACTGCTTCTCAGTCTTGCGTTTTGCTATTATCTGCCCCGCAGACATGGAGAAAGTGCAGGGAAAAATACGTCCTATAATGACTGTTACTACAATGCGTGTTACAGGGCACCTGTACCTCAGTGGGAAGCAGTACTGTGTGTGTCTTCACTGGGTGTGCAATGTGCACTTACACCTCATGTGACCTCCAAAAACTAGCCAAATTTCTTTTCCTGTAAGCACTGTCTCAATAAGCTATTGAATTTTGCATAAATGAATGTTGTTTTTACAAGGGTGAGTGGTACAGACTGCAGCTGGGCCATTTTGAAGCAGCACAATAATAATAGATTGTAAATATAGGTACCCTCATGCCAGAAGTTCCCTCCAGGGGATCTGATTTTTCAGCCCCAGCCTGGCTCAGGCTCAGCTGATGCTGGGCAGGAGTCTGGGTCCGTTGTAGCAGGGCAGAACTGGGGCTGGCTTTTCAGGTGTCCATCATCAGAGCTCTGAGTCACAAAAGATCCTGGCTCTCGGGATGGCTCCTCTCTGGCATCCTCCTGCTTACCCTCTGGGGTCTAGCTGGTCGTCTGCGGTGGGGTGAATAGAGCCTGTGACAGGTTGTACTGTAATTGTGTAGAATCCTGTCCAGGTCATCAAAAAATGGACAGGTCACATGCCCCTTGCTAAATTGTCTCCTTTTTATCCTGTCTTTCAATGTACTTTCTCCTGACCAACTTGCTCTTTATCTGGCACTGGTTGGCATCCCAGTCAGAACCCCCCATGGACACCTGCTCTGCAATGTCCACAAAAAGGTCCTTAATCCTGGGGCTGGCCACAAGAGCTTTCTGAACCGATGTGTCTCTGCAGATGGCAATGAGATCCAGGATCTCAGCACAGCTCCAGGCAGCTGCCTGAGGCATGTAGTTGGGCTTCAGGAGAGCTGTCACAGTTGTATGGCCAGTATAATGATATACACTGAGATTCAGGTGTAAATAAGCAACATCTGGCTCTTCATCCTGGAAATTTGACACCAGGGCAGGGATGGCACACAAGTAAATGGACAGGTCAGTAACTTGTATTGGACCAACTTCTGTTGGTGAGAGAGACAAGAGTTCGAGTTTATGCAGAGCACTTCTTCCACCATCACGGCAGGGCTACAGCAATGCTGCAGGTCAGTAACGACAACCTGCATAGCACGTGGGATAGCTGTTGGAAACCTGCAAAAAGTTGTGCGCAGCAATTGTGTGCGCCCAAACAAAAGACTGAACTAATTCAGTGTGAGGCAAACCTAGCCTACTTTGCAAGAGGACTCCAGAATTCCTGATAAATGTGGAGGTAGTGCGCAGTGATGGGTTTCATTGTGTGTACGCAAGTGTTTTCAAACCACATTAACTTGATTTGATCCAGTTTAAAACCCCCATGTAGACAAGCCCTTAGTTTTCCCCCATTTATCAAATAGGATAATAACAATACTCTCTCTCAGCTCTGTTGTGGGGCTGAGTTGATTGTGAATAATTTTGAAACTGTAGGATTGAGGCTGTTATAGAATTGACAAAATATTCATTACTGTGAATTGTTTATTACCTATTTAGACATTTGATCTTGATAGCTGTCAGCAGTTCTCCATTCAAAATTATCTCTTTCAGGCTAATGTTAACAACTTGGGTTTTAAATTGTGATGATTTGACTATCCCTCGTTTGAGATGTCTATGAAGGGGATAGTATGATGAGACTATCACTTGGTACTTGGGGAATGTAAAACTTTTTTTATATAATACATACACACACACACACACAAAAACACTTGACTCAACTGTCTCTAACAGGTAATGTCTTAAAAACATATGTAACAAAGTAGTTACTTTATATAGAACACAAGATTAGCTTTTTTTTTAATGTTCATGCAGTTAGGGCTTGTTTTGTGTGTATCCATTGTCTTACTGCTTGTGTAGACAACCTCCTCCTCCTGTAATTAGTCAGTTGAGTTCAAAACCACCTGTTATTTTCAAACATGAGCAAAACAAACCTTCAGCTTTAAATATTGTGGAAAGCAGTTTGTGTGCTGATGATGAGATGGTTCCCTTCTCTTACTCATTCAGCGATATTAGTAACAAGCAAATCCAGTTTCCTTGCCTGTAATTTTGATTGCTCTTACGATGGATCCTCTGCCCTGAAAAGAACATACTAGTTCACTGGAAGTAGCAAGTGCAGTTGCTATCATCCACCAACCACACAGGGATTATAACGAAATGGTGCAAACTTCAATAGATATTACAAATAAATGAAATGGGGCCTGCTCCTGTACCCACTGAAGTCAGCTGGAGTCTTTATACTGACTTCAATGAGCTTTGGCTCAGGGCCATAGAGAGGTGACTGAGTGCTAAAAAAGAGGCTACTGAAAAACTCTCTCATAAAATAGTTAGTTTGAGATGCTGTAAGGTTGATTCAGTTAGTTTCGAACGAAAAAATTACCACTTCCCAGAAGGAATGATTTCTCTTTCTTACATACTCAAGGCTTGTCTATTCTGAAAGTTTTTCTGGAATAAGAGAGGGTATGAATTTAACGTGGAATAGCTATTCTTGAATAACTCCATGTGGGGATGCTCTTATTCAAGGATAAGTGTCCGTGCATGGAACTATTCCTGAATAGCTCCATGTGTAGACAGGCCCTCAATACTCTTCTATTTACTATTATAAAAATAATTTTATTTTACATTTTGGGATGAATATCATTTAAAGAAGAGATTTGAATGCATGATCTGCTGACTGAAAATTGTATCAGAAGAGGGTAGCAACTGAGTTTTCTAATGCGTAGCTTACAATATATCGATGACCAGGTAGCATCCTTGCCGATTTTCTCATAAGAAAGACAATCTTTCACAGTCCAATTATAGAACCTGTTTCTAGCAAAATGAGGCCCAGAATATCAAAGGAGGTTCCAAGATTGCTTATTTCTCTGCTGGAAAATGGGATCTGTTGACAAAATAGGTTGGAGGTTAAAAACTCTTTCGAGTGACTGTCAGTTAGCACAAAAAAGTCATTAGGCATCCTACGCCGATTAGAGTGGAGTAAATAGAAACCATTGGCCAGATCACTTTCAGACAATGAAAATGGAAGCAAGTAATCAGATAGCTTATGACTGAAAAGGGAAGGGAATTGACTGCTTTTTGGTGGAGCTCAGTGTTCTAAGCTGGGCAGTGATCTGCAGGTTGTCTTGTAGACCCTCCTTTTCGGTTCTCTTGTAAAAGATTCCTTGCTCGCTTAACTTTCCCATCTAAGTGAAAGTTTACAGAGGTAACTTCAGGAGTCAGAAAAGGGAGAAACTCAGCAGCAGATCTAATGAGGGTTTTTTAGCACTGTGTTACAACACTCTGGGCCCTACTGAGTGAGTGAGTGTGAGCCATAACTACAAAGAAGTAAGAAACTGGAATATGACTGAAGATCTGAGCAGAATGCATGATACATGATGTGACTTGAACCTAAACAAACTCTTTTCTCAGACCTTGTGAAAATATCTGCTATAGGGAACTTTGGATAATGACAGGTTTCAGAGTAGCAGCCGTGTTAGTCTGTATTCGCAAAAAGAAAAGGAGTACTTTTGGCACCTTAGAGACTAACCAATTTATTTGAGCATAAGCTTTCGTGAGCTACAGCTCACTTCAAAAGAAAAAGGACACTAAACTATCCAATCTACTACATGCCACAAGGGGCCACAACAGTGGTTCCCTTAACCCACCCAGCAATATTGTTAATCTATCCAACTATACTCTTAGCCCAGCAGAAGAATCTGTCCTACCTATCTCGGGGCCTCTCCTTATAACCCTCCCCCCCACGAACATGATACAGTTCTGTGGTGACCTAGAATCCTATTTTTGACATTTCCGACTCAAGGAATATTTCCAACACACCTCTGAACAACATACTAACCCACAGAGACCTTCCTACCAAGACTACAAAAAGAAGGATTCTGGGTGGACGGCTCCTGAAAGTCTAAACAACAGACTGGACTTCTACACAGAGTGCTTCCGCCGACGTGCACGGGCTGAAATTGTGGAAAAGCAGCATCACTTGCCCCACAACCTCAGCCATGCAGAACACAATGCCATCCACAGCCTCAGAAACAACTCTGACATAATCAAAAAGGTTGACAAAGGAGGTGCTGTGGTCATCATTAATAGGTCGGAATATGAACAAGAGGCTGCTAGGTAGCTTTCCAACACCACTTTCTACAAGCCATTATCCTCTGATTCCACTGAGGGTTACCAAAAGAAACTACAGCATTTGCTCAAGAAACTCCCTGAAAAAGCACAAGATCAAATCCGCACAGACACACCCCTGGAACCCCGACCTGAGGTATTCTATCTGCTACCCAAGATCCATAAACCTGGAAATCCTGGACGCCCCATCATCTTAGGCATTGGAACCCTGACAGCAGGATTGTGTGGCTGTGTAGACTCCCTCCTCAGGCCCTACGCTACCAGCACTCCCAGCTATCTTTGAGATACCACTGACTTCCTGAGGAAACTACAATCCATCGGTGATCTTCCTGATAACACCATCCTGGCCGCTATGGATGTAGAAGCCCTCTACACCAACATTCCACACAAAGATGGACTACAAGCCATCAGGAACAGTATCCCTGATAATGTCACAGCAAACCTGGTGGCTGAACTTTGTGACTTTGTCCTCACCCATAACTATTTCACATTTGGGGACAGTGTATACCTTCAAATCAGCGGCACTGCTATGGGTACCCACCTGGCCCCACAGTATGCCAACATTTTTATGGCTGACTTAGAACAACGCTTCCTCAGCTCTCGTCCCCTAATGCCCCTACTCTACTTGCACTACATTGATGACATCATCATCTGGACCCATGGAAAAGAAGCCCTTGAGGAATTCCACCATGATTTCAACAATTTCCATCCCACCATCAACCTCAGCCTGGACCAATCCACACAAGAGATCCACTTCCTGGACACTACGGTGCTAATAAGCGATGGTCACACAAACACCACCCTATACCGGAAACCTACTGACCGCTATTCCTACCTAAATGCCTCCAGCTTTCATCCAGACCACACCACACGATCCATTGTCTACAGCCAAGCTCTACGATACAACCTCATTTGCTCCAACCCCTCAGACAGAGACAAAGAGAACCACTAACCCAAGAACCTATCCTTGCAACAAAGCCCGTTGTCAACTGTGTCCACATATCTATTCAGGGGACACCATCATAGGGCCTAATCACATCAGCCACGCTATCGGAGGCTCGTTCACCTGCACATCTACCAATGTGATATATGCCATCATGTGCCAGCAATGCCCCTCTGCCATGTACATTGGTCAAGCTGGACAGTCTCTACGTAAAAGAATAAATAGACACAAATCAGAAGTCAAGAATTATAACTTTCAAAAACCAGTTGGAGAACACTTCAATCTCTTTGGTCACTCAATTACAGACCTAAAAGTGGCAATTCTTCAACAAAAAAATTTCAAAAACAGACTCCAACGAGAGACTGCTGAATTGGAATTAATTTGCAAACTGGATACAATTAACTTAGGCTCGAATAGGGACTGGGAGTGGATGGGTCATTACACAAGGTAAAACTATTTCCCCATGTTTATTCCCCACTCCCACCCCCACCGTTCCTCAGATGTTCTTGTCAACTGCTGGAAATGGCCCATCTTGATTATCCCTGCAAAAGGTTTTCTCCCCTCCCCCCCCCACTCTCCTGCTGGTAATAGCTCACCTTTAAGTGATCACTCTCCTTACAGTGTGTATGGTAACACCCATTGTTTCATGTTCTCTATGTATATAAATCTCCCCATTGTATTTTCCACTGAATGCATCCGATGAAGTGAGCTGTAGATCATGAAAGCTTATGCTCAAATAAATTTGTTAGTCTCTAAGGTGCCACAAGTACTCCTGTTCTTTTTAGGGAACTTTGGGTGGCACAAGAGAGCTGACAAAAGGCGCACCTATGTCTATTCTGCTGCACTGGACCCAGGAAGCATGAATTTCCCCCCCTGAAATGGAGGTGTTAAATTGAATTCTGCCAAACATAACTATATTTGTCAAAATTATATATAAAAAATAATTAAGCATTTCCCCCCATTTTTATCTATTTTAAATTTTAAACTATTTAATGACAGCAGACACTGAGATTCAAAAATAATTTTTTATAACTGTTAAAACATAAATTGTCAACATTGCATGTCAAAATATACAAAGTAAATAGCCTTAAATCAAACTCTGATAAGTTCTCAAGTAGCATTTTTCTTACTTTGCCTACCTGTAAATTTCAGTTGTTATTAATGGAAATATTTTTTCATTGGTTTGTGTGCATACGGTGAAATTGGTGTTTATCGACATTACCAATTTAAAAAAAAAATCGAATCCTTCCAAGCCTTGTTGTAGGAGAAATTTCCATCTATGCTGGAGAATGGAGATCAGGAAAGTGGATGGCAAGGAGCATAGCTATTCTATTGACAGCCAGCTTGGGAAAACGGAGATTGGGCTTCTGTTCTTTAACTTTGTGTTAAACTCTAGTTGAGAAACCTTTTGAGAATGTATAGCAGATTTTGTTCAATGTGCCCTGTAAGGAAGCATCCACCGGTTTTGAGGTCACCTTTCTCATAAACATGCAGAGCTTGAACAATCAAGTCCTATAACTTTAGTCTCTCAAAGGCACCTTTATGCCTGGTCTTGTGAGGCAAATGTGAGCTGCATTTCCCAACACAGGGGTGGGAGGAGCTGGGAAGCTGAGTGCAGTGCTATGTAACCTTCATTGGTTGATGATTTCAGTACTTGGAAAATAACTGGTTAATTTGGTCATTGAGTTTGCCCATGGACAACACCCAAGCTTCTGTAGTTTAAGTGCATGGAAGTAACTGTCATTTGTTGCATGTTTTATATAAAAGGATCTGTATTAGACCTTAGAATTACTGGGTTAAAGACCATGTTTAATATGATTCTAATATTTAGAATCTAACCTCTGCACCTGGGGCAGAATTGTTTGTGTAATCTCTTCGGGGTTTTTTCAGATGAGTCCAGTTAGTCTCTCTGTGCAAGTATGTACAGCAATTTTGCCTTTAGTGCTACAGGAACAAAAAATTGCTGTTATCCAGAAATAAAGCAGTTACACACTGTAATGCCATTGTCTGGTTGCAGAGGTAGATGATAAAAATCAGGGGTTTGGGCATTTGTCTTTCTTTTAAGAGCGATTTCAGTGAAAGTTGTTTACGTTCAGAGAGGTCTGGAGTGCTAATCCAACAGCTCTCCCAGTACAACAACAATCCTGAGGCTCAGCATCTCAAGAAGCAATGTCTCGAAAGAAGAGAAGCTCATCCACCTCCTCTTTGACATCTGGGGGGCGGAACATTATGAGAGTTGATATAATGGCAGGCACCATCAACTTCATCTGTTCTTTATAGGGCCTTATATTGCAATCCTCGTCATAGTAGCCACTTCTGAAGCTTGACCCCATTGGTGTCGCTACTTATACCACTGTAAAGATTTAACACCAGTGATATTTGACTGACTTAGTGTCATTATCTTATAGCTCAGATATAGGACAAGAAATGTGTTGTTGTAGCTTAGTCCAGACAGTAAATGATGCATCTGTAGGCAATGGAACAACTTAAGGAAGAAGGGAAGTGAGTCTGTTTTAATGATTAAGAAACAGGCCAAGCCTTTTATTGTGTTGACTGTGCATCTAAGGCAGGGGCCCAAGAATTCTGTGGTATTTCGAGTCCCATATCGACATAAAAGTTGTGGGAACTTGATGGCAAATTTAGCATGAGGATGTATACTGAAGTATCTGTTATTGGTCAACTGCTGGAGGTGGAATACCAGACTTAATGGGATAAGGATTTTAATTGCATTGTGGATAAAAGTAACAATGTTTTTTACTTTTAAAAAGTTAATAAAACCCTAAAACTTTATATCATGATTTTTATGTAAATTACTTAAATCACACTTTTTATTTACGTTTTAGTTTAGTTTCCATTCTGTAGTCTTAAATTGCAAAAGTGGATGTTTCTTTAGTTTCCTAATTGTTAGAATTTTAGACTTTACATTGAGATTTTTTTTCCTCCCACTATGGAAATTCATACTTAATTTATACTGAAAAGGATAAGTCTAGAACCTCATTAACATCCTTACTATGAGAATAGCAGTCTCAAGCAAAGAACGTGTGTTATATGTGCAACCGATAGCGTCTTCTCATAGATTGAATTGTTTCAACTGGGCTGTACTCCTCCCTCAGAGTTTGTACTTTTCAAGTCAATGGGATTTGTGCTTCCAAGTCATTTAGGTACTGTTGACAATTTCACTCTTCGGTACCTATGTATAGGTTTAGGTCCAATTTTGGCCTTCATGCATGGAAAAGTTTACAATAACTTTCATGTACTGCAAGTGTAAATAACCCTTCATTGTTAACGGTGAGGAAGGTTTGTTTTGAGGTGACAATAGAAGGGCATTTTCTGTTGCAAAACGCTGCAGAATCACATCATGACCCTTTCTGTTCTGATACTGTTAGGCCTGTCATTTAACTGAGGGCCTAAAAAATGAAAGTGGAATGGTGGGAACACATGGCACCTCAGCTGGAAGTTACGCTACAGATTGATTGTAGTAGGGTGTACAGTTTGCTGGGTTGATTGGCATCCTGTAGCTCTAACACCCCCCTGCTTTTAGTGAGGGTTACACAAGGTGGTGATTCTCTTGTGAGACCTGTGTGCATTACACACACACTCACATCAGTATAGGGAAACAAATGAGTTTTAATTATACCATAATGGGTAGAATGTGATTCTAGCACTAGCAGAAGGGGAAAAAAAACCTTGAGATGTTTCGATTAGTGTGATTGGATCTCCAGCTTTATCTGGAAACTAAGTTCAAAAATAATCAAAAGAAATGACCGTGTGACTCATTAAGATGGGCTGAAGGTGTGGTCCCTATAAATCAACAATCTGAAGCCATTTAAAGATCGGAATTGTACCTCTCTCAAGATTTGCTTGTCCCTTGATAATGGCACTAAGTAGCTCTTCTGCTCCTGAGGGGTGGGGAGGTTTTGTACTAAGGCCTTGTCTACATTGGCAAGTTTCTGTACAGTAAAGCAGCTTTCTGCGGTGTAACTCCCGAGGTGTACACACTGTCAAGCCACTTAGTGCAGAGAAACACTGCAGTTGCACCACTGTTTTAAAATAAAATGCCCCTGATAAGAGGCATAGAGCTTTCCGCGCCAGGGCCACAGTGCCACGGTGCCAGTGTAGACACCCTGGTCGATTACAGCGCTATGACTGGCCTTCGGGAGGTGTCCAAGAATGCCTGTTCTCACCTCTCTGGCCATTGGTTTGAACTCTACTGCCCTGCCCTCAAGTGACCAACTGTGAGCCCTACCCCTTAAATTCCTTGAGAATTTAAAAGTCTCCTTCCTGTTTGCTCGGTGACGCATGCAGCGGTCTCAGCGCATCTTTCCAGGTGACAATGCCTCCTCTGCACACCACGCGATCCCCCGCTTGGACAATGCCGAGCTGCTGGACCTCATCAGCATTTGGGGAGAGGAGGCTGTCCAGTCCAATCTGTGCTCCAGCTGTAAGAATTATGATACCTACAGACAGATTTCACGATGCATGACAGAAAGGGGCCATGACCAAGATACACTGCAGTGCAGGGTCAAAATGAAGGAGCTGTGGAACACCTCTACTGTAATGCGCGGGAGGCAAACAGCTGCTCCACTGCTGTGCCCACGAGCTGCTGGTTCTATAAAGAGCTGGATGTGATACTCAGTGATGACCCCACCTCCATTGCGAAGGCCACTGTGGATACTGTGGTGGCTCATGTGCCAGTTGAGAGTGGACCGAGTCAGGAGGAGGAAATCTTGGATGAGGACATGGAGGTGGAGGGAGACCTAGAGGCAGAGGACTACTTGGAGGTCAGAGATGCATGCAGCCAGGAGCTCTTCTCTACCCCAGAGGAGGCCAGCCAGTCTCAGTTGTCTGATGTTGGCAAAGCGCAAACAGGAGAGGAGGCCCCTGGTAAGTGGCTTTAATTTTGGGAATCGCTGAAGCAAGTTGTTGCGGGCAGGAGGGTTGAAGAAAGCAGGCTTGCCTGTATCATGCGCATACCACCACATACGTAGGCTGAGCGGCAGAACGGGGTGTTGATTGACTCCTTCGCTTCACAGGAATCTGCCTCAGAGATCTCCACAAAACTCTCATGGAGATACTGGGCAATCCGCTGCTGTAGGTTCTTTGTCAGAGCTGCTTTGTTTCTTGCCCCATTAAGGGTAACTTTCCCGCGCCACTCTGCTGTCACTGGGGAAGAGGGGACCATTGCTGCACACAGGTAAGCCGCATAAGGATCAGGGTGGAAGACGCCATCTTGGAGAAGTCCCTCCCTTGATTCCGTGCTCACCCTCAGCAGCAAGATCTCTTCCATAATGAACAGAGCCTGTGAAAAATGTGGAATGATTATAAGGCCCCCCCGGTACAGTGCTGGCTGTCCCCAAGAGCCACATACCCAGTGTACTGTGCAGTCCTGGAACATGGATTTCCCCTGCCTCTGCGGTTATGTACCTTTTTGGGGTCATGTGGCTCATGTGTGCTTGCCTGGGGTCAGCCGGTTAGTGACAGGTATGTGAATAGTGACACTGTGTTAAATCACTGAATAAGTGATCTGTGCATTGCAAACAATACTGCTTCTGTAAAATGTAGCATTTTGGATTTACAGAGATGACCTTGGGAGCCCAGCCTCCCTCTTTATTACCAGCTGAATGGCTGCACAGAATTAGAAAGTGTGCCCTTTCTGTGTGATGTCATGATGCATTCCGCGGCTGAAAGACAAGAATTGAAGGAGTGGTGGGACAGCAAGAAGAGAAACCAAAAGGAGAATACTGTGTGCCATAACAAAGCAACAGAGCGGCTCTTAAACGTTATGGAGAGCCAAGCAGACACACTCCAGGAGCTACTAGCACTGCAAACCGAGCAGCTCCGTGCCCGCCCTCCCCTGTAGCAGCTGTCGCAAAACTCTTTCCCATGCGCCCCTCAGACACCGCCAACACACTTGTATCAACCTCCTGGCTCCAGTCTGTACCTGCTGCATTCCACTCCTGCCCTGTCACCGTCCAACCCTGCAGACTTCCAGTACCCACTGCACTCAACAGCTGTCCCTCTGCAATTTAGCCCTGCTGAAGTACAGTACCCGCTGCACTGTCCTCCAAAGGACAAGATTGCATATGATACCTGCCCATACACAAATCTTTAACTGTCCCTGGACTCCACCTCCACCTGGGACCCTCCCTTTCCCCATCCCCCACAGGGCTGATGTATGTATTTTTTTTGCGTGTGTGTCTGTGTGTGTGTCTCTCTCTCCTCCAGTTCTTGTTTTTAGTTTGAAAGCAATCTTTATTCCATTAATTGAAAGCAAACAGAGCCCTGCAAAGCAACAGGCAGTTTTCTTAAACCTTCATAGTGCATCATCTGCACCAATCACAATCACCTCCTAGCATTACAAGCACTGCACTTTCAAGCATAGCAACAAATATTAGTGGCTTTCAGCTTCAGATTGCTGCCTCAAGGCATCCCTGATTCTTGTGGCCCATGCTGTGCCCCTCTAATAACCCTGATCTCTGGCTGTTCAAATTCAGCCTCCAGGCGCTGAGCCTCAGCGATCATAGAATCATAGAATATCAGGGTTGGAAGGGACCCCTGAAGGTCATCTAGTCCAACCCCCTGCTCAAAGCAGGACCAATTCCCAGTTAAATCATCCCAGCCAGGGCTTTGTCAAGCCTGACCTTAAAAACCTCTAAGGAAGGAGATTCTACCACCTCCCTAGGTAACGCATTCCAGTGTTTCACCACCCTCTTAGTGAAAAAGTTTTTCCTAATATCCAATCTAAACCTCCCCCACTGCAACTTGAGACCATTACTCCTCGTTCTGTCATCTGCAACCATTGAGAACAGTCTAGAGCCATCCTCTTTGGAACCCCCTTTCAGGTAGTTGAAAGCAACTATCAAATCCCCCCTCATTCTTCTCTTCTGCAGGCTAAACAATCCCAGCTCCCTCAGCCTCTCCTCATAACTCATGTGTTCCAGTCCCCTAATCATTTTTGTTGCCCTTCGCTGGACTCTCTCCAATTTATCCACATCCTTCTTGAAGTGTGGGGCCCAAAACTGGACACAGTACTCCAGATGAGGCCTCACCAATGTCGAATAGAGGGGAACGATCACGTCCCTCGATCTGCTCGCTATGCCCCTACTTATACATCCCAAAATGCCATTGGCCTTCTTGGCAACAAGGGCACACTGCTGACTCATATCCAGCTTCTCGTCCACTGTCACCCCTAGGTCCTTTTCCGCAGAACTGCTGCCTAGCCATTCGGTCCCTAGTCTGTAGCTGTGCATTGGGTTCTTCCGTCCTAAGTGCAGGACCCTGCACTTATCCTTATTGAACCTCATCAGATTCCTTTTGGCCCAATCCTCCAATTTGTCTAGGTCTTTCTGTATCCTATCCCTGCCCTCCAGCATATCTACCACTCCTCCCAGTTTAGTATCATCCGCAAATTTGCTGAGAGTGCAATCCACACCATCCTCCAGATCATTTATGAAGATATTGAACAAAACCGGCCCCAGGACCGACCCTTGGGGTACTCCACTTGATACCGGCTGCCAACTAGACATGGAGCCATTGATCACTACCCGTTGAGCCCGACAATCTAGCCAGCTTTCTACCCACCTTGTAGTGCATTCATCCAGCCCATACTTCCTTAACTTGCTGACAAGAATACTGTGGGAGACCGTGTCAAAAGCTTTGCTAAAGTCAAGAAACAATACATCCACTGCTTTCCCTTCATCCACAGAACCAGTAATTTAATCATAAAAGGCGATTAGATTAGTCAGGCATGACCTTCCCTTGGTGAATCCATGCTGGCTGTTCCTGATCACTTTCCTCTCATGCAAGTGCTTCAGGATTGATTCTTTGAGGACCTGCTCCATGATTTTTCCAGGGACTGAAGAGAGGCTGACTGGCCTGTAGTTCCCAGCCCTGAGTGCAGCTTTCACCCTTCTCTTCACAAATATTATGGAGCATGCAGCACATGGCTGTAAGCATAGGAATATTGTCATTGGCCAGGTCCAGCCTCCCTTATAGGCATCGCCGGTGGGCCTTTAAATGGTCAAAAGCACACTCACCAGTCATTCTGCGTTTGCTCAGCCTGTTGAACCATTCCTTGTTGCAGTCAAAGTTTCCCATGTATGGCTTCATAAGCCACAGCATTAAGGGGTAGGCAGGATCACAACAGGCATTTCAACTTCCCCTGCGGTTATCTTCTAGTCTGGGAAGAAAGTCTCTGCTTGCAGCTTCCTGAACAGGCCAGTGTTCAGAAACATGCAAGCATAATGCACCTTTCCGGACCAGCCTCTGTTAATGTCCATGAAATGCCCACGGTGATCCACAAGTGCCTGGAGGACCATAGAGAAATACCCCTTCCAATTAATGTATTTGGTGGCTAGGTGGTCTGGTGTCAGAATTGGAATATATGTGCCATCTATTGCCCCTCTGCAGCTAGGGAAGCCCATTTGTGGAAAGCCATCCACAATGTCATGCACGTTGCTCAGAGTCAGTCTTTCGGAGCAAGATAAAATTAATGGCCCTGCACACTACCGTCAACATGTGTCCAGTGGTAGACTTTCCCACTCCGAACTGGTTAGCAACTGATTGGTAGCAGTCTGGAGTAGCCAGCTTCCACAGTGCAATCGCCACGCGCTTCTCCAGTGACGGCACCTCTCATTCTCGTGTCCTTGTGCTGCAGGGCTGAGGCGAGCTCATCACACAGTCCCATGAATGTGGTTTTCCTCATGCGAAAGTTCTGCAGCCTCTGCTCGTCATCCCAGACATGCATGACTATGTGATCCCACCACTCAATGCTTGTTTCCCGAGCCCAAAAGTGTCGTTCCACTGTGGTCAGCACCTCCGTGAATGCCACAAGCAATCTTGTCATAGCTACTATGCACAGCAAGATCAATGTAAAATTTCTCTTGCCTTTGTAGTATAAGGAATAATTCCACTGCCACTCTTGACGTGTTAGTGAGAGCGAGCAGCATATTGGACAACAGTGCGGGATCCATTCCTCTAGACCGAAGAGGTAGAGCACGCAGTACGCAAATCGTTGAAAGATGATGCCAAATGCAGACAGAAGCACAGGGATTGCTGGGATTAGAAGCAATGCATCACAGGGCATTGGGACAGGACCCAGGATCCCCTCCACCTTCCCGCAACTCTTAGTGGCAGAAGAGGAAGAGATGCTCTGTGGGATAGCTGTCCATACTGCACCGTTCCAAATATCGCTGTAAGTGCCGCAAGTGTGAACATGCTATTGCACAGGCAGCTGACAGTGTGAACACACAACTGTGGTTTCCCTTCAGCGCTCTCTGAGCGGCGCTGTAACTGCTGGTGCTGTAACTCTGCCAGTGTGGACATACCCTAAATCTGAATAGTTACACAGACATCACCCTAAAGGAAGTATCTCACAGATTAGTATGGCATCTTGAAACGTTCACGGACAGAGCAAGAATGCATGCAAGTCAGCATGTGTAGCTAATATATATTTGAAGTATGTATATGGACTGCAAAACAATATTGGGCATCTGTACATGACGTACTTAAGTAATTTAGCTGGTGGAACAATTAACTTCCTTAAGGACCAGGGATGACTGTGTGGCTCTGATTTGCAAAATCTTGCAAGCATAAAATCCTGCTTTTGCACATGTAGATGGCTTTGTGTACGCAAGCAGACTTTTTTTTTTGCATTCAAAGTCCATGTGTACCTTGCTGATATTATGGGCACATTCGGTACTGCTTTCTAAGAAGTTGGCTCTGTAGCTCAAGAAGTGGGAGGTAAGCGTGCACAGTCTTTCACGTATGAAATCCTAATTCTGTTATGTAGCTTTTGACCTGTATAGTTCATGTGTACTTAGCCACTGGTAGGCTGTATATTGTATGTATATCCAAGTGAGACCTAGCTTAAGTGACTCCTCAAGGGATGAGCAAAATCAGTGGCTTAGCAGAGCTGGTTCTTCATGGGCCTAGCTAAAATTCCAAGTTTCCAGCATGATTTGTATAGCGGTTTTAAAATCTAAAAAATGTTAAGAGTCTTCTCATCTACTGTGGTGTAACTCCATGGACATCAGAGGACTTACTCCTGGATGTATAGCTCAAGGTAACTGAGAGGTGATCAAGGCCTGGGTGGTGATGGATTGTTTTAAGCTAAATACAAAAACCATAAAGAGAAAATTAGAATGTTGTTAATATGCATCTAACATGGCAGTTCAGACCAGTTTAGAGACTCACGTGTCTGAGCAACTGACAGCTGTGTTTTTCTAAAGTTTTGTGTTCCTTTCTTACATATACAATTGCTTGTTTGGCTTGTATAGCCAGCTGTAAATCTGAAAAAGGGCCTGAAATCCCTGCATAGGATTTAGTAAGAGCATCACCATCTCAAAACTTCCAGTCTACTAGAAATGAGAGAAGTGAGTAGGGGAAGACAGGATCAGAATTGTCACAGTGAAATTAGTTTTTGTAATCGCCATCGTAGAAATCACTTAAATCCCTCATGTTTAAGATTTTCTTCTCATTTGCTTGCAGTCAGTCGATAGATGCAGAGAATGGGGGTGAGGATTGTGGTGGGGGGGAACCATGGACAAAAATAGTCTGAAGTGAGGAAACCACCTGTTGTTTCCATGCCCTTTCTCCTTCCTGTGCATCTCCTAAACAGAAGCTCTCTTGGGTTGTTTACATAGCCACACTCTCTGATTTGTCATTCTAAAGTCCTTTAGATTAATTAAGCTAGCTCCTTAACCTGCTGTGAACCTGCCTGTGTTGTAAATGGTGCAGGCAGCTAGTTGAGAACCTAGAAAACAATAGCTAAGTCTGCCCGTAAAGGGAAACCTGTGAAAGGTACAGCTGACTTGTTGGCCAAAAGCGGTGCTCCGAGTACGGGGGGAAATGAGAATGTGGCTAACTGAACTTTCTCATGTTACTGTAACTATCAAGGCAGTTGCCTAAGGATCTGTGGGGCTTTTGGCCCAAGTAAGTGTGTCGTTGCCAGACTTCACCTTTCTGCACTTAAGCAGAACTGCTAAAGAGACATCAGCTTGAAATTGAGTCAGTTTGGAAGAAAGTCGGGGTAACAGTTGGTTTGGGTTGTACACCTGGCCCTCAACCCCCTGGCAAGTTTTGTGGATTCACTGTTACATTTCCCAACTCTTTAAAAAATAAATAAATCCTTCCCCTCCCCTGTTAGCAAGTGTGAAAAATCGGGACACTTTTTTTTTTCAGGGGTGGGGTGATATAGTTGCGTATATCAGGCCTGGTCTACACTAGTGGGGAGATCGACCTAAGATACGCAACTTCAGCTATGAGAATAGTGTAGCTGAAGTCGAAGTATCTTAGGTCGACTTACCCCGTGTCCTCACGGTGCGGGGTCGACTGCCGCCTTTCCCCCGTCGACTCCGCTTCTGCCTCTCACTGTGGTGGAGTACAGGAGTCGACGGCAGAGCGATCGGGGATTGATCGATCACTACCCGCCAATCCGGCGGTAATGTAGACGTACCCTCAGACAAAGCCCCTAATATCGGGATGTCTGGTCACCCTGTCCTCCGCTGCTGTGTGAAAGCAACAAGGGGAACTGACTGTACAGGGTCACTATGATACACAAGCTGCTGTCCAGTACAAAAAGTGAACACATTGGGAAAAGTAGAAATAATTTTCTCTGATCTTTTTTTCAATAGGTAAAAAAGTGTAGGTTGTAACAGTAGTAGATAAAAATGTTTTTGAGGCTGACTTTTTTTCCCAGTTGACTATGGGTAAAATTTTCAAAACCAGTTACATCGTGCAGGAGCTGATTGAACATCAGTGGGACTTAGGCTCCTCAGTAACTGAGTGCTTTGAAATATTTCCCTGTGTCTCTAAGGTGGTATTCCAAGGAGAGGCATTTACAGTTCCCTAGTGTAGAGTAGACCTCTATCCTGCACGCTGAACTGTGTGGGCTCTGTGTGTGGCCATGGAGCCCCACTGACTCCACTGGAGGAGGAGGAGATGGGTAGAGTGTATGCCAGGGGAAAACTTCCATTACTTGACACAATGAACCCAGTTCACTGATATTGTTTCCAAAGGTGTCTCATGCATAAAATCAGAACTTAACCTAGAGTAACTGAAAGAGAGTCATGTTTTCAGTCAGACCTTAAAGGCAGCATTTAGACAGGGAGTTTGACACTAGCTTAGAGGCTATTCAGCTTGAATCCTGTCCTTTAATGAGTCAGTTTTCAGTACCCTTTGTATCTGGGCGGGGATGGGGAGAGGAAACAAGATGGAAAATGCTTTAATCACTTACACAACAGTTCCTAGTCTACCAGTCCTGCAAGATGATCTGCTATTTTAGGTTCTGTTTTTGTTTGCAAGGCACTTCGAAGCATGGTAAAATCAATCATTAATGTTGTCCTTCGTGTCAGGTAATAGAACTCTTCTTCCATTGACATGCTCTCTGCCTAACCCCTCATCTTCCACTGGAGCCACAGGCATACTCAGTAATCACCTCTGTTTTTGGCTCTAGTGCTAAAATGTCATTTGATCACTTAGTTTTGCACAATCACGTGTGATTCACATGATGATGAATCATCCTCGTGGCCACCTTGAAACTCCACTGGCCAATGCTCTGTCTTGTTGCTTCATGGGGAAGTTGACCACATATCAGTCAATGGAGTGGCATGAAAAAATACAGCTATAGTTTGTGGGAAGCCAGACTGACTTATATCTTTGGCAGGATCCCTTAACTAGGCTTCCAAAGGAGGTGAAATCACTCTGGAGGAATTTTTCTTTAAAGCCGTTGATTAATTCAGTATCTATATTGACCTAAATAAAAGTGAAGCTATCAAGTGAAAAATAACATGTGCAAAAAATACCTGCGATGGTGACATTTTTGATTATTGAAATGGAGAAAAGAAATCTCTAATTTTCTTTGCGCTGTTTTATACAGTGGATTACTCCTTTGCATTGTGTTCCACTTAAATAGTAGACTAGAACTAGACTTTTGTTTCTGGTCACTCCTTTGCTCTCTGCTTGGCTATTAGCAGCATTTTGGGATCACACAACAGCAGGGAAATTAATGTTTAAGTCAAAATGAAATCCTGTTTCAACTTGTATTAAGTTTGATACAACAATTTTAAATCAATTCTAACTTGGGCCTAATTTACCTGATGCTGTCCCTTTAAAAAAAAATAGCATCACTCATTTAAAACTTGCCAAAATTAAAGGTGAAGACTCAAGAAGTATCCCTAGAGAGTGAGTGTCATGCTGTCTGGCGTGGTTCCTGACCATGAGTGCCAACCTCAGGGCAGACTGTCAACAGACTGGGAAGATGCCCCAAACTGGCTGTTTGTTCTATCATTAGATTTCACCAACTCAGTAACAAATGTGAACTCCTGAAGCACTGTAAGTCTTACAAAAAGGAGAAAAGGAGGACTTGTGGCACCTTAGAGACTAACAAATTTATTTGAGCATAAGCTTATGCTCAAATAAATTTGTTAGTCTCTAAAGTGCCACAAGTCCTCCTTTTTGTGGATACAGACTAACACTGCTGCTACTCTGAAACCAGTCTTACAATGGAGTCACAAACCGTTCCCTGGGGCTTTCCAGTCTGTCTTGGCACCCCGGCAAGCTGGACTTAGTGCTTCTAGTTGGTTGCCTTATGCCAAAGATCACAAAATATTCAGGTTGCTCCCAGGCCCAAGAGACCAGTTACTTACATCAGGTCAATTTGTACCTTAGATCTCACACCAAAGACTATGCTTGTAGTCAATCCTATAGTAAAGTAAGGGATTATTAATTAGGAAAAAGAAATGAGTTATTTACAGGTTAAAGCAGACACACACACATACTAGTGCTGTCAATTAATCACAGTCAATGCATGTGATTAGCACACAACAAATGAACGTGTTCTTTTGTTCATTTGTTTTTTTAGCAAGTGTTAATCACACACCTCTGGAGACTGGATTCAGCAGCAGCCAGTTGGGGAGGGAGGCACTGATCAGGAAGTGATTGGGGACAAGAGACTGAACAATTTGGGAGAGCTGGTTAAACACTTTCCAGGAGGGGGAGAGGAGCTCGGCTCCCACCACCTGCTTCATCCTCTTCCCCCCCTGGACAGGGCTAGTCTTAGGAGTGAACAAGGGAGCCATTGTCTAGGGTATCATGCTCAGGGAGGCGCCTCTGTATGCTTCCGGGTAGGGGTGCCCCTTCTCCCATCGCCCTCCTCCTCTGTGCTGCTGCCCCTGGCCAAGTCGCTCCGGACTGGGAGCCTGCCTTCTGTCTGTTGCACAGAGCGGGAATGGGGGGAGGGGGGGCTGATGTCAGGGTGTCCCCCTTCCCCCACCTATGTCCCCTGTTGCCACTGAGCTAGAGTCAGAGAACAGGGGGAGCCTATCTGCTGCTGGCTCAGGAGTGAGTGCTGGCGACAGCAGCTGCTGCTGGCTGAAAAAATTTTCAAGCTCCTGAGTGCTCTGCTTAAAGAGACGGTGCTCTCCTCCCCCCCCCTTCCCCCCGGTACAAATATTTGAAATAAAAAATAATAATATAAAGTGAGCACTAGACACTCTGTATTCTGTGTTGTAACTGAAATCAATATATTTGAAAATGTTGAAAACACCCAAAAATATTTAAATAAATGGTATTCTATTATTTAGCAGGGCAATTAAAACTGCCATTAATCATGACTATTTTTTAATCTCACGATTAATCACAATTTTTTTTAATCATTTGACAGCCCTAACATATACGCAAATAAGTTACAACCTATGGTTCCAAAATGCGACGGAGTTATAGTATTCTGTCAGCATTGAATGTCTTATAGCCTTATAACCCGGATTGACCCTGGGTCTCTGCTTTTCATTCATAGCTCCAGCCCTCTGAGAATCCAAACAGCAAAAATAAATAAAAATTTAAAGAGAGAATTTTCTTGTATTCCCCTTCTTCTAGCATTTGAGCTGATGGACTGGCTTTCTTGCATGTAGCACCTTTATGGGTATGAGAGGGCCATGAACCAAGTCATTGTATCGTGATGTTCCACAATGGCCTTTTTAGTTTTTGATAGTCCTTCTTGATGGGCAGTGGACTGTTTCTGCTGACCGGGTTCACCGGTTCAGAGCAGGCATTTTTACAGCATAGGATACAGACATGACAAGTGAAATTAATGCATGCAGCAACTTACAAGCATTCCATAGCCACGTTCTTATAAGTCTTAACATCTGTCTTGAACACAACTGACATGCAAGTGAGCTGGTTTGATTTCCAGCTATGAATTTGTCAGTGCTCAGCTGACAACTACAGCGTTGGCAAGAGCTGGCACCTGGTTTGCCAGCATAATAGTGAACAAAGCAGTGGAGTTGACCAGGTGAGGGCTAGAGTTCAGAGTGTGAAGATTCCTAGCAACTTCTGTTCACTTCAATTATTTCCTGCTAACTGTTCCCAAAGAACCAGTTGTTATCTTGTCATTTTTCCATGTTTAGTTATGCATCTGTATAATGTATAGTCTTGAGTGTAGCAAAGTTGGGGCCACTTTTGCTGTCAGTGACAGCCGTATAAATCCTGTGTAACTGTTGAAATAGGGTGAGTTACTCTGGATTTGCATTTAAGCAGAGCTTGTTCATTTTTCTCAGACAAGTGGCGATCTCTGGCCTACAGATAGGACAAGTGACCATGAAAATTTTCAAAACAAATAAGACTCTGTTCTCCTGACTTGTCTTGTGCAAAAACCACAGGACCGTGCTCTTATGATTGATGGGAATAGACCGATTAATTAGGAGAAAAAGGGAAATTGTCTGAGATCTAGTCATGCACTGCTCCTAATCTGGTAGAACTAACAATTAAATATGCCTTTTATGAGCTTTTTACAACTGAATTTATCTTAGAAGCTTTCACTAAAACATACTGTCTTAGATATCTGTTACTGAACCCATTGCCAGTAAAGCTCAGCTTATACAGGGGGTGACATGAGAAGGGGTGGGGCCCCCAGTGAATGATATACTGAGGCCCCAAAATTCTCTTGTTGGGGCTGTTTTTTTCCCAATAAAATAAAGTTGCAACCAGGGTTCCATTTCTAAGTAATATGCTTAACTCCTTCCTGCCTGCCTAATGCCAGCTTTGTCTAAGAACAAAAACCCAAACAAACCCCAAATACCTGCATGCTTTATGGAAATCAAACCATCGGTTTTTCTGAAGGGCTGGAGAGTGAATTGTATGTGTTTCTATCTCCTTTAAAAAGTGCCCGGTTCTTTTTCCTGTGACATGAGAACTGAGAAGTCAGAGTTTATCACAAATTTCTCATGCTCGTCTCAACTTCTAATTTCTCAACCAGTGCCTGGGGAATATTGAGTATAGTCTGTCAACAACCAAAGAAAGTTGTTCAGGGCTTTATGTCAGCAAGTGGCTTTGTTGATGATTTGGTGGTTAGCCGTTTAGGGTATGTCTACACTGCAATAAAGGCTGGCCCATGTCAGCTGACTCGGGCTCGCGGGGCTTGGGTCAAGGGCTGTTTAACTGCAGTGTAGATATTTGGGCTTGAGCTGGGTCCTGGGCTGTAGGATCCTGCATGGTGGGAGGGTCCCAGAGCTCGAACTGCAGCACAAGCCCAAACAGCTACAAAGCAATTAAAGAGCCCCTTAGCCCGAGTCCAAGTCAGCTGGCACAGGCCAGCCATGGGTGTCTAATTGCAGTGAAGACAAACCTTTTCAATGTCTTGACAAGTCAAGCTTTCAGTTAAGAGAGTAAGTTGTTTTTTTTTTTTTAACCCTTCTCTCGGACTTTTGAGAATTATTGTACCCATTCCATATAATCTGAGGGTTATAGTGGATCATAAATTGAATCTGAGTCAACAATGTGATGCAGCTGTGAAAAAGGGTAATTTCATTCTGGGGTGTATTAACAGGAGTGTTGTATGTCAGACACTGGAGATAATTGTCCTGTCCTACTTGGCACTGGTGAAGCCTCAGCTGGAGTATTGTGTCCAATTCTGGGCACCATGCTGAAAGAAGATGTGAACAAATTGGAGAGAGCCCAGAGGAGAGCAACAAAAGTGATAAAAGGTTTCGAAAACCTGACCTATGAGGAAACATTGAAACAACTAGGTATGTTCAGTCTTGAGAAAAGTGTGTGTGTGTGTGTTGGGGGGGTGTACTTGATGACAGTTTTCAAATATATTAGGGGCTGTTATAAAGAGGATAGGGATTGATTGTTCTCTGTGTCTGCTGAAGGTAGGACAAGAAGTAATGGGCTTAGGAGACTTAGGTTATCTATTAGGAAAAACTTTCTATCACTAAGGGTGGGTATGCTCTGGAATGGGCTTCCAAGGGGGGTGGTGGAAGCCTCATCTTGGAAGGTTTTTAAGAACAGGTTGGACAAACGCCTGCGAGGGATGGTGTAGGTACTTGGTCCTGCCTTAGCATAGCAGGCTGGACTAGATGACCTCCTGAGGTCCCTTCCAGACCTACATTTCTCTGATTCTCTAACAATTCGTGGGACTAGCCTTAGGAAGGAATCCCCCATCTAGTATGGGGTAAGAGCAGGCCAGATGCAGCCTGGTAATTGTGCTATCCAGTCTGCAACAACCTTCATCTTCAAGAGGACCATGCTGGACTGGTCGTCTTTATGGAATGCACATCTGTGTTCAAAATGAGGGCAGTTGTCTCCATTGATTACTGTGGCTCCATTGAATGTTAAGTACAGCAGAGCCCCTGGGCTCCTGACAAGTTGCTTAAGTGGTTTGTATTCGCGGGAAGAGTAGGCGTGCACATAGGACTCTCTAAATTAGATGTGCAACGGTAAGGTGTTGGAAAGCCTCACTTAGAGTGGGAGGGAGAGGCAGGCTCTGGGCTATCCCCTTTACAGTCTTTTTCAGAATGCATTTATTTATTTAGAAGCCTGATTTGTTTCACAGGCACTTTCAACTTTGCCTGATTTGAGAGCCTTAAGCAGGTGTTTGATCTCTTCATTCCTGCACAGAAGGGTTTTAGACTAGCTTACCAAGCTGTTACAGGGCTTCATGAAAGGCATTAGAGAGGAGATCCTCCAGGATACTGTTAACTCATCCTTTGGATTTAGTTAGTGTTGTGAGGACTTCGACAGAATTTTCCCATCAAGACACTAATGCTGTCATTTAAAACATCCCTTTGGGAAAGTGGTCGTCTTAGCTCTGACATCAGCAGGGTGGGGGAACTGCAAGCTCTGGTCTTCTGTGAACCTTTTCTGAACTTCAGCAAGGACTCAGTGTTTCATAAGTCAGATCTTGCTTTTGTTAATGTATTATTCATGTTACAATAGTCCATAGAAGCCCATGTTGGGGCCTGATGGTGCCAGATGTTCTATGGACCCAGAGTAAAAGGTGATCCTTTCCCCCCAAAGAGTTTACTATCTAATTAAGAGAAGCTGCAGCCAATGTGTGTAACAAGCAATTAAGGGGAGGAGGGAAACAACCTTCCCCGTCTAAATGCATGTTCTTATGGTAAAGTGCAAGGCTAGATGATGATGTCAAAGTTCAAAGTAACTTTTGGTCAAACTTTGAACTAAGACTTAGTTTCTGAGGCCAAGGTTGCCAAAAAAGACTGACTGTTGTTGGTCCCTCGATTTTTTCAGTGCCCAACTTGAGACACTGTAATGACTCTGGATTCTGAGAGGGTAGGTGCCCAGCCCCTTATGAAAATCTGGCCCCCTTAAAGGTATCTCAAGTTGGACACTCAAAATTGTTGGTTACTTTTGAGAAACTTGGTCAGTATTTTTGGCTGTACTGCGATGTGCAATTTCTCTTTGTTTTGTTTTTTTTTGTAGCTGGCAGTAGCCCTTTCTTTTGTAGCCCTTTCTTTAAAAAGGGTGCAAGTGTTGAGGAAAGCAGAACAACTGGTTAATTTCAACAGAGCATAGTCTTTAGACGGACGCTTGGACAGGGAATGAACTTGTCCTGTGCAGAGGAGGCTTATGCTGTACTGAAGAAAGTCCTTTTCTTCCCAGCTGGGAGAGTCTCAGCTCATCAAGTTAGGGGCTTTACCCCATTATGATTCACAGTTAAAGCATCTAGATTAACTAGACCTATTTGCTGTTTCTGCTCTTCAGCCAGCAATGAAGGTGATGGTGGTTAGTTTCTAAATTGACCTTCCTGGGCTGAGGAAGCTAGTGGAAAACAGGGCTAAGTCGCCATAAGGAATCTGTTTCCCTTTCTGAGCATAGATCCTTCATCATGACTTGGTCAAGCTGTCTGAACTGATGCCCCCTTTTTTAAATTCTTGAATTATAAGACTTCCCTCTCGCATTCAGACTCATTTAGTTTGTGTTGATTTGTGTATAATTCCATGTCCAGAGAAATAACTAGTCAGATTTCAGTCCTGGGCTTTGGCAATTGTTTGAAAGGGAGGTGTACTAGGGAAACAAAGTGGGGAAGTTATGGTGAGTTTGCTCCTCTCTAATCAAGTCAGTCAGTTAGGACAGAACCCTGCAAGAAGCTTAATGTTCTGGTCCCAGTCCAGCAAAATGCTTATTCATGAGTAAGTCCCATAGAGGTCACTAGGACTACTGTAATTTTAAAGTTAGACACATACTTAAGTGATTTGCTGGACCGAGGCAAGAATGTTCAGTACATTGAGGATCAAGCCCAAAGAAAGGAAGGAGAGTCTTGGAGCTGGAACCATGGATTGGAAGTTGGGACAACAGAGTTCTAATCCTGGCTCTGCTCCAGTCACTTTCCCCCTCTGGTACCCTCTCTCTCCACTGATAAAATGGGAAAGATATTTCTTTTCTAACTGACAGGGGTCTTGAGGCTCAATTCATTCATCTCTGAACAGCCCTTTGATATCATCCAATGAAAGTTGCTGCTGAAGTGTGAAGTTTGAGGTGTTTCAATTATTTGAAAAAATATCAGATATTGAATATTTATTTTGCTCTGAGCAAGTCAGGAGTTGGAGGGTGGAATGATAGGGCTGTAAGGATATTGATATAGCAGGGAAGCACCCAGATGTCTGGTCTCTAACTCAAATTACCGTGGTTGAAAACACACTAATAAGTTAGAGAAGCCTAAATATTGATGCTTTAAAAGCTGTTTTTTCTTGTAGACCTTAAAGAAAAGGTTCTTGTCAACAAAACTCCTCTAAAAAAAGTCCTGATTTTACTCTTTGCATTTCACCCATCTTGGCTGATGAAAATTGCACTTATGGTACCATATTAGAAGTAATTTTGATCTTTTTTCACTTTCGAATTGTCATGTAGCAGCATAATTTCCCTCTTCGCTGACATTGTCAAAAGTCAAAGAAGGTGAAAGACAAACAAACGGGTTCTCCAGAGTTTCCTTTTTATTCTCTTTAGGCACAGTCTAAAGTTTGGACCTGACATTAGCTTCTAGTGTCCCTTTTTTGGTTTGTGATTTCCCTTCTGGTGGCTTGTTAGAACTGGTGCTTACTGCAGTGAGAAACTAAAAAAAATAAAACCCTCCCCCTTCTCAGCTCCCCAGACAGTTGTGCCTTAAACAAATTTCTGCACTCTTGCTATTCTCTATTCTAGTGGGCAAGTAGGCTTATGTTGTCCTGCATATATAAAACTTATCTCTTAAGGGGAAAAAACCCCACATTTAATCTGGGTTGACCCCTTAAAAGAAAAACTATCTTATAGCAAAGCAAATTTCCATATTAAAAATTGTCTTCCTAACCCTGCTCTACACAGCTGATACTTTAGGTGTGCTCTCTGTTAACACTGGTGAACTGATATTGACAAGACAGGGAGCTTATATCCAGTGAAGGAGAAAAATCTTCTGATTCTTAAGCCTAACTGATGGTGCCTAAGTCCAAAACCTCTAGAGAAACAGTCTCTGCATGTCTCAATGTGCTGAGAGTTGTAATTCTATAGGTGTCCAAAGGAAAACACATACTGTCTCTATGCCAACCGTGTTTTGCATTGTAAAAACCCCAGTAACCTGAAATGTTTGTTTAACCAGTGTATGGGGAGCAGCTGTTTGTGTCCCCACACCCTACATTGATTTATTATGGCCACAGCGGAAAACTGTGTATAAAATGTGTACGTTGGTCTCTCAAGCCGTAGTGTGCATTTGCTAAAGATTAAAAACCATATTGAACAATGAAGCAATTGTATGTTGCGTCACGTTTTAACAATGAGGCAGGAACCTTAGAAAGACTCATCTGGTTTAAACGTTCAGTTAATGAATGCTTATCTCCTTATGTCTTCTGGCAGTCTGTGTGAGTAAAACATTTCATGGGTCTTTGGAGAGGAAGGGTTCTCTGGGGTTTCCTTTTCTGCCATGGCCCTGTTGTGTAGGGACAAAACTCTTCTCCATGTCTCTCCTGGCTTTTTGTCTGTCTTTTCCCCTCTGTTTCTTGAAGCACTGCCTGCTCCTTGTGACTTTTTCCTTGTACACAACCAGCATTTGTTGATTCATAAGTTTGGGTTTTTTTTAAAGCCCGCAGAGACCATTATGACCCCAATTTTTATAGTGTGTGTTAGGGAGGAGGATGGACTAGGTAAGCTTAGCCGGCTGCTTGACACAGGTCATAGAATTTCATTCAGTAATTCCTGCATTCAACAGTCAGTATTGGTTATAGGCAAGGCAGAGGGAGAGAAAGAAGGCTTGCCAAATAGCCATGTGCTCATCAGTGAACTCATATCAGTAGGTCCTTAGAAGTAGCTGACCAGCACTAGGTGATCAGGAGCTGTTCATTAAAGGTAGGAGAGAAATCCCTACGTTGCTGAAGACTTCTTTAGTCCCTAGGGCATCAAAATGCGCTCTGCTAATGTTGTAATGGTAAAGCTGTGCAGTCATCACAGGAATTGTGTGCTAGCTGCTCCCCCTGGTGCTAGCATGGAACTCCCCTGGTATCAACACTGCAGCTGATAACAGGAATAATAAACTATGTAAAAGCAAGAATTGGGCCACAACCCAGCACCTTTTTTTGTTGTTGTTGTTGTTGTGTTAATCTTCACTGCCCTGCAGCAAGCCATGTGATAGGGTAACAGTGGGTCCAGTTAGCAGCTGCAACATGTAGATCTGTTATCCTGAAACTCCTGTGCCTACAAACTAACACTAAATGTCTCTCATTTCTTGGCAGCAAGCTAACTTTCCTTTCCTTTAAATATATTACTTTTAATTTCATGTGACCACCTTTAGTCTTGTATGTGCTGTCTTGATTGGCATGATTCACTTTTTAAATAAGCCTTATGATATGGTGTGAAAAGAGTGCCAATGAAGCAGGTTACCATCATCAGTGCATTGTCACACACCACATCCACGTGCCTCTTATTCTATTAATGAATTGCTGTGGAGGAGCTGGAGATCGTTTTCTCCAGTGGTTGGTCAATTTGAAAAATATTTTGCTGCTGTGGGTTGTTTTGAGCTCACCTTATTGGCACTCTTGGCTGTAGGTAACATGCATCCTACTGCAGGGTGTTGACCAAAAATGGACTCTCGTGTTAACCTTTAATGCCTTTAAAAAAAAAAGCAATATATAAATGAATAGGTTGATCAGACAAGTATTGAGTTGCAAAAGGAATTGAACTAGGAATAAATCTGTCCGCTATTTATCTAGAGTGGCCCAAGCTATATTCTCCGGAGATGAATTAGGCACCAAGGGTGAAATCCTGTCCCCACTAATTCAGTGCGAATTTTGTCAGTGATTTCAGTGGAGCCAGGATTTCACTGCACTCTTTACCATGGGCCTTTTTACACTGTTCCACTGGAGGACTATAAGGGTTAGAGGAGAGGAGATGTTCCTGACATCTTCACTTTTTAGTTAGTGGAAATGAGACTTGAAGGAGCAGAGACTTGGCTGCTTCTGGCTTTCCAGATCCTACTGAAGTGCAGAAAAATGATAAATACCCCAATTGAAAAATTGGTGAGTGTCCTAATGCACAGAGGAGGCCTTTCTCACCTTCCAACTACTCACCTTCCTTATTTCCTAACCTATATGGTTAGCGTCTTGATTGAAAAAGGAAGGATTGAAAAATCTCTTTTGACATATGCTGTGTTAGTTCAATCTCTTCTCTTCTACTTAAATCAAAAGGAATTCAGTAATTTGTAACTGTTGACTCAAACAGTTGCATATTTGCTTGGGTTTGTTAAGACTGAAGTAAACTGTAGATTTTAGAAACTTCTTAGTAATTGTTAATTAACAAAAATAATACTAACCTATTGTAATCTAACATATTGTAGGTATAGTAGAGAGAACTGTACCCATAAAGACAGAGAGCAATGGATTTTCTGTCTGATTTAGACATTTTAAAGTACTTACAACTATCCTGCAAAGAGATGAGCCTTGCATTTGGTTGAGCCAAGGGTTAGGCTTGGATTCCTCCTGATCTTGTGAGCTAAGAAGTCCTATCACTGGGGACCCTTTGCTAAGTGTGCACACTGCCCCCAGCAGCTGACAGTAATGACCAGCTGTATCCACTGATGACCTCTCTTAGGGTGGTTTGTGGATGGGGAGGTAGTCTCCAAAATAGCAAAGGCCCATGCAATTACTCAGAATCGCTATCAGTTACTAATATTGCTACAAATGACTGGTAGGATGGCTAATTGACTGTTTCTATTAATTTTCTTTAGATAGGTGTAAATTATTCTTCCTTCCCTCTCCAGCCCACATTAGACTGCGTTTCTCTTACTTCAGGATTCAGTGTCCCTGCTACGCAACTGATGACAGAAGAAGAAAGTCTTAGAGCTCAATAGCACTGATATATGTTTAAAAGGCTCATTAAGGGAGGAAAGGGAGGAAAATAAACCTTTTCATGTTTATGGATTTTGATGACTATTTTAGTAATACAGCTTGTTTAGGGATAGTGCTAAAATCAGTAGCCCTGTAATATATCTTGGAACCCCCCCCCCCACACACACACAAACCCACTCTACTGTTGGTAATAGCTTATCTAAAGTGATCATTCTCCTTACAATGTGTATGATAATCAAGTTGGACCACTTCCAGCACAAATCCAGGGTTTAACAAGAACGTCTGAGAAGGGGGGGGGTAGGTTATCTTGCATAATGACTTAGCCATTCCCAGTCTCTATTCAAGCCTAAGTTAATTGTATCCAATTTGAAAATGAATTCCAATTCAGCAGTTTCTCGCTGGAGTCTGGATTTGAAGTTTTTCTGTAGTAATATCGCAACTTTCATGTCTGTAATCGCGTGACCAGAGAGATTGAAGTGTTCTCCAACTGGTTTATGAATGTTATAATTCTTAACATCTGATTTGTGTCCATTTATTCTTTTACGTAGAGACTGTCCAGTTTGACCAATGTACATGGCAGAGGGGCATTGCTGGCACATGATGGCATATATCACATTGGTGGATGTGCAGGTGAACGAGCCTCTGATAGTGTGGCTGATGTGACTAGGCCCTGTGATGGCGTCCCCTGAATAGATATCTGGGCACAGTTGGCAACGGGCTTTGTTGCAAGGATAGGTTCCTGGGTTAGTGGTTCTGTTGTGTGGTAAGTGGTTGCTGGTGAGTATTTGCTTCAGGTTGGGGGGCTATCTGTAAGCAAGGACTGGCCTGTCTCCCAAGATTTGTGAGAGTGTTGGGTCATCCTTCAGGATAGGTTGTAGATCCTTGATAATGTGTTGGAGGGGTTTTAGTTGGGGGCTGAAGGTGAGGGCTAGTGGCGTTCTGTTATTTTCTTTGTTAGGCGTGTTCTGTAGTAGGTGACTTCTGGGAACTCTTCTGGCTCTATCAATCTGTTTCTTCACTTCCGCAGGTGGGTATTGTAGTTGTAAGAATGCTTGATAGAGATCTTGTAGGTGTTTGTCTCTGTCTGAGGGGTTGGAGCAAATGCGGTTGTATCGTAGAGCTTGGCTGTAGACAATGGATCGTGTGGTGTGGTCAGGGTGAAAGCTGGAGGCATGTAGGTAGGAATAGCGGTCAGTAAGTTTCCGGTATAGGGTGGTGTTTATGTGGCCATCATTGATTAGCACTGTAGTGTCCAGGAAGTGGATCTCTTGTGTGGACTGGTTTAGACTGAGGTTGATGGTGGGATGGAAATTGTTGAAATCATGGTGGAATTCCTCAAGAGCTTCTTTTCCATGGGTCCAGATGATGATGATGTCATCAATATAGTGCAAGTAGAGTAGGGGCATTAGGGGACGAGAGCTGAGGAAGCGTTGTTCTAAGTCAGCCATAAAATGTTGGCATACTGTGGGGCCATTCGGGTACCCATAGCAGTGCCGCTGATCTGAAGGTATACATTGTCCCCAAATGTAAAATAGTTATGGGTAAGGACAAAGTCACAAAGTTCAGCCACCAGGTTAGCCGTGACATTATCGGGGATAGTGTTCTTGACGGCTTGTAGTCCATCTTTGTGTGGAATGTTGGTGTAGAGGGCTTCTACATCCATAGTGGCCAGGATGGTGTTATCAGTAAGATCACCGATGGATTGTAGTTTCCTCAGGAAGTCAGTGGTGTCTCGAAGGTAACTGGGAGTGCTGGTAGCGTAGGGCCTGAGGAGGGAGTCTACATAGCCAGATAATCCTGCTGTCAGGGTGCCAATGCCTGAGATGATGGGGTGCCCAGGATTTCCAGGTTTATGGATCTTGGATAGCAGATAGAATATCCCAGGTCGGGGTTCCAGGGGTGTGTCTGTGCGGATTTGATCTTGTGCTTTTTCAGGGAGTTTCTTGAGCAAATGCTGTAAGTTTCTTTTGGTAACCCTCAGTGGGATCAGAGGATAATGGCTTGTAGAAAGTGGTGTTGGAGAGCTGCCGAGCAGCCTCTTGTTCATATTCCGACCTATTAATGATGACCACAGCACCTCCTTTGTCAGCCTTTTTGATTATGATGTCAGAGTTGTTTCTGAGGCTGTGGATGGCATTATGATCTGCACGGCTGAGGTTGTGGGGCAAGTGATGCTGCTTTTCCACAATTTCAGCCCATGCACGTCGGCGGAAGCACTCTATGTAGAAGTCCAGTCTGCTGTCTCGGCCTTCGGGAGGCGTCCACCCAGAATCCTCCTTTTTGTAGTGTTGGTAGGGAGGTCTCTGTGGATTCGTATGTTGTTCAGAGGTGTGTTGGAAATATTCCTTGAGTCGGAGATGTCGAAAATAGGATTCCAAGTCACCACAGAACTGTAACATGCTCGTGGGGGTGGAGGGGCAGAAGGAGAGGCCTCGAGATAGGACAGCTGCTTCTGCTGTCCTAAGAGTATAGTTGGATAGGTTAACAATATTGCTGGGTGGGTTGAGCTATTACCAACAGGAGAGTGGGTTTGTTGGGAAGGGGTATGGGGGGGGGGGAGAGAGAACCTGGATTTGTACTGGAAATTGCCCACCTTGATTATCATACACATTGTAAGGAGAGTGATCACTTTACACAAGCTATTACCAGCAGGAGAGTGGGGTGGGGGGAGACAAAACCTTTTGTAGTGATAATCACCCATTTTTTCATGGTTTGTGTGTATAAAAACGTCTTCTGTATTTTCCATGGTATGCATCCAATGAAGTGAGCTGTAGCTTATGAAAGCTTATGCTCAAATAAATTGGTTATTCTCTAAGGTGCCACAAGTACTCCTTTTTTTTTTTTATTTTTACCATTATGAAATTAAGAAAATATTGGCTGCAGAAGGAAAAACTTGCTGAAAGGCAAATGTATTCCTGGTCTAAATTGGGAAATTTAGCACAGACTTGAGCTCCCTGGGCTGGGTGCAAGGAAAGCTTACTTGGGGCTCAATCCTGCAAGTGCGAAGTGCTTCCATGCATGACACTGAGCATCCTCTACCTCAGTGAACTTCAGTGGGAGTTGATGGCATTTACAATCTAATGGGATTGAGCCTTCAGTAAAGGAACCATTGAAGAGCCTGTGTATCCCTAAGGAGCGCAGTAGCCCATAAACATTTTGGAATGGGGCAATCTATCTGCATTGGCTCTCCTGTACAAGTGGTTCCTTAGTAACTGTTGGTTACAATCAGTTTTAGCAGCGATTACAGATACTGTAGTTGGAATAAATTGTAGGGCATGAAAAGAATTGATTCATATGCAGGGACATGTTAATAATAAAAATGCAGACTAGTCAGATAGTGAAATTCTGATGCAGACTAGCTGGGCAAAGAAACCTTTGTGCCAAGAGGACAGATGGCTAAGCAGAATGTCTTCAAGATGTTAATGACCAAATGAAAGTGAGTATATGTGGATCCTGTTGGCCAACTGAAGCTTTGTTTTATCTGGAATCAGTAGATACACCCACCCACTTCTTTGATTCAAGCATTCCTAATCTTCAGCTTTCTGCACAGGAGGAGCATCCCTCCTGACCAAGACCTTGATAGTAACTTCCATATGATCCAGGAGGCCATCATCTGCTGTCTTCCACACTTAGGGATTCAAGTGAAATCCAAACTTTATCATCAAAGACCTATGAGTATTCCAGTCTTGGAATCATGCTGGAAAGGCTTTGTTGAGAAGGAAAGTTTTGCAGTCATATTTGGAGGCTTGATTTAGTAATAGTTATAAAATAAAGCACTCTGAGAAGTCCTTATAAAAAAGCAAAATATTTTTTTACTTCATTTAAATGGGCAATGTTGGATTAAAAATCCTACTATATTAAAAAACCAAACTTCCTTACTTGTATTTATAATCTCTTAGACTATTAAAACTGATCATTTAAAAATAAAATCTGCTTATTATAAATGCTGTTTGTTTTTCTCCATGTCACTCAGCTCAGACAGTAATATACTAGTCAGGTTAGCCTTTTGTTTTCAGTCATTTTCTCTTGCTGGCTGGCATTCAGCAGCACAATGCTGCAACGTTTAGGTCTCAGATACTGCTGGGAAATGTTTAACTCCACCTGGGATATATACAAAAAGAAAGGTTTCAGAGTAACAGCCGTGTTAGTCTGTATTCGCAAAAAGAAAAGGAGTACTTGTGGCACCTTAGAGACTAACCAATAACCATCGGATGCATCCGATGAAGTGAGCTGTAGCTCACGAAAGCTTATGCTCAAATAAATTGGTTAGTCTCTAAGGTGCCACAAGTCCTCCTTTTCTTTATACAAAAAGAATAAATTAATGGAACTATTTCTTCTGAGCTTTAGGATATGTAAAACCTTCCAAAGCATCAGTTATGGTCCTACATTAACTTAGTGGTGTCTCCTTCTTTTAAATTCATAGATCTAGCTAGCTTAAAAATATCAGAGGTGGGTGAATCCAATAAAGCTACATTTTAAGGCTTTTAATCATGCTTGCATGTGGTACAGTTTGCTTCATAGCTTAAGAATTGTTCAGAAATTTTTAAGCACAGAAACAACAAGCCAGAACAAGCTTCTGACTCTTTTTTCTACTGAGAGTTAATGATGTGGCAATGACATGACTAGATAACATTTATTTCTTTACATGCAGCAACACCTGATTCCTTCTGAGAAGAGTGATTAATATAGAGCCCTATGCTGAAAGGGAAATAAAGCAGAAGCCGTAGTTTGTAATCTGTGCTGCACCCAAATAGGTTTCTATAGCTCCAGGCGTGCTACGGCTGCTTGTGGTATCGCAGCTTTGCTGCAAAGGATTTACTTGGTTTTTTTCATTGTAAACCACTTCTTCCAGAGGTTTAAATGTGGGATAAACATTTCTTCTGGGCTGAAAATTGGAATATAAACACCCGGCCTAGATATGGGAGCTTTGTGCTTTCGACCGAAATACATTTTTTTCTAAATGGCCTCTTGGGATCTAGTTTAGTTTTAACCTTTTGGGCATTTTCATAATATCCATGAAATGAAAATGTGCAGATTAGTTACCCTGAGCCCCAATTGTGTTTCCCACTTTGAAGGAAGAGGGGAAAGCTTTAAAATGAATGTAAGTTTTTGTTCTCAGAAATGACTTGCTATCTGTGTGTGTGTGTGTGTGTGTGTGTGTGTGTACGTACACAGCTGATGGGTGTTAAATTATAGCTGCTCCATGCAGGTGAGCTGGGTAGGGAGGCCTTATGTTGGACCTATGAAGGAGGCAGTCAGACTGCAGATGCTTGCAGTTCCTGAGTGCAAGGAGTGGAGACTGGCTGCACTGCTCTCTCCAAAGGAGAGGGGTGTGTGAGATGGATCCTGGCTCCTTTGTCCACCGGAAAGAACATAGTAGCACCCAGAAGGGCAACTCTGTGATGAAATCATCTCTTGCTATAGTTTCTGGCAAGCATTAGCATCTTTGGTGGCATCCAGCTGTACCCACAGGCGCTTACATCCGTGTACTTCACCCAACACGTCTCTCTCTCCACGAATCACAAATTTGGCCAAAAGAATTCATAGCGGTCTTTTCATTCTTTGCTCTCAAGGCAGCTGGCTGTTGGGTCAGGACTGACTGCTGCTACAAGTGGTTGTAGTTTTGTATTTGGAGTTTCGGGGGGCGGGGAATCTTGTACATGTTGATTGTATCAGTGGTGGTCTCAGGACAGTTTAGTCCACTGGTTAATGTTGTCAAAGGAATTTGCCCAATGGAAACTGTGTCTGAGGTGCAGGGGTGTGTGTGTGTGTGTGTGTGTATCTAGATTTTAAGCACCAAGTACGGGGGGGATCAGTACACTGGAGATGTAGCTGACTCCAGAACTGATCATGTGGTTGCCTGTCTGAATGGGCTTTTCCCTCAGGAATAAGTGATCCTGGCTGTTGAGTGGTGTTGTATTTAAAGAACTTTTAACAAATCAATTTCAGTAAGGACTGCATCCAAGTTAGTTACTTCTCAGAAGATTTAACTTTTCTGGTTCCTTCTCCTCTTGGTTCTCAAGGGTGAAACAGAACATTTCAGAAGAGCTGCATTCCTTTTGGTTGTTTGAAGAGAGGCTGAGGAAGGCCCAGCAATGCAAACCAAAGTCACAACCATTTCCACCCTCCCCTCTGTCCTTCCTTTGAGCTTGTGTTTAACTTTTTATCCAACACAACACACCTCTTACTTACCATTTTTGCACTAAATTGAGTAGTGAGAAGCTAGTGTAATTTGTTCTTTGGACATATTGTTGCATTTATGGTACAGTCAGTGCTAGTAAATTCCAATCAATTTGTAAAGCCCATTTTTATTGGGATTATAAAAAAGCTTTCAGACTGAATGCTCCTCCAGTGGGTTTGGCAACTAGCATAGAGCCTCTGACTCCTTAAAAACAGAACAGGATTTATTCTGTTTACTAGGAGCTGAAATCCTGTGCTGTTGCACAGGTGGAATCCGTAAAGTCATGTAAAGTCCGTAAAGCCCCAAAAAGCGGAGAACTTAAAAATTGCGTGGTAACTGAAACAGACCACAAATCCCCATGATGGTTGAACCTGGTTATACTCTAAACAAAAAGAGCTACACGCATGGCTGAGAGCTGTTTCCATCGCTTCACACTGACTGTGCAGACAGACTAGGCTTCAGAGTGATGGTTTCTGGAATCTTATATAGATATACGAATAGAAAAATGTATTCTTCCACCACCTGGGTTTGTTTCTGTCCATAACGAGGCTTTGGAACATCGCTTCTGTGGGAGCATTGGGGGATGAGGCTTTGAATGTTTCAGCAGCAGCCCCAGTCTTTCTGCCTTATTATTAGGCAATGACGGCAAAACTGTAGCCCATTTGCTTGCTGGAAGCTTAAGCGCTGGGTATTCTGAGATGCTTGGAATGCTTCTGACTGGGTTGCAGCCATTGTTTTCTAAACCTCTCCCTGGCCATTAAATTCCTTTTTCTTGCTACCTGTTATTGTAAAATTTGGTCACTAACTTTTTCTTTGCTAAATCATATTTTCTCCATAGCCACACTAGAAATAGCTGTTTGGTTAACGTCATTTGCTGTGTGTTAATCTGCAGCAAATTGCCATGCCATGGGCAATGTGTATGTGTCCTGTATCGCTCGCTGAATAATATTGTGTTTAAAATAGCTGGAACTTGCTGGCTACAAAAGAAGTTGGAGATTGTCCGATTCTCTATTTGATTTTACCTCATTTATTTCTATTTTAATGTCCTTGCTGAGCAGCAAGCTCTGGGTGGCCTAGGTGTACAAATAAGGGAAGCTTCCCATAGCTCTGTGTGATTCCCAGAGTTTGAGGTAGGAGAAGGAAGCCATTTGTATCGCTTGTCTCTCCTCCTCCTTGTCTTCCAGAAGAACGAGACTCTGGGTTGGGTAGACAACGGGAGCAGCCACTTATGCAGTCAGCAGCTGTTCCCCCCCACCCACACACAGAGCCATGGACTCTACTGCTGTTTTATTCAGCAGGGGAATGTTGGCCAGAGTTACTCACTCTTGTTTTCCTTTTCCTCCTTGTGCCAAAGGATCTTTCACTTCTACCTGGGGAGTTAGCAGAGGCAAGTAAAAGGAATCCTGGTCTAATGCCTCTTCTGAAGAACTGGCTCACTAAATTAAATTCTCTCTTTGAGTCTGAGGGGGAAAATTGCTCTGCATTTAAACGGCCTGCATATAGAGGGGAAAGTGTCATGGAGCGGGCATGGATTTCTACTCGTAGTTTAGTGTGGTGTCAGCTTGTTGGATGTAATAAAGGAAGCCTGTCTGGCTGTGTACATATAGGCTGCCTTGCCAGAGCCACCAGAGATGACGGGCCAACTTTGGGGTGAGCCTAACTTGCAACTTCTAGCTATGTTGGTGTACCTCTAATGGACTTCCTCAACCTCTGGCACTCTGACTGACCTGGCCAGCCCCATTTTTTTAGTCATGATGCAACTATTAACCTTAAGGATGGAGCTATATATGCAGGGCACAGAGCTTCCTAATGAGTCCAAGACTTTGCAGTTCACTCCAGCAGGAATTAGGAATGGCCTCAGATCTGGCCACTTTTTGGATCACACCATTGACAGCAACTCTTGTAACCTGTTAACATTTCTAGGACAGCTTAAAAATCCCTTAGGTAATTCTCAGCCTATTCTTGCCCACAAGGGGTTGAAAAGAGGAAAATTGACTGATGTAAATCTCCATGTAGATGCTTGACTGTGGAAGGTGGTCAGGTACCAGGGTGATGGGCATGGTAGAAGGACGCGAATAAGATAGAATAAAATGCAGCATCTTAAACTTGCACCTGCTGACTGATAAACTTACATCCCCTTACATGTCACCTCTGAATTTGACCCATTCTGTAGTTGACAGTAGTACCACAGTGTGAGAATTACATTAAAGGGTGAGGAGAAAGGGATAGCAGGGAAAAGGAACTAAAAATAGCAAGTTCCCTGCTTTAACATGAACCTCTTATGCTTCCTTTGCCTGGTAGCTTATAAATTACATCAGTATAACATCCCTTATGACCATTCACTGATATATAATTTGCATAATCTTCCACCTCACCTCCCAGGCCCCAATTCAGGATGATGCTTAAGCATGTGCTGAAGTTAGTCCCTATTCAAGACAGCACTTAAGCATGTGCTTTTCTGAATTGGGGCCTGGAATTGGCTTAAGTACTGTAACGTAGGGTTTTTCTTTAATGTTCTAATATCAAACAATGCATTTCTTTGAGTATTTGAATTCTGTTACTATTCATCATTTACTAACATAACCCTTTGTCCTTTTCTTTTTTTCCAGGAAAAGAGGGATAGAAGTCATACAGGTGAGTAAAGATTATTTTAACTTTTCTGTATAAAAAGCAAAATGCTTCTTCTCTCACTTTACAAAGAAAACTACTAAATCTCTGGCACGTCACCAACAATTGGTCTTCATTTTTTTTCCATTCCGTCAATCTTTTTCTTGTTTCATTCCCTTATTATTTCAAACATTCACTCTGGGAAAAGCAAGTCTGATGCTGCTAAGTGTGTATGGTAGACCCTATCCAATCTTGTGGCCAATGGTTAGGCTTTTCTTTTCTGTATCAACTAGTAAGAGTCAATAACACTGGTTATGATTAGGTGGTGTAATCTGTGTTTATTGCATTTAAGTACAATAAGGCTTAAGGGAAAGAAGAGCTGCCTGTTTGTAAGAAACTTGTAAAGAAGTTAGTCCATTATGCAGAGAATATTCTTGCAACCCAATGGACAGGAAGGAGACAAAACTATCGCTTAATTTGGTATTGGCCCATCTACTGATGGTCTTGAGGGGTGGCTGGATTTTCTTCCTGTTTGCTAAGTCTGGATGGCTCTATTTCCACTGTGCTATTGGTAAAAGCAGTGCTTAAAGTGGTCTGAAAACAGGTGGGGTTCTGTCATCTGAGCTGAAATAAATTTGTATGTGCTGGATACAGACAATTCACAATTTCGTGTATATATTTATTTTATAATAATCACATTCAGTTTTTAGCTTGAGAAGCTATTTACCTATTTACTACTATTGGTTTTTAAATGAGGAGAGAGACTTCTATTGAGACAATAACTAGTTGAGATATTTTTAAATTTTAACATACTAACTCTAGTGATGGTCCAACATAACCTGACAAAACAACTTCCAAAGTCCTTCATAAAGGGAAGAGGAGACTGAAAATGTGCCACTCAGGAGCCCAGCTTGATTAAAAAACAGGTGTTTTTTTTGGCCATGTCTGTGATCCCACCCACTTCAGGCACTGGTTAAAGGGACATTGTAAGCTCAAAAAATCATTTCTCTCACGAACAGAAGTTGGTACAGTAAAAGGTATTACCTCCCCCACCTTGTCTCTTACATTTCTATCTGATGCTTTTGTTGTGCCATGTAACCCCTTAGAGCGCGGTAACCGAAAGAGATCAGGATACAGGCTTTGTTCCCATTTTATCTTGTGCATTCTACAGTACCTTCTATCATTGTCGCTCTTTTGTTGCTGGTCAGTTGCACTCTTGCCCTGCACTAAAGTGAGAACTTTGCTCGCATGCTCCTCAGGTGCTGGAAGAGGGAGTTCATCAGTAACAGCAGCACAGCTGACATTGTGTACACCGAGAAAGAAGGATGGGGTGTGAGCTGAGGTTGTTTGGTGTTGCCCTTCTTTCTGCTTGAAAGATCTTTCTAAACATCAGCAGGGGTGCATAAAAAATCCTTACGAGCATGAATAAAATCTCTTTAAAAAATCAGATCATGCTATTTAAAGACTCCTCTCTCAGAAAAAATACATTTTAAAAAAAGTCAGTTTGACAACACTAAATTTGGGAGTGTTCCTTTAAGGTGTATGAGCATATTCTTGTGAAGATCAGCTGCTTGACAGCATTACAAGAAAAGAGAGAATCTGCCTTAATGTCCAGCTGTATTTATCCTTACTCCTCTAGCATGCTACAGCCACAAGATCATCCTCCTTCCCTTTGCCAGCTACTGTCAGGAGCTGAACAGCGCATTGTTCATTTGTTTGCTGTTTGTTTAGACTCTCCAGATCTCTGCCTTTTGAGATGCTGGTAGTATTTATCAGCTTTACATTCTAGAGAAGATGAGTATTAGCCTGCATCTTATGATAATGATGATCATTATTATAACATTAATAATAATTGCTGACAATGGGCCTGGATATATTTCATTGGGTTTCTAAATGCTGCACTGTTTGTTAAAGTGATGAGACAGCCATATGAGACTAACTCAGCGCAGCCCCTACTGGCTGAGAAGAGGGGAAGATCCTTTTTACTTCCCTGGGTTAAGGTCCTGTGCTTATATTATGATGATTGGGTGAGTCTCCATTATAGTAATGTAGCATGCAGGGCTCACAGGCAGAGTTCAATTATTGAATGGAGGACTCTGTAATTAAGTGTGGTTTAATGTCTGTTCACCAACTAGACACAAACCAAGTGGAAAAGACCTTTTTTAAGCAGAGAAAGTTTGGAAATGTTTGGCGAGAACTTGGTGAGGACTCAGTGAAAAGATACCTTATGGAATCAAACCTCACAGCATTGTACGGGCTGCCTGGGGATCTTGACTTTGAGAGATCTGCCCCTAACAGCTATGCCTAGAGGACAGGTGGGTAATCAGTAACCTTTACTTGATTAAAAGCTGTTGAAAGACAATTATCTTATTCCCTTCCCCCCCCCCCCCCGCCTGCCCAGCAGCAAGGGAGGAACATGCTTCTGTGGTTGCATTGTTAAAGTTTCATGAGATCTGAGGCTTACCTTCCTGTAATAGCCCTCACTCGGGATTTGCTTGGGAAGCATAGCCTAGTGGTCAAGGCCGCAACCTGTGACTGGCAGGGAGGGGAACCCAGTCCCTCCCACTCCATCCTTTGAGCTACCAGTGGTCTGGCAACTGACATCAAGGCTGCCCTTCTTTCCCCCTCTCTCCAGTCAGCTTAGTCCAAGGCTTTCCTCTCTTGGGGAAGTCCAAATCAAATAAGTAAGAGGGGGTTACCAGGGTCCACAGGCGGAGAAGAGGGGGATACTTCTCTCTAAGGTGGTCTTCCTTTCCCTTAGGGAGGGTCCCTTTGGGCAGCTATGTCCAAGACTTTAGGCTTCCCTCTGCTCTGTGCTGCTGTAACTGTGGGCTGCAGGTCTGCTCACTTCCAGCTCCACTGCCAAAATGAGCTGTTTCCCTGTCTTCTAATTCCTTCACCAGATGGAGCATTTGCTGCAGGTGTGGTGGGGCAGGGCTGTCTGGGCCCAAAATCCCTTAACCCCTTGTTGCCCAGTGTGTGGTTTGTAGACCCCATCACAGTTCCTCTGCAGTGTTGAGTATTTTCTTCCATCTCTTAGTAAAGAATTTACCCCGTAGCTAAGGGTGTCCTGATAAATCTTACTGCTGACAGCACTTTAGATGCCACCTCCCTGCTACCAAACCAAACCAAGCTATTCTGCACATATCCCCCCCTCCCAAATGCAAACTTTCTGTGCATAGAGATGTAACCAGAAACCTGTATATTCTTTTCATACCAGACCCCCAGAAAACCTCCATTGCCTACATGATGTGCTTTCTCAGCTCTGTTCGTAGATGAGGAATGATGGTTTTGGTATTTGATCTGCTGGACAACGTTCATTTGGCAGTAGTGTTGTTTTCCTTAAAACAGCAGGACTTCTTTGCTTTCCAGGAATAGCTCCTATTGTGAGCTGTCCCAAAGTAAGCCACCTCATGTTCTTGACAATAAACAAACAACTTGACGCACAAAAATACACAGACTCTTGCATCTGTGTTCCTATTTGCACAAGATCAGAAATGTTGCCACTGATTTCTGAATACATTTAGTGTGGCGTGTGTATACACAGCATAGCCAAAGAGTCAGTAAAAGGAATTTGCTGTTAACCGGTTGGATTCAACAGGATGGCTAGTACTGCAGTAGAGTACTAAACAGGCATGTGGTGATTTGTGTGAACAGACACCAAATCTTTGTCTCAATTCCTAAAATGTTGCCCAAGGTGAGGAAGATCCATGGATCTTCCTAATAAAAGAAAGGAAATTTTCCGGTGAGTGCCGATATGTTTTCCTATTTCTCTTCTCTGTGAGAAGATAAGGTGACCCTTTTCCTTTCACTCGTGCTAATGAAAGCCTCAACTTCATTTTCCTTACAGTTAATTTCTACCTATATATTGGTGGTGAGCTACTCTTGGATGATGGTTAGACTTTGCTACTGAATTTGATGTTAAGGCCAGCCTACGTTTCTGACTTTTGCCTGAGACTTCAGGCTGTAGGTGTAGAGTTCCAAGTTCTTGGAAAGTCAGCAAGCAAATGTATTTGTGAAAATGAACTGGTGTACGGCAAGGAATGCTAATGGTAGGTTAAGTAAGCATCCTCTTCCACCCACTGGTAAAACATTACTTTTGTACTAGGCATTTATAAAAACAAAAATACCCGAATCCAAGACTGACAAAATGAAATGTAATAGGTGCATTTGAAACATGGATAAATGAAAACCCACATGAGTTTTTATTTATGAACTCAATGCATTAGAGTTGAAACAGGCAGTGGTATTACTTAATGCTGTTAAATGAAATCCACTAAGCTATTTGGCTTAAAAATTGGCATGGCAAAAGACCCTCAGTGTAAGGTTCTATAGAGCAGCCAGACCCTAAACTTTGCACACAAACATATGGGAGCTTTGGATCTGAACTCTTTAGCTGGTTCCTGTCAGGCTAGTGGACAGATACAAAACCCTGGATACCAAATCCTCCAAATGGTGAGTAATTTCAGATCTGGATCTGGACTTTGCAGCTTGAACCCAACTCAGTAAAGTAGCTACAGATTGACGCCAGAAAACATAATTCAGTGTACATCTTTTTAAATAAGGACACTAACTAACTGTGTAAAATAGTTTGTTGCATCTCTTCCCCTTGCAGCAATTTAATCTGTCTGTCTGAGGTACTGACTGGCCTGCATAGCTGGAGTAGCTGAGTGCCTCACAGTCTTTAATGTAGTTATACTCAAAACATCCCCGTAAGGCAGGGAAGTGCTACTCTCCGCATTTTACAGATGAGGATCTGAGGCACAGGGAGGCTGCGTGACTTGCCCAAGGTCACACAGGAAGTCTGTTTCAGCGACTTGCCAACATTGCATTGGCACATCAATACACAGTGCACCTGACAACTGCAGACGGAGCAGTATGTGCTGGCACTCTGGAAGCACCAGTAGCATAGCGCCTAGCACTTGTTCCTGGGAGCAGGGGCTTTTGGATGCTGTGTGATGGGATGAGGTTAAGAGGGCCAGCAGAACCAGGGCAGCTACAATACTTGTGGTTTTTTTCCTATGTAAAGAGATTGCATTGGTGGAGCTGGACTTTAGCTGAAGACCTCATTTAACCTGTTCTAACCACTGCTTGGAAAACGCCTGGTACAGCAGTTGCATGTCCACTCAAGGTGTTGTAACTGTGATACAAACGTAGGGGATTCCAGCCAAGGACTTCAAAAATCACAAGTAGGGGAACTTCTCCTTTACTTTTTTTCATTGTGTTTAAGGCATGAAATTTCTCTGTATATTTATAAAATATTCAGCATATAAAACATTGAATTGATATCCAGTGTCCTGGTGATGGAATCTAATGCCAGCTGTTTTAATTGGAATTTTAAAAATGTAACATTTATTTGGGACTTGGGTTTTAAACAAAATTTGGTGTCCAACAGGGTAGATTTTATTTAAATCAAATTGATTAAAATCATGATTTAAATCACTAGTCAGGAAGATTCGATTTAATCATGGTTTTCTACATAAAAGTACATTTTTGTTGGTTGTTATAACCTTAATACATATTCTTCACAACTCAGAGATAGATGTAGGTTTCATTTTGAAAAGGTACACGCTATACATTTTTAAACAGTGATTTATTTTGAAAACTTTTCAGATTAGTTTTACAGTTTTACAGCTATATCAGAAAATGAATGATTGTTTGGTTATTTTATTTACCAAAGGTAATTGAAGCAGATATTTATGAAGTCATTGGGAGGTGAACTATCTCCAATTCAACAGGTTAATCATTAATGTTTGGAGGATTTTCTTGCTGTATTAGGAGGAGAATATCACCAGACAGACATTTAAATGGTTTTATTTAACTAAAATAACAATGTTAAGTATTCTGGATTTTTTTCTTCAACAGCAAACATATAATATTATAACAAAACAAGCATATGTCCCTCGCTTCTCACATTTGTCTCCAGACTTCTTCTGCTTGTCCAGATCTATTCCACCCCCAACAATCTTCTATTCATTGAACTTTTTGAAACTTTGCACTTTGAGAGAGGTAAGGGATTGACTCTGTGTACACAAATTTGCAGAGGGACAACAGAGTTGAGGTCTGTTATTTCTCACCTCTATATATTTTTTATTTAAATTTTTTTTTGCTGTTAACAAGCATGTTCTCTCTGGAGACACAAATCCACAGTTTGAGAACTGCAAAGCTAAGCATTTCTGATGGTATCTTCTAGACTGAGCACTGAGTCCCATTGGGTAGATAGAAAGATTAACCTAAATAATCTATACAGAAGCTTCTGGAACCCCATAAAATTGGGTCCTAATCCATGGACTATTGGAACTCATTTACAAAACTTTTCTTAAACATTACATGAATATATTCTCTCATACTATAGAATTAGAATTTATAATCCCTATTGCATGATGAGATATCTTTGAGCTATACTGTATCTTAATTAAAACTATCTTTAGATCGGATTTTTTTGATAAAATGCTTTTTGAGGGGGAAAAATATTTTAAATAAAAATCTGATTTTTTAAAATTTTTTTAAAAAATCATTGATTTTTATCCACCCTGGCATCCAATTTAAGTTGCCTGTATTAGTTTAACTAGTAACGTGGCCTCTTGCTTCTATCAGCTTGGCTGCCTGGCCTGAGGTCGTGGGGGGTAACAATACCTTGTTTTGCAAAAGCTCTCTAAAATTAGAGAGATGCACATTTTTATAAAGGGGAATCCTCACAAGGATATCTGAGGATGGCTTACATTTATTTTTGTTTCAAATTATGCAAATAAGTATTAATTAGCTGAAGCCCTTAGGCCCCTGACAGATTGCCTGGTTAGCTTTTGTATTGCAAAGTTTGGGGCACTTCAAAGCCCACTTAAGTATCTATCTCATTCAACCTTTCCTGGAGATGTAATTCATATTTTTCTATTTTTAAAATGAAGATTTATAAGTATTTTTTTGGTGCCTAATTAACATTAGCACGCGTTGTCTTGGTAAGACATTGAAGTTGCTTGTCTTCAAAACTGGGATTAGTTGTTGAATTCCGAGCTCTGATGTGTTTTTTTTTGTTTGTTTTTTGTTTACTTTTAAATAAAGTAACAATGGTACCTGGAAGATAAAATGTTTTTTAATGTGGAACAGTTGACTGTAGTAGTCAGAATGGTGTAGGTTGCTGCTTTGTTTTTCCTTTCCCACACAACTCTGGGAATTCAGATATTTCAAATCTCTTATTTTTGAGTGGAAAACTGTCCTTTAAACAGTTGGCTTTGCTGAAATCCGTGAAAGAGAACTGAGGTTTTTATCTTGAATCAAAGTAAAATACTGATGACAACAGTTTCCACTAATTGTTGCCAGGGAACAGTTGTTTTCTTGAAATGTTGAGAGGTTTATTTTCACATGAAGTATGAAATGGAATAAGTTAGGAACAGCAAAATATAACCAAAAGAAGGGTGCTTATAAAATACATATCCAATAACATATACAGAAAGATGGGACTGGAGAGCTTCCAAAGCAAGCAGAGTCGCTGAGATGTTGGAGAGTTGGCTCGCTGGAAGAATAACGTTTATTTTCATTTGCGTGCCAGCATCTCAATAAAGTGCACATTCCCCTGGGTATGGCATTCAACTGTGACCTTGGTGCGTCTTTAGGAAAAGCTAGTACAAAGCCCTCAAAATCCCTCTGACTTTTGCAGGTAATTTTCAGATGTTTTGACATGTGGGATTAGACGTTACAGGTGTTAAATTGAACATTAAAAGAGATTCTGGTAACTTCTTAAGGTTACATTTTGATTTACTGTATAAATACTGTAAAGTTAAGATGTGGGAGTGTCTTCCAAAATTCTCTTCCAAAAGTACTGTATGGAATTTTTTTCAAAAATCCACAACTCTATCCCCCAGAAATAAGTATTAAAAACAAACAAAAAAAACCACCTAAACAAAATTCTAGCTTTTTTTTTTTCCTAGGGGTAAGGCAATGTGATGGTCTCCTTCATCTGGTTCTGTGTCACTAACTGCAAAGCACTATTTGCTGAGGTGGTAGGAATTGCAGATTCTAGTGCATGCACGGAGAGAGAAAGAGAGGGAGGTTTGGACATGATGGGATATTATATCCTGCAAATTGGACTTAAAAGCAAAATCAAACATATTTCTTTCTGCTCCATTCAGAACACCTGCATAAATATATATTTGTGGGGAAAAATAAAGAGAAAAAAGATAAAATACTCCACACTGTAGTGTAGCAATTAAGAAGACAAGTTAAATGTATTGTGACAGAGGTTCACGGCAGCCCTCAGTTTGGCTGCTTCTGCTAGAGGCTCAAACCTGCCTTCACTCAGCTAACCTCATCATTGACCAACATGGGGGAAACGGAGAACAATCCCCACAGTCTCTGTGTCCCACCTAGTGGGTCGGGGACAGGCCAGATCCCTTTCCCTTCTGCTGTTGCTCACAGACCAGGTCAACTCCTCCTGTGTCTGATCAGGAGTTGGGGGGACGTGGGGAACCCAGGCCTGCCCTCTACACTGGGTTCTAGCCCAGGGCCCTGTGGATAACAGTTATCTACAATGTCTCCTGTATCAGCTGCATGACAACTACAACTCCCTGGGCTACTTCCCCATGGCCTCCCCCCCAGCACCTTCTTTATCCTCACTGCAGCATCTTCCTCCTGAAGCCTGATCATGCTTGTACTCTTCAGTCCTCCAGCAGCACACCTTCTCACTCCCTGCTCCTTGCATGCCCTCCACTAACTGATGGGAGGTCCTTTTTAAACCGGGTGTCCTGGTTAGCCTGCCAAAACCGATTCTAGTATGTTCTTAATTGGCTCCAGGTGTCTTAATTAGCTTGCCTGTCTTAATTGGTTCTAGCAGGTTCCTGATTGCTCTAGCGCAGCCCCTGCTCTGGTCACTCAGGGAACAGAAAACTATTCATCCAATGGCCAGTATATTTGCCTTCTACCAGACTCCTTGGGCTCCTGCCCCGTGGACCTTCCCGGCCATCCCGCCCCTTTACCGTGAGCCAGCTGCATGAGTTCAGTTGCAGCTGGTTCAGTTCCGGACCGCGCCAAGGAAACATCTGTACATGCTCGTGCTCCACACCCTTCACATCCTCACCCTTGCGTCCTGCCCTGACATGAAGTGGCGAGGCATCCTGCCACCTCTGGAGAGTGAGGAACCCCAGTGGGCCAGCCTATATTCCACCCTGGTCCCAAGGCCCACCAGGGATGTCAGCAGCTGGCTCCTTCACGGAGCCATGAGCACGGGCATGTACTTGGCATGGTTCACTCCCCTCCCTGACACCCGCTCCTTTTGTGGTGTGAGGGAGACCCTGGCGAATGTATATCTGTAGTGTGCCAGGTTGCAGCCCCTGTTCCGGCTCCTCTTGGACATCATGTTATGTTTTTGGTTGCACTTTTCCCCTCACCTGTTCATCCACACACTCTCTATCCGTGGCCCCAAAAAAATGCATGGGACCTCCTTGTCAACCTCCTCCTAGTCCTGGCCAAAATGGCCATCTGCAAAACCAGGGAGAGGAGGTTGGACGATGGGGTTTCCTGCGACTGTGGGGCCTATTTCTGCTCCTCAGTCCATTCACACATCTGGGCAGAGTTCCTCTGGGTGGCATCTGCTGGCTTCCTTGACACCTTTGAGGAGCAGTGGGTGCTGTCTGGGGTTCTCTGCTCATTGTCCCTGTCAGGTCCCCTTCATTTAGCCCTGTGACCTCACTCCCGTTCCTGTTATCTCCTTCGTTGTCCCCCGCAATTATTTGGAATCCCGGAGATGTTCTTATCTCGTGAACCAATGTGTTACCTTCCTGTTTGTTCTTTCAAAAGCCCCCTGTTAATTTAGATAATGCAGTCATTCATATGGGAAATTCTAATAATCCCCATAGTTATGTTACCTCACTGACCAAGTCAGTTACAGCATTCATACCAGTATCACATATCAGTAGTCTTAGGCTGGGGGAGGGTCCTTTAGCAGTGGATCCCAACAGGACCAGACTCCTGTACCCCACTGGTCTGGGTCTCACAGTATATTTAAAAAAATAAATCTCTCCAAGGTATTGACCTTTTTAAAATTGCAGCTATATCTGCTGCATTTTATCTAAAGGGTATGAATTACTGTATAGTTAGGTAAAATTTTCAAAAGCACCTGTCTTCTTCAAGCCTGCAAAATCTACCTAAGCACTTAAATTACTTAAATTCTATTGACTTTCAATGAGGTTTTGGCTCCTAAATTATTTTTGAAAACAGGAGTTAGGCACTGCTAAAAATCTTGCCAAAATTCAGTAACCTGTAACCATATGCAATGAGGAGCATTTAGATTTTATCTTATGCTACTTTGACACATGGAGATTTGAGATTGTGAGGAGTGGCCGTGTGGCCCTAATGGATAGGGCACAGGTCTGAGAGTCAGAAAACCTGGGATAAAATCCTGGCCCCATTAAAATCAATGGCAAAACTCCCTTTGACTTTAATAGAGCCAAGATTTCAGCCCTGGCTTTGCTACGGACTCCCTGCATGGCCTTGGGCAAGTCATTTAACTTCTGTGCCTCAGTTTCCCCATCTCTAAAATGAAGATAGCATTGCATGATTAAGGTTATGTAAACATAATGCTTTGAGATCCTTGGCGGCAAAGTGCTATGGAAGTGTATCAGAGGCACCTAGGGCACTTGGATGCTTTTCTCTTCTCTTCTCTTCTGCTTAGTTTTTGCCCAAAAGGCTGTTGACCATGTTTGACTGCATCAGAAGTCTGAAATGGTTTTGCCGTTCTGGGTGTGGACATATGACTAGGAGCCTGAGAAAATCGCAATTTCATCAATTTCAGTGATACAATTTTTCCGACAGCGGGGAGGTGGCACTGGGCATTCACATGTGCCGGTCTCGTGTTTTGGTGAGTGAGCTTGGAAGGTGGGAACTGAGCAGGAGAAAGGAAGAGAGGGAGGAAAAAGTCTGCAGCCTCTGGAGTAAATTGCAGCAGTTTGAGGCTGGGCAGGACTCAGCGGCTGGTTTTGTGCAAAGGAATGCAGCAGTGACCTTTCGTTGACTGCATGCTGTGCACGTCTCATGAAAACTGCCACTTTACCCATGACACTGTCTGATTTAAAAAAAAAAAAAAATCCATGATTTTCTCAGGGCCCTAATCGTGATAGGGTCTCCAAGGCAGAGCAAATGAAGTGAGCCTAGGGACTTGTAACTCAGGAAATGCTTTTTTTCCCTCTTTTTTTTAACTTTGTAATCTGTGGTTTGCAGTGAAGCATACGTGCAACTGTTGCAGTGTATTTGTGTGTGTAGTTGTCAGCCCAGAACTCCCTATTTTAACCCTTATGCTTGCATTTGGAAAGGTGGGGACATAAACTTGTCACAGGTACCAGGCTAACTGCACCTCTGATTCCTCTGGGCTCTGCCCCCTCAAGCCTTTGTCACCTGCTTCAGGGTGGAATCATGTGATTCTCCCGCTCTCAGGCCAGGCCTTGGGCTGCAGGTCTTCTGGTGCTCATTGGGATTATCTCAGCAAGTCTGATTTAGGCTCAAACCTTGCTCTTCTGATCCCTTTGGGAGCAATGACAGAGGAACCCAATGACCATACAGCCTTTTTAGAGCAATATTATTTATTTAAAACAAACATTATGCAGAAAAGAGATCTTAAAAATAATAAAACAGATTATACTCATGTTTTCTAGTTTATCAGGTGTCTGCCCATTTTATGCATGAGGACCCTGGTAGGTATAAACAGATTATGCACCTCCCAAGACTGGTAGGATTTGGATGACAATCTCTGCCTTTAACTCACAAACCAGTTCTCTTTCCAGTATCAGGGAGAACATCCTTCAAAAACTGCTTAGCTCTTTTGATCACTCCACTGTCTTCTAAGTGTGTGCCGGAGATGTTCTTATCTGGTGAACCAATGTGTTACCTTCCTGTTTGTTCTTTCAAAAGCCCCCTGTTAATTTAGATAATGCAGTCATTCATATGGGAAATTCTAATAAACCCCACAGTTATGTTACCTCACTGACCAAGTCAGTTACAGGATTCATACCAGTATCACATATCAGTAGTCTTAAATTATTACTGAGCAGCTCCCTATCTGTCATAAAAATGACTTGCAAATTAATGAACTGGACTTCACATACTTTTTTAAGGGCTTGATTCTGTTGTGACTTGCCTATGATCATGATTCAGAAAAAGTCTTAAAGCATGTGGTTAAACTGACCCCCTGTGTAGGAAAATACTCTCTCTCACTTGTCTAACTTCAGTTGAACCTAAGTACGTGCGTAAGTGCTGTCCTGAATACAGATGCTTTCCTGAATCTGATTCTGTGTGCCTCTCTGATTTGAAGAAAACATGGAGGGGCTGCAGACTGTAGCTCAAAATGAGAATAGCTGAACATTTAATGCTTTTTTTCCTACACAGGGCATTGTATTTTTAAAAAGGCAACTTTTTCCAGTAGGAGAAGTAGTCATCCAATTTAACTCTGCATTTTAGGTGGAGAATTTGTGTTTGGGATTCCTGGCATTCTGTCTCTTTTTAGGCAAGACATAAATATCTTTTCATTGTATATCTAAAGAACAGATAGAAAAAATTCAGTTTCCACATGTCCTGTAGATGTTTTTCTTGCCTCTAGTTGCTATTTTGCAGTATCTTTATTTTTTTATCAGGTCTAGCACATTGTGGGAAAATACTTTCTTTTTGTTAATATTTTTATTCATGATCATTATCCAGTGATCAGTTGGGCGTGCACATTTATTGCTTACAATAACTTTGCATCACTGTCCAATAGCACAGAAGTTAATAATCTGGCATGGGAACTGCTGGGATTAGGTCCCAAACCTGAACAGCGCAGAGGTCCAGGGAAGCGAGCGGGGTGGGTGGGGGTGTGTGTGGGTGTGTCAGTCACAGTTGCTTGCACTTTTTGACTAGATGGGAAAGGGGTAGTGTCTAAAACTTTTCTTTTGTAACATGGAGTCATGGCGTGGAGAAGGTCGAGAACTGCTGGTGGACAGGATTTACTTTGACATTAGAGAGGAAGGATGGTACAGTGGTTAGAGTGCTAGCCTGGGACTTGGGAGACCTAAGTTCAGTTCCCTGCTCAACCACAAACTTCCTGTGTGATGTTAGACAAGTCACTTAGTCTTTGTGTGCCTAAGTTCCTCAATTCTAAAATAGAGATATTAGCATGTAATGGTTGAGAGGCACCCAGATTCTGTGGTAATGGAGGCCCCATAATAAGTTTCTAAGACCGAGAATTCTACAAATCCTAAAGAGCCTTCTCTGACCTGGGGTGCAGCATTGTTTTGTATTATTCTGGCTACAGCTTGTACACACCTCTCCTCTTAACTCTCCTTTTGTCTTTCATAAAGCTCCACAGTTTTGCAGACCCTTTAGTGCCTCCAGGATTCTTTGATATTTGGGTGTTGCCTTTTTTGATGCCAGTCTTGATACAGCATACAAATGTAGACTCATCAGAGGGTGACAATTTAAAAAGTCACAGGTTTTATTCAGCTTATGTTTATAAAGGGCAACTGTTACAAGCCTGTTATAACCAGGAATAATATGTGTTATAGACAGATATAAGCACATCAGAAGATGGTGTTCTAGTACGGTTGCCATCCCTCCGGGATTGTCCTGGCGTGTCCAGGAATTAAAGATTCATTTTTAATTAAAGATTATGTCATGTGATGAAACCTCCAGGAATACATCCAACCAAACTTGGCAACCCTATGTTCTAGATGGTTAAGTCATGGTTACAGATAACCTATTGACCAGTTGGATTCTCAAGGAAATTGAAACCATTGATTAATGTGCCCAGAATATTAAGTGTGACCAAAAAAAAAAAATAAACCAGATGACAGGAATCAAGCTGGGTTGGAATGCCAGGAAGTGCAGCTGGGGAGCATGAGTTAAACCGTCCAGAGCAGAGTGAATCCCAGTTGTACAGACAATTTCCGGTTCCTGTGCTAAGTTTATATGGAAGCTATGAGCCAATCATGTTCCAGGACTGGAGTCCTCTGTTGAGGTTCAGCTTCTACCCTAGCAATTGTTAGCAGGTCCCTCGGCGGCAGGTTGGCACTGACTAGCACCCAGGTTCAGGACCCACATTCCTGACACGCAATAGCACATCCAGGATTCTGCCCCACTGAGCAGAGACTGCAACTGCACACGCAGCATACGCTGTCCTTGCTGCCTTTATTAAATGGAGACCTATCATGGACTAAAATTCAGTTGTCATTTCAAGATTCAAGTTAATTTACCTTGTTCCCTTTTACAATGGTTACATTTGCCACGCTGATGTTGCTCCAAGAAACTATCAGTTGCCTCACATACTTAGTTATGTAACCAGTGTCGTAGCTAAATCAAAGAGGTTTTTTATGTATATTTCATAACTTGTGTGTATGTGTATACACACCTTGCATCAGTTGTCAGGGGGTGCTTTTTTTATTAAGCAAAAAAAGTTAGTCATGACTTATTTGTTAGTCCAGATGCTTTCCTTTTGTTTTTGCCAGTCTGTCCTGCCAAAGTGGAAACAAGTTATTTACAATATTTTGACAGAGTAAACTGAAGAGTGGATGGAAAAGATGCCATTGGGTCTGAGCTAATAGTGAAAGAGACCTAAATGTAAGGGAAACAACTGCAGAAGAATTTTGGCTAACTTTGCAAATAAAGGAAACCCTTCTAATTTTGTTTTCCTAGTACATTGTTGACTGAGGCCTAGAGCTTCCTGTAACAGTAGGCTCTAAATACATCTGAATATATTTACTTGTACCAAACCTTCTTTACAAACACCCTCCCCCAAACTCTTTAGTCTTAGCAGTGTAGAGTTCCTGTATTCTATTAGTGCATTGACTCACTGATTGCAAAGATTCCTGTACAGGGTACATGCGATGTATAGCTATTTTATGTTGATTGCATATGTTTTATTCTTGTACTTAGGGTTAGCTTAGTAATAAATGTTCTTTCCTTGTGACCTAGAAGGGCTTGTCTTGTAATGTCCTTTTCCTTATGTTAACATTTAACATTATGTTAAAAGTGGCTGAAAAAAGAACTGGATGTGCTTGCTGACGCTTATTTCATAATCCTGGTGATTTGCATGCTGTTCAAGCCCTTACTAACGGGGCTATCTGTAGCTTGGGCTACCCAGCTACTGGTACTGGTTTCTTCTACATGACTAGAAGAAGCAAATTTTTTTCCTCCCCACCTGATTTCCATCACACTCAGGCTATGGCTACACTTGCAGATGTAGCGTGCCGGGAGTTAAACCAGTTAAACACTGGAGACAGCAGTAGTGAAAGCGCTGCCGTGTGTTCACACTGTCAGCTGCAAGTGCAGTTTGCAGCACTTGCAGCTGTATTCAGAGCGGTGCATTATGGGCAGCTATCCCACAGAGCACCTCTTCCCATTCTGGCGCTGAGGCTTGTGGGAAGGGGGAGGGAGGCCGCGAAGCATCCTGGGTCCTGTCCCAATGCCCCGTGATGCATCACTTTGCATCCCAGCAATCCCTGTGCTTCCATCCACATTTGGCACAGTCTGTCAACGTTTTTTGTACTGCATGCTCTGTCTTCCCTTTCGGTCTGCGGGGATGGGTCCTGAACTGCTGAGGAATATGCTGATGGGTCTTGCCAGCACATCACGTATTGCAGTCGAGTTACTCCTTAAGCTACAAAGTGATAGTGAGGAATCCAACGATGATGTGTCATATGCGTTATGCGTGTTGACGAGATTGCTTGTGGCATTTACAAACATGCTCACTAGCATGGAATGCCGCTTTTGGGCTTGAGAAACAAGCCCTGAGTGGTGGGATCACATTGTCATGCAAGTCTGGGACGACGAGCAGTGTCTGCAGAACTTTCGGATGAGGAAAGCCACTTTTATGGGACTGTGTGCTGAGCTTGCCTCCACCCTGTGGCACAAGGATACAAGATTGAGAGCTGCCCTGCCAGTGGAGAAGCGCATGGTGATTGCAGTCTGGAAGCTGGCTACTCCAGACAGCTACTGATCAGTCACTAACCAGTTCAGAGTGGGAAAGTCGACTGCTGGAATCATGTTGATGCAAGTGTGCAGGGTCATTAATCGCATCCTGCTCAGAAGAACCGTGCCTCTGGGCAATGTGTGTGATATTGAGGATGGCTTTGCACAAATGGGTTTCTCTAACTGCGGAGGCATGATAGGTGGCATATTCCAATTCTGGCACCAGCCCCCTTAGCCTCTGAGTACATAAATCGGAAGGGGTATTTCTCGATGGTTCTCCAGGCGCTTGTGTATCACTAGGGGCATTTCACGGACATTAACGCAGGCAGGTCTGCATCGTTCGGAACACAGGCCTGTTCAGGAAGCTGCAAGCTGGGACTTTCTCCCTAGACCAGAAGATCACCATAGAGGAAGTCGAAATGACCATTGTGATCCTTGGAGCCCTTATACCCCTTAATGCCATGGTTCATGAAACCATACACAGGGAGCCTTGACAGCACCAAGGAGTGGTTCAACAACAGGCTGAGACAGTGCAGGATGGCTGTTGAGTGTGCTTTTAGCCTTTTAAAGGACCACTGGTGCTGTCTGTATGGGAAGCTGGACCTGGCCGATGACAACATCCCTGTGGTTATAGCAGTGTGCTGTACTCTCCATAACATTTGTGAAGGGATGCGTGAAAGCTTCAGTCAGGCATGGGCCGCTAAGGTTGAATGCCTGTAGGCTGAATTCTAACAGCCAGAGACCAGGGCTGTTAGAGGGGTCCAGTGCAGGGCCGTAAGGATTCGGGATTCCTTGAGGGAGCAGTTTGATGCTGAAAGCCACCAGTAATGCTTGGTGCCCTGCACAGGAGTGATGTGCAGTGGTTCCAGTGCTAGCAGGCATCTGTGTTTGCTACGTATGATGCACTGACTAGCAGTGCCTGTTGCTTTCATGGCCTATGGTATCTTAATGCAATAAAGAATGTTTCCAAAACCAAAAAATTCATTTATTGAAAAGAAACACAACTGCTGGAGAAAAACACATGGCATGACGCATCTGTGCTGTGTGAGAGGAGGGAAGGGGGGCAGGGTGGAGAACGGAACAATCACAGGTTTGCATATGTCCTGTTATACTCAGCCTTACTGTCTGGAGTGTCTTGCAATGACTGCTGCACTTCAGGCTGGCTAAAATGCATGGTGATGGGGGTTGAGTGCAGTGGGTAAGGGTCGTAGTTTACAGGGCTGGGCAGTGAAGCTAAAGGTGTTGGAGGCAGCTGGTGGCGATAAGAAACTGGATGTTGGGGAAAGTGGGTTGGTGGTGACATGGGGACACAAGGGAAAAAGTTTTGGGAAAACGGCTGCAGAAGGGGGCGGGCGCAAATCTGCTCTGTATGCAGTGCTGTGAGCACCTGTATCGAGTCCACTTGGTGCTCCATAACAATTAGGAGCCACTCTGTGCTTTGGTGCCAGTGATCTGCATTCTCCTTACGGAGCCTCCTTTCGGTCTCCACCCACTCCTGCACTTTTTGATTTTCATTAAGGGACTGCTGCATCACTTCATGCAGAAAGTCCGCCTTGCTTTTTCGTGGACGCTTCCTGAATCTTTGCAGCGTTTTGGCCTTTGATAACAAGGATGGCTGGGATCTCAAGGTTGCATCTGTAAAGCCAAAATGCAACATTTAACAGAGGCAGCCTTGTTCACACTAGACAGAGCAATGATGTGGCTGAACTTATCCAAAGTTAAACTTATCTAGTCAAGCTCAGTGCACACAATAGCACAAACCGCCTGTCTCAAGGCGAGCGCACATAACCTACAAGAGCCTCGAAATGGTGAGTAACCACAGGGGCAGCGGGGACTAATTGTTCCAGGGCCGTACTGTCCTCTGTGGTCCTGTGCCTTGGGGAGAGCCAACAGCTGCAGGGGGCCCCTATACTCAACACTGTCCACACATTTTCTACAGGATGGGTTCATCCTGGAAGATGTCTCGCTGCTGAGGGTGACCTGGGAAGTAAGGGAGGGTCTTCTGCAACAACGCGGCTTCCACCATGGCCCTTATGCGGCTTGCCTGTGTGTAGCAATGGTCCTCCCGCCCCAATGGCACAGACATATTAGCCTGATTGGGAAAAGGAGCACAGTAGCTCTCCTAAGGAACCTGCGCAAGCGGATTGCCCAGGTTCTGTATGAGACCTTCGATGAGATCACTGAGGCAGATTACTGCGATGTAAGAGAGTATATCAACGCCCTATTCTGCATCTAGGCATGCACGAAGCCCTAACCCTTCTTTCTCCAACCCTCCTCGCCCCAACATCCTGCACTGGACAACTCCCTTCTCAAAATAAAAGCTGCTTACTGGGCACCTCACCTGCCGTTTGTTCTTCCCCAAGAACTGTCCGCTGTGACTGGCTCCTGGCTGCATACATCTAGGGATGCTGTGCTGTCCTCTGGCTCTGGGCCTCCCTCCGCTTCAGCTCCCACTTTCCTCCTCCTGCCTTGTGGAACTTTGGGCTGTCACAGCCTCTGAAGTGTCCATGATGCTCTTTGGAGCAGAGGTGGGGTCCCCCGAAGTATCTCATCCAGCTCTTTGTAAAACCGGCAGATTGTGGGGCCAGCACCGGAGTGTCGGTTTGTCTCCCACGCTTTGTGATAGGCATTCTGCAGCTCCTTCACCTTTAACCCTACCCTGCACTGCACTGCGTCCCGGTCATGGCCCCTTTCTATCATGGCCTTTGATATCTGCCCGTAGGTATCGTAATTCCTACAGCTGGAGCACAGCTGGGACTGGACAGCTTCCTCCCCCCAAACACTGATGAAGTCCACACCTCGCCATTGCTCCATATTGGGGATTGCCTGGCACGTGGAGGCATCGTCACCTGGAAAGATGTGATGAGAGCACTCCATGCCTAGCTGAGCAAACAGGAAGGGGACTTTCAAAATTCCCAGAGAATTTAAAGGGTGGGTCTGACAGTTGGTCACCTGAGGGCAGGGCAGTAGACTTCAAGGTGATGACCAGAGTGGCTAGAACAGGCATTGTGGGACACTTCCTGGAGGCTGATCAGAGCGCATTAATAGACCAGGGCATCCATACTGGCACCACACAGCAAGCTCTGTGCTTCTCGTGGAGGTGGATTACCAGGGGTGCTCCAGCCGTGGAATCCAGGCACTCTACGTGCCTTGCCAGTGTAGACACCTGAGGAGTTAGGGTGCCCGGGGCTGATTTAATGTGCTCTAACTTGCAAGTGTAGCCAAGGCCGCAGTGTCTGCAGTCTTTCAGATTGGAGTTCCTTTCTGAAGCCTAACTGTGCTTCTCTTGCATGGGTCAGAGGGGCTGTTGCAGGGTACTTCCCCTTCATGTCTTCTCCCAGTGGTTGAGTTTGCTACCTCTCAGCATTTTCAGTTTCTGCAGGATTGGAAAAACCTCTTAACCCAAGACTCAAATGTAGTCATTGTATTGTAGCAGTTTTTTTCTGATATTCTTGTTTTCCCTAGTCAGTGATGCACCCCTCCACTTCTTTCCTCTTTTGCAAAGTTCCCCCCCACTGTACTATTAATATAATTAAGGTAACTAATACAGTTCTTTGACAGTCCCCTCTATCCCTCCCAAACTTGGGTCCCGTGGCTGGTAGCATAGAGCTCTAACCTCCACGTTCCTGCTCTAGGCAGGCCAACCTGATCCTTTTTATTTATTTAGGGCTCTCTGGCATCTTGGACAGCGGCTTAATGGCTTTACATTATTTCCAGTGAACTATGCCAGTGTAAAGTGGCTCCGTCTTCCATTTTGTTTAGAGAAGGTGTGGGGATGATGATGTAGCCTGATGTTAATCGTGTGGGTACTTTTTTGTTGTGGATTATGAAAGTAACAAAATCTGTGATAGCTTATTTGTCTAGTGATCTCCTCCACTTTTGAATCGTGCCAGCTCTTATTAATAAACCATTTTATGTCTGTCTTGTCTGGCTGAGTCACGAGTGTAGTTCAGCTAGATCCATTCAGGCTGGAGAGGGTCTGGATTATGGAAGTTTGGAGCTACTTTTCTCAAGTCCCTAGTGTTTGCCACTAGTATCCTCATCTGCCAGCTTGTATACATTCTGATACCTTGTGCACAGGGAAAGACCTCTTTCTCCAATGATTAGCAAAGGGTGAGGCATCCCTCCACAAGTGATTGCCCTTGCTGAGCCTGGAAGAGCTTTAAAAACCTGTCTTCAAGTGAGAGATTTAAGATCAATCTGTTTATTTTACTGAAGAGAAGGTAAAGGGATGAGTTGATCATGGTCTACAAGTACCTACATGGGGAAAATATTTCTGATAATAGAGGGGTTTTTAATGTGGCAGACAAAGACATAACAAGATTCAGTGGCTGGAAGCTGAAGTTGGACAAATTCAAACCTGCAATAAGGCACCGTTTTTTTTTTAAAGTGAGCGTAATTAACCACTGTTACAACTTACCAAGTGTCAGGATGGATTTCTCCATAGCTTGATAGTTTTTAAATCTAGCTTGTCTTTTTGAAAAGTCTGTTGAAGGGCAACCAGAAGTTATTGGTGTGATGCAGGAATTGCTAGATAAAACTCTGAAGCCTTTTTATGGTCAGACTATAGATGATCATAATGGTCCCGTATGGCCTCCCCCATGCCATGACTCCTGTAATATTTTCCCACTCTTGATTTGAAGAACATGTTGTACAGCACCTTAGTAGTATGTGTGTGCAGGAACTTAACAAGTGTTCTCTGAGAAACTTTTGATATGGGAGTAGTTTAGGTCTGTTTAGAGTATAACTAATTTACAAGTAATATGGTGTTGGCTATTTACTTTGTATAAGGAATTGCAATGTAAATACTACATAATTGTGTCTGAAAAATCCTCTCTCTTCATGGAAACATTGCCATGAAGACTTTCTGTTTTAGTGCCCAGATCTGGTGTCTGTACACCCTAGCTTCAGGGCAGTCATTCCATTAATCAGAGTGTTTAAAAGGAGGGCTAATGTAATGTTTACTTAATTGTCAGTAGACCGAAATACGGAATGTAGTTCGTGGTGATTGTGAATTTTAATTTCTTGAAAATTCTCTGCATTACATCTTTATTTATTGAATCTATCAGGGTTGTTTATGCCTTTGCCCAAGAACTTTGTGTGTTTGCAGATGGTGACATAGCAACAGCCTGCAGCATATGATGTTGAATAGAAGCAGAGTAAGCCAGGATGATGGACCATAAAACAATGAGAAACATGTCCAGTTATAGAAAATAAATGGAAATTTAAAACAAAAACAATGTGACTTACTCAGTAAAGAGCTTCATATTTACTTAATATTTTGCTTTTAAAACTCTTGAATGTCAGACTCCACTTAAGTGTTGTCACCCATTTAAATAATAATGATACTTTCCACGTTCTTAGTGCTTTTTTCTCCATCTATCTATTGAAATCTATCTAGGTGCTCCTATGATCTCTGTCACTGTAATGTCTCAGCTTCTCCCACATATTTTAAAAAATAGAAATCTCAAAGCACTGCACACATGTTAATAAATAAATCCTCAGAATGAAACTTTGTTTCCTTGGTCAGGGATTTACTCCATCATACAGACTGTGAAACTTAGCACAGAGAATTACATGACTTTGAACAAGTCACCATTGAAGTCTGTTTCGAGTTCCTCTTCCAGTCCCACAGACTAATATATATATAAAGTTTTGCTTCCAATACAAATTAAGCCATTCAAGAACATTAGTCAAACACAAGTTATTGGGGTCAATAAAGGTGTAACTGGGTGAAATTTAACAGCCTGTGCTATGCAGGGGTTCAGACTAGACCATCTGTGGTCCTTTCTGACCTTAAATTATGAATCTATGGAAAATAAATGCAGCATACAAGAGGGAGCACATCTATCCAAGCACATGGCTTGAACACAAAACTGGGAATCATCCATTTCTTGGGATGAATAAAAGGCTCTCCCCCCCCCCCCCCCCACATGAAGCAAGGTATTTAAGTATTCAAAGAGGGACTTTGACTGTGTGGGAAATGTTCAAACATAGCAGACTTAAATATAGAATCGCATAATGCAGTGGCCTAAGGAAACCTTGCCCCTATAAAGCAAAAAATGTGTGTGCTGTTTCTACCACTAACTACTTCTTTAGGCTGCATAAGGAAGGTCTTTAAAGTTTGTTCCACAACCCCCCATCCCCCCCCCCCGACTTGTTTTTTATGTTGGGAATCTTTAGCTCCACTATGATCCCTCTTTGCAAGGAGAATTTCATCATGATAATGACATGACAGGAGGCTGAAAACCCCAAGCCACAGCTCACTGCTCCTGCTTTAATAGGAGGGATCTGAGGGCCCTGCTACACAGGTCAAAACAAGAGTTTAACAGTAACTTTTCAACTTGCCTCTGTTTGACCTGGGGTACAAGAGGGTTTGGTTTTGTTTGGCCAGTGTGGAAGGGGGCAAACCATGGAATAAGGCTTATTGAAAAATGCCATTGGTTCCGCAGGCTGAACTGAACGGTATTACCTCCTGGTTCATTACAGTAGAGTTTAACCACCCTCAAATGAGTTGCTGGCTTTAGATGCTGTGTCCCTGGAGTCTGGGGAGTTGCAGCTTCATTGTCAGTCTCCTGTCTTGAGGGCACCATCAAGGTCTTCCAAACTTCTTGACCAAGTTTTCCCACACAAATAGCGGACTAACTTGATGGGCTCATTTGTAACATGAAGAAAATAATTGGAGGGGAGGGGAAATCTTTACATAAAGGTCATCTGTGTCCATCTTAAAGGGACACTGAAGGGGGCAAAGAAAAACTTGTCACTTTTGCACTTCATTTTACCCCGTCCTTACAGCCACATCCCATCCCCACAACTCCCTAATACAAAAATCTGAGAGCAGGTTTTGTAGCTTGCTCTTATTAGAAGACTTGTATGTGAACTGTAGTTAATTTGTCTCCAAATGTGTACTGTCAATTTTGGATGTAGATGAAAAATTTTTTTTTAGTATTTTTTGCAGAGGTCGCTGGTGGGTGCGAATTAGTTCTCATGATGCTCACTAGGAGCATATGGCTTTAGAGGTGATTTTTAAAAAGGTATTTAAAAAATGGCAACAATTTTTCCTTTTAAAAAAAAAAGGGGAGGGGGGTCTTGATTTGCCAAAAAATACACACTTCATATAAGGAAAACTTCTAAGCCCTGAAATCCTGCATATACACTAAATATCTGAAGGGTGATATCTCTACTTTTTTGTCCCTTTGGAAGGCTGCATAGCTACTCCTGACTGTCCCCTCTCCTGCTGTTCATCTGAAAAGACAGCAAATCCCTTGATGTGTTTAACATCTTTTGATTAGTTTCAAAGCAACTTATAGAAGTCAGAGGTTTCCAAAAAGAAATGCAGCATGTCTTGTATTCCTTCCTGTAATTTGGTGTCTGCCTGTGGACTCCAAATTGATCACATCTCATTATCATGGCTCAAATTAAACAGGAGGAGACTAGGTCAATCAGGAGATGAGTTGCTTTTTATAAGCTTTAGTTTTATTAGCCTGCAAACTCAAAGTTTGGAACGGAAATGCCCCAGTGCAGTGACCTACGTCCTGCTGGAATGGAAGAAAAAGCTGACAGGAAAACAAATTGAGGAGGTGGCTGGTTTCTCCTGCACTTGTGACATGATGCAAGAATGTTGGAGGGGTCTGCGTCTGGCTTATCTATGGATTTTATTGTTCTCCTGGGAAATGGCTGACTAAAATAAAAAACCCAGAACAAAACTCCAGCCACAGCTGTTTTAAGGCAGCGTGGTTTTTGTTTCAAGCAGGAGGAATTGGAGTTACAAAGCCGGTTTCTTTTCCCACACGGGCAACTTTTGGACAAGTGACTTAACCTTTCTGTCTCTTGATTATGCTTGTTTTCAAAAAGGTGGAAATACCTCACTAGGGCGTTCTGAGGCTTTAATCTTTGTAAGGCATTTTGAGAAGCTCTACTGAAAGGCACTACAGCCCCTACTGCATGTAAATATAGCTTCCTAGTTTGATCTTGCCTCTACATCACAGCACACCAAGCATCTGATTTCCCAGGGTTCTGTACCCTTTGATGTGCACTACCTGGTGCCTGATGGGGTTTCTTTGGCAGCATTAAAGGCCTTCTACATCGGCAGCACTGGTCCGTTAACGATTAAGCGTCAGTCTCTCATCCTTGTGCTAAAGACAGGTAGAAATGGTTACAAAGAGAAGAAAAGGAAACCACCCACCTGCCTCAGGAGGAAAAACACTTTGAAAAATAATGGGAGTGAAATTCTCAGTTGGCTTTTTTCAAAAGTCTTTTTAAAATAATTGGTGTGAGGCAGAACCGTGGTTACCTTTTGAAGAATGGCCATGCACTGTCAATGAGTTCTATAGAACCCTCTCCCTGACAGGCACTGAGCAATGGAAAGAAAAGCCCTACTTCCATCTCCTCACCCTTGAGCATCATTCATTCACTCGGAGAAAGCTGTCTCCGAGTCCTCTGCTGTGACAGTAGAAGAATCAGATTGCACTATCTCAACTCTGCATTCAGCCTCAGGTTAGAAAGCCCTTTCTGAAATGCTTCACCTGTTGTTTGCTTACCGCAGGGCTTGATCATTCCAGCTGCTACTTGTTTTGGGTTGTCTTCCCACCCCACCCCCCAGCACTGTGAGGTTTTTTAGCAGGCATCAGTAGGTTGAAAAATGTGCTCTGATGGTGATAACTTCTTTTGCAGTTTCTCACATGTTTAAACTCCCATCCTTGTGGATATTCTGCACATAGTGGTTGGGTTTTTTTGCTCTGCTGGTGTAGGTGTACACATCACCTTGTGCTAGCCCCATTGTAACTGGCTGGAGTGCAGCCCGAGTCAGGACTAAGTGTACTTAAAATAAGCAGCCTTCTGAAATTATCTAGGTGAGCTTATGCTCCTTTTTTCATATAAATTATATGTAAGGGGACTGTTGCCCCCTTACTAACATTCAGTGGGAGTGTTTTAGTTGCTAGCTCCCAGTACTAAAAGAGGGAAGGTTTGATGGGGAATCAGGACCCTGAAACTGACAGTCCCCAGGATCAATGGGCAAAGGCCAGTGCTCCAGGTCAGCCTGAATGACAGGGCAGGCAGGCTAATCAGGGAGTCAGGAGGCCAGAGAGGTCCCATCCTCTGTGTGAGCTGGAATTGCCTGGGTCAGACAGAATGGGACTGAGCTAAGGAGAAAGCAGGGGTCAAAGCTAAGTTGGGGAGCAGAGCTGTGCCAGATCCAGAGGGACCAGAAAAGCAGCCCGGAGAAAGCAGACCCTGTCCTGAGAGCAGAGCTGCAGCCCTAAAGCCAGAGGCACAGCCCAGAAAGAGCAGACTTGCCCTGGGAGCAGAGCTGCAGCAACCAGAGCCAGAGGGCCCAGAGTAGCAGCCCAGGGAGCTGGAGGCAGAACAGCAGCCGTGCTGAGGCAGAGTGGAGCTGGAGCTGGGGCTGAAGCAGTCCAGAACTGGGTGCGGTGAGCAGCTGGGGAGAGTGATGGGGGACCCTGGGCAGCGGGCCCAGCACAGGGAGACGCCTCAGCCAGGAGGCTCTGCAGGCCAGTCTCAGTGGGAAGGGGGGGGATTGGTAACCCTGACAGGGCAGGGGCAATGCTGGGAAGAAGGGTCCTGCCACCACGAGCCTGAGAGCGTGTGGCCACCACCAGAGCAAGTATCCAACCCACAGCATCCCTGCAGCACAGCCAGAGCCTGAGAAGGAGGCCTGGGACTTACAAGGAACAGACTGAACTGTCCTGACATTCCAGAGATACTATTTGTGATGTTCCCTGCCACAGAGTGGGTTGATGTGTTTCCTTTAACCTTCCTCATTTTTCTTTATTCTTTTTAAAATTAATTGTTGATTAAATAACTTGCTTTTCCTTTAAATTGCATGTAATGATCAGTGGGTCAGAGAAGTGCTCAGTGCAGAGAGAGTACCCCGGAGTGGGGACACCCTAGCCCCTGTCCTAGGTGACCACAGCAGGATTGGGGATCGAGCCCCCCAGGAATCCTGGGACCAGCCTTGTTGGGGTTATGAGGACTTTGCCAGGCAGCAGAGTGGAAGAGGAGTCCTCAAGGGCAGGGAGGCCTCTGGGTAAAGGAAGTGGGAGCGAGGACTCGGATCCTTTTGCTAGCCCACTTCACCGGGGTAGTGCAGAAGCCAGAAAAGTTCCCCACAATAGTGGGACTATTCCCCCGCTTACATATAGTGACAGTGACAGAGAAGAAAAGTCTTACTAGGGCATCTTGTGCATTTTCCTGCCAGTTGGGAGATATTTCCAATCATGCATTTCCAGTACTTTATGTGGACTGGTTCATTCTATGCTTCGGTGCTTCTTGAATGCTCTTCAAGAAGCACCATGTAGCTGGCAGGCACATGCATAGTATGTGGTGTATGCATCTTGGCATTCTCTGTATGAATGTGGGCACCATAGTCTCTTGCTGCATCGTTGTCAAGTGGAGGTGCCCTACAGAATCCTGAAACAACTGAATCAGGATGTGCCGTGCAAGTTCCTTAATCTTAGCTGCTTAGTTAATGGTGAGCCAGAGGCGCCTCTGAAAGATCTTATCAGGCAGCAAGTAAAATCTGTTGTGTTTGCACAGGGTATTTCTCACGCGCGTTGTGCATTTGCAGATGGTTGTAGGACAAAGGGCACACTCTCAGAGCCATTAACTTGCTGAATATGAAAATCAGCCCCTTTCTCTCCACTTTAAACAGTTTCTCTACTGGACTTTTGCACTCAATGAGCTGGATTTTTGTTTAACGCTAGTTACTGGTAAAGGATACGAAGAAACCATTGGAGCCATCGAGCACATTATAATACAAAGCACTTAGTAAAATAAATTTTCACTTGACATTTTCCATTGTAAATCGCTGTTGGGTATGGCTAACAAGCTGGTAATTCCCCAGTCCATTCATAGTCACTGACTACTTAATGGAGAGAACTGGAAATACAATAATAATACAAAAAGATGTAGTGCATTTATAATACACTGTTTTCTTCTGCATTGTGAATGCTGAAGCATGGCTGTATAAAAACTTGTTAAACTTCAAAACAGATTTATTACTTAAACATGATTTGGTTACATCAAGGATGGAAAAACATTTATAGCAAGCAGCAAAATTAATATGTATTGATTAAATTGTTTCAGGACACTGGGATCACAGGTCTGACTAATTTAAATAAATAGCAAATGTCACCGGCTACAAAATAGGCTTTAAATTATTTTTTAAACATAGGAATTATTCCTCAGGATCAATACCCTTTTTTCTGGAGGGTTTTTTTTTAACCTTCTGTTCTTGCCATTATGCAAGATACAGGTCAGTGCTTGGCAGACTTTGGACTCTGACCACCCAGTTCAAGAACTTCACTTCTGCTTGACCCATAATATGAGGAGAAGAACTTGTTCCCCCCTCCAGTGCCTAGATTTTGTGAGAAATGAAATTGTTGTGGCAAAGTGAGAACTTAAGTCCAAAGGACTTTCTCTGACTCTCCTAAAATGTGCTGACTTTTTGATATTAGATCACCTGGTCTGGTTCCCTGCCAATCCAGGAATATTCCCTATTATACGTTTTTGTATTGTTTTGTCTAATTTTGAAAGTTCCAAGTGAGGGGTCTTTCACCAGTTCCTTCAGGAAATTATTCGACAACCTAATACTTATTACTGCCAGGAAGCTTTTCCTGTTAATCAGCCTGAACATTTTCCTTTCTTAATTTCATCCCATTATTCTGAGTTAACACCTTTCGTACTCTACCACCGTATATTATTTCTATCTCCAACTGTGGCTTTATCACCTTCAGATATTTGTATTCTGTTGTTATATCTTCCAGCGCCACGCTTCCCTTTTGTTATCACTTAGTGTAGCAGTACAAATTGGGGCTGAGAGTTTTAAAGCTAGCTGCCTGGGGAATTCGGATGCCCAATTCATAATTAATTTTAAATAGGTAATTGGGCATCTGAATCTCCTAGGCAGCTTTGAAAATCTGACTCTGCTTGTTCTAGGCTTCCCTCATGTATCGATCTCTCTGGCCTCCTGCTCATTTTTGTTGCTCGTTGCTAGCTTGCTAATATTTTTTCTGGCAATCAGATACCCAGAATCAAATGCAAGAAAGAAGTAGATCTCATTCTGTGTCATTAGCAGCGATCTAAATTCTGTAGATAAACTCTGTTGTCCTTTTGTGCTCTCCAGATCTGATTTATTTTATAATAGTTTAATACAGTACAATAGAATTACTTTCTCCTCTTTTTTTCCCATTAGTACTTTGGGAAGGCTTTCCTGGTTTAGTTCCCACACCCTGTAGTAGAAAAGCTTTCTGTTGCGCCAGTGTAGTTCTTTGTATGTTTGATTATCTTAGAACACGGGTATACCTGTAAGTGACGTACGCATCCACTTTCATTTGCTTTATTCTTATCTCTTAGTGTTCTTGTGATTTGAGCCATTGTAGCAAATTTGAGAACTTCATTTAGTTTTGGAGTTTTTAGCTTGGACTTTGCAGTGTTGGTTGTTGATGTTTAATGTTTTGATACCAGCATATTATTTTTAAATACCTTCCTCTGGAAAGTCTTCATACATCATGCACCTAGATTTTTAGGTCTCTTCCTCCCCAGTTTTTTTCTGCTGTGCTATGGAAAGGTGAAAAAGCCTTCCTAATTTTCAAAAATCGTCACGAAGCTGCTTTCTGTGCTTATCAGGAAAGCTTTTAACTAGAATGGTATTAGCACAGTGTTAGAAAGGTGCTTAATATCTGTGATGCCCAGTCCTTTCAGGAGCACCGTGTGTGTGCACTTTTTGTCCTGGGATCTGCTCCCGAAGAGCTCTTTGGAGAGGCCAGGGCCTATTCAGTTTGAGCCTGCATGCCTTCTGCACACAGGATTGTACTGACTTAATGGGAGTTCCGCTTAGCGTGACCAGACGTCCTGATAAAATCGGGACTGTCCCGATATTTAGTTGTTTGTCCCGCGTCCCGACCAATGTATGGTCGGGACGCCGTTTGTCCCAATATTTTGCTTCAGCGGCACTCTGGCTTTTTTTTTTTTGCGCTTGGGGCAGCAAAAAACCTAGAGCCAGCCCTGATGGGGGGGGGGGGCAGGCGGTGAGCCTGTGGCTTCCCCCCCATGTGTCCCGATATTTTGTTCTTGTCATCTGGTCACCCTAGTTCTGCTCATAGAGAACTTGCAGGATTGAGCCCTTATTTTTCCCATTTCAGGGATTCTCAAACTCCACTGCACCACAACCCCCTTCTGATAAAAATTACTACAGGACCTCAGGAGGGGGGACCGAAGCCTGAGCCCACCCAAGCGCTGCCACCCTGCGTGGGAGTGGGGCAAGGGCAAAGCCCTTCCGCCCCAGGTGGGGGGGCCAAAGCCGAAGCCCCAGGGCTTCAGCCCCAGATGGGGGGCCTGTAACCTGAGCCCTGCTGCCCTGGACTGAAGCCCTCAGGCCCCAGCAAGTCTAAGCTAGCCATGGCGACCCCATTAAAACAGGGTTGCAACCCACTTTGGAGTCCTGACCCACAGTTTGAAAACTTCTGTTCTAGTTGTTGTAAGCAGGACCTGACTTGTCTTACAAAAGGGGGTCTTAAAGAGCTTGGTCCCATCTCCTTGCCTTTTATATCCTAATGTATGTTGTGGTATCTTTCATATGGTTGTTCTTTTATCCCCCTCGTTGGTATTCCCAGCTGTTAGCCACTGATTGCCTACAGCAAAGATGACAAATGACCATTGTTCTATTGGAGATGGTCTCGTTCTTCGTTGTCTCTCACTTTGGTCAGTATTTTTCTGTATGTATTTGGGAGCCAGCGATGTTTGAGTAACACAGTTTTGTTTGGAGCTCCTGATGATTTTTCAGTTTCTTGGACAGAATGGGAAGCACAATGTGCTATTTAATGTTAATTGCTGTCCCGAGCATGAACATTTCGACTGTTTGAGGATTTACGGTGAATTGCGAGGAGAATGTGACCCCTTTTTGTAGTTCTCTTGGGTGGCATTATTTATATTAATACCCAAATTATCAAGATGGAGGAGGGATTTTACAATTGGTAAATGCAGCAGTTTAACTTTAATTTTATTTGGATTAATAAAAACTCAGACATCTGCCTGGCTTTCTTTTCAAATGTCCAACTTATTACCTGTGCATTTTTTTTGTCTGGTTAAAAACAAAATAGCATCCTCTCATTTAAAAGCAACCAGCCTTATTTTTCCTCCGCCTGTGAAGGTGGACTTCTTGAATTGTTCTGGAGCTGCAAACAGTTTCCAAAGGTGGTGCGTCTCTCCGTACTACTCTCAATAACCATAATTTACCTTACAGTGGCACACAGATGAGTAGTGAAGTCTCATAGTACTAAATTCTATAGAAACATGCAGTTATGCAAACACAAACCCTGCCCGGAAGAGCTTATAGTCCAAGGCTCCAGGCCTGTGGTGAAATCTACGCAGGCACTGGGGTTTGCCATAACAAGCCTAATGCAAGAGGAGATACAAGAAGTGCATGGAAAAAAAAAAAAAAAGAACCTCCTGTCCTCCCATCCACAGACCCTATGTAACAGTGATAGGACTAAGTGATTATATGAACTAACAATGTACACAATTAGCAGATTTCAAGTCAACTTTTGAAAATCAATTTGATATCCGTGATCTCCTCTGGCCACGTTCCTAACCATTAACTAAGGAAACTATTATACTAAAGTCTGAAAGGGCATTATACCAATGTATAGTCAGTTAGCGTATTTATGCTTGAAGCACTCATGACTTTAGGAAAAGGCACTTTTTGTACAAATTAAAATATATAACTGCCAAAACCAGTGGTGAAACTCACTTCTTTCTTTTTTAAAATCTTAATTTGTGGAACTGAAAACTTAGAGTGCAGCAGGCTGGTGTGGGGTAGATTTTTTCCACCCCAGTTTGATGTGAACTAACCATTCATATAGGCAAGCCCAAAGGCAATTTCTGTCCTAAAAAGCTCATGTTCCCAAATAGTTTGCTCCCACTCTTTTGTGGTGGCCCAGAAGGACTATTCTGATGCAATGTCTGGGCCATACTATCGAGAACAGGTGCTGTAGAAATGCTTATGAACTTGCATCAGTTACAGAACCCTATCAGAGCATGGAGCCAACCTGCTGGGTTTAAGTGTGCCCTTTAAACACTTCGCTGAGTGGTTTCCTCCCCAAGATTAGTATTTTGTATTGGAAAGGGAATAAAATTTAAAACTTTGCAAATCTACAAAACAGTTTAATAAAACAATTACCTACCCTTAACTTTAGAAAGGGGGGATAATTTAAAATAAATTAAGACAGTAATCACGAAGACCATAAAATAAAAAAGTGGATAGTTTAAACTCCTTTGACGAGGCATGGAGGCTTCTAGAGCACATTGTGAGTCCCAGAAGGTATGACTCCCCTGAACAGGAAAGGAAACAGGAAGGCAGGAAAATAAAAAACTCCCATAGAGCTAAATTGCAAGGCTCAAAATGCTATTTGAGCCAAAAAGGTATCCTGCCAAAACAGGAAATCTGACTATGGCAAATCCAATAGAAAGGAGCATCAGTTATGGCTGGTGACATTTGAAGATGGAAACTGGGAGGGAATTTGACTCTTTTGACATAAAAGCTTGTCTCTCTGTCTGTCAGTCTTAGGTATTTATATGAACCCCCATTACCACAGTATCTGAGCACCTCACAGTCTGTAATGTTTTCGTCCTTGCAACACCCCTGTGAAGTCGGGCTGTGCTATTTTTCAGATGAGACACAGAGACACTAAGTGCCTTGCCCAAGGTCCCGCTGGAAGTCTGTGGAAGAGCAGGAATGTCTTTTCTGTGATGATGCCAAACTTTTAGGTAATATTGTGAGAACGACCAGTGGGTGTTACACATGTGCTCTTTTGGGGTGAGAATAGTTACATAGGCAAGATGAGTTTCATTACAGCTCTTAAGAACAAACAGACTCCTAGTAGGGAATGGATTCAGATGGGTTGTTTTGTTTTTGAGATTAGTTGGAAAGGAAGGGGAGAGTTTTACAGAGTGTAAATAGATCCCAGTGTAACCTCCTTGTTCGGCAGTGTTAGCAGTGCAGGGAAGGTAAAGAAAAGGAGAGCTACCTGGCAAAACTAATGTATGTGCCATGTAACTTCTTGGATTGAGCATTAAGTTATTTACAAAGGCTAATACTATGTGTATAGAATAACTGCAAATTGGTTGTCCAGGGAAGATAATGGGGGAGGTGTGCCGAGATCCCGGAGTACAACCTTTAACTGTGGGACTGCTGTACTTCCTTAATTCTCTAGCCTGGGTTGTCTCTCACAAAGCTAGGTCAGTGACAAGCAGTAAAACCGCTCCAGGCGCCGTGATCACTGAGTCATCAACATGTGGAGCCACACACTCGGCTAAATTGAATGAATACTCCAAGCCACTCATGAATCATAGAGAGGCACCAGCAAATCACCCCAGCTCCCAGCCTTGCACCCCAGAAATATACCGTCTTACACTGCTCAAGTTTCCCTTGGACAGTGCAAGCTCATTAATAAGTTTGCCACTTCTTCAAAGGAAAGTGGACATGCACCCACTTTTTTAATCTGAGCTGAGATTCCCTAGCACTTCTACCAAAAACACACTGTTTTAGGTGAATTATAAAACAGATTTATTAACTACAGAAAAATAGATTTTAAGTGATTATAAGTAGCAGACATAGAGATCAAAATTGATTACCTAAGAAATAAAAATAAAAACAGTCTAAATTCTAACTTTAGCAGACTAAGCAAGATATAAATCAAGCAGCCTCTCACCCTAACAGACAGCTCACAGTTCCTCAATACACAGATTGGACTCCCTTCCAGTCGGGGACCAGTCTCCTGAGTTCCAAGTCTTTGTCTCCCAGATAATTTCCCTGGTGTTGGGAGGAGGGAGAGAGGCCAAGTGATGATGTCACTTGCCTCACTTTTATACTTTTTTCCAACTGCTAGAAAGATCCTTGCTGTGAGGTGAGGGTCAGGCAGTTCCCATTGTGTATGTGCTGGTCTCTAAAGAACCTCTAGGAGAATGGAGTCTTCTTCATTAACACCTGTCTGCCCAGTGATAGCTGTTCTTTTGTTGCAACTGAAAGGCTGTCTGTGGGTGTTTCCCAACCTCACAACATATTTTGGTAACACACACACAATACTTCATAAGTTCACGTACAATGATAGTACATGCAATCCAACAGGATATTAATGTTCATCAAATCAAGACTTTTTAAATGATACCTCAAAAGGCATCCTTTGTACAGAACATATCATAATCACATGGTGGTGAAAATGGGGGTTCCAGGGTGCTATTTTGAGGTACAGTGTGCCACAGGAGGGTTCTCTTTACTGGTCTGCTTGGATTATAATTAAGGCTAAGATTTTGTCATGGATATTTTTAGTAAACGTCACGGACAATAAAGAAAAATTCATGGAAGCCCATGACCTGTCCCTGATGTTTACTAAAAATATCCATGATAAAATGGGAAAGGGCTGAGCAGCTGCAGGGTGGCTGAGAGCTCCAGGGCCCCCACCACTTGTCGGGGCTCAGAGCTCCACAGTCTCCCTGCCCCACTGGGGAGCTGCCGGGGTCTCCCTGCCCGCCGTGGCAGCCAGCATACCCCCGCTGCCCATGGCGTATTGGCGCTTGGGGGCCTGCTGCCTCATGTGATGGGCATACCTCACAACTCCCTGCCCCTGCGGTGGGACCCTGTAGTTAGAATGAATCATAGAATATCACGTCCCTCGGTCTGTTGGCAATGCTCCTACTTATACAAGGGCACACTGTTGACTCATATCCAGCTTCTCGTCCACCGTAACCCCTGGGTCCTTTTCTGCAGAACTACTGCTTAGCCGTTCGGTCTCTAGCCTGTAGTAGTGCATGGGATTCTTCTGTCCTAAGTGTAGGGCTTTGCACTTGTCCCTGTTGAACCTCATCAGATTTCTTTTGGCACAATCTTCTAATTTGTCTAGGTCCCTCTGTATCCTATCTCTATGCTCCAGCGTATCTACCTCCTCTCCAAGTTTAGTGTCATATGCAAATTTGCTGAGGGTCCAATCCACGCCGTCCTCCAGATCATTAATGAAGATGTTGAACAAAACCAGCCCCAGGACCTACTGCTGGGGCACTCTGCTTGATACCTGCTGCCAACTAGACATGGAGCCATTGATCACCACACTATGATCTAGCCAGCTTTCTATCCACCTGATAGTCCATTCATCCAGCTCATACTACTTTAACTTGCTGGCAAGAATACTGTGGGAGACCGTGTCAAAAGCTTTGCTAAAGTCAAGGAATAACACGTCCACTGCTTTTCCCCTCATCCACAGAGCCAGTTATGTCATCATAGAAGGCAATTAGGTTAGTCAGGCATGACTTGCCCTTGGTGAAACCATGCTGACTGTTCCTGATCGCTTTCCTCTCCTCTAAGTGCTTCAGAATTGATTCCTTGAGGACCTGCTCCATGATTTTTCCAGGGACTGAGGTAAGGCTGACTGACCTGCAGTTCCCCGGATCCTCCTCCTTCCCTTTTTTAAAGATGGGCACTACATTAGCCTTTTTCCAGTCATCTGGGACCTCCCCCGATCGCCATGAGTTCCCAGCCCCTGTGGCTAAAGGGATCTTTGGAAGTCAGATTCCGTGACAGAATCGTAGCCTTAATCATAATGTAGGGTTCTGTGTGGAGAGGTACAAAAGTGAGAACTGAAATTTTTTTTTTTAAATTCTTGACTGAGGGATGTTCTATTTTCATCCCTTTTGGCTTCATTTTGTGCTCTGACTTTTCAGTGGTATGTTGAATAGCTGCCTTGTTTGATGGGAAGTTCCTGTCCTACGATTTTATGCTGGTAAGAAGAGTGGTGAACAAATTATACTTTTCACACATCTTAATAGAGGTGTTGTATTTACTGATGAATGAGAAACTTCCAGCCTCATTTTCCAAGAATTCAAATAGAAGCCAACTTTTGCTGTCAGCTGGCCATTTCAGTTGACTTTAGTCATTTGGTTTTGCATGAGTATAGCAGCAGGCATGAGCTGTCCTGTCAACAATTTTTTAAAATATATGCAGTAAGCTAGAGTAACTCAGTGTGGCTTTGAGGCCCTAATTCAGCAGTCCATCCCTATTCAGCAAAGCACTTATACACATACTTACCTTTAAGTACATGGTTACGTCTCATTGATGTCATTGGGTTTAAGCATACGCTTACATGCTTTGCTGGATTGGGGCCTTCGTGAGATCGAAGCACAGAGCCCCTAATACAGACACTGCAGTTTAAAGTGAGCCTGTCTGTTAAACCTCATGAAAATGTTTACTGTTGTAGAAGGACAGAAAATAAGCATTTCCTTTAATAAAAAACTTGAAATCTTGATGCCTCTGAGCACATTTCATTGTGCTTCAGTTTGAGAGCTGCACAATTAGACCAGTTATAACCCTAGCACTTTGCCATTCAAATGTTATATGGAACAAAGGTCCTAGAAGGTCAGCACTGAAGAACACTCTCAGTATGTGTGACCAAGCAAGAACCTGACCCCTTGGTGTGTTACACTATAGGAAGTGTGATAAGATGTTCGGATGGAGGAGGCCTCCTGCCTCCATTATTTTTCAGTTTCCTCCTCTTCCCCCCGGTACCTGGCTTGGAGTTTAGCAATTTAGCACATGCATGTAGCTCTTGTAACACTTCCTGTTTTGTAGCTGATAAATTTTCATTGCAACGTGTATCCACGCCAGACCCTGCTGATAGCTGAAGCGCTATCTCTGCAAGACACAAAATCTTGCCTCTTGCATCCAGCTCCTGTTTTTTTCCTCTGACCAATAATTTGCAGCTTGTTATAATGAAAAACCTTATAAATGCAATATATGGTCAAAGCTTTATACCATCAGATCCATATTCTCCAACACCCCCTATTCCTGCCCAGACAAATGGATTATTTCCTCCTAACAAAGACATAGACAGGAACAATGGGAACTGATGCTAACATCTTTAATAGGGGCCAGCTGGGTCACAGACCTCAGTTGTTTCCTGTTTCTAGACAACTAGCGGGGACAGCCTACTGGTCAGGAGGACTGGGGACTGCTGATAACTGAACTGATTGAAGGAGAAGAGGAAGATGATGGTTTAGCATTCCTGTCAAGGCAAAAATGGCTGGATGGAGATGAGGACAGGGTTAGAAGGGGCAAGGAAGCAAAGTGGGGAAGAGCAGTAGAAACAATCCAAATCTCCTACCAATCCTGTACAATCCAATGACTGGAAGGTGAAGTTAGACAAATACAGATTGGAAAGAAGCCGGAAATGTTTTGCAGTGAGTAATTAACCATTGGCACAATTTACCAAGGGTCATGGTGGATTCTCCATCATTGGCAATTTTTAAATCAAGAGTGGATGTTTTTCAAAAAGCTACACTCTAGGAATTGTTTTGAGGAAGTCTGTGGCCTGTTTTATACAGGAGGTCAGACTAGCTGATCACAATGGTCCTTTCTGACCTCAGAATCTATTAATCTCCTCCTTCCAGTACCGGAAGAATCAGAAATTTGACAGCTGTGCATCAAGTATAGATTAGATTCTTGTGTAAAGGATTGCTTAGTGTAGCATACTTTTTGTTGCATTGCCAGCACCACTGAGAGGAACCCAGGCTCGGAAACTGGCTTACCATCTCCCCCTGGGAAGCAGTCGGCTTGCTGTCAAGCAGAAACCTGCTGTGTGCAATGTTAACCTGATTCATGGGAACTCTCTTCCCCAGTCACCTGCAATCTTCAATTCAATCTTTCTGCACTAATGATCTGAACAGGTATGAAATGCTAGGGAGCTTGGGGTGGTGGGGGGATAGGGGTTGTGCACTGCTCCTGTTTGTTCAACTCAGTTCATTAAAGATCCTTCTTAAATGTAGCAGTTCTCTAAGTTCCCCATCCTAGCAATAGCCCATTAGAATCCTGCAGTAAATTAGAGTGGAAGATGCTTCCCTCTTCTGATCTTTAATAAGAAAAGAGCTTTGCATTTGTAAATTTAAAAATGGAATTTGGCTTGAAAGTTACAAGTGTGTGCACACAAAAGGGTTCAGGATGTTTTGTTTAGACTAGCAATAAGTGTGGGCTGCCAATTAGCGAAATGAATGGAGGTTTGTCACAAAACAGGCTCCCTTTTTATGCTTTATAAATTTTAAGTGACAATGTCTAGATATTGGATTGGCAACCCTGGCAGAAGTCCTCTATCCACAGAGCAGATACAGTGCTGGCAGGGACAGTGAAAGCTTGTTCCACAGTACCCCACCAAGGTATCTGAATCCTGATTTAAAGGGATTATTGCTCATGGTGAGGTGGCAGTGAGGTTTGCAATGTGAGCACATGTCCACTGGTTTGAGAACAATAATTAATTTCATGTATCTCTTAAATGTAACGGGTTGGTGTGTTCAACTCTTAACCGAAAGATTGGTGGTTCCAGTCCCCTCAGGAATACAGCTAATTTTTCCAGGGTGCTCAGAAACCACAATGATGGAGGCAGTGGAAGAAATTAAATGGAAGATGCCACAGAGATAATGATTTTCAGTCTCTACGGGAGAGGACCAGACTTGGACTAGCAACATGTTCTGTTGCCACATTAGAAGACAAAATTGACAATAGTCTGGAGGAGACAGGACGACAACAACTCTCACCTTTCTGGTGAATGACCCGCACCGATTTAGGATATGTCTACATGGCCGAAAAAAAGTCCTTAATTTGGGCTAGATAGAATCATAGGGCTGGAAGGGACCTCGAGGTAATCTTGTCCAGTTCCCTGCACTCATGGCAGGACTAAGTATTATCAAGATCAGTGGTCTCCAACCTTTTTTATGCCCAAGATCACTTTTTTGAATTTAAGGGCAACCCAGGATCTACCCCTTCCCTTCTCTGAGGCCCTACCCCTTCCCCAAAGCCCCACCCCACTCACTCCATCCCCCCCCCTTTCCCACCCTCACTCACTTTCACTGGGCTGAGGTAGGGAGTTGGGGTTCGGGAGGGGCTGCGGGCTCTGGGCTGGGGCCAAGGGGTTTGCAGTGTGAGAGGGGGCTCTGGGCTGAGCCTGGGGCAGCGGGTTTGAGTTTGGGTGCGGCCTCCCGCAAGCAGCGCTTACCTCCGGCGGCTCCTGGTTGGTGGTGCAGTGTGGCTGCCGCTAGGGCAGGCTCTCTGCCTACCCCAGCCCTACGCCGCTCCCGAAAGGGGTCAACGCGCCCCTGTGGCCCTTGGGGGGTGGCAGGTGGCACATGGCTCTGCGTGCTGCCCCTCTCTGCAAGCACCACCCCTACAGCTCCCATTGGCCACAGCTCCCCCGTTCCTGGCCAATGGGAACTGCGGGGGCAGTGCTTGCAGGCAGGAGCAACGTGTGGAGGGAGACTCCTCTTCCCCTGCCCGTGGGGCCTCTCTGGCCACTTCCGGGAGCGATGTGGGACTGGGACAGGCAGGGAGCCTGTCTTAGTGGTAGCCCCGCTGTGCTGCCGGAGATCGATATCGATGGTTGGTGACCACCGATCTAGACCATCCCGCACAGGTGTTTGTCTAACCTGCTCCTAAAAATCTCCAGTGATGGAGATTCCACAGCCTCCCTAGGCAATTTATTCCAGTGCTTAAGCACCCTGACAGGTTTTTCCTAATGTCCAACCTAAACCTCCCTTGCTACAATTTAAGCTCATTGCTGCTTATCCTGTCCTCAGAGGTTAAGAGCAACAATTTTTCTCCCTCCTCCTTGTAACAACCTTTTATGTACTTGAAAACTGTTATCTTGTCCCCTCTCAGTCTTCTCTTTTCCAGATTAAACAAACCCAATTTTTTCAATCTTCCTTCATAGGTCATGTTTTCCACACCTTTAATCATTTTTGTTGCTCTTTTCTGGACTTTCTCCAATTTGTCCACATCTTTCCTGAAATGTGGCACCCAGAACTGGACACAATACTCCAGTTGAGGCCTAAGATAACCTGAGTTAACTAATGCAGGTTAAAATAGCAGTGAAGACATGACAACTGGGTTTTTAACTTGGACTAGCAGCTTGAGTTAAATTCTATAGGGCAGCCTGGGGTTGAACTCAAGCTTCTAACCTGAGTTAAAAGCTGAGCTGCAGTGTTGTCACTGCCATTTTAACCCCGGTTAGCTAAACCAAGTTAAGAATATACATTTTGGGGTGGTTTTTTTTTTTTTTTGCTGTGTAGCCATACCCGTAGAGAGAGAGAGAATCAGAAACACTAGCTGATGGTCTGGCAACCTGGTGAAAGACACTCTGGTAAACATATAAGAGCATAAGCTCTTTCTATCTCTGCATCTAAAAGCCTGATTGTCCACTGTTTGAGCTGAAGAGCCAGGTCCATTAGCTTTCGAGGCAATAGGAGACTCATAAACTTCTGTATATAGTCCAGCTGTGTGCTGATTGGGCCACAAGCAGGCCACAGGTTGAGAACCACTGTACTAGAGGGAGACAGAGCCACGTTGTGGTAGATCTCATGTACCCCATGTACCAGTAACTTACCAAACTTCCTCTGTCAGAAAGCTTAGAATCTAGCCAGCTGTGCTTTTGACAGTTTAGCTCTGGTGGTTTTGTTTTGATTTTCTTCTTTCTGCCCTCTACCAGTTAAACTTATAATTTATAAGTGGAACTGGATCTGGTGTCTGTTGAAGGGGCACCATCACTTTAAAGATTCTGTTTCTCTCTGAAAATGTTTTACCTACTGCTGTGATAGATATCTCCAAGACTACTTTAAATGAAAGGAATTTAAGGGGGAGGACAGGCACCCCTTTCCTCCCCTAACTCCTCATTTCTTGCTATTCTTTCCTGTTTGTTTTTTGGTGCCTTTGACAGCACTTTGGCACTTTCTCCCCTGTACAGGGAGTTAGTTTCTCCTGTTTGTGTGGGCCTTTCACACAGCAAGAGGGGAGAGAAAAAAGATAAATGGGCGCGGGGTGGGGGAGAAATAGGAAAATGTGACTGTAAACACAGCAGTTAGAAGGGGCATTCGGGCAGTACCTGAAACTACTATTAACTAATCTTTAAAAAAAAAATTAAAGTTAAAATTAAATGTTTTAAAAAATTAAAAAATGGAATTTGGTGCATCTGCCTGAGGAGACACTGATAGACATCTGACATAAGGGACATCAAAGCAAGAGTTAAGAAATGGCCTAGGCACGTAGCCAAAGGAGTTGTTGCGACTTCCTGCTCCAAATGGTAGCACGAAGGACGGGGAGAGGCAGATTTTATGGAGCGTCCCAGACTTGGTTACACATAGACTTCCAAGTAACTTCCTCATTACTCAGACCTTTATTGGGTTTTGCCTCTGGTGATCTTTTCCCCTTGGCACTCCGTTTTTAATGGAAGTGAGGAATGCAAGCTCGAGAACATGTAATTTGGAACTCGAGATTGTGCAACTTTGATCTTTTTGCCCATCCCCTCTAGCTTTTCCCTTTAGAAAAAAATTCTCAGATGGCTCCTTGATCGCATACGTTCCTGAGTATATTTCCCCTCACTCACATTACACCACCGCAAAATGTGGCATTAATTATACTGGTGCTTAATAACCATGTGTGCTGCCTCAAGAAATGAGGGAGAAAGGGAAGACTAAATTAACTTTGTGTGTGTTACTTTATTACTTTTTTGTACCCCTTTCTTAATAGAAAGTGATCACAATACATAGAATTAAAACAGGCTAAATTCCACACTATTATTCTTGTAAAGTCTGTGAAGATCAAGGTTGAAATCCTGGCCCCATTGAAGTCAGGGGCAAATCTGCCATTGGCTTCTGTAGGATAAGGATTTCTTCCCCAGTCTCTCTACTTTACTGAATGTGCAAGTCCTATTAAGTCTATGATAGAATTTATTTGCATGCATGTATCTGACGATGCATCTTATATCAACAATCACATGCAAAGAAAACAACCATGAGATCCTAATTAAAAAGCTCTGGGTTTGCCTATTGTTTTGTTATAATCTGTTATGTCACGCATATCAGTACACATACACACGTGGCAAAATCATGAAATCGTAAATTCCAGTGTTGGCCATAAGTATTCTGCTAATTTAAGAAATGAAAAACCTATCCGCTAGAAAGATCAAGTTGTGAATTGACATTCCCAGTGCAAGGATCCTGGTAGAATTGTAGTGTTAATACATAAACATTCTGACAGATAAAAATGTCTTTGAATTTGTCTTCTGAAGGTAAACATTTGTCATTTATCTCATGGGAAATAAAAGTTTCAGACTGAGCAATTTTTTTGTAATGAAAGAGAGCTAATATTCTTCTATAAATAACACTCATTTTAGCAAGATAGAACACTGAGTGCTCCACTTTTTATCAATTCAGATTTCAGCACATGGAGTGTAGGGGTTATAGAATCATAGAATATCAGGGTTGGAAGGGACCTCAGGAGGTGATCTAGTCCAACCCCCTGCTTCAAAGCAGGACCAATCCCCAACTAAGTCATCCCAGCCAGGGCTTTGTCAAGCCTGACCTTAAAAACCTCTAAGGAAGGAGATTCCACCACCTCCCTAGGTAACCCATTCAGTGCTTCACCACCCTCCTAGTGAAAAAGTTTTTTTCCTAATATCCAAGCTAAATTTCCCCACTGCAACTTGAGACCATTACTCCTTGTTCTGTCATCTGCTACCACTGAGAACAGCCTAGATCCATCCTCTTTGGAACTCCTCTTCAGGTAGTTGAAAGCAGCTATCAAATCCCCCCTTGCTCTTCTGTAGACTAAATAATCCCAGTTCCCTCAGTCTCTCCTCATAAATTATGTGCTCCAGTCCTCTAATCATTTTTGTTGCTCTCCGCTGGACTCTCTCCAATTTTTCCACATCCTTCTTGTAGTGTGGGGCCCAAAACTGGACACAGTACTCCAGACAAGGCCTCACCAATGCCGAATAGAGGGGAATGATCACGTTCCTTGATCTGCTGGCAATGCTCCTACTTATACAGCCCAAAATCCTGTTAGCCTTCTTGGCAGCAAGGGCGCAGGTTTGATTCATATCCAGCTTCTCGCCCACTGTAACCCCTAGTTCTTCTTCGAGTGCTGTCCCTGTGGGTGCTCCACTCTAGGTGTCGGTGCGTCCCAGCGCCGTTGATGGGAGCTTTTTGGTAACAGTGCCTGGTTGGGACGCAGGCGCTCAGTTGCTATCTCCCATCTCGTTGGAATCTTCCTGAGCACCTGCATCCCGCACCCCCCTCAGTTCCTTCTCAACCGTCCCTGGCTGAAGACGGGACTTGGGACAGTGTTATTTCTCTTCTCTGGTCTCTGTAGGAAAAAAAGTATCAAAGAATATAGAAATAGTTATTAGTTACATCCCAGTTGTTTCCCTTCCTTTAGTGTAGTTTAAAAGAAAACAAACAAAAAAACAAACTTTTCGCTTCAGGCTTGCCTCCTGCTGAGACACTCTCCCCTGCCATTTCTAGTTCACAATGCCAGGGGGTTCAGGATTCAGAAAGTGTGTTTCCTGTCAGGACTCCATGTCACAGTCGGATGGGCACTCACATTGTGAGTCCCTCGGAGAAACCCACATCCCTGCAAAGTGCCTCCACTGTACGAGCCTCAAGTCAAGGGCTCGGCGTGACAGGGACCTGCGACTTAAAATACGTCTGATGGAAAAATCCCTGCAGCCCCTTTCGGAGACGGGGAAAGTTAAACCCGCTCCTACACACTCCCCGGCCAGAGCCGAACCAGTGCAGAGTGCTGCTTCACCCTCTCTGGAGCAGAGGCAAGAAGCACAGCAGTCTCCGGGGAGAGACTCTGACAAGGGTAAAGAGTCTCCTGCGAGATCTTTACCCTCTGTGCTGACAGCGCCACAGGCAGGCGCCTCAGCCCTTTCTAAAGCCTCCGCCGCGGCTGCCACAGACCGCAGAGGCAGGAACCCAACCTCCCGTACCGGGATGGTCTCCGCGGCACCGAGTGCCTCAGCGCTAAAAATAGCCGTGGTGCCGGCTGCACGCTCTGCCCTGGAGCCAGGAAGAATGTCGGCACCGAGCCTGCCTCCTGCCCCGGCAGCGGACCCCCTGCAGGGCACTTCTCACAGACCCGCGGCACCGCTGTCACTTTCACTTTCCAATGCTAATGCGGTAGAGCACAGTCCAGGCTCAGCGCAGCCCAGTGAGCAGGAGCAGCAGTTCCTCACTGAATGTGACCTCTCAGTGCCACCTGAGCCTAACTCGCCGCTCCTGGATACACAGGGCTCACTCTTCGAACAGCCGCTCTCACCACCTGAACTGGCTACCTTCACTGGCAGTGAACCCGATATACAGCAGCAGGCGGAGTTCTCCCCACCTGTCTCTCCTCCTCCGCTGGACCCTCTTCCACGTCAGGCTACGGTCCTCAGCCACCAGCCTCAGTTTCCCTACTTTGCCCCCCCGTGGATGGCACCGAAGTTTTCCTAGCCTATGCCTTGGCCCCAGTGGTACCCTTGGCCACATCCTCCTACCACTCATCCTCAGACCTCTTCCACTAAACCACTACTTGCTTCAGTGCCTCGATCTCCAGCTCCATTCACTTCTAGAGTACCTGAACCCCCTCCTGAGAACGTGAGCAACAAACCATATCCTGATTGACTGACCCCTAATTCTCCATCTGCTCCAGACAGAGCCCTCTTCCCCCCCCCCCCCCCGCCTCCACAGAACGTGGACGACTGTAAACAATTTCAAGAGCTTTTCAATACTCAGTCAAGACCTCCCCCTAGAAGAAGTTCAGGAGACACAACACAAACTCCTCAGAATCCTTCAACCCTCTGCACCCTCAAAGATCATGCTCCCTATAAATGAAGCTCTCCTGGAACCAGCTGACACTCTCTGGCAAACTCCAGCTTCTTTATTACCTACCTGCAGAAAGGCCGAACGTAAATACTATGTTCCTGCTAAGGATGCTGACTTCCTATTTTCTCACCCACAAACAAAGTCTCTCGTCATGGATGCAGTCGCACAAAGGACAAAACAGCCACAATATCGGCACACCCTGCAAGACAAGGACCTTAAATGCCTTGACGTCTTCTGACGCAAGGTTTACACGTCCTCCACTCTTCAATTCAGGATTGCAAACTACTCTGCACTCCTCGCCAGCTATGACTTTGATAACTACAATAAACTTTTTGAATTTGCCTCCTACGTTCCAGAGGACAGGAGAGCAGACTTTAAATCACTTCTGAGCGAGGACTTTAGCTCAGCTCTATCAAAGTACACCTGGCGGCGCTTACCACCTTCCACATCCTGTTAGAAGGTTATTCACTCTTTGCCCCGCCCCCCACCACCACCATAAAATGATTTCTCACAGGCCTGCAAAATCTCTACCCTGAAATTTACCCAACGGCAGCTATATGGAATCTTAACCTCATTCTTCACGCTCTCATGAAACCTCCATTCGAGCCTTTGGCTACCTCCTCTCTTCTCCATATGTCCATGAAGGTAGCTTTCTTAGTTGCAGTAACATCAGCAAGGAGAGTAGGTGAAATACAAGCGCCCTGGTAGCCCATCCTCCCTACACAATCTTCTCCAAAGACAAAGTCACTGTGAGACCACATCCTAAATTTCTCCCTAAGGTGATATCCACCTTCCACCTTAACCAACTGATATACTTGCCTACTTTTTATCCCAAACCTCACAAGACTCCACACGAAGCATCTCTACATATTCTCGATGTCAGGCGAGCAATCGCCTTTTACTTAGACAGGACTAAGCCATTTAGTAAATCTCCACAACTCTTTCGACTCCATGACTCCATCACCGAAAGATGGAAAGGTACGGCTATCTCTAAACAACGTCTGTCCAAGTGGATCTCTGACTACATCACATCCTCTTACTGTATTCAAAATATTCAACCGCCCGAAGACATTAGAACTCATTCCACTCGAGCTATGTCAACATCCGTTGCCTTCCTACATTACATACCCATTTCTGACCTCTGTAGAGTGGCTACATGGTCATCTGAACACGCGTTTGCCAAAAACTGTGCTATCACGCAAGATACCACAGCAGACACCATAGTAGGCCATACAGTACTCTCTATAGTACTCACTGCCGCATCTCCAAAGTCCCACCAATCATAGTGGGTACTGCTACACGTTCACCTAGAGTGGCGCACCCACAGGGACAGCACTCGAAGAAGAAGGGGAAGTTACTCACCTTGCAGTAACTGAAGTTCTTTGAGATGTGTGTCCCTGTGGGTGCTCCACTCCCCACCCTTCTTCCCTCTACTTTGGAGTACTAGTATAATCGCTCCACGGTAGAGAAGAAACTGAGGGGGGTGCGGGATGCAGGCGTTCAGGAAGATTCCGATGAGATGGGAGATGCTAACTGAGCGCCTGCGTCCTGACCAGGCACTGCTACCAAAAATCTCTGATCAACGGCGCCGGGACGCACCGACACCTAGAGTGGAGCAACCACAGGAACACACATCGCAAAGAACTTCAGTTACTGCAAGGTGAGTAACTTCCCCGTCCTTTTCTGCAGAACTGCTTGTTGGATGCAAGCTTGTTAAGAATCTTCTGTATTTTTTTAAATGGAGTGTGTTAGGGTTTGTAGGTACAAAATTTTATCCATTGTTCTCCTGAAAGTTAGCAGAGTCCATGTGATACTTTTGTGTCTTCCCCGCCCCCACCAAGGATTTCAGTGCTTTGCACCACTCCTCCTCCTCCTCTCTCTGAGTTTTAAAAAACCCAATATTGCTAGCCACCCAGCATTTATGTGCAACTCTAAATAATACAATGTGATGGAGGGTGGAATTTTGATCAGCTGAAACTGAAATGCATTTCCTTATTTTTACAAAGGATCCTAATGAGTTTGAGAGAAATAAAAAATGCCAAATACACTGGCACTTTCTCTCCTTCCAGCCATCTCTCACTTTACCCAATTACGATTTTTATCATGTAATAAAGATTGTACAGATTCAGCTGGCTGATGATCAGACTTTGTTTAAATGCGTACTAGATGCTCTCTGGGTTTGTTCTCTGCTTTGTCTCATCAGTGTGTCTTTTTGTGGAATGGGAAGCACATGTGGAAACCAGACACACTGTTGTCAGCTGGTAAAAGAGAGGTGATTAGAATGATGAAAGCATGGTTGTGGCTATCTGTTCACCAGCTGGAACCCCCATTTAGAGGAGAATTATTGCTGAGGCATTAGGAATCCATCAAGGAGTGCAGCAGCAGATTCCAAAGCATCTACTCCGGTTGGTATCTGAAAAACACTAGTTAGGACTCTCATCTTTAGGAATCTGAGCTATCTAGTTCTGGTCCAGATATGATGCGGATGATACTAAACTGGGAGGAGTGGTAGATATGCTGGAGGGGAGGGATAGGATACAGAAGGACCTAGACAAATTGGAGGATTGGGCCAAAAGAAATCTGATGAGGTTCAATAAGGATAAGTGCAGGGTCCTGCACTTAGGATGGAAGAATCCCATGCACCGCTACAGACTAGGGACCGAATGGCTAGGCAGCAGTTCTGCGGAAAAGGACCTAGGGGTGACAGTGGACGAGAAGCCGGATATGAGTCAGCAGTGTGCCCTTGTTGCCAAGAAGGCCAATGGCATTTTGGGATGTATAAGTAGGGGCATTGCCAGCAGATCGAGGGACGTGATCGTTCCCCTCTATTTGACATTGGTGAGGCCTCATCTGGAGTACTGTGTCCAGTTTTGGGCCCCACACTACAAGAAGGATGTGGATAAATTGGAGAGAGTCCAGCGAAGGGCAACAAAAATGATTAGGGATCTGGAACACATGACTTATGAGGAGAGGCTGAGGGAGCTGGGATTGTTTAGCCTGCAGAAGAGAAGAATGAGGGGGGATTTGATAGCTGCTTTCAACTACCTGAAAGGGGGTTCCAAAGAGGATGGCTCTAGACTGTTCTCAATGGTTGCAGATGACAGAACGAGGAGTAATGGTCTCAAGTTGCAGTGGGGGAGGTTTAGATTGGATATTAGGAAAAACTTTTTCACTAAGAGGGTGGTGAAACACTGGAATGCGTTACCTAGGGAGGTGGTAGAATCTCCTTCCTTAGAGGTTTTTAAGGTCAGGCTTGACAAAGCCCTGGCTGGGATGATTTAACTGGGAATTGGTCCTGCTTCGAGCAGGGGGTTGGACTAGATGACCTTCAGGGGTCCCTTCCAACCCTGATATTCTATGATTCTATGAACTTCCTTGAAGTTCAGGGTCAGCAGATGGAGCCAGAGATCAGCCCACCCCAAAATAACATGAATATAAACTGCTTCTGATGATCCCACCACTGAATGCACTGCTACAGACTAGGGACCGAATGTCTCGGCAGCAGTTCTGCAGAAAAGGACCTAGGGGTTACAGTGGACGAGAAGCTGGATATGAGTCAAACCTGTGCCCTTGTTGCCAAGAAGGCTAACAGGATTTTGGGCTGTATAAGTAGGGGCATTGCCAGCAGATCGAGGGACGTGATCGTTCCCCTCTATTCGACACTGGTGAGGCCTCATCTGGAGTACTGTGTCCAGTTTTGGGCCCCACGCTACAAGAAGGATGTGGAAAAATTGGAAAGAGTCCAGCGGAGGGCAACAAAAATGATTAGGGGTCTGGAACACATGAGTTATGAGGAGAGGCTGAGGGAACTGGGGATGCTTAGTCTACGGAAGAGAAGAATGAGGGGGGATTTGATAGCTGCTTTCAACTACCTGAAAGGGAGTTCCAAAGAAGATGGCTGTAGACTGTTCTCAGTGGTAGCAGATGACAGAACAAGGAGTAATGGTCTCAAGTTGCAGTGGGGGAGATTTAGGTTGGATATTAGGAAAAACTTTTTCACGAGGAGGGTGGTGAAACACTGGAATGCGTTACCTAGGGAGGTGGTGGAATCTCCTTCCTTAGAGGTTTTTAAGGTCAGGCTTGAGAAAGCCCTGGCTGGGATGATTTAATTGGGGATCGGTCCTGCTTTGAGCAGGGGGTTGGACTAGATGACTTCCTGAGGTCCCTTCCAACCCTGATATTCTATGATTCTAATGTGGAAGCCAGTGCAGTATGTATTTAGGTTAGTGTTCTTATGAAAACGTCTCTTGAATGGTTATTCCATCCCTTCACATCTCTTCTCTTTCATCTTAATATCCCAGGTTCCCTTGATATTTTCTTTTAAGCTTAGTCACTGTTTATTGTGAGCAGTCCTCTTCCAGATGGGCCTCCAAATACTGAATGATTTTACTTGTAGTGAGTATTTACATGATCCTATTATACCTGGATATTACAGGTTGAGTCCCCACCTCTCGCTCAGACTGCACTGAGTCCTGTGTGTTGCCGTATTTTAATACATGGTATTGAGGACCAAATAACATTCTCTACTCTGAGGGATTGCCCAGTTCATTTCTGGCCTGACTTGGCAATGGAACTGCCAGTTCTTTCAGCATTTCTGACACAGCTACTATCAAGACATATCGGAAATTTCCCAGGAAACGTTTTTTTCTGGTCTTTCTAAACCAAATTTGCACATGCAGAAGCTTTGATGAAAGCACCCAAGGATTAGATTGCTTTTCTGATCCACACCCCTAATTTGCCCAGCCTTTCTGGTGCTGTGATTTTATTGTTGTATATAAGCAAATGCTGTTTTCTGACAGAAATGGAAGCCAAGGAAATGAGAGAGTCTCAGCATCATGTTATGTTTACTAAGAACTTTCTCCAGGAGCTTATATTTCCCTATAACTTCCTGTGTTTCCTCAGAGCTTTAATCCTCCTGTCACATGTTTTCAGTTCAACTTTTCTTCTCTGCTAATCTCAGGATTTATTCTGCTATTGTTCCTAATCCACAAGAGCATTCGTGACCTCAGAAGAAACCCCCGGCAAGAAGCTTTTTTGGATTTGGGTGACATGGATTCTTCTGCCTTCGGTGCTCAGTTGCCTTTCTGAAGCCGTGAACAAGTCTGAAGCACTTAACCACTTGCCTACCAGAAACGGCTTGCTGCATTCATCCAGGGGTCCTAATGGCAAATGAAACTCTCCTTTTGGTATGACAGGAACAGTCATTCCTACACCCTTACAGGACAGACTCAATAAAGTACTTCCTGCAATCACCAAAGTCGTGTATATAAAAGAACAAGACAAATTAAGAGCTATATATATGTTTTTAAAAAAGTTTTTAGCTAGGATTTATCTTGGAGCAACTATTTAGCAGCATGATTCTCAGCAGATAGCAAATGTCACTGAAAGGAAAAATATGGTCAGAAATGCACTGTGGAAAACTTTTAAATGGTGGCCCAAACATTTAAAAAAAAAACACCCACTAAGGGCAATGTGATGGGGTGTACCACGCCCTTTGAGGCCCCTACTGGAAGCCCTGCAGTCCTACCAACTCCACCCCAGGAAAAAGTAGTGAATCCTTGGTCCTCCAGGTCTGTCTAGAAAAGCTGCAGAGAAGCAGCCAATCAGAGCCCAGCAGGCTCAGTTAAAATGAGCTACAGGGCTTGAGCAGGGCAGTTGCTGGCTGGGACCAGAAGGCTGAAGGAGGACTGGAAGGCTGTGAGACTCCACAGCTAACGAGACTGGGGAGAAACCCTGCTCAAGCAGGGATAGGACTGTGAAGCTTTCCAGGCACAGAGGCCTGGGAGAGAGAACCCTGACTAACTATTTTAAGCTCTCCAGGTAAAGAGGCCTGAGAGAAGACCCTGAGAAATCAGGGGAGAGACTGAGAAACTCTCCAGGCAAGGAGGCCTGGGTGATAACCTGCTCAGACAGAGAACACAAGAAGGTGACGGGACAGCGTGTGAAGCAGGTCAGAGAATGCAGTAATAGCAACTAGTAAAGAAAGAAGCATATGGCCGATAATTGTAGGGTCTCTGGGTTGGGACCTGGAGTAGTGGGCGGGCCTGGGTCCCGCACTGGCGAAGTGGCCAAAGCCCTGAGAAGGGGACAAGTTTTTTGTTTTGGAGCCCAAGAAAGGGACTAGAGTTTAAACAGGCCCAGAGATTGGGCTGAAAACCTTACAGAGGGCCAGTTGTTTGTTGAACTGTGTTACCTGGAAGGGGGTTCCTTCATGTGTCTGTCTTCAGTCTATGTGTGACTTAGCCGAAGGGCTGAGTCACTGAAGACCCGCCTGACGAAGGCAACCGCCATCATGGAGCACCGGGAACAGAAAAAGGAAAGAGTGCAGGATTGCACCCCGCTGACAGGAGGTGCTCATGAGAGGTCCTCCCCTCCTCCTCCCATCACAGGAAAGTAATAAACTGAGCACAAGCCCTGTGTAGGTATCTATAGCGAAATCAAGTTACACAAACAGGACAGCATTTGGGAATGAAAGACCTGAAATGCTAAGGTCAGAACTTTCAATTGGTTACGCAGAGGAATAGGAGCCAGTGGAAGGGGTTTAAATAACTGAGTCAAGTGGAGATTGCCAAGAACCCAGAACAAAAACTTCAGTGCTGTTCTGCAATCCCAACCTAAAATTCTCCTTCATAACCTCTCTGTCCCTTCATCACATTGCTTAGGAGACCATCTCTTGATGCTAACAGTCTCACCAAGTTATTCCCTGTTTGGGGGGGAAGATTACTGAGAAGGCTGTGGCGAGGCAGCTCTGGTCACAGTTCTGTTGGATTAATGGGGGCAGGATTGCTTTCTTGTAAGGAGGAAGGTTAATCATGATTATTTACTTCTATTATTGGAGTGCTGAGGAGCTCTAGTCATGGACCAGGACCCCATTGTTTTTAGGGGTTGAAGCACAGGAGATCTAGGTTCTTTCCCCAGCTTTATCTTGGGCAAGTCCCGAAGGGCTTGTTTACACTGGCACTTTACAGCGCTGCAACTGTCTCGCTCAGGGGTGTGAAAAAACACCCCGCTGAACGCCGCATGTTTAGCGCTGTAAAGCGCCAGTCCAGACAGTGCGCCAGTCCTGGGAGCTGCGCCCCTCACGGAGGTGGGTTTTTTTAAAGCACTGGGAGAGCTCTCGGCTGTGATCACACAAGCCACGTAAAAGCACTGCTTTAACGTTGCCAGTGTAGACTAGCCCTTAGGGTATGTCTACACTACGGAATAAGATCGAATTTATAGAAGTCGGTTTTTTAGAAATCTGTTTTATATACTCGAATGTGTGTGTCCCCACAGAAAATGCTCTAAGTGCATTAAGTGCATTAACTCGGCGGAGTGCTTCCACAGTACCGAGGCTAGAGTCGACTTCCGGAGCGTTGCACTGTGGGTAGCTATCCCACAGTTCCCGCAGTCTCCGCTGCCCATTGGAATTCTGGGTTGAGATCCCAATGCCTGATGGGGCTAAAACATTGTCGTGGGTGGTTCTGGGTACATATCGTCAGGCCCCCGTTCCCTCCCTCCCTCCGTGAAAGCAAGGGCAGACAATCGTTTCGTGCCTTTTTTCCTGAGTTACCTGTGCAGACGCCATACCACGACAAGCATGGAGCCCGCTCAGGTAACCGTCACCCTATGTCTCCTGGGTGCTGGCAGACGCGGTACGGCATTGCTACACAGTAGCAGCAACCCCTTGCCTTGTGGTAGCAGACGGTACAGTACGACTGGTAGCCGTCATCGTCATGTCCGAGGTGCTCCTGGCCACGTCGGCTGGGAGCGCCTGGGCAGACATGGGCACAGGGACTAAATTTGGAGTGACTTGACCAGGTCATTCTCTTTAGTCCTGCAGTCAGTCCTATTGAACCGTCTTATGGTGAGCGGGCAGGCGATACGGACTGCTAGCAGTCGTACTGTACCATCTTCTGCCGAGCAGCCATGAGATGTGGATGGCATGCAGTCCTTCTGCACTGTCTGCTGCCAGCCAAAGATGTAAAAGATAGATGGAGTGGATCAAAACAAGAAATAGACCAGATTTGTTTTGTACTCATTTGCTTCCCCCCCTCCCCTGTCTAGGGGACTCATTCTTCTAGGTCACATTGCAGTCACTCCTTGAGAAGGTGCAGCGAGGTAAATCTAGCCATGTATCAATCAGAGGCCAGGCTAACCTTCTTGTTCCAATAAGAACGATAACTTAGGTGCACCATTTCTTATTGGAACCGTCCGTGAAGTCCTGCCTGAAATACTCCTTGATGTAAAGACACCCCCTTTGTTGATTTTAGCTCCCTGAAGCCAACTCTGTAAGCCGTGTCCTCAGTCGCCCCTCCCGGCGTCAGAGCAACAGCAAACAATCGGGCATCTGAGAGTGCTGTCCAGAGCAGTCACAATGGAGCACTCTGATGGGGCTAAAACATTGTCGCGGGTGGTTCTGGGTACGTATCGTCAGGCCCCCGTTCCCTCCCTCCCTCCGTGAAAGCAAGGGCAGACAATCATTTCGTGCCTTTTTTCCTGAGTTACCTGTGCAGACGCCATACCACGGCAAGCATGGAGCCCGCTCAGGTAACCGTCACCCTATGTCTCCTGGGTGCTGGCAGACGCGGTACGGCTTTGCTACACAGAAGCAGCAACCCATTGCCTTCTGGCAGCAGACGGTGCAATACGACTGGTAGTCGTCCTCGTCGTGTCCGAGGTGCTCCTGGCCACGTCGGCTGGGAGCGCCTGGGCAGACATGGGTGCAGGGACTAAATTTGGAGTGACTTGACCAGGTCGTTCTCTTTAGTCCTGCAGTCAGTCCTATTGAACCGTCTTATGGTGAGCGGGCAGGCGATACGGACTGCTAGCAGTCGTACTGTACCATCTTCTGCCAGGCAGGCAAGAGATGAGGATGGCTAGCAGTCGTACTGTACCATCTTCTGCCGAGCAGCCATGAGATGTGGATGGCATGCAGTCCTTCTGCACCGTCTGCTGCCAGCCAAAGATGTAAAAGATAGATGGAGTGGGTCAAAACAAGAAATAGACCAGATTTGTTTTGTACTCATTTGCCTCCTCCCCTGTCTAGGGGACTCATTCCTCTAGGTCACACTGCAGTCACTCACAGAGAAGGTGCAGCGAGGTAAATCTAGCCATGTATCAATCAGAGGCCAGGCTAACCTCCTTGTTCCAATAAGAACGATAACTTAGGTGCACCATTTCTTATTGGAACCCTCCGTGAAGTCCTGCCTGAAATACTCCTTGATGTAAAGACACCCCCTTTGTTGATTTTAGCTCCCTGAAGCCAACCCTGTCAGAGCAACGGCAGACAATCGTTCCGCGCCTTTTTTCTGTGCGGACGCCATACCAAGGCAAGCATGGAGGCCGCTCAGCTCACTTTGGCAATTAGGAGCACATTAAACACCACACGCATTATCCAGCAGTATATGCAGCACCAGAACCTGGCAAAGCGATACCGGGCGAGGAGGCGACGTCAGCGCGGTCACGTGAGTGATCAGGACATGGACACAGATTTCTCTGAAAGCATGGGCCCTGCCAATGCATGCATCATGGTGCTAATGGGGCAGGTTCATGCTGTGGAACGCCGATTCTGGGCTCGGGAAACAAGCACAGACTGGTGGGACCGCATAGTGTTGCAGGTCTGGGACGATTCCCAGTGGCTGCGAAACTTTCGCATGCGTAAGGGCACTTTCATGGAACTTTGTGACTTGCTTTCCCCTGCCCTGAGGTGCATGAATACCAAGATGAGAGCAGCCCTCACAGTTGAGAAGCGAGTGGCGATAGCCCTGTGGAAGCTTGCAACGCCAGACAGCTACCGGTCAGTTGGGAATCAATTTGGAGTGGGCAAATCTACTGTGGGGGCTGCTGTGATGCAAGTAGCCCACGCAATCAAAGATCTGCTGATATCAAGGGTAGTGACCCTGGGAAATGTGCAGGTCATAGTGGATGGCTTTGCTGCAATGGGATTCCCTAACTGTGGTGGGGCTATAGACAGAACCCATATCCCTATCTTGGCACCGGAGCACCAAGCCGCCGAGTACATAAACCGCAAGGGGTACTTTTCGATAGTGCTGCAAGCTCTGGTGGATCACAAGGGACGTTTCACCAACATCAACGTGGGATGGCCAGGAAAGGTGCATGATGCTCGCATCTTCAGGAACTCTGGTCTGTTTCAAAAGCTGCAGGAAGGGACTTTATTCCCAGACCAGAAAATAACTGTTGGGGATGTTGAAATGCCTATAGTCATCCTTGGGGACCCAGCCTACCCCTTAATGCCATGGCTCATGAAGCCGTACACAGGCAGCCTGGACAGTAGTCAGGAGCTGTTCAACTACAGGCTGAGCAAGTGCAGAATGGTGGTAGAATGTGCATTTGGACGTTTAAAGACGCGCTGGCGCAGTTTACTGACTCGCTTAGACCGCAGCGAAACCAATATTCCCACTGTTATTACTGCTTGCTGTGTGCTCCACAATATCTGTGAGAGTAAGGGGGAGACGTTTATGGCGGGGTGGGAGGTTGAGGCAAATCGCCTGGCTGCTGGTTACGCGCAGCCAGACACCAGGGCGGTTAGAAGAGCACAGGAGGGTGCGGTACGCATCAGAGAAGCTTTGAAAACCAGTTTCATGACTGGCCAGGCTACGGTGTGAAAGTTCTGTTTGGTTCTCCTTGATGAAGCCCCCCGCCCCTTGGTTCACTCTACTTCCCTGTAAGCTAACCACCCGCCCCTCCTCCCTTCAATCACCGCTTGCAGAGGCAATAAAGTCATTGTTGCTTCACATTCATGCATTCTTTATTCATTCATCACACAAATAGGGGGATGACTACCAAGGTAGCCCAGGAGGGGTGGTGGAGGAGGGAAGGAAAATGCCACACAGCACTTTAAGCACAGCACTTTAAAAGTTTACAACTTTAAAATTTATTGAATGACAGCCTTCTTTTTTTTGGGGCAATCCTCTGTTGTGGAGTGGCTGGTTGGCCGGAGGCCCCCCCACCGTGTTCTTGGGCGTCTGGGTGTGGAGGCTATGGAACTTGGGGAGGAGGGCGGTTGGTTACAGAGGGGCTGCAGTGGCAGTCTGTGCTCCAGCTGCGTTTGCTGCAGCTCAACCATACACTGGAGGATACTGGTTTGGTCCTGCAGCAGCCTCAGCATTGAATCCTGCCTCCTCTCATCACGCTGCCGCCACATTTGAGCTTCAGCCCTCTCTTCAGCCCCACACTTGCTCTCTTCAGCCCGCCACCTCTCCTCCCGGTCATTTTGTGCTTTCCTGCACTCTGACATTATTTGCCTCCACGCATTCATCTGTGCTCTGTCAGTGTGGGAGGACAGCATGAGCTCGGAGAACACTTCATCGCGAGTGCGTTTTTTTTTTCTTTCTAAGCTTCACTAGCCTCTGGGAAGGAGAAGATCCTGTGATCATTGAAACACATGCAGCTGGTGGAGAAAAAAAAAAGGGGGAGCGGTATTTAAAAAGACACATTTTATAAAACAGTGGCTACACTCTTTCAGGGTAAACCTTGCTGTTAACATTACATACATAGCACATGTGCTTTCGTTACAAGGTCGCATTTTGCCTCCTCCCACCGCGTGACTACCCCCTCAACCTTCCCCCCTCCATGTGGCTAACAGCGGGGAACATTTCTGTTTAGCCACAGGCAAACAGCCCAGCAGGAATGGGCTCCTCTGAGTGTCCCCTGAAGAAAAGCACTCTATTTCAACCAGGTGACCATGAATTATATCTCACTCTCCTGAGGATAACACAGAGAGATAAAGAACGGATGTTGTTTGAATGCCAGCAAACATACACTGCAATGCTTTGTTCTACAGTGATTCCCGAGTACGTGTTACTGGCCTGGAGTGGTAAAGTGTCCTACCATGAAGGACGCAATAAGACTGCCCTCCCCAGAAACCTTTTGCAAAGGCTTTAGGACTACATCTAGGAGAACCGCAAATGCCAGGGCAAAGTAATCCTTTCACATGCTTGCTTTTAAACCATGTATAGTATTTTAAAAGGTACACTCACCAGAGGTCCCTTCTCCGCCTGCTGGGTCCAGGAGGCAGCCTTGGGTGGGTTCGGGGGGTACTGGCTCCAGGTCTAGGGTGAGAAACAGTTCCTGGCTGTCGGGAAAACCGGTTTCTCCGCTTGCTTGCTGTGAGCTATCTACAACCTCCTCCTCCTCATCATCTTCTTCGTCCCCAAAACCTGCTTCCATATTGCCTCCATCTCCATTGAAGGAGTCAAACAACACGGCTGGGGTAGTGATGGCTGAACCCCCTAAAATGGCATGCAGCTCATCATAGAAGCGGCATGTTTGGGGCTCTGACCCAGAGCGGCTGTTCGCCTCTCTGGTTTTCTGGTAGGCTTGCCTCAGCTCCTTCAATTTCACGCGGCACTGCTTCGGGTCCCTGTTATGGCCTCTGTCCTTCATGCCCTGGGAGATTTTTACAAAGGTTTTGGCATTTCGAAAACTGGAACGGAGTTCTGATGGCATGGATTCCTCTCCCGAAACAGCGATCAGATCCCGTACCTCCCGTTCAGTGCATGCTGGAGCTCTTTTGCGATTCTGGGACTCCATCATGGTCACCTCTGCTGATGAGCTCTGCATGGTCACCTGCAGCTTGCCACGCTGGCCAAACAGGAAATGAGATTCAAAAGTTCGCGGTTCTTTTCCTGTGTACCTGGCCAGTGCATCTGAGTTGAGAGTGCTGTCCAGAGCGGTCATAATGGAGCACTCTGGGATAGCTCCCGGAGGCCAATACCATCGAATTGTGTCCACAGTACCCCAAATTCGAGCCGGCAACGTCGATTTAAGCGCTAATCCACTTGTCGGGGTGGAGTAAGGAAATCGATTTTAAGAGCCCTTTAAGTCGAAATAAAGGGCTTCATTGTGTGGACGGGTGCAGGTTTACATCGATTTAACGCTGCTAAATTCGACCTAAAGTCCTAGTGTAGACCAGGGCTTAGTCTCACTATGCTTTGCTTTCCCCATCTGCTTCTTGGAAATAATACCTGCTGCACAGAGGTGTTGTGATGCTTTGCTTAATGCAATGAGTAAAGTGCTTTGAGACCCTATGACAGATAGTGGTATAGAGATGGAAAGTAACCATTACTGGTATCAGTGCAAGAAAATGCCAAGTAACAATCTGTTGAGTATGGGATTCCATATCTAAGTATAATTGATTGGGGCAGAGGAAAGAGAATGGGAAGCTACTTTCTTATTAGTGCTGGCCTGGTTTCTGGCACAGCTGTAGTTTCCTCTGGTATTTGTGATGGACAAAGAGCTCTGTTCAGAGGCTCGCATTAAAACATTGTGTGGGACAGGCCAAGCAAGGTGTTGGTGAAATAGAATCTGCCTAGGGGTGGCCTGGCATGCAGTCTTCTGGTTGACTTGAGTAGATCTGCTGACATGCTTGTAGAAGGGGAGGTGCTTGGCAGTTTTGTTTCTTTGGGGCGAAGGAGGAACAGCTTCCAGTTCAAGTATGCAAAATCTCATTTTTTTCAGCAAGATAATTTACCAGGACGGTATTTGTATGGAGACCATGAAAGAACTAGCTGACGTGTCTTTTTTATGTCTAGATAGCCTGATGCTTTCGGTAGACAAAAACATGGGAGCAGACATGCAGCAGGTATCCTCTAGTGGTATGAATTAGTAGTACCTGTGTCCTAGCATAACTATGTATTTCGCTGCAGGTCATCCTAACAGTGCTCTACTTCCTCTCCAAAATTTCAATAAATATTAAAAAGATGCCAGGTCCTGTATTTTAGTTATTTGGACTGGATTTTGCTATTAGGTTATACTGCTTCTGGAATTTTGGAACGCATCACGGATGGGGCGGTGTGTTTTTATCCTTCGTGACTGCTATAAGGGTGCCACTTAAAAATAGACTGGGCAAAGCACTAGTAGAAAATGTACCGTAGGGACCAGTCCTGCATTAGTTACCACAAGATGTGCCCGTTACTTTGGGGTATGCTCATTTATTAGGGTTACTCTTCTGGGGGAGAGGGGGTCTGTAATTCTATTAATGTATTGCTTATGTCACTTATGTGTTCATATGGAGCTCTACTCCTTCCTTCTGCAAGTCCCCTCCAAATGGAGCTATCCTGCAGGACCTAGGTTCCCCAGGGCTGGGTTCCTCCAGCCCTAGAACCAGATGCGTGCGCACACCCACCCACACACTAACAGAGCAAGTCTGAGTGGACTGGATCAATCAGTACTCTCAAGCTGACCCTCTTATATGTCCCTGTACTCAATGGGCTGGGCCGAACAGCACTTTCAGCTGTCACCCTTATATGCCACAGGTTTAACACGTCCCTATCCTCACTTTCATGTCACAATTGTACTGGTAGTAACTCACTTGATGAGCAAATCCCACAGTATTTTGGGCGCCGTAGGGATCTTTAGCGTAGGTAAAAGAAGCTTTGCTGCAGAGTAAATGGGGGAAGCTAGAAACACAAAAGAGTAAAGTTCAGAGAGAGAGAGAGAAGCAACCAGCTTAACCATAAAAGTTATTTATTGAATAATAGTGATAACTACACAAGGAGAGCCTAAACCAATGTAACAGTTACATTATTAAAGGCTGATACCTGAGGTAGAAAGGAAAACAGAGAGAGAGAGGGATCTCACCCACTCCATGGAGCTTGAACTGGTTGGGGTTCCCAGATGATGGTGGTAGCTCAGGGTCCTGAGTGCTGGACAGGCAGAGCCCCCAGCATGATCAGTCAGGAGATGGAGTCCTAGTGGAACTGTTGGAGAGTTTGGGTCCATGCATCAGAACACTTACTTGAACATAGGTAGGCGTTTTTGTAGAGAAACAACAATGGTTCAAGGGAAAACACTAGATTTGTTTATGGGTAAACTGATGACTCAGGGGTTTTTTTTAGGCTAGACAATAGGAGCTGATCACTCTTGGCTATGGGTGGTGTTTTTTTCCAGGGAGATCACAATGCAACTAGGCTGCTTCAATATTTTGGATATCAATCAAGGATTTATTGCTAGAATTGGTCTGATAACTGCTGAGCTGGGTGTGTGCAGGCGTACGTTCATTAACATCTGGAGCAGAGATCCCCCATGATGCAGTGCTTCCCTGCTTTTCTGGTCCCAGAGTTCAATGTGGTTCTCTGTTCTCCATTCTGTATGCAAATGGAGATGTCTCCCTGTCCCATCTTTCATGCAGATGAGGCTATGGGAGTTGTCTCTGTTCTTCGTTTTGTATGCTAATGGAGACTTCCTAATCTTGTCACCTTTGGCAGGAGGGGTCTAGTGTGTCTCCCAATGCCCTTCTCTGCTCTCTGCAAGTCTTTTCTCTGATCGGTTTTAGTTCAAGCAGAAACTGGAGGGGGAGGGTCTTTCATGAGTCAGACAGGCTGGATACTGTGTCCTGGTTCCCCAAGAACACAGAGCTGACTCATGTCATAGTGCAAGGATAGGCTTAAAGTCCTAATAGGTCATCACTGTCTTGAATTTTCTTGAATCTACGAAGAGTGAAGCAGTGGTATTTTCAAACTGCATTTCGTTCCCGTTGGGGGAGATTCTTTTGATGGCTGGTGTCAGTGTTTTTATCAATGCAGAGGTAGTCACTCCTCTCGTCAGGCAATCAAGAAGGGGGGAGGGTGTGGAGAGGAGGGGAAATCTCCCCACCATAGCAGATTTCCTTTCTCAGACCTCTTGCTGCTGCAGCAGCACTTTAATGGAGAATGGCACAAGTTAATTCGGCACCGTGGAAGGTGCGGGGGGAGGGGGAGAGAAACAAAAAGCATCCTGTTAGTGAACTCTTCACTCCTGTTCCTTACAGTCTGCTGTGGTTTGGTTTGCGTTTGCCCTTTGCAATGGGATCAGGCTGGTGTTCCTGTCACAAAGAGAGGTTTATATTCAGCCAGTTCTCACTCCCTGCCCTTTGGCTCCATTATCAGCCGCAAAAAGTGCTGAATAGTTGTTAGCTTTGCATGAGGAAGACCGAGAGCTTTTTGGCAGGGTTAGAGGGCTGATGAGATGAGTCTTACTTCTTTAAATGCTTTAAAGAGACATGAAGGAGTGTGCGTGGTACTAATTTTGATGGAATAAATGGGTCCAAAGAATTGAAGTTGTTAACATAAGTCAGTCACGGCCCAACATTAAACACCCTTAAACAAGTTTCGAGTGTTGGCATACAGAGACCTCAGCCTGCTTAATACCATGGCAAATGCAATTAAAAATTCTTTTTAACCTTTTATTAAAGATACAGAAAAAAGAAGAAAAATAGTTAAAACATTTTAAATGTTAAGTATGAAGTCTGGGTTTCATTTTAACACCCTGGTTCCCTTTCTCTGTAGCTGGAGAGATTTTTTAGAAAGCACCTCACCCTACCTGATGGTCTTTGACTGTATTAAAGATAGTAATAACTGTCCTGTTGGGGGGGAAAGAAAAGAAGTTAGATGAAATAGGCTGGAACTGTTGTTCAAGCCCAGTCTCGTCTAGAAAGCAAAGCAAAACAAGACGAACACAGACAAGAAGGGAGAGAAAAGAACAGCAAAGATATTAAATGCAGCTTCTGTCTCTGGTGTTGACTGCTACTTGCAGCCATGCTACTGAAAAAACATGGGCATGGCGCACGGTCTTATTAGCCACTCTGAGATCATGCAGCTTGCACTAGCATGGGTTTGCTTATGGCATTTGTTCTTAACTGCTTCTCTCTGATCCCAGACCTAGTGCAATGTTGCAAAGAATAAAGCCTTGGCTAGCTAGGCCAGACTCTTATTAGACAGAAGGCAAAAGGAGAAGGATAGAAAAGAGAAGAAATAAGTGGAGAAGGAAAAGAAACACATGGTGTGTGTGACGAAGTCTGACATCCCAAGTCCTGTTTGGGATTTAGCCAGAGTTGGTGAAGATGCCCATGTCATCCGGGTCTCTCTCTCTTGCCTGATCTGGTCAGGACATTTCCCAGGATCAGGGCAATAAATGCCCAGTGGTGTCATGGTAGAACCTGGAGTGCCAAAAGATGGTGGGGGTGGCAGCTGTGAGAATGAAGCTTGCTCCTTCCTTTTCTGTTTTTCAGTTAGCCAGCATCTAATTCCTCCTCCCCCCTCCCAAGTCTCTCTTTAAGCATTCCAAAAGGGAGTGATGGATGGAATAGCCCATCCCTTCATTATTTTATTCACCAATTAGGCTTAATTTCTGACAAACCAGTTTTGGTCCATTAATTTCCAGTCCCACGCTTCTCTTGTTTGCTAGGCAAGATCTGAACACGTTCCTTGAATTATATCAGTAGGACTCTGTGTTTGGATGAATTTAATCTTTGTCTCCCTTTTGCATCTTTTCCTATTAATATTTGTCATAGTAGATTGTGACACTTTATGAACTTTCACCCGCTCCTTACAGTTGAGCTCACCATAATGTAAAATTGTGAGCCTAATTATTACAAGTGTGTGTGTGCGTGCACGCTCCCTCTCCCCAACCCCCCGGGTGATTTAAAAGGCCCAGTCTGTGGTCAACCACATAAGCTAATATCTTCCTCATACTTCCTGTAGGAAATCTTTCTCTACCCTTGCCTTCCAGTGCAGTAACTCTTATTACTAATGTCACTTGGTGGTAATTGGAACTCACCTAGTGACTTCTGGGTGATATTTGTTTTCCCAGCTAATGGAAGCTTATGGGCTGTCACTGTCACATGTATGCATAGCTGAGAGGGGAATACATGGGAAGCTTTAGAACTAAATTATGCTTGTGACTGGACCCCAGAGACACCAAGGTCTGAACTCAGGGATCCTTCTGGTTGGAGTGACACACCACTAAGTGCTGAGCTAATCTGCTTGCTGTGTTTTAGTCTCTCTGAATTGCCCATCCAAAGCTGCTATAGCTTAAATTAGAGTCACTCCCAGGAAAGAGCCTATTCATATATATGAAATACTGTCCTGGCTGAGTTTTCTTTGCAAATAAAATCACTAAGTGTCTCCTTGGCAGATAAGCTATATTAGATCTTTTGCATCTGTTTTCTTTATTTCTGACAATGGATTCTGTAGCATCTTCAGCTAAGGGGAAAGAGTGAGACTGGATTTTGTGAGTGACTTCTGTCTGTTCCCCGCCCACTCCAATCTGTTTAAAGGTTTTCAAAGGCTGTTTTCTCCAGAGCTGGTGGACTCTACTGTGCACATCAGCATACCAGCTTTCAGCTCCTTGAGGACTTGCAATGTACAAATGAAACCCATAGCTCATTACTGTTTTTGATGACTCACATCACTGTTGCACACCAAAGCTAAACACTGTAAAGCAAGAGGGTGCATTTATATCAAAGGGATCATAAAACAGAGCGCAATAAAAGATGCAGAGTAGAAATTTGCCCAGGAGGGGAGAAAGGAGGCTAACAATCAGAAAGCTGAGATTCAGTGGACTTTGATAGGCTGAATTCCCAAACTTGAAATGAATTCCAAACATTTCTGGGTCAGTGCAGTCCTAACTGAATAAGCGTACAGTAGATCTGCATTGGGAATACCATATACAGCCTTTGGAAGTGAGAAACAAAGGGCAGACTCAAGCTGGTGCTGTACTTCCTGTTCAGAGGAAGGAGCATTCCGTGCCAGAGAACATCTACATTGCCAGCAGAGAGTTTGGATTCTGCACTTTTGCAAATCTTAGTGGGTATAGCCTGTCCCCCTCCCCCCTCCTGTGGAGTGGAAAGTGAATGGAGAAACCTTCTTTGCCTTAGAACAAATTTAGTGTTTGTCCATTTCTCTAGCATCCAGGAGAACATGAAAAGTGCCACAGAGGTTGTCTGATATTCCCTTAATCAAAGGGGTCAGAGCTACAGTCTTGATCTTCACTACTCCTCTTCCCTCCTCCCACTTTCCAAGCATGAAAGATTCACCCATAGTGCACATGCTTTCCCTATTCAGGATAGACTGTCATTGGATAAAGGTCACAATCTCAGATTATTTGAGCATAAGCTTTCGTGAGCTAAAGCTCACTTCGTCTCTAAGGTGCCACAAGTACTCCTTTTCTTTTTGCGAATACAGACTAACACGGCTGCTACTCTGAAATCTCAGATTCTGTCACCACTAAATGTCAGGTCAAGTTCAAAAACTCAGTACAGCATTCTAGTTAGAGAAGTTTTTGCATCTGAAGATCGGGAGCGAGATGTTTCAACAATGGGTGTGTTAATTGGTTTATACAGAGAATCATTTTAGGAGGAAGATGAGGGTAAATGGAATGGGTGTAGACTGCAGTGGGGAGCAATGACCAGAAAAGTCACAAGGACAGAAGTGCACACAAGGTTTGTCCACTTTAAGAGAACAGGATGATATTAAGACTTCATTTGATTCAAATGATAATCCAAGCTATTTCCAAAGACGAGCGTTAAGCAACAAATCCAATTGAGCCTCACTGTGAAATACATGATATTGTAGCATGTACTGGGAACATTTAAAAAAAAATTGAAACAAAACTAGATTTTTAATCGTTTAGAAAAATAGCATTTCTTCTTTTGCTAAATCTTGCATTTGCTGCTGATGTGTCTTTTGAGTGACCAGATCCAGATTTTCACTCTGATATGATTTTGTTTTTAAACACAGCATGTGGGGTTGCAGGCAGGGCCAATAGAAATTCATGGAATTTTGCCTGACATTTGTATTGTCCACAGAATACAAAAAAATCACCAGCGTTCCGCAGAAAAAAATTAAACAAATTCAGTTTATTGAAAATTAACTCCCTATGCTCCCCTGACCTCTCCCCCCATCCAGTAGCTGGCCCGCAGAGGTTTGGGGATGTACTGCTATTGTGCGCTAAGGGAGCCCTTTAGCTCAAGGCCTAGTTTATGCTGAAGGACCAAGGTTCCTACTGTAAGTTCGGTGTGCGTGTGGTTTATCTCTAGTAGTTACTGCTTTCTTCAGCATGTGGATTTGTAACACCTTGGAAGCATAGTCTTGATATTTGTCATTTGCTACATCTTAACAGCTCACACTCTGCATGTCTCTCATTCCTCTGTCATTCATTTACCTAATTTTGCTGGTTGGCTGGAGAAATCAGGTGAAATTGACACATTCTAATGAAATTCCCACTATCAAATGGAGGGCATATCAAATGGAAGTAAATGGGCCACAGTTGCAACGTAAACATTTTCACGCTGATGATAAACCTTTTCTTTCACTTTCATTGCCATGGCATTGACTCTGCTTGAAAATAAACCTTTGCATGATCATGTCAAATGCAAGGAACAGTTAGAGAAGGATACTGAAAGGAAAAGGAAGCAGGAGGGTTCAGATTCCAACTGATGAGGACTAACTCATTATTTATCTCAGCAGAGACCATCAGAAATTTTATGCTAGCTTTTGTCTGACTTATGACTGGAGCTGATACTCCTCTTGAAAAGGCTTCATTTTTCAAGGACTTTTTTATGCCAATATACAAAGGAAGGTGGAACTCTTCCAAATCCTGAACAGTTCAGAAATGTTTACCTTCCATGGCTCTCACTAGAAGACAGAGAATTTCCTTTTTCAAACAATCTGATCCTCAGGTCCACATAATGTTGGATGAAACTACAGATTGTGTGGTTGAAACGTACTTGCTATCCCTTCATCCTTAAAGAGCCAGTTAGAGTGACCTAGTAAGCACTGAATTTCTGGACAGAGTAAACTATTAGAATGTTGAATTTAGTATTCTTGGTTCATGTAGGGAGAAATTCAGATTGCTCCTTGATGGGTATGTGTCCTAATGCCATCTGTCTGACTTGTGTACTATATGTGCTTTGTTTTCATTCTGAAAACATGCCCATCTTTATTTGATGACACAAATAACTCATATACAAAAAGCGTTTTTCCCAATGACACTGTGCTCAAAAAGCATGGGAGAGCCTTACAGGCTCATTTCTTTTCTTGGGTCATGGCTGGTAGTTACTGATGGGGAAGATTCTTTTCATTTTCTGAGTTTGTCCTTACAGACTGTCCAACTGCAAAGACAATAGGAATGTAGAGAACTAACCAGCCTGGCCCACTTTTGTGCTTCTTGCTTACTGTTTTCCTAACTAGATGATCTGAAAATGGATTGGTTTAGATTTCTGCACCTTTGCAGGGATTAGGGGTTTCAGACCTAATTGAACAGATCCTTTTATGTTGCCTTTCTTATGTAAGAGATGATAGGCTGCTGTGGAAAGTGTCAGTCTGGAACTGGATGTTTTCTTGTCTCTTTTCCTTTCCTTTCCTTTTCATAGTAATTGAAGTTCTAGACTCAAAGCACCTCTACTTTTGGAGAGAAGCATAGTAATTCATTCAGCATGGATCCTGGACTAAGTAGTGTTTCACATAATTTGGACCCTGATCCTGCAAACAGTTGTGTGTGCTTAACTTTTCTGCTGTTACTTGTCCCACTGAAATCAACAAGCAGTACTCACAGTAGTAAAGTTAAGCATGCACATAAGTTTGTGCAGGATCACGGCTGTGACTGGCTAAACTCGTCCACAGTTAAAACTCTGCAAGCACCCGGCTATTAAAATCAGTCTTGTGCGTGTTCATTCTGGTATGTTTCAGGTGCTTGGTGGACAAACCAGGGAACAGCAGAACCTACGTTAGATGCCTCAACAGAAGATATGCAGGGTGCTCTTTGTTGTATGAAGATGCTTAAGGGCTTTCCAAGGTCCACTACTCTAGATAACCTTAAATCTCACTATTTTATAATCAGTTGTAAATCACTGTACATGGCATCTTACAAACAGACTTGGCCCCTGTCCTGTAGAGATTAGTTGTTTGTTCGAAGAGAACATTAATGATATATATGTGTGTGTCTGAGGAGTGGGCTTGCTTTCAGTTTGTTGTGCACACATCTTTTGATCATTCTCTTTCTTTCCTTTTTAAAATCACTTCCGTTTGTGTTTTACAAGCTAAAGTTGTTACGTGTGCTTAAATACAACGGCCACCGGTAGAAAGAGATTGCACAGGCCACTATCTTTTGACATGTGACTAACTTGTCAGTATTGATAACCTAGCATAGTTGTTAGAACACAGGACTGTCTGTCTCGATGTTTATACTGAAGGAAATTTTCCAGTCCCCTAAATGAATTAGAAGCTGAAGTCACATAGACACTTTTGAAAATTCTGCCCAAGCTGCTCATCACCGAGTGCCTAACCTGAATGTTGCTCCTTGTGGTTATTCAGCAAAGACCAAAGCACAATATGGTGAACACGTTTCTTTTAAAGTATCAGTAAATGTCATTGACTTGTTTCTTGTATGTATGTATGGTGGCACAAGTGAGTTTTGGGGAGGTGCTGATGCCCTAGCTCAGAAAGGGCCAGGTGAAGTGCTCAAGATCTTTGGATGAAAGGTGCTTCATAGTCGTTTGGGTGCTGATGCTTGATATTGGATATAACCTGTTACTACAGAAACCTCTGTGTGCAAAGTTCGACTTTTCAGCTGCCCAGGGAATAGGGACTTTCCGTGTGTTTCTAATGGATGAGATTAAAGCAACATCCCAGTACATTTGGAGTTCAGTGCCAAGAGTGATGCCCAGAGCAACACATCACACTTCAGGGAAATATTTTGACACTGAGACCTGAAAAGGGGATGGTGGGGCGATAAAGAATTTGACTGTGGATGTCTTAATAAGTTTCTTTTTTGTGTGACTTCCTCCAGCTCGACCTTACCAAACCGATCGAAGATCAGGGCCCGTTGGATGTGATCATACATAAACTGACAGATGTCATCCTTGAAGCAGACCAAAATGACAGCCAGTCGTTGGAGTTGGTTTACAGGTTCCAGGTCAGTGTCATTTTTCACAGCCCTTGTGCACTTAAGGTGGAGGCAAAAAAAGCAGAGCCTTATTCCGTAGTGTAGACATACTCTTAGTGTTGCCAGTTTAATCCTTTTCCATGGAGTAGGGACACTTGACTAAACCAGCTCCCTGTGTGCTGCTGCTCATGTACTGAGAGCTCTGGGAAAGATGGCTTTATTGAGCTAGACTGAATGCCATAGCTCTCAGTAAATTTTACATTTTGGAGGTAAGCAGTGCAATACCCCGTTCACCCCGGCATCCTCCTTTCATCATCCTAGAAACAGTGCTACTATCTCCAAAGAGGAATAGGTGTCTGCAGGGTTTTCCCCAGATCCCTGAAGACAGCACTGTGCCAAAGAAACATAACTAAACCATTTAAAATATTTTTTTCATGTGCCAGATTTCTCCAGCTTCGGAGGGGTGCATAGAAATCCTTAGTTGGCTTGTCCCCAACCTTTCCCTATTGAGGAAGCCCTTGCTGTCTCTATCCCCCTAGATTTATGATTCATACAAAGCAGAGCTGTTGTGAATTTTTCTATAGTGTTCTGTCTCCGGTTGAGGAGACTCTTTTATTTATTTCTCCCCGGGAAGTTTACAGTATAGTTCAGATTTGCAGGAAAACCATGCAGACACGTCAGTGATGACAATAATATCCAGAGAGCAGGTTTTTCCAAATAACTCCTCCCATTAGTAATGGGAATGCTGACAAGTTCACAGCTTTAAAAGGAATTGTTTCTAGCTGGTGACTTTGTGGAATGATGCATGTTTTTCTTTCAAAGAGAGAGGCAACATTCAACACGGCATCACAAGAAATTGCTGTGTGTGCTGTTGACATCAGCTTTAAAAATCACAAACCACACAACTTTGGCAGCTTTGCACTTGTAGGAAAGGGTGTTTTCTCTGCTCTGCTTAATGAGTTAAAAAATCTTCCCCCTTCTCCTGCCTTGGTCAAACTCTTAAGTGAAATAACAAGTTTGATTTGCAGGGATAGCCCCTCTAGTTCTGATTCACTGAGGAGAAGACGAATATTTATCGCAGAGTAAGAGAGAGATGTTCATTACCTTTTGCGCTTGGAAATTGTGGGAGTTACTGAGAGAAGATTTGGAGGTGGGGGAAATTTCAAATGCCTCTCCCTGGCACTTGACTTTCTCAAACATCAACTAATTAATTAATCCTCACAACACCTGTGTGAGGGAAGTATTATCCTCACTCTGCAAATGGGGAAACTGAGGCGTAGACAGTTTGAGATGTGTCCAAGGCCACCCACTGAGTTGGTCAGAGCTCGGTTTAGAATTCACTAAATCGTGTTTCCCAATCCCATGTTTATTCCTGTATGTCTTGCTGCCTCTCAGTACACTAAATATTACACATTATAAAATAGTACTGTAAGATGTGCTGGCTCGTCCCTTAGTTCCCAAGTGAATATCTTCTAGGTGAACTCGTGCTAGAGATTCAGCAGGTTGATGTATGGACTCAGCGATCCGTTGCTGAGATTAAGGAGTTGCAAAATACAGGGTTGGGGTATCTCTTCCTCCCCAGGATATACACAGGCAGCCTCAATTGCAGAACCAGAAGTTCAGCCAAAAGACAGCTGCCCAAAGATAACTAATTAATTGTTGAAAATTCTAGCTGTTAGAAAAGACAGAGCATGTGTACCTTTGTGATTCCTAAGGGAAAGGGAAGATCAGAGTGGGTTTCCAGCAGTAGACACTAGCAGAGATCTTCATCGATTGCTGTGGAATCCACAGGAAAGAGAAAATACGTGAAACTAAGCAGTTTTTATTTATACATCTACATGCGTGTGTATGTATTTAAAATATGTAGAGATTTCCATGCATTATTTGTTTCACTGATTTTTTTTTTTAAACGTATATAACAAATACTGTAGTTTAGATTTATACCTAATTTCCTATGGAGAAAAGTAGTGGTTGACCATGATATTAAACTGAGTTACTGTTTTGCAGCTCCTGGTCCCCACATTTCTGTTGCTGAGACTGTGTCACTAATACAAACTATTCTTTTTGGGGTCCACCAAGATGAAAGTCAGTTAAACAAGGGAAACCCATTCCAATTAGTATATGAAATCCAGGTTCTTTTATTCCTAAACCAGAACTCTTAATTGATGTTCTTGTGCACGAGAAGGCTGATCTTTGTTCCATGAGCTCAGTGTGTTTAATAGCTCTTAAATAAATAAGACCATTTCTAATTGTTGGGTTTTGGAAGGAAGGGCACCATGAGTATAAATATGGGAGAAGCTTTTTTTAAAGCTGGCATCTAAATACCAAGATGAAGGATCCAGTATCAAATAAACAAAACAAAGGAATATACACTCTGTTCTTAATGTGGAGGCTGAGAAGTTAATGGGGTGCTATCTTGTATATGTGGCTTGCGTGCTGTGGAGTTGGAGTTGGGATCAAGTGACATCCTCAAGTTGAAGCCCTTGCTTTAGCTGATTTGTTACATGCTTTGTGGTATTTTTAACATCGTTCTATTGTATCTTGTTACTTTGTCTCTACCACTGGAATAATTTTTTTAAAAAAATCCCTCTCCAGCCCCTGCTGCCATTGACCATATAAATGTTTTGTTAGGAAAGCGTCAGTAGAAGTGATACGAGTCATCTGTTGAGAATACATTTCATCTCCGGTCATTTCCAGAATATAAATGGTGGGTTCATACTTAGCTCCATGACCAGTTCCTTGCAACCTCTTGATCTCATTACTTGACCATAGCTCCTCAGTTATCCTGCTCCATCAGTTCTCTATCCCCTTGTTTGCCATCCTTTCCCTGCCCACCTTGCTAAAGAAGATAGTGCACTTTGTGCCAACTTCACTAGGGAGGGGGGCAGACCTCCAGTGGGTGGGCTGAACAGTCACCACCTATTACTGTGGTAAAGCACATTAGGCTGGAAACCTGACTCCTGGTGTTAGAGCTAAATTGCTTTTTGGTTTCAGTCTTAATGACTGATTTACATATTGCTCAGACTACACTACAGCCTTTGCTGTGCTGACAACCTATCTGTATATGCAAGATGGATTACTTTGTGGATAGTTTGAGAAATTAGGTCTCAGTGGATTGTTTTGAATAATTTAATGTTTATTCATGGTACAACGAAGCACCAATAGGTATATTGCTCCTGTCCTTCTATGGTAAGTGGGGATATATATACTTGGTAGTGTCAGATCTGTTTGCAGAACTGCCTGACTTCAGCTACGTAGCAGCTAAGAGATGGTTGCATTCAGAGCCTGTGTTCTGCTGATGTATGCTACTGTGGCCTTCCATTTATAAATCTGCAATCAGCTACCTATTATTCATGTGAATGCCATATGGTCTCCTTATTTCATTCCTAAATTACTAAATTGTCAAATTATGTTCTTGACCAAAGTTCTCAGCTCAGAACTGTGTGTCCGTGTGACGGAGATTTTTCTCCTTCTCCTTTGACTCCTCTTCTCCGGGATGTGTTTGAACCATTAATTATCCCGGACCTATGGGTACTCCAATGTATTCAGTATTAAATATCTCACAGCCTAGTTAAGTCCCTGTTTGTAAAATCTGAGAGCAACTCATTATGAACTGTTCCAATGAATCCCATGGACAAGGTGTATTTTCCCTGAGGTTATTCTACAGCGCTTATCTGTACATTTGGGAAGCTAGTCACTCAGCATTTTACTTCTGCTTGGTGGACCACATGATCTCAAACATCTCTCTAGAGGTTGGGACAAACAGAAGCGAACTTACTGCTCTCTCTAGTGTTTGTTGGTTTACATCTCCCCCAGCTTCCGCTCACCCCCATACGTGCTCCTAAGCATTTCTTGGGAGTTTGCAGTGTCCCTTATTGACTTGGTCTTAACTTCATGCACAATGTAAAGTATTGGGTCACCCGTCAAATCAGTGACTGTAACTGAAGATATGTTTGAGTCATGATTATTAATGTATAGATGTGAGGACACAGTCAGTGATCATTGCATGTCATATGCAAAGTACCAATGAAGCACTGGCTGAGGAATGTATAACTTATCAGGTTCTTATTTGTGGAACTTGCATCATGATTAATTGCTCTTGTGCTGGATAGACATCTATGCTATTCAGCTCCATTAGTTATTTTCACAGAGCTACCTGTCTCCAACAACACTGCATTCTTCTGACGGGGCAGAGAGCAAATTGACAGCCTGTTAGCGTTGTATTCTTAATCTAACTTCAATATGTATATGGGGACAAGGACCAAACATAGCCCAGAGATTAGATAACATAACTAGAAGTTAGGGCTCGTGGGTTCTATTTCTACATCTGCTTCTGTCTTGCTGTCACTTTCTCTTGATGCCTCAGTTTAACCATCTGTAAAATGGATTTAATATTTACATCATTGCTGTTGAGGTTTACTTAACTGTAAAGTGCTTTGAAATCTTCTTATAAGCAGCACTATAGAACAGGAAAACCGTATTATGATCCTTATTAAATTAATCTAAAATAGTCTGATAATAAGCCTGAAGTAATTTACCATAATAGTCTGAATTTGGATAGTGTCAAGTGCTATTGAAAGAAATCTGGTACTTACTCCTGTGTCTGAGGCATATGCCAACATAACAGTAAATAATGCCCTTTGCTTGCCATCTGACATATTAACCAATAATGAGACTTGTTCATCCAGGCTATGTATAGTTAGAAAATGCTCTTTCAGCAGTAACATTCTATATTCATTTTCCAGACCAGATATTAGAGACCGAGGGAAGCATCAGGGAGCATCTCCCTAGGTCAGATGACGTATAAATCCACAAACTGCTATCCCCCGGTATTGGGATTTAATGCATAAGATTAGTTGAATGAGCTACTTTGCTAGGAGCCTTGTAAACTAAATGAAAAGTGCAGTATAAATGTTGAATATCATCATATTGTGTAAAACCAGACCTGCAGGAGTGAGGAGTCGGGATGCAGTCAGTTAGTGCGCTGGACGAGCATCTCTAGAGTTTAAATCCTAGATAATGTCACTTGTGGTCTCCTAGTCCCCTATTTCGTGCACTTCACCAAACTACCATACAGGTTTGCTCTATTCACAATGATTAACCGTCTCTGAAAGTGTTCCAGGAGGGCTTCTGCAGACCAGGACTGAGGAGCATTGACCCAGCTATGTGTGGAAACTTGCAAAATATTTGGCTCTAGGTACTGCCTTTGAGGCCTTCATTTTTAGGAGTATTAAATTTAACCACAAATAAAAACAATAGTGAAAAATCCAAAAATGCATGAAAGGAACTTGCTGTGCTCTCCTCTTCCCTTGTCATTGTTTCTTGGTCATTCAGTGAAGTTAATATCTAGTATAGCTTCTCTTTTTGATGATATCTGCTTCTTGCACGCAGTGTGACCTAGTGAATACGGCACTGGACTGAGACTCCAGATACCTGGGTTCAGTTTCTGGCTTGGCCACTGCTTTGCTGGGTGACTTTGGATGAGTCACTTTTCATAGACCATAGGTAAGGCTACAGTTTTGTCATGGATATTTTTAGTAAAAGTCATGGACTGGTCACAGGCAATAAACAAAAAATCATGGAAGCCGTGACCTGTCCCTGACTTCTACTAAAAACATCTCTGACGAAGTGGGGAGGGAGAAGGGTCCAGCACCCTGCCCCCTCGCAGTGGCTGGGAGCTTAAGGCACCCCATTGCCCAGTGGCTGGGAGGGGTTCCCCTGCCGCCCAGTGGGGTTGGAGCTGGGGGTCTCCCCACCGCCCTGCAGAGCTGGGAGTTGCGGAGGGTGGGGTGGGGCCGGGCCTGCCACCCGTAGTGGCAGGGGAGCTGCGGGGGACCCCCTGCCAGCACTAAGCAGCTCCAGGGTCCCTCTGACACCAAAGGCTGGTAGCTGTGCGGGGCTTCTCCGCCCCCACCGACGGCTACTGAGTAGCTCTGGGGTCCCTCTGCTGCCAGTGGCAGCAGCTGGGAGCTGCAGGAGGGGTGGGGCAGCCCGGCACGGCACGGCTGCTTGTGGCGGCTGGGCTCCTGCGGGGTCCCCAATGTCACGGTGGTCACTGGAAGTCATGGATTCTGTGACTTCTGCAACCTCCGTGATGTAATCTTAGCTCTAATTGTAGGGCCGGAAGGGACCACTGTGATCATCTAGTCTGACCTCCTGTATGATATGGGCCATAGGGCTGCCCTGAGTTAATTCTAGTTTGAACTGGATTCTGTCCTTTTAGAAAAACATCTGATCTTGAGAGAAAAATTATCAGTGATGGAAAATCCATCACAACCCTTGGTAAAGTGTTCCAGTGGTTCATTACCCCCAATGGTAAAAGTTGCACCTTTGTTTATAGTCTGAATTTTTCTAGCTTCAGCTTGGATCTTATTATAACTTTTTTTTCTGTTCAATTGAAGAACTGTCTGTTATCAAATTTCTGTTCCCCAAGTTAGGTACCTTTATAGACTGTGATCAAGTCACTCCTTAACCTTCTCTGCATTGAACTTAACAAATTGAACTCCTTGAATCTTTCATTATAAGGCATGTTTTCTAATCCTTTAATCCAGGGGTGGCCAACCTAAGACTGAGAAGGAGCCCTATTTACCAGAGTACATTTCCAAAGAGCCATAGTAATATGTCAGCAGCCCCGCTATCCGCTCCCCCACCCTGCTCCAAGGGCCTCCTGCCCACCGGCAGCCCTGCTGATCAGTGCCTCTCACTCCCTGCCCGCACCTCCTGATCAGTTGTTTTGTGGCATGCAGGAGGCTCTGGGGAGGAGCGAGGGCGTGGCAGGCTCAGGGGACGGGGTGGGAAGGGGTGGAGTGGGGGTAGGGCCTGTGGCAGAGCCAGGGGTTGAGCAGTGAGCACTCCCCGGCACATTGGAAAGTTGGCGCCTGTAGCTCCAGCCCCAGAGTCGGTGCCTACACAAGGAGCCGCATATTAACTTCTGAAGAGCCGCATGTGGCTCCAGAGCCACAGGTTTTCCACCCCTGCTTTAATCCTTCCCTCCCCATGCCTCGTTTCCCATCTGTAAAATGGGAGTAAGGAGACAGACCTCTTTTGGAAAGCACTTTGAGATCTATGGACGATCTATATAAAATCTAAGTGGAATTGTTTATTATAAGGGGATGCGCTTGGTTCTTTCCCCCATCTCTGACGATAACTCTACTATGAGTCTGCAGTAGCTGTGACTGGAATGGGCTCATAGAGGCAAGTTACAATAGTAATACTGAAATGCTTTTGATTAATTGAACTCAAAGTACTTCTCAGATGTAGAAACTGAGGCACAAAAAGGTGATGTGACTTGCCTGTGAACACACAGCAGGTTAGCAGAGTTTCCTGACTTCTCGTCTAGTGTTGTATCCACTAGATTGTGCTGCTTCCTGGTTGTGGTTCTATTAAAAAAAAAAAATGGTGTGGTTTTTTTTTTCTTTCTTTCTGGTGAATGAACTACAGAGGGTGGAAATGCATCTTAGCAAAGTTCTGAATGATATTCCATTCCTTTATAAACCAGACACAGGAACCTCCGGAGTGTGTGTGTTGCTGACTTAGCCACACCCTCTTGTCACTTGCGTGTAGGAAGATCTCACCATGGCTGATTGCACCATTTGTTTGCTGCTCACTGTATTAAAATACATACGCAGGGCTTGGCAGGGCAGAGGAGAGTGCTGACTAGCATGCCAGTGACACTGTTTAGAGAAAGTGCTCTCGTGTCCTCTCAGAGACAGAGGAGAGTTTAGGGGAGGGAGCATAGGAGGGAAGCAGAGTGATAAATATCTCTAAATCTATTGCAAGCCACTGGAAATGGATAGAGAAGTGTTTTCCCAGGGAGCAATAACTCTTAAGAGTCAGTTTATACAGAGAGTCAATTTAAAAAGAAAGCAATGAATACATTTAAATATGTACACTGATGAACCCCGCAACTGAGCTATTTGCGTGTATATGACTGTGCGTACGTGATTGTGGTATTTGTGACCTCCTAGCTATTGCATTCAAAATGGGGAACTGGTTTCATTCTCTTCTTGTTCAGTAAATTGGGGGAAGAAACTGATGATCCTGAGCAGATCAGACAGTCCAGTTTTTGCAGTGCTTGATATATCCTTTTCAGCTAGCCAGTTGTCCTGCTATTGAATATAATTTTCAGGATAGAAACTGTTGCTTCTGTTACTGCTGTTCTAAAAAACTGGATATGATAAACTGGAGAGCAGTGCATCCTTTATGGTGTTATGAGAAGAAATTGGATAGTCTAGATTTGTTACGGCTCTTCAAAAGCTTAAAGTATCAACAGCCTTATCTCGGAAAAGAGAAAGGGCCAACCTTTGGTTTACCACCTTAGGTGTGTCTGTGGTCCCAGTGATAAACTGCTCCAGCCCAGTGGGTACACACTGCTGATGGACTTGAAAACCCCTCTGTCTTTCCCTTGGACTACCTCTAAGGTGTGCTCTCACTTCTCCTCTTAAAACATAACCATTTAAACCGACTGAAAATGGTGAGAACTATTCGTCTGCCTCTGAGGGGCTTGTAGCTGAAGAAACAGACCCCAACAGCTGACTTCCACATCAGCTAGATGTGGTGTTCTACAGATCAGCTGAGAGATGGTGTGACTGGGATCCCAGGGGGTGAGGGGGAGAACCACTCTGAGATTGCTTAATTAGGGCACACTGCAAAGAATGGGGCAGTCAATCCCCCAAATTGGTGGTTATTTTAAGACTTAGATTTACTAAGCCAGCAACAAAACAGCTTCTACAATACCTTACTGGTTACCCAGAAATCAGAAATACAGTTTCCTTAAAGCAACCCAGCCTTGAGCTCCGCCCCAGACAGCCAAGATTATCGAAAATCTTGTTTATCATATAAAAGTTCTATCAATTCAAAAGGATCGGACACATTACTCCACTGGTTAATGAATATTTTAGATTTTACCCAAATAAATGCTTACAGTCGGTTTTTATTAACTGACTAAAATTTATTTTAAAAGAGAGTATTGGTTAAAAAATCATTATACATACAGACACGAATAGAGTTCTTAGGTCAGTTTCATAGTAGAGATGGTGAGCTTTAGAGTTGCAAAAAGTCCTTTCCAGAATTAGTTCATTAGGTTATAGTCCAATGTTCAAATATTTAATATCCGAGTGATCCAGAATGAAACTGGACTTATGTAGCAGATGTGGAAGTCAGCTGTTGGGGTCTGTTTCTTCAGCTACAAGCCCCTCAGAGGCAGACGAATAGTCCTCACCATTTTCAGTCGGTTTATTACTTAAACTTCCCTGGATGAAGCTTAAGCAGATGCGAGATGAAAGGAGCAGGGCCCAAGATTTCTTTATATAGATCACTGGCAGGCTATGATAGCCTCTTGACAGCAGGTGTTCCTTGGCTGAAGAATAGTGTTTTTGAAGTAACCTCCTATTTCCTAAGCATGACCTACCGGTAATTAGCTACATGGATTAAGATAAAGAAATTGCCCATCTCCTGCCATTTATAGGTAGTTTGCGGTATACTTCGAAGAGAAATTAAAACAGTGTTATTGCTACATTCACAGTTCATTTAAATGTTAACATCTTCTTTTGATCTCTGAATTAATACAGGGATAGACAGGAATTATTTGGTGACATTGTCAACCTCTAACAACATATGTATAAACACACAAAAAACCAAAGCGTCATCTACTAATATGTCTCTAAAGGTTGAATCTGGGTCAATTAGCCTGCTGGTAGTGTAACCCTTTCTGGACCTGTGTCACAGCTGGACTTCTGACAGCCTCGTTTGCGTCTGTAAAGGTGTGCTGTGCAGATGGGGCCCTGCTGCAAATTGCCCTCCACTGTGTTAGTGATGGGGGATGACGACCTAATGATCTCTACCCATCCTGAAAAAGGGACCTGATCCAGGGTCCAGTGACATCAGTGGAAGTGAACATCTTGGGTAAGGAAGTCTTTCCATTGGCTAGGCTTTGTATCAGATCTTTCATTCTGGGAGAGTAGAGATCAGTAGGGGGTCATCACTCCTGATTAACGTTGCATTCAAGCTTTAGGGCAGAGATGTGAGTGAGAGCTAAAAACTGTTCAGCTGACCTGGAACCCCTACGTTTTGGTGGGTTACTAATTGAATTATTTGTTGGAGAGAGCAGTTCCCGGATGTCTGGTCCTGCTACCATAGTGCCTCATCAGAGGAGTTAAAGGAGCAAGACACTGCATCTGGAGCAACTTTAGGCCCTCGAGTTTTTTTGGAGACAGAATAGGACCATTTCAGGTCTGCTGCGGAGATTGATCTAATGTGGAGGGAGTGTTGTCTGATCAGAATTTTCCTCAATCCTTTGTGGCTCCTGTCTGACTGATGGAAGCCTGGAGCAAGAGAGAGAAACCAAGCACCCACACCAGGTCAGGCTGGGAATACATAGGCTCTCTGAATGCTATGGCAATTTAAATGCCGATGCTCCAATGAACGTTTTTTGCTAGCAAAAAATCCTCACATTCTCTTAGTGAGATGGCCACCCCTGCTCCTACATTCCAAGCAAAGTTTACGACTCTGACAAGCCAGCGTGTCTGTTTTGTCTTGTGTAAAAGGCTGTGACTAGGGAAACCTCATTATGTTCTGATTAGAACAGAATACTAACCAGATGCCTCTCTTCACTCTACAGGGACACGAGCAGATTTATTCACTGGAACGCCATTCTAATTTGACATATTCAAGACGATAGTGTATGTGGTAGAAGATCCACAGGCTTGTTTAATTTGTCCTCCTGAGCTTCTTTTTTGTTAATAGATTCTGTTACATCAACCTTGTGAAAAGCTAAATCACCATCTCTCCCTACATGCAGGTTTCTGTTATCAGTGAGCATTTTAAGTATGTAAGCTTTACTTCTGGTTTGGTTTTTATACTTTCTACTGTCTCTCCTTCTGAACCCTCTCACCCCAAACTTTGCCAGGAGCAGCTGGTGCCCTTGTTTCCCTATATTCCTAGACCATGAGCCCTAGCTAGAAAATTTTCTTGTGTTTTCATAGAATCATAGAATATCAGGGTTGGAAGGGGCCTCAGGAGGTCATCTAATCCAACCCCCTGCTCAAAGCAGGACCAATCCCCAATTAAATCATCCCAGCCAGGGCTTTGTCAAGCCTGACCTTAAAAACTTATAAGGAAGGAGATTCTACCACCTCCCTAGGTAACGCATTCCAGTGTTTCACCACCCTCCTAGTGAAAAAGTTTTTCCTAATATCCAACCTAAACCTCCCCCACTGCAACTTGAGACCATCACTCCTTGTCCCGTCATCTTCTACCACTGAGAATAGTCTAGAACCATCCTCTCTGGAACCACCTCTCAGGTAGTTGAAAGCAGCTATCAAATCCCCCCTCATTCTTCTCTTCTGCAGACTAAACAATCCCAGTTCTCTCAGTCTCTCCTCATAAGTCATGTGTTCCAGACCCCTAATCATTTTGTTGCCCTTCGCTGGACTCTCTCCAATTTTTCCACATCCTTCTTGTAGTGTGGGGCCCAAAACTGGACACAGTACTCCAGATGAGGCCTCACCAATGTCGAATAGAGGGGAACGATCACGTCCCTCGATCTGCTGGCAATGCCCCTACTTATACATCCCAAAATGCCATTGGCCTTCTTGGCAACAAGGGCACACTGTTGACTCATATCCAGCGTCTCGTCCACTGTCACCCCTAGGTCCTTTTCCGCAGAACTGCTGCCTAGCCATTCGGTCCCTAGTCTGTAGCGGTGCATGGGATTCTTCTGTCCTAAGTGCAGGACCCTGCACTTATCCTTATTGAACCTCATCAGATTTCTTTTGGCCCAATCCTCCAATATATCTAGGTCCCTCTGTATCCTATCCCTACCTGCCACTGTATCTACTACTCCTACTAGTTTAGTATCATCCGCAAATTTGCTGAGAGTGCAATCCACACCATCCTCCAGATCATTTATGAAGATATTGAACAAAACCGGCCCCAGGACCGACCCTTGGGGCACTCCACTTGATACCGGCTGCCATCTAGACATGGAGCCATTGAACACTACCCGTTGAGCCCAACAATCTAGCCAACTTTCTACCCACCTTATAGTGCATTCATCCAGCCCATACTTCTTTTCCAGACTTCTGTTCCTGCTGGAGCAGTTGCTTTCATCAGAAGTCCTCACTTCCAGTGGAACGGCAGTTTTGGGACATCCTTTAGGTGATAATGCCAGTGGCTTTCTCTGCTAATGGATGGACAGGATAAAATTTATCCTTTCCTTACATCCAGCCCATCACTCTTCTGCACACTCTCAGTTTCCAGCCTGTGCCCTAAAAGTTACACGGCCGCAAACTCTTTGAAAGGCAAAAGTGATCTTCTGTCTTTGCTTTTGTGTAACACTGGAAAATAAGAGTTATTGAGGAATTGTAGGGAAACCACCAATCTGTAGTCTTTTAATTTTTTTTAAAAGTTGAGTTAAAAATAGTTTAAAATACTACACCTACTTGTGAGTCCACTACCAACTTTTGTGGTTTTACAGACACTTTTTCCCATTTTCTCTCTGTCATAGTGTGAAAGACCACCCCCCCCACACACACACACAGGTGAAATTAACTAAGGGCTCAATCTTGCAAACGCGTATGTGCATGAGTCTCTCACATGCATAAGTGTTTGCAGGATTAGGCACTGAGCACCAGATTTTTGAAAGTATTTAAGCATAGGCGCAGACCCCACCAATCAGCACCTCCCCTTCCCTCCCAGCGCCTACTGCCCATCGCAAAACAGCTGTTTCGCGCAGTCAGGAGGCACTGTGGGGTGGGGGGAGTGAGGGTGCAGCGTTCTCGGGGGAGGCCTGGGTGGAGCCGGGCGGGGGGGAGCACCTGAAGTGCCTGAAGATGCAGATCCAACGAGAATTAGGCGCCTACATTTTTGAAAATATCAATAGGTTCCGAACTGCATCTTTAGGCAGGCACCTAATATCTTTTACAAATCTTGCCTTGATTTGCTATTCTGGGAAAAACAGTGAAACTGATTACTCACAAGATTGCTGTCCAATGCACAGTGAACCAGAAAACCACAGAAGAATATATTTTTTCTTTCAGTTTCTAGTTATCTCAGATATTCCCTATAATCATAGTATGTTTAAAAAACAATTAGAATTTTAAGGTTGATCGTGTATCCTTAAAAAGCAAAAACAAAGTGTCTGGGTGAGTGTGAAGACTGAAGGAAGTACATCAGAGGAGGAGGAGTCTGAGCACAAGGCAGGGAGCGAGGAAGTCCTGTTTTTTAGTCCTGAGTCTGCTGTTAACTTTTTCTGTGGCATTAGACAAGTTCCTAAGCATCTCTTTACATCCATTCCCCCTCTTGTAAAATGCTGACCTACTTCACAAAGGTGTATTGAAGAATAAAGCTTGTGAAAATGGGAAAACACAAAGTATTATTGCGGCCATGGTTAATGTATATGTAGTGTAGGGGGATTTTGTAAAAACCAAAAAGTTATCCAGATGAAGTAAATGGCTCATCCACCGTCTCTTAACATCTAACATCTGATATTTACAGGTATGGATGAGTCAATTCACTGTACCCCAGGTCTTTTAAATCAGAATTGTAGTGGCTAATCCTCCCCGTTACCTTTTCAGATAAGATGTCAAGAAGCCCCAACCTGTTTGTTCCCCCTCCTTCCACTCACACACATGAACCAGAATAAGCATTTCTTCCAGAGCCCTCTGATATAGAACTGGAAATAGTGGGTCTCTCTTTGAATACCAGTTTCCTTGTTGGGCTCCTGCCAGTGCCAAACTTGGTACAGAGCATAAGTAAATGCCAGGCCTGAAATCTAAACAAAGGAGGATCTGCTCAGAAGTTTTCTTGTTTGTTTTTGTTTTGTCAAAGATGGAAGGAGAAAAACGTACATGTTATCCGGGTCAGGCTGAATTCCAGCCCAGAGCCCATTCAGAATATTGTCAGGAAACCTAAATCTCCTCAAAAAGAAAAGGAATACTTGTGGCACCTTAGAGACTAACAAATATATTTGAGCATAAGCTTTCGTGAGCTACAGCTCACTTCATCGGATGCATTCAGTGGAAAATACAGTGGGGAGATTTATATACACAGAGAACATGAAACAATGGGTATTACCATACACACTGTAACAAGAGTGATCAGGTAAGGTGAGCTATTACCAGCAGGACAGCGGGGGCGGGGAAAAAACCTTTTGTAGTGATAATCAAGGTGGGCCATTTCCAGCAGTTGACAAGAATGTGTGAGGAACGGTGGGGGTGGGGGGAGGAATAAACATGGGGAAATCGTTTTACTTTGTGTAATGACACATCCACTCCCAGTCTTTATTCAAGCCTAAGCTAATTGTATCCAGTTTGCAAATTAATTCCAATTCAGCAGTCTCTCATTGGAGTCTGTTTCTGAAGTTTTTTTTGTTGAAGAATTGCCACTTTTAGGTCTGTAATCGAGTGACCAAAGAGATTGAAGTGTTCACCGACTGGTTTTTGAATGTTATAATTCTTGACGTCTGATTTGTGTCCATTTATTCTTTTATGTAGAGACTGTCCAGTTTGACCAATGTACATGGCAGAGGGGCATTGCGGGCACATGATGGCATATATCACATTGGTAGATGCGCAGGTGAACGAGCCTCTGATAGTGTGGCTGATGTGATTAGGCCCTATGATGGTGTCCCCTGAATAGATATGTGGACACAGTTGACAACGGGCTTTGTTGCAAGGATAGGTTCCTGGGTTAGTGTTTTTGTTGTGTGGTGTGTGGTTGCTGGCGAGTATTTGCTTCAGGTTGGGAGGCTGTCTGTAAGCAAGGATTGGCCTGTCTCCCAAGATCTGTGAGAGTGATGGGTCGTCCTTCAGGATAGGTTGTAGATCCTTGATGATGCGTTGGAGAGGTTTTAGTTGGGGGCTGAAGGTGATGGCTAGTGGTGTTCTGTTATTTTCTTTGTTGGGCCTGTCCTGTGGTAGGTAACTTCTGGGTATTCTTCTGGCTCTATCAATCTGTTTCTTCACTTCAGCAGGTGGGTATTGTAGTTGTAAGAACGCTTGATAGAGATCTTGTAGGTGTTTGTCTCTGTCTGAGGGGTTGGAGCAAATGCGGTTGTATCGTAGAGCTTGGCTGTAATCCAGATTGTTGCCTGGCCGCTAGTCTGCAGTTGGCAATAAATTTTTGGTAAAGCACAGAGAAGGAAAGTGCAAGTTGATTTTGTAGAAATGAATGTAGATGAGCTGAGGGGACCAGTTGGACTCCACAGATCCCAACAAATCAAAAGCTTGGGATCTGTCTTTGATAGTTCCTTTCCCATCTCCTCATCTGTTCCCTTTTTTGAAGCTCATATGTGTTAGTAATCTGTGCACTCCTGGCATTCTTCCACTCTCCTCATCTGGTAATGGTGAATAGATTTATTTGTATTTTTTTCAAAAGCAGGGGATCCAAAGTTCATGGCATGAGGACAGGGGTGCTCTTTCAAACTCTAAGGACTTCCACTTTCATTGCATCATGTTTCAACCTCTTTAATGGATACTCCCTTGCTTCAATATATGGTATGCTTGAGTCCTGTTTATGTCAATAGGACATAAACACATCTGTAAGTGCTTTTGTGACTAAGGATGCTTCTTTAAATCATGACCATGATGATTCTTGTTGGGTAACAGGTCTTTTTTTGTTTTTTACTTTATTTACACAAACTCAGGACCATCAACTCACCTAAAGGCTTGTCTACACGTACATTTAGACTATGGTAAGTTGGGATGTGAACTTCTATGTTAGCCTGCTGAGATCTAACTGTCCGTGTGTACCCCGCTAACGTGCGCTAACAGTTCGTTAGAGCGCTTTGTTCAGACTGGCTCAGACCGCCTCAAGGAACTGGTAAAATGCATCATCAAGGTGTAAACAGACAGTTAAACTGCAACAAGTTAGTGCAGGGTAATTCACACCCCAGTTTGTCACAGTCTAATTGGGTGTGTAGACAAGCCCTTGGTTAAACGAAGCATTCCCTCTTGCAATCTGTGATCAGAGCTCTGTGCCTTCACGTGTCTGAGAGCCTCGTGTGGTGCCGCATCTGGGCGGAGAGAAAAAACATCGCTGGAAGGTATTGTTGAATTCTTCTGAAGATGCCAAGGCAGATAAGCTTTGATAGGAGGAGAAGGAGGGCAGAGCCAAGGTTGTGATAGCTAAAAATGTTCCAAATAAAGAAGGTAAATAGATGGGAGATTCTGTTGTACTACTTTGAGGTGCTTTTTGACCAATAGGCAAAATGTTAGGTTTAAATAGTAAGGTTACGGGAGCCAAACTCATTTTTTCTAAACAAATTTATTTGGCTCGGTCCCAAAGTCCTTACTTAAGCAAAACTCCCATTGTCTTCAGGATTGAGCCTGTTGACACCAAACCAGATTGCAAACAATTGCAGCGTGGCCCTAAGGGTACGCATGGTTCAATATGGTTATTTTTATTAACTCATGTGAAACTCTTCTAGTGGCTGCCTTTGGGCTCATGAAAGGCTCCGCAGTCTGCTTTAGCAGACATAAAATGCTGAGGATGGTTGCCTTTGGGACAAGCTTTTTGCTGTTGCAGTAAAATTGCTTTAAAATAACATCTTGCTGGCATGGAGTCCTGGTGTTCACTTCAAATTGTACTCCATTCAAGAGCTCCTTCTGATGCCTCGGCTCTGCCAGTCTGGACAGCTGGTTCTCAGATCTCTGGAGCAGGGATCTCAAACACGCAGGGTTATTTTCTGCAGCCCGCCAGCTCCCCGCGACGCCCCCACCCCCGTTCCTGGCCAATGGGAGCTTCGAGGGAGGTACCTGGAAGAGTGGCCAGGGCAGCACACAGACCCCTGTGCCCCCCCAGGTCCCAGCCGCTTCCCAGAGCGGTGCGGGGGCAGGGCAGGCAGACAGGGAGCTGGACCCGCCCCCCGAACCTCTCCTGCAGCCGACCCCTCTGCCCTGAGCCCACTGCTGCACCCCAACCCCCTGCCCTGAGCCGCCTGCCGTACCCTGCTCCCCTCCTGCATCCCCTGGGGGCAGAAAGGGGGCGGAGTTGGGGTGGGGATTTCAGGGAAGGGGTTAGAATGGGGTTTTGGAAGGGGGGGTAGGGGTGGGGCCTCACAGAAGGGGTAGAGTGGGGGCGGGGCCAGGTCAGCGCAGGGTGGTGGTCAGTGGTGCGGCCCTCGGGCCAGTGTACTAGTCCTCTTGTGGCCCTCGTGGTCATTTGAATTTGAGACCCGTGCTCATGTCAGGTGAGGTGGTTGGCGGGAGGGGGACCTTTCTGATTAGACCCTCTTTGTTTAGCCTGCATCCTGGCTTTATTTTAAAATCTAACTCCTCTGGTTTTGATAGGAAATTAACTATCCTTGAGCCTCGTGTTGTTGTCAAGGGAAAATGAGCATTCAGAGGTGCATTTGCCACAATACTTTCCCTCTTGCTAGTATCAGAAGATGACTGGTATGTCTTTGCTTTTCTTACACATACTCACTCCTGTCCCTCTATATTTTATCCATCAGAGATGCAGAGTTGCTGATGCTTCGGCTAGAGAATATCATTTCACAGTGCAACGGGAGTGTGCATGGTGCTTGTCAGGTGGTAGAAAAATAACAAGGTCTCTGCTCTGTGGAGCTTACAGCTTGAAGGTATATCTACACTGCAATTAGACACCCACGGCTGGCCCATGTCAGCTGAGTTGGACTTGGGCTGCGGGACTGTTTAATTGCGGTGTAGATGTTTGGGTTCAGGCTGGAGCCTGGGCTCTAGGACCCTGCAAGGTGGAAATGTCCCAGAGCCTGAAAGCCTACAGTGCAATTAAACAGCCCCCCAGCCTGAGCCCTGTGAGCCTGAGTCAGCTGGCATGGGCCAGCCACAGGTTTTTAATTTCAGTGCAGACAAACCTGGAGGGTCAAATCCATTCACAGTGAAGTCAATGGGAGTTTTCCAATGACTCAAAGCTCCAGAAATGATGAGTGCACCGCAGAATCCTGGCAGAATATGGTAAAAAGGGCAGTAGGAAAGGGAAATGCGCATGGAAAGGGTTGATGGCAGCAGTGGGTGACACATGGGAGTTCAGGGAAGATAGAAAGGCAAAGGTAGTGGGGTAGCATTGTACATCCAATGATAAAGTAGACTAAAGAAATCAGAAGTGATAGCATGTGTCAAACAGAATCAGTTTGGGTCAAAATCACTGAGAATGGATTCTAACAGAGGTTCTATTGGAGTAGTGTGAGGGGGTTGCGATATACCTCCAGGGTCAGATTTGGATATAGACAGAGATCTATGTAATATTATTAGAGAGATACATACTACCAGGATTTGTCGTTATAGGAGACTTTAAATTCCCAGATACAGATTGGAGAACAAATGCTACTAGGGAGGACTCAGTTATTCCTGTGTGTGATAGCCAACAGATTTCTTCATGAAAAGGTCACTGTACCGACGAAGTGATGCTGTTTTAGACTTGGTATTGGTAAGTAGTGAGAACATTATAGAAGAGCTGGTTATGGAAAATAGCCTTGGATTGTGAGTGATCACAAGCTGATTTATTTTAAAGTAAATGGAAGGATAGACTCATAGAACTGGAAGGGACCTCGAGAGGTCATCTAGTCCTGTCCCCTGCACTCAAGGCAGGACTAAGTATTAATCAACAACGGGTCAGTAACTAAGCTTTTAAAGTTCAAATGGCAAGACTGAGAAATGAAGGGAACTAGTCAACTGAACTGAAGATCTCAGGGACTTTAAATGTGTAGGAGTTTTGGAATTTCTTTAAGTCAAAGATACAAAAACTGTCTGAAATTTGTATCCAAGGGAAAAAACTTGTAGGGAAGGGTTCCAGGCCTAACTGGATGAAGAAACACCTCAAAAAGGAATTAAGAGTACGCAGAAAGCCTATGAGGAATGGAAAAAGGGGTTGATCAGCGAAGAAAGCTATGTCTTGGTGGTCAAAAAGTGCAGGAATAAAATGAGAATTGTCAAAAGTCAAGACTGAATTTTGCAAAGGAAATTTAAAACAAATAGCAAAAGGTTCTTTAGCCATATAAACCAAAAGAGAACAAGAGAAAAAACAGGGCTGCTATGCAGTGAGGATGGGGTAGAGATTAAGGATAATGTAGGTATGGCCAAAAACTAAATGAAGAGTTTGCCTTAATTTTCAAAAAGGATGATGATGTACAACGTGGGGACTAAGGCGGGATATCTAATGAAATGAGTGTATAGAAATGACGACTACATTTGAGGTGGAAGCAAAACTCAGAGTTTAATGTACTCAAGACGGGACAATTGGATAATCTCCAGCCCAGAATACTGAAAGAACTGACTTGTGAAATCGCAAGTCTGGTAGCAAGGATTTTTAATAAATCTATCAAATTGGAGGTAGCATTGTGTGACTGGAGAATAGCTAATGATGTACCTATTTTTAAGAAAGGGGGGCAAAAAAATGATCCAGGCAACTACAGACATGTTAATCTGACCTTAAAAGTATGTAAGACTTTAAAACAAGTGTTTGAAGGAAAGAATAATTAGACATGGAAGTAAACAGAAAATGGGATAAAATGCAACATGGATTTACTAAAGGTAGATAATGCCAGCGTAACTTGATATCTGTCTTTGATAAGATAACAGATTCAGTTTTCTTGTCTAAAGCTAAAAAAGTCAATCTGGACTTAGTAAAGCATTTGACATGGTACCACATGGGAAATTATTAGTTAAATTAGAGAACTGCTCTGTGTCTCCCTCTTGGGCAGTGCTGCTCTGGAATTCAGCAGAGAGAGAAAAGTTGTTGTTTTGGGGGGTGGAGGAGCTGAAGGGGGGTTATTAAGGTAAAATAGTTTGTGTTGCCTTAAAATGTTTCTCACAATGTTTTAAATAAATCTGTATGCTTGTGTGTGAACATAATGGCACATACAGCCAGCCAACAAGTGGTGGTAAAATATTGTACAGTGCCATGCACACGTCTCAGAGCGATTTGAATGGTATTTCTAAGAGCCACATTAAATATGTACGAAGTGTGTGGTGTCACATAGCAAGTGCCAAGGGGCTGTGAAGGAAATCCATTTGCGTGATCCGAGCAATGTGACGGGGCTGCTAACCCAGCACTGGCTCCTCTTTACATCTCAAGAATAATCCCTCTGCAGCAAGCAATGAATTAAAAGCATTCATTCTTCAGCAAGCAAAGACTTGTTGGTGTCGAACAAATAACTCACTCTCACCTGCTTAGAATTGGGAGTAAAGTCATAGTGTTGGGATCAGATGTCTCCATTCCTTTCATTGTATCAGTAGCCAGTGAAGTGTGTCTTCCAGTGCTGCCTTCATAGAATCATGGAATATCAGGGTTGGAAGGGACCTCAGGAGGTCATCTAGCCCAACCCCCTGCTCAAAGCAGGACCAATCCCCAGTTTTTGCCCCAGATCCCTAAATGGCCCCGTCAAGGACTGAACTCAGAACCCTGGGTTTAGCAGACCAATGCTCAAACCACTGAGCTATCCCTCTCCGTCAGGAGCCTTGTGGTACTCCTGAGCATAATTTGGAGTATGATTTTTTTTTCTTTGAAGAATATCCTCTTTAGGTACTTAATTAAACCAGTTATTAATGGAAACGTTTACCATGCACCCACGTAAATAGATGTGAAGAAATGAATGGAGATTAATGGAGGCTGATTAGGAAATTTCATTAAAGAATAAAGACAGATTTTAGCTTAGAATTACTTGCCCGACTCTGAACGGGATGAGAGGGAGACACTCTCATTAATCACGTTGACTTTATGGAACCAATGTGGGCGGGCGCATGGCCTCTTGTATACATGCACATATGTGGGCATGAAAGAGAGATACCTTGAGCATCTCAGGTCACAGTAGACGTTGGCAAGAGCTAGTGGGGTATATATAAAATTTCCCCTAGTAAAGCGGCAGCGGTCATGATGTCAGAAATGGGAATGTGGTGCTCAGAGTTTTTCACTACAAAAAACAATGCATGGCAGGGAGTCTCAGAGCCAGGACCGGCTCTAGGCACCAGCAGAGCAAGCACGTGCTTGGGGTGGCACATTTCCGGGGCGGCATTCCCGCCAGCCTTTTTTTTCGGGGCCGTTGCGCTCTTGGAGCTGCGCCACTTAGATGGGGTGAGGGCGCCGCGCCCCCGGCCACAGCGGGAAGGGGAAGCCCCAGCCCCGGGATGCTGAGCAGCCAGGTCCCAGCCGCTACCTGGGGAGGGGAGAGCGAGTCCTGCCCGGGAGCCGGGGCTGCACCGCCTCATCTGCGCACTGGCTGCTGCTCTGCCTTGTGCCACCCCTTATCTCGGGGCTTCTCTGCGCGGCTGGGCGGGGGAGGGGGGAAAGCCCCTGCAGGCGCTGGGAGAAGGTGACATCACTCCCTCCGCTTCCAGCCACGCCTGCGAGCCCCAACCCCACCTGAGCTTGGGGCAGCAAAAACCTTAGAGCTGGCCTTTCTCAGAGCATAGGTCCGCTGATGCAGGCTCACGCTGCTGGGCTAAAAATAGCAGTGTAGGTGTTCCAACTTGGGGTGGAGCCTGGGCTTTGAGACCCGGCGAGGAGGGAGGGTCTCAGAACCCGGGCTCCAGCTCAAGCCCAAACGCTAAAATGTTATTTTTAGCCCTTTGGTGTGAGCTGGAGTCGGTCAACCCAGGCTCTGAGACTCGCTGCTGCGGGTCATCTTTTGCAGTACCCCTAATATGAAGTTCACTGCGGGAGTTGCTGTGTTCTTGGAGCTAGCGGGCAGGGGAGCATTTGCTTAGGAACGTGGCAAGATGGATACATAGTGCTGTTGCTTTGAAAACTGCATTGTGGTTCAATGAAGTAACAACATCCTTGGCCCTGCCACCTTTTTTCAGTCCTTATCATCTAGCTCCTCACTTGGCAGTCAGCACAGGTAGGGGACAGTCATACTAATGTAAAAGAATGCAGATGTAGTTCTGATCTGCACTCCGGAGTGGACTGATGCCCACAGGCTGTTTAAGCTCATTCAGTGTAATTACAAGGTTGACCCCAAAAGCACTGTGTCCTCTTTCTCCTAATAGTTCCTGCCAGTACCACTCTCTGCTGCTATTGTGACTCTTCGCCACTGGCTCTTCTCTGAACTGATGTGGCTGCAGAGCAGTTTGCAGGGCTGATGAGTCCACAGTTGAATGTCAGTGTCTTAAACACTGTCTGGCATGATATTTATAGTCAACAGGATTCCAGTGTACAATGCTAGTGACGAGAAAGTCTAGACATGCCCTGCAATTATATTTACGAAGTGCCAGCTTCATTCGGAGGAGTTGTTGTAGATTGATTGGATCCTTAACCTTATCCTCCTCTTTATTTCCCCATGCTTTGGTGCTTTTTATGCTGTCCAGCAAATCTAACAGTAGCCTTTGCTCCATGTTTGTTCTGCAGGAGTATATTGATGCTCACCCTGAAACCATCATCCTGGACCCCCTTCCTGCTATCCGTACGCTGCTGGACCGATCCAAGTCTTATGAGCTTATTCGGCGAATAGAGGCCTACATGCAAGGTAGGCCAGTGACTTTTCATTTCAGAAAAGCATGTTCCTTACATTGTGAGTGTGACCGGGGTCCTAGTGGGGAGCCAGCTGTGGTCACTCAATTAGGGTGAACTGCAAAGAATGAGGCAGACAATCCCCTAAAAGCTGGTGGATATTCCAATACTTAGATTTACCAAGCCAGCATAAACCAGCTGCTTTATTACCTCTCTGGTTACTCAAGTCCAAACAACACAGTTCCCTTAAAGTGATCCAGCCTCAGGCCTACATCCAGGTACGTAAGTCAAATATGATGATTTCTGAAAATCTTATTTCATCATATAAAAGAAAAGGTTCTACCAATCCCAAAGGATCAGACACATTACCTCCCAGGTTATTGAATATTCCAGATCTTACCCAAATACACACTACAGCCAATTCTTATTAACTAAACTAAAATATATTAAAAAATAAAAGAGAGTATAGTTAAAAGATCAATATACATACAGACATGATTCAGTTCATTTAGGTGCAGATTCATAGCAGAGATGGTGAGCTTTGTAACTGCCAAGAGTTCTTTTAGAAATAGTTCATAGGTTATAGTCCAATGTCCAAATATCATACTCGGGGCGTACCAGCATAACTGGAACCTCAGTCTTGAGACTCAAACTTCCCCTGATGAAGCCTAAGCAGATCTGAGACGACCAAATCAAGACCCAAGGATCTTTTATACAATTTCATGTCTTTTGACAAGTTGGAGTTCAAAAGGTCATTAGCATGACTTTGAAGGAGGTCCATCACTAGTACTCAGCTACAGAGTTAACATAAGGCAATTTGTTTGTTCCTCCACCATTCTCAAATTATTTGCTATATGTTTCAAAGAGAGATGAATACAGAGATATCCCATGTTTACAATTCATTTAAATGCTAGGATGTTCTTTTGACCTCTGAATTATCAGAATACAGCATGGACAGGCAGTGATTACATTGTTGACCCTACTCATACGTATGTAAATACACAAGAACACAAACATTATCTCCCCACATGTCTTTTGAGGGTTATTTATTTTACAGGATGTTTAACCCTTTCTAGCCATGTGTCACAGTGGGTTTGTAGCAGAAGGAACAGCTGGTTCCTGGAGTTAGGTATGTGAGTGTTAATAATGGGCAGAGGCAGACACAGTCCTTCATAGCAGAATTGTACTCCAGAATCTAGGCTTTTGTTTTTGAAAGCATGAGAATAGGGGTTTGATCTAAGTTAAACAAGGTGTGTGTTTGATGGGGAGCATATTTATTACTCTGAGCAGCAGCAGAAATGTTCTTTTCATGCACGCTGGTAAATTGAAATTATCGTACAATCTATCTGCTTGTCACGGAAATACTAAAGCCTACAGTTAGCTCTTGAGCCAACTCCTGTGTGTTAAGATTAAGTCAAGAGTAGCATCTCCTTTTGAGTGCTGTAGAAGTAGCTGTTCCAAGAGCCAGTTGTTTATGGTGTTGAAAAGTTGCTTCTGTAAACTGTTCCAGTGTGACATTTGACCGGTTAATGTTTGCGTCGTTCTATTGCTATCCCAATTCTCAGATCGGAAACTTACCCTATTGGTATCTTTTGTATTTTTATGATTTGGGATTTATATTCATACAGGTTGTATCCACTTTGTCTGGCCATCATCAGCATGGTGTCTGAAATCGTCCCAAGTATGTAAAAATAGAAATATGAATTACAGTCTCCAACACACTCTCTTCTTTTTCAGCCTGTTGGAGAAATGCTTAATTAGTTTTTGTGTGTGTGTGTGTGTTTTGTTTTGTTTTGTTCTGAAAGTGGGAAGAGGTAGTATTTTTATCTCTTGTGGGAATGAACAGCAGAACTGGTAGAAAAATGGGATCCTTTGTTCACAAACACATTGACCCATTTTCAGTCAAAATTTGAAATTTTGAAGAAAATTTTCATTTAAATGTTGATTTTTTTTTTTAAAATGTCTGACTGGCCCTGGTTGACAGTTTGATCTTTTCAGTGGAACGTAGCTGCCACATGTGGGCAGTGCCCCTTCCTTCCGTCTCTGACTCTTCCTTAGTTTATCTCATGCATGGCTTTGAATATCGTGACTGGGACCTTTATCTGCACTGTCTATTGAGTGGGGACCCAGCACTGAGAGCTGAGCACCAGCGGTGATATGGTCGTGGTGGCCTTTGCTAAGCAGATGGGCTGCTGCATTTTGTTCTAAGAGTAGCATTTTTAGGGCATGTAGCTTTATTTCTGGGTGTAATTACTTGCAATAATTGAGTCAGGGAGCCACAAATTTGTGGATCACTTATGATCTGTATCCGAGAGACTTTTTTTTTTTCCTCCTCTTTAATCGGGTTGTCTAATCTGTATTCCCTCACTATTCTCTTCTGTTGTCTATTGTGCTGTGCCCTAGGGTTTAGAAAGTTTAAGGCAAGCGTGATACAGCTGTAAATAACATGGAGATTTTAACAGTTACATCAACTGCATTTGGGTTCTTCAAAATAGAAATCAATTGCAAGAAGACTGTCCTACTATTGAGCTGCAGCTAGGTATTGCCACAGTTAGAGATGTCCAGTTGCATCCTGAGGTAGCTGTGTGATGTACACAGTATTGGGCTGCATCGCATCCCCAGAAGTGGAAGTAAAAGGAAATGTAAAGAATTGAACATCCATGAAGGTAGAAAGGTCATTGTTTTTACGGAAGCCCACGAGCTATAGAATTTGTGTACTAGTTATATACCAGTGTTTTAACTATAGATAATAATTCCTTTCATGCATGAATTGCCGTGCTCCCTTTTAGTGTAACTAAAAGTGAAATACAGTGTTTGCCCCTTCAGTTTGCAATTCATTTCAACTCTCCAGACATTTAGGGAGTTTGATAACCTAAATGGTGCCATTGCTCAGTTAACAGGCTTTATTCTTGTTCTGGGTTTATTTTTTCTCAACACATACTCTGTCCCTCACCACTCTGATGTGTGTCTAACATAAGATGAACATGTTGTGTTTTGTTGATTCCCAAATAAACCCTCTTTAGGTATGCTATTGCTTCTGCCTGGCTCAGTAAACACATTCTTGATGTATTATATGGTTCTGTAAAAGTAGCTTACGTTGCTGGGTCACTTTGCTCTGCAACCGAGGGTCAAAATTTTCAAAAGTGATGTAATTTTGGGTGTCCAACTTGAGACACCGTATAGGGGCCTGATGTTTTCAAGTAGTGGGTGTTCAGCACTTGCTGAAAATCGGGTCTCTTAAAGTATCTCAAGTTGGGCACCCAAAATCAAAAGTCACTTGGACCGTGTCTAACAAAAGATATTTAAGTTGAACTGTTTGATTGATTAACTCCTGGGCCCTGGTTGAAAAGATTTCTATCTATCTAAGATACTTTTTTGACCTTCATTACCATAGTAGATCAGCGCTCCACAATCTTTAATGTGTTTATTCTTCCCTGTCTCACAGATGTGTTGTAAGTACTGTTATTTCCATTTTTTAGATGGGGAACTTAGCCATAAAGAGATGAAGTAAATTGCCCAAGATCACACAGGAGGCTTGTGGCAGAATAGAGAATTGAACCGGGTCTCCCTAGTCCCAAGCTAATACTCTAACCACTGGAACATCTTTCCTTGTTGAGACCCTAAAATTCCTATTTTACTTGATGTACTAGCAGGTAATTAATGATTTAACCTGCTGGATGAAGTATAGAGATTGATCAGATTCCAGTTTCAACAGGAAATGTTTCTCTCTGAAGCAGGAAACGTTTCTAATAATTCTCGTTACTATGAGATGTTTTTTTATTAGAAATAGGTCACAGGCTGAGCTCTTTCCTGTTCCTTTTTTGTTTTCACCGTGCAAACACTGAATGATTCACTCATTTTGAAACTCTCATTTCTACCTTTTTCAAAGTCCTTTAAAAATAAAAGTTTGCATTCCCCACATGTGTTCAATGTAGCCAGCAGATCACTGTGAAATAAATCACTGAAAAGTTCTGCTGGTTTAGCAGTTCAGTTCTCTCAGCAATTGCATTGCTGTGGTTTTTTACTTATCAGTGAAGGATTACTTCTTGGTGAAAATATGAGCTTGCTGGGAGTTTCTCCCCATGATAGCAATGTTTGGGGAAACAAGCCGCATGTTTTAATGAAAAATGCATTTTCAGCAGGGCTTCTGTGTGATCTAAGCTGCGTCTGCTCTTTCAGTTGTTGACCTAATGAAAAATACCTTTGGATTCATGGAGGCATATTGAGAAGCTCTGACCTTCACAGCATCGGACTTTCAAGACTTAACCATAACAAAAAAGAAAGTTAAGATGTTAATAATAATAATAATAATAATTTGTAGCGATTTGCTGCTCTTGCGATTAGACTTAGCAATCAGAATGTCTTCATTATATTGTAGTTTTCCTTTCAAGGGATGCTTCTTTTAAAGGCTAAAAATCATATTTGGGAAAAAAAATCCTTACCTGTGTTCCAATAATACCTTAGGTTATTAAAACTGAAGGAATTTTTAAAAGGACAAAAACATGCCATTCTCTGTTTATGCTGTTTTACTTTTTTCCATTTTGCTTAGGGTTGACAATGGAAATGTACTAGTCAGTTTCACTTTTAGTTTCTCTTGGGCAATGTTTGGGTTACAAATAGTACAGGACATGTGGTGTTGTTCCTTTAAATGGTTTCCATATGATTTAGAAAAAAAATAAAAATTCTTATTGACCTTAGGTTTTTCTCATCATTTGTTTTTGGAAAAATTAAATTTGGGGTGAATTTGTCCTGATGATGCTCCTTTGATTGAGTTCACACGAGAAGAAAACTGGTTCTTAAGTACGTCTCTGAAGTACAGGAGCTGCTCCCTGAGGATACTGTAAACAATATAAAACCATTTAATTGTAACATTTCCATCCTAATATGTAATTGAAATATTTAAATGCTGTTGTTTTTGTGTTATGAGATGCTGCTGCTTTGAGTGCTGCTTTCTGCATGTTTAGGAAGATTAGGAAATTATACTGTGCACCATTAGTTTTTCCCCACTAAAACTTTTTAAACTGGATCTTCCTTTGACTCAGTTAAAGGAATCCCTGTTGCACAGTCACGTTTCGTGTATGGCCAAAAGAGAGAGGGGCAGTGTGATCAAACAGATCTGATACTAGACAGAGGCTCAGGAAGCCTGGATTCTCTACAGCAGCAGTTCTCAAACTTCAGCAACCCCAGGACCACCCATTTTGATTTAAAATCTTTTGGGACCCCCGAATTCCCCACTCAGCCCCAGACCCCACTCCCACTCCACTCCAGTCCTTCCCCTAAGGCCCAACCCCCGCCCCCACTCTGCCCCTCCCCACATGTGCCCCACTCCCACTCCTTCCCCTCCCTCCCAGTGCCTCCTGCACACCAGGGAACAGCTGTTCTGAGGCATGCAGAGGGTGCTTGGGGGTTGAGGGAGGAGTTGGTCAGCGGGGCCAGCAGCCCTGGACATGATGCCGCCCTCTCCCCCAAGTACGCCCTATCCCCGCTCCTCTCCCTCTCTCCCTCCCAGCGTCTCCTGCACGCCACTGAACAGGTGTTCCCTGGTGTGCAGGAGACGCTGGGAGGGAGGGGGAGGTGTTGATCAGTGGAGTTTGGGAAATGCTGCTCTACAGCGCTCTGGTTCTGGGACCATCACAAATTACTTTATCGCTCGGTGTTTTTGTCTGCCGGTATGTTCTGTTTATTATTATGGCTTTGTCTAAGCTGGAAGACTTCTGCTGACGTAGCTATGTGTTATGAAATGTGATGTTTACTGACATAGTTGTGCCAGAGAGAGCCTCTACTAGTACACACAGTAGCTTGGGGGAGCTGAAGCGAGTTATACTGGCTAAAGTGCGGCTTTGCCAGTATAGCTGTATCCCTGCTAACAGCGCTTTGCCGATACAGCTATACTGGTATAACCTAGCATAGACATAGCCTATGTTACGGATGTTAGATGGGGTGGGATCTGAGTTACTACAGAGAATTCTTTCCTGGGTATCTGGCTGGTGAATCTTGTCCACATGCTCAGGGTTCAACTGATCACCATATTTGGGGTCGGGAAGGAATTTTCCTCCAGGGCAAATTGGAAGAGGCCCTGGGGGGTTTTCACCTTCTTCTGCAGCATGGGGCACGGGTCACTTGCTGGAGGATTCTCTGCACCTTGAAGTCTTTAAACCATGATTTGAGGACTTCAGTAGCTCAGACATAGGTGAGAGGTTTATTGCAGGAGTGGGTGGGTGAGATTCTGTGGCCTGCATTGTGCAGGAGGTCAGACTAGATGATCATAATGGTCCCTTCTGACCTTAATGTCTATGAGTCTGTGTGTGTGTGTACACTGCCTGGCACAATGGGGCTCTGAGCTCAGTTAGGGTTTGTAGGTGTTGCTGTAATACAACTAATAGACCAGTTTGCTGAAGGGAAGACGAGGTTGGACAACAAGTCCAGTGTTTTCAAAAGTGGGTGCCTAAAATGGGATATCTAAATAGTTGGCCTGATTTATTTATTTTATTTTTTTTTTATTTCTGTGCTGAGCACCTACACCTCTGGAGCTGTGTGCATTCAGCACTTCTGAAAAGCGGGCCAGCTATTTTAAGTCCCTAAATATGTGTGCCATTTTGGCATGCAATCTAGTTCAGTGAGTGGCTGTTTCACACTTGCCCTGCAACATTGGGATGCCTCACAGTGCTTTGCTGTTGTAACTTGCACCTGGGTCACTCACAAACAGCATTCAGGTCATACTCCAAGTGTCTATGTATAGCTGCAGCTGGCAAGCACACTCCAGTCACACTCTGGCTTACGCCAGTCTGGGTTATCATATGCAGGGTGACCCCAACACACTCCCAGTCCTGGATTTTCCCCCCAAAACATGCATTCTGCACAGTCCAGCCCTTTCCTGGTCAGTCCAGATATATTACATCCATGGCCCCTCTAAGTGGTCAATATGCAACAATTGATCACTTTAAATGGAATTACCCATGGAGTTCACAACATTGGATTAGTTTTGATTGAAGAATAAAACAAGGGTTGTTTTTTTTAACTACAAAGAGATGTGTGTACAAGTACTGAGGCATTAAAGTCAGAAATGGTTACAAGAACAATAAAGATACAGTGCTTCCTAGTACTAAATTTAACAAACTAAACTTGGTTCAAGGTGAAATCTTTTCCACAGGTCCCCAGTGTCATTGCTGACCAAGTTTCAGGTCAGAATCTGCTCCCAAAATCCACAGGCTGTTTTTCTTTTGTCATCTTAGGTGGAAAAGAGAGATGGTTAGGGAACGATAACTTGGGGTGTTTTTGCCCCTCACTTTTATAGTTCAATCACCCTTTGAAATGCACTTTCCTGAGAGTTCTTTCCAGCTGAGAGCAAGGAGACTTGAAGTCTGGTAGGGAAGAGGTGTTATGCTGTTTGCTTTTCAGCTCTGTTTGCGAAGATGCAGATCTGTTTGTCTCTTCCCTTCTCCTTCCATGCCAAAGAATGGCCACTTGATAGATGATAGTCCATCAGCTTTGATAACACCTGGCTAGGGGTGTGAACTTGTCCTTTGTCTTTGAGAAACAGGTTTACCAGCTTCCCAGACTCGTCTGGTAAGCACAATTGTCATGATTTCAGCTTATGTTCTTAACTTCACATATGTTGTTGAAATACATTTCACCATGGTATTATTGACCAGCACGTTATTAATTTTCAAATGATGCCTTACAAGGCATGTTTTGTACAAAGATTATTACAGTAGTGTGTAGGATGTGAATACAGGGCTGCATTCCCTCACAATATGGATTTAGATGCACCTACCATTAAAAATTTTGTCCATTCTATTACATGTCCTATTTTTCTTTTGTGCTTTTGGACACTAGGTGTTAGAGCATTAAAATCTGAGTCACTGAGTGCGTCCATTGTTTCTTCCAAGTGCATGTGACAAAGTGTCTCTTACCTCATGAGTTGGTCCAAATGGCTGTTACTTACCACTGTCTTTTAGTCTATTTATTATATATTTCCAGCAGCGGTCAGCTTTGTCCTAGCTCTGCACCTGGGAGCTGGCAGTCTCTTTCAAGCAGTAATGTGACTCTAGCACAGCAATTCTCAAACTTTAGCAACCCGAGGATCCGCATTTTGATTTAAAAATTTTTGGGACCCCCAATTCCCCCGCTCAACCCCCAGTCCCGCCCCCACCCCACCTCTTCCCACCCCCACTCCACCCTTGTCCCTCTTCTTCCCCGCCTCGTTCCGCCCCCTCCATCCCAGCACCTCCTGCATGCCAGGGAACAGCTGTTCCGCAGCATGCAGGAGGCACTGGGAAGGAGTTGAGGAGGAGGAGTTTATCAGCAGGGCCCGTGGACCCCTCTCGAGAGACCTCCGTTTGAGAAACGCTGCTCTAGTAGATAGTGAGGAAAAGGAGGGAGGTGCCACAATGGTGATAGGGATTTCACCATTCTCCTTTCACTTCATTTTGCCAGAGAGTGTCATTGGTAGAATGCTCCAAATTACTGAGGGGCAGGAGGGGCAGGGATCCGAAGGTCAGTCTTGAACTCCAGTCTCCTCCATTACACTTATGCATGAGCTATTTTATTTATGGTTATAACAAAAATCTTTATTTCCAGTGTGAAGAAGTTATCTAAGTCTCAGAATTCTTAGAGAAAAAATTAACGTATTCCTCCCAAAACTTCCTTTGGTTTCAGCTGCCAGCCACAAACTGAAGAGCATTCTGGGCACTGGCATGCAAAGGAGCGAGCAGGCTTCTAAGGTCACAGCTGCTGTTCCCCACATAACCACAGGTAGCTTTCAGACAAGAGTAGGGTTCAGCTAGGTAGCCGTTTTGCCCTACCAGCACCTACATGGCCAGTGGTGCTTCTGAAGCTGGCAGTACAGTAACAGTCCACATCCAGTAAGGGTCTGGAGCCTAAAAATGGGAAAGGCCTTCTACAATTTTGTCTCCTAAATTTCTCAGACTAGAAATCAGTGAACCGTCAACCAGTCCTGCTCCTGTCTCCCTGCAGTATTGATGGTGGCTGAGCTCTGAGAATAAACTGTAAGGTTTGGATGTTGCTTTTGGATGCACTAAGGTTTTCTTTTTAATCTGTATGCCTTGCTAGCCAAATGTGTAGAAATCTTTTCCGACTGTCAACCTCCTTCAGTTGGCAGCAGGTTATGGATATGGTGATTTGAATCAATGAGTTCAGTTCACTAACTACAGATTATACTTCCTTTAATAAATCAGTTAGTTTTAAATGCAAGGCATGTTTTGATAAACTTCTTTTCTTATGTATCCAGGATGGTTAAGGTAGTTTTTATTGAGCTAATTAAAATGCTGTTTTATGCATTTTTAATTTAATTTTAATTTCCATTTAAGAAATGCATCTTTCACGATTTTCTAACAGAATAAAGAATGTAAAAATTAAGACTCTGAATTAACGTAAATTAAGCTATATAATTGCTTAAATGAATGTGTATAGCTGTAATGTATCTTCTTGCTTAAAGAAAAGACCAAATGTAGTGTAAGATCTATATTTAGTTTCAAATTAACATGTTTTAATGCTTGCCAGTCAGTGAAAATCAACCTTTCTTTAGCAAAATAACTAAAAGGTACCAACGTAGAACAAGATTAAAATCAGTGAGTTAAATCCAGATTTCCTGCTTGCTGATTTAAAGCATGATTCAAACCAGTGATTTAAATCAATCCATTCTGCAGGGCAATGTTGCCACATTTACTTCCAAGTATCCGATAAATGTGTTCTCTGCCCTGTGTGCTCAGCAGTGCTGAGAGACACAGAGAGCTCTGAGTATAACAGCAATGCCTATATATATTGTGCTAATGTGCTCAATGCTTTTTTTGCCTCTGTCTTCACTAACAAGGACAGCTCCCAGACTACTGTGCTGGGCATCACAACATGGGGAATAGATGGCCAGCCCTCTGTGGAGAAAGAGGTGGTTAGGGACTATTTAGAAAAACTGGACGTGCACAAGTCCATGGGGCCGGACGAGTTGCATCCGAGAGTGCAAAAGGAATTGGCGGCTGTGATTGCAGAGCCATTGGCCATTATCTTTGAAAACTCATGGCAATCGGGGGAAGTCCCGGAAGATTGGAAAAAGGCCAATGTAGCGCCCATCTTTAAAAAAGGGAAGAAGGATGATCCTGAGAACTACAGGCCGGTCAGCCTCACCTCAGTCCCCGGAAAAATCATGGAGCAGGTCCTCAAGGAATCAATCCTGAAGCACTTGCATGAGAGGAAAGTGATCAGGAACAGTCAGCATGGATTCACCAAGGGAAAGTCATGTCTGACTAATCTAATTGCCTTCTATGATGAGATAACTGGTTCTGTGGATGAAGGGAAAGCAGTGGATGTATTGATTCTTGACTTTAGCAAAGCTTTTGACACGGTCTCCCACAGTATTCTTGTCAGCAAGTTAAAGAAGTGTGGGCTGGATGAATGCACTATAAGATGGGTAGAAAGTTGGCTAGATTGTCGGGCTCAACGGGTAGTGATCAATGGCTCCATGTCTAGTTGGCAGCTGGTGTCAAGTGGAGTGCCCCAGGAGTCGGTCCTGGGGCCGGTTTTGTTCAATATCTTCATAAATGATCTGGAGGATGGTGTGGATTGCACTCTCAGCAAATTTGCGGATGATACTAAACTGGGAGGAGTGGTAGATACGCTGGAGGGCAGGGATAGGATACAGAGGGACCTAGACATATTGGAGGATTGGGCCAAAAGAAATCTGATGAGGTTCAATAAGGATAAGTGCAGGGTCCTGCACTTAGGACGGAAGAACCCAATGCACAGCTACAGACTAGGGACCGAATGGCTAGGCAGTAGTTCTGCGGAAAAGGACCTGGGGTGACAGTGGATGAGAAGCTGGATATGAGTCAGCAGTGTGCCCTTGTTGCCAAGAAGGCCAATGGCATTTTGGGATGTATAAGTAGGGGCATAGCGAGCAGATCGAGGGACGTGATCATTCCCCTCTATTCGACATTGGTGAGGCCTCATCTGGAGTACTGTGTCCAGTTTTGGGCCCCACACTACAAGAAGGATGTGGATAAATTGGAGAGAGTCCAGCGAAGGGCAACAAAAATGATTAGGGGTCTGGAATAAATGACTTATGAGGAGAGGCTGAGGGAACTGGGATTGTTTAGTCTGCAGAAGAGAAGAATGAGGGGGGATTTGATAGCTGCTTTCAACTACCTGAGAGGTGGTTCCAGAGAGAATGGTTCTAGACTATTCTTAGTGGTAGAAGAGGACAGGACAAGGAGTAATGGTCTCAAGTTGCAGTGGGGGAGGTTTAGGTTGGATATTAGGAAAAACTTTTTCACTAGGAGGGTGGTGAAACACTGGAATGTGTTACCTAGGGAGGTGGTAGAATCTCCTTCCTTAGAAGTTTTTAAGGTCAGGCTTGACAAAGCCCTGGCTGGGATGATTTAATTGGGGATTGGTCCTGCTTTGAGCAGGGGGTTGGACTAGATGACCTCCTGAGGTCCCTTCCAACCCTGATATTCTATGATTCTATAGGCTTGTTGTCTCTGCAGGGCTAAAGAAGGTTGTCCGGTAGGATTGCGTCCTGGTTTGAAATCTGCTTATGAAGGATCTGGGATATTGGAAGAGGGCAGATGTTGCTGGAGCATCCACCTCCTCAGAGACCTTGCCAGGAAAATGGAGAGGCTGGATGCTATGCAAGATCGTCCGTCTCATGCATAGGCCTCTTCAAAATTGGCTGAACTACTTCAGTTTATAGGGTAGCTGCTGAAAAAGAATGGGTGAGGGGCAGTTTCACAGATGATGGGTCAGATGTTCATCAAGGCTTCTGTGGCTTACGCCTGGGTGACTGAACAAAACCTTCAGGAAGGTCAATGATTTTGTCATCCTTCTTGGGTTGGGTTGGTTTCTTTTGTCCCAGCAAGATCCTTTTCGATATAATTTAGACATTCTAATATCCCTAAACAGAAGTCACCAATAAAATGGTGTATTCTGACATTATCTGAGATACCACAGTTGTTGCCTACCCTCAGGGTAGGGGATAACTGCAGTGCCTTGGAAACCCTTTGTAGCAGTGACAGAAATGCTGGGGGGGGGGGGGTATTTTTTATTATTTTTTTTTGAAAACAGAGAAATTGTAAGTACATGTGGATGCTCGCACACGCGCAGCTGTGTAGAGATTGCCCTTCTCTGTACTTCTGTCCGCCTACAGCTCAGGTCAGGCTACTTTATTTGTGTGATGGAAACAAAACATAGCCCGTGCAGGATGTGGTTTAACTAAATGAAAGTGGCAAGATGGTGCATGAAGAAAAAGAATAGCAGTACTTGATGTGCAAAACGTACTCCCTTTGAGTATGTTTCAGGGTGTATTGATTTGGAGCAAAAAGGTGCAAAGCTTTTGTGTGAAGCATTGTGTGTTAACAAACGACAACTTTTACCCCATTTTAAAAAAATTAAGAACTATTGTAGAACTAATAGGACACATGCTAAATATCACTGTTCAGTCACATTGTTCGGGTGGTATCCAGCCTTTTCTAATCTACTAGACATTTTTCCACATATAAAACAAGAGTGGTTAGAGGAAACCAGCTGGCAATTTTTATTTGGATATTCAGAAAAGTCCCTCAAAGGGCTTGGCTACACTTTCAAGTTAGAGTACATTAAATCAGCCCCGCGGGCGCCCTATCTCCTGAGGTGTCCACGCTGGCAAGGCACTTAGAGCGCCTGGACCCTGCAGCTGGAGCACTCCTGGTAATCCACCTCCACAAGAAGCATAGAGCTTGCTGCACCCTGGCTGAAATGCCCAGGTGTCAGTGTGGACGACGTGTTGCATTACAGCGCTGTGATTGGCCTCCGGAAACATCCTATAATCCCCTGAAGTCAAGTGACCACTCTTGTCATTGTTTTGAACTTGGCTGCAGGCATGTGGATATCCCCTTTCAAAACTCCATTTCTGACAGCCAGCATGCTTCTCTGCTCCAGGACAAAGCAAACCGTTACTGTGGAATGCTGCTGCTGCCAAGGCAGGCACGTGTGTGTGTGTGAGAGAGAGAGAGAGAGAGAGGTGGGGGGAGGGTGGTCTGCTGCTGTCTGAACTTACAAGACAGTATGCTAACACACTCTGCCCCCCAAAACACACTGTCTCTTCCCTCCACATACACACTCCACACACCCCCTTTTGAAAAACAGGCTGCAGCCACTTGCACACACTGGGGTAGCTACCACAATGCACGGCTCTCTGTGGCGTTGCAAGAGCTGCTAATGTGGTCGCCCCACTGCGCTTGCAACTGACAGCGTGAGCACACGGCAGCGCTTTCCCTGCTGTGGCCTCCGAAGGCTGGTTTCACTCCCCGCGCTCTACATCTGCAAGTGTAGCCAAGCTCAAAGAGGCTGTTAATTAAACTAAGGAGACTGGGAGTGAGAGGCACTTCCTCTGACATATCTAGTACTGGCTGCTGTTGAAGGCAGAATACTGGGCTAGATGGACCATTGGTCTCATTTGGTATAATTCCTGTGTTCTCAGTACTCTTCCCATAAAATAATAATGCTTAAAGCTGTAAGGAAGATTTAGGTAGCCAGAATATGATTACTTGTATCAGATTTGAAGTATACCCAGGACTCCCAGCTGACACCTTTGTGCTTTGAAAAGTGTCATGGGATTTGTTTTTAATTTTACTAATTTATTATTAGCAAACTGTAAGTTAAAGGGAAATGCCAAATACAGTCTGTAACAGCATCAAAGCTAGAAAACCTGAAAGCCATTTGATCTCTTGCATAATGCACCAGTTTGATTGTGTGCTTATAACTATTTTTTCTTTTTAACAGCCTTACTTGGGGCTAATGAGTTGAATAAAACATGAAATATATGCAAGAAAGCAAGGCTTTGTGGAGGGCCAGGACTGTCGCCCTTTGGATGGGTATTAATAATGTGGGGCGGGGTCCTATGCTGCTTGTTGTTCTCGAGTGAGCTTGAGCTTGAGTTTTAGTTCTGTTAGAGGGATCAGACCCAGGTCATGCTACTTCATTGTTTTAGACAGGGCTTTACTTGGAACTTCTGGACATTGGAGTGACTTTTTAAACTCACTTTAATTTCCTCTCTAACAGCCTGGCAGCATCATGATGAAGATGTACTAGCCTCACCACAAAATCTGTTCTCCCACATTAACATGAGGAGGATGAAAAAATGAACGATATTTTACATGCCCCACGCAAATGGCTGCTCCACAAGTCTGGTCCACAGTGAGGATTGTTGGTTTTTTCAGCAGCTCTGCTTTGACAGCTGCAAGCTTCTCTTGCATCTCCCTGGACAAGGAGGGTAGTGCTCAGAACTCAGCTGTTACTAAGGACTGTTAACTTTAGACAGGCAGCAGCATTCCTGCAGAAGGGAATGTTGCTATTCCAACTCCTTTCATATGCAGCTTGAGGATGCAATCTGGGCAGTTGTTCCAGCTGGTCCTCTTACTGCCAGCTAACAGCTATCCGTGAAATCCATACCACCTAGTGACAAAATGTCGGCATACGTGTGGGCGGTGACCAGGTGGCAATGTACACTAGGCTGCCTTTAGTGATAAGCTGGGTCCCACGCTAATGATGAGGCCTGGGATATTTTAACTCCTCAAGGTTTTGAAGGTGGCAAAAGGCCTTTCTCAGCACCACTCAGGGGATGTCTGCACTGCACTCAGAGGTGTGACTAGTTACCTCGAATAATAATACTTCTGAAGCTGCATCAGCACCAGCTACACACTCGAGTAATTATCCAGGGTCCTGGGCAGGGTCTTACAGCCCGTGCTGTCGCAGCTTTATTGCATTGTTGGTTGAGCTAGCTGGGTCAAAGCTAACTCAGGTATGTCTACCAGCACCGCCGTCACACCTCTGAGTGCAGTGCAGACAGACCCTCAGCGAGGAGGCAGCTCTCAAAGCTACAACTCACAAAGAGTTGGCTCCATTGGTTCAGTAAAATTAGTAGTTGTAGTAGTACTCTGTATTATGATACCACCTAGAGGCCAGCTGAGATCTGGGCCCCATTGTGTTAGGCATTGGGTAAAGACAGGGTAAGAGGGAGTTCATGCCCCTAACAGCTGACAATCTAAGTAAGTATTACACCTCTTTGTATAGTCACCGGTGTACAGAGGCAAGGCAGTTCTCGGTACAAGTGAACTGGAGCTGATACCAAACACTGAATCCCAACTTCATTGTGCAAGTGGGTCTGTATTTAGCATGAAGGGTGAGATGTATTTCAAAATACAACCTGGGAATTTGTGAGCCCATGGCATGTTCCCTGGGTTGAAATATGGCGCCAGTGTTGGGTCACTGTCAGAGACTGTAAAGCAGGTGCCATCCTGCCTAACTTTCAGGAACAGCTGTATTGTTTAAGTGCCTCCTGAAGCCCTGACAGTCAAGCTTGATTTGCCTTGATGCTGTGAAGTAGTATAGTGGATTAAGCATGGGGCAGGGAACCGGGCACTTCTGAGTTCTAATCTGGACTTTGTGGCTTGGAATAAGACTCTTCATTGCCCTGCCTCATTTTCCTTATCTGTAAAATGAGAATGAAACTTGCCTACTTCCTAGGGGGTATTGTGAGGATTAACTAATATTCATACAGGCCTTTGAAAGTACTAAGTGTGATGAGAGCTGTTTTGGCTGACATACCGGGCATCGAACCAGGGATCTTCAGAGCTTAGTTTCTATAGCTTGCACTCGAGCTCTCTTGCTGGGATTGTAACAGACTTGTATCCTCTGGGAATCAGGCACAGCTGGGGACCTGTAACAGATGCTCACCAGTGGGCGACCTAAGTGCTAACCATTGTTAGCAGCACGTGCTTCAGAGGGAGAGAAACAAATGCCTTTCTCCTGATGAGGAAAGTTATTGAATGAATGTGTTGCCTGCTGGAGGAGGGTGAGGCAGTTGAAGCCTGCTTTCCTGAAGCAACTGGTGTGTGTCTCACCATGGCATAGTTTAGGTAACTGCAGATTGAGACTAAATCTATAAATAATTTGTATAATATGTTAGATGGAGAAGCCGGATGAGCAAAATGTTAATTGCTGATGTGGGGCTGCTAGCAGGAGCATGCTAGGGCAGAATTGCTGCTGTACTGAAATAACTTCAGTTTAACGTTGGTTTTCTAAGAGAATATGAAAAATCTGTCCTCTCAACTGATCTCCGCAGCGTATACTTTGCTGACACAATTGTTACCCCGAGGGAGAGCCTTTTCATTTCCTTTATGAAAATCAGGTTATTGAACATACTAGGAAAAGCAGCTAATTTTTTGGCAAGGAGTGAATGTAGATCAGGAAGGGCACTTCCACTAAACATTTAAATCTATGGCCATGTCTGCAGTACAGGGACCAGAGCTATATACAGTAAAAGTGTTTTTATCCAGCATGTTGGGGGGATGCGGGGTGCTGGTAAGTGAAAAATGCCGGTTAATTTAGAGAGAGGGAGTTTGGGTGTGGGAGAGGATGCGGGACTGGGAGTTGAGGTGCCGGAGGGGGGTTGGGGCCTGGGCTCTGAGGGGAGTTTGGGTGCAGGAGGAGGCTGGGGGCAGGGGGTTGGGGCGTAGGAGGGGTATTGGGGTTCTGGATTCAGGGGGCGTTCACCTCCGGCAGTGCCCCGCAAGCAGCAACCTATCCCGGTTGCTCCTAGGTAGAGGCGCTAGGAGCTTCCTTAATTCTGTGGCATGTCCTGTCCTACGGTGTCATCAGTGTTTTGCCTGCATGTAAAAAAATTGTCTCTTAAAGGTTTTGTTCCTTTTTGGCAAGCAATATTTCTCAAATTTAGTCAGTATTTTACTTAACTTTATGCTTTCATCTTCTTCAAACTTAAAGTTGTTATAAATATCCAATGCTTCCTCCCCAACAACATGCAAAAAGATTGCTTATTTCACTTTGTCATTTTTCTCCTCTGCCTCTCTGGCTGCTGAATACAATTCAAATCTCGGTCAGAATTTTTTCCAGTTCTCTGCAACATTGCCTAACAATTGCAGACTGGATGGAGGTTGCAACACATCCCTTTTTGGCTTCCCCCCCCTTTCTTAATCTAGTCAAGCTACAACTGTGCTCACCAAATATATGTAAAAGCCTCAGTGCCTGGTACGCCACATGCTTGTCTGGTGCCTCTTTTTGTCTCTGCTTTCAGTTGCAAACACAGGAGTTAACTTCAAAATGACTGCAGTTTCCTTGTCATGCAGCATTTCTGACACCATGTTACGATCTTGGGGTTCATTAAACAACAAACCAAATAAATGAGAAAGGAATAAAACTTTAATAAAACAAACTGGAGAGTTGCTGTGGTGAACTGCTGCACGCAGCCACGTGGTGTTCCCAACCCCTGCCTCCAAGGCACATCTCCTAATTCTTATATTCATAATGCTGTCCCTTATGAGGGAGCATCTCTAAATTTTATAACCTCCTCAAATCTATCTTTTATGGACATCTCCAGCATGGGGGTGGGGTAATCGCTTAGTAACTCAAGGGATCTCATCCGCAGAGCTGGTCAGAATTTTTCAAATTTTCAATATTTGGATGAAATTTTAACTAAAAAAAACAGGAAAACATTCAATGGAATTTTCTTGTTAAAAGATGGTTCCCATTTTTCAACCATCTCTAAAACTGGTTAAAAATATTTCACAATTTTGAAATTTCAATTTTTTGGGCGGGGGGGAGAAAAGGGTGAAAAATCAGAAGAGCTTGAGTCACCTGTAAACCCATCTGCTGCTCTGTCTGGGACTTGTTGATGCCAGAAAGTTACACCGTTTTTCCTACAGTAGAAACCCCTATTTTACAAACTAATTGGGGATTGAGGAATTAATGAAACTGAAAAGTAGGTATGGTGTATAAATTGCAGTATGATGCAATACATCACTTTCTTCTTATCCTTCAAACCAGTGCACTGAAGGCATCAGAATGTGATGTCGACGTATTCTTCGACCTCAGCCTTGGTTTTAAAAAGAGGATTATTTGGGAACTGCAGTCCAGAGTCAAATAGGTGTCGTCTGTGTGTACAGGATCACAATTGCATGTTTAACATCTATATATGCCTGGAATCATACCAACAGAACTTCTCTAGGCATACACATCCTTGATTTATCCAGGGACTTTGTTTAGAAGAGAAGCTTTTGATAATTTTGCTTGTTGATCTGTAACCTTAACCATTATGTTTGTCCTTCTTTTGAGCTTTATCAAAGAATGTTAAAATAGCCTGTGTCTCAACCTTTATCTGTCTTAGGGGTTTTTTTTTAAACTCTTTTTTGTATTTTCACTCTGTAGAATAAGTAAATAAATAATATAAAGACATTAACATGTAGAAAATCTAACAAGTAGTACAAGGTAAATTAAAAAGCCTGCTCAGAATTTCACAGTGAAACAGCTCTGTTGAAATCAGCGTGTCTGATCTCCAGGTGTTGTTTTTTGGTCTGCTTTCTCTCATACTCCCTTTTGGGTCTTGTGTAGTTTTTGGTTTTCATTTCAGTTTGTCCAAGGGCACTATTTTTAATAGCTTTCCAAGCTTAGTGAGTCCTTATGGGAAAATGATTATTTTTTCAGTTGGTAACAGTAAATCCGTTTGTATAGAGGATTCAAGGGAAGCTTACCCAGGCTGAAGTATAAGTAGCCTTTTCTTCATCTTAGAAAATCACTGGTCTTTTCAGGTTTCAGAGTAGCCGCCGTGTTAGTCTGTATCTGCAAAAAGAACAGGAGGACTTGTAGCACCTTAGAGACTAACCAATTTATTTGAGCATAAGCTTTCGTGAGCTACAGCTCACTTCATCGGATGCATTCAGATGACTGTTGTTGAGGTACTTCTGTTTTTTGGTTTAGTAGTATGGATTTTTTTTATTTTTATTATTATTTTTTTTTATTTTTACTGCATATTCCCATAGTGTAACATCCAAAGGGTATTGATCCAGGTCTTACTGGCTTCAGGGCACATAGTATTAAAACTATATAGGGCCATGCTGATTAGAGCTCTCTCCAGTAGAGCGAGTTTGTCTTACTCAGGAAAGGGAGGGGAATAAAGGGATTTTAAAACGTTACTGGAAAGCAGTAAACCTATAGAAAAATCTTACTGGACTGGAACTTGAAAACCATGAGTCTCTTCACAGCCTCATCGCTATTTTTTTGTGGGGACTCTTGAGCAAGTCACTTCCCCTCTTTGTGCATCTCTTTTCTCTGCCACCCTTTGTTGGTCCTGTCTATTTAGGTGGTGGGCTGTTTGAGGTAGGGACTGCCTCTTCCTATCAGTATGTACATTGCTTAAGAAAATGGGCACCTGGTCTGGGTTGGAGATTATCAGTGCAACTATAATACAAATAGTAATAATAGTGTAAAGTCAAGGGAAGACAGTAAAGCTGCAGAAAAATCCAGGTAAAAGATTAATCATGGTCATACACAGAAAAATGCATTGTTTTTAAAAACATGTAACTAATCAAAACAGGGACATTCTGAGTTAGGACTGCCTATTTCTTTACATGTGCAGCTTTATCCCTTCATATTGAATCCTACAGTATCTGACAGAAAAAATAACTGCTCTTGCAGTGCTTTGCATTTTCAAACGGTTATATAAACCTCACTATAGGCAATACCTATTTAACAGGTGCTTATAGGAACAACTAGCCCCAGAGAGGTTAAATGATTTGCCCACAGTCCCACAAAGTTGGGCAGCAGAGTACAAAGTAGAATGCAAGAGTTCCTGGCGCTCTCTCCTGTTTTCACTTCACTCAGATCATGTGGCCTTTCTAACATCACCTTCCCCACTGGTCTGAGATCCCTGTAATATTTAGGCAAATCAGAAGAATGCTGAGGAGAGGCCCACTTAATTCCTGGACAAACAATGAAATGCTGAGAATAGATGTCATACTCTGAAATCTGGATGTGTGAAAGAGATTTAAGCTTATGTCATAACTGTTTTTTGTCATAATGTTAGCACTGCATAAGCTTGTAAACCGTTTGGTTTATGGTGTTAAAAAATCCTTTTGTAGAAGTGCTTGAGGGCTGACATCTGAGAAATTAATGACTGTAGTAGGGTCTGTTGTGTAAAAGTGCTAATTATTTTGCCAATATAGTGTGAATTGCATAATTGGGAATAGGAAAAGTATTTTGAACGCATTTTGACATGTGAGGCAGAATTCCTGTAGTATTGTACTGTCATTGGAATGCATGTGCAGTACCCACTTCCCAAAGCTTAGGCACTGTAACTATTTAAAAAGAAATCCTCCCCCAGACCAGCAAAGCTTTACCACAGAATGGACTTCTACATTTAAAAAAATAAATCAGAACTGGGTAGGACGTTTTCTGGAAGTTACATAAGTGTAAAGTGTATTTAACTGAATCCTGGATTGATCTCATTTCTACAACATTAAATATAACTTGCAAACATCAGTGAAGCAATATATGTAAAAGGCTGATGCAATCACACATCTTTATTAAACAAACCAAACTGAAATCAGCAAGATACGTATATAGCAAAAGTGTATCTCAGAATCTCTTACTAAGGTCCTTGTCCTGTTGTCTCCTTGATCTAATTTAGGACCCTATCCTGCAAGATACCAAGGACCCTCTTTCAAGGAAATGAGCAACCCCAACTCCCACTGATTTGAGTGAGAGCTGTAGGCTCTCAGCACCTACAGAAAATCCTCAGCCTTTAGGCCCTGATCCAACAACTTCCTGTGCACAAGTGGATCTCTCCATGTGCAGCTGCAAGTTCAGTTCCTAAGATCATAAACTCCTTGTGGCAGGGCCCTGTGTGGTTTTTATTTTTGTGAAGTGCCTTGTGCAGCTATAATGTTATAGCGCTAACTATGATGCCCGGCTTCTGCTATTGAGTGGGGTTCAATCAATTCCAAGGCTGGCTGTATTTTAAAGAATCCTTATTGAGGTTACAGGGACAAACCATCCCAATGCGTAGAAAGAATAGTAAATATGGCAGGCGACTAGCTTGGCTTAACAGTGAAATCCTTGCTGATCTTAAACACAAAAAGGAGGCTTACAAGAAGTGGAAGATTGGACAAATGACCAGGGATGAGTATATAAATATTGCTCGGGCATGTAGGAATGGAATCAAATCACACCTGGAGTTGCAGCTAGCGAGGGATGTTAAGCGAAACAAGAAGGGTTTCTTCAGGTATGTTGGCAATAAGAAGAAAGCCAAGGAAAGCATGGGCCCCTTACTAAATGAGGGAGGCAACCTAGTGACAGAGGATGTGGAAAAAGCTAATGTACTTAATGCTTTTTTTGCCTCTGTCTTCACAAACAAGGTCAGCTCCCAGACTACTGCACTGGGCAGCGCAGCATGGGGAGGAGGTGGCCAGCCCTCTGTGGAGAAAGAGGTGGTTAGGGACTATTTAGAAAAACTGGACGTGCACAAGTCCATGGGGCCGGATGCGTTGCATCCGAGAGTGCTAAAGGAATTGGCGGCTGTGATTGCAGAGCCATTGGCCATTATCTTTGAAAACTCATGGCAATCGGGGGAAGTCCCGGAAGATTGGAAAAAGGCTAATGTAGTGCCCATCTTTAAAAAAGTGAAGAAGGATGATCCTGGGAACTACAGGCCGGTCAGCCTCACCTCAGTCCCTGGAAAAATCATGGAGCATGTCCTCAAGGAATCCATTCTGAAGCACTTAGAGGAGAGGAAAGTGATCAGGAACAGTCAGCATGGATTCACCAAGGGAAAGTCATGTCTGACTAATCTAATTGCCTTCTATGATGAGAGAGCTGGTTCTGTGGATGAAGGGAAAGCAGTGGACGTGTTATTCCTCGACTTTAGCAAAGCTTTTGACACAGTCTCCCACAGTATTCTTGTCAGCAAGTTAAAGAAATATGGGCTGGATGGATGCACTACAAGGTGGGTAGAAAGTTGGCTAGATTGTCGGGCTCAACGGGTAGTGATCAATGGCTCCATGTCTAGTTTGCAGCCGGTATCTAGCGGAGTGCCCCAAGGGTCAGTCCTGGGGTCGGTTTTGTTCAATATCTTCATTAATGATCTGGTGGATGGTGTGGATTGCACCCTCAGCAAGTTTGCAGATGACACTAAACTGGGAGGAGTGGTAGATACGCTGGAGGGCAGGGATAGGATACAGAGGGACCTAGACAAATTGGAGGATTGGGCCAAAAGAAATCTGATGTCCTTTTTCAACAAGGACAAGTGCAGAGTCCTGCACTTAGGACAGAAGAATCCAATGCACCGCTACAGACTAGGGACCGAATGGCTAGGCAGCAGTTCTGCAGAAATGGACCTAGGCGTCACCGTGGACGAAAAGCTGGATATGAGTCAGCAGTGTGCCCTTGTTACCAAGAAGGCCAATGGCATTTTGGGGTGTATAGGTAGGGGCATCGCCAGCAGATCAAGGGACGTGATCGTTCCCCTCTATTCGACATTGGTGAGACCTCATCTGGAGTACTGCGTCCAGTTTTGGGCCCCACACTACAAGAAGGATATGGAGAAATTGGAGAGGGTCCAGCGAAGGGCAACAAAAATGATTAGGGATCTGGAACACATGAGTTATGAGGAGAGGCTGAGGGAACTGGGATTGTTTAGTCTACGGAAGAGAAGAATGAGGGGGGATTTGATAGCTGCTTTTAACTACCTGAAAGGTGGATCCAAAGAGAATGGATCTAGACTATTCTCAGTGATAGCAGATGACAGGACAAGGAGTAATGGTCTCAAGTTGCAGTGGGGGAGGTTTAGGTTGGATATTAGGAAAAACTTTTTTCACTAGGAGGGTGGTGACACACTGGAATGCGTTACCTAGGGAGGTGGTGGAATCCCCTTCCTTAGAAGTTTTTAAGGTCAGGCTTGACAAAGCCCTGGCTGGGATGATTTAGTTGGGATTGGTCCTGCTCTGGGTACGGGGTTGGACTATATGGCCTCCTGAGGTCCCTTCCAACTCTGTTATTCTATGATTCCATGATCCCCAGCAGTAGGACATGTGGCCAAGGTTTGAGGCTTTCTAAGCCACATTCAAACCTACAGTACATGTTTCCGGGGGAGAGAGCAGTTGCGCACACAGTAGTTTGGTTGGGATACTCAAAGGGTGCTAATGGAGTTTGGATTGTGAGAACTGGGCGCTTAACTCTCTTAGTCTCGTTTTATAATGCCAGCCTGTATTCTAACTTGAACTCTTACAAAGCCTTAATCACGGTAGGAGGCTGACTGGTCCTACGTGAGCAACAAAATGTACGGATCTCTAAAGGCAGGAGTATTATGGGCTCCAATTTGAATACAGCCCTTTATCCTTGTGGGGTTCTGATGTCCAGTAAGAACAGTACAGTATGCATGCTTAGATAAGTCAGTCACTGCCTTGAGCTGTCATTATAGTACTAGGAGTGTGTCATGAGAAACAAATGAAAGCATTCTCTATTTTACCTGTAGCTATTCTCATCCAGTTGATTAAATTCAAAGTAACATTTGTGGGCTGTATCTGAGAGTTCACCGCCTTTTGATGCGGAATGATGTTGTTGAAGAACGGTGACCTTTTGTTCCCCTCCTGTTTGTTTTTTCCCCTCCTTCCCAGGTTGGTATCTTTTGGAAGTTAGGTTGAGAAGAAGGTTTTTTAGGATCTTTTGAACTTATGATCTTCCCCCACCTGCCCCATCCCCCCATAAAAGGGAGGGGGAAGGAAAGGGGACAGGGAAGCGTCTGGAAATGCTGAAGTTAACTGGCATGGGAAAACAAGGCTACTGATCCAGTTTGCATTAATAGTTACGTTAATCATAGAAATTATTATAGAACAGACACTGGCAAGTAAGCTTAAAGACTTAAAGTTTTTGCATTTGTGAAGTTTTATAAAACCCAATTATAATACAAATATTTTAATGAAACTTTTTAAACAAAATTAATTGATCACATGGAGGTGGGAGGGGAGTATTTAAATCTGAATACCCTCCTGTAGTATTGTGAATCCATGACCAAAGTATTTGGCCTATGAGAACAAAAAAAGTGAAAATGACTCATCTAGTTTCACTGTCCAAACCTATGGAAGTGCAAAAAGCAAAAACTATGAAAAGTAAAGTAGATACTTAAAAATATTTTTTTAAGTCTCAGATGTTTCTCACACAGGTAATGAGCCTTTCTTTTGACTGTGTCTTAGCAATAATGAAACCGATTATTAAATGTTAACAAAAGTTACTTGTTCAGTCATCACTTGGCACATGCATTTGCAAAAGAACCTGCGCTGCCCTGCACCTAATTATGATCTATAAATGTTTGTAAAGCCTGAATGAATTCTATAGGAGCTGCTTAATTTTTTAAAGCAATAACAGATGGCTTGTTTTAAAATGTAAATACGCATACTTTACCCACCTTATAAATCTAGCCAGGGAGCTTTTTGTGATAGTGGACACAGGTCAGCTAACTTCTTGAAATGATTGCAGGGCTCCCTACCCATTGGATAGTATCTCCTAGGTTTTTGAATGTCCATTGGGAAATCAGAGGGTTTGGTGGATTCTTACATGTGCACTTTTGACCTGTTTCAGAAGTTACAAGTTGTCTGTGATGAGTTTGAATTTCTGGCAACAACTGAAGTTGCCATTGAGCCAGGAAAGAACGATGACATTTGGTTGTCTAAAGTTACCTCTCTCTAAGTGAGTGATGGCAGTAAACCTTTTTCTCTAAAGGTTAATGTGGGACTTCCTGTGGGACTACCTAGGTTTAGTGAATACCGTATCCTGTGGTGCTAGCTCTTCCACTTCTCAAACCCCACTTACAGTTAGACCTCAGCTGGTGTAAATTAAGGTATCTCTCTTTATACTGTCTTCGAATCTGAGACCTAGTCTTCTGTGCAAGCATGAGCTATACTGAGAGTTTGGATCTGATCCCACCACCTGATCTCTATAGGCTGTCGGTCCTTAGATTGTGTTTTTTAACATATCCTTCTTCAAGATTTTTTGTTGTTGCTTTGCCACAAGTCATTTAAGCAACTGTGGTTAAAATGTTTTCTGATTTCTTATTAGCCAGATCTCCTTGTTAGCCCGATCAATTTGAAGAGCAGTTAGAGTATGATTTCAAACCCTGATGTGCCTGAATGGTAGCTAAAAACTCCAGCAATCTTTTCCTCCCTCTGATCGATCAAGATTGAAAAACTTGAAGCCTCTTGTTAGTGCTAGAGAATTGAGATCCTGAAATCCTGCCACTGGACAGTCCGGTTCAAGCAAATCTCTGGGTGTACGGAGTGTGAGATCATCTTACAACTAAGTGTTGCCTTGGGATCTCTCTTCCACCCTGGCCCTTGCATCTTTCCCTGATTTTTCAGTGTTAATTTGAGAGGCCTGTGTGACAGCACTGGTATTTGCTGACTAATGACAGAAGAGAGGCTGTGTAAATTCAGTGCAGATAGCAATTCAAGCACTTTAAAACCTATTTAGTTAGAAGAGCCGTGCTGATCAACCGGGAACACATTTGTTCAGTGGAATGCTCCTTCCACACACACCACATTTCCCCCACACACACCCCTCGCTGCTTTTTCCACCTCATCAGCTAGTCTTTGGAAGTTCATGTTGGCTTTCAAGTTTGATCAGATCGGAAGGAACAGTCTCTCGGAAGAGGGGATCAGGAGGAGATTAGCTCGGTTGGAAACTTGATGTCTAAATTTTCAGTACTGTGATTTGGCTTTTTTCTTTAGAATGACTCTCAACAGGAGTAAATTGGCTAAACTAAGTATGCTGTGGTTTTTAAAAATAACCCAGGGAGACACGTTTATGCAGTTCAAGATATGCATTTCCTAAAACAAAAAATAACTTTAATGCTGGGTAATTTCATATTGACTTCAGACTTTTGCATAACATAACAATCTTTTTCCTATAGGAAAACTGTTTGTTGAGAGAGTAAAATCCTACATCTGGTAGAGTCAAATTTCTGGGGTTGGGTGGGGATGGATGGGAGGGGAAGTATGGGAGGGGTGCCAATATATAGTCTAGTTTTTTTCAATCTAGATTCTGTGATCTTTTAAGCTTTAATTTTTTTAATATATGAAATTTTTAGTAGAGCAAGAGGCTAAACACTTAGCTAGCTGATATGACCACAGAGCTGCCAGTCAGTTTCCAAAACTGTGTGTGTTTATTTTCAAAATTGTAACTCTTCTGATGTATTTATCAAATCATAAAATCTCTAGCTGATGTCTCTAGTATGGCTCTGGCTAGTGGCTGGATAAGATAATGTGACAGTTCCGTTTTCTGTCATTTGGCTCCCTATAATCTTCTTCCCTAGTGTGGACGCTTCTAGCGCAGAATAACAATGCCCTTTAATGCAAGGCTTTCCTGTTTGGAAAATTCCCTATTTTCCAAGTCCTTGCAATCATCCAGCAAATGAATTTTAAAAAAATATCTCTGGTAAATTAAAAGTAATATTCAAGTATTTGTAGACAGATGATTTAAGTTTTATTCCATTGTCCATCTGACGCCTTTCACTAGCATTATGTTTTAGATCAGATTGGAAGAAATAATCTCCTTCTAGATTGTGATTTTTTTTTCCTGGAAGAAACTAGCTCTCGTTCCCTGGCACATGTAGACTCAGAACCATTGGCACCATCTGGGTTTATAGCTCCTGCTCTAATTGAAAGAGCAGGATTCAGACCAGGCTTCATACCAGAAGCTATTTGAGTGCATCAGGTTTTTTTCTCCCGAGCCACCTCCACTATTTTAGCGCCACCAGCTACAAAACAAAAGAAGTTTGATTTAAAGCAGGTTAGAACATGAACCTTTGGAGCCAAGTTTTCAAATGACCTTGAAATTTGTGCACATAAGATCTACTTTCATATGAACCTACAGGCAGTTGTATATGCCAGTCAGATGAGACTTAACACAGACGAAGACAGGTGTCATCTATGTTAACAGGTGCATGTACAATCTGGCAAGGGCAAAATTAGAGGCTATGTCTGGAAATGTGTTCCTGAGTAGGAGTTGCAATGAGGATTGATGACAGAACATTAACATATGTTATAGCATCAGAGGAAGCACATCGTAATTTTAAGTGAGGCAAGTAATTTTGTTTTTCTTTTTAAGCAGCCTGCTTCTCGGCAGGAATCACACTGCACTGTCACGCCTTCCCCACCTCTGCGCATCACTTTGAAAATTCAGGGATTAAAACAGTCCCTAGTCAGAGCCAACGCTTGGCAGAGCTGCTGGAGTTCTACTTTGGCCAGGATATATGCATCATCATCTTTGAACATGAGGAATTTTTCTTTTCTAAAGCCGGTTTGGAAGGATTCACAGCAACCTCCAAGTAATCCTCATTCTGAATGAATACCTCAGGAGCAGCCCATTGATGAATTCTGATTACTTTCCTACCACAGGAAAGGAATGTGATCTCTTATTTAACTCAGTGGATATGGATAGATATAAACTAGCTTTTAATCTTGGCTATAAATGTGATACATTTTTTGCCTCTGTAAATTAAGTGAATGTCTGCAAGGAATGGTTTTTAACTAGTTTTCTGGCCATTTTGTTGGCCTTTTGTGTTTCCAGTAACTTGATGCTAGTTATAAACTTGTGCTTTCTTCTATGAGAAATATGTATAAGGATGCTATTTGCTAGTTTTTTCTTAAAATGTGACCTGCCTTTACGAATGAAATCAATTTTTGCACTACTTTATCATCTTCCATCTGAGCATTTTGGAGCATTTCAGATGGTAATCATTTTAGTTTTACAACCTCCCTGCAAGGTAGATAATACTCTCATTTTACAGATGAGGAAACTGAGACAGAGAGTGTAATCAGCTTGTCCAGTGTCATGTGGGAAGCTTAAAGAAGAGCTGTGACTTTGTTTCCAATCTTGTATTGTAATTACAAGACCATCCTGTTGACCTTGTAAAGTATTAATTACTGCAGGAGTCCCTATAGATCTTACAGACCCTGCATAATGCTCTGCAGGGTTGGAGCACCTGAACTCCTGAGAGCAGTCACATTCTACACAACATTCTACTAGCTAGTCACTTTCCTCTCTCACACACCGTAGGCAGAGATTTTGATTAAAATATTTGATTTAGAGTATTTACAAACAACGGGATGGAACACAAAACTTCCCATCAGTGTGGCATATACTAAGTATAAGTGTGCACACGTGTGTCCTATGTTTAGTGTGAACTTCGTAGTTACTTCGCAGTTTTAAGGAAAGCTAGTAACTGACAAAGAAATCCAAATGGTAGGGCTGTGTTTTTGGGGGGGTTTTTTTATGTTTTTGGAATATTTGTCTAAATTCACTCTCCCTTTTCCCACCCTGGTGCAGTGGAGTTTTCAAGGTTACCTTTCAAGTAAACGGTATTAAGCTAGGCATTAAAATCTAAAGCAGTTAAGGATTTTCCAATTTTGCATGATTATCATAAAGCAATATATATGACATTATTTTTTTAAAAGTGATGCCTTCAGGTTACATTTCATGGATGCTGCTTGCAAATTAATTAAGGAAATAAAATGATCATCAAGAAGGATTTGTAGCTTTCTTTATAAAGGACTCCAAACTCTTCAGAAGATCAATATTCAGAGCGAAGTTGTGGTAAATTTTCTAGGTTTTATTCACAAGACTTGCATAAGTCATTGTTCTTAAATTTCGCTGGCTGCAGTTTAACCTGGAGATCCAGACAGCTTTATGTAACACAAAGTAGGAAGTCTGGAAAATTGCGGCAGAATTTGATGCTTTTGAAAACAGATACAAAGACTAAAAGTAAAAAATCCAAATAGCTTTCTCATCCAACCAAGTGAGTTGTTGTGAAATGAGCACTGTCTTAAATATAATGTTGTGACTTATAACAAATGAAAATATCTATGTCCAGTCTAATTTCCTCATCTGTGTCCATCCTTTTGTTATCTCAAGTTGATTTCTGGAAAATATCTCATTAGAGGTGGGTTTTAAGGATTCTGGGGCATTGTGTTCTGTGTAATAAACAGGAAGAGGAGCTAGCAAGGGAGAGTTATTTTGTTCAGACTTAGATCTCTAACAGTGTTGCCGGTGAACAAAAGATAACTGCACAATTAGTGGACACAGGTTTGAAATGTTTTATTTTTCATAGTGCTCTGTGTGAATGTTCATCCATACAAGAAGTAGCTTTTCATACAGAAAACAAATCTCTGATCCTGGTCTTAAAACAGAAGTACAAAGCACATGCAGGAGAAGTTTTCTTTATGCAGGAAGAGTTTTAGGTATATTATATTATTACATTATACATATTATTAATACATTATATTATTATGTATTGAAAACTACATACGCATAATGGCCAGCTGACAGATATTTGCAAAGGATTCCTGTAGGCTTACGAACAGGTGTTGGAAACAGGATGTTCTTATTTCAATAACAAACTAATTGTCCTTTTGGCAGAAAAATTCTACTATGTATATATGTATATATATTCAGAATATGTGATCAGTTCCTCATCAGCTGCCCTGAAGGCTCTTACAACCCTCACTTGTCATCAGTATGGCTTACCTTTCTCACCAGCCTAACACCATCCCCCCCCTTTTTTTTAATTTAAGATATTTGTCTGTTTCCACAGCTGGAGACCATGTCAGAATTAGCCTTCTCCAGATGCCTTCAGAAGATTCTCAGTGTCCTTGGCTCATTCTCCCCAGAGCTACCTTTTATAGCAATGGGGTAGGCTTCTTCCCCAAATGTTACCACCTTCAACTTTCATTTGCATTTAGATTCAATCCAAGCATCCTAAGAGATTCAGCCCCCTGGTTTCCAGTAACATAGCTACAATAATTTCTGCAGATTTGCTGATAAAGAAATCACCCCTGTATATTGATTTTATCTATTTCCTCAGATGTTTTATGATCTAAATCACTAAGGGTGAGGTGTGAAAGGGTCATAATCATCCTTTTCCCTTTTTATATATTTGCAGGTAGCACCTGGGCTGATGAGGAAGGAAAACACTAGTTTATAGTGTGGAAGAGGGTTTTTTTCAGTTCTTTTTGGTGGAATCAGATGGTTAATATTTCACCTCTTGATTAGTGTGGTGGAATGTCATATCTGTCTCCTTTTAGCCCCAGACAGAGTGTAGTAAGGAAATTAGAGAGTTATCTCTAGAGGGTAAATTTCTTTCGTTAACACGCCACCAAAGTCTTGTTACATCTGTGTTAAGCTCTCCGTTCTGAGGGTCATCTCTTTGATCTCTCTGTTAGATGCAACAGGACCATGTGATTCAAAGGCAGAGCCCACAAAACTCGATCACATCCTCTCCAATGATTCCGTGGAACTTCTGTTCCTAGGCAGCACTGTGACATAGCTGGGGTACAATCTAGACTGATGAACAGCTATGCCACCTCAGCCTTCTTACTTGGGGTGCCCTTCTCACTGCTTTGCGGCTGTAGTTACCACTCCTGGTCTGCTCACACACAACCTGCCGCATGTAAATCACAGTTATATTGTGTGAGTGCTGCAGCCAGCCATTCTTTAATAACACTGCAGGGTGACACCAGCATATTCCCAGTCCCAGATTTTCACCAGAAATGTATGTCTTGTGCTGCCCAGCCCTACCCTGGACAATACAAGCTCATATAAAGTCTGTCATTCTCTTAATGGAAATGATATGCACAAATCCTGTTATCCCAAATGGAGTTTCTCAAACACACTGCTTTAGATGAAACAAGTTTATTAACTACAGAGAGAGATTTTAAATGAACACAAGTAATGAGACATAAAACTCAGAATTGGTTACAAGAAAAATAAAGGTAAAATGCAATTAATGCCTCACTTAATACACTAAGGTAAATTCAAAGTAAAATCTCTCACCATGTTTCAGCCGTCTGGACTTCTACCAGGCAGGATCCCTCCTCCAGTCCAATGTTGCTTCCTTTGTTCTTCAGATGTTGTAAATGCAGTGGACAGAGAAGAAGGGAGAGATCATTTGGGGTGTCCCCCCTTTCTATCTACAGTTCTCTTCCTCCTTTAAGAAGCTTCTCCAGCTGGGAGCAGGGCACCAGGCAGTCTCCCTGTACAAGAACTGTATACTCTCTTTGCTAAGATGTAGATTTTTGCCCTCTCCTTTTTCCTGCCAGTGAATAGCTACTTAGCAGAGGATGGCCCATTTAACCTTGTTTAGACCTGGCTGAGGCGTCAGCATGCCATTTGTCTCTGAAGAACTGGTATGGCTACTCCGCAGACTTGGAACATGGGTTAGTAACTCCAAACAATGGAATCTTATAACTTTATGTACAGTGTTGCCACACACATGTTATGAGGACGATACTGATCAGCAAATTTGAGTTTTCAAATGATACCTCACAAGACATACTTTGTGCAAAGAATTACAATAGTGTGCAAGGTGTACAGACTGTCACAGCACCCCCAAAATGTTGGTCCATTTTGATTGAGGCATATGGGGTGAATGCTTTTATCTCTGGATTGCTGTGGAGGAGGTCTAAGGAAAAAAGCTGTTTTAATGAAGAATCCATTGCTTATCAACACTCTGAGCTCACTGTTGCATATTCCCTCCTGGTGCCCTAGTTCAGTGTCGTCTTGCTTTCAGTTCTGTGTATTATTCAAAAGCTGTACTATGCAGCCATGGTTTCTGTTTCTACCATGGTGTGTATCCCATTTATGTTCTTTGCATTGCTATTGAATGTGCAGTCATTTCTTTTCACAGGTAACATAGCAGTTTTTCTGCCTTACCTTTTAGCAGTGCACCAAATCCTCTGATAGCCTCCCTCTTTTGTACTGCTCCCTTATGTTGTCCAGCCTATTCCTGAGTATTATAAGGCGGATATTGTTAAACGTTGGTGGGGGAAGCTTGAACTTTCTTCAAAAGTTTTTGCTGACCAAGTTGATATTGGCACCTGTTGGGATTGTCTAGTTCTCAACAATGATTTTTCCATTTTCTCTGCACAATGATTCAATCAAGTTCTCTTCCTGTGGAGATGTTCTGGGGAACTCCCAGGGCATTTCCTCCTCTTGTTGTAGTGCTAAAACCAAATGTTTACAAGAGATGAGCAGATTCTAAGTGGAACTCAATGAGTTGGTGTCCTTGATAATTTCTCTCTTAGTGCATGTCTCCTGTTACATTCTGATAACCATCTTTCCCTCTGTTATAGCAATGAAAATTCCCCTGTAATTGGCAGCATGTTGTGTTTTGGCAAAGTATGAATGAGTTCCTGAGTTGTCTGTAGAGCCCTTCAGTTTCTTCATCTTTTGGCTGGTGCAATCAGTGGATAGATGTGAATAATACTCAGATTTATTGAGTTGAAATAAACTTTTGGTATTGCCTGGCTTGTATCCCCATAGGAGTCAAATATATCCTTGTTTAGAACCCATACAACTCCTTTCTTGAAGCTTTTCCATCCTTGCATACATTACTAAGCTAATTTCGGCAGCAATGAATAGCATTCCCTTGTTCTGTGTTAAATCTTTAGAGGAAAGCTGCTGTCGTCAATCATTGGGTGATGTATCTTCTGGCTCATGGGTTACATTGGCCTGTTTTAATTCAGCATTACATTGTTTAGCTACCGGTGTGCAGTGTTCTAGTGGCGTGTCACTGCCCTTTTCAGTGATGACTGTAAAAGAACAGAAACTACCCAAAACAGTGGTCCGACACAGGCCCTCTGATTTACTGCTTAGAATAGCAATGTCTGACTTTTTCTTAGGCTGTTTACACTACCACTTTTGTCACTCACGAGTGTGAAAAAAACATAAAGTCCAGTTTGGACAGTGCTATGTCGGTGGGAGACACTTATGTCGAAGGCAGAGCTCTCTCCCATCAGCATAGAGCGGCTGCTGAAAGCTCTCTAGTACATGACCTTAGTCAGATGGTCCCACGTCCCAGGCCCAAGAGTCAACGACTCTTCTTAGGGTACGTTTACACAGCATTTTGAATCCCATGGAAGCAAGCCTCCCTGCCTGGATCAATAGACTCAGGCTAGTGGGGCTTGTGTTAGCACTCTAAACCATGGGCATCATTTTGATGGGGGAAGGGGGGTGTTTCCCCCCAAATAGGGCAACTACCCATGGCGCTGTGGTCAGGGGGGCACCTTTGGTCAGAGGGGCGAGGCTCAGTGTATTCAACTTAATGCACCAGGGTGGGCCCCTTCCAGCAGCCCCTCTGATCCCTGACTTCTTCCTCCTCACCCCCAAGCAGCCTGGGGTGCTGGCTGTTTGGTGGTCCTAGTGGAGCCTGCGCTGCTGCATGTCTCTGTGCAGTGCGGCAGGGAAGTGGGAGCCTAGCATGTGGTATCCACTTGCACCATGAAATACAGCAGTGGCATCCAGTCCAGGTACTCGCAGCAGCCAGTGCCGGAGCTTCCGCAGCTCCCGCACTTCATCACAGCAGCTGGGGCTCCCCCACTAAGTCAGCCTGCCCACCCCAGTCAGCCTCAGTAATCCGCAGCCGTAGGAGTACCTGCCACTCCAGACAGGGAGAGAGCCAGCGAGCCAGAGGAACTGGCTTCAGCATGTGCGAGATGGGGGTGGGGGCGGTGTTTGTGTATACGCACTCGGGCACATGTGTTTCTGGGTCAGCCCCTCTCACACACTTTGCATTTCTCTCGCCCTCAGGGACGCACACAGGCACACGTTTGTAGACACACACACACACCCCGCTCCACTCAGCGTGTTTTGGCATGAGAAGCTACACCCACTTAACCAAAGAGGAAAGGACACTGAGCCCTCAGGGTCCGTGTGTGAGTCCCGAACACACACTGGGGCAGCGGTAACCCCACAGCGGGCCTAGCGCTGCAAGCCTCAGGCAGGTGCGGAATTTGCCCCACACAAGCGACTCGGTTGGCCTGGCTGGAGCACGCGCCCCTTCCCCCCCCCCCAATACAGCAGTCAAACTACACCTGAGTGCTAAACATAGCAGCATAGACAGCACTTTGGAGTTGCAGCTTGGGCTGGAGCTCAGGCTCTGAAGCCTGGCGGGGGAGGGGGTTCGGAGGTTGATCTCCCGCCCAAGCCGCAACTTCAGAGCACCGTCTACGTCTACTTCGTAGTGCTTGTGCAAGTCCTGTGAGCCCAAGTCTGTTGACCTGGGCTGGGAGGCTTGCTCCCATGGCCTCCAAAATGCTGTGTCAACAAAGGTGAGCTGGTCTCAGATGTCCTACGTTGTCTAAGCTCATCTGTACGTATAGAGGAAATCAGAGTGTAGGTGTTTAGGGGCTGGGATTGCATCTTCCTGTGGGTTTGTGCAGCATATGTTGTGCTCATCCCTGAAGCGTGTGACCATCTAAATATACATCCTTTTATTCTAGATGTGTTTGTACAGCATCTCATGCATTTTGGGCACTCTCACCTTTTTGGTGGCAGGGTTGCTGTTAAATGAGATCACATCCGGGCACAGACATGATCCTGCAAAGTAAACAGGCTCATAATCGTCAAAACAATGCAGTTATATATGGTTATAAAGTGAGTTGGAAAAAACAAACACACACATGCACCCTATAGAGCAAAGGTTTTCAAACTGTGGGGCATGCAGGAATGTTCTGGGGGGGAGGGCATGATGCGCAAGGCATTTTTTACTTTTTTTAAAAATTATTTTAAGGCCCTACTTAATTTGCAATATGGCAGTAATTGCGGATCCCACAATATTAGGATTTCACCACAATTTTGTCAGCCGTCCTGGGCTGACAGCGGGAGCCCCAACTGCCCAGGCCTGACAGTGGGAAGCCCAGCTGTCAGTTGACAACATTACGATGCAAGCCTAGTGTTGCAGAATCCGCAATTTCTGTAATATTGTGAATTAAGTAGCATGGACCAATACAATGTTGCTGATGCAGTATGCAGGAGTGTGTTACACTGTGTTTAATTATAAGCCAATGTCATTTCTATAGCGACAACTACCTTTCCTGCCTTCCCATTTAGTACAGCCTATCCTGTCATTCCAACAAGCTGTTGTGTAGTGCTTATTGTGCTGGTGAGTTTGATATTTTTTCATATCATCGTGGTGAAAAAGCATTATACAACTGGGGGGAAAACTGATTCTCCCAGCAGCAATTGACATTCGCTTAGTGACTGTGTGGCAGAGAAGTCATTCCCTATACAGGCTAATTCTGTTTTTCTAATAGGAAGAAGATTAATATGCTAGAGGTTCAATGAAAGAAATGATCCTAAATATCTTTTGAAATCCACTAATTGCTTTTTGAGGTTAATCTGTATTTCCTAGAACTATAGGCAACTTCCCCATTTTGGTAATGTTAAAAATGTTCTCTATTATCTGGCCCTAATTTTGTTACTAAATTCTGAGCTGTGAACAGGCAGAAGGAAAATAACTGTCTTAAATCCACAAGACTTTAAAAGGTCATTAAATAAATCAGGCAAAAAGGAAATAGCATTGTCTAATAAATCAAAAGATATTTTATACAAGCCATGATGAGTCATGCCAAGAACTGTCTAGTCTGCTGTGTTTAGCAGTGTTTCTCTCTTGAAAATGAGCCAAAACTTTAGCTCTTTCCATGTGCACATCCACTGACTGTAGTGGAGTTTACTCCAGTGTAACTGAGAGTAGAATGTAGCCCTGTGGCTCTGCACATTTAACTAATGAATGACTTAAATTAACTATTAAAGATCATATAAGAAGAAACTAAAACTGCTTTGCAGAATGTCTTAAGATGCTGCTGAGAATCTGAGTTTCCACTCTAAGAAGTGTCCAGTAACGTCTTCCATTCAAATGTTGGTGGGATTGAGAATCAGCAGGTGATGTTGTGATAGTGGGATGCAATCAGACATTAATTTTGCAACTATCTATGCTTCCCAAAGGAAATGTACGTTCTTCATAAAGGGGGGATGTTCTTTTTTTCCTCTGAAGAAGGATCTGGTGAAAGATGCCAGCTGAAGCTGATTGAAACGTGAACACTTCTCTGCAAGATCAGATATTGTGTAAGGCAGAAGGAAGGCCAACTCTGCCAAACTGGCTTGCCAGTGGCCCTCAATCCTCTTCTTGATGTTCTTCCTCTAGGTCATTTAATAACATGGACCAGACTGGAAGTGCTGCCCCTTAGGGGTGAAAAGTTCCTTATTACATTACCAGGCTCCCGAACCATCTAATCCCACATGGATTGATTTTGCTGATAAATACCGATGTTCCATCCTTCCATTGTTAAAATGCACAGTCTGTGTCCCACCATGCACCACAGAATAGTCACATTATGTTTAAAGGGCTCTGAGGGAATTAAGAAGGGCAGGCTGCTATATGCAATGATGCACTTCAGATAACTGTGGCCTTGGGTGTTCTTTGCATTAACTTTGTAGTTTGTGAATATATTTTAGCTCAGTTGCCTTGCTCCTTGTTTGCCGTTTGTGACGCCTTCCACTCTTTTAACTTTACCTGAGACATTAGTTTCAGCCACTCTCAGCGGCAGAACGTTAAGCAGTAACTTCAGGGTCAGTGAAGGTCAACTTCATTTTGGGATTTGGCCTCAGTGGAAAGGGAGTAGTTGTGATTAAGTCATACAATTAGAAACAATTGCAGCTGTATCATTTCTCTTTGGCTTCTGCTAAATCAAATGAGATTGACATTAAGCAAAAACTCCAATCCAAATATTCTCTCCTCCTCTGTAGTTAAGATCTAAATCCAAATGTTGCATGTCTACCTAGCCTCTCTTATGGGCCAAATCAAAACGCGAGATCTGAACACCATGGAACTTTGGAGAAATCTTGGGTCTGGGTCTGGATCTGAATATTGTGGTTTGGTCCCAGTTCTAGAATAAGAACTAAGGAGGGTGGCTGAAGAGCTGGGAGTTGAATGTGTCGGCGCTATTAATGCCTGTGTTCTTGAGCATGTAATTGCATATAGAAGGTGGTTAAGTACTCAGTTGCATCTGGGAGTTTTGAAAGACTATTCCTACAAGATTAAAAGTCATAGAATTACTTTAATGACTTTGTAAATGATGGCTTGTTGGGTAGGTCAGAGAGGGGAGAGATGACAGGGAAGTTGGAGAGGAAGAGGTTATATCCACCCAGCAAGAGAGAAATAGGGCATGAACCTGGCTTTTAGCAGTGGGGGATTTCATGGATCCATGGGGCATGGATCCATCTTAATGGACGCATTTGCAGAAAGATTGCTTCTTAGTGCTAGACCCTGGCCCTCCATTTTGCTCCAGGGGGAGCCCCCCAACTCCACTACTCTGAGACTGAGTCCCTGGCTTCAGCATCACCTTCTGCAGGTCTAAAGGAACTTGGACCCCTGTTGGAGACCTACCCTCTTAGGAGCTATACAGTCAGCAGATGTTGGCAGTGACACAGGGCAGCCTTTTCAAAACAAGACCTTATTTATCAGTCAGCTGGAATACAGCATTTACTGACCTAGGGTTTCAATGGAAAGCAAAGCTTAAACACATCTTCGCTAACTTGCTAATTTCTCCTTGCTCCTCTTTGCCCTGGTCTGATAGACCGATTACACGCTTGCCACAAACTTTCTGGCCTTGGCCCTCCCAGATTAAATTGTTCCCTTCCACTGAGAGAGCAGGATTTTTACGAGCTTTCCTAACAACTTAGTCCTTTGTCTCAAGCCCCAGTCACATGTGCTGCCTCCCCCTGCATTCTGGTAGGGGAAGCGTTGTAGTCAGACTGGTAATTGTCCATCACATCCATTAGGTCCCTTTGGGCAGCCATTGTTTAAAGTTAATGATCTGGACATTGGTCTCCATTGTATCTCTGAAGTAGCTCCAGTCCTATGTTGACAGTTCTTACTTGTCCATTCATACCAACCCATACATGTCTACATGACCTGCACCTAGTCAGTTCATCATTTATTTTCCTGTTTCTGAAAATAAATTAACCCCTTCATACCAAGTAAGTAGCAATACAGAAGTGAGTGGGGAAACTGAATCACATCCCATGTTTATTAAAAATAATACAGAAATATCTCTTGTCCTCCGTAAGGAGTTTTTAGGAAAGGCAGCTTGTACAAATGTCAGAGGGAGAAACCAAAAGGTTGGGTGTGAGCCTGGATGTGAGGAAAGAAGGGAAAGGAAGAGTCGGAGAGTGCTCCATGTTTGAAAGCCTTAGTGACCACAAGTGCAATAGAGAGATCACTGTTGATGGAAGATTGGGAAGGGGATAGCCTGTATCAGAAATATGTGAGAAGATGTCAGCATAGATGGAAAGGGGGAGGTTGGGAGTGGTTTGAGTCTTCAGTACAATGTTAATGAGATTATAGGAGCAGATGTGGAAGAACATCAGAATAAAGACAATGGACTTTAAGAAATCAGACTTTAGCAAACTCAGAGAATTGGTAGGTAATGACCTCAAACAAACAACAACAAAAGTTGTACAAAAAGTGGAAAGTTGGTCAAATTATGAAAAATAAATATAAAATAACACTAGCATGTCGCAAGAAAATTAGAAAGGTTAAGACAAAAAACAAGATTAAATTAGCTAGGGTCATAAAGGGAAACAAGAAAACATTTTACAAATATATGAGAAGCAAGAGGAAGACAAAGGACAGGGTAGACCTGTTACTCTATGAGGAGGCAAAAAAATAGCAGAAATCACAGGAATGGCCAAAGTGTTAAATGCCCTTTTTTGTTTGTTTTCACCAAAACGGTTAGCAGTGATTGGACAACTACCATAGTGAACATCAGTATAAATGGTATAGGATCAGAGGCTAAAATAGGAAAAGAAAAGTTAAGACTTACTTAGACAAGTTAGATATTTTCAAGTCAGCAGGGCCTGATGAAATACATCCTAGAATACTTAAGGAACTGACTGAAATGTTCTCTGAGCCATTAGCGATTATCTTTGAGAACTCATGGAGAATGGGAGAGATCCCAGACGACTGGAAAAAGGCAAATATCGTGCCTATTTATAAAAAGGGGAAAAGGACAGCTCAGGGAATTATAGATCAGTCAGATTAACTGATTAATCAGTCAGATTTCGATACCTGGAAAAATAATGGAGCAAATAATGAAACAATCAATTTGTAAGCACCTAGAAGAAAATAAGGTGATAAGTAATAGTCGTCATGGTTTGTCAAGAACAAATCACGTCAAACCAACCTAGTACACTTCTTTGACAGGGTAACAAACTTTGTGGATGTAGGAGGAGGCAGTGGGCAGTTGATATGATATATCTCGACTTTAGTAAGGCTTTTGATACTGGTTCACGTGACCATTTCATAAACAAACTAGAGAAATATAGCCTAGACCAACCTACTATAAGATGGGCCTGATGGGCTGGACCCCCTGGGATGTCACCTGGTGTGCTGGGACGCTGCTGAGGCAGGCTGTTCTGCCAGCCTGGGCCCCCTGTTACCTGGTTTTGCTGGGCTAAGCTCCCCAGCCTTTTCCAGCCATGCACACAGGCAGGGCCACGCCCAGCTTACACAGAGACAGAGATCCGCTCTGGGAAGGCTCAGCTTAAGGGGCTTGCCACAGCACCCAGATATCCTCCCACCCCGGTAGTACAAACCCAAAATTATATGAAATTTGCCTCTTCCCTCAATGTGGAGGAGGGTATGCACAAATTCTTGCCCCACTTCCCCAGTTAGAAATAACATAAACTGGATTATATTGTAAACAAGAAGTCAATTTATGAACTATAACAGGTGTATTTTAAGTAGTTAAGGAGATAGCAGACAGAACAAGGCAGATTACTAAGAAAATGAAACATAGCACGCAAACTAAGCTTATTACACTAAAGAAACTGGTTACATGTAAATTCTCACCCTAAATGTGGTTCTAATAATCTTCTTCATAGGCCGGATGCCCTTCCAGCCTGGGTCCAGTTCTTTCCCTCAGTTCAGTCTTAGTTGTTTCCAGCAGTCATCTTGGGTGGGGAAGCAGGGGAGAACTGCCAACCTGGATTACCTCATTCCCCACCCTTAAATAGGATTTGCATAAGGCAGGAGTCCTTTGTTTCCTAGTGTGACCCTCCTTCCCTTACAGTGGAAAATTACAAGAAGTCCCAGGTTAAGTTTTAGTATCGGGTGACAATACCACCTGACTCTGTAGGATCACAGCATCCATGAGTCAGTGGCAGTATGGAGCGTCCACAGGAGGACCAAGCTTTTCAGTCTGTTGTCCTCACTGATGGGCCATCTGCCCTGTCTGGCTTTTCCATTGTTGTACCTGAAGTTGTTAGCAGTGGACATCACCCAAAGTAGCATAGTTGAAATACAGATACGTAGTCAATATTCCTAACTTCAGATACAGAAATGATACATGTATACAAATTGGAAAATCACATTCAGTAAATCATAACCTTTCCAATGATATCTCACATGAGCCATCTTGCATAAACTATATCTGTTGTCATAGTCCTATCATAAACATATTTTCAGAATATACATAAGAATATGTGATGACATGTCACAGTGGGTGCACAAGTGGTTGGAAAAGCATACTCAGAATGTGGTTATGAATAGTTCACAATCAAGCTGGAAGGGCATATCGAGTAGAGGCTTGCAGGGATCTGTCCTGTGTCCAGTTCTATTCAATATCTTCATAAATGATTTAGATAATGGCATAGAGGTTACACTTATAAAGCTTGCGGATGATACCAAGCTGGGAGAGGGAGAGGTTTCAAGCGCTTTGGAGGATAGGATTAAAGTTCAAAATGATCTGGACAAACTGGAGAAATGGTCTGAAACAAATAGGATGAAATTCAATAGGGACAAATGCAAAGTACTACACTTAAGAAGGAATAATCAATTGCACAAATGCAAAATGGGAAATGACTGGTTAAGAAGGAGTACTGCAAAAAGGGATCTGGGGGTTATAATGCATCACAAACTAAATATGAGTCAACAATGTAATATTGTTGCAAATAAAAAAAAAAAGCAAACAACATTCTGGGAAGTATTAGCAAGAGACAGGAGAAGTAATTTTTCCACTCTATTCAGCACTGATAGTGCTCAGCTAGAGTATTGTGTCCAGTTCCGGGCACCACACTTTGGGAAGTATGTGTATAAATTGGAGAAAGTCCAGAGGAGAGCAACAAAAATTATTAAAGATCTAGAAAATATGACCTACAAGGAAATATTGTTTTAATTTGAAAAAGAGACGTGTGAGGGGGGACGTAAGTCTTTAGGTATGTAAGACGTTGTAAAGAGAAGAATCTCCTTCCTTAGAAGTTTTTAAGGTCAGGCTTGACAAAGCCCTGGCTGGGATGATTTAATTGGGGATTGGTCCTGCTTTGAGCAGGTGGTTGGACTAGATAACCTCCTGAGGTCCCTTCCAACCCTGATATTCTATGATTCTATGAGAAGGGTGATAAATTGGTCTCCTTAACCACTGAGGGCACGACAAGAAGCAATGAGCTTAAATTGTAGCAAGGAATATTTAAGTGAGACATTAGGAAAAACTTCCTAATGGTAAGAGTAATAAAGCCCTGGAACAAATTACCTAGGGAGGTTGTGGAATCTCTGTCACTGGAAGTTTTTAAGAACAGGTTAGACAAACACCTGTCAGGAATGGTCTATCTAATACTTAGTCCTGCATCAGTGCAAGGGACTGGAGTAGATGACCTATCCAGATTCCTTCCAATCTGACTTGTCTATGAGGTAGGTTCTCCTCAGTGTGAGGGTCGAGAGACAGTGGTGGGGTAGAAGAGAACCAAAGACAAATCTCTGAGAACAGGAAGATATTTTGAAGGGGCAGTCAGCAAAGTGGGATGAGAACCAGGAGCAGTCAGTCACAGAACCCCTAGGATGAGGGGGTCTGGGGGAGCCATGAATAGTTTGCTATGTTTAAGGTAGCAGGGCGGTTGAGGGGAAATAATTATGGAGAAGTGACCCTTAGACTTGGAAAGGAATATGTCATTAGTGCCTTTTATAAGGTTTGCTATCTCTTTTAATGCATTGAAAAAGGGTATTTCTCTGTCGAGGAAAAAGGGCTTAATAGTTTGCAAAACTCAACTTTCATTTTTAGGAGAACACATTCTGTACTTCATAAATCCTGACAGCCTGATTTCAGATACAACACTGATTCTTGTTATAAAATCCCCTATGATGGATACTCCAATTAAGAAAATAAATTGGTAAATTTCAGTACGTGTTGTATCTCTATCAGCAGTCTGGAACTACTCCCCAAGGCCTGTAAAAGCCCCTCCAGATAATGCAATGCAAAGGAATACAAAGAAACAAGTTTCCAGTCACCGGAAGAGCCTATGCCAGCTGGTTATGCAAGAACGGGTGATGCAATCTTGGTTTATTGTACTAAGACGAAAGATTCAGTAAGTGGCAGCGTGTCTGTAAATACTGTGCCTATGTTTACATGGAAGAGTACAATACTTTTTGCTCCCTTCAAACAAATAAAATCACATTAGCAAAATTTCTTGAGATTTTAATCTTTGCTAAGATGGAAAGAATGATGCAGGGGAATAATTGACTTGGCTTAACATTGGTAAGTGCGTAGTAAAACAACTGGGGACAAACCCACTGCCTTCTGAGGGATTTAGTTTGGGATGCTTATTTATGTGTGTATATCTTCTGTGCCTCTCCTTCCCAGCCCCAAAGATCTTCTTTCCAGGAAGTGGGAGTTCTGACCACATAATTGTTTTTTCTACTGCAGTGGCGCTTAAGGACCCCAAGACAAAGATCAGAGCCCCATGGTACTAGAAACTGTACAAACAAATAACAAAAGACAGTATCTGCCCCAGACATCTCACAGCTTTAGGGTGCAGACGATATTCAGTAGGTGACTAAACATGCAAAAGAAAGGTAGGAGGACAAGGTAACAGTAAAGACTGGTGCAGTTGCATATATTAGTAGTAAGAATGGTCTCCGAAGTCAAATACTGAATGCATTTCCTTAAGAGCATCTAGAACGTACAGCCACATACGCTGCTTTGGGTGGGAATAGGTGTAATATTTCAGTGCAAATTTCATCTGAGTGTGGGGATTCCTGTCCTCTGACGGAATGCAGTAATAGCATAGGAAGAGGGTTTCTCTGCCACAAAGACCCAACCTCCACCAAAAAGCAGCACCCAGGAGCAAGGGTTTTCCTTGCTGTGGCCACAAGATACATGTGGAAGGAATTTGAATAGGCAGAAAGAGGAGGTATTCTTGCCTCATGCTGAAACAGTGTGATGCTGCCTGATATGATGGATTCATTAAAGATCAGTTTTTAAAAAGAGCAGTCTTGCCAAGGTCAGAAATCTGGCCTGATCTGCTTAGTAAGTGATAATTCCTCAGTTTAAATTTGCCTGGGAAAAACTTTGACTTAGGGCTTCTCTGCGTGGGAAGAGTTTTTTTTGTTGCCTGCCCCCCAGTATAACTTTATTTTTTTCCAGAATAAATTGTGTTGTGTCCACACCCAAAAGTGGTGAGTTTTTTGAGTTATCAGGCATTTTATCCCGTTTTAATTAATCTGCTTTGGAAGCTATATAACTCTATTCCAGGATGAGTTATACACTTTAAGACTTATGTGACTACACTCCTATTTTAAATTAACATTCCTGCTTCAGACACATCACCTGCTACCATCCCCCACTGCATTTCTTCACACCCGAATCAGCCTGTTTTGACTTGTGTGCCCTCCATTGCTCCAGGGTTGTCTTGACTAGATGTCATCTCCCTTTTTAAATTCTGGCGCGCACACAGATATGCCCCTTTGCCGTTCCAGCTTGTGGTAAGTTCACATAGCTAGAGTCCATTACAGTAGCTATGCCCGTGTGATCCCATCTGGCGTTTCTGGACTTACTTGCTGTCTGGGGAGAGGAGCATGACCACTCCTGTCTTAAAATGAGTCACTGGAGCACAAAGCTCTTCAAGCAGCTGTTTCAAGCAGTGGAACAAATGTGGGAGAAGGGGTACTCCCAGGATAGGGTCCACTGCCATACCAGAGCCAAGATGCTCCTGCAGAACTATAAAAATGCTAAAGACAAAACCAAGACTTTTGGCAGTACTCCCAGTGCATGAGCTTACCAGGAGCACAGGACTGGATTTTTACCAGGAATGCCACTGTGGAATCCCGGTGTGGTGTGGACAGTTTGGAAGGAACCCAGCCTATCCCATACCCCAATGAAGAGACATTCCTCCAGACAACCCAACCTTGCGCTTAAGATGCAGTCAGAGACAGCACTGCAAATGACTCCTGAGACCCAGGTGGATAGCCAGCCTGACAGTGTTGCAGAGGGGACCTCAACCAGTGAATACTATGTGCTGTATTACAAAAAACTGTCCAGGTCTCCGAAGTCAAATACTGAATGCATTTCCTTAAGAGGAGGGAAATGTATCAGGGGAGTTAAATAACTTTATTCCTAGGACCACCTGGGAGCTGCCATGTTGGCCAGATACTGCTAATTAGGAAGCCAGACACGCACCTTAGTTCTCTCCTTCCTTAGCTTTTAATATAATCACCACCTCCATCCTCCATTGAGTGATCAAAAGGGCATCTGTTCTGGAAAGTTTAAGCTCAAAAGTGTTTTTTTCCATGATATACCAAATCCCTAGATCCCGATAGATGCTGGACTAAGCGTGCCAGCCCCCACTCTCCTTCCCTTGCTGTTTAAGGATCCTTCTTCTGCCCAGTAGATAGTGGCTGGCCAAAACCAGATGAATTCTGGGATATCAGGTAAGGAGTCATAGGAGTTTGACCTCAAATCCCAAAATTCCATTAGGTTCCTGTAGGCATCCCACAATTCGATGCAAGGAAGGTCCCAGAATGCATAGAGCCTAGCTATGGAACATCACACCATGGGATATCTGCCCAGAAAGTTGTGCCGTTATTTTGAGAAAGTGCAGAGGTGTCTGGATGCAATAATTCACAAAGGCAGTAGCTTAAGATGGCATAAACAAAGTAATGTGAGCACATTCTTCCAGCATAGTTATACCTGTGTAGTTATAGTGGAAAAACATATGCCAACAAAATTGCCCCATGTAGCTACTTGTGAGTTGATGAGTCATCCCTGAACTAGAGCCTGATTAAGCCACATGGAGGGATGATTCATTCCTGTGTTAGGCTCTAGGCAATCCGCAAGGTGGTCTGATGACTTTGAGCAGGTATTTAAGCCTCAGAGGCGAAACAGCGTCTGTCTGCTCAGTTTAGCCTCATGGCTTGGAATTCTCCTCTACCTGATAGTGGTGACAGACTCCACAGGCCTCATCCTGCTCCAGCCCTGCTCTCAGCCCTACTCTTGCTTTGTCCCAACCCTGCTCTTGGCTCCTGATTCCAGGTCTGACCCTTGGCTTTGATAGCTAAGCTCGACTTCCACCGCTTCAACCGCTGAGCCCAACTGCCATCATTCCAACCTCAAGGCCTGACCATCCGCACCTCAGTTTCTGATGACAAGACTTCACACTTTAGTCAACACCTTTTTAAAAAAAAAAATGCACATTTTACTTGCTTGAGTTGGGCAAGTTTCTCCCCTTTTCCTTGTTTTAAGTGGACCGCATTCCTTCTTACTCAGGACTCCGGTATTCTCCAGATTGCAACAGTCTGTGTAATCTGAGTAATGGTGATGGATAGCATCACTCTTGTCTACACTAAAAAATACCCCTTGGAAATAAGTGCAGAATAGAATCCTTGATTTGTCTGCACTTCCATTTTGACCCATGTAATCCACTTCTCTAGGCATCTGAAATGCATCTAAAGATCTATTCTAGTCTTAATCGGAAATCTCAGAAGGTTCACTAATAAGCACAATGTAAATCTAGCCATTCCTTCACCATCACAAAACACAAGCTTCTATGCTAGCTCTGACTTGTTAAGTATAAAAGGAAGTCCCACGTACATTAGAGTTCATTAGCCATACTGATGACTGTTCTTGTTGAGGGCAGTAGGAAGGGAGGATCTCGGCTTTCAGCTAAGTGCAGATTACCTGAAAGCCGTGGTCAGATTGCCATTTGCATATGTTGCTGGCTTGATTTTTAGATTTCTGCTTGAATTCCCCCCCTCCATCCCTATTTATTTACATCTTTTGAATATCTGTCTGAACATTTCTCTCTCTCCATTGTGTTCTTACTTTTCCATCGTGTTCTTATATTTCACTCCTCGTGACGCAGTGTGAAACACATTAATATCACAATGTGTTTCTTGGAAGCTGCTTTGCATAACAAAGACATACCCATATGAAAACACTAGTCCCCAAATGTGGGAAAGCGTAAGGCTATAGCAGAGTAGAAATAGGCATGCATTGCACTAATGTGGGGCTGGATCTGAGATACCGCAAAGCTCAGGGATGTTCTGATGTGGGATTTTGCTTTGGGCCCTTCTTGGTAATTCATCAAGAATAATTAACATTTCGTAATAGTGTCTTTCATCCAAGGATCTAAACATACAGTACAACTATGTATTAACCCTCTCAGATCTCAGTGCACATTCGTTTACAGAGGAGTAAATGGAGGCCTAGAGGTTAAATTACTTGTCAAGTTTCCACAGAGAGTCAATGACAGGGTCAGGATAGTACACCAGTCCTGACTGCTGTTTCTGTGCTCTAATCGTTCGAGTACAATCCTTTTGGAAATGCTATGGTTGTAGGCACTCAGGCAGCATGATGATGGGCACCGTATAGGAACTAGATGGAGATACCACTGAGCTGCTTCTCTGCTTTAAAAAGGTTTTAAAAAAAAAAACAACACTCTTCAGCACTGCCATGGGCCACTTCCTTGCTTCTGCCTTAAATATGCAGTATGTGGGCATGCACTGTGTAAAATGAAAGTGATATTTATAGGGACTATGGGCTGTGCATTCTGTAGTCTCTCAAGACTTAGCTGCAGAAATCTCATTAAACTGATCTAGTTAAGGGCCATCAGTCCTCTTAGATTAGAGCTATAAAGAGCTTTATGAGAGTATCTGTTCTTTTTGGATACCCCCTTAGCTTTTGAAAGTGAGTTGTTCTGTTTATGTGCAAGAAGCAGCAGCCTATCTTTTCATGGGTATTACCACCAATGTTCTTTTCCCCCCACCCCTTTTCTTGTTAGACAATGTGAGAAACAGAAGGTCTGATTCTTTGGCCATGCTGGTCTAAATGAGGCATTAACTCCATTGAAGTCAAAACGACTTGATGTAAAACAAGCAAGAAAGGAGAATCAGGCCCTGATCCTTCAAGGTTAATCTGGATGATTAGTATCCTAATATGTAGGAAGAGCTATCCTACTGTAAAGTGAAACTTCTCAAACTGGGCTTTCATTGGTAAGTGGGAATATAGTTGGCACAAAATCCTTTGCAACAGTCTCGCACTTTCTGCCAGTTTTTAAACTGTTTTTTGGAGTCAGTGGACATCAGAGGTTATTGAAGGACTGTGGCCTGTCTCTCTCAAACTGGTGTTGAATAAAGAAAAAGAGGACTTGTGGCACCTTAGAGGTTAACAAATTTATTTGAGCATAAGCTTTCGTGAGCTACAGCTCACTTCATCAGATGCATTCTGTAGCTTATGCTAAAATAAATTTGATAGCCTCTAAGGTGCCACAAGTACTCCTTTTCTTTTTGCGGATACAGACTAATACGGCTGCTACTCTGAAACCTGGTATTGAATAGTCTGTCTCCCTAACTACTAATTATTTCTCTGTTGGTACAGATGGTCTCCACCAAGTGGTTATGAACAGTTTTTTGGGAGGGAGGGGTGCATGCATATGTGAATCCTCTCAGCATGAAGCAGTTATTGAATAATCTCTTCCATTCAGTGGCAGCCAGGAATTCTTAGTGGGAAACAACATGCTGCTATAGCCCTTGCATCAAAGGGTATGCCTGTCCCATTTTTCTCCACAGGCCAAATTTGATCTATTAATCTCCTAGGTTGGCCTTTTTTTGCACTGTGCTGCTCTTATACAAAGTGCTGTTCTTGGAAGACGAACCTAAGAAATAAGTATAGAAATGGGCTGTGATGGGAAACAGTAAATACTTCTACTGGAGTGCAAACTGAAGGTAATAACCATCTGCTTGGCTGCAGATGAATTTGCCAGACATGTGCAGGCAGAAGGTACCTATTTGTGCTGCTGAATTTATTAGGTAGAGTCTAACATTTTATTGACTCCAACAGAATGTTAACTTAACAGGCAGTAGCACATTGGTTGCAATAGAGGCCCAGCAGCAAAGTAGTGTTATATTTAAAAACTACTAAGAAAATGATTCACATGCTGCCGTTGCTGGAAAGGTACAGATAGTTTTCTGTAGGAAATTCTCCCGTTTTTTAACAGTGTAGTATTTGGGCTGTAAGTTCCTCAGGCAGAGAGTTTATGCCTAGCAAGCTTGGCACTATATAAATAATAATCCTATTATTTATTAGAGTGGCTGCATAGTTGAGTGATCTGCGCAGGAAACAGGAAGCCAGGAATGCCTCATTTCCACTGTTGCTGACACACTACAGTATTTGTTGTTGTTAGGCTGATTGCTGAACCTCATCATACCTACTTGCCTATCTGTAAATTGGTGATAATGCTTACCAGCCTGCCTACCTCACTGGCATCTTTTAAGTATTAATTAGCCAGTGTTGGCAAAGCACTTTTATATTTCCATCCTTATATCTTCAAAGTGCTAAGTATCGCTATTACAGCTTATTAGTACAGCACAGACTATACAATAGACTAGGAGATAGTACCAAAGCCATGTCATAAGTGATCAAGCCTGATAGGCAGTGTATTTGTATAATTATAACATATCTTGGGTTATGTAAAAAGCCAATAGGCTGAAAGACTTTAATTATCTCAGAAGTGCAGTGCCAAGTTCTAGTTCTGTGTCTGATACACTATTTAAAAAAAAAAGTGTGGGAAAGTGTGCGAAATGCAGTACGGCTGTGTTACTGGCATGTTTATCAAGACGTTAATTAGCTCTGAATAGGCAGAATAACCATTGGGCCTCAGATATTCACACTGAACCCTACAGTCATACCTGAATATAGAAGACAACCTGAGAAGTAGAGTTCTCCCTTCTAGAACTCCCTCTTGGATGTCCTAGATGTCAGTACTTACAACACCATTGCAATGACCATATCATTAAATGACCATGGAGACAGAGACTCCTTTGAACTCACCAAATAGGTCTTTTGTTTTTTCTGGAAAATGACTCCTCATCTCAGCCTTTTTTGCTCTTGGCAAACTGGAAATGTTCCGATCTGTGAGAATAATCCCCTTAACTTTCATACAGTTTCACTGCTCTATGGAAATTCTGGCGATTTCAGCAGAAACTGTTTTAGCCTTCTGTTTCCAGGCTCCCTTCTTTTTTTGGAATGTGGAGCATTTTATAAGAGGCCCAGCTCCTCCATGCAGTGTCTGAAAACCACCTGAATACACATCTTCCTCTGGAGAGCTGGTCAGGTTACTCTGGTTCCAGTTGTTATTACACAGCCCCACTGTGGGCCTTCATTCTCTGTTACATGTAGTGCCAACATAGGGTTACCAACTTTCTAATCGCACAAAACCAAACACCCTAGGCCCGCCCCTTCCCTGAGGCCCCACCCCGCACTCACTACATTCCCCCTCCCTTGGTGGCTTGCTGTACCCCACCCTTACTCACTTTCACTGGGCTGGGGCAGGGGGTTGAGGTGTGAGAGGGGGAGAGGGCTCTAACTGGGGGTACGGGCTCCGGGGTCGGGCCAGAAATGAGGGGTTCAGGGTGTGGGAGGGGAGTCCAAGCTGGGGCAGGAGTTGGGGTGTTGGAGGGGTGAGGGGTCCAGTTGGGGTGCAGGCTCTGGGGTGGGGCTGGGGATGAGGGGTGCAGGAGTGAGCTCTGGGTTTGGGGGGATCAGGGGGTTGGGGCACGGGCTCGCCTTGGGTGGCTCCCAGTCAGCGGTGCAGTGGGGCTACAGCAGGCTCCCTACCTGTCCTGGCATTGCGCTGTGCCCTGGAAGTGGCCAGCAGGTCCGGCTCCTTGGCAGGGGGACAGGGGTCTCCACGCGCTGCTCTCGCCCGCAGGCACACCCCCCCCCAGCTCCCATTGGCCACGGTTCCCAGCCAATGGGAATGCGGAGCCAGTGCTTGGGGCAGGAGCAGCGCATGGAGCCCCATGGGCGACCTGCCTAGGAGCTGGACCTGCTGGCCGCTTCCGGGGTGCAGCACAGTGCCTGGACAGCTAGGGACTAGCCTGCCTTAGCGCCACCAACCAGACTTCCAACAGCCTGGTCGGCAGTGCTGACTGGAGCAGTCAGGGTCCCTTTTCGACCAGGCATTCCAGTCGAAAACTGGACACATGGCAACCCTATGCCACCACAGACTTGTAAAACACAGTTGAGGAAGATGGCATAGAGTTTTCAGCAGCTCAGTCATGTGACCAAACTCCATTGGATTTTCCTGATAATCAGCGCTGATTTGGGGGATCATCATAAGAATGTAAACTTACCCCAAAAAAAGCGAGATATTTTGAAGCTTCTACTTTAATATAACTTTTTTTTTTAACTATAAATCCCCTCCATCGTTCTGCTCTCTTTCACATGTGTGAGGTGGTGTGTTGCCATTCTGTTCCCCTTCATCGTTGGAAAAATAAGTCTGCCCGATGTCCGACACGAATGCTTCTCTCAGCCTTTCCCGAGATCTGTCTCCCGCACAGGGCGGCTCTGCCAATTTTGCCGCCCCAAGCAGTCGCAGCCGAATTGCTGCGCTGCCGCTGAAAAGCTGCTGCGGCGGGAACAGCAGTGGAGTTGCCACTGAATTGCCGCTGCGGGACACGGCTGGCCGCCCCGTTCTCAGTGCCGCCCCGAGCACCTGCTCGGAAAGGTGGTGCCTGGAGCTGGCCCTGCTCCTGAATGAGACAGATCACCTCTCACCTTTCACGTTTCCATGGGATCGCTCCATTGGGTTCTAGTGACCAGTGTGTGTTCGCCCCATAGCATATCTTAATTCCAGACATGTCCATGGCTGTACTGATCCAGTTCCAATACTTATGAAGCTGAATCACAGTGAGTAAGCTGAAAGTTCGTTTGCAGGACATTTATCTCGTTTTAAACAGGAGTGTTTATATGTGAGATAGACATGCTCATTTCTAATCAGGAGCAAATTCCCCAAACAGAATTGCATGAAACATTTGGTACCTTGGAATCTAATCATTCTAGCCATGCAGGAGAAGGGGGGTGGGGAAGTTACCTTCAACAAGATGTAAAAGGGTAGAAACCTATATTTCTGCCCTGTAGCAGTGGGAAATGCCCTAAAAAGAGCTATTTGGGCATTGTGGGTTGCAGGACAGGATAAAAAAAATTTATGGATGTGTTGGCAGTATCATTTAGACCACAGTTTTTTGAAAGAGCTGTATCTTCAGTATTGGAGAAGTCAGCAGGCAATGCTGACAGGGAAAGTTGTACCTAGGGGTGGTGGTGCTGACTTTCCTTTCTCGTATGCTCTATTTCCCCTTAAGTGTCTCCTACCCCAACCCCCAAGTTTAACGTGAATTTGCCTTGTTCTAAAACCATCCTTGACAGCCCTGAACTGTGATAGTTATAGTAGGTTTATATATTATTATGAGTTTATAATCCTGTTGTCTTTACTTTCAGGTATGGGTTTTAGCTTTCCCACTAGTATTCAGAGGTTCCAAATAATGCCCATTCATTATAGGTAGAGACTTGTGCTTATGTGGGTTTTCGGTTACATGTAGATACTCCATGCAAAATTGTAGCATTAATAGTGTTAAAGTTGAGGAATCCAACCCACAAAGCTAAGTATAACTCTGCCCCCTTGTGTCTTTGAATTATGGCACCAAATTCAGACTTAGTGTAACTCTCTTGCCTTCAGTGGAGTTGCACCATGGAATGAATTCAGCCAATGTCCTCTTTAATTCATTGTATTAATTAATAATTTATCTATAATACAATCTGGAATTTCTTATGTAGCCTTGCTACATAAGGTGTCGTAATAAGTAAGGTGTCGACGATACCGATCTTAAGACTTGACTTGATTTTTAAGCCTCAGTACTATTACAAACCAAAGTATATTTGAACAAAATCTGTTCTGCTGGTGTTAAGTTGTGCATGCACAGAAATACTGAGTGGAATTTATTAAACAAATAAGAGATTTTTGGGAGTATTTTTTTTAACACTGCTCAAAAATGGCTGAATAGATTTTTCTGAAACTTAAAAAAAAAAAAAAAGCCTCTTGGCTTAGCTGTGACTTTTAAAATTTTATTTATGATCAGATCCATTTTTATAGCAGAAATCTTATAAAACTTGTTTTACAACTTGAGATAATATCAGTATTATACAGAAATACACAATTATAAATTGACCTATGGAAGGCCTTAAAGCTACATTGACAAGACTTGCTACCAGTCTCTTTCTTCTTTGTGATATATTGATTACATATTGTGGTTGATGCTTCTCATCTTCTCCTTCTGTCTTTTTAGTAGATAGTGTCAATTAAAGTCTTTCATCTCATGTTGAGACCCAAGCTTCTAGTTTTTCTTGCATTTAGGCATTTAACACGTTTATTAGTTGCCATATCAAAACTCTACACAATATTAAGATTTTCTTCTCCTTCCTCCCGTCTGTTTTACTTATTTTATATCTTAATCTTGAGTTTAACTTTGACTGTTGTTGAAGAGATTTCTCTTTCTTAGTATTCAAAAAAATTTACATAAAAAATTCCATTTGTGAAAGCTGTGAGCAACTGCAAAAGGGGGCGTTCGGATGAAACCTGTTTTTCAAATTTAACTGTGGCTGTCACTATAGTAACTATATAATGATTCCATGTATTCTGAATGAGGAGGAGACCATCGTATAGCCTATATCTGCACTGCAATTAAACACCTGTGGCAGGGCTCAGGCTGCAGGTCTGTAAAATTGCAGTTCAGACGTTCGGGCTCGGGCTGGAGCCCAAGCTCTGAGACCCCAGGAAGGGGAGAATTCTAGAGCCCAGGATCCAACCCAGCCTGAACGTCTACGCCGCAAGTTCAAAGCCCGACAGCCCAACTCCTGTGAGACGGGCCAGCCACAGGTGTTTAATTGCAGCGTAGACATACCCTTGGTGGTTTAAAATGAGAAACCCTCAACCTAAAGTAAACTGGCTACTAACAAAGGAAATCTGCTAGGTTTTTTTCCAGTTGAAAGTGAACTCCGGGGGCGGGGGAAACGTTTGTCGAAGTTCACCTTTCCTCCACATGGTGTATTAGGATGACGATATGTGGCACTGACTAGATCAATAGCTGCAAGTCCTTCATAACCCCATGGGAGTGGAGTGCAGTTGTGGCAGTCTGTGAAAGTGATAATGAAATGCAGTTTACTGGAAAACTCCAGGTTTAAGCTTCTTGAAGTCACAGGGCCAAGTATTCTGTCGATTTAAAGAAGGGCTTTTCTCTGGTAAAGACTGAGGATTCAGAACTGTTGTTCCTTCTAACAAATCTCTTGTGATTGTTACTTTTGATTTGGGAGCCTTTGAGAGTGAATAAACTGAACCAGTGGTACTGAGTTATGGAAATTGCCTATTTATTTTAATGACTGTTTACAAAGGAGGCCAAGACTTCAGGAGCATTCCCTTTACTGTATATTGTGTGTATTTTATATACAGAAGTAACCCACCCTATTTCTTCAAAGCAGTCCCCACAGCCTCTACAGCCAAATGTAGAGTCTCACAGGGAAGCTGTTGCCATCTTTATAACTAGCTAGGAAAAAAAGATGGTAAATAAGCAGCACCAAGCTCTTTCAGAAAGGTGGATTCTGTAAATAAATAGTTTGGCTCTCAGAGTTGTGTTACAGATTGAGTCTTTCTGGTGGATCTGTAGAGAGAAGTTTTTGGCAGCTAAAATTCACAGATTAAAACTGTCTATGGGGCAGAGTGTTAATTTGCTATAATAACCTTAATAATTATTTGCATTTCCGTAGTGCCTTTCATCTAAGTAGCTCAGAGTTTTGGGAGCCCTTTTTACTTAAGCCTCACAACACCCATGTGAGGTTAGTATTCTCCTCATATGCAGATGGGAAATCTGAGGCACAGCTAAGTGAGGTGATTTAGCCAGTTGCACAGTGAAGCAATGGTGGTGCTGGGACTAGAACACAGGTCTCCTGGTTCTCTATTCTATTCCTTAATCACTCAGCAGTGAAGATTTAAGGGAGGCTGTTGTGACTATGGGTCTGGATGCTGGAGTCCGGAGCGTTAGTGGTGTTGGTGTCCCAGTGCATTATTTCCAGTCACAGGCTTTGCAGTACCCTGATAGGAAATCCCTGGCCTTTAGAAGGAGAACTAATCCCTTTTTGTGCTTGGACTGGGATAAATAAAGCCATTTGGTTGCACCTTGTTTGGTCATGATGAAGCTTTCAGTGTTTTTGCTGGAGGTTCCCCCCCCCCCCCCCCGTAGAAAGCTATTCTTCTCTTTTAAAAGCTACTTTGCTGAAAGCTTCAGAAGGTGCTACAGCCATGGTCCTAGGGATGTTAATTGTTCTCATCCTAGCTTGACTTTTCTAGACGTGATAGATGGGAGGGACTCGTGTAGCTTCCAGAAATAGTTGTTCCACGCAAATGGGTAGTAAGAACTTGAGATCAGAATTCTTCTCTGGAAAAGTGTGTCTCTGTATCCACTTTGCCATCATACTATGTCTGCAGTACTTGGATTCTGCTGATATTTTTTTTGACGTGTTGATACTTTGCTTCACAAATCTTAAGGATCATAGAAGTTAGAGAGTTAGAGAAGTTGTATCATCTGGTGCTTTGTCCAGTTTGGTTTTTATAGTCCCAAGCATTGAGACTTCCACCACATCTCACTGCCAGAAAAAAATTTTCCTGACCAATATTCAATCTACATTTTTCTTTTTTATTAATTGCATTTCATTGCTTGTAGCAGTATCCTTGCATGTCACCCAAAATAATTCCCTTGGTGTTTATAACCCTCCGGTTCTCTATCGCCCTCCACTCCTCTTATTTGTTGTTTGGCCAAGTTATTCTTCTACTCTTTCTTCATAGGTCAGTTTCTCCAGCTCCCGGATCGTTTTTTGGCTTCCGTGTGAACTACCTCCAATTTTTCTATCTTTCTGAGAAAGTGTTACCCAGAACTGAATGTCAGATTCCAGGTGAAGCAGAGCCATAGAGAGAGAGAGCCATAGAGTGCTACATCATCACTTACTGCCTGTTGGTATATGCAGCCCGCTTTCCCAAGCACACTTATCACCTGCATCTGACCTGCATCCAAAGTGGGAAGGGGGTAGAGCAGTGGTTCTCAACCTATTTACCATTGTGGGCCACGTATGCAGCTCTGTGTGTGTTATGTGGGTCACATCCACACAATATATATACTACCTGTATGGCCCTGACGATGTCACATGGGCCGAAGCAGTGTGCTGATTGAGCCGCAGGTTGAGAACCCCTTGGGTAGAACAATGGAAGGAAAAGAAATGATGATGAAAAGAGACTGGGAAAGAAGGAGGGGGAGAGAGAGAGAGAACAAAATTTAAAAAATGGGGTAGGGGAGGGAAGGAGCCTTGTCAGAGTAGAGTCTTGAAGAGAAAGAGGAAGGGGGGTGTCGAGGCTCCTCCCCCACTCTGAACTCTAGAGTACAGATGTGGGGACCTGCATGAAAACCTCCTAAGCTTACTTTTACCAGCTTAGGTTAAAACTTCCCCAAGGTACAAATTAATTTTATCCTTTGTCCTTGGAATATCCACTGCCACCACCAAACTCTAACTGGGTTTACTGGGAAATGCAGTTTGGACACATGTTTCCCCCCAAAATCCTCCCAACCCTTGCACCCCACTTCCTGGGAAAGGTTTGGTAAAAATCCTCACCAATTTGCATAGGTGACCACAGACCCAAACCCTTGGATCTGAGAACAATGACAAAGCATTCAGTTTTCAAACAAGAAGACTTTTAATAGAAATAGAAGTAGATAGGAGTAAAGGAATCACCCCTGTAAAATCAGGGTGGTAGATACCTTACAGGGTAATTAGATTCAAAACATAGAGAACCCCTCTAGGCAAAACCTTAAGTTACAAAAAAGATACACAGACAGAAATAGTTATTCTATTCAGCACAATTCTTTTCTCAGCCATTTAAACAAATCATAATCTAACGCATACCTAGCTAGACTACTTACTAGAAGTTCTAAGACTCCATTCCTGTTCTATCCCCGGCAAAAGCAGCATACCAACAGACACAGACCCTTTGTTTCTCTCCCTCCTCCCAGCTTTTGAAAGTATCTTGTCTCCTCATTGGTCATTTTGGTCAGGTGACAGCGAGTTACCTTTAGCTTCTTAACCCTTTACAGGTGAGAGGATTTTTCCTCTGGCCAGGAGGGATTTTAAAGGGGTTTACCCTTCCCTTTATATTTATGACAGGGGGGTTAGAGAAAATATAGTCTGAGCGAAAGCAGATGCTGCAGAAAACATATCAAGATAAAAAATGAAAAATAAGGACAAAGGGGGGAGAGAACAAGAAGGCACATTGATATTTCAGCTGTGATTTAATGGTCGTGCTGTTTCAAATAGCAACGACAAAAATTCTAAAGCTATATCCAGCACTGGATTGGATGCAAGACTAGCCCTCTACCCCCTTTAGATGTAGTGAAGGTGAGCCTCTCAGGCTTGATCCACGTCAGTATTCTTTTTCTTGCTTTGTTTGTTTTTCTTTGTTTGTTTTAAGTTGACAGATTCTCTGATCTGGCCAAGTGGCATCCTGGTTGTGTTTCCAAATTCAGGTCTCTGACATAGGCTGCCATTGTACTAAAAAACAAACAAAAGAGCTTTCTGTAATGCCCAGTTCAGAGTGAGTAAAAACAGGGCTTAAGAACTTAGTGAGTCTCTTACATCATGGCATTCCTTCGATTTTTAAAGAGATCTCTTCACTGACTTCCTTGTTTTAGTAAATGCTGGGGAAAGATATTGTTAACAATTCTGTTTATCAGGGATTGAATTTATTATCTTTTCTTTAATCATTATTATAAATAAATTAGCCCTGAAGATTTCCAGGAGAAAAGAATCCAAGATTGTAGTTCCCCTGCAGTCAGTGGTTAGTGCTTAACAATATTCTTTAGATATTGAAGCCAGTAAATGTTTAGGTTTTGTAGTAAGAAAAATGAACATTTAAAAATGGTCCCTCCTTATTTAACAGCTCTGCTCCCTCTTGCTTCAGTTATCGTAGGTCATCCATAAACCCCGGTGACTTGCGTGGATGGAACTGGGAAATGGGACATATGTCTACACAGCAACTAGACACCCACGGCTGGCCTGTGCCAGCCGACTCAGGCTCTCAGGGCTTGGGCTGCAGGGTTGTTTTTGTTGCTGTGTAGACTTCCATGCGCAGGCTGGAGCCTGAGCTCTGAGACCCTGCCATTTGTTCAGTAGCAGAGGACAAAAGATTATACTGTCCTTCAAAACGGTCAGTATTTCTGTTGGGTGACCAATGCTCTTCGTTATGGTCTGATCAGAATTGCTTGACATTTTTCCTTGGAATATTTCTTTTGATGAAAAATGGCCTTTTTTCCATAACCGTTTTCAATTCTTTTAAAATTTTCCAGCGTGTGGATGAAAATATAAAACTGAAAATTGTTTGGCTTTTGAAAACCACCAAAACAAGTGTTGTTTGTTGGGGAAAAAATGGAAAATTTTGATTTTTTTTTTAAATGTGCAGCAAATACTTATCATTTCCTGACCAGCCATAGTTCTGATAATTGAATCTTTATGCATGATGGGAGGCAGAAGGAACCCACTTTGACTTTAAAATCCCAAGCTGAGTGCTCAGGGCTGGAATTCAGAAAAGTCACTTGTACACTAAGGCAATTTTATATTTAGCCATCGTGAGAGAATGAACAACGAATCCTCCCCAGATCTACCATTGAAAAACATTCTTTGGCAATCACACTTTAACGTGAAGCTCTAATCTGAAAAGTGACTGTAAAAGTGGCACCATCTCCTGTTATCTATGTGTACTGAGTTATAGCTACTCACTTTCCTGACAAAAGTAAATTTAACATAACTACTTTTTACTTCTATTAGACACGCAGAACTAACACAGCTCTAGAAGAGGTGAGGTAGGTGTGTATATTAGGGAGGTGGCATCTTCTTTTAGAAGATCTCAAAGCACTTTAAAAACATAATTACTTAGTCCTCAGTAGACCTTTCTGAGTAATGCAAATAATTATTATCCTCTTGTTTACAGATAGGAGTAATAATGCCCCAGTGTCACAGAGTGAGTCCGTGGCAGAGCCAGAAATAGAACACAGGACTCCTGACTCCCATTCCTCTGCTCTCATCTCTAGACCAGTTCTTGTTATGGCCATTGTTATCCTCTTGATGGTGGTTTCCTGTGGCAACCGGAAACCATTTTTTGACTGAGAAACAGAGAGAACATCCAATAATGCCCGATGCTGGAATGCATTGCCACAATGGGTTAAATGTACCTTGAGGTGCTTGTTTACACAGGGTTTGGCTTATGTGACATAACTGGGTCTCTCAGTTTCATGCTGATGAGAACCAGGATTGAGATCAGCCATCAAACACTAAATTTGCATACTGTCTCACATGGGTTCTGATGCTGAGCAGCTGCACCGAGCTTGCTTTCCCTCTGATAACAGAGGCTTGGTGGAGAAAGCAGGATGCTTTCATCAGAAAGCTGTGGAGCATGTGTGCAGCCGCAGAATAGACAGTAATTGGTGACTAGTAGCTGTTTATTTTTATTTTATTTTATTTTATTGAAAAAAAAAAACAACCACTTTTAAAATCTGCAATATGTGCAGTTAATTCTGAGAAGTAGCTTTCTATTCTTGAGGCCAGGCTGGGATCTTAAGCTTGGGTGGGGGGCAGTGCTTTCCCACTGAGTTATAGGTCTGCTCCAATGGATTCAGCAAGTAAGAATCCTGCCCTTGGTGGTGGTGTGGGAGGATTGGGGGCTTACTGTCATCCAAGTCAGCAATTCAGAAGCATCAGGACCACTCTGAAGTTCTAGCAGTTTTCATTTTCTCTTTCATTCTTTGTTGATCCAGCTGGTTCTTTTAAGCACTGAAGTTTAAGCACTCTCTTGCCCCCTCCCCATGTGTCATGTGACTGGCAAGAACATTGCAGCATACCAATATCAATTGCTAGTTAGCATGGGAAATAAATGGAAGGAAGTGAGATGGAATCTCACTTTTGAATATGAAATCACTGAAAGCAAGAGTTATTTGTGAGCTTCAAGCATATGGGTGAGAAAACAGCCAAAGCCAAAGTTGTTCCCACGTGTCCATAAGCTAAATCTGATTCCTCAAATTAATCCAAGTAAAGAAACTTTACTCTGGCAGAAGCTTGTAAATATTACAGTACCTGTCACTTTTGGATGCTGTTTTCTGTTTTCATAGCAATGAGCTGAAAGCTTTGAAGTATGGGAAGTTTTGTTTTGACTTTTAGAAATTGACCTCAAAGCATCAGTCTCTTTATACATCTGCTCCTTTCAGGCTACATGAAAATAGACCCTTAATTTTTTCAGGCGAAAACTTTTTATGATAACAGCATGGTTTAATGGTGAGAACTATAAACCAGGAACTCCTGAGGTATACTCCCAGCTCCAGTGCCCCCTCTCTCTGTAAGCTTTAATGCTTAATTTTTCCCATTTGTAAGCTGGTGGCAATGTTATACCTATCCTCAAAGGAGTAGGAGGATTAATTTAGTCAATCTTTGTAAAGAAATGTCCAGATGTAAAGCGCCATGTAAATACTAAGAATTACAATGCTCATCTTTTAGACACTACATTCTTGAGAACAGACAGTGTCCTTTTATTCTGTTTGTGCAGTGCCTATGACAGAGACCTCAACATGACCTAACATGATAGCTTCTGAGCTATCACAATAACAAAGATAAATAGTAATAATTACATGTTAGCTTCAGTTACTGCCAATCCAAATTTCTGGTTGATCCAAAAATGTAAATTATTTCTGACAGATGTACTGGTAACAATCTTTCTCCTCCTCTCCTATGTTGATCTCCAGCTTATATTCAGAGGTGAAGCCTTCATTATTGCCGTTGAACTCTACTCTTTATTGTCACTTTTTGTTTGGTTATCGTTGTTGTTTTTTTAAACCCTCCTAATCAGTAGTGCTTAACTTCGGGCTTGTCTTTACTGCAAAGTTAACAAGTTATAACTTGAGTGTTGCCCCTAAGTCAACTCCTATCCACACCCAAAACCTTTAACTTAAGGGTCGATCTTCACTGCAGACTTAAGTCAGGCTCTTACTTCCATATTGTCCCTAGCTCCTATCCACACACACACAACCCTTTCACCTGAGTGTGGTGGCCCTTTCTAGTAGGGTGATGTGAATTGGATAGGATAGCCCCGAAATGCAGAGTTCAAGTCCTGATCCTAGGCTGAATGATTCCGGGACATCTTTTATCCTGGATTCCCTGTGGCACTGCTCAGTGCTTGCCCAAGGCTCAGGGGCAGTGCCAGTCTCTTGCCAGTGGTGGGACGAGGGCTGAGGTGGACCTTAGCACCCCCAACCCCCGCCTCGAGGCCTCGCCCCCACTCCTCCTCCTCCCCTTCCCACTGAGGCCCTGCCGCCAGGCCAGAATCTGGAGCTGAGCAGTAGTAAGAGCCGCCCAGGCTCGGAGGGAAGAGGAGGAACAGGGGTAGGGCCTTGGAGGCAGCGGGGCTCCTGCAGGTGTCCCATTTTTGCCTTTTGAAAAGGTGGTCACTCTGCTTTCAACCCAGGCTACCTGTCTCATCGGGGCTATAGGCTAAAGCCTATATGCTTCTTACACTTGGGCTGGTAACCCCCCAACTTTGCAGTGTGGATGCAGGCTAATAAATTCTGCCACTACTAGTCCTTGCCTTCTCCCCCCATTACCCCAACTCCCACCCCCATGTGCCCAGAAGGACAGACAAGTTCTCACACAATTCACTAGGAAAGAATCCTAGAGAGGGTCAGCTTACTGCGATGCTAGTAACCGTGGGATATGACCACAGAAGTCCTACAGCAGCTGTGTGGCTACAATTAAGTTGACATACTAAAGTCTGGCTTTGTAGTGTGGCTGCTCATATGTGGGCTAGGCTAACCTGGGTTCTGATCACCAGGAGTGAAGATATGCAGTCACTTAGACTCTTGAGAATTTTACCTTAAAGCAATAGCTTGTGAGCCAAGATTTGGGCTCTGTTCTGTGCTGTGTCCTTGGGTGCGTAATATGCAGCTAAATTTTCAAAAGTGGGCAGTGATTCTGTGTGGCTACTTGTGAACATTTTGTCCTTTCATTTCTGTTTCCTTCAAAGAGAGTCTGTAAATTGGGGCCTTTATCCATTCTAAGGATCCCAGAGTCCCAAATCCATGTTTGATGAATGATCTTACAAGTGTTCTGCTTTAATCTCTTAGTGGAATAACTAGGAAGGAAAACAGCTACTGTGGAGAGAGCTGGTAATGACCTGAACTGGTAGGCAAAAGCTCCAGATTTCCATTTGACTCCTCTTTTTGTCTTGCAGATGAGAGGATCTGTTCACCACCCTTTATGGAGCTGACAAGCGCCTGTGGAGAAGACACCTTGCAGGTCATAGAGAAGAATGGACTAGCATTCCCATTCAGTATGTAAACAGGCTTTTTATCACTTCTCCTAGTATATTCTGAACATTCGTCCCTAAAGAACACTGTAACCAGTGTAGAACTGCATGATTCTTTGTCAGGGACACTAGAACCTTTCTATAATTAGCACTGTTAAACTGAACAGTTGGTGTCTAGAATAACGTCTCTCCCCACAAGCTTTTGAAGAGCTCCATACAGATGTTCTCTACCTCAAACACCTCACTGCGGTAAACAAAGCCATGTTCCTGGGAAATGCTCATAGTCCTATCCTGAAGGATGACCCAACACTCTCACAAATCTTGGGAGACAGGTCAGTCCTTGCCTACAGACAGCCTCCCAACCTGAAGCAAATACTCACCAACAACCACATACCACACAACAGAACCACTAACCCAGGAACCTATCCTTGCAACAAAGCCCGTTGCCAACTGTGCCCACATATCTATTCAGGCGACACCATCAAAGGGCCTAATAACATCAGCCACATTATCAGAGGCTCGTTCACCTGCACATCCACCAATGTGATATATGCCATCATGTGCCAGCAATGCCCCTCTGCCATGTACATTGGTCAAACTGGACAATCTCTAGGTAAAAGAATAAATGGACACAAATCAGATGTCAAGAATTATAACATTCATAAACCAGTCGGAGAACACTTCAATCTCTCTGGTCACGCAATCACAGACATGAAGGTCGCTATCTTACAACAAAAAAACTTCAAATCCAGACTCCAGCGAGAAACTGCTGAATTGGAATTCATTTGCAAATTGGATACTATTAATTTAGGCTTAAATAGAGACTGGGAGTGGCTAAGTCATTATGCAAGGTAGCCTATTTCCCCTTGTTTTTTTCTCTCCCCCCCCCCCCCCCCCGACATTCTGGTTAAACTTAGATTTATGCTGGAAATGGCCCGCCCTGATTATCATGTACATTGTAAGGAGAGTGGTCAGTTTGGATGAGCTATTGCCAGCAGGAGAGTGAGTTTGTGTGTGTGTGGGGGGGGGGGGGGTGAGAGAACCTGGATTTGTGCTGGAAATGGCCCACCCTGATTATCATGCACATTTTAAAGAGAGTGGTCACTTTGGATGGGCTGTTACCAGCAGGAGAGTGAGTTTGGGGGGGCGGGGGGGCACGGAGGGTGAGAAAACCTGGATTTGTGCTGGAAATGGCCCAACTTGATGATCACTTTAGATAAGCTATTACCAGCAGGAGAGTGGGGTGGGAGGAGGTATTGTTTCATGGTCTCTGTGTATATAATGTCTTCTGCAGTTTCCACAGTATGCATCCAATGAAGTGAGCTGTAGCTCACGAAAGCTCATGCTCAAATAAATTGGTTAGTCTCTAAGGTGCCACAAGTACTCCTTTTCTTTTTGTGAATACAGACTAACACGGCTGTTACTCTGAAATAGTTCTAACAGTTATACTGTTGTCTTGAACCTGCTCAGGAGCTTGCTCCCACCAGCCATGTTTGCTATTTTTCCTCAAGAGAATAATTTTTCCCCCTACCCCAAAATCCAGATGGAAAATATGCCCTTTAAATGCCAGGAAATTAAAAATAATAATAATAAAGTGTGTAAGGCAGGTTTGAGGGGCTGCAGCCTCAGGCAGCTGCAATAAGCTGATTGTCTCATTGTAACAGACATCCACACTGAGACTTTTTTTTATTCCTTTCCTCATTTGATACGGTCGGTGTAAAATGAACAGAAGTGGTGTCTGCTCTGTGTCTTCGCCTCCTGTACTAGGCTATGGCTACATAACGAGGCTTTTAGCGACATGACTGTACCACTACAGCTGTGCTGTTAAAAGGCGCGCAGGGTAGCTGCTGTGTCAGCCGGAGAGCGCTCACCTGCCAACAAAGAACTTCCACCCCCCATGAGCAGCAGAGGCTTTGTCAGCAGGAGAACGCTCCTGCCAACAAAGCGCTGTTCACACTGGCACTTTTCATTGGTAAAAATGTTATTGTTCAGGGGGGGGTGTTTTTTTTAACACCCCTGAAAGACAAAAGCTTTGCCGACAAAGTGCCAGGGTAGACAAACCGTTAAGGTGCAGTACTTTGTTTGTAAGGTACTAAGGTAAAACAATTGTCGTATTGCCTGGCTGCCCTCTTCTCAAAATGAGATGCAGATCTCATGAAGTTATATTGTGAAGCAACACCCTATAGCTAACTGAATGATTTTGACTCCCCACTTCATTCACATTCTAGACTGGCTAACAGCAGTCTGGTTCTGCAGCACTGAGGTGGTCAAACTGCAAAGCAGTGGTTCCCAGACACTCGTACTGCAATTTTGACAACCCCAAGGTTCAACAGCCAGAAGTCAGATCTTCCTTCCCCCCCTCCCCCCGCCAAAAAAAAAAAAATGCAATCTTTTTAGAGAGAGATTATATTGTGGGGGGTTTTGTCTGTTTTTTTATTATTATTTTTTAACTCCACCTGCCCATCCCCAGTGTGTATGTGGGATGATAATTAGTGTTGTCCACTCTCTCAATTGTACTGGGTAAAGAGAATCCTCTCTGTAGGAGCTCCCATCCCCTGCTCAGCAATTAATTCTGCCCCATCCCTCAAATCAATTCCCCCCCCCCCCGGCTCCCATATCAGTTCTGCCCTCGCATCTGCCTATCGCATCAATTCCACCCTTCTAGCCTAACCTCTGCTGCTCCTGCAGCTCCTGGGTTCTTCACCCCACTCTTCCAGGTCCAGGGGGTAACAGCAGCTGGTTCCTCCCTTTCCCCCTTGTCAAGCCTGGTGTTGTAGGGTTGGAGGGAGGGAGCAGGCTGACCCATTGTTCACAGCTGGACAGAGGGAAGAAGGGAGTGGAACTGCTCTGAATTGCTGAGAGCACTTTCTGCTCCCTCGTGTGAGAATGGAGTGGGCTGGTGAAGAGAGGGAGACAGCTCTTCCTGCTTTATGCAGCAGTCCTGGCTGGCTGCTCTTCCCCAGAAAGCAGCAGGCAAGTGGGGAAGGCAGCCATTCAGAGCAGGTTTGCACAAGAGGACTGGAGCTGTTCACATGATTGCCAGGCTGACTTGAGCCCCGGCTGAAATCAAGTGACTCTCAAAGAAGTCACGAGAGTTATGAACACTGGCACTGCTATCTCAGGCTTTCGTAATTGGTGCCTTGTGCTGCCTTCCCACCTAAATGATCAGCTTCTGTGCTGAGCCCTCGGTGCTACTGCTGCCTGCCTTCTCCTGAGTTCTGTGTGCTCTAACCCAGTGTGAATCAACTCCAGTTCCAGAATAGCAGTTAAGAGACACGGGTCTGGAGCAGTCCAAACTCCATGGCAATGGACAGCACATAGAGTTGAGACAGTGAGCCCTAGCGAGTCTAACTGGTACCGCTGAGGTCTTAGCCTGGTGAGCTGCTATATGGGTTGGGAACAGCTGGTACAAAGGGTTTTGTGTGTGGCCCATTTCGCTTATTCACACTCTCTCCTTTTTTTTTTTCTTTTTTTTCATTTACACAGTTTGTAAAACCAGAGTGGCCCATGGAACCAACTCTCATGAGGTGAGTAAAAGAACTCTGGGGCTTCAGTCAGCTTTATCCCCTCACTTGTAATCCCCTCCTGACTACTTATGGGTTGGTTGGGAGCTCTACTGTGCAATAATAGAATGATTGTTATCCCCCAAGCTACTCCCCCTCCCCCCTTACATGTCCTTACTTCAGATACCTTTTGTAAGGTTACTTGGGCTCAGTTTAAACAGGGCTTATCACCCTTTAGCAGAAATTCCATCTCTTGCAGCAGAGTGAAGCAAGAGCCGGGCTTGAGGCCTGCCTTCCTTCAGTCTGCCTTTTGGTGGGAGATCAGGCCAATTGGGTCTTCTTCCCCCTCACCCCCTATGTCTCTGCTCCATTGTGTGGGGCTGATGGTGAGAACTGGTTCTGAAATTTTGAGCTTTTGCTCCTCTGTTTCCGGGTAGAAGAGCTGCCCAGCTTCTTCTCTTCAGTGAGATGGTCATGGGGAGAAGATGGGTGAGGAGAAGCTGCCCTCTCACACTCCTCTTCATGGCAGGGGGAAGGAGAAGGGAGAAGCAAGCCGGGACAGAGCCACACATAGGCTCAGTTCTCTTCATGAGGTGGGAAGGGAGAGTGGAAAGGATTGGGCTGGGACAAGCACCTCCTTCCCCATCCTTTCTGGGAGGTGGCCATAAGTGAAATGACTGTATTCCTGCGGTAAGGTAGTCTCCTGTGCATTTAGCTGGCCATAAATACAGGGAACCTGAGGTGAAGCACCTCCACCTTTTCCGGAATCTTGGGAGTAGAGGTCGAGAAACCCTGTTTCAGCTCATTTACCCGTAGCTTTCCTGCCTCCCTCCTCCTCAAAGCCCAGTGTGAGAATCCAGGCCCTACTCCTTGTGAATAAATATTTTCTTCAGTTCGTTCTTTCGTTCACAACTTGTTTATGGCCACATCCAAGTTTCCCAGCTCCTTCTAAAATCTGCTGTGTTACTACAGCACCTTTGAGAACAAAGGGCCGTGGAGTGAAATGCAGCTTGAAAGGAACAGGATGCCTGTTGTTACAATGAGGAGTGACCCATAGTCACCGTTAAAGAAATCATTATTTTTCAGTTGGACCATGAACTCTCTTTTACAAAGACAAGGCACATAGGTCCCTTAATTAGTTTAATTAAGGGACTGACTGATAGCTGCTGGCCACTCAACTTTTCAGATACTGTTCTGGTGGAGATCACAATCCTGTGACCCTGCTGCTGGTTCTCCTGTAACTACCACCTGAAATGCACAAAGCTTTCCGTGCCTAATGAGTTAGCGTGGACATTCATTGCTGTGATGAGCCCCTCTTTGCAGTTCTCATGAAAAGTACTTATTTAAGTTTTCTGCTAGAACCCCAGCATCTGCAAGATGTGATGCTCAAATAGAGTTGTACTGCTGTGGCTTTTCATGGGAGCTGATTATTACTGCACAGGTTGGTGTCCTCAGCGATGCCTGGGGTCCTGCATGACACTTCAGTCCCTCTGGAGGAGAACCATTCGTGAAGTTGCCATGTTCCCAGGGGTAGTATTAGGGCTCATTTGGCTGATAGACGACAATCTATCCTGTAAGAGCCACATGTGAAGAATGACTGCTTGAGAAACATGGAATGTTGTGTTTGTTGAAAGCTCCTGGTGTGAAAGCAGCATGTCCAGTGCCTTGAGCACAGGACTGGAAGCAAGTAACTGTAGTTCAGTTGTCCTCTCTGTGGCCTTAGGCAAGATGCTTAACTTCTCTGTACAGTATTGGGATTGTGCCTAGAGACCCCATTGAACTTAGTTACAGGAGCCTACTTACACAGGTTATTAGCATGTGCATATTGGATATGTGCTGCCAAAAAGATAGCATCTCGTAGAATAATGGTAGAATAAAAAAAAATCAGTTTGAAATAGGCATTGGCTACATGCACTAACTTGCACTCAGAAAATGTTAGAGAATCTCCTGATTGTGTACGCATGCAGAAAATTATGAGATCTCATATGGTGTGCCCGATATAGAAGAGAACAGAATAATAAACAGCTAGATAGAGACAAACATGTTCTCAGCCCTTTAGTCATAAATGTATAGTCATCCCATTTCTTATTTGACTAAAAGTATGACTTTTTGTTGAAATATTTATCGTCTTATTATACAGGAACAAACTAGAAAGCGAACATGAATTTAGAAAAAGCCCCACAAACTAAGAGTACAACATAAATCAAATTGACAGGTACACATAGAGGAGATAGAAAGTGTTCCATGTTATGCAATTTGTAAAATCCCTCCAGTTATCCTGACTTCGCTGAGATCCAGCTAATTGTAGAAAGCAAGAAAAGAGGCAGAATTTATGGACAGAAATGGCTATCTTTGAGAGGGATTCAGAGTCAGAGCTCATAAGCTGTATTCTGAACTCTGCCATTGTGACCTAGGACAAATCACTTAAACTCTCTGGGCATTATCCTGGACCAATTTGAACTCAATAGGAAACCTAGTAGTCCTCTTCAAAGTGACAAGATCATGGATCACTGCACCTGGGTCTTTGCCCACAAAGAGAGGGCATAGCCTTCAAGCTAATTAAAGGATTGAATAAGCATTTCTGGTCAGTGACTTAATCAGGGTGCCCAAGCATGGAACTGTGTATTATGTGATGTGGATTCTGCTGCCTCTTCAGAGTGTTTCTTTTTACCCATCAGCATCACTTCCATCTTACATGGGCTAGGTTTGAGCCAGCCACTGTTCATCGTTGAGCCCCTAAATTACTTTCTCTATGGCATATTTCTTCCAGTCCCTGTGTCATTTATTTAAGGGGGCTCTACGCTTGGGGTGATGGGATGAAACTGAGCCAAGGCAAATATTGGCTGAGCATTTTCCAATAGTGAGGTTGGTTAGACTCTGAAAGAATCTCTCACTGAAGGGGCAGAAACCCCAGTTGCTTGGGAGATTTAAACCTGAACCGAACCAACCCATTAAAAAACAACTGTAGGGAACAACTTTCATTGGCAAAGAGGGTCAGGATGACCTAATACATCTATTTCTTCATATCTCGGACTTCCTGCATAATCTGATGGGTATTTTCCAGGTTCTGTCACTCAGATATTTTATTGATTTTAAATTAAAAATCAAATTGGGATTGTTGCATAACTAACAAAGATAAAATGCCGTTGTACGTGTTAAAAAGAATCTTAATTTAAAATGATGATATGTGCAACTGAAAGCCACGCTGATAACACCCTCAGGGATTTAGGCTTATTGTAGCAGTAAAGTAATAAAAGAGAAGCTAGCTGCTGAAAAGGGATTTGCACTTGGTTATTATCCCTGGATAGATTTTCCCCCACATTACATGTTTCAGCCAGACAACAGAAAAAAGTGAAATAAATGAAAGCCCAAATCCTTATGGAGAACTGTGTTTGCATTTTGTGTTTCAGATGGCAATCATATTCAACCAGGAAGGCCTGAAGGCCATCCAGCCCCCCTGCGTGATTCAGAGCTTCATCAATCACAACGCTGTGCTGTATAAAGTGTTTGTGGTCGGGGAGTCCTACACTGTGGTAAAAAGACCATCTTTAAAGAACTTCTCAGCAGGCATTTCAGGTAAAGTACCTGTGGCCAGCTTAAATGCTAGCATGAGCTCAGAGGCCCTTGGCAGCAGAGATCCTGAATGAAAAATGTTTTTGAATAGGCTGCTAAAATTAAAGCATCTGCTTTTTACATGCTGTATTTCCTCCTCTGTGTTATTTCGACAGGAAGGGAGATAACTCATCTGCTCTGGAATACATCTGAACAGAGTTCTTATAGTAAATGTTTATGTGAAATTAACCTGAATCTTACCTATTGAAAGCTGGGTTTTATGTCATTGTGGAAGTGGAGAAAGCTCCTTTACTGGAAACTCTCTAAACACTCATTAGGTCCATTTGTCATTTGCTCTTGAGTTATAATTGCAAGATAAAGGGGAAATTCCTGGATTCCATCATTTTGGAACTTCCTGTCCCTGTCTTTATCTTGTTCATTTTTTGTTTGTGTTTAACGTAAGAGCAGTTGAGTTCTCCCATGCCAGAGCCTCTTGGTTTGTTCATGTAAGGGCCAGTTCTTGAAATTCTCAGGAGAAATACACTTGATCATTTTCACTTGGTTCTAGTTGGCAACTATTTTTGAGATAAGCGGAGTGGAGCTGCTGAGCTAAGGTCCTCCTGTAGTTATCAACAGGTACGATTCTAAATCAACAGAGATCATTTGAAGGGTGTTAATTGAGTCTGCTGCAATTTCCTTTTTGGAAGAAGAACAGCTTTCTGTTGTGAAGCCTGAGGAATTGAGAACTACATTCAATGGTATAGGAAGCCGAAAATGTTTAGTGGGACTAGTATGAGTGAAATAGTGATATGTTTATCAGCTAGTATGAGAAATTAGCATTAGGGAAATGTACTGAAGTATCAACTAATTTTAAGGCGTCTTTATGAAAGCCAGTGCCTTAGATGCAGCCATTAGCTTGTTAGTCTAAAGTTTTAATGTTAATTTTGAATCCCATGTTAAAATGAAATGTGCAGACTGGTTTCAATGAATCCCAGGATTCCAAGTCTGGATTTCTTGGCCTAAAATCTGCTGCTGGCAAGGGACATGTTATGAACAAGGGATCAAGCAGGTCTGACTGTTTCAAGGGTCTACACTAGCTGATTGCAGAAATGTGAAATCTTACGAAGTAGGAGCAGAGACAGGGTATTCGAATTTCTGCCCCTTGGCCGCACCTCCTGAGCTCCTTCAGTGATTAGCACTGGAACAGGAAGAATAAAGCTGGCCTGGCAGCATCCTCACTAGAGATCTTGTGGGACGTTTGTCATTTTGTGTCATGAGGATTTTTAACAAATAGACGTCTTTTCCTTCTGGGGCTGCTTCTTTGCTCCTGCCCTTCTTCATGCTCCCTGGCATTCCTTCCTCTGGCTAGGAGGGTTGCATTGGTTAGATTGGTCGGCATGGAACGCTAGAAGGGGATCAATCACCTTTGAAACAATATCTCAGGACTTATCTTGACATTCCCTTTATTTAAAAAGCCTACATTTTAAAGGGCAGCTCACTTCGTCTTTTCCTGAGGCTACGGGTCTCAGCTCTGCAGTTCAACTCCAGGTCTTGGCGGTAGGATATTCAGCCTCCGCTAAGTCAGGTTTGTTTTTATGTCCCACCAGCTTTGCCCAAGTCCAACTCTAACCTGTCCATGCTTCTCAGGAACATGCATAGTTATGGACAACTAAGCACACGCTGGCTGGTTTTCAAAGCTGCTGAGCACCTCTGAAAAATCAGGCCACAGATCACTTAAATGTCTTGGGCTAGCCACCTGCCTCAAATCTTGGCTACTGCTCTCTAATATGTTACCAAAAGTCACAGATTGTTTTGGGTTTGCCTCCCATGATTCCTGCATCTTTCCCACAATAAAGCGCACTAAGCTTGTGGCTGTGATTAGCTGCTGTGATCCAGTCTGCAGAGGGAACAGCCTAGTAGAAGCATATGCTACATCATGCAGCAAGTGCGTGATAACTCTGCACATTCAACATTATGTTTGCTTTGATGCTGTCCCAGATTTACTTCTGGGTTTATGTATACCATGGCGGTGGCTTCTGGCAAGCCCAAGAGGACAGGTTGTCATAATGGAAAGCTGCCACAACATTCCTCCCCCCCTCTCCCCCCGCCACCCCTCTCCCGCCGTTGGAGGGGTTTTGTAGGAGGATAAATTGGCCTGGGAGGGTGCATGGCTGGAGGATGTGCTAATACAATTCCTTGAGCAGCCTCCACTGCAGGGCTGCTGTGGTGTCTTCAAATTAAAGATCCTTCCTGCCTACCCTCCGCTGGGGTGAATTTTACTCTGTGGATCATGGGAGTCCACCTTGGGTACAGGGAGGTATAATTTATACCTCCCCTGCACTTGCTTGGGTGGATCTAGTGCCGACCGTGAAATCATCTGTTATGTAATGAAATCTTGTACGTTTCCAGTTGAATGGTCCCTTTAATTCCTAACCATTTCGTAGGACTGATTTCATAACTTACAGAAAACATTCTTTAATGAGTGGGATTTATTTGAGTGCAGAAATGAAACCAGTTCTATCTCTCTCTCTCACTCACTCACTCACACACACACACACACACACACACACACACACACACACATTTATTTACCTTATCTGTAGCCTGAGATCTTGAAGCTGTGTGAGTCTTAGGCTAGGTTTTCTGCCATGGGCAGGTGCCTGTGTGCAAAAGGAAGCTTTGCGTGACAGAGTCGTCTTGGTACATGCACAATGTGCCTCAGATGGAATGTGACCAGGATTCATCATCAAATTTGGTCCAGTAGTTGGATCATTAGCTTCCCAGCCTGGGCTGGGTACTGACAGGGAGTGCGACATGAACGCTGATCCATGCCCCCTGTGACAGAGTGGAGAACTTTATCAGCTATTGAGCTGGATTAGATTCCTGGGGTTGCACTGCCACCTAGTGTTGCATACAGCATAAACCAATCCTTTTAAAATTCAAATCCAAGTATCAGTTCATTTATAACTTTCTTTTAATTTCAGATAGAGAATCAATATTTTTCAACAGCCACAATGTGTCGAAGCCAGAATCCTCCTCTGTCTTAACAGCAGTAAGTACTCCTGGTCTTTTTTTTTTTACCATTGATAGAAAACAAATCTCTTTTTCTTATAAAGGTATTCATGAATAGTGACTCTTGTACATGAATTGTGTCCTGTCAGCTCCCAGATAGCAAATTGAGATCTGTTTGCTACTTAGAACCAGCATAATTTAAAGCTGTGTTTCCCTGTTCATTTGATATCCCTTACAAGGTTTTCCTCCTTTCTGTTGTGGAAGCAGAGATGCTGCTGCATGTCTGTGTGCTGCTTTGCTGTGCTTTGTCTTAACTGAAAGCCAGTCCAGATGGGGAAAGGAAAGGTCCTGAGTAATAATGTCTGGTACTTTTCCTCTCCAGAGAATTTTGTAAGCCTTAATGAATCCTTATGGCACTCCTGTGAGGTAAGGGAGTGGTATCCGCATTTGACAAACAGGGAAAACCCAAAGCAGAGAAGTTAAGTGAATTGCCCCAGACCACGAAGATATGCACCTAGAATGTAAGCATTCCTGAGGTCTGACCAGTAGGCTACACCTCTATATATCCTCAGAGTACATTAACCCCAAGCACACCTTAATTGTGTTTATGACTAGCCCTGTTAATAGCCAAAGTAAAGTTGGATTCTACAAGATGCTGAGCACTCTAAACTCCCACTGAAGTAATTTTGCAGAACTGGGCCCTAGTTTGTCTCCAGATTCTTCTCTGATTCATGTGATCTCGTTAGTTTGTAGTCAAAAGTTTAATACAGTGACCAGATGTGGAATTGAAGTGTCCTAACTGACATGCTAAATATTATTCATGTCACTGAACTAATCATAAATCCCTTCCAGTGGCTAAATTTTGTGATGTATATGTTTATGTATATGTTTTGGATATATACACAGCTGTTCTGTACACAAAACAGTACTTGTATTGCTCAACCTCTTGACTAAGAAATGTGTGATTAAATTTCACATTCACAAGTGACCCAAGTCACTCTTAATAATAAACTGTTCTAAAACAACTTGGACTTCAAACCCATACAAGAGACCTCCCTTATTAGACAACTGCCCTGAGCAGTGCCCCAAAACACTGAGCACAGTAGTGATGCACCTTAACACCTTCTGTGAAGTAACTCATTCTTGTCAGCGCCTTAATCAGTCCCTTAAGGCAGGTTTAATTTTAGATCAGCTTATTAAACGCACATGATGAAAGGCAGAATATCTGCAGTGCAGGAGCAGAGGCTGCAGTTTTCTTTTGATTTTAAAATGGATGTCTAATATTTAAGATACTGGGTCTAATTCTCCATTCAGTTCGGTGCTGGTGTGTATATCCATTGATTTCCATGGAGTTACACCAGTGTAACAAATAGAGAATCAGGCCCACTGAGTACAGTAGAAGAGCCTAACATTTAATGTATGTAGGATGCAAAATCAAGAAAAGCTCTTGTGGCTTCTTCCCTGCAGTTGGATCCTACCGGATATAGAATGGGGAAGCTCTGTAAATCAACACGTACACTAAAGAGAGAGCCCGGTTCAGAACCCCTCAGTTGTTTCTCTTTTTGTCTTTTTTCACGGTAGCTTGATAAAATCGAAGGTGTGTTTGAACGGCCAAATGATGACGTCATCCGGGAGATCTCCAAGGCACTGAGACAGGCTCTGGGGGTTTCCCTCTTTGGGATTGATATTATCATTAACAATCAGACCGGCCAGCATGCAGTCATTGATATCAATGCATTCCCAGGTAAGAGAGACCTTTCAGCTTTCACCAGACTGTGTGGATACCATACCATGTGTGTTTAGTGAGAATTAGTATTGCTGTTCATAGAATATCAGGGTTTGAAGAGACCTCAGGAGGTCATCTAATCTAACCCCCTGCTCAAAGCAGGACCAACCCCAACTAACTCATCCCAGCCAGGGCTTTGTCAAGCCAAACCTTAAAGACCTCTAAGGATGGAGATTCCACCACGTCAGCTCCCAGACTGCTGTACTAAGTAACCCATTCCAGTGCTTCACCACCCTCCTAGTGAAATAGTTTTTCCTACTATCCAACCTAGACCTCCCTCACTGCAACTTGAGACCATTGCTCCTTGTTCTGTCATCTGCCACCACTGAGAACAGCCTATATCCATCCTCTTTAGAACCCCTCTTCAGGTAGTTGAAGGCTGCTATCAAATCCCCCCTCAGTCTTCTCTTCTGCAGACTAAATAAGGCCAGTTCCCTCAGCTTCTCCTCATAAGTCAGGTGCCCCAGCCTCTAATCATTTTTGTTGCCCTCTGCTGGGCTCTTTCCAATTTGTCCACATCCTTTCTGTAGTGGGGGACCCAAAACTGGACGCAGCACTCCAGGTATGGCCTCACCAGTGCTGAATAGAGAGGAATAGTCACTTCCCTTAATCTGCTGGCTATGCTCCTACTAATGCAGCCCGATATAATCTTAGCCTTCTTGGCAAAAAGGGCACACAGTTGACTCATATCCAGCTTCTTGTCCACTGTAATCCCTAGGTTCTTTTCTGTAGAACTGCCGCTTAGCCAGTCGGTCCCCAGCCTGTAGCAGTGCATGGCATTCTTCTGTCCTAAGTGCAAGACTCTGCACTTGTCCTTGTTGAACCTCATCAGATTTATTTTGGCCCAATCCTCCAATTTGTCTAGGTCTCTCTGTATCCTATCCCTACCCTCCAGCATATCTACCTCTCCCCCCATCTTAGTGTCATCCTCATCCATCCTGAGAGTGCAATCCATCCCATCATCCAGATCATTAATGAAGATGTTGAACAAAACCGGCCCCAGGACCAACCCCTGAGGCACTCCGCTTGATAACCGGCTGCCAACTAGACATCGAGCCATTGATTACTGCCCATTGAGCCCAACGATCTAGCCAGCTTTCTATCCACCTAAAAGTCCATTCATCCAATCCTTACTTTTTTAACTTGCTGGCAAGAATACTGTGGGAGACCGTATCAAAAGCTTTGCTAAAGTCAAGATATATCACGTCCACCGCTTTCCCCATATCCACAGAGCCAGTTATCTTATCATAGAAGGCAATCAGGTTGGTCAGGCATGACTTGCCCTTGGTGAATCCATGTTGACTGTTCCTGATCACCTTCCTCTCCTCCAGATGCTTAAAATGGATTCCTTGAGGACCTGCTCCATAATTTTTCCAGGGACTGAGGTGAGGCTGACCGGTCTTTAGTTCCCTGGATTGTCCTTCCCTTTTTTAAAGATGGGCACTATATTTGCCTTTTTCCAATCATCCAGGACCTCCCCCGATCGCCACGAGTTTTCAAAAATAATGGCCAATGGTTCTGCGATCACATTAGCCAACTCCCTCATTACCCTCAGATGCATTAGATCTGGGCCCATGGACTTGTGAATGTCCAGCTTTTCTAAATAGTCCTTACCCTGTTCTTTGACCACTGAGGGCTACTCACTTCCTCCCCATACTGTGCTGCCCAGTACAGCAGCCTGGGAGCTGACCTTGTTTGTGAAGACCAAGGCAAAAAAAGCATTGAGTACTTCAGCTTTTTCCACATCATCTGTCACTAGGTTACCTCCCCCATTCAGTAAGGGTCCCACACTTTGCCTGACCACCACCTTGTTGCTAACATACCTGTAGAAACCCTTCTTGTTACCCTTCACATTCCTTGCTAGCTGCAACTTCAGTTGTGCTCTGTCTCATTACACCTCTGCATACTCGAGCAATATTTTTATACTCTTCCCTAGTCATCTGTCTAAGTTTCCATTTCTTGTAAGCTTCCTTTTTGTGTTTAAGCTCACTGAAGATTTCTCTGTTAAGCCAAGCTGGTCGCCTGCCATATTTGCTGTTCTTTCTGCACATTGGGATGGTTTGTTCCTGCGCACTCAATAAGGCTTCTTTAAAATACAGCCAGCTCTCCTGGATTCCTTTCCCACACATATTAGCCTCCCAAGGGAAACTTCCCGTCAGTTCCCTGAGGGAGTCAGAGTCTGCTTTTCTGAAGTCCAGGGTCCGTATTCTGCTGCTCTCCTTTCTTCCTTTTGTCAGATCCTGAACTCAACCATCTCATGGTCACTGCTGCCCAGGTTGCCACCCACTTCTACTTCCCCTACCAATTCTTCCCTGTTTGTGAGCAGCAGGTCAAGAGGAGCAGGGCCCCGAGTTGGTTCCTCCAGCACTTGCACCAGGAAGTTGTCCCCAACACTCTCCAAACACTTTCTGGATTGTCTGTGAACTGTTGTATTGCTCTCCCAGCAGAGGTCAGGGTGATTGAAGTCCCCCATGAGAACCAGGGCCTGTGATCTGGAAATTTCTGTTAGTTGTCCGAAGAAAGCCTCGTCTACCTCATCCTCCTGATCTGGTAGTCTGTAGCAGATGCCCAACACGACATCACCCTTGTTACTCTCGCCTCTAAACTTAACCCAAAGACTCTCAACAGACTTTTCTCCAGTTTCATACTGGAGTTCTGAGCAGCCATACTGCTCTCTTACATACAGTGCAACTCCTCCACCTTTTCTCCACTCGCCTGTCCTTCCTGAACAGTTTACACCCATCCATGACAGTGCTCCAGTCATGTGAGTTACCCCACCAAGTCTCTGTTATTCCAGTCACCTCGTAGTTCCTTGACTGTGCCAGGACTTCCCATTCTTCCTGCTTGTTTCCCAGGCTTCTTGCGTTCATGTACTGGCACCTAAGATAACTAGCCAATTGCCCTACTTTCTCACTATGAATCAGGAGGCCTCTTTTGGGCTCCCTGATCCTAAGGCATTGCTTGTTAGGAAACTTCCAACCCTCAATCAGCTATGTTTTCTCATGAAATACATGCAATACGTTTAAAAGATACCTTTTTTGTGGGGAACTAGGCACCACAACTGAGAGTAATTTGATGCAGAAAAGATGCTGGAATCCTAGGAGCACAGAAATTGCCATAGTGGATCGACCAGGATTCCATTTACTTCAGTATCCTGGCAAGTTGCTATAGTTGAACCCTGAAATATAACAATATTAGTAACCAGGTTTACTTTGATATTTTCCCCCCTTGTCCTGTTAGTGCAGGATATAGCCCAGAAACAACAAAAAAAGCGTTTCAATCTTTGGAACGTCTGAATCAGCATTACGTTTCCTGGATCAGGCGAATGAATGTATCGTCCAAGGTTCAGGAGCTATTTCCTTGTGTTTTACTTTTCATTTGACGTATTTATCTCATTAGGGAATAGTTGTGCTGGCTTCAAGTGACACATGCAAGACTGTTACCATGATGTAGCTCCACTACAGAGGTGTCTCACATTTTTTGTATTGTAGAGCACTTTTTAAGATAGAGATCCTATCACAGACCATCTCCTTCCTAATCTTTCAGTCCTGTTTCCTCACCTCCCTGAGAAGTAGGTAGAACGAAGGAGTCTAGATGAAAATAAACTCACTTTACTGTGATGAATGTCACTATCGGATTTGATCCCCTCCCACTGGATCTGTGTTGTCTTTCCTCTCCATAGATACAAGACTTCCTTTAAAAACACCTACTTTCCCCCTGTTACCTGCAATTCCCTAGCTGCTCTTCAGGATGTTTTACAACTTGGTTTTGCCCTTCTCTGTGTTTGCAACGCCTCCCAGTGTTCGTGTGATCCATAAACAAATGACAAAAGATTTGCAAAAAGCAGAGTGCAAAGAATCACTTAGGATTTTCAGGAGTGCTTTTAACTAACTAAACTTCAATCTCTCTCCCCTCCCAAAATGCTGAGAGTGCTGGTGAGGATGACAACTGCCAGCAAGCTTAACTGTTTAAAGGGGGGAGTGCTTCTTCACTGGGGCAGAAACATCCATGGAGCACGTGGAATCACTCTGCACCCCACCATTTCTCCTTTGTTGTGCTTCCAACATGAGGTTGCATCTTGAGGTCTGCATTAGAAATTCACTTTGTGTCATGCATTTTGAGCTGCGTGATAGCTTGTGCTTTGAAGGGGGTTTGGATCAATAGTCTATTCTCTATAAATAGTGTTTTGGACAAAGATGCAAGTAAATTTCTTGCCCTTTTGAAAGAGCAGAGAAGCTCTGTCACTTTTTATGTAGTTTTTTTGTTTCGTATTCTTAAATTTGTTATCAAGCATTACAGACAATATGGAGGTGCAGCTGACCATTGGTATTAGAACATGTATTATTTTAGATTTGTAAGAAATTATACACCTGTCCTGATCTCTAGGGGCCTTTATCCAAAATGTGGTCAATTCAAAAATAATCCACTTCCCTTAGCTAAAGAAAATGACCAAACACGATAAAAACAAATTCAAACAATACTCTTTCCCCACAGACATCAGCCGTTAGCATGCTGCTTCCTCCCCAAATGCTTGGGGAGAGAGATGGGCCTTGCAGCGTGCCCTGAAGGTATTACTTCAAGCCAAGAAGGCCCAAGTTTAAGACCACATAGAGAAGACATCTTTCCAGCAGTCCTTTCTGTTGAATCCCTTTCAATACAGATCTCAAGCAGCTCTGCTGACTGCACTAGAGTAGTGGCAGTCAGCAGAGGAGAGAGAGACAGTCTTGTAGGTGGGCAGGATCCAACCCATTTAGGGCCTTATGTTTTAAGAAAGAAAGAATACTCCAGCCTTAAACCTACAGCCAGTGTAGATCCTGGAGCACTGGTGTAGTGTGCTCATCTCTCTTTAAAACAATTGGGCTGCCACATTCAGCAGCAGCTTTAGTTTCCAGGTGGATTTAAGATGCAGTCCTATATAGAATGCACTGCAGTCATCCAAACCTGGGAATGCCAAAGGCATAGAAAATGGTAACACTGACCGCATCCAAAACAAACTGGCACAGTCTCCTGGTCAGATGTAGATGGGGGGAGGTGGAAGCCTCCTGAGCACTGCTGCACTAGGATCATTTAACCAAACTGGGGATCCAACAGTACCCCCAGATTGTGAGCCCAAGTCACAAATGGCAGACACACGTGGTCAGGCAGATATAATCCTCACCTGCCGTTTGCTTTCTCCAGTCTACCAATGTCACTCCAGTCTTATTCTGATCCATGCCCCACTCTCACCTAACCACTGAAACAGGCGTTTGACTGCACTGGCTGTCCAGGTGAGCTGGAGTCTTGTAGCATGGTGTCTTCAGAATACAGAGAGCCCCACAGCCCAGCCATTGGCCTTGTATACACGTTGAGCAATTGTGGAGATAAGAAGGAGCTCTGTGAAACTTCCACTGGACAATGTCCCTGGGGATGAAGAGCAACTGCCCAGCTCTACCTTCTGGGAGTGCTCATTGAGGAAGGAATTGAGCCATTGAGAACTGTCTTACTCCTCCACACTACAGTCTGCAAGTGAGTCAGCAAGACCCCATGATCAATAGTATTGAAGGAAGCTGATGGATCTCACAATATCAAGCTGGACACCAATCTTCAGCTGTTGCATGGAGAAAATCAACCCCTCATGCCATCAGTGGTTAAGCACTGGAATAAATTGCCTAGCGAGGTTGTAGAATCTTCATTATTGGAAATTTTTAAGGACAGGTTAGACAAACACCTGTCAGGGATGGTCTAGATAATGCTTAGTCCTGTCATGAGTGCAGGGGACTGGACTAGATGGCCTCTCGAGGTCCCTTCCAGTCCTATGATTCTGTGATTCAGTTTCTCTCCCATATACATGACTTGCTGGTGGGGGATGAAAGTTTGGCTAGGCAAGATCCATGCAGATTTACTGGCTTCCAAACCTGGCCATCTGTTTGTTATACTCAATGGAGATGAGTGGGGTTCCTTTAAGAACGGCTCATACCCTCCTCAGTATAGTCACAGATGGCAGGATGTGATAGGCCAGGCCAAAGCCTGGGTCATTCCGTCCCCAGATCTGGTTCCTGCTGCTGCTGCAACCAGATTCAAAGTTCATTTAAATCTGTCGCTTCCCCAAGCCATTGCTGTGATCTTGGACTGATTTAACATAACCAATTTGGAGCAGATGTATCTGTAGGGGGACCTCATCTGTCACCTGCTCTAGTTAGTCCCTCTCTCAACAAATTTAAAAGAGGAGTGTTGCCTACTGTCTGTCCTGTGCTGCAGAAAACTGGTTGGATTGGACTTGGCTGCGGTTACATAGTGAGATCTTTAATACTAGCCAATAGTCAGGTAGCATGTGGTTTTTATGGTCTCCTGATCTGGGGCAGCTGATAAAGTGCAAAAGGTTTCATAAGGCTTGATTTTCCATGTTGCCTTAACCTGGCTTATGCTTGCCTCTGTGGAATTTTGTGTATACTCTTCTTGTGCGTTATCACCTGCACATGCAAGGTATAGACTCCATGTGCATTAGGCAGGGGTTGAGTGTGTCAGTTCTATCTGGATACGTATGTTTTGTGTGTGTGAACAAGGCAGTGACTATCCTCTCCTGTGTGCTTAGGTGACTCAGCTGAATTTGCATGAGTGAAGGTGCCCTTTTAAAAAGCAGGCCTGTGGCATTTGCAGTAATAGCTTGGGAATATTAATCATTTCCCAGAGCTGTGCAGAGACAAGCCTCAGTCTCCAAATCTAGATCCGAATCTGAACGCCCCGCAAAGTTCAGGACCGGGAACTTGGATTCCTACTTCAGCCCCATCTCTAGTTCTGTGTGGACTTCCTTCTTATATTCAATGAGGTGACACTGATATTATCCCCGTACACCCAGTATTTTCATTCCATTCCCACACAGGGCCAAATTCAGACCTCATGTAAGCAGATGCAACTACATTGTTTGGAATGGATTTCAAGGGAGTGGCACCCACTTAGAGGCTTATGACAAGTACGTCCTGCCACTATTCCTTGATGCAACATAATCCCCATCCCAGCAGTTTAAAATTTCTTTAAACTTAATTAAATCATCCTTCCACTTGATCTCCTGCATATAAATGTGCAGTCCTTTCCTCCCGGTTGTCTTGTCAAAATAGCTGCAGCAGCAGTGTCAGTGAAGAGCAACCTGTGACTGTGTGCAGGGTTCTCTCGTGCTGGTACCGGGAGTTAATCACTGTCTCTGTCCCATGGCCATAAAGCATTAAGAGCAACTTCATTGTGAGTTTCCCTTGTGCAGTCTTAATAGTCTGATTTTGTTCTAACTGAGCATGTCCAAACACCCCAAGGAATTATGGATCTGTTCTCTGCACATTAAAGCTGTTACTATGGAGATGACTTATTCCCAGGGTGTTTGAAGCACAGAGTAGATTTAAAGGCTAATCCTGGAGGAAGGGTTTACATAAGCAAGAAATTTTAGAAGACCAACTCTTTGTGAGAGAGACTGGGATTCCATGACTCCTGTGATTCTAATGGTCTTAGCTAGACCCTGGCTGATGAATAGATAGTGATGGTTAGTGTTGGTGGCCTGGCACTTTGTCATTAAGTGGGTTAAATTTTTTTAATGGTCTCCAAGTTGCTAAGAAAACTGAATTATAAATGCTACTATCTTAGACCATGCACAGCACACTAGTTGCATTATCAAAGGAGCATATGAAAATTTGTAGCTGCTGTTGTCACTAAAACAAACAAAGACACTATATCGGTAACAGTTAATTGATTCACACATTGTTTATAAATGCACCTTAAAATCACCAAAGTACCCCTGTTTAGATTCTGATTTTAGCATACATTTTTCAGTCTGTAGTATTATTTTCATTCTGATGGGGTGTTTTTTTAAAGGGGAAGGAGATTAAAAATATAAATATTTGAGTTTTCCCTCCTTGTCCTATTCTACCTTGTACCCACACACAGATGTTTTAAAATATATATTTACTTCGTTCATGCTCTCTTTGCTCTGATTTCACAGTGGCCTGGGAATAGGTTTCAAATGAAATTTTAAAAATATTAGTTATTTACACAGTAGTCAGCAATAGCTCCTAGTGATCATTAAAATATGTATATAGCCTTTTTAAAACTTGTCATGTATTTGATAGCTATACTTCTTGCATAATTCTGCACCTCTACATGTAAAAAACATTAGTCCAACTCCTTAATCTTTTAATTACAATAATGTTACAGTACTACCTATTGACTCCTTGCTAGGCATTGTACAAATATATATAGACCCGGCTTCCAAGAGCCTACAATTGAAATAAAGGTTCTGACCACCTGCAGCTGACATTCAAGATACTAAGTGTTCAATGCTATTTCTTTCTTTTTCTTTCTTTTATATAATATAAAGAAACAGTCCTGAACCAGGACCTGTTTGTGCTAGGCGCTGTACAAACACAGAACAAAAAAGAACAGCCCCTTTCCCAAAGAGTTTACAATCTAAGTAATCTCCCAGGATTGGCCAATTTTATTTACCCAGAAGACCATAATGGTTTTCTGTTAAACTGTGTAGTGTAAATCTTTTGGAATCTTTCAGATGGGGTGCTTTTCTTGACCTGCTGCTCACAAACCGGGTAGAATTAGTGGGGGAAGCAAAAGTGGATGGGAATCTGGGAGGCAGTGACCATGAGTTGGTTGAGTTCAGGATCCTGACGCAGGGAACAAAGGTAAGCAGCAGGATACGGACCCTGGACTTCAGGAAAGCAGACTTCGACTCCCTCAGGGAACGGATGGCCAGGATCCCCTGGGGGACTAACTTGAAGGGGAAAGGAGTCCAGGAGAGCTGGCTGTATTTCAAGGAATCCCTGTTGAGGTTACAGGGACAAACCATCCCGATGAGTCGAAAAAATAGTAAATATGGCAGGCGACCAGCTTGGCTTAATGGTGAAATCCTAGCGGATCTTAAACATAAAAAAGAAGCTTACAAGAAGTGGAAGGTTGGACATATGACCAGGGAAGAGTATAAAAATATTGCTCGGGCATGTAGGAATGTTATCAGGAGGGCCAAATCGCACCTGGAGCTGCAGCTAGCCAGAGATGTCAAGAGTAACAAGAAGGGTTTCTTCAGGTATGTTGGCAACAAGAAGAAAGCCAAGGAATGTGTGGGCCCCTTACTGAATGAGGTAGGCAACCTAGTGACAGAGGATGTGGAAAAAGCTAATGTACTCAATGCTTTTTTTGCCTCTGTTTTCACTAACAAGGTCAGCTCCCAGACTGCTGCGCTGGGCATCACAAAATGCGGAAGAGATGGCCAGCCCTCTGTGGAGATAGAGGCGGTTAGGGACTATTTAGAAAAGCTGGACGTGCACAAGTCCATGGGGCCGGACGAGTTGCATCCAAGAGTGCTGAAGGAATTGGCGGCTGTGATTGCAGAGCCACTGGCCATTATCTTTGAAAACTCGTGGCGAACCGGGGAAGTCCCGGATGACTGGAAAAAGGCTAATGTAGTGCCAATCTTTAAAAAAGGGAAGAAGGAAGATCCTGGGAACTACAGGCCAGTCAGCCTCACCTCAGTCCCTGGAAAAATCATGGAGCAGGTCCTCAAAGAATCAATCCTGAAGCACTTGCATGAGAGGAAAGTGATCAGGAACAGCCAGCATGGATTCACCAAGGGAAGGTCATGCCTGACTAATCTAATCGCCTTTTATGATGAGATTACTGGTTCTGTGGATGAAGGGAAAGCAGTGGATGTATTGTTTCTTGACTTTAGCAAAGCTTTTGACACGGTCTCCCATAGTATTCTTGTCAGCAAGTTAAGGAAGTATGGGCTGGATGAATGCACTATAAGGTGGGTAGAAAGCTGGCTAAATTGTCGGGCTCAACGGGTAGTGATCAATGGCTCCATGTCTAGTTGGCAGCCGGTATCAAGTGGAGTGCCCCAAGGGTCGGTCCTGGGGCCGGTTTTATTCAATATCTTCATAAATGATCTGGAGGATGGTGTGGATTGCACTCTCAGCAAATTTGCGGATGATACTAAACTGGGAGGAGTGGTAGATACGCTGGAGGGGAGGGATAGGGTACAGAAGGACCTAGACCAATTGGAAGATTGGGCCAAAAGGAATCTGATGAGGTTCAATAAGGATAAGTGCAGGGTCCTGCACTTAGGACGGAAGAACCCAATGCACAGCTACAGACTAGGGACCGAATGGCTAGGCAGCAGTTCTGCAGAAAAGGACCTAGGGGTGACAGTGGACGAGAAGCTGGATATGAGTCAGCAGTGTGCCCTTGTTGCCAAGAAGGCCAATGGCATTTTGGGATGTATAAGTAGGGGCATAGCGAGCAGATCGAGGGATGTGATCGTTCCCCTCTATTCGACATTGGTGAGGCCTCATCTGGAGTACTGTGTCCAGTTTTGGGCCCCACACTTCAAGAAGGATGTGGATAAATTGGAGAGAGTCCAGCGAAGGGCAACAAAAATGATTAGGGGACTGGAACACATGAGTTATGAGGAGAGGCTGAGGGAGCTGGGATTGTTTAGCCTGCAGAAGAGAAGAATGAGGGGGGATTTGATAGCTGCTTTCAACTACCTGAAAGGGGGTTCCAAAGAGGATGGCTCTAGACTGTTCTCAATGGTAGCAGATGACAGAACGAGGAGTAATGGTCTCAAGTTGCAGTGGGGGAGGTTTAGATTGGATATTAGGAAAAACTTTTTCACTAAGAGGGTGGTGAAACACTGGAATGCGTTACCTAGGGAGGTGGTAGAATCTCCTTCCTTAGAGGTTTTTAAGGTCAGGCTTGACAAAGCCCTGGCTGGGATGATTTAACTGGGAATTGGTCCTGCTTCGAGCAGGGGGTTGGACTAGATGACCTTCTGGGGTCCCTTCCAACCCTGATATTCTATGATTCTATGAGAACAAAGGAATCATTCCCATGCACGGACAATGCTTAAATTTCAGTATTTTGCCCCTTTCCTCCCCACCCCCAACCATTAGATCAATATTGGTTTGAGTAATTGCTTTCCAAGTTTCAGGATTGAAATGAAAGATTTGTTTCTAAATAATAATGCCCTGTTGATTTGGCTTTGGCGTTGCCCTAATATTGGCACACAGTATCACAGTGCGGTGCATGATATAAATAGCTCGTTGGATTAGGTTAGACAAGCATGAATGGAAAGTTCACAAAGTGCATTTTCTGTAGTTTGTAAGGCCAGGCCAATTGCTCTGTGAAATATCCGCAAATGGGGCTCCTGTTAGGAATTTCTATATGGTGCCTTGGACCAGCCCCTCGGGGCAATTGTACTTTAGAAGGAATCTTCAGAGGAAGATTTGGAAATCAGGTGACAAGAGTTGGTTAACATTGTCCCAAATAGTCTGTAATTTTGGGGTAAAAGTGGAACTGAGGACAGATAAGATATAAAAACAAACAACTTGGGAGAAGCGGAAGTCAGAGCTTGAATTGAGAGAGGACACAAGTCACCTCATCAAAATATTTAAACAAAAGGTAATTTAATTTCTACAGCAAAGTAAGGGGAACTTACTGCAGTCTCTTTGCTACGACTTTTACAAACATTGTGTTGTTTTAGTCCCTCATGAAGCTTTACAATCAACCAGACCAGATGATCTCTGGTTGCTGTTCCTTAGAAACATCATAACTAGAAATAAAGTAGTGAGGGGAGCCATTTTTTGAAGAGCATCTACTATCCATTTGCGGGGTATGGGAGTGGAGTTTTGCTTTTGCGGTTAATTAGGATGTAGATGTTTAACTAGCTTTTTTGAGGGTGCAGGCAGGTGTCTGTCTTATGCAATGAGTTGTGTGCACCAAATGGTGCCCAGAAAAATAAAGGCCACTTTTTATTGTGGGGTGTTGTGTGTGTGCGCGCACGTGTGCAGGGAAAGGGGTAAGAGAAGGCCAGTGAAATGGAAAGATGGAAATGACAGCATTGCTTTTCTCTCTTTCTCAGGTTATGAGGGCGTTGCAGAGTTCTTCACAGACCTCCTGAACCACATAGCTGCTGTCCTGCAGGGCCAGACACCAGAGGTGACCCAGCTCAACCTCAGCAAACTCCTGGCTGAGCAGACCGGCGGCCTAGTAGGGGAGCGGACATGCTGTGCTAGTACAGGCTGCCGAAGCGTGGTGGGAAAAGACTCCTCCTGGATTGTGGAAAGTGAGACCAATAGCTCAGTAAAGCTGCAGCACCAGAGACTTGGCTGCAACTCTGCAGTGTCCCCCAGCTTTCAACAGCACTGCGTTGCCACGTTGGCAACAAAAGCTTCCTCTCAATAGCCAGACAATGCCGTGGACTAAGGAAAAGCCGTGGGGAGTCAAATCATGGTCCTAGAATCAGAGCAGGCTGTAACAAATTTCTCATGATTTAACCCAATTTGTTGATGAAATTATCTGAAAAGGAGTGGGGAAGAAAAATGATCTGGATACATTTCATCAGATTCCATTTGCAAATCTGTAGTGAGCTTGCACATGCTTGTGTTTTTAACACTAGACCTTAATGTGGGAGGGTTGCTTTTGCGTTTTGTTTTAGATTTTATTTGTAATCACCAGTGACCAGCATTTTAAAATCAGACCTCATGGAACCGGAAAGAATTAAAGTTGACATGGTGTGCGTGACAATGGTAGAGATTTTCACCTTTCCAAAGTACTTCCCATTCCCTCTTTCCAACTGGACCCTTGAAAAGAACATTTAAGAAAGCTTCAGTATCAGCAGAACAGGTGTGCTCAGAGCTTCATTGGCAACTTGCTGAGGGCACTAGGACTGCACCTTATTTGGTGGATCAAAACAGATTGCGGCTGCCCTCCTGTTTAAAACTGAGGTGGAGACTGCAGTTCCAACTCTGGGGTTCTCTTCCTGGAACCGAGTTGCTTAAGATAAAGGATGCTTCAAATTGTATTTCGCCACAAGAATGCTACCATGGCAGTAACAAATCTTTTCTGATCCAGCAAGGCTTGAGTTTGAAAAGCAAAGGGTGCATACTACTAGCGGGAGTTGGGTGTCTTGGTAGATAAAACACTGCTCTTTGTACTTTTGGCTGGCCATAAGACCCTAAAGCTTATTCTTTAGCTGAGAAAATAATTGTCCTTCCATTTCACTCAGGCAAAGTGTAGGAATGCTTTGCTAGAGGGCTAGCAAATGGATCCACTTTTACTTTCACAGAGTAGTACACCAGCCTTGCACATCCTGTAAATATATGTGTAATTCAGATTTGTAGCCACTATTTTCCATTAATACATGGCTATGCATAAATCATTGCTCTCAACAGTGATTGAATATGAGCAAAATTGGAGAGAGCAGGGTTTTGTGTAAGTTAGTGACTTGGGACAGTTTTTCTGATTTAGAAACTGTTACTATCTGGGACTGCTAGAGGAAGGGGAGTAGGTAAATTACAAGAGTAGTGGGTGTACTCATTTGTGAAATATAATACAGTCTGATCATACATTACAGTTGAGATACCGTAGCAAAACTAAAATGTATGTTCTCTTCCTGCAACACGGCAGCATCTTCTATCCTTTTAAATTTCCTGCAACTTTTGTCAATCCTAAACACTAAATTGGAAGTAACTGAATCAGACAATGCTGTAAAAGCAGGTTTCAAGCATACACATTATTTTTGTGGGGCTCATGGCCTTTCCGTCTTTAAGAAATCCCTAAACTATGTTCACGGAGATGCTATTAAGAAAGCTTCACCTTAGTTAAGCACTGGGATGTGACAGTTCCATGTTTTTCTATCTTAAGCATTTGTAGAGCAGTCATCACCGTAACACATTAGTGCCAACTAATCTAGTATCTGATAGCCAGAGTGGTGGGAAGGAATAGGTAGGGGATGTAATACAACCTTAGGGTAGTGGAGGGAGCCAGAGCAGGAAGACACGGAGGGAGGAGTGAGCCAAACCATTTGAAAAATGCTCACTGCCATATGGTGGTGGCCATCCCTCATGGAGAAGTCCTATAGGGTCCTGTAAAAATCACTCTTAACCTTTCTATAGGATTTTATTGGGGGAGGGGCTGTCAATTTCTGTTAACTTCTACAAGACTTTTCCATAAGGAATGTCATTCGTCTTTGCGATTTCAGAGTCAGATTTGTATGAAACACGAATACAGCAAAGTTCCTGGATTTGTGTAAAAATCAATTCTGAATTGGGCACCTGTCATAACCCCACTATGCGTCGAGGCTGCTGAATAATTGCTGAATCCCACCGTTTACTGCATGTGGTAGGTCCCAGGTGGCAGGGGTGAAAGTGAGGACGACAACCATAGTTATGGACTTAAAACAATTTTCATGGTTGACCAAACCTTTCTTAGAACCAAGACTGAAATAAAATAGACATCTTAAGGTTTTTTTTGAGATCTTTTCATGTTTCAAGTAAAGCAAAGATGCCCTCAGGAAAGAATTCACCAGTGTGTATTTTTGTATGGTACTCTTGTGTGACTGGCGGGTGGAATGTTTATAGATTTGCCATTTGCTTCCTTTATTAAAATGGAAAAATTTTAATGGGTGGTGGTGGGAGGAAAAGAAGCGATGCTTAATATGGTTTAGTAACACGAGACCTTTCAAACTAACTGTGTTTACGTGAATCAGAGTGTTGGATCCAGTTAAAATGTCTGTATGCTGTTTCCTAGTTATAACATTGAATAAGAATTTATTTTCCCTGGCTACCTTCTGAATTTTGGTTGGCCTATTTTGCACTGCTTTATTTCTCCAAAATAAACTACTGAAATACAATTGTGCATTTTACACTTGTTTACAGATGATTGTTAAAAAGATTATTTTGTAATTCTCTGAAGCCTTACGAGATACTTTACCTATTTAAGTATAATCCAGACCTTGGCAAAAATTAGAAAATAAGCTTAGTTCACTAGCATGATTCCTGACAGGGTCTTTCCAAAATTCTATAATTTATTTGTATTTATCTAGTTTATTTGTATTGCTTTAATTTACTGGGCACAAATATCATGCAAATATTCTTTAATGATATAGCATTACAATGGGATTTCCATATAAATATCATGTAGATACAATCATGATATGTTTCTTCAGATTGACTCACACAATAGAATTTTGCTAATTCACATGAACAGCTGGGAGACCAATGATGAACTATTGAAATTTGTGTTCATGTATCAAGTACACAAACAAATGCAGCAGAACAAAAAACAAAACAAACCACCCAAGATTACTTCACTGTAAAGACATTCAAGCATGTCCTCAACTTTAAGCATGTATTTAAATCCTTCCCTATTCAGGAAAACACTTAAACACGTTCATCACTTTAAACAAGTGTTTAAGTGCTTTTCTGAATCAGTGCCTTATTTGGCAAGTGTAGACTAGCTTTAGTTATGATGATGCTTCATAGTAAACTACTCAATGTTCTATAGTATATTTTATAAAAGTAATGGAGTCTTAGTAATATTAGACCTCACTATAGTGTCCTTGCTATTAAAATTTTCCTGAGAATTAGGGAGTGACCACTGTTTTCTGTATGTGAATTATAGGGTGTGTGAATTAGTGAGATTCTGCTGTGGTTTCGGATGTTTACATACTTATCATTGTATGGATTGAGATCATTTCCACGGTAATTAGAATGGTCAGCTGTTACCCAAAATGGACCAAATTCTGTCCTGTTAACTGTTGTAAATCCTCAGTTACACTATTAACTTCATTGGCCTTTCTCCACGTTTGCTCTTGTTTGAATGGAGCAGAATTGACTGTGACGGTCAAAGACTTGGTCCTATTGAATCCAATGATAGTTCTGCAATTGAAAGATCAAGATTTGCCCTTATGTAGAGAATACTTGCATGGTATTAGAATAGCCTGCAGTGGAAAGCCGTTACCATTTATCCATCTATTCACCTGACCGACTTGATTTGCCACATTATGCTTTGGTTTGTAATGGTAAATCATTCAGAAGTTACATACTGCTTTATTCAAAGTGCAGTTTTAAAATGCAACCTAACTGTGATGATGATCAGTGGTTAGGGTTAGTGAAATAGAACATACACTTGGACTATGGCATTTTTCCTTTTGTTTTATCCACATGTCTGGGTATACAAAACTTACGTGCTTTAGATGCTGACTGACTGGGCTGACTGGCTTATAGGATGCATCTTGTAGCTTATAGACTGTTGATTTGTAAATCTAGGCTTTTTTAAAATCTGAATGATAAAGTGGTTCAAAGATCCCAGTTCTAAATGCATGTGCATTTGTATGTAGGAGATCTGTTAGATTTCGGTGTAATCTTCGGCGGCAGGTTCCACAAACAAAACCACTGGTAAGGTGTTTTTTTGTTTGTTTGTTTCATTTTCTTTTAAGTAGCTGAATACACATTAAGAGCCTGACCCGAAGGGCTAGTCTACACTGGCAATGTTTTTGCAACTACAGACTAACACGGCTGCTACTCTGAAACTGTCAGTGTTGGTTTGTGTAGTCACGGCAGAATGCTGGGAGAGAGCTCTCCCAGCGCTCTAAAAAAACACCTCCATGAGGGGCGTGGCTCCCAGCGCTGGGGCACTGTCTACACTGGCACTTCACAGCCCTGAAACTTTCTGCGCTCAGGGGGGTGTTTTTTCACCCCCCTGAGCGAGAAAGTTGCAACGCTGGAAAGTGCCAGTGTAGATAAGCCCTGAGACTTCAGTGGGAGTTGCAAGTGCTAAGGATCTCCCCAGGTAAATCCCAAAATTCTGCAGATAATTTAGGACTGTATCCAAGCATGAAACATTCAATTGGTGTTTTGCACAGAAATCAGTATCAGGATACAGCCAAAAGGCAACAGAGTAAAACTGGCCAAAAGCTTTGGATGTCTCTGGAAAAAATAATCTTTGATCTTTTCCAGACTTCTCAGTTTTTAGGCAAACATTTGCTTCACAAATTGTGAGAGGGGGGGTAGTGTCAAGTGGATCTGTGTTTTGTTTTCAAACTAGCTAGCAGCACTAAGCCTGCACAGCTGTGCAGAATATCTTGGTGGTGGTTTTTTAATGAATAAACTCTAGAAATAGTTTCACAGTTACCCCTGTGCCCACTTGCAGTAATTTACTTGCGTTAGCTTTGCTAATTTTCTTTTCTTTTTTTCCTCCCTTTTTAGTAACTGCTGTATTGTTTTATAGCCTTTAACCTGTAAATTATTCACAGTATTGCAATACTTCTTAAAAATTAGAAGTTGAAGAAAACGGTCAGTGTAGATTAAAATGTTTCCTTTAATATAATCTCCTTTTACACACACACACTCACTCTCTCTCTCTTCCAGATCAGCTTGTTGATTTTATTTGTACCTGCTGCTTTAATACCAGTGTCATAGGGATGTACTCACCAGAATAGATCCTTTTGCACCTTCATTTCCACACCCACTCTATGGATCCAGGCCACCGAAAGCTGAACTCATGACTGCATGTGTCTGTTTATATTTCCACTAGATTCAACAAGCTCTCATGTAGTTAGGGTTTTAAAATACATTTAAGTGAATCTGGTTCTAAATAGTGCAGTGAAATCTATAGTAAAGTAGAGTGAATGTTATGGAATATTCCAGCACATAGCAATGTTTTGGTTGCTGTTTGATTTATACTGAACCTCTGCTTGCTGTGAAGCTTTTCTGTAGTGGGAAGACAACAACATCGCTATAAGAAGATTGTGTGTGTGTGAGTGAGAGAGACAGACCGAGATAGTCTGATGGTGTCACATGGACTTGGAAGCGTGGCTTGAGCCAGTTTGTCATTATTTGCACGGGGAGGGATGGTGAATAACAAGAATCCAAATCCCTTTGCTGGCTTGGAGCTCCTGATGTGCTGTTTCATTGGTGCCCTGGAAAACTCCAGCATCAGCCATAATTGCTAATGAATAGAGCTCATAGAAATCAGGTCTTCCTGTTAATCCTTTTAAGGAAATCCATATTGTATTTTCTTTATCTTCCATTCCTTCTACAGTAGTTTGCAGATATAAATTAATTTAACAATCTTGTATGTGAAAAGGCATATATATCTACACATATATTCAAATTATAAAAGGGCGCATCTATGTAAGTATAAAATAGTGACTCCTATGTTTGAGATGTTAGCAGCCCAAAAGAATGAGAGAGTTGTTTATCTCTTGTAAAAAGTCAGTGCTGTTTAAAAAAAAAAAAAAAGTATTAGATGTATTTTTTTAATTATTTATTTCTTTGGATCATTTATTTGGTATTTTACATGGCTCCTGCATATCCCTGTGAGAACCACACGTCCCACTGAAATGCAGCCATTCTCCTTACAAATAATCCCTTAAAATCCTACAGCTTTAAAAAAAAAAATCCCTTCATGTGTGAATGGAGTTGTATACCCCTTTGTTGTCCTCTTAGGCATGTTTAAAATTCAGTGTCTCCAGTACAAAGCCACCAGTTCTTGGGACCATTTTTTTTTTTTTTTTTGGTGCGGAGTACGGTAATGTCCACACATGAACCAGCTTTATAGTGTTAACAAGTTTGTTTTTGTGCTTTGATTCAGTTCTGTTCACAAATGACAAATGAAAAATAAAACCAGTTTTGTACTTAATTTGTATATAAATATATAAAAGAGAAAAATTCATGGCTTACTGTAAAAACCAAAAGTATTTACTCTTTGGCTTTTTACTTATACTGCATGACTGAATACATGTGATGATGACAATGAAGATGGTGCTTTGTTCTCTCTGGTACCATTTATTTCAGTGGCAACTTACCCCTTTTCCTCATTTGCCAAGCACCTGTGATGGACACTATTTTGATTTTAACAGTAGAATAATATGCAGTACATATTGTATTGTTATTTCTGTAACTGTTTTGGAGACACAACTGTCCCTTTCCAACACATAGTGAAATAAATGCCTTACAACATCTCTTATTTTGCATTCTGTTAATGGGTGGGTGGGTGTTTATGGGAAACTCACCTGCAGGATTTTGGTTTCCACATCTAGTATCTTCCTCTTCCTTTTCCAAACTTCCAGTTATTTTGATTGATAATTGTGGACCTACTTGTATTGCTTTACTAATGAGGGAGGTTTTTTGCCCAGTAAGACTGGTGGGAAAGTAGGATATGCATCACACTTCACTGAGGTTTGGCCCTCAGTACAGTTGAAGCCATGTTAGCTACAACTTTGTTTATGGTTGTTGATTGGTAGTGCTTTAGTGTGGTTTTCCCTTGGTTGTAGTAGAGATGAAATTTGTGGTCTGGGAAGCCTGTTATTGCATTCTGCTGGGTATTAAGTAATGAACAGCACAATTTGGCCAGCAGAAAAAAATCCCTGTTCACGCTGGCAGGGATGTTACAACATTACTAAGTAGCAAACATTGTTTAAACATGGCTCTTGTTACAAGCATGAACAAGGGCCTGCATGAAATAAAATCCATGTCTTATTTCTTTGTGTCCTTTTATTCTATAATCATGAGCCCCTTAATTGGTGAATTAATGGGATACTGTCCAGTACAACTGAGCATTTACCAACAGCGCCATACTGGTATCTGAGTTTACCTCCATTTCTTCGTCTCCTTAACACAGGGTATTCCTAGCTCATCTGTGGCAACAGTCAGCAAATGACTTTTTTTTTTTTGTTTTCTACTATAGCTTAAAAATAGTTTTATTCAGATGGGGGAAATTCGCTGAATTCTAAATACCTTTTATTGCTTTTTACTTGGTTAAAAAAGATACGTACCTTTAGGCTTGGAAGGATATGATTTTTATCTCCAAATGTCAAATTCACTGTTCACACACAAACTGACCCCCCCAAAAATTTCCATTGATGATGATCAAAATTTACTGATAGGCAAAATAGGAAAAATGCTGCTTGAGAATTTAGAGTTTGGTTTAAGGATGTTTGTTTTGTATATTTTGTAATGTAATGTTGGCACTTTTGTGTTTTAGTTATAAAACTTTTACTTTTTGAGGCTCAACAGCTACTGGCATTAAATAATAATTGTCTGGCTCTCTATTGTTTGGCTCCTCCCATAATTTCGCACAACTGTGAAAATTTAAATTGATAAAAGTTGAATAAAATGCTTAAAAGTAAACACTGATATCCTTCAAAATTATTAAAAAAATGAAAATCAGATTCTCCCAAACCTCTGTATCTTGTAGGATTCCTTCAAAACAACATTTGTTCTTCCTTCTATTGATACACCAATAAACTAATTATCTTTGCTGAGCTACCATTATGGACAGGTCCTGTAGAATTTAATAGAAAATAGCCACCTTTCTGTGGTTTTTTGATCCATTCTATAGAAATTATTATTATAGTTATATTCTAATAGCACCTGCATTGTTTTAGGCACTATCCAAACAGTCCTTGCCCAAAAGAATTTACAGTCTCAGCCAAGAACTTCATAGGATGGTTTAAAACAGAAATTGGACATGAAAGCTATAACCCTCTAATAGTCCATAGCATTTTAGAAAAAAGAAAAGGAGTACTTGTGGCACCTTAGAGACTAACCAATTTATTTGAGCATGAGCTTTCGTGAGCTACAGCTCACTTCATCGGATGCATGCCGTGGAAACTGCAGCAGGCTTTATTTATACACAGAGAATATGAAAAAATACCTCCTCCCACCCCACTGTCCTGCTGGTAATAGCTTATCTAAAGTGATCATCAGGTGGGCCATTTCCAGCACAAATCCAGGTTTTCTCACCCTCCACCTCCCCACACAAATTCACGCTCCTGCTGGTGATAGCCCATCCAAAGTGACAACTCTTTACACAATGTGCAATAGATAAGCTATTACCAGCTGGACAGTGGGGTGGGAGGAGGTATTTTTTCATATTCTCTGTGTATAAATAAAGTCTGCTGCAGTTTCCACGGCATGCATCCGATGAAGTGAGCTGTAGCTCACGAAAGCTCATGCTCAAATAAATTGGTTAGTCTCTAAGGTGCCACAAGTACTCCTTTTCTTTTTGCGAATACAGACTAACACGGCTGTTACTCTGAAACCTGTCATAGCATTTTAGAATAATTTCTATGGAACCCCACTGATTTCTTCTCTAAAATCATTTTCATAATTGAGATGGCCCTGTGAGCTAACAGAACACTGGACTAGGGGGTCAGGAGTCTTGGGGTCTATTTCCAGGTCAGCCACTGACCTGTGTATGACCTTACGCAAGTCACTTACACTCCCTGTGTTGCTCTTTCCTCTCCCTCCTTTGTCTGTCTTGCCTATCTATAATGGAAGTTCTTCAGGCTGTCCGATGATGTGCCATGTGTAGGACCAAATGCAGCGGGGCCTTGGTCTTGGATAGAGACACTAGGCACTGGTACAACATAAATAATAACAATGAGGCTCCTTTTACCCAAATAGAGCATGGAATTTAACCAGCAAGGTTAACTGTAATGCAATCCAGATTGTGGGGTAAAAATCAATACACAAAAAATAAAATTAGTAGGGGAAGGGATTTTATCGTTCGAGTCACAGATGGTATATCACCAGGGGGCAAAAAAAAGCACTTGTACCAGATGTATCTTTAAAAAAAAAAAAAAATTATTGCACTGCAATTTCAGGAGTGGGAAAGTTAGCTTTCTCTATACTAGGAACAACCGAATGAGGGTATCTGATTACGAGAAAACTGTATCTTGATTTGGGTAAAACACAGCTCCAATTTGTTCTGTGAGCATGACAGTGTTGCCTAACCAGTCTAAGGCACATGCAAGATTGTATCTGGGTGTGAAACACAGGCAAAGAGGTGTCTGCCACAGATTGGAACGTTGTTTTAGCCTGCTCTTCTGGTTATTGTAATATGAGGTTGTGGGTCAGATGGCCAGGGGTGTGTTTAAAAAAAGATAGAACTTTCCCTAAACTCTATCCACAATCCCAGATTAGCTGGATGTCTGCTAAAATGATGTTCATCAATTAAATATGTAACCCTGGTGCCATATCTGTCTAGCCATTTATGATACAGTGATAGCTGTGGCCTTTTAATGTCATTACGTTTCAGAGTTAACATCCATTGCAATGAATGGGACAGTTCAACCCTTTTAGAACTGTAGTTTGACTGCCATACTGTAGACTCAGTAAGACATTGCTTCCTCAAGTCATGTTTGAGAGGTTGCCTTTGTGGCTGTAAGGTAAAAGTTTATTTTATAGAATCTGATGTGAGTATGGTATAAGTGCTGGCATGATGTACCACCCTGTCATTAGCTTTCTTTGACCCTGCATGGGTGTATTGTAATGTATTGGGACCCTTAGAGGACAAAATATGTCCTCATTAACACTCCTGGGATGCTCTCTGAAATGTTCGCAGTTGTACATAGATTCATAGGTATTAAGGTCAGAAGGGACCATTATGATCATCTAGTCTGACCTCCTGCACAATGCAGGCCACAGAATCTCACCCACCCGCTCCTGCAATAAGCCTCTCACCTATGTCTGAGCTACATTGGTGAGGCCTCATCTGGAGTACTGTGTCCAGTTTTGGGCCCCACACTTCAAGAAGGATGTGGATAAATTGGAGAGAGTCCAGCGAAGGGCAACAAAAATGATTAGGGGACTGGAACACATGAGTTATGAGGAGAGGCTGAGGGAGCTGGGATTGTTTAGCCTGCAGAAGAGAAGAATGAGGGGGGATTTGATAGCTGCTTTCAACTACCTGAAAGGGGGTTCCAAAGAGGATGGCTCTAGACTGTTCTCAATGGTAGCAGATGACAGAACGAGGAGTAATGGTCTCAAGTTGCAGTGGGGGAGGTTTAGATTGGATATTAGGAAAAACTTTTTCACTAAGAGGGTGGTGAAACACTGGAATGCGTTACCTAGGGAGGTGGTAGAATCTCCTTCCTTAGAGGTTTTTAAGGTCAGGCTTGACAAAGCCCTGGCTGGGATGATTTAACTGGGAATTGGTCCTGCTTCGAGCAGGGGGTTGGACTAGATGACCTTCTGGGGTCCCTTCCAACCCTGATATTTTATGATTCTATGATTCTATTGAAGTCCTCAAATCATGGTTTAAAGACTTCAAGGTGCAGAGAATCCTCCAGCAAGTGACCCGTGCCCCATGCTACAGAGGAAGGCGAAAAAGCCCCAGGACCTCTTCTAATCTGCCCTGGAGGAAAATTCCTTTCCGACCCCAGATATGGTGATCAGCTGAACCCTGAGCATGTGGGCAAGAGTCACCAGCCAGATACCCAGGAAAGAATTCTCTATAGTAACTCAGATCCCACCCCCTCTAACATCCCACCACAGGCCATTGGGCCTATTTACCATGAATAGTTAAAGATCTTGAAGCCAGAAAGGTCTTTTGCCCCCACTGCTTCCCTTGGAAGGCTGTTCCAGAACTTCACTCCTCCGATGGTTAGAAACCTTCCTCTAATTTCAAGTCTAAACTTCCCGATGACCAGTTTATATCCATTTGTTCTTGTGTCCACATTGGTATTGAGCTTAAATAATTCCTCTCCCTCCCTGGTATTTATCCCTCTGATATATTTATAGAGAGCAATCATATCTCCCCTCAGCCTTCTTTTGGTTAGGCTAAACAAGCCAAGCTCCTTGAGTCTCCCTTCATAAGACAGGTTTTCCATTCCTCGGAGAATCCTAGTAGCCCTTCTCTGTACCTGTTCCAGTTTGAATTCATCCTTCTTAAACATGGGAGACCAGAACTGCACACAGTATTCCAGATGAGGTCTCACCAGTGCCTTGTATAAGGGTACTAACACCTCCTTATCTCTACTGGAAATACCTCGCCTAATGCATCCCAAGACCACATTAGCTTTTTTCACAGCCATATCACATTGGCGGCTCATAGTCACCCTGTGATCAACCAATACTCCAAAGTCCTTCTCCTCCTCCATTACTTCTAATTGATGTGTCCCCAGCTTATAACTAAAATTCTTGTTATTAATCCCTAAATGCATGACCTTGCACTTCTCACTATTAAATTTCATCCTATTACTATTACTCCAGTTTACAAGGTCATCCAGATCCTCCTGTATGATATCCCGGTCCTTCTCTAAATTGGCAATACCTCCCAGCTTTGTATAATCTGCAAACTTTATTAGGACACGCCCACTTTTTGTGCCAAGGTCAGTAATAAAAAGATTAAATAAGATTGGTCCCAAAACCGATCCCTGAGGAACTCCACTGGTAACCTCCCTCCATCCTGACAGTTCACCTTTCAGTATGACCCGCTGTAGTCTCCCCTTTAACCAATTCCTTATCCACCTTTCAATTTTCATATTGATCCCCATCTTTTCCAATTTAACTAATTCCCCATGTGGCACGGTATCAAACGCCTTACTGAAATCTAGGTAAATTAGATCCACTGCGTTTCCTTTCTCTAAAAAAATCTGTTACTTTCTCAAAGAAGGAGATCAGGTTGGTTTGGCACGATCTACCTTTTGTAAAATCTTGTTGTATTTTGTCCCATTGACCTCAATGTCCTTAACTACTTTCTCCTTCAAAATTTTTTCCAAGACCTCGCATACTACAGATGTCAAACTAACAGGCCTGTAGTTACCCGGATCACGTTTTTTCCCTTTCTTAAAAGCAGGAACTATGTGAGCAATTCTCCAGTCATACTGTACAATCCCTGAGTTTACAGATTCATTAAAAATTCTTGCTAATGGGCTTGCAATTTCTTGTGCCAATTCCTTTAATATTCTTGGATGAAGATTATCTGAGCCCCCCGATTTAGTCCCATTAAGCTGTTCGAGTTTCGCTTCTACCTCAAATATGGTAATATCTACCTCCATAGCCTCATTCCCATTATCCCATGCTATCATTATCCCTAAGATCCTCATTAGCCTTATTAAAGACTGAGACAAAGTATTTGTTTAGTTATTGGGCTATGCCTAGATTATCCTTGACCTCCACTCCATCCTCAGTGTTTAGCGGTCCCATTCTTCTTTCTTTGTTTTCTTCTTTATGTGGCTATAGAACCTTTTACTATTGGTTTTAATTCCCTTTGCAAGGTCCAACTCTACTTGACTTTTAGCCTGTCTCACTTTATCCCTACATGTTCTGACCTCAATAAGGTAGCTTTCCTTGCTGATCCCACCCATCTTCCACTCCTTGTAGGCTTTCTGCTTTTTCTTAATCACCTCTCTGAGATGCTTGCTCATCTAGCTTGGTATACAACTCCTGCCTATGAATTTTTTCCCCTTTCTTGGGATGCAGGCTTCCGATAGCTTCTGCAGCTTTGACTTGAAGTAATCCCAGGCCTCCTCTGCCTTTAGATCCATAAATTCTTCAGTCCAATCCACTTTCCTAACTAATTTCCTTAATTTTTGAAAGTCAGCCCTTTTGAAATCAAAAACCCTAGTTGCAGATTTATTTTTGTTTATCCTTCCATTCAGTTTGAACTGAATTAGTTCATGATCACTTGAACCAAGGTCGTCCCCTACAACCATTTCTTCTATGAGGTCTTCACTACTCACCAAAACCAAATCTAAAATGGCATCCCCTCTTGTCAGTTCAGCAACTACTTGATGAAGAAATCCATCAGCTATCGCATCTAGGAAAATCTTAGCCCTATTATTATTATTACTACTAGCACTTGTCCTCCAGTCTATATTTGGGAAGTTAAAGTCTCCCATGATCACACAGTTTCCATTAGTATTTACATGTGCACCTTGAGGCTAGAATTTGGCCCACAGAATGAGAGAGAATTCTGTGAACTTCTTGACCTAAATTCTGCTCTTAGTTATAATTAAAGTTGTCCAACTTCCTGGGGATCAGACTGAAACCAGAATTAGACTCCTTAAGGCTGGGCCTTTTACTGTTTCTGGAAGACTTTCAATAGTTAATTCTCTGCAAATACAAAAATTACATTCTCATATTTACTAGGGTTTAAAATCCACTTGCAGGAGTCTCACATGCTCCCCAAGTTACTTCCTTTTAATCCCCAGGCTGACCAATTCCTTAGACGTCTAAACTACATTCACATTGCTTACCTTAGTGTTGTAGGTCTATAGATCCTGGGTCTTGCTCTGTATCGCCCACTGAAGTCAATCTATTGGATTGGGCCCTGTGCTTTGCTTAGCATGAATGGCCTTTTTCCATGTTATCTTCGGGGTTTGTACTGTTGTCTATCACCATAGTTCCTGACCACTGGGCACCCTGTGAGTGGTGGGGCTGAATTACTTTATGCCCTGTGGCAGTCTGGACGTGTTCTGTTGTTTCATGCTGATGGTAGCCTATGCAAAACCTGGAGGCTACACTGAACCCTTTTCATGGCACTAGTGGAGACTTCAACACTTGCTCTACTTGGCACCATAGAATGAGAAACTCTTGCTGTGTTCAGTGCTGAGGATTGAGGCTCGAGCTTGAAAGGCAAAGGAAGGAACCCATCACAGTTTTATTTTTCCTTAGATAAATTTTTATATAGAATATATTACAGTCAGAGTTCTCAGCTTTTAATCAAAAGAGAAGTTATTGCAATTTTACCCAGTGAATCTAACGGTAGAAGTAAAACATTCTAGAAAGCTGTCTTTAAAAAAGAGAAAAAGAAAAACCCGAACAAAGAAAGTACATGAGTAAGTCACACTGCTCGGGATACAAATTATCCAAAGGGTACAAGAGAGAACCATAGTGGCTAAGGGAGCACAAAATCAAGGAAGAAGCCAACGATGAGTGTAACATTACTGCAAGCCTGTCATTTCCTAGCAATTTTGGCTTCCTGGACGAAATGCTTCTGCTCTGTCTTTATTTTTTACTTTTTGAATCAGTAACTTAAAATGCAGTGTAAAAGGATGAGTTAATTTCTGGCTTTTGCTCATGGTATGTGTAGGGGGAACTTCAGCCCCGCCTCAATTCATGGAGCTTGTGGGCGACTTTCTCCAGTTCGGCTTCTATTGCTGCCAGGCTTTCCAACTCCTGATCCTAAAACATCAGAAATAAAAATGAGGTAATTACACAGCATAATGTCAGCCCTTAAGTCTCTTTCTTTGCATTGACCAATCAAAGAACTTATGGTATTTATCTGGGCCTGGCAGGCGAAGCAAGGGGAGAGACAGTGTTATCTACTAGATAACACACTGGAAGTCAAGAGATGAGGTTCTATTCCCAGTTCAGCCAGTGACCTACTGTGTGATCTTGGTCAAGTCATATCACCCCTTTGTGCCTCTCTTTAGACTATGAGCTTCTCGGGGCAGAGACAATCTCCTACAATGTGGGGCTGACCTAGCATGTTAGGGCCTGACTCTTGATCAGAACCTCTAGATCAGAGGTCCGCAATCTGTGGGGCATGCCCATTTGGGGATGTGCGGTGGTGGCCTGGGGCAGCCACCGTTGGAGGCATGGAGGGAGCACTACCCAGTTCCGTTCCCAGGGCCTCACTTGCGGCTACTGGGCCCACACCCAGGTCCCCGTTGGCGACTCCTCTCCTGGGGCTCTGCTTCCAGCTATGGCTGCCAGCCTCAGGCACCACTCCCACCCCCATCCCCAGCTATGGCTCCAACCTCTGCCCCCTTACCCATGCCCACATCTCCCCCCTTCCGAGAGCTCCTGGCTCTGCGGGCACCAGGGGGGCACAGACGGGGTAACTAGGGGCTCAAGGTAAAATGTTGGGGGACCACTGCTCGAGGTGCTTCTGTAATAGAAATATCAATGTGTGTGTGTGGGATTTTTGGGTGGTGTGGACATTTACCCATTGGACACCTCCCCAAGCCCTTTAGCTGCATTTTGCATAAACTATTTTTGGCTGTGGCTTCAGGCAAGTGGAAATCATCCCACCCATTCCCTTTTTTCCTGAAAATGAAGTATTTCAATTAAGAATGAGGTGTGCCATGCTCCTAGCACCTCCATCTGTGCCGTGGGAGTGTCTCACTGCTCTCAGAGATCGAAGGAAAGGCAGGTATTTACAAGGCGTTGACGCTGGAGTTCTGAAGCATCCAGCTGAGCAGAGGAGAGCAGAAGCTGTTGTTTGGGGGGGATTAATCTCTTTAAAATCGAGCTGGGTTGTTCAGAGAAGCTATAAACAAGCTGGACATTGTTACTATTCATGTGCTATACATCCTAGCACAACACTTCTCTCATTCTGAAACATAACCCCAATCTAGACACACGTGGAGAATAATCTGGGTTTAATCATTCTGGGCACTTTGGCGATGCTTTATATTTTCAAAGGAGATACGATACATGAATCAGTTTTCACACCTTTGTGAGCTAGGTAAGCAGTACCCCTACTCTGAAAGAAGGACCCTGAGAGACGGAGGGTGGGATTCACAAAAGCACCTAACTCCCATTTAAATCAAAATGCCTAAATACCTGCATGAATCCCACCCCGAGAGGCAATGTGAATTTCACAGGACCACACTGTAAGACCAAGCTGTGCTCCTTCAACACAAATCAAGAACATTTTAATCCATGGGAAATTGATGCAAATGAGAATCTTATTTACAGCACTCATCACATTAAGTTCTGCGGTACTTGCCCTGTAGAAATTAAGCCTTCTGTCCTGTTGTTGGTAAGTAGTATTGGGCCCCTTACATGCTCAAATTCGTTATCTCTGGGTGCCTTAGCAGATTTGGGTTCGATTCCTGGCTCTACTGTACCCCTTCCTGAGTAAGCATGAACATGCTAAATCCCAGGCATAACCCTTAACCACCTTACCCTTCCTTTCATCCTTATTTGCTACTGATTTAACACTTCTTACTATAGTGACATGCACTTTATAATAATACAAAAACCAACCCCTCACATTAACAGACTTTTTAGGGTATTGAAACAAATGTTTGTACTTATAAAACAAAACAGAAAACCCACCTGCATTACACCACAAATGTGCTTTCATTGCTACACAGCACAAGTGGCATGCCTTGCCTCCTTGTACATAAATAGCACTTTATAAAACAGCAATCTGTCTCCCAGCATTTATCTGCCTAGCTAACTGTGTGTGTACAAGCAGAGCACTTGTTGACGCCTAGTTTGCATTTATGACCTGTGTACAAGAAGTTAAGAGATCACAGGGAAGAAATCAGTATACCCCATGAACAACTCTTTTGAAAATGTGCTCTAAAATTGCTAATGATTTTTCTAAAGTTGCTCTTCTGTATTCACAGTTGCTCCTTTACCTGAGCATATTTTTGTTAGTAATTTAAATACACAGATTACGCCGCCATAACTATGGTGCTGGTCCAAATTCCAGTCTGTCCTGAAATCCTGTTTTTTGCTACAAAAATGTAAATTTCAGAGTAGCAGCCGTGTTAGTCTGTATCCGCAAAAAGAAAAGGAGGAGTTGTGGCACCTTAGAGACTAACCAATTTATTAATAAAAATGTAAATGTATTTCAACAACAGGGCTTTAAATCAGCCAGCTAATTTGGTACATGTCTCACTGACCATGGCCTCATAAGCACAGACACTGATCATCTGCAAAAAGTGAACGAGGCATTAAGCAACACCAAAGCACAACTCTGCAGCAACTGAGGTTAAAAAAAAAAAGGGGCTCTACTAAGTAGAAGGGTCTTGTCCTTGTTCGAGTCAGGGGGTGTGTGGGTGGGTGAGAGAGAGACACACACACGCATATAATTATACATGGTCATGCAAATGGCTAATGCTCCGGCTGGAGCAGCAGCAGGTAAAGAGCATGTTAAACCTCCGCTGTTAAACCTCCGCTGTTAAAAAGTCAAGCTTACCCTAGCTCTTGTTTTCAGTATTATGAAAACAGCAGTGGCTCCCCATTGGACATCTACAGCTTGACCTATCCTATTGGAATCCAGGAAGTGGGCAGGCGGAAGCCTTCTCACTGCTAAAGGACCTCCCCCAAGCCTAAGTGGGGATCCACATGACCTGGAAGCCAAATGAGTCTGGGGGACAACTAATGAGCTAACAGGGACAGGAGTGTGGTTAAAGGGTCAAACGAAGGGAACCTGACTGGGACACTGAGCAGAGAACCCCAGCCAGCACCCACTGCTCCTCGAAGGCATCAAGGGAGCCAGCAGACGCGGCCCAGAGGAGCTCTGCCCGGATGCGTGAGTGGACGGAGGATCGGAAATAGGCCCCACAGTCATAGGAGACCCCCATCGGCCAACCTCCTCTCCCCAGTTTTATAGATGGCCATTTTAGCCAGGGCTAGGAGGAGGTTGACCAGGGGGGTCCCATGATTTTGTGGGGCCACGGATAGGGAGCGCATAGATAAGAAGGTGAGGGGAAAAGTGCAACCAAAAACGTAACAGGATGTCTAAGAGGAGCCGGAATAGGGGCTGCAATCTGGTGCACTCCAGGTACACGTGCGCCAGGGTCTCCCTCATGCCGCAAAAGGGGCAGGTGTCCAGGATGGGAGTGAACCACGCCAAGTACACACCCGTGCTCACGGCTCCGTGAAGGAGTCACTAACTGATATCCCCAGCAGGCCTCGGGACCAGGGTGGAATATAGGCTGGCACACCAGGGCTCCTCACCCTCCAGAGGTGGCAGAAGGTCCTGCCACTTTGTGTCGGGGTGGGATGCAAGGATGAGGATGTGAAGGATGTGGAGCATGAGCGTGAATAGATGGTTCATCAGTGTGGTCTGGAAATGAACCGGCTGCAAATCATGCAGCCAGTTCACAGTGAAGGGACGGGGGGAACTGGTCGGGTCCACGGGGCAGGGACCCAAGGGAAAGGTCTGGAGGGTCTGGGGTGGGTGAGGTGTGCCCCCTCACAGGACCCAGTCGAGGTAGGCCCAAGCAGCGAGCGGTAAAGTGGCCCTCCCCTCCTGAAGTATGCGCTGGGGAGTATGAAGTCTGGAAAGCCCCATATGCCGCGCAAGCGTCAGGGGATCCAGCCAGTCTCCCCGGTTGTAGTCCAGGAGGTCTCCGACTCTAGTGACTTCTGCCAGGACCAAACTCTGGTGCACTGGGGGGACTCTGCCATCTACACACAGAGCTGGGGGTTGTGTAGCAGGGGCTCTGCGAGGAGATCTGCCCCCTCGGTGGCCGTCACGGACCTGGTCGCTGAAAACAGTTTCCAGGTCCGGAGGAGGTCCTGGTAGAAGACTGGCAGCCCGGAGAGGTCTTGTGGAAGACCTCTCAGCTGGAGATAAAGGAGCTGCCAGTCGTATCCGAGTCCTCGGACGTAGCGCAGGAAGGCCGTACTCTCCACGCCGGACTACCTGCACCATAAAGGAGTCTCTGCAGTGCCTGGCGGCAGAAGACATGGACCTGACTGCATTGGCACTTCAGGCCCTGCCCTGCCCTCCCTCCTCCAGGGGCAGGTGGAGGACCCCTGCAGAGACCCAGTGTACTCCTGGCCAAAAGAACTCCAGAATTGCTGTCCAGAGGTTGGCCAAGAAGCCCGGGGCTGGGACCAGGGTGTTGAGCCGGTACCAGAGCACGGACAGGGGTTCTCAAACTTCATTGCACCACGACCCCCTTCTGATAACAAAAATTACTACATGACCCTGGGGGGGAGGGGGGGGGGAGGGACACTGAAGCCTGAGCCTGCCAGAGCCCAAGCCCCACCACCTCATGTAGGGTGACCAAAGGTTTCAGCACCAGCTGGGGGGATGGGGCTGTAACTTGAGCCGCTCCACCCAGGACTGAAGCCCTTGGGCTACGGCTTTGGCCTGAGTTGTGGGGCTTAGGTTTCAGCTTCTGCCCTAGCAAGTCTAATGCCACCGCTGGTGACGCCATTAACATGAGGTCCTGAACCACTGACCTATGGTAAAAATTATCTGCAATAAGTACCACCATGGGGGGGGGGGGAGAGGGAGGGACTCCTGTAAGGCTTTTCTCCCCACCCCTCATTCCAGCTCCTCACCACCAGCTCTACACACCTCCCTGGTGCCTGGTACATTACATTCCATCCCTTACATTGGGGGCCGGTCCCTTTCCTGGTTGCCAAAGTAGGTTGTGCCAGGTTTGTCCATGGCGGCAGGGGTGCAGGAGCATCCTTGTGACTGGGGGGGGGAGGGAGAGTCTGTCAGTCCTGCCCCCTACCCCACCTCCCAGCTGGGGGAGGGAGGCAGGTGCACTTTCAGGAGGCGGTCCCCATAGGTGGGTGCTGGATCCTGGGGAGTGTTCCCTATGGGGTGTGTGTGTGCGGGGGGGTTGGCGGGTGTCTGTCATTCCCTCCCCAGGACAGGGGTGTGGGATCATATGGGATGCCCTCCCCAAGCTGGGATGCAGGTGGTGCCCTATGGGGTGTGGTGAGCAGCACAGGGGCAATCTGTTAGTCTCTCCCTGGGCAGGGGGACAGGATCTGGGGGGAGGTGGGTTCCCTCAGGGGTGCAGGGGTATCCCTGGAGTGTGAGGAGGTCTGTCAATCAGTAAATCCTAAAGTCTGACCTATCTCTGTTAGTAGTAGCATTAATCTCCCTGCTTGCCTCCCCCCATATAGAAGTTAAACTACACCTATGATGTTACCTCATGTATCTGAGCAGGGCACAGTGGGGGTAGCCTCTTGCTTGTTGAGCTAAAGTCAATGGCTTATCTTCCCTCATCTACTCGTATCTTGGTGAAAGTTGGTACTGTTGCCTCTTCCAAGAGTTGTCTCGTCCTACCCTCAACACCGCCTAGTCAGTGGCGATTTCTAAATTAAGATGCCCCATTCTGAGACAGCCAACTTGCAAAAAGAGAAATTCTTCTGCTGGTTCCAGAACTATGGGCCAGGCTACCTGGTGTGAAGGGGGTTTGGTCGCATCTAAGACTGGTTCAAAAACAGGAGCAGATTAGGCTCCCTGCAAGCACAAAGGCATTGCACCTGGTTCTGTGTGCAAACCTGGTGCTCAGAGTGACTAATGTGCCAGGATTTCAGTGGGGCTGAAGGACAGTGTGTAAATTAGTGCCAGTTTTATAAACTCACAGAGTGATCAAAGAAGTGGCTCCTGCTGGGATGCTTTTCCTCCTGCCCTGTGCTACCAGGGCAGCTGAGTCTTCGTGGGACACGAGTGGCTTGAAGAGAATTTATATGTAAAGTTACTTGGCATCTTTCTGGTCATAGAGTGACAGTCTAACAGTGGAATCTCTTTAGTTTACAACATGCTCCAAGAACAGTGTGAACATACACTCCTAGTTCAATATGGGAGGGGAGAAGATCATTTTCCGAAGCCTCAGGTACTAGGCTCTTGCTGGAGCCAGGATACCTTACGATCCTATGGTCTGACCCAACATCGAGAACAGACAATCAGCTCTGTAGTTGCCAAGTCCAGGGTTGAGCTGAGAAGCAGTACAGACCAGAGGGAGGAAAAGAAATGGTAAGATGCTATAAAAGCACCTTGTCCTCTCCACAATTCTTGGCTCCTTCCTGGCATTTTGTGGGGGAGACTCCCTGTGCTGGGGGTGTTTCCTGTGGACTACCTCCACCAGCTTTCCACCTGCTCGATGCTGCTGGACTAATGTTACAGTGGATGGAGTTCAATGGATAATCAGGACCCTGATGGACTTGAAAGCTGATCAAAAAACTAAATAAAACTCTTCCTTCTTCACAGAAGTAACTGAAATCCTGTGGCAAGGGGCTCTGTCTGGCAGTAGATCACTCCTACTGAGCCATCACATTTGCAATAATGCTCAATTTAATCACAACTTCTAATCATTCTGCCTGGTTTATCCTTCAGGTGCTCAGAATGGCTCATTGGCCACAGACCTTCCAGTCAGTGACATGCTAGAGTTTTGACATACAAGTAGTTATACAATAGCAAACAGCCATTTACATTGTGCTGGTTTAAATGCAAAATCATGCATCCTGCTATTCATAGGCCAGCCTGACTCCAGCTATAGTGATGAAACTGCTAGGGCTTTGAATAAGTGACAATTAAAGGCCTTAAATAGAAATGAAGGGAGGAAGAAAGTGATTACGTGGTGGTGGTGTTTAGCAAACATGTCCCTTGCAGACTCTCCCAACCCGTAGAGCTCTGGGTAATGCGACAGCTTGTCTCTTTCACCAACAGAAAAGTTGGTCCAACAAAAGATAATACTTCTGAGACAAGCTGGGTGAAGTACTAAAGATTAGTTAAAAGAAAAAGGAGGACTTGTGGCACTTTAAAGACTAACAAATTTATTTGAGCATAAGCTTTCATGAGCTGTGTCGCTCACGAAAGCTTATGCTCAAATAAATTTGTTAGTCTCGCAGGTGCCACAAGTCCTCCTGTTCTTTTTGCAGATACGGACTAACACGGCTGCTACTCTGAAAGCAAAGGTTAGTCATCCTGCTGCCAAGATGCGTGTGAATGTACTTGACTGACACATGCAACTACAGTAAGTGTAGTTGCAGCTATGCTTTTATTGGGGTGTTTTTTGCACATGGATCTAGGCCTCTTGTTTTTGTTTTTTAAGTTTGGCCCTAAAAGTCTGGATCAGCACCTAGCACAATGTGGCTGGGGCCTCTAGGTGCTTTACCATACAAATAGTAAAAACAACCCTGAACTGAGAAAGGATCACAGACTAACAACACACAGCTACCTGACTAACACTGGGCATAATAAAGTAACGGTGTGGAACCTTCCTAAACCTCTCAGTGCACTTTTGATACCCTGCAAATGACTGGATGGTTGTGTGTATTTTTAAATGCATGCACAGGTGTCACACCAACCTCTGTTCTTCTGTTAGCGCTTCCTTCTTCATCCTTCTTTTCTTCAGGCATGGCGGCAAATGGAAACCCCGCTTCGCTGCTGTCCTCCTTTGCGTGATGTTTCCATGACCTTCTCCTATCCTCTTCTGGGTTATGGAAGTCATACTTGTGGGACCTGAAGGACATTTTCATGGACCTATCTGGGTCTTCGCTGCTGTCGTATTCCTCCATGCGCTTCTTGGATGTCAGCTGCTTGGCCAGCTCATCCATTTTGTTCCATCTCTTGGAGTCTTCCCACGCTCTGGAGGGCTCCTCCTCCACTTCCTCACTTTTGACATCCCTGGGGTGGAAGGTGTCCTCTGCCTGCATTGCTTCGTCCTCTAACCCATGCCTCCCTCCTTTCAGTCCATGGGATTTCTCTTCTTCCGAGCTCTTCAAACCTTGGCCAAAGCCCAAAGCATCTTTGTTATCTGAAGCATTTATTGAGCAAACAATGAAATGGTGTTTAGATTAGTTAGACCCAGTCTTTGCACCAAGCCTGATTTCTTACTGAATTACTCTATGTGAACTGACTGACATGCTGAAGCAACAGATTCATGGATTTTAGGGCCAGAAGGGACCACTATGAATGTCAAGTCTGACCTCTTGTATACAACACAGGTCACATGAAGACACATATGCACTGCAATACTGACGACAAAGAGACTGGAGCTAATAGTAGTCAAGAAACTTCTAAAAAGCCTGAGAAGCTGCAATAAATTATGTAAAAGCTTTTTGAAAAACTCACCAGACACATCATAAGGCTCAGAGTGAAGTAAATGATGGGCAGATTTACAACAGTATTTTGGTGTCTAAAGATGCAGATGGGCCCAGTGGGATTTATGTATAACTGCTGGTTGGAGTTATGCCTCTAACATGCTTAGGTGCTTTTGGAAATCCCACTAGGTGCCTACCTGCACTTTTAGGCCTCTAAATACCTTTGTGAAACTGGCCTGGAGCTCTCCGTTTGTCAAACAGCACAAAATGAATGAGATGGTTGGGACATCATGTGGAATACATACCACCTTCCCTGGGAGTCTCCTCGGTCTCATCCTCAGCTGAGCCAAGTATCCTATCTGCTTCGGTAGGCTGCTCATCTTCCAGGGTGCTTCTCCTGGCATCCTCTTCCACAGTATGCTCTTGTAGGGTCTCCTCTTCCACTTCTCGGCTCTCTTCCTGGCCTTTTTTGGAAACCTGCTTCTTCTCTCCCTGAAGCTCCTGACTTCTGTTGGTCTCTTCAGGCTGCTCCTCTTCAGCCTCTTGGAGCTTGTGCTCGGCAAGCTCATTCTCTGTGAGGTTGTCATTGATGTGGTTGTCTAAAGCATCTTCCCTTGGCGATTCTTCAGTCTCACTGACCTCGTTGCTGTCAGATTCCTCTGCACTCTCCTTGTCGTCTTCAGGGCCGGCTTCATGCAGTCTTAGCTCCCTCTCTTCCAGGCTGTTTTCCTCATCCTCCTTGGACTCCTCCCTCTCACTGTTCTGCTGGCTTCTCTCTGCCGCCAGCTCAGCAAACGAGGCTGTGGGCTTCTCCACAGCAATTTCCCTTGATTTATCTGTAGTGGCAACATGGCAAAAACAGAACCTCTCTTTAGAAGTCTATTTCACAAGTTGAGGTGGCTTCTTACTTATCAAAGGGCTCAACTCCAAACAAAAAACAAAAAAACTTATGTTTCACTTTAAGCAGATGAGTAAATCCATCCTGTTAATGCATTTAACTATATGTTGAACTTTAACCATGCGAATAGGCCCAATGAGGTCTACTGTACTGAATCATGGGTGGAATTAAAGATAAACATGTGCTTAAACCGACCCACTATTCGGTATAGTAGACTTCAATGAGCCTACTCACATGCTTAGTTAAGTATGTGCATAAGTGCTTTGCTGAAGCAGAGCCTATATTACTACCCAGTCTCAGATGATAAACTATCAATAGCATTTAAGATAAATAGAAAATCTCTTAGAATTATCATCATGCTTTACATTTATATAGCACTTTACATGATCAAAGTCCTGTGCAAAGACTGGCTAATTCCTACTCACAACAGAAAGGGAAGTCTTATTCCCACTTTATACAGATGGGATTAGTATGACTGGGCCAAGGCTGCTCAGCCAGTCAGGGGCAGCTACGGTTGGCCAAATGGTTTTTTTTTATTTATTTTTTGTTGTTCACAATGGGGCCTGATCTCAGGAGGGGCGTAGGCAGTACTCGACTGCAAAAATGTCAATCATATTTTCAGAGCAAAAGAGGAAGAGACAAGGGAGGTGAGAAAACTAGAAAAGAGGTAAAAGGAAACGGACATAAAGAGAGAGAAAATGGAATGAAGCAATGCTAAAAAAAGCTTAAGGTGAGTAAGTTGTCATTAAAGTATTCAAGCTCCTACATTATAGCTTATATTCCTGGCAGAAAAGTGGCACTGAAATGACTGGCAGCTGTCCCAGCAGGTGAGAGGGTCAGGGCCAAGAATCTTCAGACTGATACTCCCCTTGGGGTTGGAAGAGTGGACATACCAGCAGTTTAATTTTTTCCAATTTGGTTTAAATGAAAGGCTGATGGCTGGATCCCGCTCCCACTGAGTGCAGTGGAAGCAGGAGCAAGCCTTGATGACGGGGAGCTTCCTGTCCCCTCAGTTTTGTTTGAATATACTAGACTTTGTAACAACCTCAACTGAGATGGTCATTTACCATAAACAAGTGACAGCCATGGGCGCTTCACTGCAGAATGCAACAGCGGAATAACAAAGCATGGTAAATACCAATAGCTCTTCCAGAAACGATACTCGCAAAGTTAGATTGTGACATGATCTTACTTTGGAATCCATTCTGTATTGAACTATATTTGCAGTAAACTAATCCCACACAGGCACTACCTTCTTCTGATATGGAAAAGAGAAGGCACTGAGCTAGAGAGAATGACCTAAAGTCTCCTTTCACTTCCATGGGGGCAACTCCAGTTAACCAACAGGATTGGACTGGGGGAAAATAATCACAGCTGGGTTTGGTCTGTTTTAGGACCCTACATTTTCTATGCATCCAAAACTCCCATTGACTTCAAGAGATACATTACCTGACCATTAGTGTTGTAGGTTCTCAGATACAATGGTGATTGGTGTCACATAAAAATCTAGTCTGATACAGAGAGCTAATAAGATAGACCCCAACCTCTTTAATATTCCATCACATCTTTCGTCGTAGGACTCACCTGTCACTCATTTTAATACTGAAAATGGCAAATCAGTATCTGTTATGATTTAGAATTTTTCCAGTAATTATGGCTGCAAAATGAAATGTTTAAGCCATTAACTAATTGCAAAGCAAACCCAAGGTCGCTAGTCTATTTCAGCAACAACAAAAAAAGGGCTAAAATGTGAAGTACATTGTATGCATCAAGGCTGTTTGAAAGAACATCCCTGTTTACTGCACTACATGGATTTCCTGGGGGGTTAGGCTGACACTAACCTCTTTGTATGTTCTTGTCATTCTGGCTTTCAAGGACTTCCGAAAGTTCATCTTCAAAGCCACTGTTTTTCTTCTGCTGCCAGGTTCTTTCATTGGCCCCTGTGTCAAATTGGGAGGGGGTCAAAAAGCAACATTCCCCACTATAGTTTAAAGAATTGTGTTGGGAAAACTGTTTCAGTACATTAATATTAAACTCTGACACTAAGAAGCTGGAACAAGAAAAATGCATTAGCTAGGAGCTACGTGAACCAACTGTATTAACGATGCTTCAGCAACGTGCAAGCCAGATAACCCCTAAGCAAACAGACATTTAATGGGAAGAGACATTTGGAAAGCAGTAATGCTGAAGGAGACTTAGGGGTGAAAGGGGACAGAGAAGTAGATGTTGAATTGCAGGGAGGCCTCAGTCTAGCAAAGCACTTATTTTAAGTATCTGAATAGTCCCACAGAAGCGTTGCCCTTCTCCAAGTTACCCACTTCCACCATCATACAAGAGCACCCAGTACATGCGCACCTGTTTCCTTCCCAGTGCTTGCTGTCCCCCACTTGCCCCTCTCCCATGCATGCTTCTCTCCCCTGTGATGTATCAGCTGCCACCAGAGGCACCGTATGCCTGAGCCTGCCAGTGAGACGATAAATAGGGATTCCTTCACACAGGGTGTTTTACAACTCATGCCATTGAAGAAGAGCAGCAAGGAGTGGCATTTACTATGACCTATTCTTTGTATTACATATAGTGCCCAGAAGTCTCAGCCTCCCCAAGATCACAGTCCCCTTGTGCACAAACACTTAGTCCTTACTTCAAAGAGATTCCATATAGACAAGGAGGACAAAGGGTGGGAGAAAGTCTGATTACCCTCATTTTACAGATGGGGATGTGAGGCTCAGAGACATGATGTGACTTGCCCAGTGGAGAAAGACTGGTCAGGAAGTCTAATGCAAACCCAGGAACTGATCCCAGGATTCCTGAGGCCCAGCCAGTGCCTGAGTCACAAATCATACCATCCCCCAGCTTGTCTACAGTGCCGTTTATCAGAACAACCACCTTCCTTTCCAGGCATGGCCTTTCCAATCCCAAATCAGCCCCTGCCGCCAAATCTTTGTTGAGGGAAACAGTCCAGCTTTTTCAGACCAATCCTGCCCCACTCCTAAGAAAAGGCAAAACAATTTGAGGTATGGGCTCTTCCAGACCAATTTACCTAAGCCCCAGCCAGATGAATGGAAGAGGGAGGGAGGAGAGCACTTTCCATGGCTAGTGTTTCCCCTCCCCTTCCTCCCACTGTTTCCCTATTCTGCAAGAACCATTTTCCACTGGAGATCCATGAGCTACATTTGGCGCTGAGCCCAGTAGTCCGGGGCGGGAGGGAGGCAAGCATGTGATGGCATAATTACAAGATAGGGGGCAGGGGAAGAAAGGAAGTGCCTTTAGCTAGCTTAACTTGCATTATTTTAAACATGGCCTCATTTTGTGAGTGAAAGGAAAGACTCCCATGGAGAACATGTGCTCAGTGTCACTGTGCAGGGGTAGCTCTAGTTGAGAGCGTAACAATGGCTCACCCTATACAACAGCTCCAAAGAGTGCATGAGCCTTTAATAGGGGTTTGGTCAAACCGTGGGGAATGGCTCTGTGTCGGGTAAATGAGGGCCAGAGTCACCTAACCCAGCTGGACTGTTGCTGCTGCTACTGGGCAATCAGTGGAGGTAGCCTATTACTCCCCTTCACAAGTAGGGATTTGGGCCAGTGGATCAGCATTAGTCCTGCTCCTGGCTCATGCACATCCCTTCTCTTTGGTGAGCTCTGGCTGAGAATTCTGTGGTAGGCAGGTCAGTGCTGCTTTTGCCCCCTCTGCAGAGTTGAAACTTTGCTTTTAAGCTGCTTTGGGGCCCACATGGGGTTGGTTTGTGTCTGAATGTAACTGAGAAATTTTAATGCACCAGATACTTTTCCTAATCTCTTGACCTTCCACTCTTTTTGTTTGGTCTCCCCCTGTCTGCTGACTTCCTGGTTTCTCTTCTGAGGTTAGTTCATGTTATTCCTGGTCATACAAACCATCACATAGCTACATTGCTACTTCTTACCGGGGCCGTGTGAAACACTGGCAATGAAATTCCAGAGCGTCACTGTTCAGTATCCCTTAATGACAGGGAATGAATGAATACAAGAGTTAGATGCTGCTTCTGTTCCTGCTGTGTTGACTTGAGCTCAGACCCTAATGTGGTACAACACTTGTACCTACGAGTGGGAGCAGGAAGCATCTTTTCATCCATACAGGTAATGTGCTGAGAAGGGGGAACTGGTCAGCCCTATGTGCATGACTTAAATTCTGCTTTGTGGCTGCGTGGGAGGACAGAGGCAGAGTGACAGCCGTGCCTGCTCTGCACTACTCAGGAGTGTGTGTGTTCAAGGTCACACAGACAGAACCAGGAGCAGAACTCAGATTACCCAGAGGCTCTGGTTCTGTGGTTGAGCCCAGTTGCAGAGGACAATGATGGGGTGGTTTGGGGAGAGGCCACAGAATCCACTGGCCCCCAACGTTCTATGCAACGGGTGCAGAGGACATGAAGCTCCACAGAGGGAACAGCATTGCAAGGCCCCAGCATGGCCCCAGGTTGGGGCTGATGGATTTCAACACTCCTGCTTGCACACCAGCAGATTACCCAAGTGCTTTGGGCTCTCTGTTGCTGACTCTCATTTCTCCCTACCTGCTGTTCAGAGCCTTAAATATTAATTTGTATCCCTCTTAAGTCCTCCAGTCTAAATTATGACTAAAATATACAGCATTTAACAGGGGAAAAGACTCCCACTGACTTCTATGAGCTTTGGCTCTGGATCTTATACTTCATAATCAGCAGACATTGATTTGGTCAAAGTTCAATTGTATTTCTAACTATAAAGGTTGTTTTAGTTTAAAAAAGCCCAAGTGTTTCTCTTAGGTATCTGCTATCCATAAAAGGGTAGGCTCTCTTGGGTAAGTTAGAGTAAGTTATACTGATGTAAACCTGAAGTAATTTAATTGGCTTCAGTGGAGTCAATCTGGATGTATACAGGTGTAACTGAGGGCACAATTTGACCCTCTGAGTTGATGGTCTTTGTTAGACACCCGGATAGAAAAGTTTTCAGTTTTGTAAAGTTATCTGTAGTACATTTATATGACTCAGAAATAATGTACATTGAATTAAAAAAATTGCCAGGGGCTATAATCATTTATTAAAACCCTCCTGCCACTTTAATTGTCGCAGAACTATACCTTGAACTGCAAGTTCTTGAAGCTCCTTCAGTAAATTTTGATGACGGAGGATTGAAATGATCCTTTCATCTGCAACAGAAGATTCTTGTTATAGGTTTTCTACAGCAAAACAAACGTTCTGTTCACGTGCTCCTTTAGCTAGTTCATTTACTGAATTTGCTCTTAATTGCAGACCCATCAAACATCAATTCAATTAAAGAATTATGACTAGGTTTTTAATTTCATGCAAGTGACCCTGGACTTCAGCTTCAGTACAATCAATGCTATGACTACAGCACAAGAGCTTCACTGCCAAAGGTTAAAGTCTCTAAATTGGTGGATAGATTTTTCATAACAGATACTTTTCCATGGTCTCCTGAAATACTGAGTGTCTCTCCGTACCTCCTCTGAGAGTTTCTAGGCATTCCTGGCTGATTGGCAGCGGGCTTGGCTTCGAGAGAGTATCAGAAATGACCTCTACAATGCACTTCATCACCTAGAAAGATACAAACATACAGATTAAAATCTCTCTCATCTTGGCTTTATTTATTACCCAAGCTAAGTGAAAAAGATCATAGGGCAAATCCTACAAACATTTATATTCCACATACATATACTAGTTCCACAATAGGTAGATTGGGAGTTTGTTCTCCCTGTCTCAGAATACAAGGGGGCAATCAATGGAATTAAAAAGGTGTGAAATAAAATAAAAGTAGATTCTTCTGAATACGTGTTAATAACCTGAGGAACTCACAGCCACAGGAAGTCTTTGGGGCCAATAATTTAGCAATATTCTAAAAGGGATTGGACATTTATATGAATATCAAAGATATCCAAAGTTATAATTAATAATAACAAATCTAGGAAGTACTGTTAACACTTGTACTCCTTGTACTAAGCCAATTGCTAACTAGTAGAGTCCAGGATGAGACCTGTGTGGGGAGCAGCTTGTCCCTCAGTTGCCTACCGTTGGGTTCTTACACGTTCCTATGAAACATCTGGTATTGGCCACTAGCAGAGACAGGATACAGGAGTAACAGTCTGAGCTGCGACTGTAATATTGCTACTTATAGATGATTTGGTTCTGATCCTGTTTGGCCATTCTTCCGTTCCTGTGTTTCTCTGTTCCCATTTACATCCATGTAAATGAGAAGAGAATTTTGCACCATTTCTGTATCACTGATTTGTTGAACAGAAATGAGACAATGGGCTTGGCTCTCCTCTCACACAAGACCTCCACTGGTGTCTCTGGACTGACATCTGATGAATATTGATGTGAGAAGAGAATCTAGGCTGAAGATTTCAAAAGACAAGTGCAACAAATGTGCCGCGTGCCTGTGAGTCCATTGCACATGGAAACCTCCCCTCCCCCTCCCGCCCCCGCAACATCTGAGTACACGGTAGTATGTTTGTGTTTGAATTAAGTGACTGGGAAAATGAGGAATGACAGCATTGGTTTGAATCCAGCAGTGTTTATGCTAGTGCACAGACCTATCCTGCAGTCTTTACTTGTGAAAATTTCTTATTCCTTTAAATTTCCCAGATATAGATTGGGGGACAATCTCCATCCAAGAATATTAAAGGAGTGGCACATGAAATTGCAAGCCCAATAGCAAGGATTTTTAATGAATTTGTAAACTCGGGGTTCATACCCTATGACTGGAAAATTGCTAGCATAGTACCTATTTTTAAGAAAGGGGGGAAAAATGTGATCTGGAAAATTATAGGCCCATTAATTTGACCTCAATTGTATGCCAGATCTTGGAACAAATTTTGAAAGAGAAAGTAGTTAAGGACATAGAGGTACATGGTAATTGGGATAAACTACAACAGGGTTTTACAAAAGGCAGATTGTGCCAGACCAACCTGATCTCTTTGAGAAGCTTCCTGATTTTTTTAGACAAAGGAAATGCAGTAGATCTCATCTACCTGGATTTCAGTAAGGCATTTGATACACATGGGAAATTATTAGTTAAATTGGAGAGGTGGGGTTTAATAGGAGAACTGAAAGGTAAGGAACTGGTTAAAGGGGAGACTACAACAGGCCATATTGAAAGATGAATTAGCAGGCTGGAGAGAGGTTACAAGTGGAGTTCCTCAGGGACTGGTCCTGGGACCAAACTTATTTAACATTTTTATTGATGACCTTGGCACAAAAAGTGGGAGTGTGCTAACAAAATGTGCAGATGACAAAGTTGGGAGGTTTTGCCAGTACAGAGGAGGACCGGAATATCATTCAAGAAGATCTGGAGGACCTTGAAAACTGGAATAGAAATGGGATGAAATTTAGTAGTGCAAAGTCATGCACTTAGGGATGAACAATAAGAAGTTTTGCTATAAACTGGTGACATATCAGTCGGAAGCGACAGAAGAGGAGAATGACCTGGGTGTACTGGTTGATCACAGGATGACGATGAGCCACCAATGTGATACGGCAGTGAAAAAGGCTAATGCAGTTCTAGGATGCATCAGGCGAGGTATTTTCAGGAGAGATAGAGAAGTGTTATTGCCATTATACAAGGCCCTGGTAAGACCTCAGCCGGAATACTGTGTACAGTTCTGGTCTCCCATGTTTTAAGAAAGATGAATTCAAACTGGAACAGGTGCAGAGAAGGGCTACTAGGATGATCAGAGGAATGGAAAACCCTAACTTGAGAGGAAACACAAGGAGTTTGACTTGTTTAACCTAACCAAATGAAGGCTATGGGCAGCTACGACTGCTCTCTATAAATAGATCAGAGGGATAAATACCAGGGAGGAAGAGGAGTTATTTAAGTTAAGCACTAGTGCTGACACAAGAATAAATGGATATAAACTGGCCATCAATAAATTTAGGCTTGAAATTAGGTGAAGGTTTCTAACCATCAGAGGAGTGAAGTTCTGGAACAGCCTTCCAAGGGGCACAGTGGGGGCAAAAAAACCTAACTGGCTTCAAGACTGAGCTTGATAAATTAATGGAGGGGATGGTATGATAAGATTGCAAATGGGCCACCTCCCATTGTAGGCAATGGCTAGTAGCCAATATCCCCAAACACCATAGAGGGATACTAGATGGAGAAGACTGAGTTACTACAGCGAATTCTTTCCCAGGTGTCTGGCTGGTGGGTCTTGCCAACATGTGCAGGGTTCAACTTATTACCATATTTGGGGTTGGAAAAGAATTTTCCCCCAGGTCAGACTGACAGAGACCCTGGAAGTATTTGCCTTCCTCTGCAGCACAGGGCATGGGTCACTTTGCTAGTTTAAACTAGAATAAATGGTAAATTCTCTGTAACTTGAAGTCTTTAAACCATGATTTGAGGACTTTGGTAATTCAACCAGAGGTTATGGGTCTATTATAGGAGGAGGTGGGTGAGGTTCTGTTGCCTGCAATGTGCGGGAGGTCAGACTAGATCTGGGGGTCCCACAAAGTAGTTTTTGGTGGCCTCAGTGTGCAGCCACCAACTCTTGCTGGTGGCCATTCTGATAATTTTTCCTAAAATATGTAATTAACTTTAGGAAAAACAATATAAACATATACATGTCCAAATTATTGTAATTTATTTATGTGGGGTTTTTTTGCAGACTCAATAAAATAATGTACAATTGTCTATTCTTTACTGGACCTAAACAGAATAGAAAAACAAATAAGGTGCTTTGCACATTCTTGTCTTTTTGGTTGTTGTTTCTTTTGGGGTTTTTTGGTTGGGGTTTTTTATAGACTTGCGATAAAAAGTCTGCTGCTGTGAAAAGTGATACTTGTATGTTAATATCACTTTTCACAGCCTCCCAGCTAGCTACTACCTCTGCTGTGAAAAGTGACATTAATAAACATATAAATATCACATTTCACAACAGATTTACTCAGCCCTGGCAAGCCCAGAGACAAATTAAACCCTAGATGGGGAGCTGAAGGAGGCAGCAGGGGCCCAGAGTGATGGGGGGGTGACCCCAAGGCTGGTGCCTGCTGCCACACTGCTGGCAGCCCAAGCTCAAAGCCCTGTAGCCAGATACCAGGGTCCGAGTCTGATGCCTGTGGCTGTATCCTGGGGCCTGCCACTGCGCAGCTGAAGCCAGGATCTGGAGAAGCCAGTGGGGACCGCGGGTAATGGGTAGGGCCCTACCAAATTCATGGCCAAGAAAAACATGTCACATACCATGAAATCTGGTCTCCCCCTGTGACATCTGGTCTTGTGTGTGCTTTTACCCTATACTATACAGATTTCACAGGGGAGACCAGCGTTTCTCAAGCTGGGGGTCCTGACCCAAGAGAGTGGCAGGGAGGTTACAGTTATTTTAGGGGGGGCGGGGTCATGGTATTGCCACCCTTATTTCTGCACTGCTGCCTTCAGAGCTGGGCGGCCGGAGAGCAGTGGCTGACTGAGGACCCAGCTCTGCAGGCAGCAGCACAGAGTAAGGGTGGCAATACTCTGCTTTCAGAGCTGGGCTCCCGGCCAGCAGCTGCCGCTCTCCAGGCAGCGCCGCTGCCAGAAGCAGTGCAGAAGGAAGGGTAGCGGCACCACAACCCTCCCCCCACACCAATAACTTTGTGTCTTGCCCACAACTCTTGTAAGGGTCAGGACCCCTACAATTACAACACCGTGACACTTCAGATTTAAATAGCTGAAATCACCAAATTTATGATTTTTAAAATCCCATGACTGTGAAATTGACCAAAATGGTAGGGCCCCAGTAATGGGGGAGGGGTGGTGAGCCCAGGGCTGGAGCCCACTGCCATGTGACCAGGAGCCAGGGCCAGAGGTGGCAGCAGGGGCCAGGGTGGAAGGGGGAAGACTTGAGCCTGGGGCTGGACCCGACCACCACCTGGCTGGGGGATGGAGTCCTGGGGCCTGGAGACAGAGCCTGAAGCTCTGCAGCTAGAACCCAAAGCCCCGCAGCCGGAGCCTGCCACCTCCCACCCCAGGGCGGGGGGGGAAGCCTGATCTCACCACCCCTGGGAATGGGGAGCGGAACTCAGTGGCTGCCTGCTCCTCCAGTGTTTATATCTCCAAAAGAGGCAGGGCCCAACCCCTGTTGGCAGCCCCAGGGGAGGGGCTGCTGCTTCTCTCCTCCCTCCACCACCCAATCACCACCCAGGAGGCTGTGGCCACAAGGAAAGCCCCTGGTAGCCACATTTGAGAACTATTGGACTAGATGGTCACAGATTATTCTTTTTGGCCTTAAAGAGTATGAGTCTATAAGTCTGTATCATTTATAAGGCAGCTTGTAAAGCACATTGGGGTGAGAACTGCCAACAGAAGAAAAGACATTGTAACCGGGTCTCAAATCAAAGAAAAGAAAAAAATTAATCCTTGAGAAAAATGTATGGTAATGTTCTAAATGAACGCTCATCTCTTTATAGCCTGAACTTCTTTTCAATTTCAGCAGGCTGGCCTTTTAAGACTCTTAGCTTCTTAAACTGTACTACTCACAAGAGATTCAGAACATTGTGGTTGCACGGTAAGTTAACACTAGTCAGCAATTTCTGGGTGCCAACAGTGTCGCTTGTTCAAGCAATCAGATGTATTCATTTATCAGATAAGATGGTTGAACGGTTCACAATTTGTAACTAGCTAATTTCAACCATTTGATTTTGCAGATTAAAGGGATTTCAGAAAGGGATAACGAAATATCTTCTTGTAAATACCTTCACTGTTTGTACAGATTGCTTGGTTTATTAATAATAAAGACTAGAAACATTACCAGAAACATCTAACATAACGAAAATAAAAGAACTTCTACGCTTCCTTTGGTATCATTCTCCTATATGACAAGCAATCCATTAATATTAATTTTAGGTGTGCTAAAACACATCACGCACCCATTAAACAAGACAAAGAGGCAGATTCTGATACCCTTTCTCATGCCAAGTAGCACCTTACTCCATGAGTCGTCCCATTTAAGTCAATAGGACCTGTGGAGTAAGGTGTTTCTGATATTTTTAATTATATTGAGAATCTGGCCCAAAGAAATGCTATAAATAAATATTTTGTGGTTATATATTATCATTTTCTACCATCTGACGGTTATATTTTATGTCCCAAAGGAACCTAACATGTGATTTACACCCACACATATTTTATACTTGTACACATGCCTGAGATTCACTTCACTCACCATGGAAATGCTGCCACCTCTGGGTGGAACTTGGCAGCTATTAATGCAACAATTGTGTAGTTCTCACTCAGGCAAACTCTCATTGATTCCACGGATTGTTTTGCCTGAGTAAGGTCTGCAGGTTCAGGCTCTAATACTCCACTGTGACATTACATTCTCCATAGATCTATTCTAAGCAAGATCATGGAATTCAACTCTGAAAAGGTCCCATCCTGCTGTATCTACACAGAATAAAATCCCATTGAAGGGTTCAGGCCCTTAGAAGGAGTGGAACAAAAGATGAAACCCTTTGAAATATTTTCAGCAACAATAAAGGCCTTTAAGTGGGAAATACTGGCCTTCTGGGGCCCTGGAACTGATGAAGAACCAGGAGTATTTCAAATGTTTGAAGAAGTTATGGTCAGACTCTCAGTGGAAGTCATTTTGTAGTATGAAAACATACCTAGCTTTCAGGGCTCAGACTCCCATTGCCCCAACCTGCACGTGCGAAAATTTTACTCCACCTCTCAGCCATCATCAAGAACGGGGAACACAGGGCAACATGGCAGGCAGAATCCTACAGAGGATGCTTTGTGCTGAAAGCTCAGAGTCTTGCACCATGGGCAGGTTGACGAGGTTTCTATTTACTCTGTAACTTAAACTAGAATTTTGCATGGCTCATACTAGTGTGTTGGTAGCCTAATTACTCAAGGGCTTGATCCAATTCTTTCTAATGTTAATAGAAAGACCCCCCCACTGAAATAATTGGAGCTGGACCAGGTCCCATTACAGGAGTTGGAATCGTGAACAGACAGCTCTTGGGGAATAATTCAGACTTGGTGTAACTCCACTGACTTCCACACAGTCACACCTACTTACACAAATACTGGATTTAGCCCTTTAATCAAACCCTTGGAAAATGGGCACTTCACACAGATGGTGCACTTAACTTTGGGGAAGCCATCACAAAGCAGACTCAGAAAATCACCAGTTATAGTAGAGGGGAAATTATGGGTTTAATAGGCTTCCTCAGATGACAACCACTGAAGCAGTCTGTACAGAAGAGAAAAATGTTCTGCTCCTTACCTACCCATGTAATCTTTTACAATTACAGTCATTTGAGCCAGCAAGAAAGACTCAGACAATAACAAATGCCTTGCTGCTTTCATGAGCCATCAGCTTAGCTCATGGCATTGCTAGCAGGCTAGGAGTTCTAAACAAAGCAGCTGCAACAGCTCTCCAGGTTCCAGTCTGTACACAAAGGAGGGGGAGTTTTTTCTTGTAGTACTTACACTGTAAGTAACTGTGATGATGAATGATGGAGTGCAAGGGAGCTAGCATGGAGATTGACAGGAGCTTTTTCCCCCACTGTAAGGAAAAGGGAAAGAGCCTTTTGTGGCTTATCCTTGAGAGACGATTTTGATGAACAAACACGTTCAACAGGCAGAGGATGAGGACTGGCATTTCTGCTCCTTTAGCAATTATCAGAGAAGTGTAATTAGCTAAAAGAAAAGGAGTACTTGTGGCACCTTAGAGACTAACCAATTTATTTGAGCATAAGCTTTCGTGAGCTACAGCTCACTTCACGAAAGCTTATGCTCAAATAAATTGGTTAGTCTCTAAGGTGCCACAAGTACTCCTTTTTGCGAATACAGACTAACAATGTTATTACTGAACTGAGTAACTGGCTGTTACTCTGAAACATGTAATTAGCTAGTTTGAGAGAGAAGTTTGAAAAGGTACACACTTGCAAGAATAAGGTTAGAGAATTTTTGACTACACCTCTCTATAGGTTGGTAGGTAGATGTCTGTGCACAAATAGGTAGGCAATTATACACACATGTATAAGTATACATGCATATGTGAGTATGTACATATATGCATGTATGAGGTTGTGAAGGCTAGGGTTCATAACAGGGTTTAAAAGAGAACTGGATAAATTCATGGAGGTTAAATCCATTAATGGCTATTAGCTAGAATGGGTAAGGAATGGTGTCCCTTGCCTCTGTTTGTCAGAGGGTTGAGATGGATGGCAGGAGAGAGATCACTTGATCATTACCTGTTAGGTTCACTCCCTCTGGGGCTCCTGGTATTGGCCACTGTCGGTAGACAGGATACTGGACTGGATGGACCTTTGGTCCGACCCAGTATGGCCATTCTTATGTTACATATTTGCACACACATTTATATCTCTCTGTTATGCACACATACATACATGTGGGTGTGCATACAGAAAGATTGGCTAAGCAAATCAAGATACCTGAAGAAAGATTTACAGCCAGAAAAAAGTGAGCCCTCTAAACATGCAGGTGTGCACCTGCATAAAGTCTTTACATTTTCAACAAAGATGGCTAACAATGTGTTTATAATTAGTCAAATACAATGTAACTAGAAAGCTAGTTCCTTGACCATTCACACTCTCCTTTGTCTGTTGCTGAACTTCTCAGGGGATTGACAAAAAAACCAAACCAAACCAAAACAGTTTGAATTATGCATAAAATGCAAATCCAGAAAGAGGAGCAGATAATGCAGCTGGAAAATCTTTGCCCTAATAAGAAATGGTTCATACTTCCCTATTAACATTTCAAGTATTATTTCCAATAATGCTTCTAGACAGATAAAAGAGAGCGAGGTCCCTCAGGTTTCTTGAATGAGCAGCAAGAGAGACATCAGCACTGGTATTTTTAACAACACCGTCTCAGAGCTTACCTTAGCATCCCCTTTAGTCACTGGATTGGTTACCGGGAGGGAAAGGACTGTAAAATCAAAAGGAGGAAAGGGTACCTGGTTAGTCTCCGTTTCCTGGCACATTTCCAGCGAGCCGGGGCACAGCTGGGGAAAGGCAGGCAGAGCGCTCCAGCGGTGTCGAGAATGTTTTAGCAGCAAGGCGGAATCTTGGGCTTGATTTTCGACCATAAACCACACCAGCTTATTAACGGTGGGCTTCACCAATCAGCAGTACTCGGGCGGACTCTAGCAATAGGGCTTGGGTTTCTCCCTTAGAGGTCGACTTAAACAGTCCCCCCCTTAAGCGAAGCAGGCGGGACTGCAGGCGAGATTTTTATCCGGCCAAACCTTTGGCAATGATCAGCCTCATGTGGCTGAGCCTGTGCAGAGTTCTTCCCAGGCCAAGCCTCATGAAATCAAGCCGCTCCCCGGTAGCCAGTACCTGTCCGGCTCCGAGTTAGGGGCTAGAGACCGATCGCATTGCTCCTAGCTACAGAGAGAGGGGCGATAGTTGCCTTCGCAGAGCAACGGAGGGGCGAGCTGGCGGCTCGAGGCGGCTTTCTAAAGTCCCCGCAGGCGGAGATGACCTTGCAGGTGGACGTGCAGCGGGGACGTATTCAGGGCACTTTCATTTCCCACCCACGCGGAGGCTTGTCTCAGCCCCCCCGAGACAAGAAGACACCCCTGGATGCCTGCGACCAGGCAAGGCTGCGGGGGGCGGCGCTGGCTAGACCCAGCTCCCCCGTTCCGCCTTTGCGGCTGGCTCGGACGACCCTCGGCTGCCCCAGCGGAGGGGCGCTGTCCTCGGTGCTGAAAGGACCGTCACTGCGGAAGAGCGTCCCCGGCCACCTCCCTCTGCCCGCGGCCCGCTACGGTCCCGAGCCCGGGGCGCCCCCCGGCCCCACACCTACCCTGCACCGCCAGCAGCAGGACAGCGAAGCCTCCCCTGCAGCCCATGGCGCCGGAGTGAAGGCGGGCCGGGGGCGATGCGCTCCTCCCCTCTGCGGCGGCCGGGCTTAGGGCGAGCAGGTGACGCGGGGCTCTGACCCGGCGCGGGATTAGCTCGGGTGCGTGTCTCCGCCTCTCCCCAGAGCACCACGCGTCCCCGGTGCCTTTGCCGAAGATCCCGACAGGGCACTGCAGCAGCAGCCCCCTCCTTTATATACCCCGGGCCTCAGAAATGGCGGCAGGAGACACGGCACCGCCCCTCCGCCCGCCCACCGCCAGCCCCTGCTTAGCCGGGCATTGGCGGCGCCCAGGCACGGGCGCCCTGCGGCTCGCCCACCCCCCGCCCGCCCGCGCAGGCAGCCGCTCTTCAGTCGGGGGCCCCCTCGCCTCCCACCCGGCGGGCTCAGGCAGGCAGGGAGCCTGTGGTCTGGTCGCAGCTTTTACTTTTGGCAACGAGCATCGGAGAGCTGGATCAAAGTCACCCCTTGGACAGGGCCGGGGCGGGGGGGAGGAAGGGAGGGTTATTCAAGGACTGGTGGACTGGTGCTCAAACTTTTTGTCTTGGAGACCCCTTTGACACAGCAAGCCTCTGAGTGTGACCCTCCCTTAGACATTAAAAATGGGGGGGGGGAGTTATTTAATTTAACAGGGGCTCAGGCCTGCTAGCCCCAGGGGGTTGACAGCTGGCAACCCCCCTGTAACCACTTCAGGGGTCACGACCCCCAGTTTGAGAACCCCTGGCCCAGTGGAATGATTCAAGTTTACAGCCATCTTTCCAGTGGAGCTGAGGGGTCACTTCTTGTGCTGGAAGACACCCCATATAACATGCAGCCTTGGCCCTTGGGGGCCAAACAGCCAGTCTGGGCAGACAAAGGCTGTCAGGATTGTCATTCTGCAAGAAGACATGTCATCTAGCTACTATTTGTTCAGCACAGTCCACAGCCTAACAACCTATGGTATTATCCCCCTTGCTAACTTGTCTCCAAAACTGGAGCAAGTAAGCCTCGCTGATTATTACAAGTTTGGCTGATAAAAGTAATAGTGTTGACACAATAGACTTCTGCAAGGCTTTGATGTGGTACCACACAACATTTTGATTAAAAAATTAGAATGCTATGAAGTTAGCATGATACACATTATGTGGATTAAAAACTGGCTAAGTGATAGGTCTCCCAATGTAATTGTATGTGGGGCATCAACACTGTGTGTGTGTATTTCTAGTGGGGTCTTGCACAGATTGGTTCTTGGTCCTATGCTATTTAACATCTTTGTCAATGACCTAGATGAAAACAAAATTATCACTGATAAAGTTTGCTGACACAAAAACTGTGGGATTGGTAAATAATGAAGAGGACAGATGTCTCATAAGTGCAATCTGAAGTGCTTGGAAAATTGGGCACAAGCAAACGATATGTGTTTTAATATGCCTAAATGTATACATTTAGGAACAAAGACTGTCGGCCGTACTTAGAGGATGAGGGACTCTACTCTGGGAAGCAGTGACTAGCAAAAAAAAGATTCGGGGTTATGGTGGATATTCAGCTGAACACAAGCTCCCAGTTTGGTGCCATGGTCAAAAGGGCTAATGTGATCCTCAGATGCAAACACAGAAGAATGTCGAGTAGGAGTAGAGAGGTTATTTTACCTCTGTATTTGGCACTGGACTGAGGGTCCCAGTCTGGTATCGAAAATTCAAAAAGGATGTTGATAAATTGGAGAGGGTTCAGAAAGGAGCAACAAGAATAAACTATTAGAAAACATGCCTTATAGTGATAGACTCAAGGAACTCAATAGATTTAGTTGAAAGAGAAAGTTAAGGGGTAACTTGATCCCAATTTATAAGTACCTACATGAGGAACAGGTATTTGAAAATGGGTTCTTCAATCTAGCAGGCAAAAATGTAACATTAGCCAACAGATGGAAGTTGAAACTAGACAAATTCAGCCTGGAAATAAGGTGTAATTTTTTTAACAGTGAAGGTAATTATCCATTGGGACATTTTACCAAAAGTCATGTTGGATCTTCCATTACTGGCAATTTAAAAATTGACTGGATGTTTCTCTAAAAGATCTGCTACAAAAAATTTGGAGATGTTCTCTAGAGATGTTCTCTGGTTACACAGAAGGTCAGACCAGATGATCAGAATGGCCCTTCTGGCCTTGGCATCTATGGATTGATTTCTGGCACTAGTGCCAGTGCCCGATCCCTGGCACTGCAATCTGCCACATCTCTACCCTGCCTGTTTACATGCTCCAGACCTTTTCATGACAGATGAGACGACATTAAGATGCAGCTGCTAAAAGTCTTGACCTAATCTTTAGATTATGGATCTCTCAGGTGAGCCAGTTAAACTTCCTTTTCCAGGCAAACGCAGTGTTTCTTTAGGATAAGTTCAGCAAATTTTTTGCTCCTTCCAATATGTACAGCTGAAGTTCAATACCACCACCAAGCTTGAAGAAAGCATTTAGCTATAAAGAATAATACCTTGCTTTTAATCCATAGCTCTCAAAGCACTTTAGGAGTTGAGTACCATTATCCCCACTTGACAGATGGGAGGAAATAAGGCACAGAGACATACCAAGATCACTTAGCAAACCAGAGACAGGAACAGAACCTAGGTCTCCCAAGTCCCACTGCATTGGTCTAGCCCCTGGAGCACAGAGCCTCCTGCAATAGCTAGAGTGTAAGATTGATCTAAGATTACCATATCTTTACTGTGGGACTGATTTAACTAAGAGTTCAGATTCCATAGTGGGTTTCCTACTTATATTGTCATGTGGCCTCTGCATTGTTAAATGTCCACCACTGTCTGTCTTGTGAAAGGGCATGCCCCTATACATAGGGTTGGGTTGCAGAAGCCCACACATACAAAAATATATGAAGTAGAGTTCTACTTGCTTACGTATTTTTCATTAAACTGAACTGAAGAGAGCTGATGGTGAATTGGTCATTTGAAAAGTGTTTTATGCATTATATTGATTAAGTGTTTATGAGACCATGAAATGAAAACCAATGACAGCTTTGTTGTCCAAGGAAATCTGTACACTCAAGTAGTAGATCTTTCTCCTCTTTTCATATACCATTGACCTCTCTCTCCCTTCAAATAGCTTTTTGATGTGTGGCCTGGAGGTGTATTTTGAAGTATGCATCTGGTACATTGAACAGTTAGGAATTGGTTATTTCCTATATATTCTTCATACAGTAAAAAACAGATTGACCAAACATGGTATTGTTAACACAGTCAACATTCACTCATCCTTCCATATAAATATGACTTTATTAGGGCTATAAGTTAGTTCAGCCCTTACCCAGTTGCTTATGGCCTGTGCTTTCCTCCCTTGGGGCCTGCCGCTGTAAGGAGTGGAAGCACCTGCAATTCCCACTAAAAGTACTTTTTTCTCCTTGTGTGAGGGTCTAACAGTACTTCCACTGAAGTCAATAGCAAGACCAGGCCCTAAATGTTACACTGCACTACAGCATGAATGATCCCTTTGGGCTCAGCAACCCTGTTGCCTAAGTCCCATTGATGCTTTTATTTCTAGCTGCAGATGAATGGATATGAAACTGTTAACTCAGCAAATTGGTCTTTTCCTTTGCCTATCTGACTTTTGTCTCATTAGGCACAGCTATATTAGGAACTGCAGAAGTAAAGCATATCAGGATAAGAATTATGTCAAAAGGCAGTACAAAAGTGATCAAAGATTAATGTAAAAGACAGCTAGTCAGAGAGAGGCAGTATGCTGAAAAATAGACTTCAAGGGATGAGGGAGGTTGAGAGTCTCTCAAAGAGTCTGAGACTAAGTGGAGGACAGAAATGGCTTGTTAGTAGCTAGCAAATTGACATTTTAGACATCTACTAGCTGCTCCATCCTTGCTCACACCATGCTTCCAAGGTGGATAGCCTGCTCACTGGAGTAGGGATTGTTTCTTTTATATGTTTGTACACATCTAGGACTATAGTGTCGTGATCCATTTGGGGGCATGACCAGAATATGAATAATAAATAATTTTCCATTATACCTACTGTGATCACTAACATGGTGAGTGTAGGTAGATATAAATATGCAACAATGTGGTAAGAAAGGGCCGATGAATACTGCCCCCGAAGCCTGGCTGCTGATATAATAAAAAGTCCCCTCTTCCATAATCCACCCCAAGTTAGTTATATACTAACATGGTGATGGGCCCACTAAAACCATGAAATGAGGAGAGACGAGTTGCTATATTCAAAAGATAAAAAATGAAAACGGTCTGGTTGTGAAACTGGAGGAGCTTAGGCACAGCACCATGCTCACTGGGTATATTTATGTGGCAAGTTATCCATTCCAAATTCACTGTATTCAATTTGGAAATGGAGCTTTGCACTTCAACAATGCTTGCCACCTGAGCATGCAAAATGCTTTATTAAGCCACAGAACCACCTTGTGATTTTATAGCTAGGAAAACTGAGGCAGAAAGATCAAAAGCCAAGTTCTCAGAAAAGATGTAAAGAAGAGCAAGGTCCATGCACAACTGTCCATCTGTATTTTTACTTACAATTGCATGTGGAATTAACAGGTACATACAAGTTGTAACTGTCACCTGATTTATGCATGAGACTGTACACAGACATCTGGTTTTCTGTTTTTTTGTAAGTCTGGCTCTAAGTAAGATGGCTGTGGTCACATGTCAAGTACATGGCAGGGTCAGTTACAGGACAGACATCACTCAGCTGCCAGGCCCATGCTTTAATCATTTCTCCGCTCACTTCTCTCCATGAGCATTGCCATTTTTCCAGTACAAGCTCAGAATATTTCCATATATTGTGTCCCTAAACAGACCAGGCTATCAAAGGTCATACTGCTGCTGCAATCATCCATGCACACTATTAAATGGCATTTTTCATTCTTTTCCTTTGTAGGTTAGCAGCAAACTGATGTTGACTTGCTTCGATTTTCTTCGTCTAGACTGCATTTACACTAATCTGAAATTAATCAATCATACCGCTCAGGTTGTTGCTTACAAACTGTCAAAAATGTCTAATGTAGTGCCAAATCCTGCTACTGCTCTAGGTATCTATCCCCAATCTCTCTTTGATGTACCTGCATTCTTCTGGGCAATGTCAATGGGACATGTGAATTGATCGGAGACCAGACCATTAGTTCTCAGAAGTTGGTCAAGGTGTAGCAAGAGGTTGCTATTATGAACGAATTGGTTTCCAAATTTCATTAATGATCAAATTGCATTAAAATCTGAAAATTTATACACCTGCAAAGACTGATTCTGTAACCCTAACTCAGAGCAGTAGCACTGACTCATGCATATCGGTCCCATTGACTCATGTTAGTAAAGGCTACCTGACGTGCGTAAGGGTTGAGGAGGCAGACCCATAAAGATGATTATCAGTCTGACTGGAACTTTCTGTAACATCCACTGTAAATTGATTATTCCAGTGGAAAACAATTACCACCACAATCAAATAGTCAAATCTTTGTCACATTAATAAAAAACATTTAAAGTAGCACAAAACAATTTTTCCAGATCTACATTGGTCTAAAGCAAATGATCAAACAGGTTAGAACATTCATATTGCACAACATTTACGCACCTTCGAAGAAACAGGTGTGTAAAGTCTTATTTCATTACACTACAGACGCCAGCATGGTTTATGGCTGGGAGTTAGTGATGGCAAACAAGCCCTGGAGTTTTTAATTAGTTTTTATTTTTTCAAATGAGGAAATGTTTATTTAAACCTAATAGGCAGAGTTAGAGCCTAAATAAATTACCAGACTTTCAATGGAAAATTATACACAGATGTATCACCTGGACATAGCAGATCTTTTCCTATGTTACAAGCATAAAAAAAGATTAGTGATGTCAGTGTAATAACTGAAAGCTTTAGACAGGCTCAAGCATCATGAAGGTCCTGAGCTCACACGGCAGCCTTTGCACTTCCTGAAGATCATTGCTGAGATGTGACTCCCCAGTTAGTGCAAATTGGAGTGTAATTTATGCACAAGGACTGACTGAAGTTTTTCCACTTGGATGACTCTTATACTCCATCTACTTCCATTAAAAGTCGAATCCCATATTCCTTGGGCATCCAAAACTCCCATTCAGTTCCAAGTGAGCTTTGGTTGCCCAAGGAATACAGAGTTAGCTCTATATTTTTATCCCTGTGGTAGATATAGTATACGATTGTATAAAGCAATCCATTGTCAAACGAAATTCAGAGAATAGGCTTGCCTGTGAGGACACACACTGAGTCCAGTTCTACAGGAGCAGACCCTTTGGGCCAAACTCAGAGGTATTGGGTAATTTAATTACGCTCCTATTTGTGTAATTTAAGTTCACTCTTATCTGGCTCCTTTCTAAAGTGAGCAATCCCCCTGTATGGACGCTTCCTCATACTGAGTTGATTCCCACAGATAAGGTGACCAGATTTTCAAAATAAAATTAAAAAAAAAAAGGACCCTTTTATAGCAATATTTTGCCTGGTTGTAAAATGCTCAAGAGCTTCCTATTCTGTTTCTTTTCTTTGATCTGTTCTGCCTGGATTGTAAAAGCTCCACTTGGAGCAGATCAAAGGCTAAGCTCTGCCTCGTTCCCCTCCACTCTTTGTGGGGAGAAGGGAAGAGTGGGATGGGGGAAAGCCAGGTACTGTCTTCTCTTTCCTAACCCCCAGCGGGCCAGCGGAGGGTTTTTTTGCACTGACTAGACTGGGTCATTGGCTCACCTGGGAATGCACATTTTAACAGTAAGGGTAATTCATCATTGGAACAATTTACTTAATGATATGGTGGATAGGAACATAAGAATTGCCAGACTGGATCGGACCAACAGTCCATCTAGTCCAGTATACAGCCTCCAACAGTACCAGATGTTTCAGAGGAGTAGGCAAATGTGGGATAATCTGCTCCACCGCCAACATTAACTATTGAGACCAGGATAAAACCTAGAGACTGGCCTGTTATCCATAGTAATGGCCAATCCCTTTATGAATCTTGCAAAGTTTGTGGACTTAGTGATTTCATGTGGCAATGAGTTCCACAGTTTAATTGTGCATTGATAAAAGGAAATACTGTTTTTAACACAGTTTTAAATTTACTCCCTTTTAATTTAATTGAATGTCTCCTCCTTCTTCTTGTGTTATAAGGCAGAGAGAACAGAAGTTCCTGATCTATCTTCTTTAGGCCATTCTATATACATTTATCCTGTCCTCACTTATTTGTCTCCTTTCTAAGGTGAACAATCCCTTCAATCTCTCTTTATGAGTTTTCTCCCTGGCCATAGATCATTCTTGCTGTCCTTCTCTGAACCCTCTCTAATGCTGTTGTATCATTTTTGAGATGGGGTGACCAATGCTGCACACAGTATTCTGGATGAGACTGCACCATTGGTTTATATGATGGCACTATAATAGCATTCCTTATTCAACATAACATCTGGTTTGCTTTTTTGACCACAGCTGCACATTGAGCAGAGGCCTTCATTGCTGTCTGTAATGATGCTCACATCCTTTTCCTGAGTTGATGCGTGTTAATTTAGAACACTAAGGTATATGAACAATTTAAATGTCAAGAACAAATCATGCCAAACCAACCTAATAGCTTTCTTTGACAGGGTAACAAGCCTTGTTGATAGGGGAAGCAGTAGATGTGGTATATCTTGACTTTAGTAAGGCTTTTAATACTGTCTCACATGATGTTCTCATAAACTAGAGAAATACAACCTAGATGGAGCTACTATAAGGTGGGTGCATAACTGGTTGGAAAACCATTCCAGTAGTTCACAGTCATGCTGGAAGGGCATATCGAGTGGAGTCCTGCAGGCTTCAGTTCTGGCTCTGGTTCTGTTCAATAGCTTCGTTAATTATTTAGATAATGTCATAGAGTACACTTATAAAGTTTGATGACATTATCAAGCTGGGAGGGGTTGCAAGCAATTTTGAATTTTAATCCTATCCTCCAAATGATCTAGACAAACTGGAGAAATGATCTGAAGTAAATAGGATGAAATTCAATAAGGACAAATGCAAAGTACTCTACATAGGAAGAAACAATCAGTTGTGCATATACAAAATGGGAAATGACTGCCTAGGAAGGAGTGCTGTAGAAAGAGATCTGGGAGTCATAGTGGATCACAAACTAAATATGGATGAACAGTGTAACGCTGTTGCAAAATAAGCAAACATCATTCTGGGATGTATTAGCAGGAGTGTTGTAAGCAAGACACGAAAAGTAATTCTTCCACTCTACTCCATGCTGATTAGGCATCAACTGGAGTATTGTGTCTGGTTCTGGGCACCACATTTCAGGAAAGATGTGGAAAAATTGAAGGAAGTCCAGAGAAGAGCAACAAAAATGATTAAATGTCTAGAAAACCTGGCCTATGAGGGAAGATTGAAAAAATTGGGTTTGTTTAGTTCAGAGAAGAGAAGACAGAGGGGACATAACCTCTTTCAAGTATATAAGAGGTTGTTACAAGGAGAAGGGAGAAAACTTGTTCTCCTTGGCCTTTGAGGATAGGACAAGAAGCAATGGGCTTAAATTGCAGAAAGGGCAGTTTAGTTGGACATGAGGAAAAAATTCCTAACCGTCAGGGTGATTAAGCACTGAAATAAATTGCTTAGGGAAGTTGTGGAATCTCCCTCGTTGTCTAATCTGCTCTTTAAAATATCCAAACACCTGTCCTGTCAGGGATGGTCTATGTAATACAGGGTCCTGCCATAAAAGTGCAAGGGACTGGACTAGATGACCTCTTGAGGTCCCCTGCAGTCCTACAATTCTGAGAGAGGTCGCAAAGGGGGTGTCTTTGTCCGGCCAAGGGGGGAGTGGAAGGTCCTATTGCTCACTGGTCAGAGTATATTGTAACAGGCATACCTGTGCTAGTGTAACTGTAGACATTGATCTGAGGAGCTAGGACCGTGCTTAGCTGACAATAAACTTGGTCTAGTGAACTGAGTCTGTGTTGTCTTTGGGCAGTTTGATTAAGGTCTGCTGGGTCAGCTATCTGCAAAACACACATGCAGCCACATGCAGATTCTTTCCAGCTCTTTCTTTCTTTAGCTCCTGTCAGCATCGATGCTTGTGCATGCTCTGGGGCAGCCACTGGTTCTGCTTTCATAGACTCAAACTTTAAGGTCAGAAGGGCCCATTGTGATTATTTAATCTGACTTCCCGCACATTGCAGGCAACAGAACCTCACCCACCCATCCACTTCTACAATAGACCCCTTATCTCTGGCTGAGTTACTGAAGTCTTCAAATCATAGTTTAAAAACTTCAAGTTACAAAGACTCCACCAACTCCCACAGGGAGTTAATGGCTAAGCTATGAACGGGACCCCAGAGTCATCTTGTCATGCAGGACAGCTGCTGCGGTGGTGCCAGAATAACACTACCCAGAGCCATTTGAAAGGCTAGAGTGGCAGAAATGGTGCTGTCAAAAGGTGAATTAAATGGAAAAGACGTGCTCAGTAGGGCAAATACATCTGGGAATGGCTTTAAACCCCAGACCCCCTCCAGGTTCCTGTGAGTTAATGTTCCTTTAAGGACTGTAGAATAAGAATAACCACTAATAGACAGTGGTGTTTTCTGATGACTGAAAGGACGGTGGGGGAAGAGAAGTATTTCTCTGTGTACCTGACAGAACTGCATGTGGAGAAGGCAGATCACTTCTAAGATCCATACAACTGACAATTGTATACAAGGTTCTGAACTAATCACAGAACCTTATTCTTTTCACTGTCATTACTGATCCATGACAGAACCTTTAGGAGTTTCCCACACTGTGTAACAGGTGAAATCCTGGCTCCACTGAAGTCAGTTGGAATTTTGCTATTGACTTCAATGGAGCCAGGATTTCTATTCTTGTGTCCATGCACAGAAATGTTTGTGATCGTGCCCACGTTCGGTTGGCAGCATTACAGCTGCACTTTATCAATCAATGCTCGTCACCAGGGAACTCTGGAGGGGGGTCACTACACCGTTGCAGTAGCAGAATAGGCTCACCAAGTTTGTCCACCGGGCACAGAGCCTCAGTGCTTCTGCATCCTCTTCAGAGATCACGGTCTCCCCTACTCCTGGTTTACTTTGTTTCGAGCTGCTGCAAATTCTATAACATTGGTGCACTGCAGCTTATTAAACAAAAACTTCATCGGCATAATCTGTAGGGTTCTCTTGTTTTAAAATGTAAAGGTGATTTTTATGCAATCCAATCCATTTAATTTTACAAAATAAAGGCTGTTTTTTACGAGGAAAAATATTAATTAATATGCCTCGCTTAAAAAAAGAAGCAAGCTAGCTAGATTGTGGGAGTAGTAATCCAGAGTTAGCTCAAAGCCCTATTTCTGAAACCGGTATGGAAATTATGGGACAGATACCCACAGTGCATTGGTACTGCAACAGCTGGCGCATTAAGATATGCACGTGTGTAAAGGTTTGTAGGACGGGGTTACTCACATGCCTAGAAATTACACAGGTGTGTAAACATTTGCAGGATTGGAACCTTAGTAAAAGACAGTCCCTGCCCTGAAGAGAGATGTGATGTACAGTGTCTAGCATATGGGATCGTGATCTAGGGGCTACACAAGTTTGGTGACACTTAAGGTTGCATCAAGACATACCCTATCCACCTAAAACCTTGGAAGCATGCAAACAAGAAGTTTCAGGGAAAGATCTGTGCATTCCTTTCCACCTTGGTATTGCCTGCAGCCCTGATGACAGCACACTCCGTTGCAGCGTAAGACTATCACTTCCATCTCCAATAGATATCCAAAAGCAACATGTACCCCAGCTTCATCCAGGTTATATTCTAATGCATAATCTTAACAGTAATATAAAAGTGTATGAGGTCAATTATATTAACAGATCTGCACGTCTGACTGGCTCAGATTCCATGCATCTGGGAAGTTAATCTGCTTTAACTTTGCTGTTTACCAATTTGTCTGAGACACCAGGTGGGTGAGGTACTATCTCTTATTGGCCAATAAAAGATATCACCTCACGCATCTTGTCTCTCTAATATCCTGGCAATATTGTGGCAACACTGCATACATTCCTATTTGCCGGTCTCTTCCCCTCCCCACCCATTGGCACCCCCAGCCATGAGTGACTTCAGTGAAGCCAGGATTTCACCTGTTGTACAGAGTGGGTAACTCATGTTCATACTGCAGCAAACACACTGTCAAATTTGGTGGGTTTGGCTTGGTGCACAAGTTTGCCGTTATGGTTCCAAAGTTCTGAAGTGTTCAATAGGCAAACGCTACCAATGTCTGAACCACTCTTCAAGGAATCAGCATGTGAGCAGCACCGATGTGGGCAGAGGACAGATCCTGGAGCTGGATTTAGATTTCTTTCAAAAGGGATGAAAAGAAAAAGTGAGACAAGACAGGGAAAAGTTACCAAAAGGGGGTGATTTTTGAACTCTCCTTGTTCTCTGTCTCAATCTATGTTTCCAACACCATGAAAAATAGTGCTCAGAAGTTATATTTATGTTTTAGTTTCTGCCATTCCAATAAAACCTTTACAAAATAAAGGCTCACAGCTCCTATTAAACTGAAATCTATAACATGTCCGTAAGTATGGTGTAGCTACTGCTCCATCAGAGTAATAATAATTCAGTAGCATAGGAAAGGAGCTATATGTATGTTGGAGCCAAATGATCAACTCACTTTACTGACAAAACCCCACTTAAGTCAAACTTTTCCTCAGAAAATGTTCATCTAAACATGGTGGTTCTCAGAGAGCCAAAGGAAATGTGTAGTGCTATCTTTGCCTCTGTCATACTGTACAGATAGTTCCAGTGACATTTCCCCTGCTATAGAGCCAAATAGTCTGTTTCCAGTCAGAAAACATTTTAAACAATAAAGCTCCCTGGAAGTCATAAGACCATTGTATGAGAAAGTTCATCACAAAATATGCTAATGGAGTTTCTGGACACATTGTCGGGTCAAGGAACATTTATAAATAAAAGGGAAATAAATTACTAACAGATATTGTTTAAAATGGTCACTCAATTGTCACAGAGGTCATAAGCTACTTACAGCTAGACCTGGGTGACATTTTTTGGATTAATAGTTTGATGAAAATTGCAGTTTCACTCCAAACTGTTAGCAATTTTGACAGAGGTGGTTTCAGTCATTCACCAAAAAGTCAGAGAAGGCGGCAAAGGAGGTGATGGTGCTGCCACCTTCACCCCCACCAAGGTTTAGCCCAATGGTTAGAGAATTCACAGACGAACTGGGAGACCCAGGTTTGAATTGTTTGCCTAGAACAGACCCAAAAGAGACTTTTGATTCTGAAAAATTAAAAAAAAATGTCAGATTCAGTTTGACTCAAACCAATTTTTTATTATTATTATTAGGAGCTACCACCAAAAAAAAAAAAAAAAAAAAGAGTTAGTTATTCACCCAACACTACAAACAACTAAAGCTGCTTGAAACATTTTGAACTAAGACACTTGTGTTTTTTGATGAAAGACTCTTCTTGTTCAAGAAGGAAAATTGTCCACAAACATTGTCAATGCTTTTTTTTAAGAGAAAAATGTTGCCACCCTTTTCACTGAAATGTTTATCAAAAACATGAACAATATTTTTCATTTATCAAAAAACAGGCTTCTGGCAAATTTAAAATGTCAACATCCATTCAGATGACATTGTCAATAACATTTCCAGTAGGGAGAAATTGCTAACAAGTTTGTCAGATAATTTGAAAAAATGAAAGTGGGTCAGTTTCAAACCCTTCTAAATGAAAATAACTTTGAAATACTGAAATCTTTTACAGAACTAAGTTTTTATTCTTTGACCAACTCTCCTTAGAACCATGGCTAATAACCAACTATAATACCCTCTACAGAGAAGAAGTCTTGTTTAGTGGTTAGGGCATTAATCTAGGCCTTGGGAAACCTGAGTTCAAGTCCTTGTTTTACCACAGACTTCCTATGTGACCATAGGCAAGTCACTTAGCTGATTTGTGCTTCAGTTCCCCATCTGTAAAATGTGGTGTTGTGAGGACTTATACATTAGAGATTGTGAGGTGTTCAGACAACATGGGAGGCAACTTAGGCACCGGGTTATGTAGGATGTGTGGCCCAGGCTCCACCAACCTTCTGGAAAGCAGACCTAGACTCAGTTTTTGAACCAGAGGTACAACCAGAACAAACTCAGGGAGTTGGTAGGTAAGATCCCATGGAAAGCAAGTGTAAGGGGGGAAATATTGAAGACAGATGGCAGTTTTTCAAAGAGACATTATTAAGGGCACAAGAGCAAACTATCCCACTTCACAAGAAAGATAGGAAGTATGGCAAGAGACCACCCTGGCTTAAACAGGAGATCTTCAATGATGTTAAAAAAAGAAAAGAAAAGAAAAAAGCCCTCCAAAAAGTGGAACTAGGTCAAATTACAAAGGATGACTATAAACAAATAGCACAAGTATGTAGGACAAAATTAGAAAGGCCAAGCCACAAAACAAGATCAAACTAGTTAGAAACATAAGGGTAACAAGAAAACATTCTACAAATACATTAGAAGCAAGAGGAAGACCAAGGACAGGGTAGGCCCGTTACTCAATGAGGGGGGGAAAACAACAACAGAAAATGTGGAAATGGCAGAGGTGCTTAAAGACTTCTTTGTTTTGGTTTTCACCAAGAAGGTTGGTGGTGATTGGACGTCTAACATGGTGAATGCTAGTGAAAATGAGGTAGGATCAGAGGCTCAAATAGGGAAAGAACAAGTTAAAAATTACTTAGACAAGTTAGATGTCTTCAAGGCACCGGGGCCTGATGAAATGCATCCTAGAATACTCAAGAAACTGACTGAGAAGATACCTGAACAATTAACAATTATCTTTGAAAAGTCGAGGAAGACCGGAGAGATTCCAGAAGACTGGAAAGGGACAAATATAGTGCCAATCTATAAAAAGGGAAATAAGGACAAGCTGGGGAATTACAAACCAGTCAGCTTAACTTCTGTACCCGGAAACATAATGGAGCAAATAATTAAGCAATCAATTTGCAAACATCTAGAAGATAATAAGGTGATACATAACCGTCAGCATGGATTTGTCAAGAAGAAATCATGTCAAACCAACCTTATAGCTGTCTTTGACAGGATAACCAGCCTTGTGGATGCGGGGGGGGGGGATGGGAAAGTGGTAGCTGTGGCATATCTTGGCTTTAGTAAAGCTTTTGATACTGTCATGCATGACCTTCTCATAAACAAACCAGGGAAATGCACCCTAGATGGGTCTACTATAAGGTGGGTGCATAACTGGCTGGAAAACCACTCCCAGAGAATAAGAAAAGGAGTACTAGTGGCAGCTTAGAGACTAACCAATTTATTTGAGCATAAGCTTTCGTGAGCTACAGCTCACTCCATCGGATGCAGGGAGCTGTAGCTCAAGAAAGCTTACGCTCACATAAATTGGTTAGTCTCTAAGGTGCCACAAGTACTTCTTTTCTTTTTGCGATCTAACACGGCTGCTACTCTGAAACCTCCCAGAGAATAGTTATTGGTGGTTCACAGTCATGCTGGAAGGGCATAATGAGTGGGATTCCACAGGGATCAGTTCTGGGTCTGGTTCTGTTCAATATTTTCATCAGTGATTTAGATAATGGCATAGAGTGTACACTTATAAAGTTTGCAGATGATACCAAGCTGGGAGGGGTTGCTTTGGAGTATAGGATTAGAATTCAAAATGATCTGGACAAACTGGAGAAATGGTCTGAAGTAAATAGGATGAAATTCAATAAGGACAAATGTAAAGTATTCCACTTAGGAAGGAACAATCAACTGCACACATACAAAATGGGAAAGGGCTGCCTAGGAGGGAGTACTGTGGAAACGGATCTGAGGGTCATAGTGGACCACAAGCTAAATATGAGTCAACAGTGTAACACTGTTGCAAAAAACGTGAACATCATTCTGGGACGTATTAGCAGGAGTGTTGTAAGCAAGACACAAGAAGTAATTCTTCCACTTTACTCCATGCTGATTAGGCCTCAGCTGGAGTATTGTGTCCAGTTCTGGGCACCACTCTTTGGGAAAGATGTGGACAAATTGGAGAAAGTCCGGAGAAGAGCAACAAAAATTATTAAAGGTCTAGAAAACATGACCTATGAGGGAAGATTGAAAAAATTGGGTTTGTTTAGTCTGCAAAATAGAAGACTGAAAAACTGTTATTATGTCCCCTCTCAAGTATGTAAAAGGTTGTTTCAAGGAGGAGGGAGAAAAATTGTTCTTCTTAACCTATGAGGACAGGACAAGAAGCAATGGGCTTAAATTGCAGCAAGGGAGGTTTAGGTTGGGCATTAGGAATAACTTTATAACTGTCAGGGTCGTTAAGCACTGGAATAAATTGCCTAGGGAGGTTGTGGAATCTCCATCATTGGAGATTTTTAAAAGCAAGTTAGACAAACACCTGTCAGGGATGGTCTAGATAATAATTAGTCCTGCCATGAGTGCAGGGGACTAGACTAGATGACCTCTCAAGGTCCCTTCCAGTCCTATGATTCTATGATCATGCCAGACAGAGGAGAGGCTGGGCCAAATTTGAGTGGTATTGCAACCCTATGCAACAGGTATGATTGAAGTATGCCACTTGTCTCTCTCCTACCTGGGAGTCTTCAGCACCCAAACTCCCAAGTATAGAGGACTTTGCCTCGTGGACCCCACAAAAAATGCTATAAACCTGGTGCATTAAAATAGATAGATATTGATGTGTTTATAACATCTGTGGTTCACATACTACTCCGGACCATAACATATTAACCCTTTGTAAACTATTTATAAATGCACTTTTAACATAAAGCGTAACCAAGTTTCCATTGTTGTTGGAGAAGATATCTTAAGTCAGTAGATGGTCTCATGTAGAAATCAGACAGTCATCCTTGATAAATCTAGTACTGATCAGCATTACAAATGGCAGGATTTTGGGATATTTACATATTGATTTACAATCTGAATGCCTCAAATCTTCAAACCGCTTGGGTTTCTTTCTTGGCTCAAGCAAAGAAATGATTATTTAAATTTCTGAGAGCAACACCATTGATTAAGCCAGGCGGATAAGTGCAGCGGCTTATAGAAAATTGATATTGTAATACACTTAACCTAAATGCAGAGCTTCTGGTGTACTATGAAGACATTATCAGAAAAAAACGCAACCCTGAGTGCCCTTGCAATGAGCCTAAAGCTCAGCTTAATTAGAATAGATATTGTGCTGTGGTTAAAGAAAGCTCCCAGGGCATAGTGTATTGTTGTTTGATAGCAACAGTACTCATTGTCTAATGAGGCTGTTAGCTTTTATTTAGACTGGGATGCGAAAGGGAAATCTTTATGTATCTCTTGTTTACAAAAGACAACTGGAGAAGTCAAATCCTTTGAGAGACAACCACCAAAAAGGAAGAGACTATTACCTAGTGGTTATATAAGGAGTAGGCCTTTTCCTGTAGCCGTACTATAAGGTCTGAGGCCTTTTCTTCAGCCACATTAGGAGAGCAGCAGCCATGAGCAAAGAAGCAGAAAGTCACATCCTCATAGTCCATCTAAATTACATTAAAACAATGTAATATGGGCTGTTAAGAAGGTGATCCTGTCCTAATAGCACCCACCATCACCAGATAAAGAAACAAATCTTAAGATGGTAAAAGAAAACTTTGTTTAATAGCCTTATGTCTGGCAAGAAATCACTTATCAACAGCTGTGGTTGTGAAACCCTACTTTATTGTTTTGTCTTCTCTGTTGTTTATATGATCTTTGTCTGGTTCTTTGATTGTTTCTATCTGTTGCATAACTAATTTTGTGAGGTGTAAATCAATTAAGGTGGTGGGATATGATTGGTTAAAGAATTGTTTTACAATATGTTAGTATTGGTTAGAGAATTGTTTAGTAATATTTTAGTAAAATGATTGATTAAAGTACAGCTAAGCAGGACTCAAGTTTCACTATATAAACTGGGGTCCAAAAAAGTTCCTTGAAACCAAATCCAGGACACAGCCCCTAGAGCAGAGCTGCCAGACCTTAACAACATGCCAATCACACTGTGTAGAAGCTGGAGTCCCCAGATGACCTGATCCTGACTGGCCATCAAGAAAAGTTTGTTTGCTTTATTGGGAGTGGTGAGCACTGTATGCTTAGCGTGTGCATTCTGTTTTGGTGATTATTAATAAATAGGGATTAAGGATATTACTGTGTAAGGCTCTTTCACTAGTAAAAGACCCCATAAACCTGCAGAAGATTACACCCTGAGCCCTAGGAATGGGGTAAGGGTAGGTGCCTTTTCCCCAGAACTGACGGAAGGGAAAGGGTGGGGTGCCTAAATCAACTGAGTTATGCCTTTTGCGCTAGGAACTAGGTAGAGGCGGGAAGTCCTAGTGTGTTTGGGCAACAAATTTAGGATAAAGTTGGGTACCTTATACCCAGAGCCCTAGAAAGCAGGAAAGGGTGGGGGTGCATAAATTAACAAGGTTACACCCTGAGCCCATGGAAGGGTAAAGGTGGGTATCCTAGAGTGTGTGTAACAGGGAATTTTTGGCAGGTAACAGTTAGAGCTGGGAACTGGCAATCTGGATGCTCCATGTATGATCTCTAAGGGCTAGTCTACACTGGCAATGCTAAAGGCTGCCACGGCAGTGCTTTAATGTGGTGTGTGTGGTCGCGGCAGAGCTCTAAAAAAACCCCACCTCCACGAGGGGCGCAGCTCCCAGCGCTGGGGCATGGTCTACACTGGCGCTTTACAGCGCTGAAACTTGCTGCACTTGGGGGTGGGTGTTTTTTCACACCCCTGAGCGAGAAAGTTGCAGCTCTGTAAAGTGCCAGTGTAGACAAGCCCTAACCCTGCCACTGACTTGCTCTGTGACTTCAGGGAAGCCAGCCTCTCTGTACTTGAGTTTACCCACTCACAAAACAGAGATAAATATTTACCTCCCTTAAAAGGGCACCGAAGTTTGTGAAGTGCTTTGAGATCATTGGATCAGAATCACTATAGAGTATTAATATTTTAATCCCAAATTAAGTACATCCCATCCGGGTTAGGAATGAATAATTCCAAACTTGGAATTTGTTCATTGATATTGACAATGTAATGGCTAATGCTGCAATAACTAGATGCATGACGTTCCCTGTAATAAGCCCTAAGCAGCCTCTTTAGTTCTGATGTTTTAATAAAGCTGCAGCTATCATGGTCATCTCTTGACTTGATGAAGAGTACCCACAAAAACTTTGGAGCATTCCAGGACAAGACCCCTTTCGTTAGCAAATATAATGAAGTTCACATTTCAACCTCTTGATATACTAGATGCTTAAAGGATACACAGGGCTTCTCCTTCTCATTGGAATGATTGATCATCTCATTCCCAATATCATGTTCACATACCATGGATAACATTGATCCTTCTGAGAGAAGTAGCAATTTGGACATCCCTTCTTTACATCCTTATACTTGGATGATCAGTTACAATGATGGAAAAGTTCACTACATACTCCCTAAGAAGCTTATAATATATGGTCACTTCTATATCAATCAACAGATGCTTAAAACAGGGAGCTTCCCAAGAGGGACATGTGCCTACAAGCAAATCTCCATCTTTCCGGTACAGAAAGTTCTACGAAGCATTTTGAACACAGGAAAGTCAATCACATTACAATTGGCCTTAATCCGCACACCATCAAGTTCTGATGTAGTTTACTTTTGCCATTGACTTCCATAGGAGCAGGGTCAAGGCTGAGGAGGGAGGGCCAAAACATCCTACCCTTAAGGTTATCACTTATGAAATGCCACCCTGTGGGATAAGCAAGAACCAAGGAAAAGTAGATATGGCATTGGCCACCTACCTGACTAAGTCCAAACTATGAGCGATACCAAGAATATGAAAATCTCCTGTGATCCTTTTGTCCTACTACTCTTTTTAATTTGATTCTGCTCCCTCCCCCACCCCATATCCCATGTGACCTTTCCATCTGCCTCATCTCTACTGTACTCCCTGACTTCTTTATGTCCATCACCCTCTTCTTTAATGCTTACGTAAGAAAACAACTTGTACTGTCAACAATTCTGTTTCTCTTCAATAAAACAACAAAGGAGGAGCTTTTCAAAGGCTTAAAAGGTAGTTAGACACCCAGTCCCTACTGACTTTCAATGCGACTTGCCTACCTAGCTGTCTTTCATGTCTTTGAAAGTCTCTGCCCAAAGTGCTTGTATTTTCTAAGCTGTTCCCCAGAGCCATTGATTTTTCTGTTGGTCTGAGGTATCTATATGGTCCAATCATTGCAATGTTTTATCCACATAACCCTGCTGTGAGACAGGGGAGTGTTGTAATCCATTTTTGGGCCACATTTGTTACAGTGTTGCTTGGCTGAGTAAGCAATGCCTAAGCCCTAGGTGGTCTGCCCTGGTGGAATTTTCCAAGTTAGGGGACTCTGTGACACCTAGGCTCCCTTTAGAGAGCACAGGGATAGACAGGCACCTAAGAAAGGGATTTTTCAGAAGCCAACCAGCGGGGCAGGGGGCCACATAAATTAGCCATGAGAGAAATGCCAAGGAGAGGGGCTTAGGTGCTACATGGCTGACTTGGAGCACCTGACCGATGGGCCAGAGATAGGCATCTCCCTTTGCTCAGGATCTTCAGCCGCGAACCCTCTTCTTAGGCCTCTAAGCCAGGTCAGTTGCTTAGATAGATGGTTTTGGCTCCTACAGTGTGGGCTGTCTCTCTCTCCTGCTCATGTTCCATACCTCTCACGCTCACCCTCAGTTTCCCTCCTGCCCTGGTTGTCTTGTGTGGGTATCAAGTCTTAGGCATGCTCGGAGCACGCTGACAGGATAGGGCCCCAATGGCGAGACAGGTTTGAAAATCTGCCTCATTTGAAAATCCTGCTTCGGGGCCTCTGGGGCTTCAGCTAGGGCTCTGAGCAGCTCACTAGAGGCGTGGGGGGGGCAGCACTTTGTTGGCATCTCCAAAGCAGCCTGAGAGCTTAGGGGCCTGGGCACCTCAGGAAGGGAGGTGGCTGCTGAGTGGTGCTTTTGAAGCTGTTGTCTAAATGCTCGTGCCTGCCTGCCTGTGTCGGCACCTAAATCCCTTTAAAAATCTCACCCTAAGGGCCTTGTCCAAAGTTACATGTGAAATCAGGGTCTCCTGAATCCGAAGCTAGCTCCCTAACCCTTTACCATCCTTCCTCCCTCCTCTATTACCAACCGTCCGAGCGGGGAACAGATTTCATTTTGGTTCATTTCACTGTCCTTCTCTCTATTTTGGCTACTACGATTTATTTCAATTGCAGCCTTTTCTCTTTCCATTGTAGATCCCAGTTTTCCCATTGCCTTTGCCAATATAGCTTCCCTCTAGGGCATTTCACAATGCTCCACAGATCGATTTTTACCATGAAAGACATTTTTGGTTTACTGGTGCCAGTACTTAGCTTCCCAAGCATTTCAGATCTGACAGTAATTTTGTGACTAGATCATGGATGTGCCCCAATTTCAGCCTTGTACTTAACTCATTTTACAGAATTAGGTCTGCGTTAGCCTCTGGCTATGGTACTGAAGCTGCAGATGGTAAAGCAATCTTAACGTAAATCAAAAGTCGCAATATTACAACAAAAAAACTTCAAAAACAGACTCCAACGAGAGACTGCTGAATTGGAATTAATTTGCAAACTGGATACAATTAACTTAGTCTTGAATAAAGACTGGGAGTGGATGTGTCATTACACAATGTAAAACTATTTCCCCATGTTTATTCCCCCCCCCCCACTGTTCCTCACACGTTCTTGTCAACTGCTGGAAATGGCCCACCTTGATGATCACTACAAAAGGTGGTTTTTTGTTTTTTCCCCCCTCTCCTGCTGGTAATAGCTCACCTTACCTGATCACTTTCGTTACAGTGTGTATGGTAACACCCATTGTTTCATGTTCTCTGTGTATATAAAATCCCCCTACTGTATTTTCCACTGAATGCATCCGATGAAGTGAGATGTAGCTCACGAAAGCTTATGCTCAAATAAATTTATTAGTCTCTAAGGTGCCACAAGTACTCCTGTTCTTTTTGCAGATATAGACTAACACAGCGGCTACTCTGAAACCTCCACAATAGTTGTTATTCTAAGCAACACCTGAGCTATTAATCCACTCAAGACAGAGTCTGTCTTCCTCATTATAAAATGCAGAGATAACAAAACCAAACTACCTAGCTCATCTCCCTGCCATTGTTCTCTACTGTATGTTTACTAGTGAATCAGAGTTCATATTCCCCTTTCACTAAACTCGCTGTATTTTACATAGCTAACCTGCCTGCCTACAGTTCCTGGGGCAGTGATGGTGGTCAGAAAATGGATGTAATGCTAGGTAGTATAACTTCCATGTGTGTGGGAAAGGAGTGCGGCCCACGTGGAGCAAGAGAAGCAACTAATAGGTCCACCTGCTCATTTAACACCCTCCTGTTAATTTTTTTCCTGATGCACCCAAACTGCACCTTTCTAGCAGTTCTTATCCTAGGAGTCTGAACCCCTTTTTAAATGTAATTAGTTTACTGTGGCCTATCAGAGATATAGATATTACAAAATAGCATTTCCTCTCTCCTCCTTCGGAGAGGGAGTGTTCCGGTGTGCATCAGAGTGTAACAGCCATCCCAAAACACAAGGACACCAAAGCCAGACATGCAGGTAGATGATCAATCAAAACATGTAATAACCAGGAACCACTTAAGCCTGCAACAGTCTGAAAAATACATAATTACTGTCCAAATGGCAGGTACGTATCTGCAGGCCCCAAGTAACTGCACACACCCAATGTATACACACACACACGAGCACACCAACCAGCAACAAACAGTAACTGGGAGCAGGAAGCAATAAGAAGGAAGATCTCACACATGCACACCCACCCGGGAGCGCAAAGATCATCATTTTCTGTTATTGTCAGAATAGGGTATTGTATTAGTAGGAGCATCACCAGCAGATTGAGGGAAGTGATTATTTCCCTCTATTCGGCACTGGTGACACCTGGAGTATTGCGACCAGTTTTGGTCCCCACCACTACAGAAGGGATGTGGACAAATTGGAGAGAGTCCAGCAGAGGAAAATGAAAATGATTAGGGGTCTGGGGCACATGACTTACGAGGAAAGGCTGGAGGAACTGGGGTTATTTATTCTGCAGAAGAGAAGAGTGACGGGGGATTTGATAGCAACCTTCAACTACCTGAAGGGAGGTTCCAAAGAGAATGGAGCTCGGCTGTTCTCAGTGGTGGCAGATGACAGAACAAGAAGCAATGGTCTCAAGTTGCAGTGGTGTAGGTCTAGGTTGGATATTAGGATGCACTATTTCAGGGTGGTGAAGCACTGGAATGGGTTACCTAGGGAGGTGGTGGAATCTCCATCCTTAGAGGTTTTTAAGGCCTGGCTTGACAAAGCCCTGGCTGGGATGATTTAGTTGGGGTTGGTCCTGCTTTGACTGGACTAGCTGACCACCTGAGCTCTCTTCTAATCCTAATCTTCTACGATTCTATTGCCACTTACGGGAGTATGACTTTTTTTAAAGGAACACTCAAGAAAAACAAGTCATTCTTTAAATCCTGTTGGTACTAATGCTCAGTCAGATGAAAGATAAAATCTCATTTTGAAATTCACTTATTTTTCAGTATTACTGTTGTTCCTTGTACTCTTTGTTCATGAAGCTAGATCTGCCAGTGTCACATGTGTTTCACTTTCACTAGATTAGCACAATGCTGTTGGGCTTGAGTGTCTACCACTGCAAGAAAACTTTGTAATTAAAAAGCTATTTTCACTGACGTTTAAAATGGCAAACCATTGCAGTTCATAGCTAAAGAGAGTGTGATCTAGGGAACAGCCCAGCAGAATGGAGTCTAAAGAGGAGTTCTACTCCCACATTTGCTTGGCTTGTGACCACTGCAAGTCATTTAACTGCACCATGCCTCAGTTTCCCCATCACTAAAATTGGGATAATGATATTTAGCCACTTTTGTAAAGTGCATTGAGGTCTATTAATTGAAAGCCCTATATTAACACTAAAGTATTATTTACTACTATGATAAAAATGTGGTTGAATTAGTTTTCCTACAATCTCCCCTGTTTTAATCCACATCCTATCTTTTGGTCATGAGGTAAGATGATCACGTAAATTGCTTAAGATACCTTTCATTTAATCTTTTGTTGTAATGAAATTGTAACCCCAATCCTGCAGTTCAGATGTAGACAGCAGAACTCTTTAAAATAGGCACAAGTTTTGCCTGCATAAAAACAGCAGGATCCAGCCCTGACTGGGGAAAACCTTTTATTGATTTGGGTTTTAACTCTTCCTTCTTTTGGTGTAGCCTAATTAATGTAATTAATTGACTCAGTATGAGGCTCTACATTACAAGGCATATTCCCCTTTATAATTTAAGGGCCACAAAAATCTATGGGCCAGATCCTCAGCTGGTTTAGATCAGTGTATTGCCAATTTACACCAGCCGAAGATCTGGCTGTAAGAGTTTTAGGATTTGAGGACAAAGTTAGATAGATAGATAGAAAGGGAGTAAAAAGCATTTTTGATGTCTATCATATTTCCCTCCACTGTAGTCAGCCATCTGGTCTTAGTTTATTATAACTGATGTATTCTGTTGGGAGGATCAGGCAGCATCTGCTAATGCATTTACATTCAAATCCTCACTGCAATCCCATCCATACTCCTTTTTTAATGGATCAAAACACACTTTGTTGTAAGGCTACACAGTTAAATGCTTTTTCTGTGTTTGGGAGTTCGTATTAGGCTAATACCATTAAATAGCCAATATATATATAAAGAACAATTTAGCACAAAGTAGCTTCTATGCCAGCATTTAAGAAAGCTGTTTTGACACAGATCATTTTTGTTTAAAGGAATCACTATTTATAGCCAGCTTATTATTTTTCAGACTGTTTTTGGCTCGCGTTTTAGCTGGCACAGAACTGCTAATCATATGCTTAAGGCAAGAGTGCAACCTGAAGTAATTAACTTGAGCATGCTCACTTTGGGCTCAAGTCTGGAGCTGCCAAGCAATTTGAGCAACTTCAGCTGAAGAGAGGGGGAGCTGAGGGTGCTCAGCAACCTGCAGGATTAGTCCATAACAAAGATAGTGGTAGAGTTAGGTATGCACAGTGCTGAACAGCAAGAATAAATTGTGTTCTGACGGGGGATATAGCAGGTAGCTTATTTCACCCCAATACTGTGTTTATTTCCAATCATGGCTCAGTTAGCTAATGTCAGCATAGAGCTTTGAAGAGGTAAAGAGCTAGAGAATGGTTATTAGCATTCACATTATCATTCCCAGGGTATATATGAAGATGCCCTAGCATACTGTTAGCTGTCTGATTTTCCAAGGAAAGTTCACACAATTGCCATCAGCTCAAACACGTGGCAAACTCACACAAGCTATGGGGTTTCCCACTGCAGACTCCATTAAGCCCTCAGTGCAGTTCCACAAAACCTCCAAGAACAAAGACCAGCAGGAGCTTGCAAATTTCCCCCAAATCTAATGCCAGTATGTGGGGCCCAGGAAGCCTCCAGGCGTGGCCTCTAGTCCTAGAACAGGGGACCTAGAAGTGCCAGGAAGGAGCTCAACTTTCCAGTGTTTTTTTTTTTTTAAATAATGATTTCCACTATTTCTTTGCAAAGCCCGTTGAACATGGAAACCAGTAAAGCCCAGTGTCATCAGTCCAGTGCCTAGGAGTCAGTTATTTCCCAGGGACTGAGGTGAAAGACTCTTTTGCTAGTCTACCCAAAAATGCTAAGGCTGGTTCTGCTCAAAGCATTATTTTTAGCTGTATGTGAGCCTATTGCACAGCTCACTAGTTTCTTGCTTAGTATTTAGGTCAGTGTCTTAATAATCATCGCTATTCTCAGTACATGTTGTGGTACCAGTCACAGGGCACTAAACGAGAGCACAAAATGGTCATTATTGTTTTGGCTTATCAGAAATGCTAGTAACTAAACCTGCGTGACTCAGGGCAAGTCCACACTACAGCGCTACATCGGTGCTGCACCACTATAGTGCATCTGGTGAAGACGCGCTATGCCGACAGGAGAACACTCTTTCGTCAGCATCATTACTCCACCTCGGCAAGAAGCAGAAGGTAGGTCAGTGGGAGAGCGTCTCAGGGTAATGTTCCCACTGAAGTTCAACACCTGTGGCTGGCCTGTGCTAGCTGATGGGGCTGTTTAATTGCAGCACAGAGGTTCAGGCTCTGCCTGCAGCCCAAGCTCTGGGACCCTCCCACCTCACAGAGCCCAGGCTCCAGTGGGAGCCCAAACGGCTATATCACAATTAAACAGCCCCTTGGCCCAAGCCTCAGTCAACTAGCACAGGCCAGCTGTGGGTTTTTAATTGCAGTGTATATGTACCCTCAGTGGGGCTAGTTCACGGAGGCTTGTACTAACTGTTTGTTTGGATGCAGTTGAATTTGTACCTCCCATAGTTTGAACCCTAAATTTGTGTGAAACGCAATTGAAGAAGCCGAGTTTCAACTGGTTTTGCATCCAGTCATGTGACATGGTGAATTTCATGTGGTTTGAACGTAAAAACCGTAAGTCAGCCCAAGATCCCTTGAAAGACTGAACCTTTCAACAATCCTAGTGAGAGTTACAGGGCCTTTGTAATTAAACCCAAAACCAGGCAAATTTCAGGTGGGTTCAGGTTTCATTGCAAACACTTCACACACACCATTCAGAAACACAAAGGTTTATTGAAATGGACCCAAGGTGGGAGCACTGAGGACAAAATGCTGGTCAAGTGCACGGGTGGGGGAGGGGGCAGGGAGCCTCTCCCTCACTAGCACACCATAAAGGAACAGAGCAGCATGGAGATCTGTTACCCCCGGGAGCATTAGGTGGGGAAGATGGCCTGCAGGTAGTCTATGGTCTCAAGGGGGCTTCGTTAGCTGAGCCTCAGGCACTCTCATGTGACTGGAGGGAGCACCTGCTACTCTTTGTAGGAGGACCAATAAGGTCCACCTCCTCACCTGGCCCCTTCAAACCTCTTCTCTCAGGACCATTCAAGGACCCAACACGTAGCTAATCCAGTTTTGCTCCCAATCCCCCGTGAAACATCACACTCGTTTTTATCCTCAGGTTGTGACAGCAAAATCTCAGAAATCGCAGGCCTAGACTGACACTCGATCACTAGCCTTAGTCACTGGCAGCATCTGAGTGGTTTATGCCCTCACCAAATCCCCTATGTTTAGGATATTTTGTTTATAGCTTCCATCACCGTGGTACTTGAGCAAGACACAAACCTGAATTAATCCATCATCACACTCACCCCATGATGTCAATCAGGATTAGGATCCCAGTCTATCATAGAGTCAGGAATTGAATCTAGGTTTCCTAATTCCTGGTTTACTGCCTTAATCAGACAACCATCTTTCCTCAGCTATAGTTGCACTGGGTGTGGCTGGAGTACTCTCACGTTCAGCTATTCTGGACAGCAACAACTGTCTGTAGGGGCCGAAGTAGTTGTAAGTTTGAATCACCTCCAAGGATGCTTAACTCAGGCCAGGGACCCTCATCCATGGAATCCAAACAACAGTAGCATACAGCTACCTATGATACCCCCATGGAACTCCTTACATGCTTAACATTACATGCATGCTGAAGTACCTCATTACATTGCATGCTTAAATGCTCACTGAAGAGAAGAGCTTGATGTGCACCTTCAGCAGAAATCCTCTGCCTGGAGATCAGCCCAAGTGAAATGCAAAGGGTGCTGCTGATGGGGAGATCTGCTGTCTCTGGAATAGGAGCACAGTAGTCTCTGTGCTGGGGCGATGGATCTCCACAGCAGTGGATTGCCATCTTCCCAACCTTCTCTCGATCTAACCTGGCTCATAGGGAGCTCCCTAGGGCATCTTGCAGGGAGCACTGTCTGCCCTGGGACAGTCAACTTTACTCACACCACTTCTTCTGCATATGGGACCCTCTGCACCTGCAGAAACAGGAGCAAGATTCCCAAAAATGGGCTTCAAACATTTGGGGTCTGTGGGGGACAGGGGCTCCCTGGACCCCCATCCATCATTTATACTCTCTTTCTCCAAGTTGGAGGCACATGTGGGGTTCTCAGAGACAAACACACACACAGGCAAAAGAAAGGCTTTGAAAAAAGGAGAACCTGGGTGAAAACAAATAAAGGCACAGGTGGCCTGTCTCTCGGGCAGCCTTGTGGGATTCAGCTCTATGAGTTCAGTCTGTCAGAGTCTGTTGCCCCTTAGCAGGGCCTACCGTCTGCCCCTGCTCCAGGGGGAGTGGGGTGTGCCTGCTTTGCCACCAGTCAGTGCAGCCTGTGGCTGCTTCCTTCTTGGCTGACCTGTCTCTGGCCTCAGCAGTGTCACAATGAAGCAGCCTTCTTTCTGTTCACCACTCCCTCCTGGGGCAGGTTTCCTTTTTTAAGCTCCTCCCCTTGCAGGCTGAACAAGCCTTGCAGGTGCACCTCATTAGGGCTGAATAGGCCCAGAAGAGCTCATTAGTCTCCTCCACACCAGCCTAATTACCTGTCCCTTCATCACAGGGCCTGACCTTGCATTCCTTGTACACCCCTAAACTGCCAAGGGGGTTGCCCCTGGAGCTGGCCTTGGTGGGAGTGGCAGGTGCTCAGGATCAGGCCCTTTGTTCCCCAGAGTTTGTAAGGGAACTAGTTCACAGGCTGATTGATAGGTTTGAAGTTTGAAAACCAACCCCTGTTATGAGGTCCCACAGCAAGGCAGCAGGTCTGTCCTGGCTTCTATTTTTAGTTTCAGTTCTCTCTCCAGGCCTAATGTCCTCTTTCAAATTTTGTATGGTAAATATGTTCCTGGGTTGCAGTTCCAGGGTGCCAAGATTCTGTCTGCAACTAATCGTTGCACCTGAGTTAGAAACCAGAGTGTTCACACAATCGTAACTATGGAAAGCCAAATGGCACTTCTATGGTTCCCTTTTAACTCAGCCCTTACAACAAATAAGGGTTTATCGCTGTATGATCAGAAGAATTGCCCTTATTCAAGCTCAGTGTAGTGAGCTATGTAAAGTAAAACAACAACATAAATAACAGACAGTGATGCGAATGGAAACTGACAAGTGCTTCTTTTTTAAAGAGAATTTAGTACCCGCAGAAGATGCCAGACTGAGCTCTAGAGGTGGTGAGTTCTGGACACTGAAGTCCCTGATCAGAACAGGTATGGAATGGGCAGTGACCACACAAGCTTCTCTACAGCACCCCTCCAGGGTGACTCAGTCCTCTTCTGGAAAAACCATATGTGACAAAACGGGACTCACCACCACAGCGCCTCCTGCTAGATGTCTCCAGGGATCAGCACTACTAGCCAGTGCACCCTCATCTAGTGGTGTCTCACCCACCATCACCTCTGCTCCTAGACTTGTGTCACCCCAAGGATGGCAGCATCCTCTTCAGGACAGAGCCCTCTGGCTGTGTCACACGCGGTTCTCCCCCTTTCAGGTGGACCAGCAGTCCACCATCCAGGTACTTCCTCAGTGGCGATTGGAGGGCAAAAAGGGGGGGGACCCAGGCCCACCCACTACTCTGGGTCCCAGCCCAGGGACCCTGTAGATGGCAGCCACGTGCTGCGTCCCCTCCAACCCTGCAGTCTACTTCCCTGGGCCACTTCCCCAGCACCTTCTCTGCCCTTGTCTCAGGGCCTCAGCATGTTAGCAGTCAGCCTGGAGCGCACTCTCACTCCCCTGATCCCGCCCAGCACTATTCTGTCCAAGGTGCGTGCGTGCTGCCTAGCTGCCGTCCTCGTCATCCAGGAGCTCCAGGGAGCAACTGACCTGCTCTGCCCTGCAGCTCTTCTTATAGGGCTGGGCAGGCCCATGATTGGCTGCTTCTCACAGCCCCTCTCCAAGGGGCTGTCTCCTGAGCAGCTTCCCTAGGGTTTTCTCCAATTGGCTGCCTGTTGCACAGCCTCCCTAGGGTTCTATTAACCCTTTATGGGCTAGTATGGGGTGATGCACCAACACATACCCTCCCACTTAAGACTGAATGCCCGGGGGCGTGTGTGGCTTCCCCTGTTTTCCCCGCAGCTGTGCTTTCAGAGTGTCCCTCTCCTGTCTTAGGTTCTTCACTAGGAGGAGTAAGTTGTCCTTCTCCTCCCTGGTATTCCTATTTTTCCCTGTCTGTGCCTCTGCGCCATCTTGCGCTATTCACAAGGCCAGTTCGGTGGCTTTCAGCCTCTCCCATAGACCTGGTCCTTGGTCTGCTGGCTCTCCCAGTACCCCTTCTCCCAGGGTTTGAGTTCCCAGCTCCCTTCAATGGGCTCTCCGTATAAGTCCCCACATCCTTCAGCTGGATGTCTAAGGGACCCTTCTTTCTCTCCCATTTCTCCTTTCTTTCCTGCTCGGCCCCTTTGGCCTTCTCCACCATTTTGGTGCACCCCTTGGGGGTATCTGGCGTCTCTTTCTGTTCCTTTCTGTTTCCCTTGCCCTTCTCCTGGCTTGGGTCCCCTTTCTCACCCGCAGTCGGGATGCTGCCCTTCCCTGGGTTCCTGTTCTGTCTGTGGGGGCACTGCCTCTTCACGTGCCCTGGTTCCCCACAGGCGAAACATGCGTTCCCTCTTCCTGTTCTCTTCCCAGGTTGGGGACCTTGGGGTTTCCCTGCTCTCTTCCCCTTGGGGATAGACTTCTTCTCTTCCTGATAGGATCACCCTCTCTTGAAGTATGCCCTCTGCCCACAGGCATAAAATTGCCCTGCTCAGGCTTCTGGCCTGACCCTCGGACCTGGCTTCTGGAAAGACAAAATCAAGGAGCAAGAGATAATTTAGTCTTCAAGCTCTGTAGTCCTTGACCTCTCTATTGAGACTCTTATCTGTGGAGGCAGTCATATCACAGAATCATAGAATCAGAAGATTAGGAATGGAAGAGACCTCAGGAGGTCATCTAGTCCAACCCCCTGGTCAAAGCAGGACCAACCCCAACTAAATCATCCCAGCCAGGTCTTGCTTGTTTTATATGATATGAGCACACATCCACTAAGCTCACTACCTGGATTTGACAAGGCCATAAGATACCCAGTGTACATTAACAGCTTTCAGTTACCATTGACCTGGGCCATCTATACTGAACTAGTGACTGAGAGGTAGATGAAAAGCTCTGAATCTTGTTATCCTTGCTCTGAGCGTCTCTCCAGAAGCACAGTACTTGTCTTGTTTAATAATCCTTGAAATTATTATTTTGGAGCTGGTCCTGCCATCCCCTTCTCTTCAGTAACGTCACTTCTGATTTATGCCCCAAATAAGTGAGAGGGGAATTGGGACTATAGTCTTCCTGGTTAGCTAGATTGCCCTTTCGGTCTTGCCTCTCCCTTCTGCCTCCTCTCTAGGAAAATGATCAGGCCACAATCAATAAAATGGAGGACACAACTGCAAAAGGCCTTGAGGTGGTGGGCCGTATCCTGTGGGAGTGCTGAGCAGCTTCTGCGTGTGAGCCTGTAGCTTCCAATGATGTCAGTGGGAGCTGAGTGTGCTCAGTACCTTTCACCTGTAATTCAGAACTTTGCAGAATCAGGCCTTTTAGGAGGGACAAAAGTCTGGGTGTAGGTTTCCTACCTATTGAATTTCATTTGAGTTGCCCCATTATGGCCTTCAGACCTCTGAGCATATTGGGGTATATTAGGATTGTCAGACAAGGCACATTCAAAGCAGACAATGTACAATCAGGAATGTAAATCATTAGTTTACTAAAATCTAATTAGTACAGTGGTTGTATCTAGACACCCGTTAGGGATCAGGGCCCTATTGTGATATTTGTGCTCGCATAAAAACCAACCTACTGAAACCATTCCTACCATCTGCTCTACCAGACAAGCCCTGGCAGAAAGTTGAGACTGGTTGGTTTTTAAATTTCGGGACAATACAATCTACCTTTTGATAACTGATTATTTCTCAAGATTTACTGATGTTGCCAGGTGGCTCAACACCAAATCAAGTGCAGTTATGGAGAAAATAAAACACCATCTTTGCCAGTTTTAGGATTCCAGAGCAAGTCATTTCTGACAATGGTCCCCAGTTCTCCTCTGAGCCCTTTAAGAGCTTGCAGATACCTATGGCTTCTCTCATATCACATCCAGACCCTGGTTCCCCCAGAGTAATTATGTCAAAAATCAAATAAAGACTCCAAAATTATCCTAATCTCACACTAGAGACATCCAAAAACATAGTCCTACAAAGTCAGTACATAAAGAACGAACAGACTCATCTCAGGAATCACTTTAAGGAGGAACTCACTGTAGAAGCCACAGACATTGGGAAGAAAATACTCCGGGCTGCCCAGAAAAAAATCCTGCTCACACCAGTACAAGTACAAAGGGATCCAGAGAGGGCTATAGTAAAATGGAGAAAAGAAAATAAATACAACGGCTCATGAAAGAATGACCATGGAGTAGCAAACAGCTTTGTCCAGCAAGAGACCCCACATGCAGGAAATGGCTTTATTTCCTGTTTCCACAGACTCTTACTGCCTCACTAAAAGCCCCCTGGTGGCCACTCTAAATAGAGGCTCTAAATATTAACAGCTAATACCACAGTCCCTGCCCTAACAGGCTTACAATCTAACTGTATGACACCAGATAGCAGGTGGATACAACAAACAGGTGTGGGAAGCACAAGGTAATAGTGAGCTAATGACATGAGTAATAAGCTGTGGTCACTGCACACCAGCTGCCTAGCCCTTGTCAAGTGTTTTGCTGGTATCATGGCAGATGTGAGCTTTGAAGAGAGATTTGAAGGATGACAAAATAGTGGCTTTGTGGCTTTTTTCAGGAAGCTCCTCCCATCCATATGGGGCAGCGTGGAAGAAAGCAAAAACCTATTTGTTGATAAATTTGACTGATGGGCAATAGAAGTGGAGTAGAGGGGGAGGATCAAGAGCTCAGTACCAAATAAGAGATGATAAACAACATGTCTGTTTAAAAATGCTATTAACACATTTGATGCTGAAATGGCTTTATCACAAAATTATTTTGAAGAGTGCAACACTATAAAACCTACCTACAATATAAAAGGAACCCAATGATTATTGACTGAGGGTGAAAAAGCACTAAGAATCATTTGCCATGATGGAAAACATATTTCCTCCAAGATCCAATACAATTGCATGTGTATTTATGGAGAACAGTTGCATTATTGGTAAGTTAGAGGACACCTCACTGTGGGGACGGTGACATGGATTAAATTCCTATCCAGCTAAACCTTAACTGCACAGCTTTACAGTGTAACCTGATCCTTCACTTATGTATAGCATAAAAGAAAGAGCACATTTCATGTACTTGGGGATTAAGGCTTTATCCATAGGCACAGCTATTCTTATTGGATGAGTGAAATAGAAGCCTTTTCCTCATGGATATTCTGTTGCTTTCCTTCTATCTCCTGAATATATGTTCAAGCCCCTTTTTTTTTCTTTTTTTACAATTTAATGTCATTTTTCAAATCACCTCTCATCATAATAAGAAAAAGAGTCATCTGGAACATCTGGAAAGTGGAGAGAAAGTGCAGTCATTCCACTTTTTCTGGATGGATGGCTTTTGACAGGCCTGGTTTTCAAAACAAAACTTCTACATCCATCATGATTTCATTCTGTCAGTGCAACAGGTCAATATGTTTTCATCTGAAACCCTCGTCATTCATTTGTTACTAAACCAAAACAATCACAGTCTCCTAAAACAAATAACACATCTTCTAAACTCTAATTCTTCCTTGAGCAAGCGATTGTTTTTATTTTTCTTTCTATTAGTGAGGCTAAGATTTCTTTTCTTGTACATTCTTAAATTATATGGAAAAAAATTAAACAAATTCATAAGAGTAGATTACAGAAAAAGGGTAAATGGGATTATCTGGGTAATTATGGGATTATCTGGGTAATTATGGGCTAGTTAGCCTGATATTGATCCAAGGCAAAATAAGGTAATGGATGACCTGGAACTCAAAGATGGAAATATAATTAGTGACAATCAACATGGTTTCCTGTAAAATAAGTCTTGTAAAACTTTGACAAGATTACAAGTTTGGTTAATAAAGGTAACTGTGTTGACACAATATACTGTGTAGATTTCTGTAAGGGGGTTGATTTAGTACCACACAACATTCTGATAAAAAAATCTCTAGTACTATGCAAAATCAAAATAGTACACATTGAAGGGATTAGAAGATGGTTAACTGATAGATCTCAAATTGTAATAGTTAGTGGGGAATCATCAGGTCCCTTCCAAACCTGATATTGTATGATTCTATGATCAGTGCGTGGTGGTGGGGTTTCTACTGCTTAACCTGCAAAGATCAGTTTTTGGATCAATATTATTATTGATATTTTTATCAATGACTTGAAGAAAATATACAATTATTGCTGATAAAGCCTGACACTGAGCATGACAAAAACTGGTGAGGTGGTAAATAAACTAGAAGGGCTGGTCACTGTTACAGAGCTATCTGGATCACTTGGTAAAATAGGAACAAACAAGCATGCATTTTAAAACAGCCAAATGAAGATCATACATATAGGAACAAAGAACATAGGTCACACTTACATGATGGGGAACTATATCCTGGAAAGCAGTGCCTCTGAAAAGGACCTAGAGGTCATAGTGGATAATCAACTGAGAACATGAGCAACCAGTGCTATGCTGTGGCTAAAATGGTTAAAGCAATCCTTGGATGTATTAACAGGGAAATATCAAACAGGAGTAACAGAGGTGATATTACCTCTGTTATGGGTGGTATTACCTTGAGATACAGAATTGGTGAGACAATTACTGGAATAGTGTCCACTCTTGGTATCCCCACTTTAAAAAAGTAAAAAGTTGTAGAAGGTTCAGAAAAGATGTGAGGTTTGGAAAACATGCTTTATACTTAAGGCTCTGGATCCATTTAGCATATCACAGAGGCAACTTGATCACAGTCAAGTCAATCATATATCCAGTACTAAATGGCTCATTAATCTTACAGACAAAAGGATAACAAGATCCAATGGCTGGAAGTTGAAGCTAGGAAAATATGAACTGAAACTCAGGTGCAAATTTTTAAGAGAGGGTAATTAATCCTTGGAGATTACCAAAAGGATATGCAAAAAGAAAAGGAGGACTTGTGGCACCTTAGAGACTAACAAATTTATTTGAGCATAAGCTTTCATGAGCTACAGCTCACTTCATCAGATGTTTCAAAAGGACATGGTAGATTTTCCACCACTTGACATCTTAAAAGCAAGATCAGATGTCTTAAAATCAAGATAGGATGTCTTTCAAGGAAAAGGAAATTTAAACTGCTTCTTTTCAGTGAAATTTTAGACATAATGGGTGAAATCCTGGACCCATGGACTTCAATGGCAGTTTTGCCATTGACTTAAATAGAGCTAGAATTTCACCCCAAAAGTTTTGTCTGTGATAGACCATTACAGCACAAAAAAAATAATATAAAGCACTAATAATTTAAGGAATCGTTAAAGCCCATATTATACCATGCATGCTAACATTTATGAATTTTACTCTTCTGCAATAGTAAGTGTATAGAAAAAGTAGCTTAAAAAACTTGGGATAAGTTTAGAAGAGACTTTTTTTTGACCCCTTGCCATATAAACTTGTCTCACGCCACATCACTTGGCTTAAAGTTACTAACAATAGCTGAATAAAACAACCATTATACTCTTGTTTTTATTATCAAGTGTCTTCATTGGTATCTTATTTCTTCTCTCATATTCAGAATTTTTTCTGCCTTATTAATTAAAGGCCAGCTTTCTATAGCTGGTGATCAACTTATCTACTAATACCTGTTTAAAACTATCAGCTTTTTTCCAAATGAGGGGCAGAGGATGAATTATCTTTAACAGAGAGGATTTAGTACCCGAGTTTCTGGTCAAATTCAGTGGAGGATCAAATTAACTAGTGATTGGGTTGAGCAGAAGGCACTGTAGAGCCAAATCCTTTGTTTAGCAGAGTTTTTATACACACAGGCAAAGCCCAGCTCCCCTTTGTGTCTCTGAAAACCTCTCCCTATGTACACAATGTTTTTCAATTTGCACCAGGGTAATGAAAACCAAAAAAAACCCCATGTGACAGGATACAGCAATAGAGTAAGACATATCAAATTCACTCTTGGTGTAACTCTGTTGGATTCAGCAGAGGAGTTACACCAGGGATGGAAAGGGCATGGATTATGGAGTCTTGATTTGTTATTGACTTGTAAAATGGCAACCGATGGTGATAACACAGCAGTCTCATCTCCTAAAGTGGGGGGTTCAGTGCTATCAAATTTGACTGGGGTTGGACATTTACAGGGATTCAGACAGCTAAGGAGAGTTCATATAATGTTAGTGTACTATTCAACAGCAAATGGCAAAGGCTCATGAGGTTTTGGTGGCCTCATGTCAACTGCAATTGATTTCCTTGCCCCACATGGTAGATTCCAGTGGTGACTGCAACAACATTGGGAATCGCAGCTTGAATGTGCTGATGTCCTATGACTCATCATAGCCAGCTGCGATTTTCTCACTGGGTGCCTAAAAGAAGAGATGAGATGATAAAGAGGAAGATAATGAGCCTCTATATGTGGACACGCACAGTGCAGTGTTCATCTAACTCTTCAGAGGAAGCACATTCATTTAGACCTGCCTGTGAGGGGTTATCAGGGCAACAAACAAGTGAGCTCTTGTGCCGAACTGCAACTGACGTCATCCCCCATTACACCAATCAGACCAATCCCCAAGGAAAGTTGTGGAGGCAATTTGAATGATCTTCCCCAACAAGTTCAACTTGGCTTTGGTAGCCTTTGCTTCCTCCCTTTTGTTGTTGTGCAGTTGTGCTGTGTGCTTTTAAACAACTGCTGTGCTTTATGCCAGAGGTGGCCGCATTTTGATGATACATTTCTTGCCTACCTCACAAGGCAATTGTGATGCTTAGTTTCTTTCTATATGTAAAATGATTTGAACCATCTGATAGCCCTCTAATCTACCTGTGCTATAGAATAGTATCTTCCTCCTCTTTGTTACCGTTATTTAGTCAGGGTAGGGTATCACTCTAGGACACTAATTATGATCTGGTGAGACATAGCCCTCCCCTCATCATGTTTACATACCTATTGATAGAACTCAATATTTCAATTCAAGATTCAGGTCTGGACTGGTGTGTGCATGGACGTTGCCTAGGAAACTGACTCACTCTCCTCAGACATCTCCACATAACTGGAGCTAAGCACAGGTCCATTGATCTGTGGATCCATGTCTTGGCAGGGAGGGATCCAGAGTACAACAGACCTTAGATCCACAGATCTATTGTGGGGGCTCCACTACTGTGGATGAGCAGGGTCAGGAAGCAGCATGGGGAGACGGGGAGAGATACAAGTGATGACAAGTACTAGTCCAGGCCCTTTGTGTCTGAATTTAGCAAGCTGCTGGCTAAGCATATTGCCCCGTGACCTGAGCAATACTTGGGGCTTTGCTAGGCTGTTTCCATTAGGAGGAGAAATGGATTATACACATCAGATGATTCTGTGTACAATCCTGTTTGTTTGCAATAATGTACACAAAGCCCCGCTTCCCTGAACACGGTAGAAACAAACAGCAGCAGAAGTTTCCTTGATCAGAAATCCAGCTCTGCCTTGGAAGCATGTACTGAGCCAAAAGAAGTTCTGTCTGGCTTCCTCCCATGGCCACACACACAACTGCTTCTCTTCCTTTCTGTTGACTTTCTGCATCTTTCACATACAGACACACACAACTACAAGCGATGAATGCCCTATCCCCTGCATTTGAAACCAGTTCCAGGGAACCCCCTGAAACCACATGGCTTAACTCTGCTTAGTATTGCCTTGGGCAGTAGCTTCTATTGTAGCCAGCTATCTTTATCCACCAATGGGGCTTAACTGTATCTTCCTTTTAGCCTGAAAGAAGGGTGATTACAACACCCATAACATTTAAATAGGTCTATGTCAATAGATCAAAGATCCACTTGATTCAGGCCATTAACACCTTCCCGAAGATTATAGGAAATCATCTGAACCACTCCATCATGACACACTGAATTTGAGCAGAAGAGACAGCAAATGGCATGAGGGCAGCATATGCGGCAGGCCAAGCAGAGAGGCAGCTGAGCTCACTGGAGAATTCAGCATGAAGCAGCAGCATTTCCAACCTCCTTACTTGCGAGGAGAAAAAGATGTCACACACCTTAGTAATGGTGAGTGGGTATTTGCTGTATGAACCACCATAGACCTTCTTCTCCTTGCATTTTCATGGAGGCTCTTTCCTACCCATTGTGACACTGTCAAGGATATCCAGGTTACCCAGCCATACCACATTCTCTTGTGGCAATAGAGATATTACTGTATCGCCAACTGGACTTGTCATCTAGATATGGTAGCTTCACAGATCTGACATCTTCAGTTGGAGCAACAGTGAGTATTGGAAAACTTAAATGCCTTCATTCTAGAAACGTGGGGAAACAGATTAAAAAGAAAGTGATGGTGGTGGTGCAGGGGAAAGGCCAGAGTATTACAGAATACTGTCTTGAAGGAACAAAACCCTTCTTTCAAAGGCTCCTGGAATGGAGTCTCGTTATTAATTTAATTTTGCTAAGAAACTTCACTGTTTAGGCAGGTGGACACGAAAGATGCAATGGTCAAAGGCCCTAGATATAGTGTCCTAAAGACACTAGGTATAGTGCTGGGAAGGGTTAAGAATCTGAACAGAGTAGAAAGGCATGGTCAGAAAGGATTCCACATCTCCTACAGATCCATCTGTGACATCATGCTCAGGAGACCCAGAACTGTATGGCACAGTCTGCCTTTAGAGTAACAGCCGTGTTAGTCTGTATTCGCAAAAAGAAAAGGAGTACTTGTGGCACCTTAGAGACTAACCAATTTATTTGAGCATGAGCTTTCGTGAGCTACAGCTCACTTCATCGGATGCATACCAACTCTTCAAGACTCTGCCAGTCAGGTAACAACTAGTGAACCCCAGTTCCTGAGTTCCCCAGAGATGTCTCCGTGCCTTCAAAGAGACAGAGTACACATCAGCCTGTTAGGTTAGCTGAAGATAGGGTGACCCCATGTCCTGATATTAGGGGGTTTGTCTTATTTATGCAACTATTACCCTCTCACCACCACCACCACCAAAAAGTGTCCTGATTTTTCACCCTCGCTATCTGATCACCCTAGCTGAAGACTCATGCTCCACTTTAATACACAGCACTGAGATGGTTTTGTAATAAAACATGAATACAGTTATTAATAAGGAGCAGCGATTTAAGTGATATTAAGCAAGAATAAAGGAGACAGGATGGTTACAAATAAAACAAAACCAAACAAAACACAATTTCTAGTGAGTAAAACTTAATTTTAGTGGATTACAATCTTTGCCTATGCAGTTTTCTTACTTACATGGAGTTACCAGAATCTCTAGACTTTCCAGACTAGGTGATCCAACTTTCACAGCTCAAAGGATGCTGTACCCTATGACTCTTCAGTGATCGGGTGACCAGATGTCCTGATTTTATAGGGACAGTTCCAGTTTTTGGAGTTTTTTCTTATATAGGCACCTATTACCCTCCATCCCCTGTCCCGATTTTTCACACTTGCTATCTGGTCACCCAACAGTGATGGATAACTAAAAGGCCTTTTTGGATCTTCTTATATTACCCCCGCCCCAGTCCAATTTCTCTGCCTCAAGAGCCAGGCATGCTTCCTGGGTTGAAGATTTTTTCCCTGGCATGATTGTTAACCAGCCTTCTCCCTTGCTTATTTAACTTGCTGGCTTTGTTTAAATTCTATATAAATGTACTTTCATTTTCCTCCACTTGTAACCAAACTGGTCAGACAGATAAATACACATTCCTTTGTCTAGGGTAAGCTGGGCTTATCTACTGCCTCCCAAAACCCATTTTAAGAACAAATTTCCAGCACATATCTATAACTCTTTTTATACAATCTCTACAAACATCATGCAATGATTTTTGGGACTAGTATGTCAGTTTACAGATGACAGCTTACATGAGGCCTTTGAGATATAAATTATGACAACAGTGTGTTGTGGCAATGAGTGTGTCAGGCCTGATGTGAGTTACAGCGGGAGAGCTTTTGGGATTGTGGAGTTACATTTGGGATTGAGGGGCTTCCAGGGTCACACCTGTCATGGTGTCTGGTATGCATCAGAACTAAGAGGTCAAACAGTCAAAAAACTGGACAGACATTCCCAAACTGGTAGTATGTTCCTTTATTAGATTAAATCAAACCAGCAATAAATGTGTGCTTCTGGATCACTATACTAGCTTTCCAAGGAGCCACAGACTGTCCCCTTAGACACTCCAGCCTCTATTACAACCCAGACAAACTGGACTTCTGTGATCAAAGGTTATTAAATCCAAAAATCACCACACGTTAAGTTCTTCCAGCCCCAAAGGGCCAGTCACTTACCCCAGGTCAAGGTGTACTGCAGATCTCACCAAAAACAAAGATGAAGATAATTTCCTTAGTAAATTGACTGAAGATTTATTAGCTAAGAAAAAGAAATGAGAGTTATTCGTAGGTTAAAGCAGGTAAAATACAACTTATAATTCACCTGTCATGTAAGTCCAAAATGTTAGCAGGGACATTAAATCTGCTAGTTTTCTATAAGTCTCTCTGAGTTTCCCAGATAGATTTGGGGAGCTCAGTCCTTTTGTTTAAAATTTCCCCAGTTAGAATTCACCAGTCCAAGATGGGGGAAGCCAGAGGTAGCCAGGGGGCTTTGTTCTTCCCTTTTATGTCTTGACCCTTCTTGCTGGAAATATCCTTGCTGTGTCATGGGGTCAGGCAATTCCATGGTGTATGTGCTCTGCAATATGAATGCAAATTCTTGCTTGCACCTTCTGTTTCAGGTGTCTTCAGGAATGACATGCAGAGGCTTTTGTTTACAGTTCCTTTGTTATTCCTGAAGAGCTGATCTGTGGGTGTTTCTCAGACTCATAACATGTTGGAGTTACAGACCCATAGCAACATTTCATAACTCCATACACAATGTCGATACACACATTATAACGAGATAATAATATACCGCAGATTATAACTTTTTAAATGATACCTCACAAGGCATACTTTATACAATATTTATCATAATTTTGTAAAAGTGGTGACCATATTAATGTAGACAGTCATTTTCCCCTTTAGACAGCATCACAACACCATCTCAGCACCACAAATTTCTGTTAATCTACTCTTACCTACTTCCCCTTGAGATTAATTTAGTAAGAAGGTCTAAAGTTCTTCAGGTGAAAATGCACATGCATTGATATTTGCACAGGAAGTTACAGAATTTGCACATACAAATAGGGCAACAAGTGCAAAAGCTAGCAAGATGTTTTTTTTTTATTTACATGCACAATTTAGTGCATATTTTTGGCTTTTTCTTTCAGAATGTCATTCATGGATAGGGAAGGTGGAAGAAACTTCTTGGTTATGTTGTGGTTACTGAAAACACACTTAGTTAAAAGGCAAATAATATCCGTTAGTTCCCGAACAGAATGTGTCCTCCAGAGCTGAATGCTTTCTTTTGAGATTGTTAAATGATTAAATGTTACTGGAAGAAAAGATTGTGCTTATCATCAGATGATAACATTCTTGTAGCATACGGGACAGCAAACACAACAGGCAGCCCTTCTTTGCCCTCCAGTCAGTACCTTCTCATAATGAATTGCCTGGTACATTTTTAAATTCTCCACTCGAAACATTGTAGGACAACCAATGGTCTGGAAGTGGCTGAAGCTGTGTTTAGAGTGTGACGAAAAACAGTTTCAGCTGAGCCTTGAGGTTACATGCCTTAATTAACCTTAAAGAATATTCATCAGCCCATTCAAATGCTCCATCAGGTCTGAGTCATTACACAATGTGGACTAATTTAAGAGAATTGTTTATTAGTTGGGTGAGCAGAGACTATAGAACTACAGTGTCTGGCGTTGGCAGCCACAGCAGTTTCCATCTGGTAAAATGTTGTTTTGATTCTGACATCAGTAATTTCTAAATGGATACTGGACTATAATTTCCCCTCCTGAGCCCATGTTCTCTGAGGGATCCATCTTACCATGAGCTACTGGGACACTGCTGCTGCTTCACAGCACACCTGCTGATTCTCTCCCGACTCACACAAGCCACATCTTTTACTTTAATTTCAATGCCCACCAACATTAATCTTACGGAGGCTTTTGGATCCAAACTGAATAGAAACACTACAGTGTTGCGGGGACTGGGGAGGGGTTCGGATGGCTACATGTCAGAGTTCTTAAAAGATTTCTTTAAGCTTTTTTCTTTACGAACTGAAAAACATCAGAAGGAAATTGCATGTTACTGTGGCTTGGGACTGAGACTCCCAAGAAACTGCACAGCTGCCAGCACTTTATTTTTATTGAACATTTTAATGTGGGCGTGAGTTTCATGGGAATACCGACTGCTGCTTTGGGGATAATAGGGAGGTGCAACCTTCATCTGGTGCACTACAGCCTGCTGGTTATCAAGGTTTCTCATATTTTAAACATCAGGAGTATTTATCTATATTATCTACACACAGTTGCACACTTGTTTTAGAGGAGATGGCTCATTATCTCCCCCAAATGCTATCCTTCTTCTAGCCTATTTTCCCTCTGTTGGTGGATGGCAGTTCCTCAGTTACATGTGTTATTCTGCCCCCCCCCCCCCCTCGTTTCACTGCTCAGGTAAGGTTGACAACCTGCAATGGAAAGCCCACTGTTTTATCCACACAATAGGTACAAAAAGAAAAGGAGTACTTGTGGCACCTGGGAGACTAACAAATTTATTTGAGCATAAGCTTTCCTGAGCTACAGCTCACTTCATCGGATGCATTCAGTGGAAAATACAGTGGGGAGATTTATATACACAGAGAACATGAAACAATGGGTGTTACCATACGCACTGTAAGGAGAGTGATCAGGTAAGGTGAGCTATTACCAGCAGGAGGGAAAACCTTTTGTAGTGACAATCAAGGTGGGCCATTTCCAGCAGTTGACAAGAACGTCTGAGGAACAGCGGGAGGGCGGGGGGTGGAATAAACATGGGGAAATAAACTTTGTGTAAAGACCCATCCACTCCCAGTCTTTATTCAAGCCTAAGTTAATTGTATCCAGTTTGCAAATTAATTCCAGTTCAGCAGTCTCTCGGAGTCTGTTTTTGAAGTTTTTTTGTTGAAGAATTGCCACTTTTAGGTTTGTAATAGAGTGACCAAAGAGACTGAACTGTTCTCCGACTGGTTATTGAATGTTATAATTCTTGACCATGTATTCTTTTACGTAGAGACTGCCCAGTTTGGCCAAGGTACATGGCAGAGGGGCATTGCTGGCACATGATGGCATATATCACATTGGTAGATGTGTAGGTGAACGAGCCTCTGATAGTGTGGCTGATGTTATTAGGCCCTGTGATGGTGTCCCCTGAATAGATATGTGGACACAGTTGGCAACGGGCTTTGTTGCAAGGATAGGTTCCTGGGTTAGTGGTTCTGTTGTGTGGTGTGTGGTTGCTGGTGAGTATTTGCTTCAGGTTGGGGGGCTGTCTGTAGGCAAGGACTGGCCTGTCTCCCAAGATTTGTGAGAGTATTGGGTCATCCTTCAGGATAGGTTGTAGATCCTTGATTCGTTGGAGAGGTTTTAGTTGGGGGCTGAAGGTGATGGCTAGTGGCGTTCTGTTATTTTCTTTGTTGGGCCTGTCCTGTAGTAGGTAACTTCTGGGTACTCTTCTGGCTCTGTCAATCCGTTTCTTCACTTCAGCAGGTGTGTATCGTAGTTGTAAGAATGCTTGATAGAGATCTTGTAGGTGTTTGTCTCTGTCTGAGGGGTTGGAGCAAAATGTCTATAACCAAGCTCTACGATACAACCGCATCAGACGTCAAGAAATATAACATTTAAAAACCAGTCGGAGAACACTTCAATCTCTTCAGTCACTCGATTACAGACCTAAAAGTGGCAATTCTTCAACAAAAAAACTTCAAAAACAGACTCCAACGAGAGACTGCTGAATTGGAATTAATTTGCAAACTGGATACAATTAACTTAGGTTTGAATAAAGACCGGGAGTGGATGGGTCTTTACTATTTCCCCATGTTTATTTCCCCCCCCACCCCCCCCGTTCCTCAGATGTTCTTGTCAACTGCTGGAAATGGCCCACCTTGATTATCACTACAAAAGGTTTTCTCCCCCCCCCCCGCCCTCCCCCCGCTCTCCTGCTGGTAATAGCTCACCTTACCTGATTGCTCTCATTACAGTGAGTATGGTAACACCCATTGTTTTATGTTCTCTGTGTATTTAAATCTCCACACTGTATTTTCCACTGAATGCATCCGATGAAGTGAGCTGTAGCTCATAAAAGCTTATGCTCAAATAAATTTGTTAGTCTCTAAGGTGCCACAAGTCCTCCTTTTCTTTTTGTGGATACAGACTAACATGGCTGCTACTCTGAAACCTGACAATAGGTACAGCATGAGCAGAGACAGTCTGAGTATCTGCACACTGCCTCACTACTGCTCCTCAGCCCTGTCTGGAGAATCCAAACCTATGGGTGAAAAGATGGCTCGGTGTCTTCTGGGTCAGCCAATGCATCCAAATTGATATGGAGGTAGGTGGATGTGTGGTGGCATTTAATGCCTTCCCTGGAGCGTCATCTCAAATATTTATTTCAATTAAGTTATTGATTTCCTTTCCATACTTCTTTGGTTACAATATAATATTTAAGATGGATGGAAACAAAAGGAAATCTGCGTTTTTGAAAGCTGAAAAGTTTAGAGATGTTTGGATCCAAGATTTTAAATCAGCCCATTCTATAGACAGAAAATAACCACAAAATTCAGATCTGATTTGGGTATCTGACACTCTCCCATATTGATACACTCCCAGATCTGGCATTTTGATTTGGGCCCACCTCTGAGTAAACTGTTGCCTATTTTGAAGCATTCAGGAGCATTACTCATTAATTCACACGCAGAGTGTATATTAGAAGTCTATCTCCAAAAATTGCCTCCACTTGACCTCTGAAATTGCAACCACCATAATGAATGCTTCTGTATTTTTGTGTAAAACTTGTATTTTGAGTGCCAACTCCACTTGTGCATGAAAGATGGATAGGTAGATAAAGTTTTTAAAAGCCACTGCCAAACTTACATAGAAAAAAAATGCATCCAATAGCTTATGTATGCAAAATAGCCAGTACCATGTTCAAGTCCACTTTTGAAAATTTGCACCATATTACATATTATTGAATAGAACGTTTTCTTTATAATTTGAAAAGCAATCCTTTCATGTTTTAAGATTTAAAACCCAATGGCCCATATTTATTCCTGGTGGAACTCCATTTAAATCAGTAGAATTACTCCCCAGTAAATTTGGCCCAATACCTCTGTTCTTTTAGCAGAAATATTAAGCAAGACCTTGTCAGAGCACATCCTAATCATTATCCTGTCATTGCATATAAATTAGATACGTTGAGGAAACAAAAGGAATATCTAATTTAATCTCATTTTTTTCTTGCTTTATAAACATCCGTGAAATTAACTGGCAGAGTGCAAAGTTACATAGGGAGTTTATTGGTTTTCATAAGCAAAGTAACCTGAGGTCAGCCACCTTCTGCTGTTGGTACAGCTTTAATAAAGGTATGTTTGCTCAACAAGCTTTTCAAATGAAATAGTTACTGTAACTATTGTATGGTTAAATATACAATGCTGCATTTTAGTTTCTGAAGAAAAGATTAAGAGCAGACAAGAGAGGCAGAAATCAGTTCACAGAGTTACTCCACTTGAATGCAAACCAGAAACTCCCATCAAAAAATTGATCAGACAAACATTTCCAACACAAGCAATACTTCCAACTGCTATATACTTCCCCACAGATAAATTTATTTGAGCATGAGCTTTCGTGAGCTACAGCTCACTTCATCGGATGAAGTGAGCTGTAGCTCATGAAAGCTCATGCTCAAATAAATTGGTTAGTCTCTAAGGTGCCACAAGTACTCCTTTTCTTTTTGCGAATACAGACTAACACGGCTGTTACTCTGAAACAGATAAATTTAACTCCATGGCTTGGAGTAAATTCTCTCCTTTCAATATACCAGATATAGTGAATTATTATTGGGTAGTTTCTTCTGAGGCAAAATGGGGGTGAGAGAAAGAGAAAGCCCTGCCGCAATATTAAACAGTGAACTTTTGTATCTTATTGGATCAGATGGGATTCCAGTATATGGAAAGTTAGCACTCGTGGATGTATTCCAGTAGATCTGTGATTGACTCAAGTGGGATTCCACTGTACAACACTTATCCCTAGTAAGTGTATGTCTCCAGTTCATTCACATGGAATTCTATTGGAGGGAAGTCCTCTATAGTGGATCTCACTGGAAATGTAAACTCTGTGCCATACGAGACAAATTCTGCTCATTTGTGCACCTCTCAGAGGGCAAAAACTCAAAATGGTACACTATTTCCATTTGTGTAAAAATGGAGCTCCCTCAGAAGTGGCTTAAACAGGCTTGATTCTGAGTTCTGAGCTCCCTCTGCTACCAGTATCAGCTTTTAGGTTGTTATTCTCCAATGTCCTATGCACTTTTATACAGGACTCATTACACATAAGGAGTGTGTAAGGGATATTTTGGTTGCATGAAGTCCTCTATTGACCCAGTGCAACAGCTATATTGATCATTTTCACCCTTTGCTCTTAAGCAGATGTTCTGTAACTGTATCTGGCTATAGCCTCCCATGAATCATGTGCTGTGCTTTGGCTGATAAATCAGGATTGATAAGGAATGATGCATTTTAAAAGCGTATCCTATTTAAATTTTAAAATGTGCATTTTCTCTGGCACCAGCCCCATTAGATTTTTGTGTGAAATATTTGTTTAGTCAGGTACCATACTCCTAATCACAAAGGCTGGCTTGTTGCCTGGATACTTCACTCAAGCCTCAATGTCATGACTGCCAAGGCAGTACTAAAAAACAAACCACTCCATATTTTTGAAGATTATCTGTGAGTGCTGTTGCCTGCAGAGTTAGAGGCTGTATTCCTTAGGCAACACAAATGGGCTCTCACAATACAATATGCATGCAAAAGAGATGTAGGTCATATCTTAGATTTATTTCCCTGATATTTTCTTATCTAATTTCTTTCAAGTTGAAATAGCCTTGTGTCTCCTGGGGACTTTTGCTGATGAAACAGATCCCAGCATCTCAACACAGTAATACAATACAATAATAATTCTTCGTCCTTACACAGGGCTTTGCATCTTCAACTCATTTTACAAATGTGAATTAATTAATTTGCACAATCCTCTTGTTGGGTAGTAGAAAAGGTCATTGTCCTCACCTCACAGATAGAGAAAGAGACAGGGCTTAAGGACCAGTTGCTGCCTCCCTTCCTTATATTAGGTCCAGTTCTCCAGTCTGCTATGCCACTTTTATGCTAATGTCACTCCATTGATTTACCATGAATTCACCATCATCATCATCACTCCCAGAATTGAATTGGTCATTGGGGCACCATCACTGATGAGCAATCAACCAATTGTCTCCACCCCTGTCAGTGGATTGTGTCCACCCCTGTCAGTGCTTGAGTCTCCATGAAGTCCATTCGTGTCTACTCTTTTATGGTGTCAATCCATCTCTTCTTCTGTCCACCTCTTCTTCTCTTCCCCTGTACTGTCCCTTGGAGGATGATCTTGGATAGGGCAGATCATCTGGTTACATGGCGGTACCACTTCAGCTTGCGCGTCTTCACAGTCGTCAGGAGATCTTCATATGACTCAGTGCATTGGGTAATGATTTTGTGAACCTCTTCATTTGTGATGTGGTCAAAGTAGGAGATGCCCAGGATTTTACGGAAGCATCTCATCTCTACTACCTATATTTTCCATTCAAATTTTGCTGTAAGGGTCCATGTCTCGCATGCATACAGAAAAATGGAGATGACCAATGCATGCAGCAGTTTCAGTTTGGATTCCAGGGAGCTGTTCTTATTCCTCCAAACTGGCTTTAGCTTTGCCACTATTGCTGTTGTTTGTGCAGTTCTTGCCAGAATTTCTGCCTTTGATCCTTCATCAGTGATGATTGCCCCCAAATCCTTGAACTGTTTCACTGTCTCCAGCTCTTGTCCACTGACAGCGATATGTGAGCTGATCCCATCACGTTTGTTTGCCATCAGCGTGGTTTTCTCTGCACTGATTTCCATGCTGTATTTTGAGGAGGTTTCATCCAATTGTTTCACAAGGTTGGCAAGTCCATCTTTGCTGCCTGCCAGGCCATCAATGCCATCAGCGAACCGAAGATTTGAGATTGTTCACCCCCCAGTGCTGACTGTGCATATGTGATCTTCTGAATCTAGGGCATCAGTCATTATGCACTCCAAGTAGATGTTGAACAGTGTGGGAGAAAGAAGGCAGCCTTGTCGGACTCCAACAGTGGTGCGAAACCACTCTCCTATTGTGCCATTGACGAGAACTGCACTGCTGGCCTTGGCATACAGTTGTTTAATGGTAAGAATAAGCTTATGACCAACCCTGAATTACATCAACCTAAAACTGGACTAACAGAGAGGAGAATCAGGGCCAATGAAGGATTACCTTAAACCATATGTAGTCCTCCCTCATTGATTTCAGTGGGACCACTTGTCTTGTAAGATGTTTCTGAACATGAGTGAGGGTTGCGGATTCTGGGTCTAAGTGATTTGCCCAAAAGTCAATGTTGGAATTGAAGGAAATATTGTCTAGGTTAAAACACAGGACTGGGAATGAGGAGATTTGGATTCTCTTCCTGGTTCTGCCATAGACTTCCTATAGTCAGTTCTCCCAACTAGAAAACAGGGATAATACAGTTTACAAACCTCAAAGAAGTACTGTAGGGCTTAATTCACTAACACCTGTAAAGAATGTCACAGTTCAGGTCAACTGCACTGCTATTTCCCCTTGTGATCTAGCAACAGCACCCACTCTATGCTCCTGGCTTCTCACTTCTCTTGGGCAGTGACCCACATTGCTCTCCCTCCCGACAAGGGTTTTCCAGGCTGCACAGTTCCCTGCCTACACTGTGAGTTCCCCCAGCAAACCAGACAACCTAAAGAGCCAGTGCCTACACTTTGCTTTTTCCTTAGAGACCATTAACACCATAATGGCCAACATGTAGAAGTTAGCCCACAACTCTCTAAGCAAGTACATTTATTCTTGAGGTAAAGGCATTACAGAGAAAACATATTACATCAATAAAAGAACCTACATGCAGGGTAATGAGGTAACTAGCGATCTCCCCTCCAACTCCAGCAAGGGCTCTGGCAGGTGATCAGTCCTTCAAATCTGACCAAAGGGGTTTTCTGTGGTTACAAGTTCTTAACAGCTTCCGCTCAGAACAAGCACCCCCATGACAAGTCGGTCTCTTCTTTATACAGCTCAGGTCTTCGATTTTTTGAGACTGTGAATAGATAATCAGTCAGACAATGTTTCTCTCCTCAGGGCGTAGCTTCAAAAGGCTGTTTCTGGAGGTGGGAATTTGCATCTCTCCCTCCCACCACCTTCCTCGGGTATTTCCTAGCAAACCCACTTAACTTTGCTTATCCCAAAAGTTCCTTCTTATCTGGCACAATGTTTAAAATAGTCCTTTGAAGATCATAACACTTTCCAGTATTTACATTGGCCATGTCGTCCCATAGAGACATTACATATAATCAGAGGCAGATTAGGGTTGTGTGGGGCCCTGGACCAGAGCAAGTAGGGGCCCTTCCACACCCCTTCTGCCTGCAGTCTTCCCCTCTCCCCTCCCCAGAGCTTCTGCCAGGGAAATGGGATTGGGGCATGGGGGCTTGCCCCACTCCCCATGCCCAATACTTCTGCTGGGGAGCGGGGTCAGAGTGTGGGGGCTTGCCCCACTCCCCAGCAGGAGTGCCAGATGGGCAGGCAGAGTGGGGCAAGCCCCCAAGCTGTGCCCTGATCCCGCTCCCTGGCTGGAGCACCAGGCGGAGTGGGTTGGAGCGTGGGAGTGCCCATTTTTCTGGGACCCCCAATTGGTTGGGGCCCCTAGGGATGGGCCCCATTGCCCCAGTGGCTAATCTGCCACTGCATATAATTCCACAATAATAAATATACTTTGCATTTATAATACAATGGACTCCAAACCTCGTTAACCTTAATTCAATGAGATTGCTCAAAAATATTACCGGAGATTGCCATATCTGTCACCAAGAGCACTGAGATGCTCAGATGGAAGATGCTGTAGATGTGCAATATAGTTTATAGAACTCATTAGTTCTTAGCTCACAGTCCTGTGCTCAAACCATTGGACCTTGCTTCCCCCTCAATTATTGGGTAAAAGTTTCAAAAGCATCTAAGTGATTTAGGAGCCTTAATCCCATTGTCAAAAATAACTGAGGGCGGGACTATACTTCAAGTTACTGACATAACTATGTCAGTAAGAGTTGTGATTTTTCTTGCCTAGTTATGCCAGTAAAAGCTGTATACACTCCCTTATTGAAGCAGGTCTTCTTCCATTACAAAAATTAAAATATTGATCGAACCTTCCTGTGACCAGCTCATTAAAAACTGTTTTTAATAATCTAGAGAACCCTTCTGATGAAACTCAACTGCATGACAAATTAGTGCTGGCCCTTGAGCAATGACACAGTAAATGGGAGTGTGTTTAATTAAAGCTGACAGACATAATGGCATTTCTTGTAATAGTGTCAGGGGATTATCTGTTGCAGGGCAATGCTAGGGGCTCTGAAAAATTCCTGCCAAGGCACCATCTTCACTCTTTATGGGAAGCTCTTAATTTCTTTTTTTTATGCTGAACACCTCAAATCTGTAGGGAAATGAAAACAATTTTTTTCCCTTCTGGCCTAAATCTGCAGCTTCTCTGACACAAAGCTGTTCTTATGTTGAGCAAGTTGAAGATAGTAGATTTCCTTATAACAGCAGTCATAGAACTATCACAGAATAAAATCCTGCCCCAGCCCCAGCCCCACTGCCACTGATGGGGTAAGAAGACTGATATAACTGCATTTGTGTAGAGAGAAATGAACGACAGCATTAATGTAGCATGCATGGTTAGAGGAGCACCATAAATACACCTGTTCAGCACACTGCCTTATTTATCACACAATAGCCATCATTTCTACTGGTTCAGACAGAGTGCAAAGTTGTGTTAAGTATTGTACTCTGTAATTCTGCATTTACCCTATTACTAGGCTCAAGCAATGTTTTTTATTAAATGTAAATATATAGCTTTTTATATCAGAAATCTGAAAGAAAACAGCACAGGGCTGCCAGCAGTAGGATGGTGTGTATTGGATATGAAGTTGATTGGGAATTTTTTGAAAAAAAAAAATGCTGATTCATTGAAACCAAAACTTTTTGTGGGAACAGACCAGTTTCAATGAGACTTTCAAATGGAATGGAATTTCAAACCAGAAGACAAGACCCTTTGCATAGCCAATAGCCCAGTGTTTGGGGCCCTCGCCTGAGATGTGAGAAACCCAGGTTAAATTGAGCAGGGACTTGAATCTGAGTCTTCCACATCTCAGGTGAATGCCCCAACTGCTCAGCCATTGGTGGGGTGGGAAAGTCCCTTGTTTTTCACATTTTTTTTTTGAAAGGTCTCGGTTTTGTCCCAAGGTAGAATGGAAAAATATTTGAAAGCTCAAAAATGTTCATAGGATGGGGAAACTGCTTCTACCCAGCTCTAATGAGACACACAGCCAATAGAAAAAGGACAGACCACAAACTCACTCCAAATAAACCACCAAACACACACCAGAGTGAAATGATTTCTGAACCATTGCTAACTGGGCCTTGCTACAAACAGCTGACACAAAAGCTCCCATTGCCAGCCTCCAGCTCCAGCCCCGCCAGCTAAACATTGTCCGATGTGTGATAATTGAGGAGCTCTGCTGTTGGCTAAATAAATACAGGGTGAGCTTTTCAAACACATTCCGTATTGGCCTAACTCAGATCCCCTTGAAGTCAATGGGGCTTTTGAATGTCCTACTCTTGAGTCCAGGATATTGCAAAAATGCCAGTGGGTACAATGGTGCAGGACAAACAGAGATGTGCTTGTATTAGCCAGGTGGCAGGGGAAATTAAGGCATGCCAACGGAACAGCGAATGACCCATTTAAGAGTCTCTGGGTGAGGTAACTTCTTTGGGCAAATTCCAAAGTGTCAAATGTAGATTAAATTTTAGTCAGCTTCCACTCTTTCAGAAGTGGCCCCTGATTTAGAGCAGTGTTGAGTATTTATGGTCTGGACTAACGCTAAGATTTATAATACTACTTTCTTCCACTCTGTCTACTTAGCCTACAAGCTCTCTGGCAGGACTGGCTCTTAGTACATGTATGCACAGCACCTAATACAATGGTGCCCCTATCTCAGTTGGGCTCTCTGGGTGCTACTTGATACAAATCACAAAATATAAGTGAGATGGGTGTGAGCTGTTCATGAAACCAGAGAAACCAACATGGCATTAAAAATGCACCAAATCCTCAGCTAGCATTAATTGGTGCTGCTCCATTGAAGTCAATGTCCCTCCACACCAGCTGAGGATCTGCCCCTGTGTATGTAACTTATTTCAAACAATCAATTAAATGTTTGGAAAAGTAATATTTTAGCTTTCCAAATAAATTAAATGTCCATGCCTGTCCACACAAAGCAAGACTCTAGTTCCTTTCAACAATGTAATTCCTTCATTGCCTAACTATTCTCCTTCCTCAAAAAAGCCTAGGGAACTTAATTACAGCATTATTTCACAACGAAATTTACAGAGCATTCCATCAATTGACTTGGGTAATGAGGTGCACATGTTAACAATGAAAATGACTTTTGTTTTCAGCCGATATCTTGATATCTTGTCCCTTGAAGTAAGTCATTTTTAATATTGATCTTTGCAGAAGTCAATATCTGTATGATGCAGCTAGAAAAGCCATCTAGGTCAGCGTTTAAAATGCACGGGCAGAGGATTATGCGGAATTCACATTAGGCCAGCCTGCACTATACAAAGCCCTTTAAAGAGCTGAAGAATTGAGGTATTCTGCAGCCTTTCTCAAGAGAGTAGTTGGCTTCAAGATTGGGCCTAAAATTTCCTTGGAAAATATCATTGTTGATCCTGCAGATTCTAAACTCTCTCTCTTTTTTTGTTTTACACCTTAAATGTTTTATTTTAGGGAGAGGTAGGGTGAGGAGCACACATAATATTCAACCCAAAGGGACTCTGCATGGGGATCCAGCAGCCCTGAAGAGAGGAAACTATGTTAAACAAAGCAAATCAGGGACATTCGATATTGGCCAATAGGTATGAGGAGTTGTAGTGCTTTTCTCATGGAGATGCTGATGTAATTGGTTAAAGGAACAAAAGTACTCTCCACCCCCGTCATTTATTTCAGTAAAGGGTTTCCTCCAAAACCCACTTATAGGCACAGTATGGGAACTAAAAACAAATCTCTCTTTGGGACCGAGGGTGTCGGTCCCATGGCAGGGGAATGGGACACACCATCACTCTTGCACAATTCTGGCTTCACATGGTTCTTTTGAATTAAAATATTCACCATCATTTTATTTATTTATTTATTTATTTGCTGTTAAAAATGGCAAACTTCCCTGCAATTTTTTTCCCCATTGTTTTCTTCCTTTAGACCCAACACTGAGATTTGGGAGGTTACTCCTGATAAATTTGACACAATAATCTATTTGAACCAATTCTTTCAGGGGGAAGAAGCCACAGCCTTGATCTAACTTTCAAGTAGCCCTTAACATTTTATTTCTAGAGCCGTAAATAAATCCCTACATACAAACAAGAGACTATGGGTATGTCTACATGGCAGCTGGGAGCATGCCTTCCTGCCTGGGTAGACGAACATACTAGCTCAAGCAGAGTTAGTGCGCTAAAAATAGCAGTGAGAATGTTACCTGAGCAGCAGCTGCCTCTATTGGCTGTTCAAGCACGAGCCCATCCGAGTCCTTGGGCCTGTACTCAGGTGGGTAACCCATGCCGCTGTCCGTGCTGCAAAGCCCACAGTGCTATTTGTAGGGCGCTAGCTCTACGTGCGCTAGCATGTGTTGCTGATATGGTCAGGAAAGAGGGGAGAGCAGGGAGATGATAAGCAACAGGAAGGAAATTCTCCTCGTGATTTAGTTTTCATCAAAGAGCAGACCACATCATTTTTGTTTTGCATATTTCTTGTTAGCTGAAATGATTTTCTGTGATGGGTTCCTGTCGCAGCAGGTAAAGGAAACAGTAAAAGATGGAGGATCTTACTTTAAGTTTTCAAATTGTCCTTAATATTGTTTTGCTGGGGTTGGGTGAAAACCTCTCCGAAACTAGTGGATTTCACTGCCACCCTTCACCCGGGGTAAATATAAAAAGCAATTAAGCTCCTTTATGGAACAGATCCCTGAAGCAATAGGTGCCCCTGCTCAAACCTCAGGTCCCATATATATATGAACCTGAGCTCTGTGGGCAGAGGGATTTCACTGTGGGAGGAATGCAAACGTAGGGCTGGGCATTGTTGGACAGCGTGTGTGTGAGCACACAGAGGAGGCAGCAAGAAAGCACCAGAGAAACAACTGGAGCATAATCCCGAATAAAGCTGAGAGAGCTTTTGGGCTAAGGGCTGGCTGGAAAGGGGCATGGAACTGTGAGCAAAGAAATGGTCTCCTGCTGTGCGCAGGGAAACAGGACTTTGGGTACATTCTTTATAAACAAACAGGACTGCATCAAAGAAATATCTGACTCAGATTGTCCACTTTTCCCCCTAATGGAAACAATGCACAAGACCACAAATCACTTGAGTCAACAGGATGACAAAATTAAACAAATCACAACGTGGCTGGTAGGCAAGCAAGCATCACCCTCATTTTACAGAAGGGGAAACTATGGCACAGAGAGGCTAAGACCCACATTTTCAGAAGCTGACTGGATGGTTCCATTTTTGGGTACTTACCTTGGGGACCGTTGAGCCTGATTTTAAGAAGAGGCAAGTCCCCACATTCTAGATGAAGTCACAGGGAGTTGCAGGTGCTTAACAAAAGTCAGGGTATGGATTTCTCAAGTACAGCACCCAAAATCAGTAGCTGCTTTTGCCCTGTGTGCTTTGCCCAAGGACATAGGAAGTCAAAGACAGAGTCAAGTGCAGAGGTCAGGTATTTTAGCTCTCAATCTTATGTTCAGTTCTCTAGAACATGCTGCCTCATGGGTGGCAATTCATTGAAGGTATCACTCCTCTCATAGAATATCAGGGTTGGAAGGGGCCTCAGGAGGTCATCTAGTCCTACCCCCTGCTCAAAGCAGGACCAATCCCCAATTTTTGCCCCAGATCCCAAATGGCCCCCTCACAGATTGAGCTCACAACCCTGGGTTTAGCAGGCCAATGCTCAAACCACTGAGCTATCCCCCCCTCACTCCGGCCCGATCAACTAAGACATAAAGTATCTATTGTAATCCCACAATTTTAAACAAAACGTTGTGAAGTAACATTGTAATGGGCTCTGTTGTGATTATAATGGTTTAAATCCAAATCTCTGATTGTCTAATGACCTCTGGCATAGGTGCTGCTGTGATAGTTTCACTGACGGTGCTGAACTCTGGTCAGTGCAGAGTGACGCACATGTAGGACCGAATCCCACTCACCTTCTTTGTGTGAGTTGCCGTGTTGACTTCGGTGAGATGCCTGGTGTGAGACATGAGAGCAGGAGTGAGGCATGGTGAACTTAAATCACAGCATGGTTTTGTTGGGGGGACCGAGGGCTCAATCTTTCAGACAAGGTCTGTGTGCCATTTGAGTCCCTTTAAAGCCACATTAGGGTCACTGACCTTCCTTCCATGGCTGGCCAAGCTATTTAGCAGTAAGCTGCTAAGGAGCTCATGCTTATGCTGAAGAACTGTCTTCCTCGCTTCAATACTTTACTTTGCCTTTCACTTCAGAAGCTCAAAAACCTGTCCCCAGCAGCTGAAAGATGGATGTGTTTTGATAAGCCGTGGATCTGGAGCCTGGTTGGTAGTACTTGCCTCCCCCTCCTCTATCCCACAGTGCACCAGTGGCCTTGTAAAGTCTCTCAGAACCCTGGCTTCCAGGAGCTGGGCCAGGAAATGTAGGGTAAGTATTCAGAGGGCATTGTCACTGAAGTCCTTTATACATCCAGGAGAGCAAACGCAGAGCAAACCTGCAAGAGCACAGAACACAACTCAGCTTTGTCAGAGTGGATGCTATTAACTGTTTGTGCTCAGCGGGGCAAAGCCAATACCAGTGGCTCGGGTGGGGATGGTTTGGTTCTCTCACATAGACACAGTTGCTGCATCCTCAGTTAACAGCTGTACTAAGTGATACAGCTGTAATAAGTGATACTCACAGCATTACGGAAGCCTGCCAACCTGCTTCATTGCTGTATTCTTTCTCATAGCCAGAGCCAGCAGCCTGGTAAAGAGCAATGCAGTTAATTTCACACAGCTCCGAGCTCTCAGGCTGGAGAGATCTGCTGTATTTAAACTCCAACGTTTTACTCTGTGCTCTTTGGCTCCCGGATATTGCGCCTGCCCCATCTCTTCTGCATCTGACAGATAAAAAAAACTGGAGGCACAGAATGGATAAGTGACTTTCACAAGGTCACATGCCCAGGGACCAGCAGAGGTGGGAAGAGGACTCTGCTCTTAGCTCCAGATAATATTGCTCTGCTCCTTTTCTGGCTCTGAGGAAGGAAAGGACACATTTAAAGCCAAACTGGCTGTGTTCAGGAGGGTCCAGTCTGAGCTCTTTGTAACCTCTCCATGGCCTTTTCTACAACAGGAAACCGAGTCAGCACTGGTGTGGCTGCACTATTGTTACCAGTGAGGTGAGTCCTAGTGTAGGCCTTTTTACCATGTCACTTACACCTGAGTAGGATTGTTTGACATTGACTGCCCCCGTCCTTTGTCGGGCTGTTAGGTCTGATATCATCGTGGTCAAAACAGCTGCACAGTCTGTGCTACAGCTGGAACATCTGGACCGGAGCTGAAACAGGCTTCTACGTTTTCCCACTCGAGGAGGGGGACAGGAGGGAGGGAACAGGCTGAGTGGCAATGTTTTCACCCTGCCAACCCCAGCCAGTTGGCTTTAAAACCTTCTTTAAAATGCTCACAAATTCTCATCCCTCTCGGCTACACATTCTGCAGCTGTTCTGTCCAGCCAGTGGGAGGTGTGTGAAAAGCAGTGTGTGTTGACTCTGCCTATCTGCACTGCACAGCTCCCTAGCATCCCTGCCATGTTGGGGAGCAGGAAACAAAGGGGCATTTAGGAACATAGTAATCCTTCCCTGGAATATTACAAATTAAACCCTAAGAACACCGCACTAATCCCAACACTGCCAAGCCATTTGCTGGGTTGTTTGGAACAGTAAAATAGTGTCCAGGTGTGAGACATTGGTGCCACTGCTGTGGCTGCAAATAAATGGGACTACAATTTAATGACATGGACCAGAATGTCCCAAGTGCAAGCAGGCTAAGGAAACCATGCCTCTCTTTTGGTATCATTTTTCTTGTTTTCACAGATCTAGAATGCCAGGTGTAAGATGATTCCCTCTCCACACAAAGCTGGAGATACACAATACACAAGCATTCAAAGCTGGAATCACCAACTGCTCCATGTTTTGGGTCACGGTGACACCATCTGCTAACAATCATCATCATCCCCTTCACATTTTGGTTTTCCTTTTGACCCAGCTGCTCTCCTATCCCTACTTTCTGCATTAACTGGGCATTCTCCTGCTGAATCAGGAAAATCAAATACTTCCATAGAAGGGCCCAATCCAATGGGAGTTAAGGATGGTCCAGACCTCACAGAATTGGGCCCTAAATCCTTAGATTGACTGTAATGCTTGCTTCTGTAACGGATCAACTGAATGGGCTGAGTGATTGGGGGCCTGGGTCCAAACTTCATTGCTTTTTCTTTGTTTGGATACCCGCTGATTAAAAAAAAAAGCTGGAGTGGGGGCATTTGAGCCAACATTAGATGTAGGGGGATATTGGGGGCCAAAGCATGGCTAGGGGGTTATACGGTATCACAGCATTTTTACTTTTTAAATCCGCACCCTGTTCATGTAGACTCACAGCTATTGCTGTGACTCTGTACTAAAGAAAATTCAATGCAAGCATCCTCCTCATAAACCTGCCCCTCTCTCTTTTCCTATCAGTCAAATTAATCATCTCATAAAAAATCAGCTTTCCAAAGAGGCTGAATTGTAACGGACCAGTTAAGTCATTCCTGTTACATGTATTTAAATGAAAATATGAAATACTAAAGCAAGAATTATCCAACCAGACCCAGGTTTCCACAGCAGTAGCAGCCTCTCTCCTATTCAGTACAAACCACTTGTTTGCATTAAATGAAGCTCTTTTCAATCTGGTTTCAAATGAATTCTATTGTTGCAATCACTGATCATACCTATCAGCTAATCTTTCAGAAGGATATTAAGACTGACATCCTCAGGAAAGCAGAGGTCTGGAATGCTAGCCACACCACTTTTACCTGTCAGAAGAACATGAGACAGAGCTTGAGGTCTTTGTTAGCTTTTCATGATTTCAAGGTAATTGGTCATTTGAATAAGGGATTTCTTCTACTGAAATACAAAAGGAGAGGGGAGGTCAGGAAGTTCTATATCGAGTTAGTACCATTAGAACCATAGACAATCATGTGCACGTCTTTGTCTCTTGTCTCTTGTTAAAGCCCAGGCTGGGCAACACCTAAACTAATCAATTTGCCAAGCAGATGATATGATCTGAAATATAAAAGGTGAAATCTTTGGTGAGGAAATGACCAGAAGATTAATGCTTATATTATAACAGTACCTTGAGGCTTCCACTGAGATCAGGGCCTGTTGGGCTAGCTGCTATGCAGATATATAGTAAAAAGACAATCCCTAGGCCAAAGCACTTACAACTGAAATAGGCAAAGGGTGAGAGAAAGGAAGTATAATTACCTCCACTTTACACATGGGAGCTTAGAGAGCTGAAATGACTTGTCCAAGGCTATACAGGTAGTCTGGGGCACACTTTGTCTCCAAAAGCTGTTGTTCAGTCTTATTCTTTTCCTAAATACTGCTGATCTGGTAACTATCCTAACTGAAAGGATGTAGCACTATATAGATGTTCATTATCAGGCTAAAAAAACATCAAATGTGATCATTTTCCTTAGCGGTGTTACCACCACCTGGATTATTTACACTGAAATGCTTTGGGGGGTTTTGAAAGGAAAAAAAACCTCCCTACACAGTAAGTTTTCATTCTGTGTTTAGCTTTTTCACTTCACAGCTTGCACAGTGAAATTAGACCATGGGTATGGCTACATAGCAACTAGACACCACGGCTGGCCCATGCTCGCCGACTCAGGCTTGCAGGGCTTGGGCTGTGGGGCTATTTCATTGCTATGTAGACTTCGCTCACCTAGAGCCTGGGCTCTAGGACCCTGTGGGGTCGGAGGCTCCCAGAGCTCATATTCCAGTCCAAGTTGGCTGGCACATACCAGCTGCAGGTTTTCCTTTGTAGAAAGAAGAAGCCTGGGTGGCTTCTCTTTTTCTTTTTCAGTCAGCTGTAGTTTTGCACCTTCTGATTCTACTGCAAGAGCAATATTTGGCTGTGTCTGGGTGTCCAGCACTGCAGGGGAATGTTTAAAATTTTAAAAGTCATTGACGCTTAAGAAATCATTTCTATTCATATAACAGTTGGTAACATTTGTCTTTAAACAAAACTGACATTTGCAGCCTAAAGCCAAGACTTGAAAAAGTAACCAAGGAGTTGGGTGCCTCAGATCAAACTTCCAGGGGCCTGACTTTCAGAGGGCCCAGAACCTGCCCACTAAAAATTAGGCCCTGCTCTATGAAAGACAGACACTTTCTTTCCAAGACCTACAACAGTTAATGCTTAAGTAGAACTAGGAAGGAGTCTTAGCTCTGCAAAGTAGCTCTTGATTAACCTCTACTTTAATCCCTTGGTTTTCTAATTTTAGACATCAAATGGGATTAAAGTGCTGTAATGGATCCAGTAGATACTCCTCCTGCGTTACCCCTTGGGGCAGGCAGACTGGATTACTAAATGTGTCATGGTTAGGCAGTTGCTATGCCCTGATGGCTGCTTATCACACTAATCATAATTGTCCCACTGTTACCTTGAGCTCCCCGTCTGTTATATCTACCTGTTGTCTCTCATTTTATTCTTAGATTGTAAACTGTTTGAGGCAAATACCACGTTAAATGTGTATTCAGCAGTGCCTAGTACAATAGGGACCTGATCTGATTAGGGCATCTATGGTCTATCCCAATACAAATAAATGATAATATGCTCCCCTCTCTTTTCCACTGTGCTACGTATAATTGATTAACACAATGTCTTCTCCAACATGTCAAGATGCTGTACATTATAGCAGAAGCTGGTTGCTTGTCATGGCTAAAAATGGGAAAAATCATTGCTTTGTCATGTCAAAAATGTAAATGAATCACTTTTTCTCACTGCTACCTCAACTATGTTAATTTTTAAATGTAAAAATATATTAAACATGACATTCGTTCAAATAGAAAAAATCCACAATGCACAGAATAAGAATCAGATTCTAACAGCAGTGATATTTTGACTTGTTTAAATAAAGCATGTTATCTAATACCTAATGAAATATATGGTTTTGTAGATCTATTTGTTGGTAAAATGTAGGAAGTTGGCACTGGCGTCATTTACATTCAGTTCACATTTGAGAGTATCTTCGCAACCACAACAATTAGACAATCGTTTTTAAAACAAAACTGAAATCGGAAGGAGTTCTACAGAGAAGCATTGAGCATTGGTGACTTTTTATAAAAATTGTGGAAGCCACAGCAGCAAGAGTAGTGCCCTTAATTATGGGCAGTATTGTATCAGGATCACTTCGCTCACCCCTGAAATGCCGCCAGCTCGGTGCAATATTATCATTTCCCTGCGCCCATCTGATACTAAAATTAGTTGGTTTCAGAGTAACAGCCGTGTTAGTCTGTCTTCGCAAAAAGAAAAGGAGTACTTGTGGCACCTTAGAGACTAACCAATTTATTTGACCATAAGCTTTCGTGAGCTGTAGCTCACGAAAGCTCATGCTCAAATAAATTGGTTAGTCTCTAAGGTGCCACAAGTACTCCTTTTCTTTTTAAAATTAGTTGGTCTCATTTTGAACAGTTAAAACTGAGCTGGACTCCTTCCACTCTCAGCTAAAAGCAGGTTAGAACCTGAGTATGAGTTCATACCAAAACCTCAGATATGGATCTGACCATATTTACATTCAGTCCAGCTGAGGAAAGTGAGAGGGGGAAGATGGCTGTAAGGCTCCAGATACACTTGGAGCTGGAGGGGTGATTCCCAGCTCACACAGAGGTACTCACGCTTGCTCTCATAGAGCTAGCGTGCTAGAAGTAGCGAAGTAGCATAGGCAGCGGCAACACGGGCGAGGGGCCCCAAGTATACAACCACAGGTCCAGGTGCGTTTGTACTCGAGGCGGTTAGCCCATGTCAGCACTTGCTGTGGCCTTTGCTACTGTGCTCACGCTTCTATTTTTAGTGCACTACCTCACTGAGAGCTAGTACAAGTATATCAATGCGAGATAGGAATCACACCCTCCACCCCCCAGCTTGTTGTGTAGATTTAGCCTTGCCAGCTTTCTACTCCCTCATTCCTGGGCTGGGCAGGGACCAGAACAACTGCTGCTCAAAATTACATTGGCTGCAGCAGTCCCATAGGGACCACGGTGCCAGCGAAAGATCTGGCAGATTGCCATGTGCTTCACTGCTCCCCTGGTATGCTCTCCTATCCAGTTGTCTCCCCTCCCCTATGAGCTCCCTCCATCAGCTCTATGCCACCAAATATTCACCTTGGGGGAATCCTTAGCTGCCCCTTTAGGGCAGCTTTTCAGCTGTTCTGTACTGCCTCAGTAGCACAAAGTAGCTTGAGCCAGGACCAGGAATCTGACCCCACATCTTAATAATAAGGGTGCAAATAAAACCTTAGAGTTCAGCATTCCTCAAATTGGGATGAGGCTTGGAGGGGCCACAGTGGGGGGGGAGCGGGGGAAGTTTTCAAACCCCAGATCTGATTTTGAACTTTTTGGCATTGCCAATTCTTACGATTTTGTTGAAAGTCTTGCAATAGTTGCTGTTTGTCTTAAAGTTTCAGGTTCTGGCACTATGGAATTATGAGAGACCCCCAGCTTTCATTAAAGAAGTTTCTAGCCCTCATCATTGTAGAGAAAAGTTTGAAAATGTGAAGTAAGTGCACCCTAAAGGCCCAGAAATCAGAAGAAAAAGAACCCAAAATACATATTTAGATCTCATGATATTTGGGCCAATCTCATGATTTTTGCTTGTCATCGGCAATACGGAGTTTCCCCAGTTGAAGGGTGGTTGTATTCTGGCTTCAGATTTGGTCCATTATCCAATTTGAGTCCAGGTCTTTACAATACTCACTTTAGAAAATAAAGCTAGAAGAGCACAATGTTTCAGTGAAACTGTTTGTAAAAAGTGTGGTTAGTACTTTTCTAAGTGACCAGACTGACACTACTGTACTTGTGCCTTACATCTGTTATTTTACTGCAGAAAAGGGTCAGCACAGGCTATTTGTCAGTGCAAGTTTCCCCATCCTATACTTCCAATGGGCTTAAACCCACCTTTGGGGCGCAAGAGTATTCAGCCATCATGTTTATTTAGATCTCAACTTCTCTTCTAAGACTGAGGGCAACTATGGTGGACACTGGGAAGATTCTGCATGTAGACGATACTCCTGTGACACTGGCAGACCTAGTGCCCACTCATGTCAAAGCCCTAGGTCAATTCACTTGTATAGTAGTATAGATCAAAGTGTTAAATGTATAAGAGTCTTTGGTGTTTAAACTTCATGAAAACTAATGGGATGTTACTTACATTGTTTTCACTTACCTGTATCCTGTTACAATGCAATAGCAAACATTTATATTGTAAATACCCCTGTAACTAAATAATCCACCAAACAGAAAGAAGCCTTGTGGAATGCAAATTAAGAACTCTAACAGAAAAGGGCTAATTTCAAAGCAAGTGGTCATTGTGATGATCGGAGGTTAAAGACTGTAAATGCATTCCTCACTCTCTGTCCTCAAAGGAAAAGCCCATGTGGGTAGTGACACTGTCAGCTTGTTTTCTGTGAGAAGAATCTATAAGGCTGGATTCAAGGAAAGATCCTTCATCTCTGGACAGTTTGGATTCTAATGGCAGAATAACTGAATGACAAGACAGAGATCCCCAGAGTTATTCTGGATAGCCCTGAGAGACTTTTGGGAAACTGGCAGTTTATTACATCACTGCTACCATTTGGAATTATGGACTTTGACTCACCAGTACATATATTTTACCTGCTTTAACCTCTCAATAACTCTCACTTCCTTTTCTTAGCTAATAAATCTTTATTTAGTTTACTATAGAATTGGCTACCAGCGTTGTCTTTAGTGTGAGATCCAGAGGCCAGTTGATCTGGGGTAAGTGACTGGTCTCTTGGGACTGGGAGCAACCTGATGTGGTGTGATTTTTGGTTTAAGTCTTTTTATCACAAAAGTCCAGTTTGTCTGGGTGGCAAGATAGACTGGAGAGTCTAAGGAGACTGTCTGTAGCTCCCTGGTAAGACTGGTATAGTGATTTGGGAGTTCACATTTGTCACTGGCTTAGTGAAATCTAATTATAGAATCCACCACAAGCTTGGGGTGTCTGTCTGGTTTTCTGACCGTCTGCCCTGAGGTAGGCACTCACGGTCGAGAGCCACTCCAGTGTGACAACTCCACTGGGAACAGGACTGAGATCATCAAACAGGATTGAAACAGACATCATTAGATAATGACATTTGACCACTACTAGTGATCTGGGCTGGATTTGAATCAGTGATCTACAGGTAAGAGGTACCATTATCTTATTTTCCTCAGCATTCAGTACCATCATCTTATTTTCCTCAGCATTCAGTACCATCAAGTTATCATTATTTTGTTCATCAAGAAATCATCTCTGTACGAAATAAGCGTTACGGGCAAGGCAAGTTTGACTGTTTTCTTTTCTTAGTCACTATATTCAAAGAAACACACTGTGCCAAGGCAAAGAGCTATCGAGATCAAAGGGAAAATAAAATTAACAAACAGTGGCTGTTGGTAACGCAAGCACCTAAATTTCCTGTCTGTGCCTTGACAAAGGTACAGATTGAGTCATGTTTCCTGACATATTAATAAAAGGGTTTAGCATGAAGGTCAGAGGGGCCTAGAGGTGTTTGCTCTTACACAGAAAGAAAACACATCAGCACCTTGGATTCTATAGAATTATCTAGCCCCCGCCCCCTTCCTCTTTGCTTATTTAAGAGCTTTATTTTTTAAATGAAAGAAAGTTTACATAGTGAGGGAGCCAGTAAAAAGGCAGCGTCACAGCTCCCTGCTTGTTAGCAGCACTATAAAGGTACTAGTCTGAACTGATTATCCACTTCCTTCTAATATTCCTAGCTTGATTGCTAGCAAATAGGCCATTTTAATAAAGGCTCATGCCACATGGCCCTATTGACAGGGAGCAAGGGAAAGAAGAACACAGTAAACAAGTTAGCTCTATCTCCCAGATAAATTAGCTAGATAAAATGTGCATTTACCTTATTCTAGACAGGAAAATAGCATTTACCTACCCTTAATTTAGGGTATCACCCTATTGTTAAAAGCCACGGCCTGACTATGGTCTTAACTAGCTGGAAAGATTAAACCAGCAAAATACTCCAAAGGACTGATTACAAGTTGCCCATTTCCTAATATATGTTTCTGTCCTGTTTTCTGTCAGTTCTTGAAGATAGATCAGGGGTTCTCAAACTTCATTGCACCGTGACCCCCTTCTGACAACAAAAATTACTACATGACTCCAGGATGGGGCCTGCTCGAGTCCCACTGCCTGGGGCTGTAGTATCTGAGCACCACCTCATAGTCATGAATGGATTTTATACTCACAACACCCTTGGAGAGTAGGGAAGTATTTTCCCTATCTTCAAAAATTGGATCTGAGACACAGGGTAGAGTACGTGATTTATCCAAGGTCACACAGTGAGTCTGTGACAAGCAGGAAGTGAACCCAGGTCTCCTGAGTCTAGCCCAGTGCCCTCTCAGCTAGATCAGCTGTCCTACCTAAGAACACAAGAACGGCCATACACGGTCAGACCAATGGTCCACCTAGCCCAGTATTCTGGCTTCCAACAGTGGCCAATGCCAGGTGCTTCTGAGGGTATGAACAGAACAGGTAATCATCATGTGATCCATCCCCTGTCGCCCATTCCCAGCTTCGGGCAAACAGAGGCTAGGGAATCCATCCGCCCATCCCGGCTAGTAACCATTGATGGACCTATCCTCCATGAACTTATCTAGTACTTTTTTGAACCCTGTTATAGTCTTGGCAATATCCCTCTGCCACATATCAGGTGGTCCTTTGTTCCTATAGGGAAAGTTTCAGAGCTGCGTACTGAGAGCACTTTCTGCTGCAAAGCAAAAAACACTGGTCTGAAGGCAACCGTGAGTCTCATTCTCTTTGTGAAGGACTCATCATAGTTAGTTCCAGATAAGACCTATGACTAAGTCCACCCCCATTCAATGACAGCTATACTCCCTGTGACAAGCCAACATACCAAGTATTACACAGACGTGACACTAGCTCAGACTAGAGAGACCAGGGGGCATATACCCCTTAACCTCACAGTCCCTAGGCTCAGACATGGAAACCAAACTAACCAATACTGGGGTTATTTTTAAATGACATGGCATTTGTTGCCTGAGTATAAACAAGAGTTGCTATAACCTCTATTTCATTATTTGTATTTATGAAGTAGACTTTCAAAAAACAAAGATTTGTGTGATGGAGAAGAGCTAAACTTGGATTTAAAATACGAGGGCCCGATGTTCAAAAGAGCTCAGCAAGCAACATCATCTCTCGTTTAAATAGATGACCAAATTTCCAGAATTGTTCAGCACCCAACACCTGCAAGAACTGGTTTCTATTAAGGGCAAACCTCACAAAGGACAAGGAAGTAGTATGCAGAGTAAGGTATATCCAAAAGGATATCCTCAGCTTGAGCACTGGGACTTTACACATGCAACTCCACACATCGTGAAATCAGAGCACAACCTGTATCGTGGAGGCATTTGGCAAACAGTGCATTAGCCAATCCATTTTCATAGAATCACTTATCACCTTACCTATAGAGCATACGGGCCTAACATAGAGAGGTAGACTACAATACTTGTAGATGTTTACATTTATATTTTCTCATGACCTTGTCTGAAAGATTTCAGAACAAAAGTATTTAGAAATATAAATTAATATTTTTGCACTGTTACTGACCTAGAATAATTATCAATGAAATACCAAATATACAAGATTTCTATATTTCTTGGCTCATCTAGAATGACACCACATGATAAAAATTAGTATTGTGCTCTTATGCTACAAGAGTTTAGATTAAAGACAAATCACTATGTAGTCTTTTAAGTTAAAGCAAGATGGCTCTGTTGGATAGAATCAGTGTAGGAATATAGGCCGACATTAGCCGTGGGTAAACTATGGTTTTAAATGACAGGTTTCAGAGTAACAGCCGTGTTAGTCTGTATTCGCAAAAAGAAAAGGAGGACTTGTGGCACCTTAGAGACTAACCAATTTATTAGAGCATAAGCTTTCGTGAGCTACAGCTCACTTCCTCAGATGCATATCGTGGAAACTGCAGCAGGCTTTATATATACACAGAGAATATGAAAATACCTATTCCCACCCCACTGTCCTGCTGGTAATAGCTTATCTAAAGTGATCATCAGGTGGGCCATTTCCAGCACAAATCCAGGTTTTCTCACCCTCCACCCCCCCACACAAATTCACTCTCCTGCTGGTGATAGCCCATCCAAAGTGACAACTCTTTACACAATGTGCATGACAATCAAGCTGGGCTATTTCCTGCACAAATCCAGGTTTTCTCACATCCCCCCCCACCCCCATACACACACAAACTCACTCTCCTGCTGGTAATAGCTCATCCAAACTGACCACTCTTCAAGTTAAAATCCACGTTAAACCAGAACATCTGGGGGGGGGGGTAGGAAAAAACAAGAGGAAACAGGCTACCTTGCATAATGACTTAGCCACTCCAAGTCTCTATTTAAGCCTAAATTAATAGTATCCAATTTGCAAATGAATTCCAATTCAGCAGTTTCTCCCTGGAGACTCCAGCAAGAAACTGCTGAATTGGAATTCATTTGCAAATTGGATACTATTAATTTAGGCTTAAATAGAGACTTGGAGTGGCTAAGTCATTATGCAAGGTAGCCTGTTTCCTCTTGTTTTTTCCTCCCCCCCCAGATGTTCTGGTTTAACTTGGATTTAATCTTGGAGAGTGGTCAGTTTGGATGAGCTATTACCAGCAGGAGAGTGAGTTTGTGTGTGTATGGGGGTGGGGGGGATGTGAGAAAACCTGGATTTGTGCAGGAAATATCCCAGCTTGATTGTCATGCACATTGTGTAAAGAGTTGTCACTTTGGATGGGCTATCACCAGCAGGAGAGTGAATTTTTGTGGGGGGGTGGAGGGTGAGAAAACCTGGATTTGTGCTGGAAATGGCCCACCTGATGATCACTTTAGATAAGCTATTACCAGCAGGACAGTGGGGTGGGAATAGGTATTGTTTCATATTCTCTGTGTATATATAAAGCCTGCTGCAGTTTCCACGATATGCATCTGAGGAAGTGAACTGTAGCTCACGAAAGCTTATGCTCTAATAAATTGGTTAGTCTCTAAGGTGCCACAAGTCCTCCTTTTCTTTTTATGGTTTTAAATGGAGTTGGTAGTAGCATGAGCAATAGGCCCAAAGCATACGACCAAGAAAATGAGATCATGAGAAAGAAGAGAAGTTGTGTTAAACTTTCAGTGATTGTCAAAGTACTAGTGTTATCTTGTTTGAGGTTTGGGCACAAGTAATAGAATAGTAATAGAAATAAAAGATGGCTAATTAGGTACCAGGTACAGTAAATAATTGGCTATATAAATTTGTACAATGCATTGTAAAAAAACTGCTTCATCTCACCTTTGCTAAGTTCCAATAATTGGCAATGACCTCACTTGTTCGTTAAAGGGTATAAAAGGCAAAGTCTTAAAGGATTCATTGTTAATATCTGCCTGACCAAGTTGGAGCCAACCAATATGGGTTTAAGCACCCCTGGGGTTAGCCCTTTCACAAATATTTTGAATCAAATTCTTATAAATGTTTTGTTATTGGTTGGATGTGGTAAATTGCTTATTGTTTAGGCTTTTTTTTAAGACATGTTTAAAGCAATTGCAGAAATACCATTCAGCCCCTATATTTAATAAAGGAATTTATGGTTAAATTGTTGTTGTTGAATCCTATATTAATAATAATTCCAACAATCAGAGGGAATGTATTAAATCGTGGTATTTTACTTATATTTCTAGAATGTACCGAGAGATCAATGCATGTCCAGATTCTTGGCATTCTTGGACTGCTGAATCATTCACGTGATAATCAAGTTAGAGACTGAAAAAATATTTTTGGAAAATATACTACCACTGTGATCTGGTTTTGACCTTTATAGAACAATTCTGAAGTGACAAAACACTGTGTTCATTTCAGCATCAGATCTGATGACTATAACCACATGGATCATTCAAGTATAAGGTCTTAGACATAACATACTGGAAAGATCCTAAGTTAATGAAGCAACATTGTTATTACTTGTGTTGAGCCAATTACTGACCTATGAAAATGATCCATTATTAATTAAAAGGGCAAATACTTACTCAGGGAAAATGGCACCAACATACTTCAGTTGTAAGATCTCTGGGGCAGGGACTGTCTTTAAATTTTATCTGTGTATAATGCCGAGTACAATCCATGATGGGGGCTCCTAGGCATTACTGCAATTCAAATAAATAGTGTGATCATTTAAGGAAACAGGACTTCATAAACTATGCTCCTTGAATAAACCCACAATGCCATTTCATTGTTCATCGGCTGCAGCAATAAAATAAAATAATTAAGCTCACACTTTGTTGCCATTGAATGACAATTCACATCAATCTTTGGGTATGTCTTCAGAGCAGAGTTTGCCTGGTCTCTTACCTGGGTATGAGCCCAACCCTCTGCTCCCCCCAGTTGAACACACACACACAAACCTTTTACCTGAGTTTGTGTGTGCCTTGAACTCAGGCTTGCTTACCCAGCTGAGGGTATAGGATATAGCCCAGCTTTCATCTTAAGTCAAGCTCTAACCTACCCTCTTCGCAGTGTGAACTCTAAACCCAGGCTATTGAAGAGGTTCTGATAGTCCTCCAATGCCTTCCCACAATTCCTTGGAAGCCCTATTTTCCTGCCCTTCTGCCTACTCCCTTCCTCTGCATCAGAAATCATCTACAAGTTTATATACTCTTGGTCAGCCTTTAAACTCCACATTCCCTGCTTCATTTCTTCACAGCATGCAAAGAGGGGACTAGGCCAATGACAATTCAGAACAGGGAGAGAATAAAAAAAACCACCCTGAAAATCCCAGACTGCACTGGCAAGCCTGGTAGCTTGCTAGCAACCTGCCCCTACTCTGAGGAGGTTGGCCAGGTTCTCAGCAGTGCCCCAAGTGCAGAGCCCACTGGGCTGCACAGGCTTTGGAGAGTGAACGGAGTCATTCCTTGACCAGGGGAAAAAAGGCTGGAGAAGTCTGAACAGACGCCAGGGACAGAGGAAGAGGAAGAGTGTGAACAGAGTCCTTTGGGGCACACTCCCAGGACCTGTTTGGGAGGAGGCCAGGGAACGGGGATTGGAGGAAGCCATGTCACACCAAGCTGGTAAGGAGCCAGTGCCATCTGTTATTAAGGGGGTTACAACAATAACAAATGGGATGGATTCTCTGGTTTATGACCAATCGAATTATTATTAGGGGGTATGTTATATGCAGTGAGGTGGGTTTTGTTTTAGCTGAGAGCAAAAGCAATGCCATTTCCCTAGTCCCCCTTCTTTCCCTCCCCAGACACGTGAGATTGCAGATGGATGCCAAGCAAGGGGGCGGGGGGGGGGAGGGTAAATGTAAACATGCAACTACTACTTTCATCATACTTACTGACAAAAAGCTCTATACAAGAGCTAGGTATTATTATTATTATACACCATAGCGAGGCTCCCAGCCTCCTCAGATTTTAATTCCTAACGTACGACCGGAGGCTGTATAAAGACCAGAGCATTTCAAAAGTTGCTCAGTTCTGCTGGTCCACTGCCCGTTTGCTGTGGAGGGGGGGGGGGAAATCGCAAAGTTGGGGGGCTTCAAAGGCAAATTATTGCAAGCAAGTTTCTGCATTCTAGTTCAGCATCCTCTTCACATTCACCTGAATTTTAGTGATGCTTGTGAATTTTTCATAGAAGAGAAACTCAAGGTGGTCTGTGAGACTCCTGGGCAGGGCAAACTTTCCACAACCCCCTCCCCACCCTATACTAGACATCTCCAGTCATTAATTTTCTGATCAGCCACCACGGGAAAAAATATCTCCTTGGCATAGATAGAGGGCCTTCTATCAGAGCCCTGGAAAAGTTGTTCCCTCTTCCAATCTGGAATCTCCAGCAAATTTACATCTTCCAGTGCCCCTACTGCCTGAAAGTGTCAGGACCATCACTGGTGAAAACGTCCGTGGTCTGTGCCATCCTCCCCCCAGGCCAAAAAACATTGTTTGAATTTTTTGAAAATAAAATAAAATATGAAAATATTTGCCATCGTCATGGTGGGCTGACGAGCTGGGACGCAGCTGCTTCTGAGCAGGAAAATGTAGGGAGATGGAATAAAGGCACACCAAGGAGACAGATGTATTGACTCATGGCCTTGATGTGATACACCACATTAAAAGGGAGGAACTTCTCTTCCTCCCCAGACAAAAATATAAGAGCTTTCTTTGCCTTTGCAGAGCCTTCCACCTCAGCTGAAGTAAGGCACATTCCCAGACCCCCTTGGGCAAGAACCCTGAATGAGCAGGGGAAAGAAAGCAGACTCAGGGATGACCTGCCCCAGGACATGCACGGAGAGTTTGCCTACAGGTCAGCATAGGAGAGGGAGCAGCAAGTGGTGACGGAGTACGTCAAGAATGACAGGGCGATGAGGGAGCAGGACTGTCATCAGCAGAGGGAACAGTTTGAGCAGCTACTTAGCATGATGGCCAACAGGCAGCAGATACAAACAACCGCGCTGCCCCTGCCCAGGCTTCCCTGGTACATCAATCTCCATGGACTCCTCTCCTTGCTACCACATTTTGCAGCCACTGGAGAATTCTGGCTGTGGAATGAGCCAACTGCTGCACACCGGTGGTGGAAGTGTGTATGGACAGATGTAACCTGCTCAGTCAATGCCAGAGCATCCACGGGGGAAGGATAAGAGGTACACTGGCAACGTGCAATTCATTTTCCTATGCCAGTGCACTAATGGGCTTTATTGTTTGCTCCATTTACAACTCAATATAGATTTTGACTGCACATTGCACTTTGCAAAATGCAGTGGCAGCTGGCCTTCTTGTGTGGTTTTTAATAAAATATTTGGCTCCACAATCAATGTGTGTGTGTTTGCGAAACAAAGCAACAGGAAGTTCAAACCAAAGCTTTTAATAAAGTGAGATTAACAATAGATAAATTGATATGTATAATTGATAGGCATAGTACAGCTGAATCCGATAACACCAGATTAGCGCATTTTCGCAGGCACTTCCCCTTGTAATACACACAGATGTGGGCAAGCAAGGCATCCCTTTCTTTCCTCACTGTTCCAGACCTTGGCCCAGTCATCAGAGGTGTGCTTTCCAGTTGCTATTACTGGGTCTAAACTGGCACTGTCTTTGACCCACTCTTGATGAAAATTCTCCACCCTGTTCTCATATATGGTGTGCAGTGCAGAGCATGCTGCAGTAACATGAATGGCATTATGTACACGTCATCCAAACGAGTTTGTAGGCAATACCCTCTCACCTCCAGTCCACCAGATGTGTATTCTACCATCACCTTCCACCTGCTCTAGGTGTAATTAAATATCTGAGATTTTTGAGACAGGGCAGTATAGGGTACGCTAGGTGGCTAGGGGACCTAAAATAATAACATTGATATCTATATTGGGAGGAATTAAAGTTGCTCACTGTCCAAATATGCAAATGACAGATCTTCAGAATATCCTGCATCATGTACCCCAAACTGGTATTCATGAGCCTTCCTCCATGGTTGACCAACACCTGCATAATGAATGAGGAGTATCCTTTCTGTTTGACATATGCATGAGCACCTTGTGGAGGGCAGGCAAGGGACAATGCATTCTATCAAGGACACCATTGCAGTTTGGGAATCTCATTCTCTCAAACCCAGCAATTATTCTGGTGACATAAGCAATCTTCACCACCTGGGGGTAAACCAGAAGTTAAGCACTTCATAAACTCCACCACTACAGCACCAACCGTTAACTTGCCAACACCAAACTGGTTAGCTACTGATCCGTAGCAGTCTGGGGTAGCTAGCTCCCAGATGACTATAGCTACATGCTTGTGGGCTGGTATGACCAACATCATTCACATGTCCTGGTGCTGAAGGGTCAGGCAAGCTCCTCACACAGCTTCACGAAGGTGTCCTGCATGTGGATGTTCTGGAGCCACTGCTGCTATCCTAAGTGTGCATGACTATATAGTCCCACTCTGCTTGTGGTCCTGTTCCAGAACCATTGGCCAGCATAAGAGGATTCCACAGCTATTAACATACATCAGCTGTCTCCATTCCACCATGTCTGCAGGCAGCCTGCTACATAAAAGTATGCTCCTGCCTCTTCAAAGTGATAAGCCAAAGCTGAAATGCCCACTGTCCCACCTTCAGGGTAACTGCACCTGTATTTCACCTCTGGTCCTTTGAGGGCATCCACTTAAGGATCCTGGCTCCCAGGCATCACCTCTCTTGCATGGAGACCTGTGTGTCTCCTGCTCCTGACTGGGGTTTTAAGGCTGCACAGCTCCCCGCCTTACACGGAGATATCCCTAGCAAGCCAGCCTGCCTAAAAGCCAGTGCCTGAACTTAGCTTTCTCCCTCTGAGGGCTATAAACAATGTATTGCCAGCAGTTACAAGCTATCTCAGAGCACTCGCTAAACAAGCACATTTATTCTTAAGTTAAAAGCATTACAGAAAAAACATATAAAAACCAATGCAAGTCCCTATAAGCATGCTAAAAGCTTACCAGAGGCCACCCATTTGAATTATGAAGCCTTTGTAGGCCACGGTCTTTCCCAATCCATCCACAAGGTTGGTGCCCTCTTTGAACAGAAGGTCCGGTCTGTTTGCTGGATCGGAAAGAAGGCCCCTAGTCAGTTTAAACCCAGCCTTTTTATGCCAGAAGCCCCTTTCCTTTTGGTACCTCTCTGGAGGTGTTAACAACTTGAGTTAACAACTTAATCACCTCCCACTGGTCTTAGCTCCTGAAGATTCTAAAGCAACTCTCTCCTCGTGCAGTGGCATACAATCTCTAGCCCACAGTGATGCATAAACCATTCATAAGCTTAATGCAGAATATCCCCCTAAAGATACTGCATGTGATTGCCATTTCTTTCACATCCTCCACTGCATCGCATGCTCTGCCTTCTCCTGCTGTTCCCCAAATGCCAACTGCTGGAGTTGGTCATAATCTTGAGATTGATCCATGCCTTGCAACAGAGGGCGCAGTAGGTTATATTTAAATAGCTACATCAATGGTCTGATTTTCAAAAGTGCCAACTACCTTGTCAATAGGAACTGCAAGTGCTTATGAGTTGAAAATCAGGCCACTTATTTGAATATCTGTATACGGATTGAAGAGTTTAAAGTAAGGTATCCATTTTGGAAAATCTTCCTCTTCCTCTGTTTCACTTACTGATAGATACAAATAGGCAATATGGGGTGTGTCTTGGCTTTTTGGTTTAGTGTGTCATTTATCTTTAAACATCATTGTGTGATCAACTGGGGAAATACTAATTCCTGCTGTTTGTTTCATCTCCTGTTTCAGTGGGGAGGAGAGGAAGAAAGCCTGCTGATTCCCAGCAGCAATGGTAAATCACAGAGGCTATCTGGTGCAACTCCACCCTGCTTGCCAGGGTATGATACAATAATGATGGTTTACTCCCTGGGGGAATATCCTGAGACACCTGTTAGTTTTGCCAGAAAAGCTGGCATTTCCTCTCTCTTCCAGCAGACTATGTTTTCTAATTACAAATTATACACTAATTGGGAATCATTATACTCTGTAACCACAGAAGACAGGAACACAAATGCTCACAACAAGCTTCATTTTCTAAATAGGGCACTTTAGGATTTAATTATCCCTTTGAAGTGGCACATAAATAGTAACCTATATGATACAGAGTTATCCACATTGCACAGAAATCTAATTTTGAGATGATATTTTCTTTTTCTTGACAGGATATTGAATAATAGGTCACATTCTGTATCAGCTATATTCATAAAGCAGGAAAAATTGTTAATTTCACTAGAGTTACTCTGGATATAACCCTTAGCATAACAGATCCCAAATTCTCTCAATTTTCCTTCCCACCTCCCTCCATTTTGGGGCTTTTTTTCAGTCTCTGTGTCCTGTTGGAGATCTGTACTAAATGCCTGTTTGGGTGGCAAAAGCCGGATGGAAGTCTTACAAGCTCCCTGGCTGCAAAACTCAAACCAAAATTCATCAGAAAATCTGTCAGTTGGGGGGCGGGGGGGGAAAATCAGCTGAACCCATTTAGGGGACATAATGGAATCCAGAATGCTATTAATGGCCATCACTTTGTCTTGAATGAACTTGGCTCTAAAAGAATTTACTAGACCAATTTGATTTTAAGCCACCAAGTAGCATTTTCAGCAAATTATGTGAGAATTTACCTTCTGTTGAATAAGAATTAAATTTTAAGACAGAAATAAAACTGTAGGTTTATACACGAAGCAACTGTTTGTACTTCCTTTCCCTTGATTAAAGAAATTTAAATCACAACATAAAAGACCCTACCTTTTCTATTATCAGACTTCTGATTAAAAGCTCCCCTACTCACACACGAGATTTGCCCATTCAGAATTTGAACCACTTGAGCAGCAGAGTCTGTTAACAATTACAAACACAACAAACTCCCCCACCCCCGCCAATTTTTGTTCATCAACTGACTTATAAATATGTCCATGATTAGAGCTAGTCAAAATTTGTGTTAAAAGAAATGGGGGTTGATGAACATTTAAATGAAGAAAACTATTTTTGATTTTCAACAAACATATTTGTTTTTGTTGAAACAAATCAAAGACTGATTTAAAAAACCTTTTTTAAAACAAAAACTTGAATTTTTTGCAAGAAATTCCGCCCCCCAACCGCTCTAATGACATTATCAGCTATCATTTGTGTGACCCCAGCCTTATAAGGTTTTCCTTCATTGCATTACTAATAAGACGCTGTTCAAGTACCAATCTTCTCTCCCTTTAATAACAATAGCTGGTACTTCCACAGTCCTTTTCATCCATAGATTTTATATCACTTTCCAAAAGTGACCCTGTGCAGACTTTTGAAAATGTAACCCTGAAAGAGCACATCTACTTTCCTTTCATGCATTGTACCGAACCCTGAAGTCACACCTGTGCAGCCTTAGCCATCCTCCCCAAACTGTTCCATTTGTGTCTTGGGGAATGATGTCCCAAAGGATAGACCCATCTCCATCTGAAGGCTGAAACACTGATTGTAGAAAGCAGCCATGACCACAAACAGCTCAACAGCTTACTCCAGGACCATTCATTCTCTGAGCCCTAAGCATTTGAATTCAAGTGATATTTACAGAAGTTGATACATTTTCATATGTTCAATAAAAATTTTTGCCCCAGTATGTCATATCTTGTTTCTCTGAGAGATGTAATGACTGCAATTAACAATTGCAATAGTTTGACTACTTTGTGTCTGTTTTTTTCTTTAATTCCTCCTTTCTGCTACTATTGTTAAAAATACCCTCAGATATCTTTATACTATCGCTCCACCAACATTTTTGTCAGGTTTTTTAACTTCATATACGTGAACATACCACAAAAAGTACTCTTTAGCCATAAATACAAGGACACTGAGGCCATGTTGCACTGCTGGTAATTTACAGACAAAGCATTTCAAATGCCAGTTTATTCTCTGTATTTGCAGGGCCCTTTTTAAAAAATTACCCTTGAATTTTTGTCTCTCAAACCTTTTATCTGACTTGTTTAAGGCATGTTTTGGAGTAGGTAGCAGCTGATCCTTTAGGAGGGAACACGGAAAGCAAACAAACCTGATACCTATGGTAAAGCAACAGCTGCTGCAGCCACCCTGATAAGCAATGAATACACTAATTATTTTGTAAATCTGGATTTCACCCACTGATTAGTTGATATTTGAAGAGTTATTCAAAGAAACCACTTCCTTTGTACTCAGTGTCTTAATGCACATAAACCTGTCCTCATGTATTACATGAGAAAATCAAGATGTTAGCAAATCAAGGCTGCAAGGGAGGGGACATTCTTAGAACACTAGGGCCCATGACTAGTAGAGGATGCCACATCAGGTAGAAAAATCAATATTCACACACAAAGCCCGTATTCACATAGGCCTAAATTCAGTTCTCAGCACACAGCCCAAATAACTGGGCTATGCTTTAAGCACAATTTAGACTCGGAGGAAGGGATCCTTCCCTCTCCAGGTTACAGCCCTCAGGATAGACGAGGACTCCACTGTTACTACTGCTCACACACTCTGCAGGGTAATGACTGGTGAATCCATTTAGTCATGAATTCACCGGCCTGCCCTAAGCCCCAAACTCACCCTCTGCACTGCAAGGCTTGGAGACTTAGATCCACAAAACTCCACTCCCACATTAGCTCCTCTGCAGTCAGAGCCTTCCATGCCCACAAGCTGAGGTGGTAAGCTGTCGTCACACATCATCTCTTTATGTAAGCCACAGCTGTCAAATGTTGGGTGCCTAAAATTAGGCTCCTAAATCCATATTTTTGTCACCTGATTTTCAGAGGTGCTGAGCACTTACAATTCCTCTTTATATCCCACAGAAGTTGTGAGCGCTCAGCAGGCCACTTATTTAGGTGCGTGAATATGGATTTAGGAACCTAGCTTTCCTGAGCACTGGCACAATGCTGTAGGGGAACAAAAGAAACAACTAGACAGTCTGTAAAACTTTTTGGAACAACCCGAATTTGGGGTCCACTTTGACAGTAACCCTTACTTTTCATTTGTATATGCAACCAGCTTTGGAACGGGACCGCTGCTTTCCAAAGATTTCCATATTCTTTCATATAGATTCCAAAGATGGTTTAAAAGGGACTGTAAATGGGTTTATGTAGAATACAATGTAAACTTAACATGACCAAAAAAAATGAAGTATTAGAAGAGGAAATAGAAAACAATGTTCTAATACCAAGCACATTTGGTAGTCACAATTCTGCCCAGTGAATAATCCCTTGTCGCTAGAACATTTCCCGCCCACTGCCTACATGCTTCTAGGCTTTTGCACAGAATGATAAGATTAATTTGCAACTTTTTATTTTTAAATCACGTCTGATCCTCCCTGGATTGTCCTCTTGCGCTGGCTGCTTCCCCCCTTCTCACCAGCAGGAGATATGTATTTGAAAGAAAGAATTATTAGGAAGATAAAGATAGCAACTGCAGATGAAAGGACAGATACTGTTATGTATCACTGGAAAAAGTCAGTTCAGCAACAAAAAGACCAGTTGCTATTTTTACCAGACACACGCGACTAGGTCTGTATATTGTAGGGGAGGATTAAAGCATATGACCCTGAGTCTACATCAGGATCCACTACCATGGATCCCTGCTCCCATGTGAAATCACACTGAAGTCAAAGAGACTAAACATGGATCAATAATAGTGGATTCTAATGCAGGGTTAGGGTCTAGGAGCCTGATCAGATGACAACTGAAGACAATGGCAGTCTTTCTATCCACGTCAATGAATGTAAGATTGGGCACACAGCATGTAACATTTCTGGCATAAGAATTTGAGATTTGCTGAATAATGTAAGGGGTTAAAAGAAAGTATGCTAGAGTATAAGGATATAAATACTGCTGTGGCGATCCTTGAAACAACGTAGAATAAAAGGATACACAGATGCCCCAGCACAAATCATAGGAATAAAAGGAAAGCATAAGATTTGGGGGGGGGGGGGGGGAGGGGGGGCAGGGTCCTTGGCTGGTGTAATCCATCTTCAGTGAACCTATGACAATTTCCACCTGCTGAGGATCTATTCCCCAGACTTCGCACAGGGGACAGACCAATGAGGTTCTTGAAATAGATGTTGAGCTTTTGCCATTACAGAATCTTTCCCCCTAAGAGCTAGAGGCCTGGGGCCAGCCAGCCCTGGTTTCTCAGGAAGCACACCTAAGCAGGGACCAACTGATTCCACTATAAAGAGCAGGAAGAAGCTGCAGAGTGGGGGAAATGCTCAGGGAGAAACCACCAAAGGGAAACTGGAGGAAGAAACTTCAGCAGAGGCCTGGCAAGTCAGGCAATGGCTGCTGGGAGCAAGCAGACTCCAGCAGGGAACTCTGAGGCGGGGGTGGGAAGGGGGGGAATTGAAAAAGACTATAGAGGCTACTGTGAGCAAATGAGCTTCAGGCAAGGATGTTTAGGGAGATACCTGGAGGGAAGACAGAGCATATAAAGTCCAACCCTAAGGTGGGGCGTTGCTGAACTAGAGAAAAGCTTGCGTATGGAGTCCTTAAGAGGCCCTGAAAAAGGGAAACAAGCAGACTGCTGCAGAGCAACGTCTGGCCACCAGAAGGCACATGGGAGGTGGCTGGCTCATTACAGCTTTACAAATGTCACAGAAAAAAAAAACCACTTGCAAAATCATATTACGTACTTAAACACCCCTAACCCGATCTCCTTTCATCCCCATAGGCTGTCTCCAGTGGTAGCTGTAGAATCATCACCGACACGGTGCCAGCCCCCCCAGGACTTATCACGCTTAGTCTGTGTTCATTACACTTGAAGATAATCACCAGAGTAGGCGTATCTGACCAATTTCCTTAGTCATTTTTTCATTACTCAGTCTTGAGTAATGAATGAAGAATTAATAAATGGAGGACGCCACAAACTAATGTAAGAACAAAGTACAGTGGATTTGATTTTGGGGTTATTGTTTTTATCATCATTACCTGATGCAGTTGCTTGGTGATAAGTCTCCTAAGTGATTATGTATGGGTGAGTTTCTAAAATCATGTCTGGTTATACATTTGTAAAAAAATATTGTTTTACTTTGGTTAACAACTGCCTAGAATTTCAGATAGAAACTACATAAACGTAAGATTTGCTAAGACACCTTATTTGTAATGAGAGAGATGTACAGAATAAAAAGCAATGGCACAGCTAATTATACAAAGTGCAAAAGCAAATGGCATTTTTCAAACAGCTGAATACATCTTTTCTGTCTGAATTAATTATGAATTAAGAGTAAAAAAGTTCACCTGTGCACCCCTAAAAATTCCACCTTTCATCGTATCAGGGAAGATACATTTCTGTTGTGCTAAATGGACAAAGCTAAGAAGAATGCATAATATTTTATTTTTAAAAGGTATTTACAAAAAGAGATATTGCACCAGTTGTCAGTTCTGCAGTATTTTTTTTAACAGATTAAAGAAAAAACTAACCTATATTAACAAAATTAAAAACTAATACAAAAGACTGAAAAACAGGAAGAATAAATTTTATTTAAATTGCTAAGTACAATTAGATTCCCTGATTATAGCCCATGTCCAGTATGATCTAAAGTATGTACCATATATAGTTGTACTCTTAGAAATCCTTGTATCTCTATGCAGGTGTGAATCTTATGTTGTACATGAACCATCAGAAGATTTATGTAAAATGTAAAGGCTATGTTTAGCTTTACAACTGCCTTTTCCCTGGAAACTGCTGCTGTTTTAAGTAAATTGAAGAAGCTACATGGTAATATTTGTCCAATAATTTAAATTTTAAAAAGCAGTGATAAAACAAGCATGATGGTTGTTTTTTTTCCATAGATTATGCCAGGAATGTGATTTCCCCCATATTTCAGTACTAATCACTTTATATACACGCAGTCCAGAATATAGTGAGCACTAGCATAAAGTATGTCTCAGTCTATTTGCCCGTTGGACCATCATGGTGCATTTCTGGGGTGTAGGTAAGCAGAACAATCATGACCCAGAGGTGAAGCAATGCCTGGCCAAAAAAAAGAAAAAAAAAGGAGGAGTTAGCACACAACGCTGACTACCATCCATCATTTACAATGGTTGTAATTCTGATTGTAGACAGAAGCAGCTAATTTTGTAGACATTAAGCCTTTCACAAAACATTTGTTTAATGGTTCCTTCCATTTTATTCCATTGCACCTAGCAAAGGAAAACTATTCTGATTTGCACAGTGAAGCGTTGTGCCAGATTCCAACGCAAGAAGCATTTTATAGCAAATTATGAAAAACTTGCTAAAAAATTACAATTAGCATGTCTGAGTGTCCTGCTAGGCATTGACCATCTTTGATAAAAAAGAATTACATTACAGATGGCCCCATACAGAGCTAATTCAAAATACTGAGACCCAGCTTAGAAAGTGGTTTCAGAACCATATTAATTAGTAAAATTCTCAACAGTTTCAGTATGAAGCATTTTGTTCACCTACTAAACAATACAATGGCAGTGTTACATTAGAAGGGAAGAGAGAAGGGGGAATTAAAATGGCCAAATTCCATCTATCACTCAAAAAATGGGAGAGGTGGTGGTACAGAAAAGTGTGGTTACCTTTAATTTTGTCAAGTGTGTATTTGGCTGCTTTGTATCCCCAACCCCATTCACCCAGTGATTTATTTTAAAAGCGTCATTACGCTTTCTCAAGCAAGGCATTTTTCAATGCATATGAAATATGGAGTTAGAGTACTGAAATCTTTAAAGCAACAGCACACTGCAGCTGGGCTTACTTACATAACTACTGAGCACATCAACTGACAGAGACATTAACCCTCTAGTGAAACTGGGAGAAATTCCACTGACAATCATGCAAGATGTGAAGAACAAACTTCCTTTCTATAGCCCAAAATTAGATAAAAATCACGCTCACTGCTTTTATAGGTATTTGAAAAGAATGATTATTAATCACTGGGCTGAGGTAAAATGTTATTAAAACATTAGCTTCCCAAGTTATTTTAATGGAAGCTAGTAGGTCATAGAAATGTGCTATACTTTCCAATATGAGACTACAAAATTACAACCAGTATTAGTTACACAAATGTAAAAACTTTAAAAGCACTACAAATTCAAGGCAAGACTGTACATATATTGTCAGGCTACAGGACTCAAGAACTCATGTTCCATAAGCAGTCTTTATAGTCTACTATAAAATACAACGAATGGTCAAAACTAATTAGATACCCTTTTTCTTTTATAGACTATTGAATGCCTTTCAGACGAAGGCAAATACTATATAAAACTGACTATAAAAAATTCTACACAACAATGTACTCACCATATAAATGATTACAAATACCCTTGCTATGGGATACCGTCTTAGAAAGATTCCCAGTCGAATGCTGTGAAAGTATAATACACATGTTAGAACAGAAAAATATTCCTGTTCCTTTACCCCGACCCCCACAAAATTGTAAACATCAACTGGTATTATACATATAGTTTTTCACATTTCTGCCTTTTGAATTTTACTACTTATTCACAACAGCTACTGGATTGAGAGAAACTAGTCTTTAGTCAGAACACAAAATTGTATGTACTTTTCTGGCCATAAAAAAGCCAGTCCCCTTGTTGCTATAAATATGTCACATTAGGCCTTGTCAGAAACAAAGGCTAGGGCTTTCAAAAAATCCTAAAGGAGTTAGACACCCAACTCCCATTGACTTACAATGAGATCTAGTTGGCTAACTCATTTAAGTTCTTTCGAAAATCTTAGTGAAAGAGGTCTGTGCCATTCTTACACTTAGTTATATGTGAGAAACAGAATAGCCTGTAGAATTCTAGTACAAATGCAACATGAAGTATACTGTATCAGTAGTTTGCATCATGGCCTTGTAATCTGCTTTAATAAAATAAAAATATGCTAGTAGAAAAGTGACAATACAAATACAGAAGTAATATTTAAATCAGTGTCACATACAACAGGCCACTCATCAAGGAAGCACTGGTATTTATAATCCTAATATTAAAATCACTTTAGAGGTGCAAAGTGTATCCTATTGAGGCATCCTCGTTTTCAAGGGTTTGAAACTATTACGTCCAACTGAAATTTGATTTAAGCTAAAGCTCCAGAGAAGACTTTTTTTTGGAAAGGCTAAGATAAAAAAGACAAGATAGCTTCTGAGACAAGAGATCAGAATAAGGTTCCAAAGCATGTTTGACTCATTCTAGGCACATATTTTGAGGACGCTTAGTTCATAGCATGGATTTATTCTGGGATACTTTAAAAAAAGATTTTAAAAAGGGATTTGAGAAAGGAAACACACACTGAAAAAGTAGCTAATAATTTATAACAGCTACTTTTCATATCCTTATTGCTGATCCATGACACACTGTAATATGTAACAGTAAAACTAACACACTGGGCACATTTCATGATCAGGTGGAATGTTCCTGGTCTAAATAACTTAGAAACATGACAGTGATAAAGCTCTGACACAGAGGATTTCTCTGCCAAAGACTCAGAAGAAGAAAAGAAGAGGAGAATTAGTAGTGGCTGTGACATTGGAAGACCAGGTGCCAGCTCTGGCCAAGGCTGTAAGCATCAGCTGAGCACTGACAAATTCATAGCTGGAAGCTCACCTATACATTAGCATTGTTCAAGATGGGTGTTAAGACTTGTAAGAATGTGTTTAGTCTCTGTAAAATGCTTGTAAGTTTCTACATGCATTAATCTCACTTGTAATGTCTGTATCTCATGTTTCAAAGTAAAATATAAGTTTGCTTTATAAATATAAAAAGGCCTGCTCTGAATTTGTGAACCTAGGCAGTAAGAGTGGTTTCCCCCACCCATCAAGAAGGGCTATCAAAACTAAATGGCATTATAGGACAAAACAAAACTTTGTTGATTGCCCATCCACCCATGAAGAAATTACGTGCAGAGCACTCATCCCATTGGTTTGAACTCTACGGGAAGGGCATATAAAGATGATCACAAGAAGAAACAGTTATATCTTTGCTGTTTGGACTCTCATAAGGGCTGGAGCAAAGAAACAAAAGCAGAGATCCCCAGGGTCAACCTGGGGTAGCCCTAAAAGACATTCAGTGGATAGATTACATCATCTGTCACCTTTTGGAACCACAGTCTAACTCATTTCTTTTCTTAGTTAATAAATCCTTAGTTAGTATACTATAAGACTGGCTACCAGTGTCGTCTTTGGTGTGATATCTAAAGCTAAGTGACTGGTCTCTTGAGATTGGTATATGGCAACCAACAATCACTAAGATAGACTGAAATGCCCCAGTGGACTGTGACTCTATGCTTCATTCTATGGTAAGACTGCTATAGTGATTCAGGAGGTCACACTTCATACTGGGTTGGGGAAACCTAATCATAGAACATACCACCAGTTTGGGGTGTCTGCCCTGCTTTCTAACAGTTTGCCCTGAGGCTGCACTCAGTTGTGAACTGCAGACAGCATGACAATAGTAAAAGTTATTTTTTATATATGTAAGATAACTCTGCAATGTCCAATAAAACCTGATGGGTTCTTGTACCATGTACCCAACTATTAACATAATTTGTGGTAGCACAAGACTATTCACATCACAAGATATTATGATGGGAATAAAGTGAATGGGAATTAACCATGTCAATATTTAATATGAATTTGTACCATACTAAATGTGTGGGTGTGTTTTTATACAATTAGAAACAATTCAAAATAAAAGGTGTACTGAGGAGGAAGACTGTATAAGGAACTAGTCCAAGAAGAGAAACATTCCTTTATGATTTATGTACTCTTACCTAAACTGGTCTATACTACTGGCAGCTTTGCGAACTCTTCCATACATTCCTGCCATGTTAGCATCCACATCACTAAAAAGGACAGGAACACTGCGCATGCGAGTACCTATTTAAAACAAAAGAACAAACAAATCTGAGTAGGCTAAAGATGCCTTCCTAGGAAATGTATTTGTCTATGTAGGGTCGACAGAGTTAAATGTTTAATTTCACCTTTTTGTAGTGTTCAAGATTTTCAGTGCACAACGGAAAACAAGTCAGATGAATCACTGTATATTTAAAGGGGATTTCTGTTTTGAGAGGAATTGTTGGATAAGATTACAATTTAGTTAAAAATGCATCTGAGAAAGTGATTTTTATTCCAGTTCTGTATCGACTAAATAAGCATTTTAGTATTCAGTTCAGATGTTTTATACTCCAAAATAATTTCTTTGCTTCATTATCATTTCTTATTTGCTTTACTTTTATTACAAAGGAACTCTTGTCATACAATAGCTGTATCTGACTGCATTTCTGATAATAAATTCCTGTTTTTCAGGGTTTTATAATATCATGAAAAAAGATGACCCAGGTTAAAATTTTCATAGGTGTATCCTGGTCTGAAAGTCTAAGTGTGACTGAACAAAATTGGCTTATTTTTAGTTTAGCTTTATAAGATCAGAAAAACTGAATGTGTCATTTCAGATTTTATTGTTCTCCTGACAAAGGGAGTTTTAAAAGAAAAAGACATTTCACAGGCAAACAACTGGGCAGGTATTTTACATCAAAGTTCAAGGAGTGGGTGTATTTTGTTTTTAAAGTTAGCACAATTACTTCTTTCGTAGAGTTGAATCAAAGTAAGGTATCAAAGCAGAAACCAATAGCAGCTGAAGTTTCTCAGAGACATCTGAGATATGATACTACTCAAAGCAGCCAAGCCAATCTCAGTGGAGAAGACACATTTGTAGGCTACTTTCTCAGAGACTTCCAAGGAAAACAGAATGAGGGCAAACTGATTTTAACCAAATGGAGGACAGTGCATTCAAGGTTTCTCAGAAACTTCCACTTAAGTTTGATCATCTCACAATGGAACACCTATTCTAACCCCCACCTTCCAAAAACCATAAAAAACCCAACCAACCAACCCCCCTCCATAAAAAAAAAAATTACAGGACACATATGCAATATTTAAACCCACAAAACAAAGTAATTCACAGGTGAAATTGCACTGCTGGTTGCATTGGCAGCTGTCATGGTAAGCTGATTTTAAAAGAACATACTTGCTATATTATTAATCACAATGGGGAGAATTAAGAATGAAGTTTTGCTTTAATAAATTCACTTAAAATTGCCTACACATAGAAAAGCAGACTCTATTTGGCTATTTTCGACTGTACTAGTTATAATTGGAAAGATCAACTCAATAAACGTCTTATTTGCCATATTTTTCTTATATACAGAGATGTTTAGGGAAATGAATGGGGAATATAAGAGTCCTTAGTTAAGCTGAGCACACACACATTTTTAAATATGATCTTTCCATGTTTACCTTCACCACTGTCAATTCCTGCCATATTAATTGCAGGTCCATTAGTACTACTGCCTTGGATAGTCTTAAGCTGTTGCTCAAGGCGTTCCAGTTGATAGACGAGGGAGTTCTTCTCTGTGCTGAGACTCTCCAACATGGTCTGCTTCTGAATCAGAGTCTCGGTCAGCTGATGAAGCCGATTTTCCAGCTCTGACTGACTACTGCTGCTCAAAGCCTTGTTTGTGAGCTGAAAAAGAAGTTAGTGCAAAATATAAGGCAGAAGATGAAACATAAAAATTAAATCTAGACTTTGAAATAGTTCAACTCCTAAGTCTTATGAGAGAGAGGCTGATGCAAGGAGTGGGATGCCACAGGATTTTAATGATGCAACAGCTATTACTACTACCGCCATCATTAACAAAATGTGAGAGAGAGAAATTTGATTGTAGAAGCATTATGCCTTGATAATTGCTTTCACTAGGAAGTTCCTGGCAAGTATCTATGAATATAGTGCTACCCCCATGTGAACATTGCCATACAAAAGTGAGTTTGCACCTAACAACAAATCCTAGTAGTCTCCTGGCTTGTGTAGGAATACATTAGTGATCGGCCCATGGCCATTACACCTGCAAGATTCACAGAACGGCGGGAAGTGAGGCAACTTGATCCCATTTAGTTGGGAGGCTGTTACAAACCTAAGGGGCAGCATTAAAGAAGGCACAAAATTGGACATAGGTGAAGGAGAATTAGGGAGAGGTGAGGTACATGGGCACTGGATACGAACAGCAGAGGGAGAAGGACAAGACTAAGGGTTTGTCTATCCATACAGCATTGCAGTGGCATAGCTGCACCGATGCAGCGCTTAGTGAAGACGCTCCTACCCTGTTGGCAGAGTTAATCCACCTCCCCAAGAGGCGGTAGCTTTGTCAATGGGAGAAGTCCTCCTGTCCACATAGCACTGTCTACACCAGGAATTCAGTACAGGTCAGGAATTCAGTGAGTATTTTCCACGCCCCTGAGCGACAGCGATACTAACATAAGCCTGTAGTGTAGGCCACGCCTAAGGCAACATGGTCCATAGGGTCCAATTTGCAGAGATTTTTGAAAGCAGATACTTGAAGTGGATCTTTCTTAAGTGATTCTGTTTTATAGTTTCTATCCAGGTTCTAACTGGATTCACAATTCATACACAATTCAAGGCATGTCTTGAATTTTACGCGTGAGACAACAGCCATGTTGATGGCGGTGCAGACAACACTAAGTCAGCACAGGCCAGGTAGAGGTCAAACACTCAAGATTCATCCTGTAAACTGTGCATGATTATGGAAACTTAGCCAAGTTTGGTTGTTCAGGAAAAAAAATGTGCCAAATTCATAGTAGTACACTCAGCAGAGTGCTTGCTGATAGCTTAATCCACTCAGTGTGAACTAGAAAAAGAATGTGTGTTTCTTCTCCTTGAAGATGCAATATGTGGCCTCCAAAAGGGGGTAAGCATCAGATTTCTCCCATCAGGCAAGCTCTACCAGACAGGCTTGATTGCAACAAAGTCTTGGCAGACAAATGTGATCTGCAATTTACACTCAAGAGGCTCTCCAGTTTATATTTGATAGAGTTGCAGTGACAAACAATGGACTTATGTTCACCTTACAAAGACAAGGTTACTTGCCAGTTATCACCAGGGACAGAGAAAATTAAAACCATCAGCACCAGTATACTGAAGTCATTTAATTCCTTAAGAGAGATCATTTTGACTATTAAATATTGACCAGCATCAAGAAACTGCATCCTTTGGAATACTAAAGCCAAGTAAAGCACCTACCTAGAATCAAAATAGGTGTTAAATTGAAGATCTTACACCTGCTTCAGTATGCAAAGGCCTGAATATACTGACATTGACCCAATCATCTAACCCAGTGCTTCTCAAACTATCTGATGTGGGGGACTGGCAATTTTTTTTCCCCTCCAATGTGTGTGCAGACCAGCAGCTGATGCCTCATGGACCAGCACCAGTCCGCAGACCACCACTTTCAGTAGCACTGATCTAACCTGCTGTAAGTTGAATCTTAGCCACCTGTGGTCATCATACATTTTAAGTGGTAGTACCGAGTCTGCAGTGAGATACCAGACTGATCATGGACTATTGGCATTCAGGCAATGCAAATACAAATCAGCTGCACTGGACAGGGCATGGTACACATGGACAATACATACATTCTGAAGTAAATTTTGTATAGTGAAGTATTATCAGGAAAGCAAGCCCCATTGGGTTCAAAGAAAACTATATCAAGACAATTTTCAAGTCCTTTGACATCCAAAATGTAAAGCAAGTAGTGTTTAATACTAGATTGTCATTTTTTCTGTAATAGTCTACAGTGCATTGTGTGGCCTTGTATATAATTTGCATGAAATGAAACAAATAAATGTTACATTAACAGGATCCAGCTCAGAAACTCATACTACCCATACAACCATCAATACCTTTTTTTGTTGTTTCACAGGAGAGAACGTATGGATTCAGGACCTGGTTCTCTAGTCATCTTGTGCACATACAGGGCCTTATCAGACAATACAGCCCTTTGTTTCTGAAGACAAACATTTTAAAATTGTGTTTGCTTTTGATATTTACTCCAAAGTTAATTTTCACTGTAGAGTAGATTTTCTTAAAACCTAATATACTCGGTTTCATTATTGGAATCTGAATGATTGATTATTAAAAGGATGTGTGCAAGCACCAAAGTTTATCAAATGGAATCTAACAGTTTCATTTTAACAGCTTTAGAACCAGATGAAAAACAGAGTTTTACTCAATCAAAAGTGTAAGCTAAAACAAAGAAGGTAGTTTAGTGTTTTTAATGACTTAACAGCATTAAATATTCTTAAATGCAAATAAGTTACCTGATTTCTGAGTTTTTGAATTTCTTCCTCTCTGTCTTTTATTCTGCTTTGCAAGGTATTCTTTGTCCGATACAATTCTTCCTCATTGTAATGGAGTTCCTATAAAATTAATTGCAACCAGTTACAAAACAAAGATTAGTAGACAGCCTTTGGAAAGTATGTCGGGTGATGTTTTAGCCACGATTTGAGGCTTTACACTAAAGCAGAGGGTTTTACTTTGCCCTGAAAAAACGTACTGTCTAAAAAGAGACAACATAATGAAGGAAGGGATTTAGCCAAGAACAACTGATTGAGCGGTGAAGATTACCCTAGATCTTGTTAGTACCATGATTTTTGAACAGCGCTTTTAAATTCCCATTTAACGATTTAACATGTTTACTGTGATGTTTTTAAAATCTGTCTTACTTCAGTCATTTACTGTTAGAGCAGCACATAACTGTACTCTCCCTTCAAATTACTGAGTACACAAAGCAGAAGGAAAAAAATCCTTATCCTACTGATCCTCAACCAGTCTTCAATATCAAAAGCCTGAACAGCAAATACTTTAAAGAAACAAACAATCTCCATATACACAACGCCACAGTTATGTATGTTAATACAACTATCTTAGTGTGGCACTGTGCTCCAAAGTAGTATCCCAGCACCCCAATATTTACCATGGTGGTATAATTATATGTTTTGTATAAAAATGCATCTTGTGAGGTATCATTTTAAAAGACTTGATCTGTTGAACTTTAATATCCTGTTGGATTGTATGGGCTATCATTGTATGTGGAGTTATGAAGTTTTTCTGTGTGCATGTTACAGAAATATGTTGTGAGGTTGGGAACACCCACGACCAGCCTTTCTGGTGCAACAGTGGAGGAGTCGATGCTCTAATAGCCCATTAATAGAATACACACTCACAAGGACTGTCCAAGGAACCTATACAGTGGAGACTTCTCAGTGATAGCATGTAGACAATGGAAACTGCTTGACCCATGTCACAATCAGATGTTTCCAGCAAGCTGGAAGAAACTATAAAGGAGGGAAAGTGACAATCACTTGGCCTCTCTCCCCACAGAACTCAACACCTGGAAACACGTCTGGAGAATGAAGACTGAACTGGGGAGGTGGTCCCAGACTGGAAAAAAGAATCCTGTGTATTCAGGAACGATACCATCAGGGTGAGACACTGCTTGATTCAAATCTGTCTAGTTTATAGAACTCAGATTGTGATTTTACTTTTATTTCTTGGGTAACCAACTTTGATCTGTACACTTATTACTTACAAACATTTAAAATCTGTCTTATGTTTTATCTAGAACAGGGTGTTTTGATCGAAGTGCTTGGGAAATCTGCTCAGGAACAAAAGCTGGTGCATGTCCTCTCCACATTGAGGGAGGGGTGGACTGGGTTATAAACTTACAATGGTCAGGCTTCTGACCAGGGCAAGATGGTACAGCCCTGGGGTTCCAGGCTGGGGGGCAGGGAGAACTGGCTAGAGCCTTTCTATTGTTAATTCATGAGTGGCTAGGCGAAGCATTCATGTAACGCTGCTAGGTGTGACCCTGCCTGTGGAAGTGCAGTATCTGGAGAGGTTTGCTGCTTGTCACAACATCATAGTGTGAGAGGGAGCCCAGGTTGGTAAGAGGGCTCAGCGGTACCCCACTGCCAGGTTGCACCCTGGGGAACCCACCATACTTAGTACCAGATTTACCTACAGTTTGGGTATTATTATAACTCACTATGTCCCTAAAATGGAAATTTCAGTTTGTTAAATGACTATAAAAGAAAATTACCATAGTTTTCATTCCACCTTGGTCTTTCTTGATATAGCACTGCCTTGGAATATATCCCACACTCCTAAAGACAGAGGTAACAGGATATACTCTACCATCTGCTTTGGTATAATAAACATTTAGCCATCCATCTAAAGCAGACTTGAACTTTTGAATTTTAATTAATTCAAGCTAGCATCTAATTAAAATGTAATTTCTAAAAGGACAGATAATCCTACAAAATAAATTGTTCCCAGAACGATGGTACACGCTCCAGCCTTCCTCATTATTTTTTCTCTTAACAGTGGCAACTTATTTACAACAATAAAAATGTCTATCAAGATATAAGACACTGGTCTGTGTTCAACCGAATGATGAGCCTTATAGTACTAGTCATTAACAACATGCCCTTTTATGCCATAATTTAAAGCAGAGAACCCCCTCACAGAAATCACTGTGGAGTTCTGCTTGAAGTCTAATGGCATAATATGGCCTAATGCTCTCAGAACCCTTTATTAGCAATTTATTAGTACCATACACTAAGCAGACAGAGTAACAATATTTGGACAATGGAGTCCAAAAAAGATTGCATAAGTAGGCACATTTTCAAACTATTACAGGCTAATGTAATCAAGACTTCCTGAAGTCCTTTGCATGAATTAGGCAAAAAAAAAAAAAAAAAAGTTCTCTTGTACCCCATTTTTAAGTGTTTTAATTTTTTTAATTTAAATAATGTTTAAACCATCTCACTGGAAATACAAAATATGAAAGGAGCAAACAGATGTTACACAAGTCAGAGGAAGGCAACAGGAATGTCAACTTCTCATAGGGCTGACAGCCCCCAACCTTTCACTGTTGCAATGGGCAACATCTTGATATACCTTGACATTCTGTGATGACTTACTACTTACAGAACATACTTATATGCAAGTAGGAATGTATTTAAATATTAGGAAAAAATAAATAGAAAAAAGTTCATTTGTTCATGGATTATTCAACTATACCACTAGATGTCAGTCTTCTACCAGTATACCCAAATTATCTAAAACTTTAAACTATATGTAATTTAAACTACATATACATATGTACATATATGTATAAAACTACATATACGTATGTAAGATTTGTAACAATCTTAAATAAAGTATTAAATGTGAATGAAGTACATTATTTTGTTATCTTGCTTCCAATATGCAAAAATGTTCTTTTAAGCAATATTGCTAAATGGGAAATATCAATTTATGTATTTTATAACACCTTCATTTTTAGTAAAGCGATGTATATATAAACTTGCATCTCAGGCTGATGAATGTGTGTATTACAGAAATGCTCAGGTTTTGTTTACTTTGCAAATGGGTTGTACTCTATTTCAATTTTGAGTTTACTCCAAAAATATTGTGTTGGAGCTAAGCTTATTGTGTTGTGATATTGCTTTATATTTTATAAGAATAAGGTGTTGTCTAATTACCTGGGCAATATTTATTATTTTCTTCATAATTCTTTCCCTTTGCATTAGGCACCTGTAAATGATGCAATATGCATGCTTACCTAGGTTCACTGTAAGCTGCGTGGCAGCGCAACAGGGTATTTAGGGCCATGCAGGTCCCGCAGCCCAGCCCCGCCCCGCCCTGATAGAGCTGCCACAGCTGGGGAGAGGAGCCCTTTCCCCGGCCCAGCCCCACCAGACCTGCCACGGCCAGGGAAAAGGCACCTCTCCCCCACCCACCCCAAGCCCACGTGCTGCTGCGGGGAGAGGGAGTTGCAGGGAGTCCCCGCCCCCCACCAAATGTAACCCCTCATCCCCGTCACCACCTCAGAGCCCACATCCTTGGCCAGAGCCATCACACCCCAACCCTCTGCCTTAGCCCTGAGCCCCCTCCTGCACCTCAAACCCTTCATCCCCAGCCCCACACCAGAGCCCGCACCCCAACCCTCTGCCTTAGCCCTGAGCCCCCTCCCGCACCTCAAACCCTTCATCCCCAGCCCCACACCAGAGCCTGCACCCCAACCCTCTGCCTTAGCCCTGAGCCCCCCCCCGCACCACAGTCCCCTCATTCCCGGCCCTACCCCAGAGCTCGCGCCCTCACCGTCCCCACACTCCAACCCTCTGCCCCAACCCTGAGTCCCCTCCCACACTCCAAACCACTAGGCCCCACCCTGCCACATGAATTGTGTGTGGAGCGCCAATATGGAGGGGATGTGTCTCACATCCCCTCCATAGTGGTGCACATAACAAAATTCATTCTGCACATGGGTGGGAAAAATTAGAGGGAAACACTGATGCTTACACCTAAATTTGCCAAAATGAATGCCCAACACAACCTACCATCACTCTGAATAATGGCAAAAAAGTTACTGTAATGTCATACCAGAGATTACACTCCTGGTTTCTTTGTTTCACCGCCAATGTCTAATGCACATAGTGCCTCTCTAACCTGTAGTTATCTCATCAGAAAAATGTCACTAACAATGCTTTGCACTTATCTTGTGCTTTCTCATCTGAAGAACCCAAAGCACTTTTCAAAAAGGGGTAAATGTTATTAGCCTCATTTTACATTTGGCCTTAAATATAGAAATTTGAGACGACTGTATATAAAGCCCAATTCGGTTTCCAACTTCCTGTGTAAACTTGGGTAAGCCACAAACTGTCTAGTCCTGTCACACCTGCTGCAAACAGACCCTTGAAATTCCTTCTAGGCCTAGGGGGGAGGGGCGGAGAAAGGGGGAAAATACCCTTTGATAGGGTATAAAGGAAGTTTTATCCTGTAGTTTCATTTCACTTTTGAAAGTTAGCCCAGATCAGTTCAGAGTTTGATGATGCAAATATTTGTCATCACCATGATTTTATCTTTTTGGCTGCTGGCTTCAGAGAAAATGATGTATTGATCTTTCAAAAACACATTTTACTATTCCTGCTCTTAAAAACTGCCTCTTGCACAAGTCATTGTCAAAATCTATTGATATTTCAAGTCTGCTATGTAGAGTAGTTTGATTAGAGATATGGAGGGACCCAAAGAAACATTAGATGCTTTGCAAACATTTTAAAGGAACACTCTGGACTTATTTTCAAGAGTACTTACTCGGTTTAATTCATTTTTCAGAAAACATTCTAAAAGTCAATGAGACTTAACTCAGACTACAAAAGCATGAGGCTCTCTCTTCTGTTTGGAGTAAAAGTGAGATAGAAATCAATCTTGTAATGGGACTGTAGTTGCCACCTAACTATAAAGAGGCAGCCCCCTTTCCATTATAAAGTATGTTCTTGCAGAACTAGAACTGGAATCCTGTCTCTCTAGCTCTAAAACCACCAATCTCTTATCACTAGATCTGAAGAAAGAGCTCTGAGAGCAGCCACCCACAGAAATATCCTTATATCCCTTCAAAATTGCAGCCAGCCAATAGTGGGTAACATGCTCACACACACAGGTCCTAATCCTGTAATCAGTTACTCCTGTCAGATCCCTGTATAGTTGTGATGGGGTGTACCAGACCCTGAGACCCCTGCTGGAGGCCTCACAGGCCTACTATACACCACCCCAGAAAAGGAGCAGTAGAGGTGAGTCCTCCAGGCTGCCTAGAGCAGCTGTGAGGAAGCAACCAGAGTCCAGCAGGCTCATATAAAAAGGAGCTGCTAGACAGAGCAGATCAGTCACTGGCTGGAGCCAGAGATGCAAGAATGGTGCTCCTGGCTACAGCACCTGCAGAGCTGGACAGAGCAGCTGCTGGCAGGGACTAGGGGAGCAAGGAAGATGCTCCTGGCCGACCGCAGGGACTCAAGCAAGACTTCAGCCCTGAACTAAGTGTCAAGGAAAGGGTGAAAGGGCTGCAGGGAAGTGGCCTATGGAACAGTAGCTGCACAGTTAAATGGGACACAGCAGGGTTCACTGGTTTTTGTAGGGTTCCTGGGTTGGGACCCAGAGTAGTGGGTGGGCCCAGGTTCTCCCCACTTTGGCCACAGACAGAGTGGCCAAAGCCCTGAAGAAGGGGAGTTTACACAGGCCCAGGGAGCAGACTGAATACTCTGAAGAGGGTCAGCATTTGTGGACTTCGATAAACCCTCGGAAAGGGACAGAACACAGAGCGACTCAGCTGGACAACTGGGGTCAGTTGGGGTACCCCAGAAGGCAAAAAGTCTCTAGGGAGGGAGCCCTGGGGGCACTGCTCCATCCCAGAGCAGGGATGGTTTGAAAAGGACAATTTAAAAGCTAGCCTAGATAGAAGCTGAGCACTAAGCCCAGAGAAAGGGCTAAAGATACTAACTGAGGGCACTGTGGTAGGCCCTGTTGGACTCGTACCCTGGAAGGGGTTTATTTTGCTGTACACCTACAGACTGTGTGTGACTTGGCCGGAGGGCTGAGTCATAGAAAACCTGCTTGAGAAGTTAAATGCCCAAAAGGGTTGCCACAAATGGCACAGCTAGAGATAGAATGCAGGCAGATGCACACCCGATAGGAGGCACTCACGTGAGGTGAGTGGCCCCATCACAATGGTTCCATTAACTTAAGCTGAACTCCCTGAAGGCAGAAGAATGTATTTGTGCAGATCAGATTGCAAGAGGCACAATGCCCAATTCTGTACCCTCTGAAATCAGTGGCAAATAATTCCTACTGAAATCATTGGGCCTAAAACTACCCACAAGACAAATCATCAATGCTGTTTAATTACAAACTAATTTCTTCAAATACAGCTGATGCATGACAAATGACTGACAAGTTCTCTTCAAACTTTATAGAAGCATTCTCCTTTGAGCCGTCATAGTAACTCTGGCAACTCTAAGCCAAAATGCTTTTCAAAGCCATGGTTGTACACGGCCTAGAATAAGGTTTCTCAGCTCTCTAATTCTTTACCTGCTTTTGCCGTTCCAGCTCAGCCTCCACTTCTTGTTTGGCCATTTTGTGGGTTGCAATCTGTTCTTGGAGGTCTTGAAGTTGTTCTTTTGCTGACTCAGCTTCACTAACCTGCTGAGCCTCCATATCCTAAAAATAATATAAATATTATTGTTCCAGTAACATCAAACCACACAGCTATCCCTGTAGTAATAGCAAAAACTACTCCTGCAGAGTGGAACTTAAGTGGCTTTAGCCACCTTTTTTGCCCATCATTGCTTTCAAGAAAAAAGACCACAGTATAAATGACCAAATACACAATTTAAAAAAAAAAAAAGCCTTTTTTTTTTTTTTTAAATATTTAGGTACCTCCCACTGACTGCCTCCTTTCTCATCCTGTCTACAGGTTGAAGACTCACCAGGTTGACTTGTACATCGTTGCAGGGAGCAGGGGTAACCGCAGGGAGCAGGGGTAACCACAGACAACCTGTGCCCGCTAACGGGGGAGGGAGACACAACCCTGGAACAACTTGAGTCACGCACCCTCCTTCCCGAGCTGCACTCCCCTCTCTGGAAAGCAGCGCCCCCGCGATCCCGGGAAAGCAGCAGGCACTCTGTGCAGCTCCCAGCTGTTCCTCTGCCTCTCCCAAAAGAGTTAAAGCAGTCGTGACTTGGAGCAGCTCTCAGCTGTTCTTCCGCTCCTGCCTATGCCTCTCCCTCTCCCTGACCAGCACAGCTCCCCAGCTCAGCTGTTCTGCAGGGAGGGGGGCCCAGCCAACTGTACCATGTAACCAAGTAATCTGGGGTGGCATGTGACCCTGCATGCCCCCACTGCATTGCCTCTGGGGCCAACTAAGGGAACAGTGGCTGCCCAAAAACTACAGCTACTGTGAAGATCAACAGTCCTAAGGAATCTTAGAAGAACAAAAAGGCATACCCTTCGCTCTCCAAAGAAATATCTATGACAGTTTTTTGGGCAGAAACACCATCTTTCAATGGGGGCCTGGGATGGGGGAAGAGGACAGACAGCAGTAGAGGCAACACCTATATCCTGTCTCCCCTCATGCCCTCAGACACCTTATTACCTCTACCCTAGGAACTGGAGTGGTCAAGGAGAATGGAGAGAAACTGGAGTATCAATGACAAAGCATTTGTCTCACCCACAAGAGACTTTTTTTTTTTTAAATACTAATAAATAAATGTTAAAAGCAGCATAATAGTTGTTCCAACCGTAACAAGGTATCTTGAATACCATTATAGTGATACTAATACAAGCAATACAAAGGCCACTGTAATCCCACATACTTACGTGGTTAACTACAAGGACTGCATATAAAGATTTCTACCTGTAGCTCTGTTCTCAGCTGCTGTATCTGCCCCATTAATTTCTGTATTTCCTCTTTCTGTGCTTCTTTCTCATGTCTCAATTCTTCTAATTCCATGGTGCTTGCAGTAAGGCTATCCAGTCCTTCAATGCCAGAACCTTCTTTTAGGCTGTTTATCAACTTTTCTTTAGACTGAAAGATTAAAAATGATTTTGTATTAATAAAGATGCTAACTATTAAATTCTTTCCTTAAATACATATGCTCTACTGCCCCCTGACTATATGAGATCCATGCTTGAATCTCTCAGCAAGATTTGGCTCTAAAATTTCAGGCATGAAACTAAAATTAAAAACTACATTTTTTAAGAGTGTGAGATAACTGGCTCTGTGGATATGGGGAAAGCAGTGGACGTGATATATCTTGACTTTAGCAAAGCTTTTGATACGGTCTCCCACAGTATCCTTGCCAGCAAGTTAAAAAAGTATGGATTGGATGGACGGACTATAAGGTGGACAGAAAGCTGGCTAGATCATCCGGCTCAATAGGTAGTGATCAACAGCTCGCTGTCTAGTTGGCAGCCGGTATCAAGCAGAGTGCCCCAGGGGTTGGTGCTGTGGCTGGTTTTGTTCAGCATCTTCATTAATGATCTGGATGATGGGATGGATTCCACTCTCAACAAGTTCGCGGATGACACTAAGCTGCAGGGAGAGGAAGATAGGCTGGAAGGTAGGGATGGGGTTCAGAGTGACCTAGACAAATTGGAGGATTGGGCCAAAACAAATCTGATGAGGTTCAACAAGGACAAATGCAGAGTCCTGCACTTAGGACAGAAGAATCCCATGCACTGCTACAAGCTGGGGACCGACTGGCTAAGTGGCAGTTCCGCAGAAAGGGACCTGGGGATTACAGTGGACAAGAATTTGGATATGAGTCAGTGTGCCCTTGTTGCCAAGAAGGCTAATGGCATATTGGGCTGCAGTAGGAGCATTGCCCACAGATCAGGGGAAGTGATTATTCCCCCTCTATTTGGCACTGGTGAGGCCACATCTGGAGAACTGTGTTCAGTTTTGTGCCCCCCCCCCCCCCACTACTGAAAGGATGTGGACAAATTGGAGAGAGACCAGCGGAGGGCAACGAAAATGATTAGGGGGCTGGGGCACTGATTTACGAAGAGAGGCTGAGAGAACTGGTCTTATTTAATCTGCAGAAGAGAAGAGTGAGGGGGGATTTGATAGCAAACTTCAACTACCTGAAGGGAGGTTCCAAAGAGGACGGAGCTAGGCTGCCTTCAGTGGTGGCAGATGACAGAACAAGAAGCAATGGTCTCAAGTTGCAGTGGGGGAGGTCTAGGTTGGATATTAGGAAAAACTATTTCAGTAGGAGAGCGATGAAACACTGGAATGGGTTACCAAGGGAGGTGGCGGAATCTCCATCCTTAGAGGTTTTTAAGGCCCGGCTTGACAAAGCCCTGGCTGGGATGATTTAGTTGGGGTTGGTCCTGCTTTGAGCAGGGGGCTGGACTAGATGACCTCCCGAGGTCTCTTCCAACTCTAATATTTATGATTATATTGCAGGATCAGGATTTTAATTTTCATGTCAGTTATCTAACTCAGTCTTCAGCGGCACGGGATTCTATTAAATGTAAATTCTATCATCATGTATTTTAAGATCTATTGCACCATTATAATATACTGTTGATATAAAAAGTCCAAAAGCAAATATATAACTGATCAGATGTAGAAAACATAAATGGAACAAAATTAAACATGATGCTCCATTCCAATGATTCATTGCTCCATTCCACTTTAAAATCAAATGTGTCAATGTTTTTGCATTAACCTGGATTTCTTCCCAGTTACTTATACTCAGGAGGGAGTTGCATGCTTACTTGGAGTATGCGAGTAGCTTTTTGTTTGTAGTCCACCAATTCCTGTTTAACAGACTCCAAGCTGTTTTTAGTTACTTTGACTTGCTGCTGAAGCTCCTCCACTCTCCTCTTCTCATCCACATATTTTCGTTCTGCTGCAGTAACTGCTTCTGCCAAGTTCTGCCGTTCAACTTCCATTTTACTAAGGCGAGCAGCAAACTCATTCTATTAGTGGCAAAAAAAAAGTTTAAACAATTAGTACAATCCCAATTTTCAGTTAGCAAAAAAGGTTTCAAAGCTAACTATAAAAGAAACAAGACATTAGAGTTCACTCCCTCCAGGTTAAAATCTTCTTCAGTACTTTTTATTCAGATAAAACTCACACTAAATTTAATGGAGTGCTAAATCCTAGAAAACAGCCAGATCTAAGTCATTAAACAACAGATATTTTCTTTACTGAGTAAAGGAAATTCATCCTATTATTTAAGCCATATGACTGACAAAATGAGCAAATTGCCCCTTGAAAAGACACTGTCCACTTGGGGGTTTAGACCAATGTTCCCTCTAATTTTTACTCCTGGGGGAATTCTGCATCACTGTGCATGTGCAGAATTTATGTCCTCCGCAGATTTCTTTGCTTCCCCGCAGAAAAATGACTTTCTGATGGGGAAGCAAAGGGAAGCCACAAGAGCCATCATGAGATCCTCCCCAGCAGTATGTTTCGGGTGCCCAGGGCAGCCGGCAGAGAAGTAAATCACTGTGGGGCAGGAGGCAAGACAAGGGAAGACCAGGCTGGTGACTCCTACCCTGCACTGGACACAGCTGCTAGTCCTGCCTGGGTTGAGGAGGACGGGACTTCCTTTTCCCCTGCACAGCATCCAGGGCCGTGCCAGACCCATCCCCAGATTTCTCCCCTGGCTGTAGGAAGCTCTGAAAACTCCCCTCCTGCCCCCCAGCACTTCCTACACGCATTGCTCCTCAGCTGCAGGGGGTAGAATCACTGTACAGGGAGCTGCTCCCACATCCGCATCCACCCAACTCCCATGCATCTATACCCAGACCATCCCGCCAAGCCTCACCCCCCGGCACCCAGAACCCACCCTGACGAGCCCCACTCCCCCTGCACCTGGACCATCTTGACAAGCCACCCACACATGGATCCCCACCCTACCAAGCACCAACCAGCTGCAGCTGGATCCCCGCCCCACTCCTCCAGCATCTGGACCTCCCCCATGCCTCCACCTCCTCCGAGCGCGCCACATTCCCACTCTTCCCACTCCCTCCTGGAGTTTGCTCCAGCTCTTTGGTGGTGGCAAGCGCTGAGAAGTATGTGGAGGAGTGGGGACGCAGTGCACTCAGGGGAGGAGGAGGTGAGGTGCGGCGGGGAGCTTGGTACCACAGAGTCACCACCTATGCTCCCCAACGCCATGCTGGAGACTCCACATTTATTTGAAAAATAAAATTTGCAGAAATTTAAAATATTCTGTGCAGAATTTTTAATTTTTTGGCGCAGAATGCCCTCAGAAGTAAACCACCTCCATATAGGTGCACATAACAAAATTTCATGTGACAGGGGTGGGATTGAGGGGTCTGGAGTGTGTGAGTGAGGGCTCCAGCAGGAGTTGCAGGCTCTGTGTTGGGGCCGGGGATGATGGGCTCGGGGCTGGGGCAGAGGGTTGGAGTGCAGGGTCGGGGGGCGGCCTTCCGCTGTGGCTGCGGGCTCTGGGGTGGGGCCACGGATGAGGGATTTAGGGTGCAGGCTGCTCCAGGCTATGGCAGGGAAAGAGGACTCCCCCCAGCAGCACCTGGGCTGGAGAGGGGGAGCAGGAAAAGAGGTGCCTCTTCCCGCCGTGGCAGCTCTGGGTCTCAGGCCACAGGATAGGTGCCTCTCCCCAGGCAGGTCTGGGGCTGGGAGAGAGAGTGTTTCTCCCCGCCTCTCCCTGCCACAGCGGCTCTGGGGTTGGGGCCATGGGATAGGCGCCTCTTCCCCAGTTGCGGCTGGCCCGGAGGTGGGGCTGGGGCACCTCTTCCCCAGCCACGGCTGGCTTGGTTTGGGGTGCCTCTCCCGTGGCTGCAGCAGGTTTTAACATTTTCTTGCAGTAGGGTGAACACCCAAAAAGCATACTAATTCAGGAGAATCAGAAGAAAAAAAAAATGGAGCAATGGATTCCATTGTCCAAATTAAGTGCAGTTAAGTAATAAGCAAAAGTATAAACTATGGAAAGTAAACAAGGTTAAAACTAGTTCAGTAATCTATTAGCAACATGAGTTTGCAAATCTATTTGAAGAGGAGTTTTATGTTGAAACACTAACAAAATGTGGTAAAAACAGAACTACAATAAAAGTGGTCAATAGTTTCTGGACTGTTTCACCACTGATTCTGGAAAATAAAATTTAAAAAAGCTAAATAAATTAGTGTACAAGGGACACCTACTTCTTCAGAGGCCAGATCCTGCCAAGTGCTCAGAACCCTTAACTCCAGGCAAAATCAATGGGAGTTGAGGGCACTTAGCATCTCAGGAACCCAAAAGCGGAATCTGACACTCCACCTCCATTTTCACATCTAACCTGCATCTGCTTGTAACTTTCTTGTTCTCGCTTCAATGCGGAGTCTGCATCATGTAGCCTCTCCTGCACAGTTTGAAGGGCTTGATTCTGCAGGTTTCTCCCTTCGCTGTGGTCTTGTATTATTCTAAAAGAGTATTACAGAATATCATTGAAAAGTAAGCCTATATACTATGCTTTCAAGGTAGAAACAATAAGGTGATTTTTTTCAAACTCTCTTATGTCAGACAGTGCTAATCAATGGTTTGCCTGGCTTTCACTTTGCAATGTTTTTTTTTTCTAATGCAGAAAAAATTCTATTTTCTTAAACAGTACTTCAGAACACAGGTAGAATAGTAAGAATAAAACCTACAGCTCACCTAAAAGTAAAAGCACCCCACATATTTCTATTGCCCAAGTTAGAAGTAGAATTTAAAGAGTTTTACTCTTAGGTTTGGTTTGGTTTTTTAAATAAAGGAGCAAGTATTCAACTGACTACTGAACACCCAATGTGGACAGAAAACAGAAAAGTTCTTACACTTGTAGGCAAACATACTTTATTTGCCTTTTTGGTCAAATATAGTCTCTACCAATGCGAGATCTCAAATTTCAGACTTCTCTCTCAAACATTAGAATTACACAAATGGTTTATATAAAATGTATTTGAACAATTATACCAGTTCAGTCACAAATAGACACTGACACAAGCAAGTGGCAATTAAACTTATTCAAGTCTCTGACCTGTTCTCATTGAAGTCAATGGCACGCTCATGTTAAGTATAATGATATCTGAATCAAGCCTTAAATAATACTTACATTTTTTCCTAACTAAAATTCTCAAATCTAGATATATAGGAAAGTGATAACAACTGTCATTTTGACTACTGAAAACACCAATCTTTATAGCTTGAATTCTCCAACCTATTACTACTGTTTGGAATGGGTTTTAAAGTACCGTGATTTTTCACTCTGTAATGCTTCCAGGGCTTCTGTCCGAGTACTCAGTAGCTGATCAGCTTCTTGCAACCGCACTTTCAGCACGGCCAGTTGGGAATCCTTGGCAGAAACAGCTTCTGTAAGATCATCAACCTGAGCTTGAAGTTCTCGAACGACCCTGTCACTCTTTGAATGGTCAACATTCCATTTTTCAACCCTTGCTCTGGCATGCTTTAATTCTACCAAAAAAAAAAAAAAGAAAAAGGATACATTTGCATACATACAATAAAATCTGCTGCCTCAAGGAAAAAATAAATAGTATTAGATGCCACGTGGTTAGAATGCCGCTTGTATCACAATCCATACCAGAAAAAAATTAAGTGCAACCAGCTGAGTTTATAAAACATTGAAAAAAAAAAGCGAAAGCTGACTCTAAAACACTGGAGCAGATTTTCTTCTTAACCCAAGCTGTTGAAGCACAAAATAAAACTTAAAAAGGCACAACTACTAGAGTCAACGAGTCAGTGTTAAAATGACATCTTTGAGTTTGTACTGTTCATTTTAAAAAACAAAACAAACACCATATTAGTTTTAACCTTTACTCAAAATTATCAGGTTAAAATTCATATGCAGTACTGTTTTAAAAAAAGATTTCCCTAACCTGTGGTATTATCAGCTTTGATTAGTTAAACAATATTACAAATTTAATTGGCTTATTTTGCATTTCAATTAGCTTAGGCAAGGAATATATAGACTAGTCAATTTGACTTTTTTATTGTTATTTTCTAGACTGTTTTACTTTCTGGGCCTCATATATTTGCATAATACATGCCATAATGTTTGGGTTCAAATATTGCAGGGGATTGTTATTCCTTTAAAAAAAAAAAAGGGTCAGACTTTTTTTAAAATGTGTAAACATTTCTAATAGTAGTGGCCTTTCCTAAACCTTGTTTTTACACAATCTAAATTTTGGGTCTAATTAACTTGATTGTGTCCCTTTAATCACCACTCTTATTTTGTTGTTGTTGAAGAACGACTACTCCTCCCAACTATCTCAAGTAAATTTTTTTTCCCCCAGATGGTTTCAGTGAAGGTCATATTACCCACCATATCAGAACATCTTTGTCTTAAATTCATTAGGAGCTAATGAGCTTAACGTGGATAGCTTAAAGATACTTTTCATTCTCTCCAGCTTAGTATCCATTTAGACTGTCAGGAATCACTATGCTTAACAAGCCACATCTACAGATTCAACTAGAAGTACTTGAATCTGAACACAAGTCACTGATGGAGAGTTACTACTGGTTTCTATTTTACTAGAATCTCAAAACCAGTTAATATTTTGAAATATAAGCTTCCAAACTAGACTACCTTCCTGTGTTTCTTTGGATCTCTGAATTAATGAAGCCATTTCTTGATTTAAAGACTGAACCTCATTCCGAAGCAGTTGATTCTCCAGGCGAAGATTGGACAGTTCGTGGGATTTGCAATCATCATTAGCTGAAAGGCTGTGATTAGTTGCTGTATTCAGTGATGAATCTTTTGTAACATCCACTTGTGTATCCAATCCAGAATCAGAGCCATCAGGAGTTTCTGTACAAAGAAATCTGAGTTAAATCAAGTATGTTTGTTTTGTATGGCTACTCACAGTAAGTAGACCAACAATGATCCACATATACAAAAGATAGACATTTCACCATTAAAGTGGATCACTGAATAGCTACTCACAATAAATAGACCTATATAGTACCATATTCTCGTACATAGTATAATGCAGATGATTTGTACACTGTAGCGAGAACAGCCACAGATGGCATAATTGTTGGCAATTGGTTATAACAAAGAGTCATATTTCAGGTGGGAAAATGTTAACATTTTCATGACTATGCTGCAGAAAACTTGCCTCAAAAATCTAATCCAAACACAGAAGAGTGCAGTTTATTCACTTTATATAAAATAGCCTATTAAGGTTACTTCAATTATACCCATCTCCTCACCAACTTCTTTACTAACCACCTGGCCTCAAAGTATTTGATCAATGTATTTTTTGAGGAGGAGGAGGGGAGGCACTTTTCACCATAGAAATGTTTACTATAAAAACCACTAGAAAATACAATGATGTGAAGCCCTGTAGTAGGCTGTGGAATATTTCCTTTATTCTTGCTTCATATCATACTTCCGTAAGAGGTTTTGTTATACTATTCAAAAGTTCCTTGTAATTTTCATGTATCTAGAAATCCTAATTGCACATTAATTCCCTGAATTATGGGAATTAAGTAGCAATTCTATTTTATAGAGTGGATGCTGATAGAAAGAACACTCTAAACTAATACAGCTGACAGTGCTCTGACCAAGTCACCAGAAAACACACACACGGGATTTGGATTCCTAATAGGGGGTTACTGAAGTCTTATATAACATTCTAGATGCCAATGAGCATATATTATAGGGCCTTATATGTAAAGTCTTGCACTGGTGTCAATATGAAACAGTATGACATGCAGGGAGAGTAAAGAAACAGCTGTTCCACACGTGTTATTTTTACTTCAGATTCAGTGTATCCACCTTGGATAACCAGATGAAAACCAGTGAGTGCAGACTGAAGTCAATACAAAGCAAGGGTGTCCATTTGAATCCAGTGTTTTAAACTGTCATCATACTCTTTACTTCACCTTGTGCTCACCAACAAGCCTGCTCCACCTTCAACAGTCCACATCACACAGTGCCCTAGGGAAATGGGGTGGGCCATTAATTCTGAATACTGACACACCAAGAAAACAGCACCATAAATCCAAGCAAGATTTGTTCAATACTTCTTGTATCTCCTGCCCTAGAGTTAAAACGTTTTAAGTACCATTCCCTTCCTTTTAGTTTATACAGTCTTCACATAACCAGACGCTGTGGGACAATACATTTATTTTTGTCAATAATTATAAAATGCACAAATAGCCCATCTCCATTTTACAACTAACTTTTTGTGGGAGGTATGGACTGTCTTTTATGTCAGGTGCACTAAGAGACATACCTAACTAATACCAATGACTGGCAAACAAGATGCTATAGTGGGCAAAGCAGGCATACCTTGTAAACATAATCAGGGTACCACGTGACCTGAATCTACAATTAATACATCTTGAGTTAGCTGTGATCAATCATTAAAGAGTTATAAGAACTCTTAACTATAAACATATCCCAATTTTAAGGAGTAGAAACTACAATAAGGGGAGGGCTAAGTCTTTTTACCAACTTCAATACAACAGGTTTGATTTAATAATACTAATACATGCACTTATAGTACTTCAAATATTCAATGAACTGTACTGATATCAACTAAGTAACAACACTCTCGTGAGGCAGTGCATGTATTCTACTCATTTTACATGTGGAGAAATGGAGGGAAATAGGTAAGGTTACTCCAAGGTCACCCAGTGAATCAACAGAAGTGCTAGGGTTAGAATTAAGAGGTTCTTGTCTCCCAACCATGTTACCATTACTCTAGAACACCTTTCCCTCATATTAGAATCTATTTCATTTACTGTCAGTAAATTTGTTACCCTTCACATAACATGGTTTTAAAAATACCTATGTTCAATAAACATCTATAGTTCTAGTTAGCTACCATGGCTTTGACTCCTGATAGAATTGTCTTCAGTAGTTTTTACATTTTGTGTACTTGTAGGCATAGAACTAACGCTTGAAGTCAGAGAGTGATTCTGAAGAACAACGGTCTTGCTCTTCTCCTTTTTAGGGTCCATCCGTCCATTAGTTCCTTTCTCAGAACTATTGAGAAAATCAAACAAAAGCTCATCATTAGGTTCAGACTTTTTCCTTCTCACAAACTGGGAAGAAGGTCTGGGAGTGGAAACACTTTCTGCTGGAGAAGAGGCCTCCGAAGACATCTTGGATGCTGCTTTGACATTTGCAGTTCCAGCTAGGATTGTAGCTTTCTGGTGTTTAATATTATCAGCTGCAGAGGAGATATAGGTTGCTTTAGATGATGTCTGATATTTCAATTCTCCAGTTTGCTGGTGCAGTTCAGGATATTCACCGGCAGACTCCAAAATCGTATTATCATATATTACATTCCCTGTACCATCTTTTTTGCTCAAAGCTGACGCAGCTCCTTGATCGACTCTGTTGAGAAGGTCCTCTGCCTTTCCAGCAAGATCAGCAAACCAAGACATAATGGATGTCTATTGACAAAATATACAGAATTGATCTCCAAAAGCATGAGCTGCGAAAAGATACAAAATGGTTACAGATTAAATATATGTTGATGAACTGAGGCATCTGGTTTATCTTTGTTGTAAACTATGGTTATGTTAATAGTTTTGTCCTTGTTTCATCCATTAACATGCCATATTACTGGAGAGTCCAAATCAGATGTTCTAACAGGAAAATGTAGACTAGGGGTTGTCAATTATTTTTTGTCAGGGTCCAAATTTCTTGGTCAATATATAGTTAAGGTCCAGACTCCAGACAAAATAATTAAAAAAAAACAAAAAACACCAACCCCAATAATTATAATAAGTAAGTAAAAAGATTTCAGGGTCCATTCACGTGACAACCTCTACTGTAGAGGAATGAGTTTTAGCTACTAAACCAGCAGTCATTCAGGGCATCAACACCTACTAGCAGCTATAGCAACCCCTATAACTATAAAATGATGGTCTGCTTGCAGCAGATTAAAGGAAAACAAACTGGGATGGAGAAGGAAATGGGAAGTGATGCAGATAACCACAGGTGTATAGTAGAAAAAAGTTTCTTTGACCTTTGACATACAGACCTCTCCAGAGGCACTTGCAGGAACTCCATACCGCCCCGCAACACAAATGGTCTGCTTTAAAATCGGTGCAACTCCTAATCTTGTGGACTGTGTGAACCCCTTCAACTATGTTGGAGGGCCTCTTTAACTATGTTTAACTACGGGCCCTAAGGGCCAGACTTTTAAAGGCGAGAACGTCAGCTGGGGTTAGGCACCCATACTCCTTTACCAGTCTGGCCCGGAGCGCCCCGTAGGCTGCCAGCGATGACACACTGTGCCCCACACGAGCCCTGCCCGGACCCCGGAGGAGGCACAGCCACGGGGCCCGCGGGGGACAGAAGGGTCGGCATCGGCAGCACAACACGGGGGAAGGGAGCAGGCGGCTCAGAATGAGGAGCCGGCCTTAACCCCCCCACCCCTGCCGCCGCTTCCCATCCCCCGCCGCGCTGTTAGGCCCCAGCACAGCCCCGGCCTCACCTCGTCCCGGCGCCCGCCCTGCCTCCGCGGGGAGCACCCGGCTGGCAGCCGGCCGAGGGATGCAGGGGCTAAATCGGCGGCAGAGGCCGCTGCGGCTACACAGAGGCCGCAGGCCGGACACGGCACCTCAGCTCCATCTTCCGGGAGACGTGGCCAGTAGAAGGGCGGACGCAGGGACCCAGCGCACCACCGGCCAGGCCGCCGGATGCGCAGGCGCAGTCAGAAGCTCGGAGCGAGGCCACGTCCCCTGCCGCCCGAGAGGAGGGGCAGGGACGGAGCAAGGCCACGCCCCTTGCCGCGAGCGTCCGCCCGTCCTAGAGAGGAGGGGCAGGGAGTGAGCAAGAGGCCCCGTAGCGTTCCCGGTGGGAGGGGCGGAGTTGGAGCGGTACTGCAGACTCTATGAGCCACAGTGTCTCGCGCCGCTTGGCGTCACATTGCCACGCGAGGCCTAAGCGCTTCAACCCCTCCCCCGCTCCCTCTCATCCCCGATCTCCCTCCACGTGACCCCGCCCTCGGCTCTTTCACAGGCCCCTCCCACTCGGTCAAGGGCAACGCGTCAAACGCCAACAACCCCTCCTCCAGCTCCTCCCCCCCCCCCGCCCTTTCCGATGGTCCTCACAGCCGTGAGGCGTGAAGCAGAGCAGGGAGCAGCCTCTAGACGGCGCTGTGAGCTCACTCAGAAACGAGCCACCCCGGCTGTCCAGGCGGAGACTGGAGCCTGCTTTTGGCCCGTGCTCTGGCCTGGAGTTGCAAACGTCCAGCCAGGGGGTTATAGTTACAGATGCTCAACCAGAGCAGACTCATGCCCGCCCCACCTCACATTCCTCTCCCCCTCCTTCCAGTGGGAAGCGCTTACCTGGGGTACTGCCAGAGGTCTCAGCACCTGGGCACTTCCCAATCTTTCACCTGATTCCCCCCATGCTGCTCCTCCGAGGCAGGACAGACCCTGTCGCCCCAGTTGTACAGATGGGGAACCAAAGGTGTAGTTTGACTTCTGGGGGGGGGGGTTTAATAGTATTAATAATCGGTACAGGTCTAACTTTTTGATTTACCAGTTGTTGTGGTACTTAAATTACAGTGTACTTGAAATCACAAATACAGTTTACGTTCATTATTTAATCACCCTTAATTTTTCGTTTTAACTTAATTATTTGCCATGTTTACCAGCTACCACTTAAAAATCAACATTAGCATAAAAACAAACTCTTGACTAAACAGAACCGAGCACTTTCATGTAACTGAAGCATGTCTCCCTGGTTTTAGAGATACATAAATATGCAATGCACACATCAGACAAATCCATCGCTAAAGCCTGTGCCCTTTGCTCATCTGCCTAAGCACATTCCACTCACATTTAACCTTCCCTGTTCACTCTGTCACTCACCTGGGCTTGACACAGTCAATGCACAGACACTTGGGAAATAGCTCAGATCTTATATTCACTTGCTACATGTTACCAGAGGTGATTAGAATATGGGCCCTATATCTAGATGCCTGTGTTTCTGGGGCAAGTCTCTTATTTGATAGGCTTGTAAAACTGAAATGGGCCCAAGCTAGAGCTCTGCTGTGAGAGTGAGGCTCAGGAGCTGCTCTTCTGCCATACCTTTAGGCAGCCCATGTGGGGAAACTGACCTGGACACACAGAGCGTCTGGCATTGTTGCTCGCTCCTTCATCCCCTGAACATTCCTCTGTGCCCCCCTAGGGAGTTGGGGGGAACAGCAACACCAGGTGCTCTGTCCATCCAGGTCAGTTTCCCCAGCTGTGCTGTGCTGTGAGGTATCAGGAGCTGCTCTCTGCCCTCCCCTTACACAGCCCATGTGGGGAAACTGACTTGGATTCATGTCACCGCTTGCCCCTGCAAACATTCCTCCATGGGGAGGAAGCAGGGCCAAATAGAAGGGAGAAATCTAGGCACTTCCCCCTCCGTGCATCATCTCTGCAACATATCCAGTTGGGGGGGCGGGGCAATGCCCCCTCAATGCCCCTCCATCTCTGCCCATGTGGGGAACAGGCACCAAAAGTGTTTTGCCCAGAGTCACACAGGACACCTAGAAGAGGAGGGAATTGAACTTGGGTTTCCTAAATCTTAGGTGGCTATCTAACCACAGAACCATCCTTCATTCCCAATGTCAGTACATGCTCTCCTGCTCCCACAGCACTTTCCAAAATACATTCCCTCCCCAGCCCCCCTCTTTGAAAAGGACACAAATTACTTCCCCCAAATTTAGCTATCTATTACTTGTACTTTAGCGTAGTACACCTGCTAGGGTTCCCAACTTTCTAATCACACAAAACTGAACACCCCTGCCCCGCGCCCTTCACGGCCCTTCTTGGAGGCCCCACCCCCACTTGCTCCATCCCCCCTCCCTCCGTCACTCGCTCTTCCCCACCCTCACTCACTTTCACCGGGCTGGGGCAGGGGTGTGGAAGGGGGTGCAGGCTCTGGAGTGGGCCTAGGGATGAGGGGTTTGGGGTGCAGGAAGGGGCTCTGGGCTGGGGCCAAGGGGTTCGGAGTGTGGGAGGGGGTGTGGGCTCCAGCTGGGTGTGTGGGATTTGGGGTGGGGCCAGGAATGAGGGTGCAGGAGGGGACTCCACGCTGTGGGAGGGGATTGAACAAAGGGAAATTAGGAGGCTTTAACCTTTAAGATTAGCAGAAGATTTAAAGATGAAAAGCATTTTATTGGCTTTTTAAGCAGGGAGGAGCATGGTAGTTTGTAGTGAATTTAGAGTCCCATTTGGCATATAAGCATAAAACTTATAGTCCTCTCAGCCTTTGATTTTGTCCCCTGTAGCAATAATAATATAATTGGACCAACACTAGGCTGTGCCCTATATAGAAAAGTAAGGCAAGATCCCTTCAAGATGTCTATTTAAACCTGAAGAAGGGCTCTGTGTAAGCTTGTCTGTATCACCAACAGAAGTTGGTCTACTAAAAGATATTACCTCACCCACCTTATCTATCCCTGCCACTTGAGCTACAGTATTGACTAGTAAGCTCTATTCTCAGTCCTAAGGCTTTCTAAAATCAGGCCCTAATGTTACCAAACTCATAATCTGACAACCATTCTTGGTATTTATAATTTGTTCATAGTTATAGTATTTATTTTTCAAATGCTTTCCTCTACATATATAGGGAGCACAATACCATATATGGCATGATGGAAAAAGGATTGTAAATGAATTAATGGATTACAGTTTCAAATGTCTATGGGGTTTTATAAATGAGAGTGAATAGTATTTTAAAAATGAAAAGGATTGAAATAGTTTGATTGTTTTGTTTAAGCTTCCTCATCTTGCCGTAACTTCTATCTTTTGATGGCAAGAGAAGCTCAAACCTTTCACTCTTGTTTGAAGGATCAAAAAGTTCTTCATGATGTATAAAAAGAATGGAAAGATCTGACTATTGAGGAACCAAATTGTAGTATTATATTACGTACCAATATAACAAGAGATTCTTTAAGATAATACTTTTAAAGGGCCTGTCATTTCATACAAAGTTAGAGGCAGAACAGGGGACAAAGCTGCCAAACTTCTGGTTTTGTCTTTCTGATTGTACTAGGCCCAAGAAGCAGTTTTTGATTAGAGCAAAAAGTTATATCTCACTTGTAATATCTGTATTGAATATTTAATTTCATTTTCAGTTTGCAATTTTTACTGAAAATTTCCCAGGTTTTACGAAAAGTATTATTCATTTTTTCCGATTTATTAGGAAATTTTTATTAGGAAAATACAATACATTGCATGAGATATATGTATTATGATGACACATTAGTCTGTGTGTATATGCAAAGCTACCTATTGAAGTAAGTCTATGTATTAATCTAGAAGATATACACAAACAAATAGACACGCATGCAAGCTCTGAAGTGCATGCACATCTGAACATACTAATGAATCTCATGCCCACTATGTACACATTTCAAGCTGTTAGCAGTTAACAAATTAAAGATTTGACGCACTAAAATGGGAGGAAAATGAAAATCTGTGTCAGAATACGTTTCAGAACACAAGGAAGTATTCAAAAGTTAAAAAAAAAAAAATCCAGGAGAAAAGGATGAAGTTGAGTATGCACTGAAAATGGTGTGACCCAATTATTAAATATAAATATGTATAGGCTAATAGTTCTAAGTCTACAATAGTAAACCATTTATTCAAATGAAAAGTTTTATTTGGGGATTAGAGATGTATTGTTTTCTTAAACTCAGAGGTGGCATTGTGTTTGAGTTCTGTTTTCGTTCTGCAGCAAACCACATTGATGAACAGAATTCAAAGCATTAATCTACTGAATACTTTTTTGCCCTGTCTTTCCATCCACCAAAATAAACCCTGATATTTACCCAGAGAAATTAGTAGTTTTTTGCACTGATTTTCACCTGTTTTTGTTGTTGTGGTAATAAACTCTGATAAATTCTCAGGAAAAAAATGTAAATAAAATAAAATGAAGGGCCCTATCCATATTGTAATATTTGAGCAGGTGTAGTGTGAGCCTTTGTGACTATGTGAATCACCATCCAGGAGAGGGATATTAATTATTGTGAAGAGCTGCTTTTCTACAGAAATTGTTATGTGCTTCCTGAAAGAGGAGACTCAGCAATACCAGATAGGCTGTGGTTGGATTTTGCAACTGGAAATGCCTTATGTCTGGCTTAAGAAACCATCACATCAGCAAGAGGACTAAAGACTTATTTTTGTTCTGCTAAAAGAAAAGGAGTACTTGTGGCATCTTAGAGACTAACAGATTTATTTGAGCATAAGCTCACTTCATCTGCTGTCCTCCCTGTGAAGATGAGTCATGCAAGTGGTCTCTTCCTATCAGCAGAGCATGAGGGCGATAAAAACCCCAAACCAAAGTTTTAAAAAGTCCTTTGACGTTCATAACGCTTCCCAAGATTTACCTCAGTTATTTCTCCAAACAAGTTATATTCAATAAAAGCTGTTTTATCCAGCATGTTGGAGGAATGGGGGGTGCCGGTAACTGAAAAATGCCGGTTAACTAAGAGGGATGGAGTTTGGTGGTGGGAGGGGGCTTGGGGCAGCGGGTTGGGGTGCAGGAGGGGATGCGGGATGCCGGAACTGGGGAGGCTCACCTTGGGCAGCTCCCCACAATCGGCCACCTGCCGCGCCTCTGCTTAGGAGCAGCTGGGACAGGTTGGGAAAAGCGGCCAATGGAAGCTGTGGGGGCAGTGCCCATGGGCGGAGGCAGCGCACACAGCAGCCTCCTGTGACCCCACCTAGGAGCAGCTGGGACAGGTCACCACTTGCGGGGAGCCGGCCGAGGTGAGCGCCACCCAGATCCAGCACCCCGCACCCACTCCTGTACCCCAACCCGCTGCCACGAGCTCCCTCCTGCACCCAAACTCCCTCCCAGAGCCCGTGCTCCAAACCCACACCCACTCCCATGCCCCATTCCCCTACCAGCCCCGCGCCAACCGGACTATAAACCAGAATTTCAATGAAGATCAGAAATGCCAGTTTATAGAGCTTTCTGGTTGATGAAGTGCCAGAGAAAACAGCTTTTACTGTACAATCACATAATGATGCATAAACATCTGCATTTTTAATACAATGAGCTCCTAAAATATTTAAAGTTATTTGACTAAAGTTTAACTTAATTCAGTAAGGTTTGTCCAGGATTTTGCAGGAAATTGCCAGACCTGTCACAGTGTGGGGTTTTTTTTGGTTTTTGTTTTTGTCTTGTTAGTTTTGCCTTTAGATTTTGCAGTGTTTTTTTTTTTTCAATTAAACATTTATAATCTTCCTCCTCTGTACTGTCCTAACAGCTTCTTCAGAGCATCAGCCCCTGTGCCACTCAGGCTGGGTAGGAGGAATATGTAATGATAGCAGAAAGGGATCATTAAACTCAATTGAAATCATAACAGATGCCTACCATTCCCTCACTAGAGTCCAGATTCTAATCTGATAATCGGCACATATTGCCACTTTCTTTGACAGTCTCTAACTGAACTTTTGTATCTATCTGCTGCCTCAGAATCTGAGAGATTCAGATGTGGCTTTACATCAAAGATTAGCTGGCTCTACATATAGAATTTCTAATTCCCTTCTTTTATTCTTAAGAATATAAGTAATTCTATCAAGAACTTGCATAAATTCACATTGCATATTACAGCACCCTTTCGTAAGAGGATATAAGTCACAGAGTTAGTGAACGCACACCACAGTAACAGTGTTGTAACAGTGTCGCTACTAACAAAGCAAAAGTCATGTTTTCATGGGTTCACAAAAAATAATGTTTTGGTTTCAGCTTTGATTGATTTTTTTTTTAATTGGTCAGTTTTCACAGGTGGAAAAACTCATTTCTCTTTGGAAATGACCAATTTCCATCTTGAACAAATTCAGTGTTTCTGTTTTCATGATAAGAAGCTTTTTGATGGTGAAGATAGCATTTCAATATGAATTTGTTTTGTGAAAATCTGTTATTACATGCAAATACTCAGGGAAAATTAGCAGTTTCCCTTTCTCAATGTATCGAAACACACATTACTTCTATAAGCATATGACAAATTGCATACAAAAAACTGTGCTAAAAGAACATTAAGGTAACAAATTCTGGCACTCAAAATTTAGGAAATACCAGAATTAAGGTTGCCTGTGCAATCTTAATTCACCTCCCCCCCACCCCCACCCCCTTTGGATGCATGCCTTATGACACAGTCTTTAATTTCATGATCACATATTCTTCCATAATATCCCTGCCTCATTCAGTGCACAGGATGGACTGGGCTCACTGACTAGCTATTCAATATTTCTTTTTATCCTCATCATTCAGTGTGTGGCCCCGGCCTTATTTCCCAAACATCATCCAAAGCCTGCACTGAATAAAAACTTAGGAATTTCCTCATTACCTCCTCTATGAACGTTCTCAGCATGTTTCACAAATATTAGTGACTTTTATCTTCACAAAACCCTTGTGAGACTAGATGGTATTATCCCCATATTACTGATGAAGAACTGAGGCACAAAGAATAGCAATTGCAGGGAAAACCCTGCCCAGCCCCTGAAATCCCAGGCTGGAACATGGTCAGTCAAACTGCTGGGATGGTGCATACTCAGTCCAGTCAGCACGTAGGATCTGTGTTGCGATGGAGCATGCTCAGGGCAGATGAAATCTTCAAGTAGTTAAACTGCCAAACTTAGTCTAATGAGCATGTGCAAACTAAATTTTTGGAGTTTTGCAGCATAACCAAATGTGGATGTCTTTTCATAGGGAGGGCAAAAGGCATGTTCCTAACTCTAGGACAATCACCTTGACAAATTTCAAGTTACGGCTAAGGCACTAGAGTTCTCAATTAAATGGGTATAAGAATTTTTTTGTTCTCAGAAATGACCGAACTATTTTATCTGGAAGTTTCCAAAAAAACATTCAACCTGAGGCAGACACCTAGCATGGAAAATTTTAAATGAAATAACTAAAAGCTTGGCAAAGTTATAAGCAACTGAATACATGGAGAGTGTCGGGCAAACCTTAACTCTAGCTACATTACAGTTAAATGACTACTCAAGGTGCAAGGCAGCAGTGACTCTGACCCTGAGACTATCCTTCCTCCAGCCCTTAGATTATTAAATATGGGAATTGTTAGCTGAAATGTGGCTGTGGATAGAGTGGTAATCTCTCAGATTGCCAGGTGCAAAATGTAGAGCTTTAAAAATATTTATAAATTTATTTGGGCATAAGCTTTCGTGGGCTAAAACCCACTTCATCAGATGCATGCAGTGGAAAATACAGTAGAAAGATATATATATACACCCAGAGAACATGAAAAAATAGGGGTTGCCATACCAACTCTAACGAGACTTATTAAGGAGGGGTATTATCAACAGGAGAAAAAAAACTTTTGTAGGGATAATCAGGATGGCCCATTTCAACCAGGTGACAAGAAGGTGTGAGTAACAGTAGGGGAAATATTAGCATGGAGAAATAGTTTTTAGTTTGTGTAATGACTCATCCACTCCCAGTCTTTATTCAAGCCTAATTTAATGGTGTCCAGTTTGCAAATTAATTCCTGTTGGAGTCTGTTTTTGAAGTTTTTTTGTTGAAGAATTGAGACTTTTAGGTCTGTAATTGAGTGTCCATGGAGGCTGAAGTGTTCTCCGACTGGTTTTTGAGTGTTATAATTCTTGATGTCTGATTTGTGTCCATTTATTCTTTTGCGTAGAGACTGTCCGGTTTGGACATCTGATGAAGTGGGTTTTAGCCCACAAAAGCTTATGCCCAAATAAAATTGTTAGTCTCTAAGATGCCACAAGTACTCCTCGTTCTTTTTGCTGATACAGACTAACACGGCTACCACTCTGAAAAATGTTTATGACACCAACTAGCTGGGGTGGAAAACACCTGTGTCACAAGTCTCCTCCAAAGCCAAACCTCCTACAGTTTAAAGCAATGAAACAGTTGTGTAATGTCTCCTATATACTTTATTTAATTGTAACATAGTGGGAATCAACTTAATACATTTAAAAGTATAACCTTGTGTTGCTATTGTTACATCTTCTTTCCTTTCCTATCATCATTTCTAATTCTTTCTTTTCCTTCCTGTAATAGATGATGACAAAACTTTTCCAGCAATATTTTCAGTGCTTATTTCCTCTTTCCATTTTCTCTCCTTCTTCGTCAGAGAATTACAATACTGATGTATTATTCACGCAAACTGGTAACAGTGCCTGCCATTCTAAATGCTGATAGAGAGAAAAGTTAGGGGACAAAAACTGATGAATGACCTGTAAAAAAATAGCAAGATCTCAAAATGAAGAGTGCATTTCTTTTGTCAGACATCAGAAGACTCAGGGGTTGAAATGATAACTGAGGATTTGGGTATTTTACCCACACCCAAGCATATGCTAGGTTTTTTTGTGGTGCATTTGTTGGAAAGAGCTTAAGACTGCTCACAGTAATGCTCTGAGGATAAGTAATAATGCTGTCTACCCACAGGATACAGCTTAGTATAAAGCTACATGGAATTAAACAAATGGCATCTATCTAGATTCTTACAGAGTGCTCATTAAAGATGGCCAAAAAACAGGATGAATTGTTTGGTGAACATTTTCACAAAAAAACCTGTCCTTTTTCAATCACAATTTTCAAATTTTGAATTTTGTTTTACCACTTTTAGTGCTCATCTCCATTGTACCTGAGCACCTTTCAAAATAATGAATTTTATCAATAAGATATTTCTTTTTCTCCCCTTTCCCTGTCAGCAGGGATCAATTTCTCTTTCTTTTGATGGTGGTATAGTGGGAAAGCAGGCTCAAAGAAATGGGGTTTACATTCTGTCCTGAATATGCTGATCTCAATGGTAGCAGATGACAGAACGAGGAGTAATGGTCTCAAGTTGCAGTGGGGGAGGTTTAGATTGGATATTAGGAAAAACTTTTTCACTAAGAGGGTGGTGAAACACTGGAATGCGTTACCTAGGGAGGTGGTAGAATCTCCTTCCTTAGAGGTTTTTAAGGTCAGGCTTGACAAAGCCCTGGCTGGGATGATTCAACTGGGAATTGGTCCTGCTTCGAGCAGGGGGTTGGACTAGATGACCTTCTGGGGTCCCTTCCAACCCTGATATTCTATGATTCTATGATGTCTGTAATTATGTGGATATCTTCCAAGAATGAGTTCCAAATCTATGGCCACTCACCAAGAAAGTTCTATCTTTGCACATATGAATCTCTCACTCTAGAGGGTGACAGTGCTATTGTTCCATTGGAATGAAACTGTCATGGATAGTCACAATCACACAGGGTGAGAGGGTCCCTCAGGTTACTTGTATCAATCCTATGAAAAGCTTTGAGAGAAGAACAGAAAAATTGACTTTCACCCAGTTTTCCACAGGATGTTAGCAAGAAAGCTGAGTGCTTTTGGTGATCTGTGGATACATATACATAGCACACCTCTTGTGGCAGTGTGCAGGGCATGCGTAGCTACACATCACAGTGAAAATCAGGCTGTGTCCAACTTGCAGTGTGTAGCTACATGCCCCACCACAGTGATTTACTTCTCTGCTGGCTGGGCACCAGAAACATACTGCTGGGGAGGATCACATGACCACTCTTGGGGCTTCCCTTTGCTTCCCCGTCAGAAAGTCATTTTTCTGCGGGAAAGCAAAGAAATCTGTGAGGGACAAAAATTCTGCACATGCGCATTGGCGCAGAATTCTCGCAGGTGTAATTAAAGTTAAGAGCATATTTGTTTAAATAGTTACATACAATTTAAGTGTGAGAACCCAGGAGATGAGGTGGTTTCAATATCAGAAGACTCTGTACTCATGGGGAATTTGGAACTAGAAAATCCAGCAGAGCTTGTTATAGGATGAGTGTGACTTAAGGACCTTTCCCCCTACGTTTGCTTTCACAGCATTGTTAAAACAAATACAGGCTGAATGGTTTAGTAGACCCCACACCAAAAGAGGCAGGACATTCATTACCTTCTGTCTCATATAAGGATTGTCTCCAATGGTTAGGGCATTAGCCTGGGACCTCAGAGATACAGATTCAATTTCCTTCTCTACCACAGATTTTTGTGCACGTCACTGAGTCTCTGTGTGCTGCAGTTCTTCTTCCAGTGGGTTTGCGATGATAAATACATTAAAAGATTGTGAGGCACTCAGATACTACAGTAATGGGGGCCATACAAGTACCTTAGATAGATGTATCCATCTACCACTAGCATATGGAGGGATGTTTGGGTAAGCTAATTAGTAGAGGTGGGCCGTAATCAGAACCTTAAACTGGAATCCCTTAGAATGTATTTCTGTCACTGAAATCAGCACATGTGACTGAATACAGAAGGAGTTCTACTGAGTAAGGTGGTGTTATTTTTACACAGACATTTTTAGGCCTATGTTTTTAGAAATGACTAGTGATTTGGGTTGCCTCCATTTTGGACCCAAAAGAGGTCTGATTTTCAGAACTGCCGAGCACCTGCCTTCTGAGAAGCAGGTCACCTTCATGTGTCTCAAGTTGGGTACCCAAAAACAGGCTCTCAAAATCACAGGCTACCTCTGGAAATTCAGGCCAAAGTTTCCTTGTCTACAAGCACTTTTTCCCCCTTTATGTTTATGTTGCCCCCAGTAATGCAAGATGTAACAGCTATGATTAACGTAGCGCTATCTTGAAACTATTGTATTTAATGTATGGTTATCTGTATGTTTGTGATATGGTTATCCCCTGGAAAGCATGAAAACTTTGAAGTCCATTATATTAAGAAGGGCCAGATGATATGGGCCCATCAAATATCCAGACTTTTGTATGTGTGTGTTTCTGGCTTATTGGGGAGCAGAGATGGGGTTGAGTAATGCAAAATCCCAAAGCTGGTTATGCAGATACCTAGCCTTTTGAAGTTTGACCTTGTGGGAAAAAAGGGCAGTGATTGGTTTTACCTCTTTTCGGGAGGTTGGAAGATAAAGCAAGTGTTTTGGTATAAAAGTCTGAGTTTAAGCTGACACGGGGGAGGTCTTCTTTTTGATTTAACGGGTACACATGACCTTTTGTCCAAGAGGAAACTCCTGAAGGATTGGAAAGAATAGAATCTGCCAGAGTCTCCATAGGACTATTGGGGGGCTACTGGTAAAGCAATTAGATCCTGTTATTGCTGTATATGTTTTCTCTGTATGCTTTTGTCTTTAAATAAATGTACTCTGCTTTGAAAGGGCTGTTTGATTCCTGGTAAATCACTGTCATTGTCCTTGGAGTGAAGACAAAGAGCCGGAGTTGGACGTTTACCAAAGCTGTTTGGGGTGAAGGCAAGTGACGCTGGAAGTCTAACCTCCTGGTTGTGGGGAGTGGGACATGGGTCCCATCCCAATGACAGGTGGTAGCTAGAGGCTTGGGACAGCGTTCCATGAACACACTTCAGAGGGTCTCAAAGGTGCAGTTACCCTGAAACTGTGACACAATAATCTGAGAAAGAGAATGAAGCATGAACTCCTTTAGCTCCCCAACCTTGTTTAGCTTGAGTTGACCTCCCTGTGTTCTTATGTCTGACTTTAGTTCTGTCATTATTTCCTTCAGAACTATGGGAAAGTCAGTGAAGTTCCCTCTTATTTTTTCTGCATAAAAATGGACTTTCTTTTCTTTGTTTCTTTGAGTAACTAAGATCATCCATTCCCTGGATAATTTTGCTGTAAAAATGTAACCAGAACTAGATCATAAGTCTTTTCAAGGGTTCTGGATGTCCAAGGGGACCAGGATCATCATGTCCGACCTCTGCATGGATTCGCAAGATAAACAGTTTTGCATTTCTGCCACCTACACCCATCTGCCAAAATCCTGTCTTGCTGATTTTATAAGCTCAGACTCACTACACTGCTTCATTAACCATGTGATTTTTCTTCCTTTCTCATATTGCATCTGACTTTGCTTTCAGAGTTTCATTTCCTCTTTTTATTTTGTTAATAAACACAAGTTATTGCAGACCCCTAACAAAGGGATGAGAACTATGAAGGGCTCTCAAAACAAGTCAGGACAGACTAATGCAATGTGAATATTTCTACAGCTCAGGACTGGTTTTAGGCAATAATTTAGCCAAAGCACCCAGCACTTAACAACACTGTGATCCTGCCAAGACAGAGTTTGTTGACTTCAGGGCAGGGTGAAAGGCGTAGCCCTTCACCTAAGCCCACTGCTTGTTGGTGGCTATGAAGGAAATCTTTGAAATTTTAAGGAGAAGTTGGGGTGGATAAGATATTGTCTGTAACCCCACCTATTTAGGCAATGTGTTGGTATTTTTGCTATGTAGATATGCAAATAGGCTTATGCAGTCCATCACCTTCACGCTATCGTCAAATTTTTTGTCCTGTAATAAATGACAGCAGAAACAAATCTATAGTCATTTTTAACAGTATAAAATTAGTTGCTGAATAGGCACACTAGTCTAGATTAGGTTAGGTAGAACTGCTCTGGTCTGGGCTCTGAACTGTCCTAGGGATCCTGTTATTGAATCAAAAGACTAATTTTAATAGATAACATGCTTTTTAAAGCAATTACATCAGCACAGTTACAATGGTCATAATTTTGTACCATTTTCCTGTTTGAAAATGTTCAGTGACAATTTTCCCAAGACGTAAACAGGAAACATTTTTTACAGAAAGTCCCTGTAGGGTTTAAAATGTACAGTCTCTAGAAAATTTTCTTTATAGATTAGCAAACTCACTAACTTCATATGCTACTTTTTCAATTCATTCTATTAATGGTGTAAGCTAAGCATTTGGTTCAGTGGTGTAAGACCTACATTTGATTTGTGGCTCATGTCTGTCTCCCCCAGACTGAGAGGCTTCATATAGATAATCCCTGACCCATGGGAGGGTTGCTGAGGTAGAAATAGCCTACTTAGCCTCAGGTTTGATACATGTTTTTATAGAAGCCCTTCTGGTTGATTAAAAACAGCATTGATGGGTTCCCAATCCAGTTCTCCTTAGCTGTAAGGATAGTGAGTTGGTACCATAACTCTATGTATGTTAGAACATCTTCAAGACTACACCAGAAATGCAGAAGACTTTTTTGTGGGAGAGATGGCAAACTGTGCCATTATCAGTCTCCAAAGCTTCAGCCCAACCTTGCACTATAAAGCTGGGATGCAAAAGTGAGACTTCTGTTGGAATGATATTTTCAGAAAAGGAGAATTTCAGGTAAATTATATAAACTTACCACATATGACTGTGTACAATACCAACGTGACTGTGTTGGACTTTCCATTCTGTGTTTACTGAAACCTCACATGAAAGCTGCAGTTAAGGACTTTTTGGTTTTTAAGAGCAGATGCATGTTCTGTTTTGGTCAGCAGTTTCAGAGTTTTCTAGCCAATTAGTAATTCACAGTTTTCAGTTCTCAAATAACCTCTGGCAATGTTGGTCTGGTGGAAATGCATTCAAATGCATCAGGAGTTTGTCATGCGATGTCTGGGTGACAGCTATGTTTGCTTTCCAAAACTGTTACAGCACAATCAGAATGTTTTATGTGTATGATATTCTTCCCAACTGACACACACACTCCTCTCTCTCTCTCTTCTCTTCCTCCTCCCCTTTCTCAAAACAGAGTATTTTTCTCACCAACCTGCCAACAGATGCACCTTTTTCATCGCTCCCCTTCCACTAGGGGGTAATGGCCATGCTAGATTGTTAGCTCTCCTTTCTATCCCTTGACGGCTCTTTTAATTATTACACTGCTGCTTAATATAACTAAACATATTTGGAGCAATTCTAGTAAGAGTCACATTTAAGTTTTTCATTCATTTTGGAAAAGGGTTTCAAATATTTACTATTAATTATTGTTATTATCATGCACAAAACCATCAAACTCCTTTAGTTTTCTGCTGCTGTCCAACCCATGGACACAGGATCATACAACTATGTTAGAATAGTCGATGTTTGACTCTCAAATCTCTCCCTCTTCCTCTATTAACTTCAGTCTAATGTCTCCAGTGCTGTCTTGTATATCTCATCCTGATTATCATGATTAGGCTGACAATATTTTCCCAAAGGGAAAATGGGACACCACATGGGGCTGACCCAAGGTACCCCCTCTGATTTCCCCTGGCAAGAGCCGGCCTGAGCTCCCCCACGGCCTGCCTGCGCGGGGCCAGCCTGAGACATGCCTCTCTCCCTCTCACGTGGGGCGGACCAAGCCCCCCTGCTGCCCACCCGTGTTGGGCCAACCAGAGCTTGTCCCCCTTTCCCCCCCCTGCGCCCGGGGCCAGTCCCAGACGTCCTGCCTCCTGCCTATGTGGGGCCAGTCCAGCCCAAGACACTGTCCTGAGCCCTCCCTCTCACGCAGGGCTGGCATTGCCGTTTGCCCTCTGCATATTCCTCCGCACTCCACTAGGGGTCGCACCTCACTTTTTTGGCAAAACTGGGCATTTGTCCAGTTTGCTCTTGCCAACTGATGAGCAAGAGCAAGAGCAAATGGTACAAATGCCCAGTTTTGTCAAAAATGTTGTGATGGCCAGGGCAAGGCTTAAAGAAGGGACTGTCCTGGCAAAAACAGGACGTGTGGTCACCCTAATAATAATGCCAGTTCAGACATGGCAAAATTGCACACTCTATCTTTCCTCTCAAATCCTTCCTCAGTGTCAAAATTGAAAATTCCATCATCTCTTTTACCAAGCTTGCACCTTCAGTGTTTAATAGGATTCTTCCTCTCTCCTTCTCCAAAAGGCAATCTATTGCCAAATCCTTCCATCTCCAAAATCTATCCTTTACTGCTCTTTTCTTACCATGAAGTCCTGTCCATGACTTAGTCCCTTCTTGCCTGGACTACACAAATCTCGTCCTCACTGGCATTCTTGATTCTCCCCTCACTCTCCTTTAGTCCCATGAAGACTTTGCTCTTAAGATTGATCTACCTCTCCTACATCTACTGATGTTACTCACTTGCCTTCCTTTCACCTGCTGCATCAGATCCAAGCATCTTGTTTTTCCCTTTAAGCTCTGCACAACTGCACCCCTTCTCTGCTCTCTTTCTTCTTACTCCTTGCTCTGCCTATGTCTGTCCCAAGCTTGCCTGCCTACTCAGACCTTTTATATCTTTCCCCCACTTTTGTCTTCTCACTGTCATTGCCAGGGTCATTACACTTGAAACCCTCTCCATATCCAAACACCCACTCACTCCACTGAAGAAGCCTCTTAATGTTAACTCCATCGGAGAAAGAAGTGTATTTAATAAAAAAATCTGCACCACTTTGATCAGTGATATTATGCATCTGATCTAAGTGTATAAAGGTTAGACTAAGCTCATGGGGGGCAGAGATCTTGCCTTCTATATTTTACACATTGCTGAGCATCACATATAAAGGGTGTTTAACTATGTAGCTGCTAATTTCATTGGAAGCAACACACTTAAATCCCAGCATGCTTATCCGGTGTAACCCAAGTACGACAAACAATATGAAAAAAACCCTTGGACTTGAAATTGTTGGGTTAAGCAAGCACTCAACGACACCAGATAGATAGCAAGCACTCAACAGACACTAGAGCCAGAGGGTGTAGTTCAGGATACAAACCATAACCCTTGTAATGCAAATTAAGCTCAAAATAATGTTTTTTTCTGTTAGAAAATACAGTGTTGGGGACTTTGGCAGATCAGAAGGGTGACCTATGAGACACAATTAATCAATTTTAACAGTTTAGCCATAAAAGTTTGGGAGAAATGTGTTTGCTTGACAAAGACATCAGCATCCAAAAAAGGATTATCTCCAACATTGGTTAACCATGACCTTTTAAACTTATAATCAGGTGATAGGTTGAGACAGTTCAACCATACGGATTCCTCAGTTTTCTAACAAATTTCTGCCAAGGTCAGAGCAGAATTATGTAATTAAAATTAGTTTTCTTGTATTCATGTTAATGGATACTACAATGATCACAGATGGAGTCTGAAAAAAAGATAATATACCTTCTTGAAAAGGGGAAGGGTGAATTTAAAGGTTACTGTACTTGAAAAGGGAAAAATGGGCTTGTGTTGTTTTATGCTTTTTATGATGCAAAAAAGAATATGAACTTTTTAAAGTGTTTTTTTTCCATTAGAAAGTCAGGTCTTGTGTAATTTAGACTCTATTGGGACAAGAAACCTAGTGAATAGCTATTTTAATTTGAGAATGAAAGCTGAGTAATTAAGAAGGCAACGGAATCTTATCCCTAGTCTACTAGAAACTGTTGCTTGTATAACAATGTCAGTTTTTATACTGGCAAAAGGCCTAGTGTAGACAGCTATACTTCAAAAATGTGCTTTTTCTCACATAACATTTTGTTCAGGGAGCTGATATAAGCTATGCTGGCAAAAACACATTTTTGCTGCTAGAAGTTGTGTCTACATTAGGAGGTTTGCCAGTATAGCTATATATATATATTTGTAAAACTTGAAAGTTTTCTGGTATTTTTTGTTTTAATTTCTTAACACATATTTAATTGAAATGACTAATTAATATTTTGGGAGAGAACTTCTTTGTTAAAGGTTCAAAACTGCAACCCTTACATTGACTCAGCAAAGTTGTAAGGTCTACAGACAGTTTTTGTACTAATTTAGCTATTTCAGTCTGGGATGTGATTTTACACTTATTTTTAAACTGAAATAGCTTTTACTTGTATATCTAATGGGAACAAGCTATACTGGAAGACAGGGTTGCCTATGGGATTATGCTCATAGGGAAATATTGCTATAGTTATACCATGGTAACAGGATAACTCCCCAGGGGACACTCTTATTCCTGAACAATGGCGCCTTTTTCTAGGTTAGTTTATACGGCTTCCAAAGCAACATACGTTTAGCTAAAACAGAAAAAGGCACTCAGAATAATATCCACGTGGAGAATTAAGGCTATAACTACAGCAATATAATTATACTGATATAATGATGCCAGTAAATTTATCCTGTTGACAAAACCCTATAATATTTAGCACTTATATATCACTTCAAAGGTCCAAAGCACTTTACAGACATGTTATGGTAGGGCAACGACCCAATCCCTTATTTTAAGGGACACACCCTTATTTCATTGTTTTGTCCCTTAGAGTGACCACTTGTCCCTTATTATTTTATGGTATATTAAATGTATTAAAACGTATAAGTAAAAATCTAAAATTAAATAGAAGCTTATGCTAATTGCATTGCATACTTGTAGAATCGTACACAAGAGAAAAATATATACTATGCTAAGGGAAATGGCATTTCCCTAAAATGCTCCTTAAAATAAAGTGTTGTCCCTCAACTTGCATGTGGTTTCCCCTTACTTCCACCCAAGAAAGATGGTCACCCCAGGGGTGGCCTGTAGCCTAGATCACACCCAGGTTGGATTCTCCGTCGGGCACAACCATCACGTGCCAAACGGTGCCGAGCCCTTATCTTTCGCACTGAACACCTGAGCACTACGACTCCCAGCATGCATTGCACCGAGGGCCGTTGGATTTGCTGCCGGAGGCAGAGCACTGCATTCTGGGAACTGTAGGACGGCCTCTGGCTGCGCCTCTGCGCTGACAGGATTGGCCGATGGCGCCGCCACTCACCCGTCTCCCCGCCCAGCCTGAGGCCGGCTGGCTCTATACAAAGACCCTGGCCGTCCGCCGCAAATCACAGCGGTCGAGGTGCGCGTGAGGAGTTAGAGGCGTTTCCCGCCTAGTACCCGGTCTGGGTAAGAGCCGGCCCGAAGGGAGGCAGCGCTGCCTGGGCGGGCGAAGGGAAACCAGCCTGCGCCCTGGGCACGCGGGGCGGGGGCAGAGCTGTGGGGGGCTGGGCGGAGGGGAGCCCTTCTGGAGAGTGGGGGCGGGGCAAGAAATGGCTGTAGGGATGGGAGGGGGCGGGGGAGGTGAGGGACCTCGCCCTGCGAGGGGTCTGGACACCAGCGGGCAGGGGCGCGTCGCGGATCCACCCTGTGCTGGGGGGCTGGGCACTGAGCGGGGAAAGGGGCAGAGCAAGACTCCGGCCTGTCCGGTCATTAGCAGCCCGCTGGGGGCAGTGGGTACAGGGGAGTTCTTCTTGAGGGGGGAGGAGGGGATTTCCTCAGCTCGCAGTGGACCTGGACCACATAAAGCATAGATAGGGGTGATGTCTCATTCCCACTAATACTGTGCCAAGACCCCTTAAGTCAACAGGCTACAGCTACTAGGCGTTGACCCACCAGTCCAGCCAAGGGGTTTTATTCAAATATATAAGGGGCTAACAGTAATTCTGCTTGGTCTGAAATGGGTGTCCATTGCAGTGTCCAGCCTCTGTTAGTGGTGTAAAACCAACCCACTGAAAATGGCATTACAAGTTGTTTTTAAATAGAGAAACAACTGATCAGCTACAAAATCCAGGTGCAGCTGTTTGCACTGAGCTAAAGAAATGGTAAAGAGGAACTGAAAGGAAACACCACCTGTGTGACCTGGGGCTTTGCTAAGGAAACTTTTGCACAAGACAGAGTTGTAGGGAAGTAATTTACTTAGGAGCCTGGTGTATGTAATTGGTCGGTGTAGTTAGTAATAATAAATTCATACAACCTTTTATGAGCATCATTGACAGACTTAAAAACTAGATCCACTGTTTCCAAGAGAAACTATAATGGGTTAGGCATTGAATAAACAAAGGAAGCTATAATCCCTGCACAATCTAAAAGTAGATGCAAGTGCAGAGGAAAAATATACAAATAAAGTGATCACAGTAAGGAATAGCTTCAGCTTGAGCGTTTGTTTATTGTTGTTAAACATAAGGCCATTATCAGTTGCACCTCAGTCTAGCCGTTATTAGTCAGTTTCTTTTCTCACACTTCAAGTTGTTCATCAGCAGGGATGAATGTGGAGGGAGGTACTGGTTTTGAAGAGCAGCTCAGGAAAAGCATTCCATGCATAAAGGGAAGGGCATAGAAGAAAGTGGGAACATTTTTGTGGGAGAAGAAGTCTCTTACTATCTGGCATGCATAGATTTGGTCCTCTAGGACAGTGGTTCTCAACCAGGGGTACACGTATCCTGGGAGTATGCAGAGGTCTTCCAGGGGGTACATCAGCTCACCTAGATATTTGCCTAGTTTTGTAAGCGGCTACATAAAATGCATTAGGGAAGTCAATACCAAGTAAAGTTTTATACCGACAATGACTTGTTTATATTTCTTAGTATACTATACACTGAAATGAAGTACAATATTTATATGGTAAAAATGAGAAAGTAAGCCAATTTTCAGCAATAGTGCGCTGAGACACTTTTATATTTTTATGTCTGATTTTGTAAGCAAGTCGTTTTTAAGTGAGGTGAAACTTGGGGGTATGCAAGACAAATCAGACTTCTGAAAGGGGTACAGCAGTCTGGAAAGGTTGAGAGCCACTGTTCTAAGGTAAGGTTTTCATTGGAACACTAGTCAAAAGAATTTAAAATTTCCTGCATAGATAATGGACTTTCCCCACACTCTGCGGATTAAGTTGGAAATGCCCTATTGCACTTACATGCATTTTTTTTTTATAGTTGAGGTGGACAGTATTAGCTTTATATGAAAATCTGTTAAACATTTATATTATAGTAGTGCCCCAAACTCTAATCAGGGTTGGACTGAACACTGTAGAAGTACACAGTATGATACTGTTCCTGCCCTAAAAGTCTAAAAGTATAAAATGGCAAGACAAATCATAATGAACAATTAGAAAAATGTTAAGTATAAAGTTTTCTAGTTATGTTTCCCCAAACCTCCCTCCTCGCTATAAAAAGGTGTCATAACCAACTTGATCTACCATGGCTGACCAAAGTGCTTATTTTTTACTGTTCACGCTCAAAGTAGTGGTAGTCCTGTTTACAGAATGATGCATAACACATTATATAAATTTTTGCATTGATATGTACCTGCAGCTTGGACAACTATTTCATGATAAAAAAATTACTGACAAAATGTCCCTACATGTTAAGTATGTGAGTAGGTGGATTTGAAAGTAAACAGCTGAACCAATTTCACTGAGACCTCGAGAACTGTCATGTTACAACCTGGATTTCTTAGGATGTTAAGAATAGGGCTATTAGTTTGTCTCAGTCACAGGGAGGAGCTGCTGTCTCATTTTTGCTGGGAAATGGGGGCATGTCACTGCTCCTGCTGCTGTAGGAATGGATGAGCTAGCACTGGGATAGCAGTTTGAAGCAATTTTAAACTTAAGGTTAATTGTTAAATTGCTTTACACAATTTTTATTGTAAAATAAAGGCTGTCTTGATTAAAATACGGACTGGAATACTTTCTATTTACTGTAAATATGGCCTTTGCACATTTTCAATGACTGTACCATTTTTTGCATAAATGATCACAAGAAACCACTAATTCCAGTAATAATTAATGCATATATCAGTCACTAGTGGATTTAGTAAAGCTTCATGCCGTAATTATCAATATCTAACCCCAGCCTCTACTGCTTGCAAAATATATTTTTAAAAGGGAATTAAAGCGGGAAAATCCCCACTGAATTATAGAAATTAGGAGATTTTCTACATGCTGATTTCAGTGAGAGCTGTGGTTACTTTGCACTTCTGATCCAGCCACTTACCGTAGAACCTTAGTTACAAACAACAGAGTTACAAATTGGCTGGTCAACCACACACCTTATTTGGAACTTGATGTATGCAACCAGACAGCAGCAGAAACAAACAAAAGCAAATGCAGTACAGTACTGTGTTAAACATAAACCCCTAAAAAAAAAAGGGAAAGTTTTAAAAAAAAAAACAAGATTTGACAAGGTAAGGAAAGTGTTTGTGCTTGTTTCATTTAAATTAAGATGGTCAAAAGCAGCATTGTTTTTTGCATAGTAAAGTTTCAATGCTGTATTAAGTCAATGTTCAGCTGTAAACTTTTAAACAACCAAAATGTTTTGTTCAGAGCTACACACATTTCAGATTCACAAACTCTGAACAAAAAAACATTATGGCTGTTCTTTCAAAAGTTTACAACTGACTTAAAAAAAGATTTGACAAGGTAAGGAAAGTGTTTGTGCTTGTTTCATTTAAATTAAGATGGTCAAAAGCAGCATTGTTTTTTGCATAGTAAAGTTTCAATGCTGTATTAAGTCAATGTTCAGCTGTAAACTTTTAAACAACCAAAATGTTTTGTTCAGAGCTACACACATTTCAGATTCACAAACTCTGAACAAAAAAACATTATGGCTGTTCTTTCAAAAGTTTACAACTGACTTACTACAGCTTTGAAACTTTCCTATGCAGAAGAACAATGCTGCTTTTGACCATCTTAATTTAAATGAAACAAGCACAAACACTTTCCTTACCTTGTCAAATCTTTTTTTAAGTCAGTTGTAAACTTTTGAAAGAACAGCCATAATGTTTTTTTGTTCAGAGTTTGTGAATCTGAAATGTGTGTAGCTCTGAACAAAACATTTTGGTTGTTCAAAAGTTTACAGCTGAACATTGACTTAATACAGCATTGAAACTTTACTATGCAGAAGAACAATGCTGCTTTTAATCATGCTAATTTTAAATGAAACAAGCACAGAAACAGGTTTCAGAGTAGCAGCCGTGTTAGTCTATATCCGCAAAAAGAAAAGGAGTACTTGTGGCACCTTAGAGACTAACAAATTTATTTGAGCATAAGCTTTCGTGAGCTACAGCTCACTTCATTGGATGCATGCAGTGGAAAATACAGTGGGGAGATTTTATATACACAGAGAATATGAAACAATGAGTGTTACCCTACACACTGAGAGTGATCAGCTAAGGTGAGCTATTATCAGCAGGAGAGAAAAAAAACAACAACCTTTTGTAGCGACAATCAAGGTGGGCCATTTCCAGCAGTTGACAAGAACGTGTGAGGAACAGTAGGGGGGAAAAATAAAAATGGGGAAATAGTTTTACTCTGTGTAATGACACATCCACTCCCAGTCTTTATTCCAGCCCAATTTAATGGTGTCCAGTTTGCAAATTAATTCCAATTCAACAGTCTCTCGTTGGAGTCTGTTTTTTGAAGTTTTTTGTTGAAGAATTGCGACTTTTAGGTCTGTAATCGAGTGACCGGAGAGATTGAAGTGTTCTCCAACTGGTTTTTGAATGTTATAATTCTTGACGTCTGATTTGTGTCCATTTTATTCTTTTACGTAGGGACTGTCCAGTTTGGCCAATGTACATGGCAGAGGGGCATTGCTGGCACATATCTACCATTGTGTAGTTTCCACTGCATGCATCCGATGAAGTGAGCTGTAGCTCACGAAAGCTTATGCTCAAATAAATTTGTTAGTCTCTAAAGCACAGAAACAGTTTTCTTACCTTGTCACACTTAAAAAAATTTTTTTTTAGTTTATGTTTAACACAGTCCTGTATTATACAATATGTGCTTTTTTGTGTGTCTGCTGCTTGATTACGTATACTTCCAGTTCCAAATGAGGTGTGTGGTTGACCAGGCAGTTTGTAACTCTGGTTTTCGTAACTCTGGTGTTCTACTGTAGCTGTAAACAACTGCAGTGTTTATCATTCTAAATATAGTGAAGACCTCTTATCAGTTATTAAAATTGCTGTATCTAAGGTGACTAGGTAATTAGATCTAAATTATCACCATCATCCAGGTCACCCAGCACATTTGATCTTTGTGAATTTTAAACCCTTCAGGGGAGAGACCATTTCTTTTTGTCATGTATAACAAGACATACTGCACATAATATGTATATTCCCACGGTTCTACTTTATTACTAGACTGAGAATTGCAGTTGTCTTTTATTTTTAAAGAAAATGAGAGGAATTTATTACAATTGTACTTCTGTGTACCTGTGAATTCTTGGTAATCAAATTAATTGAACAGGTTTCCTGTTGCAGTTTGTGACCTGAAGGTTAGCATGTGACAAGGAATATTTTCCCCCTCACATTACTGGTCTGGTTTCCTCTTTCAACACAGCACAGCACACTGTCTTTTTAATCTACCTAACATCTTTTCAACAGTCTAGGCTTGTCCCTCAGACATTTTTTAAAAGTTAGAATCAAGCAGTGAATTAGTAAATGTGTAAAAGAGCTACTATACCTGTTTGAGTTTGTTCTAAAAGCTATTCAGAAAACCCTGCAGATGTTAGCATTTATAATTTCTTTTTGTACCTTGCTAGTATTGCTGTCTAGTTTACTTTTTTCTGCTCTAAATTTAAAACAGAGGGACTAAATCATGAAACAGAACGTGACAGACGAATAGGACTGATGAAAAGTAAACACTGCAAATGTTGTATAGAAATTAATCTCTATTTAAAATTTAAGGTCTATTAGACATTGAGCTGAACTCCATTTTGCTTTGAGATCTTGAATATGCCTATGACACTGCCTTGTTGACTCAGTTTGGCCATCAGCTGTAGTGATTCACCAGTCTGGTTGAGCAAGAAGCAGCACACATTGGTGGTCTCATTAATCCAGATAAAATTAAGTTCCTGGCCATTACCATCAAGCAGACTCCAGCTCCAGATTACAACCAGCTCAGTATTAACCTGTCCAGATGAGACATCGAGCAGGTAGCAGCTGTAAACAGTTGAGCAGAGTCATAGATAGTGCTGCAGGGTGCTTGAAAGATGTAGACACGTATGGCAGCAGCTGCTGCTATGTTTTGGGCCCTTCAACAGGCTCTGTGGTGTGGTTGTGGCATCAAGCTTGCTGCAAAGCTGCAGATCTATAGAATCACTCTTATGCAGACTATTGTGTGGAAGGTGGGCACTGAAGAAAGCCAAAAACCACTCCTTTAAAGTTTTTGATTCTTACAATCTTTGTCAGCTGCTTCATATAAAGTAGCCGGACAAGATCATAAATGAGGTTATTTGAAGCCAAACCCAGCAACTGCCACCATCAGCACTGGTTTGGTTTTGATGGCTTTCTTGGTATGGACATATCCGAATGAGGACCAACAAAATTCTGAAGCATGTGTACCAAGGAATATAACTATATGGCTGATCATGTAGTCAGGAAAAGCTTTGGTGGTGCGACAAAATTGCCAGTGGCGGACAAATTGAATAGATCATTTTAAGCACCTTGCCAGAGATCGGTTTGGGTGATGCTCAATTTGCCAGGAGGCTGTAACGCTTCGGGATTTGCCTAGGAATAGACATTATTTGGTTTCCACAATATAATTTACAGTGAAAGAGTAATTTACATGTCCTAAATCCCTAGTCTTGGGTATTTTTTTTTCCTTGTACATGTCTGCCCAAGGCAGGTTCTAGAATAGCAGGCCTGGGGCCATGTTACCCTCTGGTTATCCATGTAACAGTAAGAGGTCAAAATGATTATCAGTTCTGTCTGAAAGGAGACCAGCATTGGAGTGGGAGTAGTTTAGTCTCATCTTTTTTGTGTTACGCCAAAGGTGAATGATTATTATGAAAGAACAGTGGAAAATACAGTGGGGAGATTTTATATACACAGAGAACATGAAACAATGGGTGTTACCATACACACTGTAAGGAGAGCAGGGACTGAAGAAACCAAATAGAATGAAAAGTGTTATGAAAAGTCTCATGGGTTTTTATTTCAGAAGATTTTTATCTGTAAAATGTGGATGATAGTGATACTCATTTCACGCATATGGGTCCTAACCAATTTACTAGCTACTGTAGAACAAAATATCCAGGTCTTTTGGCTTCATTTATTTTGGTTCATTTGTATTCCTTCAAAGACTTTTTTATTCTGGGTAGTTGTATTTTCACTTCAATGTCAAACTAACAGGAACTGAATCACACCTGTATTGCAATGTGCTGTATTTTTAAAATGCAGAAATTGCTGCTTTGGCTTTATTCTACCATCTTCTGACCTAGTCTTTGAAATTTATTCCTTAGTTTCTGGAGTTGTGGAGTAAAGAAAGAAGAGAATGATTTTGAAAGCAATTGTATTGCTAGGCTGTATCCTGGGAATCAACACATTTCCTCTCGAGGATCCTGAAGATGGAGGCAAGCACTGGATTGTCATCGTAGCAGGGTCAAATGGCTGGTACAATTACAGACACCAGGTAAGGATGACCTGTCCAATTCATTACGACATTCTAACAGTGTTTCATGGCATAGTATACAAATACCAGTCACTGTGCAATGTAGTTTCTTCAAATACCTGTCCCATAAACTTAGTTAGATGCTCAAATGTCAGAAGTATTTACTGTGGTATGTAACCTATCACTTAAATTAGCTTCTGTACCAGATGACTGGAGGATAGGTAGTGTGACACCCATTTTTAAAAAAGGCTCCAGAGGCAATCCTGGCAATTACAGGCCAGTAAGCCTAACTTCAGCACCAGGCAAGTTAGTTGAAACTATAGTAAAGAACAGAATGAGCGGACACAGATCAATATGATCTGTTGGGGAAGAGTCAACATGGCTTTTGTAAAGGGAAATCATACCTCACCAATTCATTAGAATTCTTTGAGGGCATCAATAAATGTGAACAAGGGTGACCCAGTTGTTACAGTGTACTTGGATTTTAAGAAAGCCTTACAAGGTCCATCACCAAAGGCTCTAAGCAAAGTAAGCAGTTATGGGATAGGAGAGAAAGTCCTCATGAATCAGTAACTGGTTAAAAGACAGGAAACAGAGTAAAAATAAACACAGTTTTCAGAATGGAGAGAGGTAAATAGTGGTGATCTCCAGGGATTTTTACTGGGACCAGTACTGTTCAACATATTATAAATGATCTGGAAGAAGGGGTAAACAGTAAGGTTGCAAAATTTGAAGACTATACAAAATTACTTATGGTAAGTTCAAAGCAGATTTTGAAGAGTTACAAAGGGATGTCGCTAAACTAGGTGACTGGGCAATAAAATTGCAGATAAAATTCACTGTAGATAAATGCAAAGTAGCGCACGTTGGAAAACATCATCCAGCTATACATACAAAATGATGGGATCTAAATTAGCCGTTATCACTCAAAGATCTTGGTGTCATTGCAGATAGTTCTCTGAAAACATCTGGTCAGGTGAAGTGGCAGTCAAAAAAGCTAACAGAATGTTAGCAACCATTAGGAAAGGGATAGATAATAAGACAGAAAATATCATAATGCTGCTATATAAATACATGGTGCACCCACACTTTGAATACTGCGCACAGTGCTGGTTGCCCCATTTTAAAAAGATATATTGGAAAAGGTACAGAGATGGTCAGCAAAAATGATTAAGGGTATGGAATATCTTCCATATGAGGAGAGATTAAAAAAAGCTGGGACTATTCAACTTGGAAAAAGAGATGACTAAGGGGGAGGGAATATGCTAGAGGTCTATAAAATCATGAATGGTGTAGAGAAACTGAATAAAGTGTTTGTTTAGTCCTTCACATAACACAAGAACTTGGGGTCATCCAATGAAATAACTAGGCAGCAGGTTTAAAACAAACAAAAGCAGTACTACTTCACACAACGCACAGTCAACCTGTGGAATTTGTTATTGGGGGGCTGTTGTGAAGGCCAAAAGAGTAACTGGGTTAAAAAAAAAAGCTAGATAAGTTCATGGAGGATAGGTCCATAAATGGCTATTAGCCAAGATTGGCCAGGGATGCAATCCCAGGCTCTGGGTGTCCCTAGCCTCTGAATGCCAGAAGGTGGGTGCTGGGATAACAGGGAGTGGATCATGAGATAATTGCCCTGTTCTGTTCATTCAGTTTGAAGCACCTGGCATTGGCCACTATCAGAAGACAGGATACTGGGCTAGATGGTCCATTGGTCTGATCCAGGATGGCCATTCTTATGTTCCTATGTAAATTTTGAATTAGTCTGGGCATGAACAACTTTCTGCTATCATCTCCCTCTCAGTTTCAGATTAACAGGTGTTTCCTTTTTTCATATTTAATTTGGAATGTTTTTCTGAAACTAAGTGAATTACATAAATAAACTTTAGTAATCTAAAAGCCAATCTCCACTTGATCTTTTCCTTTATCATTCTAACCCTCCAACACCTTTCCACTATTCCTTTTACTTTTTTTTAATTATTATTTTCTTGTTCAGCCCTCTTCTTTCTTGACTTGACAAGCCAGAATAGTGTTGTCCTCTTTAAAAAATAAATAAAGGCCAGAGAAGGCCATGACCATCATCTTGTCTGATGTCCAGCTAGCAGGTCATAGAATTTCATTTGGTCATTACTGCATCAAATTGTGATGATTGAACTAGAGCAGGTTTTTCTGAAAGCAATTCTGTATGCTCTTGTCCATTATGTTCTCTCGACTCTCACTTCCAACTATTTGGCAACTTTCCCCTCTCTCTCTCTCTTTTCCCCCTTTACATCCCTACCAGTAAAACATTCAGTTAAATCTCCCACTGTATAGGTGTCCTGTTCAAGTACCTGGTCCTGGGACATCTAAGCTTAAGGGTTTTGGAGGCTTGCTTTAAGCTATGTTTTGAGGTTCTGTTGCTGCATAACAACTTCACCAGCTCCCTTACACACAACACTCTGGTGGGAGAACACTCATTTAAAAAGACTGAGGTAGGAATAACATTGTATTTAAAATCTTCAGGAAAAGTTGTTCCTGTGCAAGCTCAGTAGCAGCTTTTAAAAGATGGCGATTGTTGTTCAAATGGTGGTTTTTTTTTTGGAGGCTTAAAAATCTTTTTTTTTTTTTTTTTTAATCAGTGGACCCAAGTTCCCTGTAAGCTGTGTGGTGGCGCAGCAACCTATTTAGTGCTGTGCAGGCACTTAGGGAACACGCCCAGGGACCTGCCGGTCCCATCACTTTCTAAGTGTATATCTTGGGAATCTTGTTGTTTTTAATCAACATGAAATGTAGACAGCAGAAAATTATCCTTCCATTTAAAAAAAAATTTCTGTTAAGATTAAGAAAATCAAAACAGCAAACCTTTACAATTTCACAGCTTACAAATACTTATGGGAGACCTTCTTTATAATAGAATTGGTCTAGCCAACATACAGTAAAACCTGCTCTAATATCACCATGAGACCCCAATCAAAACCAGATGCCCAGTAGGTCTAACCTTTAACTAAAGGTGGAACAAAATAGTACTTTGGACTACTATCACACCTTCCATCTCAGAACATGACAAATATTGTTTATGCCTCACAACATACCTTTGAGGTAAGTATTTGTTCCCCAATTTCCAGATATAAACTGCAATATAGTGAAAGTTGAATGATTTGGCCAAGTCACATGCTAGAGCCAGGAATAGAACTCAGGTCTGGACTCCCCATCCCATGCTTCCTCTTTCTAGAAATCCTTGAAACTACTTTAAAGTGCTCACATATGACACTTAATTGCTTGGTGGAGATAAAAGAGAGGGAATTCTAGAGCCATCCAGGAATGAGCTCAAAATTATTCCAGAGGGGAGAGTGTCGAAGATAGTGTTGTGACAGACTATAATTGCAGTTAGAATTTTTATCCTATTGACAGTAATTAATTCAGCTAGATATTAAATCTTTTAAACCAACCCATTGCTCATTTGTCAACTTTGTGTAACTTGGTTGCTATTTCTGGCAGAGAAATTGAAGAGGATTACATCACATCTTGTATCTTTTAATTAAATATTTCCCCACACACAGTCCAGTCTGTGCAAATTAAATTACAAAATATGAATTGTCCTCAGCAGTATCTGTTACTCAGCTTGTCTGCTTTCATTGCCTCACTGAATGTTATTCTTGGAAAGTTTACTGTTTACTTCAATTGTTGTTAACTCAGTAAAGTATGATCACTCACAGCTTTTTACTTTGTAGCCACCTGCAGCAACTCCACCCTAGTAACTTATTAATGCACAACATGCTACAGAACAGTGGAGGTCTTTTGCAGGAGGAAGGAACATTTTGATCAACTCCTCTGAAGCTAACCCTCCTCTTATATAAAGTACCATGGGATTTTTGATATCCATGCTCAATGGATGAGACCTCACCTTTTTAAAATATTATGTGAGAGATTTCATACACAAAATACTTCAGGGAACTCAGTTTCCATACTGTACCTTGTAAGGATGGAGGATTGAGTCATCCATGATAGGATATGTACCTATAGTTTCAAGTAATCTAAGGCCTTCTGTATACTTGAGATTCAGCCACAGTGGCGAGCAAATGGTGTCACTGCACTGGTGCAACCCCAACTGTAAGTAAGGCAAGTACAAACAGGAGAAATTGTTGCTTTCCTTATCTACACTGGGGATTTGCACCTTGAAGCTACAGTTTCTGGACATGATGGCTGAATTGGAACTAGTTCCAAATAAAGCCAAGACCTAAGCTATTCATTTATTTTCATCTTTCATAAACAGATCTTGGCACCTTGACATTTTTATAAAACATCCACAACCCAAAGTAATGAGCTTGTCCTTGCTGCAAAGTTAACTTAAGGGGTTTTCTATGTAGAGGGACTCAACTCAGGAGTGGTGGTGTTTTTAACTCAAGGTAGTTGGCCTGTCGGGGAGTATAGAGTAAACCTTGAGTTAGCACAATTCAGCAGCTGCTAATGTGACTGCTCTGCAATCCTCTAATGCCTTCCACAATTCTCCATGGGTGCCCAAAAAGGACAGACAAGTTCTCTACAATGCACTTGGAAAAGTATTCAGAGAGTGGCTCAATTTATAGCATTTGCAAAAAACCCAGGGTTATTAGTATTAGTGCCACACATGTGAGTGCATCTTGTGTTGTGCAGTGTGACTGCTCTTGCTCAAGCTAGGCTAATGTCAGTTAACGGCCGTGAAGACCTACCCAATGAAACAAACATACAGTTGGCCTCACAACAACCCATCACCATATAATCCACCAGAGTATAAACAAATAAAGAGCATGAACCAATCTCTGTGAAGATACCCAGACATTATATCATCCCTCCCCAGAAGTCCAGGGAAATAGATAGGCTTTGCAGGACACCCTGAAAGTCAATAGATACAGGGCAGATCTGTACTTACTACAGTGATGCAGCTGAGCTGATGCAGTGTTTTGCTTTAGGAAAGACAGTTCTCCCCTTGGCGTAGTTAATCCACTTCCCCAAGAGGCAGTAGCTATGTTGACAGGAATAGCCCTATCTACATCAGTGGTTTTCAAACTTTTTTTTTTCTGGCGACCCAGTTGAAGAAAATTGTTGATGCCTGTGACCCAACGGAGCTGGGGATGGGGGTGAGGGCTGTGGGGTGAGCCTGGGAATGAGGGGTTCAGGGTGTGGGAGGGGGATTTGGGCTGGGGCAGAGGGTTGGTCTGTGGGAGGGAGTCAGGGCTGTGGGCTGGGCATGCAGGCTCTGGGGTGGGGCCAGGGATGAGGGGTTTGGTGTGCAGGAAGGGGCTCACCTCAGGAGGCTCCTGCTCAGCAGCTAGGGTGCTAAGGCAGGCTTCCTGCCTGTCCTGGCATTGTGGAGCGTGCCGCACCCCAGAAGCCACTAGCAGCAGGTCCGGCTCCTAGGCAGAGGTGCACAAGCGGTCCGTGTGGCTCTCGCCTGTAGACACTACCACCCCAGCTCCCACTGGCTGGGAACCAGCCAGTGGGAGTGCCGAACCAGTGCTCAGGGTGGGAGCAGCACAGGGAGCCCTCTGGCCTCTCCGTCTAGGAGCCAGACATCTGCTGGCTGCTTCCGGGGCACAACGCAGTGTCAGAACAAGTAGGGACTAGCCTGCCTTAGCCGGGCAGCACCGCTGATGGGACTTTTAACGGCCCGGTCAGAGGTGCTGACCAGAGCCACCGCAACCCAGTGCCTTATATTCAGCTTGCAGTTTGAAAACCACTGCTATAAGAGGTGGCAATAGAATCTGAAGTCTTTATCTCTGGGAATACAGCTGAAGAAAATTAAGTGAAATCCTCCTCCAGGAAAATTCAAATGCTGAAGACAAAAATAAATGTACATAAAATATCTGAAATCTGTTATCTTGGAATTTGCTAAAAAAACTGGTTTTACACTTTTCCTCTACCATGCTTTCCAGCCACTGTTTGCCATTTAAGTCGGAAAAGATATACATTGAGTAACATTCCCCTAACATGCCAGATAGAAAAGCTTTTACTGTATTAAAATCCCTACTGTTGACAGCTAGTTTTGCTGCTGGTTCCATTTTCAGCACCTTGTCATCTAACTTACTAGGAACAAGTCTAATGGATGTGGTTATGAACGCTGTAATGGTAGCCTTGTCTACACTAGCGCTTCCAACATTATTAACACTGTTACAGTTAAACCAACATTAGCAACTGGGAAATCTTTCAAGAGTGTCCGTAATACAGATCAAGCTATTGAACCAGTGGAGCACAGTTAGGGAGGCTAATGAAACAGCAGCAGGTATTTTTAGAAATAGTTGACATTTTTAATATATATCTGGTATAAGAATACTTCACTATCAGAGATGTTATAGCCTCTCATTTATTACTTCAGATCACTACACTGTTCCTTTAACAGGACCCAAACCTAAAAATTTAGTGTAGTGAAACGAGCAATTCTTGAGAGATTTTGCAGAAAAAAAACACACAGCCTCATACCAACACTAATGAAATATTACAGGCATGAAAGAAGATGGGGGGCATGCTGCATTTAGGGATTTTCTCACATACTGGAGGAGAGTCTAAAGCTTCCACTTATAAAGTGTTTTTGGTTTCCATCTCCACGATGAAGAAGCAGCCATAGTGGAACCCATACACTATTAGCCATAGTAGCTCCAGCCAGCCATCCTAGCACAAAGGTGGGAACTCCATCCCTCCTTATCCCCTATATAGCTGGTTTTGACTTTCAAGTTTAAAGGAGACCATTTAAAAGCTATTGTAGTTAAACATGAACAGGGTAAGATCAGGTCTGCATTAGAAACTTTGCCAGTATGCCCTGAGCCTACCAGCTTCTATACAAGGACTCTTTTACTGGTATAGCATATTGGCAAAGTGCTCCTATTGTGGATGCAGATTGCTGGCAAAGTTGTATAATAAAACCACTCACTTTGAACAAAACAAGCTGTATGGGTAAAATGAAGTTTTATCCATATTTCTGTGCCTATATGAGGGGCTTTTACCAGCACGGCTATGCCAGTCAGGATCCAGTGCCCCAAGCTGACACAGCTGTGCCAGCAAAAGCACCTAGTGTAGACCTGGCCATAGTAAAGTCAGCAGGGGTATGTGCAGAAACTTAACTTTGACCCCTTTTGGGGTGGAGGGTGCGTGTTCTGTTCCTTCCCCTCGTCCCAGTCTTGGGAGGAGCCCACTCGTCCTGTCCTCCTGGCAGGAACTCGCTCACGTTGACATTCAGAGCACTGGGCAGAAATCACATTACATCAACACTCACCGTTGGCCTTTGCAGTGCTTTGTCTTAATTAAAACAGTCGGATTCCCCTGGTCTGCATCAGTTTTAAGTCAGCTGCCAACGCTGGCCAAGGTAGAACACCTCCTCCCCACATCTCCATGGAGTGGGAGAGGCAAGCGACCCTGTCAAAGCTGGGGTGATCCACAGGAAGGGCCCAGCTCGTGTCCAGAGGAGTCGCCGCCCCCCGGGAGAGGGCGGTGCCTTATCCAGCCGTGGCTTGCGCCCAACCCTGCTTTGCGCCTCAGGCCTCCCCTGGCCTCGGCAGGAGCTCTGGCTTCACTCCCACCCCCTGCCCTGGCCCAGCAGGAGCTCGCTCTTCCTTCCCCCGCCACCACAGCCTCAGGGCCGAGAGAAGCTCACTCTCCTACCCCCCCCACCACTGTGGCCCCAGGGCTGGAGGAGTTTTGTGCCCCCAACAATTATTGGGGGGGCCTGTGCCACTGCTTTCCCCCCTCCACTTGCACATGCCCCTGAATGTCACTTAGGAATGTGATTTTTTGAGATTTCTAAACTTCCAAAAGTCCTATTCTAGATGTTTATTTTGCTTGCCAAACTGATCTAAGCTATACCTGGAAAAGCACTCTGTTGCCACTATAAGCCGCACCAGTGCTAGCAGGCCTTTTTATCTGTATAGCCATCCTGACAAGCCTTTTCAAATATAGACCTGGCCATGGGCGGTGGGTATCGTAGACAGGGGGAGGCCATGCCTCCTCAAACAGCCTAGCGTGGTCCTGCCCATGTTCCACCAGACCCCCTCCTGCCTGCTGGTCCCTTCTGTGGCCGAGAGGCTGGGGCAGGTGGGCAGGCTGGGGGCAGTGGTGCGCAAGACCATGCCACACCATGTCCCCCATCCTCCTGCCACTGGGACCAAGCTGGGGCAGGGGGAGCTCCGGCCGTGCTGCCCGCCCAGTGCTGGGGCCAGGGGCAATCCAGCCACACCGCTCACCTGCCCAGTGCTGGGGCGCGTGGTGGGGCAGTGTGCTCCGGGCTCTGGCGGGGGAACAGAAGGGGGGGAGGGGCCAGGGACTAGCCTCCCCCTAGGGCGCGTTCACCCCGCCGCCCATGGACTTGGCCAAAATAACTAGCCCAGTGGTCCCCAACCTTTCTGTGGGAATAGCATATTCCTATTCCCAGAAGACTGGTGGGCGCCAGACCCCCCCGCCACTGAAATGCTGCCGAGAAGCGACAGTGACAAAAAGCGCCGCTGCCAAAATGCTGCCGAAAAACGGCCACGCTTCTCAGCAGCATTTCAGCGGCCGGTTCTCCGGTGGCTGCGCTCGGTGGCGGTGGCATGTCCTGTGGGTGCACACAACTGACCTGGCGGGTGCCATTGCGCCCGCAGGTACTGCATTGGGGCCCCGTGAACTAGCCACTTTTGAAAGTCTTGGCTATGCATTCCTTCTAGTTCCATTCTTTATGCAAATGCAGCTGAGGAAGAAATGAGGAAACCTAAAAGCTTAAGGTGCAGTGGAGAAACCCCAACCTCCTTCCAGGCTACACAACGTGACAGCAGTTTCTCTCTGAACAATGAGTAAACAAGTGAATTTAGTTGTCATTAAGAAGAATGTCTCCCACAGTTTTTAAAAAGTGCCTTAACTCCTACTGAGACTCTGTCTACACTGCACAGTTAACCCAGAATTTTGGGGCCTAGATCAGCCTCACCCAGGTGTGAGCATCACCACTGGAAACCATAGCTGAATTACTGTGTCCTCAGTGTTTATGCAGTCATCCGTGTGCTAGCAAAAGGTTCTAAAGTAGACTTGGTCTTTGGGAGCCCTAAATGAGATGCTTTAAACTTAAAAAGAAAAGGAGTACTTGTGGCACTTTAGAGACTAACAAATTTATTTGAGCATAAGCTTTCCTGAGCTACAGCTCACTTCATCGGATGCATTCTTTTTGCAAATACAGACTAACATGGCTGCTACTCTGAAACCTGTCTTTAAACTTAAAGGGATCTGATTTTGAGAGACTGGATACCTATGAATTTTTGAATATCAGACTCCTTTAAAGTATGTTTAGGCACCCAAAAAAATCACTTGCTTCAGGTTGGGGGGCTTTCTGTAGGCAAGGACTGGCCTGTCTCCCAAGATTTGTGAGTGTGTTGGGTCGTCGTTGAGGATAGGTTGTAGATCCTTAATAATGCGTTGGAGGGGTTTTAGTTGGGGGCTGAAGGTGACGGCTAGTGGCGTTCTGTTATTTTCTTTGTTGGGCCTGTCCTGTAGTAGGTGACTTCTGGGTACTCTTCTGGCTCTGTCAATCTGTTTCTTCACTTCAGCAGGTGGGTATTGTAGTTGTAAGAATGCTTGATAGAGATCTTGTAGGTGTTTGTCTCTGTCTGAGGGGTTGGAGCAAATGTGGTTGTATCGCAGAGCTTGGCTGTAGACAATGGATCATGTGGTGTGGTCAGGGTGAAAGCTGGAGGCATGTAGGTAGGAATAGCGGTCAGTAGGTTTCCGGTATAGGGTGGTGTTTATGTAACCATCGTTGATTAGCGCTGTAGTGTCCAGGAAGTGGATCTCTTGTGTGGACTGGACCAGGCTGAGGTTGATGGTGGGATGGAAATTGTTGAAATCATGGTGGAATTCCTCAAGGGCTTCTTTTCCATGGGTCCAGGTGATGAAGATGTCATCAATATAGCACAAGTAGAGTAGGGGCATTAGTGGACGAGAGCTGAGGAAGCGTTGTTCTAAGTCAGCCATAAAAATGTTGGCATACTGTGGGGCCATGCGGGTACCCATAGCAGTGCCGCTGATCTGAAGGTATACTTTGTCCCCAAATGTAAAATAGTTATGGGTAAAGACAAAGTCACAAAGTTCAGCCACCAGGTTAGCCGTGACATTATCGGGGATAGTGTTCTTGACGGCTTGTAGTCCATCTTTGTGTGGAATGTTGGTGTAGAGGGCTTCTACATCCATAGTGGCCAGGATGGTGTTATCAGGAAGATCACCGATGGATTGTAGTTTCCTCAGGAAGTCAGTGGTGTCTCGAAGGTAGCTGGGAGTGCTGGTAGCATAGGGCCTGAGGAGGGAGTCTACATAGCCAGACAATCCTGCTGTCAGGGTGACAATGCCTGAGATGATGGGGAGCCCAGGATTTCCAGGTTTATGGATCTTGGGTAGTAGATAGAATATCCCAGGTCGGGGTTCCAGGGGTGTGTCTGTGCGGATTTGATCTTGTGCTTTTTCAGGGAGTTTCTTGAGCAAATGCTGTAGTTTCTTTTGGTAACTCTCAGTGGGATCAGAGGGTAATGGCTTGTAGAAAGTGGTGTTGGAGAGCTGCCGAGAAGCCTCTTGTTCATATTCCGACCTATTAATGATGACAACAGCACCTCCTTTGTCAGCCTTTTTGATTATGATGTCAGAGTTGTTTCTGAGGCTGTGGATGGGAAAACCTGGATTTGTGCTGGAAATGGCCCAACTTGATTATCATACACATTGTAAGGAGAGTGATCACTTTAGATAAGCTATTACCAGCAGGAGAGTGGGGTGGGGGGAGGTATTTTTTCATGCTTTGTGTGTATAAAAAGATCTTCTACACTTTCCACAGTATGCATCCGATGAAGTGAGCTGTAGCTCACAAAAGCTTATGCTCAAATAGATAGGTTAGTCTCTAAGGTGCCACAAGTACTCCTTTTCTTTTTGCTTCCAAAGTGACAGACTAAACCGGAAAAAGACCTCCTTTTACCAGAATAAAAGTAACCACATGAGGAGTTGTGGTGGTATGAGTGGTTTAAATTCACACCCTATCTTGTGTGGGTGTAACTTCCCCATGTAGATAAGCCCTAAATGTACAGAGAGAGAAGGTGACAATGGTTAGGAAGCTGCATCAATTAGATAGTTTTATTGAAAAGAGCCAGTGTTTTGCACTTGAGGTTTTACAGTGTTAACACCTGAATGGTTGGTATCACCCCTTATCTCCACTACAGTAAATGGGTCCTATGGGGAAAAAAAAAAGATTTAGAGTGTATTGGAAAGGACATTGATGAGAAAATGAGTTGCTCTAGTCTGCTTTGAATGTACATATAATTAAAAAAAACTTACCAAAACAAACACTGCACACACAATCCCTCCTCCCCCCCGCCGTCCCTGGGGGGTAGGGGAGAGGGTGAGAGAACAAATGACTCACAGGACAGATGTTCGTCACATTGTTTAAGGCACGACTGAAAGACCTTCAGATACTTCAATGATGAGGACTGTTTAAGAACAGATATAGAACAGAATAATGTGAAAAGTACTTCCAGACAGCAGATGCAAGAAATGTAAAATGATAAAATGTAAATGATAAAAGGAAGTAAAACAATCACGCAAATAACAAACATGGCTATGAGAACAGTGTAGGAGGATGTGTTTGGGAAGATAAGTAATGGAAATGAGATTTTTAGACATATCAAGCAGTAGCAATGGCACCAAAGTGCGGAGGAGGAGGTTGAAAAGTTCAGAGAAAAGATGCTGAAGCAATGCTGGGGGTGGGAGGAGGAGAAAGGGCCACAATATGGAGGAGGGTATAACAGCAGCAACAAGTGGCAAGAAATTTAGCCGAGGCTGGTTGCCCTGTCTAGATTAAAATGATGTAAAGCCTAACCTACAGAACCTTTTACCAGCATAGCTATGTCAGTTAGGAGTGGTGGTGTTTTTTTTTTAAACCGATATAGCTATACCAGTAACAGCTGTAGCCTAAATACAATTATACAGGTATACCTGTGTTTATATTGGCATAGCTTATGCCAGTTCCCCAACCTGGCACAAACTATACCATTATAAACACAATTTCTCTGATATAACTGTATCCACATGATAAGGTTTTGATGGTTTAACTATACAGGTAAAGCCTAATGTAGACAAGGCCTAAGACAGAATATGCAAATCCTCACTTTTTGCCTTTTAAATGTCTCCCAATATATCCTCTCTCTTCTTCAACTGATCTCTATTACAATTAGTAGCAGTAGTACGGGGAGCACCTGGAGGCCTGCTGAGGTGCTATTTGTGCCTAATGCTTTGCAATCATAGGGTAAAAAGATGTTTCCCCACCCCAAAAAGTTCTACCATCTAATTAAGTCAAGATGTAATAAGTGAGTGTAACACGCAATAAGGAAAAGGAGAAGACAAAGGAAACTCATACAAACCTAAAAAGAAAAGGAGTACTTGTGGCACCTTAGAGACTAACCAATTTATTAGAGCATAAGCTTTCGTGAGCTACAGCTCACTTCCTCAGATGCATATCGTGGAAACTGCAGCAGGCTTTATATATACACAGAGAATATGAAACAATATCTATTCCCACCCCACTGTCCTGCTGGTAATAGCTTATCTAAAGTGATCATCAGGTGGGCCATTTCCAGCACAAATCCAGGTTTTCTCACCCTCCACCCCCCCACACAAATTCACTCTCCTGCTGGTGATAGCCCATCCAAAGTGACAACTCTTTACACAATGACAGGTTTCAGAGTAACAGCCGTGTTAGTCTGTATTCGCAAAAAGAAAAGGAGGACTTGTGGCACCTTAGAGACTAACCAATTTATTAGAGCATAAGCTTTCGTGAGCTACAGCTCACTTCCTCAGATGTGCATGACAATCAAGTTGGGCTATTTCCTGCACAAATCCAGGTTCTCTCACATCCCCCCCACCTTCATACACACACAAACTCACTCTCCTGCTGGTAATAGCTCATCCAAACTGACCACTCTTCAAGTTAAAATCCAAGTTAAACCAGAACATCTGGGGGGGGGGGAGGGGGGGAGGAAAAAACAAGAGGAAACAGGCTACCTTGCATAATGACTTAGCCACTCCCAGTCTCTATTTAAGCCTAAATTAATAGTATCCAATTTGCAAATGAATTCCAATTCAGCAGTTTCTCGCTGGAGTCTGGATTTGAAGTTTTTTTGTTTTAAGATAGCGACCTTCATGTCTGTGATCGTGTGACCAGAGAGATTGAAGTGTTCTCCGACTGGTTTATGAATGTTATAATTCTTGACATCTGATTTGTGTCCATTTATTCTTTTACGTAGAGACTGTCCAGTTTGACCAATGTACATGGCAGAGGGGCATTGCTGGCACATGATGGCATATATCACATTGGTGGATGTGCAGGTGAACGAGCCTCTGATAGTGTGGCTGATGTTATTAGGCCCTGTGATGGTGTCCCCTGAATAGATATGTGGGCACAATTGGCAACGGGCTTTGTTGCAAGGATAAGTTCCTGGGTTAGTGGTTCTGTTGTGTGGTATGTGGTTGTTGGTGAGTATTTGCTTCAGGTTGCGGGGCTGTCTGTAGGCAAGGACTGGCCTGTCTCCCAAGATTTGTGAGAGTGTTGGGTCATCCTTTAGGATAGGTTGTAGATCCTTAATAATGCGTTGGAGGGGTTTTAGTTGGGGGCTGAAGGTGACGGCTAGTGGCGTTCTGTTATTTTCTTTGTTAGGCCTGTCCTGTAGTAGGTAACTTCTGGGAACTCTTCTGGCTCTATCAATCTGTTTCTTTACTTCTGCAGGTGGGTATTGTAGTTGTAAGAAAGCTTGACAGAGATCTTGTAGGTGTTTGTCTCTGTCTGAGGGGTTGGAGCAAATGCGGTTGTATCGCTAGTTACAGGCTAGTTATGTACACAGCTAGTTATGTACACAGCTGAATGGTTCTGAGTTGGTTAATATTTGTACATCAGAAGTTTTTATTGTCCATCTATTTGGAGCTTGTTTTTACAGGGAAATGTACTATAATTATACCACTATAGTTATACTGGTATAACTCCTAGTGCAGACACACATTCCAAAATAAGAGTGCCTTTCTCTAGTTTAGTTTATGTCAGTATTGTGTAGTTTAGTTATACTGATATGGTTATGCTGATAGGTTTCCCTGTGTAGCTAAGCCCATAACCATTTACTGTAGGCACCACAGAAGAAGTAGATCTTTGGGAAGGATTTCAAGGTCAGAAGAGTGACTGTACAGATTAGTGCTTTCCAGTTCTCTTTTTCCCTAGCAAACCTCACAAACGTCTGCTTCATATCTTACGTTTTTACACTGTTCTCTCCTATTCTTGTCTTGTCTATTGTCAAGATCTGTGTTTAATGTAAGCAGTTTGGGGTAGGGACTGGTGAAGTGCCATGCAGATGTCAATGTTGAAATATAAATATTTAAGTTTACAGAGCTGGATGGAAGAAAATATCGTCTGATGTAATAGGAAATATAACTCCTTTAGTAAGGATGGGTAGATTTCCAAAGTAAATCATGTGACGAGATTGTGCTACAGCAGATTTTTTTTTTTTTTTTTTTAGCATGGAACGTACCTCGCCTTTTCCTGGAATCTTGCTCAATTACCACCCCATCTCTGTGTCAGACTCTGAAGACAGGGCTTTTCCTATATTATTAACATTTCACTAATTTAACTAAATTTGATCTGATTAAACCAGGTCAAACCCCTAATGTGGACACTCCTAAACCAGTTTAACCTTTGCTTAGCATATGCTAATAAATTACTGATTTAAACTAAACCAATGTAAGTGAGGTTTATTCATGTTTCAGTGTCTACGTCAGGAGTTCTCTCTGGTTTAATTGGATTGATTTAATTAAACCTGTGCAACTTTTCTAATGTTGACTAGATCGGGGTGGGCAAACTATGGCCCGTGGGCTGGAACCAGCCCGCCAGCCATTTTAATCCAGCCCTCAAGCTCCTGCTAGGGTCTGGGGATTGCCCCACTCCGACGCTCCAGTTGGGGAGTAGGGTCGGGGGCCGCTCCATGCGGCTCCCGGAAGCAGCGGCATGGCCCCCCTCCGGCTCCTATGTGTAGGGGAAGCCAGAGAGCTCCACTCTGCATGCTGCCCCGCCCCAAGTGCCACCCCCGTAGCTCCCATTGGCCGCAAACCACAGCCAATGGGAGCTACAGGAGCAGTGCCTGCAGACTGGGCAACATGCAAGGCTGCCTGGCTGTGCCTCGCATAAGAGCTGGAGAAGGGACTTCTGGGAGCTGCTTCCGGGAGCCCCTTGAGGTAAGTGCTGCCTGGAGCCTGCCCCCCTGAGCCTCTCCCCATGCACCAACACCCTGCCCCAGCCCTGATCCCCCTCCCGCCCTCCAAACCCCTTGGCCCCAGCCCGGAGCACCCTCCTGCACCCCAAACCTCTCATCCCCAGCCCTACCCCAGAGCCTGCGCCCCGAGCCAGAGGCCTCACCGCCACACACCCCAACCCTGTGCCCCAGCCCTGAGCCCCCTCCTGCCCTTCAAACCACTTGGTCCCAGCCCGGAGCACCCTCCTGCACCCCAAAACCTTCATCCCCAGCCCCACTCCAGAGCTCGTACCCCCTGCCCCAGTCCTGATCCCCCTCCTGCCTTCCAAACCCCTCGGTTCCAGCCTGGAGCACCCTCCTACACCCCAAACTCCTCATCCATAGCCCCACCCCAGAGCCCACACCCCCAGCTGGAGCCCTCACTCCTCTCCCCCCGCACTCCACCTTCCTGCCCCAGCCTGGAGCCCCCTCCCGCACCCTGAACTCTTCAGTTCTGGCCCCACCCCGGAAACCGCACCCGGAACCAGAGCCATCACCCCCCCTCTGCACCCCAACCACAATTTTGTGAGCATTCATGGCCTGCCATACAATTTCTATTCACAGATGTGGCCCTCGGGCCAAAAAATTTGCTCACCCATGGAGTAGATCATAGGAAGGGGTTAGAATTAAAAACAAACAAAGAAAAAAGCAAACCCTACCACCACACACAGCATAACCTGAAAGAAAACCTCTCTTGGTGTAATGCTATTTGAAGTTCCACTGGAATGTTGAAAAATGCATTTCTGGAAAATTTCTTAGTTATCTAGGGGTAGAGGAGAATTATTTTGTCCTTAGACCATTAAATCATCAACGGATTGTAGAGCTAAAATAATTTGTTCGTGAGGGAAGTTTCTAAAACAAAATATTAGCGCTTTCCTCATGGAGACACGTATTTTTTATATAAGATCACTTTAATGTACATTGTAATTTCTGTTATAAAAAAGAGATTTAACTATAGCAGTAGTTTGTCTCTTTAAAGAAAATCTGCACATTCATATCCTGTTTATAATAAGGACAAGAGTTTGATTAGAAATTCTGTAGTTTAGCTTTTCACACAACTTGTGTTTACATACCCTTAAGATACTTAGGGTTATTCCACAAGGAATGTAATTAGGCGCGGGAGAATTTGTCCTAGCTCAAAACTGACCAAGTTAATTTTTCAGATGTCAGACCGCATAAATCATAACTAGGCCAAGCACTAAGTCATCTAAGGCCTAATCCAGAGCTCATTGCAGTCAAGGGGAGTCGTCTTCTCCACTGGACTTTGGATCAGGCCTTCAGTGCGTGGGATTTTAGTTTAGATTTCTTTGCAGAAGGCTTTATGTTCCCAGTAACCTTTCAGTGACGTCTATTATGCATAAGAAAACTTTACAAAAACATTCATGTAATGAATGGCTTTTTTCCCCCCCAATCAGGACTTGGAGCAAATTGGATTTTAATTGTACAGAGATGGTACTAATACTGTCAGTAACCATTTCTGTGCTATAATCTAATTGCTCCAAGCCCTGACTGGAAAAAAATTATTTGTATTACCATAGCAGGCATGAGTCCTGGTAATGGACGAGAAGGACCGTGTTGTGCTAGGCCAGCGTTACTCAAATGAGGCCACCGTGGCCACATGCCGCCACCAGGGGCTTTTCTTGCGGTCACAGCCTTCTGGGCTGCGATGGGGGGAGTGCAGAATAGAGCCCTCTCCCACTCCCTGTTGCTCCTGGATGCTGGGGCCAGCAGCAGGGGTTGGGCCCTGCCCCCGTCTGGAGTCACCTGGGGCACAACGCTGGAGGAGCAGGCAGCCAGAGAGTTCCCCACCTTCCCATGGGTGGTGGGGCTCAGGCTTTGGGCTTCAGCCTGGGGTGGCGGGGCAGCAAGCTCTGTCTGTGGGGCTTCAGGCTCCAGCCCTGGGCTCTGGCTGCGCAGTGGCAGGCTCCAGCCACATGGCTTCAGACTCTGTCCCTGGACCCCATCCTCCGGGCCGCGGGGCTTTGGGCTGTGGCCACAGGGCTTCAGTCTCCAGCCCCCCCACTGCCTCCTCAGCCCCATCTCCCCTGGCCCCCTGCTGTCTCCCCCTACCCTCCATACATGGCTTAATTTGCCAGGACTGATTAAGTCTACTGTGAAAAGTGATATTAACAAATATACTGGTATCACTTTTCACAACAGACTTCTAGATAGCAATAAATAAATTGCAATGATTTGGATGTGTATATGTGCATATTTATTTGATTATCCTAAAGCTAATCAAGTATTTTAGGAAAAAGTGAGAGAGTGGCCATCAGCAAGAGTTGGTGGCCACACTCTGAGGCCACCAAAAAATTTGTCCTGAGAACCCATGTTAGGCGATGTACAAATAAAAATATTGTCCCCACCCCAAAAAGCTTACAACCCTAGTATAAGACAATGGATAACAGATGGATATAGACCAGTGGTTCCCAAACTTTTCAGGGTCGTGTCTCCTATTACCCCGGTCTGTACCCCCCCAGAGCCTGCTGGAAGCAGGTCCGTGGCTTGGAGAGGGGGATGCGGACAGGGTGAAGGGGGTTGACGCTGGGGTCACAGCTGGGGGCCGGGCCAGCAACAGAGCTGGGTGGCACTCCCTCCTCACCCCACTTGGGGGCTGGCCCAGGCCTCAGCCACCCCCACCTGAACATTCCTCCATGCCCCCCCTCTCCCCCAGTGGGGTGCCTCCCAGAGTTTGGGGACCTCTGATTTAGACAAATAGATTAGGGTGGCGCAAGGAAACAAAACTCCATTGATTGGCATGATAGGCAGTGGTCTCAGCTGCCAACCCACTGTCAAGATTTTTGTAGGTGGTATTGCAAAGAAAAGTTTTAAGGAGGAATTTGAAGGTGGATAATGAATTAGTTTTGGAGATGTTTACAGGGAGCTTCTCCCAAGCATGGAGGGCAGCCTGGGAGAAAGCACTAATGTGCTTGTTTGAAAGTTTAGCGAGTGGGTGATGGAGGCTGGTATTATTGGCCTATCAAAGGTAAGAATTGACATTTCAGTTGCAAAGGAGAGATAATAGGTAGGTTTGGGGATAGGCTGTGAAGGGCCTAGAAAGTGAATATAAGCAGTTTATGTTCAATGCAATGGAGAAGAAGTCATCAGTGGAGGACTGATGAGAGAGGGATGACGGGGTCAAAGCGGCAGGCTAGTAGAAAGCCATTAAGCCTTTGATGACAGCTGTGTGTTCAGGCTTTCCGGAGGCTCTCAATCCTTCATATTTACAACTAGTTACTGAAAGCCTATGCTGTTGCACGTGTGTCATTCAGAAAGTCATGTGTTTAAAAAAAAAACAAACAAAACAAAACCACACAAACACCTGAAAATGGAGCCCTTGTTTCCCATACACTATGTTGTAGTGAGAAGTATTGCAGTTTGTACATGTTTTCCAAAGTCTGTGCACAGAGCTCGCCCTGGCCGGAGGGACACGCACCTTTTTGCAATCCCCAGCTTCTGTGATCAGCTGCCACATTCCACCTGCCACAGAATCTTTGCACTCCAACATTCCAGCCTGTTCTCACAGGGACCAGTGATGCTAGAATCTGGTGATACTCTGAACAGAAAGAGCTCTCAGCCATGATTATAACTGTTTTCATCCCTTCACACTGACTTAAGACATTTTAGGCTTCAGAGTGACAATTGTGAAATCCTGTTACTTAGATGAGGATGTTGGTCCGGAGTTTCTTTTAGACAAAATCTTATAAAGTGATTTTCTTTTGTTCCCAAAGATTAACAAGGAATTAGCAAGGACATTCTGCTCTATTTCAGGCTGATGTATGCCATGCTTACCAGATTGTACACCGAAATGGAATTCCAGATGAACAGATTATTGTCATGATGTATGATGACATTGCAGAAAATGAGGAGTAAGTGAAGAACATGGCAAGAATATTAAACCATGTATATTTTTTTCTGTTCCATAGTTAACAGTAGTACTTTGTGTGTATGTAGTATCTCAAAAAGAAGAATCCTAAGCACTTCACAGAGTATGTACAGGGACCACTTTAGCCATCACTGAAATGAGTTCACTTTAGGATGTGTACCTTGCAAATTTCTAAATTTCAAGAGTAAGATCCTGATTTCAGTTATGGCAGTGTAAATTCAGAGCTCTGTGGTAACTTACTTTTGCATGTTGTGAAACACATAAACAATCTTAATTTTTATTATACATAGTAAAAATGATCTGTTATGTAGTGTTTTACAGTACAGACATGCCTATATAGTGTGGATATCTTTAAGGGCCTTTGTCAGCCTGTTTAGTCCCCAAAGCATACTTTCCATAAAAAAGGAAATTCCCATGCATCATCTGATTTGGTACCTTTGACCATATTTGCCTTTATAATACAACCAGCTCTTACATTGCACTTTTCACCAGTAAATATTGAAATGCTTTATAAAGGAGGTCAATATTTATGTGCAGCTGCACCCAGTTTCAGTGATGGCCCTTCACTCTGGACTAATTTCAACACTCAGCTCTTACTTTTGGTTCCTAGAAGCTGTGTGGGCACAGTGACAGCCACACCTTAGTCAGCTGCCTTAATTGATAAACAGAATTAGGTGACACTAGCTGGTTAATATTTTGCTATCAGTGTCTGCAATTACACAGCACTGGCAATGGTTCAGGTGTCAAAAGAGAATAAAACCGTTTCAAAGCAGAACCAAAGCAAGGGCTACTTGAAGCACCTAAACTGATAAATCCAGGGATTGTAGCCATGACGGACCATGTCCTGCATCCTCAGAACAATTTACCTGGTCTTGCCACTGCGTTCATGGGGCTTGAGCTGGGCATATGTAATTGATAAGGCACAAAGACCTCCACATGATTGTTCAAAAATCAGTTTTAAAGAGGTGATGCTTTTGTAAATAAATATGTACAAATATTTGGGCTTGATCTTGTCGACATTTCATGACCTTTTAATATTTTTCTAGTTAATTTGTTGGCGCTATACGGCATATGAATTATTCTTAATACATGTGTCCAACTTAATTTTCAGAAATCCAACCAAAGGCATCATCATCAATAGACCCAATGGCACAGATGTGTACAAGGGAGTGCCAAAGGACTATGTACAAGAGGTAGGACTGAAGTAGTCTCTATTATTCAACCAATATGTTTGAGATTTAACATTACCTAGTGACCCAAGTAAATCTTTTTTCACCCCCAGACTGTTAGATATTCTCTAATACATTTAATATTAAGCCTCTGGTTGATACAAAGCACTGGAGGGTGTTCATCCAGTTAGATGGCTTGGCCAACCTTTCCTAACTAGGATGTAAACAGAGGGCATATTAAAATGGAGCAGAAACTATAGCAATAGACTGTTCCATTATTTCTGCACCATACTCAGAGTGAGGGGAGGGAAAATCTTACAATTAAAAAAAAATCATCAATAACTCAATATGTAAACATGTCCTGATTAAATTTAACTGTAGTTTATGGCTCAGTACCCCAATATCTGAGTGATTTACAAGTTGCTACTAAAAGTATGCTACACTGCATACTCCTTACTGTGGGATATAGAGTATGTACACTGCATGCTCCCCTAGCATAGGTCTGAAGAGCAGTGTAGATGGTGAAGCACTGCTTAGGTGAGTAGGGTGAGGACAAGCCTGAACTCTGTGGGTATATACTCTACACAGCTCTACATGTCCAAGCAGTGCCTCCCATCTACATTGCTATTTTTAGCAGTGTAGTGTCCCTCTGTCTCCCTGCTGCCAGAGTCTTTCTGTGCCACAGAGGAAGGTTCTGGCATTGGAGAAGTGCTCTGGTGCGGGGAGGCAGCAGGTAAGGGCTCTGGAAGCTCCCATCTGTCTCTCCCCTGCCAGAGCCTTTCCTTCCCACAGTGAAAGGCTCTGGCAGTGGGGAGCTGCCAAAGTCTTTCCCTTCTGCCTCCCCACTGCCAGAGCCTTTCACTGCTGTGTGTAGCTGCACACCACAGTGGACACAGCGTGCTTTTTACTGTGGCATGTAGCTACACATATCCTACACGCTGCCACCAGTGGTGTGCCATGTAGACATACTTAAATTGGAGGTAGTCTCAGAGATCTGCGTATGCCACCACAAAGGCTGTTGCAAAGAGCTATAAAAACAGCACTTAAATTTCTGTTCATACTGTCACCTGAGTGCTTATCTTCTCTACACTTCATTGAAAGTAATCATTAACTTTTCAAATAAAGGCATTCCTAACTTTGTTAAAAAAAAAAAAGTTATTTATTTCACTGAATCCTGCCAGTAGTTTGAGACTTCTACTGGATAATTAATATTGTTTAGCAAATGTGGCTTAGGTTTTGTACTTGTTTAACTGGAAATGAGCAGCAGTAGCCCTTTGGTATCAGCTTAAATGGCAAGAACTTTTTGACAGAGTGAAATCTACTTAAAGGGATTGAGAAAAATCAGTTGCTTAACAGAGGAGGATCAGAACTGTATTGGATATAATAAATTTGGGATACTTTCAGGCAGTCTCCCATGAGAGGAGATCACCTACTAACGGTGACGAGAAGTATAGGTTTCATTGTATTTTACACGTGCAATGACTGGAGCGTTTTCCTAGCTTCCTTCACTATGACTGTTGCCTGATTTCCAAGAGCAGTCATGATCTAACAAACTGCAGTGAGTGACCATCATGATTAAGGACTTGTCTACACCAGAAAGTTGTACTGGCATACTCCAAGGTATAAATTTAAACAGATACCAGTTATACCGGTATAACTATGTACATGCTTATTTTGGAATAGGTGTCTTTTTTCAGTTTAGCTTATGTCGCTTTAGAAGGAGGTTAAGCTAAACCAAAGAACCACTTTTATTCCAAAATACCTGCCCACATTGGGGTTTATACTAGTGTATCTATATCATTTTAGGTATACTGGTATAATTATACTTGTGGCACCTTAGAGACTAACCAATTTATTTGAGCATAAGCTTTCGTGAGCTACAGCTCACTTCATCGGATGCATACTGTGGAAACTGCAGAAGACATTATATACACAGAGACCATGAAACAATACCTCCTCCCATCCCATTCTCCTGCTGGTAATAGCCTATCCAAAGTGACCACTCCCCTTACAATGTGTATGATAATCAAGTTGGGCCATTTCCAGCACAAATCCAGGTTTTCTCACCCCCCCCCCCCCAAATTCACTCTCCTGCTGGTAATAGCTTATCCAAAGTGACCACTCCCCTTACAATGTGTATGAAAATCAAGGTGGGCCATTTCCAGCACAAATCCAGGTTTTCTCATCCCCCCACCCCCACGAAAGCTTATGCTCAAATAAATTGGTTAGTCTCTAAGGTGCCACAAGTACTCCTTTTCTTTTGGCGAATACAGACTAACACGGCTGTTACTCTGAAACCTGGTATAATTATACTGGTATAGCTAATAAAACTTTCCTGTATAGACAAGCCCTTACAGGAAAAAAAAAAGCTGCATATGAAGATCAGTAATAATGGTTATCATAGGAACCAGCTCCCAAAGCCCACCCCAACAGCATTCCTCTGCATTGTAAAACACTTGTTGGTTCTGTCTGACAGAACCAGCCTGTCTAGGTGAGTAGATAAGGTTGACTGTTACTGCGCTTCATATTTAATTTTAAAACTCTCTTAATCTGTAGGATGTTACTCCAAAAAATTTCCTTGCTGTTCTAAGAGGTGATGCTGAAGCAATGAAGGGCATAGGATCAGGAAAAGTATTAAAAAGGTAACATAAAAGTTGTGTTCAGGAAATGATAAATCATATCACATGGGTGGACACTCATGTGCTGATGTTGAGTAATGGGATTTAAATGCAATCTTAGTTATATTGTTGTCCAGACTGAGGATTAGCAAGACTGGTCAATGGCTATTCTACATCTTTGGAATTAGTAATGTGACAATTCTACTTTTTTAGCAATCTAGTATCAAAAAGTGTGTCTGTATCTGATGGATACCAAATATAGTGTGGACTGAGATCTAGATATCCACAATAGAGAGCAACTTGACCATTGCAGACAAGTTGGTGGAGAGAGAGGGGAACTCTGGCATTGGAATCAGGTGGAAGAAAGGAGAAAAGTTACAGAGCTGGACTGTATTTAAATTGGTCATTGCCACAGAGCTGTAGTCATGTGAGGCTTTGCCTACATAACTCAGGCTTAAAATATTCAGTGTATAAATACAAGATTAGAAGCGCTGAGAAGGGTTCTGAGCTTTTATTAATGAATATTTTGCTGTACTACTGCAAAATTGCTCAACTGGAATGAGGTCTAAAAGGTGAACACAGCTAAACATTTCATTAGCCAAATTAAAAATTGCAGTTAGGCCCATGGCTACTCATACATGGGCATTTTCAACCTGCCTCCCTCTTCCCCCCCACATAGTTGTAAGTAAGGGAGTGGATGTGCGGTGGTCCCAACATTTATTGCTACTCAGTAAGAAGACAGTTAACCTTACTTGCATCCATGCATAGTTGCCATTTGCATGAATGGAACAATCTTCTGATCCCTGCGGCAGACTACACAATGTCTTCTGAGATCAAGGCCTTTAAGTATCCAATACACAAAGAATTTCAGAACCAGACTAGTACAAAAAAAAATGTGAATTAAATAAATAAATAAAATAAATAAAAAACAAATTTTAGCAGAATAGAGAAATAGTTGAATCCTAAATTGGATAAACACAACCATATAATTCAGAGCAGCTTGGCCACATTGTAATTGTGTGAAGAAAGACTCTCATTAAGGGTCTTAACAACAATGAAGAATCTTTAGAATCTCTTCCTATTATTGCTATATCTTTTAGGTATGGAAGTCCTTTGTTAACTGTGTCTGGTACTGGCCTACAATATTCCAGATACATCAGGGGAAGATGAAAACCCATAATGCATCTGGTCGTATTGTGCATTACTGTACAGATGGCTTGTCTACACTTGAAACGCTACAGCAGCCCAGCTGTAGCTGCACCACTGTGGCACTTCAGTGTAGACACTATTTATGCTGATGGGAAGGATTCTCCCATCAGTGTAGGTAATCCACTTTAATAGAGCATCAAGGATTAGAAGGCTAAAAATCCCATATTTGAGTACATTGCATTCTTTGAACACATTTAAAATGTACCAGTGTTTTCTGATATTTTCAGCACATATTTATGAAGCTGAACTAGATTAACCTGAAATTAAAAATAATCATGGAAATAGCTATTGATTCTCAGGTTTTATAAAACTATTTTACAAAAGCTTAATCTGGGACTAAAATGACCCAAAATGTTTATATTACAAGAATAAGACACTTAAATCCATTTACATTGCTAGTGTGAAAATTCTGAGTCTCTTAAAAGACATAAAATCATACAATTGTAGGACTGGAAGGGCCCTTGAGAGGTCTTCTAGTCCAGTCCCCTGCACTCACGGCAGGACTAAGTATTATCTAGAAAGACCATCCCTAACAGGTGTGTGTTTTGTTCAGTTCAGGATTCTGGCTTCCTACTGCATTCCTTTTCTACTCATCCATCTCTTCCCATAAGTATCCAAAGTGTAGTACGTAATTTAAAAAGGCGGTATAGATGAGACTACATCTTCTGATTTATCTTCACAGATACCAGCATGTCTCAATACTATAACAGGTTTTTATGTAAAGATTAAGCTGAAATGTTTAGAAAGTCAGTTGTTTCTGAATTTCTCTTGGCAGTGGTCCCAAGGATCATGTGTTTGTTTATTTCACTGACCATGGAGCCCCTGGACTACTGGCTTTTCCTAATGATGATGTAAGCATTTTATTTTGAACATTTTTAAAGTTACCATAAAAATAAATATTTCTAAATCTAAATTTCTTAACACACTATTTTTTCTTGGAAAGAATATAAGGGGCCATGTTCTGATCTCCCACTTTACACCAGATCTCAGTCTGGGACATGATATAAAATAGAATACTTAATGTTTGAAAGCTGAGGTCTAGACAGACTATTTATTTGTTGTGTGATTTTTATTGCTTAGCTTTGCAGTGCATCATTCAGACCTTTGTGGGTATGATTATTCATCTTGCACACTGTAGTAAATACTGTAACCTCTGTTTCCCCGGGGGGGGGGAAACATTGAGGGTAAAAAATATAACTCCATGTTAAATTTGGACTTGATGATCACAGACTACAGTAAATCACTTATTTAAGTACAAAAGGGGTACAAGTGTGGATTAAATATTCAAGCAACTCTCTTGTGAACTCTAACAATGAAAATATTTATATCTCCAAACAATTAGAAGCAGTAATATATAAAAAGTAGGAATCATTTATTCTGATGAAATTAGTTTCTTCCCTTATTTATTTTGCTGAATTATGGTGGTATTAAAAAAAGTGTTCTTATTTTACAGCTCCATGTAAAGGACTTGAACAAGACCATTTATTACATGTACCATAACAAAAAATACCAAAAGGTAAACAACAGTTTATCAGATATGAAATTAATAGAGGAACTAATGCAGAGGAAGCATCTTTGTGACATCTTTGGCTGCACTTCCTTCAATTGTTTAAACAATAAAATCATAGTTGTTGAAGAGGAAGATGATTCAAAGCCTGAAATTTAGATGGATTGCCCATCTAAATGGGATATATATTCCATTTTTGGACTGTCTTCAATTGCTTACTTTCCAGTTGTAGCATGTGATTTATTTGGATCAATGTTGAAAGGTTTCATATCCTGATTTAGCAAAGTCCTGTGACTCCCATATACTTTGATCACCAGTAGAGTTGAAAAACACCCACTATCACTTCACTCCTGCTTCTTTTGCTTTGTTCACCCTTGACCCTGTGTATTATTACTGTAGGAACCCTGTGTATATCTTGTGATTCACTGCTGGTTATTGTTACAAAATAACAAGTCAGCTGAGGATAAAGGGATACTTACAAAAGCTAACATTTAAATTAAACAACCCACCACTTCTTTTATCTAAGTGGTTTCTATTCCCATTTCAGCACAGGTGAAGTCACTTAGAGCAAAGAAAACTAATTGGTATCTATAGCTGTTTGTTAGATTACCTTCTTAAATAAACTTTTTATTAATCATGTCAGAGTACTAGTTAGTTGTGTTTAGGTCTGTATAAGTGGTGGTGATGTCTCAAAAATACTGAGGCTACAGCCAACTCAGAATGGTATACTATTTCCAGTTTAAAAAAGCTGACCAGCTAGTTGAATTCTGCTTGAATTAGCAAAAAGATCCATGTGAGATGTACATAGAAAAGTCATTAAGAAACCTTTTTAATGCAATTTTCTTTACTTGTTTCAGTTTTTCAAAGCAGGAAGTGAGCTAATTTGCCTTTATGTGTAGGACTATGTGTAGTGTGCTGTTTTAGTGGATTATCAGTAAGGACCAGATTAATTAGCGTCTGAAAGGAGTTGAAACTCTTCTCCAGCCCACTGTTTTTTCCTAACGTGTCTCACTTATTCTGCAGCTGGTGTTTTACATTGAAGCATGTGAATCTGGATCAATGATGAACCATTTGGCTGATGATATCAATGGTAAGTGATCAGTCAGCTTTTTGGCCTGGCATTTCCTAGCTTGAAATGGTCAAAATTTCTTGTGGCCAATGTGCTGCATATCCTGACTTGATCAGAAGTGTGGAGGGCAGTCCTGGGATTATTGCACCCACCTTCATGTAGAGGTTTAGCAGAGTATCAGGACTGTTGGATTCTGTCATTAGCTCTGCCACCAACTCGAGACTTGGTTTTTGACAACCTCTGTTCTCTTCAGCCATCTGCAAAATGGTGTGTTACTCACCTACCCTCAAAGACAAGTTGCAAGGGTTAATTGATTATTTGTTAAGCATTTTAAGAATGTACCATGGAAAGAATTATGAAATGCAAACTGTTAAAAAGGCAATAAAGTCTTCAGTTTTGGTGTCCTGCTTTTCACCAGATTCTAACTCTTTTCTGCCTGAAACAAAATGACTTGTATATACAAAGAAATAACTATTGTTATATTGGTATCACAAATGCTACATTCAACTTCCTTCAAAAATTCCTGCAAACATACAAAATATGCCATGCTATGTCTTTAGCTACTGAGGTCTTTTGGGTGTCTGAATTTTTCAGAGCTAGGATTAGGCTTCCTGTCCCAGTAATGGGATAACTTGCGGAGTGTTTTGAACTGGTATCCCATTGTGTTAGAAAATACTTGATTGGTAATAGAACATTGTTGGATGGAGCTGTTCTAAAGATTTTTTTTTTTTTTACCTTAGTATGCTCACTGAAGAGTGTTAATAATGTACAGTATTACTCCAGTGGCAGTGTTTTCTGGAAAAGAGGAATTTCAGGGATATTAAATGAGACAAGGTGTGGGTGAGGTCGTATCTTTTAGTTTTACACTGAAGAAGAGCTTTCTGTAGCTCAAAAGCTTGTTTCTCTCACCAACAGAAGTTGGTCCAATAAAAGATTAAACCTCACCCATCTTGTCTCTGTAATAACCTGGGACTGACAGGGCTACAACAACACTGCATAGGGACATTCAATGTTATTCCAAATCAAATATCAAATTAATACCAATTGTTAGCATGCAGAATAGGCAGTTCAGCTGATCAGTTAAGAATCTATCCTTCAACTAAGATAGCGTTTGTATTTGCAGTGTTTTGAATAGAAGCTTTTGATCAAAGCCTCTTTCCCCAACCTACACATTCTTCATTATGTGCTCACAATAGAACACACAGTTGGTAAAAGAAAAAGAGCTTTTTCAGTGGCACCAACAGCAACTGTGGACAAAATATTAGCAAGCTGATTTTTCAATTCAAAGCACTGAAGTAAATGAATAAAATCCATGACATTCAGACAAGTATAGCAGACAGTTAAGTACCACTTAAATAACGACTGCTCTTCCATTTGTCTGACAGTTTATGCAACTACTGCTGCCAATCCTAGGGAGTCTTCTTATGCATGTTACTATGATGATAAGAGACAGACCTACCTAGGTGACTGGTACAGTGTCAACTGGATGGAAGATTCTGATGTGGTAAGTTACTTAGATCAAGTATTTGGTGCTTTAAATTTAAGACAATTATAAAGCTTTAAGCATTACAGTTTTTCTTTATACAAGTGTTTTTTATCCTTTAGGTTTTATTTAAGATTAAAAATTGTTTAAATTCTTAATCATTAGTAATGTGGAACTGGATGGCTTGTATACTTAAACACTTTACTGACCAATTCAATATTTGTGCAAGTTGTTCATTTGGACATCTTTAAATTTAGTTCAGAAACTTAATTCCTCTTTGGTGGGTGTTGAAGTGGAAAAAGTTAGAAACAGCCTAGCCACTAATTTTGAGTTCACTTAGCTTGAAGTTACTAATTTGGGGCAACATCATGGCAAGCTTTTGAACATGAATCTCAAAGTGCAATTACTGAACAGTGTATCCAGGTTTCCTTAATGAACCTTAAATATGAACAAAAGTGTTGTTTTGAACCAAATTTACAGTAGTAACGAAACACTTTAGGGATTTTTTACTGCAGTTGAGAAGATGTCATAGAATCTCAATTTCACCCAAGTTTCCTAACGTTTCATTTAATCTCTTTTGAAGTGCTAATAGCCATTGCCCTGGTATTCACCTCCTGCTCAGGGGGAAGCTAAGGCTCTTCTAAATTTTCCTTGCATTTTTACAACAGCCATATTTTGATGTCTATAAACATATAGATTTCTTCATGCAGGAGGATCTGAAAAAAGAAACTCTCCATAAGCAATTTCTGATAGTAAAGAAACACACCAACACCAGCCATGTGATGCAATATGGAAACAAAGTGAGTATTCATTTAAGTGGTTTCCAGGTCAAGTCCTTCCCATATATTTTAATCCCTTCAAAATTGCTGTACCCTGATGAGGGGACAAATCCTCAGCTTCTGAATATCTACCTGAAAAACTAAAGCCTGCTCAAAAGCTAGAGAAGCAGAACGCAAGATCTGAATTTTGTAGCTCAGGCCTGTAGCCACTCATATCTAGAACTGCAGGCATTCAGTCTCTGCATTTACTCTTCAGATTGGAAAGTGCAAGACAGGAACCAAGAATTTCTCATTTCTCCCTCTCTACCCCCCTGTCCACAGCAGTTTGTCCTTCCTTCTACACAGTGAACCTTACTCCTTCCTAATTCTCTGCTCACACCCTCAGAAGGGCCAGTAGCCATTTGCTGCTCCTCAGCCCCTCAACCTTTATGGGCATCTTGAGCACAGAGTTTCATGCTAGCCTCCTAGCTACTCTTTTGTTCTCTGCTGTTGCTGTGGTCACGATTGCCTTGAGGCCTGATGAGAAAGCAGGGCATAGTGACCAGGCATGCAGAATAGAATGGGAAATTCCTGGTCAGGTTTGCTTTCTTGCATCAGACCTCACCTGGCTCTCTTCTCCTACATGGATATAGCAAAAAGAAATGTGGTCTATGGGCTAATGCAGGGAACGGAGCGTGAGGACACAAGGGTTCTCTTCATGATGCTGATTTAACCTCCCAATGCTTCACTTTACCCATCCATAAAAGGGGTGTATTAGACATATTGCCAGAGTATTGTGAGCCTTAATAAATGATAATAAAATGCTTTGAGCTCTTTGGGTAGAAGGTGCCATAAACTGGCAAGTTATTCATAAACGCAATTGAAAGCATCTTATCCCATTGTACTAATAAAATGATTTTCTGACATGGTCTTCAATCTGTAAAGTTCAAGCTGTTCAACCTGATGGCCTTTTGCCTTAGGGAACTTTGAAAATGAAGATTAGCCACTTTTAAGGCAACCTACTGCTTGTAAAACAATACTTACCTTCATGTGCCTTCCGTAGCCAAGCGAGTTTAGAAAATTAACAGGCTTGCATGGCAACACAAAGGACCTCTATCTAGCAGAGATGTTTAACCTTTGTGTGTTTTTCTTTCTAATGTGCAGAGCATCTCTTCTATGAAAGTGGTGCAGTTTCAGGGCATGGGAAGGAAATCCACTCCTATTTCACTGCCCCCAGTGGCACACTACGATCTCACTCCTAGTCCTGATGTGCCTCTTGAAATCATGAAACGGAAGCTGTTGGCTACCAATGATATTTATGAGGCTAAGAAGATTGCAGGGGAGATGAAAACACATCTAGAGGTAAAGCTAAAAATTCTGACAGATTCAGTTCCATTATATGGATGTAAATCAAAAGTAACTCCAGTGTGACTCATGGAGTTACTGCAAATTGACCCCAATTAATGCAAAAATACATCTTATACCAGTAACAGCCATTCTGATATTTTTCTCCACAATTATTTAAACTTCCGAGATCTTTAGACAAGGCATCTTACCAAACGGGAATATAAACATGCAAAAACTAACCTACTAGATTGTACTGCCAGTGGTTCTACCACTAGGGGATATCCTCTCGCCCCCATAATTCTTGCACAAGAAAACCATACTTCAGAATGACTGCTTACTTTAGCCTTTCAGAGATCAGACTTTCTCCGAAATCTCTCTAATATCATTATTGAAGAGCAAATACATTTTCCCAGAAAGCTGCTACAGCAAGTCTAGTCACGATTACTGTATGTTTCTCCCCCTTTTTGCAGGGAGAACTAATAGGTTAAATGGAGGCTCTATTGGAAGCCCACAACCTGTAACCTTTCTGATTTCCCTTCTTATTTGTTCATGTTTTATTAAGGGGCTGGCCCAAAAGGGACTGCAAGTTCAATGTTATTTCTTTTAGAAAACAGGGTATTTTTTAAAAGCCCAAGGGTTTGGTTTTTTTGAAAGAAGGAAGTGGCATTCAGTTAATAGTCTCCAAATTAGGGTCAGGAAAAGCACATTGTAAGTTGTCTTTGCTTTGTGTACAGGCTAAACGGATTATTCAGGAATCCATGCGAAAGATCATATTCTTCGTAACAGCATCCAAGGAGCGAACTGAGCAAATTCTGTCAGACAGACTGACCATCAGTGACTATGACTGCTACCAGTCAGCAGTGAATTACTTCAAAGCCCACTGCTTCAACTGGCACTCTCCCTTGGTAAGTGTAACATTAGCAAAAAAAACCCAATAGATTTGTCAGTTGGACAAGCACAGCTGCCAAGATGTTCTTTCAAAGTCAGTTTTTACCAAAAAAGAAAATTGGGATTATTGAACACCCCTGTATTTTCACTTTAATAAAACTTGAGAAACATTTTCAGAAGTAAAAGGAAAGACACTCCGTCTGCAAGCAACCATCTACAAGTAACAAGATGATCAAAATAGAGGAAGGATTTCCTTCCCTCCTTTTACTGTTTTCTCCTTGCCTTTCACGTGTAACAGGACATTCAATATTGGTTTTTAATCAACTCAATGCAATTAACAGCAGCCTTGAAATATAGTACCTAATGTATATAATTATATCCTACAAAGAAATCCCCTTGACTGTATGTTGTACACTACCTGTGACCGCCTACTACATATTATTTGGTTCTTGTTGAGTTCACAGACATAGTTTTTGAGAGCTTTACTACAAATAATTACTTTTGTTACAGTAGTATCCAAGTCTCAGTCACTGTGCAGTGCCCCATTGAGCTAGGCACTGTACAAACAAGTAACAGAGAAATCGGTCCCTGTCTCAAAGAACTCACAGTCTAGGTGTCACACAAGACAGATGCAGAAAACAGACAAATGGATGGGTTGAGAGGATGCAGCAACCATAAAACAGAATTTAGTGGAAAAAGCAGAAGTCTTAAGTCATCACTTGTCTAATCTATGAAGCACTGAGAGTGCTCAGCACTGTACATGAGACAAAAGCAGCTATGCTCTCTGCCTTAAGGAGCTTACAATCTAGAGACACCATCCAACACAAGGGGAGGTCATATTAGTCTACATTAGAGTTGTGGTTTCATTCACATTGGTTAGAATTATGAGTCTTGCATAAGAAGGGAATCTGCAGTGAGATCTGAATAAAGAAGATGGAATTAAGGACATTGTATGGCTGAAGGTGCAATGAAAAGTGTGAGAGAGGGGTAACTTTGGTCTGATGTTGGAATATTCCAACAAGGATAGAAATCATTGGTGTTAACAGCATCTACAAAGCTCTTTTACTTCTATCTTAAATAAAAAGAGGCTGGGATTTGACATGGAAATGGTTAATGTTCTTTGTTCAATTGCAGTATGAGTATGCTCTGAGACAGCTGTATGCCTTGGTCAGCGTTTGTGAAGGAGGATATCCTATTGACAGGTAATTCAGCTTGCAATAGCAGCCTTATTTATTGCCTTATATGCCACGCTGATTAGGTCTCAGCTGGAGTTTTGTATCCAGTTCTGGGTGCCACATTTGAGGAAAGATGTGGACAAATTGGAGAAAGTCCAGAGAAGAGCAACAAAAATGATTAAAGGTCTAGAAAACATGACCTATGAGGGAAGATTGAAAAAACTGGGTTTGGTTAATCTGGAGAAGAGAAGACTGAGGGGGGACATAACAGTTTTCAAGTACAAAAAAGGTTGTTGCAAGGAGGAAGGTAAATTGTTCTCATTAAGCTCTGAGGATACAAGAAGCAATGGGCTTAAATTGAAGCAAGGGCAGTTTAGGTTCAACATTCGGAAAAACTTCCTAATTGTCACGGAAGTTAAACACTGGAATAAATTGCCTAGGAATGTTGTGGAATCTCAGTCATTGAATATTTTAAGAGTAGGTTAGACAAACAACTGTCAGGGATGGTCTAGATCAGTGTTTCTCAAATGTGGCCTCCTGGGCTGTGATGTGGGGAAGGCAAAGTAGAGCCCTCTCCCACTCCCTGTTGCTCCTGGTTGCTGGGGCCAGCAGCAGGGGTTGGGCCCTGCCCCCATCTGGAGTCACCTGGGGCCCAATGCTGGAGAAGCAGGCAGCCAGTGAGTTCCCCACCTTCCCATGGGTGGCGGGATTCAGGCTTTGGGCTTCAGCCCTGGGGTGGCAGGGCAGCAAGCTCTGTCTGTGGCGCTGCAGGCTCCAGCCCTGGGCTCTGGCTGTGCATGGCTTCAGGCTCTGTCCCTGGACCCCATCCTCCAGCTGCGGGGCTTTGGGCTGTGGCTGCAGGGCTTCAGGCTCCAGCCCTTCACTGCCTCCGGTAGCCCCGTTTCCCCAGACCTTCCATCCATGGTTCAATTTGTCCCCAGGCTTGCCAGGGCTGATTAAGTCTGCTGTGAAAAGTGAAACTTGTATGTTTATTAATATCACTTTTCACAGCAGACTTACTAACTAGCAATAAATAAATTACAATGATTTGGACGTGTATCTATGCATATTTACTGACACTGCTATTTTTAGCATTGTAGCAGTGCCTCCCTGCTGCTGGAGTCCTTCCACACCACAGGGAAAAGCTCCAGAAGTGGGGAAAAGGCTCTGGCAGCTTCCCACTTCAGAGCCTTTCCCTGCTGTCTCCCTCCACCAGAGCCTTTCATTGACACATGTAGCTACACACTGCAATGCAGACACAGCCCGTTTTTCCCTGCGGTGTGTAGATACACATATCCTACCCTGTCACAAGAGATGTGCAGCATAGCCGCAGCCTGAATCTTAAAATGGCAAGACTGTTTTTGAAAAGGCATCTCTACCATAACTAGTCTTTATTTACATTATGGATGCAGATACCCAATGAGTAGATACTAATTTCCTTATTTAAAACTATCACATTAAATGAATCTAAATAAGGAGAGACTATGATGTATTTATAATTGTTGTTGTCGTCGTCATCTGTTGCAGAATACAACTGGCCATGGACCATGTGTGCCTTGGATATTAATGGAAACAACATTCCCATTAATAATCCTTACTAAAAGCGATAGCCTTTTTTTGACACTGTAATCATCAGGACTACAACTGCATGCAAAGAGAAGAGAAATGTCAACCACTATATCAGTTTTAAGTAACGCAGTGGGAGCGGTGTTGGACACCACTGAACAGATTCAGCTCTTAAAAGCCTCCCATCTGACATTATGGACTTTATTGCATCCCCTTAGTATTTCGGATATAACTGGTGTTCTACAAAATGCATTTGGGCAGGGTTACTGTTACCCATGCAGCACTTGAAATGGAAATGGTTTGTTTCAAAGCCCAAAGCAGGCTACAGTAGCATCATTTTTAAGAGTCTCCAGTTGAACACTACACACAGTCTATTGGGGATCCTAACTTTATGATTAAAATTTGATCTTTAATTATTTTGCATTTGAAACTTGATGAATACTAATTAGCTTTAAAAAGTGGGGGGTTTATTATTAATGAATTATGTTTCCAGTGACTATTTGCAAACTGGTTGAAAAATGAAGAAGCCATAGTTTGTACATCAAGCTCTAAATCCTTAACGGTATAAAGAAATCAGTTGTACTTGAGAATTATCCAATTTGTAAATTGAATGGGCATAAAGTTGCACTGTTTCCCAAAGAATAAAAAAAATGGTCTAATTCTGTAACTTTTAGCACCATTATGTAAGTGTTATGTACACACAAGTCTGCAGGAGATGGTACAGCACTTGGAATTATCTTTGAATAAAAAGAAAGTTGAATGTCCCATGGGCCTTTAAGGCATTATGCTGTTGTGTCTTAACAAAAAACTTGTTTCAGGAGCTAAGTAGAAGCTTGTACATTTTGTGTGACTGACTGAAATGAACTTCCAAACTCTACACTTATAACCTGCTTAAAACACATACACTTTCCTCTCTTAAACAGTGTCCCAAACACTTACTTGAAGAAGCCACTTTCTACTGAGATGTCTCAGTGAGTCATAAGCTGAGAGACAGCTATATCAAATTATAAAGTGCTTTGTAATAGTTTAAAATTCCCCATACCTTTCTTCCCTGTTCTTCATGTCCAGAGTACCATTGGAGTACTTCTCAAAAGAATGCTATAGATTGGATTACCAGACCTCCTTTTGCTCTTCTTGGAAAGGGAATGGGTGTGGGGGAAAAAACTAGGCCATTGTTTGGGGTGTGGTGTGGTTGGGAATTCTGGGTAGCCCTTCTGATAGGGGCAGGAGTTGCTTGAAATTCCATTTATATAGGGAGGAGCAAGCTAGAAGCATTGCTCCACCCTCAGGTTTCTGCTGCCTCCTGAAGAAAGGGTATAAGAGACAAGTTCCAGAGCATTTTTTAGAATAGGTGGTGATAGACGTAGGGTTTGTAAGAATCTATGCTTCAGTGTACATGAAAGAAGAATTAAGCCTTCATTCTTGCCTAAACATCAGCCTTCCTTTCCACCCCCCTTGTGTCTTTTCAGTTGTAAAACTTTTACAGATGGTAAAAGTCTAAAAATAAAAATGAGACCACAGAATTTCAAAAGGCATGAAACATCCCTATCAGCATTATGGCTCCCTGAGTTAATAGCGATAGAAGGAAAGAAGTGACGTTTGAAGACCATACAAAATAAGGCCCCAATCCTGCAAGCTTTTACATGCTCACAGATCCATACACTTGTCTGGAGTCCCACTGAAGGCAGTGGGGTCTAGCTGCATGGAAAAGCTTGCAGGTAGGGGGGCTGTGAGACCAGCATATTGTGGCAAGCATCCAAATTCCCTTCAAAACAGCAGTGAAAACAAAAGTTTCAGAGTAGCAGCCGTGCTAGTCTGTATCCGCAAAAAGAACAAGTGTACTTGTGGCACCTTAGAGGCTAACAAATTTATTAGAGCATAAGCTTTCATGGGCTACAGCCCACTTCACTGGATGCATAGAATGGAACCTAAAGTAAATAGATACATATAAAGAAAAGGAGTACTTGTGGCACCTTAGAGACAACCAATTTATCTGAGCATAAGCTTTCGTGAGCTACAGCTCACTTCATTGGATGCATACTGTGGAATCCATGTCCAGGATCTTTTCTTTTTGCGAATACAGACTAACACGGCTGTTACTCTGAAACCTGTCATAGATACATATATACATACAGATAAGTTGGAAGTTGCCATACAAACTGAGAGGCTAATTAGTTAAGATGAGCTATTATCAGCAGGAGAAAAAAACTTTTGTAGTGGTAATCAAGATGGCCCATTTAGACAGTTGACAAGAAGGGGTGACAGCCCATTTAAAGCCAGTGATTTGCAGGCTCTATTCCTCACACCCAGGAATCCTCACACCTTCTTGTCAACTGTCTAAATGGGCCATCTTGATTATCACTACAAAAAAGGACCTTTGATGATATTTAGGCGCCTAACTCCCATTTATATCAATGGGAATTAGACACCTAAACACCTAAAACACTTTTGAAGCTCTGGGATCAGAGCTCTCCATTTCTCCCAGATAATAATATGGCATCTTCCTTCTGAGGGTCTCAACATGCTTTAAATAAGCCCCGTAACGAATAAGTATCATATGAAAAATGAGGCTAAGTGACCTGCCAGCGATTACAAAGCACGTGTGGCCTGGCTCAGATTTCTTGCTTCTCAACTCAATTTTCACAATTATCCTATACTCAGGTGGGACTTGTGCCTGAGCAGACATTACATGATTTGGCATTAATGCACTGGGGGCGGTGTGGAGCCTCACTGCCCTAGGGGAGCAGATCTGGAATGACAAAGCATAAATTTTAGTTTCTTACCTCACATCCATAAACTTTTCTGCGAGAATAATTTCCAGAGTGCTATTTTCCATAACGTGACTACTCATGGCTGTGTATCACCAATTCCTAAGTAACTAGTATGGCACGGAAGAGAAGGAAAAAAACTGGGAGATGCACCACACCCCAGTAACTCCTTGGATTCAGCTGAGTTCTCACCCTAAAAGCACTCAGACCTACTGATGTTGTTAGGCCTTTACATAGGACCCTTTTTTTTTTAGCAAAAAGAAAAGGAGTACTTGTGGCACCTTAGAGACTAACCAATTTATTTGAGCATGAGCTTTCGTGAGCTACAGCTCACTTCATGATGAGCTGTAGCTCACGAAAGCTCATGCTCAAATAAATTGGTTAGTCTCTAAGGTGCCACAAGTACTCCTTTTCTTTTTGCTAATACAGACTAACACGGCTGTTACTCTGAAACCTATTTTTTTAAGCAGCAATTCAATAAAAATCCCTACCAAGAAAACCTTCACAATGCAGGTTAGCAGGCTCACCATGCTACCTGACGGTTAATCACCGGGGAAGGATCCACTCAGCACCAGCATGCCAATGCTAACAGACAACAGTTCCCTGTTCACATGAGGGTGTTTTCAAAAACAAGTGTTAAAAAACTAGTTCAGGAGTGACCAAAGTTTGGCCGATGAACCATGGAGTTCTACAATGTGCTCCGCAGTCATCCGCAAATTTAATATGTGGCTACAGTTACTACATTTCCCAGTATGCAGTGCTTCATCTGAACTTGGAAATGGGGCCACATACATATTAAAGTTAATTGGCTGTTCCCTCTATGCACATTTTGTGCAGTTCTCAGCTTTCTGTCAAGGTTTCCTGCCCTAAATTGGGCAAAGTTCACATTGCATGGCTTTAATAAGCTACAAGAAATAAAGCTTAAACTCAAGCAACGTGTGCCCTCCATGCCTTAGCCCTAAGTTGGTTTCACCTCTTCCTCCTCTTATGTTAACAGATGTCTGTACAAAAGTCCAAAGCAGCTATTTTGCAATTGTAGGTTCCAGGCATCAGGCTGTACGGAATCAACTTCAAGACCTCCATTAAAAAGGGGCCCATAGGAAGCCATTTGCAGTGCACAACTTCTTTTACTGGGCCTAGAAAACCTCTCTAAACAATGCAGCAGGTTCCTGAGCACCGTCTACTGGCACATTATGTTCTTTGATTCCTGTCCATCAGCTCAACAACAGTAGGGGGGAGGGGGGCAAATGAAGCCTGTTCCATTCTTCATTTGGTTTCTGTGGTTTACTATTCACCAAATGTTTGACCATGACTCCTTAGACTGCCTTTCACTAGTGGTTGCTGCCACTTGCTACCCCATGAGGGTTAGCATAGCAACTGAGGCAAGGTCCAGGGGTGTGGTGCTGCAGTGCCCTTGAAGCCAGTTGTGAATGCTGAGTGAGTTGTTAGGCTCAGCCCATTACAGGTGTGGCTGGGTACTGTGCAGCTGTTGAACTCCCCAGTGTACCCCAGCCCATTCTCTAATAAATAACTCTTTCCAGATCCACAGATGCCTCTTTGGTAGAGCGCTCCTGTAACTGTGTTCACTTCCTTAATGCTAAGAAAGGCAAAAGAACCATTCATTTGGAGTCTGAATTTTTGCTCTGTAGATATTCACAGATGCCATGTCATTGTTATCTCAGTCCAGACCAAGACGAGCTGACTTGAGTGTGTTTGCTAACCTAGGGTGCCCAAACCCTACAAACAGCCCTGTGCACAGCCCATTTAAAGCCAGTGATTTGCAGGCCCTATTCCGCCTGTCTCTGAGAGCCAGATTCTGTCTGGCTCGTATGTGGATGTATCATGGGGCAACCCTAACCCTAACCCGATGAATCATAGAATCATAGAATGTCAGGGTTGGAAGGGACCTCAGGAGGTCATCTAGTCCAACCCCCCTGCTCAAAGCAGGACCGATCCCCAATTAAATCATCCCAGCCAGGGCTTTTTCAAGCCTGACCTTAAAAACTTCTAAGGAAGGAGATTCCACCACCTCCCTAGGTAACGCATTCCAGTGTTTCACCACCCTCCTAGTGAAAAAGTCCTAATATCCCACCTAAATCTCCCCCACTGCAACTTGAGACCATTACTCCTTGTTCTGTCATCTGCTACCACTGAGAACAGTCTAGAGCCATCCTCTTTGGAACCCCCTTTCAGGTAGTTGAAAGCAGCTATCAAATCCCCCCTCATTCTTCTCTTCCGTAGACTAAACATCCCCAGTTCCCTCAGCCTCTCCTCATAAGTCACGTGTTCCAGTCCCCTAATCATTTTTGTTGCCCTCCACTGGACTCTTTCCAATTTTTCCACATCCTTCTTGTAGTGTGGGGCCCAAAACTGGACACAGTACTCCAGATGAGGCCTCACCAATGTCGAATAGAGGGGAACAATCACGTCCCTCGATCTGCTGGCAATGCCCCTACTTACACATCCCAAAATGCCATTGGCCTTCTTGGCAACAAGGGCACACTGTTGACTCATATCCAGCTTCTCGTCCACTGTCACCCCTAGGTCCTTTTCCGCAGAACTGTTGCCGAGCCATTCGGTCCCTAGTCTGTAGCTGTGCATTGGGTTCTTCCGTCCTAAATGCAGGACTCTGCACTTGTCCTTGTTGAACCTCATCAGATTTCTTTTGGCCCAATCCTCCAATTTGTCTAGGTCCCTCTGTATCCTATCCCTACCCTCCAGCATATCTACCTCTCCTCCCAGTCTAGTGTCATCTGCAGACTTGCTGAGGGTGCAATCCACACCATCCTCCAGATCATTTATGAAGATATTGAACAAAACCAGCCCCAGGACCCCGACCCTTGGGCACTCCACTTGATACCGGCTGCCAACTAGACATGGAGCCATTGATCACTACCCGCTGAGCTCGACAATCTAGACAGCTTTCTATCCACCTTATAGTCCATTCATCCAGCCCATACTTCTTTAACTTGCTGGCAAGAATACTGTGGGAGACAGTGTCAAAAACTTTGCTAAAGTCAACGAACAACACGTCCACTGCTTTCCCTTCATCCACAGAGCCAGTTATCTTTTCATAGAAGGCAATTAGATTAGTCAGGTATGACTTGCCCTTGGTGAATCCATGCTGACTGTTCCTGATCACTTTCCTCTCCTCTAAGTGCTTCAGGATTGATTCCTTGAGGACCTGCTCCATGATTTTTCCAGGGACTGAGGTGAGGCTGACTGGCCTGTGGTTCCCAGGATCCTCCTACTTCCCTTTTTCCCTCACGAAAGCTTATGCTCAAATAAATTTGTTAGTCTCTAAGGTGCCGCAAGTCCTCCTTTTCTTTATGTGGCTTCAGTAAGGGCCAAGAAAATCTTCATCCCTTATGCTCAGGGGCCTTCCGGGGCTGAGTTGCCATGTCTCTGTCACCCCCGCAGGCCCTGGCCAGAGGAGCGGTCCAGCTGCACGTGGGGCGTAGGATGCACCTCACAAACTGGCATGCTAGCTGCTATGCAGAGGCTGCAGCGCTGGGAGGCATTCGGAGTCCCCAGGGCAGTGCCAAGCCACTACTGCCCCAATGCAGGGCAGTGCCTAAATGGCATGGCTGAGACGTGTGCTATCGTATCTGCTGCCATCAGTTAGCCGGTCTGGCCTAAATCCTGCAATGCTTCCTCAGGGAAAAGGCCCAATGAGGACCGCAGCATGTGTATGATTATGGGCAATAACAGCCACAGTGCTAAGTCTCACTGTGCTTATGGCGTCTGTATTATGCTCTCTCTTTCCTGTGCAGGCAATAAGAATGGACAAGCAATTATTCTATGTATTCAAAACACAGCCTGTGGATTAAGTTCTGATTCTGTCTGATGTCAGTGGAATGCCTTCCATTGCTTTCAGTGGGCTTTGGATCAGGCCCTAAATGACCAGCATGTGTAATTGGGTTAGTGAATTATTGCCAGATTGTATTAAGCATGGCTCTGAAGGCTTCTATGCACGGAAGGGTTACTTTAAAAAGCTGGGGTTTTTTTACGGACTTTGCTGTGCCCAGCAAGTTTCCCTTGTGCATTATTCCTGGCCTTGCAAGTAAATTATGTCCAAATAGTTTCACAATGTTTCTGTGGAAACTAAGCCCTGAAGAGCACTTGGCTGGCTTACACAACTTCACTTGTTCACAGGGTAAAGTCTATGACTCTCGCTCGATCTGCTGATCAGTCATGTGAGGGCTAGTGTTTGAGTCACTTAGTAATTGTTCCTTGACTAATCACATGATGGCACTGGGTCATCAGACCAGGAAGTTTCCTTCAGTTAAATTGTCAAGTAAGTTTCTTTTAGGTAAAAAGGAGCATTGTGGGAGATACTAAGCAATAAATAAATAAATCGCTTTTAATCCAAACAGTTTCTTCCATGTTTGCCATATTCAGTATCTGGAACTGTGGCCTCCAGTTGAGAAACAATGACTTAGGACTATCTTGCAGCATGGTGACAGGATGGCCCAAGACATGTGGGCACAGCTCCTCAAAGGTCTTTAGGTACCTAATTTCTATTGAACTCACAGGGAGTTAGGCTCCTAGATACCTCTGAGGATCTGGGCTGTGGAGCCTTTCCCCGCCTGTTCACTGGTTCATATCTGACCCAGGTCACTAATGACTAGATGTGCGGCTCATAGTTTATAGTGGACGATGTCTGTATCACAACGGACAGTCTCAGTAGAGAAGCCAATGGACATATGGCCATGTTCACTGAACTTCCTTCTAGCACTGGCGTTGCATCTCCAGCTAGGAAACTACCCTCTCATTGGACCTGGCAAGTCTTAATTGCCTCCCATCACTGCTGTTGCTGGCATCTGTTGAAGCTTTCAGCAACAACCCTGAGGTGGTGGTTATGCGAAGCTGTATTGGCAACACAATGCCCCTGAGAGCTCCAGCCTGTGCAGGGGAATCAAGACTCCCCCGTATGGCTGTCTTTGGGGTGGCTGCAGTGCTCAGAGTGGGGTGCTAGGGAGTAGCCCCTGCAGTCAGGAAAGTGCAGGGCTGACGAGCGTGCCCAGTGGATGCAAGTGGAGTGGGGTCATAGCTCTAGCCTCACTTGAGCACTCTCAGTCCTCTGCCACAATCTGGCTCCCAGTGGCTTGCCTTGAGAGAGGGAGACACTGTGCGTTTCTTGAAATATGTGGTTTAGTTTGTATGTTTTCATTTATTGGTGACTTAGGGCTTGTCTACCCTTGGAAATTTACTGAAATAGCCATTCCAGAAAAGTTATTTTGGCATATGTGGACACTCTCATTCTGGTATAACAGGCTTAATCCACAAAGTGGATCCACTTTCTCAATTAAACTAATTTGGAAAATCTATTCCAGACTAGCTATTTTGATAAATTTCCCAGTGTAGACAAGCCCTTAAGCTGATTTACTGCACTGGAATGGGATCTTACTGGCAGAGCTGTGGAATGTCCGGGGTTCACATTTCTCTCAGGATGAAAAATGCCAGAATTCAGGATAGATTGTTTTATATTTGAAAGACCTCAGGTAGAGACCAAGTAGCCTGTACTTTCCCCTCAAGAACTCCTCCCCATGTCTTATTAGTATTTGCTTTAGTGTTATCATTTATATAGTGCCCCCAAGTGGCCAAGTGCTCTACATACATATAGGAGAGAAGCCCCTTCCAAAGCCCTGAGAGTCTAGAGACTGAGCCTACAAGCACTTATTCACCAGGTGTAGTAAGCCCGTACTACTGTCAATAGTCTTGTTGATTTCAGTGGGAGATACGACACCTCTAATCAAGCCACTGATTTACCTGCCTGAATACGGATTTAAGGACAACATTCTTAAAGTGACTCATGACATTGGGTCCCTCAATTCTAGGGAGCCCACCTTGCAACAGGTTAATGGAGCCCAGTTTTCAAAGGATGGGATGCTCAGCACTTTGTGTGTCTCAATTTGAGTTCCCAAAATCATTACTTAGCTTTGAAAAATCATGGCCTGTGTGCTTAATTTTAGGTGCCCAAGTTGTGCCCTTTGGACTGAGGCAGCTAAATATTTACCCTCCTTAATCTCCTCAAGGTAGCTATGTTGAGTATGAGGTAGTTTAATGTAGGTGGGATGGGTGGTTGTCTTTTTTCCATAAGACCTATACAGATGAGGGTGTGTATGGCCATTAATAATCCCATGATGATAGGTGGCTCCCTCCCCATACTCCATTCACGTGGGCTATGTTGGGTGTCATTTGTCTGGCCACTGGTGATTATGTTTGAGCAGTGGAATAAATAACTCCCAGATCTACCACCACTAAACAGCTTATAAAGTACTTTGGGGTCCTTCAGGATCAGAGGAGCTAGGGTATGTAAATTACTGGATGAGATTACAGCTGTTGTGCTAAAAGGAAACCATACCTTGCTGCCATTATTTCACCCAGCTTGGCAAACTATAGTGACTAAGAATTTATATATATATGCAAAATCTAGGGGTTAGGAATTCCCATAGAGGAGAAGCTGAGGGGCAGTAGCTTGTATCTGAGCCTATAGGCTGGAATAATGGTTGTGGAAGGGGCAATATTACAGCCCCATGGCATGCCCACTGGTTGGAGGACGGATTTCCTTTCCCCAACCACTGCACAGGATGTGTACATAAAGCCAAATCACTCAGGCTTCATGGGGGTTTCCTGAATTTCCCCCTTAGAGCAGAGAAGAAGCTCCCTCCACCTGTCCCAGATGCAGAAATGCCCTTTTCACTCCCAATAAAGATCTGCCAAGAGTCCCCTCCCCCCACCCCGAACTCCAGATGCCACAACTCAGCCGTGCCCTTTCTCTGGGCTGTATTCCAAATAATACCACATATGCAGCACATTTGATCTGGAAGGATCCCAAGTTTCTTCACACAGTGGAGAGTGCCAGCCAATTGCACAATATGAGTGCATGCGTGCGGGAAGGGTGAGAAAATGAGTCAAAGACTTTGGCGCAAACCTCTCTGTCATAAATATAAAAGGAAGGGTAACAACCTTTATGTATGCAGTAACATAAAATCCCTCCTGGCCAGAGGTACAGACAGAGGTACAGAATCATTTTACCTGTAAGGGTTTAATCAGTTCAATTAACCTGGTTGGCACCTAACCAGAAGGGCCAATGGGAAAAGAAGATACTTTCAAATTGGGGGGGGCGGGGGGAGGTTTTGTTTGTGCTTTCTTTGTTGGTTCCCTCTTGGGACAGAGAGAGAGACCAAGCAGGTAAACCGGCTCCTAAAAAGATCCTGAAATGATACAGAAATTGTAAGTAATAGCAAGGAAATGAGTTAGATTATCTTTTGTTTTAGCTTGTGAATTTTCCCTATGCTAAGAGGGAGGTTTATTCCTGTTTTTGTAACTTTAAAGTTGAGCCTAGAGGGGAAATCCTCTGTGTTTTAAATCTTTTATTACCCTGTAAAGTTACCTTCCGTCCTGATTTTGCAGGTGTGATTCTTTTACTTTTTTCTTTATAATAAAGTTCTTCTTTTAAAGAACCTGATTGATTTTTAGTGTCCTAAAAACCAAAGGGTTTGGTCTGTGCTCACTTTGTTAACTTATTGGTTAGTATATTATTCTCAAGCCTCCCCAGGAAGGAGCTTGGGGGGAATATTTTGGGGAAATAGGGACTCCAAGTGGTCTTTTTCCTGAATCTTTGTCTAAATCACTTGGTGGTGGCAGCAATACCACCCAAAGACAAGGAAAGGATTTGTGCCTTGGGGAACTTTTTAACCTAAGCTGTAGAAATAAGCTTAGGGGGTCTTTCTTGGGGGTCCCACATCTGTACCCCAGAGTTCAGAGTGGGGCAGGAACCCTGACTCTCCTATAAGGAATCCCTCAGTGCTGCACATGATATATTTGAAGCCACAATATTTTATTTACTTTTCCCAAATGTAATATCACTTTCTCCTGGCCACATGGACCCAAGACTAAATGCATGACAAGGTAACAGACTCACACTAATAATTTGTAATTTTTATGCTCGTTTGGTTGGTGACCAGTACAAAGGATCCATATATATTTATTTCTCACACCAAAATAAATGCCAAACTACAGTAGTAGTGAATATAGGGACACGAATTTCAAACCCCCGAGAGAACAACTGAATACTCATTGTTCAGTAATGAGGCTGGGACCCTTTAAAAAGTAATGTAATAAAAATGTAATGGGACTTGTGGGCTCCAGGCTCCTCGTCCTCCCACCCCACCAAAAAAACCACTGACCATTTCCTCCTTAATGCTAGCTGGATGTAGAAGTTGTGCTGAATGAACACACTTACACAACCCCCTTTTCTAATCATAACAATGTGTGTTTCCTACTAAGGATAAATCAGTCAAACTTGGCCTGTTCCTGTGGTCCTTGGGTAGGATACTCCCAATACACTGACAGTTACTCCTGTCCTGCGTGGGAAGAACTGGGTCCCTTACATACGTTAACATGAGTGGGAACTTTGGCTGAGTAAGGGCTGTGGGATCAGTCCCATGATGGATTAATATCTGTGCTTAAACCAAGGACTCCTATGTCCATTCTTCACTCAAGAAGCAGAAAGCTGGCTTGAGGTTTTGTGTGCTTTTGCATCAGGACATTTTACGGAGAATTCAAGCCTGCAGTGAGATTTCATTAGCAGGTTCTGAGCCCTGGAGAATAGGAGTGGAGAAATCAAAAGGAACTTGAGCAAGTTCAGTCTGCAACAGCATGTATTTACTCATGTAACAACCTGAAGATACAAAAACATCTGAGAAAATAACAGAAGCATCCAGTACTGGCTGAAAAGGAAGTGGTATTTTTAAAAAAAAGTCTCTGACCTTGAGTCCTTTCATTGATCTATTTGAAATCAGAGTTTTTTATATTGAGTGTTGCCTTTTCCATCAGTGTTTTTACACTATCAAGTTATCCACAAATAGGAAGTGATTTTAAAATGATCACACATGGAAATAAATACATGTAACCAGTGTGACAGGGTCAGGCCAGATGGCTACGGGAGAATAATAGAAGGCAGATATATTAGCCCCAGGTTAAGTAGGTCCCTTTTCCCTGGGTAAGGTAACAGGGAAGGTTCCAGAACAATCAGGAACCTTCTGGAGATAATTAAGACAGGCTGATTAGAACACCTGCAGCCAATCAAGAAGCTGCTAGAATCAATTAAGGCAGGCTAATCAGGGCACCTGGGTTTTAAAAAGGAGCTCACTTCAGTTTGTGGTGTGCGTGTGAGGAGCTGGGAGCAAGAGGCACTAGGAGCTGAGAGTGAGAACGCGGACTGTTGGAGGACTGAGGTGTACAAGCATTATCAGACACCTGGAGGAAGGTCCCATGGTGAGGATAAAGAAGGTGTTGGGAGGAGGCCATGGGGAAGTAGCCCAGGGAGTTGTAGCTGTCGCACAGCTGTTCCAGGAGGCACTCTAGACAGCTGCATTCCACAGGGCCCTGGGCTGGAACCCGGAGTAGAGGGCAGGCCCGGGTTCTCCCGAAACCTCCCAACTCCTGGTCAGACACAGGAGGAGTCGACCTGGACTGTGAATTCAGAAAAATGGTCAAGCTGAGGGCTGCCGTGAAGCTCCAAGGCAAGCAAATCCACCAATAAGCGCAAGACCCACCAAGGTAGAGCAGGAACTTTGTCACACCAGACATTACTGTACAACAGATTTGATTAAGGCTGTTGTACATCTAAAATGATGGTGATGGAGTTTCGGTCTTTAAGATGAAAAAAATATATTGATGGAAGTGCGTAAATTACGTAATTCAGTGAAATGTATACCACACAGAAAGGCTTCTTAGCGCACATACAGTATTGGATTTCATGTTCTGTTATTACATGTATTTCAAAGGTCAGTACGTGTAATATAACATACCAGGATAGAGATGGAGTTCTGCTGCATGATACAATTCTATGCTGCTGAACAGATCAATCATGATTCATAATTTATTCAAACAGGGTGAAATTCAGCCCTGTGCACTCACCAGCTCTAGGCACTCAGACCATATAAGTCCTCAAAAATAGGGTTTAAGTTGTGCATTTGCCCTTTAGAGGCCTTCTGCATAGGTGACTTTCACCTATATAACATAATGGGATAGATACTCACTCCTCTGTAAAAACTCCAGAGCAATTGGATTAAGCTCCATTGTCCACATCCGTTATGAGTTTGTTTGTTGCCATAGAGAGGTTTTGAGGTTTAATAGTTCAAGTTTTCCAAATTAGGAACATTCCTATGAATACTCTGTTTGCTTCTGCAAATGAATTCTGCTGAGAAATGCGCAGTAGTGAGACAGCATCGACAACTACTACCCTGTCCACCACTGCTAAAAGGCTGAGCTCCAGCATGTTCCTGGTGTCAGAAGATCTCATAAGATAAAGTGTCTCAGTCTTTCAAAGACTGCAGCATACACAATACAAGAGCAGTTCTGCCATTATAAAAAGTCTGGCTCTTTGATGACTGAACTCTGTGTCTCTTCCTTGCACAGCAGTTTATAAATAAAATGGAAATCTTTTTTGGGTTCGCTCTTCAGCAGGTAGGATTTTATATGATGAGGGTGGGCATCGTCAGCAAGCTGCAGGCACTTGTCATCAACATGAACAAAGAGCCCATAGTTCTGGGGATCCGACACCTCAAACTTCTCAGCACATTGCTGGCCTAGCTGCTGAGCTGTCGTGTCTATCCGCGAGGCCATCGTCCGTGTCTGGGCATCAGTCTCCAAAAAAGAGATGGAGATGAAATCCTGCAAAGAAAAATATAGAACTAGATATAACACTCAACTTCAGGCAATAAGGATAGATTGGATACTAAAGATGGGCCTGAGATGCCATGTTCAGAAAAGTTTGTATTAGGATTTTGGTTCAGACCCAGTTCTGGAGCACTTAGGGATTTTCATTAAGAAAACACACAACCAAGGAAATTCACTGTTAGACCCTGATCCCACAAAGCACTTAGCTTTAAACAAGTAATCCATCCTATTGAAGTCAGTGGGCTTGCTCACATGCTTAAAGTTAAGCACATGTGTAAGTGTTCTGATGTTTTGGGGCCCTACTGAGAATCTCCTGCTATGCAGAAAATGCACTCTGAAATCATTCCCACCTTCATCTGTGAGACATCATCCAGCAAGACAGGAAGCAAAGGAAAGTGCCATCATCATGAGTAGGCCACAAGCTTCTCCTAAGGACATCGGGCCTCACAACCAGATGTCTCACAGGGGCAGGAGAAGAATTGGCCCATGGCAAACCTGGCAGGTAACAATGTGGTGTAGCATCTTCCCTCTCTTGCTTCAGTAGAGTGGAAATAAATGAATGATTGTTGTGGTGGTAAATTCCATTCATGTCCTAGCCTCAACAGTCAGGCCAAGAAAATGATGATTCTATACTTGTTTCTCCCAGGGAAGAATCTTGCATCACAGTTCTAGTCAGCTCATAGCCACAATGGGAAGCACAAGGTTCAACTTCATTCTCATGCACGAAGATTAAAAATTCCCTGCCCTTTGGTCAGAAAGCCCTCTGGTCTCCCAGCTCAAGTAGGAAATCTGAGAAACGTGGGTTATTTTTTTAAGATGACCTGGTGGAGTACTCTGACTCTTGAAAAATGAGACAGCTTTGAAAAGAGACTGAGTAAAAACTTCTATAGAATTGCAAAATATTCCTACTAACAGTTCATCTAGACCAGTGGTTCTCAACCCGTAGCCCAATCAGCACACAGCTGCGGCCCATGTGACATCCTCAGGGCCATACGGGTAGTATATATATTGTGTGGATGAGGCCAACATAACACAGAGAGAGCAGCACGTGCAGCCCACAATGATGAATAGGTTGAGAACCACTGATCTGGACCATTCCCCAGCCAGTAGCGGGCTCTTCTCTCCTGCATATTTTCCAGTGATTTGTCCAGCCTATCGTGAAATGGCTCAAGGGAAGGGTAATTTGGACAAATGTCTAAAAGGTAGTGAAGCGTTTCTTCATGGATGTTCCCTTTGTGACAAAGGGAGCACTGGATAACCCCAGCACTGCCAAAAGGCGAGGGCTGTCCACAGCAACTTCTGTTCACTCTCCTCTTCGACTTTTGTTGTTAAGGGCTTCCTTGTACTATACGGTTAGTACCTAATCAGGCCTCTCACTGAGAGAAATGATCTTTGCTGCCACCTTGTGGTTGAAAATAAGGATGAATGTAAACAGTTTTTAAAATTCATTTTGTGCTTGGGGAAGGTGCTGGTTTGGCAGCATATTTATCCACTGACCAGGTGCAACACAGGAAGCAGCTACAGAAGTGTTCACAGCCTGTCCTGCCTGAGTGCCACACCTCTGACTTGGAAGGACATCTAGGGAGGAGAGCATAACCCAGTCTCCCTGCTCCATTCTGTCCGTGGCTTCTCTACCGAGACTGACAGGAGTGGTTATTAGTGTCAACTCTGAGAATGTTTTTTATAATGGGGAGAGCTCTCCAAGTAGTCATTGGAGAGAGACAGCCATCTCATTAATAACAATTATCAGCCTCCATTGGCATAAACCCTATTCAAGCTGCTTCTACTATGGATGTAGAAGCCCTCTACACCAATATTCCACACAAAGATGGACTACAAGCTATCAGGAACAGTATCCCCAATAATGTCACGGCAAACCTGGTGGCTGAACTTTGTGACTTTGTCCTGACCCACAACTATTTCACATTTGGGGACCATATATACCTTCAAGTCAGCAGCACTGCTCTGGGCACCCGCATGGCCCCACAGTATGCTAACATTTTTATGGCTGACTTAGAACAACGCGTCCTCAACTCTCGTCCCCTAATGCCCCTACTCTACTTGTGCTACATTGAGGACATCATCATCTGGACCCATGGAAAAGGAGCCCTTGAGGAATTCCACCATGATTTCAAAAATTTCCATCCCACCATCAACCTCAGCATAGACCAATTCACACAAGCGGTTCATTTCCTGGATACTACTGTGCTAATAAGCGATGGTAACATAAACATCACCCTATACCGGAAACCTACTGACCGCTATTCCTACCTACATGCCTCCAGCTTCCATCCAGGACACACCACACGATCCATTGTCTACAGCCAAGCTCTACAATACAACCACATTTGCTCCAACCCCTCAGACAGAGACAAACACCTACAAGATCTCTATCAGGCATTCTTACAACTACAATACCCACCTGCTGAAGTGAAGAAACAGATTGACAGAGCCAGAAGTCACCTACTATAGGAGAGGCCCAACAAAGAAAATAACAGAATGCCACTAGCTGTCACCTTCAGCCCCCAACTAAAACCTCTCCAGCGCATCATCAAAGATTTACAACCCATCCTGAAAAATTATCCCTCACTCTCACAAATCTTGGGAGACAGGCCAGTCCTTGCCTACAGACAGACCCCCAACCTGAAGCAGATACTCTCCAGCAACCACACACCACACAACAAAAACACTAACCCAGGAACCTATCCTTGCAACAAAGCCCGAAGCCAACTCTGTCCACCTATTCAAGTGGCACCATCATAGGACCTAATCACATTAGCCACACCATCAGGGGCTCGTTCACCTGCACATCTACCAATGTGATATATGCCATCATGTGCCAGCAATGCCCCTCTGCCACGTACATTGGCCAAACTGGACAGTCTACACAAAAGAATAAATGGACACAAATCTGACATCAGGAATCATAACATGCAGAAACCGGTAGGAGAACACTTCAACCTCTCTGGCACTCAGTAAAAGATTTAAGGGTGGCAATTTTGCAAGAGAAAAGCTTCAAAAACAGACTCCAACAAGAAACTGCTGAGCTTGAATTAATATGCAAACTAGATACCATTAACTTGGGTTTGAATAGAGACTGGGAGTGGCTGGGTCATCACACATATTGAATCTATTTCCCTAAGTTAAGTATCCTCACACCTTCTTGTCAACTGTCTAAATGGGCCGTCTTGATTATCACTACAAAAGTTTTTTTCTCCTGCTGATAATAGCTCATCTTATCTAATTAGCTTCTTACAGTTTGTATGGCAACTTCCACCTTCTCTGTATGTGTGTGTGTATATATATATCTTCTTACTATATGTTCCATTCTGTGCATCTGATGAAGTGGGCGGTAGCCCACGAAAGCTTATGCTCTCATAAATTTGTTAGTCTCTAAGGTGCCACAAGTCCTCCTGTTCTTTTTGTGGATATAGACTAACACAGCTGCTACTCTGAAACCAGCCCTGGGTAGGTTAGTTACTTCCACCTTGTCCTTCTCCAGGACATCCCACAGTCTTTATTGTCTCCTGAGGGCATTCTGTGCGCGCGCACACACACACACAATTTGCAGAATTTTAAAATCTCGTGCGCAGAATTTTTTTTGTCACATAAATGTGGAGGTTCCAGCATGGCAGTAGGGAGCACAGGCCACTGGCTGCACAGAGGTGAGGGATCACTGTGCAGCTTCCCCCCAGGACACAGACTCAGCGGTGAGGCTGCACCCAATCCTGACACAGCGCAAGGCCCAGGCCTGCCCCAGAAACACTCCAGGCCCTGCCCCTCTGTGCCACATGGACCAAGTGTGGGCAGGCAGGCTCAGCAAAGCAGGATCCAAGTGTGGAGGGGCTTAGTGTGGGGGGATCCAGGTGAGGGTGGAGAGGGTTCTGTGTGGGGCAGTCTGGGTGCGAGCGGCTCAGTGGTAATCCAGTCGGGGGGGGCGGGGGGGATCTGGATGCACAGGGGCTTGTTACGGGGTTCTGGGTGCAATGAAAATGGGACTCTGCAGGAGGGTCCAGGTGAAGGTAGTTGGGGCTCAGCAGGAGAGGTGTCTGGGTGCGGGGGGCTCAGTGGTGGGTCCAGATGCTGGGGGAGTGGAGCTCAGTGGGGTGGGGATCCAGGTGCAGTTCGTTGGGGCTCAGTAGGGTGGGGATCCAGGTGCAGGTGGCTCGTCATGGTGGTCCAGGTGCAGGGGGAATGGGCTCATTGGGGGGGTTCTGTGTGCAGGGGCGTGAGGCTCAGCAGGAGGGCCTGGGTATGAGGGAGTCTGGCTGCATGGGAGTTGGGTGGATGTGGGAACAGCTCCCTGTACAGCGATCCCTCCCCCTGAGGAGTGATGGGTGCAGGAAGCATGGGGGGGGGGGGGGAGTTTGCAGAACTTCCTTCAGATGAGGGAGGAATCTGTGGGTGGGTCTAACTCTGCCCTCGATGCCGTGCAGGGGAAGAGGAAGTCCCATCCTCCCCAGCCCAGCCGGGACTAGCAGCTGAGCCCAGTGCTGGGTAGGAGCCACCAGCTGGGTTTTCCCCAGTCCTGCCTCCTGCCCCACAGTGATTTACCTCTCTATTGGCTGCCCTGGGCACCCAAATCATACTGCTGGTGAGGGTTGCATGACTGCTTTTGTGGCTTCTTTTTCCTTCCCATCAGAAAGTCTTTTTTCTGCAGGGAAGCAAAGAAATCTGCTGGGGACATAAATTCTGTGCATGCGCAGTGGCGCAGAATTCCCCCAAGAGTAAATTTATTACACCTCCCACACAAGCCAACTAGAGGAAGTGTTTCAAGGAGGTATTGTACTAATGACGGAAGAGAGGCCTATTAAATAGGGGGTGGACTGGGCCTTTATTTTCAGTTACATCCTCTTGTTCATCAGCTATTAAATAACTGGCATTTATGTTCTCTATCCCATCTATTTCAAATAGATTCTTTCCAAACTGTGTTTATGGACACATTCTCCCATCAGTGTGTATATGTGGTTGTTGATAATGCTAATGGGAATCACATAACAAAATATATCCATTAATCCAGAAGAATATGTCCATTCAGATTTTCACCTTGTCTTCAGAACTCAGATGATATTGCCCTGGGATTAACCCCATTGCCTCTGCCTGCCTACAGATTTATAAATTCTCCACTCTTTTTTCTTTTCCCTGCCTTTAGTGCAGTCTCCTTGTAATTTCTTTGAATTCCATCATTACAATAGTAAACCCTTTGGGTTGCCTAGGGGAATTCCTAGGAGGGACCTTTGAACCAGCTGAGCGGCGGCGAACCAGCTGAGCAGCGGGGGACAGCAGAGCAGCACACAGCAGGAATTTGCCTGGGATTGGTGAGTATCCGAGCGCGTGTTTGCTGAGTAAGTATCCGAGCGCGTGTTTGCTGGGAGGGCAGTGTGAAAGCCTGAGCAAGTGTCTGATTGGCTGGTAGCCTGCAGGGGGCGGGCAGTGGGACTGTCTGTTTGTTTGTTTCAGGGGAGCCTGGCTGTTTAAAAATAGCCAGAGCTTTGCGAACCAGCTGAGCAGCGGGGGACAGCAGAGCAGCACATAGCAGGAGTTTGCCTGGGAGTTCGCCTGGAGTGAGCCCAGTGAGGCTTACATCTTGCCAACTTCTCTGAGGAAGCTCATAGTAAGAAGGTGGTATGGAAGGGAGGGGTTCAGCTATTGTGACCTGCACTGGATGTGCCATGTTTGTCTTTCTTCCACAGGACAGAAGCGACTGTGTGTGTACAAAGTGCAAGCTGGTCTCCATACTGGAAGAGAAGATTGAAGGTCTGGAGCAACAGATAACGACCCTGCGTTGCATACGAGAAACTGAGGATTTTCTGGACAAAAGTCAGGATATGCTTCTACGGGCACAAAGCTCTAAAGATTTAGAGCAGGTTGCACAGCGGAGCCAAGAGGCCAGTGAAGAAGCTTGGCAACATGTGACCTCCAGAAGAAGGAGGGGGAATGTCCGGGTACCAGCAACGCAGACACAGGTAAGTAACCGCTTTCATGTTCTCTCCACAGGTACCATTGCGGAGAGTGGACCAGATGATATGTCTAGGGGGAGAAAGCAGAAGGAGACTCCACTGGTTGGAAGGCATGAGATGTGCTGTCCTGAGATGGGGGGTTCCACGACCACCACTCCCAAGAGAAGTGGTGACTCTCTACTCCGGGGGACTGGGTCATCTATCTGCCGCCCTGACCGGGAAAACTGAGAAGTCTGCTGCTTGCTGGGGGCTAAGATTCGCGATGTGACGGAGAGACTGCCGAGACTCATCAAGCCCTCGGATCGCTACCCCTTCCTGCTTCTCCACGTGGGCACCAATGATACTGCCAAGAATGACCTTAAGCGGATCACTGCGGACTACGTGGCTCTGGGAAGAAGGAGAAAGGAGTTTGAGGCGCAGGTGGTGTTCTCGTCTATCCTCCCAGTGGAAGGAAAAGGCCTGGGTAGGGACCATCGAATAGTGGAAGTCAATGAATGGCTATGCAGGTGGTGTCGGAGAGAAGGCTTTGGATTCTTTGACCATGGGATGGTGTTCCATGAAGGAGGAGTTCTGGGCAGAGACGGGCTCTACCTTACGAAGAGAGAGAAGAGCATCTTTGCGAGCAGGCTGGCTAACCTAGTGAGGAGGGCTTTAAACTAGGTTCACCGGGGGAAGGAGACCAAAGCCCTGAGGTAAGTGGGAAAGCGGGATACCGGGAGGAAGCACAGGCAGGAATGTCTGTGAGAGGAGGGCTCCTGCCTCATACTGAGAATGAGGGGCAATCAGCAGGTTATCTCAAGTGCTTATATACGAATGCACAAAGCCTTGGAAACAAGCAGGGAGAACTGGAGGTCCTGGTGATGTCAAGGAATTATGACGTGATTGGAATAACAGAGACTTGGTGGGATAACTCACATGACTGGAGTACTGTCATGGATAGTTATAAACTGTTCAGGAAGGACAGGCAGGGCAGAAAAGGTGGGGGAGTAGCACTGTATGTAAGGGAGCAGTATGACTGCTCAGAGCTCCGGTACGATACTGCAGAAAAACCTGAGTGTCTCTGGATTAAGTTTAGAAGTGTGAGCAACAGGAGTGATGTAGTGGTGGGAGTCTGCTATAGACCACCGGACCAGGGGGATGAGGTGGATGAGGTTTTCTTCCGGCAGCTCACAGAAGCTACTAGATCACATGCCCTGGTTCTCATGGGTGACTTTAATTTTCCTGATATCTGCTGGGAGAGCACTACAGCGGTGCATAGACAATCCAGGAAGTTTTTGGAAAGCGTAGGGGACAATTTCCTGGTGCAAGTGCTAGAGGAGCCAACTAGGGGGGGGAGCTTTTCTTGACCTGCTGCTCACAAACCGGGAAGAATTAGTAGGGGAAGCAAAAGTGGATGGGAATCTGGGAGGCAGTGACCATGAGTTGGTTGAGTTCAGGATCCTGACACAGGGAAGAAAGGTAAGCAGCAGAATACGGACCCTGGACTTCAGGAAAGCAGACTTCGACTCCCTCAGGGAACGGATGGGTAGGCTCCCCTGGGGGACTAACATGAAGGGGAAAGGAGTCCAGGAGAGCTGGCTGTATTTCAAGGAATCCCTGTTGAGGTTACAGGGACAAACCATCCCGATGTGTGGAAAGAATAGTAAATATGGCAGGCGACCAGCTTGGCTTAACGGTGAAATCCTAGCAGATCTTAAGCATAAAAAAGAAGCTTACAAGAAGTGGAAGGTTGGACATATGACCAGAGAAGAGTATAAAAATATTGCTCGGGCATGTAGGAATGAAATCAGGAGGGCCAAACCTGGAGCTGCAGCTAGCGAGAGATGTCAAGAGTAACAAGAAGGGTTTCTTCAGGTATGTTGGCAACAAGAAGAAAGCCAAGGAAAGTGTGGGCCCCTTAATGAATGAGGGAGGCAACCTAGTGACGGAGGATGTGGAAAAAGCTAATGTACTCAATGCTTTTTTTGCCTCTGTCTTCACGAACAAGGTCAGCTCCCAGACTGCTGTGCTGGGCATCACAACATGGGGAATAGATGGCCAGCCCTCTGTGGACAAAGAGGTGGTTAGGGACTATTTAGAAAAACTGGACGTGCACAAGTCCATGGGGCCGGATGAGTTGCATCCGAGAGTGCTAAAGGAACTGGCGGCTGTGATTGCAGAGCCATTGGCCATTATCTTTGAAAACTCGTGGCGAACGGGGGAAGTCCCAGATGACGGGAAAAAGGCTAATGTAGTGCCAATCTTTAAAAAAGGGAAGGAGGAGGATCCTGGGAACTACAGGCCAGTAAGCCTCACTTCAGTCCCCGGAAAAATCATGGAGCAGGTCCTCAAAGAATCAATCCTGAAGCACTTACATGAGAGGAAAGTGATCAGGAACAGTCAGCATGGATTCACCAAGAGAAGGTCATGCCTGACTAATCTAATCGCCTTCTATGATGAGATTACTGGTTCTGTGGATGAAGGGAAAGCCGTGGATGTATTGTTTCTTGACTTTAGCAAAGCTTTTGACACGGTCTCCCACAGTATTCTTGTCAGCAAGTTAAGGAAGTATGGGCTGGATGAATGCACTATACGGTGGGTAGAAAGTTGGCTAGAATGTCGGGCTCAATGGGTAGTGATCAATGGCTCCTTATCTAGTTGGCAGCCGGTGTCAAGTGGAGTGCCCCAGGGGTCGGTCCTGGGGCCGGTTTTGTTCAATATCTTCATAAATGATCTGGAGGATGGTGTGGATTGCACTCTCAGCAAATTTGCGGATGATACTAAACTGGGAGGAGTGGTAGATATGCTGGAGGGCAGGGATAGGATACAGAGGGACCTAGACAAATTGGAGGATTGGGCCAAAAGAAATCTGATGAGGTTCAATAAGGATAAGTGCAGGGTCCTGCACTTAGGACGGAAGAACCCAATGCACAGCTACAGACTAGGGACGGAATGGCTAGGCAGCAGTTCTGCGGAAAAGGACCTAGGGGTGACAGTGGACGAGAAGCTGGATATGAGTCAACAGTGTGCCCTTGTTGCCAAGAAGGCCAATGGCATTTTGGGATGTATAAGTAGGGGCATAGCGAGCAGATCGAGGGACGTGATCGTTCCCCTCTATTCGACATTGGTGAGGCCTCATCTGGAGTACTGTGTCCAGTTTTGGGCCCCACACTACAAGAAGGATGTGGAAAAATTGGAGAGAGTCCAGCGAAGGGCAACAAAAATGATTAGGGGTCTGAACACATGAGTTATGAGGAGAGACTGAGGGAACTGGGATTGTTTAGTCTGCAGAAGAGAAGAATGAGGGGGGATTTGATAGCTGCTTTCAACTACCTGAGAGGTGGTTCCAGAGAGGATGGTTCTAGACTATTCTCAGTGGTGGAAGAGGACAGGACAAGGAGTAATGGTCTCAAGTTGCAGTGGGGGAGGTTTAGGTTGGATATTAGGAAAAACGTTTTCACTAGGAGGGTGGTGAAACACTGGAATGCGTTGCCTAGGGAGGTGGTGGAATCTCCTTCCTTAGAAGTTTTTAAGGTCAGGCTTGACAAAGCCCTGGCTGGGATGATTTAATTGGGTATGGGTCCTGCTTTTGAGCAGGGGCTTGGACTAGATGACCTCCTGAGGTCCCTTCCAACCCTGATATTCTATGATTCTATGTGGGGTGCTAGGGATCAGCATCTGGTCCACAGCTCAGATCCTGAATTAGGTCATCAGTGAAAAGGAGTTTGCTGAGTTTAAAAGCCATCTTGGGTAACTTTATGATCAGTACTGATGTCCCTCAGGGGCAATGTCTGTTGTATTTCTGTGTATGTATAATATCTAATCAGGGCAACCTCTTGCTGTCCAGGCTCCCTACTTCTCCTCTCAACTCTGTTCAAAATTCTGCTGCAAAAATCATCTTCCTCCTCTGATATTAAAACTAGGCCATGCCCCTGTTGGTATCCCCTCAATGGATTCCACTAGCCTTCGCATCAGTCTCACTATTAAGAGATTGTTGGATGCTGCTGTGACAAATATGGCAATGTCCTGACTTACCCCGGGAGATGTCTATTGTATTCAATGAGTGGTTCATATATTATTGTGGGCCAGGACTGCATGCAACTTCTTGAGGGAGGAGCTGTGACAGATGTAAGACCTGGATGATCAAAGGACTATATTGAACAATCTGCCAGACAAAAATGGATTTTTGGGACCGTACGTATGAAATGGATTTTCTGGACCATATGTGAATGCAAATCCCTCACCTTTGGTTATGATTGTCAGCTGATTACCTGTTACATGAGGCCAAGATCAAAGGCCCCAGCTGTATAGTGGAAAGACGGAGCTATTCATGAGGGTGCTAGTTCTGAGCTGAAGCTGTTCTGAACTGTTCACCACAGAAAACAACCTTGGTGGGGTTTGAAGGACTGACTCCTACCAGAGTCCTTGTTTGCGTTGGGGAGCATGGTGATATCTGATAAGCTTATTGTACATGTGTAGGTTCTTTGATGGGTTTTAATATGTTTTCTCTGTAGTACTTTCACCTTCAGAGTAAAGGTGCTTGTTTAGAAAGAGCTGTGTGGTAACTTGTGACTGCTGGCAATTTCAGCTGTTTGCAGCCTTTGATGAGAAGGCAAAGTGCACTTGCTGGCCTGTCTAGGATGCCTGCCTTGCTGGGAATATCACAGTGTAGGCAGGAAACAGTGCAGCCTGGAAAAACGCTGGTCAGAAGGGACAGAACCGTGGGTCTACGCACAGGAGAGATGACAGCTGAGGGGCTGGGAGCCCAGACTGGCTGCCCTTGAAGGGCCATGGAGGGCAGGGCTGGATTTACACCTTACGCACCCCTAGGCACAGCATCTTCAGCGCTCCCCACCTGCCTACAGCTGACTTTCATGCTGCACACAGTTTTAGAGAGGTAAGGCGCCCCTAGAATGCCAGAGCCAATAGGTACATGCCTACTGTGCCTAACTGGAAATCCGGCCCTGATGGAGGGGAGATACAGATGCAGTTGACCTAAACTGTGACAACTGATATCGGTATCTCTTAGTTCTTTATTTTCATTTCTTTCTGCTCCTCCTCTTCTTCCCCCTGCTCACACCTCCCACTTCTCACAGATCCCTTTGTAGCTTTCTTTCATTCTGCACTTCCTTGCTTCTTCCATGGTGCCCAGCACAGAATGTAAACTCTTGGGGATAGGAACTTTGACTTCCTCTGTTCACAGTGCAGTGCCTAGCAAGCAGATGGCGTGCACTGAGTAATAGTGTTACTAATTGCGGGGAATAATTTGCTGCCCTGTTTGAAGCCTGGTTTCCAGTTGGAATTTCGATCTGCTTCTCACACTGTGAAAGCCGCACTCTCCACCACCCCTTTCTCCCAGAGCCGCTGACCTGCACAGACGAGCGGGACGCCCGGGCCTTGTTGAGTGTTCGCCGCCTCTCCCAGCGGTGAATGGAATCCTGCACTTCCATGCTCAGCTGCCGAGTTACTGTTATCTTATCATAGTTCTTGATGTGCTCCAGAGCCCCGTAGGTGGTAGTTAAGTAATAGGAACCTACAAAAAGACAAGAAGGTCCCAAAACATCATCACACCTGAATCTACCATTACTTTGTCCTTCCCGCCTCCCTGCTTCTATGTTCATTCACCCGCTGTGAATTGTTTAAATCTGAGATGGTGAGCTCTGTGGGGCATGGATTGTCTTTGCGTTGGTTGTACAGTGGGGCTCTGACCTTTGTTTGGCATGTGTAGGTGTGATGGCAATAGAAATAATAAATAACTATCACAGTGCTCTTCATTCCATTCTGCTTGATGTAGCTGGAGATGCAACACATGCTACCTAACCTGCTTGTGTCACTTCCTTCTCTCATAGCTGGGAAGTAGCAGTGACTGCAGGCTGGCGGGGCTGTGGGTTTTGATTGATATCTTAAGGTTCAACATAGAAGTCATGTAAATTAATACAGCATCCTCTTTCCTGGATAAACCCAAATCACCAATCTTCCCTTAGACTGTAAACTCTTTGGAGCTGGGACTGTCCTTTCATTCAGTGTTTGTAAAGCACCTAGCACTATGGGGGTCCTTGTCCGTGATTGGGCCTCCTAGGTGCCATGGTAATACAGCTAATAATAATGTACCTGCATACAACTGCGCAGGAATAAGTAACTAGAGTGTAATGAATCATTTATATTTCAGTTCCGTAGCCCAAATGAAAAATGAAAACATATTTCATTTTTGGTCAAACAGAACATTTTTCAACCTGAAGCAAAATCTTTTTTTTGTTTTCATTTAATCTAGGGGTGTTTTTTTTTTAACCTTTTAAAATAAAGCTAGCTAAATGTTGAAATGAAACTTTGTTTCAAAATGAACACATTCAATACTGTGTTTTAAACATGTTGGAATAAAACATTTTGACTTTTTTTGAAAAAAAAAAAAACACCTCTCTTTTCCAACTGCAACTATTCATCAAATTCAACCCAAATTTGTGAATAGTTTTAATTGACCCCCAAACTGTATTTTTCAGTGAACATACTATTGGTTCAAAAAAATTTCACCCGGTCTATTAGTAACTAACTAACTTAGAGAGGGAAAGGATCCTGTTTAGACTAAGGTAAAAGGTTGGGATTTGAGACCAGATCAAACTGGTGTTCACTTTCTGATTTTAACTGGATGGAGCTGAAGTCCCGAGAGCTGTTCTTGCAAGATCCATGCTAGAAACAAAATTGTAGGGGCAGGTTCAGGTCCAGGGATTTGAACCCAAATTCAAAGGGATTTGGATTTGAGGTCCTGAGTCTCTCTCTAACTGGTATCTTTCACAGTTCTTGCTGGCTTCCGGGTTTGTCTACTCATTCTTTATGAAATCAAACGAAAAAACTAAGAGCCTGCAGATGACCAAAATGGCCACTAGATGGCAATTCTGCCACATACATCCCCTCCCCCTGCTGGGTGCTCTGTGGGCTCTCTCTAGCTATTCCTCTGATTGTCAATGAAACTCACAGTAACTATCACGGCTGACCAGACAAATGATATTTAGAAAACACTTTACTTCAAAACAATATTTTCAGAAACACACCAGTCTCCAAGCACAGGAGGCAAAGTAATTCAATTTTCCCTCTTCAGAGAGATCCCACCCCTGCAGTGAATGTTACTCCAGTCCCTTTGGACCATCACCGGGTATTTATCACTCAGATAACATTGCCAAAGGGGTCAGCTGGTTTACACAAACATCCTGGAGGTTGACAATTAGGCATGATCAAAGACATACCAACCAATTAAAGCAAAGGGATCTTTTCTTATTAGATTAATTAAAAACATTCGCAGAATGTACTGTAGTACCAAAGTTTATTTTTAAATTGAGAGCTGTTAAGTTTCTAACACATGGACCAAGGTCTTCAAAATGTCTCTGCCTCTTACGTCTGCATTTAAGTAACTAAATTAGTGGTTTGATTTTCAGTATGGCTGAGCATGTGCCGTTCTAACTGAGGTCAGTGGGAGCTTCTGGGTGCTCAGCATTTTTGAAAATCTGCTGATATATTTGGAAACCGAACATTGGGTCACACCATTCTGAGGCATATGGGGGAAGCTTACACTACTGCTACCTGACCCTAGCTAGAGCTCTTTTCTATTTCACAAACCCTGCAGGCATCCCGCAGAGAAATACATAATCATTTCAGAAGGGAACATGCAACATGAGAGGAGGCTCTCTCTCACCCTCGCCCAGCTGCAGAGCAGGGTCCATGAGCTCCATCATATACTCCACATTCAGAAGCACCTCAGTCAGGTTGCTGCGGGCCAAGACGTACATGAGCACTGGGAGGAAATCATCTGCACCATAAGGCTTCCCTGCAACCAAGAGGAACACATCCAGGTATCAACAGGTTATCCAGAAAAGCGATGGTTTGGATACAGAAGTGCCAACTTCCCATTAAATGACTCCTACCTGGACAATTTCCTTTCAGATTACTTCAGCTAAAGGGTTCATAGCTAAAAAATGCCAATGAAAGGACACTGAAAATTCTAAAATTAAGTAACAGTCAAACAAACAAAAAAAAAACCACCGCCCAACACTAAACCTCAAGCAAAAAATATCAGGTTGAAGACTCCTAGTGGGCTCTATTTTAAGATTCTTTACCAACTAAAATCAAAATGTGTTAGTTATTATGAAACACAAATGAGAGAGAATTGTGGATTGACACAAAGGCTGAATTCTTCTCTCTTGAAATTCGGTCTGTTGCTGTTCAAAAGTGCAGTACCTGTGGTCTGAGTTGCTCCCATCAGTAGAGTGGATTACAGACTCGTGTACCCTTTGGGTTCATCCTCATTCTCTGTATCTGACTGTAGAACCAGGGGTTACAACAAAATATGAGACAGACCATGGGGAATAGTGAAAGCAGCATATCAAAGACGGTTCTTAGGGTTGGAATCCTGCTTTCCTGTTCCCTCAGGAGGTGACTATCATACCGTGAGTACTAAATTACAATGGATGCCACAAGGAAGCTGGGAGCCAAGGAGAAGTATTTCTGTATTCAGGGCATTAAGATGTGAAAACAAAGAGCTTTTCTATAGTACTGGTGATCAAACCAGTTCTCAGACTTGGTTTGGAGACCAGTGGCAGAGCCAATAGCAGAGTGAGGCTGAGCAGTGGCAGAGGCAAACATAGTGCCCATATTTTAAAAAAGGGAAGAAGAGAACCCAGGGAACTACAGACCGGTCAGCCTCACTTTCAGTCTCCAGCAAAATCATGGAGCAGGTCCTCAAGGAATCCATTTTGAAGCACTTGGAGGAGAGGAAGGTGATCAGGACCAGACAACATAGATTCACCAAGGGCAAGTCATGCCTGAACAACCTGATTGCCTTCTATGATGAGATAACTGGCTCTGTGGACACGGGGAAAGCAGTGGATGTGATATATCTTGACTTTAGCAAAGCTTTTGATATGGTCTCCCACAGTATTCTTGCCAGCAAGTTAAAGAAGTATGGATTGGATGAATGGACTATAAGATGGATAGAAAGCTGGCTAGATCGTCGGGCTCAATGGGTAGTGATCAACAGTTTGATGTCTAGTTGGCAGCCAGTATCAAGTGGCGTGCCCCAGGGGTCGGTCCTGGGACCGGTTTTGTTCAACATCTTTATTAATGATCTGGAGGATGGCATGGACTGCACCCTCAGCAAGTTTGCAGATGACACTAAACTTGGGGGAGAGGTAAATATGCTGGAGGGTAGGGATAGAGTCCAGAGTGACCTAGATAAATTGGAGGACTGGGCCAAAAGAAATCTGATGAGGTTCAACAAGGATAAGTGCAGAGTCCTGCACTTAGGAAGGAAGAATCCCATGCACTGCTACAAGCTGGCGACCGACTGGCTAAGCAGCAGTTTTGCAGAAAAGGACCTGGGGATTACAGTGGATGAGAAGCTGGATATGAGTCAGCAGCGTGCCCTTGTTGCCAAGAAGGCCAACGGCATATTGAGCTGCATTAGGAGGAGCATTGCCAGCAGATTGAGGAAAGTGATTATTCCCCTCTGTTCGGCACTGGTGAGGCCATACCTAGAGTACTCTGTCCAGTTTTGGTCCCCACTACAGAAGGGATGTGGACAAATTGGAGAGAGTCCAGCGGAGGGCAATGAAAATGATTAGGGGGCTGGGGCACATGACTTACAAGGAGAGGCTGAGGGAACTGGGGTTATTTAGTCTGCAGAAGAGAAGAGTGAGGGGGGATTTGATAGCAGCCTTCAACTATCTGAAGGGGGGTTCCAAAGAGGACAGAGCTAGGCTGTTCTTAGTGGTGGCAGATGACAGAACAAGAAGCAATGGTCTCATGTTGCAGTGGGGGAGGTCCAGGTTAGATATTAGGAAACACTATTTCACTAGGAGGGTGTGAAGCACTGGAATGGGTTACCTAGGGAAGTGGTGGAATCTCCATCCTTAGAGGTTTTTCAGGCCCGGCTTAACAAAGCCTTGGCTGTGATGATTTAGTTGGTGTTGGTCCTGCTTTGAGCATGGGATTGGACTAGATCACCTCCTGAGGTCTCTTCCAACCCATATATTCTATGATCCTATGAATAGGCACCTTCCCCTGGCATCTTTTAGGTATATGTACGACATCTTTTTAAGCACACTTTGCAATTGAAAAATGGCCACCAGTCACTCATTCCCCCCCCCCCCCAAATGCCCAGTTGCCCTTAGTTACAAAACCTGTCTCCACTGCTGTTGGAGATGTAGAATCTTGAACTACAGAACTACGATATTGTTATAGCCACTGCACCTTGGGATGAGCTCTCCTCAGAGCGGCTGAGCTAAGCAATGTCAGGCTGAGTAAATATTTGGATGGGATACCTCTAAGGTAAACGCACCTTCTACAGCAAGTGATACTGATCAGGTGAGGATGGTCTTGTGCTTAAAGCATCCATATAGAGAGAGTGAGTCTGTGAAGTGATCCATATTTATGGTATGTAAATCTCTTTGGGATCCTTTAAGATGAAAGGCACTATATGTAAATTCTTATCAGTATAAATCATTACAGCTCAAAATAGGATCCAAGGAGAAGTTCCATCAGATGAACTACGAAGAACCTGAGATCAGCATTTTTTTATCTAGAAGCTGTTCATCTTATTTTGAATTGGCATGCTTTTCGTTCATCGTGTACAGTACATGCATGATAAGGTTGCTTCACAAGTCCATCTTCCAGGACATCCAGATATGTACCGTCTTCATAAACCAAGATCACTTTCAAGCTCATTGTGATCATTTATGGTGCTTGCAATGTTCAGTCATTTTCTCTTTTATGCATCTATGTCATGTCTTGGCTTCATTGGTTTGGGATCGGCCACATATATCTCACTCCTTAATCATTTGTCAGGACTCCAAAAAAAAAAAAAAAATCAATCCCTGATGTAGCTTTGGTAAGTTACACCAAGGCTGATTTTGGCCCACATTCTAGACGTCCTTCCATGTGGGGAATAATTTCCTATTCCTCAACTGTTCCCACTGACTTGTTTCAAGTCTTTGCCATGAGTCAGCTTTCCTTATTTGTCATATATAGTTGACATAAGTTCTCCGTTGGCAGAGGAAGATCTTCTGCTGGAGTTTTAAATAAATACAAGCCTCGTTCTTGATAAAAAAAATGTGACTTTAAAATAAACCAGAAAACGTATCTAATGAGCAGACAGTCAGATGAGTTAAAACAGGCTGTGTGAGGCTGTGACTGTTATATTCACTTCTGAAGCCGTAAATTAGACCAGTTTGTACAGAGTTAGCACATATGGTAGAAGGAAACTGTGGCTCTATTCAGTGAAAGTAGAATTAACACTTTCTGTTGTTTAAATGTGCAGTCAGTTAAATGATGTTGCAGGTCCCTAGCCAAACCATAAAAGGGCTTCATTGTTTGATTAGTGTCTGGCTGGATGATTTATTCATACTGTTACTAAGGCTTATGTTTCTATGAAAGCTTGAGCTGGTTGGCGACACAGGGCCAAATTCATCACTGCCATAAATATTAATCTAATATGAATGTATTAATATTTTTGCTATTAAACGATTGTGCAGCTGGGAAAATCACCCAACAGAGACACTGAGTACTGGGAAAACCTCAAGGAGCAGGGCCCTGATTCTGATCTGACATACATCAGAATAAATTCAGAGTAATGTTACCAGTGAAGTCATGCTGGTGTAAAACCAGTGTGAGGGAGCATACAATCAGGCCTCAAGGAGCCTACTGAGCTTCATTTTTTCTGCTCCTTCAAATGCTTTATTTGAGTTCTGAAGTAGCTGGTGGACTGAGCTAGACCAGCAGGCCTGGAAACTCAAATTTTCTAGGGAGCCCTAGAAAGATACACTACTGCTGCAGCAGTGCAGCCTTCACCCTCTTGCCCCACGTCTCAGCTGGAAGGACCACCCTTAGGAGGGAGAGGGCAAGTCAGTCTTTATGACCCTTCTGTGCCCTCTTCGCTTAGATGCCCAACACGGATATCTGTTTGTGACGTGAACATTTCTCCACTAGGACCTGCACTCAGACTCCTTTCAAAAAGCTCACCAGTTGGCGCTAACCTGCCAGCCTGGGCTAGACCCAAATCAGGGGACATGGATGTGAAAGGTTCTATGTACACTCCCCTGAGCCAGCTAGAGCTGACAGGGGATGATACTCTTCCAAGACTCTTACAGAATCTCTCCATTTCTGTTTTGTTGACTAAGCTGTGGTTTATATTGACAACCAGGCTTTGAGTCAATTATTTTTCATTCTTATCCCATCTCATTTTCATAAGCTGATTTAGCAGCTTTGCTCACCAGTCCTTATTATAAACCTCTCTCAATTTTAAGACGTGATAGAAATATTATTTGAGAAAGACTTCTGCAGTCCCAGCTGTTTGCATGACTTAATTATTGGAATCCACTCTTTTTTTTTTATTATTATTAATGAGCTCAACTAGGGAGGTTTGTGGCATATGCTCACAATTTGCACATAATCGTTAACTTAATTTCAGTCTACCTCTAGGAACACAGGTCCCGATGTCTGAGCCTCCACAACTGCAGATGAAATCAGTGGGAGTTGTAAGCACTTGCTGTGAGGAAACATTGTCTAGGGGCTATGGCATTAGCATTGGACTTAACATGGGTTCAAGTATTTGTTTTGCCACAAAGTTCCTGTTGGATCCTGGGCAAGTTACTTAGCCTCTCTGAGCCTCAGTATCCCCACTAGGGATAATAGTACTCCCCTACCTCATAGAGGTGTTGTGAGGGGCTTAGCTACTACAGTAACAGGGGGCATATAAGTACTTAAGAAAACACCATTGAAAATTGGCCTCATGATTTTTTTCCATCATATTACTGACTTAGTACTTGATCCAGAAATTTCTCAGCACCTCGTGTGATGCGCTGAGCATCCTCATCTCCCAGCAAAGTCAATATTGCTTAGCACCCTGCAGGATCAGTCTCTTCTTGCACCAGGACAGACCAAAAAGATAAACACCAATTTGTCCCCAGTGAAACCCAGTGCATCTCCACTAATTTAAATGGAGTCATGGCAGCTGGTGTCAGTGCTGATTTGGCCCTCTCTCTATAATGGGCTGATCTCAAACCCTGACTTGTTTGAAGTAGGACAGATCCAGATGTGTCAGAGCTCAGGCCCATCTCTACTCAACATGGGTGGGGTTCAGATCAAAGGATCAGGTCAGTTTTTTTCTACTGCAACTGGCTCGTCCAGCCTTATTGAAAACATCCAAGTTTAGTTTGTGTCTTTCACAGAAAAACTCATTAACAGCTTGCAGAATTACATCCTGCTGTCTCCCTTTCCCCTGCCCCAACTGCTGTCTCGGTGACATTAGGCAATGGGGTTGCGAGTTCAAGGTGGAATCGTCCCACTCCAAATCGGACTTGCTTGCTTGTTTTCAATGACAGGAAACATTTGTTTCATAAATGTTCATAAGAAGCTTAAAATAAGCCTTCTCCTCTGCCACAAACTCATCCTATTACACTCAAGGCAAAGTGTTTGCAACATCAGCGCCTGGCTGTGCTGCGGCGCTTGAATGGAATTGGTATTAATGAAATGCATGGTTTAATGTGACTGGAATTCTGTCTGAGTTTCCATAAATAAATACACATTCATGAATATGCTTCTTCAGTGGATCTTCTGTCCAGCAGGGCTCATAATCATCATAAGTAGGCTTGGAAGGATTCAATGTCGGTTGTTGATTGCATCGTACACACACAAAGTGATGAAAAAAATATTTCCATCAATAATAACTGATCTACAGCTAGGAAAAGTAAGAAAAATGCTGCTTATGAACTTCTTAGAGTTTGATTTAGGGATATTTACTTTGTATATTTTGACATGTGCTGTTGACAGTTTGTGTTTTAATGGTTATAAACTTTAACATTTTGAATTTCAACATCTTCTCTCAAGAAACAATTATTGTTTGACCTCCACATAATTTCATGCGGCTGTGAAAAATTAATAGATAAAAATTAAAAAAAAAAACAATCTATATTATCCATCAAAAGGATAAAAATCAAATTCTGTCAAGCCTAATCATAATGTAGTAATAATACTTTGCACTTATATTGCATCATCCATCCACCCAGTGCTTTCAAGGCATTTTGAAAACACACAGGAATGAAGTCTCACAACATTCTCCTAGGAATGCAGGGCAGTGGGGAGTCCCCAGGGTGTGGGTGTGGGGGGAGAGCTTGGAGAGTGAGTTCATCTTACTCTGACCCTGCAGTGGTGGCTCCTGCCCCATAGGGCTGGACCCGGCTTCCTGCTCTGAGTGTTGCAACTACCCTACCGGACTGGGATTAGGGTTGCGGTGCCAGGGGGGGTTGATGCCCCCTGGGCGGGGCAAGGAGGAGAAGACGACAGACGAGGGAGAGGACACTGGCCATCACCTTCTACGAATGTGGACCCTGAGTGGGTTGCAAAAAAAAAGACAATGCATTTGGTGGGTCCCTTTACTAAAATGTTTGGGAACCACTGCCTTAATTTACAGGTCAGAGGCATCAATTCATATTGGCACTTTTAACCCAAAGTAGCAATTGTACCATATGAGATAAAGGATACTCTCCAATCTACCAGCTCTCATTAACAGTAGCCCTCACACAACATCTTCTGTCCAGACCTCTGTCCGCTACAAGGCAAAACTTACACATGGCATTATTCTCTCCTGGTAAGCAACATGTGATAGTGAGCAATGTACAGGAGCCTCTTGGATTCACTGTAAAGAGATTCTAGAATCGCTTCTATTGATGCTGATGCCTCCAATGCTTAAATCCTCTTTCAAATACATAGACAGTAGCTCAGCTATGCTACTCACGTTTCTGCCTTGCTCAGTGGCACATGCCACTATCAACTCAGAACCCTACGTAAAAAGCAAATGGACAGGGTGCAATTAAGGTTCATTGGGTTGGCTGGTTTTACAGGGGACAACAAAACTTATTCCAAAAACAGGGAGAGGAAAGATTTCTAATACAATATAACCTTACTACACTCTTGTTCCTTTCAACCTAAAAGCACAGTATGTGTGAGTCATACTAACTGTACAAAACACAGAATCCTACACATGAGGACTAATAAATTCACCTAGTCCATCCCCCAAAGCCAGTGCAGATTTGTTCCTGGAAGTATATGATCCAGTGCTTGTTCAGTCCAATTTTAGGTGACTCAAATGAGGAAGCGTCCACCACTTCCCCTCAGAGATTATTCCATATGCGAATAGACCTAACTGTTAGAAAATTGTTCCTTTATTCCTTGGACCACCCTAAATGATTGCTCTCCCCAGCATTGGCATTTCCAGCTTTCATATACTTGCAGACTTCGTTGTCATTGTCTGATTAATCTATACCACCTTAGCTCTTTCAATAATTCTCTCTATACCAGTCCCTGTAGCTCCTTATTCTTTGTTCTTCCTTCATTTCCCTCCTACGTACCAACATCTTTCAGGCACCAAGGTGCCTAGAACTGATCAGAGTGCTCTAGTTGTGGTCCCACCAGTTCCTTACAGCAAAGGACTGTCATCTCTTTGCTCCATAGCACATTGCATGTTTCAGTCTCACTATTACCCCAGATCTGTATTACATTTCATAGTCCTTATGAGAAGAGTTTGAAACATTTAAGGCCTGATTTTGATCTTACAGCAGATCAGGCCCTTCATGTTTTGTTAGTGGAAAGGATCTATGCTAGAAGAATGACACAGGGTAAAACAGAATGGGGAAGTTGCAAGCTTCTTCCAAGCACACAGGGCACGTGTGATAGGAGTATTATCCTGCTCTCATTAAGTGCCCAGTTGTCTTTGAAGGAGGCGGCCGGTGGCGTGTCTACAAATCCTAGAGCAGACGTAACCAATCTGTAGAGTCCCTCATCAGGGGCTGAAATTGCTGTTTACATCCTACATCCAACTATAGCCATAACTAGAACTGGTACCCACGTGGTGCACTGACAGCAGCTCTGCTAAGGAGATCTGAGCTCCAGGCTACTCTTTGCAGCTCTTACAGCTTGTTGTGCCTTCCGGGATGAAGCTGACTTCCCCATCTTAATTAAATTCCTTACACTGTGTAGTGACACAGTTAACATGAAGGGCTCTCTTCCCAGCCACTATGGACTCACCCAGTGTGAGTGATATTTTACATTATCCATTAGACTGTGGCACTGTTTGATTTGCTATTTTTAAGTTATAACCATGCGAAGTATGTGTCTGATACACACCCTCAGCATAACAAGAAGAGCAGGAAGAGATTGCATTAGAGGCCAAAATCTGCTTCTCAGAGCCTTTTCCTGCACATTACTGTTATTTACAGGATTGTTATTTTTGGATTGTAAGCTCTTTGAGGCAAGGTCCATCACCTACTAAACGTTTGTACAGCTGGTTGAGGCTCCCAGGTGCTGCCACATTGAAATGTAATATTTATATTGCAGTAAAACCCAAAGGCCTCAGATCTGTCACCCTGTTGCACTGAGCACTATATAAACATATATGAAGACATCGGGCTACCCATGGTTCCTACCCTGTAAAGCTTGCAATCTAATCTGACCAGTGAGATGTGAAGGCGGGGAGGCAGAGGAGTACAGTGATATATACACACATGCAGACGTGCAATTTGTAAAAAAATTGATATAAATAGACCTAGCCATAATTAATTGGCTGATTTCTCACCAGCATTGTAGCAGAGGTGCATCTTGGAGGAGGAATTTGGAGGAGGAGAGGGTAGTGGCCCGATGGATCAGTTCTGTGCATAAAGGTCAGAGTAAAAGGTGCAGAGATGCTTGCTCAGGAAGCTGAAAAATGGGTAGAGAAGGCATGTGGGTGGAGTGGAGGAGGTAGGGAGGACATGATGAGACACAAGAGCAGACAAGTAAGGAGGGGCAGAATTGTGGAGGGCCTGGGAAATGCGAACAAGAAGCTTGACCTTGATGCTATAAAACTGGGGGAGCCAACAGAGAGATTCAAGGAAGAGGGTGTGTGTACCCCACACAGGTTCGGAATGGGCCTAGGAGGCCAATTGACATACAGAGCTGTGCCTGGAGAATTGTACAGGCTTAACTGAGAATGAGGCCCAGCTGAGCAGGTGCTGGGAGAGGACTATAAACAGAAGAAGTTGAGAGCAAAAGGAGGCTGCAGTTATTCTTTGGGACTAGAGCAGGGCAGGATAGATAAAAATCATTTAGTATTTTTAAAAAAAAATAAAAAATCCAATTTTTTAATTTAAGGGGTTTTTAGTTTAATTCAGATTGCTTTATTTTATTATTTAAACGATAATAAGATTTTCTTTTTAAACATAAACCTGTTTAACATGAAATCTGAATTTAATACAAAATATGTTAAGGCCTAAACTTATTATAATCTCTTAACACATTTAAGAAATATACTGATGCTATGAGCCTATCTTGAAGCTAAAGGCTGCTTTTCTATATAAAGAATGAATCGGAGGGGGAAAAATTAACTTTCAAGGTCAAGCTTTATAAATATGGCAGAACAGGCCATGTACAGTATTAAGTGCTTGATCCTGTGAGGGGCCTAGGAACTGTGCTACTGGGGGCAAGAGACTGGCAAAGTCATCACAGGCATTGGGACCTGGCCTCTGACTCAAGGAGACTCCATCATGTGATCTCACTAGGTAGCAAAAAGATGTACCAAATCTAGTGTAAAGGGTCTATCTAGTTGTATGTCAACATGTTTTAGCAATTATATTGACCAATGAGAAAGTACCTTTCTTTAGAAAATAACTGAAATACAAATAGAAAAGTTGATTCAAATCAATTATTTAAATCATTATTTAAAATCACCCTCATTTAAATCAGTCCACCCTAGAGAGGGAAGAGACTGGGAGGATCATGGAAGAAGTCAAGGGGAACAGTTGGTCCTGGGATCCTCTCCTGAATAGAAAAGTGTGGCAGGAGGCTAGGGGAGAGACAGCAGAGTGGAGCAGGCTCTGGTGGGAAGGCCTGACAAAACAGCAGGAACTGAATTTACAGGGAGAGAGCCCTGGGAGGCGTCCAGTGGAGGCATGAAAGATCAAGCCCAAAAAGGGCAGAAGAGGTTTTAAGCCTGTGCTTTTCAGTTTGGTGTTTTGTTGAGGGATTCCAAGGAAGGTCCTGGAGTGCACCAGCCATGACAGAAGGGTGACCCTACAGAGGTGGCAGCAGGAGAGAAGGCCTGAGAAAGGCTGGGTAGGAAGAACCAAAGGAAGGCAACAGCAAGCAGTTGTCACGGCTGGATTGTGGTGTAGTGGGCAGGCCTGGGTTCCCCTACCAGCCACTGGTATGGTGGCATGAGGCTGCAGGAGGGGACAAGGATGACAGAGAGCCCTGAGAAAAGGGAGTGAAGACCACAGGCCCAGAATTGGGGCTGAAGTCACGATACAAGGTCTTGGACACTGGTTTGTTGGACTTTCTATTACCCCAGAAGGGATGGCCTTAAATCATGACCTGGTTGGTGAGATGAGGCATGAGAAGAGGTGGACCACCAGAGGACCAGCACGGCCATGGCAAGGGGTGCCAGAGGGAGGAAAACCAGTACACCATGCCAGGCCACAAGGAGTTGCTTCAGCGGTGAGCCCTGCCTCTTCACAGGGTGGTAAGGTTAAAGTAATGGGCAAGGAAGATGGATCTTGTCTTAGCTATTCCTTGTACTAGTCTGAAAATAGTGGATCAGCTCCATAGCTCCCTTGACTTAAAGTCAAGGGAGCTATTCCAGTTTTCACCAGATGAGGATCTATCCCATTGTGTTTAAATTCTAAACATAGCAAGTAGGGCTTTGGGGAATTTAACTACAGCAAACTTACTGTGCATTTTTATTGTGTATGTTCAAGTTAAACTTTTGACATCGGGTTAAAACTCTCTGACAAGTCTGCATATATGTGGGCTGAGCAACATTTTCTGCTAGGACACACCCCCCTACTTCCACCTCACACATTTGTTTTCCTTGCTTCAGCAGTGAGAAAGCTGGAGACACTACATTTCTGCTCTGCAGTTATAACTTGAGGAATAATTAGGAACTGCCCTAGGTTGTTGTTGATTTTTATGAACAAATAAGGAATGGGGATTCACAGTTTTTAGAATTACTGCCATGAATGTTGAAAGGGTCATGAAACTTCTAAGTCAGGCTGGGCTGACCTATGTATACACTGAAATCTCATCTTAAGAAACTGGGAATTCAGCGTGGTTAAAACTGAGCCGTCTATACTGGCCTCCTACCTTGGGCTTACACATTCCTCTCTTACCATGCATATAGGGGTTCTATCTTGGTTTTGATTACAGCTCTGTGAAATTATCACAATCCAGCTGAAAAAACACATAAAAGTGCCCTGGCCTGGGTTTTGGTAGAGGTAAACCTCAGCTACCGGATTTGCTTCCAAACTTCCCCAGACTTCACAGGTGTGAAGCTTTAGAGTTCTGGTTTGAATTCCCCACTGCAAAGTCTGGAGACATATAATGTGTTCCTCTCTGGGCTCATCTCTAGTTTTAATGCAACCTTGTAAGTGCATCAAAAACTTAAGAAATTGGCAGTTTTGCAGGGTTATGACAAAATCAGGTGGACCTTGGTGTAATTGTGTTTTATCTTGAAATATTAGGTAGATTCTCAGGCCTGACTTGTCCCTGAATTAGCACAAAGGAAATGCAGCCAGCTGGGGCAGTCACACCAGATAGTGTAATTAGTTACTGTTATTCTACAGTTACCATTCTTGTCACAGCTAGACCTTTGTCTTTTTGGCACAGGGAAAGGTTGGATTGGGACTCCATCTGCTCTGCAATTGGAAGAGATGGGAACTTACTGATTCAGTGATGAGCAAAAGGAGCTTAATGAAGTGCAGATAATTATACAGGAAGCTGAGGACAGAGTGTACTCTTCCTATGTGAAGAATACTGCCTGGACTTGAAGCTGGCTGAAAGAATGAGAGGGATGGGTTCCTATTCTCGGGGTGATTAGGAGGATAAAGAGAATTCCCAGCACAGTGAAATCTGGTTCTGAATAGCCTAAAGCACTTCGTTAAATTTATGACTAGAGCTGTTTGGGAATTTTCCACTGGAATGATTTTTTGACGGAAAATGCAGTTTCAGCAAAATTTTTGCCAAAAAATGTTGAATTGCTGTTAGGAAAATCAAAATGAAATATTTTGTTTCAGGTAGGTTTGACATGAATTGGAATATTTTGTTTTGTTGAGCTAGCCCAAAAATGCCTAGATCAGAATCAGTACTACAAAACATTAAACTGCCTTTCCCAATCAGCTCATTGCCTTATGGAAGTTGTAGTTTAGACCCCAAGTCTCTTCTATGGACTAGACTCCCTGGAGGATTATATCTGTTATAATGCAACATGGATTTCCCTCTGACCTGCTGTATGACATATTATGGGAGCCACATGAATCTGGGTGCATTATGGGAGATATATTCCAGCCAGGGACCTAGTCCCTGGGGATAATGGGACCATCAGTTTTTGAAACTACAGCTCCCATGAGGCAATGAGCTGAACTGGGAAATACAGTGTAAATGTTTTGTAGAACTGATTTGAAATTCCAGTTCAACAAACCAAAATGAAACACTTCAGTTTCAGGAATGTCAAAATGTTGTGTCTTGTTTTGATTAAAAATCTTAAAACAAAACGTTTCAACATTTTCAAATCAAATATTTTCAAAATTTCCATTCCATGACAAATTTTGAATTTTTGATCTTTGAGGCAAAAACAAATGTTGAAATATCAGAATGGCCTGTGAGACAGAAATTCTGAATTTCGCATAGCTCTAGTTATATCTGAGAAGCAATGCACAAGAATCACATGGAGATTATGCCAGATATGTGGCACTTAGGGTTAACACTTCGGTCAGTCAATTCAAAATGTGTTTTTAAGAGTAAAATGATGATGGATTTTCTTAATGTACAGTGCTGTGTATTCCACCACAATGTGTCCAAATATATTTTATTACATTTAAAGTCTGTCTTGATAGGACAGATACACTAGAGAAGTGCAATAATGGTTTTCTAAGCCTACTGAAGCAATCATGAAATAGTAACAAACAATATTAACACTTTGCACCTACACAATGTCCTGGGCGCACCCTCTGCACATTCCAGCCAAGGTTTTGGAAAGACAAAACCCAAGAGATGTTCCCCAGAGAACCCTTCTCAGGTTTTACACTTAGTCCAGTGCATTGTGGGACAGGACTTTGGGAGTTTAGGGAGAGCTATATGAATACTTCTGACAATTTAGGAAATCTGTCTGGACAACTTAAATATTCTGGTGGTTGTTATGAAATTATTATGCAGTTGTTACTATGAAAATTGCAGTATCATGAATGTCTCTCTGTATCCACCATTGCTGACAAACCTTTCAACATGTACCTCCCAAACGAGGGACAATGGTGAGCTGCTAGTATGCAACAACTAGCTCTTTGGGACAATGGGTTTGCTCTTGCTGGGAGAAAATACTTCGTCCTCTTGTCTGAAAGGCGTGAGGAAGTGAAGAGAGTGTAACTTTCCCACGCAGGACAAAGAGACAGAGATGACAAAACAGGAGGTTATAAAAGGAAGACTCACATGGAACCACACAGGAAGTTTGGAAAGGAGAGAAGAAGGGGACAGATCAATCAAGGTCAGAGTAGGCAAACTGGGGGAGAACCCATGTTTCAGAACCCAAGTCATGCACTGCAACAGAAGATCCCTGAATGGTGCTAGGGGACCCTAACCCCAGCCCAAGGAATGGTCTGGAATTATGAGGAAACTGAGGCAGAGAAATGCATGCAGGGTTTATTATTTTTGTACAGATCTCTGTGTATCCTGTTCTATTAAAGAAAGAGCAATGGGGGAAGTCTGAGGGGTCAGTGCTTCCAGAGACTGGACATTGCACCACATAGAAGATCTGTACTTCAAGAGTGTGCCAAGAGGCCCTAAGACAGTGCCAGTGCCCAGGCTCCATTCAGATTCCAGAGGCTTAAAATACATGGAATCCAACAGCTGGATCCCCTTACAGCAGACTCCTGAGGGCCAAGAGGAAGCACTTGAATGTTGTGCAGGACAGACATGATGATCAATGAAGCTTATAGTCATGGACCCCGTTATCAGTGATTTGATTCAAAGAACATTGACTCACTTGGTGTACATCTTATAACATGTTCTATTTGAGCATCTCAGAGTACTTCGCAAACATTAACTGATTAAGTCTAAACATACCTCATGAAAGAGTTATGGTAAACATACTAGCCACCAAGTTCACTATCAAACCAAATTCTTTCCATGTAACTGCAACAAACCCCTTAGTTCCTTGTGCACCATAGCCATGAAAAGAGCAAAGCAGAGATGAAGTGGACAGGGAGAGCAAATGTTTTAATAGATCTCTACTGTACCTGGGTTTCCCTGAGCCATGGAGTCATAGATGAGTTTGCAGGATTTCAGCAGGGTGCTAATCTTCTTCTCTGGGGAGTAGGACTTGTGCATGGTTGTAAACTTGTGAAGGATTTTTTCCAGCACAACAGTTTCAGGCACGCTGGTGGTGACACCCAGGTCAGTGGTGGTTGTGTTCTGTATGACCAACTGGTTCTCTTTCAGCAGCTGTAAGGATCCATCTTTGTTGTGGATTTCCCTTAAGTAGGAATCGATGGCATCTTTTAAAGGTTTCAGGACACATTTGTACAACGCTGACTCAACAATCACCTCTGCATAGGAAGGGGAGAGGAGAATAAGAACAGGGGATCCATGGAAAAAAAAATTAACTTAGTAGCACAGATGCATCCCTAGACCAACCTAGCGCAGCTCCCATGCAAGAACCTGGGCCATGTCAGTTATAAGTGGGGTGCAAATAAATGCAGTTGGTCAAGTAGTGTCATTTGCGTCAAGTTGGCATTCAGTAGGTGTGCCATAGGTAATCTACATATCAAAGGGGCAGAAGTTGGTGGAGGAGGTGTAACTATATCCACCACAGGTCATGGGCAGGGTTTGAACCAGAGCACAGTATCAAAACTAGACTTCTACCAGTTGAACTAAAGGAGTAACTCCATTAACCAGAAGCAGTAGTGTGACACACATTTTACAAGTGCATTACTATCCCGTAACAGGATGGCCAACTAAGGGGAAGTGTAAAGGAAAGCAGAACCCCACTTTCCCACACCGCTCTTGGTTGCTTTTCCTCTAACAACTCTGCTTTTCTAGACCCTTGTTGTGTAGGTTACACTAACTTACTGATATGTAGTAATTTACACCACATTTTATGTTATCTATGAATATGGCCCATGAAGTCTATTTCCTAACACTTGCTTAACATTCAACAGGAGAAAAAAAAACACCCAGACGACAGCAAGCTTGAGAAACTACAGGAAACTGCATTATGCCTGTTGCCTACTTCAATAATACGGTTCAATGGCACTGCAGAAGAGTGCAGCCGCTCAGACAGGGAGCAATGAAAATATGGCAGTTATGTTTATGGGCATGACGTGCAGCTCTTTTAAAGAATCTACTACAGGTTACATGGGAGACAATTAATCTGTGTGCATGAGCGGCTAGTCTGGAGAAGAATTGGAGTCTGAAAACTTTTCCCATGGAAATCCCCACTGCCCTCAATAGAGCTATCCCTGGCCAAGTTTAACCTGTGAGGAGTTTGCTGACTTTGGGTCAAATCCTCCTCTCGCTGGTCTGAAGGAATAGAGCCCATCATCCAACCACGAGTGGGGGGAGGCATGGAAGAAGGGAGTTCTGTTTCTGCAGCATTGCATTTCCAGCCATAACAAACAGATTCCTCCTCTAAGTGAGCATTAACTCAAGCAGGTAACTCTCCACGCTCTGAACCTCTCCCCATCTCCAAAGATGGGGGTTCCAGGGCAGTGACCAGTGGGGACCCTGCAGACAAAGGAACAGAGGAGCTCAGGTGGAGCTCTGAGGCAGGATAGAGGCCCACAGCCTCCATTTGATGGTCCTAGCCTCTGATGAAACTCAGGGGATGCGTGGGTTATTTAAGATGACGTCTGTGACTGTTCTGAAGGTGATGGTGCTACATGTAAACCACTCTCACAGTGGAAAGAAGAAATCTCAGGCAGTGAAAACTTACACCGTTTTCAGCTTCCTCTACAGGAATAACCCACAATGGAGCCAGCATTTGGAGAATGGTAGCCATACACCAGAACTCATGGAATTCAGGGTTTGTCTTTACTTCTAAAAAAGCTGTGGCTTTTACTGCAGGGTAACTAATGCTTGCAAGCTATCCTGAGGTAAAAACACAGTGAAGACCAGGCACTTTAGTTTTACCACAAGGTATACTCGCTGAGTTCAACCTATGTCTTTGCCTGGGGCTGACCTCACAAAATTTACCTCATGGTAAAACTAACATGCCTTGTCTTCAGTGTGTTTTTGAGATAGCTCACATGTGCTAATTACACTGAGGTAAAAACAAAACAAAAAAAAAAACAAAAAAAGGAAAAAACCCACATCTTTTTTAGCAGTGAAGACAAGCCCTCAGTCACCATCTACTATACGGTTGGGTTTTGGTCTGTTTATTCACTTCAAGGTCTGTCTTAACAATGAATATAATTTGCTGATGTTCATTAGTCTGCCTGCAACCCTGGATTTTAGCTTTTGCAGCATCAAAGCTTTGACATTTGGGGAAGTATAGGCTAGATGTCCAGAGAGAGAGAGAGAAAGAAAGACAGGACTGAAGGACATGTCAGTCACCATTAAACGGTATCAAGTCAAATGCCTTATGCAAGGAGGGATTGGTGTTTCCACTTTCCTTCTCATAGGTGAATTCCTATGCCTGGGGGTACTGAATAAACAGACTCATGACCTGTCCAGATATGCAGATCAGGAGTGATTAAAAACCAAGATAACATTACAACATAGGTGCTTCTTAAAGCAATGCTCCAGTTCTCAGGGTAGCCAGCAGGCCTTCCACTAAGTGTCACAGCAAAGAAATACGGTGTGTGATTTTGCATCTGCACATATTTGAATGAGATAAGGATTTTACAGCTCTTTGTACTGTTCCCACAAATAAGCTCTAAACTACTGCAGATCTTTGTACAAAGGCCACTGGCACAATATTCTCCAGAAATTTTAAATTAAAATCTCTGTATTGTTAACAAAGTTATTCCCCTTGAACAGAAGCTGTGATTGAGGTAAACATGAGGCGAGCGCTGTATTTTGGGGTTAGGGCTGCCAGTGCAGCTCCAGTGTTCTTACTAGTTGTGGCGCATGGAGCAAGAATTCATGGTTTCTGCCTTTGAAAACAAACCATGACCTTGCCTTTCCCAGCTAATGTTCAGCTGCTAATACCTGAAATGGATGTCAGAGGTGGGGCAAAATTTTGCTTCCAGAGCTTCACTCCATGTTTTACTTTGACTGGACCTTCTCAAGACATGGAGGTCCACAAAGAGCAGAACTTTGTAGCAGAGATCTGCTTTGTGGACCTTGTAGCTGCAGACAGAGCTTTTTGTAGAGCTTAAGAAAGATTATGCTTGGTCAGTTGAATCTCTCTCAAAGCAATTTTGTTTGAGTTTTTTTATTGGTCTCCAGAGTTTTAATACTGCTACCCTGAATGCAGCCAATCTGAGAGCAGCTTTAGCCCACAGCATTTACATTTCATCAGGCATCTAACAATTTTATAAGGAAAAACTTTTCTCCGTGTCACCATTACCCCCAAACTTCTAGAAATCCTCCCCCTGAAAAGAGTAAAACGTGGGCATTACCTAATTGTTCTTCTTTATAAACGGATGGATCTACGAGAGATTTCAGCTCTGTACTTTGTATTAAATAACTCTTCAGCTGAGTCATCATCATTCGAATTTCTTGTAGCATCTCTGTGCTGGAACTCTGTTTTGCCATCATCTCTAAGCTGTACACTTTATAGTCCTGCACCAAATTGCCAAAGTAAGAGTCCTTGTCCTGTGACAGCTCTACAATCTTCTTCTGCAGCTTTCTGTCAGCAGATAAGAAGACTGTGAAGACGTTCGTTAGGCTTACAAAGGAAAGCCTGTGCTTGGCCTTGCCCAAGATTACAGAATGTGTCTTTTTAATGGAAGGGCTGCTCAGTTGCTCTAGGTCATCCTCCGTACTGCTTGTGGAGTAAGAATCAGGCTCAGAAGCAGAGGTCTGAGCTACTGCATTACTTCCTGGACAGTCCAGCGAGGTATGAGAACCTTTAAGTTCAGATGAGCTAACAGATTTACAGCTAGCATCTGATTCATCCTGAGTGTGTTGGCAGGTGGCATCACCTCCTGGCTGTGGGCTATCCTTGGCTGAAGACTGTGCATTGTGTGTGTCTGGTTCTGCAATGTTTATTTGTTTCGAGTTGCAGGAGCTGGAAGCAGTCAGCAGCCGAGAAATCCTCTTCTTTCTTGGTGGTGGGACAGGGGGCATCTTTACGATTGCCATGGGCTTCCTCTGTAGCGCAGTCAAGTTCTCTTTTTCTGCAGCTTTGGGCTTTGCTTTCTGGCACTCTGATGTGGCTCTCTCAGTAACCACAACAGGCATTTTTACTGCCTTTTTGCACTGAGGATCATTGCTTTCTGTACGAACATCCCGTTCTTCTTGTGTCTGTTCCCCTTTCTGCATTTCACATTTTCCAGGCTTACCAAGGCAGCCCTCTTCTGAAGCTCTTTCAGATGGCCGCCTCCTCGGAGGTATGGAGGGAAGAGCACATTTCTGAGGGACGGCTGATGATGGGGCACTGGATGAGTAGGGTTCTTTTCCCTTTTCTTCCTTATCTTTACTGCCCTCAATTTTCATTTCCTTAGTGCTCTTCCTCAGTTGCTGAAGAAGCAGCTGGTCCTCTTCACAGGCAGTCATGGAATCCTTAGATAGCTTTTCAGGTGGCTTCAGAACTTGACTGTGAGGAAGAGAAGGAGGTGGAGGGGGACGGTGAGGAGACCTCTTAGGATTTGGTGTGGTTGCACTACAGTGATCAGCGCTTGCACTGGAGCTCTTGTAAGGAGGTACATCCGGAGGAAGAGGATTGCTGCACTCCTCTATAAAAATAGGATTCACAAACCACAGCTTGTCATTTCCTATTGACAGCTCAATTTCACATGAACAGTGGTTTGTGCTACTTGCAAACTGTTGGCTAGACCTTAGATTGTTCGCCTGGGCAGTTCTGAGGGCAGAGTCTTTCACAGGCTGGGAAATCCCCCCTCCTGTTCTTCTGTGGTTCAAAGAGGAGTCCCAGAAGCCTGTAAAAAAATAACAGAATGAGACAATGCCCTGAGAGAACATTATCATGTCTGACAGGATATGAGAAAACTACTTTGTATCAAAAGAAGTGATGCAAACTTCACAAACCCCAAATCCACACTGGACCCAACCCTCTTCGGGGTTCAAACTCAGATGCAGCTAGGAAAAAAACAGAAATTTCACTAGAAAACTGTTCACAGTCCAACTGTCAGAAGCTCATCCAACAAGAACCATTGACCTGATGCGGTTTGTCCATTGCTAAGTCTGAAGGCAATAGAAGCAATTAAAATAAAGTAGGTATGCCCCCTACTGTGGTCATTGTCCTCAAAATATACCCGTAACCTTAGATAACTAAGGAAGGAGGGGGCATGACAGGGATGGGCGGAGGCTGGGCATGGTGGAGCCGAGTTTCCCTACTCCAGGGCAGAAGTTAGAGCAGACCACCAGCTACTCTAATTCCATCATTGCCAAGGGGCCAAGACTCAGAGAGCTGGAGCATAGGATCAGACTGGATCAGACCCATGTCCAAACAGTCCGGTATCCTGACAGTGGCCAGCACCTGCTGTTTCAGGGGAAAGTATAAGAACCCTGCACATGTGGCATAATCTGCCCCATGCATTTGGTTTTATCCTAGTCTCCAACAGTTGAAGATTAGCTAAACCCTGAAGCATGTAGATTCCTATCCCTTTCGCAAGCTGTTGTTAGCATTAAGTATTATAACTCGGGTATTCCAGTTATGCATAGAATGCCTGATCCCTCTTTGAATCTTGCATTGAAACTGGCTCTCTGCTCAGCTGTGCCACTGCAGCTCATGGAAACAAAACAGAGCCTGGAGAATTATGTGTATTGCTTTAAGGCGTTAGACCAAAGTATCAGAGAACAGTTAAAATATTTCAATGTCACCTACACCTGACTGGCAGAGAAGCCATTGTTTCAGATGCAAGTGACTTTGGCACACTGAAAACCTGTCTTCAGTAAGTGTTTGTATACCACCCTATACCGGAAACCTACTGACCACTACTCCTACCTACATGCCTCCAGCTTCCACCTGGACACACCACACGATCCATTGTCTACAGCCAAGCTCTACGATACAACCGCATTTGCTCCAACCCCTCAGACAGAGATAAACACCTACAAGATCGCTATCAAGCATTCTTACAACTACAATACCCACCTGCGGAAGTGAAGAAACAGATTGACAGAGCCAGAAGAGTACCCAGAAGTCACCTACTACAGGACAGGCCCAACAAAGAAAATAACAGAACGCCACTAGCCATCACCTTCAGCCCCCAACTAAAACCTCTCCAACGCATTATCAAGGATCTACAACCTATCCTGAAGGACGACCCATCCCTCTCACAGATCTTGGGAGACAGGCCAGTCCTTTCCTACAGACAGCCCCCCAACCTGAAGCAAATACTCACCAGCAACTACACACCACACAACAGAACCACTAACCCAGGAACCTATCCTTGCAACAAAGCCCGTTGCCAATTGTGCCCACATATCTATTCAGGGGCCACCATCACAGGGCCTAATCACATCAGCCACACTATCAGAGGCTTGTTCACCTGCACATCTACCAATGTGATATATGCCATCATGTGCCAGCAATGCCCCTCTGCCATGTACATTGGCCAAATTGGACAGTCTCTACGTAAAAGAATAAATGGACACAAATCAGATGTCAAGAATTATAACATTCATAAACCAGTCGGAGAACTCTTCAATCTCTCTGGTCACTCGATTTCTGATCTAAAAGTGACTATTCTTCAACAAAAAAACTTCGAAAACAGACTCCAGCGAGAGACTGCTGAATTGGAATTAATTTGCTCCAGGCCAACGGGAGCTGCGGGAAGTGGCGCAGGCAGAGGGACATACTGGCTGCCACTTCCTGCAGCCCCCATTGGCCGGGCACAGCAAACTGCGGCCAGTGGGAGCCGCGATCAGCCAAATCTGAGGACACAGCAGGTAAACAAACCGGCCCGGCCCGCTGGGGCTTTCCCTGAACAAGTGGCGTCCCAAGTTTGGGAAAAACACTGCCCTATAGGAAGTATTATGAAGCACAGGGACTACTGCAAATCCCCTGTCTATTGATCTAAGGAAAAAATGACACTTTTTTGTGAGGGCACCCACTGTATGGCCTATGCACTCAAGAATCCAACACGCAACCCAAAGGCATGATAGGAAACACAGAGGTAGAGGATAGCTAGATACCAGAGCTTAAGTAGTCTAAGCAATTGCTTAGGTCCCCAAGCAGTTCAAGGGGGCCCCCCTATTCACTTTATATTATGTGTTGGGAGGGGGAGGGGAAATATTCCTGCTTAGGGCCCCCAATGGGTTAGCACCGCCTCTGCTGTACACAGTAGTTTAGAATGGAGATCCATACATCTTATATTACCCAGCCAGGACCCCTAACCATCGAACCGGTGCTCCTTGCACACTCCCAGTGCACAAGGCACATCTCTGCGTTTCAGCAAGGGAAGCCAACTGGCCATTCTAGGAATGGAAGCAATGGCCTGGGGCATGGATCCTGCAAACACTTGCTATCAGACACAATGCTCATTCTGCCAGGAGAAGTGGGGGGGAGGGATAGCTCAGTGGTTTGAGCTTTGGCCTGCTAAACCCAGGGTTGTGAGTTCAATCCTTGAGGGGGCCATTTAGGGATATGGGGCAAAAATTGGGGACTGGTCCTGCTTTGAGCAGGGGGTTGGACTAGATGACCTCCTGAGGTCCCTTCCAACCCTGATATTCTATGATTCTAAGTCCCATTGATGTGACTGCTCCCAGGAGCTATGCCTTCCACAAAGCTTTCAGTCCTGTACCCTCAGTGGTAAATTCTGAGGGCCAAAGCCTCCTCTCAGTTACACCAGCATAAACCCTTAAGCATCAGCTGAGGGTGGAACAGAAGAGCCTTTGGCCACGAATCAATGAAATAGCTCGAGTTCATTTTAGAGACTAACCAATTTATTTGAGCATAAGCTTTCGTGAGCTACAGCTCACTTCACGAAAGCTCATGCTCAAATAAATTGGTTAGTCTCTAAGGTGCCACAAGTACTCCTTTTCTTTTTGCGAATACAGACTAACACGGCTGTTACTCTGAAACCTGAGTTCATTTTGAGTTTCAGTATCTGAGGGCTGGTTCACCCCTGCCCAACCCCACTTTCACGCCACAGTAACTCCTTTGATTTCACCTGAGGCAACTTCAGCCACCATCAGGCTTGCACACATGATGTAGCCGCACCAGTGCTAAAATGTAATTGTTCTTTCTTCCCATTTGTCATGTGCTGCTCTTAACTCTCTGGTACCTCCCGTCTGCAGCACTGTTTCTTACAGTGATGCTTTTGGTCCTCTACGGGGACCCTCAAAACCTACTGCAAACAGGATCAAGTGCTGCTTTAGCCCATCAAGGACTGGGCTGTTGTCTAGGACAAATTTTGGTTTATAAGCATGTCACAGTATTTTCTTACTCAGGAAAGCTGAGACTACAGTCACTTCATAATGTGATTTCCTGCCATGGGAGAGATGATGATGAACTGGACATGTCTGCTTGAAATAAACAAACACACATTGTTGGGGGCAGTTGAACTGTTTGAGAACAAATTAAACTAACAACTGCAAGAACATGACCATTCATTTGGCATCACCTAGTCTAATACCCTGCTTCCCACAATAGCAAATGGGGCACAGTTCTCCTTAAATTGTTTAACTCCACCGCACGTCAGCAAATGCAGCGCAGTGGAATTTGCTTATCTAGGTAGCGGGATGGAGTTACAGCATCTTGTGGGTTGAGGAAGTGACAGGCACGTCATGCCTATGAAAGGGGAAGATGATGATTTTTCTCAGTAAAATAAAAAAGATGACTCACTATGCAGAAAACCCAGAGCTCAGACCCAAGCTGAATAGCCTGACAGGGCACTGGGCAGATGCCTGGAGTTAAAATGGGGGAGGAATTCTTTTCCCAAAGTAACTGAGGGCTACACACAGCTGCCTCCTAGAAGCTGTTCCGGGGCAATAAATATTCCCTCCCACTGAAGAAAGAATAGGATGATCTGCTCCCACTCCTCTCTCCTGGCACACCCATAAACCTACACCTTCCCACCCACAGCCTGCTGCCAAGTGGGTCTGCGCTGCACATCTGGAAACACATCTGGAAGGGCTGGATTTTCCTCTGTCTTTTCAGTGATGCGTCAGTTAAAGGGGGATTCTTTTTTTGATGAATCCACTCTTTTAAAACCACATTTCAGTGCTCTACACCTTATAATCTTTGACCCTTTGTGTAATAACCAGATCCTGAAAAGGGCAATCTAGCTTGCAGTGGGACATCTAATTTCTGTCCCAGGAGAATATATAACACTTTTGGAGGAAGTGGAAATTGACATAATAGACTTTCAAGCGATGCCAGCTTTCCTTCTGGAAGACAAAAAGGTGGCTGTTTCTAGCACAATCTGTCTGTACAGATTAGATTTTGTTTTAAAAAGAAAGAAACCCAATCCTAAATATTTCATTCTCTTTGACCTTGCTAAGATGTCATGGAGCTCTGGAGATTTAGCATCCCTTCTAGGACAACTGTATACTGCAGGATGTTCTTTGTCTTCAGAAACTTCACTGGGATCCAGTACACACGTTCAAATGCCATCTCACTATTGCCGTCATCACAGTGGAAAGAAGAGGAAGAAAAAGACCTCAGCTTGCTTTTTTGAAAAGCAGCTACTAATTTTGGCTGCTTCTGTTTCTGGGTGCCCAACTTGAGACAGTTTGAAAGAGGCCTCATTTTCAGAAGCTGCTGAGTACCTGCCCTCTGGAAAATCAAGGTCCTTACAGTGTCTCAGGATCGGCTCCCAAAAATTGTGGCTCCCAAAAATCACAAGCCACTTTTGAAAATGTAGGTGAAATTTTATTTTTTGTTATAACTTTGAGCTGCAAAATAGCATTTTCTGAGCATTCAGTATTGGTTGGATACCCAGAGCCAAGGGAGTTTGGACAAAAGCAAAACTTAAAGCAATAATAGGGGATCCTGAAACTTGAGTGAACCTGCTGGCTAAATTCATCAAAGCTGGTATGATTTGAAACTGGTGGGTTTTTCCCAGCCCTACTTGGAAATATAATGCAGAATATTAAAAAACAGATGGGAAAACTCCCAAGTGATTCTATAGCATTAATGACAAATTAGCTTAACACAGATTTCAGGATATCTTGACTGCAGTTCCTTCCACTGGATGTTGTAATGGGACACCATTACAAATATTGTTTGCAGAATAAAGCATTCATAGATATATTTATTTGACAGAAAGCACCAAGAAAACATAATTTTTCTGCTACATTAGTTCATGCAGAAAAAAACAACGGGAGAAACTATCTTGCTGAGTATAGTAGCTGAGCAAACAAGGTTTACATCACTCGGTTAAACATATCAGACACTGGCTTCACCATGGATATAAAAGAAGCTACAGGTGTAATCTCAAAGAAAAGTCAAAGCTCATCTGGTTAAAAGAGCAGAAGAAAAGTTGAACAGGAAACTAGTGTTAGAGCTGGTTGTTGGATGCAACATTTGACGTAACAGGAGTGGGTTTAGTGGTAAGGAATCAGAGTGGCTTAAGCCAGAGGCCTAGTTCAGTTAACAGAACACAGAACTTAGTGGGGAAACAAAATGAGCAAAGTGCACGTGTACAGTTATTATCTAGGGCACTAAGATTTTGAACAATCATTTACAGCAGCAAGTAGAGATGGGAGAGTCATAATAAAAATCTGTGTTACGCTAGACACCTAATTTTTTGGGTTGATCAGTTGAATACTGCATACAAATGTGGTCTCCTCATCTCAAAAAAGATATACTGACATTAGAAAAGGTTCCAAGAAGGGCAACTAAAATGATTAGGGGTTTGGAACGGGTCCCATATGAGGAGAGATTAAAGAGGCTCGGACTTTTCAGCTTGGAAAAGAGGAGACTAAGGGGGGATATGATAGAGGTATATAAAATCATGAGTGGTGTGGAGAAAGTGAATAAGGAAAAGTTATTTACTTGTTCCCATAATATAAGAACTAGGGGCCACCAAATAAAATTAATGGGCAGCAGGTTTAAAACAAATAAAAGGAAGTTCTTTTTCACACAGCGCACAGTCAACCTGTGGAACTCCTTGCCTGAGGAGGTTGTGAAGGCTAGGACTATAACAGGGTTTAAAAGAGAACTGGATAAATTCATGGAGGTTAAGTCCATTAATGGCTATTAGCCAGGACGGGTAAGGTCATATTAAAGAAGTTCAGTATTAAAATCACAAATGAGTTTGATTCCCCATAGTTTAAATTCCAGAGTATTACTAATTAAGAGGTCTCTTGGTTTTTGGTACTGTTTCTCTCCTTCTCTGTGTGAAACTTGCAAGCTGCTAATTGTGTTAGTACATTCTAAGATAGAGTCTGTTCTCAAAGCAATTCTTTGTAACAACAACTACTCACACAGAGAGAGACTCAAAGCAATACTCTGTAACAACAGAAACAGCACCCAGAGACTTCCCGCCCTTTTGTTGTATTCATCTCGCTTTGTTAACAATTGTGATTAAAATAGAGCTAGAGGATGTATGTGGATGGATGCTTGGTGTGGATAATAACTGAATGATCAGGGAGGTGCCAGCCTAAGAATCCAGTGTCCATTGGCTGAAGAAGGCGTCAAGTGGAAATAACCAGAGGACCCCCAGAGGGCAGACTGGAATCCACCCAACAGCCTCAAGGATGGGAGAACCAAACAACAAGATAACATCTGGCAGCACAGAGCCATTAGGAATGTGCCATCTGCTGATTGATTCAGCAACAGCATGATGAAGCAATTCCCATAGACTGGCGTAGGAAGAAATTCCTATAAAAATGGACTCTAGAAAGTGAGAACTTTGGGGTCTAATTCTGCAAACCAACTTCCAGGAGCATCAGATGAGCATCTGACAAGGCTTTGCTCCCTCCTCATGTCCAGGCCACCTGGCCAGTAGCTTGGCATGAGCAACTCTAAGGCTGGTAACTATGATAACAACCTTGCAGAACCTGTGTGTGTCTGTGTGTGTGTGTGTGAATAAATATGAAATTGAATGGAATGTTATAGCTATATAATGTTATAACTAACTGCTTACTATAATTCTTTCTGTATTCACAATAAATGTGGCATTTTGCCTTTTCCCCTTTAATAAGATTCTGCTAGTTTTTATTTTATTTGTATAACAAGGAATGATGTCCCTAGCCTGTTTGTCAGCGGGTGGAAATGGATGGCAGGAGAGAGATCACTTGATCATTACCTGTTAGGTTCACTCCCTCTGGGGCACCTGGCATTGGCCACTGTCGGTAGACAGGATACTGGGCTGGATGGAGCTTTGGTCTGACCCAGTATGGCCATTCTTACGTTACTTGGAGAGCACTGAATTCATGCACCTTGAAGCCACCAAGGCTCAACTCCAGGGCGAAGTAATGAAAGCAGGTCAGCTTTATACATCAACATAAATGAAGATGGTGCTTAATCAGCAAATTGGCACTGATCTGATATCCTCCAAATGACATTTTTCAGAATGGCACCATTTAAGGTGGCAGTGGATCACTAGTTTGAAGGTGGGTCATGTAGTCAAAAATACCCAATCTTCTGAAGATTCTGTCCCAGCTGAACTTGACCCAAGTAATCAAAAGCAGATCAGCTCTACCACTTGGTGAGTGACCCATCCACAGTAGTCATTGCATTTTCCATGAGTCCTGTGAGATTAATCCAAATATAGAGGTTTCACAGCTCATAGGTCTTTCCCCCCCAATCACTTGAGAACAGGGAAAAGATTGTGAGGTGATGAACTGCTGGAATGTGAGGGTGGTTTTAGCTTTTCATTTGCCTGGATTGCCAGTTATTTTGAATATTTGCCCGTTATGCTGAATGGCACTTATGCACATTTGTTATGTTGGAGTGTCCTTTAGTGTGGGTATTTCTACATTATACCCTGGGCACCTACAGGTCCTGGACAGGTGCCCCTTTTTAGTGTGTCTGTATAAAAGAAAAGAAAATTCATCTCCCCTGCATTTAGGCTTCTCTACCTGTTCTGAGAGCAGCACAAAGCAGTTGTACTGCCTCTCTTATCCACCAGCCATGACAACCCTCAACTGCTTAGAAGCTACTAGGTTCTCGTGAGCTTGCGTAAAGCTCAAGCTGTTTCATAAAAGACTTACCTATCCCCAGGCTAGCAATGGTTTCGAGGTCTGCAAAGCTATTGGCCTCCAGTATTGCTTGGGGAAGCCTGAGTGTGAAGGGCAGCAAATCCCTGTGAAAATAAATAAAGCAAAAAACCCAACCATTAGGAACTCAGAGTTTTGCCATTTGATTGTAGAGATCTGATTTGCTAGCAATTCTAGCTCTGTTCTGCCAGGTGTGGAGGGCCCTTAATGCCACTAAAGTCACCAGTGCAATCCCCAAGCTTAGACAAGGAAAGCTGCAAGATCCACTGGCTGAGTTTACTCTGGTCTCAAGCAGATTCTCAGCCCCAGTGAGGCTGCTTTGGGCCAAGCTGGTGGCTTCATCTTGGTTTCTTCCATGCTAAAGGAGGGATAAGGATACCCACCCCCACTGGGCCACTGTGAGGCTAAATGCTTGTAATGTTTGTAAAACACAAAGAGACCTTTGGATGGAAAGTGCTATGATAGAATCATAGTATTAGAAGGAACCGCAAGTGTCACCTAATCTAATCCCCTCTAGCACTTCAGTACTTAGACTGGGTTCTTTGGAGCAGGGACCATCTTTTTGTTCTGTATTTGTACAGTTCCTAGCACAGGGGGGGCCTGGCCCATTAGTAGGGGCTCCTAGGTGCTACTGCAGTACAAATAATAAAGAATAATAAGTATGTACAAAGTTATGAATTAATACTTATAATTCGAATTATCTTGGGGTAACAGACTTTCCTCTATCACTTTTCTCATCTCTTCCTACTCCGCCTCCCTCCTTTACATAAAATCAGAGCTTAACATATTTTAGATTCTAAATAGCAAAGTAGGATTATGGAGTAGGGTCTGGCTACACTGAGTGATGTGACAGACAGTGCCTGGTGAAGGATCATCTGGGCAGTGGGAAACTGGCTGCATTCATGAGTCATCTATTCCTAGACTTTCTAACATTTGGGGTTTTGGAAGGTGTAGAATTTTTATAAGGAAAATGTGACGGGTGTTAGCTGGATTCCACTGAAATAAACCTTCACTCTGAGTTCTATGGTAATTATGCTTTTGGGATCGCTACAAATTGTTTAGGTTTGCTCCTTGTCTAACAATAATTTGCTATACGGTCTCTCCCTACTCCCCATCCTAACAAGGCCCTTCAAAGTCAATAATAAAATTAACAAGACAGTGAAGAGCTGGGTCTGCATGGCTTTATGTGTGAAAAAGCTTAGCTAACCATTCTGCAAGCAGCAGGAAATCATATTTAGAAAAACTAACCACATGACTGGATGGTCTCTATTTAAAAAAAAAGTATGACTTTGCAGTTCTGAGAAGGTCTCGTGTGTTGGTAGATGAACCCACTGTGAACTGCCTTCCCCCTTACAAAAGCGTGTATATTTTGCTGACTGAAATGCACGCGCCATGGCTTGTTAGGAATGTTAGTGATGATAATGTAGTATTCAGGCCTGTATATTTGCCTGAGATAGAATTTTGGGTCTTGTTTGCCCATTTGACTTTTGATATTTTTATATTCTTACTAATATGTGTGAACAAAGAACAAGATGCTGTGTGTTACATCTGCCCACAAGCAGATGGGGCGAGAAGAGATAAGAAATAGAGCTAAAGTGTTGCTAGGTAAAGTGGGAGTTTAATATACGAGCGCACACTTGAAGGACAGTCCTGCCTCAACTCCTCTCCTGAGATAAGGTCAAGCAACCAGTCTGGGGGGGCGAGGAGGATGTGGGGAAGGTATAAGAAACGCTAAAAGCCAAAGAAATGCCTGTCCCTGACTGAAGCACAACCTCACTCCTTACCCCTCCCATCGGAGACAAAAGCGGTGGTACTGAAGCCCCTGGACCCAAGACCCTCCAAAATGGAACATGACCATAAATTGTAAGGGGTAGGACCAAGGGCATGCAGTACAGGTATAATTATGTCTGCTAAGTAAGGGAAAGGGGACCGTGAAGGCTCTGCAGCATACAGAGCTATGGACATGCTTGCTTGATTAACCCCAATAAATATTGCATTGCCTGCACTTTGGATTTCTGGTCTTCTGCTTTCTGTCTGTGTGACAAGAACCAGGGGAGGGTGAAGGGAAAACCCTTAACATGGCTATTATGTGCATCACTGAGCACGTAATTGTGTAACTATTTTTAATAAGCTGAGTTTATGTTTGGATCTCTTTTCATGGAAAATTTTTTGGTGTAAAAGAGGAACAGAGTGTGAGCCATTGGGTTCTTATTCTGTTATTGGTATGGGTCTGGGTGTGGGATATGTGGGGGTGGGAATTGGCTTCATTTTTTATTTAGGTAAATATTTGTAACTTAGAAAATACTAAGAAATGAAACCCCTAGAAAAAAATCTATTTTATTCATTACCTGGGCTGCCACCAAATCACCCATTCACCTACAGGTACTATTTTAGTGGTTCGAGGTAATTTAGCCACCATGCCAGAACAGACCTAGCTTTCTTCTGAGCAGAGGCTCTCAGCTACAATAAATTGTTTCAAATTATTTATAGATTACTATTTACTAGAGTCTGAGCAGAGGTCACACAACTCATCAGCACTTGGGAGCATATGCTGGACTCTTACGAACTCCCAGCAGTGGAAGGCCGGTGCTTAGTAGCCTTTGTTTTAATCTAGTGCTGTCCGAAAATTATTTCCCATTTACCTTCTCTTATCTGACAGCAATCTCTGAAATTAGTAGAAACATCAAGAGCATAGGTTACATTCAGTAATGTCATTTATAAAAGGAACTAAGAGAAACATTTTCCTCTCTGTTGAGAATGTACATTTTTAGCTGCAATAGGCATTACTAGAATTGCAACGCAGAAGTGAGTTGAGTTGTCTTTTTCTCAGTGGATCATATGATTAGAGACTCTGCACAAAGGCTGTTTACACCACTCTGGCAGTGTAAGTGTCCTTAAATGTACCTTGTGGCCCTTTTACACAGGTCAAGCTGTGTAAAGTAGCATTAGGATAAATGAAAATCAGACCTGTCTTATAATGTGAACAATCACTATAAAGATCATATTCTTTGCACTAGGAATGACAGCATAGTGGATCACAAGCTAAATATGAGTCAACAAAAAAAAAAGTTGCAAAAAAAGTGAATATCATTTTGGGATGTACTAGCAAGAGTGTTGAAAGCAAGACACGAGAAGTAATTCTTCTGCTCTACTCTGCACTGATTAGGCCTCAACTGTATTGTGTCCAGTTCTGGGAGCCACATTTCAGGAAAGATGTGGACAAATTGGAGAAAGTCCAGCGAAGAGCAACAAAAATGATTAAAGATCTAGAAAACATGACCTATGAGGGAAGGTTGAAAAAATTGGGTTTGTTTAGTCTGGAGAAGAGAAGACTGAGAGGGGACATGATAACAGTTTTCAAGTACATAAAAGGTTGTTACGGGAGGAGGGAGAAAAATTGTTCTTCTTAACCTCTGAGGATAGGACAAGGAGCAATGGGCTTAAATTACAGCAAGGATGGTTTAGGTTGGACATTAGGAAAATCTTCTTAACTGTCAGAGTGGTTAAGCACCGGAATAAATTGCTTAGGGAGGTGGTGGAATCTCCATCACTGGGGATTTTTAAGAGCAGGTTGGACAAACACCTGTCAGGGATGGTCTAGATAATACTTAGTCTTGCCTTGAGTGCAGGGGATTGGACTAGATGACCTCTCGAGGTCCCTTCCAGTCCTATGATTCAAGTTGAATTTAAAACTCGACTACATAAAGTAGGAGTAGGATGCTCAGATTGTCACAGCGATATGGTTGGCATAAAAGTGTAGATTAGATTAGACTGGATTACTGTAGATGCATAGGCTAGGTTATCCAGGTATTACATAAGAGAGGGCCTGGCCCTGCTGAAATGGACAAGATGTCATAACAAGTCTTTTCCACTCTAGCGTCTATACAGTATATTTTGAATTTCTGTCTCTAAATAAAAGCTTGCTGTTAACTCCTCTCTCCTGCAATATTTTTTTGTTTAATGCTGGTCAATTAGCAGAAGTAACCCAGGTAACACCAAGACTTCCATCTCCATCTGGATTAGATTCAGATTCCTCTAAAGTGGAAGGATTAGTTTATTAGTCCAAACTTCCAGCATGGAATAGCTAAACCAAGGTCTGTCCTCAGGCTTGCAGAATTTAAACTCAGGTCCTGTCTGCTCTATATGAACATTGATGATTCCATGGGACTTTTTGTAACAGTAGGTTAACCGTGACACCTTTCACCAAAAATTCCCTTGTCCAACTACTGTGCAGAATGCTGTGCACGAGCTGTGGGCCCAAGTCCTGCAGACTTTAGACAAAACTTCCAGGGAAGTCAATGGGAGTTACGTCTGTAACGACTAAAGCCAGCTCTGTAGTTATAACTAGAGTCTGAAAGCCAAGGGGCGTGAGCCTTTCTGTGAATCAGGGCTAAGTTTGGAGTGAACCCAAGTAGATTATGGTTGTGGTTTCATTACACGGGATACTTGTAGATTTTGCATGATTTCACCATGATACTTTTGTGTTTTGAGGTTGTTCGAACATGAAGACACAAAGCGAGGCTCTAGGGTTGTGAAAGGCTGAAAACAAGGTTTGCCAAACCTTTGTGATCTAAACCCATCGAGTTCCCCCAAGCTCCAGAAGTAACACTACTGGAAGGTGTACAACTTGGGACTTTACTGTACAAAAGTGTAGCAGAGCTTTTAGAGATGGGAACACAGTGTGTGAACATCCTATCCCTAAACACTGGGGAAGTTTGGATCTGGTCTCAGACCTGAACCTGAATCTTGTGACTGGGCCTCTTTGTATAATGGTCTGAATTCCAAACTCTGGGGAAGTTTGAATTTAAATCTGGGCCAGAACTTCACAATGTGGGCCAATCTCGAATTCATTCTCAATGACAGTATTCTCCCCTTTGCCATCCCATCTTCATCTTTTAAAAGGAAGAAGAAGAATGTTTGCATTTCTAAGGCCAGGTGTTGCTCTTTGTGCTACTGGTGTGAATCACTGATGTCAATGGAGTTACCCTGACAACAAAAACTTGCCCCTTGCTCTGCAATTGAAGCTGTGCGGAGAAGGAAAGGAGAAAGATCATTTAAGAATGGATTACTTTGCATGCTCTTAGATATAACATTAGTTCACACAGAAAGCTTGCATTTATAGACCAAGCTGTCCTTCCTTCTGTCTTATGCATGCCCTCAAGTCAAATATAGAAGCACCACCACAAGAGAGGGCAAAAACCAGTTCAGGCCACGTGTTACCCCCAGCCATGCATGAACGAATCCCTCTATGAACTCAGTGAGTCCAACTTACCTACTGACACAGTAGAATGCTACCAGTTTGAAGATGTCCTCAAACACTAGAACAGATCCTTCCAGGTACAGTACTGATGAGAAAAGAGAAAAGCATTCAGCAACTGCTCTCATTGAGCCCTATGGCGGAAAAGTCGGATGGGTTTGACTCTCACTCATCTGAGGGTAAGTGTTTTCCTAGCCAACATTTAGATTAGTACAAATGGCAGAGAACTGGCTTCAGATGGCATATTGTAAAAAGATTTTTCAGGGAAGCAGAGGAGGGATGATGACCCAGCATAACTTAATATTAGTTAATTTAGAGGAAGTCAATATATTATGATGATAATAGAAATAGTGGGATGAAAAAATAGATCACAGCCAAACACACTTTGTTCTAGTTAAATCTGTCACTGACAGATGGAAGTTTTGGAACATACATGTGGCTGTTCTCATTTGCATGTTTCTCTCCCTACATCTACATGTGTGTTTGTCTGGATGGGAAAAGCATTTTGAAGTTAAAAATGCAAATAATTATTTTTCTGCTGTATGTGTGTGTCATAGGGTTGCCAGGAGTCTGGTTTTTGACTGGAACGCCTGGTCAAAAAGGGACCCTGTCGACACTTACCTCAGGCAGCTTCCGATCTGCAGTGCAGAGGGGCTAAGGCAGGCTCTCTGCCTGTCCTGGGTCCGCGTGGCTCCTGGAAGCAGCTGTCAAGTCCAGCTCTTAAGCGCAGGGGCGGCCAGCTGGCTCTGCGCGGTACGTGCTGCCTGTGCCCACAGGTGCCAGCGGCCAATGGGAGCTGTGGAGCTGGCGCTCGGGGCTGCAGGGACATGCCGGCCACTTCCAGAAGCCATGTGGAGCCAGGGCAGGCTGAACCCCCTCCCACGTCCCAACCCCCTGCCCCAGGTCAGAACCTCCTCCTGGACCCCGTACCCTACGCCTCCTCCTGCACCCTAACTCCCTGCCCCAGCCCTGAGCCCCCTCCTGTACCCAAACTCCCTCCTGGAGCCCACACTCTGCACCCCGTCCTGCACCCCAACCCCCTGCCCCAGCCCAGTGAAAGTGAGTGAGGGTGGGGGAGAGAGAATGACAGAGGAAGGGGGGATGGAGCAAGTGGCGGGCAGGGCCTCAGGGAAGGGGAAGAGCAGGGGCAGACCAAGCGTGTTCAGTTTTGTGCGATTAGAAAGTTGGCAAACCTAGCGTGTCAGTATATTTCCCCCTCTTGTATGTACCTTTCTCTATGTATTTTACAGTGGGAGAGATTTGTTTTTAATGATAAAAGAAAGTATAAAATTTTGTTGCAAAGATTCTTTAAGGCTTCCTCCATCATAGAAATATATACTAGAGTGTTTTGCAGTAATAGTGCAAAATACTTACATTATTGTAGAGGTTTTGGCCATTACCATGTAACAATACAAACGATAATGGCCAAAACCTCTGTATCAACTATATATATTTATATCCATCTTGAGCTACCAGTAAATGCTCTGGCCACTGCATAGGTGCTAGAACTAGGGGTGCCAGGGTGCAGCTGCACCCCTGGCTTGAAGTGGTTTCTATCATACACAGGGTTTACAGGGGGTTTATGGTTCTCAGCACCCCCACTATACATAGATTAATGCTACAATCTTACAAATACTGTGTGTGAGTGAGAGAGAGAGATGGAATTTTAACATACTACACAGGACCCATAGCATATAGTGATAATTTAAAATAGATTATTATATTATAGGATGTCAATGCACCCCAGATTATTGAATTTTAGAGGTTTAATAGTGAGCTTTTGATTCAGATAATTCAGTACAATTTGGTACATAACACATTGAATACAGTTCAGACAGGACAGCATAATCAATTTTAGAACAGTCTTAGATGGCAATCTTTTGTTTGATTGTCTGCTTCAGAATTTCCTTCCATAATAGCAAAGCGGCACATTGAGCACCAATGTATTTATAACAGCCCAGCAGTAGAGAAATATTGCCACATTTACCATAGCATCACCTACTAAAAGTATTTAGAATGAATCTTCCTTTTCCTTTCTACTATGAATAGCAGTATATTACAGTGCATGCAGGATTATGCAGATTTGGAATGCCTTGGCTAATATTGAATAGAAGGTAAAATTTCCATTTGGGGATTCTCTAATTTCAAGTGACATTCTAACTAGTTGCTCCCTGCCTGTCCTTGCATGTTGTTATTCTGCAAGACAATGGAATACCTACACAGTATGTCATTTTTTAATTAAACTACTTGGGCTTCATTCTCCTTTTATGTGCACTAGTGTAAATCAAGAATAATTCCACTAAAAGTAATGGGTGGAATCCTGGGCCCTTTGAAATCAATGGGAGTTTTGCTATTGGTTTCAATAGGGGCCAGGATTTCACTCAATGGGGTTAGATTGGTGTTAAACCTGTGTAAGCGAGATCAGATTCAGGTGTCTTCACCCTACGTGGAGGTTCATGGTTACCAGGATTGCAATAGGTACCATGGGTGCAATGGTTCAATGTACTGAATGCATTTGTAACTATCATTTCTCTTAGAGATGTCCAAATTGAAACACAGACCTCAAAATCCATTTTCCACTCCCTGAATTTCTGGGGGGATATTCTTAAGTTTTAGGATACAGCGAAAATCATTCAAAAAACCCCAAGCTGTATGATTAACATATTTAATCTGAAATTCTGCCACGGCTCACCTATATAGATTCATCTTGAGGGAGCTATGGAAAAGAAACAGGTTAGGGGTGAAATCCCTACCCTATTGAAGTCAATGGGACTTTAGCCATTGACTTCAGTTGCGGCCTGGATTTCACCCTGGATCTTCAGCTGCGGACAAGATACAGTCAGGACTTGTCTCACAGGGAGTCCGTTTATGGTATTGGGTGTAACTCTACAGCGCACTAGCCTGCCATGCACTAACAAGCTACGTGGACCCTGCTGTCATCCACTAAAAGTTCCCTAGTGCTTTCTGACGTACTCCCATTTCAAACTGTAGTACATCAAAGTGCACTGCTTTGTGTGCATGCTAGCAGGGTCCACACAGCCAGTTACTGTGTAGTGAGGCGGCTGTTGTACTTTCACACCCTGATTTGCTGTGGAGAGAAGCCCTTAGTGCAGCAGATGTGGAGACACTTCTGATCTTGGAGCTGGCCACAGTCTGGTCTGGTCCCTGGCATAATCTAAAAGAGCATCAGGGTTACTCTAAATTATATCCTCTCCAAGGGCCATTCTGGCAGTCAGGGAATCGCTGGGTTTATGGACACCTTTCTCCCTGGGAGGGGGTGGCACAGAGCCATTACACTAATTACACCATGCAAGGATTACCAGAGAACCCTTAGGGAGCTGGTTAAATCCAGCCCAGCTGTTTGTTCAGTATTAGCTGAGTCTTCACTAGGAGGGTGAGTCAGTATTGCTATATTGCTATAGCTATACCAGCAAATCCCATCCAGTGTGGACAAGGCTGTAGACATTTAAAATGACCTAACCAGTGTCTGCTGGTACAAGAAGGGAGCCCACTGTTTAAACTTTGACCCTTAGTTCTTATGCTGTATAGTTAACACAGAATAAAAATGTATGGGATTTGCAGTTTCTGATTTTTTTTTAAATGTACTAAACACCAGTTTTTCGCTCTCATTTTGTGAACAATGTAGTTCTCTGGTTCTAACACACAGCATAATGAAACACTTTACAGAGAGAATCAATCATAAGCTAAATAGTAAAGGGAAATTTTCAGTGAGATTTTGAAGGAAGCAATTTGATATATTGAAGGGAGGGCTCAAGAACTGGAATGAAGCCACTCAAGTGAAAAGCCAAACTTTCCAACTGTATATAGGAGGTTAGAATCTGCTTTGAAAGGGTAGAGGAGTCAATCAAAAGAGTGATGTTTCTAGCTTAAAGGGCCACCCTCCCAGCTTACTGCCTCACAGCAGAAAGGAAATTCTTGACGTTAAGGTACTGGAATGGGAATCAGAAATTCTAAATTCTATTCCCAGCTCAGTCACCGACTTCTTGGGCAAATCACTTAAATTCTATGTGCCTCAGTTTCCTCATTTTACTCCATGCAATGTAAGTACCTAGTGTAGACTTGTGAGAGTCTTAATTCATTAATATTTGTTAAGCTCTTTGAAATCATCAAAGCAAGCACTGTACAAATGCAAAGTATTATATATAATATGTTCCAATTCAGTCACTAAGACAAGGGCACAGATGAGGGGTGCTGATTAAAAGTAGCAGTGTTAGAAACACTGAATCCTTTGGGTTATGTTTAAGGCAGTTTGCAGATCAGTGTAAGGCAGCATTACCCTAGAACTACATGTCTTGCCTCCATCTATAATGATTAAACAGAGATTTTGCATCACTTTTCCTGCAAATGAAAATCAAGCAAAAAAAGCCAGAGTGGGGATTAAAGAACAGAGCAGTGTGGCCATCTTTCCAGCAGGTGTTTCCCACAATCCTATTGGTTTAAAGCCTAGCGTAAAAATGAGGAAAATCTTTTTTTAAATTCTTCATGGAGAAATCCAGTTGACAGAAAAGAAAAATAGCCACTGATAAGCAATAGTATGTTTACATTTTGAAGCCACATAGAAAGCGAATTTGTCACCTCAGAAAAAAATGTATGCACAAGGGTTTCAGGTTTAAAATGGGAAGCACATTAAAGAGACGTTAAACACAGTTCAATGGTGAGATTGATGGTGAGATTTTATGCTCCCCATGCATTTTCATACTATACTGAACCTGAAGGAGAGCTTCTGAGAGACAACAACTTCCTGCTATCATTTTTAACAATATCCCACTCAGCTGTTTGTTGCCTAAGCTTCCATTCTATGCACACAGCTCAGCTGAATCTTCTGAATGGGAACCCCTTAAAATTACCAGAATTTCCAGCGTTGGGAATGTGGGAATAGCAGAGAACCTATGCCCACCACAACCAGTCTGACGAAAGGTGGAAATCAGTCTGTGGTACCGAACTACACATCCTGAAAAGTGACCTGCTTCCAGGATCGCTCAAACATGGCTTATGGGATAGAAAATAATACTTTCCACTTATAACACACCTTACATGTGAGGCCCTCAAAGTTTGACAACACTAACTTAGCCTGACAACAGCCCTGGAGCTAGTAAGCGTTATTATTACAGATGGAGAAAATGAGGCAAAGACGTTCAGTGGCTTGCCCACACCGATCCCATAGCAGAATTAGGGACAGTCTCTCAGGTTTTGTTGACACTGAGAGCAGCATATAGGGTATGTGTAGCTACACATCACAGTAAGAAGCAGGCTGGGTCCACACTATGGTGTGTTGTTATATGTGGCAGTAAAAGACTCCAGCAGGGGGAAGGTAGGGGGGAAAGGCTCCGGCAGTTCCCTGCAGAGGGGAAAGGCTGCTGCAGTGGGGAGCTGCTGGAGCCTTTCCCTGCTGTCCTCCCTGCCAGAGCCTTTTCTCTGCTGCTGGAGACCTTCCCTGCTAAAAAGAGCTGGGGGAAGCACTGGTTAGGCACGTACACACCCAAAGGTTCTGGCCTGTCTTTACTCTCCTAAGCAGTGCCCAGCATCTCCACAGCTACGGCTACAGCGTACGTGCTCTCTGCACCACTATAAGTGTTCACACAGCCTCAATCACCTACTCTGTCCACTGACCACACTCCCTCCCTTTAGACAATTGAGCTCTTCGTCCCAGGCAGCAGTGTACGGGTAGCTCACTTGTTCATGATAACGAGGAGCACTTTTAGCAACACAGGAATGGCCAAATCAGACTTGCGTTCCAATTAATCCAAACTCTTGTCTCTGACAATGGCAAGTACCAGTAATTCAGAGCACGGTGCAGGAAACTCCTTAATGGGATAAGCTTATCATTGGGGAATTTATACCTCCAGTTAAGCAGTTGGCATCTGCTTATAATCTGACATATGAGGATAAATATCCCTTGTAAATTTCTATCCTGACAGTGAAAATGTAGGTGTTATTATTCATATGAATGGCTATTCCTTTTTTTGAATCTTGCTGAGCTTTTGGCTTTTCCATGGTCCAGCTATCAGGCTTTCTGCTACTTCCACTCACTGCCCCCTGCCTCTCTCTGTGTGTCTGATCCCTTCCACCCAGATGCCACTTCCTTTTCCAGTTCACTAAGTATGTCTATAGTACGAAATTAGGTTGAATTTATAGAAGTCGGTTTTGTAGAAAGCGTTTTTATACAGTCGATTGTGTGTGTCCCCACACAAATGCTCTAAGTGCATGTAGTCGGCAGAGTGAAAAAAAAGGGAAGGAGGAGGATCCTGGGAACTACAGGCCAGTCAGCCTCACCTCAGTCCCCAGAAAAATCATGGAGCAGGTCCTCAAGGAATCAATCCTGAAGCACTTAGAGGAGAGGAAAGTGATCAGGAACAGTCAGCATGGATTCACCAAGGGAAGGTCATGCCTGACTAATCTAATCGCCTTCTATGATGAGATTACTGGTTCTGTGGATGAAGGGAAAGCAGTGGATGTATTGTTTCTTGACTTTAGCAAAGCTTTTGACACGGTCTCCCATAGTATTCTTGTCAGCAAGTAGAAGTATGGGCTGGATGAATGCACTATACAGTGGGTAGAAAGTTGGCTAGATTGTCGGGCTCAACGGGTAGTGATCAATGGCTCCATGTCTAGATGGTAGCCGGTATCAAGTGGAGTGCCCCAAGGGTCGGTCCTGGGGCCAGTTTCGTTCAATATCTTCATAAATGATCTGGAGGATGGTGTGGATTGCACTCTCAGCAAATTTGCGGATGATACTAAACTAGGAGGAGTGGTAGATACGGTGGCAGGTAGGGATAGGATACAGAGGGACCTAGACAAATTGGAGGATTGGGCCAAAAGAAATCTGATGAGGTTCAACAAGGATAAGTGCAGGGTCCTGCACTTACGATGGAAGAATCCAATGCACTGCTACAGACTGGGGACCGAATGGCTAGGCAGCAGTTCTGCGGAAAAGGACCTAGGGGTGACAGTGGACGAGAAGCTGGATATGAGTCAACAGTGTGCCATTGTTGCCAAGAAGGCCAATGGCATTTTGGGATGTATAAGTAGGGGCATAGCGAGCAGATCGAGGGACGTGATCGTCCCCCTCTATTCGACATTGGTGAGGCCTCATCTGGAGTACTGTGTCCAGTTTTGGGCCCCACACTACAAGAAGGATGTGGAAAAATTGGAGAGAGTCCAGCGAAGGGCAACTAAAATGATTAGGGGTCTGGAACACATGAGTTATGAGGAGAGACTGAGGGAACTGGGATTGTTTAGTCTGCAGAAGAGAAGAATGAGGGGGGATTTGATAGCTGCTTTCAACTACCTGAGAGGTGGTTCCAAAGAGGATGGTTCTAGACTATTCTCAGTGGTAGAAGAGGACAGGACAAGGAGTAATGGTCTCAAGTTGCAGTGGGGGAGGTTTAGGTTGGATATTAGGAAAAACTTTTTCACTAGGAGGGTGGTGAAACACTGGAATGTGTTACCTAGGGAGGTGGTAGAATCTCCTTTCTTAGAAGCTTTTAAGGTCAGGCTTGACAAAGCCCTGGCTGGGATGATTTAATTGGGGATTAGTCCTGCTTTGAGCAGGGGGTTGGACTAGATGACCTCCTGAGGTCCCTTCCAACCCTGATATTCTATGATTCTATGATTCCCCACCCTCACACATTTTCACTGGGTTGGGGCAAGGGTGCGGAAGGAGGTGAGGGCTCCGGCTGGGGATGCGAGTTCTTGCGTGGGGCCGGGGATGAGGGGTGCGGGGTGCAGAAGGTGGTTCTGGGCTGGGGCCGAGGGGTTTGGAGTATGGGATGGGGCTTTGGGCTGGGGCAGAGGGTTCAGGTGTGGGAGGGATGAGGGCTCTGGCTGGGGGTGCGGGCTCCGGGGTGTCGCCAGAAATGAGGGGTTTGGAGTATGGGAGGAGGCTCTGGGCTGGGGCAGGATGTTGGTGTGCGGGGGGGGGGGTGTGAGGGCTCCAGCTGGGGTTGTGGGCTCTGGGATGGGGCTGGGGATGAGGGGGTTGGGGTGTAGGAGCGAGTGCAGGGTTCAGGATCTGGGAGGGAGTTTGTGTGTGGGACGGGGCTCAGGGCTGGGACAGAGGGTTGGGGTGTGGGAGGGGGTGAGGACTCCAGCTAGGGGTACTTCCAGCTAGGTAGACTCTGGGGTGGGGCCAGGGATGAGAGGTTTGGGGTGCAGGAGGAGATGTGAGCTCTGGTCAGTGCTTACCTTAGGCGGCTCCCGGAAGTGGCCAGCATGTCCCTGGGGCCCCTAGGCAGAGGGGCCCAGCAGCTCTGCACAATGTCTGCACCTGCAGACCCCACCCCTATTGGCCCTGGTTCCTGGCCAATGGGAGCTGTGAGCCAGTACTCAGGGCATGCACACTTAGGGGCTGCAGGGACGTGCCAGCTGCTTCCGGGAACCGTATGGAGCCCGAGAGCCTGTCTTAGCCCCCCTGCACCACCGACCAGACTTTTAACAGTCCAGTCAGCAGTACTGTCCAGAGCCACCAGGGTCCCCTTTTGATTGGGCATTCTGCTGGTTGAAAACTGGACACATGGCAACCCTAACCTGAGGGTTTGGGACTTTTTTTTTTTTTTTTTTTTAAATGGAAGCTGAGATTTCATGTAATTTATTGATTCCATCAGCTGGTGCTTTAAGAAAAAGACACAACAAGACTCATGATAAAATTGCAAGAGCTGGCAATACTTCTAGACAAGTATTCACATTACAAAGATCATTAGCACAAGTTGCCACTCAGTGATTAAATTAGTACTGTGTGAAACAGGACTACAATAATGTACTCTAGGGAACTTTTAGTGCATGTTTGCAGGGCTCACACTGGCCAGTTATTGCGCAACTAGAATTGTGCACACTAGAATTTACGCCCCTCCGGTGCAGACTAATACACTATGTGGACAAGCCCTAGGGAGTGAATGGGCCCTGGAGACTGAAGTATCCCCTCACTCTTACCAGGGGCCTGTCTTTTTCAGAGTGTCAGGAGGTCAGTCTCCAGGGCTGTTATAGATGCCAGAACAACACTTAGGGTTGCCAACTTTCTAATCGCACAAATCTAAACATCCCTGCCACACCCGTGTCCCGCCCCTTCCCTGAGGTCCCACCCCATCCCATCTCTTCTCTGAGGCCCTGCCCCTGCTCGCTCCATCCCCCTTCCCTCCGTCGCTCGCTCTCCCCCACCCACCCTCACTCACTTTCACTGGGGCAGGGGGTTGGGGTGCAGGGGGTGTGAGGGTTCCAGCTGGGGGTGTGGGGTTTGGCATGCAGAAAGAGGCTCCAGGCTGCCCATGTGTCTAGGAGCTGCAGGGACCTGGTGGCTGCTTCCGAGAGCTGCACGGAGCCAGGGCAGGTAGGGAGCCTGCCTTAGCCCCAGGCCCCTGCTACTCTGCTGACCGGATTTTAATGGCTTGCTCAGCGGTGCCAACTGGAGCCACCAGGGTCCCTTTTCAAACAGGCATTCCAGTCACAAACCGGACGCCTGGCAACCCTAACACCACTATATGCACTAGACAAAAATGTAAACAAGTAAATGAGAGGGATCTGCCATTGATTACCATGGTGACATTTAGTTTTTCTACTGCTGCAAACAAAGCACAGCAGACAATTCCACTAGAAGTGGCTTGTGGAAATTTGAGCCACTGCAGAACATCTAACAACAATGTACATATTATTTATTTCAATTCATATTAGTCTGCTCTCTCTTCCCCTGCTCAGTGCCCACTCTGAACCCTGGCACACCCCGTGCAAGGTCAGGGGAAAGGGAGACTCAGCGTCTGAGGCAGTTAAGCCCCATTTCCATGTGGATGGGATGTGGCAGTATGCACAGGGCCTTCACCTCTTTCTGATTAGGGGATATGATCAGGGCTGTTGTTTTTATTTACATCTGAGCTTACGGGCAATATACAGAGCGCCCCCTCAGGAGTGTCTATCCCACCCGATTGCATGTCTTTGTGTAAAATGTGCAGTCTTTTTTAAAAATTGCTAGCTGTTGGCCAAAGTTACTTACACACTACAGAGCAGTGGTTCTCAACCATGGTATGTGTATCCTGGAGGTATGCAGAGGTCTTCCAGGGGGCACATCAACTCATCTAGATATTTGCTTAATTTTACAACAGGCTACATAAAAAGCACTAGCGAAGTCCGTACAAACTAAAATTTCATGCAGAGACTGACTCGTTTATACTGCTCTATATACTATACACGGGAAACGTAAGTGTAATATTTATATTCCGGTTGATTTATTTTATAAGCGTATGGTAAAAATGAGAAAGTAAGCAATTTTCAGTAATAGTGCGCTGTGACACTTTTGTATTGGTATGTCTGATTTTGTGAGCAAGTAGGTTTTAAGTGAGGCGTAACCTGGGGGTACACAAGACAAATCAGACTCCTGAAAGGGGTACAGTCTGAGAGCCACTGCTACAGAGAGCCTCACAGTACACTCACAGCCACCACTAATGCATCTTAAACTTTCCTCATATCACTCAGTTCAAATGACAGCAGTCCATAATCACAGTGTTTTCTTTTCACTGGTGCTTGGAAAGGAGGAGAGGGGTTGGGCAGGAGTCAGGAAATAGCTGAAACAACATGGTAGTCGGGTTTAAGTTAGCTGGCTGTGATGCATTAGAAAGCATATCCGCTTGAAATAGTGCAGCTAAGGAAATCAGTTGCAGAAGTTCAGCTATTGGAGCAACTTCCTTGCTCCACTGTTCTTTGTCTCTTCCCTTTGCCTAACTAATTCCCACCCTTCTGAACTTCCTCTTATTCCAGGAGCTCCTTCAGCTACGTGAATTGTTGTTTTGACTCATCGGTGCTGCTTGCTTTCACAGCTGCTTCTAGTAGTAATACCCATCTGCTTGTGGGAACAACTACATGAGCCTAAACTAGAGATGGGTCCAGAGTGGAGTGCTCCAAAGTGATCTCTGAAATTCCATCCTTCCTCCTCAACTTCTGGAGAAGTTGGAATCTGGATCTAGCTCTTAACTTCATGAATTGGGCCTCTCTCTATGATAGGCCAAATAAGGTGATCAGTGCAGGATATAAACTCTGATTGGTCCAACCAGGACCAGTGCTTTGATACTGGATTGCTTTGCCAACATCTTCTCTGCTATTATCTCTGCAAGTTTTGGGAGAATATTCAGAGATTGCTCCTAAATTTCTTCCGAGGGCAGTAATTTTCAGCACCTTTCCTATCAAGGTGCATTATGTACCCTTTTTGGCTTTGCCTCGGAACTGTTTTCTGTGCACTGAAGTACAATTGCTGTCTATAAGCCAACGTACTAGCATAACCTACTATATGGATACACACAGCATACTATAAGCCAAGGTATCATGCACCATAACCTACTTCATTGTGTCTCATTACAAATAATACCAAGTTTGGATAATCTGGAACTTCTTATTTCCATTTATAATATCAAAGTTGTTTGCTTTTGTTAAGTTTAAGGATTTCAATTATGCTCAAATTCAACCCAGGTGTAACCTCACTGAAGTCAGTGGAGTTACATCAGGCATTATTTCGGCTTAAACCTCAGAATTTTTCTGACCAGAGCAGTAATTAAAAAAAAAAAAAGAGCCCTGATTGCTGAAGTCCCAACTCAGTCTTACATTAAGTTAGTGGGCCAAATATACCTTTAGAGTAAACTCACTGATGTCGGTAGCTGTGCCATTAGGAAAAAGTTTGTAACTATAAGGATAGTTACAAACTTTTTCCTAATATTTGACCTAAATCTCCCTTGCTGTAGATTAAGCCCATTACTTCTTGTCCTACCCTCAGTGGACATAGAGAACAATTGATCCCCATCCTCTTTATAACAGCCCAACCACCACGTTACACGAACTTTGGAAGGAGGGTGGTTCGGTTTTATTCATTAGTGTGACTTCCAGGGGGTTGCTTAGGTGAGTAAGTATTACATAATGAGGACCACAGTTGTCGTTCAGACCACATTCAACAGGCTATCTGCATTATGTGTTTGGAGTTCTTCAGTGTGATTTTATGAGCTGAATACACATTTTAGGCTGGGTTATCTTTCCACTGGGCCCTACCTCTCTGTCTGGGGTTTCTCTTTTAAAGGGGCATCCTGGGTCAGTCATTAGCTGCTGGAGCTCTGCCCATGAGCAAAGTTGGGGGCAGGAGAGGAAATACTTGGGGAACAGAACCTGATCAGAGGTACAGGGACTCTGTGCAGAAGATCTTTACCTCCAGGTGATCACTTGCCAGGATTTGTGGGTTGGCCCTGTGGTCTGTTCCAGAAAGGGGCAAACCCTGCATCCCAACAGAATGACAGGGGACAAACCTCCATCAAGAAAATTAAAACAACCTAGTGGAGATTCCCTACCCTGTACCCCCTCTCCCAAGGGTTTTATTGCAGTAGGGAGTGAGAGGGCCCAGTATTGTTTGTAAAAGCACTGTCCTTCTAAAGGTACTCGGGACACTGTAGAGAACATCCTCATCAGAGCAACGTGAAATACACATTATAGCAATAGTACAGAAAATAAACAACCAGGGAGGATCCAAATAAAAATAATGGAAGATTTAGGTGCATCTGTCTGAGTGTAGGAGAAGGTGTTAAAGAAAACACCTTTGGAAGAGAAAGATTTCACATCTGAGGAGGAAGCTGCTGATCTAGATTTCAAGGGGAGAGTGATATTCACAGCCTAAGGGACACCGCCACAAAGGCTCCAGCACCTGTCACTCTAAGCACCCGAGGGCAAGGTCCCTAGAGTGGATGGTGCAAGAGTGCAGATACCTTTGAAGACAAGACTCAGCAAGGAGTTCTCATTATATCCAAGACCAACTCAGTTAAAGCCTTTAGAAAAAGATCAACAGCATTTATTTAAAGTCAGTCTCAAGAATTCATGGCCAAACCTGCAACCCTCACTCCCATGAGTAGTCCTGAAGTCAGTGGGACTAACTACATGAGTCAGGGTTGCAGAATGAGGCCTAGGAACCTAGACTAATAAACCAAAACCCATGCTGAAGCCCTGATGCTCATAGTACTTTAAAAAGAAAAGGAGTACTTGTGGCACCTTAGAGACTAACCAATTTATTTGAGCTCTAAGGTGCCACAAGTACCCCTTTTCTTTTTGCAAATACAGACTAACACAGCTGTTACTCTGAAACCTGTCATAGTACTTTAACTTACCATATTTAGCTGTCTCATACTCTAAAAACCCCCTCAACACTGGTTTATTTGCCAGGTTAATTCTCTAATGATTTTATCAAAAATTATCTGTTCTTCCTTATTTTGTACATGAGGTGAATTACTTCTCTTATTTACCCCTTGCTCTGCGCATTTGGAAAGGACTCACATCCTCTCTTTTGTCAAGAGGAAGGGAAAACACAATTGTTATATGGTACACATTAAAAATACACATGTATTTGCAGAACTACAGAAAGAAACTAAGTTTGAATCAGACATTTTATGAAATTGGATTTTAGGAATGAAAATATTGACTAATTCATATAATTTCTCAGTATAAAGCAGGAAATGTAACATATATGGTGCTCGAGGAATGCTCTATGAAAGACATCTCCCTCTCTCAGTTTTAGAATCATACAGATTTATAGATGCTAATAAAGGGCCATAGATGGCATTCAAGAATATGCTATGAAACTAATTCTACTCAAGACTGAGGAATGGGAAGATCCTGGGAGCGTTGTTGGTACCCAGTTATCCAAATATCTCTTCCACTATGATCGTAGATCCAGAGAGCAGCTAGGAGTAACCATGATTAACACAAGAATTTGTGGGGGGGCGGGGGGCTGCTGAAAGGGTAAAGGAGGCTAAACGAGTCCTCAATTTAGGATGCTCAGAAAAACTAGAAAGGGACTTTTCAAAGTCAAAGGATTAGTGATGTTCTTGGAAACCCCCTGTGACGCTGGCAGACCAGGTGCCAGTTCTTGCCAAGGCAGAAGGTGTCAGCTTAGCACTGACAAATTCATAGCTGGAAACTAGACCAGCTCACCTGTACATTCATATTGTTCAAGATAGGTGTTAGACTTAGAAGAATGCGTTTAGTGTTTATACTCTACGGAATGCTGGTAAGATCTGCATGCATTAATTTCACTTGTAATGTCTGTATCGCATGCTAAAAGGTGATTTGTAAGTATTGCTTTATAATTGTAAAAATACCTGCTCTGAACCTGTGAACCCAGACAGGAGGAATGGTCCACTGCCCATCAAGGAGGGCTATCAAAACTAAATGGGCCATTGTGGAACATCACAATACAAAGACTTGGTTAAGGGCCCTCTCACACCCGTGAAGGTGCTACTTGCAAGAAAATCCATCCATCAGCTTGAATGCTGGAACAAGGGACAAACAGGGGCACAAGAAAATTTTCCTCTCTTTTTGCTGTTTGGATGCTCACAGGGCTGGAGCTAAGAAACTGAAGAAGAGATCCCCTGGGTCAACCTGGGTTAGCCCTAAAAGACATTCAGAGCTGACAGATTACTACAATGCTATCATCTTTTAAAAGTATATATATATATTGTCCTCTTTAACCTGTAAAAAGAAAAGGAGTACTTATGGCACCATAGAGACTAACAAATTTATTTGAGCATAAGCTTTCTTGAGCTACAGCTCACTTCATCGGATGCATTCAGTGGAAAATACAGTGGGGAGATTTATATACACAGAGAAAATGAAACAATGGGTGTTACCACACACACTGTAGCGAAAGTGATCAGGTAAGGTGAGCTATTACCAGCAGGAGAGTGGGGGGCGGGGGAGGGGGGGAACCTTTTGTAGTGATAATCAAGATGGGCCATTTCCAGCAGTTGACAAGAACTTCTGAGGAAAAGCAGGGGGGGAGGGGGGCGAGGAATAAACATGGGGAAATAGTTTTACTTTGTGTAATGACCCATCCACTCCCAGTCTTTTGCGGATACAGTAAAGGATGTTGATCAGGTGGTTCCGCAGTTTCTTTGAGAATGTGTGGCACAAGCTATCAGCATAGTCTTTTTGCGGATACAGATTAACACAGCTGCTCCTCTGAAACCTGTCATTACGCAAGGCACTGAATTTAGCCGTATGGAGTGGAAATCTATCAACTGCATGAAAAAACTCATACAGATACAGACAGACATCATCTTCCTTTCCAAATGCAAACAGATGGACATTGTACCAAAAGGACTGAAGGTAAAAAATCCATTACAATCTACATACCACACAGACTATGCTGACAGCTTGTGCCACACGCTCTCAAAGAAACTGCGGAACCACCTGATCAACATCCTCTACAGCAAACAGGGAAAGATTAAGAATGAGCTCTCAAAACTGGATACTCTCATAAAAAAAACAACCTTCCACACAAACTTCCTCGTGGCTGGACTTTACAAAAACTAGACAAGTCATTTACAACACACACTTTGCTTCTCTACAAAAGAAACAGGACACTAAACTATCTAAACTACTACATGTCACAAGGGGCCACAACAGTGGTTCCCTTAACCCACCCAGCAATATTGTTAATCTATCCAACTATACTCTTAGCCCAGCAGAAGAGTCTGTCCTATCTCGGGGCCTCTCCTTCTGCCCCTCCAACCTCACGAACATGATACAGTTCTGTGGTGACCTAGAATCCTATTTTTGACGTCTCCGACTCAAGGAATATTTCCAACACACCTCTGAACAACATACTAACCCACAGAGACCTTCCTACCAAGACTACAAAAAGAAGGATTCTGGGTGGACTCCTGAAGGTCGAAACAACAGACTGGACTTCTACACAGAGTGCTTCTGCACTCTAAAGCAGACATGCATGGGCTGAAATTGTGGAAAAGCAGTATCACTTGCCCATAACCTCAGCCGTGCAGAACACAATGCCATCCACAGCCTCAGAAACAACTCTGACATCATGATCAAAAAGGCTGACAAAGGAGGTGCTGACGTCATCATGAATAGGTCGGAATATGAACAAGAGGCTGCTAGGTAGCTCTCCAACACCACTTTCTACAAGCCATTACCCTCTGATCCCACTGAGGGTTACCAAAAGAAACTACAGCATTTGCTCAAGAAACTCCCTGAAAAAGCACAAGAACAAATTCGCACAGACACACCCCAGAACCCCGACCAGGGGCATTCTATCTGCTACCCAAGATCCATAAAGCTGGAAATCCTGGACACCCCATCATCTCAGGCATTGGCACCCTGACAGCAGGATTGTTTGGCTATGTAGACTCCCTCTTCAGGCCCTATGCTACCAGCACTCCCAGCTATCTTTGAGACACCACTGACTTCCTGAGGAAACTACAGTCCATCGGTGATCTTCCTGAAAATACCACCTTAGCCACTATGGATGTAGATGCCCTCTACTCCAACATTCCACACAAAGATAGACTACAAGCCGTCAGGAACACTGTCCCCGATAATGTCACAGCAAAGCTGGTGGCTGAACTTTGTGACTTTGTCCTCACCCATAACTATTTCACATTTGGGGACAATCTATACCTTCAAGTCAGTGGCACTGCTATGGGTACCCGCATGGCCCCACAGTATGCCAACATTTTTATGGCTGACTTAGAACAACGCTTCCTCAGCTCTCGTCCCCTAATGCCCCTACTCTACTTGTGCTACATTGATGACATCTTCACCATCTGGACCCATGGAAAAGAAACCCTTGAGGAATTCCACCAGGATTTCAACAATTTCCATCCCACCATCAACCTCAGCCTGGACCAGTCCACATAGGAGATCCACTTCCTGGACACTACGATGATAATAAGCGATGGTCACATAAACACCACCCTATACCGGAAACCTACTGACCGCTATGCCTACCTACATGCCTCCAGCTTCCATCCAGGACACACCACACGATCCATTGTCTCCAGCCAAGCTCTATGATACAACCACATTTGCTCCAACCCCTCATACAGAGACAAACACCTACAAGATCTCTATCAAGTGTTCTTACAACTACAATACCCACCTGCTGAAGTGAAGAAACAGATTGACAGAGCCAGAAGAGTACCCAGAAGTCACCTACTACAGGACAGGCCCAACAAAGAAAATAACAGAACGTCACTAGCTGTCACCTTCAGCCCCCAACTAAAACCTCTCCAATGCATCATCAAGGATCTACAACCTATCCTGAAGGACAACCCATCACTCTCACAGATCTTGGGAGACAGGCCAGTCCTTGCTTACAGATGGCCCCCCAACCTGAAGCAAATACTCACCAGCAACCACACACCACACAACAGAACCACTAACCCAGGAACCTATCCTTGCAACAAAGCCCGTTGCCAACTGTGTCCACATATCTATTCAGGGGACACCATCATAGGGCCTAATCACATCAGCCACACTGTCAGAGGCTCATTCACCTGCACACCTGCTAAAGAGTTTGCTTTAGTCTGTTGCTGTCAAACTTGCTAAGTATGAAGAACTGACAAGGTATCTGGGACACATCACTGACAGAACTCAGGGCTAAAAATAATGTGAAGAACCATGAGAGGAATCTGAATTCTGCATGACTATGTGGTGCCATTTCTCATACTCCTGAAAGGGAACTAAGTTTTAATTCTACCGCTCCATGAATTGTGCCACTTCTATAAATATGATGTGTATTTATTAATTTTTTGCTGTAAATGACAGGAAGCTTATTTCTGTATGCACCCCAGACTATACGTGTGTAATACATGAATTATAAACTGGGAGGTAATAATTTGGAGAAATGCTACACTAAATCCTTCATTTTGTTGGTGTTCCTGGGGCCAAATCCTCAGCTGGAGTAAATCAATAGAACAATGGAGTGACAGAGAATTACGCCAGCTGAGAATAGGGCCCATAGTTCTATTGATAGTTCCCTAAGATAGCAAATTTTAAAAAATAGTTAAGGCATTATATTGTGATTTTAAATAAGAGTATTTCATTTTACCTTTATTCACAGAAGCCAGAGGTTTTATAGTGCAGAGTACAAGCTAAATAAGTGCAGCATCTGGATCTGATGTTGTGATAATGCCAGTGTTCAAGAATGCAACTTGCTAACAGCTCCAAAGAATAACTGCTAGTATAAAAAAACAATAGCTCCCCAAGCAAAATCTAAATGATACATGAACTTACAATAGAGAACAGATCTTTTTTCTTCAGATCCTGCAGTTATCCCTTAAAGTTCCCATATTATTTTCTTTATGAATAATGCATAGATGTTGCTATAGATAGTTTAACAATTCTTAACTTGTTCAAGGTGATTTAACACCCTCTGTGCTGTGATATACCATTATGCACACACATATTCAAGACTGGAAGACAGACATTATCAAAACCGAGTTACTGGGTTCAATACAGGACTAACAATGAAATTCTCTGGCCTGTGATATACAGGAAATCAGACTAGATGATCTAAAGGTCCCTTCTGGCCTTAAACTCTATGATTCCATTAATCTAGGAATATTCCTGTGCCCTCGCTGTTTGATAATCCAGACAGTCAAACAAATATATGATAATAAATGTGAGGGAAAAGAAACAGCTTGTAATGCTGGGTTATAAATTAATATTAAGCTTTTCAGGATGAATCGAAGAGTAAAATGCAATCCCCATTCCAGCTGGTTATGTAGTGGAGTTGGGTATACTGTTGTAACCCCCCTGCCAATAGCATCAGCAGCAGCAAAGGCCAGGTCTTTATTTTACAGACCTCCCCAAATCCACCCCTCCCGTAACCTGGGAACCTATAACCAATCTGGGCACCTTTGCAAAGCTGTACCCATGGCATGAGCACAGAGGTTTAAACAAACGAACTATATGGTAGGGGTGGGGAGGAAGGCCAGGTTGAATGGGGACAAATATTTACAATTTACCACCACCATTTACCTCAGGGGGCATAAGTCCCAGTCCCAAGCAATTGGACCCTGACTGGCTGATGCAGTTTGTTCCATCTCCCAGCCTCCCACTCACAGTTCATAGGTCCCCAACTTCCTCACTCACTGTTTGTGGTTCCAAGAGGCCGGGAAAATCAGGCTCCCTGTTTCATAGACTGCTCTGGGGCTCTGCCACCTGTCCTGCTATATTGATGTCTGCAGCTAGGACTGAGGGGCCACACCAGAGTCACTAGGTTGGCATTGCTCTGAATTCCTCTGCTCCCAGGGTAGTGCATGCTGCTGCTCTGTCCGCTGCTCCCCCATTAGAAGCTGTGGCCTGTGGCGAGCCCAACTACTGCTTTGCTCTGCCTGAGGCTCAGGTGATCTAACTGCTGCTGGGCTCTCACTTCTGCTTGCCATTGGCTAGAAAACGAACTTCTGGTGAGCTTGGCTTTAAAAAGGCAACTAAAGCTCTTAGCTCAGATTTTCAAATACAAGGGGATCAATGGTCTTAAAAACTCATCCAAGTCCCTACCACCCAGAGAGAAATTCCTAGCAACTAGCCAGCAATGCACCATTTCTCTCTCCTTGCCCTCTGGCTCTGTCCAGGGCCTCTTACCCAATCAGGGTGACCCCATGCCCAGCCATTGTCCAGGCTTTGCCTGGTGAGTTCCCAACAGGATAATCTCAAAAATATGCGCCCCAAGAACAAAACTTTGTCAAATTATACCCCAGTGTCCCCAAACTACCCACAGTTAATATGTAAATGAGGTACTGCCTCACTCAGTTGGCTCCCCTAGCTCTCCAGTAGATGCCATCAGAGAGCTTACTCAGTTAGCTCCATTCTCATGTAGGCTTGAGGCCACAGGGCTTACACTGTGGAACCGAATGTGTGAACGTTCATCATTTTAATAAAAAAATCTGAACTTTCTTTCATGGACCCTTCTTCTCTGAATAGCTTATCAAATAAATTATTTGCAAACATCTTTTGGAAAGCAAAAATGTCTTGTAATACAGGTGTGAATTTCAGTGCTTAATTTATAAAGAGGGAAGTGCCATGGCACACAAAATGGCATCCTTCACACAATGTAACCTCGCATTCACTGTACGTGTGAGGTCACACTGCAGGGAGGATGACATTTTGTTCTACAAATTGGCATCCTCTGCATAGTGTGACTTTGCACACACCGTACACGCAAGATCATGCCTTGCACCACTGACAGAAGAAGTGCCCAGGCTGTGGCCCAGCATGAAAAGAGGTACCAGGGCTGAGCCAAGGCACAAATTAAGCTCTGGTGGCTTTGTGCTCACCCAAAAGTCTGTACCAGACATGTGCCTTTTGGAGTTTCTTTGATTTCCCCTTTCTTGCTTATAAAAGGTTCAGTCATCCAATCAGGGAACAGAAACAACACTATGCTCTTTTGGGGACCAATCGTGTACTGTGAATATTGAAGAGCTATAGACACAGTCAAAACAAACAATTCAGGAACAACCAATAGGTAAAAATATTTGTACAAAGTGTTTGAATAAGAAATGAATAAAGAATAAATTAGCAAAAATCAAAGTCTGTTGGCAGCTAATTCAAGAGCAGAAATAAAGAATAAATTAATCAAATAGATTGAGATTGATTCTCCATTGCCTTCCACATTCTGTCACTACTCACACTTGTGTAAATGCTTCCATTCTCATTTGCCTGAATAAAATGCTACTCTTCTAACATGATAGCATTTTACACTACCCTGTGCGCAGGTACAAATGATGACAAAAGGTACAGATCAGTGGAGAATTGGGCCAATTGGTCACAATGAATCTGAACAAATTTTCCTGGAGGAGTCAAGATCTACCGTTCCTCCAACTGTGGCAGGATCTTTTTCATTGCAAGCACATTTGTGTACATACCTTGCAGTCAAGAGTCAAGCCCATCTGATGGTCAGAGCAAGAGATAGAAGTCTTGAGAAAACTTACGTGACTTTTCTTCTTTAATGTTGTACTCCTGCACATCAGAAGCCGCATTCTGGGCTGGGAAGTGGACCAAGAGTACCATGTTGTTCATGTTACCATCTCTCCTAACTAGGAATATCTAAAGCAGAGGAAAAGAAGTAGAAGCTTGTGAACTTAACGTTAAATATCTGAGAACGAGACTCTTTCCAGTAACCAGAGAAAGGTCATTTTCAATTCACGTCTAACACATTTCATTCTAGTTTCACTCCAGTATGTCAAATCTTCCATGACAAAGATAACTACTGCTAAGGGATATTTTCTCTGGGTGAAATTCAGTGCTGCAGTAGGGACTAGCAGAATCCCAATGCACCACTGATATCCTACTTAACCTGAAGATAAAGCTGCACAACTTCACACAATTTGCCAAATGACAACCCCTGATGCAACTGCCCTAAGCGATGGTGAATTTGCCCCAGTACATCCTCACTCGAGTTTCTAGCATGAGTATAGAATAGGGGCCCCCCTAGACATTTATAGAAAAAAGGATTAAAATAGCCATAAGTTGATTTTATAGCAAATGACTAACTTTTGGTCCTGAGTGGCTCAAAGCAGTGGGCATGTTGGACTAGCACAGGAGCAAGTTTAATCAAGAAGAGAAAGGGCTTTCTGGCTGAGTCAGTACCTTCTTTGTGCAGCGTAAGCACTGTGTGCATTCCTCAGTTTGTTTCTAATCCGACTTCAATGTCAAACATGTATTTAACTTGTACAGTAACTCCTCGCTTAATGTTGTAGTTATGTTCCTGAAAAATGCGACTTTAAGCGAAACGATGTTAAGCGAATCCAATTTCCCCATAAGAATTAATGTAAATGGAGGGGGTTAGGTTCTAGGGACATTTTTCTCACCAGACAAAACACACTCACACTCTCGAGAGAAAGAGAGAAAAAAAGTTTTAAACACACAATTTAATACTGGTACACAGTGATGATGATTGTGAAGCTTGGTTGAGGTGGTAGAGTCAGAGAGTGGAATATTTCCCAGGAAATGCCTTAGTGCTGAATGATGAACTAGCATTCAGCTGAGCCCTCAAGGGTTAACACATTGTTGTTAATGTAGCCTCACACTCTACAAGGCAACATAAACGGAGGGAGGGGAGGCAGCATGGCAGACAGAGACAAAGGCACACCCTGTGTGTGAGAGAGAGAGAGAGAGATGCACATTGCCCCTTTAAATACGCTGACGTCACTCTAAGTACATTGCCTTTTTAAGTAGATCAGCAAGTTGAGACAGCAGCTGCTGCTAGCAAGCTGTCTCTGTCCTGAGCCCTATCATGTCCCCTGTCCCCACCCCCGCTCTATAGGGATGGGGTAAGCGGAGGGCAGGAGCAGGGGGGAAGGGGGACACCGTGACATCAGCACCCCTCTCCCCCACCCCGAACAGCAAGCAGGAGGCTCCCAGGAGCAGCTCCAATGCAGAGAGCAGGAGCAGCACATGGCAGTGGCAGGAGGGACAGCTGAAGTGCCGGCAATGGATAGCCTGGGGCGGATGCCGCACAGGGAACTCAGGGGAGCTGATGGTGGGCTGCCGGTCCACCTAGTTCCAAGCCCCCATCAGCTAGCTGCAACAGGCTGCTCTTCCTGCAAGCAGTGGACAAAGCAGGTGGCTGCCAAACAACGTTATACGGGAGCATTGCACAACTGTAAACGAGCATGTTCCCTAATTGATCAGTAACGTAGCAACGAAATAACGTTAACCGGGATGACTAAGTGAGGAGTTACTGTAGCTTGAAATCCTATGAGCAAAGACTCTGTCATCACCTCTTCCTTAAAGCAGCTTTAGGTAAGACAGAGTCAAGGTATTTATAAAAGTGATTTCAAAGACTTAGCTAATTCTGGGACCACGGTATTAACATTCTAGAGGAGAAGTGTGATTCTAGAAAACGATTAAATAATTGCAGTGAACTGAAACTACACCAGGAAAGCTTTGATTTCTCGGGAAGAGGAACTGAGAGGAGTTTGTCTAGAAGCCAAGTCACAATGCACTACACTGCCATAGGGGGAACTGACGTAGGTTCTGAGCTCGGCAGGTTACGAGCATTGCTAATGCACAAACTCTCAGGGGTCCTAGGGTTGGGAGCATCTCATGTCACATTCAAGCAACCACTCTGGCCACAGCCTAAAGCAGTTTTGCTAAGACAGTGAGTGAGTGTCCTTGGGCGTATCTTGTGTGGCTCTCCATTCAGTTCAATACAACAAAGAGCCTGGTAAGGTCTTCTGCTCTCTGATGTGAAATTCAGTCCTTCAGCACTTCATATTTGAAGTGGATCAGACTCAAAGGGCAGCTTGACCCCATGCCATGGTGATGAGCAGGATATAAATGATTAGCTAGGTGGACAGGCAGGTGTTAGAGATGGTTGTGAGCACCTTGCACCTTCCCATGTACAGGGAGGGAGGTAAATCATTTAATCTCTTTGTGCCTCAGCTCCCCCAACTGATAACTCTAACCTACTTCACTGGGCTGTTGTGAGAATTAATGTATGTTTGACCCCCGAGATCACTGAGTTACCGATTAACACTTGATCCATTTTGGTTCAAATTCAGATTAACAAGGTGAGAAGTGAAACCTGGAAACTGGTCTGTTCTCTTTTCTAATCAGGAAGACTTGTTGCCATGGTTCCAAAGGTTATATTTGGGCCACGTTTGTAGAAATGGGGCCTTAGCTGCACAGGCTTCCTAAGCTTGCAGCTAACTAGTTCCCAATTTGCAGGATGGGAGCCTATTGTGTAAATAAGTCTTTCCAGATTGTGCCTCTGGGGTGTTGGAGAGCTGCTCCATCCTAAAATGAGCTTCAGGAGCAGGCAGAGCATGCGCCACCCCAGCTCTCTGACATTAAACTAGTGTATGTCCACTGCACCCTCTTCTGCAGGATACAGCATCAGCACATGCTCCCCTCTGCGGCTGGCCAGCTGTTCTCCCCTGGGAGGCACCCCTCTGGGCTGGCTCCTCTCCTGGCTACCTATTGCAGAGGGGAAGGGATCATGCCTGTGGAAGAGGTGGGGTGGGGGAGCAGAGACATGATTTGCCCCTGAATGTCCTTCAGAGACACTGCCCATCCCTGGATGTCTTGGAGAGCTTTAAAGATGTTAACGTTATGGCAGCTGGATGCCATTGTGAGAACCAGCAAATGGCAGAGGAGACATTGGTTTCTAACTTGCCACGAGCTAGATTTCATCCCTGAACGCTGACTCAGAGAATGAAAAGGCAACATCCACTGCCACCCTCACAATGAGAGCACGTGAATTGCCTGGGCACTCTGCAGTCCACACAATCTATTCCCACCTTTCCTTCAGCTAAAGGTGGTCTGTTCATTTCCACAGGAACTGGTGTAAACACCCACTACAGCTTCTATTGCTAGCAAGAAATTAAAGGAGGAAAAGGGGGAGGCAAGCTCTTAGCCAGACTGCCCTTTTCTAATGTTCTATCCAGGGAGGCCACATGAGCCTGAGGGAGAACTCCCCAGCTAGTGCGCCAACCCCCCTCCACCCAAAAGCATCAGGATTTCCAGACCTTTTCTTCAGGGTTCAGTGTTACCTCTCTAAATTAAAACCATGCAGCACAGGTTCATCATATAGACCAGGTCCTTTCCTCAGGGCCAGGGACTCCTGCAGGTCTTACTCTTCAGGCCCCCTGCCTGGGAGCTAAGGAGAGCCTATCTCGTCCCTTTGTTGAAGTTTTCCTCCAGCTGACTGGCTCCCAGACTTCTTAGCCTGCTACCTGCAACCTTGCACTCTCTGGCCATCGTCCCACAAGTTAAGGGGAACCTCTCTACTCCTTTCCTCATGCCCCTCAACTCAAGCTGCCCTTATATATATCTCAGCAGGCCTGGGTCTGAGTCATCTAGTTTCTACCATGTGTCCCTGGGACTTACTCCCTTCATCTGGGGAGATGGGCTTGTACAGGCTTTAGTCTAACCCAGATACAGCCTTTACTGTAAAAACCTTCCTTATCACAAACACCAGGCTCTCATTTTTTTTTTTTTTGACCAGGTCTCCTCATACATCAGGACTTAAATTAAAAAAAAACCAAAAAACAAAACCCGCAACACCCCAGCAACATTTCAAGGCTCATGACACGATAAGACCGAACAGACTCTCTCAGATAAACCCAATTCTGCTATGCTTACTCATACTGAGTAGTCACACTGAGCTTAGTGACACTACTCAGATGACAATATACAACTAAACGTAAGTACAGGCAGCAGGCCTGGGCTCACTCTGTGGCATCTGTGCTCACCTAACCCCTTCCTGGGATTTGGCTTTATTGGTAAGCTAAAGAACAATGAAACCATAAAACAGTCTAAAATTTCTCCTTCAGCTTGGCTGTGCTTCAGGTTTCCCTGCCGCAGCATCTCTACCCCTAATCCTAGCCTCATTCCAGATCAGTTTTCATTTAGTCATTTTAGTCTCTTTGGTTTGCACAGGGTTGTTACCTTCCCTTAGAACACCAGCCAGTGAATGAAGAGAAGTGGGAACAGGCCATTTTTTAGTAGAGGGAAAAACTGGGCTTATCCACCCTACTTCCTCCTAATCACCTCCCAATACTTTATGACATATAAAGAATTCCTGAGAGTTATTCCCCCACAGACTAAACAATGCAAAAAGCATTTTATATCTTGCTTTGTTTACATTAGAAATTCAGTTCTTGTCTACTTTGGGAGCTTCTCTGGATAACCGGAGAGGTACTGTAATGACATCACAGTACCAAGGACATGAAATCTGAGCAACTGTATCAAAACTTTTTAAAACACAACATGTTTTGTTTGTTGTTTTTGTCATCCCTTCTCTATCACAAACACCTGGCACGCGCTTGGGAAAAAAAATTTCTTTCCAAACCCCATCTCTTGTCAATAAAAGGCTGAAAGAACTGCCACTAGTTCTCATGTCCTCTTACAGGGAAGACAATTTTGATGTTGCTGGTTTTCCTAAGGTACAAAAATCAACAAGCAAAACTGACACCCCAAAGAAGCAAACTAGGGATATGAACACACTTTTGTTGTTGTTCACCTTTAAGATTTCACTTTTTAAGGAAGCTACAAGTCAGAGATATTGGAAAAATACTGCATCAGACTACAGAGAGTATATGGAGATATCTGAAAGCACAACAGAGCAGGGCTATGAAACAAATAGGAAAACTATTCCCAGACACCAACTGCTAAGTAAATCAAAGGTATAAGCCTTCTCTTTCACACACACCACCACTCTAGAGAGAATGGAAATGTCTATCCCATGAACATAAGACTAGCCAACAAAGACCAGAAACTGCTAAATACGTTTGCTTTCACTTTTGGGGGGGGCGGGGGAAGGGAACAACCACCAAAACCATACCACAGCTATCCATCTCCCCTGAGGACCAGGAAATGGGCTTGTCTGAGCTGAAATTGTTTTGGACTAATGTAGACTTACCCCTGCTGCTTCTTTGCTGAGTATCTCTCCAGCCCTGTCCTGATTCATGCTCAGCTGAAGCCAGACTGGGCATGTTTTGATGAGTTTATCAAGAACACAGATGCCAGGCACTGGAAGGCAGTTTTGCAGAGTGATGGACTGAGATGGCCGTGTCTCATCATCATCTTCTTTACCAGGATCTGTGGCAGGACTGAAACAACACAAGAAAACCCCTTTAAGGAGAAGTGAAGAGCGACCATTTGTCATGAAGAAGTGTAAATACACACACACCACACTACTTGACTGGCATCAAACTAGAGATATTATTATTTTTATTTAACAGTTCCATTGTGTGCCTACAAGTCAAAGCCCTATTGTGCTAGGCACTGGCACAAACATAGAGGAAATGACAGTTCCTGCCTGAAATAAGGTTAGCTTGAGCTATAAATTCACCTCTGGGGTTCCAGCCATGTCAGACATTGCTGGTCATTCTGCTCTGGGGGCTGGTGGTATTTGGACCTACCTCTCTCCTATCCTCCCAGGGCTGGCACCTACAGAACAGGGTGGAGGCACATTGTCAGTGGCTGGGGGGAAGCTAGCACTGTCCTATGCTGTACCTCTGTGGATCAAAAAGATTTCAGCCTCCAGGGGCCCAGTTCGCTACCTGAAGGATCTGAGTGACTGCCCTTGACTTTAAAACAAGGTATTTATCCTCTGCACTGGAAGAGTAGGAGCCCCGCGGCTATCAAATCACCTTTCAGGAATGCCAACTACACTTCACTATACCATATTTTTAAAGAGAGCAAGGGACCCTGACAGCTCATGCCACCAGACTGCCTCAGGGTCAGCCTGCATCTGTAACCTTCCCAGGATTTCTGGAATCATACAGTAGCTTTAATGATTAGCCTGAGTATGCCACAGGAAGCACCCAACCCAAGCCCAGCTAAAGGAGTACATCACATGTAAGACATAGTGAGTTAGAAAAGGTCTGATTTTAGCTGGGAAGCCTTGGTTCTGTACCTAAGGTCCTCTCAGATACTCAAACTAAGCAAAAATTGAGACTCTGTAACACTGAGATTTCCCCCGGTCATAAATATAAAGGGAAGGGTAACCACTTTTCTGTATACAGTGCTATGAAATCCCTCCTGGCCCGAGGAAAAACCCTTTCACGTGTAAAGAATTAAGAAGCTATGGTAACCTAGCTGGCACCTGACCCAAAATGACCAATAAGAGGACAAGATACTTTCAAATCTGGAGGGTGGGGACAAAGGGTTGGTCTGTCTGTGTGATGCTTTTGCTGGGAACAGATCAGGAATGCACCCTACAACTCCTGTAAAGTTAGTAAGTAATCTAGCTAGAAATGCATAGATTTCCTTTTGTTTAATGGCTGGTAAAATAAGCTGTGCTGGATGGAATGTATATTCTTGGTTTTGTGTCTTTTTGTAACTTAAGGTTTTGCCTAGAGGGATTCTCTATGTTTTGAATCAGATTACCCTGTAAGGTATTTACCATCCTGATTTTACAGAGGTGATTCTTTTACCTTTTCTTTAATCAAAATTCTTCTTTTAAGAACCTGATTGATTTTTCATTCTTTGTAAGATCCCAGGGTTTGGGTCTGTGTTCACCTGTACAAGTTGGTGAGGATTCTTATCAAGCCTTCCCCAGGAAAGGGGGTATAGGCCTTGGGAAGATGTCTCCAATGGGGTCTTTCCCTGTTTTGTTTAAAACGCTTGGTGGTGGCAGCATACGGTTCAAGGACAAGGCAAAGTTTGTACCTTGGGGAAGTTTTTAACCTAAGCTGGTAAGAATAAGTTTAGGGGGGGTCTTTCATGCAGGTCCCCACATCTGTACCCTACAGTTCAGAGCAGGGAAGGAAACTTGACACCCCCCTTCTAGGATTACATTTCTCTGCTGATGCTAGGAGCAAGTGGGACAGTATTTGCGAAGTTTGACATTTGAAATCCCACCCCTGCACACACTGGTGACAGGGTTCAGTGAGCACACACCACAGCCACAGGGTAGCCTGGGTAGGAGTGTGTGGGGTGGGGTGGTCCCCACCTTTGGTTAAAACCATGGCAACAAACATCCTGAGAGAAGGAGGTGGTGTGCTTAGGAGCTCAGGCCCTTTGAGGAGCTGGGCCTCGGTGCTTTTTGTGCAGAGTTTAATTTACATCAGCATAAAGGTGTGTGTTCACTTACAGAGCTTCCTCACCAAGAGTGAACTGAAGGGAAAAAAAAAAAAAAAAAGTCAATCCTCAAAAGCCTGCTCATTGAGCTAGGGTGGGCGAGCTCAGATTAGCAGAGAGTGCAGGACTGGACCCAAAGAGCATGAGCGGAACTCCTCTCTCACGTGCTACTAAACCAGAGCTGAAGTGAGCGGATGCAATGTGTATGTGTGAACACGAGAGGGAGCTCAGGGACTAGAAAGACAAGGGGCCTAATTCTTCCCTCCTTTGTGTGACAACTACAATCTTAACCAACATTGAGGATGTAACTAGGAAACTCCAGAGCTTTAAAAATAAATAAATACCCTCTCTTCCCCCCCACACCCATACCCCTATAAGTAGTTACAGCTTGAGCAGAAGAGACTCACACCCCCCAAATTTGGCACTGAGGGTGGTGGCGGTGTAATGCACACTGAGCAGTGAACTCCACTTGCACCTTGTTTGGTCATTTGCACCTGGGTAAAGGAAATGTAACGTATTACCCAATGGAAATTCTTCACTCCAGTACACCAATAGTGACATCTCACACCCAGTCTGCACTGGTGTAAAGACTACGGAAGGTGCACGGCAGGGAAGAGCCAGGCTCAAGATGTTTGCAGCTCTTGCATTGATATCAGAAGACACTGGAAAGGGAACTTTTGTAAAGTGAGAAAGTAAAGGCGGAAACTGTGTCAGTCCTCAGTTTTATAATAGTGACCTCCACAATGTTCACCCTTGTGGAGACTGCTGAGAAGTGGGGGAATGCAGTGTGAGAGGCAGTGCCGGGAAGAGGGTGCAATCGGCTACTTCACCTTAGCTTTCATTTTATTTCTGGCTGCTTATTTTTAGCCCGATAGAAACCTTTAGAATAGTGAAGTGGATGCATTGTTAAAGACGAGGGATAGGTGTTCTTTTAGGCCCTGATCCTAAATAGGGGGCTGGAAGGAGGAGGAAGAGAGAAAGGTTACTCCTATTTGCTATTATCTTACTGCAGTCAGATTACCACCCTGAAGCAAAGGTTGATCCCGGCCCCTGGCCCCAATCCAGCAAAGCATTTACACACATGCTCAACTTTGAAGTAAATGAGACTACTCATGTGCTTAAAGTTAAACACATGCTTAAGTGCTTTGCTGGATCAGAGCCTGTATTCATAGGCAGTGTTGTCTAAAGGATAGAGTCCTGGACTGGGACTCAGAAGACCTGGCTTCAAATCCTCGCTCTATCACTGGCCTTCTGATGATCTTGGGTAGGTCACCTCACCTCTGTGCCTCAGTTTCCCTATTTATAATGACACTAACCTCCTTTGTAAATCACTTTGAGACCTACTGGTGAAAAGCGCTATTTAAGCGCTAGGTTTGATCATCACTCTCACCATTGGCCCCTCTATATTTGTTTATTTTTAAAAGATCACTTTTTCTTTTGGTAAAAACAAGCACATGATTCTTGGAAATGTCTATTTCTTTTAGTGTCAATTTCATCCTTTTGATTTGAGAGCTGAAATTAATCTGGCTCTATTTTTCTCTTGGTTTGGTATTACTTAAGAAAAAAGCAAAATACAGCTCTTAGTATCTAGGGCACATTGTAAAGTAGATCAAATTTCAGACCTGAACTAGTTGAATGTCTCCTGTCAAAGGCACTAAGTCAATGCAGCACACTTGGCTGCCCACTTTAAGTTTTGTCAAAGCAACCTTTTACAAAGCCTAAACATTGCTCCATAGTGGTAGTGCAGGAGAACCCGATATTGATCAGTCCATTTTCATTATCCAAGCAGAGAGAAAAACACAAGACAAAGAGCACAGATAGAGACAAGTGAAAGACTTACAAATTTTCATATAAAATTATTTGTCACACAGGTGAGGAAATTTCTTTTTAAAACTACAGCAGATGATGCTTAATCAGACAGCATCCTTTAAACAGAAGTACAAAGGATCCATTAAAATAAAAATGAATTAAAGCCGTGGCAAAATACAATTAATCTTATATTTCCTCCCCTCCTTTTTTTTTCTTTGCAACAATTACTATCAAAATATCCCCATGTTAATTTAGTCTTGAAGATACCAGCCAAGGAAACACATGGGAGATGATGATAATTAGTGGAAGAAGGGAAGTCAGAAGAAGCAAAATATGTGGATTAAAAATCAGACAAACAAGCCTGGAATCCTGAACCCTGACAATAAAAAGTGAAAACTGACGTGAAAAGAGGGACAATGTTCATTGTTATGTGTTGTGGAAGGGATGGATTTTCAAAGATATTCAGGGGCATAAAGATTCAGATTGGCACCTACTGGGATTTTCAAGTGTCTGCCTCCTTAGGTGCTAAATCCCCTTGAAAATCTGGCCCATTGCTCTCCAAGGCCTCTTTCTGGCCTTGCAAAAAACAGATGGATAGCCACAATACCCCAGTCCTTTAATATGTAGCATGCAGGCAGTCTGCTTCTATGCCTTGCAGGTCCACGGACTTCAGTGGAGCTCCTTGCAGCTGTGTTAACCCACCCCATAAACTACACACTGCAGGATCAGGGCCTGATTTAATGATCAGTGGTGTATATATACAGGTGTGGGTAAGTATGAAGCAGCATATAGCAGGGACTGGTGTTTTTATATCTAGTGTTCATGAGTAGTGATCCAGTATAGCACACATGTTAATGACATCCAGAGAAGTTACCAAACTGGGAGAAAATGCAAATACCAGAAGGGCCAAGAGACAAATACAAAGCAGCCTGGAGTCAGAGATTAGAAACAGGCAGAATTCATTGTGGAAGAATGCAGCTTAACACATGGAAACTGAAAGCAGTTTAATGAGAGAGGAGAATGTGGAAAACAGCACTGCTGAGAGAAACCTGATGGCAAGAGTGAACTGCAAATTAGACATGAGCTTGCAATGCACTAGGACACCAGAAAAAGATAAATGCAATTTGTAGCTGCATATGCAGAGAGTCATCACGTTGTGGGATAGGAACTGGGCAGGTAACAGTCTCGCTCTGTACAGTTCCAATACAATTCAATTGGGAATATTGCACCTTATTACCAGAGAGGTGATGTCAAATTGGAGGGAGATCTGAGAAGAACAGAACAGATTAGGGACCTGAAGGGGTTGATTGATGAGTAAAAATAAAAGAGCTAAACATGCATAGCTTGGCTCAGTTACAGCCAATCTACAGGGCGGCAGTGAAAGGATATGGGCGCTGGAGTAAGAAGGATGATTTAGGGTGGTACAAGAAGGTGCAAAGAGGAGCAAGTAATAGGGGAAATTAAGAAAGGGACATAAGGGAAACTTCCTGCCTGTGAGATCTATTGGACTGTGGAATAACCTCCCCAGGGAAGGCACTAGGAGCCCCATTGCTTGAGCCCCTGAAATCTACACATTTTAAATTCTAGAAAGCACTGTAGAGTCAATTGACATAGGGCTGGAGTGGGTGACATAACAGTTCTTTTCCAGCTCTAATTGCTGGGACCCCCATGCCATGCTAGTCAATACGGTACACAATAGCAACACTTGACTTCTCTGTGTGCAGCAGTCACGAGACCTAGATGCCGGGCAGTGGAAGGGCTTAACCCAGCCATTTAACAGTAGACTCCACAGGTAACTGCACGGACCAGGGCGAGGAAAAAGCAGGGAACAGCTTCAGAATTCCCTTTGTTCTGCCAAGTGTAAGGAGCCATACAGCCTGGCACACTTGCTTGCTCAGTCCTCACACACAGCTGATGATTTTTATCCACAGCCTTTCTGAAGTGACCCCTGCATCTTGGCAGAGATTTGTTTGGGCCAACAGGGACCTTTTGTTCTTTGCAATGTAAATGAGAAAAGCCAGCCCCGGAGCTGCCTGAACCACATCTCTGTATTGAGTTCTTACTGCAAATCAGGATTAAATCCCCTCACACTCTCTGCTGAGTTGAATTCAAGCAGCTTGCTAGGAACATGTACAGTGCATGTTCATTGGCAACACGGATTATTTAATTGTATAATAATTATACTAAAACACCATGCCTTCTTTGGCAGGATTGCATGGTAGCTCTGTTGGAAATATCATGAGACAAAGCAAATTACCATGCTAACAGTGTAATAAATACGTCACCACCATAACTCATTTCTTTGCCATTAAGGAGCCAAATTTACAACCTATACAACCCCACTGAAGTCAAAGGCATTGACAAGGGCTGTGAGCCTGTCAGCCCAGTGCAGACTTGGGTTCTGGTCTTCAGCTGTGTAAAAATAATGCAAACTCATGGCTGTCTAGGACTTTATGGGTGTCACTTGTAATATACACCAAGACCAGCTGGAGCAGAGAAAGAGAGTGTATGTTGTCTGTGCTTCTGCAACCAGACCTTTACCACTTGATCTGAATGAGAACCTGTCAGTGGTTAGCTGTATATAGGTCCATGACACATAACTGAGCTATTCCAATTCCAGCCAGAAGAGGGCAGTAGTATACACTCACACTAACCAGTTAACTACAGCACTAAATGAACTTCAGTTTTGTTCATTAGCCAGCATCAGTTATATTGAGAAGACTCATCAGATCTTAAGAATGGACACAAGTAAAAAAAAAAATCCTATATTGTATTTTGTCAGTTTGTCTTGATTTTGGATTTTTGAAATAAGCTGTTTGTCAGAATTGGTTAACTGATTTGTTCCTTTTATTATAAATTATTGCATCTACATTTCTCTTGGATCTTACATTAAATTATATCTAGAGAGAAACAAGAGTTTTGCTATCCTTTCCTTGTCCTAGAGGAAAATTATGCTCAGACAGATTTAGAATTGGTGTAAGAGGAGGCAGTCTATAGCTCTCACAACATTGGCCAGCCAGCATGCTACTGAGAAAGACAGAGGCAACAGCTGTCAAACACCACTTGTAAGGATGAGAACAACAGATTAACCTTTGAACCAAAAGCATCAAATACCAGGAGACTGAAATTGAGGATAAGCCAGCTTGTGGCGGAAGCACATAAATCTGGGTGAGATCGTCAAACGCTGTAATATCTTCAAGGAGTATCAGATCCAACACAGAGAAAAAGCTAAGACCTTATGGAGCTGATGCTACAGCACTGTTGGAACTAGATGGAGAATGATGGTAATTACAAACCTAGAGAGAGCCCAGTTGTAAGCAGGGGGCTGAGTGGGGATGACACAAGGAGGGCGCTTTATCTGTAACCCATGCAAAGGCTGGCAGAGAATGAGAAAGTATACATTTGTGGCATGCCTCACAGCCGACCACGTTAAAACAAATTTGAGTTCAGACCTTTACCTTGACTATCATAGAAGCTAACTACTGCACCACGTTTCTTTATAGCCAGCTTCATGTCACATGAATGATAGTCAGTAAATGGAGTTGTGCAAATAACTGATTTTTTTGCTTTGTTTGTTCAGACAATTCTGAAAAGCTAAAAAAAATTCTGTGGGGTTGACCCAAAAAAAAAAAAAATTTAAGAACTTGTTTGACAAATTTAAAAGTAAAAGATTTGGGTCAAATGAAACTTTTCATCCGTGTAAAAATGAAGTGTCTCTTATTCAATTTTCACAAAATTGGAGGAAATTTCAAAATGAAAAGTAGTAGTTTTGAATCCAAAAATTGATTCATTTAATTTAGAAAGTGTCAAAACAAAATGTTTTGGACGTCTTTTTTTTGTGGCATTTTAACATGAACAATTCAGCAAAATCAACTCAATTGCAAGAAATGTTATGGTGACACCAAAACTGCATTTTTTTTGGCCAAAACATTTCTCCTAGCTTGAATTGTAAATTCCAATCCTAGTCCTCAAAATAATAATTGTTCAGGATTGTGGTAAAGTATAGTAGAAGAGGTGACAGGCTAGGGTTACATTAGATGGGCCCTGTCACAGGGCTCATTACTTATACTGGGGTGGCACCCCCTTTAGGCATTCTGAGCGGGGGGCCGCGCACAGGGTGATGTCCTCCAAATTCTTTCTGCTCAAGCGGCATCTGGCACTCCTCACACCCACTGCCCTAACCCTGTCACTCCTGCAGTGACTCAGGCAGTCTTTTAGTTCACTGTCCATGCAGTACCACTCCGCAGTGGTTGGTAGGGGAACCCAGACCCACCCTCTGCTCTGAGTTCCAGCCCAGGGTTTTTAACAAGCAGTCAAGGTCTGCAGCTTCCCTGGCCTTACTGCTTTCACCCCTGGATTAGTTCCTACCTTGCTTCCATTCATTCTAGTCACACCCAGCTGTCCTAGGCCTACTAGGTCTCAGGATTGCTAATCCTCCTTCCCTCAGGAGGGAGGAAAGGAATGACTGCCACTCTCCATGCTGCAGCTGTTGCCAGTCTCTTGGCTTTATGTAAGCCCCGCCTGTACCCTCACATGTGAATTTGCTTCCAATTAGTGGCCTCCTCCTAGCCTAAATCTCTCCCCTGGATTGGGCCCATCTGGCCCTAATTCAGCTTTCTCAGATCCAATGTGGGGAGTACACTCCATCACAGACCCATACTGCAAAGTGTGGATCTGGATCCAAACTTCCTCAAAAGGTTGAGGGTGTTTGGATCTGCAAGTTGGTTCAGCCTATTATAGAAATAAGGGCAAATTGCAAAGTTTAGATCTAGATCCAAACTTTCCCTAGTTTGCAGCTAATGGATCCAGCGTTCGGAGTAAAGCATGGCTGCCCTTATAGGATTAACAGCCCTAGGGTGCTCTGCACCACTTGAATCTCTCCACACAGGTCTATAAATACCTACACAGGGAACACAATTTTGATAACAGAACTTTTCAGTCTAGCAGACAAAGGTATAAGATGATCTACTGGCTGGAAGTTGAAACTAGACAAATTTACAGTAGAACAGTAAGGGTAAATAACCCTTGGGACAATTTACCAAGTGCCATGCTGGATTCCCTGGAGATTTTTAAAACAAGATTTAGGAAAAAATCCAAAAATATGGGCTAGTTGAAATAGGAATTAAGGGAAATCCTGTGGACTGTATAATACAAGGTATCAAACTACATGATTGTAGGGAAGGTCATGCCTGACTAATCTAATCGCCTTTTATGATGAGATTACTGGTTCTGTGGATGAAGGGAAAGCAGTGGATGTATTGTTTCTTGACTTTAGCAAAGCTTTTGACACGGTCTCCCATAGTATTCTTGTCAGCAAGTTAAGGAAGTATGGGCTGGATGAATGCACTATAAGGTGGGTAGAAAGCTGGCTAAATTGTCGGGCTCAACGGGTAGTGATCAATGGCTCCATGTCTAGTTGGCAGCCGGTATCAAGTGGAGTGCCCCAAGGGTCGGTCCTGGGGCCGGTTTTATTCAATATCTTCATAAATGATCTGGAGGATGGTGTGGATTGCACTCTCAGCAAATTTGCGGATGATACTAAACTGGGAGGAGTGGTAGATACGCTGGAGGGGAGGGATAGGATACAGAAGGACCTAGACCAATTGGAAGATTGGGCCAAAAGGAATCTGATGAGGTTCAATAAGGATAAGTGCAGGGTCCTGCACTTAGGACGGAAGAACCCAATGCACAGCTACAGACTAGGGACCGAATGGCTAGGCAGCAGTTCTGCGGAAAAGGACCTAGGGGTGACAGTGGACGAGAAGCTGGATATGAGTCAGCAGTGTGCCCTTGTTGCCAAGAAGGCCAATGGCATTTTGGGATGTATAAGTAGGGGCATAGCGAGCAGATCGAGGGACGTGATCGTTCCCCTCTATTTGACATTGGTGAGGCCTCATCTGGAGTACTGTGTCCAGTTTTGGGCCCCACACTTCAAGAAATATGTGGATAAATTGGAGAGAGTCCAGCGAAGGGCAACAAAAATGATTAGGGGACTGGAACACATGAGTTATGAGGAGAGGCTGAGGGAGCTGGGATTGTTTAGCCTGCAGAAGAGAAGAATGAGGGGGGATTTGATAGCTGCTTTCAACTACCTGAAAGGGGGTTCCAAAGAGGATGGCTCTAGACTGTTCTCAATGGTAGCAGATGACAGAACGAGGAGTAATGGTCTCAAGTTGCAGTGGGGGAGGTTTAGATTGGATATTAGGAAAAACTTTTTCACTAAGAGGGTGGTGAAACACTGGAATGCGTTACCTAGGGAGGTGGTAGAATCTCCTTCCTTAGAGGTTTTTAAGGTCAGGCTTGACAAAGCCCTGGCTGGGATGATTTAACTGGGAATTGGTCCTGCTTTGAGCAGGGGGTTGGACTAGATGACCTTCTGGGGTCCCTTCCAACCCTGATATTCTATGATTCTATGATTGCAATGGTCCCTTTTGGCCTAGTAATCTATGAATCTGTCCACAGATGATCTTGTGCAGAGTACAAATATCTCAGTGTAGTTGTTGGTGTGGAGGCATTAAACTGAAACTGACCAATCAGCACTCTGTCCTCTACATTTTTTTCAGGCACTTCATGGCAATATACATACATGATTAGAAGAACAAAGGTTGCAGAGCAAAGGACTCAGCAAAACAACAACAACAACCACACACCCCCCAGCAAAACAACAACAATAACCACCGCCCCCCCCCCACAGGAAATGCTATAGTTAAGGCTGCTCACCTAACATTAAATCAACTCCCTTGTACATATCAGTGCACAAAGGCTTTAATTTCATGATCACATATTGCTTTTTCATGGTAGACCCAAGAGAAGTGGTGAAAAGGGCACAGAAAGGATATACCATCAATGTTATCAGAGATCACAGCAACAACCATGTCAAGCACTAGTGAGGTAAACATCCATTCATTTAAAAATAAAGTGTCTTCTTGGGTCTCAATGCAAGGAAATGGGTGATCAAAGAAGCCGCAACAGCTGCTGGATAGATTAGGAGTAAGGGACAGAGGGTTCCTGCCCCATGGGCTCTCTGAGAATTACAGGAAAAAAACTGAAAATAAAATTGGATAAGAAGGATAGCGATGGGCTCCAATCTGATTTCACTGGATACTCCCAGAGAGGTTTCAGAGTACCAGCCATGTTAGTCTGTATTCACAAAAAGAAAAGGAGTACTTGTGGCACCTTAGAGACTAACAAATTTATTTGAGCATAAGCTTTCATAAGCTACAGCTCACTTCATCAGATGCAAGTGAGCTGTAGCTCACGAAAGCTTATGCTCAAATAAATTTGTTAGTCTCTAAGGTGCCACAAGTACTCCTTTTCCCAGAGAGGGAAGTCCCTCCTATGAACAATCAGTCTTGCCTTGTAAAAAGTGTGCATGATTTAGGAAGTAGCCTAGTGGTTCTCAAATTGTGGTCTATGGACAACTAATGGTCAGCACAGCACTTCCTTTCACTTATTGGTTTCGTCTGTCCCACCTCATGCTTTCACTTGGGTCACTAATTTGGTTTGTCATTAGTCTAACTGAGAAACGCCTTACAGTAGAGCGTAGTCTTACAGTAGAGTAGTCTATTTATTTTGTTCTGTAAAGCACCATGGCACTATCAAAATGATAGAATAGTAACATTTACGGTACATGTCCCAGCAGCCAAAGGGTGAATAATATGTAAGTGAATCTTCTCGTAAACGCTGAGTCTTTAAAGGTTCCCTCTCCTTTATTTCTGTATCACCTACAGGCTATTAATTCAGCGAATGTCTGTGTTTCCCATTTTTGTTGTTCTTTGAAGCCCTCTTTTGCAGCATATTGCCCTGAATACCAGCAATCAGTTCCCTGAGACATATTGCCCTGAATACCAGCAATCAGTTCCCTGAGACAGTTCTCTTTGGCAGTTATCAGGCTAGAAACTCTTCACTTCTGAGAGCTCGTCAGTGGCCCATATGGAATAGGCTGGTGGTCGTCCATTTCTCAGCAGATGAATGTTCATCTCATGAAATCCCACTGCCAGTGCCAACACTCACAGGAGGAGCTTTCAGCAGAGATGGCAAAGAACAAATAGGCTATGAATTCTGTATTACTTTCTCACCCTAACAGTGGTCCCTCTGGGGCCGTGAATTGAGGCACACTGGTGAGGGTGATAAGGAGGATTTCACTGTCATTGACTGTGACAGAGGACTGGTCAGAGGTCAAGTGGAAGGCTTCAGTCTCTGGAACGGTGACCCTGGCACCTAATAATAAAATACCATATCCTAATTTTAATGGAAACCTACGTAATAGTATTTTGCAGGTCCAAGCACCTTCCATCCAAGGATCTCAAACCTCCTTTTACACATGGGTAAAGAAAGACTCTGAAAGGTGAAATCCAACGTTTTCCAGTGAGGATACCCAAAGCTAGGCTCCTTGATCCATATACAGGCACCTAACTGATTCTCCTGATTTTTCCAATGTGCTGACCACCCACAATTCCCATTGAAATTAAGATTTTGCGTGCTCAGCACCTCTGAAAAATCAGGCCACATAATAAATATGGATGTAGGTACCGAACAGAGCCATTCTGGAAAAAACAAAGAAATCCATCCTGACACCCTGCCTCAGGTTGCATAGCAGTTTGTTCCACGGACTTCACTGGGACCACTCATGAAGTAAGTAAGGTGCTACTCCATGGGACTAAGGATGTTGATAAATTGTGGAAGGTTCACAGAAGAGCCATGAGAATGATTAAAGGATTCAAAAACATGCCTTATAATGATAGGATCAAAAAGCTCAGTCTATTTAGCTTAACAAAGAGAACGTTAAGGGTCACTTATTACAGCCTATAAGTATCTACATGGGGAACAAATGTTTAATACAGGTCTCTTCAATCTAGTAGAGAAAGGTATAACATGACCCAATGGCGGAAAATTTAAGCTGGACAAAATCAGACTGGAAATAAGGCATATGTTTTTGTGAGTGAGGGTAATTAACCATTGGAACAATTTACCTAGGGTTGTGGTGGATTGTCAATCATTGACAATTTTCAAATCAAGATTGGATGTTTGTCTAAAAGATATGATCCAGGAATTATTTTGGGAAAGGTCTCTGGCCTGTGTTATATAGGAGGTCAAACTAGATAATCACAATGGTCCCTTCTGGACTTGGAACCTAGGAATTACATTTTAACACAAGGGGATCTGGCCTTCCACTTCTATATTCCTGTCCTATTAGATCCCAAGTAGAAACAAGTTGGTTGGGTTTAGTTAGTTCCCTATTGAGATTCTCTGAATCAACAAAATGTCCATTTAAGTGGCAAGTCAAGATTAAGCTGTGCGTTGGCAGACTTTTGTACAAGAGGAAGCTGGCTCAGCTCTTGCCAATATTATGCCTGGCTACAGTCAGTACTGTTAGCACCTTACTTCTGTGCACACTAAATTCACTCAAACGTTTAGAAGTATTGTCTTTTAATGTTAATTCAATTACTTCTGTTCAGGTCAAATTTAGTCCAGAATTTAGGTTTTGTAAGCAAACTTTTTCCGAAACCTAAAACCTATGGCTAGGGTGACCAGATGTCCTGATTTTATAGGGACAGTCCCGATTTTGGGGTCTTTTTTTTATATAGGCTCCTATTACCCCCCCCACCCCCATCCCAATTTTTCACATTTGCTGTCTGGTCACCTTACCTATAGGGATTTGGAATTTCAAAGTTGTTTCTATTTTTTTAGAGGGTTCAAAACAGCACAGTTGTGTCTTATTTTTTCAAAACGGTTCACAATTTTTTTCTGAAAAAAATTCAAAGTGTCCTAAGTTTTGGAACGTCTTTTTTCTCCCTTTCGTGTTACTCTGTCCCATACAATGAAGGATGTCTGAGATTGTTTTCTTCTTTATTGTATTCCTCTTTCCTTCTGTTTCTTTTTTACTATTCTATAACTTTTCAAAAATTCCTCAACTTTGGAAAAGTTACAAAGTGACAAAAGGAAACTTTGCAGCTCTGCTGTTCTGTAACTTTTCTGAAGTTGAGGAATGTTTGAAAAGTTAGAGTGGAAAAGAAAGTGGAAAACCCCCCAAACCTAGACATCATTCATTTTCTTGCATTCAGTGGCAAAAAAGGAGTCTAATGTTTCAAACAATTTTCTGTTTTTGAACAAAAATTTCAATTGGAAACAAATATTTTCATTTTGTTTCATTTAGAAATTCCCAGTCAAAAAACTGAAAGAGTTAGTCCAACTTGATACAGGTCTTTTTTTTAAATGAAACCCTCTTTTACAAACAGCTGTTGACCAGCTCTAATTGCAGCACTAAGTTAGTGCATCCAAACCAGAGTGAAAATGACTAGTCTATGGTCATTGTTCAAACTAAGAGAAATGCAAAATATAAACAAAGCACAACTAATGAGAAGTAAAATGAGATTTTAAAAAAAGTGTTTTCCATTTTCATAATATAAAGTATTATTAATAACCGGAGGCAAAAGAAATTGAATGTTTTTTAACCAAAGGGTGTCCCTAGCAATTATTTATGTAGCCTACTCAAATAGCTCTGGCCCAATTGACTGGGGTTGAGTAGAAATCTTTGTCAACAACACTGGCCATTCAGTCACAGTTGGAGTGGTCTTTACCTAAAACTGCTTGACATGCTTTGAAATCCAAAAAGCCAACTTGTCCATCTTTTGCCCTGCTGGTGGCTTTCCAAATACTCCCTAATGTGCTGCTTCATGGCATGAGGAAGTTCAGAAAACCTGCTTTCGTTTCCCCTTCTTAAAAAAAACAGGTAACTACTTACAAAAATTCCCTTCCTACTTTTTTTTCTGGTTGCTACGGTACAAAAATACTGCATCCCTGTGTGCCTTGTTCATGAACAATTGGAAATGGAATTACCCTGCGAACAGACCTGCAGAGCCCTCATTTTAGGAAGATTTGCTTTTTTGGTTCCCTTGAACTGATGGGAAAAGAACCATCATCAGGGCCTGATTCTACCGCTATGCCTCTGGCGAGGTGTAGTAGACCAGTGGTTCTCAAACTAGGGCCGCCGCTTGTTCAGGGAAAGCCCCTGGCAGGCTAGACCAGTTTGTTTACCTGCCACATCCACGGGTTTGGCCGATTGCGGCTCCCACTGGCTGCGATTCGCCGCTCCAGGCCAATGGGGGCTGTGGGAAGGGCAGCCAGCACATCCCTCGGCCCATGCCACTTCCTGCAGCCCCCACTGGCCTGGAGCAGCGAACCATGGCCAGTGGGAGCCGCGATCGGCCAAACCTGCGGACGCGGCAGATAAACAAAGGTGTAGTAGAGTACATATACTGTGCACTACACCTAGCCCAGGTATAAATAGCAGTATAGAGGGTGTGGCACTACTTAGAAGAACAAAGACACACCTGAACCCGCTGGGTATGTCCTCTACATACCTAAGCAGTGCTATTTTTAGCAATGTAGTGTCCCACTGCCTCCCTCCTGCTGAAGCCTTTCTCCACCCCAGAGAAATGTTCAGGGAGCGGGGAAAGGCTCTGGCAGGAGGGAGCTGCCTGAGCCTTTCCCTGCAGCCTCCTTAGTGCCTGAGCCTTTCACTGCCACACGTAGCTACTCACTGCAGCATGGACACAGCCCGATTTTCACTGTGGTATGTAGCTACACATACCCTATACACTGCCAGCAGTGTAGACAAGGCCTCAGTTACACTTAAGTCCCTTTACACCATTCTGGCAGTGTAAAGGCATCTTCAAGTAGGCATAAAAGTTATGCTTACACACAGTTAAAGCCCCTTTACTCTGCCAGTGATGGAATGGGGCCTTAATGTAACAGAATCAGGCACTCAGTTTCCAGCTGATAAAGGACCCCATTCTGCTATCCTTACTCCTGCTGAGTAGTTCCACTGAAATCAGAGACTACTCAGAGTGAGGTACTGCTTAACTGAGGAGTGGCCAAACTGGGCCCTACATTTGCTCTCAAATGGGTGAGAACAGTTAAGTACAGCTCACAATATAGCAATTCCAGCAAGGGCTTGTCTACACAGGAAAGCTTTAGTAGTTATATCAGTATAATTATACCAGTATAGTTAAATCAACACATTTGTACCCATATACCTGCCTGGGTGCACACCCTTATCCCAGTTTAAAAGCGTTTTTCAGTTTAGCTTAAACCCTTTGCAAAACATCATAAGCTAAACCAAAAAAAACCCAACAGCCCCACCCCAAAAAACTACCCCAGCCACTTATACCCATATAAATAGGGTGTAAATTTACAGTGCAAGAGTTATACTAGTATAACGCCCTGTGTGGGTTCTCTTATGCTAGTGTAAGAATTGCGTTGTAAATTCACACTGTACCTTCTACTGGTATACCTGCCTTTGCAGACAAGCCCTTAGTTTATTTCAGTGGAAATACTCTGTACGGATGCCGTTGTACTGTAAGAGAGCCGGATGGAGTTGTATGCAAGCAGGAAATCACCTGCGGTTGCTTGAACACCTCTACCACTGTTTTTACCACTTAGAGCAAGTGGATGTCACACAGTTATACCCATGCATTGCTAAACAATAGCGCGCTTATGGCTGATACCCTTGTACGTGGCAGACTGAGGTATACTTGTCACACCTTAGGAACCTGTCACGCTGTAGGTTTTTGGCTAGACCAATATTAACAATAATGGGGGGACAGCACTGAAACAAGGTTGATTTGAACTTACCACATTTTTTGCAACAGTTCCTAATTATAAGAAAAATACTCAGCCCCTACCCAGCCCCATCTTCATTTTCAAAGCACTCTACAAAGTTACCTTAGCATTTCAAAGAGCTGCACAAAAGTGAATGTTCGTGACACTGGTGGTTTCACATGAAAAATGATCAGCAGTTAATTAAACACATAATAAATATGCTTCTGAATACATGGCTAGAGCATGAGGCAATTAGTAAAGCAACTAGCCCAAGAGAGGTCAGGACTCCACCGAGGATCCCTTCACTTTGCCTTTGTTAAACGTGAAGGAAGAGAAGTCCATATCCCTGTGTTGATGTTTTTTTAGCCTAACAAACTACATAATGCATCCTATCAGTTAACTATTAGGAGCAAACTGAAGCTCACTTCCAGACCCAGGGCAGTTCAAATGACAGCCACCCTACAATTTGTTTCTGGACAAGAAGAAAAGTGGCCCAAATCTAAGCTGAGTAAGCATGAGGAGCTCAGCATCTTGAGCTGTTTCTGTTTTTTTCTTGTGCATCTTGAGTAATATCCTTGCAGATATGACTTTTAAAAAAAAAAACACACACATTTTTGGCAGCTAGGATTAAATGCTGAGCCAGCTCACAGGCTGCAACTTAGCCAAATGTGCCTATGTCACTAGGGACACTGAGTCTGGTAAGGAGACTAATAGAGATTTGCAAAATAATATTGCAGGTAGCCAGCAAAGCTGGGAGGCTGCCAACATTTAGGTGTTTGCTCTTGCTTGGTTAAGTTTCCCAAGCAGCTCTTTGCTTAATCTGATTCACAGATAAGCAAATTCTCAGATAGCTGCATTGCAGCAACTGCCTCATGCTTTATGAAATACAAGTTTACTGTATTTTTTTTTAAATACATGCGTGCAGCATTTGGAGAGCCAGCTATTTGTTCTTCAGAGCAGGCATACCCCAGGGCACAGTGCCTTTCTGGCTGTAGGACTGATCTGAAGCACAGTCTCCCCGCTGTAAGTCTGAGGGAGGTGGCTCTCCCACCACTGGATGCAATCACAGTCCCAAAGAAAGGAAAAGGCAAACAAATTAATCCTGCAGTCCACAAAACAGTCTGGACTGTGCCAGACCAAAGGTAATTCATCTCTGTGAATGGGGCTGGGTTCCCAAGCACCTGAGAAGCAGTACCCTGGGCACTAATGAAAAGTAAAGTAAAGTAAAGATGGTCCCTCTACCTCTCTGGAGAGTCCAGCTGGCAGAGACTCACCACCAGCTTTCTGTACAAGCAGCCCCAGCTCTACAGGGCACAGACCTCTGGGTTCTAACTCCACTTCTATCTGAGTGCTACCCCCTAGTGGGCTTGTAGCCTCCCTTTTAAGCAGCCACCCCTCTCTAGGTGCCACAGGCCTCACAGTTGTGCTGGGGTGGGGCTGACTGTGTGCAGAGAAGCTTTTTAACTCCTCCCTGACCAGGGTGGGCACCTGCCCCAACACATACCCCACTATCTAAGATAGCACTTGGACAACCACCCCCCCCACACACACACAAAGCTGATCTGGATTCCCCCACTTCCCATGAAAAGAAGTCCAACATTGCTGTGTTTTGCTCCAGCATGATGTTCTACCCTAACATTATAGGATTGGAGAGCACTGTATAGCATGGGTGTTTGTCTCTTTCTTTTTTTGAGCTGCTGAAGGGAGATGTGGCCCCTAATGAGGGGGAAAGGGTTACCCAGCAAATAATGTCTAAGAGACTCACGGCCCATTTGATGGCTAGCGCCTCTTTTTCAGTCACAGAGTGGGCCTTCTCCCTGGGGAACAGCTTCATACTCAGGTACATGACTGGGTGCTCCTCACCATTCACCTCCTGTGAGAGTACAGCACCAAGGCCTACATCTGAGGCATCCATCTGTAAAATGAACTCTTTTGAGAAATCCAGATTGAACAGGACTGGCTCCTGGTACAACCAGTTTTTCACAGTGTTGAAGGCCTTTTCACAGTTGTTGTTCCAATGGATCTTCTTTGGACTCCCACCTTTTATTAGGTCTGTCAGAGGGGCTGTGATACTAGTGAAACCAGAGAGAAATTGCCTGCAATAGCCAGCTAGCCCAAGGAAGTGTCTTATCTGTTTCTTTGTCTGAGTAATGAGACATACTACCAATGCCAGCACGCTATCTAGCAGCCTAAATTAAATTGACCTCTTCCTGCATTATAACCCAGATAAGATAAATAACTTATTTATTTGCTAGTTTCCATTTGGCCAGATTGGCCGTGAGACCTGCTTCAGGCAAGGACTGGAGAACAGCTCCAGGTGGTCGCAGTATATAACGTCATCCAAATATGCAGCAGCATATTGCTGATGAGGCCTGAGTATCTTGTCCACTAAACGTTGAAATATTGCGGCTTCTCTGTGTAAGCCAAAGGGCATTGTCTGGAAGTGGAAGAGCCTGAAGGGTGTTGAGAAGGCTGCTTTTTCTTGCAATGTGGGTTACAAGGGGATGTGCCAATACCCTTTTGTAAGCTCTAAAGTTCTGGCAGGCCCTACCTGTTCCAAAAGTTTGTCTACTTGTGGCATTGGGTATCCATCAAAAGTCAAAATCACATTAACTTTTCAGAAGTCTATGCAGAAGTGTGTTGAACCTTCAAGTTTTGGGACAAGCGTGATGGGACTTGGCCAGTCACTTTGGAACTCCTCGACTACCCTTGATCCAGTGTAGCCTGCATCTGCTCCTGAACAGTCTCCCACATCTTCTGTGATAAGGGCCAAGGGGTCTCTCTATATCACTGACCCAGGACTGTCTCGATGTGGCAGTGTATCAGCTGGGCCTGACCTGGTGCAGAGGAAGCTACATTGGAGAAGGCCTCAATAAAGGGTAAAACCTGAGCTCTTTGCTCAGACAGGAGTTCGGCACTTATCTGCACCTGTGCTGGCCTTGGGGAAATGGGTACTTGGAGCCCCAGCTCTGGCTCTGGCAGGTAAGAGTTATTAACATCCCCTCTCTGATTTTCCAACGCTTAAGCAGGTTCCCATGTTAGAGCCTAGGTTCTTTCTGCCTCCCAGGAAAGTGGATCTTGTAGTCCATGAGGCCAACCTGACAAACCCCTTCAAAAGGTCCTTGTCATCTGGCTAGCAACTCGGGTTTTGCGCTGGGAAGCGATCACCGTACCCCTGAGTTGGAAAGGCTGTAGACATTCACCTGGGTGTATGTTTGTGCTTGTGCTTGCTGGGCTCTCAACAGATTTTCACGAGCAAAAGCTCCTGGCTCCTTGCGGCGCTCCTGAGTTAGATAACGTTCCTGGCTATGTTGGGTACCTTGAGCCCTGCTCTTGCAGCCCTTCCCTAGTGGGGCTAATATTCCTTGAGGCTGTCCCCCAAATAATAGTTCAAAGGGGGATAATCCAATGGAAGCTTGTGCTGTCTCCTTTATAGCAAACAAAAGAGGAGAAAGTAGCTGGTCCCAATGCTTGGGACAAGAGGAGCCTATTTGTTTTTTTAACATCTCCTTCATGGTTTTGTTGAATCTCTCAACTAACCGTCCAGCTGTGGATGACATATGGAGGTTTTTAGTAATTTGATTTTCAATAGGGAGCATAGCTCCTGCATCACCTGGGATGTAAAGTTGGTTCTGTACCCCACCAGTATTTTTCAGGGGATCCCTACCAGAGATAAGAGTTCCACAAGTTCTGGGGTGACTGCTGTCATTTTGTAGAGTGCAGTGGGGTGGCCTCTGGGTACTGTGTGGCATAGCCTACCATTACAAGACTGTATTGGTATCCCACCACACTTTTCTCCAGGGGATCCACCATATCCATCCCATTTGGTTCTAAGGGAGTTTCCATTCGGGGAAGTGGCACTGAGGGAGCCCTGGGGCGGTTAATTGGCACTCAGGACAAGAGGCACATTATTCTTCTGACCTCCCGGGGGAAGCTCAGCCAGTCAGAATGAGCCAACGCTTGGGACAAGCTATTCTCCCAGTCTAAGTACCCAGCACAAGGGATGTCATGTGCTAGCTGGTATATCCAGGGTACCAGTAATTGATGCAGTATAGGCATTCTCTCAGGAGTATAAAGTGGGGCACTGTCTCACGTGTTGGGGTTGTGTCACCTCATCATTCCCAGAAGCAATTTAATCGTAGGCCCAGCTCACCTTTTGTTCACGGACAAAATCTGTCATGAGTCAGAGCTTCTAAACCTGGCAATGGCAATTCCCCAGTGACCAATCCTATCTGTGACCTGGATGGTTGTCCCGGGGACCTCAAACTCCCCTCAAAGGGGTTCCCTAGTTCTCTTAACCTGGCTAGCCCCTCCAGTCTCAGATCTGCCCCAGGCACTGGGACTGGGTCAGCGGCCCTGGTCTCCAGTTTTCCTACTCACAGATAATCTCCCAAAATTAACACCCCTTCTGACCAATAATAACAAGATAGCCAATATGGAGGACAGAGCTACCAGAAGGGCAGTTAAATGTAGTCATCTGCTATGGTGGGCCTTCACATCCCCATGAGTGCCCTGGAGGAAGATTGTCTCACCTGGAGTTCTTTCTGCCTGACCAAGGGAGTCTGCACCAAGGTCTGACTACATCCAACAGACCTGGCTCTTTCACCCCATTGGTCTATATGGGGACTATTATTTTGGGGAGTCCGTTCTTCTGAGCTGTGCTTTCGCTTGTCCACACCTTGGCGTACTTACAGTTCATAAGGGAGCATTCTCTTCAGATGTGTCCTGGTTGCCCACACGAGAAACAGGTCACCATGTTATGGTCTGGGCCCATTCTCTCATCTGAGGATTGCATTGCCTGTGGGAGGGGTCTGGCATCTAAGTCCATATTACCCCCTCTTGGTACTACGGCTGGGGGCCAACCGCTCTGGCTAGAATCATAGAATCATAGAATATCAGGGTTGGAAGGGACCTCAGGAGATCATCTAGTTCAACCCCCTGCTCAAAGTAGGACCAATCCCTGACTAAATCATCCCAGCCAGGGCTTTGTCAAGCCTGACCTTAAAAACCTCTAAGGAAGGAGATTCCACCACCTCACTAGATAACCCATTCAATGCTTCACCACCCTCCTACTGAAATAGTGTTTCCTAATATCCAACCTAAACCTCCTCCACTGCAACTTGAGACCATTACTCCTTGTTCTGTCATCTCCTACCACTGAGAACAGCCTAGATCCATCCTCTTAGGAACACCCTTTCAGGAACTTGAAAGCAGCTATCAAATCCCCCCTCATTCTTCTCTTCTGCAGACAAAATAATCCCAGTTCCCTCAGCCTCTCCTCATAAATCATGTGCTCCAGCCCCCTAATAATTTTTGTTGCCCTCCGCTGGACTCTTTCCAATTTTTCCACATCCTTCTTGTAGTGTGGGGCCCAAAACTGGACACAGTACTCCAGATGAGGCCTCACCAATGCCAAAACGTTAGGTTTCATCTGGGCCCTTCCCAGGCTGTAGCTGTGACTTGCCCAGAGCCAGGGTGGTTATCCTAATTGCCAGGAGGCTGAAGACGAGGTACTTGTCCCTGACCAGCAGAGGGTGTTCTCCCCTGACTGGGCTTCAAATCAGGCCAGGTCAGTATCTGCACTCCAGGTTTTCCGCTTCCCACTGTGTTTTGCCCAGCACAAATACATTCTGTGTTTAGCAAAAATGCCAAAAGATCGGGAAAGGCACGCTGATATACATCTAAACAAGCTACATGCCCTAGTACTGCCTGGCTTGCATGAGGAAAATGTGACTAGCACAAATCAGCTATGCAGCGCTCACATCTGCTAATCTCTTCCCGCTCAAGTAATCATTTTCATTCACGGAAAGATTTGACTTATACTATTTTTGGTAATGATCAAAGCAGAGCAAATCACTTTAAGTGTTAACCTTCACCACATGGAATCTTTAAGGAAATGCCAGCACCCTCTATCCCCAACTCAGAGTTCATATTGATTTAAAGACCGAGCGTCTGGGGTGAGTTGGAATTGTTTAGGTAAGTCGGAAAGGTAGCAGATGGACAGAAAAAATGTGCTTATGGCTACAGCAGTAACCACATCTGGTGAAGCTTGAAGCTTCGCAACATTTCCAGAGCTTAAACTGTGCAGTTTGCTTGACCACAGCTGCTTGCACTGCTGTTTTGTGACAAAAATATAAAACCCACATTTTTACTTCACAGTGGAAAATACCAGATTAAAGAGCATTCTCGTTGTAAAGTGCGCACAGCACATACCGGGCCGGATTCTAACCTCACCTCTACCCATGGAACTCTCCTGACTTCAGCAGAGCTACCCTGGATTCAAACCAGTGTAAGGCTCCAATTCAATGAGGCAGTTATAAATAGGCAGGTGCGTAAGTGTTCCGCTGAATCATTGTCTAAGTGAGGCAAGGATCCGGCCCATTGGTTTCAAGTGTTCTCAGGTTTTTTTAGGTAGCATCCGTGCTGCCCGGCACGATTCTGTGAGGGGAGATAGGCAGGAAATTAGGCTCTATGCAAAAATTAGAGGATAGTAGTAAGTGCCTTCCTTAGCAACTCAGGTATGGCTACACTGCACTCAAACGCCTGTGGCTGGCCCATGTCAGCTGACTCGGGCTTGTGGGGCTCTGGCTTTGAGGCTATAAAATTGCAGTTTAGACATCTGGACTCAGGCTGGAGCCTGGAGACTGGGCTCTGGGACCCTCCCACCCCTGGGGTCCCAGCACCAGACTCCAGCCTGAGCCTGAATGTCTACACTGCAATTTTATAGCCCCACAGCCCCAGCCCTATGAGCCAGTCAGCTGATATCGGCCAGCCACTCAGCATGTGTTACAGCATTGTTGCCTGTCTCTCTCACTGGCCAGTAGATTTCCCAACCATCTTTGCATGGTCTATGTGTCCCCGAGTACTACGGGGTGGTTTAATAGTGCAAAAGTTGAGCTTAAACTACCTACCCTCCCTCCTGAGGTTTCAACCCTGAAAGTTGCAACTTGGCACAGCTGTCAGAGGAAGATGCAATCTACAGCGTATGCATGTAGGGTCTGGATAGGGTTTGATGGACAAAGTCTTGATTCTCCTGTCTAAAAAATAAATGCCACATGGTTTTTCCCCTGTGTCTTTAATCAAACTTTCTTCTCCTCAGACTTGTACAGCATGCTATGTAACACTTGGTTGTTGCTCTCCACCCCAGAGGTGGCTGCATGTAAACAGTGCTGTGTTCATATGTTCATGGAGTGCTTTGGGAGCCTGCAGGATGGAAAGTGCTCTATAAATGCACATTATTAATCTTACAGAATCAGGGCCTTAATCTATTTTTGTCTACAGACACCTCTGTTTTAAAAGGCTATTAACTCAAAGACCTCTTACTACTTTTGTCTTTATTTCAAAGTCTATAAAATTACTTCACTAGCTTATAAAAACCACAGTTTCCTATGACTTCATGAAAAGTTAGGTAGTAAAAGCAGCTTCCTGTTCAGAGTCACAGTGTATTACTGCTTTTGCTGAAATTTCAGCTCTGAGAGGGGCTAAATCTGTACTTTAGACTACTACTGCACATTCCCTCACTCTCTCTCTATCCCATTCATTCATACAGGTGCTCAAAGCTCTGGGAGACTGAAGACACTTTGATCCTCCTTGCTCTGGAGCTAGACTCCTGAACCAGGCCTGCAGAATTCACAAGAACATAAGAACGTCCATCCTGGGTCAGACCCATGGTCCACCTAGCCCAATATCCTGTCTTCCAATAATGGCCAGTGCCAGATGCTTCAGAGGGAATGAACAGAACAGGGCAATTATTGCGTGATCCATCCCCTGTCATCCAGTCCTAGCTTCTGGCAAAGTACACTGAAGTCAATGGGAGTCATTCCACTAACTTTCATGGGCTTTCTGCCACGCCCTATAGGTTCCAGTAGCACAGCTGCTAGTCTAGTTCTTCCTCACCAGCATTCTAAGGGAGTTAGTCGGCTTTGGTTTGGCAAATCCAACATATTAAGTCCCCCAGTTACCAGCTGTGCCTCAAATTTTAATAGCCATGTTCTCATATGTCCAGCTGCATTAAAAGGCAATTCAGATATCAGCGGCTGAACATCTTTTACATGTGAAAATACATGATAAAGGAGGCTCAAATCCCTTCCAAACCAAACATATTGGCCAAAAACTACCCAGGAAGGAAAAAACTGGTTGTTGTCCAACACACTCCTCACCCCTCCACCTTGCAGGAAAGAAATTGAGAAAACAAACAGAGGTGTCTTGATCTCATCAGCTTTACATTAAACCTCCTTGTGAAGGGGTGTCTACGTGCCACAAGGCCTGAATGGACGTCAGACGGGTCGAGGGCTATTCCCCAGCTGTGGCCACAAGGAGGCACCATAGCAGTGAGTAGGGAGCTCCCTGTCAAATTGCAGGCAGACGATCACCCCAATACAAGTGGAGTGGGAGAGGCTGTAGTAGAGAAGAAGTGCAGGGACAATGGAGCTGCTGTGTGCAGAGGCCTTCTTTGCTGAAGGCAAGTGCACCCTCCCCAAGTGGACCCCAGAGTTACTGCTCTCGCTGAAGGCGGCCAATAAACAGCAGAGCGGGATCCAGACTGTACTCAGACAGGTCGTGGAAAAGCAGCAGAGACAATGGGAGGCCCAGGTGTACTTACAGGGTTAGTCGGTGAAGTTGGCAGAGGAGCAGGAATATTTATTCAGGATCCTGCAGGAAATGAGTAGGGGCCTTAGGGGTCAGGAGTGGAAAGGAAGTTCTGGGGCCAGGAGGCCAGAAGTTCGGCCAAGGCAATGTTACGCCTTAGAAGAGAGTGCCCCTGCCAGTACAGAGATAAGAAGTCCTACCCTAAAGGAGGGAATGCAGGAAAATCCAGGGCGTCCAACCTGTTGAGATAGCAGGAGCCGGGGGGATGGCCAGCATCTGTTTTTCCTGTGGGGAGCGAGGACATGTGAAGGGGCATTGCCATTACAAACAATAGAACTGTAGCTCAGGGAAAGGCAGGGTCCCAACTAAGAGCCCGAAGAAAAGATTAGTGGACCACAGCATGGGCACAGCTGCAGTAGAGAAGGAGGTTGTGAAGACAGAGGGGGAGAAGAAACTGAAAGACAGAGTCTCTTACAGATAAAGTTAAAGGATACAGAGACAAAGATGGAGGGAAACCAAAATACAGTGGGAACTCAGACCCTTAGAGAAAGGGTGTGGGGAGAGTCTGTGGAGCAAGGGCAAAAGCTACCAGAGAAGTTAGTACCTGCAGAGCAGCCTTGGAAGTGGCATCACAAGACTTAGAAGTCTAGATAGAAAAGTTTCAGGATACCATGGAGGAGAAGAGTGGACTGCTTTTCTCATGGTAGGTGACCTGGAGCCGGAGCGAGATGACCTGGGGGCCAGCTTTGGCAACTCCAGGGGAGAAGGCATCCTTACACCGAAGGTATGTCATGGGGTGTCTACCCCACACAAGACCCAAGTGGGCATCAGGCTGGTCGAGAGCTATTCCCCAGACATGACCACAAGGAGGTGCCACCGGGGGAATGTACACCTGATACTCCCGCAGAAGTGAATTACTGGTGTGTTCTAAAATAGAGATTGAATTGCAGGTTAACAGAATCTCCACTATGGGTCTTGCTGATTAACTAGTGTATATAACACCTGAGAAGCTAATGGAAGGAACTGCTGCATGAAGGAGACTCTGCTTGTTCAAGGTATCATTTTAAATAACAATATTGCTTAGCACTTCTCATCTTCTAAGCTCTTTCTGAACTCGAATGAACCCTCACAATGCTCTTTGGATGTCAGTATCCCATTTTTATTTACATTTGGGACAAGGGAGGTACAAAGAGGCTAAGATCAAACAGCACCTAAATAAGGGGAACTGATTTTCAGAGGTATTTACTGTTGCTGAAAATCAGCCCACTTACGTAGGGGTCTATTATTTATTTGTATTTCAGTACCATGAAAAGCTCTCCAATGTGCAGCATACAGGAGGACAAGGCCCCTTCCCCTTAAACCTGGGTGCCACAAAATGGCTGGAATCTGGCCACACCTGCTGTAAAGAGAAATCCCTCTGCAGGTATAAAGCTGATAGAGACATCTCCTATATCAACCATCCCCCGGTCAGCTGCCAGTAAGCGGGTAGGGTGGGAGAAGGAGGAAGTGGATGGCATGCTGCAAATTCTCATCTGGAATGTGGTCCTGTAGGGCCTTTTGTCAGCTATGGTAAGTTAAATTAGTGCCTAGGGGCAGGGGCCAGAGGTGCTGTGATTGCACAATCAGGGAGGAGAAACTGGCTTGCTCTTGGATCTTGGAAGAAGATCTTGGTCCAGGAGAGAATCTGGCCCTAACCATGGAATTAACTGAGTACCTAACTTTAGTTACCCAAGTTTGAAAATGTTGGCTTAAATGACTTCTCCAATATCAGCTAGGGAGTTAGTGTCAGCATTAGGATTAGAATGGATGAGTTCCTGGTTCTCAGACCAATGCTCAGACCATACCCCTCTCCCTGAAACCTCTATTGTAGTACCTGTTCCATTTGTTTTAACATGTCTCTGGATTGATTGCTTCCAATAACCCTGAAGCTCACTCCTTTACATGCATATATTTTCTTTTTCCATTGTCTGTGTTCTTGGTTTTGGTCCATGAGCATTCAAAAGGCAAATCCATGTCTTTGCATTGGCTCCTTTAGCATCTTAAAAACTTCAGGCATATTGGATCTTAACTGTATTTTCTCAATGGATTGACCTCTGCGTGTCCTAATTATTCCTGACTCAGTCCTTCCTCTGAACCTGTGCTAGTTCTTCAGTGTCCTTTTTCCTGGAGCCCCACATTGGGTACAGCTTACTAACTCTGATCTAAACATCTCTGAAAATAGTAGAATCATTACTGCTGACTTGGGGCAATTTCTTTTTTGACTGCAACACTACCTTGCACTAGGGATTTCACGGAAGTGACTCCTAATTGCCCAAGGTGGCTTAGAGGATTCTTGCTAAATATATATTTTCTCCTAAATCTCATGACAACATTTTATATTTCCACAGTACCAGTCATCCATCAAGGCTCACAAAGTGCTACACAAACAGACGTACACACCTCCCTACATGAAGGTGATATCTACATGATAAATTGTGGAATTGTGATAAACTACATATATCATGCACCTTTGATGACCTCACTTACATTCTCCCCACTGATCCATCTGCACCAGGATTTAGTTTAACGTTCCAAATCCCAGAGCAGGTTCAAAGAGCTGCCTTTTCTTTTTAACTAGCCGGCCAGAGAAATAGTTCCTCCTGCCCCCCACATCCAGAATTCCTCCTCTCTCCACTTCCAAAATTACATTGGTCCAAAGTAGGGCTGTCAAATGATTAAATAAAAATCACAATTAATTGTGAGATTAAAAATATAGTCATGATTAATTGCAGTTTTAATTGCACTATTAAACAATAGCTGAATACCAATTATTATATGAATTATTTATTATAAATTTATTATAAATATTGTGGATTTTTTCTACAATTTTCAAATAGATTGATTTCAATTACAACCCGGAATACAATGTGTACAGTGCTCACTTATTTTTTATTACAAATATTTGCACTGTAAAAAAGATCAAAGAAATAGTGGTTTTCAATTCACCTCATACAGGTACTGTAGCGCAATCTCTTTATCATGAAAGTGCCATTTAAAAATATAGATTTTTTTAACATAACTGCACTCAAAAACAAAACAATGTAAAACTTTAGAGCCTACAAGTCCACTCAGTCCTACTTCTTGTTCAGCCAATCACAAAGACAAACAAGTTTGTTTACATTTACGGGAGATACTGCTGCCCGCTTCTTATTTACAAGGTTACCTGAAAGCAGGACCGGCTCTAGACACCAGCAAAGCAAGCACCTGATTGGGGCAGCACAATTCCAGGGGCGGCATTCCCGCCAGCCTTTTTTTGTTGTGTTGCTTGGGCAGTTGCGCTCTCGGAGCGGCAAATTTTTTGCTTGCGGTGGCAAAAAACCTAGAGCCGGCCCTGCCTGAAAGTGAGAACAGGCGGGTTCTGCTTGATAACGATCCAAAGCAGTGCGGAGTGACACACCTTCATTTGCATCATCTGAGTTAGATGTCACCAACAGAAGGCAGATTTTCTTTTTTTGGTGCTTCGGGTTCTGTAGTTTCTGCATTGGAGCGTTGCTCTTTTAATTCTGACAGCATATTCCACACCTTGTCCCTCTCAGATTTTGGAAGACACTTCAGATTTGTAAACCTTGGCTCAAGTGCTGTGGCTATCTTTAGAAATCTTATATTGGTACCTTCTTTGCGTTTTGTCAAATCTGCAGTGAAAGTGTTCTTAAATTGAACAACGTATGCTGGGTCATTATCCGAGACTGCCATAACATGAAATAGGTGGCAGAATGCAGGTAAAACCATGGAGCAGGAGACATACCATTCTCCCCCAAGGAGTTCAATCACAAACTTGCTTAATGCATTATTTTTTTAATGAGCATCATCAGCATGGAAGTATGTCCTCTGGAATGGTGGTCGAAACATGAAAGGGCATTCGAATGTTTTGCAAATCTGGCACATAAATATCTTGCAACACTGGCTATAACAGTGCCATGAAAACACCTGTTTGGGACTGCAATTAATCGCGACTATTTTTTTTAAATCTAGTTCATTTGTTTTGCGCTAATTGCATGAGTTAACTGCGATTAATTGACTGCCCTAGTCCAAAGCTGAGATTGGACAATATTTAGTTTTAGTTTCAGGTTCAGGTCCAATAACTCACCATTCTCTAGAAATCTAAATGGGAAATGCTGTGCCATTGGAAAGTGGACATTCCCCACTTTCCAATGGGTAGTCTTCAGATATTAAGACCTTAAAAGAGAGACATCTTGATGTATATATTTCAGGTAGTTTTTAAGAGATCTTTATGGCTCCCTCAACATCTTTATGATTGGATTCTGGGAAACTAAGCCACCTGGCTTTACTAGTCGAGGGACACAAACAAAGTTTCTATATAATAGGTAAAAACTATATAAAATAGATTTTCTGTAAAACACCTGGCATGTATCAACACAAAATGCACAATGGCATGATGAATAATGCACACTGATAAACAATGCCACCATCTGAAACTCATGCTGTTTAAAGCTTTACCTCACACTACACCATTAAAGATTCCACATACATGTAACATCAGTATACGTACAGGTTTCAGAGTAACAGCCGTGTTAGTCTGTATTCAAAAAAAGAAAAGGAGTACTTGTGGCACCTTAGAGACTAACCAATTTATTTGAGCATAAGCTTTCGTGAGCTACACCTCACTTCATCGGATGCATCCGATGAAATGAGCTGTAGCTCACGAAAGTTTATGCTCAAATAAATTGGTTAGTCTCTAAGGTGCCACAAGTACTCCTTTTCAGTATACGTACACACACACACACCTACATTATTTCACCCACCATTGCCTGACTTCTGGGTGGAGCGCAAAAACTGTTAAACAGCACCCAGCAATTTAGGCCAGGAAGTGAAGAATGCTATATTTAGTTAATTCGGCAGTGGCAATTTCGATAAGCAGAATGTAATTAGTTGAACTAGAATGTGCACAGGAAGCTTAGGTTAATGCCCCCCAATTTTGTGAACAGAAATACTGGGCCCTCAGGAGCCACGCAGTGGCCATCAGGAGCTCAGTTCTGTTCATCTTCTCAAAGACAGACCATCTAGTCTCACAGGGTCCCCTAGTTAGTACCATGCTGAGGCATCGCTTCAACACTGAGTCAGAGGCAGGACTCCCTCCAGCATCACTTCCCAAATACTGACCAGAGACACCCCTGCTTAGCTTGTGACACCTGATAAGATCACAAGCTGCAGTGACACAGATGCAGATATGCTTTGTGTTTATCTAAAATTAACTTCATGAGGCATTTCCTGTCCAAACTCTTAACCATCCATGGCAGATATATTTTGATATCATCTCTTCTTTCCATCTTTATAGCAATCTTCTAAGTTTGGTCTTACGTACTAACACATAAGTCTCGGTGGTGCTATTTTCTCTCCTATAAATCAGTGGTAGGCAACCTGCAGGAACGTGCTGGCCGCACGCGGCCCATCAGGGTAATCCACTGGCGGGCTGCAAGAGAGTTTATTTACATTGACTGTCTGCAGGCACAGCCGCCCGCAGCTCCCTGTGGCCGCAGTTCTCTGTTCCCAGCCAATGGGAGCTGCGGGAAGTGGCAGCCAGCATGTCCCTGCAGGTTGCCCACTACCGCTATGAGTCATTTACAATCAGAATGGAAAACATTAATCTAGGCACTGCTTGCTTGCCCCCTTTCTCCACCATGACTTATAACATTTTACCATAGCAATTTATCTGTAACCATCAGACCAGTTCCTTCCTTCTCCATTCCGAGAAGATGCATCGCATGTGGTAGTTGGATACTTGAGTACTAGCTTACTAAGTGGAACTTTGGGCCTGGTCCAAAGCTCACTGGAGTTAATAGGAATCTTTCCATGGACTTCAGTGAGCTTTGGATCAGGACCCTGGTGAATTGAGGACTGCTGAGGGTTTTTTAAAATACATATTACTTCTGTTTTTTAGTGCTGGTGAGATGTGCCATACTGATGGTCCTAGAGATTAGATCTTTGTTTAATTACACAACACACACAGCCCAGGCAGCACCATTGCTGGCTTTTTCAGTCCTCCTTTGCAACGTGTCTCAGCTTGACCTGATGAGACAATCCTTCTAAAAGTTATAGCTCAAACAGAAATTATGGCCTTGATGCAGAAATTACTGGGTGAGGTTCTTTGGCCTGTGTTATGCAGCAAGTCAGATTAGATGATCATAATGCTCCCTTCTGACCTTAAAATCTATGAAACTATGAAGGTAATTCAGTTTCCAGATCATTCAGTTCTTGGCCACATGGGTACAAAGTTAGTGCTGGTTGTGATGGTGTGTTTTGTGCCAGGGCCAATTGTCACGAAGAAGTGGACTGAGACCATCAATTCATCTCACACAGAAAACTGAGTCATTGGAGAACTAAACTGGATGCAGATTGGTGACCCATAAGTGAAAACCTCCATAACTCATTCCAAGTCCCCATCTATCTATTTTCCAAAATGACGATTTAATATGCAAGTACTGCACGTTATGTTTCTCACTTAGCTCTTGTCTGCTCTCTTCATTATCTCCTCCAGAAATTTGCCAGATGTTGGAGTCAAAGCATGTAACTTTTTATGAAACCATGCTCCCTAGTTTTGATCAGCTCACATTTCTCCAGATGTTTTGTGATCTCATCACTTGTTAATTTTCCTAGGAACTTGCCTGACTCTAGGTCAGATTTACTGGTGTATAATTTCCTGGTTCCTCCTGTATCCCTTTCTTAAAGACTTTGATTAGGTTGGCTGCTATGCAGCTCCTAGCTACCCTTCTCCCCAGACATCTCTCTAAGGACCTATTAATCCAGTCTCTGGACCAGTAATCCCTTCAGCATCTCTCTCACATTTCTGGAAAAATGTCTATATTTACTGATTTAGATTACACAGGGCTGATTCTGATGCCATTTCTAGGGACTGATACTTTGTAAATTGCAAGTGCTCTTGTGTGTGTTCCATATTCACACAGATACTGTAATTGTACACAGACGTTCTGCATATGACTGGCCTACTATGGATTTAGCCAGCCACCTGCAGACTCATGTACTGCATTGGTATATGCAATTAAGAAGATTGTTTGGTCAATTGCATATGCATTTCTTTATGCACAGAATTTTAAAAATCAGGTCCCTATCCTTCACCAGAAACTCGTCTTCCATCATATTAAAGTTGTTTTGAAAAATGTAAAATGCAGCTTTTTAATATTTTCCATAAACATTTTGTGATTTCTATGCTCTATTCCAGGGGTAGGCAACCTATGGCACGCATGCCAAAGGCGGCACACGAGCTGATTTTCAGTGGCACTCACACTGCCCGGGTCCTGGCCACCAGTCCGGGGGGCTCCGCTGCCGGCCTGGGTATTGTCTGCCGGCTCCCTGCCAGCCAGGGTTCCATCCACTGGCCCCGCTCAGCCTGCTGCCAGCCCCGGGTCACGGCCACCGGTCCCGGGGGCTCTGCTGCTGGCCTGGGGCTCTGCAGCCGCCCCCAGCTGTGGCCCTCTGGCCCCAGCCTGGGGCAGTGAGGGGTGCAGACAGGGCCAAAGGGGGCACAGCTCAGCATGGATCAGATGGATTATTATTACTGGCACGTGAAACCTTAAATTAGAGTGAATAAATGAAGACTCGGCACACCACTTCTGAAAGGTTGCCGACCCCTGCTCTATTCCATGTGGTTGTAATAGGAAATGAGTTGGGCACCACACGTACAAGTTCTTAATTCTGTAGTGTGTAAGGCAAGAGGCCGCAAATTATATATTATAAATATCACATTACAGGTCTTCAGGAATTGTGTGACAAATCGGAAGAGTTAGTGATACCAGGAATTTCCTAATATGGAAGTTACTGTCTACAAGTTGGGATTTATTGATAAGAAGGGGAGACTGTACGTTGAAAAAAAAGGAAAATCAAATGTGTTCCTAATAAATCTAACCAATGCTAGTATCTGAACAAGATAGGGGAACACATTTACTTTGCATTATCCCTGAAAGCAGCTTTATTACGCTCCAAATCACTGTTCTGTGATGTGTTTACTTCCCCATGAAACTCTAAACTGAAAGCAAATCTTTCTGCTATGCAAACGTGGATCCTTTCAGCTGAGCTGAGAAAGAGATAAAGAGCCTAATTCATCTCATTTCTCGATAGCTGGCACCTTAACTATCATGGATGCAGGAAATATCTACAAAATGCATATTTATTCCTTTACAACAGCATCTAATAAGTTGCCCTTTTGGGTCTCCACTGATCATCTGAATAACCAGTCTATTTGCTTTGTATCTTGTTACTGTGTAAACCTTGTCCTTTATTGTTTAGCATTAAGTTGAACAAAGTAATATGAAAAGTGAAATCTGGAACGGAAACAAACCTTGCTCATATCAATTGGGGAAACGTTTTAATATTGCAAAGGCAAGATACCACGGTTAAAGAAAAATCATTCAACCAGCTCTTAGGGCCAGAGTGTGGAGCCCTGGCTCACTTAGTGATCACTTCCCTACATGAATGAATCTACCAGTTTAAGTGGGAGTAAAAGTGTTCATCCATGTGAATAAAGGTTGCATAATCCAGCCTGAAGTATCTGGAGCCGGGATATACCCACAATGCTTAAAATCACAGCGATACTTCAAGAGCAGCGTTCCCCCAAACCTCCTGTCCACGTGTACACACATCTTTGTATCCCTTTGGCCGCAAGCCACTGTTGGTGACATTAAGGGCAATTCCCCTCGCTTCTCGGGTCACACAATGGAACAAGGGTCTGCTGTTTGATAATGCAAACGTATTTGTAGCCCTTCCTTGGCTGTCCCCATCCCGATTCTTCTACCACCCGCATCACCGGGATATCCGGGAGCCTTTGGCGATGGGAAACAGTAAAGGAGTGTCTCAGCCCGATAAGAGGCCCTCACAATACCTGGGACGTTATGGGTTTCCCTTTGGGTAACCGGAGGGGGCAGCAGTTATGTCATTTCCCCCTGATTGTTTTGCAAAGGAAACAGGAATGCCCAGCTTCAGCGGGGACTTTTCAACAGAGCGGATACTTGGGTGGCTGCCAATCGGCCCTTGAAATTGGACTTCTTCCATATCCGAAGACCAGCTTGCTTACCTCCTCTTCGGGCTTGATCCTGCCAGGCGTGGAGCAGGCTGCCGCCCGGCCAGGAAAGCACCCGAGGGTGGCCCTAACTTTCCCTTGCCCGGCGTCTCGCTGGAGTCGGGGGCCTGCGGAGGTGCTTACGGTTAAGCGTGCACGAAAATGCAAAGCCGGATCAGAGCCGGAGTGAGCGGCATGTGGCAGAATTGGGCCCTGATTCATTGTTTCAGCATTTCGGGGAACTCAGACCAAGTCTGCTGGAAGAGATGTGCCCTGTCTGCACAAGCACGGGACTCCCCGGTGCACGCTTTTTACAGCGGCAGCTCACCCTCTTGCTTCCCTCCCCAAATACCTGCCTTTGCTCCGCACATCACTTCCTCGCGTTTCGTTTCCATAGGCACCCGGGCGCTCAAGGAAGGGCAGTGCGCCCGGGTGAGCCCGGCTGACAGCTGCCCCGGCTGCCTCTGAAGGGAGCCGCGAGCCCTTTGTCCAAAAAAAAAAAAAAAAAAAAAAAAAGCAGCGAGCGACGCAAAATTCGTGTTCAAAACTTGCAGTCGCTAAAGGTTCGAGACTTACCCTGCGAGACGCCAGGCCCCCTCCGCTTCGGCCGGTGTTTTCATCATTACAGCGAACTGTGCGAGACTTTCTCTTTCAGAATGGCGTTAGATCTCCTTTGTGCAGACAGCAATCCCTTCCCATCCCTGGGCAAAGCCGCCGCATCCTGATGGTTTATTGCCGGGAAGATGATGGCGGGGGAGGCGATTTAATACCAGTTTCTGCCTCAGTAGTACCAGGGGGACAGTGGACTAAGTCCTGAAGTGAGAGAAAACTGCTTTTAGCCTCTCTTCTTTCTACTTCCTGTATTTATACGAACAGGGGATTTCAGGAAGAGGCAGTCCTTGGTGGTCAAGGGGGGGGGGGATGCGGTTAATAAAGCCATTTTTAGTAGTAAACTTTGGCTCAGACTATGAGGAAGAAGGGCCCGGAATTGTTAATCTCTGGCAAGGGGGAAATCAATTTTGTAGACCGACAGGTATATCAGGGGCAGCAGAGCACTTTGCAAAGGATTTTATAAGGCAATGCAAGGGCAGTAAGTCTCCTTCTGCAAATTCCTCAAGTGGGTGTATTTGTATTGAGTGAGTAACTGGAACCAGATGGAGTCTGGAAACCTTTATGTTTACATAGGACCTGAGGGAAAGAGGCGTCTAGCACTGGAGAAGTACCGGTTTCAGAGTAGCAGCCTGTTAGTCTGTATCCGCAAAAAGAAAAGGAGGACTTGTGGCACCTCAGAGACTAAAAAAATTATTTGAGCAGAAGCTTTGGTGAGCTACAGCTCACTTCATCGGATGCTTGCAGTGGAAAATACAGTGGGGAGATTTATATACAAGGACAGCTTTTCAACCAGGTCCCCACTGCGTGCAAAGGGTAATGAAGGGATGTTGATATTACAGTGAAGCTACTAAGAGAACTACTGTCCTTGACATAAAAGCTCTACTCGGAGAGGATATTTGACCTGGAATTACTCAAGTGGATTATTAACCCAGTTACAGTAGCCGTGCTTGCTTACAGTATCTGAAGCACTGGAACTGTACTGAACACACAAGGGCTGCGTGTGCACCTTAGGGACTGGCAGATATGCGGATATTCAGATCGGGCTGGTATTCCTGTTAGTCAGCAAATATTCCAGTTCGGGAAAATGTATAATGGAAATAATCGGGATCAAATGGGAGCTATGCTGGGCAGGGAGCTGAGGGGAGCAGCAACATAAGAGACAGAAAAGGAGTACTTGTGGCACCTTAGAGACTAACCAATTTATTTGAGCATGAGCTTTCGTGAGCTACAGCTCACTTCATCGGATGCATGCCGTGGAAACTGCAGCAGACTTTATATATACACAGAGAATATGAAACAATACCTCCTCCCACCCCACTGTCCTGCTGGTAATAGCTTATCTAAAGTGATCATCAGGTTGGGCCATTTCCAGCACAAATCCAGGTTTTCTCACCCTCCACCCCCCCACACAAATTCACTCTCCTGCTGGTGATAGCCCATCCAAAGTGACAACTCTCTACACAATGTGCATGATAATCAAGTTGGGCCATTACCTGCACAAATCCAGGTTTTCTCACATCCCCCCCACCCCCATACACACACAAACTCACTCTCCTGCTGGTAATAGCTCATCCAAACTGACCACTCTCCAAGATTAAATCCAAGTTAAACCAGAACATCGGGGGGTGGGGGGGTAGGAAAAAACAAGAGGAAATAGGCTACCTTGCATAATGACTTAGCCACTCCCAGTCTCTATTTAAGCCTAAATTAATAGTATCCAATTTGCAAATGAATTCCAATTCAGCAGTTTCTCGCTGGAGTCTGGATTTGAAGTTTTTTTGTTTTAAGATAGCGACCTTCATGTCTGTGATCGTGTGACCAGAGAGATTGAAGTGTTCTCCGACTGGTTTATGAATGTTATAATTCTTGACATCTGATTTGTGTCCATTTATTCTTTTACGTAGAGACTGTCCAGTTTGACCAATGTACATGGCAGAGGGGCATTGCTGGCACATGATGGCATGTATCACATTGGTGGATGTGCAGGTGAACGAGCCTCTGATAGTGTGGCTGATGTTATTAGGCCCTGTGATGGTGTCCCCTGAATAGATATGTGGGCACAATTGGCAACGGGCTTTGTTGCAAGGATAAGTTCCTGGGTTAGTGGTTCTGTTGTGTGGTATGTGGTTGTTGGTGAGTATTTGCTTCAGGTTGCGGGGCTGTCTGTAGGCAAGGACTGGCCTGTCTCCCAAGATTTGTGAGAGTGTTGGGTCATCCTTTAGGATAGGTTGTAGATCCTTAATAATGCGTTGGAGGGGTTTTAGTTGGGGGCTGAAGGTGATGGCTAGTGGCGTTCTGTTATTTTCTTTGTTAGGCCTGTCCTGTAGTAGGTAACTTCTGGGAACTCTTCTGGCTCTATCAATCTGTTTCTTTACTTCTGCAGGTGGGTATTGTAGTTGTAAGAATGCTTGATAGCGATCTTGTAGGTGTTTGTCTCTGTCTGAGGGGTTGGAGCAAATGCGGTTGTATCACAGAGCTTGGCTGTAGACAATGGATCGTGTGGTGTGGTCAGGGTGAAAGCTGGAGGCATGCAGGTAGGAATAGCGGTCAGTAGGTTTCCGGTATAGGGTGGTGTTTATGTGACCATTGTTTATTAGCACTGTAGTGTCCAGGAAGTGGATCTCTTGTGTGGACTGGACCAGGCTGAGGTTGGTGGTGGGATGGAAATTGTTGAAATCATGGTGGAATTCCTCAAGGGCTTCTTTTCCATGGGTCCAGATGATGAAGATGTCATCAATATAGCGCAAGTAGAGTAGGGGCTTTAGGGGACGAGAGCTGAGGAAGCGTTGTTCTAAATCAGCCATAAAAATGTTGGCATACTGTGGGGCCATGCGGGTACCCATAGCAGTGCCGCTGATCTGAAGGTATACATTGTCTCCAAATGTGAAATAGTTATGGGTAAGGACCAAGTCACAAAGTTCAGCCACCAGGTTAGCCGTGACATTATCGGGGATAGTGTTCTTGACGGCTTGTAGTCCATCTTTGTGTGGAATGTTGGTGTAGAGGGCTTCTACATCCATAGTGGCCAGGATGGTGTTATCAGGAAGATCACCGATGGATTGAAGTTTCCTCAGGAAGTCAGTGGTGTCTCGAAGGTAGCTGGGAGTGCTGGTAGCATAGGGCCTGAGGAGGGAGTCTACATAACCAGACAATCCTGCTGTCAGGGTGCCAATGCCTGAGATGATGGGGCGCCCAGGATTTCCAGGTTTATGGATCTTGGGTAGTAGATAGAATATCCCAGGTCGGGGTTCCAGGGGTGTGTCTGTGCGGATTTGATCTTGTGCTTTTTCAGGAAGTTTCTTGAGTAAATGCTGTAGTTGCTTTTGGTAACTCTCAGTGGGATCATAGGGTAATGGCTTGTAGAAACTCGTGCTGGAGAGCTGCCGAGCAGCCTCTTGTTCATATTCCGACCTATTCATGATGACAACAGCACCTCCTTTGTCAGCCTTTTTGATTATGATGTCAGAGTTGTTTCTGAGGCTGTGGATAGCATTGCGTTCCGCATGGCTGAGGTTATGGGGCAAGTGATGCTGCTTTTCCACAATTTCAGCCCGTGCACGTCGGCGGAAGCACTCTATGTAGAAGTCCAGTCTGCTGTTTCGACCCTCAGGAGGAGTCCACCTAGAATCCCTCTTTCTGTAGTGTTGGTAGGGAGACCTCTGTAGATTAGTATGTTGTTCAGAGGTATTTTGGAAATATTCCTTGAGTCAGAGACGTCGAAAATAGGATTCTAGGTCACCACAGAACTGTATCATGTTCATGGGGGTGGAGGGGCAGAAGGAGAGGCCCCGAGATAGAACAGCTGCTTCTGCTGGGCTGAGAGTATAGTTGGATAGGTTAACTATATTGCTAGGTGGGTTGAAGGAACCATTGCTGTGGCCCCTTGTAGCATGTAGTAGTTTAGAAAGTTTAGTGTCCTTTTTCTTTTGTAGAGAAGCAAAGTGTGCATTGTAAATGGCTTGTCTAGTTTTAGTAAAATCCAGCCACGAGGAAGTTTGTGTGGAAGGTTGGTTTTTTATGAGAGTATCCATTTTTGAGAGCTCATTCTTAATCTTTCCCTGTCTGCTGTAGAGGATGTTGATCAGGTGATTCCGCAGAACGCCACTAGCCGTCACCTTCAGCCCCCAACTAAAACCCCTCCAACGCATTATTAAGGATCTACAACCTATCCTAAAGGATGACCCAACACTCTCACAAATCTTGGGAGACAGGCCAGTCCTTGCCTACAGACAGCCCCGCAACCTGAAGCAAATACTCACCAACAACCACATACCACACAACAGAACCACTAACCCAGGAACTTATCCTTGCAACAAAGCCCGTTGCCAATTGTGCCCACATATCTATTCAGGGGACACCATCACAGGGCCTAATAACATCAGCCACACTATCAGAGGCTCGTTCACCTGCACATCCACCAATGTGATACATGCCATCATGTGCCAGCAATGCCCCTCTGCCATGTACATTGGTCAAACTGGACAGTCTCTACGTAAAAGACACAAATCAGATGTCAAGAATTATAACATTCATAAACCAGTCGGAGAACACTTCAATCTCTCTGGTCACGCAATCACAGACATGAAGGTCGCTATCTTAAAACAAAAAAACTTCAAATCCAGACTCCAGCGAGAAACTGCTGAATTGGAATTCATTTGCAAATTGGATACTATTAATTTAGGCTTAAATAGAGACTGGGAGTGGCTAAGTCATTATGCAAGGTAGCCTGTTTCCTCTTGTTTTTTCCTAACCCCCCCCCCCAGATGTTCTAGTTTAACTTGGATTTAAACTTGGAGAGTGGTCAGTTTGGATGAGCTATTACCAGCAGGAGAGTGAGTTTGTGTGTGTATGGGGGTGGGGGGGATGTGAGAAAACCTGGATTTGTGCAGGAAATAGCCCAACTTGATTGTCATGCACATTGTGTAGAGAGTTGTCACTTTGGATGGGCTATCACCAGCAGGAGAGTGAATTTGTGTGTGGGGGGGTGGAGGGTGAGAAAACCTGGATTTGTGCTGGAAATGGCCCAACTTGATGATCACTTTAGATAAGCTATTACCAGCAGGACAGTGGGGTGGGAGGAGGTATTGTTTCATGGTCTCTGTGTATATATAATGTCTTCTGCATTTTCCACAGTATGCATCTGATGAAGTGAGCTGTAGCTCACGAAAGCTCATGCTCAAATAAATTGGTTAGTCTCTAAGGTGCCACAAGTACTCCTTTTCTTTTTGCGAATACAGACTAACACGGCTGTTACTCTGAAACCTGTCATAAGAGACAGAGAGGAGCAAAGGTTATTTTTCCTCTCTTATCCTTGGGATGCATGTGCCAGGTCTTGAGGAGGTAGTCAGTGTAGGGACAGAGAAAAGCAACCAGGCTGTGCAGAGCAGGCCACAGCAGCAAATGGTAAGAACTAGCAGTCATTGGTGTCTTGGCATCAGGGCAACTGTTTAGGGTTCACTATAGAATATTGGCCCAGTTCTGCACCCTTTGAAGTCCCTAAGAGTTTTGACATTAACTGCAATGACAGCAGAATCAGGCCTGGTGTGATTGGTAGAGTAATAGATTTTTTAAGGTCAGAGGGGACCATTTGACCATCTCTTTTGACTTCTTTCGTAACACAAACCAAAGAACTTCACCCAGTAATTTCTGCATCAAGCCCAAAAATTCTGTTTGAGTTATAGCATTTCTTTTAGAAAGATATCCAGTCTTGCCTTAAGACTTCGAGTGATGGAGAATCCACCACGTTTGTAGCTAAATTGTTCTAATGCCCCATTAAAACTTTTTACCTTATTTGTAATCTGAATTTGTCTAGCTTCAGCTTCTGGCCACGGGGTAGTTTATGTCTTTTTCTGCTAGATTACAGCACTGTTTGCTATCAGAAAACTCCTCCCTGTGTAGGTAATTGTAGACCATGATCAAGTCACCTCTTATAATTCTCTTGGATAAAACTAAACAAATTGAGCTTCGATAGTCTGACATTGGAAAGCATGTTTTCCAGACCTTTAATCAGTCATGTAGCCCTTTTCTGGGCCCTTTCCTTGATTGTGAAGGTTGGAGCAAAGCAGTTCAAGTTATATTCACAGGGGTACGAGTGAAACTTTGCCTCAGTTTTGTTTCACCACGCTGGCACCATTCGAGTTTCACTTTGGGTTCTGGATTTGAACAAACTCATAAATGCATCACAAAAAACTCCACCCAAACAGCTGGATTCTACCTGCCCACTGGCCAAACCCTGGAATGACCTTGGGCTCTTTCAGAATTTAGCCTCACTTTTCAGCAGCTGGGAGCTGAGTTTCATGTTCCATTCAATGACCAGGCTCCCAGAAGCCCTTGTTAAACTCTTACACCAATGGGAAGGGGCTCAGATGTTTCCTGGCCTCTCACACAGTTCATAATCTTGCCTCACATGCCATACATAAAGGCTCGGAGAGACACTTTTGAAGAACAAATATATTTGCCCAAGGAAAGCAGTAGAACTCACCACGTGTCAGTAACATCCAGACATGTTTCTTAAGGGAGTGCAAACCCCAAGACTAGAACACCTTAAAAATGTTTTTAAAAACTGAAAAAAAATGTTTTGGCATTGTTTCTGTTTTACAGGATTTGAAATGGACCCATTGTTTGTTTTTCACAAACTTTCTGGTGACATTTTTAATCAAAAAAATATACATGGTTGTTAAGCAAGTGAAATTTTTGATACCCATTTTGAAAATGATTTCAATAAAACGATCACCAAAAAATAATAAAAAGGGGGAAAGGGTCTTTTATTTCAAAATATTTCATTTTTGGGGAAAAAAGGCTAATTTTTAATAACAATTTTTTTCAAAAATATCCAGATTAGAAGAATGGGACTTTCCTGCATTCAGATATTGATTTCTTTTAAACAATGGTGTGTTTAAAAACCAACCTGTTCATTTCCCCAGCTAAAGAGATGTCACAAAAAGAGACAAAAGCAAAGGAATTCAAAGCTCTCCTTCCTTTCCCTTTCACCTTGCCTCCTTTGACCTGCTCACCCGGGGATGCAGCATGTGGTGTATGCCTCAGAGCTGCTCCCCTGGCAGAGAACGGGCTTGTTTCAGTCTCCATGAGAGAAGATCATTGCTGAACTCCTGCATTCTGAGCACAGTCAGTCACAGTTTAAAGTTTTTCTTTTGTTCCTTCAACACTGTAATTTGTCAGACTAAGGCTGCCTCAATCAGATATGCTCTTGGTTAATGCAAAATGGCCACAGGTTTATTGAGCTCAGAACAAACTCTTAACACCTCATTTCTTTTTTTGGAATGTGACAGTTTCTCTTACATACAGGCTAGATTGCAACAGGGACTCTGCACCCACCGTAAACCCTGATATGGGCTACCCAGGTCTTGGGTTAGGGTGCATAGGAGTAAGTGGGGCTACTCACCTGCTACCTCCCTTGCTGGAGGAGGGAGAGGTGGGGAATGGGTTTGTGGGCCTTGAATCCCGATCCTTCATGGCGTGGCAAAAGAGTAGGTTAGTGTGACCCAGTGACCCCTTAGTGCCTACTGGCAGAGGGCACAGGTACATAGGGTTTTACAGGTATCTCCTGGGACAGATTGATGCATAATAGTTCACTGAAGGGTGGCACGTGAAGTCTTGATCTTAGGGTTCGCTCAACAACAAACCGGTGAATGAGGTAGGAATAAAACTTTTATTAAAACAAACTAGAGAGCTGTGGTGAACTGCTGTACACAGCTACACTGGGTTCTCAACCCCAGCTTCCAGGGCACATCTCTAAATTCCTATATTCATAATACTGTCCCTTATGAGGGAGCATCTCTAAATTATAATCTTCCACAAACATATCTCTACAGTCACAATCATTGCAAAATGTGTGTATGGATAATATTTAAGAGGTTATGTATCTACACTGATAATTATGTTCTCAAGGTCTTGGAGTTAAGGCAGGTCACCAGCAGGTGACATACTTTGGAGATGTTGCTTTCAAGCAGAAGGTAATGGATGCCTATTTCCCTGTCTGGCTATTTGCATATTATGTATTGAATCCCTCACAATGCACACCTTGACACCTACTTGCATATGGAGTCACACACAAAAGAGATTGCAAAATCTACAAGAAAGGAAATTACTGGAATAAACAAATGGGGGGAAGGAGGGGGCGTGGAAGGGAGGTGTGTCCTGTTTATGAATGCAGACAAGGAATTGTTCTGGTATATCTTGGATTGCAAAGTGACACACTGGGTCCTCCACTGAGGATGCAAACTGACAGCATGCTTGTCTAATGAAAGGGGAGTCAGAGCCATCCTGACTGTAAAGTGCTGCAATCTTATTAATTATGTCTAGGTTCTGGAATGAGTTTATGTGTAACCATTTGTTTCCAAAAAAAAAAAAAAAAAGGAGCACTTGTGGCACCTTAGAGACTAACAAATTTGTTTGAGCATAAGCTTTCATGAGCTACAGCTCACTTCATCGGTTCCAATACTTCTACTTGCTACTATTTGACTCTTTGTGGCTGCTAAAATTTAGGCTTCGTCTACGCTACCAACTTATATCCCATAACTACATCACTCAGGGGTTTGAAAAACCCACATCCCTGAGCAACATAGTTATACCCACCTAACCCCTGGCTTCTCCTGTCAACAAAGCAACCACCTCTTGGGGAGGTGGAGTACCTATGCCCATGGGAGAAGCTCTCCTGCTGGCATAGGTAGCATCTTCTTCAGTAAGCGCTACAGCAACTCAGCTGCAGCGGTGCTGTGCTGTAAGTGTAGACAAGCTCTTAGCTATGTTTGCAGTGAAATCAAGTATAAATGCTGTGTGTTATGGAGCGGTGATCTGAGGTGCAACTGGTAAGCTGGGGTGTGCTGTTTTTTGGAAGCAGAGGATTGGTGAATACCATCAGTGTCCAGTGGACCAGGGACTAGACACTCCAGGGAGCTGCTCGGAGGGCTTCAGGTTTGGGGTGTGCTAATAAATAACCTGTAAAGTAAGTAGGGTTGCCAGCTTTCCAATTGTTGAAAACTGAACACCTTTGCTCTGACCCCTGCCCCGCCTCTTCCCCCGAGGCCCTGTCCCTCGCTCACTCCCTCCTCTCCTGGTGCCTGGAGAGCCAGGCTGGGAGGAGCTGACACAGAACCTGCCCAATCGGGGCCCATTGGGGTAGAGGGATCAGTCCCCAAAGCAAGGGGCTGGGGCACAGTGGGACACGGCGGGGTTGATCTTGGCTCAAGTGGGTGGGGAGGGGTAAGTCCCCATAGCAAGGGGACAGGGCTGAGAGGGGTTGGTCCCTGTAGCAAGGGCCGGGGCAATTGGGGCATGGCAGGGGTCAGTCCCAGAGCAAGGGACAAGGGTGGGGAGGGATTGGTCCCCATAGCGAGGGGCCAGGCCTGGGGCAGTTGGGGCACAGCAGGGGCTAGTCCCCAGAGCAAGGGGCCAGGGCTGGGGGAATTGGGGCACAGTGCGGGTCGGTCCCTGTAGCGAGGGCCAGGGCAACCATGGCATGGCAGGGACTGGTCCCCGTAGTGAGGGCCAGGGCTGGGGGAATTTGGACATAGCAGGGGCTGGTCCCTGGACCAAGGGGCCAGGGGAATCGGAGCACAGTGGGGGCAGGTCCCCGGAGCAAGGGGCCAGCGTCAGGGCAATCAGGGCATGGCAGAGGCTGGTTCCCATAGTGAGGGGCCAGGGCCAGGGCAATCGGGGCACGGCGGGGGCTTGTCCCAGGAGCAATGCTCCAGGGCAGGGAGGGGTTGGTCCCCATAGCGAGGGGCCAGGGCTGGGCCAGAAGTGGGGCAGGCAAAATCCCGCCCCCCACGGCGGCGGCACCTCCCACCTTTTGCAGCCCGGTCCAGAAGCCAGCCACTGCTCTGTCAGGCATCAGCAGCTCTTCCTTGTGGCTCTATCCACAGTGGCTGCTCTTCCCAACCCCCAGTGGCGGAGGCTGGTTACTGAGGTGGACTGGACCTGCCAGGTTCTCTTTTTGACCGGATGCTCTGGTCGGAAAACGGACACCTGGCAATCCTAAAAATAACAGCAGGGGCTTGAGGGGCATTGCCCATAGCTGGTGGAGTTGGGGACTGAGCCATAGCAGGCACAGACATGGCCTCCTCATGCCAAGGGCAGCTGACAGCGAGGTGCCTCACAACTCTGGGTTCCCCCAGGGAAGCCTGACAGCCACCAGTACATTACTCCCCCCAGAGCCAGAGGAAGCAGGGGCGGTAATGCAAGTCAGGTGTTTCCCTGGCTATAATTCCTCCTGGGGTGGTGTATCTTATACACCTCTGGGCTGTGCTTAACATCATAGTAGAGTCCAGTGAAAGTAAAGGTTGTGTTTCAGAATTACTGTAGCCCAAACTGTGATACATTTACTCCACGTGAAGCCCCACTGAAGTCAACAGGTGAAAATCTTGACTCCACTGAAGTCTGTGATTTTGACAGGTCCAGGATTTCACCCAATGCAGAGAGTGAGGTGCTGCCAAATATGAGGAAGGGTATCATATTCCAGTCCTCTGTTTTTAGATTTTTGACAGTCATAATGACGGTGTTTCGCTTGTTTTCATACTGTGTGTTCCAGAGAACAGGAGAGCAACACTCAAGGTGTTCTTATACATTTTATTGACAGTGTACATGTTGATATATAGTACATTACAATACTGACTGCTAGGTTCTTTATAAATGTATAGTTCATTTTAACTATCTTTTATAATTTTCACAATAAAAATAATCAAATACCATGCCAACATTTTGTAACAAATTATCACATTAATTCCATTGATTTTCATGACATACATGTCTGTACAAAGGACCCCATATCACAGTGCATAAGGTCACAGTCATTGAAAAAATAAATAACGTGATAGATTTGTGTTATTTACAGTTTACAAAGTTGTCACTTTGTTTTCAAATTGAGCAGCTCAAGAAATGTATCATAGCATTTAAAGAGGTACCGCACTTCTGCAAGGTGCATTGTAAATGTCTGCAAGTGTAAAATAAAGGGAAATTTAAAAGGATAAGAAGTTATTTCATGGTATGTCTACACTGCAGTCACAGGGTGTGATTGCAGCTCATGGAGACACACCCAAGCTAGCTTTAATCTAGCTAGCTCAGGTACCAGTGCAGTGAAGCCGAGGGGCACCGCATGCTTCAGCATGGGCTATGCAAGTCCACCCAGAACCGTGGGTAAATGACACAGAGAGCTAGCCTCCACTGAAGTGTACACTGGTGCATTTTCATTGCTCCAGTACGTGAGCTAGCTAGATTAAAGCTAGCTCCTGTGTATCTACAGGAGCTGAAATCACACTCCATGATTGCACTGTAGACATACCTTCAGTGTTCATAAATGATGCCAAAGAGTTTCTGGCAACAGAGAAGACAGTGGGAGCCAAATCATGCCCTTGGTTACACTGGTGTAACCCTGAACTAACTCCATGGACATTACAGTAGTTTCACAGGTGTAAATCCAGAGTAAGTGAAGGCAGGAATTTGGTCATAGCTTTGTTGCACAATTTCAGTCATTTTGACCATAACTGCTGCCATGTTAGCAGATTTATTTCTTTGCATACAGAAATACTATATGAATAATGGCCATAATCTTGCTGCAACAACTCTCTGAAAAGAAGAAGCTCAGGGCGTAGATTTTTTGGACACTTCCTGTCTGACTGATACATTCTGATACCTTTACATACTCTTACGAAACATCAACCTCCACATTTGCCTTTCAAGTTTACCAAGAACATCTCAAAGATCAACAGACCTAAGATTGCACATATTCTTTGTGCAGAAATAAAAAGAAACAGGATTACTTACTTACCAGCAAGCGCCTTTAAGGTAATATGAAAATGACACTAGTTTCCCGTTCCCATTTGCTACTTTCAGACAGTGCTTTGCCTTTCAGAAGTATGGTGGCGTGCAGCACGCGTGATACATGGATTGCCACGTTCATCACGCATATAAGCAGGTGCTACACGTACTACCAGTTTCGGTGCACAGATGTGCAGGGCCCTTACTGTTTTCCCTGGGAAAAAGCTTCAGGACTCCACCCACTGGTGCGCTGTGTTCTGCCATGGGTACTATGATGAGGCCAGTACAGTAAAAGCTACTGGAAACAGATAAATGCAGGTTCAAGAAAGTTTTTTAGTATGTGCATATTCTGCTCTAGATAACGATTTTGGTGGTGGTAGGTTAGAAACTAGAATGGACACTTTGGCTTATTTGAATGGCAATTTTTCTTCTTTTTTCAAATGGAGCATTGATCACTTGAGTACACATATTTTCAAAAAAGCTGAAAACTGATTTTGGTGCTGAACTGTTGGAACTAAATTCCTTAGGAAGCCTGCAGTTAGCTATATTATCAATCCTGTCACCTGCACATTTAGAACAAGTGAGAGCTCCAGCTTAAGGAAATAAAAAGGACAATATATATTAAGTACTCATGTACAAATTTTTAAATTTCTTTTTAGTGTATGAACACATGTAAGTGAAGGATATGAAGCCTGCTACTACAGAATTCTATGTCTCAAGGTGCTGGATTATTTAATAGCAACATTCTTTGGTTTCACCTGGGTATACATTTCATTCAGCGTTTGCCTTAAACTACACAAGAAGCTCAGAGGTTTTCCTTGCCAGGCAGTGCTTATAAACGCCACTGAAAACACCTATTCGGGTTACAAATACATGACATACCATTTCAACCACCCCAGGAATGAGCCTTGCGATGGAAAATGACAAAACTAACAGGTAAGAAACTTGTGCAACTCGAACGAAACACATGAAGAAGAAATTGAAACAAGTGCATGAATTTTAAGCACATTCACAAAGGAATTCAACGATAGGAATGGAAAGTCTGTATAATTAGTGTAAAAATAACACTAGGAAAAATGTGGTGTTTTCTCTTAAATATTAACAGGATCCTTAATAAATAAAACCTAAACAATATAAAATAAAATTGGCACACTAATGATGACTGAGTTGAGAGGAAAATGGCCACTCTGCTGTACATGGGGGAACACTCGTGTCCTTCCGGGCTGGATTGCAATCAAAGAGCACCGCTCAGAGCATCAAATATTCACAATCAGCCTAAAGCTAGCTTTTAAGTTTAGGTTAAACAATTCAGGGCCCGATCCTGGAATCCTGATTCAGGTAATACTCCCAGTAAAATCAGTGGGAGCTTGGGATGCAGATTCCCACTGCAGAAACAGGCGTTAAGTTACAAAATTTTATAACGTAAACACTACAGTAGATTGAATCTATTTCCCCATGTTAAGTATCCTCACACCTTCTTGTCAACTGTCTAAATGGGCCATCTTGATTATCACTACAAAAGTTTTTTTCTCCTGCTGATAATAGCTCATCTTAATTAATTAGCCTCTTCACCTTTTCATGTTCTCTGGTAAGTATATATATCTCTTCTTACTATATGTTCCATTCTATGCATCCGATGAAGTGGGCTATAGCCCACAAAAGCTTATGCTCAAATAAATTTGTTAGTCTCTAAGGTGCCACAAGTACCCCTGTTCTTTTTACTACAGTAGATGTGTGAATTCCTAGCCCCACTGAAGTCAATGATAAAACGCCCATTGATTTCACTAGGGGTCGTTCACCTTATGACTTGCTGATGTGCTACTTTGAAGGAGTTGTAGCATAAAGGAACTGTTCTGCAGTCAACGGGTCCTCAGTCTGCTTTCCTTCTGTTTTCATTGATAGTTTACTGTATTTGTGGGGTAACTCCTTTCCCCACAGCCTGCTCCACTGAACACAAATGATTTTTCATGTCTTATAGATTGCGAAACATTTAGAACGGTGCACAATTTGTCATAAGGGGGAGGGAGGGAGCAAGTTCTGTCATTGACAGCAATGTAAATCCACAGTGACTTCTGCAGTGTAATAGTAGATTCTGGCCCAAGCTTTTTGTTTCAGGGAGTTTATAAAATATGAGATGGAAAGGAAAGGAAAGTGACACAAAACCCAGAGACCGTGATCTGTTGTTTATTTAGGCCCCAATCCAGCAAGGCACTTAAACACACGCTTAACTTTAAGCACGTGAACAGTCTTATCGAAGTCAAGCTTTGCTGGATTGAGAATATTTTTTTCTGAAGTAGTACCATTTTTCAATGCTATTTTCTCGGCAACTTTTATATCACATTAACAGTTTCCCCTCTCACATCCACCAGTTTTCTTTTCACTCATGCACTAAACATTAACTATATTATGCAAAAACCCAACATAAATTCCAGACTCAGGAAGCTAACTCTCTGCCATGGTTAATAGAACAAACAGATGCAGATTTTTACATATACAATGTGAACAGTTGTGATTTATAATTCTGCCAATTTCAGGGAGGCAAACATGAATCCCTGCTTTTGTTTTTGACTGGAAAGCTCCCAAATGTGTCATGTGTTTCAGACCATATGAGTGATTTTTTTACATTCAGAAGGCACAAGTATAATATTATTGGTATGATATAGATCATCTTGAAGATACTCAGACAGTAAAAAACAAGTGGCTCCTGACCATCAAAATGATTTTTCTCAGGCCTCTTAGTTTATCTGCATGGCTTGGATTATATTGATTTCTTTCTTTATTTTTGTATATGGATAAAGTGTATAGAGAGAAATCTTCAGAGTAAGCTACTGTACATGACAATTTTTCATCAAGGCCCTGATACAGCGCATAATACTTCTTTGGCAAAGTATATATCCCTGCTCACCTGGTCCCGTTAGAGGAGACTTATCAATAATTATTTCTGGTAAGCATGGTAGGTTATTTGTAATATTATAAATGCTAGACATGAGGCTGAGCCATAGGGTTCAGAGTCAGAACTGATTCAAAAAGAACGAGGAGTACTTGTGGCACAGTAGAGACTAGCAAATTTATTTGGGCATAAGCTTTTGTGGGCTAAAACCCACTTCATCAGATGCATGGAGTGGAAAATACAGTAGGAAGATATATATACGTACACAGAGAACATGAAAAGAGGGGGATTGCCATACCAACTGTAATGAGACAAATCAATTAAGGTGGCCACTATATATATATCTATCTTTGACTCTCTCTCTCTCTCTCCCTATATATATATATCTTTGTACTGTATTTTGCACTCCATGCATCTGATGAAGTGGGTTTTAGCCCACGAAAGCTTATGCCCAAATAAATTTGTTAGTCTCTAAGGTGCCACAAGTTCTCCTCATTCTTTTTGCAGATACAGACTAACACGGCTCCCACTCTGAGAATTGATTCAGAATCCAAATGTCCTCCAAATTGAAGGGTGGAAGAAATGGGTCAGTATTCTGGTTGGGCCCAGAGATGGGACCAACCTGTGAAATTTGGGTCGAACGTTCTGTTTTGGGACAATCTCTCGTTAGGACGAAATATACCAGATAGCTGTAGAATGGGTTCACTCAACCATGATAATGGCATCCTTTTAGGCAGCATAATTCTAATCCATCTTAACACACCCAATAATTCCATGCCTGGCTGGGCAGTGTGTTTAGGACTGGCTGCCAGGTAACTAGCACAAGATCTCTAGGCTTTTGAGGCTTGCTTGGCTCTGAAATATCCAGATCCAATCCGTTTTTCTGTCTTTGAGCCCATAAATGTGTAAAATTGTTTAACTTGTTGCTGTACAAATTGCTGACGCCTCATCTGATCACTAGGGGCTAGATTGTAACTTGGGCCATGCTCCTGTAGTTTAGGAATCCCCATTATGCCCCACCAGGGGCTATCTAGGTGTTAGGTCTGAATATGAGTGGGTGCTGTGAGCTTGCTACTCCCCACTACCAACCCAGGAGTAGGTAGGTGGGGAGTGGGTGGAGCCTTGACTCTGCTCTCCCATGCCAGCCAGCCTATATGAGCCAATATAAGGGGCATAATAAATTACTATCAGAACAGGACAATTATCCTCCTGGAATGGAAGGAAGAAAAAGGGGCAGGACCTGTGACCTGGAGGCACAATCTAGCCCTGGCTTACAGCCTTTCTACAATATAAAGATAACACAGGTGTGCATGGATTCCACCTCTTCCCATGTTAAACCACAGTGAAGGTATTTTAAATGCCATTACGTTTGTATCCCAGTGACACTTGCCTATTTGATAAAGCCTCTTAATCAAATGCCATTTGTTGCCATCTTTAGGATTGGTGAGTTCAACCACAGGAGTGAGGGGGAAAAAAACTTAGCTTGGTTACTAATACTGACGTTTGTAACAAAGAACAGTAAGACAAATAACGGATATGTTGCCCTTTTTCTTTAGGACTGTGTTGAAAGGATCCAATTCCTATTAAAATTCAACAGCAAAATACATTCATTAATTAGTATCCCCCAACACACATAAAAAAATAGCCTTAATTATAACACATTGCCTGGAGTAATTAAGGTTGTGCATGCAACTTTGCTTTGAAAGGAATTATTGGTCATATATTAGTCAGATAAATTTAATATATGTAAAGGAACCTCTCTAATCATTTTTATTTCCTAAGGGTTTAAAGTATTTTTGTTGACAAATAATGGGCATCTTGATATATAATCTTAAGTGCAAAATATTAATGCATTTAAAATGCATCAAATCTTTAGTAATCTGATAGATGTTTTGCTATATAAACATTAAAAAAATAAAAATAAATCTATGTATAAAGTTAATTGTGCTTCTTTAGAAACGTTATATGTTTTGTTCACATACAACTTTAAAATACATTTTAGAGTTAAGTAGCAGTTTCAAAATATATTAAATTCTTTTGATGAATCTTCTTTATAACACTACTTCAAACTGTGACATTACACAGTTTTTGTAATGTTACTCATTATTCTGGCCAAGATTCTGTTCTTAGTTATGCCCAGGAAAATTGAGAGTTACTGTATTAATCTAGACTTATACAGGTGCAAAGAAAATCAAACTCTGGTTCTATGGGTTAAAATAATTTGGCTCTAAAGAAAGACATGCTTTAAAACTTCCTACATACAATCTGATCAAGGAAATAGTTCCCATGACAGACTTGTTCTTGTCAGAGTTGTTTATTATATGCACTACTTAATGTTGGGTACCCATTTCTATTAAGTTTGTGAGGTATAAAAACAAAATGGAGAAGATGGAAAAGCTTCTCGATTAATATACTAATAATGAAATAAATCCCCCCACCCCCCAAAAAAATCCCTGATGCATCATATTGCAAGAAGGTCTGGAATGTGTTCATGTTCTAGTTTTCAGATAACAATTGCCACTAGAAACCGAGCACCCCGTTGGGTGTTAATCTTTTAGTTTCTTGTAAAATTACAAGTGGGCTTACCAGTGCCAATGCAAAATGTTACTTACAGGCTTTAATATTCCACAAATGTTAGTTTATATTTATACAGTATTCCTTGCTGATGGTAAAACACATTTTTCAAGTATGAATATTTTGCACGTATATTCTCTTGTGAAGATTTCAGATTCTTTTTCTCTTAGTGTGCATCATCAAAAGTGATACAATATTAACCATTTTCTCTTTTCTCTGTAAAATTGTTCATGTGTTCTTCACATTTTTAAATAAAAAAGAGTGATAAAATATTCAGAAATCACCAACAAAGGCTTATAAATGTCAATGCAGTTCCTCTATAAACAGAGCACTTGAAGGGGAAAAACATATGTCCACAACAGTGCATGCCATGTTATGTGCATTGGACTTTCTGGTCCTGTAGCTCTGATGCTTTTAATGGAGCCAAGAAAAGTTCTGAGCCAGCCTCTTCTTCTTCCATGGACAGTAAATGTCAAAGAAAGAGGGAGAGGAGAGTTTTTTCTAGTCTTGTTCCAGTTGACTTTGGTGCATTATTGTCTGCATAAGGAGAATGAAAACCACAGCAGAACACCACGAAAATCAGACTTTTGAGCACTCTGCATGAGATCCACAAGTTGGATGACTGAGCAGCAATACCCAAAGAGGAAAATGCTTTGGTTGCCTTGAGCTAGCATGTTAAAAGAAAGGTTTATTTTCCTTCCAGATAAGTAAAAGTGCTTCTTGGATGACAAAGCAGGAAAGAAAATCAGATTACTGGTGAGAAGGTAGAAATTTAAAATGTCTATCATTTATAGCACAAGAAATCAAGAGTATGTCAAGCCTCTCTCATGGTTGTGGTTTGTTTTAAAGATCTTCTCGGCACATTGGAAAGTTGACAAAGGTAAAGACATTAAACTCTATCAATACAGAGAAACACAGGAAAATGGCATAAAGAATCAGCACGTAGAAGCCTAGTTTCTTGTCAAGTTTCCATTTATTTACATGGATTCCACCCACCTGCAAGTATACAAAGTGTTAGTTACTGGTATCTCAAAGGACACAAATGCTACAAGCTTCATATGAGGTCTATTTGAATCTGCTGTCCTTAAACATGCTAAAAATGCAGTCTTGGTCATCTTACAGATCAGAAAGGACAGTGTTCATTTTTTCAGATGGCAATAAGGCACATAACTGATCAAGTTAAACATGAGGGCTTAATTCTCAGCTACATTAAGACCTCTTTACACTGCTCTAACATATAAAGCGGCCTTGAAGTGGGTGTAACTTAGGGTGTGTCTACACTGCAGCTGGAGGTGTCCTTGGACAGACATACAAGCACTAGCCTTGATCAAGCTAACTTGCTAAAAACAGCAAGGTTAGCGGTCTGAGATCCTAGGCCATTTGGAGCCCTAAGTAGGAACAGCGCCGTCTCTGTCCTAGGTAACATGCTGCCATCTGCACTGCTGTGGCTACACTGTTATTTTTAGCATGACAATTGATCACAGCTAGTGTAGGTATGTCTATACATGTGAGAAATTACACCTCCAGCTGCAGCATAAATGTACCGCAAGCGAGTGGCATATTTTCAGAACCCTTCACAGGGTCAGAGCTTGGCGAAGAGCTCTTAATGTAACCGAGAATCAAGCCCATAAGCGTATAGTTTCAACACACCCTTTAAGTCATGCAGCTCCCATTAATTGCTTCAGTACAGCCTAAATTATCAGGTAAAAGAACCTTCAGTGCTGCCCCCTAGATCTCCTATGTTCTCTGGAACACTGGCCCTTACAGAACGTTCCTTCCTTCAACAGCTGCAGAGAAGCAGAGAACATAGTATCAAAGGAGGTCAGAAGTAATGAGTTAGATGGCTTGTTCCTTCATACAGACAGTTTGCCAAAATATAGGCCACTCAAATTGTACTGTGCATAGACATTGGCCAAAATTTCCAAATCTGGGTGACTAGCCTAAAGTTAGGCTCCTAAATCCACATTTAGGCTCACGTTTAGCGAGAGAGTAATGGGAGTGTTCAGAAGCTTTTCCATTCAGAGGTCACTGTTTCAGCTGCGTCAGGAGCCTGGTCATTCTGTCCATCAATACCCCATGGACACCTTCGCCGATAAAATTTAGCTAACCCTCCCATACCTTGCCAAACTGCTGGACAGGTGGGTCGGGGAGGGGAAGATTTATGACACAATACAACACAACTGTTGTCTTTTAAGATATTATTTGGATATTTGCTTCACAGTGTGGCAAAGATAAGTACCAGTGATGGTGTCTACTGAGGGCTGGGCTGGCAAAAAGATTATCTCCATACAAGTCACTTGTGAGATGCATTGGCAAGTTAATTGTATAGCGACTAGGGTCTGATTTTTGCAATACTGGTCATCCTACCACCAAATTTAGTGTGTCATTGGTACAATGCATTGGTAAGCCACAGACATGATGCAGAAATGTGAGGTGAAGCTGCAGAACTGGAATTAATTTGCAAACTAGATACCATCAGATTAGGCCTGAATAAAGACTGGGAGTGGTTGGCTCATTACAAAACCTACACCTAATTTCCCCAATACTAATTTCTCCCTACTGTTACTCACACCTTCTTGTCAACTGTCTGTAATGGGCCACTCTCTTACCACTTCAAAAGTTATTTCTCCTCCCTTGGTACCCTGCTGTTAATTGATTTATCTCGTTAGACTGACCTAACACTTGGTAAAGCAACCCACATTCTTTCATATATTTATACCTGCGTCTGTACATTTTACTTCATACTTCTGATGAAGTGGGTTCTAGCCCACGAAAGCTTACACCCAAATAAATGTGTTGGTCTCTAAGGTGCCACAAGGACTCCTCAGTTTTTTGCTGATACAGACTAACACGGCTCCACTGAAACCTGTCACATTCTCTATGTAGTCTCCGCTGGAAGTCTACAGTTTGAGAAACACTGCAAAGTGTTAATGAGGATGGATATTTACACTTTCAGAGTCTGGTTCTGCCCACATCTGGCTCAATGGGAGTTTTGCCATTGACTTCAATGCATTCCACTTCAGGCCCTAGATGCGTTAGAACTGACTTCAGACCCAAATTAATGTTTCACTTACCAGGCCCTTTGTTACAAAATAATAGCCCAGTCCTAAGAGTTACTTAGTTAGCTCCTCCTGGGAGCTGAGGTCCTCAGTTCTCACTGAAATAAATGGGAATTGAAGGTCCTCGGTGCCCTACTGAGTGCTGAGAGCCTGATTTAAAGCCCACCGATGTCTTTGGTTGTTAGATCAAGCTCTATATGAACAAATGCTAGTCATAATGGCAAGTACTTCCAGTTTCTCCTACTGCTACATGCAAAGTAAATAGATGTATCAAATTATGACATGAAGTGAATACTTGAAGCGGTCACATTTTAAACCACAGAAATACTTACAGTAAGAGCTACAGACCCCAGCAGAAGAACAACCGAATAGACCAGTCCCTTGCTATTTATCTTAACCTGTGAAAGTTAGACATAAGAGAACTTTAAAATGTTTAGGACATAGTAAGTGCAATAGAAAGTTAACTGCCTCTTGATTTAGAACATTTTCTATTCTATTTTCAAGTACTGTCTAAAATTTGAAACGAAGGGCTTGTCTACATGGCAGCGTCCTGCACTCTACAGGGGTGTGATTTCTAAAGCGTACTAACATGCTGCGCACTAATTGGCCCCTGTTGACCCTGCTCAGGTGCACTAAACGTTTCCTAGTGTGCCTGCACCACATCAAAGTGCACTAGGGGTCTACACGGGCCAATTAATGTGTAACATGTTAGTGCACTTTAGAAATCACATCGCTTAGCGCTCACTGCTTCGCTATGTTGACAAGCCCCAATTTACAATTTTTAAATGACATATATCCTAGATGTTTAATTCATGGTAAAAGTTACAATAATGGGAGAGCAGCATGTTTAAAAGAATCAGAATAAATGTGTAAATAATCAGTCCTGCTTAAATAAATCCCCTCCGCACTTGTATATTGCCTTTGGCCAATAACTCTCAAAGAGAGTAAGCCTTATTATCCTCATTTTACAACCAGGTCAACTGAGACATGGAGAGGCAAAAAGATTTGCTCAAAGCTGCACAGACATACAGTAGCGGAGCCAGGAATAGACCCAATTGCTCCTGCCACCCAATACAATTAAGTCACATTGAAAGCAATGGGAATTCATTGCATCTTGTGACAGGAAAACTGTTCGCATGTATCCCTGTTCTTTGGCCAGGAAATAACCTCATGTCTTATTTAACTACTAATAAAAATGCTCAGCATTTTTTACAAATGTTTTCTTCTGAAAACAACACAAAAAACCGAAAATTAAACAATTATAATTATATATATATATATATACACACACACACACACACACATACCGTTGATCCATAATTAATCAACATAGTTTGCATGCCCCATGGTACTCCAAGGCCTACTAAAATGTCAAACACATTGCTTCCTATTGTATTGGATACGGCCATATCACCAAGACCTGGGAAACAGAAAAACCAAATAATGATTCTCAGGTCAAAACAACACACAGGACAAACATTTTGTAACAAGGCTGAGGAGGAGGAGGAGGGAGGGGGAGAGAGAATGACCATTGAGCAGCTTTGCAATGTAAGAGGACACTTTAAAATTAGCTAACTAAGAACTCCTGCAATCCCCACATGGGCAATTTGCCAAGTACCTAAGATCAGCAGATAATTTGGGCAATATTTACATAACCTTTTAAAATAAAAAAATGCTCACAACCAATATACTTTGTGCATGTATCATCCTTGATGGGTAAGTAGAAATTGTTTGGTGTTTGAGTTTGATGCCAATTAAAAAAACAGGTTGCTAAGATTTGTCCTGTTTTTTCTGTAGTCCCAGGGCAAAGCTGGCCATGGGCCTCATTATAGGAAGCTGTGTGTGGTCTGTCTTCATCTCTTGGGATGTGCTCGGGGGCCGTGGGCTCTAGCTAATCTGAAAGTTGATCGTGAAAGGTGCTGAGCAGTGTGGGAGCTGAGGACATTCAGCACTGAGCAGAATTGGGCCCTTATGTGTTTGAGCATCAAGTACACTTTAGAAATTTCATTTTTTAAAAACAACCCCAAACAATAATGAAATAGGAGAACAAAGTGTGAGTGGGTGGTAAAGTCATGAGAACCTTGTTCTTACAGAATCTCTGTTTCCTGTGCTCAGTATTAGCTGGTGTCTGATTTTGATACCATAATAATGGTGGCCAGAGTGCTCACCGCAATTTGTTTCTCTCTCAAGTACCTGCTTAGTTATCTGTGCTACTGCCAAATCCACAAAACGTGTGTCAGGAAGGAGGAAAAGATCTAATATTGTTGGAAAGTCCCCTGCAAATAAGATCAGCTTTGTGGAGGAACTTTCAAGCTCATGAGACTTCCAGCTGGATCACATGCACAATGTCTGCTCCCAAGGCATGGCCTGACACAGTCAGTACCGCAGACAATCCATCCCTGGGATATCCTCGGGATTTGTGTTTATGGCGACACTTCTTGCAGCTTCCCTTCACTGTCAGGGCACATCTGCATTTGCCCTTTGGGAAATCCTTTACTAAAGTGCCATGCATGGCCCTCACATGTTACATGAGAGATCAGGGATTCTCCATCTACCAGTTCACCAAGCTGTTCCTTACCTGTACTCTCATAGTAAGTAATCTTGACCAGGTTTTTGCCTGATATGTGGCGATATTCTATTGCAAAGATTTGGCCCACAGAAATAAATAGTAAACTACAAATAGAATATTAAGTGGACTGTGAAATAACTAAACTAAGCAGATCTCTCTTTCCCCCATTGATTTCTCATTTAACATTTTGAGTTAAACTTATGGTAGAGACTCTAGAGAACAGAGATAAAGAATGATAGCATTTATTTTCTGGTTTTAGAGTAGCAGCCGTGTTAGTCTGTATTCGCAAAAAGAAAAGGAGTACTTGTGGCACCTTAGAGACTAACCAATTTATTTGAGCATAAGCTTTTGTGAGCTACAGCTCACTTCATCGGATGCCGCTTATGCTCAAATAAATTGGTTAGTCTCTAAGGTGCCATAAGTCCTCCTTTTCTTTTTGCATTTATTTTCTGTACAGATTCAAGCATTATGAAGGCATTACACTGATCATTTTAGCACTTTTCCCCCTGTATTTCCTCTACAGATCTACTGACTCTAATATCATACAAGGAAGAAACCAATTTTAATGGGCAGTGTCCCAGAACAGTTCTTAACACAGCTGATCTATTTTTGTGAGATTTTCCTGCACGTAATTCCTCATATGAAGTGGAGAATGGATTATTTTTAATATACGATTCTTTGTTAGGCATATCCAAAACATATTTAAAAATATGTATAGCTCTTACAGTTATAAATGAAACATTTTAAATATGTTTATGCGGTTCACATCATACAGATGTGGGACTCTACTGGCTCCTGGTGGCTAGTTTAAGACTTCAGAATTCTTGGAGTCTGTATGCAGCCTGGAGAACAAAGAGCCATCCTTTGGCATTAAGGGCTGTAGGAGCTGCAATACTGCAAAATGCTATTATTACTATCTGCTCCTTTCTCAGCGTGATACAAATGGACACACTCATGCTTGTTTTAAGCAACAATGGTAAAGGATGTGTCCATAGATATTTCTCATGTAAAAAAGGAAAGCTTTTAAAAAAAAAATCAAAAGCTCAGCCATGTAAATATGAGCTGGAAAAATCTTTGGCCTTTTAAATAGGAAAGTTAAACTAGACATAGTTAAGGTTAATCTTTCCCTACTCAGTGTTAATATTCATCGAGCCAAAAGGAAGAATCTGGCTGTCTCTAGTTGGATGAGGAATATGTTTGAAGCAAGTTAACTTTTGTTGTGCCTTTCCTCCACAGTATCTTTCCCCATCAACTTAATTTGAAATCAATGCAAGTTTTACATGCAGGACTTAGGGCATGATCCAAAAAGAAAATCCTTTTTCTATGCACTTTTGGTGTATAATCCTATTTTTATGGCTAATCTTTTTTGGTGTAGCACATGTGTACGTTACATCTTTCTAATCTGACTGATCAAAACTGCATATGTGAGTTTTGGTTGCTGAATGAACTACCAGAACATTATGCAATTTCTCCTGATGCTTCAATCCTCTTGGATGTAATAAATGCCCCGTACTCATAACCAGAGATGTAACAGGGTGGAAACCATTTTCTTTTTTTTTGCAGCACCAAGCAGAGTGGGGCCCTGGTCCATGACTGGGGCTCCTAGGTACTACTGTAACTGAAACAGTTTGAAAGAGCTGCATATTACAGAAGCATAGCATGAAATTGTTGGAACACTTGAACAGAAATGATACCTTGTCTTGCTACTATTAAGCTGGCCATGCAGTCTGGTACACTCGTTCCTGCGGCTAGGAAAGTAATGCCCATGATAACATCAGGGATCCCCAGAGTGTATCCAATTATAGTAACCTGCACAGTCAGGGAAAACAGCCATTTAAAATAATTGGGAAGTCTCTCTTATTCTGATACTGTATTTCCAATACAATTGTGATTCACTCGTCACTTTAATTTCTGGATGTGGCCGTTATGACAGTTAGATACACACACACACACTTCTGTAAGGAAACAAAATTTTAGCAACAATCTGACTAAAAACCTCCTACTAGGAAACAATAAGTACTTGTAGGCACATTAAGGGTTTTATGAAAGCCATTTAAAGTGCTCCACTTTATACATTTGTAACAGGATGTACTGGCCCCTTAAGGGCGCTTACAGACCAGTACAGACTGTTCTTATGTTCTGTCTGGAACAGTGGAATGCTGGGTGGCTTCCAGGTCTGAAGGTAGCTCTTCATTTGGCAGCAATGCAAGCTGGGAAGAGGGCGGAGCTCCCTTTGCCATAGTAAGAGAATGGCTTGGGAAGAGGTGAGACCTGTTCTGAGGCTCTTGACAAAGACACTCCTGAAGGGAATAGAACATGAGTCTCTCTAGACAAATGGCCCCGATGCAGCTTTGGAAGAGCCTAGGGGGAGACAGCAGCTTGTAATGGGGATCCCAGTAAGGGTCTCAAGGGGTGTGTGTGTTAATATACCCTGAAAAAGGGACCAGAAAGAAGGCTTCATAGCCAGCCAGCTAAGCAAGCCTAGGAAGTAGCCTGTGGGAAGAGTAAGAGTGAAGCTGGAATATTTGAGATTGGAGCAGACAGCTACTTCATTGCTCAGGGGATTAGAGCTGGAGCCTGTGGTAGAAAGGGTGGCATAAACCTCAGTGCTGCCACCTTGAAGTATGGTGCTGGCACTCCTATAAGAAAAGCCTATTTGTAGATCTGTGCAATCAAGGGGCAAGGGGCTCTTTTGGGAACCCCTGCAGCCAAGGGGAAGAGTTTCCACAGACTCTTAAAGCAGGCAGTGGCCCAGAAGCAGAACTGGGCCAAAAGTTTTTGCTTGGACTCTTTTTTTCATTAGAGTTGTGGTTACCCCAGAAGGTAACCTTTTTTCTAACTTAGCCAGAGGATTAAATTAAGTTATCCAATCACTAAGACATTTTCCCACTGAGAGGGCAAGTAACTGTGAGGACACTGAGGCATGGCCCATCTTAAAAGAGATCAGAGACACTGTTACAGCATCTCTGAACACATTCTACCGTTGGTCTTTCCACAAAAACTCCCACTGTTTTCAACAGAAGTTCTGAAAGTGGAACCAGGATAGACAGCATGTTCTTACTGAAGTACAGATGCATTGAAGTTGTGGCAATGTGGTACATCAGCAAAAATGAATTGTTGGAATATGAATCTCTCAACCATGTAACTCTCAATGTAGTTTTTGCTACATATTGTAAAATCAGGGAGAAAGGGCTTTACTTTATAATATAATACTTCAAATACTAACTTACGGGAAAATACTGTATCCAAGTGGAAATGGAAAAATAAAATAATCCCCAAATGTATAATATACGGACAGAGCTATCAGTATGTATCCCAGACAAGTAAAGCTGTGTCACACAGCTCACAAGCCTCAAGCAGGTTATGAAGATCAGTTGTTCATAAATGAAGATGCTTCCAAAAGGTCATATGGAACTGTTACATATTTCATTTTCCAGGGTACATATTACAAGAGAGTTAGATTTTTTCATTTTACTGATCTTTAATTGGAGGAGGCATGTGAACGCTTTATCCACCCTGCCATTGACCTACCAGTCCTTCAGCAATACTAACATAACTTCTCTTTAGCTTCGCCTCTCTTTGAATAGAAAAAAGATGCCTTTTTAAACTTCCAAAAATATTTTTTTAATTACAAAGAGTCAAATTTGAGCTACTTTACTATTCATGTCTCTTCTGAGTGAAAATGTACATTTAAGCTATAAAAACTGAGAGAAAAGAGTGAATCACCTGGACTGGCGTTTCAAGTGAGAGTGTTTCTGAACAGATCATACCAGATATACATCTTCATCAGAGCCTACATTTTTGCACATGTTAAGAGCAACTGAAAAGAGGTAACCTCTATGGCACTCTTACTAAGAAGAATAATACTTGCGACTAATATAGTCCGTTCCACCCAGAGCATTTTACACTATATCTGATCCTCCAACCCTCACTACTCACCTGAGTTACTGTGTATGTTTCAGGATCAGGCCTTAAGGCCGTATTTTTAAAGGTATTAGGTGCCTAAAGATACAGATAGGCACCTAGTGGGATTTTCAAAAGCACCTAAGCCCTAACTCCCATTCAATATTAGGAACTAGGCACTGAGGAACTTTTGAAAAAAAAAATCACACTAGGCCCCATCTGCATCTTTAAGTGCCTACCTTTAAAATTATGGTCCAAAAGTACTGTCCAGAAGAGAGACTAGCACATAGGTCATTTATTAGAACTACTAGACTGCACACATCTCAATGTGGTTATGTTTTTTAGTTCATCTAAAACAAACTGGGATTGGAGTTGAAGACATTTGCCATCTGGCCTGTACATTTCATTTCTTAAAACAAGGTTTTGTTGCATCTACTTACCATCCACACCATAAAATAGGAGAACAAAGCAATCCACAGAGTGGATAAAATGAATGTCAGCATAAAAAAGTTCTCCCAACGCGGTTTGCTGCAGTTTGGAATGGTACAAAAGAGTAGGAATAGCAATGGCCACGTGAAAATCCATTTGACTTTGTTCATTTTTCCATCTGCGGAAAGAACGGAAAACAACCTACTTAACTTTCCTGTTCCTGCTGCACCAGGTCCAGTTACATATGTATGCACACTATGTGGAAGAGGAGAAAATAACAAATAGGCTTGGTTGCAGCTGTGCATTTTGGTTTGAGGGTCATTTGTCTCCCTTGCCCCCGTGTTCCCAGTTTCTGTCTCTCTTTATAATATGGCAAGTTCTGCCCTTGGATGCATGTGTAGGGTTCCCACTGATTCAAACCAGACAATGTACATACATCCGAAGATGAAATTGAGCCACAATGTATTGCTCTTTTGAATTTAAAACAGAAGGCTGGTAGTATTGCCCTTTCAGGGGCATGTTATCTTACCATTAAGCCCCTCACCTGAAATAAAAAGCAAAATACAACTTTTTTTTTAAAAGGAACAGTGTAAAAAATTGCCCACTTCTGTGCAATATCAGTAAACATTTTCAGCTGATATAAAAACAGACGTTGGCCTTCATTCTGAGCTGTGTCTGTGAAGGATCTACTGCTAGAGAATTTGCAAATCACAGTTTATTATCTGCATAACAATACACTCACTCTTGCTTCACAGACAAGACATATGAAATGCCGATGTTTCAAAACATTGCAAATGTGTTGCAAATGTGCATATAAATTCAATTAATGGGATCAGAGGCAAATTACAGGATTTTCACAGACTAGGGATTATATTCATATTCCTTGAGACATTTTTAGAGCATTCTACAAGTTTGCTTTCCAGGCTGACAAATGATGGACACAGTCAAGTGCCCTTTATGTAGCTTTATTTTGGATAATAATTAAGCTAGCAGGGGATTTCTTGATGTTTGAAACAGTATAAATGCCCTGATCATTGTGTGTGAAAGATCTATACAAATGTGCTGTTTTGAAACAGATGGATGGTCACACCAAAGGAAAAGAATAAAAAACAGATACATCTCCACTGTAGTCAGAGTTACACCACTGTAAAACTGGTGTAAGTGAGACCAGAATCTGCATTAATGTCCCTTGATTCTTTCTTTAATGAATCAAAAATTAGTTATAGAGAGCACAAACAAATATTATGCTGCCTTCAGCTTTAAAAGATAGTAGTAATGCTGAAACTACAGCTTTCCAATGCTTATATGAGCCTGCGCTGCAATGAAGACAGCTGGACCAATGCTTTGTAATGGGGATTTCTTTTTTTTGTCACAAAAGAGCTATCCATTTAGGCCTTGATTTAGCAAAATTAGTGGAAAGTCAATGTGAGCAGTCATGGTTTAACATGTCCTTAAGTGCTTTGTTGATTCAGGACCTTAAGTAGGATCCCTGTCAGGGTACATACCCCCAAAAAAGAAAATGAAAGACAGCAACTGCAAACACCATACTTGTTATCGAGCAAAACAGGGATCTCTTCTTACCCATGTGACAGGGAAAACATACCAGCCTGATTCTACTCTAGAGTAAATCAGGTCTAAGACCAATGAAGCGTTACACCAGTGAGAGATGAGAATCAGGTCCTTATTTTTTTTCCAGTAATTTAGTGAGACAGTTGCCCACTCATCCTGCAGTTGGAGGATTTTTGCTTCATTAACAAAAGCGTCCAGAAACATTGGTCTGGATTCTGCTCTAACTTACACAAATTTTATGCTGGTGCAACTGACTAACGTAGAGTTACTTGTGAATTATACTAGTTTAGCTGAGAGCAGAATAATTCCTGTCTTGTTTCAAGTATTTCAATCTTTTTCAAATCCATATGCTCTGCACTGTGTATAAGAGGCTTTGGGAGCCAAACATTCCAAAGAGACAGTGCTACAATGAAAAGTCTTATAGTAATTTTCAATATATTCCTCTAATGCTATATGCCTCTATTTCCTCACTAAGGAGATTTATACTTGCAGGAATCACTTTCCCATTAAAATGCAGCCATCTCTAGGTGAAAGATAACAGGTAAACAACACACAGAACAATAGTGATGAGAAGGGAATATTGGTCAAAGCCCTACTTTTAAAAAAAAGTGTCAATGGTTTGCAATATCCACATTCAGCAGACAGGAACTCCGTTTTAAAGTCTCACCCAAAAATCCCACACTTGGTAAACCACACAGTGTGATACTGGCAGATCAGCTGTCAGCTCATGCCAAAGTCCCCACATCTCAACTGAACACTGACAAATACATAGCTGGAATCAGTCTGGCTCACCTGTGTGTTAGTATTGTTAAGCCAGGTGTTAAAATGATAAGAATGTGTTTAGATTTTATTGAATGCGTCTGAGTTGTTGCATGCATTAATCTCACTTGTAACATCTGAATTTCATATTGTAAGCCAATATCTGAGTGGTTGTATTGTGCACCTCTGTGACTATGTAAAACACCGACAGGAAAGAGACATTAAATTAGTGTGAAGGGCTGCTCATCAACAGAAGGTCTTACATCCTTCCCTACAGGAAAGGTCCATCAACACCAGATGTTAAGAGGATAAAATACTTTGTTGTTCTGCTCTCCCCCCCATGAAAATGAGTCATGCAAGTGGATTTCCCCCTGTCCCTGCCCCCAGATCAGCTGAGTTTGCAGCTCAGAGGACATGTCAGAAGGGGGATAAAAACCCCAGACAAAAGGAACTAGGTATCTTTATGCTGCTTGGTCTCGGGGGAAGGGGGCAGGGGAAAGGATCCCCAGCTGTGTAGCCTGAGGTAGCCCTAAAGAATATAGAGACTTTGCTGAACATAGAGGCTTTTGAAATTTAAGATTATAACTCATTTGTGTGTATATGTTTACCTGCTTTCACCTTGTAAATAACTGTTTCCTTTTCCTGTTTCACAAATCTGTATATAGTTTATTAATGAATTGGCTACAATAGTCTTTGGTGTGAGATTTAAAGTGCCATTGACCTGGGGTAAGTGACTGGTCCTTTGGGACTGTGAGTAACCTGAATATTGCTGTGATTCTTGATGTAAGAGACAATTTATCACAAAGGTATGCTCACCTGGGTGGCGAGACAGATTGGAGTACTAAGGGGACTGTCTACAGCTCCATGTTTAGGATCTTATAGTACCTGAAGAGTTTACACTTGACAATTGGCTGGCAAACTCTAAGTATAGAATTCACAGCCAATCTGGGGTTTGTGCCCTGGCTCCTAACAATCTGCCCTGAGGCTGGTCCTCACACTCTTGAGTTGCTGCAGGCAGCGTTACACATGGAACTCAGTTTTATCTAGCTGAGATGGGCCAAAGGCTGTGGTAACACTGCCAGGAGTCAAACGCACTGCTGCAGTTCAGGTATTTCAAACTTGATATCTAGGCCATTGAATCATTTCTTCTGGGAATGAAGGAGGAACAAGTAAGTAGGAAGAGTGCATTATTCAGTGTATTATTGTGTAACTTCAATTAGGGCCTGCGAGACAGAGTCAAACCAATGGTCCATCTACTCTGGTATGCTCTCTGACAGTGACTTGTACCAAATGCTTTAGAGAAAGTGTCAAAACCCTCAAAAACGGACAGTTATGGAGGGAGCTTCTTTCTAACCCCAGGCAGTTAGTGGTTGAAGCTGGAGTCTCGAAGCATGAGTGTTGACACATCTAGGAGATGTTTATTCCAATTGGTGATAAACTGGTTGAGAAACAGGAAAGATTTTTCAGAGGAACAGCCGTGTTAGTCTGTATTCGCAAAAAGAAAAGGAGTACTTGTGGCACCTTAAAGATTTTGTAGACCTTTCTGTAGACGTTCCTCTGTTTTTGTTTGAAATTTTGAAACTTGACAAAAAAAAATGCTGACCATGCCTATTCTAGTCCTTTTTTTAATTCTACCAAGCATTTCGCTTCAGTGTAACTGGTGGCAATGAATTCCACTCATTAATTATAAATTGATCCAGATCCTCAGCTGGTGTAAATCAGAGTAGAATTAATCGAGTTGTGCCATTTACACCAATTGAGGAGCTGGCACTGTCGGTGTCTTTGTTTTTTAAAAAGTGTTTCATTTTATCAGTTTCAAAATTTGTTACTTTAACTTTTTAAACAAAACAGTCTTTTTCCACTAATGAAAATGGATTTTAAGTTCCCTATCTCCTGAGTCCTAATTATGCTTTATAATTTACAGCTGAGATTTAGGACTAATCATCATCAGCAATATTTAATTCAAATTTTGATCTTAAGTCATGTAGTAATGAGGAGTGTACAGCTCCACATAGGAGCTCTTGTACTAACCCAAGCAAGAAGTATAATTCCTGCAACAAAATGATGTTATTCTCAAGGGCTAAGGATTGATTGGACTAGTGTATGAAATTTAGTGTATGTAAATTAGCCAATCAGCCTAATTTGTTTTTAAGAGTCTTCTGCGTGCTAGGCACTTAACAAATGAATATGTTACAAATGTTACATCCCTACTGTGGTACTGATCATGGAAGCCAGAGACAAAACCCAAAAGGTTCAGACTACAGCAGGTCAGGAATTTTATGTTTGAATAGTTTTTGGTTTTTTTTTAAATGGAAAATGCCCTTTCAGAATTTCAGTTTTTCAGAGTTTGATCTGCAAAAATGTCAAGTTTTTATTTTTCACCCTAAATTGGAAAATTGTATCCAAAACCTCAAAAGTTTCTGTGGGATGGAAGTTCTGTTTTCCCTGCCAGTTCTACTTCCAACAAACAGATCTTTATTACAGCCTCTCAGAGATCACTCTGCCTGCACCATGACTGGATCCAGCATGTTACACTTCTCAGTGTATGCCATGACTGGGTATCTTACAAGCAGTGTCCACTACAATGAAAACAGGTCCCTGATGTGAAGAATTTATCTGAGTCTACAACGACAAATTCTGCTGTCCATTACACTGGAGTTACTCCAGATCTACAAAGGAGGGAATGCAACAAAAAGAAAGAAGTTATTGAGTGGAGATGCTCAGTATATCTGTTAGTTCCACTGTTAGTTTGGTTTTCCTTATTACTGTCTATTTTGTTACCACATCTTTGAGCAGAGAACAGGCTTCCTATAGCTTTGTCTTTTAAAGAGATGGATACAACATAAGTGCTACTTAAAAGAAAGTCATAACCTGTTACTTCTCCATTGTAAATCCAATCACAACAGGGACCACCATCTTTCTTACCAAGAAGGAGGACAATTGGCAAATGCACACATTTTCTTGTCTAATTTATGAAAAAATCAATCTATATTTTGTGTCATGTGAATCGGCACAGACATCTGTGCTGTGATAGAGAACAGCAATCCAACTCTGATTGCAAATAGAGGCACATATGCAGCCCAAGAGGGAAACAGAATTTTCGTCACAACATATTACTTGTAGGTACCTTTGTCTTGTGGTTATAGCTCTGTTCAGTTGGTGGATTACCAATGGAATGACCTAGAGCAACATCAAATCTGCAAGTTTTTGTTCCAAACTGTCTGTTTTTAATGTCCTTTCAAGATGCCAGGGCCATAGGATAATGGGTAGGATTTGCTAACCTCCTTGGCCAGTAGCTCTATCTTTTTAGTTCTGGAAAAAAATTCTTATCTTCACAAACATAATATTTCATTACAGTGAATTTAGGACCCACCCTGTGCAACAAGGAGTTCTCAATTTCCATTAAGTCAATGGGAGTTCAAAACAATCCACACTTTTACAAGAGGCTTGAAGATGTAGCAATAAATGGGATTTAATTATGTGCTTACAAAAAGAAAAGGAGTACTTGTGGCACCTTAGAGACTAACCAATTTATTTGAGCATAAGCTTTTGTGAGCTACAGCTCACTGCATCGGATGCATAAAGTGGAAAATGCAGTGAGGATGTTTTATACACACAGACCATGAAAAAGCGGGTGTTTATCACTTCAAAAGGTTTTCTCTCCCCCCACCCCACTCTCCTGCTGGCAATAGCTTCTCTAAAGTGATCACTCTCCTTACAATGTGTATGATAATCAAGGTGGGCCATTTCCAGCACAAATCCAGGGTTCAACAAGAACTCTGAGGAACAGGGGGGGGGGGGAGGGGAGGAAAAAAGAAGGGGAAATAGGTTACCTTGCATAATGACTTAACCACTCCCAGTCTCTATTCAAGCCTAAGTTAATTGTATCCAATTTGCAAATGAATTCCAATTCAGCAGTCTCTTGCTGGAGTCTGGTTTTGAAGTTCTTCTGTTGTAATATCGCAACTTTCATGTCTGCAATCGCGTGACCAGAGAGATTGAAGAGTTCTCCGACTGGATTATGAATGTTATAATTCTTGACATCTGATTTGTGTCCATTTATTCTTTTACGTAGAGACTGTCCAGTTTGACCAATGTACATGGCAGAGGGGCATTGCTGGCACATGATGGCATATATCACATTGGTAGATGTGCAGGTGAACAAGCCTCTGATGGTGTGGCTGATGTTATTAGGCCCTGTGATGGTGTCCCCTGAATAGATATGTGGGCACAGTTGGCAACGGGCTTTGTTGCAAGGATAGGTTCCTGGGATAGTGGTTCTGTTGTGTGGTATGTAGTTGCTGGTGAGTATTCGCTTCAGGTTGGGGGGCTGTCTGTAGGCAAGGACTGGCCTGTCTCCCAAGATTTGTGAGAGTGATGGGTCGTCCTTCAGGATACATTGTAGATCCTTGATAATGCGTTGGAGAGGTTTTAGTTGGGGGCTGAAGGTGACGGCTAGTGGCGTTCTGTTATTTTCTTTGTTAGGCCTGTCCTGTAGTAGGTGACTTATGGGTACTCTTCTGGCTCTGTCAATCTGTTTCTTCACTATGGATGTAGAAGCCCTCTACACCAACATTCCACACAAAGATGGACTACAAGCCATCAGGAACACTGTCCCCTATAATGTCACGGCAAACCTGGTGGCTGAACTTTGTGACTTTGTCCTCACCCATAACTATTTCATATTTGGGGACAATGTATACCTTCAAATCAGCGGCACTGCTATGGGTATCAGAGGCTCGTTCGCCTGCACATCTACCAATGTGATATATGCCATCATATGCCAGCAATGCCCCTCTGCCATGTAAATTGGCCAAACTGGACAGTCTCTATGTAAAAGAATAAATGGACACAAATCAGACATCAAGAACTATAACATTCAAAAACCAGTCGGAGAACACTTCAATCTCTTTGGTCACTTGATTACAGACATGAAAGTTGCGATATTACAACAGAAAAACTTCAAAACCAGACTCCAGCGAGAGACTGCTGAATTGGAATTCATTTGCAAACTGGATACAATTAACTTAGGCTTGAATAGAGACTGGGAGTGGTTAAGTCATTATGCAAGGTAACCTATTTCCCCTTGTTTTTTCCTACCCCTCCCCCCCCCACTGTTCCTCAGACGTTCTTGTTAAACCCTGGATTTGTGCTGGAAATGGCCCACCTAGATTATCGTACACATTGTAAGGAGAGTGATCACTTTAGAGAAGCTATTACCAGCAGGAGAGTGGAGTGGGGGGAGAGAAAACCTTTTGAAGTGATAAACACCCATTTTTTTATGGTCTGTGTGTATAAAACATCCTCACTGCATTTTCCACTTTATGCATCCGATGCAGTGAGCTGTAGCTCAAGAAAGCTTATGCTCAAATAAATTGGTTAGTCTCTAAGGTGCCACAAGTACTCCTTTTCTTTTTGCGAATACAGACTAACACAGCTGCTACTCTGAAATATGTGCTTACAGTTAAGCATGTGTTTAAGTGCTTTTTCTGAATCGGGGCTCTAACAGGCAACTAAGCTGTGCAAGGGCTCATACACATCAGCTCATTCTCAAGATATGCCAATTCAATCTCATTCTGATGTACTCCAGCATTTCTTAACAATGCTGCTCCAAAGGATTCACAAGGACACCTTCCCTACAAGGTCAAGTGAGCCATCTCCATAACTGTATACCTGGCCTCCACCTGCCCAGGAAATGAAATAATCCTATTGTCATTCCTCAGCTCAGTCTCTCCACACTTAATACTGAGCACTGCCTCGAAAGCTTATGCTCAAATAAATTTTTTAGTCTCTAAGGTGCCACAAGTCCTCCTTTTCTTTTTGCGGATACAGACTAACACGGCTGATACTCTGAAACCTGTCATTCCCCTTCTAGATCATTCTATCTTAAATGGGCACTGACAGACCAGAGGGGATTCTTTCTTTAAAACTATCCTGAGGAACAATAATTTATTAGTTTGTGCACAATCTACAGGGCTGAGCTGACTTTAAATTCTATTTTTAAAATTGTGTTATTTAACCACCCAGTTTGAATAAAAGGGATTTAAGTAGCTGTGATCTCGGGGGCGGGGGGGGGGAGATTCCTTTTTTCCTTTTTAAACTTTTATAAACTGAATTTTTTTAAAAAAATGTTTAATGGTAACAGGGCTTTAACTGGGTAAGGAATGGTGTCCCTAGCCTCTGTTTGTCAGAGGGTGGAGATGGATGTCAGGAGAGAGATCACTTGATCATTACCTGTTAGGTTCACTCCCTCTGGGGCACCTGGTATTGGCCACTGTTGGCAGAGAGAAAAGGAGGACTTGTGGCACCTTAGAGACTAACCAATTTATTAGAGCATAAGCTTTCGTGAGCTACAGCTCAGGCTTAAATAGAGACTTGGAGTGGCTAAGTCATTATGCAAGGTAGCCTGTTTCCTCTTGTTTTTTCCTACCCCCCCCCCCCAGATGTTCTGGTTTAACTTGGATTTTAACTTGAAGAGTGGTCAGTTTGGATGAGCTATTACCAGCAGGAGAGTGAGTTTGTGTGTGTATGGGGGTGGGGGGGATGTGAGAACCTGGATTTGTGCAGGAAATAGCCCAGCTTGATTGTCATGCACATTGTGTAAAGAGTTGTCACTTTGGATGGGCTATCACCAGCAGGAGAGTGAATTTGTGTGGGGGGGTGGAGGGTGAGAAAACCTGGATTTGTGCTGGAAATCACTTTAGATAAGCTATTACCAGCAGGACAGTGGGGTGGGAATAGGTATTGTTTCATATTCTCTGTGTATATATAAAGCCTGCTGCAGTTTCCACGATATGCATCTGAGGAAGTGAGCTGTAGCTCACGAAAGCTTATGCTCTAATAAATTGGTTAGTCTCTAAGGTGCCACAAGTCCTCCTTTTCTTTTTGCGAATACAGACTAACACGGCTGTTACTCTGAAACCTGTTGGCAGAGAGGATACTGGGCTGGATGGACCTTTGGTCTGACCCAGTATGGCTATTCTTATTATTCTTATATTCACATTTTTTAGCCCATGCGCTGTTTACTGTCTACTTTGTATTAACCAAACAGCAGAGTGTCAGATGAGCCTCAGCTCTTAAATGCTAATTGTCCAAATGTTAACCTGCAGATCAGGAGAGATCAAGGTACTCTTTTTAGGGAGAATTGTTACTTTTCCATACAAGCCAAAGTCAAGATCTGGTAGTATAATAATCCCTTCCACAGCAGCTGCTGCTGTCTTGCGTCTCGAGATGGGCCCGAAACAAATCTGGAACCCCTCTGAAATTTGGGGTGTTTGAAATTCAGTCTAGGATCCTGCCTGGATTTTGTAGCTTGAGACTATCTTTACTTCCTTCACATAACTCTCCTTTTACTTCCAATTCCAGTGCCCGAAAGCCTTAGTTCTATGACTGAACCCTACCACTGAGGGGGCACCACACATAACAGGGAGTAGATCTTTAAGACAATACATTCAAATGCAGCATTATCTGAGGTAGGTTAAACTGCACTAACATCTATTTCAGAAGAAAGATGTTCTGACAAAAGTAACCATGGTGCGTAACTTGAAGAAGCAAATCAAAACCAAAAAGAGACATGACTCTAGAGCAGCAGAAAAAAATGTTTGGACTAATCCTTGGCCATCTTAACTGAGACTCTAAAAAAACAAAAACAAAAAACAAAAAAAAACTTTAAAGTGAATTCCCTACTTTGCAAACTGGAAGCACCTAGCCTGGAAAATCCTTCCGGTGTCTATTCTTCCTAGAGTTCTTTATAGTACAGAAAGAATACATGAACTTCTGATCTTTAGAAAATGTATGTTCCTTATTCCTGGCCTGAAAATGCATCAAAAGATAGACAGAGGGGATGCGGGGAAACTGTCTGAAAATTACCTTTCTCCCTAAAGCCAATTTCAAATGTCAGATTTTTTTAGGCTGCTGATTGTACCCTGGCTCTTAAACAACAAAGCATGTTGTTTCTTTACATTTTCCCAATGTTATTGAAGTGGGCGCTTTTGAGAGCAAAAAATAGCAGAATTCTCCCTCAGAGTATGTGAGCTGAGCAATGAGCATCCAAGCAATAGATAATCTTCCCAGACAACAGGGGAGTAAGAAAAGCTGAAAATAATAAAGATTTTAAATATCTAGTCCCTCGGCTCTTATGTAAACTCTTCCAGTTCTAGCTGAACTTTTCCTCTATTGTAGTCTGAAGTGTCTCATCACCTATTCCACTCCGGCCTGTTGGGCCTTAATTATCTGAAAAACATTCTTAATAAAATCAGAAATACTGCCTTAAAACAATGCCAATTCAAAATAATGCCTCAGATCAAACCCTTATGCTACCATGAATACTGTAAGACATAGGAAGCCTTACTAGGATCTCCCCCCTCCCTCCCCCTCCATTTACAATCAAGTCTCCTGGGTACTGAACAAACCCAGAAATGATAAAAACTTCCAGCCACCAGAGGAGTGATTTATGTAGTAGTAGTAAAACTTTAGGCTCTGGGTAACAACTGCCCTGTGCTCAGGTTCTGCTCTGTTTAGAAATATGAAATGCAATATGGGACTGTGGTGCTCCAAACAGAACTGGTAGCAAAGAATGTACTGAAAATATCTAGATTAAAAATTATCTTTATAAACCTGACCATTCACCCTTGTGTTTACAATTATCTGTGTAAATTTACATTGATTTCAAATTGTCACATTAGCATGGTCATGTGCGTCCATATGTGTAAATAAGCTCAATTTATTCTGCTGTACAAACAGTAAAAAACCTCTGCACAAATGCACTCGTTTGTTGCCAGCAATCCATCTAACAGGTCTGTTTCTTTAACAGATCAATTGTCTACCATGTTTTATCATCACAGGAGACCAGGTATTTATTACATAATGGGTTCCAATAATAGTGCACACTGCAATAAATGTGAAAATATAGTTTCAACCAATCTTTCTTCACACATCATCTCTTTCAGTGGGCTCCAGTATTTCCTAAGATCAACGGCATTTCTGCTTTGATAATTAACCTTTTAGAAATGGAGCCTCACAGAAATCAAACAGCATTCTCTTCTCTTTAATGCTCAACATCTATAATTCGCCCTTCAGTTTCAACAGGAGTTAGCATTATTCTTCATTGTATAGATATGTTGTTTTCTGCTGTTAAACAGCTGTTGTGCACCACCCCAGATATGGCTACATTTCAGTGGCAAGTGAATTAATTCCTGCTATATGATCTGTAGAGCATTTTGAAATGAATCAACAGAATCAACATATAAAGTGCTATGTAAATCACCACAATAACACTTTCCCTGTATATAGCCCCTTTCATCAGAGGATTTCAAAGTGCTTTCAAAAAGTGGGTAGTATTAGTCACTTTTTATATATGAGAAACATATATAACATACAAACATGTATATGACCATGAGGACCTGTGTTTCCACTTGTTATTCTGAACCTCCTTTTTAATTCCTTTTCCTTCAAGAAGTCTTTCTGCCCTGTCATTAACATACATGTGTGCACCAGCTTACTGTTCATCAGGAGGCCAGTGTAAATAGTTCATTCCAAAGCTATTATTGGGGGTGTGCTGATTAGATTGATGTAGGTTATGTATTTAGTCCCCTCTTCCAGCTACCACCATTATACATCCAGCCCAACCGTGGAAAACTCCAGATCAGTCTTGAGGGCTTACCCTAGATCTCCACTCAAGCAGCACATCACAGTTGGAAATCAATGTCCTGAACCTAACAATGGCCCATTCACATTTCATGTGACCTCCAGCTGAGTTTTATTGTCATTTAACCCTAGCAAAACAACTTCAGATCAATTGCATAGTTCCATCTGACTGGCTCTTGACTGTCTCTACAACCCATTTTTTGGCATTTTAATTCTGTTCTGTTGTTCATTGTTTAGCACCCTCATTCTCTTGAAGATCAAACCTACCTGGTGGTGAAAAGGGAGATGCATTGTCATGCTCATTCTCCTCCTCTTGATTTTCCACAATGATGTTCCCATTTTCAATATTTTCACGTTTCCCATTTTGAATCGTTTTGCTCATGCCATTGGCAGAGTGGATTAGTCGCTGACGCTGCACAGGAACACAGACCAAAGAAACCAATGTAATCTTTGAAAAACTCTTAACTTTGCTAATCTTGTTCACCTGGTCAGCTCTGTTCTTTCAAACCCTACCACCTTGGAAGCCCTGATCAAATTCTCAAATGAATCCTATTTTAGCACCGAGTAATGAACATGGCTCACTTGGAAGCATTTCTCACCTATGGCTTCAGGCCTCAAGCCAGGAGTTGGGCTCATACCCAGCGGTGATGCTGCAGTGCTGTACTGTCAGAGGTGCTGCACTATCAGAGGTGCTGTCCTTCAGATGAGACATTAACTTAGGTCACTTCTGCCCTGCTCCAATTCCTTCCCTACCCCATCCCCCCCAGGTAGAGTATAAAGATCCTGGGACACTTTTCAAAAGGGTGTGGATTAGCCCTGCAGCATCCCTGGTCTGATTAAACATAAGGGTTTGCCCATTGCTTTTTTGGAGCACATGTTGCTATGCTCACTGGACTACAGTAGCTACAGTGGTTGCTATTCAAAATAAATATTCACCACATGATGAGAGCTGAGACACTGCACTAATTCCATACAGTTTGGAAAGGCGTGAGCTGTGCTATCGTAGGTGGAATGATGCAATAACAATCGGCAAGTGCTGTCTTTTTAATGGCAGCTGCGCCAACTCACTTGAAAGTGCTTTACCCTACCTTGAACATCAAAGGTGCTGCCAGCACGTGAAACAATTCTAAACCTAATGTAACTGAAAAGGGAACTGAAAGTAGAGAGAACTCAAATCCACAATACATTGCCAAAACTTTGGTGGTTTGCATACAGTGGGACCCACATCCAAACCACCTCTGGTTTGGGGTTTAGTTTTGCAAACTAAAAATACCAGCTTTCTGGCCATTTCACGATTCAAAAATACTTTCTTATGGATCAGCTAATTGGCTGGAAAGCAACCCAGTTGCTACTAAGTGGTTTAGCTGAACTTCTCCCACTCCTTGTATTGCACCAGAGAGCTGACTTTCTAAAAACATATTTGTGTATGGTTGTTAGTTGGATTTTCCCCCTCCCTCACCCAAACATGCCAAATTTCTGCTAAACTGCCATGGGCTGTTCAGTGTTCTATAGTCCTGGGAGCTGTGTTATCTCCCCTAAGTTACTGAAACTTGCAAGAATCTATTTTTCCTATACTCGTAAATCCCAAAATAAAAAAGGCCTTCACTTGGACTTCAAGTTACTCAGAAACAAAGGATGAAATCCTGGCTCCACTGAAGTCAATGGGATTTTGCCATGGACCTTGTCATTTGACTATTCTCAGGACTTTTGCTGCAAGGTTATGTGAAAGAGTCTCTCGTGGTGACAACATGTTCACCAAGGGCTAATCTGAGCCTGTCTGAAGAAAACGTCCCTTGTGAAAAGTCTGATCTGCTTTCCCATTTGTTATATATAACTCAGGACTGTAAAGATTAACGCATTAGGCAAATGTCTGATGTTATTTGAAGCTCTGTCCAACTATTAAAACAATTAATAAGGTCCTATGGTTGATTTATCTATTATGTTATCTTCCCTCAGTTCACTACTCTTATAAGTGCTCAAATGCAATTCCGGTGGCTAAAGGGAAAAAAAAAATTCTTCTAACAAGAGGAGCTTCCTAATCTTTCTTCCCCTTGTACCTTCAAGGGCCCCTCTTCCATAGTGACATACCCTTCAGTGAAAAGGGCTTAGTATGACTCCTATCATCCTGTCCTAGTTACCAATCAGTATAGTCACTAGAAAGTGACTTAAGTCTCCACTGCCCTAGGAGCTGAGTTGGAGAGTCAACTTGTGATTCCAACGCCAAAAGCATCACTATAAAAGAACACGGAGTGGAAAAGAGGTCCTTTGGCAAACCCCCTTCAAAGCACTCATTTGTTATTCTCTTAGTGAACTTACCTCGTTAATAATGAGCCTGCTTGCCATCCGCAGTCTGGTTCTGGGTCCAAATTTATTTGTAATCATTATTCGTAAGCCAGCTTCAGGGAAGCGGAATTTTGGGGGACTGGAGCAGATGATCTCATCCACCATTACCACAGGGTTTTTGCCATATTGCTGCTTTCCCTTCACTAGTGATCACAATGCCAAGAGTTAGTTGGGAAATTCATTTCATCAGGCTTCCCTTTGCCTAGAGTTGCCCCATTGTGACTCATGCAGGGGATCACATTTACCTGAATTCTTGAATTTGCTAGCAACAATCCCACAGTGTTTCTTGAGCTGCACAAATCTGATCATCATTGGCTCTCCCTTTCTACCTGATTCAGATCATGTGTTGAAGGGGGTTTTCACTATCTTGAGTGGATATACATTGGTATGGGTCTCATCTAGCCATTCATCCTGGGCCACCATTTTTCTTTGTTTACAGACCATCACCATTCATCATGGGTTAGCAAGCTTTGCACAAACCACCCACAACTGAGAGAGCATATACAGCTCTTTGAAAACGGTAATGCTATCCAGTTTAAGGTGCTTAGCAGCTGTGCAGCCTGTTGCCTCTTCTAGAGGCCTGTCAGGGTCCCTTAGTGTTGGGTTCCCAGTCCCTGCAGAACTTCAATTTAATTGAATAGAATATTATCAATATCTTTAACAATATGGGATTTCAAACTATTCAAATTTAACACTATTACTTCGGGATAATTGTTATAATTGATCCTTTAATACAAAGGAACTTTAAAATTATACAAAGAGTTGTGGTACGGTATTACAATAATAAAAGGCACTATATTATACTAGGAATCAATACAAGTGTAATCAAAGGCTTCTTAAACTTAACAAATCCATGCAAGTATTTCCATAAATGCTACAAACTACACATAGCAAACACAGCAAGGCTCAGCAGACAGGAGACATACCCATGTGCAGTTAGAAAACAGGGCAAGAAGTATACATGTGATTGAAATAAAAATTATCCCCTGAGTAAGGGGGCGGGGGGAGAGAAAACAGCATTCTTTACTGTTTGAGTATATTGCCTTTTTTTTTTTTTTCTTTTTGACAGCAGGTTACTTACATTAAGAGGAACAGAATTTAGGAGGCAAAAGTGAAAGACAATCATTAGTGCATAGTTTCAGCCAGGAAGCAAAGGAAATTTGGGAAAACATTCAACTCAAACAAAGGAATTAGAATTGCTCTGTCATATAAATGCATAGAAAGCTACGTAGTTATGGAGCCTACATCTGTTTTTCACTCCAGTGATTAAATATTTTTGTTTTTTCAGGATGAGGTCAGTTTCAACATACATGTGCAAACTACATCATCTATTGCAGCTCTGCAGCTTGTAGCATCTTCTAACACATACGTTTTGGGATCTGGGAACAGATCCTCCCATTAACATTCACCCCCCAAAAAACCCCTGGGTGAGATTGTAAATCACCAATACACCCCTTTACCCTCCTGTGCTTGAGCCTCTTGGTACTGGGGGAGGCAGAACTTTACAAGACACTGTTTTGTGTTTCATTAAAATGAGGCTTTTGGTGAGGGCATGGTGCTCACATGAGGCACATAAAGATATCTTAAAGTTTCAAAAGAAAACATGTTCTACTCAGAGGATCAGTTAAGTAGCTTTGGCCTTGCAGTTTAATGTACAATGAAGGATGAAACTAGGAATAATTTTATATTGGGTGAAGGTAAAGCAGCAATTATCCTCCCACTCCCAATATCTTCAGCCAGATTTAATGGAATATTGCAGTGGATGCAAAATAAGGAGCAGTGCTTTTCTGAAGCCTCCCTAGGAAGTGATTGCACTGAGGCTATTTTTCCTGTGAAGCAGTGTGTAGCCAAGATAGCCTGAACACTCACAGTTGTCGTCTGAGTCTCATTTAAAGGAGACTCAACCATAGCAGCCTAACATTTGCTTTAGTCGAGAAAAGAAATGTTTGACAACAATCCTGGTAAAGAAGAAAGCCCGGACACTTTGATTTAACGTAGTCCTGCTAGACTAGCAGCTCTCAAGTGAGTTTCTCCAGTGACGTCTCCAAAGCACTCCTTGATCACGCAAGTTGTCAGTGAAAACACCACGGAAGCACTGCAGTCACAATGGAACTAATTCTAGGAGCACTAATGAGATTGTGGCAAAACATGCTCAGGTCAGAATAGGGTGACCATACTTTCCCAAAGGGAAAATGGACATGGCTCTGGGCCAGCCCAAGGCTCCTCGTCCCCACACGGGGCTGGCCCGAAGCCCCCTACCACCTGCCTGCATGGGGCTGGCCTGGCCCAAGCTGCTCTCCCGAACCCTCCTTCCCTTCTGCTCAGGGCTGGCATTGCTGCTCTTCCACCTCCACCCGCACATTCCTCCATGCCCCACTAGGGATTGCGACCCACTTTTTTTGGGCAAAACTGGGCATTAGTCCAGTTTTCTCTTATCAGCTGATGATCAGTTGGCAAGAGAAAAATGGGACAGATGCCCAGTTTTGCCAAAAAGGTTGGGATGGCTGAGACAGGGCTTAAAAAAAGTGACTGTCCCAGCCAAAACAAGATGTATGGTCACCCAAAGCTGGAAGGACCTTTGATGAATTACAGGGTAAAAACCTCAGCATTGAGGTACAGTGCACAGATTATGGGTGTATGAATTACTGCAGCTCCAAGGCTGACAGCACATTTATTCTGCCTGTTTTTCTCTTCAATCTGATTCCATCTGCTTCTGGAAACTCATGGCCCAGCTCCATATGGTCCAGATGGGTTCCATTTCACAAAATGGCATAAAAGTGGTTTTTACAAAAAAAAGGAAAAGCATTTTCTGCAACTCCTTTGTACATCCTGCAAGGGGAATATCCTCCAGCCATGGTATTTTCTTTTCACAAATAGGCAAACTTTCTGCTCATCACTCAGGATCTGATGCAAAGCATACTAGAGTCAGCGGAAAAACACTCGTTGACTTCAACAGGCTTTGGATCAAGCCCTGTGGCATCTAACCTGTGTTCAGTACAGACTCACACAACACACTCTTAGCAAGAGTTTTCTGTTACCAGGGAGGAATCAAACCCATGCCATCTGAGGGGAATGTGGGTCAATATATATAAAAAAAGCCCAGAGCACTGAGCTACAGTGCCTGTACTTTTAAAATGGGAGCATTATTAACAGGAGTACAAATCTTTTGCCTTCACTTCTGTGTGTAGAACTCCTCCTTGAAATGGAATTTTTCTCAGGGTGAAAAGCTCTCTGTATGAAAATCCAGTAATGGAACCTTTTATGTTTCGCCAGTGGAAGCTCTTGAAAGTAATAAAATGTATGAGCATCAAAGGCAGCTGTACAGTATGTGAACCTCCCTTTTATCTGCACCTACAGTAACAGAATTCACATCACCAGTATGAAGAAAGTACCTCACTGAGAGCAGCTGTTCTTTGTGAGAAAATAATCAGACTTGGTATGTATGGTCAGGAGCGGATTAAGGTCAGATCCAGCCCATTGAACCCTGAGGTGGTGTAGCAGTGGATTCTGAAACTTGTTAGCCACAAGTAGGAGGCAAGGCAGCAGGCCAGCCAATGGCAGCCTCCCCACGCCCACTCCCCTCCCCCCCCCACACCTGAGGACTGTTGGCAGTACCTGAGGAAGATGGAGTTCAACTCAGGAGGAAGCGAGCCAAGAGCAGGCCAAGGTAGACGCAATGTCAGGGCAAGTTCTTGCCCAAGAGGAATGAGGTGCAGCAGGCAGCCATGTGACTGTCTGTAGGAGAAGGATCTTGTTGCCTGATGCCTGAAGTTGTGAGGCAACCTGGATGAAGCACCTCTCCCACTACCCAACACAGTTCCTTCTCTGTCCCCTCATCTTTATCCCACTCGTGTTTTCTCTTCCTTTCTCACCCGAGGCAGGTCCACTTCCTTCCCTTTGTCCACTGTCCCCATGGTAATGTCCATTCCCACACTATCCCACCTCTGATTTCTAGTGGTGGTTTGGTTTCCCATGTGGTCTCAGATTGTGCCTGAGGATGAGGAAGGGGAGAAGCGTCAGATATAGGGAGGGGGTTGGCCTCAGATTTCAAGACAGCAGAAAAGTTAACAGAGAAGAAATCTGTTGTGGGGAAAGTTTGAAGAGAAGGAAATTTGGGTGGATCTATGCTATTTTTAGCCTCCTTATGTAATGCCTCTGAGAAACTCAAAGCACTTTACAGACATTAATTAGTCCTCACAACATGCCCATGAGGCAGATAGGGGTAAGTAACTATTCAGTATTATTAGCCCCAGTTTACACAGTGGCTAGAGAAATTGAAGCTTAAAAAATGTGTATGACTTGGGTAAAGTCACACAGCAAGATAGCATCCGTACCAGAAACAGAACTCAGGCTTTTCAACTCCTAGGCCTGCATTCTAACCATCTCCCTGGTGGAGCAGACCAACCTCAACGTTCCTTGAAAGGACTCTGACCAATTAAGTGATATGCAGCGCTGCCCATCTTTTTGTCATATAGGAAGATTATTCTCTAACCCTGAGTAAATCTCCCATGCATCCAAGAGAGAATGGATAGTTCACTATGCAATAGTCCTTCTGTTACCTGAAGATCCAACATAAAGAAGAATCATAATACTTGCTACAAAGTGATTTTCTCTTAATCATGCCATGGCTTCATATAAAAGATGAATTTATTTGATTATTAATATTTATACTGCAATAGTGTTTATGACCCCAGCTGAGACCGGGGCTCCATTATGTTAGGCACAGTACAAAAACATTGTAAAAGACAGTGCCTACTCTGGACAGCTCCTAATCCAAATACACAAGGTAGAAAAGGGGAGGGGGCATATTCATATTGCAAGTCTGCAGTGAGGTGGATTGACCCAAAATGCATTGGGCAAACAGAGCCTTAGCCCACCTCTCTTATACCACTAGCTGCCCTTTCCAAATGCTGCCCACATTTCAAGGAGATGCAGCTTCCTGATACTTGAAGTTGCTTGCAAATAATGAAGCAGCAAGACCTGACTAGCCAGGAAGGGCTCAAGGAGTGAGAGGGGCTGAGCCTCACAGGCAGCAAGGACTTAGTTCTTCAGACAGGAGGGGATATAAACAGCAGACAGAAGGAAATGCAGCAGAGCTGAAAGATTCTAGAAGAACAAACATGCTGACTCCCTCATGCTGTAGTGGCAGCAGGAAACCATATTCCCCTTTCCCCCCAACTTTCCACATCTGTTTAGGAACAGACCTTGCTGTCCTAGTATTCAGACACAACCGCACATTAGGATGGTTCCTTTTGCCACCCTGGCCATCACACCCCAATGCAAGTTTCACCTACTGCCTGGAACTTAATTCTTACACATCTTGAAGTGAAAATTACCTTCTGCATTCACAGCAAAGAATATATTTCACTTATGGTTTTATAACTCATTCGCCTATTGCTGAACCAGAGAGTGGAAGACAGCAATGCTGCAGGTGTACCAAGTAGCATGTTTCCATCACCTCTAGAAGGAAGTATGATTCTCAAAGGCTTGGCTGCACTGAATTTGTCAACTTAACCGAATAAAAATGTCATTGTCCTTCTTGCTTAAGGTTGAATATTATCACTGTTTTGATCACCATTGGAAAAAAATAAAACCCACGCTGTATGTCAACTCTTTGTCCAACTCCTGTCTGCTCAGCCTTACCTTTCCATAGCAATGGCATGGATGGGTCATCATAGCTTATGTCATAACATTCATTACCATCTTCCAGCTCATTGCTGACGGTGTTGCCATTCCCAACGTTCATGCTTTTGATGGTGAACAACTTTTGCATCTTCACATTGTACCTGAAAGTGCAAAAAGATGGTCTCTGAGACTCCTGGATTGTTGGAATACTTCTCCAAACTCCCAGGCTGATGCAGTGTAACCCAGCCCACAAGGATTATTTTTCGACAACTAACATTACACTAGGAAAAGCCAGAGAGTATCAAACTCAGTACTGCAGGAATGACTAAGCTTTGCCCACCTGAAGGCCATTTTATCAACCTGACAGAAGAACAAGGACTGCACCTAGCTTGCAGGCTGCAGAAAGCAGGTTTAATTCAGAAATAAGTTTCATGGAGGACATTTAGCTCAAGGTGAAGCATTGCATGCTGGATGTGAAGCCTCAGAAGTCTTCATGTCTATATCGAAGAGCATGGCTGCAGCAGCTACAGAATAGCATTTGGCCCCCAGGACAAGTTTTGGACATGCTCAATCTACATCAAGGGATCTTGAAGCACATCCTCTTTATACTGAGAGGTTTCAGTATATACAAGGGGCTCTTCTGTCCCCTAAGAATTTAGTTTGTTCCACCTCATGGGACATTAACTTTATGGGGTTTCTAAAATGTACTGTAAATATACAAGCAATTAGATTTCAATGGCGTTCATTTAAATGTATGTCAGACACAGATGCCACATTGCATATACCCCTTCCTCTTAATAAGGGTTTCACCATAACCTCTTCACGTTCTGCAGGCTGTAACAGTACCATTACACAGCAACTATTTTTATGACATCAGTCCTGAGCTGCTCTTCTCCTTCCTTAAAGGATTACCTCCTTATCTCTGAACCCTTATGAGCAGCTTTCCGATTTAAATGCCACCGTTGAGGAAGTCATTTAAAATATTTATTTCACATCATAATGCATGTTATCACCCTTTTGACAGAACTGAGAGGGAAGGATTTCTGTTGCAGTGAAAACTGCCAAGCAATGAGGACTTTATTTCCTGGGGAAAGAGGAAAATAAAGCCATAATCAGGCTCTGCATTGCCAATGAGCTGCTCCAATGCAGATGCAATGTCTTTGGGGGTTGGCTTTGTGGGCTAGGGGTCTGTCTACACTGCAGTCAGGAAGTATGACTGTAGCATGTCTAGACATACCTGAGCTAGCTTTAATCTAGCTAGTGTAACACCAGTAATGATGATGAGGCAGCGGCTCGTCTATTCGGGGTCCCAGGTGGGCAGGACTAGCCTGTACTACCATGACTTCACGGCTATTGTTACTTGAGCTAGCTGTGATCTAGCTAGATCATAGCTAGTTTGGGTATGTCTACACGTGCTCCAATCACACCTCCTGATGGCAGTGTAAATATACCCAAAGACATACTCACTATGCAATGGACTTTTCAACAATGCTGTGCACCAGCATACAAGAGCTCAAGGTGTGATTCTCAGGAGGATTCTCTCACCCTGTTGACTGACCGGGACAGCACTGTGGGGACAGCTGGCTAAGCCCCACCATGAGAAAGAATCCATCCTATACTGACCTTTCTTTCTGACCTAGTAGTGGTGCTGATGGGCTCAGGAAGGCCCTAGTGTTGAAGGGGAAGTTGAGGTCAAACAGGAGATGGTTTTGGTGGGCACAAGGGAGGAGTAAATGGGAGGGCGAGAGACAAAAAGGGGGTACCGACTTCTCCATCTCTTCAGCTAAGAAGACTATACCTCGTCTCCTCCCAGGGGAAGGATGATTCATAGACTCTGAGGAGGAGTGAGGGTGAAAGATAAGGATAAGGGCATCAATACATGACAAGTCTGGCAGGGGATGTTCTTGTGGTGAATCCATGCTCAGCTGGCTGCTTGGAGGCGCCTTAACATGGTCACTCCACAGAGGTTACAAAAACCAGGACAAACTGCTGGTGTTTGTAAAACTAACAGGGATGCTTGGACAGGGCTCTAGAACAGGAAAGTTTCCAATTGCAAGGACCCACAGTTACTGATGGTGGTAAAACTGGGAGGGCAAGAGCAGCCCTCCAGAAAAAAGCCTCTAAAATACATTTGTGTCCTGTTTTACCCATAACCTCCATGCTACTTTACAGTCATGGAGCTAGAGAATCCATTTTTTTGACCTTTCCCCTCAGCCACCTCTTAGACCTGCTGTGCCCTATTATACAACAAAAAATAAACATCCAAAGATTTGCTGCTGTCTGCAGTACATACTCCAAGAGTGTGTTGATCTAGTACAAAAGTGGGGGATGTAAGACAGGGAAATCAGATTGTTGGAATTCTCCTCAGCTGGAGATCAGAGCATGATGCAATGCCAGAGAAACAATCACCAAATTACAATTAAAAAGCACAGAGAGAGGAGAAGCACTTACTTCATGATAAGTATGTAGAAAAAGTACATAACGATGAGTACAAGGCTCTCCCACCTCAAAGAGAGAAAAGGCAAGGAAAGAAATTAGTAGGGTCATGCATGCTGCTGTAATCTTATGGTATTTTCAGTAGGAATGTGCCACGGGTAAGCAGTATGGGAAGTATTCTCTGCCTGTGTGTGCTTTGAATTCCCAGTGGTAACATTAGAGGCAGTTTCCAGGGCCCAAAAGAAGCAAAACTCCTTTGGGATTTGAACACCATACATATTATGTATATTTAACTTCAACATTTTAGAACTGTGCTAGAGCTATGGAAGACAGAGCTGCACCATGCCAGAAGCAGTGACCAGAGCCATTCCGTCAGCAGAGCTCATCATGCACTCTGGAGTGGCTCTTACACCTTCTTTCAGGAGATGCAGCTTCTTCTTCCGCAGATCCAGGGTTGGCTTGTCAGCTGGGGTGGGGAGGGGAGTAAACGAGGGGAGGGCCTATGGTATGTGGCACCACGGAAGTGCTAACACTTCTCTACAGCTTCATCTCAAAGAGCACTGCAACAGGATTTTGGCTGCGCTTGGTACAGGTGTGTAAGGGGATGAACGTGCTTCCTGCACCCTATACCACACCCTGTGTACTCAGGCAGGAACACCTGGGGGTGGCTGTTAATGTTTTCTGGTTATTAATTTTTCCTTTAGTTTTCACTATTTATTATACAAAAATACTAATTAAAGACAGAAAGTGGTATCTCCCCTGGGACAAATCCAGTGATCACTCACGCCCCATTGGCCTCACTGCCATTGCACAGGGTGTAAGCACTGAATTTGGCTAAACTGTGATTGTAGGTACTGATTAGTGACATGGAGAACACACTAATTTGAGAAATTAACAACACAACTTACCATACTATTTGCTCATCATTTATGAACTGGAAGAAAAAGAAACAAATTGACCATTTCTCCAGTCCCCCTAAAAACTGGTCAGCTGCACTGTACAGCAGGCAAAGAATCTTCACAGAGGCATATTTATTTATTTGCTATACTGTCATTTCCAACCTGAAGCTACTGGAGCTTTCTCCTTCCTACTCTTCCCATCCCAAACCTTCTACAGTACTGCTGTCAACACTGCAACACCAACCCTACAGCCAAGACTTGGGCCTTTCTTAAAGGCTGCTGTTAAAGTCACTCAGCTAAATGATGCATGAGAGATACACACACATACACTGCATATGTTTGAGAGTGAGCAACCATGTGTCTGGAAGACAGGTAGGGGGCTCATAAAACAGTGGGGTCTCCTATTTTCCAAGACCAAAGGCATCAAGTCCTTTCAAAATTAGCTCCAGAATCACTTCTCCAGCCATGCAGCCACACAACTGGGCTGTCAGAACAGCAGGTGATCCCAATTTAACTCCATTTTATGCCATCCCTGTGGTTGAATGGGCCATTGCTGTTCTATTTTTATTATGAATAAAATAAATTAAGATGACTCTTCCCCATATCTGCTACCAAATAGTTAAATATAGAAATGTAAGAGTTACTCACTGCTTTGGAAAAATATAATGGTCATTTCAGCTATGCCCAAACTTTGCCGACTAAACTCTGCCTGTACTGGCAATTTACCTGTGTGACAAGCCTAATGTGTACTAGAAACTGCAGATAACAGCCACCCTGCCTCTTTAGTATGGTGTGCAGTTTCTAGATCCCAACATGCTCCAAGAGAAGCTACTTAGATCAGAATGGAGGGCTGCAAGCTGGGACCTGTAGTTTCTGCGAGGGAGTGCTTAATTTGTAATGAAAGCGGTGCTGGGTCTCAAGCAATTTTTTCACTTTAATAACTGACATGGCAAGCCCAGAGGTGCCAGGGCTATGAACTGCCAAGCCTAGAGGTGCCAGGGCTCAGCCATGGCATGAATTAAGCACCACTCTGAGGTATACCGTTGGTCGGGTTTGCAGTTTTATGGGCTGACTTTGGTTACGGGTGTATTTGAACATGCCAGCCTTATTCCAAAGGGCTGTATGAAGTTCTTCTATTTGAGCCCTTACTCACCCTAGTGTACCCTTATTCCTGTGAGTAATTGATTTCAGTGGGACTTCTTATTTGAGGAACCACTTAGCAGTGCAAACAAAGGCTTCTCAGTCTGTCTCTTTGTAATTAAACCTCGAAACATAAGAAATGTTAAGAGGGACACTTACAATGATAAGAAGGATCACGGAAAATGTGTAGTACACTGAGTCCCTAAACACAGACCACCAGGTGAGACGAACCACCTGGAAAGAAGCACAGTTTTAGCCGACAAACAACAGTGATTTCAAAAGTTTTCAAGTAAAACTAAGAACTTGATCTTAAAATATTTAACTGCGTGAGTAACTTTACTTATGAGTAGTCCCTCTAAAGTCAATTGAGATCTAATGGGGATACATTAAAAATTACATGCCTATGTGTTTGCAAGATTAGGCCCTAAAATGTATCTATAATTACCACCATTAATAAAAACCTTATAAATGTCTCCATTAATTAAATGTATTTCTTACTAATGGTATTTTCATTGGTCGTGGTTTTAGGTGAACAAGAAGCAAAGTAAAACTTGCTGCAGTTCTGCACGTGATCAATTCTCTCTTAATTTTATTTCGGAGGTATATCAGATTTAATAAAAAATTGTGATATTCAGAAATGCTTCCTACGAAGAAGGGTGATCAAATGCTTTAGAATATAAATAACTCTCCACAGGGGTCAGGAAGGATTTTTTTTCTCCCCGTTTATACTGACCAATTGACTGAGGACATAACGGCACATGGGAAGGAATCACCTTCGTCTGAATATCAGGTACTGTCCACTTTGGAAAGCTGAGACAACCACTATTTTGCAACATTACCTGTTTGTAAAATGTGTCTGAATTATTTCTAACATGATCACTTCCCTTGTCTTAACAACCCTTTCATGCTCATTTTCCATTAGCGTTCCAATACTTCTCAAACATTTTCCATGCAAAAGAAAAAACTAAGCAACAGAGCCAAAAGAAAGGTAACCTACTAACCTGTCCCGCAAATATCCCACAGACACCAATAATGCAAAGGATGTTGAAAACTGCTGACCCAACAATGGTCCCAACTCCTACATCACCATGAGTGATAAATACACCTGGAAAGAGAGTAATACAGTCACAATTAACCCCTATCACTTCATTACTGGCAATGCCTATTTGTTCAAAACGGGTATTAACTGTGAACAACAAAAATCTGTGATCATTTAAATGTTTAACCAAAATTAGGTCAATAATGAGTACACATATCAGCTGCACCTTCTGAAGTTTTGGGGATAGTTAGCAGCTATTTTGTATGCATATTTTTTCAAAGGGAGATATAAAACACCTCTAGTGACATCAGAACTCTACAATCTAACTGACTTCAAATGTTACAATAAAGCAGAGGAACTTTCCCCTGGACAATTAACATTTAGATTTCTGTCCCTTTAACATCTGCAGGGACAGCACGACCTTCAAAGAACTCCTAGCTGCCACCTTGTGTATAGTCTGGGTGCACTCTTGATAGGGCATATGATCTAGTGGGTGGAGACTTGCCTAAGACTCAGGAAACACAGGTTCAATTTCCTGCTCCACCACAGACTTCCTAAGTGATGTGGGCAAGTCACTTAATCTATCTCCACCTCAGTTACTCACCTATAAAATGGAGAAAATAGTATTTGCCTGCCTCACAAGGGTGTTATGAGGCACTCAGATACCAGGGTAACAGAGGCCATATAACTACCTAACATGACAGAGGCCAAAGAAGAATGCTCCCATGACCATTCTGAAGCTTTGTTTTTAGCTAAAACAATCCTGTTTGACACACAGACTTTGATACTATGGATCCTGTGATGCTATCACATCCCCTCTATGTAGGGGAGTGTATCTGTGGATTAGATGCCTTGGAGTAGATAGATGATATGGCCTTATGTGGGCTTTACTATATTTATGTATATTCTCCTTAAAAATTCGGCTCTCATTGATGTCAATAAGGTTGCACAAATTTAACTGAAGGAAAATTTGTTCCTGTGGATGGCATTAAAAAATCTCAGTTTTCACCACCCAGGTATGTTTAGTACAAGTTGTATCTTCTCAAACCTTGAGGAGAATGTGTGGTAGTACAGTATCATTGCTGCAGGTTTTGAGTAGTTAATGGTGTCAGCTGCAGAATGGAACCCAGCAGAACATCAGAATCTAAAACCTGTTAACTCAGTTATCTCCTGCTCTAAATATAGGGAAGAATGGTGGCACTTTCAGATACCACTGCATGGGAAACCACTCAGTAATACAGAGGGGCAGATCTTCAGCTGGTGTCAATTGTCATAGCTCCATTGAAATCTAAGATGAGGATCTGTTCCTGACTTTTAATTTGTTTGCAGTGTTGTTGTAGCCATATTGCTCCCAGGATATGAGAGAGACAAAGTAAGTGAGGTAATATCTTTTATACAAGATAGAAGCTTTTGAGCTACACAGAGCTGAAGAAGAGCAGAAGTTGGCCCAATAAAATATATAATCTCACCTCCTGACATTTTAATGGCAACTGTTGCACATGCTATTGAGCAGCTCCCTTACCTATAACAGATGCAAATAATTCTGGGGTCGAGCTTCCTGCGGCCATGAAAGTGGCTCCAGCAACATCTTCACTCAAGTGTAATTTCTGAAAGAAAAGTACCTATTACTTCAGCATTGCTGGTCTTTTTACATAGCACACTTTTATCGTTACAGATAGAATCCTTTTATTTTCTCTGTCACAATACCGTGAAAGAATGAACTCCCACTATGATACAGCTCAAAGGTTGAAAAAGCCTATAGATGAGATATAGACTACATGCTTTGGGCACAACAAATATTATAATGTACGTGGATAATATTATCTAACTGGTGTCCCACTAGGTTAGGGGATACATATTTTAACTAATCAAGCGGATTAGAGAAAGACCACTCAGATGGGGATTCTAGAAGGTTGAACGCTCAGGAATGAACAGTTTTTAGAGTGAAGTCATGAGTAATTCAAGAGTTAAAGGGGATACCAAGCTTGTAAAATTTGGTAACAGAAGTGAGAGTAAAATATAACCTATATGAATATGTCTTGCAAATAGTGGGCCTGATTCTGATCTCGCTTATTCTAATGTGAACTTCAATGAGGTATATGAAATTAGACCAGTGTAGAACTAGAGAGAGGACTGTGTCCCACAGAGAGATCTATTTTTGTTACACTGCTTCTTGAGCTCTAATCTGAATGCAGTTACCTTAGAGCTTTTGAGCCAGAGCCTCAGTTGGTGTAAATGCACCTAGCTCCACAATTGGGCTAGGCCTATTCACACCAGCTGAGGATCTTTCCTTTACACTATAAAGGCAATATTATGGGAAAGTTTTTCTTTTTTGAATCTCTAGACTCATCTTTAATATCCCATCCCACTTCCAAGGATAGAAGAGTGCCTAGTGATACATGAAGCAGGTCAAAGTATTTTTCAGGCACTCTGCAACATTCTGAGCTGGCAGGAAGTGCTTCATAAGGAACTCATGGCATAGAAGCACAACGCACAGCTCTCTAAGATGATCTATCACCAATAACATAGCTGATAGAGTTCAGCACAGATGTGCTAACTACTCTGGATTCTTGTTAGCTGTCTAGCATTCTGGAGATACCTAGACAAGCAGAATAGATTTTATGAAGGATCAACAGCAGAAACAGCAACATTATGATACATCTTATATATCATGTATCTAAAAGTATGCCGATAGCACATCTGAAAACAGCAAGTATTCGCTGCTACAATCTTCTTCCATCTGTTCTCCTGTTGATAAGTATATGTAACTAGTACTGTTGTTTGTTGGAGTTCTGCACATGTGTCCAGAGGATGGGAAAAAAGATGCCTTTACTAGCTAGAACAGGTGATCAAAAATTTCTGTTAATATGAAATTATGTCAAACCCCCCGCCCCCCATCTCCAAATAAGGTTTTCTATTTTACAATCAATTCTATAGTTGGTTGGAAAATTTTCACCAAAATAAATTTTGGATCAAAAGTTTAATTTTCCCTCTATCCTGGTCAATTCTAACTAGTATCTGATTAATAAGTTTGTAAAGTGCTGTAAATGAATGTTTTAATATAATAGCAGATTATTATTCTTAATTGTATATATTGTGACAAAGTTCCTCCTCTACCTTGGTGGGTCTTGCGCTTATTGGCAGATTTGCTTGCCTTGGAGATTCATGGCAGCGCTCAGTTTGGCCGTTCTCATGAACCCACAGTCCAGGTCAACTCCTCCTGTGTCTGATCAGGAGTTGGGAGGTTTGGGGGGAACCCAGGCCCGCCCTCTACTCTGGGTTAAGCCCAGGGCCCTATGGATTGCAGCTGTCTCGAGTGCCTTCTGGAATAGCTGTGTGACAGCTACAGTTCCCTGGGCTACTTCCCCATGGCCTCCTCCCAACACCTTCTTTATCCTCACCATAAGACCTTCCCTCCTGGTGTCTGATAATGCTTGTACTCCTCAATTCTCCAGCAGTACACTTTCTCACTCTCAGCTCCTAGTGCCTCTTGCTCCCAGCTCCTCACACGCACGCCACAAACTGAAGTGAGGTCCTTTTTAAACCCAGGTGCCCTGATTAGCCTGCCTTAATTGATTCCAGCAGCTTCTTGAGTGGCTGCAGGTGTTCTCATCAGCCTGTCTGCCTTAATTGTTTCCAGAAAGTTCCTGATTGTTCTGGAGCCTTCCCTGTTACCGTACCCAGGGGAAAGGGACCTGCTTAACCTGGGGCTAATACATCTGCCTTCTATCACTTTCCTGTAGCCATCTGGCCCAACCCTGGCACAATATATTATATATACTGCACTACATTTTCTAGTTAAATTTCACAGATCTGGTTCAAATGGGGCCTGTAGATAAAATAACTGACTTCATTAGTTATAATGACTATATTCTCCCTTTCCAATTATTCATCCTATTCAAAAGTGCTTAGCATTGACTTAACTATGCTCTTACTGAAACTAATAATAAAACTCTCACTGACTTCAGATGGACAGAGTTAAGCCAATGCTGGGTGCTTTTGAAAAGTCTACCTGATAGTTATTTCTATACATTAACTCTCTTCCACCTCATCACACCCAATCCCAACAGGCTAGGAAAACAGCACAAGCACATCTCTTCCTCTGACTGATTAGAGTCTTGCTGGCAGAAAGACACCCATGGCTAGCAAATTAATATAAATATCTCTAGCTCTTCTTTTTCCAAGTGGCTTTTAAAACAAGGATCATAGTAACAAACCCATCTAATCCTTACATCACCCCTATACTGCCCCACCAATGTGCTTCAGATCTGTGACAGAGGAAATCATGTGGTCGTGCTCATTCAGTCATTAGCCTCTTTGCCAAGACTGCTGTCAAGGGTGCCAATTAGCGCTAACTGTAGTGGATTTGTGATATGGAGCCCTGTCCACTGACAAATGGATTGAGGCCACCAAACCCATTTATTAAAGAACTTCAGGCAGCCATTGGATGGCACAAAACATCCAATCCTAAAACCTACAAGGAACAGATTTACAAAAGGTGGTTAAATTTCTCTTTCACTTACCTCACAAATTTTCTCTAATGAGGGAACAAAGAAGTCATCACATACTATAGCCAAGGCATAGAACATATAAAGAGCCTGTGGGAAAAAAGAAAAAATGTAACTCAGTACATCATGTATGTAAAAAAGGGAGAGGAAAATGACAGAATGTTTATTCAAATAATGTATAAACAAACTCACATGAATATGTGGCTCCATTTCTATCTGCTACAAAAAAACTGTATTGATGAAGTTATGGTATAAAAATATCAATATGTTCTTCTACTTAACAGTATGCTTAGGGAGGGACAGTTTGGAAAGTTGGGGAATGAAAATGCAGTAATTTGATGTAATTGGGTGCTATGGTAGAGTAAGGTACATGATAACAGACAGTACTTTGGAGGAAAAGCAGTCATCACTCATGTTTTCAATGAATTACCTGGGTAGATACTGAAGGCAAAAGCAACACCAAGATGTGCCATGTACAAAGAACAATCACATCCCCAAAAGAAACGGTCCCTGACCTTGGCTCCCATTTGCAAACATCTCAGGGGCTGTGATTGCCTCGTGAGCACATGTTGTCCTCCTGTTGCTCTATGTGAGTTATGGGATATATATTTTCAAAATGGGACCAATCCTGAAGTCCTCACTCAAGCAAATCTCCCATTTAGTATTACTTTCCCAGAGCTGGGACTGCAAGACTGGGCCACAAAGACCTTTAAATGTTTTTGGGTTTCTGCAATAAGACATCAAGCCCAGATTTCATCTGTATTCCCTTAGGCTTTAAGGGCCTTATCCTTGTTTCTTTTGCACAGATGCACAATGGACAGGAGAGGGAACAGGGAGACCCCATATCATCCATTCTTGCACAGAGGACAACTGGAATCCATACCTGCCCATACAGGGTGAAATTCTAGCTCCATTGAGATCAGTGCCAAAAAACTCCCATTGATTTCAGTGAGGCCAAGATTTCACCCCTAACTGAGATGAATGCACAAACACTGCTCATTTAGGCTTGCATGTACAGTTTTTAAAGTGCTCTAGTCGGTTTCTGCTATTTGAGAATTTGTTTGCAAATGCACTATTAAATATCTGCTGATTTACAGAGTTCCACTAAGAAAGGGCAATGGGACTGAGTAACTTCTTGCAACTAAATAAAAAAAGGAAAACAAAAAGAAACCATGGTAGGACAAAACTTACACCTATAATATGAAACAGCACTGCTCCCTCCTGCCGCTCCTTATTTGTAAATACATCTTCAGGAAATTCATTAATTGCTGAAAGAGAAAAACAAATACTTTTAAAACATTTATAAGTATACCTGAACATGTTATAAATGGAAGACAGCAAAATAAAGATGGATATTTAATATTGGTCCTAAATTAAAAGTGGAGGAGACATCTTCATCAAAGACTATATCATTCAGTTTGGTGCATCATAGCCTGCCGAAGTCTCTTCAGTTCACTAGGATAAAGCAGGGGGAAGATCCTCTGCGAGTGTCAGTTGTCATTTGCTCCAACAGATTAAACCAATATGCAATAGCTGCTAGGAGTTTCCTGCTCATAATGCCTCCCTTTTACTATTTTCTCTTCTAATTATACTTCTGAAATAACCAGCAGAGGGGCAAATTCCCTTCCCCCCAAAAAAACAATTATTTCTAGCTTCATGTATGCCTCACCCCCTAAAAAACATGCAATGGCTGTAGTCTGCTATCCACTTAGATTATGGTGCTATATAAATGTTTGCACGTTACTTTACAGAGATGAAATAAATATATGGTGCATACCCAAAGAGCTTGCAATCTAAAATTAGACAAAGAAAAGGATGATAGATAAAGGAAGGGGTGGGAAAAAAAGGAAGATGAGGGTTAAAACATAATAGGAGTCAGATAATAGATGAAGAGAACCATATAAGCTTTGACTTTATAAGAAGTGACTGAGGTAGGTCAAGAGGAGAGGGGTAGCTCAGACAGAAGTGGAAAGTCAGTGATGGAAAGAAAAAAGAGCAAAGAAATGTGTTTTCAAGCAGGTTCTGAATGAGAGAGAGGCAGCTTGCAATAGTTAGATGGAGCATTTTCCATGCATAGGTAGCAGTGTGAAAAACCTAAGAGCAAGAACACCAAAGAGTGGAGAGGAAGGAAGCAGCTTGGCATCCAAGAGGGCAGAGCGCTGTGGGTGAGGTGGGGAGCAACCAAAGATGTGAGGCAGGCAGGGCAGAGCTGTGCAGAGCCTTAGGCTCTGTCTACACGACACAGCTTTTAGTGACATAGCTGTGCCACTTCAGCCATGCCACTAAAAGGCACGCAGTGTAGCTGCTGTTTGGCGGCAGGAGAAAGCTCTCCTACCGACCAAAAAACTTCCACCCACCACATGCGGCAGCAGCTTTGTCGGCAGGAGAGCGCTCCTGCCGACAAAGCACTGTTCACACCAGCACTTTTCGTCAGTAAAGCTTTTGTCGTTCGGGGTGTGTGAGTTTTTTTAACGCTCCTGAACAACAAAAGTTTTGCCAACAAAGTTCCAGTGTAGACAAAGCCTTAGAAGTGAGGTTGAGGATTTTGAACTTTATGTGGAAAGAGAGGGAGTCCATGTAGAGGGCTGGAGATGAGATGGTCAGAGCAGAACATTATTTTAGCCACTGAAAGCTGGATTGGTTGGAGAGGTGACATTTTCATGCAGAACTCCCGATTGATTTCAGCAGCGAGTTACACTTGTGGATTGATGGCAGGATATGGTTCAAAAGTACTTCGAAATATTCATGAATGCACCAAAACATGGTGGACAAAAGCAAGGGTCTATTTTGATCACTTTACCCATAGCCAGAGCTTTTCTTAATGGTACTTGCTGAGGCCTGGTTCTTCAAAGTAACAAATACTTGATATGATGCCTGCTTTACAATGCCCTTGCAAACACAACATTTAATGCCAATGCACTCACTTTTCTGGTTTGTGTATATTCTTCCGTTTCCAATATAATTCTGCAAGCAATAAGTGTATACACGGAGACCAAGATTTTCAAAAGTGACTAGTGATTTTGGGTGCCCAATTTAAGACACCTTAAAGGGACATGACTTTCAGAATGTTTGAGCTTTTGTCCTTTGCAAATCAGCCCTTTTTAAGGTGGCTCAAAATGGGCACCCAAATCTGAGGCATCCAAAAATCAGTCATTTCTGAAATTTTTGACCAGGGAAAATAAAGTACCTTCATATCACTATTTGTCTGCTCAAGGATGTATATTCATGGCAAACTTTTCTTGCCCCCTGAAAGTAATTTATATAATATTATATATTATATAATTGCCTCAATGTAAAGATGAAACCCCCACTACTCTGTTTTCATGCCTACAACCACAATTATTTTTGCATGAGACCATTGGCAGCAGGAGTTATTTGAAATCAGAATTAATAAATCTTATCTGCCTTACAAAAGGCAAAACCACTGTTTTGTGAAATCCTCGAAATCCTCTGACCGAAAGCTACTGTAGTCAGTGGTCTATAAAAAATTAAGCATAAAATAAAACTTCAACCAGATGTCATGGAGCAATGACTGTACTGCGTTTCGTTAGCCTCTTTCATAAGGCCAGCACTTCAGAGCCAGTAAACAGCATTTTAATACATAGAATTTGCCCAGGATTAAGATGCAATTTTTTTCTCCGTCACACATTTAGCCAAGGAAAAAGACAGTAGTTTAAAAGATATTTTGTTTAGATATCTATGAATGCAATTCCTTATTGCCAATCCTTTGACAAACCTTCCAGCCTATGTCTCACTTCTGTAACCACTGGGACAAATTGAGGGAGCGATGGTAGTAAATTATCTGCTAATCCAGCACATCAGCAGGATACTACCCAATCCCTTGTTGAGTTATGAAATGTCATTCAAGGGACTGAAGAGTGCTTAAGTGCATAAATATCATTAGCACACCAGTTTAAGGCCACTAGCTTTAACACCACAGATCTGATTCTGCTATTAAGTACACTTTTGTAAAAATCAGTAATTTCACCAAAGCCAAACCTATACAAACCTGGTGCAAGTGAGAGGAGAATCGGGTCTTGTACCTGGATATCATAGTAAACACACAAGGCCAGCGTACCTATAAAAGCAGCATGAGGAAACAGCACTGCTGTATTCTGGGAATGAAAATTGTACAGTAAATAAAAATAACTCATGTGGCTATAATGAAGTGCTGCTTCACAAAGAGCTGTCAAAACAAAGACAATATACAATTAAATCACCCAGCAGCTGGGAAATCTCGGATCCTCATTTGGATGTATTTGCCTGTTGAATTTCAAATACCTTTAATGAATCAAAACAGATGGATAAATAGCCTCTTTTTTATATTTTTTATTACTGTTTCCAGCATGCAGGGAAGAGGAAAGGGAGAGAATATCACATATATACATGGGTGAAAGTAACTTAAAGGACTTACTGGTATGCAGAGCAGCCGAGGTCCTGGGCAAGGTGGCAGAGAGGTGGCTCTGGGCCCCCGGAAGGGGCAGGGCCCCAAGAAGAAGGGGTGGGGCTGGGGCCAGACTCCCCCAGCCAGCCCTTTAGCACCGCCAGGCCTGCACTACCTGGGGCTCTGGTGGCGATTTAAAGGCCTTGGGGCTCTGGCTGCTGCTGGGAGCCCGGGGCCCCTTTAAATCACCAGGCCCAGGACTTCTGCCCCTTTTGCTCCTCCCCCGTCCATCAGCAGCCCTGCCAGTATGGTCGGCTGTGTACAGGCCACTTTTTTACCAGTACACCATACCAGACCGTACTGGCTTACTTTCATCTCTGCATATATTGGAACAAAGTTTGTTGCATTGTAATATTTTGAGACACTGTATTAAATAGAGCTGGACGAAATTCTCTGCCATTCTTTTTTTCAGCAGATTCAGCAACACAGATTCAGCAACACCAAAACATTTCACAGATTCATGTTGGTTTCTATGAATTGTTTCAGTCCAAAAAATTAAAATAAATTCTGAAAAAAATCATTTTGTTTTGACATTTTCAAAACATTACACATTCAGTTCAAAATGACTTTTCATTTCAAAATTTCCCTATGCTTTTTTTAAAAAATGTTTTAAATGGTTAGAAACAAAACGAACATTTAACATGACCTGAAATTTTTTTTCCCCTTGAGTTTGGAGTCACTGAAAATTTTGAAAAAAAATCCGCTTTTGGTTTTATCCAAAACTAACTTTTCCCCACAATTTTTTGGAATGGTCTGCAACCCAAAATATCCATTATTTGCACAACTCTAGTATTAAACTGGAGTGAAAGTGACATTCTTAATCTCCTGCTGGGAGACAGCGTAGGATAATCTATAAACTACTATTAGTCAGTGTTACATAATCTGCAGTGGCTTTTGACAACTTTGTAAGAGGCCAAAACAGCCATTTTACATATGAAAGTGCTAGAGTTGAATAGGTTTCTCATATTACTTAGTACTTGCTTTAGCACTGTTGTAATATTTAAATATAAATTTACCCTAATTGTGAGCTCAACAGTGAGATGTGAATGAAAGATAATAAAATATCACATTAACCTATAACGTAAATGTTGATGGGGAAAGATGAAAAAGGGAGGCAGAAAGATTGGGTTAATCCAAACAAAAAGATCTACTGCTATAACTCATTGACTGCATAAAGATCATGTCTGGTAACAAGAGAAGTGTGCAACCAGAAATCAATGGACTAAAATTGGTGGATCAGAAATTAGGCCTACTGGGTGGACAAAATAATGAGCGGATGGGCTATTCCATCCATCACTTCCTTTTGGGATCCTTAAAAGAAAAGATTCCAGACCGAGAATTGTGTTGTTTGAAAAACTGCCAGACGGGAGACAGGTGGACTGAAAAGAGCAAACTTCATCACCATGGCTGCCAACCCCCACTGTCTTCTGGGTCTCAGGGATCACCATGACACTGTTGGGCCTTTGTTGTGCTGATCCTGAGAAATATCCTACCCGAACTAGGCCAGAGAGAAGAATGCGGATAACATCGCCTCTTCCAATGGCTCTGGCTAAATCCCAAACATCACCTGGAACGTGAGACTTCCCCCGCACCCCATACACACACTTCCCTCCAATCCTCTATGTGTCCTCTTCCCTCCCCACTGTATTTCTTCTCTTTTCTATCTGTTCCTACTTTCCTTTTGCCTTCTGTTTATTAAGAATCTGGCTTAGCTGACCAAGACTGTATTTTGCAATACTGCTATTAGCCTGTGACCAGAGAGGCAGCTAAAAACAATGCCCTATACCTAGTGTTGCCAACCCTCCAGGATTGGCCTGGAATCTCCAGGAATTAAAGATTAATCTTTAATTAAAGATTACATCAAGTGATGAAATCTCCAGGAATACATCCAACCAAAATTGGCAACCCTACCTATACAGCCTAATGCTGGTATAAATATGCCAGATCGCTGAGTGGCTGATAAAACCATGTGCTGTGATTGTGTATTTTCAGCAGTGAGATTGCATGTAAGAATCAATACCAGAGTCAGAAGCTGCATTTTCTATCTTTGTGTTCTTTTCTTTTCATGTGTACTTGTCTTGTTCTGTCATTTAGGAAACAGGATCAGACTTTAACAGCTCCAGCCTAACTCAACTAACTTCCCTCCCCACAAAGAACAGTTATTATCTTTGACACCATCTAAGAGCCTATCAGACAAGAGTTTTTCCTTCTAAAGACTCTGCGGCCAAAGGGAAAAGGAAGAAGGGATACTGTTACAATGAAATGCCTTACTTCATATTTTACATTTCAAATGCTTTAACTGTTTCCTTCTTCGTCTGTTTCTTTATTAAAGAGTTAAAAAATTAATGGTGTGTTTCCCGTGGAACTAAGCAGGCTGAGGTCTCTGTACTTGGAATTCCAAACCTTGTTTAAAAACTATTAATGTTGTACAGTAAGAGTCATGTTAACACCTTTGACTCTCGGGGCCCATGTATTCTATCGAAATTAATAGAATAGCACACATCACTCCAGCAATATATCAATATATCTTGCCAATTCAATGTGATTTAACATCATTCCCTCATGAGGCAGCTGTAGGCAGTACTTCTGGGATAATATTACAGCACCAGCAAATATGAGAGTTTAATTGCCAAAAGCAAAAATTTTCCAGGAGAGCTATTCCCTCACTGTGACATTCCCCTATGGTGTTGTCTGGACCAGTGATCTCCTAGGCCACTCCAATCCTTGACTCTGGGAGCCAGCCTTACCCTGCTCTGCTGTGAGAATCCCCACTCCTGGGCTGTTCACACACAGCCTCCGGCATGTAAGCTGCTCCCAGCTACTTGCAAGTGAATGACTCTAGCCAATATCTCCGGTCCCAGAAACAACCCTAGGAACTCTGTCTTGCACTGTCCAGTTACGCTCACTGGACTCTGCAAGCTTATAAGTTCGTCAATTTAACAAAGAAATTGATATGTACCAGGCTTGTTCTCCCAAGGGGAGTTTCTGACACACTACAAACCAAATGCACTGCTTCAGGTAGAACAAACAGATTTATTAACTTTAAAGGTAGATTTAAGTGATTATAAGTCAAAGCATAACAAGTCAGATTTGGTCAAATGAAATAAAAGCAAAATGCATTCTAAGCCGATTTTAACACTTTCAGTGTCCTTACAAACTTAGATGCTTCTCACCACAGGCTGGCTCTTCAGCCAGGCTCTCCCCTTTGATCAGTGGTTCAGCTGCTTGGTGGTGATGGTGTCTGTAGATGTAGGTGGAAGAGAGAGAGCATGGCAAAATGTCTCTCCCTTTTATCATGCCCTTTCTTCCCTCCTGGCTTTGCCCCCAGCCCCTTCAGAGTCAGGTGAGCATTACCTCATCGCAGTCCCAAACTGCCCAAAGGAAGGGGGTGACTTCCTCAAGGGCTCTAACAGATTCTTTTGTTGCTGCCTAAGCCACTGTCCATTGTTCCTGTGAGGCTGGGCTGGGTTTGTCCCATCCATGCCCTGATGGGATGTGAACTGCCTCTCTGTTCTTGGAGAGTTTTTGCATGGGCTTGCTTTAAGCCATGAGGATATATTTTCAGCGTCATCACTATGTACATGAAATTATAACCTATAACCTTACTATAACATTACTGTAACAATTGCCATAACATCACTATGACAACCATGTTCAGTGCATTATGAGCCTTCCAAAGACACCCAACATGACAGACTTTGCATTTGATACCACACAATCATTTTATAAAGATGAACATGGGGGTGTAGGGTGTTCCCTCAAGGTACAGAGTGTCACACTCAGGTACGGAATAAAAAAAATGTATAACAAAAAAAATGGCAGCTCCCAGTGAACAAGGATTTAGATGCATATCTGCGCATTAACAAGAAACATTAAAACCGACCATGTTCACAAAGAACAAATACTGAAGGAAGGATTCTTCTGTCTTCTGGGGATGGGAACTGTAGCTGTCTCTCCACTATTTTCAGCTGAGATGGGAGGGGAAGATTAAATGGAAAGCAAGGTGTACAGTGTGACTAATTTCGCCGAAAAGGAACACCGACCAATTGCTCTGAAGATAGCTAGAAGTACATAAATATTCTCCCTAACAGGACAGTTCCAGGCAAACTACTACAGATCAACCTGTTGTTACCTTGTCCTCCCAACCCACTCCACCGCACCCCACATGTCCATTATCTCCACCTTTTGAGTCCTGACAAACTAGGTTATAAACTCTCATGGACAAGAGCACGGTCTCTTATTTGCCTGTTCAGAGAGTAGCAAAATGGGCCTGGACTCTTATCTAGGGTTCCTTGGCACTACTGTCATGCCAATTAATGACTGATCAGAATAATAGTTACTACAGGGCTGCTATGTGAACAAAGGGCAGCAGAAGTGGCTGGCAATCTCATGAATGGCAGGGGAGGTGCCTCAGACACTACCTTTCTGTGCAATTTATGAAGTAGCTTGAAAAAAACCTCTATACTGAGCCATGAACATGGAACACAAAGAAAGAGAGTTAATCACCTTTACCAGAACAAACCTGGAGGGCTGATTCTACTGAACTACTTATAATTCAAGCACCAAAATGCATATGAAAGTGTGTAAATAACTAGTCTCAAAACAGAGTTTAAAAGGAGTTACAGAAGTTAATCCCTGTGCCTCACTTTGATTGTTTACCCTGTTTTTTAAGTGAGGATTTACAGAGCAGAAGCCAGGGGGAACCCGTGCACAATACTGACACCTGTCTATATTTAGGCTGGTTACCAGATTATTCCAGTGGGCACTGCTGAGTAGCATCAGAGCATTGCTCCCATATGCCTTGTCTATACTGTTGGAGGCAGCCTGCCAATGAACTACATTTCAAAATCTCATAAGCCTGATAGAAAATCTCAGCAGCCACGTGGATCAGCTGTTTTATAACCTGCCTTAGCATGTGATTTATTCACTTTATCACCAGTTAATTCACTCACAGAAGCAGGAGACACACCGACTCTTAATAGGCTGCTGAACATAAAAGATATTCTACTTTTTCCTGTCACAGTCATTTACAATGGTAGCAGCATTCTGCTGCAGGGAGAAAAGAACTGCAATTAAAAAAAAAAAAAAAAGATGCGTACGAAGGGCTCTTCGACTAAGAGCCATGCCGGAAGGGGCTTGTGCAGATGCATTCATGACCCCCTTTCCACCCCCAGCCACCTTGGCATGTGCGATATCTCTGGCTACACTAACCTGTTCTCTCCCCAGTCACTCAGGGAGGACATAGAACTGGCATTCTGGATGCACCTAGTGCAGGTGCACAAGGGAGTAAAGCAGAAGAGCTAGATTAGCTACCTGCACCTTCCCTCTCCTCCACCCACTCCCATGAATATGCTCAGAAGCAGTCAAAATCCAGCCCAAAGTATTACATTTAACACATTCCATTTGTTCAAGCAATGAGGGCAAATCCAGGTGATGCTCTCCAAATACTGACTGCATTTCTATGTGGGCACAGGCCTTTCTCTCATCACAGAGTGGTTGGGCCAAATTTTAAAGGCCTTGTGTTTATGCATGTGCCCCCTACCCAGTTACAGGGAGCAAAACACCCATTTGTGTGCAGAAACGAGCATTTGCATGTACAGAACCAAGTAGAGGAAACTGGCAAGGGGAGCACTGTCACCCCAAAATTGAAGCGCTGCTCTGCTGTGGCTCTCCAGGGATGTGTGGGATTGGGGCAAGGCTGCAGTTTGAGTTTGCTGGGGAAGCAGGTGGGGGAGTGGGTAGTAGCGGATTAGCCAGTGGGCCAACAGGGCCCGTGCCCAGGAACCCTGGCCAATTGGATGGCCCCAGAAAAATGGGTGCCTCTGTGCCCCAACCCGCTCTGCCTGCCTGGCGCTCCTGCCAGGGAGCAGGGTCAGGGCATGGGAGGGACTGCAGGCCCCGCTCCCCAGCAGGAGCGATGGGGGGGACTGCAGGCAGAAGGGGTGGGGAGGGGCCCTCCCATTTGCTGTGGACCAGGAACCCACAAACCCCTAATCCACCTCTGGGAGCGGGGGCTGGCTCCTCTGACAGAATGACAAGGAGTAAACACTGTGTGGGGAACTTTGCAAAATTGTTTCCTTCAGCTTTACATATAACACTGTCAAACCAACATGAAATCCTTGTTTGGGAATGGAATTTAAAAAATTAAATGTTATTGAAATAATTAGCATTATTATTTGTAGACCAGGAGCATGCAGGGGCGCGAACCAATTCAGGGTCTCATTCTATTAAGCACTGTATACACATATAGTAAAAGACACTAAGCGCCTCCAAAGAGCTGACAATCTAGAAGGCAAGATACAAGAGCTGGGAGAAAGAAACAAATAGAGGAAGGGAAGAACACTGAATGGGTCTCTTTATGGATGCTTGTATCTCAGCAAAAAACAACCAGCACCAAAACCCCACGCATCAGAGAATAGGTTCATTTTATAACTATAAAATAAAATAACTTGTTTTTCCTAATCACAAAGAAACTTTAAAAATGAATCCACAACTTTCTGAAGACACACAAAAAAAGGAAAATGGGATGAGTCAGAATGATATCCATCTCAGACAAGATAATGGAGCAGCTGATACAGGACTTGATTAATAAAGAATTAAAGGAGGGTAATATAATTAATACCAGTCAATACAGTTTTATGGAAAATATATCCTGTCAAACTAACTTAATATCTTTTTTTGATGAAATTACAAGGTTGGTTGATAAAGGTAATTGTGTTGATGTAACAGACTTCTGTAAGGGCTTTGACTTGGTAACTGCATGACATTTTGATTAAAAAACCAGAAGGATATAAAATTAACAGGACACACATTAAAGGGATTAAAAACTGAATAACTGACAGGTCTCAAAATCTAATGTTAAATGGGCAATCATCATCAAGCTGGTGTGTTTCTAGTGAGGTCCTATAGGGACCAGTTCTTGGCCCTGTGCTATTTAACATTTTTATTAATGACCTGGAAGAAAAACACAATCATCACTGATAAAGTTTGCAGATGACACAAAAGTTGGGGGAGTAGTAAATAATGGAGAGGACAGGTCGCTGAGACAGAGCTGTCTGGAATATTTGGTAAACTGGGTGCAAACAAACAATACAGCTAAATGTAAATGTACACATCTAGAAACAAAGAATGCAGGCCATGCTTACAGGAGAGGGAAGCTGTGATTCTGAAAAAGATTTTGGGGTTGTGGTGGGCAGTCAGCTGAACATAATCTCCCAGTGCAATGATGTGGCCAAAAGGGCTATTATTATCCTGGAATGAACAAACAGGGGAATCTCAGGCAGGAGCAGAGAGGATATTTTACCTCTGTATTTAGCACTGATATAACCACTGCTGGAATACTGTGTCCAGTTCTGGTGTCCACAGTTCAAGAAGGATGTTGATAAACTGGAGAGGGTTCAGAGAAGAGCCACAAGAATGACTAAAGAATTAGGAAACATGCCTCACAGCGATAAATAGATTGAGTTTCTTGAGTCTATCATAAACAAAGAGAAGGTTAAGGGGTGACTTGACCACAGTTTAAGTACATGTGGAACAAATAGTGGGCTCTTAGTCTAGCAGAGAAATGTATAACATGATCCAATGGCTGGAAATTGAAGCTAGACAAATCCAAACTGGGTATAAACCACAAGTTTTAATAGTGAGGGTAATTAACCATTGGCACAGTTTACCAGGGGTTGTGGTAGATTCTCCAACACTGGCAATTTCTCTATCAAGATTGGGTGTTTTTCTAAAATATCTACCCTAGGAACTATTTGGGGAAGTTCCATGGCCTGTGTTAGTCAGGAGGTCAGACTAGATGATCACAGAGGTCCCTTGTGGCCTTGGGATCTAGGAAAATGAATGTCCTGACCACTTGTGCTCATTGATGTTCCTAAGGCATTTTTTAGTCCCTCTGTTCTGATCAAATTACAATTTGAGTAATGACATTCTATGTACCTGAATTCCCTCTGAGGGTTTAGTTTGTTATGATGGGCTGGAGTTAGCCTGGTTTGTTTCTGTTTCTGCTGGCAGAAACCCCAGCACAAAGTCCCAGGTGTGAAATATCTATTAGGGGAAACGGCTACAGTGGCAAAAGGTGGTCATTGCTTCTGCTCTATTGAAAATGTCTCACTGTTTTAGTCTGTTACCTAATGTTGGGTACAGCAATCCCTAGATACAGTTTTTATATCAGCTCAGGTGTTTAAATGCTAAGCGTTTCAGAAATCAGGGCGAAAAGCTTGATATAGACAGACACTACAGCTGGTAGGAATAGAAGCAGTCAGAGCAGGGACTGCTGCACTAGGGAGCAGGGGGTAAAATGGGGCCCAGATGGGACCACACCTCCCCAACTCTCTCCTGAATCCAGAACTGTGCAGGGGAGATCACCTGAACTCAGGGGGCATTAGGATCATGGGGCATTAGGAGGTGTCTCTCCCCCTTCCGATCATGTGGTGATGGGGGAAACTGAGGAGAGGAGCCAGCCAAGAGACTGCAGCGGGTAGGAACAGGAGAAGCCAAATCAGGGAGGGACCTCTCTCACCTCCATTCCGGTCAACACCATTAAATGTTCTCTGACCTCCTCTGCACTGTGCTAACTGGGTGTTTGCTCCCCAGCCCTGCTCAGAGTCTCTTACCTCAGCTTCACTCCACTCCTGCTCCTCTCACTGTCTTCTCCCCTGCCCTGCCCTCCTCCCCTTTCCTATTTTACCAATCCCCGGCTAAGTAAATCCACCACTCCCAAAATATTGTGCAACTCACATGTTTGCCACCATCACATTGCTCATTCTGCATGTGTTCTACTCCTTTCCCCAGGCTGTGTCTGTCTTGTATATTTAGACTGGAAGCTCTTGAGGGCCGGGACCATTTTGTATGCTGTCTGTACGGCACCTACCCCATTCTTGGTTGGCCCTTAGGTATTACCACAATAAACATGATTAGGAATAACAGATAAAGTTTGTAAAGGTTTGTAAAGTTTGAGATGAAAGGCACAACATAAACATGAGCTATCATTATCTGACCCTCACATTTTCAGGTTTGTGATAGCAATAAAATTGCTTATGAAACAAAAGAAGTTATTTTGACTAAAAAATGCTGACTGGATTTATTTGAATTTCAATGCTAACTATGGAAATGGAACAAATTTGAACATTACACCAGCATACTGCACCATTCCCAACGTTCTATCCCAGTTTCTACTTCGTTCTTTATCATAGAAAATTCATATTGATTTTAATTGTTTTCCACTGAACCTCAGTGTTTGGCTCACTACAAACAGGAATAATAATTATTTAAATCAATGGATTATCCTCTAGGTAAATGGTCCACACAGGTCTTTGACTTTTTCATGGTCCATCCCTAAAGAGATTCAATACATTCTAATGTGCCTGTATAAAAACACAGAAGTGCTATACAGTACATTAATACTGCACTTTTCTTCCAAATGGTCAGAAAACCCTAAATTCATGAACATTGTTACATGCGTGGGCTTGGTAGAATTCAATTTTTATTTTTTTCTAAATTCAACTACATCGATTTTTATTTTTAAAGATTTTTTATAATTACAGTGGCTGGAAATTAAAGGAGGGGTAGGATTAGAGTTAGGATTAGGGCTGCACTGACCAAGGGGCTGCAGAGGGTTCCCTGAACATGGTGCTGGGAAGGCAGCAGTCCTGGCTCATTGCAGCAAAGATTCCCAGCCAGGATTTCAAGGAGGAGAATGAACTACCAGCCACAGGGTGCTGCTGAACAGTTCCTGCCCAGGGAGGATCCTGCACTCCTGGCTGGTGAGCGAGTCAGTGGGGCCATGACAGTGAAAACATGGGGCTGGTGACGCTGGATCCCTGCCAGTAGGGTTGCCAGGTGTCCTTGCTGAACGGGCTGTTAGAAGTCCAGTCAGTGGCACAGCGGGGCTAAGGCAGGCTCCCTTATGAAGCAGCAGCATGTTCCCCCTCCGGCTCCTAGGTTTAAGGGCAGCCAGCAGGATGGAGTGAGCAGGGGGTGGGGCCTTGGAGAAGGGGCGGGGCAGGGGGCTCATCCTCCTTCTTCTTGCAGTCCTGGCTGGAGGCTGGTGCTCTGCCCTGACAGGACGGCAGCCTTCCCCACACCTGCAGGGATCAGGTTTCACTGGCCCTGCAGCAGCATAGGGAACCCTCTGTAGCCTTGCTGTCATGGGACTGAGGGAGCGGGGCTGTGACAGTGGAGCTGCAGAGGGCTCCCTCCACTGCTGCAGGGCTGGCAACATCCAGACCATGCAGGTAGACGGGGGCATCGATTTCAACTGACATGCTGAAATGGACGTTTACCAACAGATAGTCATTGAAATCACATCCTGCCAAGCCTATACATGCACCACAAATTCAATAATGACAACTAAATGTTTCAAGGGGAGGGATGTCCCTACATGGGGGAAAACGTTCTTCATGGGCACTTGATATCCAGGAAAGCTGGTATCTTAAAATGAAGAAAAAAAAAACACCCAACAACTCTACTTTTAATCCCAGGTGCCAGCTGAAAAAATGACAATTTTCAAGCTTTGAACTCCTGTTCCCATTAGACAGCTGTTTTTCAGTTTTGTATCAAAATCACATGTGGACAGTCCCCAAAATGATCATTTCTGTCTGATGCATGTTAATATACACACATTGGTGAAGAGCAATTAGGGACCAGCAGTTCAAAGACACACATATCTGTTTGCATGAAACAACTTTGGAAGGAAACTCCGCTATATGTAATTCTGTAGTAAAAATAGTTAGCCTGACTGCCCAGCCTAGGCAATGACAACACATCACAATGAAGTCTAGCATGAAACACCACTGAACATATTTGAAGGTCTTTTGTACGTAATCAATTTAATGTTGTGCAAAGCCAAAGATGAAACTTTTTATCCAAAGCTGAGTACCATATGGCAGGAGGCACAGTAAGCTTCCCATTCCCTAGCACAATCTGTAGAAATTACTAGCAAATTTAATCTCTGCAGTATATTAATTCAATTTGCATTATCTGTGCCATGGCAAGTAGCAGCTTATGAAGCAAATGACTGCCTCAATTCTTAACTATTAAATACATTTAATACGTGTACTGTAAGATAAAAAAGGATAGTGTATTAATGAAATAGTCTTTAAAAGCTCTCTTTCCATCAGAATGAAATTACCGATATTTCTATAAAAGACAGGATTAGCTACAGGGAAAAGTTACACTAATGCCTTATTAAAATATAAATTTCTTTTTTAAGAAAACTATTTGCACTCATTAAAGCAGAGTCAGAAAATCAAATCAAAATATAGTAACAATTATCTGCTAAAATATGGAAATTTTAAGCATATGATACATTCACCTCCCGAAGCAGCATTGCACTGTATCAGCATATCAGAGAACAGCATTTTGTGTGCATTGATCCATCTGTTAATGTTTTTAAACTCCTCAAGGTTATAAAAGAACTTATACGTTTGGGGCCATTGACTTTTTCTCCCTGGTTCCCATTTGCTTTCTTCTTTAGAAAAATGTCTTTAAAGAGCTGGAGATTTTCTATCACCAGACTGGTTTTCCTTCCTTTGTGAGAACACCAGGATATCTCACAGATTAGTATTAATGATAGCTTGTGTCTGATTGTGCCACACAGCAGCATGTAAACGTTATTATTGCAAGATATCGACAGTTACGTAACAAAACTATGGGAACCCGACTGGAAGAGAGGAGGCGATCTGCAGTTTCAATCTCACCACGTAACTGCTAGATCAACTCAAGTCAACTGTTCTAAATCAGCAACAGACAGAGGCCAAACAGTCTGTGCTTAGTTTTGGTGAACTCTGTGCATGGTTCTATCTTCCGCTTTATTGTACAAGGTTAACCAAGAAAAAACAGTTTGATTCCAGCGCATGCTGGTAGTATCCAAAATTTACTGCCATTTGACAGCTATTCAGTTACCTATATGAACTGGTGGTTTCAGTTGTCTCTGGGAAATAAGATGTGTCTTTTAGTCCAATGATAACTGGATGAGTGGCTACTTGAGTGACTCCATCATCTTTGGGGGCACTAATCTCTCTTCTTTTGCATAGTATCAGCACTGAGACGAAGGACTGAATAAGCACAGAAACTGAACCATCTTCTCACCTTCTTCCTCTGCTACTCAGGGTTGAATCATATTGGTGGGAGAGCACAAGCAAATTTAAATGATTACTACTCCGTACACCTGGTTCTGTGGACAAAGTGAAGATTTCAGCTGTTAGTGCCGTAGGAGTTGTCTGCGGTTCTCTGCTGAGAGTCCTTCCCCATTTTTGTCCCATATAATCTCTTGATTTCTAAGTTGGTGGACCCTCATTTCACCTGAGGGACAGAGCCCAAAACTACAAAAGCCTGTCAACCCGACCAGAACTCAAATAGGCTGTATTCCGTTTCAATAAAGAGTAATAGATGGCCACATATCTGGCAATATGTTCATTTGATAGAAATCTATTGAGAAAGAGCAAGAAAGGAAAAAGGCTGAACTTGCCCTCAATGATATTATCAGGTGGACAAGGGTTGCAGAAACAGGACCCATGTCTGCAGAGAGACATATTCAGCAAAGTAGTGGATGATCATGCTGACACACATTGTGACACAGTCAGAGGATCCAGAATTCCATGTGGAATTTCTCATGCTTTTCATAGACAGACTTTCCAGCCGGAACCAGTTTGAAGAGATAAATGTTGACAAACAGCCACTTGCTTTCCCTTAATTTCTGTCTCATCATCTGAAGTTCAATGTTTTTTGTTCATAGGCAGTTTTAAAATTCCCTCTCAAAACCAAATTATAACAATTATTTGTGTTTGGGTTACAGCTTCTCCATTCACAAGTTCACCCTGCTCACCCATGTCAAACAAAGCCAACAATCCACTGCCAAGAATTAACATGATGTCAAAAACTCTGCATTATGACTTCACTGAAAATCTAAATAAGAGGGGCTGGGAGAGACACAGGGCTGGTTTTAACACCAATGAGACTTGATAAATTAACAAAGAGCCCTGTCAAACTTATTGAACATGTGAAGAAGCAAAGCAACACAATTTTAAGACATGCTGGGCTAGAGTCTCTCCTGTTTCCGAACTCTGGTGCGCGAGAGTGGGGGATGTCTAGAAGGTGGTTACAACTCTGTTTCTGTGAGCTCGTGTGCCCTGGGACTGCTCTAGCTTATGCCAGTGGCGTATTATCCCTATTGGACCATTTGCAACCCAACAATTAGCAGAGCAGAACAAGACCCCTTCCCTCCTTCAACACACTTCCTCTGCGGGTGGTGGGAGCAGTCATGGGAACTGGCATGGGTGGTTTTATGCCAGCTGAGAGCTCCCAGTACGGGAAATTCAGAGCTGGCTAGTTATGGCCAAAATCTGGCCCTTTTGTGCTGCTTGAGTGGCACAATGAAGTTGCATCAAATACAAGAATCTGGCCCACAGGTTGAAACTTGCCTTCCTTTTTAAACATTTGAGGACTTCCATTTGGAAGAGGACATTCATGTAAGTGGTATCACACGAGAGGATCAGAGTGTATTCTTCAAAGATAAAGAGCAAAAGATTTCTATCAGCGGTAGTCCTTTCAGATATATGGCCATCTTTATTACTGGATTATAGCTAAAATAATCCTTTTCTATGACAAATATCACTAATGCTGTTTAAAGTGCAATTCTACTTTGAAAAGTAACTATATAAAAGATCTCCTTCCGATGCGCCCAATTTGCTACTTTCCTGCTGTCTTTAGTGACTAAAATAAGGGATCACCAGTTTTTTTAAGTTAGCATTACAGAGCTTATACAGCAACAGGAACATGTGCTGGAGCCTATTCTGCTATATGCATCCTCAACAAAAATGCTACCCAAATTCTAGTTGCACAACCATTGTCACGGATGACTTTGAAAGAATCCAACTTGACTCTCAGATCACAGGATGAGTTTGCAGTGCTGGCAGCTAGACAATCCACTGTGTTACTTGTAAATTGAAGAGATTCGATCTGGAAAATGTCGAGAGGAAAGAAATATGCAACCCCATGAGGTAGTTTTCCAGAGTCACTTTTCACAGCAGAAGTACATTTTAAATGAAGCGGTCTGTGCTGGGGTGCCCGCAGCAGAGCTAATATGTAATAATGGGTATTTCAATCCATTCCATTTCAGCAAGTGTAGCACGGTGACTCATGTAAAGAGCGGTAATGGCACACATTTTTCCCAAATGCAGAATGCATGGGGAAAGAAATTAAATTCATTATTTTTAAAGAACTTCTTTGAGTTTATTCTTACAATTTCTCTGAAACCCTCTAGACAGAGAAAGTATAACTGTGTAGGCGAAATGCGTTAGCCTGTAGATGAAGAAGAAAAATGACACAAAGCTGTAAGTGATACGTTTTACAAGGCTAAGATCAAAAATTGAATAAACTGACTATTGAGACTCATCAGGGCATGGAAAAGCAAAGCAATTCGTAGGAAGTATCGTGGCAGGGTGTCAATTCACACTACAGCCCTAAAGTCAGGCCCACAGAGACCAAAAGGTGAAACAAAGTCAGGAACAGGTGTGGTTTGGAGTTTCTCTCCTTGATAGCTTTATTTGGATATGGTGGCTCAATGCTAGAAGGCAGTGTCAGAAAGACCTATTCAATCATCTAGTCCATCCACTATCTGGGCTGGATTATTTCCAACACTACATTTTCTTGGGCACTGTCCAAAAGGCTCCATCAATCAGCACAATGACAGAGAATGTCTAAAATCTAAAGGTACAATAATTATACGGTAAAGGAAACCTCTGGATCCTATTTTGTAGGTGATTTTTAGACTAGACTGACTAGAGGCCAGAATTTTCAAAAGTGTTCAGCACCCAATGTGAATGCAACATGCTACATTAATAGCTGCTAAATGCTGAGAACTTCTGCAAGTCTTGTCCTTATTTTCATGTCTAAATGGGACCAGAGTTCTGAAAATCTTGCCTTAATTGTGGCTGCTGAGCACCTGAACACTCGTGCCATTAGTGTATTGAGAAAGCACTGTGTGTCTATATAAAGGTGTATTTTCAGAGTCCAAAAATTAGGACCATTTAAAATTCAATACCTTATGTTCCTGAGAGGTTTTTAAATTCCCTTTCCTATATTGTCCAAAAATGGAAAAATAAAGATAAACAGCCTCCCTCTGTGAGGAATGCTCGCAGTTTGCCAATCCTCACGATTTGACTGCAAGTCCTATGTTACTGGGTGTTTTTCCTCAAAGCCCCAAGCTGCTGGAATCATGTAATTAGGTGAGAATCACAGCTTTCATTTAAAACAAAAATAAGTTTCTAGGTCTTGTGCTTACAGAAAATAACCTCAAAGAACCCTAAATGCTCAAAAGAAAAAGAAAAAAAGAAAGTAGCCACACTTTAAAAAAACAACAACCCCTCATGATTTTGGTAGGCCTGACTCATACTTTTTAAATATTTGGGGCTAGCAATACTGCTTATCTACTAGCATGTTTTTGCTCAGCAAAACTGGAAACATTCATCTTGGTTTGCAGTTTCTGCCTGGTGATGTAACATAATGCCAACATAACTCTTAGACTGTAGGCCAAATCTTACTTATGCTTTTCACACAAGTAACCCCATCACAGTTAAATAGATGAGCAAGATTTGGCCCTCTACCTTGTATACCATATTTTTCTGGAAGTATTAGAAAATGCCTTCTGAGTTTAGACTACATTTTCCCCTTTCATTACAGTGTATTTAATGTGCTTGTTACCTACCTTTTGCAAAGGTTCCTGATTTGCATGGTTCAGTGCTGTTTTTCCCCCTGTTGGTATTCCATTGGGCATTTGCTGCTTGCTCTAGAAATTCACCAGGGAACTACAATCATCACTAAAAGAATACAGAGATTCTCTCTTTTCACTACCAATACGTAATGTTTATTTTGACAATCCGCACTTCAACCACCTCCTATTTTCAGACAGAATCTAGCCAGAACAGAACAGCTTCTCCACAGTTTTGGTTTAGTGGAAACCTCAACCCTAACATCTAATGAGGAAATATATATTTTTCATACATTATAAAAGCCAGTGACATGTAAGTCACTGTTAATCACACTTTAGCAGGCAGTGGGATATGGATGTAAGACGTCCTGAGTCAAATTCAGAGGCAATGTGTAAAGGCAGTGGGGATATAAATTGTATGTTGGTACATAAGTGCAAGGCTGTATAAGTAAATACATTCAGTGGAGTAAGGACTTGTCAACATCAGAAAATTGACCACAATAGCTATTCCAGAACAGATCTCTATGGATACTCTATTCTGGAATAAAAGTGATTTTATTCAAGAATAAATTACTCTGTTTTGAAAGTGCACTAAATATTCCAGAATAAAACTGATTTTTATTGCAGAATGAGAAGTGTAGCAGGGAAACTAATTAAAGGAGGGGGTACAAAGTTGTAAATTAAAATAGCCCCATCTGCCCTCTACTTTAACTTACAAACCTGCACACGCACATATCTTCACATACCAATAGGTAACACCCCTTTGTTATTATTAAATATTTGCATGCAATGCCACCGGAATGCTCAATGCTTCAGAGAGAGAACATTGGACACAGCCTTTGCCCTGAACAGTTTATAATCTGAGTACAACAAGACAGGCCACAGGAGCAAATGGACTTTAAACAAGGGGAAAAAGATTGAGAAACACAAAATTAATGGATGATGTTACAGTTCTCACACCATATAAGTCTCTATTTCAAATAGTTAGTTATGCAAGGTAAGCACAGGGGAATGGGTCATCTGAGGGGCTCCTCACCTCTGCAGCTTGCCCTCAGTGTTACAGTAATGATGGGTCAGTGAATTTGGAATGATGCTTTCTAATAACGAGTGGCACAGTACAATACACCCTATGGCTAAAACTATGTCAAAGCTCACCACTCTTACCACAAAGCGTGGTCATAAGGAGCCTGAGGATCTTTTGAGCTGATTTTATTTTAATTTATTTCCAAGCTTCATGGACTGACCAAGAAGTTAAATATTATGCATAGAGTTCTCCCCAGCAATTTATTTATGAATCTGCTGTGCCACCCTGTAGGAGAGGCTTGCCTTCCATTGTTTTATTACAGTGCACACAACTCAAAATGAGGGGATGATGCTCACAAGAAAATCCCAAACCAATACACCAGAAAAATGTTTTTCCCAATACTTGTTTGCACTGGTTCCATGGGATTAAGCTGCATAGTTTATTCCTGAAGCTTTGAGGGAGATTAATTTGTACAGTCTAGGAAAGAAGAGACCAGGGGACATGATCACCATCTCTAAGTATCTTTGAGGTAACAATATAAACGAAGACAGGGAATTACATGGAGTCTCAGGAGCTAAGCAAGGAAAACTTTAGATTAAATATTGGGATAAAGTTCTTAACAGTAGGAGAAACAAGTAAGTGGAATACACAGCTAACACAATGGATGAATCACAACCACTGCAGATATTCAAGAACAGTTACATTATGTATACAGCTCTGTAAATGTACTTTATACTGTGAATAAAAAAACCTTAGGTGTTTACTATCTAAAATAGTCTAGATAAGAAATACTACATATTGGAGCTCTGCAAAACACAAGGGGTGATTGGCAAGTTCCTTTTCTGGCCTTGCCCTGCTAGGTGCTAGATAGCAATATCCGTATTCACATTCATGATTCCAATGAGACTGTACCCTCGGACTAAGGTGCTACTCAAATTGAGTAAGGGGATCACAATCTGGCCCTAAGGTAATCTTAAACCAGTCCCTACATTCCAGTGAAATGTGTACCCAAGCTTACAGGATTCTCTCTTAAAATAAGCTATTTTAAGAACAGTGTTTGCCGAACTGTCTCATGTTTTAACTTTCATGAGTCCAGGCACAAATTCTGCTCACCCACCCCTCACAACAATGGAGAAGGAAAAAGAATTCACCCATTTCCCCTCCCTCCCCCACAAAAACTACTTGCCCTAAACTAGTAGGCAAATAGAATTTGACAAAGAGGAGATAATCAGGCGCCTGCCAATATGAACCAGAATGCAGGGTCATTTTACTGGAAAGCCCGCTAGAAGGAGGTTGCAGTGGCACAAAAGCTGCAACCTTCCATCTGCCGGAGGACCAGTGCTGATTTTGGCAGGAGAGGGGAGTGTGTCCATGGATTCCCTTGGCCTGCACCTCTTCCTGCAGCTCCCATTGGCCTGCGGTGGTGAACCGCGGCCAGTGGGAGCCGCGATTGGCCGAACCTGCAGACGCAGCAGGTAAACAAACCGGCCCGGCCCGCCAGGGGCTTTCCCTGAACAAGTGGCATCCCAAGTTTGGGAAACACTGTTCTAAGGGATCACCAGATGAAAATCTGACGAGGCTAAGCTTTAACATGATAGACTGTTTCACGGGACTAGCGTTTTCTGCCACCTTAGGTCACAACCCGAAGAGTGGGCTGCTCGTCACTTAACAAATCAGCAGTTGGGGTCACCAGTGTTGTTAAGTGCTGCGGAATACTGCTGCTGCTTCAGTTCTTGAAGTTCAGTTCTATGGTTCTTGGAGCTCCAATGTCAGCTGCACCAGCAGTCAGTGCAGCATGTTAATTCAACAGACCTCAATGGTGTTCATAAGAAAGACCACAGGTTCAGTTCAGTGGTGAAGATGCTCGGCCACATTTACTGTCCACAAAGCACAGTACTAGCGCCCCACAGGAGCGACAGATACACTAACACATGTGTGCCTGCAACAACGGTACCAGCTCAGTCAGTGCACCAGGACACTGTTCCCTTGGCTGGCCAAAGATGCCACTCCTATGACTTCTCCTTTTATACATTGATACAAACTAGTTACATAATACACTCCAGACATTGCTAGCCACCCCCCCTCCCTATATCAGCTAGCTCAAACAAAAAACATTGTTATCCATTATCCTGTCACCCCATCCTTATCTTACAAGGAGTCAGTGTGTTCCTGTACCACATTCTTAAGAATGTGGTACATGTAGTTACTTGAGAACTCTTGGTTTTGTTGTACCATCCTGTCCAGTCAGGAATATGCCTACTTGGCTAGCCAATACCTAATGTGTTGTTATTTTTCCAAGGCCAGGCCTACTCTGGTTCACATCCTTTCAGCAAGCCGTTGACAAGGTCCCACACCAAGCCTCTTAAGCAAAGTAAGCAGTCATGGGAGAAGATAAGCAGCCATGGAGTAATAACTGGTTAAAAAATAGGAAACAAAGAGTGGGAATAAACGGTCAGATTTCACAATGGAAAGAGGTAAATAGTGGGGTCTCCAAGGATTTGTACTGGGATCTGTGCTGTTCAACATATTCATAAATGAACTGGAAAAGGGGGTGTAATAGAGTGGCACCAGGTGCACATCTGCACTTCTCTCAGCTTGCGGTGACTTCTGTCAGTGATTTCTCAGGTGGATTTCAGTGACTCAGCCCTCCAGCCAAGCTGCACACAGTTTGTGTGACAAAACAGACACCTCTCACTGTATACAGTCCAACAGGGTCCTATTCCAGTACCCCTCTATTAGTATCTCTGTAGCCATACTTTAGCTCAGTCTTTAAGGAGTCCTGCAGCCCATTCTGGGCTTGCCTTCAAATAGTCCCTCGACTCTGGTATGAGGCTGTGCTCCCAGAACTTCCTCCCTGGAGATTCTTCACTCTTTCTGGGCCTTTCTGGCCCCAGCTCTCCAGCTGGGCCACTTAACAGTTCAGTTCCCCTTCCAGGGGTGTATCCCAGTTCAATATTCAAGTCACTTCCCCAGTCGCTAATGAGGGAGAGCGGATCCAGGCTCACCCACTACTCTGGACCCCAACACAGAGACCCTCTAAGTACCAGCCACATGCCACGTCCCTCTAACTATGTTTCCCTGGGCCACTGCCCTGCAGCTCTTATCTTTCTCACATCCCAGCAGCCTCCCAAGAGCACTTTTCTTTCTCTCCTGGTCCCTGCCAGCAACTGTCTTGGGCTCAGTCCCAGCAGCCAGCCAGAAGAAGAGAATTGCTCTTCTGGCTCCCCCAGTCCTGTCAGCAACTCATTTGTCTGTGGTCCTGCGACTCCTTCAGCCAGCCAGAAACACTGTCCTCAGTCCTCCAGCTCCAGGCAGCAACTGACTGTCTCTAGTATTCCTGCTCCTTTTATATGGGCCTCGTGGGCCCCAATTGGCTGCTCGCTGCAGCCACTGATTGGCTGCTTCCCCCACAGCCACTCTAGGCATCCTGGAGGACTTCTCTACTACTCCTTTCTGGGATGAGGTGTGGTAGGGACCTGAGGCCTCCAACAGGGGGGCTCTGGGACTAGTCCAGCCTGTCCCAGGGGAAACAGTGAAGTGGCAAAGTTTGAAGATGATACTAAATTACTTAAGATAATTAAGTCCAAAACTGACTGAAAAGAGTGACAAATAGAACTCACTAAACTGGGTGATTGGCAGATTAAATTCAATGCTGATAAATGCAAAGTAATGCATGCTGGAAATCATAATCCCACCTATACATACAAAATGATGGGGTCTAAATTAGCTGTTAACACTCAAGAAAGAGCTCTTGGAGTCATTGTGGATAGTTTTCTGAAAACATCTGCTCATTTACAGTGGCAGTCAAAATAAGCTCACAGAATGTTAGGAACCATTAGGAAAGAAAAAGATAAGAAGACAAAAAATATCATAATGCCGCTATATAAATCCATGGTATAACCATACCTTAAATACTGCATGGCGTTCTGGTGGCCCTGTCTCAAAAAGATATTTAGAATTGGAAAAGGTACAGAGAGAGGCAACAAAAATGATCAGGGTATGGAACAGCATCCATACGAGGAGGGATTAAAAGGACTAAGGCTGAGAAAAGAGACTAGACTAGAAAAGAGACACCCAAAGGATAATATGATAGATGTCTATAAAATTATGAAAGGTGTAGAGAAAGGGGATAGGGAAGTGTTATTTACCCTTTCAAATAACACAAGACATTGCTCAGGGATCACCCAATAAAATTAATAGGCAGCAGGTTTAAAACAAACATAAGGAAGTACTTTTTCACACAACACACAGTTAATCTGTGGAACTCATGGCCAGGAGATGTCGTGAAGGCCAAAAGTATAACTGAGTTGAAAAAATAATTAGATAAGTTCTTCGAAGACAGGTCCATGAACAACTATTAGCCAAGATCATCAGGGATGCAACCTCATGCCCTGGGTGTCCCTAAATCTCTGACTGTAGAAGCTGGGATTGGATGACAGATGATGGATCATTTGATAATTACCCTATTTTCGTCATTCTCTCTGAAACATCTGACACTGGCCACTGTTGAAAGAGGATACTGTGCTGCAAATATAATTTGTCTTACTCAGTATAGCTGTTCTTATGTAAATATTGGGTCTTTTGGGGTATTTTGTATGGTATCATTATGACCCATAACCTCTTAATGCTAACTGGCAAGGGGGTTACAGGAATATCCTGATTCTGGCATGTACATTCTGCTTCACCAAATAATTTCTTATGAGGTCTCAAATGAAAGCTGGGGTCATTAATATCGTTGTGAAATGTATGTACAGACATTATGTAAGGAGTTAAATATATATACTGAAAAAATGTTCTGTATCAAAGTATTAGTCACCAGCAGAAGTAAAAAACAGGTTTTCTGTCAGAGAAGAGATGTTAATTCACTTCTGTCTGTGTCAGGATGTAAATTAAGCATTGTAAGCTAACACAATGGATGCCCATTTATATGAGAAGTCATATATTACCAAAAAGAGATGTGAAATCAACACAAAAGGAGCACATAGGAATAAACAAGGCATGGAAGGTTATCTCTGTCTATGAGTAAAGATAATAAACTTTGGGGTATTTCTAGAAGGCAAAGAAGACACCCTGGCGTAAACGTTTGTATTCATGAAAGCGGGGTCTCAGCCAACCTTGTCTGAAAACACTGTAGAGAATTTTGCATGAGATACACTTCTTTAGACATGTGTTTGATAAGTTTAGTTTTTAGAAAGCATGTTATGATTTTATTTTATGTTACCATTTGTTTCCAATATCCTTACTCACTATCACCTGAATGTCTAGTCTTTGTTAATAAACGTATTCCTCTTTACACTATAGATATATCTCAGTGCTGTGGTGTTATCCGAAGCGCTGTCCTGAGCTGAAATTTACAAGCTTCTTGTACTGTTCCTTTGGGAATAGCAGACCTGGTAATTCTGTGAGTGTTCAGCTGCTAAGGAGCTGGACACTACAGGGAACACTACAGGGACTCAGGTTGGTGTATGCCTATTGCTACCCATAGAAAGGGAGCAAGGCCTGTGGGGACCTGGAGGGTAGTGCTTTCGCTGCCAGAGGCTAGTGGTCAAGGAGCTGATCCACAGCTAGCAAGGGCAGGTAGTGGTGCCTGACAATTCTGGGTACCCCGGGGAAGTGTCACAATTGTATCCACATAAAGTACCCTATAAATAAGAAAAATGAGAGAGAGGACAATGGTCAAGGTTCGCTTTTGTTTACTGCATTAGAGTAAACTACTGTGACCTTGCACATGCCCCCCCTCTCCACTGATGGATGACTCCACTGCAAAACAAAGAAGAGAATTTAAAAACTTGAAACTTGTCATAAAACAAAGCACTGCTGGAAGAAAACTGATAGAGGATTTTAAAAAAGAAGAAGAAGTGTCCCACATAGCAAGGGCATATAGGACATTTCCTATACAAAGTTTCCCTCAGCCATTTATGCATTATACATCTTTCCTCTTTAATACACTATAGCTTTAAATAGCAAATAATTCCATTCTCTCCTTTAATCCACATATTTAAAAAATTTCTCAAAACTAGTTATTTCCAGGCAACCCTTTGCACTGAGGGTTACAGATGGATTGAGATGAACAGTATTTATCCCAGGTTGCGATACACTGAAGTGAAACCACTAGGAAGCCCAAAGATTATTATTAGTAGTAGTATTATTCATGGTTTTACAGAACAATAGCACTAAAAGAGCAATACTCTGAAGCTAAGGAATGAAGGTTGAGATTTTCAAATATAACTGGGGGATTTAGATCCATTTTGATTTTAATGGATATTGTGTCTGTAAATCCCTTAATCGGCTATGAAAATCTCAACTGGAAAGTTTAGACTGCATATTTGAGGAAAGAGTTTTCAAGTTTTCATTTGTAATGTAATATAAGAGATATTTCAGTTGGTAGATCTAATCAAAAATATTCCATTAAGACACTGTTTTTAAATGCCATATAGTAGGCTATCTTAGATCTTTCTATCATGCCCACTACTTGGTATCCAATCCCCAAATGTCATCTAAAATAAAACAATTAGCTCTCACGTAGGAAGAATGAGTTCATCTCTGATTTCAATGCATGAAAAAGCAGAGGAATCTCAAGGCTGTTGCAAGGTTGCTCCATTTCTGCTTCTAAAAAAGGAGAAAAGAGGAAGGAATAAAGGATATAGGAAGAAGAAAGATGAGTCAAAGAAAAAGTACTCACAAAGAAAGGAGACAGAGAGGCCATAAATACTAGTTCTGGAATAGAACTGCAAGAGTTTAGGCGCAGAGGGCATTATTAATGATGAAACCTGCAGGTACATGATGACCCTTTTTCTAAGACCAGTGCCGGTTTCTGACCACAAGTGTCAGCCCTCTGCCAAGCAAAAGCAGAAATCCAGCACTTGCTGGGTAGTTTCCCTTGGAAGAGAAATCAGTCACACCCATTCTGGATATATTCTAATTGTAACTTTCTTTATATACACACCAGTCATGAAACAAGATAGTCAAACAGCATGCAAAGCAATCCCTTCTTTCAGGAATCTCAGCCAAACACCAATACCCTAGTTCCCAGGAAGCAACTCTGCTCCAAGAGCTGGCTCTAATAAAAGAAAAAGGCTGAGGGTAAGCTCTCCTGCTGCTTGTACCACTCCCTCTCCAGAAATTGCCTCTACACAGAACCTTGAACCAAAAAAACTAACAATAGCACAGTGTGTCTTCCCAAGACCAAACACTTGCTCACATGCTAAGAAAAAGAAACACAAAAATTATGTATAACAGCACCATCTGGTGACACTTGCCATAACATATACACAAGATGGAGGTGGAAAAGACCTACTATGTCATCCAGTTTACAACCTGTCACTGCAGGATTTCCCTTTACAACATTTTCTACTGCTTCTAAATGGCTTAGTAATTTAAAATAAATTGGTAGAACACCCATCTAAATAGATTTCTGAACTGAGTTTTCCCCGGGATTTAATCTTAAATGATCAAAATTGAATGTAGAGATGATTCATGGAGCCTAAGCTACAACCGTGCTGGCAGTTCAACTTTAACTAACAAATATGCTACCAGTAAACCTCAAGATTTTTCAGATGGTGGTGTGATGGACAAGCAAGCAAGAAAGTAGGATGAAGCACTCTGACATCTTCTTAGAGGTGCAACTTTAATTATTAAGCATTTGCACTGGAAAACTTGAAAATCTCAACACGAAAACACAAGTTGGATTGGGAAACGTACAGATCTAAATCAGTCTGACCCCTCAGTCATACCAAGCAAGGCCTTTCTATCAGATGAGGAAGTGGCATTATTATCTATTTTATAACAACCAGTTGCTGGGATTCCCAAATCATAGAATCATAGAATCATAGAATATCAGGGTTGGAAGGGACCCCAGAAGGTCATCTAGTCCAACCCCCTGCTCAAAGCAGGACCAATTCCCAGTTAAATCATCCCAGCCAGGGCTTTGTCAAGCCTGACCTTAAAAACCTCTAAGGAAGGAGATTCTACCACCTCCCTAGGTAACGCATTCCAGTGTTACACCACCCTCTTAGTGAAAAAGTTTTTCCTAATATCCAATCTAAACCTCCCCCACTGCAACTTGAGACCATTACTCCTCGTTCTGTCATCTGCTACCATTGAGAACAGTCTAGAGCCATCCTCTTTGGAACCCCCTTTCAGGTAGTTGAAAGCAGCTATCAAATCCCCCCTCATTCTTCTCTTCTGCAGGCTAAACAATCCCAGCTCCCTCAGCCTCTCCTCATAACTCATGTGTTCCAGTCCCCTAATCATTTTTGTTGCCCTTCGCTGGACTCTCTCCAATTTATCCACATCCTTCTTGAAGTGTGGGGCCCAAAACTGGACACAGTACTCCAGATGAGGCCTCACCAATGTCGAATAGAGGGGAACGATCACGTCCCTCGATCTGCTCGCTATGCCCCTACTTATACATCCCAAAATGCCATTGGCCTTTTTGGCAACAAGGGCACACTGTTGACTCATATCCAGCTTCTCGTCCACTGTCACCCCTAGGTCCTTTTCCGCAGAACTGCTGCCTAGCCATTCAGTCCCTAGTCTGTAGCTGTGCATTGGGTTCTTCCGTCCTAAGTGCAGGACCCTGCACTTATCCTTATTGAACCTCATCAGATTTCTTTTGGCCCAATCCTCCAATTTGTCTAGGTCCTTCTGTATCCTATCCCTCCCCTCCAGCATATCTACCACTCCTCCCAGTTTAGTATCATCCACAAATTTGCTGAGAGTGCAATCCACACCATCCTCCAGATCATTTATGAAGATATTGAACAAAACCGGCCCCAGGACCGACCCTTGGGGCACTCCACTTGATACTGGCTGCCAACTAGACATGGAGTCATTGATCACTACCCGTTGAGCCCGACAATCTAGCCAGCTTTCTACCCACCTTATAGTGCATTCATCCAGCCCATACTTCCTTAACTTGCTGACAAGAATACTGTGGGAGACCGTGTCAAAAGCTTTGCTAAAGTCAAGAAACAATACATCCACTGCTTTCCCTTCATCCACAGAACCAGTAATCTCATCATAAAAGGCGATTAGATTAGTCAGGCATGACCTTCCCTTGGTGAATCCATGCTGACTGTTCCTGATCACTTTCCTCTCATGTAAGTGCTTCAGGATTGATTCTTTGAGGACCTGCTCCATGATTTTTCCAGGGACTGAAGTGAGGCTGACTGGCCTGTAGTTCCCAGGATCCTCCTTCTTCCCTTTTTTAAAGATTGGCACTACATCAGCCTTTTTCCAGTCATCCAGGACTTCCCCGGTTCGCCACGAGTTTTCAAAGATAATGGCCAATGGCTCTGCAATCACAGCCGCCAATTCCTTCAGCACTCTCGGATGCAACTCGTCCGGCCCCATGGACTTGTGCACATCCAGCTTTTCTAAATAGTCCCTAACCACCTCTATCTCCACAGAGGGCTGGCCATCTCTTCCCCATTTTGTGATGCCCAGCGCAGCAGTCTGGGAGCTGACCTTGTTAGTGAAAACAGAGGCAAAAAAAGCATTGAGTACATTAGCTTTTTCCACATCCTCTGTCACTAGGTTGCCTCCCTCATTCAGTAAGGGGCCCACACATTCCTTGGCTTTCTTCTTGTTGCCAACATACCTGAAGAAACCCTTCTTGTTACTCTTGACATCTCTCGCTAGCTGCAGCTCCAGGTGCGATTTGGCCCTCCTGATATCATTCCTACATGCCCGAGCAATATTTTTATATTCTTCCCTGGTCATATGTCCTACCTTCCACTTCTTGTAAGCTTCTTTTTTATGTTTAAGATCCGCTAGGATTTCACCATTAAGCCAAGCTGGTCGCCTGCCATATTTACTATTCTTTTGACTCATTGGGATGGTTTGTCCCTGTAACCTCAACAGGGATTCCTTGAAATACAGCCAGCTCTCCTGGACTCCTTTCCCCTTCAAGTTAGTCCCCTAGGGGATCCTGGCCATCCGTTCCCTGAGGGAGTCGAAGTCTGCTTTCCTGAAGTCCAGGGTCCGTATCCTGCTGCTTACCTTTCTTCCCTGCGTCAGGATCCTGAACTCAACCAACTCATGGTCACTGCCTCCCAGATTCCCATCCACTTTTGCTTCCCCCACTAATTCTACCCGGTTTGTGAGCAGCAGGTCAAGAAAAGCGCCCCCCCTAGTTGGCTCCTCTAGCACTTGCGCCAGGAAATTGTCCCCTACGCTTTCCAAAAACTTCCTGGATTGTCTATGCACCGCTGTATTGCTCTCCCAGCAGATATCAGGAAAATTAAAGTCACCCATGAGAATCAGGGCATGCGATCTAGTAGCTTCCGTGAGCTGCCGGAAGAAAGCCTCATCTACCTCATCCCCCTGGTCCGGTGGTCTATAGCAGACTCCCACCACTACATCACTCTTGTTGCACACACTTCTAAACTTAATCCAGAGACACTCAGGTTTTTCTGCAGTTTCGTACCGGAGCTCTGAGCAGTCATACTGCTCCCTTACATACAGTGCTACTCCCCCACCTTTTCTGCCCTGCCTGTCCTTCCTGAACAGTTTATAACCATCCATGACAGTACTCCAGTCATGTGAGTTATCCCACCAAGTCTCTCCAAGTCTTATCCAAGTCTTATCCAAAGGCAGCTCATATCTTTACCAATAAGAAGGAAACATCACTTTTGTTGGTGTTTACTGAAAGTTTTGTCCAGGAACGTTGTGCTTGTGTTTCCTGTGAATGTATCACAACATGCTAACCTACTAATAACTCTTTCACCTACCTACAAAAATTAAGAAAGCAATCTCTTTAAGTTTGATGGATCTCCTAAGCTGCAAACAAGAACTCCCACCAGTCCCCTTTCCACTGAACATTCCCTTTCTTCTGGCCATACAAGAGGTCCTGAACCAGGAAGTGGTCAGGCTCTGTTTGGAAGCGGTGACCACATGGCAAGCCAGGAACTGCAGAGAAGGGAAATGGAGATGGAGACAGAATTCCCCAGGAACCATATGCAGGGCCATGTGTAGAACAGGCTGTGAGTGCTGGACATTACAGCTGGATGCAGGTCTATGTGGGACTTATGAGGAAGCAGCAACAGTAGTTGAGCAGGGAGCCATTGCAGAGGGGCCCCAAAGCGCTAACTGAGCCTGGCCTGAAAACCCAAAAGCTCCTATTTGCTTGAATAGAAACTGGACTGGAGAGGGCACCCCAAGCACTAGATCTGATGAGCCCTGACTCTCACTTGGACTGCCCCAGGAACCCAAACATTTACCACTATTGGTCACTTTGAACTGTAACTGTTTAAACCTCAGTACTTAGGGTACTTTTCTCTTTCCTGCCATCCCCAGTGGAATACCCTTTCCCTTAGCCATTTGTCTGAGTGGCTGCTGGGACTGATTAGGGCTGGCACCTTCTAGGGTTTCGTGCACTCAATACTGAGCAGCCCAATATTTACATAAATTTCCAAGCCAGATAATGGTATTTTCCCTTTCCTTGCTTTTTTTAAATCAAGAGTTTATTCAATAAATTGTAGAAATATAAACAAATATGGGCCAGATTTTCATAGATTTCAAAGCCAGAAGGGACCATTATGATAATTTGTTTTGACTTCCTGCAAACCATGGGCCAAAGAACCTCTGAATAATTTCTGCATCAAGCCCTTATTTTCTGTTTGAGCTACAGTGAATCTTTTAGAAAGCTGTTTGGTATAGATTTAAAGACTTCAAGAATCCATTACATCGTTGTTCCAATGGTTAATTAACTTCACTGTTAAAAACTGATGCTTTATTTCAAATCTGAATTAGTCTTGCTTCAGCTTCTAGTTTTCCATGTCCATTTCCTGCTAGTGTAAATTGGCATAGCTCCAAAGACTTCAATAGAGCGACACCAATTAACATCAGCTGAGGATCTGGCCCATAAAGTTTACAAACGTATCCAGGAGTGCAATCCTACCCCATGATAAGAAAATATTGCAATAGAAAAATTAACAAATTTTGCAGTAATCCAATTAATAACTGAACCACATGAACTTGCTGATAACCATGCTGGCAATGAAACACTCCATTCTGATAACTTACTATGACAAATAAGATTGTAAACTGTTCATGGCAGGGACTGTGTCTAGCTCTATATTTGTAGACAACAGGACCTCAACCCTGATGGGGGGTCTGTGGACACTACAATAATATATATGTCAAATAACAATAAAATAAATAAGTAAATATCACCAGTACATTATTAACTAATTAGGTTCACTACTAGGGAAGATGGAAAACATCTAGGCATAAAGGTAGGGGAGTTACAGTACATTTCACTGAAGAATTACTTCTCCAGCCCATTTTCACAGGCTGCTTGTTTGTACCAAAGCTCTGTCCTCCAGCACATATCAAATTCAGTGTATTGTAGGGGCATTCAGTCATTGGAACCCAAGTTAAAGTCTCAAATGTCTGAAAAGTTTTATCGGATGCCTGATTTTTTTCCACAGAAAGATCACTAATTAATTAGCATTTGATATAACCCAAGACAGATTACTCAGGACTCCATCCATGTAGTAAACTAAATTCTTGCAAAATGTATTGCTTCCTATTAAAAACAAGAAATAAAAAAGCAAGTCACATCATACCATCACTGAATTCTGTAGTTCATACACTGCATTACAAAACCAGCTAAAATTCAAATTATGGAGAAATTCATATTTCATTCAGTTGGAGCATTCATTTGTCATTTATATAATCAAAGGATCAACCTCGGCAAAAGATTCTTATTGCTAGGCTTGGCAGCATTTATTATTTTTTATAATTTTGATATGTAATATCAATGTTCATTTTTAAGCATTTAATAGATTTAAATTTTCACAGTGCTGCAAAATTATGGGCTTTAAGCATTTTTTTTTCAATTTTTATCAATTTACATTCTCACAGCTCCAGGGAATTATGGAGGGGATCAGACAATGAGGGGGGAGGGCAGGGGAAAAGGGTGGCAGAGATCAGATAATTATTTAATATCACCAGATGTTGAGATTCAAATAGTTAATTAAAACACAAATTGTCCACGTTGTATGTCAAAATATACAAAGTAAATAGTCTTAATTAAACTCTAATAAGTTCTCAAGCAGCATTTTTCTTATTTTGCCTATCTGTAAATTTTGATTATCATCAATGTTTTTGTCAGTTTGTATGTGTACAGTGAAATCAACATTTATCTACAGTTATTCTATGTTTTCCCTTGCAGAGACTTTCATATGACAACTTTGTGTACCTTAAAGGATTTTTAGCTGACTATTAAGATGGAAAGTTTTACATGTTTCTCCAATTTAGGCTTTTAATGCTTAAGGAGTGTAGGGAGATACTAAGGGCTTAGAATAATAGAATATCAGGGTTGGAAGGGACCTCAGGAGGTCATCTAGTCCTACCCCCTGCTCAAAGCAGGACCAATCCCCAACTAATCCAGTCCTCATCCCAGCAAGGACTTTGTCAAGCCTGACCTTAAAAACCTCTAAGGATGGAGATTCCACCACCTCCCTAGGTAACCCATTCCAGTGTTTCACCACCCTCCTAGTGAAAAAGTTTTTCCAAATATCCAACCTAAACCTCCCGCACTGCAATTTGAGTCCATTACTCCTTGTTCTGTCATCTGCCACCACTGAGAACAGCCTAGATCCATCCTCTTTGGAACCCCCTTTCAGGTAGTTGAAAGCAGCTATCAAATCCCCCCTCATTCTTCTCTTCTGCAGACTAAATAATCCTAGTTCCCCCAGCTTCTTCTCATAAGTCATGTGCTCCAGCCCCCTAATCATTTTTATTGCCCTCCGCTGGACTCTTTACAATTTTTCCACATCCTTCTTGTAGTGTGGGGCGCAAAACTGAATACAGTACTCCAGATGAGGCCTTGTCAATGCCGAATAGAGGGGAATGATCACATCCCTCAATCTGCTGGCAATGCTCCTACTCATACAGCCCAAAATGCCATTAGCCTTCTTGGCAACAATGGCACACTGTTGACTCATATCCAGCTTCTCGTCCATTGTAACCCCTAGGTCCTTTTCTGCAGAACTGCTGCCTAGCCACTTGGTCCCTAGTCTGTAGCAGTGCATGGGATTCTTCCATCCTAAACCTCATCAGATTTCTTTTGGCCCAATCCTCTAATTTGTCTAGGTCCCTCTGTATCCTATCCCTACCCTCCAGCGTATCTACCACTCCTCCCAGTTTAGTGTCATCCGCAAACTTGTTGAGGGTGCAGTCCACGCCATCCTCCAGATCATTAATGAAGATATTGAACAAAACCGGCCCCAGGACCGACCTTGAGGCACTTCGCTTGATACCGGCTGCCAACTAGATGTGGAGCCATTGATCACTACCCATTGAGCCCAACAATCTAGCCAGCTTTCTATCCACCTTATAGTCCATTCTTCAAGCCCATAATTCTTTAATTTGCTGGCAAGAATACTGTGGGAGACCATATCAAAAGCTTTGCTAAAGTCAAGAAATAACAAGTCCACCGCTTTCTCCTCATCCACAGAGCCAGTTATCTCATCATAGAAGGCAATTAGGTTAGTCAGGCATGACTTGCCCTTGGTGAATCCATGCTGACTGTTCCTGATCACTTGTCAACACGGCTCCGCAGTGCAGACCATGACAGGGGTATGAACAGCAGTGCTTTTGTTCCAAACAAGACTATGTTAATTCAAACTACATACCTTCTGGTTTGCACCAGCAGAGTCTACATGAGGCAGTTACAGTGCAACACATTCATGTGCTTTGCAACTCACACCCCTGTAGTCCACGTGGCTGGGCCCTGTAGTGCAGAGTACTAGTGATAAAATCATTTGTGCCAAATTCAATTAGGGTTTGAAATTTTGTCCAGAAATGTAGCAGGGTGGGGAGACAAGCAGGGAGGGAGGCATGGGTGGCAGGTGGAGCCCCCATTAGGGAAGGCTAGCCCGTGCCTCCGCCCCTTCCACCTACACCTCTCCCCACCCCACAGCAGGAGCCCCAAGACCCCTTGCCCCCACCTGTGGCCAGGGCCACGAGTCCTGTCCCGTCCCCCGCCCGGAGGAGTCCAGAGCAACCCCGCTTGGCTGGAGGAGCCCCACGCTGGCTGGAGGCCCGAGCGCCCTCCCCCCTCGGCTGGAAGAGTCCCAGGCCAGCCGAAGCTCCGAGTTTCCCCCACACCCGCCTGGAGGTGCACCAAGCCGTCCTCCCCCCTCCCCCCAGAAGAGCCCCGGGCCAGCCACAGCCATGTCGCACCTCCCCTCCCCAGACACCAAGCCGCCCCAGGGAAAAGCCTCTCACTCTTGTCCAAAGAAGCTTTTCAAATGTTCCATGCAGGTTCCTGGGTGGCTGAGGAGGCAGTATTTGCTACTCATCTTCCTGGTTTCATCAGTATTCTCTCTGGAGTCCAGCGTCCTGATGAACCCAGGAAGCTGAATAGCACATACTGCCTCCTCAGGTGCCCAGGAACCTGTATGGGGCATAATAAAACAAAAACTTTCCCTCAAAACCCTGCAACCAGGTGTCCAGCGGCCACATCAGCAACAGGGGAGGCAGAGCCTCCCCTGGCCTATTATACCCTTCGTCCATGGAGGGAGGGTCAGGAGAATGGCTGTGGAGTTCTGTGTGTTTGCATGAAGCAATAACAGGCGAAGTCTTGTGGAAGCTAACACATCATCTTGTTTATTCTCTCATCAATTCTGACCCAATCCCAGGTGCTGATAGCCGCAAACATTTCCTGAAGCAGGAACTCCAGGTAGGTAGTCACGCTGCCGGGAAGGGAGTATTTTCCAGGGCCGCCTCGGTAGCTGACCACCCACTCCACTCATAGATGTGCTGTTCAGTCACTATACATTTGAATACTTCAGCTGCATATACTGCAGCTTTCTCACCAGCAGCTTGGAATAACATCTCCCTTTGGCAGTTGGGCACCACAAAAACTGTTATGTCCTCCAACATGTGGAAGGCCTGAAATGGTAGAAAAAGTTTTTGTACACAGCCACTGATGGCATCAGCCTGCCATCCACCCATGTAATTCTGCAATTTTTAGAAAACAAAAAACAGCTTTGAATTTTTAACGTACCATATAGTCTCTGCACTTCTCTCACTGTGATTGACAAGGCTGAGTCCAGGAGCTTCTGTGGTCTGAAGCATCCCTCTCACAATGTACTGAAGTTCAGTTTGGAAATACTAATTTTATATCTTTGAAATTCTAGAAGGATTGTTTCTGTGCTCCTGCACTGAGCTGTCTGAGACAATAACTCTGTGTCTTGTCCTGCTGCAGGCCCCTTGACCTCTACTGGCTGCAGTACCTCCACAGAATAGCACGTTAAAAAAAAAAAGATGTTTCTTTTTAATCAAAAGTCAAATTCTGCTCTCGTACACACAATTTAATAGCCTTCATAAGGGGAAATTAAGCCACAAACACTAGATTAGATGCCATTAATAAATTACTTAAATCCACAAGGACATTTTTAAGGTAAGTGCTTCACAGGCAAAAAAAAGTGTAAATGGATTTGTATTTACTCATGTCATTACTACAAATATGTGCATAAATCAGGAAAATGCATGTGCAACTGGTGACTTAGGTGTCTGTCTAACATTTTTGTCCAGGTGTTTTTCAGATTTGCACAAGCACTCATGGTAGTTGCATGCACAAATATGGGTGGATATGGGTACAACTATTTTTTGCGCAACCAAGAGGGCATCTGACTTTGGAAAATACAATCCTCAATCCAAGACTAATAAAACTCTGCCTTTATCTCACCCTACTGTACCTATAGGTTATATAAAACTGGACAAGCAAATTGCTTGCTTCTGTCTGTAGCAGTAAAATATTCTAGAGTATTGGTTTTGGATTTGGGGAATTCAAATTGATCTTTCTGGTTCTGGTAAGAAAAGACAAACATTAAACGTGCTGTTTTCGTATAGGCTTGAATATTCTGGCAACACAAAAATATGAATGGGGAATATTTTTCCGTACTGAGAATGAGAACTAACATGTTTTAATCACTGTGGGCTGGGTATTGACACTTTCACTCATGCTGGGCAGTACCAGAGACCAAGGCAGCACAGAGACAGAAGTAGGAGCACACAAATGGGTTGGTAGGTTCTGCAGCAAGGGTGAAGTGAAGAGAGGGAGAAAAGAGACAAAACCAGAAGTTGTCAGGGGATACACAATGCGAAGCCTTGTACGTGAGGGCAAGGAGCCTGAATCTATTTAATTGTGCAAGAGTGAAGTCAATGAACGGATTTGGAAATGAGCTAGACATGGTTAGAGCAACAGACAAGGTTGAGAATGGTGGTGGCAGCATCCTGGGTAGACTGAGTGGAGATGCAGTGAGAGTCAGGAAACCCAGAAAGGAGGAGGGTACAGCTGTCAAGACAAGAGATTATCAGAACCTGCAAGTGGTCTTCATAGTCGGAACAGACAGAAAAGGATGGATTTTGGAGGTAGTGGAGGAAAGACGGGCAAGATTTTGTGACAATGTTGGGGGGGAGAAGGAGGCCAGAGATTACACTGAAGTTGAGAGTTTAAGGGGCTAGAAGAAGGGCAGAGTTTCCAATGGCTCTGGAGAAGATGAAAGGATTTGGGAGGAAAAGTACGGAGCTCAGTTTTGGTCATAGAGAATTTATGTTGGAGGCAGCAAGACCCAGGGGCAGTCGGAGCATAGCGGAGAAGAGCAGAACTGAAAGTCATCCCTTTAGAGATGGCAGCTAAAACCATTCAACCAGCTGTGGTCACACAGAGACAGAGAAGATGGCCAACAACAGAGCCCTGAGGAAGCCCAAGAGAAGGCAGAGGAGGATCTCCCAAAGAAGATGCTGAAGAAATATTATTTTACAATATAAATATAAATTTATTTATTTTTTCACATATCCCAAGAAGGCCTTTGGAATGCGAACCGTGAAGAGGGATTAAAGGAGTTTACATGCACCAGGGCCTGTCCTCCATTCGTTCTGTATGCAAAACCCTCACAGTGACTTCCACTGGAGATTGAGGTACACAAGGAATGTTTGTTTAGATCCAGTAAGTTGGCCTTTAATTAAGTCCAGTACATAAATACAAGGCAGCAAGCCACTCCTCCTGCAGAACCACAGCAAACGGCAGTGATGGATTACACGGAGAAGTACATGAGGTTGAACAGCTCCTAGAAAGCTTAACTTGGACACCTGCAACTTAAAATTCTTGTCATATTTGTGCTTTAATAAGGGTTGATCATTGCATACCTACACATACTGTAAGCCCATTTTACTTGTATATTAACTCAGGGAAAGTCTTTATTTGCAGTAAGAAACCCAGCCATTGCAGGCAAGGTTCTTCCAGAGACTACAAGCTTTTCTGTGACTGCAAATACAGCTAGTATCAAATATACTATCATCATTTTTTATTATCTGAACAGCACTGGGCACAGTACAAACAACTACACACACCACCAACTGTATCTGTCTCCCAAATGCTTAACTGCCTACAATTATTAGAAAAGAACAAACAAGCGAGAGTGTCACAGGGTGATACTGGCCCTTTAAGAGGAAACAGGGCCAGTGCATCTGTGCTTGGTCAACTGACTCAACTCCAATTGGGCTATAAGAGTAGGCACCTCGGCTGTAGAAGGGGAGGAAGTTTGGTGAATCAGGCCTACAAGTCAGTCAGGAAAGGAGCAAAGAGCAGCCATGGGACTCACACTGCCAGCTCAATGGGAATAGAGAGACAGGCCAGAAGCAGGAAGTTCCCAAGGGAGTGACTGCCCGAGTGCCTAGGGAGGAGAGGTGGAGGAACCTGCTGGGGAAGAGGAGCCCTCCAGGAAGAAAGCTCAGGGTGGTGATGCTCAGGGAACATAGCACAGAAGATTCCCACAGAAAGTCCAAAAGTAGGAAGGACTGAAAGCTAAAGGGGGGGAAAACCCTGGAAGCTGGAATGAGGAACTGTTTGTGTTGTGTTTGCCCAATGTTTGGGAAAATACAACTGCCCAGAAAGGGATGCTAGGCGTAGTAGTGGGTCCTCTGTGAGCAGCGGAGAAGGTCCATCTAGCTCCGTATCCTGTCTTCTGAAAGTGGTCAATGCCAGGTGCCCCAGAGGGAATGAACAGAACAAGTAATCATCAAGTGATCTGTCCCCTGTCATCCATTCCCAGCTTCTGTCAATGGAAGCTTTGCTATTGACTTCAGTAGAACCAGGATTTCACCCCATGAACACAAAGAGATTAGACTTTGCTGAAATGTCAAAACAAGTCTTTTGGCCTAGCAACCTCCTTAGTATAGTACTCAGAATTCAACTCATCTCAAGAAAGAGACCAGAATAGCAACTGCACACAGGCTCTTTTTAATAATGAAAGTACTGTGACATTCCATAGGGTGCAATCTGGGCAGCTGTGTCCCCTCAATTTTCCAATCTGGGATGTATTTTACACTGCTTTTCTCTGAGAACAACCACTTCTGGCCAGTTCACACACAGCCGTTAGCATGCAAAATCACTCCCAGCTGAATTATATGAATGCTCTGCCCAGAATTACATACAGGGTAACACGAGCGAACTTCCAGCCCCAGACGTTCCTCCAGAAATGTGTATCTTGTACTGCCCAGCACCCTCCTGGACAACACAAGCTCACAGAAAGTCCATCATTTCATCAATGGAAAATGATAGCACAAATCCTGTTATGTCAAGTGGAGGTTTCCAAACACTTCAATCCAAACACAGTGGTTTCCATAAAACAATAAAATGAGTTTATTAACTACAGAAAGATAGATTTTAAGTGATTACAAATAATGAGGCATAAAAGTCAGAATTGGTTGAAAAGAAAATGAAAATATAAAATGCAAATTAATAACTAATTTAACAAGATAAATGGATTCAAAGCAATGGTTTTTCTCATCACCTGATCTGCCAAGCCAGGACCTTTCCCCCAGTTGAGTCTTTCTTCAGGCATCATTGCTGCTCTGAGCAGAGAGGTAATTTGCCTTGTCTCTGTCCTCTATTCTTATACCATTCTGCCCTCTCTGAGGATTATCTCCAGCTGGGGTTCAGGTAGCAGCCCATCTGTTTACATGGGAACCCCAGTTATTCCATTGTCAATATGTAAAGTTTTCACTTATGCACTTTTTTCTGCTGAAGAACGGCCACTTAATTAGGTGAAAATCCACTTGACTTAATTGACACTTTGGTTTGGGTGTTGGTTTCTCTTTTGTTTCTGAGGAACTGTTTTGTGCCTGCTTTTCTAAAATTGGAGCATGTTACACAGTAGAATCTTATAACTTTATATACAGTGTTGATACACAGATTTTACCAGAACAAAAATGTTCAGCAAATTATGAGTAAGGCTACGTTTTAGTCATGGGTATTTCTAGTAAAAGTCATGGGCAGTAAACAAAAAGTCACAGCCCATGACCTATCCAGGACTTCTACTACATACCCCTGACTAAATCTTGAGTGCTCAAGGATGGGGGGGGTGGCCCTGGGCCTCAGTGGGTGCTCATGGGGACCTCCGCTGGTGTTGAGGGGGACAGGCAGCAGCACGTGGCCCAATACCCTGATGCTGTTGGGGAGAGGGGTTGGTGTGGCTGGCAGGCTCCCTACCCAGCTCTGCGCAGCTCCCCAGAAGCGGTGTCATGTCCCTCGGCTCCTACACACAAGGATGGCCCAGGGGCTCTGCATGCTGCCTTCACCCCGAGCACCAGCTCCGGAGCTCCCATTGGTTGGGAACTGTGGCCAGTGGGAGCTGTGGGGGCGATGTCTGCAAATGAAGACAGTGCGAAGAGCTGTCTGGGTGCGCCTCTGCCTCGGAGCTAAGGGAGGGACATGTTGCTGCCTGGAGCCTGCACCCCTACTCCCTCGCCCCAGCCCTGAGTCCTTTCCCACATCCAAACTCCTGCTACTGCTGGGGAAGGGTGCAGTGGCCCGAGAGGTCCCGAGAGGCTGCAGAAGTCCCGGAGGTCCCAGAAAGTCATGGAATCCGTGACGTCCATGACCTCTGTGACATACTTGCAGCCTTAATTATGAATTTTCAAATGATACCTCACAAGGCATACAGTAACTCCTCACTTAAAGTCGTCCCGGTTAACATTGTTTTGTTGTTACATTGCCGATCAATTAGGAAACATGCTTGTTTAAAGTTGCACAATGCTCCCTTTTAACGTTGTTTGGCAGCTGCCTGCTGTGTCCCCTGCTTGCAGGAAGAGCAGCCCGTTGGAGCGAACTGGTGGGGGTTTAGAACCAGGGTGGACCAACAGCCCCCTTATCAGCTCCCCGTTTCCCTAAGTTCCCTGTGCGGCAGCTGCCCAGCAAGCTACCAATTGCCGGCAGTTCAGCTGTCCCTCCCCCCGCTGCCATGTGCTGCTCCTGCCCTGAGCCTTGGAGCTGCTGTGCAGAGGGTGGGGCGGGGCGGGAGGGGGAAGCTTCACAGTCATCATTGCTGTGTACCGTATTAAGTTGTTTGTTTAAAACTTATATTTTGTGTGTGTGTGTATATATATATATATATATATATAATTTTTTGTCTGGTGAAAAAAATTTCCCTGGAACCTAATCCCCCCTATTTACATTAATTCTTATGGGGAAACTGGATTCGCTTAACATTGTTTCGCTTAAAGTCACATTTTTCAGGAACATAACTACATTAAGCGAGGAGTTACTGTACTTTGTACAAAATTTATCATGGTCTTTTATAAAGGATGAATATAGAGGTACAGTCTGTCACAAGTACCATATGCAATTCTAGCACCTAGGAAACATGGAGAGTAGATATAGCATCTCAGCTTTAATTCTCAGGTGCCGATGACTTTGGCATGTGGGCTGCCAAAAGTGGGCATCAGGCCATGAAAGTCTGATCTGTGCAGAAGAGTTTTAAAAAAAAAATCTGCTTAGTGGAAAATCTCTGTTGCCTACTTTATGTCGCCACAGGAAAGTGAGCAGTTTGTGTGTGATACAGAGAATGAAAATGAATTAGGTAGAATGGTCTATTTTCATAGCCACAATAAAAAATAATTTAAATGAAACAAATAACAGTTAATGCTCACACACAGTGTATCAGTTGCCACATCATTCAAAAGGTCTTCCTAATTAGATTTTTTTTCAAGAAGGTGTCCCAATCTCTAGCAAATGAAGAGCTGCACATGGCATATTTTGTCCCCTTTGATCAGTAGAGTATTTTGAACTGGTTCAATTGAGTGAAATACTAATAAGTAATATACTTGATGGCACTTTTCATTTTTAGAGTGCTGTACAACATTAATATGCATGTAACATCTGTCGATAGCTCTTAGCCTTACACTTCCTATTTAAGGCTCCAATTTAAAAAAGCAATTAAATTTTAAGCACATGAGTAACTTAAGTACATGATTAAATGCTTTGCTGAAGTGGGCCCTAATGTAGTTCTATAGTGCATGCAAGAACAATGTCTAGAATCAAAACGAAAAGTACATGGAAAAATATCTCCCATGGAAAAAAAGTCTAAAATCAGTTTTTAAAAAAACAACAAAAGCCTCACATTTCTCACTTATATCTAGGATGCCTATAACTGGGGACTTTAGTGCTCAATATTCTGTGCTACCTCCTCATACTGTCATGGATTTAACACCACACTTTCATGAAAAATTATAACACGTGATATATGTCAGTTATGAACTGCCATCTCAAAAGTCCATGAAATATGTGTTTACCAAAGGTAGACTGTGCCAAACTAACATTTTTTTAGACAAGGGAAATTCAGTAGATCTAATCTACCTGGACTTCAGTAAAGCATCTGATATGGCTGCACATGGGGAAATTACTAATTAAGTTGGAGAAGATGAGGAGTAGTACAGGAATTGTAAGGTGGTAATGAACTACCTAAGGGGAAGGTCACAGTGGGTTGTGCTGAAAGGAGAACTATCTGTCTAGAGGGAATTTAGAGTGGAGTTCCTCAACGATCAGTTTTGGGACCAATCATTTCATATTTCTATCAATGTCTTTGTGACAAGAAGTAGGAATGTACTAATGACATTTGCTACAGATACAAAGTTGGTAGGTATCATCAATACAGAGTAGAATAGGAATAGTATACAGAAAAACTGGATGACCTAGAATAGTGTTTCTAATGACCAGTCAGTGGACCAGCACCCGTCCCTGAGATCTCTCTGAAGTTTAGGAAGGCAGCAAGCTGGTCCCTGCTATCAAAAAGGTTGAGAAACATTGACCTAAAGGACTGGAATAATAGGTATGTGATGAAATTTAACAGTACAAAGTGCAAGGTCATGCACTTAGAGACAAAAATTTCCGCTACAATCTGGGGGCTGATCAGTTGGAAATGAGAGAGGAGGAGAGAGACCTGGACCTATGGGTCTAACACAAGATGACTATGAGCCACCAACATAATGTGGCTGTAAAAAAAAAAAAAAAAAAGCAAATGCGATCCTTGGCTGTATCAGGTGAGGTATTTCCAGTGGAGACAAAGGAAGCATTAGTGCCTGTAGGGAGCCAGGGTGGCTCCCCTCCGAACCAGAGGGTAAAGAGCCACCCTCTCAGCCTGAGTGGGCGGGGCCAGACCAAGTTTACGCCAATCCCCGGAATGGGAGTGGTAGGACAGGAAGTACAAAGGGCGGGGCCCTTTGCCCAGTGAGGAGAGAACCAGGGAGGGAGACAGATACAGGCTGCTCCTGGGCCAGGAGGAACCTGACCGGGAGGAAGGCCTGTGGCGAGCAGGACTGCCAGCCACTGAATACCCGGAGGACCTGGATGGGCCCGGCTGTAGCCCAGGCGAGCATGAGTCCGACACAGAGGGGGAGCTGGAGCTGCCAGCAGCGGAATACCCGGACGAGCTGGAGGGACCGTGGAGACCTGCTTGAGAGACCGTAGGAGTAGGAAGTAGCCCAGGGGCAGAACTGCACTGTGGGGGGGGGTGTATTTGGTCAGCGGGGCGCGGATGGCCCCCCGCTGACCGAGCGGCGGGACCTTCGGCTCCTGCCACTGTCGGGGCCCTGGGCTGAAACGCAGTGGAGTTGGGTGGGCCTGCGTTCCCCTACCCCGGCCAACCTGCCTTGGGTGACAAAACTGTGTGCTACCAACCCGTGCCGGCGCGCCCCTGCCTGAGGGGCGCGCTGCTGGCTCGGGCCGGCATACCTTTCCCGCTAATTCCCGAAAGGTGTGACTAAGGCCCACCAGTGGGACCATAGCTCTCCATCGCCCCCTAGGGGCTCGGAGGACCGACTGAAACCTGTCACAGTGCCATTGTACAAGGCATTGATAAGATTCCATTTGGAATACTGTGTACAACTCTGACCATCCTTTTTCAGACAAATGAATTCAAACTGCAACAGGTGCAGAAGAAAGCTACTCGGACAATCGGACAATAGAGAGCCTATTTTTATGAGGAAAGTAAAAGGGCTTGGCTTGTTTAGCTTAGCAACATGAAGGCTGAAAGGGGACATGATTGCTCTCTAGCAGTACATTAGCTGCGCAAAAGCCAGGAATGGGGAAGAGTTATTTAAGTTAAAGGACAATGTTGATACAACAGCAAAGGGTATGAACTTGCCGTGAATAAACTTAGGCAGGAAAATAGGAGTGAATGCAGTGAGATCCTGGAACAGCCTCCCAATAGGAGTAGTGAGGGCAAACCTAATTAGCTTTAAGATAGAGCTTGATAAACTTGAGTGGAATTGTATGACAGAGTGGCCCGCAATGGCAGGAGCCTGGGATCCCTTCTGGCCCTATGTCTTAAGATTATAAATATCATGCTTCAGGGCTTCAGCCAGGGTCCTGCAGGAGTCAAGAAGGAATTCCTTCCATCCCCAAATATATTCTATATTTTCTTCTCCTTCCTCTGAAGCATCGGAGATTTCCACAGCTTGAGATGGGACGTATGACAGGGTGGCCGGTGCTCTGAGGCTGCACAGAGAATTCTCTCACTCACCCACTTGGCTGGTGGGTCTTGCTCATGTGCTTAGGCTCCAACTGATTGCCATACACAGGGTTCGGAAGCAATTTTATGCAGGTCAGATTGGCAAGGACCTTGACAGGGACCTTTCTCTGCAGCATGGGGCATGGTATTTCTCACCAAATCAGTTTGATACTATTCTAGGGGTCACAGACATTGGTGAACCCAGGCTGCTCCTGTTATCTGCCTGTGGCTTGCTCTATTTTCATTCCATGAGGATTGAAATAGTCTACTACAGGTTATTGGGCTCAATACACAGGTGGTGGGGTTTAGTGGCGCTGTGATATGTGCACGAGGTCAGACTAGAGATTATCTGGTGGTCCCTTCTGGCCTTAAACTCTGGGATTCTATGAAATCAGAAGGATAAACAGTTGCTAGATGTGTTCATGCTTTAAAAAAAACCCAAACCCTCCACTATGTTGATCAGAAAATAATACGACTTAATTATTTAAAACTTTAAGTTGGTAATGTCTAAGACATTTTAAAATAATTTTAAATAATCTGTTTGAGATCTGTATTTTTAAGATGGGCTCCCCACTACTTGCCAATTTGGTTCAATTTAAAACAGAAAGTGTTAGCATAATTACAGGTTTCAGAGTAACAGCCGTGTTAGTCTGTATTCGCAAAAAGAAAAGGAGTACTTGTGGCACCTTAGAGACTAACCAATTTATTTGAGCATGAGCTTTCGTGAGCTACACCTCACTTCATGGGATGCATACCGTGGAAACTGCAGCAGATGTCTGCTGCAGTTTCCACGGTATGCATCCCATGAAGTAAGCTGTAGCTCACGAAAGCTCATGCTCAAATAAATTGGTTAGTCTCTAAGGTGCCACAAGTACTCCTTTTCTTTTAGCATAATTAGAAGCTTTTGTTTGGCACCTTAGAGTCCACTGCATTTTGTACTCCTGAGGGCATTCTGTGCCAAAAAATTAAAAATTCTGCATACAATATTTTAAAATTCTGCAAATTTTATTTGTCAAATAAATGTGGATGCTCCAGCACAGCATTGGGAGGCACAGGCCACTGGCTGCACAGAGGTGGGAGATCACTGTGCAGCTCCCACCTGGGAAACGGACTCAGCGGTGAGGCTGCACCCAACCCCGACCCAGCGCAAGGACCAGGCCTGCCTCAGAAACACCCCAGGGCCTGCCCCTCTGTGTGGGTGGGCGGGCTCAGCAAGGCAAGATCCAAGTATGGAGGGGCTTAGTGTGGGGCGATCCAGGTGTAGGTCTGAGTATGAATGGGTCTGGATGTATGAGGGTCAGGCGGATTGGGGGAGCAGCTCCCTGTACAGGGATACAGAGCAGCTGAGGAGTGATGGGTGCAGGAAGCAGTGGGGGAGTTTGCAGAGCTTCCTGCACCCGATAGAAAAATCTGGGGATGGATCTGACCCCCATCCCTGGATGCCATACAGGGGAAGAGGAAGTCCCATCCTCCGCAGCCCAGCCGGGACTAGCAGCTGAGCCTGGTGCATGGTAGGAGCCACCAGCCAGGTCTTCCCCTATCCCACCTCCTGCCCCACAGTGACTTACCTCTCTGCTAGCTGCCCTGAGCTCCCAAAACACACTGCTGAGGAGGGTTGTACGACTGCTCTTGTGGTTTCCCTTTGCTTCCCCATCAGAAAGGCATTTTTCTTCGAGAAAGCAAAGAAATATGCAGGGGATATACATTCTGTACATGCGCAGTAGCGCAGAATTCCCCCAGGAGTAATTTTGGTGCAGCGCATCTGGTTATTTGTACTGTGCTATTGTCTTCAGTGGGGCTTCTCATGAAATCTCTAACCCTGCACTCCATCTTGAGTAAGACCTGCACTACCCCAGAAGCAGAGCGGGACTCAGCGTTACTATGCAGCCCACATGTGTGTGTTCAGGCTTGAAAATATCTTACCCTTCAGGACCAAACTCTGCACTATGTGCCCCCTTTAAAATTTTGGACCCACTCAGTTATTTTCAGTGTTTCTGACTCTACAATGACATGTATAAGAGCAGAATTTGGCCCTCAGCCTCTACGTCCTCTGTATTTTACAACTTCATAATGTTTTGCAGCTACTGTACAGGAAGAGTCACACAAGATGGTTCCTGCCTTTGCGGCAGCTCCAGAGCTCAGGCCAGTGAGCCAAGACTCCACTTTATCCCCCTTACTCATCTGTGCAGGCATGAAGCAGGGCCCACAGAGAATAACCTCCTAGAAATCTCTGTGACTTTGTTTTGTAGTGGATTAGTTGGACTTTTTTCCTTCCATTTAACTGTATCATTGAACAGGTAACTACATAATACTTGTGTGTGGCCACTTTTGGTAAAAACAGTTTATTAAACATTTTGCTCTGTTTTTCTTTGTTGCCAGGACGTCTCATGCACCTGTGACCAGAAAGTGCAAACTGAATATTATCAAAACGCTCCCTTTATTCTGCTTTTCAGATCAAAACACACTCTGCAGTCTCCTCTTTGTTGATGTGTTCACAGATTACTCCATTTTCTGACAAATAGTTATTTAATAGTTTTGCCTAATAGAAAAATCAGTGTGACACTGACAGAAAATAAACATCGAGGATTCCTCTGACTAGAGGTGTGTGTACTCTTTCACTTGACTCTTTTCAGCAAGTACCAAAGGGGATGGCTCAGTAGGTGACCATTTTGTATCATAGACAGGCTATTTAGTGAATAATTCATTAATATTAAAGTCCCAATAAAATCAGAATTTTTAAGAAGGGGGGTAAAAAAGTGAGATTTATAAAATAAAGGAATGGCTTAGCAAAAACTGGCTGCAGTGTCTCACCAACAGATATTACCTCACCTACCTTGTCTCTCTTAGCAAAAACTTTCAGTTTATGTAGAGCTGGTCAAAGTTTCCACATCCCGATTTTTCAGTTTTCATAACTAAAACCTGATATTTCTTTGGAACAACCAAAAAAAGGTAGGAGATAAAAAACCCACTACCCTTGTCCCTTCCCTTGTTCCAACAGGCTATAGGGTGGATTGAAATTTTTGAATTTTACTGAAAAACAACATTTTTTTTTAAACGGACTAGCTTAATAGACAGTATTTTTAACCAAACAATTGGTACAGTGGTTAGGGTGGTAGCTTGGGACTTTGGAGAAGAGGATACAATTCCTTACTCCACCACAGACTTGAGTGTCCTTTGGCTATACTAAATGGGCCAGGTAATATTAAAGTTAGGTCCCGGTTATAAAAATGATTTTCTTTTCAAAAGGATGACTTCCCAGTTTCAGAGCAATTTCCTCATCCTCAAAATATCAATTGAAAAACAGAAAAAAGTTATTTTCTTTCCTCATCTCTTTGAGGCCCTGATTTAGGAAAGGACTTTAAATCCCTTTGACTTCAATGGAATTTGATAAGCACGTTTATTAAGTGTTTTCCTGAATCAGGGCCTTAGTTTTGTTATAAGCTCAAGTTGGCAATGGATTTTTCACCTTATTCCTTAAAAACAGCCACAGATGTAGAATTATATAATTAAGCTATTTTAGATCATTTAAAGAGATTGCAAAACAATGTACTAATACTAGTCTGTCACTTGGAAGCTTGTGCAGTTGGACTCCTGGTAACTAGGGAAACCTGATTGTACAGGCAGAGGGACAGGAAAAATAGTACCCACAAAAGCAACATTTTACTTAGAGCAAAGTTGCTTTTAATACCTGGAATAAAGAAAAAACACATTACACTGCAATGTAGCATAAAGGCTTTATTAGCATTTGTTTGGGATGACCTACATTGCTCACACATGTATTCCCCAAACTGCAAACTCTTGCTAATAAAGCCTAGTTAACATTGCACACCATCATAGATCATAATGTTAACTAGGCTTTATTAGCAAGAGTTTGCAGTTTGGGGAATACATGTGTGAGCAATGTAGGTCATCCCAAACAAATGCTAATAAAGCCCTAACATTGTACATCCTCACAGATCATATAATTACATTTATACACATGCATGCGCATTATTGACACTGAGAAAGTAAAACACTTCGTAGGGACAGATTTTGATATAAAAAGCATTTACAGTCACAATTCCCCCATCCTTAAAAGATTCAAATTTAACCAGTGCCCATTTACCATACAAGCTAAAGCATGAAACAGTCCCAGCCTGTGTGCGCTTAGATAGGAGAACAATAGGGCCTAATCCAAAGCCTACTGAAGTTAGTGGAAAGTTTCCTTTTGGACTTCATCTGATTTATGGATCAGACCCACAATAAAGTTCACTGAACCCAAACCTCTCACATGATTCTGCACAGAAATGATGCATCACTAATCCATCCAGTTTTATTTTCAGTACAAACACTTACTATCCGTGTCTGTTCTACTTTCCTAGTATAGCTGATCTTTTCATCTCTTCCACCAACAATGTGGTTCATATGCCATTTGAAACACGAAGACCACGTGAGCTTATCTTGTAGAAGGCACCGATTCTAGAATATGCAGAGTCCTGTTATGTACCAAGAGTAATGGGGTAAAACTTAAATATTTTATTTAAAATTAAAGTTAGTATTGACAAAGCCAGACTTTCTGCATACTAGCTAAACAATCCAAAAATACACTAAAGAAACTACTGAAATAATCCAATAGAAAGCATCACTGCGTGTGTGTTCATTCTGATATCCACTTGGACTGTAATGAAACTGAATGCCTCTTCTCCACTGAATTTTGTGTGTGCCCATCACAAGAAAGTCTGGGTGTTCCAGTCCCTACTCTTACATCATTCTAAGGTTTGGAGCATCCCAGACTATGGTAGGTCTGGTCAAAACTTTTCTGTTGAAACTGTTTTTCAATGGAAAAAAATTGTTTTTTTGAAAATGAAAAATTTTTAAACAATTTTTAAAAGGTGTTTGCTTTCCACCGAATATTTCAGGGCTTTTTTTTTAAATTGAAAAAAAAAAAAGAATGGAAACCTAAAATATCTGGATTTTGAAATGCTGTCACAGTGCCTCCTGGGAGATATAGCTGGGATGTCTCATGCTCCCATTCCCCTTGATGGGCCAAGCTCCCCTGCTGGACTTCCATCTCCCATGATGCACTGCAGCCATGTGATTGATGTGACACATGGCCTTCCTTCATCAAGAGGGGAGACTATGGTGCATCATGGGAGACGCAGTCAGACCAAGGATCTGGGCCTACAGAGAAGAATGGAAGTTTTATCCAAAATATTTCAGTTTTTGATTTTTCACTGAAATCTCAAAATATTTTGCAGGAGGAAATTTAAAAACAAAAACAAACAAACAAAAAAACAATTTCGACCAGCTCTACTCTAGTAGATAACAGATACTGCACCAAGGCCCAGCTCATGGGACAACAGGGCCGTGAGCATCTAAGGTTGGGATGAGACTTACAGAGAACAATGAAGTATTGCAGGAAATTAAGGGTTCGGAGAAAAAGGTACCATAATAGCGCTAAAACCCAGTCCCTTATCATGGTGGTCAAACCCTTCCATACATAGTCCAGAACAAGCACTGTCTCAATTTGACTCCTCAAGTATTCAAAACACACACAACTTAAGGACAGGTTTCAGAGTAGCAGCCATGTTAATCTGTATTCGCAAAAAGAAAAGGAGTACTTGTGGCACCTTAGAGACTAACCAATTTATTTGGGCATAAGCTTTCATGAGCTACAGCTCACTTCATCGGATGCATAGTGTGGAAAATACAGAAGATGTTTTTATACACACAAATCATGAAAAAATGGGTGTTTATCACTACAAAAGGTTTTCTCTCCCCACACCCCACTCTCCTGCTGGTAATAGCTTATCTAAAGTGATCACTCTCCTTACAATGTGTATGATAACAAGGTGGGCCATTTCCAGCACAAATCCAGGGTTTAACAAGAATGTCTGGGGTGGGGGGTAGGAAAACAAGGGAAAATTAGGTTACCTTGCATAATGATTTAGCCACTCCTAGTCATTATGCAAGGTAACCTATTTCCCCTTGTTACGTTCTTGTTAAACCCTGGATTTATCAGTCAGTGTATTTCTACTTGAGACATCATAAGATTGCTTGGAAGCAATTGCTTGCTTCATTTTCTCCCTCCTCTTACCTTTTTAGAGATAAATGCGTCAAACAATGGCTACTCGGCTTTCTTCTAGTGATCTCTTTCAAAGGGATAACCCATGAAAGTGGTTGTAAAGTTCTCTAGAAATACAGCTTACCATCCTCCACATGAACTAGGTTAAACACAAATTCCTGTGCTTCAACTACTACAACAGTTTTGAAATATTCTTCTCCTCCAAATATACCCCCCTTAAATATCCCTCCCTTTCTAAGCTCTTTGACTGTGGGACATTTAAACACTTTAACTATAAAATTGGACACATTGGTACTTAAGCTATAAAATTGGTTGAGTGACTCTACACCTGATTGCAGGCCTAAATGATTTAGGAGCAGAATGGAAATTCACTATCCATTAAAATGAAAAATGAACTTCCCTGGTTGCTTCTTCAAGATATGTCCATTTTCCTTCTATGACAAAAAAAATGGTTATAGATAATTTAGGAATAATTTAAGAGGAAACTCTACATTTCTCTTTTATAGGGCACTTTGGTAACATGAATTAAGAATTGTGTCTCTGAATGCCAAAATCTAGGGCTCGCTCTCCCCGTGGAATTAAGATTTTAATATTTTGCCTTTCATCTGAATTACACAATATTCTTTAAACCCAATAGCACAAAATTCCAGCCTTCCCTAAATAACCTGGGGCTTGTTAACACAAATCCGCCATAGCACAAATCCTTCCTCATATCCCCAAATGCTGCATTTTTAAAGGTCATTAGGTGGTCAGTGAACTCACCAGAAGTATGGATCATGCAAATGCAGAGTGGGCATTATATGTGATTGGGAGTTTATTTTTGCTCTCCATTTCTTGTCTTCTAAAGATGTACTGCTTCTTGTGCACAATTGGGCCAGATCCTTAACTGGTGTAAGCCAGTCTAGTGCCACTGGATTTAGACTTGCTGAGGAACTGGCTCATTGTGAAGACACCAGGTAGAGTGATAGCAGCCAACAACAACATTCTGTTGTGTGAGGCTGACAGACAGATAGCTAGATAAGCATCAGATGGGCAGCCGTGTTAGTCTGGATCTGTAAAAGCGGCAAAAAGTCCTGTGGCATCTTGTAGACTAACAGACGTATTGAAGCATAAGCTTTCGTGAAGTAACTCTTCAGGAATTTGAGAAAATTAAAAAAAATTGAACCTCCTCAGTTTTAAGCCACAAGAATGCTGCATGAATAGTGAAAATGTTTATTTACATAATTTATTCCATTAAGTGTTGTCCCTTGATCATAGTTTCAGAGCTTCCCCAGAGAAGCCACAGGGATGAAGGTATTTGACTCTGCTGGGGAAAATCTTACAGCTCTTGCCATGTTCCTAGTGATTGTTAGACTCACCGTTTATCTGCAAGACATTGGCATTCAAACTGTCATGCTCCATTAAGTTTGACAAGTGTAACACCTGGTGAGAACTTAAAAAGAAAAAAATCTATGAAACAGGGATCTACTGTAAAGCATCCTCCTCTTACTGGTTAGTCATTGACTACATGATAGATTGTTTCATCTAGTAGGAGAAGTCCACTACTACATTCCCTACCCATGCACAACTCCCAGCCAACAGTAGCTGAGAAAGGGCTGCTCAGTCAAAATTTTTTTATTTTTATTTTTTTAAGGAAAAACCTCAGACATTGATACTTGTCTCATTCCATAGGTCCCAGTTCTGCAAGGTACTTAAGTATGTTCCTAACCATAAAGTCAAATGGAACCACACTGTTGCTTAAAGTTAGGTACATGCTTGAAGCCACAATTCAAGGAAACACTTAAGTGCATGCTAACTTTTAAGCACATGCTTAAGTCCTATTGCTTTAAGTCCAATTGGCCTCCGTGGAACTTAAACACTTGCTTAATTTCAAGCACGTGCTTAAATACTGACCTGTATGGAAACGCTTTCCCAGGTCAGGGACATTAAGAGTGCATGTAAGGCCTGACCTAGGAGGCACTGAGGACCCTCCGCCCCAAAAAGTCAGTGGGACTGGAGGGAGGTCCTCACAGGATCAGGCCCTTAATGGTGGTTTAGTCCATTAAACAAACACTTATAATTAATGTTGTAGATAATGACTATTTACTGCTTACTTCAGTATTGCTAGTTTTGTTCCTTTTAATAAAAAAAATACTGTCTTACTACAGGGACCCTATCAAAATCCTATAAGACTCAGGTTTTTAATCCCTTTAGAAATAATTCTCGGAGCTATTTGACAGCAGAATTAATTCTTTTCTCCCCCCCCCATTACTATTCACAATCTATCCATTGTTTGAAACATTCAACATAATGCCCTACCAGGTCCTCATATTGATATAGTAACTGCCTTTACAAAAAAAAAAAAAAATCAAAATCAAAGCTCAGAGCAGGTTCCATTTTTCAGCATGCAGGTAACTATGTGTTTACACCAATGCCTCGCCTGTGTCCTCAGTCTGGGAACTGCAAGTGTTGAGAAGCCACTCTTGGTGCAAGAGGCAGCAACACAGGAATGGGAAGAGATAATTGAATTTTTACTCATGATAAGCAGGAATAATACGTTGCATTTCTATCGCACCTTTCACCTGAAGATCTCAAAAGACTTTCCAAATGTAGAATCCACAAACACCCATGTGACATAGGTTTTATTTACTATAGGCCTCAGATAGGTAAAAGGCGAAATGACTTGCCACAGACACACACAGAGACATAATAAAAATTAAAATTAACAAACAACAGTCTATCAACCTTTTAGAAAAGTTTCAGGAGCCATTTGCAACTAGGGCTTTCATTAAAGAAGGAAATTAAAATACAGCAGTTTTTAATCTTAGAACTTAGGGTCCTGGTCCATGACTAGGGCTCCTAGCATGATAGGTGCTGGAAAAAACACCAAATAAAGACACGGTCTCTGCCCCAATCTATGTATTGGACAAGAAGCACCAGATGGAGACAGAAAGATTGGGGAGTACAAGGAAACAATGAGACAGTATTGGTCTGCATGACAGGCAGAGGTCTCAGCACACCAGCAGCCTAACTGTTAAAGATTTTTGTAGTCATCACAGCAAAGGAGAGTTTTAAGGATAGCTCTGAAGGTGGATTATGAGGTAGCTGTGCAGATATTTATACCAAACTACTCACAAGCACGAGGGACAGCCTGGAAAAAACATGAAGGTGGTGGTTTGAAAATTTAACAAGCAGGAGATGGAAACTGGCATCATGGGCCAATCAGAGTCAGGAGCTGACATCGATAGTAAATGAGAGATTATCGGTTCCCACTCTGTTAAGGGCCTTGAAAGTGAGCAGCTTATGTTTGATACAATAAAGAATGCATCCATACAGTGGCTCCCCAAAGAGAGACTGGCATGGTCAAAGTGATGGGCTAGAAAAATTATCTCTGCAGCAGCACTGTGAATGGGTGAGAGTGGGATAAAATGGATTTGTCAAGGCCAGAGAGAAGGATGTTGCAGTAATCAAGATCCAAGATGAGAACCTGAACAAGAGCTTTAGCTGTGTGGACAAATAGGAAAGGCCTTATCTTAGAGCTGTCATGCAGAACGAATTAGCAAGATTTAGACATAATCTGGATGTGAGGACATAGAGAGGTCCAAGTTGAAAATGACACCCAGGTTACAGGCCTGAGTAACACGCTAGGGTAATGGTGTTGTCCACAAGACAGTGATCAAGAAAGGGAGATAAAGGGAAGGGTGGTGGTGAGGGGGATATTAGGAGCTCTGTTTTTGTCATGTTGACCTTGAACTGTGAGAGAAAGGCCAAGATTTTAAGTTTGGACAGAAGGAGGCAGGTCAGGAGTAAAAGCAATAGATCTGTGAGTCATCAGCATAGAGATGGTAACTGAATGAGTGTTCATGGATGAGATTTCCCAGAGACAAGGCATAGAGGGAGAAGAGAAGGGGATGAAGGACAGAGCCTTGTAGAATCCTCTCCAAAAGTTGAAGGGTGGATGCGGAGGATCCTCTGAAGGACACTCAGAAGGAGCAATTGGAGAGGCAGGAGGGGACAGAGTTACAGAAGCCAAAAGGAGCAGCAGTCTTCAGGAAGATGCCAGAAAGTGAAAAAGTAATCCCACCACTTAACAAACCCAACACCACTCATTCAAGGAGACTATTCTCCTAAAAATCAATATGATTATATCTACAGTATGGAAGTGAAGACAAATATGTTTTGTATGAATCGTTTCACCTCAAGAGATGCTGCTTGTCCTATCCTCAGGTCTGCATGTGAGGTTTACGCTAATCAGCTTTTTCTGAAGTGTAACTCCAGTGTCACATCAGTAGCTATTACATAACACTGAGAAATACTGATCTGCAAAAGGCTACCCAATTCTGCTTTCAACACACAACTGTTTAATAGATTTTCCCCCCACAAGAGATGACTGAATTTTTAAATCATAAATAATTTGTTAAAACAAAAGTTCCAGCAAAACTAGAGTGAGGTACTGAACAACATGTCCTGGGACAAGATATTTAACAGATGGCATTAGTCTTTGGCAATCCTTACAAAATAGATTTTAAAGATTTTTATCAGTTAATGCCTTGGAGCAATAGGATTTCTCATTATTTTATTGAGGTCTCTCCCTTTTTGAATACTAGTGTGTGAAAATTATTGGTGTGGGGGAGGGGGAGCCATGTTTTCTTTTATTCTGGAGCTTTGCTCAAAACAACTCAAAAAGGCCTGGATTATTTTCTAATATAACATGGTCCATGTAGTTCTACAACCAATAATGCCAAAATTCTATTACTGTTTTTTTCAGTAGTGAAGCTGGCTGGCATTGTAAACAGTGTCTGAAACAACAAGCCTAGAATTTAAGCCTTTTCAAATCGTATGAAAATCTTTTGGCTAACAGCAGTTTCCTAACCAAAAGGTGAAGGCATGCTTTCAGTCAAAGAGCACATGTATTCACATACCCATGGTCTTAAGGCAGAATCAAAACACAGTGTAACTCTGGTTAATCTCATAATTGCAAGAAGCTTTTATCCAAGGCTGTTAAATAATAAGATCCAAGTTGCCTCTTCAGTTTAAACATAGAAAATCTCCATGCAACCAAAATAGCAGGTCAGTGAAGGATCTGTTATACCACTTACATAAACAATGTGAATTTGATGGAAATTACTTTTAAAACAATTACTATTGTTTTCACAGCATGTAGTCATTGTAATGATGACTGTAAAGGTTTAATGGGACTAGCATCCATTTAATAAACGTACTATTTAAATAAAAATAGTACCCATTTGGGTGTATAGGGATGGAAAGATAGGGACTCAAAAATTTAAAAAAAAATGAAAAAGGCGCAGAGCGCTAAGTTGAATGACAGAGAAAAAAAAACACATAACCACAGTTGATTTCTACAAATTAGTCCATGTTTATATTCTGTCTAGATCAGAATCTGAAACATGGTCCATGTGGGTTTTCATCTTGCATTTTTTGTGCATCCAAAACTTTCAATTACATGATGGTATGCAGGATCAGGCCCCACAAGGTCTTTATTTAGCTTAACTGCGGCACCTGACTGCAGTACAGTAGTAGTAACAGCTTTTCATATTTTAAAATGCCCCAGTCTAGTCTGATAATGTTTGTAATAGAGCCTAAAGGAGTTAATGAATTAGATGGAATTTGGGCACATAAGACTGGCATTTCCAAGGAACCTAAGTGTTCATAACAGCCCCATTTAAACAGATGGAATAACTGATGCACTGAGGTGAAGTACCTCCTAAGCCATAGAGGGCAGTCGGTGCTGGAGTCAAGATGTTTGCCAGAAGCTAGGAATGGGAGACAGGGAATGGATCACTTGATTCCTCTTCTGTTCATTCCCTCTGGGGCACCTGGCATTACTCACTGTCAGAAGACAGGATACTGGGCTAGATGGACCTTTGGTCTGACCCAGTATGCCCATTCTTAGAAGAGTTCAGAAGTTCCTGGCTCCAGAACCTGTGCTTAAAGCACTGAACCACACCCCAGACAGAGCTGTCTATGAGACTACTTGTTATGTGCCATACAACCCACGTTAAGGCACAAACACCTAACAAACATTCTAAGGCTCCACCTAATGGACTTAGCAAAAATAACCATGTTTAAATAGGTTTCAGAGTAACAGCCGTGTTAGTCTGTACTCGCAAAAAGAAAAGGAGTACTTGTGGCACCTTAGAGACTAACCAATTTATTAGAGCATAAGCTTTCGTGAGCTACAGCTCACTGTAGCTCACGAAAGCTTATGCTCTAATAAATTGGTTAGTCTCTAAGGTGCCACAAGTACTCCTTTTCTTTTCATGTTTAAATAAAAGCCAGGACACATTTGTAGCCCATGATCATAATGCAAGCTGGTTCCCTCCAGCAAATAAAACAGAATATGCAGACTAGCCTAAAAAACTGTTCCCGAACATAGCTGTAGAAAACTCTTTTTGATGTCCAAAAAGAAACCATGTTATAAAACAGCAGGCCCTCAACCATGCTATTCTAAGGGGAAAATTCTTCTCTCAAAGCTATATGGCAGTCTTCCTCAACTTTAATTTTCTGACCTCCCTACTAGTTTTGTGATATAGAAAGACAACAGATCCACTGAGTGACTCCAGGGGATAAATTTTAACCACACAGGTAGCAACTTTTTCATTAACAAATAAGTAATGCTCCCAGCCCCATTACCCTCCCATTTGCTCTCCCGTAACAGAAGAATGGAAATTCTGGTGGAACACACATAGAGTTCAATCCAGCTAAGCATTGAGTGGAGCTGAGAAAAAAAAATTAAAAATTCAGAATTTGAAGATTTTTCCAACCTAAAAAGCATCACAGTTTGCAGGTGACTTCATGAAAGTTGCCCCTCATTCTCCAACCAGCAGAGAGCACAGTCTCACTGATTTCAGTGGGATCCACAACAGCTTCTAGAAGCACTATATCTTGTAGACCACGCCCATCATGAGATGAATCCGAGTGTAACCCACACACCTTCTGGTCCTGGGTGTGGTGCTCTATCCCCTTTAGTGGCTGTCCCCACTAGTGCCTCTAGTGGCACCGAGACCACTTAGGGATTATTGAGTCTGCTACAGCCTTAGCTAAGGGCCATGTGGCTGTTTGCTCATGCAGCAAGGGCTCACGCATTTAGCTCCAGGTTCGATCCCGCCCTCAGACGACCGGGGTCTGTCGGTGTTCCATAAGCACATCACTTGTCTTTTCCACTTACTTCACATCTCTTTTCCTAGCCCTGTGGGCATGAATGGGAGAGACAGTTACTAAACAGAGTGAGCTTTTCCAAGTAGGAATACAGCAGACTTTAATTATTCTCTAGCCAGGTTATGCCTCCTGAAAGCAAACTAAAGAGGAAACCCACAGAAACTCAGCTGTATTGTTTTGTAAACAAAGTTCTAAATAATCGTTACAACCCAAATCATCTGTCTTGTGTCACTTCAGACATCCTTTACTTTTTACTCCATAGGAGAAGCAATTTTCCTCCTACCAGTGAATCCCAGTAACACATCAGAAAGCCATTTTTTGTCTGCCTTGGATCCATCCAGTAGAATTATACTGTATACAGCAAGTAAAATTCAATCAGGTTACTTCATTTCTGTTTCATGACCTATAGTGTCTTGCTGAGAAAGCAGTCGAGTCTTGTCCTTTATCTGAGTAGCACTTACTAAGGCCTTGTCTACACTACACAGTTTTGTCAACAAAAAAAAAGTCAGCTTTCATCGACAAAACAGTGGAGGTGTACACACTGCAATGCTCCTTCTGCCGACAAAACTCTCCCCCTTTGCCGACAAAATAAAACCACTTCTACAAGAGGAATAGAGCTTTTTGTGGCAAAGTTACATCGACAAAGTGTCAGTGACCCCCACCTGGCAGAATTTACAATATTGTTCCTAGTTGCCTGCAGTGATCCCCTTAAAAAAAAAAACACGTAGACCCTTTCCCCCTATCTTGAACGCCCAACTCCCTGACCCAGGCCGAACTCACCATGTTTAGGGTCTTCGCCAAGGTGTGTGCTTTCCAAGGGACAAAGAGAGAGTGATTTGTATGTTAAAAAGGGAACAAGGTGTATTTTACTATAATGATTCAATGCTGTGTGTAAACTAACAATTATGGTTCTGTGTATTGTTTCTTGTGCTTCTGTAGATGCGGCCTTCAGAGGAACCCCCTACACACCGGCAGAGCGCCTCTGCCAGATAAGTAAAGCCAAGGGGGAGCAAGGAGGACATGTTATGAAAGGTGCTCCAATCCTCAGAGGCTTTAAAAAAAAGAAAAAAAGAAAACTAAAAAAAGAATGCAGGGAGTAGAGAGAGACCCTGAAGGAAAAATTTAAAATAGAAAGGCAGAATAGAAAGTAGAGTGAGGAATGCATTGTAAAGAGCCAGGAACAGATGATGAAAGTGATAGAGGAGCAAACAGAGATGTTGAAGTCCCTAATCAGACTCCAGGCAGAACACACGCATGCTCATACCTCCCTCCACCCCACCCCCGCACAGCTCATACAAAACTGCTTTCCATGCCCTCCCCAAACTGCTCCCACAAACTCCTTGCAAAATTCGCAGAACGTCTCTGTACCCCATTCACTTCACCCCTTTGGACAGTTTCCAAAATTATAGCTGGACTTACACACAGCTATGAGAGCCCTGAACTCTTATCTCCCTTCCCACCAAGACTTGTGTGTTGTTAATTGGTATTTAATAAAAACAAACTCTCTGAAAGATAATCAAAGCAATCTTTATTTGTCTCCTACACATGGTTGCTGCTGCTGGTAGTAACACATAATGTCAGTTTGATCATTTCCTGACTGCAAATCCCGGTCAGGAATCATCGTAATTTTCATGCAAGGCAGCAAGTAAACAAAGCATGGCAGAGTGCTGTATAGAAAAACACATTACTGATGCTCATTGTCAAAATGTTGCCTCAAAGCCTCCCTAATTTGAATACCGCCCCCCCCCATTGTGCCCCCTAACAGCCTTGGTACTGGCTGCTCAAATTCAGCAGCCAGGCAATCTGCCTCCACACTCCACCCTGGGGAAAACTTTTCACCCTTAGCTTCACAAATATTATAGAGCATGCAGCAGGTTTCTACGTCCACAGGAATATTTTCCTCATTTTTGGTCTAAACTGCCATAAAGGCAGCACCAGCGTGCTTTTAATCTGCCAAAGGCACATTCTATGGTCATTTTGCACCTACTCAACCTATTGTTGAAGTACTCCTTGCCGCTGTCCAGTTTTCCTGTAAGGCTTCATGAGCCGCGGGAGCAAGAGGTACGTTGGTCTCCCAGGATCATTATGGGCATTTCAACATCCCCCACTGGAGCTTTCTGTACAGGCCAGTGTTCCTGAATAGGTGTGCATCATGCACCTTCCCGGACCGCCCTGTGTTGATGTCAGTGAAACACCCATGGTGATCCACAATCACCTGCAATACCACAGAGAAGTACCCCTATTGATGTACTCCATCACAAGATGATCCAGGGCCAAAATTTGGATATGCGTGCCATCTATTGCCCCGCCGCAGTTCAGGAATCCCATTGCCACAAAGCCATCCAATATTTCATGCACATTGCCAAGAGTAACAGTCCTTTGCAGGATGCAATTAATAGCCCTGCACACTTGCATTACCACAGCCCCAACGGTCCAATTCCCAACTCCAAACTGATTCACGACCAACTGGTAGTAGCCAGGAGTCACCAGCTTCCACACTGTGATCGCCACGCACTTCTCCATCAAGATGGCAGCTCTCATTTTGGTGTCCTTGCACGTACTGGGGCAAGCTTGGCACACAGCTCCAGGAACGTGGCTTTCCACATCCAAAAGTTCTATAGTCACTGCTCATCTTCCCAGACCTGCATAACAGTGTGATCCGACCACTCACTGCTTGTTTCCTGAGCCTAAAAGCAGTGGTCCACTGCTTACAAAACAAAAGGCCAAAAGTAATCTGGTGGTGTTTCTTTACTTGGCGCACAGCAGGTCAGGCAACTCTGATTACTGTTCAGATTGGATGCCCGTGATATACTGCATGAGCATCCGCAAAGTGTTCCTAACAGCAGAGAGCAGTGCAGGATCCATCCTTTCAGACAGATGGTGAACGCACTGTAAACAGGGGTCATTGAAAAATGCCATGAAACACAGTCAGAAGCTCATGGAATGCTGGAACGGAAAGTACTGCATCATGGGACGTTGAGCCTGCACCCATGATGCACTGCGATCCATTCTGCCTTCCCACCACTCCTAGCTGCAAAAAGGAGGCAAGTACCACAATGGGCTAGCTACCCACAATTCACTGCTCTCTCTGTCAATGCTAGAGCACAAACTGTGGATGCACTCTGCCGATAGAAGTTGTGTGAACATGTACAAGCAATATAGTTATACCAGTTTTTGACTGTCGGCTCAACTTACATGGACAAAATTCTGTAGTGTAGACAATGCCTAAATCTTAGTTGCCCTGGGTCAGTGGTTCTCAACCTATTTACCACATATGCGACCCATAGTGGGTTATGTGGGCCACATCCAATACTACCTATATGGCCCTGAGGATGTGTGCGCTGTCTAGCCTGCGTGCTGACTAGGCTGCAGGTTGAGAACTGCTGCCTCAGTATACAGAGATTAAAGCAGTTCTGGAGATGATCCCAGATGGTCTTTCAAATAAGAATTCCTTCATCACAAGCTGTTATATCAGCCAACCCCAGCTGATCAAATAATATACTAAACCCTCAGAAAATTAATAAGACTAATCAATTCACTGTAATAAATATGGACTTGAGAGATGCACTAATACAGTGGAACCCTCTCAGGGTAGGTTTTTATTGCGCAGTTAACCCAGGTGATTGGCACCCAGGTCTCAGCATCCCCACCAAAAAGTCCTATGCACATACTGAGTCCTCACTCTTTCTGCACTCCCGTCTGTGTGGGTGGGTGGATCCCATGGTTTTTTGTGCTGAGATGCTTTAAGATTTACAGTCCGTTGTGTCAATTGCAGGCAGACCTGTCTATCCTTCAGGGGCAAGAGTGGGAAGGGCACCGGAGAACAATCAACACTTGAGTAATTTTGCCTGTGTCCTCACTGCAAAGTGGGCAGGTTCCAGCCAGAGTTAAACCAGAACCTGGCTGCTAACCCACCCTCCCACTGGAAGAAGCTCCAAACCCAGGTCACAGGTGTGATAGGTTCTCCCCCACCCCCTGCAGTGCCATCTGGAACTGGGATACCATTGAGCCCCCCTGACCCACCAGCCTGGGGTCCCTTCTACACTGTACTGCTGTGACAAGCTGACAAGCCCTACAGGCTTCAGCCTGCACTTTCACCAGCGTATGTACAGGTAGGAACACACCCAGCTGCAGTACATCCAGGCAGGCTCTTTAACCGGACCCTGCATGGGAAGTCTTCAGCTAGGGCACCTCCCAGTTCCTAAGGCACACACCCCATCCGAAGTATAAACCCAAAATTATACCATCTTGCACTGCACAGGGAACTGTACAGCATAAGCTCCTAAAATTTACCCCTCCCTCAATGTGGAGAGGAATATGCAACAGCTTTCTGCCCCTGAGTTATGATTTCCAAGCACTGGTTTTAGATGAAGCAAAAACAAATGTATTAACTACAAAAGACAGATTAAGTGATTATAATGGATAGCAAACAGATCAAAGCAGATTACCTAGCAAATAAACAAAAAACATAAACTAAGCTTAATACACTAAACAGACTGCATATGAGTAGCAGATTCTCACCCTAGGTGATGATACAAGCAGGCTGCAGAGTCTTAAGGTGCAAGCTGCACTTGTTTACAGCTTGGAATCCCGAGGTGTTCCATTCACAGGCTAAAACTCTCTTTAGCTTGGGTCTAGCACGTCGCCCAGTTCAGTGTGTTTTCCTCAGGTGTTTCCAGGAGTCTTCTTGGGTGGAGAGTTGGTGAAGAACCAAGATGATGTCACTCCCCTACCTTATATAGCTTTTCTATATGGTGGGAACCCTTTGTTTCAAAGCTTGTTCCCACGCCAGTCAGTGGAAACATACTGACTTCCCAAGATGGAATCCAGCACCAGGTGACCTGGTCACATGTCCCTGTTGTGCCACAGCAGCCATTACTTGGAGGCTGTCTGTAGCATCCTCAGGAAGGCTCCCCAGGCGGGAGATAAGCTTCTCCTAAGGCCTACTGTTTCTTCCTAACGGCTCATTAAGCTGAATGGACCCTTCCCTGCCAGCCATCTAGGCTGAGAGCATTTTGCCTACTGGGTGTTGCCCAGGTGTAACTACATTTTGAAATACAGCTACATAGTCAATATTCATAAATTCAGATACAAAAACAATACATGCATACAAATAGGATAATCATATTCAGCAAACCATAACATTAGGATCCTGACGCAGGGAACAAAGGTAAGCAGCAGGATACGGACCCTGGACTTCAGGAAAGCAGACTTCGACTCCCTCAGGGAACGGATGGCCAGGATCCCCTGGGGGACTAACTTGAAGGGGAAAGGAGTCCAGGAGAGCTGGCTGTATTTCAAGGAATCCCTGTTGAGGTTACAGGGACAAACCATCCCGATGAGTCGAAAGAATAGTAAATATGGCAGACGACCAACTTGGCTTAATGGTGAAATCCTAGCGGATCTTAAACATAAAAAAGAAGCTTACAAGAAGTGGAAGGTTGGACATATGACCAGGGAAGAGTATAAAAATATTGCTCGGGCATGTAGGAATGTTATCAGGAGGGCCAAATCGCACCTGGAGCTGCAGCTAGCCAGAGATGTCAAGAGTAACAAGAAGGGTTTCTTCAGGTATGTTGGCAACAAGAAGAAAGCCAAGGAATGTGTGGGCCCCTTACTGAATGAGGGAGGCAACCTAGTGACAGAGGATGTGGAAAAAGCTAATGTACTCAATGCTTTTTTTGCCTCTGTTTTCACTAACAAGGTCAGCTCCCAGACTGCTGCGCTGGGCATCACAAAATGCGGAAGAGATGGCCAGCCCTCTGTGGAGATAGAGGCGGTTAGGGACTATTTAGAAAAGCTGGACGTGCACAAGTCCATGGGGCCGGACGAGTTGCATCCGAGAGTGCTGAAGGAATTGGCGGCTGTGATTGCAGAGCCACTGGCCATTATCTTTGAAAACTCGTGGCGAACCGGGGAAGTCCCGGATGACTGGAAAAAGGCTAATGTAGTGCCAATCTTTAAAAAAGGGAAGAAGGAAGATCCTGGGAACTACAGGCCAGTCAGCCTCACCTCAGTCCCTGGAAAAATCATGGAGCAGGTCCTCAAAGAATCAATCCTGAAGCACTTGCATGAGAGGAAAGTGATCAGGAACAGCCAGCATGGATTCACCAAGGGAAGGTCATGCCTGACTAATCTAATCGCCTTTTATGATGAGATTACTGGTTCTGTGGATGAAGGGAAAGCAGTGGATGTATTGTTTCTTGACTTTAGCAAAGCTTTTGACACGGTCTCCCATAGTATTCTTGTCAGCAAGTTAAGGAAGTATGGGCTGGATGAATGCACCATAAGGTGGGTAGAAAGCTGGCTAAATTGTCGGGCTCAACGGGTAGTGATCAATGGCTCCATGTCTAGTTGGCAGCCGGTATCAAGTGGAGTGCCCCAGGGGTCGGTCCTGGGGCCGGTTTTATTCAATATCTTCATAAATGATCTGGAGGATGGTGTGGATTGCACTCTCAGCAAATTTGCGGATGATACTAAACTGGGAGGAGTGGTAGATACGCTGGAGGGGAGGGATAGGCTACAGAAGGACCTAGACCAATTGGAAGATTGGGCCAAAAGGAATCTGATGAGGTTCAATAAGGATAAGTGCAGGGTCCTGCACTTAGGACGGAAGAACCCAATGCACAGCTACAGACTAGGGACCGAATGGCTAGGCAGCAGTTCTGCAGAAAAGGACCTAGGGGTGACAGTGGACGAGAAGCTGGATATGAGTCAGCAGTGTGCCCTTGTTGCCAAGAAGGCCAATGGCATTTTGGGATGTATAAGTAGGGGCATAGCGAGCAGATCGAGGGACGTGATCGTTCCCCTCTATTCGACATTGGTGAGGCCTCATCTGGAGTACTGTGTCCAGTTTTGGGCCCCACACTTCAAGAAGGATGTGGATAAATTGGAGAGAGTCCAGCGAAGGGCAACAAAAATGATTAGGGGACTGGAACACATGAGTTATGAGGAGAGGCTGAGGGAGCTGGGATTGTTTAGCCTGCAGAAGAGAAGAATGAGGGGGGATTTGATAGCTGCTTTCAACTACCTGAAAGGGGGTTCCAAAGAGGATGACTCTAGACTGTTCTCAATGGTAGCAGATGACAGAACGAGGAGTAATGGTCTCAAGTTGCAGTGGGGGAGGTTTAGATTGGATATTAGGAAAAACTTTTTCACTAAGAGGGTGGTGAAACACTGGAATGCGTTACCTAGGGAGGTGGTAGAATCTCCTTCCTTAGAGGTTTTTAAGGTCAGGCTTGACAAAGCCCTGGCTGGGATGATTTAACTGGGAATTGGTCCTGCTTTGAGCAGGGGGTTGGACTAGATGACCTTCTGGGGTCCCTTCCAACCCTGATATTCTATGATTCTATGATTCTATGATTTCCAATGACACCTCACATGACTTATCTTGCATAAAATATGTTATGATTATGACATAATAATCATAATGATAATATCAGTGAAGAATATAGGGTGCAGTGTCACAACAGGTTTTTCTGTGTGGGTGGTAGAGGGGTTCGGGCTAAAACTAATGTAGGAGCCTGGGTTAACTGTGTGGCGACGACCTACCGTAGAAGGCCATGTCTTACTCCTTTGGGAAGCAGCTATATGTAAGCCAGCCAGATACCTCTTCATACCCCACCGGGAACAACTGTGGAAATGTAGTCATTCAGGGATTCTGCTTCATTCCTCCCTACATGTTATAGATCTCTTCTTCCTCTCAGCCAGAAGAGAGTAGGAGCAGGAGGTGATAATCACTTTGAATATAGCACTGAATATCTATATGGTAAAAGATAATTGCTGCACTCCTCAGGGAGCAGCTTGAAAATTCACTTTATAAACTATGAGCTTCAGAAGAGTGAAAGTTTTAAGTGCAGTGAAGCAGTTCTGGACTCTCACTCCACTTTACTGTGACTTCCTAAACACACTGAAAATACACTTATGTATTATAAATTATTTCATATTCATAGTGCCAGCAGGATCAGTGCCCTATTCTGCTAGGTGTCGTAAAAACCATGTAGAAAGACATTGCTTACATTCCAGTTAGAAATCATGTGCATTAGGGGAGTGAGAAAAGAGGATGTGACAGGTGGGGGGGAGGAGAGGATGTGGGTAACAGTAGATCTCACAGCTGATATGGACTTGCTATGAATACAGCTTGATAAAAAAATTTCTAGCTTTGCCACTGACCTGGGCAAGTCATTTTACCTTTGTTTACCATTGTTACCTTCCCACCCTTCGACTTGTCTGTTTACATTGCACACTCTTTGGAACAGGGACTGTCTATGTATTTGGACAGCACCTGGGGCAATGGAGCCCGCAATCTCAGTTGGGCCTCTACATGCTACTGTTTTAATAATAAAATATTAATCATGTGCCTCCCTCTCAAACCATCCAACATTAGCTGGCTGATTTCTTGAAAGAATCATGACAGGAGTGGTTTGTGAGAACAGATTTGGAGGAGCAGAGAATAGCTGCTTTCCAGATTAGTTCAGGGAGGGCATTCTGTCCATGAGGGAAACAGAGTGGGAGAAGAGGATCCATGGACATTCAAATCTGGTATTACTGGCAGAGTGGAGGAATTAGCAAGGAACATATACAAGAGCCCAGAGCAGATAAGTATGGAGGGAAAGACTTGGAATTGAAGTGTAATAGCATAGCTTGAATTTGATGCAGTGGCAAACGGAGTCAGTGGAGGGATTCAAAAAGGGGGCATGACATAATCAGAGTGACAGACAAGGAAGATCTTAGTCAATTCCACCAAAGCATTATCTAGGATGACACAATGCTCATCCCAGAATAATTACATTCAGAAAAACTAAACTATAAGCAAATTCTCAACATCCAACTCCATGGAGTCTAAGGGGCAGATCCTCACCTGGTATAAATCATCATAGCTTTAGTGATTTCAAGGGAGCTATAACAGTTTACAGCAGCTGAGGTCTGCCCCTAAAGAAACTTATGGTACCATAAAATCGTCTTAGAGATTCAGTATTTCAGGTTAGAACAACATCATTAAGTTCAAAGCTCATACTGAATCACAAAAACTGAAAAATCCATTCCTCCTCCCGTACTGGTTTTGTACTGCTAAGCTTCCAAAGTTAAAAAAAGTTCCACTTTTTATATTTTTCATAACTTGTCCCTTAGAACTATGCGTATCTGGAAACTCAGGTCTCTCTTCAAAAATAACTGGTTTCCCTGCAACCACACATACTTAATTTCACCATTCAATGGTTTTAAAGTACTTATGTCAATCCCTCGTCCAACTGAACAAGGGTCTACACCACAGTTGGCAGTCTCATAAGAGAGGGTGTGGAGACTCACATTCCCAGAGGTGATGAGGCACATTGGCAGGACACTGTTGGAAGGACAGCACTGGTTGTTTGTGCTGCACCTGGTCTCTGGTGAAACGGAGGACTTCACTCTCCAGGGGTATTAATGTAATACCTGCCACCAGCACTAAGGTCATGCAAAAAGTTATTAAAAGGGAAGCTTCAAATAAATGTGCTCATATGTACACACCCCATTGCTTCTACCTAGAGACTCCACCCCACTGTATTCACATGTCAACGGACCTACAGCAGGGATGAATTCAATCCTGTTTAAGGCCATAATGCACAGGTGCTGACTTGCATTTTTCCCGGAGGGTGCTCCACCCCCTACTGTGTCCCTACTCTGTCCCTTCCCTCAAGGTCCCATCCTCAGTCCACCTTTTCCCGCCCCCACTCCACCCTTTCCCCCAAGGCCCCACCCTCACTTGGGCTCTTCCCACCCCAGTCTGCCTCCTCCCCCCTGAGGCCCCACTCCCCCACCGCTCCTTCCTCTTTGCCCCTCCTCTCCCGAGCGCCTCCCACCTGCCGAACAGCTGATCAGGGGCCAGTCCCAGGGCCAGAACCCCTGTGGCTGGTGGGTGCTGAGTGCTCCCTATTTCCCCCCCCCCATGGGTGCTTGAGCCCCGGAGAACCCACAGAGTCAGTGCCTCTGCCATAATGTTTCTCACTCTAATGTCTGCAGTGTTTGCTGACTTTAAAGAAAAAGGAATCCATCAGTCTTTAATGCCTTAAAGTTTGCTTCCCTGTTTTAATAGCAGTGATGCCACTTTTACTGCCGACACCTTCATGGAATACTTTTGGCCTGGAGAGTGGACAGTATTTCTGAGACAATTCATTGACACATTCACAAATACAGTAAAAACAATAGAAATAGGATTTTTAGTCCATTATCTTCAATGACAGAGAATCAAGTCCAGGCTTTCACATGATGGCATTTTACTTTATTGCCTTTTAAAATGCCTCTTACATGAGCCAAACTTTACCTATATTTCAAATGTGTTGGTGTATTTCTGTTGGACAAATAGAGGAAAACAGACACCTTGCATCAATTTTTAAAAATTGAGCCATTTAAATGTCTTTTCTTCAGTGAAATCTAGTTGTCAGTGGAACTTATCCCTACACGTTTGAAAGCATGATGATTTTTCTACGTTTGTTTTCCAAAGTCCAAACCAGTTTTAAAGTAAGGCAGTAGTTGCAAGTTCCCTGGTTCATCATTCTGCCCTCTCCAGCTCTTTGTATGCTTCCACTGGCTTCTCCCTTCTCCACAGTGCACTTCTAGGAATCACCTTTAAAGCCCTTCATGATTTAACCTCTCCCCACCTATCATATCTATTACCTTATTGCACTGCTGACCCCCACCTCCACTCTGCCAATGATGCTAGTGTCAGCTGTCTGCCATCCCTTATGTGGGGGAAGGGTGAGTGCGGGGACACTCAAAATGCAGTCAAATTCTGTAAAGCCATCATTTGGATTTCCTCCTAAAGACTTACTTTTGCCATAAACCAAGACAACTGCCCTTTTCTCTCATTCCCTCCCCACCCCGAAACACCTATTTAAAACATTACACTATCACATAAAGTTAGTGGTTCAAAATCTACCAGGCAATCCAACATCTCAAAATCTCTGTCCTAAACTGGCTTCCAAAGTATGGATTAACATGCACACAGCATGGTTTACAATGCTTTTTCCACTCCAGACAATATTGTCAATTTCATCTACCTGTTGCATCTTCTCATAAACTTAAGTTGGGAGTACTCTGGGGCAGGGACTGTCTTCTAATTACATATTTGTACATCACCTAGCACAGTGGGGCCCTGATCCTTGATTAGAGCTCATCAATAATTTATTTATTATGTGTATTACAATTATCTTAATTCTCCATTGAGCATTACTTCTGCATAGAATCATGAACACCTGAAGAAAGATGGGAAAATCATACTCTCAATTAAATCAGTGGCCAAAACACACGCACCCCTAACCTTTTATTGATGTCAGTGGGAGCAGAGTTGAGCTAGCAATACATGTTTCTTTAAATATAGCCAGACTACACATTTTGAAGCAAAGGTCACTTTAGGAAGCTTGAAGGGGCTAAGCTCGAGGGAGACAACACAATGTTAGATAAAAATCAAAATTTCAAACCACAATAACTTTAAGTGACCTCAACTAACGGAATAATTTGAAAGCAAAGAATGAGATTTCTGTACAATCCAAAGAAGAGCCATCAGTGAAGATCTGCCAATTTTCAATGCAAACAAAACTTTTCAAGCCAAAAATGTAATTGTGCTAAAATAGAGCTTCATAAAAGAAACTGATTCCCTCCTGATCTATGGAGAGGCCACACAATAAGTGCATAAAGCATGTGTCTTATCCAGCCCAAGTGAGCCTTCATGGTTACTGGCCTTTAGAAGCTCTATGAGCTATATGGTCTACCAAGCCACAAAGGTTTCTTTCAATTTCCCTGGGGAAATTAACCACTCAGTAACAGGAACATTAGGCATTTCAAAGCTATAAGACCTGAATCTGGGATACCATCTAGCTCGTTTCCATTGGGCACTTCAGAATGATATTGAAAAAAATTTCAGGGATCTCACTCAGTACAAGGAAACACAGAATCTTCCCTGGCTGACTCAAAAATCAGTTGATCAAGAGAGATCTTTAAAGGGACCATACTGTCATCCACAGCATTTTCCGGGCATTTTAAGAATTGAGACCATCTATTTTAAGGGAGCATTTCCTTTCCCATTACCCCCCCTATCTAGATAGCCTAATCTTATTCAAGGAAAGATAAGAAAAGAGGGATTTAATGACAGGCACTAGGAGAATCAGGACAAGCAAGCAAGAAAGTCAAACAAGACTGGAAAGTACAGCACTTAAATATAATACACAGGGTAGGTCCAGGGCCGTCACAAACCAGAGCCACCTATTTAAAATCAAATAATGGTTACAATGTTTTAAAAATCTATCAAGCAATCCAGCATCTCATAAATACGTTGTCCTATGCTGACCTCTGAAGCATGAATTAACATTTATGGTGCCTTTTCAACCCCAATTTTCAAGAACAGTGGAGCGAAGTATGAATGTAACTATGCATGATACAGAAAGATGGGAGCATTTTCCATCATGACTGCAACACCTGGCTATGTATCAGGGACAATAATAATGGCAAAGGTGGGGAAAAAGTACAAAAGTAAGTAAGTATGTATAAGGCTGGTAGATGTAAATACAGCCTTTCTACCAAATTCTGTCAAGAATTTCCCTGTGGATTTAGAGTAGCAGCCGTGTTAGTCATGAACTGTAGCTCACGAAAGCTTATGCTCAAATAAATTTGTTAGTCTCTAAGGTGCCACAAGTACTCCTTTTCTTCATGTGGATTTAGTGTAGGAGGAATCAGTAAGAGCCTAGCTAAACAGCAACACTAGAGGAGAAAAGTATATCCAAAATACACACATGCACAGTTTCTAATGAAGGTTGAGATTTTCAAAGCTGCTTAAGGAGATTTGGATGCCCAAGTTTTATTAACATTAATTTTGAGAAATCTCAGCCCAGGAGTCCAGTCCTGTCCCATTGATGCAAGTGAGTATTTTTCTGGGGCCCTAAAACAGAGCTATTTTTTATTTTTTAAAGGAGATAGTCCTATAAGTAAGGTGTTAGGTTGGGACTCAGAAGACCTAGGTTCAAATCCATGCTCTGCCCAAGATTTTATATGGGACCTTGGGCAAGTCACTTATATAGCCTCTGTTTCTCATCAGCAAAATAGGGATAATAGTACAATCCTACCTTACAGGAGTATTGTGAGGTCCTCACATACATGGTGATGCAGCCATATGAACCTAAGATCTAAATATTAGAGCTGGGCTCAAACTGCACAGTTTAGATCTAAAGCCATAGTTAGAGTTCTAAGGTATTCAAAGCTGGTGCTTTGGTTCAGACCATTGGAGAGAGTGAGAGCATCCACCCACAAAGTTCAGATTCAGTTCTGAACTTTCCCAGATTTGGGTTTCTGTGATTTTGGTTCAGGATCATTTCCAATTTAAACAGAGACTTACCTTTTAAGAATGACGTTATCCATATAATATGTTCAATACCATGGAAAAATTAACAGTATGTGAACATGAGTCACATGAAATAGTCACATGAAATAGTGATTGTATCATGTTATACTTGTAAAGTTCAACAATAGAGGTATATATAGTAAAAACAGAGGAAACAAATAAATGCCATTTGTTTACCGTATTGCTGAATGCCAGGTTTAGTTAGATATATAGTTACTGTGCATTTAACTACCTCCTGCAGTCTAGGCATCTAGACCTGGGAAATGGATAAGTTACCCTGGAGTTCATCTTGTGATCTCGCTCTCAAGGGAACCCTGCTAGCAGGTTGTGCCAAAATGCAGAGAGATCTGTTTCACTGCTTTTTAATGTTTCAGGCATGAGTTTTAATTGAACATTGGGAAGAAAACAGTTTAGGCAGGTGATTGGTTGTTCCTGGAATTCTAGCTCAGATTCAGATTAAGCTCTTTGCAGAAATTATTTCACAAGAATAATAATAATAACAACAACAAAAACACATGAACAAGACCATTTCTGCCCTTACAACTTCAATGGCATCTTCCTCCTGCCTGCTCTTCTAACACACCCATCAATAAGCCTGACATGAAATGTCAGAACCTAATTCTAGGAGTAAATTCTGATTGGCTTCCAAGTTCCCTAAACAAGAACAATCTGCCATTAAGTGTTTGTGAGTTGCCCGCAACAAGTCCACTATAAATGCATTTAAATCACAAATCTAACTTCCCCAGGAAAAAGAAAACATCCAAGTGAGATTCCAATTGATAGAGCTCAGCACTCAGCATCTACAGGGTCAAGAGAGAGTCCAGAGACTACTTTTTACAAGACAAGATGACAACTAGCAACTGGAGTAAGTTTTGTGCTTGCTGGTTAGTAAATATTTTTGTAGCATGTGTATAGAGAGAGTTGCTCTCTCCATCTAAGAATTTGTATCTGAAACCAAGAACTCTTGTGCATTACCTTGTTTTCAGTCTCTTTTAGCCTAAGACTAAGATTAAAATTTGCCAAGTTACTGGCTGGGACTTTGGGAGTTTAAAAGATGTGACTATAGTAACATGTGAAGTCAAAACTTGCATATTGTTGATAAATCAATGGTATTAGTGTGGTTGTTCATTTTCTATGCCTCAGAACAGAAATGGTGGAGTAGTTATGAAAGAAAAGGAGCATTTGCAGAGCATAATACCGATTTTTGTATGACATAGTGAGGTAAGAGCCCTATTCTGTAGGCACTGTACAGGGACAATGAGAGGCACGTTGGCCCTTGATGAGCTCACTAGATTGTCTTATAATGAAAGCACAGGAGAAAAAAATTATCATCCCCATTTTACAGATGAGGAACTGAGGATAAATATTAAGTGACCTAATTAAGGCCACACAGGGAGTGGCTGATCTGAGAAGTGAACCCAGATCGCCTGAATCAGAGTCTTAAACATAAGAATGTCCCTTGTCTATTCAAAAATACTGTTCACACTGATTTTAAAGAAATACTATGTTTAAGCATGGTAATAACAGTGGATCATGTTACAGCTTTTACATTAAAATGCTAAAAAAAAACTTTCCAAATTCAGTCATCATTTGGGAAAAAGATCATTTGTTGCAAACTGGGAATATGATCTAGGCTAGACTGTTACAGCTTTTTAAAAACAAAAAAACAAACACCTTAAAAAGGTGCTGGGTGAAAAGGGGAGGTATATTCTACAGGCAGAGGAATAATGTTTATTATCAGCATATGTGTCACTTAAGTCTGAATTACTGTGAATTTACACTGGTATAATGGAGATCAGAGTTTGCCACTTTTGTTTTCTCTCTATGCTTTGACGGCGGACTCAGCCTTTAAGGCCAGAGGGGCCATCATGATCATCTACTCTGACCTACAGCACATCATAGGCCACAGAAACTTACCCACCAACTACTGCAACAGGTCCATAATCTCTGGCTGAGTTGCTGAAGTCCTCAAATCTTGATTTGAAGACTTCAAGTCACAGAAGTAAATCCATCATTTACTCTAGTTCAACCAGCAAGTGCTCCATGCTGCAGAGGAAGGCGAAAGGTGCACCTGCTGCTAGCAAGCACATTGTATGAGGGATTTTGTGTATTGTGATTTTTTTTCCTCCACCAAGCATAGAGAATTGATTGCTACAATGTACCTTATTATTTTTTTAAAAAAGGAAAGGTGAAAATCTGAAATAAATGTTGAGCCATACCCTGCCCCTGAGCCATCCTTCATCTGTACCCATTTATATCCATAGGAGTGGCACACTAAGCCACATCCTCAGCTGTTGTAAATCAACATAGCTCATGAACTGTCCAGGGCGGGGTCTCTAGACAAAGAGTCATAACTTCCATTTCAAAGCAGCCCACAAATTAGTTGGAGACGAGTACGAACAGCAATTTATGCTAATATATTTATTATTCCTAATCCATGGCAAATTATTGAAGTGTTGTCCTATTCAGTGCAGTTATTAGTAGAGAATGTTTTCTGTGTTGGAAGCAATCCAAATCAATTGCTCCAATATTCTATTGATTCAGCTGAGTCACATGATTGGATGGTGCTGTGTGTCTTCCACTTAGAAACATTCTAATCACTCCTCACTTGTAAGTACTCTCAAAATGTTACTCAGAGTTCTGGAGAAAACGGAGATTGTGGGAGCATTTTGAAACAGGAGGCATTGTGGTATCAGGAGTAGAGAATCTGTAAGTCAGCCATGGTGGGCAGATGGCACTGTGAGCTACTGTGACCACTGGCAGATGGCAATAAGAATTTGGATAAGGCAAAAAAGGTGGTTGTAAATGGATTAGAACCACGAAGATACTAATGACCATTCCTTTCTGATGGTTCTCTTACTAACTTGAGGTTCAATCACCCCATCCTATGGAAAGCTACAGAGTAGCAGCAATAATGCACCTTTTCAAAGCAGGTTATTTGCTTATTCCAAGTGGAGTAACTCCCATCCGTCAGAGGGTTCAGTCTCCAGCATCCTTGCAAGATTTTCTTGAAGTCTGAGCCTCCCACAGAGGAGCCCTAGGCCTGGCTCTGTAGCTTCCCAATACCCAATTTCTTGGCTTTTTGGAGATTTGTTGGCCAAACATGCCATTCTTTTAGCTGCCCCAGGATGAAACTCCCCCTTTTATGGGATGTTCCTGGGGCAGCTGATAGAATGGCATGTCTGGCCAACAAAAACTCCACAAAAAAAGCCAAGAAATTGGGTATTGGGAAGCTACAGAGCTGGGCCTTGGGCTCTTTCTTGAAGTCTGAGCCATCCATATAAATCTTGCAAGAATGCTGGAGACCAAACCCCCTACTTATTCCAAGTGGTGTAACTCCTCCTCCTCCCCCACCCCCGCATCTAGCCAACAGCCTGGAGACACCTTCATGAGGGAAGCCTCACTGACTTTTCTTGCTAGCTTAGGAATAGCAATAATGCACTTTTTCAGTGTGGCTTTCCATAGGATGGGGTGATTGGTATGGTGATGATGTGCATCCCATCTGCTCTCAACTCATCCACCCTCACTGTCTGTGTGGGGAATGACTCCTCTTCCCACGACTACAGAACATACTATTCTTAAAAAGGAGTTTGCAGCAACTGCTCAGACGCTGGTGAATTTCAGCACTGATAAACAAGATTTGAAGGCCAGATGGACTAAGGGCAAACCCATGCCCTTCTAGCTCTCCAATATAAAAAAAACACAAAAAACCCACACATATGGATCCCCATTCTTTATATTTCCCCATCCTCCTTCACAGCCTTGGGGTTCTTTCTGTAACTAGCATTGCCAGGACTTCAGTGTTCTGTTCGATACAACAACCATAACGTCTGCAAAAGTACACAATACAAAGTGATCTACTTCAATAAAAGAGGCACGTTGAGACAGTAAAGGCTCCACTCGGATTTCCAGAATCTTAATGAGTCTCCATCTCCCTATTACCCAGGCTGAAACTATCACAACTGTCATCAATTGCAGGATCCTCATGGTATTTAAAAACCTATATCCATAACTTTTGATAATTAGGAGACTATTTTATTTTGGCATGCAAGTGAGTTGGATAGATGTTGGTGAGAAAGTAAATAAAAGAACAAACTTTGCCGAGGACCTTAAGAGATGCAGAGTGAAGCGCTGGGCTGCCTGGGAAGCGAATAAAGCAGGAGCTCAGAAACAACACAGCGCTGACACAGAGAACTAGTGGACTCAAGAACTTGCATTCCCCGGGAATTGTGAAGTTTGCCTCCCCAAGCATCCATGTAAATAAACTTTTATATTTGATATGTACACACAGACAAACATACAAGGTGGCCAGAGTAGGTAGGATACACAGTAGATAGATGACGAATAAGCAGTTCCCAAACCTAGAACCTATCACCATATACATACACTTTTGTCTTTAGAACAAATAAAAAGAAGTTATTTGGGGTAAAAAACAGTCCCTGGGCACTTGGATGTTTTAAAACCTATTTTCAGGATTTTCCTTAAAATGGGAAGGATAATTTTGTGGTTTAGGCGCAACACTAGGAGTCAGGAACTGCAATTACTAAGGCCCTACCAAATTCATGGTCAATTTTGGTCAATTTCATGGTCATTGGGTTTTAAAAATCATAAGTTACAAGCTTACAAGAAGTGGAAGGTTGGACATATGACCAGGGAAGAGTATAAAAATATTGCTCGGGCATGTAGGAATGAAATCAGGAGGGCCAAATCACAACTGGAGCTGCAGCTAGCGAGAGATGTCAAGAGTAACAAGAAGGGTTTCTTCAGGTATGTTGGCAACAAGAAGAAAGCCAAGGAAAGTGTGGGCCCCTTAATGAATGAGGGAGGCAACCTAGTGACAGAGGATGTGGAAAAAGCTAATGTACTCAATACTTTTTTTGCCTCTGTCTTCACGAACAAGGTCAGCTCCCAGACTGCTGCGCTGGGCATCACAACATGGGGAATAGATGGCCAGCCCTCTGTGGAGAAAGAGGTGGTTAGGCACTATTTAGAAAAGCTGGACGTGCACAAGTCCATGGGGCCGGACGAGTTGCATCCGAGAGTGCTGAAGGAATTGGCGGCTGTGATTGCGGAGCCACTGGCCATTATCTTTGAAAACTCGTGGCGAACGGGGAAGGTCCCGGATGACTGGAAAAAGGCTAATGTAGTGCCAATCTTTAAAAAAGGGAAGAAGGAGGATCCTGGGAACTACAGGCCAGTCAGCCTCACCTCAGTCCCCGGAAAAATCATGGAGCAGGTCCTCAAAGAATCAATCCTGAAGCACTTACATGAGAGGAAAGTGATCAGGAACAGTCAGCATGGATTCACCAAGGGAAGGTCATGCCTGACTAATCTAATCGCCTTCTATGATGAGATTACTGGTTCTGTGGATGAAGGGAAAGCAGTGGATGTATTGTTTCTTGACTTTAGCAAAGCTTTTGACACGGTCTCCCACAGTATTCTTGTCAGCAAGTTAAAGAAGTATGGGCTGGATGAATGCACTATAAGGTGGGTAGAAAGTTGGCTAGATTGTCGGGCTCAACGGGTAGTGATCAATGGCTCCATGTCTAGTTGGCAGCCGGTGTCAAGTGGAGTGCCTCAAGGGTCGGTCCTGGGGCCGGTTTTGTTCAATATCTTCATAAATGATCTGGAGGATGGTGTGGTTTGCACTCTCAGCAAATTTGTGGATGATACTAAACTGGGAGGAGTGGTAGATACACTGGAGGGCAGGGATAGGATACAGAGGGACCTAGACAAATTGGAGGATTGGGCCAAAAGAAATCTGATGAGGTTCAATAAGGATAAGTGCAGGGTCCTGCACTTAGGACGGAAGAACCCAATGCACAGCTACAGACTAGGGACGGAATGGCTAGGCAGCAGTTCTGCGGAAAAGGACCTAGGGGTGACAGTGGACGAGAAGCTGGATATGAGTCAGCAGTGTGCCCTTGTTGCCAAGAAGGCCAATGGCATTTTGGGATGTATAAGTAGGGGCATAGCGAGCAGATTGAGGGACGTGATCGTCCCCCTCTATTCGACATTGGTAAGGCCTCATCTGGAGTACTGTGTCCAGTTTTGGGCCCCACACTACAAGAAGGATGTGGATAAATTGGAGAGAGTCCAGCGAAGGGCAACAAAAATGATTAGGGGTCTGGAACACATGACATATGAGGAGAGGCTGAGGGAACTGGGACTGTTTAGTCTGCAGAAGAGAAGAATGATGGGGGGATTTGATAGCTGCTTTCAACTACCTGAGAGGTGGTTCCAAAGAGGATGGTTCTAGACTATTCTCAGTGGTAGAAGATGACGGGACAAGGAGTAATGGTCTCAAGTTGCAGTGGGGGAGGTTTAGGTTGGATATTAGGAAACACTTTTTCACTAGGAGGGTGGTGAAACACTGGAATGCGTTACCTAGGGAGGTGGTAATATCTTCATCCTTAGAAGTTGTTAAGGTCCTGGCTGGGATGATTTAATTGGGGATTGGTCCTGCTTTGAGCAGGGGGTCGGACTAGATGACCTCCTGAGGTCCCTTCCAACCCTGATATTCTATGATTCTAAGTTTCAGTGTTTCAGACACTTAAAACTGAAATTTTACGGTGTTGTAACCGTGGGGGTCCCAACTCAAAAGGGGGTCATTGGGAGGGTCACAAGGTTACTGTAGGGGGATTGGGGTATTGCTGCCCTCACTTCTGCACTGTTGCTGGTGATGGTGCTGCCTTCGGGGGGGCGGCCAAAGAGCAGTGGCTCCACAGGCAGCACCGCTGCCAGCAGCAGTGCAGAAGTGAGGGTGGCATGGTGGGGGAGGGGGTCTCACTTTGCAGGGAGAGGGCAGGGTCAGCCTTACGGATGGGTGACGTGGGCAACCTCCCAGGGCGCCATGGTTGGGGGGTGGGGGACGCATGGTCCACACACACACACACACACACACACACAGAGCCAGCCCGAAACGTCGTCCGCCCCCCACCCCGAGCGCCAGGGTGCTGGGCCCAGAGCCGGGGCGGGGGGTGCCCTGGCTCAAGGCTCCTAGTGTACGCCAGGCTCCAGCTGCTGGTCCTGGCTGGGCTGGTAAGGAACGAGACTTCCTCTCCTCCTGCAGGGGCCACTCCCAGGTCCAGGTCAGACCCACTTCCAGGAACCTCCCCCAGCTGCAGGAAGGTCTGCCACTGCTGGCTGGGAGCTCAGCTCTGAAGGTAGCGTCGCCACCAGCAGCAGGGCAGAAATAAGGGTGGCAGGGTGTGGTACCACCACCTTTACTTCTGTGTTGCTGCTGGCTGTGCCCCTGCCTTCAGAGCTTGGCTCCCAGCCGGCATCCACCACTCTCCAGCCACCCAGCTCTGAAGGCAGCACAGAAGTAAAGGTGGCAATACTGCAACCCCCCTACAATAGCCTGATGGCTCCTCCCTTCTTGGGACCCCCCAGTTGGAGAAACGCTGCTCTCCCCCGTGAGGTCTGTATAGTATAGGATAAAAATATACAAAAGACTAGATTTCATGGGGGAGACCAGATTTCATGTATGTGAATTTGGTAGGGCACTAGCAATTACTATTTACTGGTTTTGTCCCAAACTTTGTGGGACTATGGACAAGATCCTTAACCTCTCTGTGACCCAGTGCTCATATCTGCAATAGGGATTGTACTTATTGGGTATCTCACAGAGATGATGTGAGAGTTACAAAAGAGTGAGCATGTATGAGTTTGTGGTCCATATTGCTTTGCCTTATAAAGTTTCAGGCCTCACATTCTAGCCTTTAAAACAGACAGGAGGAGCACAGCAACAATAGAAAGTCTCACAGGCTCTAGAAGTTCAGTCAACAATAATCACTTCAAAGCTCCTAGGTTCTAAAGACATCTTTCCTCTCTAGCTACAAACATCACACTTTCAGAGAGGGAGGGATGTTTTCTCTATTTGCAGCCTTATATCTAGACACTCTCTCAGGCTCTTTTCCCTTCACCCTACAATACACCTAGAGATAAGCAATACACAAGCTGTAGAAGGGGAAGTGACTAAAAAACACCACTGCTATCTTCCTGTGATATGACTTGCTAAGTTGATTTAAATATTAACTTCAAGTAACACCTTTAAAAAAAAATCTGACTTAAGCAGCGTTGCCAGATCTTGTTATTTTATCGTGAATCTCACAATATTTGGTGTTTTTCTTAAAGCTCCAGCTCCTGGAGGCATGCGACTGAGAATTTCAGCTTTTACACTTTTTTTTTTAAAAGTGTAAGTTTCCAGCCTTCATAGTTGTGGAGAAAAGCTTGAAAATGTGACCCAAGTGCACCTTAAAGGCTAAAAAAAAAAGTCAAGAGAAATACCTAGGGGGGTGGGAAACTAGTTTAAAAGTCTTTCATGATTTTCGGGGGTTGCTTCATGATTTTTGAATTCCTGAGCTTGTCAGCACTGCTCAAGTCATTCCTTCCCCCCCGCCGCCCCACCCTTTGCTGTACACAGCATATGGAACATGATTTCCCCCATCCGTGTATATATAATCTCCAGAGTAAGGAAATGAACTCCCATGTCATCCCAAAAGTAATTACTCCCATTAATACTGAAGCCTTTTAGAGGGAATCCCTTTCATCCATTTCCTGGGATCTTGTACTTCTCAGTTGTCTCAGTACTGACTCCATGTGTGCACATGCATGCATACACGTGCGCATGGGCAGACCCTCATACTAATGCATTCCGCTCATAACATGCACACGAGTAAGAAATATTTGACTATTCATCAGGAATAGCCAGATCTTACCAAAAGATATTTGTTTTGCTCTTCTATATGAAGAACTTTTAAAGTGAAGTCAATTGTCACTGTTTTACATGTGCAAATACACCACAGACTTCTTTGCGCATATCCAATACCCAATTAGAAACTCTGCATCATCAACACAGATAAAGGTTTCTGTCCTACTGAAGCTGGTTAAACCTCTTTCACTTCACCCTTAGAAATGCCCATGTGCAGTAGTGATGTTAGCCCTATGGAAAGGTACATTAGTGCTTCAACAGACTTCCAACCCCTCTAGTAAACAGAGGCTGGTAGTATTATGGAATTGATGCCGTCAGTTTTTGAGAGAGGGTGCATCTAATGGCTGATCAAGGAGCAGTTGATGAAACTTTCTTCCTCCACCCCACCATGAACCACAAAGGGAGGGACGATAATGGCAAGACAGACAGGAGGGTGAAAGCACTAGAGATCCAAACTCACACCAGGCAGTATCTTCTGTCACGCCACACAATCACTGTCATGGCCAGGGCTGATAGGGTGAGGTAGAGTGAATGCTTAAATGCCCTCGTTCTTCCTCCCTCTTCAGAGACAGCAATTCTGACATTAGTGGAAGCTAAGAACCTGAACAGATAGCTCAGTGCAACATTAAACTTACAGAAATTGATTCAGTGGTACTGTAAACCCAAATAAGCATTTCAGTCGTGTAACCTTTACTATCCATGGTTTAACAAAAAGAAGTGCACCATTACTACCAACATAACATACATAGCAGCAACAACGATGTATAGAAATAATGACCAAAAAGGAAAGAAAACGTGTGATCCAGCCTCCAAGACAAGCCGCATGAGGACTCATACACAGTTTTATGTCTGAACATTACCTTTCAGCTTCAGTAGATAAAACCTTTGAGTTGCTTAGCAGTATCACCAATTACTTTGCTCATAAACCTTTTTTCTACACGGCACAGTCTCTCCACCCCGTTCCCCCATGTTTGACACTTTTATATTCACAGTGACACATTACTGCAGCTTGGGCTATGACTGCACAATATGGTATTACAAAATACCAGAAAGCTTTTGGGTTTTACCTGGCTCTGTACAGTTCTTTTCTTCATGTGTCACATTAGGTGAGGCCATCAATCTTCTGTTCCTCCATATTTCTGACAAAACATTTTTGTCTGTAATAGTGGATTCTTGTCCTATATTAAATGCAAAAGTGTTTGTCAGCATTGCTACCCATATCTTCTTAACTGGAACGTATGCATCCACTCAACAAGAACACTGAGAAGCTAAGTTAGATGTTGAAATCTTCAGATATACAACATTTTATGTGTGTGTGTGTGTGTGTGTATTGTTTCCTCAAAAAAAAAAAATCACATGCACACTTTTTCCAGCTACGTTTTATTTAACGGATTAAGTCGATGTGTAGATATTGCAAGGCACTGACCCAGTCAGCACTAGAACATTTTGGCAACTAAATCAGTCCAGATTTTGTAGGTGATCTGTTGAGACAGAAAGACAGACATAAATAAATCTCAGATCCTTCGTACCTTAATGGGGCAAAATTCCCATTAAAATTTTTGCCTAAGCAAGTATGGCAAGATCAGAATTCGTTAAATTTCTCTCTCAACACAGCATGCAAGAAGCAGTGTGTGTAGCTCAAAAAACAGAAGTTGGTCTAAAAAGATATTGCCTCAAGTACCTTGTCTCTCTCATCTTGTGGGACCAACACAGCTATTACAACAAAGTCAACATTTTTGCTAATGGAAGGGACATAATTATAACCAAGGGCAGAAAAGACCTTTTTAAGCTCATCATTTTCATCATGACCCTACCTGCTTATCGTGTACAATTTATACGAAAAGTTGCTCGGGGTCTGATCCTGTAATTCTTACTCAGGCAGTTTATCTTCAGTGGTGTGACAGGGACACACCTCTCGAGTGCCTCCTAGCAGCTGGGCGTGGTACCGCACTTTCCCTGCTCCCTATGCACCCTGTAGGTTGCTGACCTTGCTAGGCAGGTCTTCAGAAAGGATTGGCCTTCCTCAGGCTCTTCCCAAAGAGGAACTCCCTTTGTTCCTCCCTCCAGGGTCTCCTCCCCTCTACTGAGCTCTCTATTCTATTTAAGCCCTAGCTCTACCTCTTCTAAAATTTTGTTCTGAACAGCTTCCCCCTGGAAGGACAACAGTCTGGGCCTTCACCAGGGCACAAGCTTCACTGCTTTAACTCTTTTTTTTTTTTGGTAGCTGGCACACTTCCAGGTGCAATTGATCCTTCCCCCAGAGTGCCCCCTGTACTTCCTTTCAGGATCTCTCCACTACAGAGTGCAGTCTTCACACAGTCTCCTTTGTTTCTTGGATCTTGGCTACACCTGTTCCCAAGATTACAGAGAGTCAGCCTTCTCTGTGGCCTCTCTATTCACCTCAACTTCAGCCTACTTCCTCTCTGTGGTAACAACCTTGTTCCCCAATTTCTACCCATTTCCCACTGTGCAGGCCTTTTGAGGAGGTGTATTCTCTACTGCCATCAGCACTACATCCCCTTTGCCTGTAACTACTGCTTTTGCACTGTGGGTTACCCTTATTCTTTCTTGCTCACCCATTCCACTGTCACTCCTTTGACTATCCCTGGTTTGCCTGATCTTGGGGTCTCCTTTTCCTCTTGTTTCAGAGTAGTAGCCGCGTTAGTCTGTATCCATAAAAAGAAAAGGAGTACTTGTAGCACCTTAGAGACTAACAAATTTATTTGAGCATAAGCTTTCGTGAGCTACAGCTCACTTCATCAGATGCATTCAGTGGAAAATACAGTGGGGAGATTTATATACACAGAGAACATGAAACAATGGGTGTTACCATACGCACTGTAAGGAGAGCGATCAGGTAAAGTGAGCTATTACCAGCAGGAGACAGGGTGGGGGGGCGGGGGCAAGAAAACCTTTGGTAGTGATAATCAAGGTGGGCATTTCCAGCAGTTGACAAGAACATCTGAGGAACGGGGGGGAAATAAACACGGGGAAATAGTCTTACTTTGTGTAATGACCCATCCACTCCCAGCCTTTATTCAAGCCTAAGTAAAGGTTCCCCCACTCTCCTGCTGGTAATAGCTCACCTTACCTGATCACTCTCCTTACAATGCGTATGGTAACACCCATTGTTTCATGTTCTCTGTGTATATAAATCTCCCCACTGTATTTTCCACTGAATGCATCCGATGAAGTGAGCTGTAGCTCACGAAAGCTTAAGCTCAAATAAATTTGTTCGTCTCTAAGGTGCCACAAGTACTCCTTTTCTTTTTTCCTCTTGTTGCCACTCATTTCTCTATGAGGGCAAAGTCATTTTCAATGCCCTGCCACCCTGGAGGCAAAACATACCACCACTGTCCCAGCTTTGACAACTGGCAGAGTATCCCTTGAGGCCCTTTCAGTACCCTGTTGCCCAGAGTCACTCTTGCTATCATGGTTCATATAGGGGTAGATCCTCCTAATACATCCAAATTGACCACAGCAGAGCATGTCCACAACTGGGCCTCATGCCTCTTCATCAGCCCTGGAGGAGTTTCTGTAGCTCTTCCCTTAGTTCACACCAGCAACTCAATCTTTTCCCCCAGTTCACCCAAGGGCAAGCCTTTCTGAAATGTCCCATCTGTCCACAACCATAACATCTCCTTGGCTAGGCCTCAGGCCTCCAGCCCACTATATCCTTCTTGTCTTCCCAGGATCAGCAGCCATTGCTGCTTTTTCCCTGCAGGATCCATAACAGGCACTGCTGCTGCTGCTCTACCCGGGCTAGCTGCTGTTATAGATCCCACTGCACCTCCTGCCATTCTCTGTGAGCCTTACTAAGCTGCTGAAGCAACACCCAGATTTGCTTCACAGACCCGGTCCTCCCCAGAAACAGGTGTATGAATTTTGGGGTCCCCGTCTGTCATGGCTGCTGGGATCCTTGTTACCCTTCAGCTAGCACCTGCTGAGTTTCAGCAGAGCTGTGCTGCTTTTGGGCTCGAACTCTTTTCAATTCTCCATTGTCCCCTCATTTCAGGGGGTGATCCCAAAGTTCCCACCTCCAGTACCAAGTGGTGATGGGGACACTCACCTCTCGAGTGCCTCCTAGTAGCTGGGTGTAGCACTGCACTCTTTTTCCTGCTCCTGGCACGCCCTGTCACAGTCAAAAAAGGACTGAATCCCTTCTGGGATAGCAAAGAGTTCAACATGCCATCTGCCCTCACCAGGGTCTTCAGACCCATCTCTGGGCCCTTTAAATCCCACCCGTTGATGAGGCTTCTGAAGAAGCCTTCTCCCCATCTCAGGGCTTAAGCCACTTAGCTACTGGCCAGTGGGGGAACCCCTATTCCAGTTCCCAACCCAGGGACCCTATAAACAGCAGCCACATACTGCTGCCTCCACTTCACTACTGCTATTCCCTGGGTCTTTTCCCACATTTCCCTTTCTCCTCACCCTTAGCTCATGGCTGAAATTCTCAGATTCCCTTCACTGAATGCCAATGCCACCAAAACCTCTCTTGAGGTTCCATCAATTTCCAGTGACCAGCAAGGAGCACCCTTCCTTGATCCTATGGTCCCAGTCAGGAACTGGCCTGTTCAGGCCCTGCAGCTCCTTTTATCTAAGTCTCCTGGGCTCTGATTGGCTGTTCTATGCAGCCTGTCTAGGGAGGCCTGGAGGACGCACCTTGGCTGTTCCTTTCCTGGGGTGGGGTGTGGTAGGACCACATAGCTTCCATCAGGGAGCCACAAAAGGCCTTGTGTACCCCATCACAAGTGGGCATTTTGCCTGAGTAAGGACGGAAAAAATCTGCCCCTAAAGTTAGTTTGGCCAGTGCCATTGCCAAAATGTTCTAGTGCTGCAACAATTACAGCGAACTGAGAACTGATGATCAGTGTTTATATGATGATTCATTACAAATTAATCAGCTAAAAACAGTACCTGACCCAGCTTTCCCCTGGTTAGTCAGGATCTCCCCTCTGTGTCTGGAGAGCTTATAGAGTAATTTCTTCTCTGGTTTCTCAGCGTCTTCTCTCTCAGACCTTTCTGCCTGGAGAGGGTAGGCTGAACTTGTTGGTAACAGTTGAAATTTAAAGTGTAACTTTCGTGATACACTTGATCATGCAGACCAAGATTTTGTGACAAAAAAAATCAGTTCTGAGAAAGCTTATTTGCATCCAAAAACTCATGACCAAATCACACTGCAGTTAGTTATTTTCACAAACCAGTGCAACAAAAATCAGAACTAGGTATGATAAATTGTTCAAAATGAAGAAAATTGTAGTATATTTTTAAGACTACAATACAAAATAATTTCCAAAAACCTGAAGCCAATAACACGCTTGTAAGAGTGTAGAGTACTAACTTCTTTCACTAATGACTTGTTGTCATCACAGATAAGTATCAACTGTAACAGGCAATAGTTTGAACAGGAGAGTGTTATAAAGCATGAAAACTTCCACTGGAACTGTTTTTAAATACAGATTTTAGCTCCAGCTTTAAGAGAATAAAAGCTCTGCTCTGCTCTTGCAGGACCCATATTGTCTTAAATTAAAGCTAGAGCTAAAATCTGTAAAATCTGTAAAAAATAATTCCAGTGGAAGTTTGATGGGTGCATCCGTGCATCTGTGCAGTACCCCACTGACTTCATTGGGTCTCCACAGGTGCAGAGCAACCTGCAGAATTGAGACCCAAAGTTACATTTTTAAAGCACAAACTGTGTGATCAGGAAAAAAACTGAGCAAACAAAGGAGAATGAAATGCAGTCCAGGATCATAACGTAGAAATGCAGCAGTTCCTAATTTAAATATACTTGTACAAAAGATATAACAGACTAATTTAAAACATATAAAATATTTAAACAATATCAGACTCTCAATATTATTTGTCCTAAAATCGGTTCAATCAGTATGGTACTCTGGGAAAAATGAAGTAGTTTTAGATTATATCCAGATATGCAATACTGTATCTTGATCTTTTTAAAATTCGGTAAGTGGTCAAGTGGCTAGAGAAACAAATGGAAGTCACGATTCCTGGGTTCTACTTCAGGCTCAGGAACTAAACTACCATATGACTTTGTGCAATGCATGTAATTCCTGTGGCTGGGTTTCCTCACCTGTAAAATGAGTTTAATATTTATGCCCCTCGGAGGGATGCGTTTAAATTTGTATAGTGCCTGGGGATCCTTGGATGAAAGGTGCTAGAGAAATGCAAGGTATTGTTACATACCATGATTTGTGAGGAGAAACCAGTCCTCTCACCCTCTCCCTAACTGCAAGTGAAGTTGTTCAGTAAAAGGGAGCCAAGTCATGAACTGTGAAATGCTCCTACCCAGAACGCAGCTAGCTAAAAGGTGTGATTATCTGAGCACTGCTCTGCTTTAATCACACTGGGCATTAAGTATCATTATCTAGGCAAACTCACTCACTTGCGGGGCAGAGCTGTCACTTTTTACTGTCGGACAAGTCTGGGGGCAATCAAGCCAGCTGCCTCCATGCTATGGCCAATGCCAAACAGCTTAGTGCCTCCTCCTCACCAGAAGCCCAGGACCCAGCCAGCCCATCCTTCCTGACCTGCCTGCAGCCTCCCCACTTTACAAACATGTTTCTGGCCGGAGTTAATAAAGATACACAAGCCAGAAGCTACTTTGCCCCCTGACAATGAGCTAGCCTGGCAGAGGTAGCGTGCAAACAGCGAGCCTCCCCTCCCCCTCCCGGTCCGGTGCACAGCCAGGCACTGCCCCAAGCCAGCCCGAGATCCCTGGCTGTCCAGTGGCTTGTACTCTGCTCACCCCCCGCGGCCACCTACCTAGCTTGGAGAGCAGGCTGGACATGCACCACACAAAGAAGAGGATGGCGCAGATGAAGCCCAGTTGCAGCAGCAGCATCTCTCGCCTCCTGCGAACTTTCCTCAGCTTGAAGAGCATGGTGTGGGGGGCGGCGAGGGGCTGCACTTCCAGCCCCATCGGAGCCAGCGGAGGGAGGACGCGGGCGGGCAGAGGGCGAGGAAGCCCCAGGAGACAAGTGGGGTTCACTTAGCAGCCCCCCCGGCGGAGGGCTTCATCCCCAGCGGGCTGAACGCACAGGGAAGCCAGCTCCGGGCGCTGCGGAGCGGGCAGCGGGAGAGCTCCGGGCAGCCGTGCCAGGGCCGGGGGAGAGACGCAGGTGGGAGGCGTGCAAGGAGCGGGGCCGAGACGCAGGCGGGTGCAGCCCGCAGCCGGGGTCTCTCGAGCTGTCAAGGCGAGGGCTGAGCCCGGAGCCCCGCGCCCCCCATGGCTGGGCAGCGGCGGGGGGAAGCGGTAGCGCCCGGACTCCCGGCCCCGCAGATGCTCCTCTCACCGGCAGGTGCGAGTGGCGCCGGGTGGCGAGCTCAGTGCAGCCGCTCGGCTCCCGCGGGCAGCCCGCGCAGCATCCTCCAGCTCCGGGTAAAGTTCATCCTCCGGCCGGCGCTGCGGGAGGGTCGCGGGGTCCTGGCCGGCGTGAGGCGGGGCGCAGGCTCGGCGCTCCGGCTCCAGCTCGGGGCTGAGCCAGCAGAGCCGCTTCCCGCGGGGAGCTCCGGGGTGACAACCGCGCCCGTCCCTCCCCGGCTGCTCTCCCCGGCAACTTTCTCGCCGCTCCTCGAGCCCCTCGGGCAAAGCGCATGTGCCGGAGCCCTGGCCTCCCTCGGCCCCTCCCGCCTTCGCTCTGCCCTCCCCGCTCCCCCTCCGCGCCGGGGGATTAACTGGCCAAATTAATCCGCTCCCCTAAATGGCGCAGGAATTATCCACTCGCAGGTTAGCACTTGGCATCGCCGGGCGCGCGGGGACGGGAGGCCCCGGGGAGCAGGCAGGAGCACGTGCCGCTGCGGAGCCAGCCTC